>NC_136402.1:9728307-12128307 GCF_965140285.1 Lepidochelys kempii
TGCATTTGTAAGGGGTAGCATCTGCTGCATGTGTATGTTCTATTAAAGGCATCAAAATCATAGAATCATAGAATATTAGGGTTGGAAGGGACCTCAGGAGGTCATCTAGTCCAACCCCCCAGGACCAATTCCCAGTTAAATCATCCCAGCCAGGGCTTTGTCAAGCCTGACCTTAAAAACCTCCAAGGAAGGAGATTCTACCACCTCCCTAGGTAACGCATTCCAGTGTTTCACCACCCTCTTAGTGAAAAAGTTTTTCCTAATATCCAATCTAAACCTCCCCCACTGCAACTTGAGACCATTACTCCTCGTTCTGTCATCTGCTACCATTGAGAACAGCCTAGAGCCATCCTCTTTGGAACCCCCTTTCAGGTAGTTGAAAGCAGCTATCAAATCCCCCCTCATTCTTCTCTTCTGCAGGCTAAACAATCCCAGCTCCCTCAGCCTCTCCTCATAACTCATGTGTTCCAGTCCCCTAATCATGTCCTGCTCTCTCTCCACTCTCCCCCCTCACTCTCCCCATAGACATCCATCTGGGTCAGGTTCTGCCTCTCCAGAGATGAATCCCCATTAGACTTGCTTTGCTGCAATCTAGGGGCATATCTGCTACAGCCCTGCCAGTGTATTATAACCCCAGCTGCCCTGGTTACAGACGAGGTGGCAGTGACTTTCCCCCACTGCACAATCAGGTGCGACGCGGTGCAGTCAGAACTCGCGGCAGGAATAGCTTCCAAAACAGCTTTGTTGTAAATCTTGTTTTCAGGGGATTGTAGCTTCGCTCAGAATTCAGCAGTGTGAATGAAAATTACCAGGCTTGGTTGCTGCCCAGAGATAAAAGTTTGAGCAAAAACAGCTGATCTGCTTTGGAGTGGGAGGAAAATGGAAAAATGCTCATTCTCCAATGATCAAACCATTCTCGCTGCCATTATTCGAGCTGCCCCATAGACACAGGGCCAGGGTTTCCACAGTGCTCTGCTCCCAGGGAGGCACCTGAGTGGAGTTCATTGCAGGGACTGGCCCCAAACGGCTGGCCCCTGAGATGCAGTTTGGTCTGGAAACAGTCACCTCTCCAGTTTCAAATTCCACAGCCCAAGAGCTCAGCCCAGAGGAGCTAACGTGATCCAATATCACAGCCTATGGCCTGGGCGTTGGGCTCCAGCAAAGGGGCCCAAAGGGCTCAAGGAGTTAACATGGCTCGGTCACGCTCCAATATTAAACAGTGACCGAGTCACATCAGCATGTTAACGCTTTAGGCCCATATAGTCCCCGAAAGTAACACGCCACTTCGGGCACCCTGTGTAAGCGGCTGTAGCAGTGAAGCTTGCTTCTTCCAGTTCTTCCGTCAGACAGCGTTGTGGCCTACGGACAGCTTGATTCTCCCCTGCCACCCCTGTCTTTAAAAGATCACAAAAGTGTGTGGTGGGCAGCATAGCCCACCCCCTCGCTATTTTGTTCACCAATTAGGCCTTGTTCTCTCCCCCTTCACAGCTGCTGCTTCTCCTTCCCCGCTGCTGGAGTCCCAGCGATGCTGCCTGCTTTGCAGACCATGCGCTGAGTCAGGGGGCAGAGGCCGAGGCAAGGTGTGGGACTCCAGCAGCAGGGAAGATGAAGCAGCCCCATGTGGAGGGGAGGGGCTCAGTCAGCAGCCAGCCACCTTGCTGCTTCCTCCCTTCCCCGCTCTGCATGGACACAGGGAGAGTGCCACTGCCAGGGGGAGTGCGGCCTCCTCCTTGCTAGGCATCCCCACCAGCGGTGTGCTGAGAAATGCTGGGGTGGGGGGGGCACATGACTCCCCCAGAACATTTCATTTGTGCTCCCCCATGAGCCACAGTTGTTGGATGTCGCCTCTGTAAGTAATGCACATTGGAAAACACAATCACAATTCTACATGCAAAATGATGGGGTCTATATTAGCTGTGACCACTCAAGAAAGAGGTCTTGGAGTCATTGTGGGTAGTTCTCTAAAACAGCTGCTCAATGTGCAGCAGCAGTCAAAAAAGCTAAGGGAATGTTAGGAGCCATTAAGAAAGGGATAGAAAATATCACAATGCCACTATATAAATCCATGATACGACCACATCTTGAACACTGCATGCAGTTCCGGTTGCCCCACCTCGAAAAAGATATATTAGAATTGGAAAAGGTGCAGAGAAGGGCAACAAAATTGAATAAGGGTATGGAACAGCTTCCATATGCAGGGAGATTAAAAAGAGTGGGACTTTTCATCTCGGAAAAGAGAAGAGTAAGATGGGACGTGATAGAGGTCTATAAAATTATGAATGATGTGGAGAATGTGAATAAGGAAGTGCTGTTTATTCCTTTACATAACACAAGAACCAAGAATCACCCAATGAAATTAATAGGCAGCAAGTTTAAAACAAACAAAAGGAAGTATTTCTTCATTAAGCGCACAGTCAATCTTTGGAACTTGTTGCCAGGGGATGCTGTGAAGGCCAAAACTATAACAGGGTTAAAAAAAACCAAAAAACCACAGATACATTCCTGGAGGATAGGTCTATCAATGGCTATTGGCCAAGATAGTTTGGGATGCAATCCCATGCACTGGGGGTCCCTAGCCGCTTCTTGCCAGAAGCTGGGAGTGGATGACAAGGGATGGATCGATCGTTGATTGCCTCTTCTGTTCATTCCCTTTGAAGGACCTGGCATTGGCCACTGTCAGAAGACACGATACTGGGCTAGATGGACCATTGGCCTCACCCAGTATGACCGTTCTCATATTCTTATCCAACAGGCCTGATTTCTGACACACCAATTTTGATTAATTAATTTCCCATCCCACACATCTCCTGTTTATCAAGCGTGCTCTTAATACAGTCCTTGAATTATATCACTAGGCCTT
Organism: Lepidochelys kempii; assembly: GCF_965140285.1. Classification (NCBI taxonomy): domain Eukaryota; kingdom Metazoa; phylum Chordata; order Testudines; family Cheloniidae; genus Lepidochelys; species Lepidochelys kempii. The sequence continues at coordinate 9,731,168 of NC_136402.1, forward strand.
TTTATTTGGCTTAATTCAATCTTCCTGTGTCCCCTTTTCAGCTTTTCCCATCAACCTGTCTTGTGGCACTTCATAAACGTTTATCCTCTTTCCCAAAGTTGGGCCCATAGTAGGATAAATTGATAGGCCCGGTGATTACTGAAGGGATCTGATCCTGAATCAAACCAGCCCTTCTGAATGCAGCTCCCAGTCTTTGGGGTTCTCTGAGGCTGTGGGGTCTGATACAGAAGAAATCCAGTCTGTATGAAAATTGAAATGCTGGGAGTTCAGCTCAGAGGGGCTGATCTGATCCAGCATCAGACCCCAAAGGCTGGGAGCTAGGCTCAGAAGGGCTGGTCTGACCCAGTAACCAAATCCCCAACACTCAGAGCTTGGGGACAGCAGAGAGCCTGCCCAGCACCTGTGAGAGAAGAGCTGGGAGAGCAACTTCCACCCGCACAAGGGAGCAAGTGTCCCCCTGGCCGCAGCCAGGCGCATAGCAGACACAGCCCCACCTTAGCAGAGAGTCTGTGGCTTTTCCTACGTTAATCTTAGGGCCAAGATCCAGACTAGAGAGCGCCTGCCGCTTCTCTGCTCTCTGCTTCTTGGAGATCAGAAGGGGAGAGGTCAGATGAGAGAGACACGGCTCACTGAGACTCTGAGGAGCAGAGAGACAGGCCTTCCCTGCTGCATCGCCAGACCATGCTGTTATCACCTTGTCCCCTGAGCATCCCGACGCTGGGTCTCTGGCTTCTCTGTGAGTATGGCCAGCACTGGCCGGGTTTAGCTGGAAGGGTGAGATCACGGGGCAGAGGATCGTTTGCTTAATTAGGCTCCAATCCTGTGAGGTTCTGAGCCCTCTGGTAACGTGCTGTGTGGATCTGAAAGTGCCAACACTGCCCGGGATGGGATCAGAGCTTGCCACCTCGCATCGAAGCTTCCAAAAGATTTAATAATAGCAACTGCATGTTTAATTACCACCACCTGACTCAGGGTTAAGGACGATGGAAATCGCTGGTTAGATTCCAGCTCTGAACCTCAGCAACGAGGTCGTTGCATCACCCCGAAATGCTCTGTCGTTTTCCAAGGGCTGCACCCTGGCCCTGAGCCCACATACACCACCCTGCACTCACACCCCAAGGTTGCCAGCGTGTGGGTGTGTTTGTCACCTTCACACCCACAGCATGTCACATGGGGGTGCAGATGTCTGTGGCACAACGGATTTGCACCATCCCACTCGCTGCACACACAAAAGGTACTAGCCCGTGTGAGCTGGCTGGGCTGGACACAGAAGGGGATGCCCATTTTCACACTGGGATGCTGTTTTGCACACTCAGATTCAGGTGTAAATCTTGGCATGCATGAAATCACTGGCTCAAGATGACAGACATTTCGTTTGATGAAACCTAAACTGGAGATGACGTCCAGGAAGGGAAAATGCTACATGTTCACCTCGCACATGGGCGCAAACAGCAGAAATGCCGCATACGCGGCTAAATGTGATTAGATTTTAGGGGGTAACGATGGGATTTCCCTGGGATCTGAAAAGCCCAGCTGAAATTAATTAAAATATTCTCTGATTCTACTATTCTATGAAAATAGCAGTTAATCATTAATCACTGTGATCATTACCAGTACCAGAAGGCTGGTCCATGGTTGGGACTTTAGAGGCGAGGGATGAATTCCCTGCTCTGCCACAAACTTCCTGGGTGGCCCTGGGCCAGTCACTTAGCCGTTTGGTACAAAGGGGATACCAGCTCTGCCTGCTGCACGGGGGGGGGTTCTGTGAATTGCTCATGGCTCTTTGCTGATATTTATAGTGAATGCAAAATATGCTGAGCTAAAGATCTGATGATCAGGAGACAAACCTGTGTTCAGCCTCCCACTGACTCGCCTAGCTGTGTTTCCCCAGCGTGTATGTGCTCATGGGCCTGATCCTGCACATTGCTTTGCTGGTATAGGCCCTGACGCCTGCCCAGAGTCTATTCAAGTCAAGGGATGCCCATACGAGTGGAAGGGATGGATCATCGGCCTGCAGGATCAGGGCCATGGACATGTCAGCCCTGACCCTGCTCCCACTGCAATGAACGAGAGAGCTCTCAGTGACCCCAATCGTGCAGGATCTGGCCCATAACACGGCACGGGGTCAGGGTCAGCTGTTGGCCTAACCCATCTCCAGCGAGTCTCTGGCATGCTCACACCAACCTTCAGCCATGGGTCTGGGGTCCAGCCAGCTCTACATGCTGGTACAGGGAGCCGTTCCTTATCCGCACTCAGGCTGAAACGCACCAGCTAACCCCGGACTTCTCCCCGGGCAAATAACAAGTTATAGACTGTGGATCAGATCCCCGGCTGGTGTAAATTCACCTGGCTCCATTGCTCCAAGAGGGGCAGATCGCTAGCTGGGATCCTCAGGCCGATTCACACTGGGAGCTGGACACCAAGCTGCACTTTGTGCTTGTGAAAATCCCCCACTGTGCTGAGAGGAAATTGGCTCCAGGGAGCTTAACAGCAAATTCATTCTGTCTCTGGCTAGGGGATAAACACAGGGGCAGAACGTGGCCCATTGTTAGTCTGGGACTGAATTTCTCTCTACTAGCTGGAGCTAGATTTGCCTGGAGACGCTCACTTTCCTTTAAGGAGTACTTGTGGCACCTTAGAGACTAACCAATTTATTTGAGCACACGCTTTCGTGAGCTACAGCTCACTTCATCGGATGCATACTGTGAAAAATACAGAAGATGTTTTTATACACACAGACCATGAAAAAGTGGGTGTCTTTTTCATGGTCTGTGTGTATAAAAACATTTTCTGTATTTTCCACAGTATGCATCTGATGAAGTGAACTGTAGCTCACAAAAGCTTGTGCTCAAATAAATTGGTTAGTCTCTAAGGTGCCACAAGTCCTCCTTTTCTTTTTGCGAATACAGACTAACACGGCTGTTACTCTGAAACCTGCCACTTTCCTTTAGAGGATGTGACTGTATTTCCAGCTCCAGTCACTATAATTCCCTGTTCCACCTCCCCTCCTGCACTGAGACCCTTTGTGTTTATTTCACAGGCTCCCTTGTCACAAGCCAGGAAATCTGCAGCTCTCCCGGTGAGTGACTGGTCCTGGGAGCACAGCAGGGATTGGAGGGTTCGGGTTCAGACACGTTCCACTGGAGTGAGTGAGTCAGGTCCCCAGCAGGTGTAAATCGGCCCCGCTCCAATGGAGTGAATGGACCTTTGCTGATTGACACCAGCGCGGGATCTGGCCCCAGGTGTTTAACACTGATGTGTTTGCTCCCCAGGCACTCTCCCCGCCCCGCGGCTGTTCCTCGACAGGCTGTCTGCTCGCCAAGGGGACACAGCCATGCTGTCGTGTTTAGTCCCTTTGGACGCCCCCATGACCCGCATTGTCTTCTGCAAAGACGGGAAGGAGATTTCTGTCCAGCCCAAGGGAGGAAACATAATAGTCTACGACTCACCCTACACAGTGTCCAAGGAGAGTGCAGGGGCCTTTTCCTGCCTCTATCAGCTCAAGGATGACAACAACCAGGAGAACAATTCTCTCCCCAGTGACCCCTGGGACCTGCACGTGGATGGTAATGCAAAGCACTAATGGTGGGCTTGGGGAATTGTTTCGGACTCACTTGAAAACAATTTTTTTCAAAATTTTCAGTGAATCAAAAAGTTGGAAAAAAAACCTTCTTGAGGCTGCTGTTCTACTCCTCATTGGTATGAGGCTTTTGGCATTTGAAGTGATGTGTAATCGCTGTGTATCTGCCCCACAGATGGTGAGGGCTCTGGAGAGAGGACATTGCTCCAAGGTAAATGGTTTTGCTCCCTGCTGTGGGATTTCCCTGTAGGAAAGCGGGAGGGCTGGGCTGGGACGAGGGGGGAGCACATGCCAATCTCAGAGGGGAGACTTTACCGCACCGCATGTGCCTGGGGGTGGGGGGGCAGGAGGCCTCAGGGGCTCACCTCCGTGTGGGGAATGTAAAATGTCCAGGCAGACCCACATGCCACCGTCTGCTCCCCAGGAGGCTGGGGCCTGCCATGTCCCCATGCTGTGGCTGGCGGTGTGGAGGGAGCCGGACTCTTACCCCATGGCGATGGAGGTCACAGCTGTGCAGAGCCTGGCGGGGACAGAGACAGGGGTTCGGATTCCACAGGCAGCGGAGCCAGGAGATAAATGAACTAGCCAGTTCTCCTATCACAGAGCCCCTAGCGATGGCCTGGACGGACGTGTGTCCATGGGGCAGGGGCCTGGGGAGGAGGCAGGGTCCGTGTGGGCTCTGGCTTTGTGAGGCAGCATCAGGCACAAACATCTGGCCAGGGAGTCAGTGGCTGCCGGGCTGCGATCCTGCCCCACGCCGGTCAGCAGCAGACCTTGGTAGGGTTCCCATACGTCCAGGTTTCCCTGGACATGACCTCTCTTTTGGTCCTCCCTTGTTTTTGCGCTGCTCTGAAGGCAATGCCAAGCCCACTGCAGGGCTCTGCGCCCTCCCATTCAAAGCAGAAAGAAACTTTGTACCTTCCCTCCCCCTTCAGCTCCCCCTTCCCCCAGTAGTGTCCTGTGTTTGGGAACTTGAAACATGGTAACCCCAGACCATGGTGTCAGTGCTGCCCCTTGGAAAGGGCTCCATGGCACAGGTGAGGGGCCGACCCCAGTTGCCCCTGCCTTGGTGCTGGGTACAGGGCAGCAAAGAACCAGGGCAGAGCGGGGTGAGGAGCCAGGCACGAGGTCTCTAAACAGCTGGGCTTGGGCATTCACAGGCTCCCCGAGGCTCGTTAGGGACGTATCAAGGCCAGGTGCAATGTCCCCTGTGCAGAAGGGCCAGCACTTGGCAGAGGCCCCTCCAGACAGGCTGTGAGCAGGACTCATGTTGCAAGTTCACCTCCACCTTCAGACCGCTCACCCTGCTCCATCCCCTGTCCCAGGGCCTGCTATCCCGCTCTGGGTCTGGATCCTCTGCTCTGCCCTGGTCCTGCTCCTGCTGACTTCTGCCCCGATCGTCACCTGCATCCAGAGGAAAAGAACCATCATTCGGTACGATCTGGAGGGCTTTAGGTGGAATGGCATGGAGGAAGAGGAAGGAGAGGTGACTGAGGGCTCTGGATGTCTCCCCTGTCCTGGGCAGGTTGGAGGGTCGTCTGGGATTTCAGAGAGGTCTGTGGTTTATGCCTTTCTGCAGAAACCCGTCCATGAGGCTCAGGGGGAGTAACTCATTGATCAGACTTGGGGGGGGGAGGTCGCTGATAAATGTGTGACACCAAGCAGCCCCCATAGGTTCCCCTTACATGGGATATGAAAGTTAGCTTAACTCCAGACCCACCCATTTCCCCCTCTTCCCTGGCCGGTGGCTAGGCCAGCTCCTGCTCTCTGTGCCTGTATCCTGGGGCAGCAGTGGTGAGCAGGGCCCATCTCCTCACACTGCCCTGCCCTTCAGTCACACCAGTGTGTGTGGGTGTAAATCCAGAAAACCTCATGGCCTGCAGCAGCTTTACTCTGGGGTCATGTGCATGTCACCAGGCCAGGATCCAGCCCCTGTGTTTGAGCAGAGACATATTTGCTTAATAAGGGTTTAATTTTCACTCCTGCTGGGCCAGGCTTGGGGCCAGGGATGCTGTGGGCCCTGCTCCGGTATGGCACGCACAGACGGGAGGGCTGGGAGCTCCCAGTGATAGCTGGAATTTTCACAATGGCTGAACTCTTTGAACACCCCCCCGTGGACACACACACACACACACACACACTGTTCCCCAGACACACACACACACACACACACACACACTGTTCCCCAGAGGCTGTGATTTCTATCCTTGGTTGTTGTAGCATAGGGGCAGACACTGAAGTACAAGCCCTGTTCCATACAGCTCCATGTCCCACTCTGCTCTGCATTACAGGCGTGCGCTACAGGTTTATGCTGTAAAGAGGCTGAAATATTTGTTGTCTAAATATGAAATCGTTCCAAGTGGTTGCAGAAAATAAGCTGCGGTTTGGTGTTTTACTCTGTCAGGCCAGACCTTGAACAATACGCACTGTCACCTGCTCTACCAGGGGCTGGACTGGGGGTTATTCTTCCAGCCCCTCAGCCATGCTGCGAATGCAGCACTGCAATCATCCCTGAGCTAGAAATGAGCGTGGCAGACAAGTGATGGGGGATCATTGTGTCCTGAGAGCAGCATCGCTCTGAGACTGTGTCTATAAATACTACCGGGCTGTGGGGACAGGGTCGCAGGGGGCGGGGGAGAGACTCCTGCGCTGAGAACAGGACCACAGCCAGTAACCACAGGCCCGTCTCTCTGCTCACCTCACAGGCAGGGGGGCTCTGTTTAGAACTAGGATTGGACGGATTTGCTTCTTATTGGTAAATGTCAGCAAACATCAGTTTCCCAGGACGCACACAAACCCACGAGAAAATATTTCCATCGATAATAATAGAAATATGCAATTAAGCGAAGTAAGAGAAAGGCTGTGTGAGACATTATTAGAGGCTGATTTAAGGATATATACTGTGTATATATGACAATTTATGTTTTAATAGTTATAAAGCTTTAACTTTTGAATCTCAACGTCTACTGTCATTAAATAATTATTGTCTGACACCTCATTGTAATTTCCTCCACTGTGAAATATAAATCAATAAATATACAAACGTTTCCGAAACCCCATGATTTTAACCAATAGTGAACATTTAAATTGATAACAAATGTTAAAAAAAAACCTTCAAAATCAATATCGACATTATGTTTCAAAATTATAATAAAAATTGAATTCTGAGAAGGCTATTTATAACCCTGGGCTGGGACCTGCGGGAGCCACCAGGGGACGTCATCCAGAAACAGACACAGCATATGTTATGGGGTCAGTCATGTGGCTCAGTCACACCCCCAAGTGATGTCCCAGCACCCCCATTGTGATCTGCCCATGGGCAACTAAGCATACAGAGAGGGATGGGACATGGGGTGCTCTGGATCCAGCATCCTGGCAATTAGATGGAGGCACAACGCTCAACACGGTCCTCTCCCAGGGCACGGGGGCAGTGTGGGGAGAGGGCGCAGTGTCACCCCCACATGGCTAGAAAAGGGACAAGGGGATTGTCTGGTGGCGGGAGTGAAGGGGGGCAGTTGCTTCTTTATGAAGAGCCCTGGAGAGCCCTCCTGGGGAAATGGAACAAACTGGGGAATGGGATGAATTCTCGGGAGGGAGGGCAGGAGCAGATGGTACTCATGCAGGAGGGGAAATGGAGGCCATTGTTATGAGGATGGCCACCGCTTCCATTGGAAACAATGGGAAGCAGCACTGCCATGTCAGTGATACCTTCGGGTATGACAGGGAGGGTGCCCCAAGTAAAGATGGCCACCATTTCCCATTGTTTCTAAGGGAAATGAAGCCACAGTCTTCAATTCTGCAGGTCACAAAAAGGGCAACCTCTCTGCCACATCAGGGACATGGGTGGCCATCTTCTCTGAGGGCAGCTTATGGCTTCACTTCCATTTGAAAACAAGGAGGAAATTGGACATCAAGGCCATGGGCAGCCTCCCAAGGCTTTATGGAAATGATAACCATTACCCAGAGGGCAGCCTACATCTTCAATCCTAGCAGAAACAATGGAAAATGGCAGCCATCTTTACTAGGGGCAACCTCCCGTTCACATCCATGGTATTTAATGGCATAGTAGCCATTTTCCCTGAAGGCAGCCTGTAACTTCAGACTTATTGGGAACAATGGGAAATCAGAGCCATCTTTACTAGGGGCAACCTCCCTTTCACATTCCAAGCCTATAGTCTCATGGCAACCATCTTCCCCCAGGCAGCTTCAGGCTTTTTCTATAATGGCATTAAAGTCACAGGCTTCCCTCTAGACAGATAGCTGCCATGTTGCTACACCCTTGGGATGTGAAAGGGAAGCTGCCCTTAGTAAAGATGGCTGCCATTTGTGTCAGCAGGATATGCAGGGAGGAATTTCCAAAGGGGCTTGAGTGTCTGAGGTGCTGACTGCCATGAAAGGCCATGAGTGAGGGGTGCCTGACTCCTTTGGGGCCTTTTCAACACCTAACCCTAAAATAATGTTGTTATTGTGGAAACAGCTCCATTTTTAGGGGCTTTATCTGGAGAACCTTTCTCAAAGGGCCTCAGATTTCCTTCACACACTCTGCCTCAGCCACTCACCCAGGCTTCCACTTTTCAGGTGGATTTGACTTGTCCTGTGGATTTTAGGCAAAGTTTAATATTCTGCTTTAAACAGAAACTTTGTTGCTGCATTGGGAAGCCACCATTGCTCTGTAATTCTCTCTCTTGGCTCGCCTGGGAGTTGGGCTCAGAGGGGCTGGTCTAGTCCAGTATCAAACCCCAAAGCTGGAGAGTTGGGCTCAGGGGGGCTGCTCTGATCGGGTATCAACCCCTCAATCTTCAGCATTTGGGAACAACAGAGAAACTGCCCAGCCCATGAGAGAGGAGCTGTGCAAACAACCTCCCCCTCTCACCAGGGAGTGAGGTCCCTGGCCATTGCGAGGCCGGTAGCAGACACGGCCCCGTCTCTCACAGGGGCTGTGGCTTTTCTCTCTGAACCTTGGGGAGCACGTGGCAGATCAGAGAGCACCTGCAGCTTCTCTGGTCCCTGCAGATCAGCAGCGGAGAGGCCAGATCAGAGAGCCACGGCATTTCTCTCACTGAGACACTATGAAGCAGAGCGTGAGAGACGGCGCCTGGATCCCCGAGAGGCAGATGCCGCTATGGCATTGCCAGCCTGTGGGGTTATCACGGCTTCTCCCCATGATCCTGCCGCTGGGCCTATGGCTTCTCTGTGAGTATGGACACAACAGGCCTGGCTGGGTTTTAGGAGAAGGCTGAGATGAGACAGGCAGAGAATTGTTTGCTTAATTAGTCCTGAGAGGCATGTTCCAGGTGGGCTGTTAGACTGCCATCGCTGCCCTAGACCCCAGAGAGGCCTGTGCCAGCCCACCACCCTCATCACACACCCCTGGTCTCCAGTACATCCCTAGCACTGCCAAACACTGTTACTTTTCCCTGCTTACTGTTTTCTGTATCAAGGGATTTAAAACACTTTCAACCCTTCAGGCAAAATCCACATATTTTAACAGCTGCAATGTCTGTGCGATCTCAGGCCCTGGCCTGAGCACGTACCCAGCACTGAATATTGCCAGGGCCGTTTTAAATCACTCAAAAAGAAAAGGAGTACTTGTGGCACCTTAGAGACTAACCAATTTATTTGAGCATGAGCTTTCGTGAGCTACAGCTCACTTCATCGGATGCATACCGTGGAAACTGCAGTAGACATTATATACACACAGAGACCATGAAACAATACCCCCTCCCACCCCACTGTCCTGCTGGTAATAGCTTATCTAAAGTGATCACCAAGTTGGGCCATTTCCAGCACAAATCCAGGTTTTCTCACCCTCCGCCCCCCACCCCCCACACAAACTCACTCTCCTGCTGGTAATAGCCCATCCAAAGTGACCACTCTCTTCACAATGTGTATGATAATCAAGGTGGGCCATTTCCTGCACAAATCCAGGTTCTCTCACCCCCTCACCCCCCTCCAAAAACCACACACACAAACTCAATCTCCTGCTGGTAATAGCTTATCCAAAGTGACCACTCTCCCTACAATGTGCATGATAATCAAGGTGGGCATAATGCTGGAAATGGCCCTTTCTTAAAGGGACAGTGCACTGTTTCTGAGATTTCGCAAGCAGCCAGCTCACATTGTCTCTCTCTCTGTCTCACACACACACACACACTGTCTCTTTCACACTCACCTCCCAACACATACTCGTATTATTGTTGTTGTTACTTCTTCGTACTTCCTGTAATGCACATATATTCTCTGTAATTTTATTCTTTCAAAGTATGTGATTTTAGTGTTTTGACTGGTTTGTGCATTTCATATTTTTCATTTCTCTTCCCCTTAAATTTAATTCTTTGAGTAGTGAGTTCTAAAAGGCCTAACCTGTCCTGGCTGGAGTAATTATCCCTATGGTAACTTTTTAAAAATATATATTCTATCTAGTTTTTTTGTTTCTACTGATGGCACCCATAGGCACATACCTCGGTGCACATAACAAAATTTATTCTGCACATGGATGGAAAAAATTAGAGGGAACATTGCTATGGCAGCTCCCGCTCTCTGTGCCCATGTCCTGGAGAGACTGCGAGGCGACTATGTAAAATGACCCTCCTGCACACACCCCAGTCCATGCTCTTCAGTCACACAGCTCTCTGTGTGTGTGTAAATACAGAGGAACCCCACGGCTTGCAGCAGTGTCATTCTGGGATCATGCTCCTGTCCCCAGGACAGAGTCCGGCCCCGTGTGTGAGCAGTGACACATTCACTTCATAAGGGTTTAATTTTCATTCCTGTAGGGCCTGGCCTGGGGAGAGGGAGCCGGATCCAGCAGGAGAGAGCTGTGGGCCTGTCCCAAAGGGTGCTGTTTGCCTGCCATCCCTGGGGCTGTGTGTCTATAAATACTGCCAGGGCCGAGGGGATGGGGTTGGGGTTGGGGTTGGGGGAGGAGACACTCCTATGCTGGGAACAGGGACCACAGCCTGCAACCACAGCCATGCTCATCTCACGCACAGCATGGGGCTCTGTTTAGAACTAGGCCTGGATGGATGAGATTGTTATTGGTAAATATCAGTAAACATCAAGTTCCCTGCATGCACACAAACCCACAGGAAAATATTTCCATCGATAATAATCATACATTTGCAGATAAGCAAAGTAAGAGAAATGCTGCTCGAGACATTGTTAGAGGTTGATTTTGGGATATTTACTGTATATTTTGACATGTGATTATGCCAATTTGTGTCTTAATGGTTAGAAAGCTTTAACTTTTTGCATCTCAACATCTACTGCCATTAAATAATTATTGTCTGACCCCCCCTTTAATTCTCTCCACTGTGAAATATAAATCAAGAAATATAAAAACGTTGCTGAAAACCCATGATTTTAACCAATAGTGGACATTTAAACTGATAACAAAAATTTAAAAACCCTTAAAAATCAACATTGACATTGTCAAAATTATAAAGAAAAAAATTAAAAATTGAGTTCTATGAAGCCTATTTATAACCCAGGGCTGGGACCTGCAGGAGCCACCTGGGGGCATCCTCCAGAAACAAACACAGCACATGTTATGGGGTCAGTCATGTGACTCAGCCACACACCCCCCCCCAACTGATGTCCCAGCACTTCCATTGTGATCTGCCCATGTGATTTCAAACACCACATTTATCTTTGGCCTTTCCTCCTTGTTCTGGTGGCAGCAGCTAGGGAGCAATTGCCATAGCATGTCTTTCACCCACCAGGACTCACAGCCACCTCTCGAGAATGGGAATCTTGCAGGAGGCTTCCCCAACACTAGCATGATTACAGGCTTCAGCACTGTCTTCAGCAGATCAGCTGGTGACACCAGAGCCCTTTTAACTGATGGCCTGGCTGACTGGTTAAGGCGATGGACTGATAATCCATTGTGCTCTGTATGGCTGCATTCGAACCCCCCTTGTGGTCATTGGCCTTTGCTTCTTATCTTGGCCATGGCCGGGTTATTCCTCCATTGCTCTTCTGGTCCTTCCTGCCAAAGTTCCTGCTTGTACTAACCGGAACTTGAATCCTGCTTGAAAGACTGGGACTGTCAAGGCTGATTCCCCACTCTGGCACAAGGTGGGGGCCCGCTAGGATTCAAAAAATTAATACTGGCCACTCCAGGCTTGTATTCAACTCCCAAGGTTACAGCTTCTCTCTGACCTTGGATGGATAGATGCTGCCACCACCCAAGTGCAGAACCCCTTTGAGAGCCCAGGAAGGCGCACTTGTGAATTCCTTCCTCTGGGGTACCCTCAAGCCCTTTCACCCCCACCCACTCCGGAGAAGAGTTGAGAAAGAAAACAAAGGAAATTAGTTGTTGCCCCCAGCTAATTAAACAACATGCACAAACCTCTTAGGACACCAAAAACTCAATCCTGTTCTTAAAAAAGGTAAATTTTATTAGAAACAAAAAGAAAGAAAATACATCTGGAACTTAGGCTTTTGCTAGATTTTAAAAGAGCAATTCCAAAAATTAAGCACCCAAAATAGCTTTCTTGGGGGTTCAGCTTAAAGGTTACAAGCAAACAAAAGCACCTGGGGTTAGCACAGAGGAGTCCACTAGCCATAAGAAATAAACAGAAATAAACCTAATTGTGTCTTTCTAAACATTCCTGATCTACTTACACATCTGGGGGTTCCAAATAAGTTGTTCTAGGAATGATCTGATGCTCTATGATCATATCTGGCTTAAAGCTTCTCATAGCATAACTGCTCCCCGTCCCCCTCTTTCCTGGAGAACAACATCAGATGTTTTTTCCCCATTTTAAAAAGTTCTAGCCTTCCCATTGGCTCTTTTGGTCAGGTGCCCATTCCCTTTCCTTTACCTGGGGGACTTTTTAAGCCTTTATAGGTAAAGCAAGCAGAGAACAGCCACCAAGAGGGACTTTATAGCTAACTGGCTGGCTGTCCATAAAAGGGAGCTCCCCCCACCTTCATTTATCACAGGGACTCTTACTAGATATCTCTGCACCACCGCAGGCTTTAACGGCTATGTCTTGTATTCCTGACTTTGGCTGATCAAAGGACAGCTGGTGGCAATGGGGTCCTTTCGCATGATGAGTTAGCCAAGTCATTAAAGCAATGGACTGGTAATCTCGTGTGTTCTGAACGTGTGGGTACAAATCTGTCCTTTGTTTTTACTCCATCTTTTGGCTGTGATGGCTATTGGGTCCTTCCTCCATTCCTCTTCTGCCCCTTCCTGCCAAAGCAACTCTTACAGTGACCAAACGAAGAACAGCTCCCAACAAAGTGGTTGTTTTTTTTGTCAGTGGGGACTCATGCACGAATCCTCTACACCCTGCCATGCCTAGTAACGTGCATTTGCCTCCCCCAGGTATTTCTCCAGAGCCCCATGTAACTTTGTTTGTCTGGCGAGTTCTTTGAAATAGTCCTTTGAAGCTCATAATGCTTCTGGAGGTTTACACTGGCCACGCCTGCCCCTTAGAGAAATTTTGTACAACCCCCAATAATACAGAAACTTTGCATTTTTAATACAATGGACTCCAAAGTGACTTACCCTTAATTCAGGTAGGTTCGCCCAGGATGTGCCGGGACATTGCCAGATCTGTCCCGCACCCTAAACGCTAACATTCCCTGAGAGGGGTGCTCGTATCCCACAATGCACTGCAAAAAGCCCACACAAGACAACATGCCTGATGGCGGCATGAGGGATGCTGGGATGACGACCCCGGAGCCACACACCTCTTGCCGATGCAGCCTGTTGCTGTGGAAATGCCCAGCGCTGGCAACGGCGATGAAATGTGCACACGCGCTAGTGCCCTGGCAGTGCTGGCACCAGCAATGTTCCCATGAACACTTTTTGTGTATCAACAAAAGGGGTCAGAGCAGACGGCGTGCAGTAAAATACTGCTCCCTGAAGATGAAGCGAGGAGGAGAGAAGAGGTGTTGTGTAGTCTAGGACAGATGTGTACAGTCCAAAGGCTGTTCTGTTCCTTGTGCTTCTCCTGAGATGACTCCCCGCACAAGAGGAGACGCTCCCCTGCTGGCCTGTTCTAGCATCATAGAATATCAGGGTTGGAAGGGACCGCAGGAGGTCATCTCGTCCAACCCCCTGCTCAAAGCAGGGCCAATCCCCACTTTTTGCCCCAGATCCCTAAATGGCTCCCTCAAGGATTGAACTCACAATCCTGGGTTTAGCAGACCAATGCTCAAACTTCCCTCCCCCCCAGCTGAGTGAATGCAGCTCCCCAGAAGGGAAACAAGCCCCATCACTTCGTGTCTTTAGTGCACTCTCTGAGAGGAGCCATACGTTCGCCTCGGCTCAATTCAGCTGCAGTGTAGCACTCCCAAGGGAACCAGAAAAGGCTTGAAGCTCTTGTTTGTTTTGTGGATACTAAGTTTAATAAGACTCCACTATTCAAACCGCCCCTGCTCCGGGAGTGTAAGATTTGGTGAGCCCAGACAGGAGAGGCTGAATTGCAATGATCTGACCTCTCCAAGAGATGAACCCACCAAACTGCTGCAGACTGCTCCAGAGAAAGCTGCCAGGGAAGATTTCATTGGTTGCAAGCGCTATGGCTGGGAGAGAGTTAAAAGACTAGTCGTGGAGGTAGGAGGACTCTGATACCAGCTAAAGGATGAGCATTTAAGAGAAGTCTGTGACTCCCTGGGCATTTCTGGGACACATCACAGTGAAACTGCAGCCAAAAGCTCTTTGACCTTACCCAAATATATAAGAATTCATTTCAATAGTGAAGAGCCAAACCTGCTGGAAAATCAGGGATTGTCTTACATTGCTGGCATTAAGAGAGAAGATTTTACAAGCCATTGGTACAGCAAAAGAGGAGCAAAAGATCTGTCAATCCCATCCTAGAAAAGAAAACTAGTGTTAAAGAAAGACTTTAAAATAACAGGACAGTTTAGGAACTCCCTGCAAAAGGACAGGCTAAACCAAAGCAGTTTGGCTTATCAAATTGCAAATGGTGTTCCCAAGGGGACCACTGAGACAGAGATCATGGAAACTGTAATCAGGGCAGTTTGCCCAGGATTGAGCTTCAGGAGCTAGCTGGAGTGAAAAACTAAGCTGAGCCTGCCAAAATTGTGTACCCCCTTTCCCAGATCATTGATGAATATGCTGAACAGCACTGGTCCCAGTACAGATCCCTGGAGACCTTGCTATTTACCTCTCTCCACTCCGAAAACTGACCATTTATTTATTTAGTAGACTAAATCTGCGATGCACAATCCTTCACAGTTAACAGAGATAATAATGTGCTAACCTACATCTCCACCACTGCCAGGCTGAACCCCATAGTGCACTGGTGGGTTGCAGAATTAGCTGACTTTAACTTCATACAGTAGAAAACCTGAGTTATGAACATCAGAGTTACACACTGACCAGCCAACCATGCACCTTCTTTGGAACCTGAAGTACACAATCAGGCAGCAGCAACAGAGAGAGAAAAAACAACTACAGTACAGTAGTGTATTAAACATAAACTGCTAAAAAAATAAAGGGAAAGCAGGATTTTTCTTCTGCATAGTAAAGTTTCAAAGCTCTATTAAGTCAATGCTCAGTTGTAAACTTTTGAAAGAACAACCATAACATTTTGTTCAGCATTACGAACATTTCAGAGTTACGAACAACCTCCTTTCCCAAGGTGTTCGTAACTCTGAGGTTCTACTGTAGTTAAATATCATCTAGGGAAATCTAATGCTTTATCAGGAATTCCCCTTGATATTGACAGGATGCACAGAATACACAGAAGAGACGAACACAGGTGTTGTTAAAAGCAGTCAAACTCCTTGGATATACAAACTGATGGCAAGGTGTCCAGGTTAGTGGTTATTACTACCAATCCTTTGACAGAAGAAGTCTCCTTCATGGGCATTACATCCACCATAAAACTTATTCCAGGAGAAGACATTTTGGCAACTCAGAAGAAAGATCCAGCTATTGCTAAAATGCTGCCGTATAAGTTTTTGGGGCACAAACCAAATACCAAGAGAACACAGGAGGATGTGGTACATCGAACATTGTGTCACTAGAGTTTGTATGTGCACCAAGCAAAAGAAACCTCACCAGCGTACCAGATTTCATCTAACTACCATAGTTACAACAAGTACCAGGGGGTAGCCGTGTTAGTCTGTATCCACAAAAACAACAAGGAGTCTGGTGGCACCTTACTTCCTTAGTTACAACAAAAGCATTTGTACTTGTATCCATAGGCTTCTTCCATCTAGAAAGAAGCAAAGAAAGATACGAATACATCTGAGCCTCGGTGGATCACTTTACTTGGTTTGTCAAAGTCTACCCTACCACCAAAAACTCAGGAAAGACAGTGACAGACAAGATCTTCAATTAGTTTGTTTTAAGATTTGATTTCCCCAAAAGAATCCATCATCAATAAGGAGCAGAGTTTGAAAATAGTACTCTCAAAGGGTAGAGTACTACAATAAGATTTAAACTTCTCCCATAACCCCATACCACCCACAGGGCAATGGGCAAGTAGAAAGGCTGAATCAAATTCTGCTGGCTACATTGATAACCTTGCCAGAAGAACAAAAATCAGACTGGAAGGACTCCCTTAATAAGACCATAAGACCATCGATGCCTATAACTGGACACAAAATGATGCTACGAGTTAGAATCATAGAATCATAGAATCATAGAATATCAGGGTTGGAAGGGACCCCAGAAGGTCATCTAGTCCAACCCCCTGCTCAAAGCAGGACCAATTCCCAGTTAAATCATCCCAGCCAGGGCTTTGTCAAGCCTGACCTTAAAAACCTCTAAGGAAGGAGATTCTACCACCTCCCTAGGTAACGCATTCCAGTGTTTCACCACCCTCTTAGTGAAAAAGTTTTTCCTAATATCCAATCTAAACCTCCCACACTGCAACTTGAGACCATTACTCCTCGTTCTGTCATCTGCTACCATTGAGAACAGTCTAGAGCCATCCTCTTTGGAACCCCCTTTCAGGTAGTTGAAAGCAGCTATCAAATCCCCCCTCATTCTTCTCTTCTGCAGGCTAAACAATCCCAGCTCCCTCAGCCTCTCCTCATAACTCATGTGTTCCAGTCCCCTAATCATTTTTGTTGCCCTTCGCTGGACTCTCTCCAATTTATCCACATCCTTCTTGAAGTTTGGGCACAAAACTGGACACAGTACTCCAGATGAGGCCTCACCAATGTCGAACCATTAGGAAAGGGATAGATAATAAACCAGAAAAATGTCAGAATGCCTCGATACAAATCCAGTGTGCGCGCCCACACCTTGAATACCGCGTGCAGTTCTGGTCGCCCCATCTCAAAACAGATATACCAGAATTGTAAAAGGTTCAGAGAAGGGCGACAAAAATGATTAGGGGTATGGAAGAGCTTCCATATGAGGAAAGATTAAAAAGACTGGGGGCAAGTCTACACTTAAACCACTCTATCACCATAGCTGCACCGGTGCTGTAGCGTTGAAGAGAAGCTGGTCCTCTGCCAACAAGCTCTTAATCCACCTCCCGGAGAGGCGTTAACTATGTCAGTGGGAGGGTGCTTCTGCCAACAGGGGTGTGGATTTTTCACAGCCCTGAGCAATGGAGTGATAACAATATAGGTCTACAGTGTAGACCTGGGACCATTTAGTTCAGAAAAGAGCTCACTAAGGGGGGAGATGACAGAGGTCTATAAAATCATGACTGGTGTGGAGAAAGTGAATAGGGAAGTGTTATTTACCCCTGCACAGAACACGGGAACTAGGGGTCACTTTCTGAAATTAATAGGCAGCAAGTTAAAAGCAAAGAAAAGAAGATATCTCTGCACACAATGCACAGGCAACCTGTGGAAATTGTTGCCGTGGGATGCTGTGAAGCCTAAAAGTATAATTGGGTTCAAGATAATCAGGGCATGCAACCCCAGACTCTGCATGTCCCTAAACCTCAGACTACCAGAAGCTGGGACTGGATGTGAGGGGATGGATCACTCAAAATTTCCCTTTTCAGTACATTCTCTCTGAAGCATGAGGCACTGGCCGTTATCAGAAGACAGAATACTGGGCAAGATGAACTGATCTGAGTCAGTATGTCCATTCTTATGTGAGTTATGAAGAGCAGAATACGGACAGGGGAAGCTAAAGACATCAGGGGAAAGTCCATGGCTTGAAGGACTATGGATCCTAAGGAGGTTTTTTTTAAAAAGTGTATTAGGAACAAAAGAAATCCGAGCAATGGTGTAGGCTCATTACTAGATGGAGACTGTTTAAAAGGATGCAGAAAAGGCAGAAGTGTTCACTAAATATGTTTCCCATGTTTGGAAACCCCATGTCAATGTGTTTAGGAAGGACAAGGGTCTCCAGTGCTCTTACATTTTTGCCGCAGCATGAAGGCGTAGAGGTGGTGAAGTCCCTCCATAGCCAATCGGCAGATCTCCTGCTCCTGCTCAGCACTGCACAGAGTGAGACAGCCCACCAGCTGGCCCAGGACTCTGAACTCCTCCACTCCCTGACGGAGAGAGGGAGCAAGGGGAGTCACTCGCCCCTGCAGGCCCAGCGCAGCATGTCCCCCTGGCATTGCACTAGCAACGGGCTAGAACCGGGGGAGGCAGAGCCCAGCGCAGAGAGACTGGGGACAATGAGAGCAGGAGGAGCCATGGGACCCATCACTAGGGACTGAGGGAAGCTCCACAGGGACGGGAAGTCTGGGTAGCAAAGTCAGCAAACGTTGCCCTCGAGTGGGGACCTGGGTAAGGAATGAACTAACGTCCAGTCTCCATCTCAAGGGCAAGCTCCTAATCCCAGCGCCTTCTCCCATCCCCCTCCCTCCACTGACCTCAGGTCCAGGAGCGTGAGGTCACCTTGGCCTCCTCTTCTCTGCATTGCGCCTCTCTCACTCCATCCTGGAGCTCCCCACAACCCCCACTTTCTGCGCCGCACCCAGCCTGCCGGCTCTCTCCTGCCGGCTCTCTCCTGCAGCCTGTCCTCTAGCCTCCCCCTCCTGCCAGACCTTCCCTTGCCCCTCCTGCATCCCCTGCGCTCGCTCCCTGCTCTTCCCCACGTCGCACCAAGCCCCTTGCCCTCCTCTCCTGGGGTCTGCACGGCCTCCCCTGACCCACTCCCCATTGCTCTGGCTCCTTTGGCCCCTCCCATCCCTTTCACTGTGTCCCCTCCCACCTCCCTCCTTCTCTTCTGCTGCCCCAGCCTATGGGGGCATATCATCCAAGCGCCCCCCTCCAGCTGCCGGAGGGGAGGCCCTGCCACAGGGGGGATGGAGCAGCTGCAGCAGCTCAATGGCCCTGAGCACCCAGAGCAGGGGGTCTTCATCTGGCAGCCTGGCAGAAGCTGATGACAAAGCATCCCAGGGGCAACTGACAAAGGGGGTGAACAGACACCTGGGTTCAGAGGGTGCTCTCAGGGTGATCCTGTGTAAATCCGCTGACCCTGCGGAGCAGACTTTGGTCCTAGGGGAACAGCGGGGAGAGTCCTTGGAGATAGAATGATGGGGCTCCACCCAAGGCCCACTGGAGTCAGAGGACAGACCCGTCCACATCACGCCTCATTAGATTGGACTCCTACCGAGGATCTTGCTGAATCACTATTCCAGGCCCGGGTTTTCCCTACCAGGAAGCGCTGCACCGCGAGGCTGCTCAATGCAGTTAGGAGACGGCCAGAGTCACAGGCTGCTCACCTTGAATTTGTGTTGACCAGAGATGAATTTGGTCAGCCAGGTGATTCTTCCCACTGCCCTCAGCCGCACATGCACCTCCTTGGATGCGGTCCAGGGGAGCAGGACCTGAGAGAAACAGATTGGGACAAATTGTGAAGGAGAAGGACCAAAAAATAGCACAAGCACATAGAGTGAAAATCAGAAAGGCTAAGGCAAAAATGAGTTCGAACTGGCAAGGGACATAAAAGGCAATCAGAAGCAGCTCTGTAAATGCATTAGGAGCAAGAGAAAGACAAAGGAAAGTGTGGGGCCACTACTCAGCAGGGAAGCAGAGCAAATAATGGATGATACAGACAAAGCCAAGGTGTTTAATGCCTTTTTTGCTTCAGTTTTCACTAAAAAGGTTAATGGCGACTAGATGATGACCACAATATTAACAAGGGGGAAGGAATACAGGCCAGACTAGGGAGAGAACAGATAAAAGACAATTTAGGTCAGTTAGATGTATTCAAGTTGGCAGAGCCTCATGATATTCACATGAGATGGAGCTAGACAAAGCAATCTCTGAACCTTTAGGAGGGCTGAAGGTCCCAGAGGATTGGAGAAGGGCAGCCACAGAGCCTATCTTCAGAAAGGGAAACAAGGAGGCCCCAAGGAATTATCCACCTGTCAGCCTATCTTTGGTACCCAGAAAGATTATTGAACAAATTATTAAAGAGTTTGTAAGAACCTAGAGGAGATAATAGGGTGATAAGGAATAGCACCATGGATTTGTCCACAACAAACCATGCCAAACAAATCTAACTTCCTTCTTTGACCGGGTTACTTGCCTAGTGGATGGAGGGAGGCAGTATATGATGATGTATATGAAGTTTCGTAAGGCTTTTGACACAGTTCCACAAGACATTCTCATAAGCAAACTAAGCCAATATGCTCCAGATGAGACTACTCGAAAGTGGGCGCACAACTGATGGCAAGGCAATCCTCAAAGAGGAGTTATCACTGACTCGCTGGCAAACTGGGAGGGTGTCTGAAGTGGGGTCCCCCAGGGGTGTGCCTGGGTCCAGGACTGGTCAATATTTTCATGAAGAACTTGGTTAACAGAGAGGAGAGTATGCTTGTCAAGTTGGCGGATGACACCAAGCTGGGGAGAGTTACAAGCACTTTGGAGGACAGATTAGAATTCAGAATGAGCTTGCCAAATTGGAGAGTTGGTCTGAAGTCAACAAGATGAAATTCAGTCAAAACAAATGTGACGTAACGCACTTAGGAAGGAAAAACCCAATGCATAAAAAGAAAGTGGGGGATAACCGGCTAGGTGGCAGGACTGCAGAAAAGGATCTGGGGGTTATCCCGAATCTCACACTGAATAGGAATCAAGAGTGTGATGCTGTTGTGGAAGAGGGAAATGTCATTCTGAGGTGTATTGGCTTGGAGCACTGTGTCCAGTTCTTGGCACCCTGCTTGAAGAAAGATGTGAACAAACTGGGGCCCGTCCAGAGGACAGCGACAAAAATGATCAGCGGTTTAGAAAACCTGACCTATGAAGAAAGGGTGAACGACTTGGGCATGTTTCGTCTTGAGAAGACGGAGGGGGCACCTCCTAACACTCTTCCAATACATTAAGGGCTGTTTTACAGAGGATGGTGACTAATTGTTCTCCACGTCCCCTGAAGGTAGGACAAGAAGTAGTGGGCTTAATCTGCAGCAAGGGAGATTGAGGTTAAATATTCGGAAAAAGTCTAAGGGTGGCTAAGCACTGGAACAGGTGACCTAGGGAAGTGGTGGACTCCCCATCATGGACGTTTTAAAAAAACAGGCTGAACAAACACTCCTCAGGGACGGTCGAGGAATGCTTGACCCAGCCTCAGTGCAGGGGGTGGAGTAGATGACCTCTTGAGATCCCTTGCAGCCCTGCACTTCTGTGATTCCCTCTTCCCAAGCTCTGGGATCAAGAAGACCAAATATCTGCTGAGGACATTTCCCTCTTTTTGCAGCACAAACCACCCACAGAATCGACTTCCTGTGGCCCTAGAACTAGAACGTTGGGGGAATGTAGCTCTGGGCTCTGGCCAGTATTGGTGCGGCCCATGGTGAACACAAATGAATCCCGGGCTCAGATGAGGCTCAGTGGAGAACACAGCAGATCCCGCCCTCCTCCACCCCCACGCCATGCAGACGTTTTTCAGATATAGTGGGGGCACTTGGTCCTCCAGCCCAAGAACCTTTGTCGAGAACGTACTCTGAGGAGCAGAAGGCACGGGGGTGTCCCATGCTTGGGATTAAATGGAGCCTTGATCCCAGAGCCCCACCCCAGCTACAGGACTCGTCCCCTTCCTGCTGCCATGCCTCCACACCTCCACGATGTTTTGCAGCACCACAAGGTTCGGCTTCTCATCCTCGCACACCAAGGCCTTCAGCAGCTCATCCATGGTGTTCAGAGTCTGCGTGCAGAGCAGAGGAGAAACCACAGCAAGTGGCGTTACCCAGCCAGGCGACAAACCAATGCCCTGGTGTGTGACATGCCCCAGGCCATGGCAGCCCCTGCTATTCCAGCTCACCCACTCACTTGTACCTGCAGGGGACTTACTGCAAACTCCTCCTGGCAACAGGACCCCACCCGCTTTTGCTGTCCCCAGGGAGGCCACTGCACACAGTCTAACGCATTAGAAGAGTCAGGAAGGACTCTGCATTTGAGGGGGAGGGGAGATTTCCAGCCAAGCTTCACTTCCCCTAGCCTTTGTGCTTCTCAAGCAGCCGATCGATCTCAGGCCTGTGCCCCCAACCATGCACTGGGGATGAATGTGCTTGTGAAGGGAGTGTCTGTTCCTCACGAATTGCCAGTGCCTGTGAAGGATAAATGCCTACTACTGCTGCTCTATGAGGGAGTTACTCCTTTATCTGCGGCGGTGGGGCTTGTGCTTTGGTACTGCAGGTCCTGAGCTGAAGCGCTGCCAAGGAGCTGTGATCATTACACTCTTATGCCAGCGCCAGATAACCCAGGGGGCAGGGACACGAGCGACTTGCAGGATTCCCCCTCGGTTTGGGGCGGCTCCTCATGGCTAGTTTGGGGCTTACGTTGTTGTATAGAGCAGCCTCCACGCCCGGGTTGGTCTCTGCTGGAGGCAGGCAGAAGACGCTGGAGAAGCAGATGGTGAGCAGGCTGGATAGCTCCATTCCCCGCAGCAGTGGCTTCACTTTGCTAAGAGAAGAGACACGCGTGGATTGGAGGGCTGAGGCGAGACTGATGCACTGATGTTGGCCTCAGGCTCCCAGGACATGATGGGCAGGCTTCTGGGAAGCTGAGAGCAGGGCGCCAGCGGCACTGAGAGAGAGCCCCCCCTGGCGCAGGCTGTGCCACGTGCCAGGGCTCAGCCTGCCCAGCTTCTGAGCCACAGGGAGTCGCTGAGCTGCCGGTGGGATGCAGCTGGCACAGCTGGCAGCGACTCCGGTGGCTCCGCTCCGGCAGTGCCCAACTGCCCCTCTCCCCCTGGAGCCATCACCTGCGGGTCCCAGAGGGGACCGGTCCAACCCCCTCGCTCCCTCCCCCACATCTTCACACGGCCACTTGGAGAGGTCGCCAGGCACCGAAGGATCCTCCACCACCAACCCACGGGTGCCACGTGCCCGGGGGAATCGGAAGACGGGGGAGGAGCAGAGGGGGCAATGCCCTGGAGAACTGGCCATGCCAAGAGGCTGGCGTGTCTGGCTGCACACAGAACTAGCTGGGGCTGGGCGGGCAGGCCGGGTACCTCAGCTCCATGACGGCGAGCATCGCTTGCTGACGCACCCCGCTGGTCAGGGAGTCGACGGACTCAAGATCAATCAGCTCCTGGGGAGACAATGTGGGGAAGTGCCAGCCGGGCTCCGAGCTCCCGTAAGGCTCCGACTGGGGAGCAAAGCGCAGGGCCTGCAACACGTGGCCTCGGCAGACAGGTCGTCCTGCTGTGGGCTTGACGGTGTACGGGGCTCCAGCTGGGGAGCGCAGTGCAGGGCCTGTGGTCAGTGCCCCAGCGTCACGCACCAGTGCACTGCAAAGGCTCCATCAGCATTAGCGCCCAGGGACTCCACCTGAGATCAGGCTCCTTGTGCCAGGTGCTGCACACACACGGTGAGAGCCAGTCCCTGCCCCAGAGAACTCACGAGCTAACTGGATAAGACAAGGCATGGGAGGGAAACTGAGGCACAGAGGGGGAAGTGATTTGCCCAGAATCAGCTCCTGGGGAGACAATGGGTCTCACTGAGGAACTGAGCCCCAGCCCACTGGACCACCCACCAGCACACGCTGTCCCACGTTCAGGGAAGGGAGGTAAGCTCCGGAAAGCTTTCTGCAGCGCCCCAGAGCAAAGACTTTCCAAATCTACGGAGCAGATTTGTTGCTAGTTCCCTAGTGGGCACTGACTGCGGAGTGTTGGGGCTCTGTGCAGGGAGACTGGTGTATACAGAGCGACCTGGTGACTTGGGAAGCTGGGTGCAAGGGAACAATCTACATTTTAATACAGTGACATGTTCAGGAACAAAGAACGGATCGCTCAGTGGTTTGAGCATTGGCCTGCTAAACCCAGGGTTGTGAGTTCAATCCTTGAGGGGGCCATTTAGGGGTCTGGGGCAAAAATTGGGGACTGGTCCTGCTTCGAGCAGGGGGTTGGACTAGATGACCTCCTAAGGTCCCTTCCAACCCTGATATTCTATGATTCTATGATTAACGCAGGCCACACTCACAGCATGGGAGGCTCTAACCTGGGAAGCGGTGACTCTGGAAAAGACTTGGCAGTCATGGTAATCAGCTGCACAGGAGTGCCCAGTGCGAGGCTGGGGCCCAAAGGGCTTATGCCATCCTGGGCCTTACAAACAGGGCAATCTCCAGTTGTTAGAGAGGTTATTTTCCCTCTGTGTTTGGCACTGGTGCGACCTCTGCTGGGATCCTCTGTCCAGGTCTGGTGCCCACAATTCAAGGAGAATGTTGATAAATTGGAGAGGGGTCAGAGAAGAGCCACAAGAGTGACTGAAGGACTGGGAAACATGCCTTATAGTGAGAGACTCCAGAAATCAATCAGTTCAGCTTCACAAAGAGAAGGTTACAGGGTGCCTTGATGACAGTCTGTAAGTACCTACACAGGGAGCAAATGCTTGATAATGGGCTCTTCAGTCTAACAGACAAACGTCCAACACGATCCAGCGATTGGCAGTTGAAGGTAGACATATCTGCAGAGCTCTCCAGGCCAATCACTAAACCCGCCAAGTAACATAGCCCGAGTGTGTGTTTTACTCACCTTTATCTTCTTCACAAGGAGGGCTTTGCCGAGAAAAGCTGCCAGGTTTCTCTCTGGGTGCCTCCTGAGGACGGCCCTGCTGATGGTGATGACACAATCCAAGAATTCAAGTTTCTTGGCCTCCTCCTATGCCCCGCAGAGATTAGACAAAAACAGGAAGGTTAGCGTGGAAAGGAGCTGCCAGTGGGAGAGATGTCAGAAAGCTTCCCCCCAGCGCTGCTCAGGCTTTGATATGCCGAATGCCAGAAGGCCATTCATCTCCCAACAGGAGTGACTATGTGGGGACGGCACGGCAGCTCTGTGTGAAACCTGACCAGAGAGGGAGCAGATCTCACGGGGCAGGTGTCCAAAGAGGAACTGCAACATAGGGGCTAAGCAGCCAGACAGTCTTACTGGG
Organism: Lepidochelys kempii; assembly: GCF_965140285.1. Lineage (NCBI taxonomy): Eukaryota > Metazoa > Chordata > Testudines > Cheloniidae > Lepidochelys > Lepidochelys kempii. Next base: position 9,756,029 of record NC_136402.1, read on the forward strand.
GGCCTTGAGAGAGTGGGAGGAACATCTGGGTGTGGCACCCTGACACCCCAATATTCGCCACGGTCATATAATTAGGATATGTTTGGTACCAAGTATGTCTTGTAAGGTATCAGTGTAAAAGTCTTTATCTGCTAGACATTAATGTCTCATTGGATTGCATGTGCTATCGTTGTATGTGACGTTCTGAAGTTGAGCTGTGTATGTGTTCCTGAAAAACACTGTGAGGTTCAAAACAGCCTTTCAGGTAGAACAGCAAAAAAGCCAAACACTGGCTCCTGGAGGAAATGCACAAGCATTAGGGCTACCCCAGGAACTGTGTGCAATAGAAACCTCCCCGAGATAACGCGACACAACGGGACCTGTTGGACCCAGGTCACAGCAAAAGAGTTTTCCAGCAGGTGGGAAGAGAAGATAAAAGGGGAACAAGGACATCGTGGGGGCGGGGGGGACGGGACCTCAGACTCCCTGCAATAAGATACCTGGAAACACCTGAGAGACAAAGATTGAAAATGAGAAGTGATGGTCCTAGGCTAGAGAGAGATTCCTAGCCTGTGCAAGAAAACCTGGGAAATCCAAGCTGCAAAACCAAGGCAGCTTCTGCCTTAAGAATCTGCCAACCTGTTTATCACTCGGGGAGAATTTGCTAATGTATATCCTATCTATCTGGTGTGTAAAGCTTCGTTTCTGTGTTTTGTTTATTTACTAGGGTAATCTGCTTTGTTCTGTTTGCTATCTCTTATAACCCCTTAAAATCTACCTCTTGTAGTTAATCATCTTATTTCTTGTTTATACCACAGCCCATTTTGCAGTATAAATTAGTAACTGGGAGGAGGGGCAAAGAGTTGTTCATACCTCTCTCGACATCGAGGGAGGGGGCGCATGTCATAAAACCTTTGTTCTGTACTCCAAAGGAGGTGGGCACCAGAGAAGTGGGACAAGGCCCTTCAGCTGAGTCTTCCCAGAGCTGATCTCAGTGTCTGTGTCTTTCTGCAGCTGGGTGTGGCCCTGCCTGTGTGTATGGCTGGAAGAGGCTTGTGAGCCGAGCCCAACAAGACAAGGTAACGGGGGCCCAGGCTGGCAGAACAGGTGGGCTCAGTGATAAGCCAGGACATCAGGTGGCACCTCAAAGGGGGGCAACCCATCACGCTGGGGACTGGCCAAATCCAGTGGGCAAGGGGCATGGTGGGTGCCTTTTGTAACTCAAGAGAGGATGATTTTAAGATGCTCTAGTTTAAACAGGAATTATTTGGGGGCAGGTCTCTGGCCTGTTTTATACAGGAGGTCACAGTGGTCCCGTCTGGCCTTAGAATCCATGCCTCATCCGGAGAAGGACGGATGGTGCATGTGGACAGGGCAGTAGCTGACAGATCAGAGGAGGGCTCTTGGTACCTGTTCATTGCCCTTGAGAAAGGCGTTGATGTAGTCTAGGGTGTCTTTCTCCTGCGAGTCTGGCCCCATAAAGCAGGAGGCATTCCCAGGTGATGGTGAATCTGATCAAAGACAGAGCAGTGGTCATACCTGGGGCTGCCAAGCTGCAGGCTGGGTGACAGAGATCTTAGCAGAGACCCTTGCCCCCGGCTCCCACCCCAGCAGGGTAGCAGCCCCGATGCACAGCAGGGTCTGGCACAGCCATCCCTGGTTTCCCCAACTCTTTGCTGCTCAGCCCAGCAAAGATCCAGTCAGAGCCCTGGTTCCCAGCAGCCACCCCACTTCCCTGCCCGCACCCAGCATGCAGCACCACACCTGGAAGGAGGCATGATGTCAGGCTATGAGTGGTGTCCCCGTTCTCCGGGCCATTGCTGGAGGGGGCAGAGGGAATGGCAGTGAATCGCTCTGCTCCCCGCTGCGGGAGAGGGAGGAGCTACCCAGTCTGCGCGGGATACGGGGACCCAGGGCCTGCCTGTTCTGCTTCCTCTGACTGCCTCTCCTGCCATCGACAGCCACCGGGTGTAACCTGGGCAGGCCCTGGGCTCCCATCATCAACCCCCCCACCCAAATGCCCTGTGCTGTGCCATGTGTCACCCCCCTGCAAAGGAGCCAGCAGATGGGGCTGCAACATCAGGGGGCATCTCATGCTTTAGCCGGCACCCTGCAATCCTTCGGCTTAACAACCCACTGTGCACAGAGCATCCCCTTCGACTGGTGGAAAACATCTTCCGACCCTGTGTGTGACGGATCGGGGTGGGCAATTCAGTCAGTCTCCACCTGATGCTTCTGCTGCCGCCCCTAATGCCCCGATCAGATGTAGGAGCTGCAGCTGCTGCCAGCAGGAGGGGCCATTCCCCCCTGCCTGGGTTTTCCTGTCTCTCCATCTCATGGCAGCCCAGAGTTGTACAAAGGTGATGGAGTCTTCTCCCGCCACTGACACCCTGGTCTTGCAACCCCAACCCCCAGGGGGCAAGCCCCACCGCAATGCAGGGCCATGGCCCCGGCCATTTTTGCAGCCCCTCCGCCCACCCAGGAGGCACCCACTCACCAGCATGGAAGGGCTGAGGCACACACAGCTCCTGCTGCTGCTGTGGGCTCTTCCGCGGACTCTTCCTTCGAGGAGGTCTCGTCTCCTCCCAGGCACGGATGGGCTTCAAGGGGACCTTGCGGACTTCCTCAGCCATCCTGCAAGAAGCCAGGACAAGGCATTGCTTGTGAGAGGTGAGAGGCGACTGCCCCGTTCAGCATCAGGGCCAGTCCACGTATGGCCGTTCCACCAGTGCCTACAGCTGCCAGCAGGGAAACAAGCCAATGGATGTGCTCAAAGTCACCCAGGCAGTCAGCAGTACAGGCAGGATTAGAACCCAGGTCTCCGGACTCCCAGGCCCATCCCGCAGGCCAAACGGCCTCCCCCGGGTCACTCCCGCCTCTCCTTCTGCTGGTTCACAAACTGCCCAGCAGACAGGCTGCATCCAACCACTCAGGATTCTTCCTGCCCAGGGAAATTACCCTGATCCCTTCCCCCAGGAATATTGGGGCCGTGGCAGGTCCCAGGTGGGGGAGGGAAGCGGGGTGGGGGAGCCGGGGGCGGTCTGGTGAGCAGCAGGAGTTGCTCTGACCCCACCGTGAAGGGGAAGGAGCAGAAGGTGGGAGAGCGGCAGGCAGGTAGGCTGTGCCGGGGCAGAGCTTTGTGGCGATTTCGCAGCTCGTCTCTCCGAGGCCTGTGTGGGAGCAGCCGCTGCAGAGAATCCCAGGCCTGATTCCCCCCACTCTGGGTCTCCTGAATGGCCCCTGCCCTGGGGGGCTCCATTCCTCACCCAACATCTCCTGCTGACTCCCCAGGAAATGCACGGCAGGTGTCCTAAGGCAGCTCCCTCCTGTGCGCATGCCGCTGCCCACTTCCTCACTGGCACCAGGCTAGACCGCCGGCACCGGGGCACTTGGCAGACGTGCGCCGCCCAGCCAGGAGCTTGGGGAAGGCTCGGTGTGGTTGGCGATGCAGTGGAAAAGCAGAGGTGGGCAATAGAAGATTCTCCTACGTGGAGTCAGGAGTGGGCAGAAGCCTGCGCGTAAATGGGCCACCCACTTTCTGCTGCCGGTGGCGGAGCTGGAACTGCTGGCTCAGCGTCCCCAGGGGCACCTGCCAGCTCTCGCTCTGCCAGAGCCAAGCCTGGCAGTGAGGGGATGAGGCTGTGCCAGCCAGCAGGGGCGTGTCACAATGGGCAGGCGAGTCACAGACCAGCCAATGTGTGACTCCCCAGCCATGGGATGCCCCAGCCCAGACTTGCTCTGGCCTCGCCGGGGCTTTAGAGCCTGTCCTTCTCCACAGGGGTCATGGGACGGACCTTTCGCTCCCCACAGTCACAGACGTTAGGCCGGAAGGGACCTCTGGGCTCCTCTAGTCCCAGCTCCTGCAGACCCCAGGACAGAGCCCCTCCCTGCGGCCATGCTATTGGAGCCAGGGGGTCTCTGGATCCCCGAATGGGAGAATCACTTCCATCCCAGCTCCTCCTTCTCGTGACAGTGCAGAATGGGGATTCATGAACTCTCCCCACCCCTAGCTCCCAGCCCACATGGCAGGCTCTTTCCACTTTCCCAAGCTGCTGGGTGCTTTGGTCATGGGGTGTAAAATCGTCCCAGTCTCTGCTTCCTCTCCCACTGCTGCAATGATGCAGAAGCTCCTTTAATAGCAGCACCCTCCCACCCCCCCACGCCCAACTGAGTGCCTGGTCTTGCTAACGCTCAATGCCATGACAGCCCCAGGAGATGATTGCTGCGGCGTGTGACGAAGTGGGACTGTTCTTAATGTTTCCTCTGAATAGTGTGGGGGTGCCTCAGTTTCCCCTAGGAGTTTCTTAAGTCTCTAGGTGGTGGGGTAAGGGTGTATGATCATTGCAGAGCCCTAGAGGGCAGGTATGTGCAGGGGTCTGGACAGAGAGAATGGCTGACACCCCGTTTCCTGGCAACTGATGGCCTGGCCCTTCCCCCCTACAAGGTGAGAGCTAAAAGGGTTGGAGAATAAAGGAATCAGCTGACCTCCTGGCCCGGGAAAGGGACAAAGCCCAGAGGAGGAGGGGCTGGAGAGAGTTTCAGTTGAGGCTGGCTGGGGACATGGAGTGAAGTACAGACGTGGTTCTCTGGCTCACTACCTCCCAAAACGGACCCAGCTGAGGGGTCCTGTTCTCTGCACCTACAAGCTCTGTGTTAGACCATGTTCCTGTCGTCTAATAAACCTTCTGTTTTACTGGCTGGCTGAGAGTCACGTCTGACTGCGGAGTTGGGGGGGCAGGACCCTCTGGCTTCCCCAGGACCCCGCCTGGGCGGACTCGCTGTGGGAAGCTCACGGAGGGGCAGAGGAGGCTGAATGCTCCGAGGTCAGACCCAGGAAGGTGGAAGCTGTGGGAGCTGTTTGCCCTGCAGACAGGCTGCTCACCGAAAGGAGACTTCCCCAGAGTCCTGACTGGCTTCGTAGGGAGCAGTTCCAGAGCATCACCCGTGGACTCCGTGACACGGGGGTCTCGGCCCGGGGGAGGCAGTGACTCCTAGAAGCAGGGAGAGCAGCAGCACCATAGATCAGGGAGGTCTGGCAATGCCAGTGGCTGCCTGGGGTCTGGCAGCCCAGGCACTCAGAGCAGATTGTCAAAGGCCAAACCCCTCTCACCACCGGCTCTGTAGCTCTTCCTTGCTTTCGGTCTGTCTTACGCACCATCCTGGCCCTCATCCCCCTGGCATCCGAGTACTACCCAACCTCAATAGCATTTATTCTAACTGCCCCCTTCAGGGCAGGGTCTGGCAGCTACCCCCACTGTACAGACAGGGAACTACAGCACAGAGGGAAGAAGGGACTTGCTCGAAGACAAACAGAGCATCTGTGGCAGAGCTGGGAAATGAACATGGGTCTCCTGGATCCCAGGATGGCACCTTCTCTTTCAACCTCCTGCCCCTTTCGTCCCTGGTTCAGTGGGAGCTGTGGGAGCTCTCTGGGGCAGAAGGCGGGAGAGCGGCAGGCAGGCAGGCTGTGCCGGGGCAGAGCTTTGTGGCGATTTTGCAGCTCGTCTCTCCAAGGCCTGTGTGGGAGCAGCCGCTGCAGAGAATCCCAGGCCTGATTCCCCCCACGCTGGGTCTCCTGAATGGCCCCTGCCCTGGGGGGCTCCATTCCTCACCCAACATCTCCTGCTGACTCTGCAGCAGCTGCACGGCAGGCGTCCTAAGGCAGCTCTCGTCCTCTCCAGAGCTCAGGGGGACTGTCCTGGCATCGGACTGTCCTGGTGAATGGAACAATGGCTCCGGGCAGTCGGAGAATGCCTGTTCCCCCGGCAACCTCAGTGCCATTCCCTCTGGAAGTGATGGTGTCCGCAAGGGTGCTGGAGGTGGTCAGGCCTCGTGGTTGGAGCTGGACTCAGGAGGCCGGGGCGTGGGTGGAGCGAGGCTGGAGCGAGAGCAGGGCTGGAGTAGGACGAGGGGCAGGGCTACCAGCTACCTCCCGGTCTGGGCACTTACCTGGCCCCATCATGCCAGTGGCTGAGCACACGGGTGTTGTGGTATTTAGGCTCTCAACCCCCCCGCAGAGCAGGGACCTGTTCTCCCTCGTTAGCTGAGGCCCGGGGCGGCGGGGACTCACCTGATCTCACGCAGAAGACTGCATGCAATGGAAAAGCAGAGGTGGGCAATAGAAGATTCTCCTACCTGGAGTCAGGAGTGGGCAAAAGCCTGCTCGTAAATGGGCCACCCACTTTCTGCTGCCGGTGGCGGAGCTGGATCTGCTGGCTCAGCGTTCCCCAGGGGCACCTGCCAGCTCTCGCTCTGCCAGAGCCAAGCCTGGCAGTGAGGGGATGAGGCTGTGCCAGCCAGCAGGGGCGTGTCACAATGGGCAGGCGAGTCACAGACCAGCCAATGTGTGACTCCCCAGCCATGGGATGCCCCAGCCCAGACTTGCTCTGGCTTCGCCGGGGCTTTAGAGCCTGTCCTTCCCCACCGGGGTCATGGGAGGGATCTTCCGCTGTTATACCAATAAAATAAAAACCAGCAGGATCTTATTAAAGGCAAAAAGGCAAAATACCACATTTATTGTGAATACAGAAAGAATCATAGTAAGCAGTTAGAAAAGGAGGACTTGTGGCACCTTAGAGACTAACCAATTTATTTGAGCATAAGCTTAGCTCACGAAAGCTTATGCTCAAATAAATTGGTTAGTCTCTAAGGTGCCACAAGTACCCCTTTTCTTTTTGCGAACACAGACTAACACGGCTGTTACTCTGAAGTAAGCAGTTAGTTATAGCTATAACATTCCATTCAACCTCATATTTAGTCACACATTCATTCATACAAACACACACACACACACAGGTTCTGCAAGGTTGTTATCATAGTTACCAGCCTTAGAGTTGCTCATGCCAAGCCACTGGCCAGGTGGCCTGGACATGAGTTTATGAAGCAGATGGTATGATGGGATAACATGGTTTTGGTAATTAAATATTCATGGTAAATAGGCCCAATAGCCTGTGATGGGATATTAGATGGGGTGGGATCTGAGTTACTACAGAGAATTCTTTCCTGGGTATCTGATTGGTGAATCTTGCCCATATGCTCAGCGTTTAGCTGATCGCCAGATTTGGGGTCGGGAGGGAATTTTCCTCCAGGGCAGATTGGAAGAGACCCTGGAGGTTTTTCGCCTTCCTCTGTAGCATGGGGCCCGGGTCACTTGCTGGAGGATTCTCTGCTCCTAGAAGTCTTTGAACCATGATATGAGGACTTCAGTAGTGCAGCCATAGGTGAGAGGTTTATCGCAGGAGTGGGTGGGTGAGATTCTGTGGCCTGCGTTGTGCAGGAGGTCAGACTAGATGATCATAATGGTCCCTTCTGACCTTAATATCTATGAATCTATGAATCTATGAGGAGGGAGCAGGGCCTTGTCAGATGCTCATCTGATGCTCTTGGAAGTTGGTTTGTAGAATCAGACTCCAAAGTTCTCACTTTTTAGAGTCTATTTTTATAGGAATTTCTTCCGATGCCAGTCTATGGGAATTCCTTCATCATGCGGTTGCTGAATCAATCAGCAGATAGCACATTCCTGAGGGCTCCGAGCTGCTAGATGTTATCTTGTTCTTTGGTTCTCCCATTCTTGAGGCTGTTGGGTGGATTCCAGTCTGCCCTCCGGGGGTCCTCTGGTTATTTCCACTTGACGCCGTCTTCAGCCGATGGACACTGGATTCTTAGGCTGGCACCTCCCTGATCATTCAGTTATTATCCACACCAAGCATCCATCCACATACATCCTCTATCTCTATTTTAATCACAATTGTTAATACAACAAAAGGGCGGGGAGTCTCTGGGTGCTGTTTCTGTTGTTCGAGTATTGCTTTGAGTCTCTCTCTCTGTGAATTGCTTTGAGAACAGACTCAGTCTTAGAATGTACGAACACAATTAGCAGCTTGCAAGTTTCACACATAGAGGGAGCGAAACAGCACCAAAAACCAAGAGACCTCTTAATTAGTAATACCCTGGACTTTAAACTGTGGGGAATCAAACTCATTTGTGATTTTAATACAGAACTTCTTTAATATGATCCAACACCGCTCCCCACAGTCACAGACGTTAGGCCGGAAGGGACCGCTGGGCTCCTCTAGTCCCAGCTCCTGCAGACCCCAGGCCAGAGCCCCTCCCTGCGTCCATGCCACTGGAGCCAGGGGGTCTCTGGATCCCCGAGTGGGAGGATCACTTCCATCCCGGCTCCTCCTTCTCGTGACAGTGCAGAACGGGGATTCATGAACTCTCCCCACCCCCGGCTCCCAGCCCACCCGAGCGGCTCTTTCCACTTTCCCAAGCTGCCGGGTGCTTTGGCCACGGGATGTAAAATGGTCCCGTCTCTGCTTCCTCTCCCACCGCTGCAACGACGCAGAAGCTGCTTTAATAGCAGCCCCTCCCCTGCCCAACTGAGTCCCAGGCCTTGCTAACGCTCAGTGCCACGGCAGCCCCAGGAGATGATTGCTGCGGGGGTCTCGGCCCGGGGGAGGCACTGACTCCTAGAAGCAGGGAGAGCAGCAGCACCATAGATCAGGGAGGTCTGGCAATGCCAGTGGCTGCCTGGGGTCTGGCAGCCCAGGCACTCAGAGCAGATTGTCAAAGGCCAAACCCCTCTCACCACCGGCTCTGTAGCTCCCCCTTGCTTTCGGTCTGTCTTAGGCACCATCCTGGCCCTCATCCCCCTGGCATCCGAGCACTGCCCAACCTCAATTGCATTTATTCTAACTGCCCCCTTCAGGGCAGGGCCTGGTTGCTACCCACACTGTACAGACAGGGAACCGCTGCAGAGAGAGAATAAGGGACTTGCTCGAAGACAAACAGAGCATCTGTGGGCAGAGCTGGGAAATGAACATGGGTCTCCTGGGTCCCAGGATGGCACCTTCTCTTCCAACTTCCTGCCCCCTTCGTCCCTGGTTCAGTGGGAGCTCTCTGGGGCACAGGAGCTGGCTGGTGCCCAGATGGAGCTACGTTGCCTATTGCATAGATCTCGCTTTTCCTGAACATTGAAAATGCTGCTCCAACCATACCAGGGCCCGCCAGGATCCTTGCAGCTGGTCAATGCTAAATTGTGAACTGTGCCCTGGCCTCCCAGAGCGGGGCAATGGGAGAGGGTGGGGCTGGCCCAAGGCCCTGCTGGATTGCAGCTCACGCGTACGGAGTCCCAGTGCTACAGAGCTCTGTGCCGGGGCAGCGCTTTGTGGGGGTTTCGCAGCTCCTCTCTCCAAGGCTGTGTGGGAGCAGCCGCTGCAGAGAATCCCAGGACTGATTCCCCCCACGCTGGGTCTCCTGAATGGCCCCTGCCCTGGGGGGCTCCAGTCCTCACCCAATGTCTCCTGCTGACTCTCCAGCAGCTGCACGGCAGGCGTCCTAAGGCACCTCTAGTCCTCTCCAGAGCTCAGGGGGACTGTCCTGGCATCGGACTGTTGCTGGCACCCAGTGCCGAGAGGCTGAACAACAGCTTGAATGGTTCCTTTCCCGGTGTGCTACACCCAATAATCACAACGGGGTGGAGAAGCAGAAAAGTTTATTTGAAGCTTCAAATAGGTACCGGGAGATTTGAATCTCAAATCCTGTACACAGAGCAGGAAGTTACACAGGCTTTTATACATCCTTTTTCCCAGCATACTTATCCAATAGCAAGCTGCCCCAAGTATCCATATAGCCAGCCAATCCAGTTCCCAGCTAGTCCCTGGTTCTCTGTATCATTTGTTAAACTCTACATAAAGCTGCTTTATTCAGCATTGTTCTTCCATATCTGCCCTGTGTGGCCTTGCTTAGTTTCAGGCAGTCTGACTCTGCAGCATATTGTTGCAGATTCTCAGCATAACCACTGTGTGTGCCTCCAGGCGGGGCGGGGGGGGGGGGGGGAAGGACACTTGGGCCTAGGATGCAGAGCTGCTGCGAGTGCCTCCAGGCGGGAGCGGGGGCCAAGGACACCTGGGCCTAGTACGAGGGGGCTTCATCGACACTCGTGGTCTTCCATCCCCTCGAGTTACCTAGTGGCCATGCCCCAGTGTCCCCAACAGGACTGTCCTGGGGAATGGAACAATTGCTCCGGGCAGCCGGAGAATGCCTGTTCCCCCGGCAACCTCAGTGCCATTCCCTCTGGATGTGATGGTGTCAGCGAAGGTGCTGGAGGTGGTCAGGCCTCGGGGTTGGAGCTGGACTCAGGAGGCCGGGGCGTGGGTGGAGCGAGGCTGGAGCGAGAGCAGGGCTGGAGCAGGACGAGGAGCAGGGCTAGAGCTGCCTATGACTGTTGCCAATGTCAGGCAGGAGCGAGTTCCTGGCCCTGGAGTCGTGTTGAGCAGACTGAGCTGCTGCTGTGAGACTGAAATACTTGCTCCGGGAGTCACAGGCCTGTTCCTGGCTTGTGGATTGGCGGGAGCCCGGCACAGGAGGGACTCAGGGCCTGACACATGGCTCCAGGGGGCGCTTGGCTCCCGGCCCCGCTGGGCACTGACAGGCCAGGTGCAGGGGGCCAGGCGCAGCACCAGGGAGGACATTGGGGAGGCAGGAGCGCTGAGGTGGGGCTGAGCGGGCAGGTGCTGAGGAGCTGCGGCCGGTTGGCCAGCAGGGAGGAGGAACAGCACCCAGCTGTGGAGGGCCCAGCTGCAGCTCCACACGGGGCGCGGCCAGAGCCTGGCAGGCGGCTGGCTGAAGTGGCACTTTGTGATCTGGCGCAGGCGGGAGCTGGCTCCCCACATCTGAACGCTCTGCAGTGCCGGCGGATTCGCATCTAAACCCGGATCTGGCTCCCAATTCACAGCTGGCCCCTCCCCCCGATCTGGAGTGGCTGAGACTCCAGCGCTCTGGGGAAGAGGCCAACAAATGCCAGGTCCTGGGGTGGGCTTCCCCCAGAGACAACCCCGTGCTGGGAAGGGAGGTTCCAAGAGCCGGCAGCTCCACCACTCACACTCCCAGCGTCCTGGGAATGAGCCAGGAGCAGAGTCCCAGTCCCCGTCCCCTGGCATTAATCCAGGGACTCCGCACTGGGGATGTGCACCTGGCAGCACGCAGCCTCCTGAGAACACACAGGCCAGGGTGCAGGGCGAGGGCTCCCAGAGAGAAACGGCAGGAGGGCAATGCTGGGAACCCCCAGGCCATCTTCAGCTCAAGCATGAGGGCACCCCAGCATCCTGGAGAGCAGGAATCTAGCTTCAGCTCAGCCTTTATGTCCCCCCGTTCTCTGTGCTAGATGGGTTGGTCTCCCGGGGGGGACGAAAGTGCCCATCAGGAGTTCCTGGCTTATCCAACGTCAGTTTCCCGCTCTTGTGAAAAAAACGGTGACTTCCCTTACACCGGAGCTGGTGTTCTTCAGGCTGGGCTGGGCCTGTACACGTTCCCCTGTCGGGGTGTGTGCACCCAGGGCCCATGAGTTGCAGACGTTTGCCAACGAACATTTGCCAACAGACGTTTGCCCCCTGCTCTCCCCATGTGCTCAGGGACCGCCATCAAAAGAGCACGTCTGCCACCTCCCTCTCAAGTCCTTCGCACCTGCATACTGCCAGGGGAACATCCCCATTTCTACTGAGGACTCAGGGACAGGGTTTATGATGAACCGGCTGGAGTTGATCTCCCCTCCCGCCCGGCGTGTTGCACCCCTACGGCTAGCTGGGGATCCAAACTGACACTCCCCGGTTTGAGCCCCTGCCTAGCCAGGCCCTGTTCCTTCCCCCTAGGCAGTTGTTGGCCCTGAACTCCTGCAGGCAGCCATGACACACAGGTGCTTGGGGGCTTGAGAGAAGGGCTATCACCAGCTGAATGACCCCTGCCTGTACGGTGGGGACTGAGGCCACTTTGCCAGCAGGTGCCCCCCAAGTCCTGTGCTATGCTGAGTCTGGGGAGATGGGCAGGTTCAGCCTCATTAGAAGGGATCGGCCAGACAGAAAGGCAGAATCGGGTCCCCGCACGGAGCCCCTCTACTTCCTGCCTGTGTCCTAACCACCAGGACAGTGGCCAATCCCACCTTCAGGTCAGGTTCCAGCGTCGGGCCCTGTCCATACCCACAGCGTGTGGCACCCAGCATGCACTGATAGACTCCGGTACATGCAGTAAGTTCACAGACACTAGAAACTGCCTAACACCAGGCTGGGGGCTGGGGATGTGTAGGGTACAGAGCACAGCACCCCCTAAGGCCAGGCAGGAGGGCTGGGAAATGCATATGATACAGAGCACAGCGCCCTCTAACACCTGGCAGGGGGGCTGAGAGATGGGGGGTGTAGGCTACAGAGCACAGCGCCCCCTAACGCCGGCAAGGGGGCCTGGAAGCTGGGGGAATATGTAGGATCCGGAGCACAGCATCCCCTAACACCAGGCTGGGGGGCAGGGAGAGGGGGGATATGTGGGGTACAGAGCACAGCGCCCCCTAACACCAGGACACGAGGTCTCGTCCGTCTCAGGGTGGAAATGATCACACCCTTCGAATGGGGGATCTGCCACGGGCACTGGCAGGAGCGCGTTGCTTTACATTAAGGTTCTTTGGCTGATGGGCGAACCTCACCCCGCCCTGCGTTTCGAGTGTGAACAGTTGTCGATGGAAACCCAGACGGCAGAGATGGAGCAGGACTAACCGGGGTCACTGGGTCTCACCCTCACCCCGTGTCTACACTGTACGAGGGTGGGAAATAGCAGGTGCCTTTTCTTGCCCTGATACGATTTTGGAGATGCCGATGCTTGCGACAGCTTTCTCCCTGTGTGGGTTGTGGGATCCAGGGGAGCCGTCTGTGTGCTCTGTACAGAACAAGGCGTGTAGATCATTTATACCTCAATGGATCACAGTAAATACAGTTATTTAATATATCAAATAAAGGCAGAACAATACATCAAAAAGCATCAAAATGAAAGAGAGGATTGCTATGTACAGGGGGGATTGCTATGTACAGGGGGGTTTGCACGTGACTAGTTAACTGCTCGAGAGCTTTCATCACCGTATACTTTCTGACAGGTTTCTGCACCCTGTGTAGGGTTTACGTCCCGCCCTCCGTCCCCGTTTCCGGTCGTATACGTTTTTGGCGCCGTCGGCCCTTTTGAACATTTCTTTTGTATTGTTTTCTGTGTTTGGCCTGGGGAAGGTTGCGTTCTTGTGTTTTGACATATTTCGAGAAAAAGTATGAACAAGTAGAAAGAAAGGCTGTAAGGGGTTTGCGGCTCCCTCCCCGTCCATCAGGGTGGGAGACCACGCTCCTCGCTACGATACTTCCGGGGTACCTTGGTTCAGGGGAAAATTAGCCCAGTGTTAATGGTTCAGGCCTGCAGTCAGGCTGAGCAATGGTAGAGAGTCTGTTTGCCTAGGGCCCTCATTCAGGGCAGGGCTGCTGTCGAGTAGGGGCTCTGGCCTACAGTCAGGCAGGCAGAGCAGCAGAAGGTCCATTTGCCTGGCCCTTGATCAGGGCGGGGCAGCAATCAAGTAGCGGGGCTCTGGCCTACAGTCCGGCAGAGCCGTCGCCGTCTAGGGGAGCTTAGCTCTCTGGTGGGAGAGTCAGCACAACCGTCTGGCGTCCTGATTCAGGCGGGTGCCAGACCAATCAGGCCTCCTGACAACCAGGTGGGGAACCTGCCACTCCTGACGGTGGCGTGGCGGTGCTCGGGGAACCCAGGCCTTCCCGCTCCACCGCGTCCCCACCCAGGGCCCTAAACAGCAGCGGAGTGGTCCGCCACTGGGTCAGCGGGGAAAATCCGATCACAACATGCTGGCCGGCTTGTAGTCAATAACACAGCTGAAGCCGATTCAGCTGCCCTGGGCTCCTTCCTACACACCCATTCCGTGTGTACATGGGTTCCAGGGTTGTTGTTCGCTTCGCTGGGGTAGATGGCTAGTGGCAGCCCCACCAGCTCCTTGGAGTCCCCGGCGTCTGGCAGCGCCGGCAGCCCCTCTGGCTCTCTGTCAGGATAGCGCTTTCCATTAGGGGAGCAGGGAAGAGACGTCCTGCTCCTCCAGCAGCTCTCTCCCAACTCAGCTGGAGGGGCGGCCTTTTATAGTTCCGCTTCCTGTCCCGCCCCTCTGCTTCCGGCAGGGTGGCATGCGGTGGGAGACAAGCCTGCTTTCTGCAACCCTCCTGCCCCCAACAACCCACTTCAGCGAGTCCCAAAATCAAATCCACTTACCAGGGGCCTCCTCTCCTCTTTGCGCTTCGCCAACATCCGGGGTAGAAAAGAGCTCCTGGCAGCATGCATCTCTGACCTCCGAGTCATCTTCTGCCTCTGGGTCCCCCTCCACATCCTCGTCCAAGATTTCCTCCTCCTGGCTCGGTCCACTCTCAACTGACATGCGAGCCACCGAAGTATCCACAGTGGTGTTAGCAATGGAGGTGGGGTCGCCGCGGAGTATCATGTCCAGCTCTTTGGAGAACCGGCAGCTCGTAGGCGCAGCACCGGAGTGGCGGTTTGCCTCCCGCGCCCTGTGCTCGGCGTTCCGCAGCTCCTTCATTTTCATCCTAAACTGCCGTGTGTCCCGGTCATCGCCCCTTTCTGTCATGCATCGTGAAATCTGTCCGTAGGTGTAATGATGCTGGTTCTGGCGGGACCCAACTGAGAGTGCCAGTTCAGGACAAACTGCTTCAAGCAGGGCAGTTACAGCCGAAGGCTGGGGCTTTTCCACCTCTAAGGCAAACCAAACCAGCCAAACAGAGCAGACTTTGGTCTCACCCCACTGGCTCACCACAAGTCACACAAGCAATTCCCTTAGACGCTCCAGTTTCCCAGGATCCCCAACAGTACCACTTGTTATGGGGACAAATGGCTATGAAAACCAATACCCCAGGAAAAGAAAAAAGGTTCTCTTGATCCCAAAGGACAAAGCCACAGACCCAGGTCAATATACAAAGCAGACCTTGTCCCAAATCACGCTGTAGCCAACCCTTTAGACTCTAAAATCTAAAGGTTTGTTCATAAAAGGAAAAAGCTATAGATGAGAGCTAGAATTGGTGAAATGGAATCAATGACATACAGTCATGGCCAAGTTCTTGGTTCAGGCTTGTGGAAGCGACAGAATAAACTGCAGGTTCACATCAAGTCTCTGGAGAACATCCACAGCTGGGATGCGTCTTTCAGTTTTTGGTTCAAAGCTTCAGTGTAGCAAAGTCCCTCCAGAGGGATGAAGCAGGACTGAAGACAAGATGGAGGAGCTGCAGCAGCTTTTTCTATTCTCTTGCCATGTGGTCTTTCTTTCTTTGTCCCAAAGACAAGCTGTCCATCACGTGGCCTGGAAAAACCTCCGAGTTCTGTCCATAGGCAGGTCCCTGCACACCGTGCTGAGTCCCAAGGCTTGTCTGCCTTCTCTCAATGGGTCAATTGTGTAGCTGATGGTCCTTAATCGGCCATCAAGCAGGCTAGGCATTGCATCCGATGAAGTGAGCTGTAGCTCACGAAAGCTTATGCTCAAATAAATTTGTTAGTCTCTAAGGTGGCACAAGTCCTCCTTTCCAACTTGTCTGGGGTGTCTCCCAGAAGCATAATACAAGTTTGAACCACAGACACTATAGAGCCAATACTTATAACTTAAAATACAAAAATGACACAAGCATATAGATAGCACAGTCATAACCAGCAAACCGTAACCTTGCCTTAGACACCTTAGTGGACCCCCCTTTATACAAGATTTGGTGCCACTACAGGACCTTGGTTGCAACAATGATCTATATGGTCCCAGTTCAAGTCAATAACGTCACAGTAGGTATCATAATTGCTACGTCCGGAGTGCAGCTGGGACTGTACAGCCTCCTCTCCCCAAATGCTGATGAGGTCCAGCAGCTCGGCATAGCTCCAAGCAGGGGGATCGCCTGGTGCGTGGAGCAGGCCTGGCCACCTGGAAAGATGCGCTGCACTCATCACCGAGCAAACAGGAAGGGGA
This sequence comes from Lepidochelys kempii, assembly GCF_965140285.1. Lineage (NCBI taxonomy): Eukaryota > Metazoa > Chordata > Testudines > Cheloniidae > Lepidochelys > Lepidochelys kempii. Next base: position 9,771,828 of record NC_136402.1, read on the forward strand.
CTTTCAAAATGGCAAAGGAGTTTATGGAGTGGGGATGATGGATGGTCACCTGAGGGCCAGGCAGTAGAGTTCAAACCGATGACCAGAGAGGCGAGAGCAGGCATTGTGGGACACCTCCCGGAGGCCAATCGCAGCGCCGTAATCGACCTCGGTGTCTACACTGGCACCGCAGCCTGTAGCCCCGGCGCAGAAAGTTTTTTAAACTGTGCAGGGCTTTTTTTAAAGCGCTGCAACTGCCCTGTTTCCGCGCCCTGAGTGGCGTGGCCGTGCGTCCACCTCACCAGTTGCAGAGCAGAAAGCTGCTTTGCCGCGCTGCAACTTGCCAGCGTAGACAGGACCTAAGGAAACAGAGCCATGACTTTAAACCTCCTGTTCACCGGAAAAAAACAAGGCTGTGTTTTGGAGTGGAATAAAAATGCACCTTTTAAAAATGCTGTAACAGTTTTAACACACCATGAAAGTTATATTAAGCTTATTAAACATTTTAGATTTTTGTTGCATTATCAGACTGCTGTTGTTCTTAAATGTTTGCAGCCCACGGGCTGAGACATAGATACATGCTTCTGTGTTTGTTTTGGGACTAGAAGCTGTATTAAAAGTAACGCTTTATAAAAACAAAAAGTTTTTTTCATTTGTACTTTGTGTTTCTAAGAAGACAAAAAACATTTTAGTAATAAGTTTAACAGGGGCATTTTTGAATTAGCCAGTTTGTTTTCAAAAGATGTCTAGCTATCATTAAGCAAAAGCCAGGGCCGTAAAGTTAATTAAAGGAAACAGGCATGTAGATATCAAAGCCTCCTGGTTACAGAAATGTGAATGGCCACATCACCATTTACAAAATCTTTTTATTAACTGTTTAAATAAACTTACTATATAAAAGAATACAAAAAGAGACCCAAACCAAAACAGTTTTACCTTTAAATTGTCAAGAAAGCTTTAAAAATCAGGGTACAGTTAAAACCCTCATGTTTTTAAGGTTTGGATTTAGACAAAAAAGAAGAAAAAGCAGCTGATGTGAAAAAGTTCTGACAGAGATAAGGGGCTTGTTCTGTTCCCAACATACACACACACATACGTTCTTCTTTTCTCATGTTTTTTTGAAATGTAAACCAGGACACACAAGTTTGCTTTAGGCCTTTTATATAAAATCTGCATGGAGCAGGATTTAAAAATAGCTCCCTTCCCCTGTTTAGCTCGCCTGTCCTGTGACAAAAGTTGTTTCACTGTAAAGATGGCCAGAACATGTATGAATTTAAAACAAACAAGAACCCACAGCAGATTGCTTTTCAAAAGACACCCTTTGAACTTATTAAGAGTGTAAAATAAAGAAGCACCTCGGGGTTAAAACCACAGGCAGTTTACAAAAGTAATTTGTTAAAGTTAAATTAAGTTTTTATTGACTTAGGGATTTTTGTCTGAATTTTTTGCTGCATTTGTTTCTAAATGTTTGCAGTCTGTGTGCTGAGACCCAGGTACAAGCTCTTTTTTAACTGTTTAAATGGACTTAATCTATCAAAGAATGCAAAAAGAGAAAGCTGTTTTTGTTTGGTTAGCTTGAAATTGTAAAGAAAGCTTTAAAAATCAGGGTACAGTTAAAAACCTCACGTTTTGAAAGTATGGATTTCTACAAAACACAAGAAAAAGCAGCTTATGTGAACCAGTTAGCTTTTTTTTTTTAAACCAGAGATAAGGTATTTGTCGCCCCCCTTCGCCACCCCCCGCACACACATTTTTCTTTTCTAATGATTTTTTAAATGGAAACCAAAGGCAAACAAACTTGGAAGGGTTTTAAAATGCTAAAAGGAAACATAAAAAGACATGATGAAAGGTTGTTTTTTTTTAAAGTGTTCATTTGCTTTTCAGAGTTTTGCCCAAGTCAATTGACCAGAGTACAAAAATATAGCGTTAGTTTCTTTTTAAAGCATTTGCCTATGAGTACTTTTGTATGATTTCTTGAATATGTGACCAAGCAATGCAGTGGCTCCTGCCCCTTATGAAAATTCCTAATGAATTTAAGAAACCTTTCCAGAGGTTTTTTAAACTCCTGATAGAATTGAATGCTAATTTTTATCCTGGCTACCCAATTTTGTAGGCTGTATTTTTTAAAAACCTACAAAACCTACAAAAAGGCTCACACTCTTTATTAAACCCCTTAAATCTTTAGCATGATGTCTATAGAACCCCAATGTCTTTAATCCCTTTTAAATTTGATGGGACTTTTCCCACTGGGGCTGACAGACGAACAACAAAAATGATTTTGGGGGTTTTTAGAGAGAGTTCCCTGTTTTAAAATTTCACAGTTTAATTAAAAGAAAAGGAGTACTTGTGGCACCTTCGAGACTAACCAATTTATTTGAGCATAAACTTTCGTGAGCTACAGCTCACTTCATCGGATGCTGTAGCTCACGAAAGCTTATGCTCAAATGAATTGGTTAGTCTCTAAAGTGCCACAAGTCCTCCTTTTCTTTTTGCGAATACAGACTAACACGGCTGTTACTCTGAAACAGTTTAATTAGATTCTGTAAACTCAGCTCCTTGAACTTTTTCATGGTCCAAGCCCACGAATTTCACAACTGTTGGGACAGAAGCATCCAGCATTCTGTGTGTACTTCTCCTCTGAATGCTGGTTTCTACTGGGAGAGGGCCCTACTACAGCACATTTTATAGCCTGTGGTCATAAGTTGTTATATCTACTGGTAGCAGATAGGCACAAGAAACAGCCCTCTGACTAGGTACACTTGTTTTCCAGCACACAGCGATGAGGCCGCTGGCCTGCCTGCCGGCGATTTTGGAAAACCCCCACCCCACCTCTTTCCTGACTTTTTCCCCGCCACTTAACACTTGCTAAACATACAATGTTTAATCATATCAAATAAAGTTTTTAAGAGATTTGACCTATTTGAAGCAGGCCCTTCTGCTTTTAAAAAATTTTTGCAGCAAAGGCAGAGGACTAAAACTAAATGTAAACCTAAAGGGCTGCCAAGTTTTACTGAAGACTAATAAGATCAACACCTGTTTACAGGAACCTTAATGGTAAGGACATAGCAATATTACCATTCACGGTCTATTTAACACCTTTTTAACCGTTGAAATGAACTCCCTTGTTCTGTAGTGAAATAAAGAGGCCCCCTTTTAACACAAACTGGTTTAAACTGTTCAGAAGGTGTCTACACTGTCCACGTGAAATCGCTGCCGCGACAGCACTTTAAGGAGGCAGTGTCCTCGCGGCTCCAGCTCAGGAGGGTGTTTTTTCACACCCCTGAGCGGGGCAAGTTTCAGCACTGTACGTGGCAGTGTAGACAAGCCCTAATTGAACTGTGAAATTTTAAAACAGGGAACTCTCTCTAAAAACCCCCAAAATCATTTTTGTTGTCTGTCTGTCAGCCCCGGTGGGAAAAGTTCCATAAAATTTAAAAGGGCTTAAAGCCAATGGGGTTATCTATCTATCTATCTATCTATCTATCTATCTATCTATCTATCTATCTATCTATCTATCTATCTATCTAGTGGGAAAGGTGCTTGGGGCCCGTTTTCTTAGATAAGAATAAGGCAGTTAAAGGGGGTGGGTAGTGAGGGGAGGGGCGGGGAGGGGAGGGAGAGGGCTCTTGTTTAAAAATCTTGGGTTGATAGGATTGGTTCAGGAAAATGCCTTCTATGATGCAGCTGTAGAACAGTTTCTGATTGATGCGCCCGAGAGGCGGAGATAACCATGCTGGGGGCTGTGAGCCTTGGGAGCTCCCTCTTTTCCCGGGACGGGGGGGGGGGGGGCAGCCGCAAGGGTAAGCTCTCTTCCCCCTCCCCGTCCACCCCCCTGCAGCTTGCTCTACTTTCCTTGCATAATGACAGGTTTCAGAGTAGCAGCCGTGTTAGTCTGTATTGGCAAAAAGAAAAGGAGGACTTGTGGCACCTTAGAGATTAACACATTTATTTGAGCATAAGCTTTCGTGAGCTATAGCTCACTTCATCGGATGCTCACGAAAGCTAATGCTCAGATAAATTTGTTAGTCTCGAAGGTGCCACAAGGACTCCTCTTCTTTATACTTTCCTTGTCTCACCAACCAAAAAGGATCTTTTCCTGTTTTCTATACTCTCCTTCTCTAACTAAGCAAAAAAAGGATCTTTCTCTCTTTTGCACAGCTCTGTGTTCTGCTTACTAAGAAAAAAGGATCTTTCTCTCTCTTTCTGTTTTCTGTATTTTACACAGCCCTGTGTCACTGACATAGGATCTCTAGCTCATTTTTCGGCCGTGTGATTTCTTTCACCCGACCTTCTCAACCTTCCTTTTTCCTCTTTTCTTTAATGAGCCTTTGCTTTTTAAAATTTATTTCAATTTTTTGACTCTTATTATTTTTTAGACCCAACAAAAATAACCTTTTACCATGTTCTTACTAATCTATAAAAAACACTCCTCTCTCTTGTTGCTTTCTATAGTTTCCCCTCTTCCTTCTATTTAAAAGAACCTTTCTTTCCTTTTTTCTTCTAAGGCTAAGCAATTTTTCTTTTGTTAAAACTCCTTTCCTTTAAGGCCTCTGTCGCGAGGGTCGCGAGGGGGCATGGTCTCCTGCCCTGACAGCCTGGGAGGGAGCCGCGAACGCCCCCTGGTGGGCAGAACTGGGACACCCATGGCAGCAGAGGGGCGGGGCTGGAAGCTGCACTATAAAAGGCCGGCCCTCCAGCTGAGCAGCACGTCTCTTCCCTGCTGCGGAAGGACAGAGCTAATGGAGAGCGCTATCCTGACAGAGACCCAGAGAGGATGCCAGACGCCGGGGAAGCCGAGGAGCTGGTGGGGCTGCCACTCACCGTCCTCCCCTAGAGCTCGCTGTTGCCAGCGGGGAAAGGGCTGGGGGGGAGTCCTCCTCTCTGGCCCCTATCCCGGAGCAGCTCGCCTGCACCCCAAACTCATCCCCAGCCCTGCCCCACCCCAGAGCCCACACCCCCAGCCAGAGCTTTCACCTCCCTACCGCACCCTCAACCCTCGCTCTGAGCCCCTCCAACACCCCAAACACCTTATCCCCAGTCCTAGCCAGAGCCCTCATCCCCCCCACACCCCAACCCTCTGCCCCAGCCCTGAGCCCCCTCCAACACCACAGAGCCCTCATCCCCCCACACCCCAACCCTCTGCCCCAGCCCTGAGCCCCCTCCAACACCACAAACCCCTCATCTCCAGCCCGAGACAGAGCCCTCATCCCCCCACATCCCAACCCTCTGCCCCAGCCCTGAGCCCCTTCCAACACTACAAACCCCTCATCTCCAGCCCTAGACAGAGCCCTCATCCCCCTGAACTCCAACCCTCTGCCCCTGCCCTGAGCCCCCTCCAACACCACAAACCCCTCATCTCCAGCCCTAGACAGAGCCCTCATCCCCCTGAACTCCAACCCTCTGCCTCAGCCCTGAGCCTCTCTCACCCCTCAAACCCCCCAGCCCCAGACAGAGCCCTGACCCCCTACACCCCTACTCTTGGCCTGAGCCCCTCCCAAACCCCTCAGTCCTGCACCCCCTCCCTCTGCACCTCCTCCAATCCCCAAACTCCCTCCCAGAGCCTGGACCCCAATACTCTGCCTAAACCTAGGGCCTGCACCCCAGACATCCTTCCCCACCCAAACTCCTTCCCGGAGCCCTGGGCAGGTGGGGGGCAAAGTAGGGGCGGGTTCTGGGCACCACCAAAATTTCTACAAACCTGCCACCCCTGAACCCATGTACACACGGAATGGGCTTGTAGCAAGGAGCCCAGGGCAGCCGAATTGGGTTCAGCTGTGTTATTGACTACAAGCCGTCCAGCGTGTTGCGGTCAGATTTTCCCCACTGACGCAGTGGCGGACCGCTCCACAGCTGTTAGAGCCCTGGGCGGGGACGCAGTGGAGCGAGAGGGCCTGGGTTCCCAGACCACCAGCACCCCACCGTCAGGAGTAGCAGCCTCCCCACTTGGTTGTCAGGAGGCCTGATTGGTCTGGCACCCGCCTGAATCAGGACGCCAGACGGTTGTGCTGACTCTCCCACCAGACAGCTAACCTCCCCTAGACGGCGACAGCTCTGCCGGACTGTAGGCCAGAGCCCCCCTACTTGATTGCTGCCCTGCCCTGATCAAGGGCCAGACAAATGGACCTTCTGCTGCTCTGCCTGCCAGACTGTAGGCCAGAGCCCCTACTCGAGAGCAGCCCTGCCCTGAATGAAGTCCCCGGGCAAACAGACTCTTGACCGTTGGTCGACCTGACTGCAGGCCAGAACCATGAACACTGAGCTATTTCCCCTGAACCAAGGTACCCCGGAAGTATCGTAGCCAGGGGCAGGGTCTCCCGCCCAGACGGACGGGGAGGGAGCCGCGAACCCCCTACAGCCTCTCTTTCTACTTGTTCATACTTTTTCTCGAAATATGTCAAAACACAGCACGCTGTTAGGCCCTGAGCGGGGACGCAGTGCAGCGGGAGGGCCTGGGTTCCCCTATCCCCGCCACCCCCCCGTCAGGAGTGGCAGCCTCCCACTGTGGTTGTCAGGAGGCCTTCTGCTGCTCTGGCTGCCTGACTGTAGCACAAGCACCCAACCTTCCCCCGGCCAGACACAGAAAAATAATCCAAAATAAAGGTTCAAAAGGGCCGATGGTGCCAAAAATATACAGGACCGGAAATGGGGACGGAGGGCGGGACGTAAACGCTACACGGGGCATGGAAACCTGTCAAAAAGTACATGGTGATAAAAGCTATTGAGCGGTTAACTACTCACGTGGCTGGGCAGGGCAGGCGGCCAATGGGGAGGAAGCCATGGTCCGGCATGATGTGTTCCACCCTGCTCCAGGCGGGCTCTGGTGCACCAAACCCCCAGAGTAGGGAGGCTGGCTTTTACTAGGGCAGCTGGGCAGCTTCAATGACTGGGCTCTCCCTCGTACACATCAGTCTCATCCTGTGCAAGAGTGTCCGTAGGCTGGCGCGGGCTGGACGGTGTTTCTTGCAGGCATTGAGGATGAGCATGGTCTGCGAAGCCAGGCACCTGACGGAGGACTTGCTGTCCTGCTGCAAGCCTTTCAGGACTAAGATTGAAAGGAAGGAAATGGAGATCAGAGCCATGGTGCTCTGGAAAGCCCTGGCAAACCAAGCCAGCGCTGTACCTCTTGGCCCGCGACAAGGCTGGGAGGCGGGAGGCAGGGGACTAACAGGAACAACCACCAACCCTCACTAAACATCCCCGCTGCCCTTCACAGCTGGGGGAGCCCCCAGACACAGGCAAGAAGTCACAATGAACCCCATTCACTCACTATTTCTAGGACTGCCCCACCCCTGCAGTATCTGTTGGCCTCATCCCTGCCTGTATTTATGCTCCCCCTTTCCCCCAGTGCACAGGTGGGCACTTAAGCCCAGAGAGGGGAGATTCACAAAGGGGACTTGGGCATTGTTAGGCTACGCCTAACTTCCGGTGCCCTGCTGCCCTCCAGGAAATGCTGAGGAGGGAGCTCAGCCATTCTCTAGCTCTGGTTGGGGCCCAGCTGTGAACCTGCTCTGGGAGTGAGGAGCCTGAGCTATGTCACCCCCCCTCCCCCTTTTCCCCAACAAATGTGGAGGAGACGCTGCTCTGCCCTGCGCTGGCCCAGGGGTCCGGGCACGCAGCAGGGAGGTAGATGACCGGACGTCACCTCAGTCTCCTTTGGAGCAGTGGCTTGACACCAGGCACCCCACCTGGAGGTGACTGCAACAAACCCTGGGCTAGTGAGTGCAAGCGGGGGAGGCAGGACCCCACCTTTGCTGTGTTGGGGGTGGGGGGCAATCGTCTGCGAAGGCCAGCCAGCTCAGGCCCAGTTTGGGGATTTGCCAGGCCACAGCTCTGAGGTCAGGGTAAGTGCCTGGGCACATGCCAACCAGCAGACACCACAGGGTGAGGGGGAAGCTGATCAGGGGTTTGGGGATCTACAGTTTGCAACCCTTTATGGCTCTTGCCCAAGATCACATTGCTGGCGTCGGAGATTGAACCCAGCCCGCGGCCCTGGGCCATTCGTCCCTCTAGCGCTCAGTGCTCAAAGCAGACACCGCTCACCGTTGCAGATGGCCTCCAACTTCTCCTGGCTCTGCTGGTCCAGCTGCCGGGCAGTGAGCCCTACACACACAAACAGCTCGTCACATCCCTGCGTCCCCAGCGAGGGTGTCAAAGCGTCTGTCACCCTCCAAGCAGTGGGGCTTTCCCCTGCCCCTCGCTGTCCAGGACGCACTCCTGAGTCCCCAGGGGGAAGGGCGAGGCCCCAGGGATGGCTGTGGGGCTGGCTGCCAAAGGAGAGCATAGCGCCTTGAGGTTCCGCTACCAAGAGCCCATGGCGGGGTGGGGGAGGGGGGATGGGGACTGCATGGGGAGCAGTGGGGTTCGAGGGGCCCATCAGCCGATCAGGGCAGTTTGGGGTGAGCTTGCTCCTGCGGGTTTCTGACACCCCTGAGCCTTCATTCGGCAATCAGGAGCCCAGGGGTTACTTCTCGCTGCCGGCAGGGACTGAGGAGAGCCTGGGACTGGATCCAGCCCCTCTGCTTAAGGGACCCCTCTGCTCTGTGGTTACCTAGAAACCTGATGGCCGCTTCTCTAATGGGAGCCTGCGGGTTTTCCACAAAGGCCATGGCCTGGCAGAGGAAGGTTTCTGCCCTCCCCTTGTAGCACGCCACCTTGGAGCCAGAACAAGGGAGCACAAGGTTATTAAAGGCCTTTCCATCCTGCAGGCCAGGTTCCAGATCTGTGGAGTGTCCTGCTTTCAGCCCTCCTTCCTGTGCCGGGGGGATCACGCAGAGGGACTACAGCCAGGGCCAGGTGTGGTCCCGGGGCTGGGGCTCGGTGTGGGCACGGAGCCGGGCAATGGAGGGCTCCCTCACCAGGCAGTCACAGCCTCGCCAAAGCTCCTTTTTCTTGACAAGGGCACTGAGCTGGCTCCACCTTAGGAATTTCACCGCACTCCTGAGGGTGTCCCAACACACCTGCAAAACAAGAGGGGCCGGGGCGAGCCGACAACGGTTATGGGAGCTGGAAGCCAGGGCTGTCCCTCGGCAGACGCGCCTGCATAGGGCACCATGAAATTTGGGGCACCAAATTGCCCCAAATTTCATGGTGTCACTAGGCGGCTGCATGCTGCACATGCAGCAGCCCCAGCCCCAGTGACCCGCCCTATATCTTGGCCAGCCCCGCCGCGGGCTGCGCCCACTAGAAAGGGCAGGACCATCCTTGCGGGGGGCCCAGACAACTCCCTCCGCCCTGCCTCTTCCCCTTCCCCCCTGCTCCATCCCCAGCCCGCCCCCATTCCACCTCTTCTCCGCAAGCCTCTTCCCCCAGCGACCCCACACTCACCGGGACTGGCAGGAAGTGGAGTAACCTGGTCCCAGCCCGCTCTCCTCCAAAACGATTGCCCCCCGCACTCACCGGCGGTGGGAAGCGGAGTGCCACGGCTGGGAGCTGGCAGAGTAGAGCGGGCTGGGGCCAGGCTGCTCCGCTTCCCGCTGCTGTCAGTGAGTGTGTGTGTGGGAGGGATCCCTTTCCCCAAACCCCCTCCCTCGAGCCACACGGCTGGAGCCGGGGCGAGGGAAGCAGAGCGGGCTACTCCCAGCTCTCCGCTAATCCCCCAGGCCACTCTGGGCCTGTGGGCCCCCCAAATGTGGCCCCACACAGCTCCTGCCTCCCAGACCCTGGTGGGGGGGAGGGGGAGGCCTGGGACCCCACACAGCCCCACTGCCGGGGGGCTGGATAGGACACCCAAATGGCTAGGGACAGCCCAGCTGGAAGCCACTAACATAGTTACTGGAGACCGTGTGTGCTGAACGGTTCCCGGCCCGCGGCTGCTCGCGGAAGGGCGGAGGTGTGGCTAAGGCCATGGCTGGAGACCTGACTCAATTCCCAGCTCTTCCTGCAGGAACTCAGGCAAGTTGCTTCGGCCCAGGGCTACAAAGGGATTTAGGTGCCTAATGCCCATGGGCATTCAATACTTTTGAGGCACTAGGCCTCACACTGTGCCTTAGTTCCCCACCTCATGGGGGTAGGAGGGTGAATTCATTACTGCTGGGGGCATTTGGCTCCCAATTGATGGGGGCCATGAGAGCGAGCGTGTGCACAGGCACCTGGGGCGGGGCGGAGGGGGGGCTTGGGCATGTCACGGCTAGTAAGAGCTGTCCGGGCTGCTTGGCCAAGGGCACATTGGGTCTTGGGCACCATCCGGAGGCTGGGTAGCTCTGCTCCTGGTAGGGACCATGGCCAGGGTTGTGCTCTTCCCACCAGCACAGCCAGGGGAATGTGCGGAGGCCAGTGGCTGTAGGAGTGGTGAGCTGACCCCTCCGCCCACCCATTCTCTCAGCCTGGCTGCGGGGGGGGAGTGTTGGCCTCAGAGGAGGCAGGGAAGACTCAGCAGTTGGGTGGGGCGCCATGGTCATGGCGCTACTGGACTCAACGTTGAAGTGGTTTTGAGCACGTGATTGTCACAGCACTGAGCACCTGCCCTCTGCCGGCCAGACCTTTTAAAGGGGGGTGTCACATGTTGGCTCCCCCCAACAAATTCCTGGTCACTCTGTAACGATCTCAGCTGCAGGCTCCAGCTCTTGGCCTCACCTGGGACACATTGGGACGCTCATCGTGCAGGAGGAGGAGCAGCGGGACCAGGCTGCGGAGGACGTGCTCCTTCATCTTCCTCCTGCTGGGCCCCCTTACAAGCTCCAGCAGGTGTTTAAAGAGGGTGATGGAGAGCACCCGGAGTTTGCTGGACTCCTGCAAGAGAGGATGTGGGGAGGAGACGCTGTGACGGTCGTGCCCACCCAGCTGGGTGAGCGCTCACTGTGACAGAGATGTCTGCCCTGCAGGGGGTATTGCTAACTCACCCCCAGTCTTACAGGCACAGCTGGGGGCCGCAGTCCCATAGGCATAGCGCCATTGAAGGCAATAGAGATTCAGGTTTCCACCAGCTGAGGGGCTGGCCTGGTAACTTCTTGGCCAGAGAGAGCAGTAAGGTGGGGTGAGACAGCCCCTGGGATCTCACAGCCAGCTCTGGGCACACTGACATCAGCACCCGCCTGTCAAGCCAAGGGGAAACACTCAGGGCAGAGCAGCATCAGGACAGGGGCGGCAGAGAGGGAGCGATGAGGAAAGATTCAAAGAGCGAAGGGATGTGAGTACTTTGTCCTCCTGTTTTGCGTGCCCGACTCATACTGGTGCTGACCCACAGCGACCCTCTAGCGAGGCCAAGGGGGCCAGGCATGGGGGGCAAATTCCTACACTGGTGTTTGTTCGGGCCACGCACAGGGACCTGGGGGGGATTTAACCAGGACCAAGGGGTGGTAAATGTGCAGGAGCTCCCAGATAGGGGGCCTTGGAAGCCATGACTGGAAACCACCCAGCCTCCAGGGTCTTGGGCTTCGGCAAGGGCTGCCCCACTCCTACACATGGGTTTCTTGTTAACTCAGGGTCGGCCCCACTTGGTCACATGATGCCCCCTCGCTGCATGGCAGCTGGCAGAGCCGGACCAGTCCAGTGACCTGGGAGGCCGGGCGAGCTGTGCCCAGCAGGGAGAACCAGGAGCAATAGCTGGGGGCTGTAGGGAGGGGCCACTGCTTTCTGGGAGGTGAGGCTGAGGGTAAGGGGGGACAGCCTGTGGGGGGCGGGTTGACTTGAGCTGTTCTGAGAGTGGCTGAACCTTTAAATGGTGCCCCCCCAATCAGCAGTTACATGTCGCCTCTGGGCACCAGGTTCTAGAGCAGGCAGTTCTCTGAGTGACGTCTGTTGTAAAAGTGTTCATAAGTTCTTTTAGTCTGTTTATCTGATTTGGCTGCGCTCTCCTGTCTGGCCACTTTGGAGACAGGCTCTTGGAACAGTAGTTCTCAGTTGTCTTTCCATCAGGAGCGGGTTCTGGACTAGATGCAGGAGCTGCTCTTGGTGTTGATCTTTAGCTGGGCCTGTGCCACTGCTAAATAAAGAGCGGCCGGGTCCCAGCAGAGTTCGGGAGGGCTGAGGGTAGGATTTAGAGTTGTGAGAGCTGGGGAGGTGGGTGTTCCCTCCAGGAGCCCCACTGGGGCGTTACCCCTGGAAGGCAGTCATGGATGGGTCCCTTTCTCCCGCCCACTTTGCTGGCTCTCGCCGTGCAGTGGGGGACTGAACATCAGTCTGGTGAACAAGCTGGCGGGGGCTCGTTTGTGGTTACAAAAGGCCTGGGGAGAACTAGCCCCTCCTTTGATGCTGCCCTGCCATGAGAACGAAGGGGAGAGGAAAGGGCGGTAGCTGCAGAACCTACAGATGGAGCCGTTTCCTTATGGAGCTGACAGACCAGCTGTGGGATTCCTGGCCAGGGAGGGGAGGGGCAGGATTTTCACCAGGGTACCATCACTTGTTACCCTGGAAGCCAGCAGGAGCATTGCGGCCCCCTGTGCTGCAGACGCCCCCTCGCTGCATGCAGGCTCAGTAATGCATGTTCTTCCCTCAAGGGGAGCCTCGTCCCCAGGCTGCCCTGATCCTTGTCAGCAGGCCTGCAGGACACCAGGGTTCCCACCCTTACTGCCATTTGCTCTGATGGAGAATGGGGTAGCAGAGGAAGGCGGGAATGGGGTCACATCATTTACGACAATCCTTTTTCTGGCTAGGGCCATAGCATAGGTCCCGCTAGCCCACCCGCCAGCCCCCATTCACACGTCTGTGGCTTGAAGGGTCTCCCGCGGGCCGCCAGGCCTTACATCATGAAAGAACGGCAGGAGTTTCTCAGCCACTCGCACAGCCACGGGGCTGGCGCTCTGCCTGTCCATGCCGGTGAGGATGTCTCTCAGCACGGTGATGGCGTTGGAGATGATGTCCCTGTCTGCCCCGTGTAGCTGCTCCACGACGACTGGCAGTTGATGCTGGAGTTTCCCCACCTGTGTGAAAGGAGGAGCTGCTTTACGAAACACCCTCCGGTGACCCAACAAGCCATTTCCAAAACATCGTCTGCCTCCCCTGCAGACAGAGCCACGGGAACTAGGAGTGCAGGGGGTGCTGCAGCACTCCAAGGTTTTTCGCGGGGCTCTGCTCCTGGCCCCACACACAAGGTCCCAGCTGCCGGCCCTGCGCCAACTCCCAGCTGTGGCCCCAGCCTCGGCCCCCTTGCCCCATCCATCTCCCGCCCCCCTGGAGCCATGGCCCTGCTCCTGACCCCAGCTCTAGGGGTGGTGGGGTGTGTGGACAGGTGTAAGGGGGTGCTCAGCACCTCCACTATAAAAAGTCTTCTAGCGCCCCGCCTCCAGATGACATGTTAGAGCCTCAAAGCCCTTGCACAGCCCCAGGTAGGATCGCAGGCAGCGGAGCCGGCTACCTGCAACATAAGCAGCTGCTTCCTTGTACCCCCGATCTCAGGGGGTGGTATTTATTAGCAGGTATCATCTGTGGAAACTTCTCTGCACAACACCTTGACCCCAAACAAATCAAGTGTATTATTGTTAGAAGGGTTAGAATAGCACCTCCAGTGCCTATCTGCAATCAGGGCGTGTGCTGGGAGCTTTCCAAGCACAGAAAGAGACATTCCCTGGCCTAGAGCTTACAGGCCAGACACACAAAGGAAGGATTTCTATCCCCGTTGTACAGACATGGAACTCAGGCCCAGAGAGGCGACGTGACTCACCCATGGTCACCCAGGGAGTCTGGCAGAGCCCAAAACTGAACTTGGGTTCTCCTGAGTCCCGGGCCTTACAGCCCAGCCTCGGCGAGGGAGCCGATTTTGTACACGACTTCTAGGGTTGGTCTGTTACTAAAAGCCAGATTCAATCATTTCTGTGTTTGGCTTTTGAACTGTTCAAAGACAGCCCCACAAAACCTCAACCGGGATGAGGGGAAAAAGTGTCCAATACAGACTTACCGGTTTCAGAAGGAAAAATAAAACACAAGCAAGTGAAAACCAGGCTGAGGACATGGAACAATGGGAATGGTGGATAACAAAGAGAATTACAGTCATGCCCTCTCCATGTCTGATCGATTCATCGTCCGGCTTTAATAAACCGGACTGACCTGCTATTCTCAGGGTAAGTAAATTATCATTAGGGAGAGTTGCCTTCAGATGGTCTCCTCTTTGACCAGGCTGCCAGATCTGTGTATTTAAGTCCCAAGGGTTTTCTCTGCCTTCACTATACCGTGTCTATCACACTTGGTATGAGGTCTGAGCAGCAAAAGGCCTTTCTCGAGCTCTTCAGAGGAGCGAGTGCTGCGGGACAGAGCTGTGACGTCAACAGTTAAAACCTACGAGGCTCAAAAAGGGGATTCGTAGGAAAAAATGGTTCCACTTGAAGCAAAATGGCTCTGTCCGGGCGTCCCGGATCACTGGTGTCACCAGCATTCCCTGGAGGTCTAGAGTCCACAGCTCTACTGCTACTCTAGTGCTAGGGATCTTTGGATCACACACGCAGAGATGTACTCTGCAGGAGCCAGGCCCTGCCCTGCAGAACAACAGACAAAAGCCAGGCAGGGACTTGCCCAAGGTCACCCAGCAGGTCAGTGGCAGAGCCAGGAAGAGAAACCAGGGCTCCTGACTCCAGGCCAGGGCCAGGTCCCCTGGGAAGCTTTCAATGACTCCAGCCCTGCATCAGCTCCCTGATGAAGGAGTTGCCAAGACTTTGAAGGAAAGAGCTCATATTCAGAGGGATCATGGTAAATTGGAGGACTGGGCTATAGACAACAAAATGAAACTCACCAAAGACAAAATTGAGGTGCTACATTTAGAGAAGAAAAAGCAAATGCACAGAAACAGAATGGGGGATAACCGGTTGTACTGCTGAGAAGGATCTGGGAGCTGCAGTGGATCACAGCCTCAGCATGAGGCAGCAAAGCGATGGTGTTGCAAAGAAAAAAAAAAGAAAAAGAAAAAAAAAAGCAAATGCAATCTTAGGTTGCATTAACAGAGGTATAGCCTGCAAGTCATGGGAGGTGATAGTACCACTCTACTCTAACCTGAGGGTTAGTCCTCAGCTGGAGTAAGGTGTCCACTTTTGGTCACCAATGTCTACAAAAGATGTGGAGAAACTGTAATGGATCCAGAGGCGAGTGACAAAGATGATCCGAGGGATGGAACACAAGCCATACGAGCAAAGGTTGAAGGAACTGGCTATGTTTAGTTTGGAAAAGAGGAGATTAAGGGGAGACGTGCTAATGGTCTTCAGATTCTTTGAAGGCTGCCAAAAAAAAGATGGCGAAAAATTGTTCTCTCTTGCCACAGAGGGCAGGACAAGAGGGGATGGGTTCAAACGACAGCACTGCAGATTTAGATTAAATCTCAGGAAAACCTTCCTAACTGTAAGAAGAGTAGGACAATGGGACAGACGACTAGGGAGCTTGTGGAAGCCCCTTTGCTGGAGGTTTATAGAAGGAGGCTGGAGCCATCTGTCTGGGCTGGGACAGACACAACAAATCCTGCATCTTGGCAGGGGGCTGGACAAGCTGACCTTGCGATCCCTTCTCACCCTGCGGTTCTATGAGAGGTGTCCCAGAGCACCAGGAGAGGGTTTCGGCGTGTTCTGCCTCGACTATAGCGCTGGCTAGAGTCACGCTCTCTCTCTTCGGCCCAATGGCGATACCCAGTGGGAGACAGAGAGACACCCTCAGGCCACGGTGGGGACACACGGCGCTCCTTCCCTTGCTGCAGGGGCTGGAACTTACGGCCAAGGGGGTGACGCCAGCCTCTCGCTGAGAGATGTCGTGATGCTGGCGCAGCGGCCGCTCCTGCAGCCTGTCGAGCAGCTCCCGTAGGACCTTTTCTGCGGTCTTGGGGTGGGATGTCAGCACCCTCCACATCTCCACAGAAACGCTGCAAAGGGAGAGAGCCGATTTCACCTGGCCAGAGCCCTGCCAGCCTCCTGCACCCACCGCCACCCGCACCCTGCTGGGTCTCCCGCCCCCGCCCGGCCCTTTGTTGCCCTCCTGCTGCAGCAAGGGCCCCCACTGCCTGGCACGGGCTGAATGGGGGCCGGGTCTGAGTGTCAGCCCCGGGGGAGGCCGAGGGCTGCCATATGGGGTTTTGCAGGCTGGCCTGTCTCCACGGCATGTCAGCCTGCAAAACCCTCCAGAACAAGCAGAAGCTCTGCAGGGAGCAGGAGGTCTCTGGAAGGTTCTGCACGCCCCTGTCCCTGGCAGCGGGACCAGTCCGGGGGACCTGGAGCGCAAGCGGCAGCAGCCCCAGCCCCGTACCTGTCACATGACAGCGAGCAGCCCAGCAGGGTTGTGACCACCTCCTCGCTGTACTGGTCGCCCAGCACGACAAGGGCCTTGAGCAGCTGCTGCTGGGCCAGCGGCTCGCTGATGGAGTCCAGGTTGTGGTACACGCTCGTCACAGCCTCCGACACCTGGAAGGGAAGTGGGGAGATGGGAGCCTTGGCTTCCTCGCGCTGCTATTGATCTGGGGTGCCAGGGACCTGCCGCACCTGAGAGCCATCTGCCCTCCCACATCCTCTTCTCCAGCTCCAGGCCTAGAATACAGGGCCAATTCCCGGCCTATCGATTCATAGACTGCAAGACCACAAGCGGCCATGGAGATCACCCAGACTGACCCCCCGCATTGCACAGGACCTGCCCCGCAGTAATGCCGAGTGCCCAGAGACAGAGTCTCCCACAGATGGGCTCCCCCAGCAGGCTGTTCTCACTGCAGCTCTTACCCTCTCCAAGCTTGGGCTGGGGACCCACAGGATCACATGCAGCACGTGCCTGGCTGCCACCGAGTCATGGACGCTGGTGTCTCTCATGCCCTCGATAGCAGTGAGGAGGACGTCCATGCGCTCGGATGGGTTGAAGTACTTCCCAAACATCTGAAACAAACCTGCCAGTGAAACCCCTTTTGCTGCCCAGTGCGGTTCCAGTTGGACCGAGCAGCCAGGACTGGCCCAGCCAGGAGTGCAGGCAAAGCCCGCTCTGCCGGGACAGGGCTGGGTTACTGCACCTGGGACGCACAGCACCCAGCCAGCAATCAGGAGCTGTCGTGCATGGCACAGGCCAGCGTGGCAGTGCACGGGGGCACAATACTGCACAGCACGGATACACTCTCTAGTGCTCAGCAGGGGCTGGCAATGGTGCGTGGACGCAATGATGCCTTGGAGAGCATTAATCTCTGGGGAAGCTCCCACCACACCTGACAAGGAGCTGGGATCAGGTTTGGATGAGACCCAGTGCATCTTGGGATGTGGCATGGAGGGAGGCATATTGGCCCGCAATAGTAGAAGCCTTGCCAGCAGATTGAGGGAAGTGATTATTCCCCTCTATTTGGCACTGGTGAGGTCACATCTGGCCCCCCACAAGAGAAAGGATGTGGACAAATCGGAGAGAGTCCAGCAGAGCAAAACGAAAATGATTAGCGGGCTGAAGCACATGAATTATGAGGAGAGACTGAGGGAAGTGGGCTGATTTAGTCTGCAGAAGAGAAGAATGAGGGGGGATTTGATAGCAGCCTTCAACTACCTGAAGGGGGTCTCCAAAGATGCTTGAGCTCGGCTGTTCTCAGTGGTGGCAGGTGACAGAACAAGCATCAATGGTCTCAAGTTGCAGTGGGGGAGGTCCAGGTTGGATATGAGGAAACACTATTTCACTAGGAGGGTGGTGAAGCACTGGAAAGGATTACCTAGGGAGGTGGGGAATCTCCATCCGTCGAGATTTTTAAGGTTAGGCTTGACAAAGCCCTGGCTGGGATGATTTAGTTGGGGTTGGATTAGATACCTCCTGAGGTCTATGATTCTGTGAGGTGGAGTGGGCCATAGGCAGGGCTCCGGCCCAGCTGGATGGGGTCAGTCACACGCCTGGGTCTCTCCCTTCCCCCTGACTCCTAGGGTCTTAATTTCTGTCTCCTGATAACTCTGGGCACAACAATCCCAGGAAGCATTGAAAGTAGTTACCATGGCGATATTGCTGGTGTTGGTGAACCAGGTGACCCAGAAGGTGTTCTCCGCTCGCCACTCCCTGAAGACCTGCAGATACTCTGCACTCTGCTTTGCCAGCGTCGTGCCTGAACCAGGGAGGGGAAACAGACAGCAGGCAATATAAATCAGAGGTTAGCTTTGGAAACGGGAGTTTTGCAAGGAAGTTTAGAGACAAGTACATCTAAGAAACATACTGTAAATTCAGGCCAATAAACTCCCCCTCCCTCCCCAACAAAACTAAACAAACTAACCCCCCTGGAAGAGTAAAAATAAACCAGGCAGAAGTGCAGCAGCAGTGTGAGGGTCTCCAGTTGATTGCACTGAACGCAGCATGTAGGATTCCCAGCCCTGTGGGCAGGTAGCACATCTGGGCATTTGGCCCAAGGAGCTACTGCCCTCGGAGACCAGGAGGCCAGAGGATCTGAACTGGTGGAGCCAAGGGAGACAGCGAGGTACAGAGAGGAGACTTTTAGGGATGCAGTAGAGTGGTCCCACCCCCAGTCTGACAGCCTCTGTGCTGCTGAGGAGGGTGAAAGTTTCTGGGAAGGAGAACATCGAGCTGGAGCAGAGGGAGACGATCCCATAGTTGGGACCCACCTGCCAGATGAAGTCAGGATATCCTCTCACACTGAGGCTGCCCCTCCTGAGGCGGGAAGCCCAGTTACAAAGAAAAGCCAGGTAATAGTAATGGGGGATTCAATCAATAGACATATAAGCAGTTGGGTTTGTGATGAGTGGGAGAACCGCATGGTAAATTGCCTGCCTGGTGCAAAGGTTGCAGCTCTCACGAGACATCCAAACATACTTACGTGCAGTGCTGTGGTATGTAAGCTAATGTTTAAATCGGCCTCTGTATGAGATAGCGAATGTGACAGTGAATTTTATAAAAGTCTCCAGATGTGATCCCTGACAAGCCTGACTTCAGTATCAGGCAAATTGTTGAAATGATAGGAAAGAACAGAATTATCAGACACATAGGTAAACACAATTTGTTGGGGCACAGTCAACATGGCTTTTGGAAAGGGAAATCATGCCTCACCAATCTACTAGAATTCTCTGAAAGGGGTCAACAAGAATGTGGAGAAGGGTGATCCAGTGGATATAATGTATTTGGACTTTCAGAAAGCCTTTGACAGAGTCCCCCACCAAAGGCTCTTAACCAAAGTAAGCTGTCATGGGATAAGAGGGAAGGTTCTCTCATGGGTCAGTGGTTAAAAGATAGGAAGCAAACAACAGGAATAAATGGTCAGTTTTCACAGTGGAGAGAGGTAAAGAGCGGGGCACCCCAAGGATCTGTGTTGACACCAGTCTAGTTCAACATAGTCATCAATGATCCAGAAAAAGGGGTAAACAGTGAGGTCGCAAAATTTGCAGATGATACAAAATGACTCAAGATAGTTAAATCCAAAGCAGACTGCGAAGAGCTACAAAGGGACCTCACAAAACTGGGGGGGGACTGGGCAACAAAATGGCAAATGACATTCACTATTGATAAATGCAAACTGGAAACCACAATCCCAACTATACATACACAATTATGGGGTTTAAATTACCACTCAAGAAAGAGATTTTGGAGTCATGGTGAAGAGTTCTCCGAAAACATCCACTCACTGTGCAGTGGCAGTTAAAAAAGCCAACAGAATGTTGGGAACCATTAGGAAAGGGATAGATAATAAATCAGAAAAATGTCATAATGCCTCGATACAAATCCAGTGTGCGCGCCCACACTTTGAATACCGCGTGTAGTTCTGGTCGCCCCATCTCAAAACAGATATACCAGAATTGTAAAAGGTGCAGAGAAGGTCGACAAAAATTATTAGGGGTATGGAAGAGCTTCCATATGAGGAAAGATTAAAAAGACTGGGGGCAAGTCTACACTTCAACCACTCTATCGCCATAGCTGCACCGGTGCTGTAGTGTTGAAGAGAAGATGGTCCTCTGCCAACAAGCTCTTAATCCACCTCCCGGAGAGGCGCTAGCTATGTCAGTGGGAGGGGTGCTTCTGCCAACAGGGGTGTGGATTTTTCACAGCCCTGAGCAATGGAGTGATAACAATATAGGTCTACAGTGTAGACCTGGGACCATTTAGTTTAGAAAAGAGCTTACTAAGGGGGGAGATGACAGAGGTCTATAAAATCATGACTGGGGAGGAGAAAGTGAATAGGGAAGTGTTATTTACCCCTGCACATAACACGGGAACTAGGGGTCACTTTCTGAAATTAATAGGCAGCAAGTTAAAAGCAAAGAAAAGAAGGTATCTCTGCACACAATGCACAGGCAACCTGTGGAAATTGTTGCCGTGGGATGCTGTGAAGCCTAAAAGTATAATTGGGTTCAAGATAATTAGGCCATGCAACCCCAGACTCTGCATGACCCTAAACCTCTGACTACCAGAAGTTGGGACTGGATGAGAGGGGATGGATCACTCAAAATTTCCCTTTTCAGTTCATTCTCTCTGAAGCATGAGGCACTGGCCTTTATCAGAAGACACAATACTGGGCTAGATGAACTGATCTGAGTCAGTATGTCCATTCTTATGTGAGTTATGAAGAGCAGAATATGGACAGGGGAAGCTAAAGACATCAGGGGAAACTCCATGGCTTGAAGGAATATGGATACTAAAGAGGTTTTTTTAAAAAAGTGTATTAGGAACAAAATAAATCCGAGCAATGGTGTAGGCTCATTACTAGATGGAGACTGTTTAAAAGGATGCAGAAAAGGAAGAAGTGTTCAATAAATATGTTTCCCATGTTTGGAAACCCCATTTCAATGTATTTAGGAAAAACAAGGGTCTCCAGTGCTCTTACGTTTTTGCCACAGCATGAAGGCGTAGAGGTGGTGAAGTCCCTCCATAGCCGCTTAGCAGATCTCCTGCTCCTGCTCAGCACTGCACAGAGTGAGACAGCCCACCAGCTGGCCCAGGACTCTGAACTCCTCCACTCCCTGACGGAGAGAGGGAGCAAGGGGAGTCACTCGCCCCTGCAGGCCCAGCGCAGCATGTCCCCCTGGCATTGCACTAGCAACGGGCTAGAACCGGGGGAGGCAGAGCCCAGCGCAGAGAGACAGGGGACAATGAGAGCAGGAGGAGCCATGGGACCCATCACCAGGTACTGAGGGAAGCTCAGCAGGGACAGGAAGTCTGGGTAGCAAAGTCAGCAAACGTCGCCCTCGAGTGGGGACCTGGGTAAGGAATGAACTAACGTCCAGTCTCCATCTCAAGGGCAAGCTCCTAATCCCAGCCCCTTCTCCCATCCCCCTCCCTCCACTGACCTCAGGTCCAGGAGCGTGAGGTCACCTTCGACTCCTAGTCGACATTGGTGAGGCCTCATCTGGAGTACTGTGTCCAGTTTTGTGCCCAAACTTCAAGAAGGATGTGGATAAATTGGAGAGAGTCCAGCGAAGGGCAACAAAAATGATTAGGGGACTGGAACACATGAGTTATGAGGAGAGGCTGAGGGAGCTGGGATTGTTTAGCCTGCAGAAGAGAAGAATGAGGGGGGATTTGATAGCTGCTTTCAACTACCTGAAAGGGGGTTCCAAAGAGGATGGCTCTAGACTGTTCTCAATGGTAGCAGATGACAGAACGAGGAGTAATGGTCTCAAGTTGCAGTGGGGGAGGTTTAGATTGGATATTAGGAAAAACTTTTTCACTAAGAGGGTGGTGAAACACTGGAATGCGTTACCTAGGGAGGTGGTAGAATCTCCTTCCTTAGAGGTTTTTAAGGTCAGGCTTGACAAAGCCCTGGCTGGGATGATTTAACTGGGAATTGGTCCTGCTTTGAGCAGGGGTTGGACTAGATGACCTTCTGGGGTCCCTTCCAACCCTGATATTCTATGATTCTATGATTCTATGATTCTCTGCATTCCACCTCTCTCACTCCATCCTGGAGCTCCCCACAACCCCCACTTTCTGCGCAGCACCCAGCCTGCCGGCTCTCTCCTGCCGGCTCTCTCCTGCAGCCTTGTCCTCTAGCCTCCCCCTCCTGCCAGACCTTCCCTTGCCCCTCCTGCAGCCCCTGCGCTCGCTCCCTGCTCTTCCCCACGTCGCACCAAGCCCCTTGCCCTCCTCTCCTGGGGTCTGCACGGCCTCCCCTGACCCACTCCCCATTGCTCTGGCTCCTTTGGCCCCTCCCATCCCTTTCACTGTGTCCCCTCCCACCTCCCTCCTTCTCTTCTGCTGCCCCAGCCTCTGGGGGCATATCATCCAAGCGCCCCCCTCCAGCTGCCGGAGGGGAGGCCCTGCCACAGGGGGGATGGAGCAGCTGCAGCAGCTCAATGGCCCTGAGCACCCAGAGCAGGGGGTCTTCATCTGGCAGCCTGGCAGGAGCTGATGCCAAAGCGTCCCGGGGGCAACTGACAAAGGGGGTGAAGAGACACCTCGGTTCAGAGGGTGCTCTCAGGGCGATCCTGTGTAAATCCGCTGACCCTGCGGAGCAGACTTTGGTCCTAGGGGAACAGCGGGGAGAGTCCTTGGAGATAGAATTATGGGGCTCCACCCAAGGCCCACTGGAGTCAGAGGACAGACCTGTCCACATCAGGGCTCATTAGATTGGACTCCTACCAAGGATCTTGCTGAGTCACTATTCCAGGCCCAGGTTTTCCCTGCCAGGGAGCGCTGCACCGTGAGGCTGCTCAGTGCAGTTAGGAGACGGCCAGAGTCACAGGCTGCTCACCTTGAATTTGTGTTGACCGGAGATGAATTTGGTCAGCCAGGTGATTCTTCCCACTGCCCTCAGCCGCACATGCACCTCCTTGGATGCGGTCCAGGGAAGCAGGACCTGAGAGAAACAGATTGAGACAAATTGCGAAGGAGAAGGACCAAAAAATAGCACAAGCACATAGAGTGAAAATCAGAAAGGCTAAGGCAAAAATGAGTTCTAACTGGCAAGGGACATAAAAGGCAATCAGAAGCAGCTCTGTAAATGCATTAGGAGAAAGACAAAGGAAAGTGTGGGGCCACTACTCAGCAGGGAAGCAGAGCAAATAATGGATGATACAGACAAAGCCAAGGTGTGTAATGCCTTTTTTGCTTCAGTTTTCACTAAAAAGGTTAATGGCGACTAGATGATGACCACAATATTAACAACAGGGGGGAAGAAATACAGGCCAGAGTAGGGAGAGAACAGATAGAAGACAATTTAGGTCAGTTAGATGTATTCAAGTTGGCAGAGCCTCATGATATTCACACGAGATGGAGCTAGACAAAGCAATCTCTGAACCTTTAGGAGGGCTGAAGGTCCCAGAGGACTGGAGAAGGGCAGCCACAGAGCCTATCTTTAGAAAGGGGAACAAGGAGGCCCCACGGAATTATCCACCTGTCAACCTATCTTTGGTACCCAGAAAGATTATTGAAGAAATTATTAAAGAGTTTGTAAGAACCTAGAGGAGATAATAGGGTGATAAGGAATAGCACCATGGATTTGTCCACAACAAACCATGCCAAACAAATCTAACTTCCTTCTTTGACCGGGTTACTTGCCTAGTGGATGGAGGGAGGCCATATGTGATGATGTATATCAAGTTTTGTAAGGCTTTTGACACAGTTCCACAAGACATTCTCATAAGCAAACTAAGCCAATATGATCCAGATGAGACTGCTCGAAAGTGGGCGCACAACTGATGTAAAAGCAATCCTCAAAGAGGAGTTATCACTGACTTGCTGGCAAACTGGGAGGGTGTCTGAAGTGGGGTCCCCCAGGGGTGTGCCTGGGTCCAGTACTGCTCAATATTTTCATGAAGAACTTGGTTAACAGAGAGGAGAGTATGCTTGTCAAGTTGGCGGATGACACCAAGCTGGGGAGAATTACAAGCACTTTGGAGGACAGATTAGACTTCAGAATGAGCTTGTCAAATTGGAGAGTTGGTCTGAAGTCAACAAGATGAAATTCAGTCAAAACCAATGTGACGTAACGCACTTAGGAAGGAAAACTCAAATGCATAAAAACAAAGTGAGGGATAACCGGCTAGGTGGCAGGACTGCAGAAAAGGATTTGGGGGTTAGCGTGAATCTCACACTGAATAGGAATCAAGAGTGTGATGCTGTTGTGAAAGAGGGAAATGTCATTCTGAGGTGTATTAGCTTGGAGCACTGTGTCCAGTTCTTGGCACCCCGCTTGAAGAAAGATGTGAACAAACTGGGGCCCGTCCAGAGGACAGCGACAAAAATGATCAGAGGTTTAGAAAACCTGACCTATGAAGAAAGGGTGAATGACTTGGGCATGTTTCGTCTTGAGAAGACGGAGGGGGCACCTCCTAACACTCTTCCAATACGTTAAGGGCTGTTTCACAGAGGATGGTGACTAATTGTTCTCCACGTCCTCTGAAGGTAGGACAAGAAGTAATGGGCTTAATCTGCAGCAAGGGAGATTGAGGTTAAATATTTGGAAAAAGTCTAAGGGTGGCTAGGCACTGGAACAGGTGACCTAGGGAAGTGGTGGACTCCCCATCATGGATGTTTTAAAAAAACAGGCTGAACAAACACTCCTCAGGGACGGTCGAGGAATGCTTGGCCCTGCCTCAGTGCAGGGGGTGGAGTAGATGACCTCTTGAGATCCCTTCCAGCCCTGCACTTCTGTGATTCCCTCTTCCCAAGCCCTGGGATCGAGAAGACCGAATATCTGCAGAGGACATTTCCCTCTTTTTGGAGCACAAACCACCCACAGAATCGACTTCCTGTGGCCCCAGAACTAGAACGTTGGGGGAATCCAGCTCTGGGCTCTGGCCAGTATGGTGAACACAGATGAATCCCGGGCTCAGATGAGGCTCAGTGGAGAACACGGCAGATCCCACACTGCTGCACCCCCACCCAATGCAGAGGTTTTTCATATATAGCGGGGGCACTTGGTCCTCCAGCCCAAGAACCTTTGTATAGAACGTACTCTGAGGAGCAGAAGGAACGGGGGTGTCCCTTGCTTGGGATTAAATGGAGCCTTGGTCCCAGAGCCCCACCCCAGCTACAGGACTCGTCCCCTTCCTGCCCCCATGCCTCCACACCTCCACGATGTTTTGCAGCACCACAAGGTTGCGCTTCTCATCCTCACACACCAAGGTCTTCAGCAGCTCATCCATGGTGTTCAGAGTCTGCGCGCAGAGCAGAGGAGAAACCACAGCAAGTGACGTTACCCAGCCAGGCGACAAACCAATGCCCTGGTGTGCGACACGCCCCAGGCCATGGCAGCCCCTGCTATTCCAGCTCACCCACTCACTTGTACCCGCAGGGGACCGACTGCAAACTCCTCCTGGCAACAGGACCCCACCCGCTTTTGCTGTCCCCAGGGAGGCCACTGCACACAGTCGAACGCATTAGAAGAGTCAGGAAGGACTCCGCATTTGAGGGGGAGGGGAAATTTCCAGCAAAGCTTCACTTTCCCTGGCCTGTGTGCGTCTCAAGCAGCTGATCTCAGGCCTGTGCCCCCAGCCAAGCACTGGGGATGAATGTGCTTGTGAAGGGAGTGTCTGTTCCCCACTAATTGCCAGTGCCTGTGAAGGATAAATGCCTACTACTGCTACCCTATGAGGGAGTTACTCCTTTATCTGAGGCGGTGGGGCTTGTGCTTTGGTACTGCAGTTCCTGATCTGAAGCGCTGCCAAGGAGCTGTGATCATTACACTCTTATGCCAGCGCCAGGTAACCCAGGGGGCAGGGACACAAGTGACTTGCAGGATTCCCCCTTGGTTTGGGGCGGCTCCTCATGGCTAGTTTGGGGCTTACGTTGTTGTAAAGAGCAGCCTCCATGCCCTGGTTGGTCTCTGCTGGAGGCAGGGAGAAGACGCTGGAGAAGCAGACGGTGATCAGGCTGGATAGCTCCGTTCCCCTCAGCAGTGGCTTCACTTTGCTAAGAGAAGAGACACGCGCGGATTGGAGGGCTGAGGCAAGACTGATGCACTGATGTTGGCCTCAGGCTCCCAGGACATGATGGGCAGGCTTCTGGGAAGCTGAGAGCAGGGCGCCAGCGGCACTGATAGAGAGCCCCCCATGGCGCAGGCTGTGCCACGTGCCAGGGCTCAGCCTGCCCAGCCTCTGAGCCACAGGGAGTCACTGAGCTGCCGGAGGGATGCAGCTGGCACAGCTGGCGGCGACTCCAGTGGCTCTGCTCCGGCAGTGCCCAACTGCCCCTCTCCCCCCGGAGCCATCGCCTGCAGGTCCCAGAGGGGACCGGTCCAACCCCCTCGCTCCCTCCCCACATCTTCACACGGCCACTTGGAGAGGTCGCCAGGCACCGAAGGATCCTCCACCACCAACCCACGGGTGCCACGTGCCCGGGGGAATTGGAAGACGGGGGAGGAGCAGAGGGGGCAATGCCCTGGAGAACTGGCCACGCCAAGAGGCTGGCGTGTCTGGCTGCACACAGCACTAGCTGGGGCTGCGCGGGCAGGCCGGGTACCTCAGCTCCATGATGGCGAGCATCGCTTCCTGACGCACCCCGCTGGTCAGGGAGTCGACGGACTCAAGATCAATCAGCTCCTGGGGAGACAATGTGGGGAAGTGCCAGCCGGGCTCCGAGCTCCCGTAAGGCTCCGACTGGGGAGCAAAGCGCAGGGCCTGCAACGCGTGGCCTCGGCAGACAGGTCGTCCTCCTGTGGGCTTGACGGTGTGCAGGGCTCCAGCTGGGGAGCGCAGTGCAGGGCCTGTGGTCAGTGCCCCAGCGTCACGCACCAGTGCACTGCAAAGGCTCCATCAGCATTAGCACCCAGGGACTCCACCTGAGATCAGGCTCCTTGTGCCAGGTGCTGCACACACACGGTGAGAGCCAGTCCCTGCCCCAGAGAACTCACGAGCTAACTGGACGAGACAAGGCATGGGAGGGAAACTGAGGCACAGAGGGGGAAGTGCTTTGCCCAAAGGTCTCACTGAGGAACTGAGCCCCAGCCCACTGGACCACCCACCAGCACATGATGTCCCACGTTCAGGGAAGGGAGATAAGCTCCGGAAAGCTTTCTGCAGCGACGCAGAGCAAAGACTTTCCAAATCTACGGAGCAGATTTGTTGCTAGTTCCCTAGTGGGCACTGACTGCGGAGTGTTGGGGCTCTGTGCAGGGAGACTGGTGTATACAGAGCGACCTGGTGACTTGGGAAGCTGGGTGCAAGGGAACAACCTACGTTTCAATACAGTGACATGTTCAGGAACAAAGAACGCAGGCCACACTCACAGCATGGGGTCTCTAACCTGGGAAGCGGTGACTCTGGAAAAGACTTGGCAGTTATGGTAATCAGCTGCACAGGAGCGCCCAGTGCGAGGCTGGGGCCAAAAGGGCTTATGCCATCCTGGGCTGTGCAAACAGGGCAATCTCCAGTTGTTAGAGAGGTTATTTTCCCTCGGTATTTGGCAGTGGTGCGACCTCTGCTGGGATCCTCTGTCCAGGTCTGGTGCCCACAATTCAAGGAGAATGTTGATAAATTGGAGGGGTCAGAGAAGAGCCACAAGAGTGACTGAAGGACTGGGAAACATGCCTTATAGTGAGAGACTCCAGAAATCAATCAGTTCAGCTTCACAAAGAGAAGGTTACAGGGTGCCTTGATGATAGTCTGTAAGTACCTACACAGGGAGCAAATGCTTGATAATGGGCTCTTCAGTCTAACAGACAAACGTCCAACACGATCCAGCAATTGGCAGTTGAAGGTAGACAAATCTGCAGAGCTCTCCAGGCCAATCACTAAACCCGCCAAGTAACATAGCCCGAGTGTGTGTTTTACTCACCTTTATCTTCTCCACAAGGAGGGCTTTGCAGAGAAAAGCTGCCAGGTTTTGTTCTGGGTGCCTCGTGAGGGCAGCCCTGCTGATGGTGATGACACGATCCAAGAATTCAAGTTTCTTGGCCTCCTCCTATGCCCCGCAGAGATTAGACAAAAACAGGAAGGTCAGCGTAGAAAGGAGCTGCCAGTGGGAGAGATGTCAGAAAGCTTCCCCCCAGCGCTGCTCAGGCTTTGATATGCTGAAGGGCAGAAGGCCATTCATCTGCCAGCAGGAGTGACTATGTGGGGAGGGCAGGGCAGCTCTGTGTGAAACCAGAGCAGAGAGGGAGCAGATCTCACGGGGTCGGTGTCCAAAGAGGAACTGCAACATGGGGGCTAAGCATCCAGACAGTCTTACTGGGGGCCTTGATAGAGTGGGAGGAACATCTGGGTATGACACCCTGACATCCCAATATTCGCCACTGTCATATAATTAGGATATGTTTGGTACCAAGTATGTCTTGTAAGGTATCAGTCTAAAAGTCTTTATCTGCTAGACATTAATGTCTCATTGGATTGCATGTGCTATCGTTGTATGTGACGTTCTGAAGTTCAGCTGTGTATGTGTTCCTGAAAAACACTGTGAGGTTCAAAACAGCCTTTCAGGTAGAACAGCAAAAAAGCCAAACACTGGCTCCTGGAGGAAATGCACAAGCATTCGGGCTACCCCAGGAACTGTGTGCAATAGAAACCTCCCCGAGATAACGCGACACAACGGGACCTGTTGGATTGAGGTCACAGCAAAAGAGTTATCCAGCAGGTGAGAAGAGAAGATAAAAGGGGAACAATAAAATCGCAGGGGGGACGGGACGGGACCTCAGACTCCCTGCAATAAGATACCTGGAAACACCTGAGAGACAAAGATTGAACCATGAGAAGTGATGGTCCTAGGCTAGAGAGAGAGATTCCTAGCCTGTGCAAGAAAACCTGGGAAATCCAAGCTGCAAAACCAAGGCAGCTTCTGCCTTAAGAATCTGCCAACCTGTTTATCACTCGGGGAGAATTTGTTAATGGATATCCTATCTATCTGGTGTATAAAGCTTCGTTTGTGTGTTTGCTTTATTTACTAGGGTAATCTGCTTTGTTTTGTTTGCTATCTCTTCTAACCGCTTAAAATCTACCTCTTGTAGTTAATCATCTTGTTTCTTGTTTATACCACAACCCAGTTTGTAGTATAAATTAGTAACTGGGAGGAGAGGCAAAGAGTTGTTCATACCTCTCTCGACATCGAGGGAGGGGGCGAATGTCATAAAACCTTTGGGTCCGTACTCCAAAGGAGGTGGGCACCAGAGAACTGGGACAAGGCCCTTCAGCTGAGTCTTCCCAGAGCTGATCTCAGTGTCTGTGTCTTTCTGCAGCTGGGTGTGGCCCTGCCTGTGTGTATGGCTGGAAGAGGCTTGTGAGCCGAGCCCAACAAGACAAGGTAACGGGGGCCCAGGCTGGCAGAACAGGTGGGCTCAGTGATAAGCCAGGACATCAGGTGGCACCTCAAAGGGGGGCAACCCATCACGCTGGGGACTGGCCAAATCCAGTGGGCAAGGGGCATGGTGGGTGCCTTTTGTAACTCAAGAGAGGATGTTTTTAAGATGCTCTAGTTTAAACAGGAATTATTTGGGGGCAGGTCTCTGGCCTGTGTTATACAGGAGGTCACAGTAGTCCCGTCTGGCCTTAGAATCCATGCCTCATCCGGAGAAGGACGGATACTGCATGTGGACAGGGCAGTAGCTGAGAGATCAGAGGAGGGCTCTTGGTACCTGTTCATTGCCCTTGAGAAAGGTGTTGATGTAGTCTAGGGTCTCTTTCTCCTGCCAGTCTTGCCCCATAAAGCAGGAGGCATTCCCAGGTGATGGTGAATCTGATCAAAGACAGAGCAGTGGTAATACCTGGGGCTGCCAAGCTGCAGGCTGGGTGACAGAGATCTTAGCAGAAACCCTTGCCCCCCGCTCCCACCCCAGCAGGGTAGCAGCCCCGATGCACAACAGGGTCTGGCACAGCCATCCCTGGATTCCCCAACTCTTTGCTGCTCAGCCCAGCCAAGATCCAGTCAGAGCCCTGGTTCCCAGCGGCCACCCCACTTCCCTGCCCGCACCCAGCATGCAGCACCACACCTGGAAGGAGGCATGATGTCAGGCTCTGAGTGGTGTCCCCGCTCTCCGGGCTATTGCTGGAGGGGGCAGAGGGAATGGCAGTGAATCGCTCTGCTCCCCGCTGCGGGAGAGGGAGGAGCTACCCAGTCTGCGCAGGATACGGGGACCCAGGGCCTGCCCGTTCTGCTTCCTCTGACTGCCTCTCCTGCCATCGACAGCCACGGGGTGTAACCTGGGCAAGCCCTGGGCTCCCATCATCAACCCCCCCACCCAAATGCCCTGTGCTGTGCCATGCGTCACCCCCCTGCAAAGGAGCCAGCAGATGGGGCTGCAACATCAGGGGGCATCTCATGCTTTGGCCGGCGCCCTTCAATCCTTCGGCTTAACAACCCACCATGCACAGAGCATCCCCTTCGACTGGTGGAAAACATCTTCCGACCCTGCAGTGTGACGGATCGGGGTGGGCAATTCAGTCAGTCTCCACCTGATGCTTCTGCTGCCGCCCCTAATGCCCGATCAGATGTAGGGGCTGCAGCTGCTGCCAGCAGGAGGGGCCATTCCCCCCTGCCTGGGTTTTCCTGTCTCTCCATCTCATGGCAGCCCAGAGTTGTACAAAGGTGATGGAGTCTTCTCCCGCCACTGACACCCTGGTCTTGCAACCCCAACCCCCAGAGGGGCAAGCCCCACCGCAATGCAGGGCCATGGCCCCGGCCATTTTTGCAGCCCCTCCGCCCACCCAGGAGGCACCCACTCACCAGCATGGAAGGGCTGAGGCACACACAGCTCCTGCTGCTGCTGTGGGCTCTTCCGCGGACTCTTCCTTCGAGGAGGTCTCGTCTCCTCCCAGGCACGGATGGGCTTCAAGGGGACCTTGCGGACTTCCTCAGCCATCCTGCAAGAAGCCAGGACAAGGCATTGCTTGTGAGAGGTGAGAGGCGACTGCCCCGTTCAGCATCAGGGCCAGTCCACGTATGGCCGTTCCACCAGTGCCTACAGCTGCCAGCAGGGAAACAAGCCAATGGATGTGCTCAAAGTCACCCAGGCAGTCAGCAGTACAGGCAGGATTAGAACCCAGGTCTCCGGACTCCCAGGCCCATCCCGCAGGCCAAACGGCCTCCCCCGGGTCACTCCTGCCTCTCCTTCTGCTGGATCACAAACTGCCCAGCAGACAGGCTGCATCCAACCACTCAGGATTCTTCCTGCCCAGGGAAATTACCCTGATCCCTTCCCCCAGGAATATTGGGGCCGTGGCAGGTCCCAGGTGGGGGAGGGAAGCGGGGTGGGGTGCGGGGGGCGGTCTGGTGAGCAGCAGGAGTTGCTCTGACACCACCGTGAAGGGGAAGGAGCAGAAGGCGGGAGAGCGGCAGGAAGGCAGCCTGTGCCGGGGCAGAGCTTTGTGGCGATTTCGCAGCTCGTCTCTCCAAGGCCTGTGTGGGAGCAGCCGCTGCAGAGAATCCCAGGCCTGATTCCCCCCACGCTGGGTCTCCTGAATGGCCCCTGCCCTGGTGGGCTCCAGTCCTCACCCAGTGTCAACTGCTGACTCTGCACCAGCTGCACGGCAGGCGTCCTAAGGCACCTCTAGTCCTCTCCAGAGCTCAGGGGGACTGTCCTGGCATCGGACTGTCCTGGTGAATGGAACAATGGCTCCAGGCAACCGGAGAATGCCTGTTCCCCCGGCAACCTCAGTGTCTGGGCACTTATCTGGCCCCATCATGGCAGTGGCTTAGCACACGGGTGTTGTGGTATTTAGTCTCTCAACCCCCCCTCCGCGGAGCAGGGATGTGCTCTCCCTTGTTAGCTGAGGCCCAGAGCGGCGGGGACTCACCTCATCTCACGCAGAAGACTTACAGAGGAGCGGGGAACTGAACACAGCTCTCCTGGGTCCCAGCCCAATGCCTCATCTAACCACCTGTGCCGCCTTCCCGTGCCATGCCACCAGCCCTGCCAAACCCTCCTCCTTGTCTCCGTCCCCTCTGGGCTCGACTGGTGCGACCCCTTCTGTCGAGCTGCCCCGGGCTCCCTCCTGTGCGCATGCCGGTGCCCACTTCCTCACTGGCACCAGGCTAGACGGCCGGCACCGGGGCACTTGGCAGACGTGCGCCACCCAGCCAGGAGCTCGGGGAAGGCTCGGTGTGGTTGGCGATGCAATGGAAAAGCAGAGGTGGGCAATAGAAGATTCTCCTACCTGGAGTCAGGAGTGGGCAGAAGCCTGCTCGTAAATGGGCCACCCACTTTCTGCTGCCGGTGGCGGAGCTGGAACTGCTGGCTCAGCGTTCCCCAGCGGCACCTGCCAGCTCTCACTCTGCCACAGCCAAGCCTGGCAGTGAGGGGATGAGGCTGTGCCAGCCAGCAGGGGCGTGTCACAATGGGCAGGCGAGTCACAGGCCAGCCAATGTGTGACTCCCCAGCCATGGGATGCCCCAGCCCAGACTTGCTCTGGCCTCGCCAAGGCTTTAGAGCCTGTCCTTCCCCACCAGGGTCATGGGAGGAACCTTCCGCTGTTATACCAATAAAATAAAAACCAACAGGATCTCATGAAAGGGAAAAAGGCAAAATACCACATTTATTGTGAATCCAGAAAGAATCATAGTAAGCAGTTAGTTATAGCTATAACATTCCATTCAATCTCATATTTATTCACACATTCATTCATACAAACACACACACACAGGTTCTGCTAGGTTGTTAACATAGTTACCAGCCTTAGAGTTGCTCATGCCAAGCCATTGGCAAGGTGGCCTGGACGTGAGGAGAGAGCAGGGCCTTGTCAGATGGTCATCTGATGCTTCTGGAAGTTGGTTTTCAGAATCAGACCCCAAAGTTCTCACTTTTTAGAGTCTATTTTTATAGGAATTTCTTCCTATGCCAGTCTGTGGGAATTCCTTCATCATGCTGTTGCTGAATCAATCAGCAGATAGCACATTCCTGAGGGCTCCGAGCTGCTAGATGTTATCTTGTTCTTTGGTTCTCCCATTCTTCAGACTGTTGGGTGGATTCCAGTCTGCCCTCCGGGGGTCCTCTGCTTATTTCCACTTGACGCCTTCTTCAGCGGATGGACACTGGATTCTTAGGCTGGCACCTCCCTGATCATTCAGTTATTATCCACACCAAGCATCCATCCACATACATCCTCTATCTCTATTTTAATCACAATTGTTAATACAACAAAAGGGCGGGGAGTCTCTGGGTGCTGTTTCTGTTGTTCGAGTATTGCTTTGAGTCTCTCTCTCTGTGAATTGCTTTGAGAACAGACTCAGTCTTAGAATGTACGAACACAATTAGCAGCTTGCAGGTTTCACACATAGAGGGAGAGAAACAGCACCAAAAACCAAGAGACCTCTTAATTAGTAATACCCTGGACTTTAAACTATTGGGAATCAAACTCATTTGTGATTTTAATACAGAACTTCTTTAATATGATCCAACACCGCTCCCCACAGTCACAGACGTTAGGCCGGAAGGGACCTGTGGGCTCTTCTAGTCCCAGCTCCTGCAGACCCCAGGCCAGAGCCCCTCCCTGCGTCCATGCTATTGGAGCCAGGGGGTCTCTGGATCCCCGAGTGGGAGGATCACTTCCATCCCGGTTCCTCCTTCTCGTGACAGTGCAGAACGGGGATTCATGAACTCTCTGCACCCCTGGCTCCCAGCCCACCCGAGCGGTTCTTTCCACTTTCCCAAGCTGCCGGGTGCTTTGGCCACGGGATGTAAAACGGTCCCATCTTTGCTTCCTCTCCCACCGCTGCAATGACGCAGAAGCTGCTTTAATAGCAGCCCCCCCTCCCCCGCCCCCGTACTGTGTCCCAGGCCTTGCTAACGCTCAGAGCCACGGCAGCCCCAGGAGATGATTGCTGCGGGGTTCTCGGCCCGGGGAGAGGCAGTGACTCCTAGAAGCAGGGAGAGCAGCAGCACCATAGATCAGGGCTGTCTGGCAATGCCAGTGGCTGCCTGAGGTCTGGCAGCCCAGGCACTCAGAGCAGATTGTCAAAGGCCAAACCCCTCTCACCACCGGCTCTGTAGCTCCCCCTTGCTTTCGGTCTGTCTTAGGCACCATCCTGGTCCTCATCCCCCTGGCATCTGAGCACTGCCCAACCTTGATTGCATTTATTCTAACTGCCCCCTGCAGGGCAGGGCCTGGCTGCTACCCCCACTGTACAGACAGGGAACCGCTGCAGAGAGAGAATAAGGGACTTGCTCGAAGACAAACAGAGCATCTGTGGCAGAGCTGAGAAATGAACATGGGTCTCCTGGGTGCCAGGATGGCACCTTCTCTTCCAACTTCCTGCCCTCTTCGTCCCTGGTTCAGTGGGAGCTCTCTGGGGCACAGGAACTGGCTGGTGCCCAGATGGAGCTGCGTTGCCTATTGCACAGATCTCGCTTTTCCCCAACATTGAAAATGCTGCTCCGACCTTACCAGGGCCCGCCAGGATCCTTGCAGCTGGTCCGTGCTAAATTGTGAATTGTGCTCTGGCCTCCCAGAGCGGGGCAATGGGAGAGGGTGGGGCTGGCGCAAGGCCCTGCTGGATTGCGGCTCACGCGTACGGGGTCCCAGTGCTACAGAGCTCTGTGCCAGGGCAGCGCTTTGTGGGGGTTTCGCAGCTCCTCTCTCCAAGGCTGTGTGGGAGCAGCCGCTGCAGAGAATCCCAGGCCTGATTCCCCCCACGCTGGGTCTCCTGAATGGCCTCTGCCCTGGGGGGCTCCAGTCCTCACCCAATGTCTCCTGCTGACTCTCCAGCAGCTGCACAGCACGTGTCCGAAATCACCTCTAGTCCTCTCCAGAGCTCAGGGGGACTGTCCTGGCATCAGGCTGTTGCTGGCACCCAGTGCCGAGAGGCTGAACAACAGCTTGAGTGGTTCGTTTCCCGGTGTGCTACACCCAGTAATCACAATGGGGTGGAGAAGCAGAAAAGTTTATTTGAAGCTTCAAATAGGTACAGGGAGATTTGAATCTCAAATCCTGTACCCAGAGCAGGAAGTTACACAGGCTTTTATACATCCTTTTTCCCAACATACTTATACAATAGCAAGCTGCCCCAAGTATCCATATAGCCAGCCAATCCAGTTCCCAGCTAGTTCCCTGATTCTCTGTATCATTTGTTAAACTCTACATAAAGCTGCTTTATTCAGCATTGTTCTTCCATATCTGCCCTGTGTGGCCTTGCTTAGTTTCAGGCAGTCTGACTCCGCAGCATATTGTTGCAGATCCTCAGCATAACTGCTGTGTGTGCTTCCAGGCGGGGGGGCCAAGGACACTTGGGCCTAGTACGCAGAGCTGCTGCGAGTGCCTCCTCAGTGCCATTCCCTCTGTAAGTGATGGTGTCAGCGATGGTGCTGGAGGTGGTCAGGCCTCGGGGTTGGAGCTGGACTCAGGAGGCCGGGGCGTGGGTGGAGCGAGGCTGCTGCTGTGAGACTGAAATACTTGCTCCGGGAGTCACGGGCCTGTTCCTGGCTTGTGGATTGGCGGGAGCCCGGCACAGGAGGGACTCAGGGCCTGAAACATGGCTCCAGGGGGTGCTTGGCTCCTGGCCCCGCTGGGCACTGACAGGCCAGGTGCAGGGGGCCAGGCGCAGCACCAGGGAGGACATTGGGGAGGCAGGAGCGCTGAGGTGGGGCTGAGCGGGCAGGTGCTGAGGAGCTGCGGCCGGCTGGCCAGCAGGGAGGAGGAGCAGCACCCAGCTGTGGAGGGCCCATCTGCAGCTCCACACGGGGCGCGGCCAGAGCCTGGCAGGCGGCTGGCTGAAGTGGCACTTTGTGATCTGGCGCAGGCGGGAACTGGCTCCCCACATCTGAACGCTCTGCTGCGCCAGCGGATTCACATCTAAACCCGGATCTGGCTCCGAATTCACAGCTGGCCCCTCCCCCCGATCTGGAGTGGCTGAGACTCCCGTGCTCTGGGGAAGAGGCCAACAAATGTCAGCTCCTGGGGTGGGCTTCCCCCAGAGACAACCCCGTGCTGGGAAGGGAGGTTCCAAGAGCCGGCAGTTCCAGCACTCACACTCCCAGCTTCCTGGGACTGAGCCAGGAGTAGAGTCCCAGTCCCCGTCCCCTGGCATTAATCCAGGGACTCCGCACTGGGGATGTTCACCTGGCAGCACGCAGCCTCCTGAGAACACACAGGCCAGGGTGCAGGGCGATGGCTCCCAGAGAGAAACGGCAGGAGGGCAATGCTGGGAACTCCCAGGCCGTCTTCAGCTCAAGCATGAGGGCACCCCAGCATCCTGGAGAGCAGGAATCTAGCTTCAGCTCAGCCTTTATGTCCCTCCATTCTCTGTGCTAGATGGGTTGGTCTCCCGGAGGGACGAAAGTGCCCATCAGGAGTTCCTGGCTTATCCAACGTCAGTTTCCCGCTCTTGTGAAAAAAACGGTGGCTTCCCTTACACAGGAGCTGGTGTTCTTCAGGCTGGGCTGGGCCTGTACACGTTCCCCTGTCGGGGTGTGTGCACCCAGGGCCTGTGAGTCGCAGACATTTGCCAACAAACATTTGCCAACAGACGTTGGCCCCCTGCTCTCCCCGTGTGCTCAGGGACCACCATCAAAAAGGCACATCTGCCACCTCCCTCTCAAGTCCTTCGCACCTGCATACTGCCAGGGGAACATCCCCATTTCTACTGAGGCCTCAGGGACAGGGTTTATGATGAACCAGCTGGAGTTGATCTCTTCCCCCCCCCCCGGCGTGTTGCGCCCCTACGGCTAGCTGGGGATCCAAACTGACACTCCCCGGTTTGAGCCCCTGCCTAGCCAGGCTGGGAAATGCATATGATACAGAGCACAGCGCCCTCTAACACCTGGCAGGGGGGCTGAGAGATGGGGGGTGTAGGGTACAGAGCACAGTGCCCCCTAACGCCTGCCAGGGGCCCTGGAAGCTGGGGGAATATGTAGGATCCGGAGCACAGCATCCCCTAACACCAGGCTGGGGGGCAGGGAGAGGGGGGATATGTGGGGTACAGAGCACAGCGCTCCCTAACACCAGGACACGAGGTCTCGTCCATCTCAGGGCGGAAATGATCACACCCTTCGAATGGGGGATCTGCCACGGGCACTGGCAGGAGCGCGCTGCTTTACATTAAGGTTCTTTGGCTGACGGGCGAACCTCACCCCGCCCTGCGTTTCGAGTGTGAACAGCTGTCGATGGAAACCCAGACGGCAGAGATGGAGCAGGACTAACCGGGGTCACTGAGTCTCGCCCTCACCCCGTGTCTACACTGTACAAGGGTGGGAAATAGCAGGTGCCTTTTCTTGCTCTGATACGATTTTGGAGATGCCGACGCTTGCGACAGCTTTCTCCCTGTGTGGGTTGTGGGATCCAGGGGAGCCGTCTGTGTGCTCTGTACAGAACAAGGTGTGTAGATCGTTTATACCTCAATATATCACTGTAAATACAGTTATTTAATATATCAAATAAAAGCTGAACAATACGTCAAAAAACATCAAAATGAAACAGAGGATTGCTATGTACAGGGGTATTGCTATGTACAGGGGGGATTGCACGTGACTAGTTAACTGCTCGAGAGCTTTCATCACCGTGTACTTTCTAACAGATTTCTGCGCCCTGTGTAGGGTTTACGTCCCACCCTCCGTCCCCGTTTCCGGTCGTGTACGTTTTTGGCGCCGTCGGCCCTTTTGAACATTTCTTTTGTATTGTTTTCTGTGTTTAGCCGAGGGAAGGTTGCTTTCTTGTGTTTTGACATATTTAGAGAAAAAGTATGAACAAGTAGAAAGAAAGGCTGTAAGGGGTTCGCGGCTCCCTCCCGGTCCATCAGGGTGGGAGACCACGCCCCTCGCTACGATACTTCCAGGGTACCTTGGTTCAGGGGAAAATTAGCCCAGTGTTAATGGTTCAGGCCTGCAGTCAGGCCGAGCAATGGTAGAGAGTCTGTTTG
This sequence comes from Lepidochelys kempii, assembly GCF_965140285.1. NCBI lineage: Eukaryota > Metazoa > Chordata > Testudines > Cheloniidae > Lepidochelys > Lepidochelys kempii. The sequence goes on from NC_136402.1 coordinate 9,809,367, forward strand.
CCTGGGGCCCTCATTCAGGGCAGGGCTGCAGTCAAGTAGGGGCTCTGGCCTACAATCAGGCAGGCAGAGCAGCAGAAGGTCCATTTGCCTGGCCCTTGATCAGGGCGGGGCAGCAATCAAGTAGGGGGGCTCTGGCCTACAGTCCGGCAGAGCTGTCGCCGTCTAGGGGAGCTTAGCTCTCTGGTGGGAGAGTCAGCACAACCGTCTGGCGTCCTGATTCAGGCGGGTGCCAGACCAATCAGGCCTCCTGACAACCAGGTGGGGAACCTGCCACTCCTGACGGTGGCGTGGCGGTGGTAGGGGAACCCAGGCCTTCCCGCTCCACTGCGTCCCCACCCAGGGCCCTAAACAGCAGCGGAGTGGTCCGCCACTGGGTCAGCGGGGAAAATCCGATCACAACACGCTGGCCGGCTTGTAGTCAATAACACAGCTGAACCCGATTCGGCTGCCCTGGGCTCCTTCCTACACACCCATTCCGTGTGTACATGGGTTCCAGGGTTGTTGTTCGCTTCGCTGGGGTAGACGGCTAGTGGCAGACCCACCAGCTCCTTGGAGTCCCCGGCGTCTGGCAGCGCCGGCAGCCCCTCTGGCTCTCTCTCAGGATAGCGCTCTCCATTAGGGGAGCAGGGAAGAGACGTCCTGCTCCTCCAGCAGCTCTCTCCCAGCTCAGCTGGAGGGGCGGCCTTTTATAGTTCCGCTTCCTGTCCCACCCCTCTGCTTCCGGCAGGGTGGCATGCGGTGGGAGACAAGCCTGCTTTCTGCAACCCTCCTGCCCCCAACAACCCACTTCAGCGAGTCCCAAAATCAAATCCACTTACCAGGGGCCTCCTCTCCACTTTGTGCTTCGCCAACATCCGGGGTAGAAAAGAGCTCCTGGCCGCAGGCATCTCTGACCTCCGAGTCATCTTCTGCCTCTGGGTCCCCCTCCACATCCTCGTCCAAGATTTCCTCCTCCTGGCTCGGTCCACTCTCAACTGACATGCGAGCCACCGAAGTATCCACAGTGGTGTTCGCAATGGAAGTGGGGTCGCCGCGGAGTATCATGTCCAGCTCTTTGGAGAACCGGCAGCTCATAGGCACAGCACCGGAGTGGCGGTTTGCCTCCCGCGCCCTGTGCTCGGCGTTCCGCAGCTCCTTCACTTTCATCCTAAACTGCCGTGTGTCCCGGTCATCGCCCCTTTCTGTCATGCATCGTGAAATCTGTCCGTAGGTGTAATGATGCTGGTACTGGCGGGACCCGACTGAGAGTGCCAGTTCAGGACAAACTGCTTCAAGCAGGGCAGTTACAGCCGAAGGCTGGGGGTTTTTCACCTCCAAGGCAAACCAAACCAGCCAAACAGAGCAGACTTTGGTCTCACCGCACTGGCTCACCACAAGTCACACAAGCAATTCCCTTAGGCACTCCAGTTTCCCAGTATCACCAATTGTTATGGGGACAAATGGTTATGAAAACCAATACCCCAGGAAAAGAAAAAAGGCTCTCTTGATCCCAAAGGACTGTTGCCGGCACCCAGTGCTGAGAGGCTGAACAACAGCTTGAGTGGTTCGTTACCCGGTGTGCTACACTCAATAATTACAACGGGGTGGAGAAGCAGAAAAGTTTATTTGCAGCTGCAAAAAGGTACAGGGAGAATAAAATCTCAAATCCTGCACAACAGAGCAGGAAGTTACACAGGCTTTTATACATCCTTTTTCCCAGCATACTTATCCAATAGCAAGCTGCTCCAAGTATCCATATAGCCAGCCAATCCAGTTCCCAGCTAGTTCCCTGATTCTCTGTATCATTTGTTAAACTATACATAAAGCTGCTTTATTCAGCATTGTTCTTCCATATCTCCCCTGTTTGGCCTTGCTTAGTTTCAGGCAGTCTGACTCTGCAACATACTGTTGCAGATTCTCAGCATAACTGCTGTGTGTGCCTCCAGGCGGGGGGGCCAAGGACACTTGGGCCTAGCACACAGAGCTGCTGCGAGTGCCTCCAGGCAGGGGGGGGGGGGGGGCAAGGACACAGGGGCCTAGTGCGAGGGGGCTTCATCGCCACTCGTGGTCCTCGAGTTACCTAGTGGCCATGCCCCAGTGTTCCCAACAGGACCAAGCCCCAGACCCAGGTCAATATACAAATCAGATCTCGTCCCAAATCACGCTCTTGCCAATCCTTTAGAATCTAAAATCTAAAGGTTTTGTTCATAAAAGGAAAAAGCTATAGATGAGAGCTAGAATTGGTGAAATGGAATCAATGACATACAGTCATGGCCAAGTTCTTGGTTCAGACTTGCGGCAGTGACAGAATAAACTGCAGGTTCAAATCAAGTCTCTGGAGAACATCCACAGCTGGGATGCGTCTTTCAGTTCTTGGTTCAAAGCTTCAGTGTAGCAAAGTCCCTCCAGAGGGATGAAGCAGGACTGAAGACAAGATGGAGGAGCTGCAGCAGCTTTTTATATTCTCTTGCCATGTGGTCTTTCTTTCTTTGTCCCAAAACAAGCTGTCCATCATGTGGCCTGGAAAAACCTCCGAGTTCTGTCCATAGGCAGGTCCCTGCACACCGTGCTGAGTCCCAAGGCTTGTCTGCCTTCTCTCAAGGGGTCAATTGTGTAGCTGATGGTCCTTAATCGGTCATCAAGCAGGCTAGGCATTGCATCCGATGAAGTGAGCTGTAGCTCACGAAAGCTTATGCTCAAATAAATTTGTTAGTCTCTAAGGGCCACAAGTCCTCCTTTCCAACTTGTCTGGGATGTCACCCAGAAGCATAGTACAAATTTGAACCACAGACACTATAGATCCAATACTTATAACTTAAAATACAAAAATGACAGAAACATATAGAGAGCATAATCATAACCAGCAAACCACAACCTTGCCTTAGACACCTTATTTGACCCCCCTTTATACAAGATTTGGTGCCACTACAGGACCTTGGTTGCAACAATGATCTATATGGTCCCAGTTCAAGTCAATAACGTCACAGTAGGTATCATAATTGCTACGTCCGGAGTGCAGCTGGGACTGTACAGCCTCCTCTCCCCAAATGCTGATGAGGTCCAGCAGCTCAGCATAGCTCCAAGCAGGTGGATCGCCTGGTGCGTGGAGCAGGCCTGGCCACCTGGAAAGATGCGCTGCACTCATCACTGAGCAAACAGGAAGGGGACTGTCAAAATGGCAAAGGAGTTTACGGAGTGGGGATGATGGATGGTCACCTGAGGGCCGGGCAGTAGAGTTCAAACCGATGACCAGAGAGGCGAGAGCAGGCATTGTGGGACACCTCCCGGAGGCCAATCGCAGCGCCGTAATCGACCTCGGTGTCTACACTGGCACCGCAGCCTGTAGCCCCGGTGCAGAAAGTTTTTTAAACTGTGCAGGGCTTTTTTTAAAGCGCTGCAACTGCCCTGTTTCCGCGCCCTGAGTGGCGTGGCCGTGCGTCCACCTCACCAGTTGCAGCGCAGAAAGCTGCTTTACCGCGCTGCAACTTGCCAGCGTAGACAGGAGCAGCCCTCTGTGGAGAAAGAAGTGGTTCAGGACTATTTAGCAAAGCTGGATGAGCACAAGTCCATGGGGCCGGATGCGTTGCATCTGAGAGTCCTAAAGGAGTTGACGGATGTGATTGCAGAGCCATTGGCCATTATCTTTGAAAACTCTTGACGACTGGAAAAAGGCTAATGTAGTGCCCATCTTTAAAAAAGGGAAGAAGGAGGATCCCAGGAACTACAGGCCAGTCAGCCTCACCTCAGTCCCTGGAAAAATCGTGGAGCAGGTCCTCAAGGAATCAATTCTGAAGCACTTAGAGGAGAGGAAAGTGATCAGGAACAGTCAGCATGGATTCACCAAGGGCAAGTCATGCCTGACTAATCTCATTGCCTTCTATGACACGATAACTGGCTCTGTGGATGAGGAGAAAGCGGTGGACATGTTGTTCCTTGACTTTAGCAAAGCTTTTGACACTGTCTCCCACAGTATTCTTGCCAGCAAGTTAAAGAAGTATGGGCTGGATGAATGGACTATAAGGTGGATAGAAAGCTGGCTAGATTGTTGGGCTCAATGGGTAGTGCTCAATGGCTCCATGTCTAGTTGGCAGCCGGTATCAAGTGGAGTGCCCCAAGGGTCGGTCCTGTGGCTGGTTTTGTTCAATATCTCCATGAATGATCTGGAGGATGGTGTGGATTGCACCCTCAGCAAGTTTGCAGATGACCCTAAACTGGGAGGAGAGGTAGATACGCTGGAGGGTGGGGATAGGATACAGAGGGCCCTAGACAAATTGGAGGATTGGGCCAAAAGAAATCTGATGAGGTTCAGCAAGGACAAGTGCAGCGTCCTGCACTTAAGATGGAAGAATCCAATGCACCGCTACAGACTAGGGACCGAATGGCTCGGCAGCAGTTCTGCAGAAAAGGACCTAGGGGTTACAGTGGATGAGAAGCTGGATATGAGTCAACAGTGTGCCCTTGTTGCCAAGAAGGCCAATGGCATTTTGGGATGTATAAGTAGGGGCATTGCCAGCAGATGGAGGGACGTGATCGTTCCCCTCTGGATTTGACACTGGTGAGGCCTCATCTGGAGTACTGTGTCCAGTTTTGGGCCCCACACTACAAGAAGGATGTGGAAAAATTGGAAAGAGTCCAGCGGAGGGCAACAAAAATGATTAGGGGTCTGGAACACATGACTTTTGAGGAGAGGCTGAGGGAACTTGGGATGTTTAGTCTACGGAAGAGAAGAATGGGGGGGATTTGATAGCTGCTTTCAACTACCTGAAAGGGGGTTCCAAAGAGGATGGCTCTAGACTGTTCTCAGTGGTACCAGATGACAGAACAAGGAGTAATGGTCTCAAATTGCATTGAGGGAGGTTTAGGTTGGATATTAGGAAAAACTTTTTCACTAGGAGGGTGGTGAAACACTGGAATGTGTTACCTAGGGAGGTGGTGGAATCTCCTTCCTTAGAAGTTTTTAAGGTCAGGCTTGACAAAGCCCTGGCTGGGATGATTTAGTCGGGGATCGGTCCTGCTTTGAGCAGGGGGTTGGACTAGATGACCTCCTGAGGTCCCTTCCAACCCTGATATTCTATTATTCTATGATTCTATGATTCTATGAAGGGTAAGTTCTCTTCCCCCTCCCCCTCCGCCCCCCCTGCAGCTTGCTATACTTTCCTTGTATAATGACAGGTTTCAGAGTAGCAGCCATGTTAGTCTGTTTTCGCAAAAAGAAAAGGAGGACTTGTGGCACCTTAGAGACCAACGCATTGGATGCTCATGAAAGCTTATGCTCAGATAAATTTGTTAGTCTCTAAGGTGCCACAAGGACTCCTTTTCTTTATACTTTCCTTGTCTCACTAACCAAAAAGGATCTCTTCCTGTTTTCTATGCTCTCCTTCTCTCACTAACCAAAAAAAGGATCTTTCCCACTTTTGCACAGCTCTGTGTTCTGCTTAGTAACAAAAAAGGATCTTTCTCTCTCTTTCTGTTTTCTGTACTTTACACAGCCTTGTGTCACTGACACAGGATCTCTAGCTCATTTTTCGGCTGGGTGATTTCTTTCACCTGACCTTCTCAACCTTCCTTTAGAGTTTCCTCTTTTCTTTAATGAGCCTTTGCTTTTTAAAATTGATTTCAATTTTTTTACTCTTATTATTTTTTAGTCCCAACAACAATAACCTTTTACCACGTTCTTACTAATCTATAAAACACACTCCTCTCTCTTGTTGCTTTCTATAGTTTCCCCTCTTCCTTCTATTTAAAATCACCTTTCTTTCCTTTTTTCTTCTAAGGCTAAGCAATCTTTCTTTTTTTAAAACTCCTTTCCTTTAAAACTCCTTTAATTCTCTGTCATGAGGGGGCGTGGTCTCCTGCCCTGGCAGCCTGGGAGGGAGCCGCGAACACCCCATGGTGGGCAGAACCAGGACACCCATGGCAGCAGAGGGGCGGGGCAGGAAGCGGCACTATAAAAGGCTGGGCCTCGAGCTCAGAAGGGAGAGAGCTGTCAGATGAGCAGCACTTCTCTTCCCCGCTGTGGAAGCACAGACCTAACCGAGAGCGCTATCCTGACAGAGACCCAGAGGGGCTGCCAGATGCCAGGGACACTGAGAAGCTGGTGGGGCTGCCACTCACTGTCCTCCCCCAGAGCTCGCTGTTGCCGGCAGGGAAAGGGCTGGGGGGAGTCCTCCTCTCTGGCCCCTATCCCGGAGCAGCCTGCCTGCACCCCAAACTCATCCCCAGCCCTGCCCCACCCCAGAGCCCACACCCCCAGCCAGAGCTTTCACCTCTCCACCTCACCCTTAACCCTCGCCCTGAGCCCCTCCAACACCCCAAACACCTTATCCCCAGTCCTAGCCAGAGCCCTCATCCCCCCCAACCCTCTGCCCCAGCCCTGAGCCCCCTCCAACACCACAAACCCCTCATCTCCAGCCCTAGACACAGCCCTCATCCCCCCACACCCCAACCCTCTGCCCCAGCCCTGAGCCCCTTCCAACACCACAAACCCCTCATCTCCAGCCCTAGACAGAGCCTCATCCCCCCCACACCCCAACCCTCTGCCCCAGCCCTGAGCCCCTTCCAACACCACAAACCCCTCATCTCCAGCCCTAGACAGAGCCTCATCCCCCCCACACCCCAACCCTCTGCCCCAGCCCTGAGCCCCCTTCCAACACCACAAACCCCTCATCTCCAGCCCTAGACAGAGCCTCATCCCCCCATACCCCAACCCTCTGCCCCAGCCCTGAGCCCCTTTCAACACCACAAACCCCTCATCTCCAGACTTGACAGAGCCCTCATCCCACCACACCACAACCCTCTGCCCCAGCCTTGAGCCTCTCTAACCCCCCAAACCTCCCAGCCCCAAACAGAACCCTCACCCCCTACACCCTGACTCTTGCCCTGAGCCCCTCCCAAACCCCTCAGCCCCGCACCCCCTCCCTCTGCACCCCCTCCCACCCCCAAACTCCCTCCCAGAGCCTGCAGCCTGCACCCCAATACTCTGCCTAAGCCTAGGGCCTGCACCCCAGATGTCCTTCCTTACCCAAACTGCCTCCCGGAGCCTTGGGCAGGTGGGGGGCAAAGTAGGGGCGGGTTCTGGGCACCACCAAAATATCTACAGACCTGCCACCCATGAACCCATGTACACATGGAATGGGCGTGTAGCAAGGAGCCCAGGGCAGCCGAATTGGGTTCAGCTGTGTTATTGACTACAAGCCGGCCAGTGTGTTGCTGTCGGATTTTCCCCACTGACGCAGTAACGGACTGCTCCACGGCTGTTAGGGCCCTGGGATGGGACGCAGTGGAGCGAGAGGGCCTGGGTTCCCCTACCACCGCCACCCCACCGTCAGGAGTAGCAGCCTCCCCACTTGGTTGTCAGGAGGCCTGATTGCTCTGGCACCCGCCTGATTCAGGACGTCAGACGGTTGTGCTGACTCTCCCACCAGAGAGCTAACCTCCCCTAGACGGCGACGGCTCTGCCGGACTGTAGGCCAGAGCCCCCCTACTTGATTGCTGCCCCGCCCTGATCAAGGGCCAGGCAAATGGACCTTCTGCTGCTCTGCCTGCCTGACTGTAGGCCAGAGCCCCTACTCGACAGCAGCCCTGCCCTGAATGAGGGCCCCGGGCAAACAGACTCTCTACTGTTGGTCGGCCTGACTGCAGGCCAGAACCATGAACACTGAGCTATTTCCCCTGAACCAAGGTACCCCGGAAGTATCGTAGCGAGGGGCGTGGTCACCCGCCCAGACGGATGGGGAGGGAGCCGCGAACCCCCTACAGCCTCTCTTTCTACTCGTTCATACTTTTTCTCGAAATATGTCAAAACACAGCACGCTGTTAGGGCCTTGGGCGGGGACGCAGTGGAGCGGGAGGACCTGGGTTCCCCTATCCCCGCCACCCCACCGTCAGGAGTGGCAGCCTACTTGGTTGCTGCCCCGCCCTGATCAAGGGCCAGGCAAATGGACCTTCTGCTGCTCTGCCTGCCTGACTGTAGCACAAGCATGCAACCTTCCCCCAGCCAAACACAGAAAAATAATACAAAAGAAATGTTCAAAAGGGCTGATGGTGCCAAAAATGTACACGACCGGAAACGGGGACGGAGGGCGGGACGTAAACTCTACACGGGGCATGGAAACCTGTCAAAAAGTACATGGTGATAAAAGCTATTGAGCGGTTAACTACTCACGTGGCTGGGCAGGGCAGGCGGCCAATGGGGAGAAAGCCATGGTGCGGCATGATGTGTTCCACCCTGCTCCAGGCGGGCTCTGGTGCACCAAACCCCCAGAGTAGGGAGGCTGGCTTTTACTGGGGCAGCTGGGCAACTTCAATGACTGGGTTCTCCCTTGTATGCATCAGTCTCATCCTGTGCAAGAGTGTCCGTAGGCTGGCGCGGGCTGGACGGTGTTTCTTGCAGGCCTTGAGGATCAGCATGGTCTGCAAAGCCAGGCACCTGACAGAGGACTTGCTGTCCTGCTGGAAGCCTTTGAGGACTAAGATTGAAAGAAAGGAAATGGAGGTCAGAGCCATGGTGCTCTGAAAAGCCCTGGCAGAGCAAGCCAGCGCTGTACCTCTCAGCCCGCGACAAGAAGGCAGCAGGCTGGGAGGTGGGAGGCAGGGGACTAGCAGGAACAACCACCAACCCTCACTAAACATCCCCACTGCCCTTCATAGCTGGGGGAGCCCCCAGACACAGGCAAGAAGTCACAATGAACCCCATTCACTCAAAAAGAAAAGGAGTACTTGTGGCACCTTAGAGACTAACCAATTTATCTGAGCATAAGCTTTCATGAGCTACAGCTCACTTCATTGGATGCATACTGTGGAAACTGCAGAAGACATTATATACACAGAGACCATGAAACAATACCTCCTCCCATCCCACTCTCCTGCTGGTAATAGCTTATCTAAAGTGATCACTCTCCTTACAATGTGTAAGCCCTCTACACCAACATTCCACACAAAGATGGACTACAAGCCGTCAAGAACACTATCCCCGATAATGTCACGGCTAACCTGGTGGCTGAACTTTGTGACTTTGTCCTTACCCATAACTATTTTACATTTGGGGAGAATGTATACCTTCAGATCAGCGGCACTGCTATGGGTACCCGCATGGCCCCACAGTATGCCAACATTTTTATGGCTGATTTAGAACAACGCTTCCTCAGCTCTCGTCCCCGAACGCCCCTACTCTACTTGCGCTATATTGATGACATCTTCATCATCTGGACCCATGGAAAAGAACCCCTTGAGGAATTCCACCATGATTTCAACAATTTCCATCCCACCATCAACCTCAGCCTGGTCCAGTCCACACAAGTGATCCACTTCCTGGACACTACAGTGCTAATAAACAATGGTCACATAAACACCACCCTATACCGGAAACCTACTGACCGCTATTCCTACCTACATGCCTCCAGTTTTCACCCTGACCACACCACACGATCCATCGTCTACAGCCAAGCTCTGCGATACAACTGCATTTCCTCCAACCCCTCAGACAGAGACAAACACCTACAAGATCTCTATCAAGCATTCTTACAACTACAATACCCACCTGCAGAAGTGAAGAAACAGATTGATAGAGCCAGAAGAGATCCCAGAAGTCACCTACTACAGGACAGGCCTAACAAAGAAAATAACAGAACGCCACTAGCCGTCACCTTCAGCCCCCAACTAAAACCCCTCCAATGCATTATTAAGGATCTACAACCTATCCTGAAGGATGACCCAACACTCTCACAAATCTTGGGAGACAGGCCAGTCCTTGCCTACAGACAGCCCCGCAACCTGAAGCAAATACTCACCAACAACCACATACCACACAACAGAACCACTAACCCAGGAACCTATCCTTGCAACAAAGCCCGTTGCCAACTGTGCCCACATATCTATTCAGGGGACACCATCACAGGGCCTAATAACATCAGCCACACTATCAGAGGCTCGTTCACCTGCACATCCACCAATGTGATATATGCCATCATGTGCCAGCAATGCCCCTCTGCCAGGTACATTGGTCAAACTGGACAGTCTCTACGTAAAAGAATAAATGGACACAAATCAGATGTCAAGAATTATAACATTCATAAACCAGTCGGAGAACACTTCAATCTCTCTGGTCACGCAATTACAGACATGAAGGTTGCTATCTTACAACAAAAAAACTTCAAATCCAGACTCCAGCGAGAAACTGCTGAATTGGAATTCATTTGCAAATTGGATACTATTAATTTAGGCTTAAATAGAGACTGGGAGTGGCTAAGTCATTATGCAAGGTAGCCTATTTCCCCTTGTTTTTTCCTACCCATCCCCCCCCCCCCCCCCGCCCCCAGACGTTCTGGTTAAACTTGGATTTATGCTGGAAATGGCCCACCTTGATAATCATACACATTGTAAGGAGAATGGTCAGTTTGGATGAGCTATTACCAGCAGGAGAGTGAGTTTGTGTATGTATGGGGGTGGGGAGGTGAGAAAACCTGGATTTGTGCTGGAAATGGCCCACCTTGATTATCATGCACATTGTAGGGAGAGTGGTCACTTTGGATAAGCTATTACCAGGAGGAGAGTGAGTTTGTGTGTGTGTGTGGTTTTTTTTTTTGGGGGGGGGGGGTGAGAAAACCTGGATTTGTGCTGGAAATGGCCCACCTTGATTTTCATACACATTGTAAGGAAAGTGGTCACAAGGGGAGCAAGGGGAGTCACTCGCCCCTGCAGGCCCAGTGCAGCATGTCCCCCAGCATTGCACTAGCAACGGTCTAGAACCGGGGGAGGCAGAGCCCAGCGCAGAGAGACTGGGGACAATGAGAGCAGGAGGAGTCATGGGACCCATCACCAGGGACTGAGGGAAGCTCAGCAGGGACGGGAAGTCTGGGTAGCAAAGTCAGCAAACGTTGCCCTCGAGTGGGGACCTGGGTAAGGAATGAACTAACGTCCAGTCTCCATCTCAAGGGCAAGCTCCTAATCCCAGCCCCTTCTCCCATCCCCCTCCCTCCACTGACCTCAGGTCCAGGAGCGTGAGGTCACCTTGGACTCCTCTTCTCTGCATTGCGCCTCTCTCACTCCATCCTGGAGCTCCCCACAACCCCCACTTTCTGCGCCGCACCCAGCCTGCCGGCTCTCTCCTGCCGGCTCTCTCCTGCAGCCTGTCCTCTAGCCTCCCCCTCCTGCCAGACCTTCCCTTGCCCCTCCTGCAGCCCCTGCGCTCACTCCCTGCTCTTCCCCACGTCGCACCAAGCACCTTGCCCTCGTCTCTTGGGGTCTACACAGCCTCCCCTGACCCACTCCCCATTGCTTTGGCTCCTTTGGCCCCTCCCATCCCTTTCACTGTGTCCCCTCCCACCTCCCTCCTTCTCTTCTGCTGCCCCAGCCTCTGGGGGCATATCATCCAAGCGCCCCCCTCCAGCTGCCGGAGGGGAGGCCCTGCCACAGGGGGGATGGAGCAGCTGCAGCAGCTCAATGGCCCTGAGCACCCAGAGCAGGGGGTCTTCATCTGGCAGCCTGGCAGGAGCTGATGCCAAAGCGTCCCGGGGGCAACTGACAAAGGGGGTGAAGAGACACCTGGGTTCAGAGGGTGCTCTCAAGGCGATCCTGTGTAAATCTGCTGACCCTGCGGAGCAGACTTTGGTCCTAGGGGAACAGCGGGGAGAGACCTTGGAGATAGAATGATGGGGCTCCACCCAAGGCCCACTGGAGTCAGAGGACAGACCTGTCCACATCAGGGCTCATTAGATTGGACTCCTACCGAGGATCTTGCTGAGTTACTATTCCAGGCCCAGGTTTTCCCTGCCAGGGAGCGCTGTACCACGAGCCTGCTCAGTGCAGTTAGGAGATGGCCAGAGTCACAGGCTGCTCACCTTGAATTTGTGTTGACCGGAGATGAATTTGGTCAGCCAGGTGATTCTTCCCACTGCCCTCAGCCGCACATGCACCTCCTTGGATGCGGTCCAGGGGAGCAGGACCTGAGAGAAACAGATTGGGACAAATTGCGAAGGAGAAGGACCAAAAAATAGCACAAGCACATAGAGTGAAAATCAGAAAGGCTAAGGCAAAAATGAGTTCTAACTGGCAAGGGACATAAAAGGCAAAGAGAAGCAGCTCTGTAAATGCATTAGGAGAAAGACAAAGGAAAGTGTGGGGCCAAACTCAGCAGGGAAGCAGAGCAAATAATGGATGATACAGACAAAGCCAAGGTGTTTAATGCCTTTTTTGCTTCAGTTTTCACTAAAAAGGTTAATGGCGACTAGATGATGACCACAATATTAACAACAAGGGGGAAGAAATACAGGCCAGAGTAGGGAGAGAACAGATAATAGACAATTTAGGTCAGTTAGATGTATTCAAGTTGGCAGAGCCTCATGATATTCACACGAGATGGAGCTAGACAAAGCAATCTCTGAACCTTTAGGAGGGCTGAAGGTCCCAGAGGACTGGAGAAGGGCAGCCACAGAGCCTATCTTCAGAAAGGGGAACAAGGAGGCCCCACGGAATTATCCACCTGTCAGCCTATCTTTGGTACCCAGAAAGATTATTGAACAAATTATTAAAGAGTTTGTAAGAACCTAGAGGAGAAAATAGGGTGATAAGGAATAGCACCATGGATTTGTCCACAACAAACCATGCCAAACAAATCTAACTTCCTTCTTTGACCGGGTTACTTGCCTAGTGGATGGAGGGAGGCAGTATATGATGATGTATATGAAGTTTCATAAGGCTTTTGACACAGTTCCACAAGACATTCTCATAAGCAAACTAAGCCAATATGATCCAGATGAGACTACTCTAAAGTGGGCACACAACTGATGGAAAGGCAATCCTCAAAGAGGAGTTATCACTGACTCGCTGGCAAACTAGGAGGGTGTCTGAAGTGGGGTCCCCCAGGGGTGTGCCTGGGTCCAGTACTGCTCAATATTTTCATGAAGAACTTGGTTAACAGAGAGGAGAGTATGCTTGTCAAGTTGGCGGATGACACCACGCTGGGGAGAATTACAAGCACTTTGGAGGACAGATTAGACTTCAGAATGAGCTTGCCAAATTGGAGAGTTGGTCTGAAGTCAACAAGATGAAATTCAGTCAAAACCAATGTGACGTAACGCACTTAGGAAGGAAAACTCAAATGCATAAAAACAAAGTGAGGGATAACCGGCTAGGTGGCAGGACTGCAGAAAAGGATCTGGGGGTTAGCGTGAATCTCACACTGAATAGGAATCAAGAGTGTGATGCTGTTGTGAAAGAGGGAAATGTCATTCTGAGGTGTATTAGCTTGGAGCACTGTGTCCAGTTCTTGGCACCCCGCTTGAAGAAAGATGTGAACAAACTGGGGCCCGTCCAGAGGACAGCGACAAAAATGATCAGAGGTTTAGAAAACCTGACCTATGAAGAAAGAGTGAATGACTTGGGCATGTTTCGTCTTGAGAAGACGGAGGGGGCACCTCCTAACACTCTTCCAATACGTTAAGGGCTGTTTCACAGAGGATGGTGACTAATTGTTCTCCACGTCCTCTGAAGGTAGGACAAGAAGTAATGGGCTTAATCTGCAGCAAGGGAGATTGAGGTTAAATATTTGGAAAAAGTCTAAGGGTGGCTAGGCACTGGAACAGGTGACCTAGGGAAGTGGTGGACTCCCAATCATGGATGTTTTAAAAAAACAGGCTGAACAAACACTCCTCAGGGACGGTCGAGGAATGCTTGGCCCTGCCTCAGTGCAGGGGGTGGAGTAGATGACCTCTTGAGATCTCTTCCAGCCCTGCACTTCTGTGATTCCCTCTTCCCAAGCCCTGGGATCGAGAAGACTGAATATCTGCTGAGGACATTTCCCTCTTTTTGGAGCACAAACCACCCACAGAATTGACTTCCTGTGGCCCCAGAACTAGAACGTTGGGGGAATCTAGCTCTGGGCTCTGGCCAGTATTGGTGGGGCCCATGGTGAACACAAATGAATCCCGGGCTCAGATGAGGCTCAGTGGAGAACGCGGCAGATCCTGCCTTCCTCCACCCCCATGCCATGCAGACTTTTTCAGATATAGCGGGGGCACTTGGTCCTCCAGCCCAAGAACCTTTGTCTAGAACGTACTCTGAGGAGCAGAAGGCACGGGGGTGTCCCATGCTTGGGATTAAATGGAGCCTTGGTCCCAGAGCCCCACCCCAGCTACAGGACTCATCCCCTTCCTGCCCCCATGCCTCCACAGAGGAGAAACCACAGCAATTGGCGTTACCCAGCCAGGCGACGAACCAATGCCCTGGCGTGTGACACGTCCCAGGCCATGACAGCCCCTGCTATTCCAGCTCACCCACTCACTTGTACCCGCAGGGGACCTACTGCAAACTCCTCCTGGCAACAGGACCCCACCCGCTTTTGCTGTCCCCAGGGAGGCCACTGCACACAGTCTAACGCATGAGAAGAGCCAGGAAGGACTCCGCATTTGAGGGGGAGGGGAGATTTCCAGCCAAGCTTCACTTCCAGCCCCTCCGCCCACCCAGGAGGCACCCACTCACCAGCATGGAAGGGCTGAGGCACACACAGCTCCTGCTGCTGCTGTCGGCTCTTCCACGGACTCTTCCTTCGAGGAGGTCTCGTCTCCTCCCAGGCACGGATGGGCTTCAAGGGGACCTTGCGGACTTCCTCAGCCATCCTGCAAGAAGCCAGGACAAGGCATTGCTTGTGAGAGGTGAGAGGCGACTGCCCCGTTCAGCATCAGGGCCAGTCCACGTATGGCCGTTCCACCAGTGCCTACAGCTGCCAGCAGGGAAACAAGCCAATGGATGTGCTCAAAGTCACCCAGGCAGTCAGCAGTACAGGCAGGATTAGAACCCAGGTCTCCGGACTCCCAGGCCCATCCCGCAGGCCAAAAGGCCTCCCCCGGGTCACTCCCGCCTCTCCTTCTGCTGGTTCACAAACTGCCCAGCAGACAGGCTGCATCCAACCACTCAGGATTCTTCCTGCCCAGGGAAATTACCCTGATCCCTTCCCCCAGGAATATTGGGGCCGTGGCAGGTCCCAGGTGGGGGAGGGAAGCGTGGTGGGGTGCCGGGGACGGGCTAGTGAGCAGCAGGAGTTGCTCTGACCCCACCGTGAAGGGGAAGGAGCAGAAGGCGGGAGAGCAGCAGGCAGGCAGGCTGTGCCGGGGCAGAGCTTTGTGGCGATTTCGCAGCTCGTCTCTCCAAGGCCTGTGTGGCAGCAGCCGCTGCAGAGAATCCCAGGCCTGATTCCCCCCACGCTGGGTCTCCTGAATGGCCCCTGCCCTGGGGGGCTCCATTCCTCACCCAGTGTCAACTGCTGACTCTGCAGCAGCTGCACGGCAGGCGTCCTAAGGCACCCCTAGTCCTCTCCAGAGCTCAGGGGGACTGTCCTGGCATCGAACTGTCCTGGTGAATGGAACAATAGCTCCGGGCAGACGGAAAATGCCTGTTCCCCCGGCAACCTCAGTGCCATTCCCTCTGGAAGTGATGGTGTCCGCAAGGGTGCTGGAGGTGGTCAGGCTTCGTGGTTGGAGCTGGACTCAGGAGGCCGGGGCGTGGGTGGAGCGAGGCTGGAGCGAGAGCAGGGCTGGAGTAGGACGAGGGGCAGGGCCACCAGCTACCTCCCGGTCTGGGCACTTACCTGGCCCCACCATGCCAGTGGCTGAGCACACGGGTGTTGTGGTATTTAGGCTCTCAACCCCCCCGCAGAGCAAGGACTTGCTCTCCCTCGTTAGCTGAGGCCAGGGGCGGCGGGGACTCATTTGATCTCATGCAGAAGACTTACAGAGGAGCGGGGAACTGAACACAGCTCTCCTGGGTCCCAGCCCAATGCCTCATCTAACCTCCTGTGCCGCCTTCCCGTGCCGTGCCACCAGCCCTGCCAAACCCTCCTCCTTGTCTCCGTCCCCTCTGGGCTCAACTGGTGCGACCCCTTCTGTCGAGCCGCCCCGGGCTCCCTCCTGTGCGCATGCCGGTGCCCACTTCCTCACTGGCACCAGGCTAGACAGCCGGCACCGGGGCGCTTGGCAGACATGCACCGCCCAGCCAGGAGCTCGGGGAAGGCTCGGTGTGGTTGGCGATGCAGTGGAAAAGCAGAGGTGGGCAATAGAAGATTCTCCTACCTGGAGTCAGGAGTCGGTAGAAACCTGTGCGTAAATGGGCCACCCACTTTCTGCTGCCGGTGGCGGAGCTGGATCTGCTGGCTCAGCGTTCCCCAGGGGCACCTGCCAGCTCTCGCTCTGCCAGAGCCAAACCTGGCAGTGAGGGGATGAGGCTGTGCCAGCCAGCAGGGGCGTGTCACAATGGGCAGGCGAGTCACAGACCAGCCAATGTGTGACTCCCCAGCCATGGGATGCCCCAGCCCAGACTTGCTCTGGCCTCGCCAAGGCTTTAGAGCCTGTCCTTCCCCACCGGGGCCATGGCAGGGAACTTCCGCTCCCCACAGTCACAGACGTTAGGCCGGAAGGGACCGCTGGGCTCCTCTAGTCCCAGCTCCTGCAGACCCCAGGACAGAGCCCCTCCCTGCGTCCATGCTATTGGAGCCAGGGGGTCTCTGGATCCCCGAGTGGGAGAATCAGTTCCATCCCGGTTCCTCCTTCTCGTAACAGTGCAGAACGGGGATTCATGAACTCTCCCCACCCATAGCTCCCAGCCCACATGGGAGGCTCTTTCCACTTTCCCAAGCTGCCGGGTGCTTTGGCCATAGGGTGTAAAATGGTCCCATCTCTGCTTCCTCTCCCACCGCTGCAACGACGCAGAAGCTGCTTTAATAGCAGCCTCCTCCTCCCGCCCAACTGAGTCTCAGACCTTGCTAATGCTCAGTGCCATGACAGCCCCAGGAGATGATTGCTGTGGGATGTGACGAAGTGGGACTGTTCTTAATGTTTCCTCCGAATAGTGTGGGGGTGCCTCAGTTTCCCCTATGCAGTTCTTAAGTATCTAGGTGGTGGCGTAAGGGTGTATGATCTTTGCAGAGCCCTAGAGGGCAGGTATGTGCAGGGGTCTGGACACAGAGAATGGCCGACACCCTATTTCCTGGGTGCTGATGGCCTGGCCCTTCCCCCCTACAAGGTGAGAGCTAAAAGGGTTGGAGAAAAAAGGAATCAGGTGACCTCCTGGCCCGGGAAAGGGACAAAGCCCAGAGGAGGAGGGGCTGGAGAGAGTTTCAGTTGAGGCTGGCTGGGGACATGGAGTGAAGTACAGACATGGTTGTCTGGCTCACTACCTCCCAAAATGGACTCAGCTGAGGGGTCCTGTTCTCTGCACCTACATGCTCTGTGTTAGACCATGTTCCTGTCGTCTAATAAACCTTCTGTTTTACTGGCTGGCTGAGAGTCACGTCTGACTGCGGAGCTGGGGTGCAGGACCCTCCGGCTTCCCCAGGAGCCTGCCTGGACGGGCTCGCTGTGGGAAGCTCACGGAGGAGCAGAGGATGCTGAATGCTCAGAGGTCAGACCCAGGAAGGTGGAAGCTGTGTGAGCTCTTTGCCCTGCGGACAGGCTGTTCACAGAAAGGAGACTTCCCCAGAGTCCTGACTGACTTCGTAGGGAGCAGTTCCAGAGCGTCGCCCGGGGACTCCATGACACGGGGGTCTCGGCCAGGGGGAGGCAGTGACTCCTAGAAGCAGGGAAAGCAGCAGCACCGTAGATCAGGGAGGTCTGGCAATGCCAGTGGCTGCCTGGGGTCTGGCACCCAGGCACTCAGAGCAGACTGTCAAAGGCCAAACCCCTCTCACCTCCGGCTCTGTAGCTCCCCCTTGCTTTCGGTCGGTCTTAGGCACCATCCTGGCCCTCATCCCCCTGGCATCTGAACACTGCCCATTGCATTTATTCTAACTGCCCCCTTCAGGGCAGGGTCTGGCAGCTACCCCCACTGCACAGACAGGGAACTACAGCACAGAGGGAAGAAGGGACTTGCTCAAAGACAAACAGAGCATCTGTGGCAGAGCTGGGAAATAAACATGGGTCTCCTGGGTTCCAGGATGGCACCTTCTCTTTCAACCTCCTGCCCCCTTCGTCCCTGGTTCAGTGGGAGCTGTGGGAGCTCTCTGGGGCACAGGAGCTGGCTGGTGCCCAGATGGAGCTACGTTGCCTATTGCACAGATCTCGCTTTTCCCGAACATTGAAAATGCTGCTCCAACCATACCAGGGCCCGCCAGGATCCTTGCAGCTGGTCCGTGCTAAATTGTGAACTGTGCTCTGGCCTCCCAGAGCGGGGCAATGGGAGAGGGTGGGGCTGGTGCAAGGCCCTGCTGGATTACGGCTCACGCGTACGGGGTCCCAGTGCTACAGAGCTCTGTGCCGGGGCAGCGCTTTCTGGGGGTTTCACAGCTCCTCTCTCCAAGGCCTGTGTGGGAGCAGCCGCTGCAGAGAATCCCAGGCCTGATTCCCCCCACGCTGGGTCTCCTGAATGGCCCCTGCCCTGGGGGGCTCCATTCCTCAGCCAGTGTCTCCTGCTGACTCTGCACCAGCTGCACGGCAGGCGTCCTAAGGCACCTCTAGTCCTCTCCAGAGCTCAGGGGGACTGTCCTGGCATCGGACTGTCCTGGTGAATGGAACAATGGCTCCAGGCAACCGGAGAATGCCTGTTCCCCCGGCAACCTCAGTGTCTGGGCACTTACCTGGCCCCATCATGCCAGTGGTTTAGCACACGGGTGTTGTGGTATTTAGGCTCTCAACGCCCGCTCCGCAGAGCAGGGACGTGCTCTCCCTTGTTAGCTGAGGCCCAGAGCGGCGGGGACTCACCTGATTTCACGCAGAAGACTTACAGAGGAGCGGGGAACTGAACACAGCTCTCCTGGGTCCCAGCCCAATGCCTCATCTAACCACCTGTGCCGCCTTCCCGTGCCGTGCCACCAGCCCTGCTAAACCCTCCTCCTTGTCTCCGTCCCCTCCGGGCTCGACTGGTGCCACCCCTTCTGTGGAGCCGCCAAGGGGTCACTCCTGTGTGCATGCCGGTGCCCACTTCCTCACTGGCACCAGGCTAGACGGCCGGCACCGGGGCACTTGGCAGACGTGCGCCATCCAGCCAGGAGCTCGGGGAAGGCTCGGTGTGGTTGGCGATGCAGTGGAAAAGCAGAGGTGGGCAATAGAAGATTCTCCTACCTGGAGTCAGGAGTGGGCAGAAGCCTGCGCGTAAATGGGCCACCCACTTTCTGCTGCCGGTGGCGGAGCTGGAACTGCTGGCTCAGCGTTCCCCAGGGGCACCTGCCAGCTCTCGCTCTGCCAGAGCCAAGCCTGGCAGTGAGGGGATGAGGCTGTGCCAGCCAGCAGGGGCGTGTCACAATGGGCAGGCGAGTCACAGACCAGCCAATGTGTGACTCCCCAGCCATGGGATGCCCCAGCCCAGACTTGCTCTGGCCTCGCCAAGTCTTTAGAGCCTGTCCTTCCCCACCGGGGTCATGGGAGGAACCTTCCGCTGTTATACCAATAAAATGAAAACCAACAGGATCTCATGAAAGCGAAAAAGGCAAAATACCACATTTATTGTGAATACAGAAAGAATCATAGTAAGCACTTAGTTATAGCTATAACATTCCATTCAATCTCATATTTAGTCACACATTCATTCATACAAATACACACACACAGGTTCTGCAAGGTTGTTATCATAGTTACCAGCCTTAGAGTTGCTCATGCCAAGCCACTGGCCAGGTGGCCTGGACATGAGGAGAGAGCAGGGCCTTGTCAGATGGTCATCTGATGCTCCTGGAAGTTGGTTTGCAGAATCAGACCCCAAAGTTCTCACTTTTTAGAGTCTATTTTTATAGGAATTTCTTCCTATGCCAGTCTATGGGAATTCCTTCATCATGCTGTTGCTGAATCAATCAGCAGATAGCACATTCCTGAGGGCTCCGAGCTGCTAGATGTTATCTTGTTCTTTGGTTCTCCCTTTCTTGAGGCTGTTGGGTGGATTCCAGTCTGCCCTCCGGGGGTCCTCTAGTTATTTCCACTTGACGCCTTCTTCAGCGGATGGACACTGGATTCTTAGGCTGGCACCTCCCTGATCATTCAGTTATTATCCACACCAAGCATCCATCCACATACATCCTCTATCTCTATTTTAATCACAATTGTTAATACAACAAAAGGGCGGGGAGTCTCTGGGTGCTGTTTCTGTTGTTCGAGTATTGCTTTGAGTCTCTCTCTCTGTGAATTGCTTTGAGAACAGACTCAGTCTTAGAATGTACGAACACAATTAGCAGCTTGCAGGTTTCACACATAGAGGGAGAGAAACAGCACCAAAAACCAAGAGACCTCTTAATTAGTAATACCCTGGACTTTAAACTATTGGGAATCAAACTCATTTGTGATTTTAATACAGAACTTCTTTAATATGATCCAACACCGCTCCCCACAGTCACAGACGTTAGGCCGGAAGGGACCTGTGGGCTCCTCTAGTCCCAGCTCCTGCAGACCCCAGGCCAGAGCCCCTCCCTGCGTCCATGCTATTGGAGCCAGGGGGTCTCTGGATCCCCGAGTGGGAGGATCACTTCCATCCCGGTTCCTCCTTCTCATGACAGTGCAGAACGGGGATTCATGAACTCTCTGCACCCCCGGCTCCCAGCCCACCTGAGCGGCTCTTTCCACTTTCTCAAGCTGCCGGGTGCTCTGCCACGGGATGGAAAACGGTCCCGTCTCTGCTTCCTCTCCCACCGCTGCAATGACGCAGAAGCTGCTTTAATAGCAGCCCCCCCTCCCCCGCCCCTGTACTGTGTCCCAGGCCTTGCTAACGCTCAGAGCCACGGCAGCCCCAGGAGATGATTGCTGCGGGGGTCTCGGCCCGGGGAGAGGCAGTGACTCCTAGAAGCAGGGAGAGCAGCAGCACCATAGATCAGGGAGGTCTTGCAATGCCAGTGGCTGCCTGGGGTCTGGCAGCCCAGGCACTCAGAGCAGATTGTCAAAGGCCAAACCCCTCTCACCACCGGCTCTGTAGCTCCCCCTTGCTTTCGGTCTGTCTTAGGCACCATCCTGGCCCTCATCCCCCTGGCATCCGAGCACTGCCCAACCTCGATTGCATTTATTCTATCTGCCCCCTTCAGGGCAGGGCCTGGCTGCTACCCCCACTGTACAGACAGGGAACCGCTGCAGAGAGAGAATAAGGGACTAGCTCGAAGATAAACAGAGCATCTGTGGCAGAGCTGGGAAATGAACATGGGTCTCCTGGGTCCCAGGATGGCACCTTCCCTTTCCACCTCCTGCCCCCTTTGTCCCTGGTTCAGTGGGAGCCCTCTGGGGAACAGGAACTGGCTGGTGCCCAGATGGAGCTACGTTGCCTATTGCACAGATCTCGCTTTTCCCCAACATTGAAAATGCTGCTCCAACCTTACCAGGGCCCGCCAGGATCCTTGCAGCTGGTCCGTGCTAAATTGTGAACTGTGCTCTGGCCTCCCAGAGCGGGGCAATGGGAGAGGGTGGGGCTGGCGCAAGGCCCTGCTGGATTGCGGCTCACGCGTACGGGGTCCCAGTGCTACAGAGCTCTGTGCCGGGGCAGCGCTTTGTGGGGGTTTCGCAGCTCCTCTCTCCAAGGCTGTGTGGGAGCAGCCGCTGCAGAGAATCCCAGGCCTGATTCCCCCCACGCTGGGTCTCCTGAATGGCCTCTGCCCTGGGGGGCTCCAGTCCTCACCCAATGTCTCCTGCTGACTCTCCAGCAGCTGCATGGCAGGTGTCCTAAGGCACCTCTAGTCCTCTCCAGAGTTCAGGGGGACTGTCCTGGCATCAGGCTGTTGCTGGCACCCAGTGCCGAGAGGCTGAACAACAGCTTGAGTGGTTCGTTTCCCGGTGTGCTACACCCAGTAATCACAATGGGGTGGAGAAGCAGAAAAGTTTATTTGAAGCTTCAAATAGGTACAGGGAGATTTGAATCTCAAATCCTGTACACAGAGCAGGAAGTTACACAGGCTTTTATACATCCTTTTTCCCAACATACTTATCCAATAGCAAGCTGCCCCAAGTATCCATATAGCCAGCCAATCCAGTTCCCAGCTAGTTCCATGATTCTCTGCATCATTTGTTAAACTCTACATAAAGCTGCTTTATTCAGCATTGTTCTTCCATATCTGCCCTGTGTGGCCTTGCTTAGTTTCAGGCAGTCTGACTCTGCAGCATATTGTTGCAGATTCTCAGCATAACTGCTGTGTGTGCCTCTAGGCAGGGGGGGCCAAGGACACTTGGGCCTAGTACCCAGAGCTGCTGCAAGTGCCTCCAGGCGGGAGGGGGGGCCAAGGACACCTGGGCCTAGTGCGAGGGGGCTTCATCGCCACTCGTGGTCTTCCATCCCCTCGAGTTACCTAGCGGCCATGCCCCAGTGTCCCCAACAACTCCCCTCTTTGAGAACACTCAACAGCCTTGGCTCTGAGTTTTCTCACTTGGGCTACTTATTTCTTTACAATAGGACTTTGCATAAGCACTTTGTGATAGCCCTGAAGAGAATGACTTATTAACTTTTGCAAAAGGGCCCTGACATATGATACCGCACAGCATAATACCAGTAATACAAGCAATACAGGAAAGAGAATTTTCAATAGCAGGCTAAATAAACCACCAAGCCAAGACGACAAACCCCAGCCTGAAAACAAGGTTTGCAACCAATCGTTCTCTGGGGCAGTATAGGCAACCTGTGCTCCGGCTCGGGCATGGGCCTCAGCCTGTACCACCTTTTCATAGATCTCATAACTGCTATCATTTACATATACACACCATCGGGGCGCCACGAGGGCACAAACCCCTCCTTGGGATGCCAAGAGATAGTCCAAAGCCAGCCTGTTTTGGAGGGAAAACGTCCTGAGCTGCTGTACCTCTTTATTTAATGTTTTTACTGCTGACCCTAAATCACTAACTGAGTCCGAGTCCTCTAACTCTAAGGCCACCTTCTCAAGTACCATCTGCAGCCTTATAGTATAGCGGCCTATGCATGCCATGGCTGGTCCGGTAAACAGTGGCGCTATTCCCAGTACAGAGCACCCTACAAGCTTCTCGGTTGTGAGGGGATTCTTCATCTTGCCCTCCAATGCCGTAGTCAGTCGCCGCAGGGTCTTTTCTCGTGACTCAACAGAGGTGTCTCGGGCATTTCTAATCTTTCCTTTGGGCA
Source organism: Lepidochelys kempii (assembly GCF_965140285.1). NCBI lineage: Eukaryota > Metazoa > Chordata > Testudines > Cheloniidae > Lepidochelys > Lepidochelys kempii. The sequence goes on from NC_136402.1 coordinate 9,832,374, forward strand.
GTGTGGCAGTTATGGAAAGATGAGGAACTCCATGAGCTATATAACAGCTACCTGTCCAGTTGGCTGGTAGCACCTTGTAAGCCTTTCGGCCACATACAAAATAGTGACCCTGTAGGGCCCAGTAAGGACTGTTTCTTAAGGGGATTCCTGGGATATTTAAGGCTGCTTTGGCGGCTTTTTTCAACAATTTATATGCCCCTAAGGGGGCATCTTATTTTTTTGATTGGGTACAAGTGGGGGCATTTCTAATTGTGTCGTTCAAATTACACTCGCCATAGGGACCACTACAAACCCACCATTGGCTTGCTACATTGGAGATATTAACTGGACGGCAAGTTATATTTCCAAACTTTTCTTTTGTGGTACGATTATTTGTAAGAGTTTTCCTAAAAGGGGAGGAACCATTACATCCACACTGCTGGCTTCCCCTTTTGGTCTTTATCCAATACCCATCAGCCCACTGTGTAATAACACAGGAGCTCTTTCCCACAGGATGCCCATAGTGATCAGATTGGTTTTGGGTAAAACATAACACTCCCTCAGTGAGTACTGCAACTGAATACTCCTGGTCCTGATAGGTGGCTTGCTGTAAAGAGGTCTTGTTCCAGAACGGTGAGTCCGTTCTTTCCTGCTCTTTGGTGGTGGCTAATTCTGCTAGGGTCAAGGGCAGCATGTCAAGGGGCATTCCCGTTTTGGGGGATAGTGGAGTTGGAGCACATACCCAGCAATCAGTCTGGTTTGTTAAATTAGCAACATGGTGCGCAAGCAAAACAAAGGAGTTATGCTCCCGATATGCACAGTTTGGAAATACCAATACAGAGAATAACAATGTTACCCAATTAATTATGACCAGAGTCTTCCCAACCCAGGATCTCCAATACCTGGGTGGGCCCATTTTAGCATTAAGGTGCCCGCTATTTGTGTCTTTTAAACAGTAGCTTTAGCCCAAGATCGTCACTAGCTGAGGAGTCAGCAGGTTGGACGGTCCACTGTTCTGCTGACGAGGGGGCGGTTACTGCCTTCAGACGAGAGTGATGGATCCAGTTCTTGTGACCCTCAATCTTTGCCGCTGTATGGGAGATCAGCAGGACGGTATAGGGTCCTTTCCACTTTTCCTGGAGAGGCTCGTCTTTCCAGGTGCGAACAAGCACAGAGTCACCGGGCTGTAAGGAGTGAACGGGAGAGTCCAAGGGGAGAGGCTGGGAATCCTTGGTATACCTGTGAAGAGACAAGAGACCAGCAGACAGGGAACACATATACTGTGACAAAAAAACATTACCCAACTCCCATTCCCCTGACAGAACCGGGGTGCCATTCATAGGCCATGCCCTTCCAAACATAATTTCAAAGGGACTGAGCCCTAATCTACCCTTTGGGAGAACGCGGCTACGGAGTAGGAAACCGCCCAGCCTCCAGGGTCTTGGGCTTCGGCAAGGGCTGCCCCACTCCTACACATGGGTTTCTTGTTAACTCAGGGTCGGCCCCACTTGGTCACATGATGCCCCCTCGCTGCATGGCAGCTGGCAGAGCCGGACCAGTCCAGTGACCTGGGAGGCCGGGCGAGCTGTGCCCAGCAGGGAGAACCAGGAGCAATAGCTGGGGGCTGTAGGGAGGGGCCACTGCTTTCTGGGAGGTGAGGCTGAGGGTAAGGGGGGACAGCCTGTGGGGGGCGGGTTGACTTGAGCTGTTCTGAGAGTGGCTGAACCTTTAAATGGTGCCCCCCCAATCAGCAGTTACATGTCGCCTCTGGGCACCAGGTTCTAGAGCAGGCAGTTCTCTGAGTGACGTCTGTTGTAAAAGTGGTCATAAGTTCTTTTAGTCTGTTTATCTGATTTGGCTGCGCTCTCCTGTCTGGCCACTTTGGAGACAGGCTCTTGGAACAGTAGTTCTCAGTTGTCTTTCCATCAGGAGCGGGTTCTGGACTAGATGCAGGAGCTGCTCTTGGTGTTGATCTTTAGCTGGGCCTGTGCCACTGCTAAATAAAGAGCGGCCGGGTCCCAGCAGAGTTCGGGAGGGCTGAGGGTAGGATTTAGAGTTGTGAGAGCTGGGGAGGTGGGTGTTCCCTCCAGGAGCCCCACTGGGGCGTTACCCCTGGAAGGCAGTCATGGATGGGTCCCTTTCTCCCGCCCACTTTGCTGGCTCTCGCCGTGCAGTGGGGGACTGAACATCAGTCTGGTGAACAAGCTGGCGGGGGCTCGTTTGTGGTTACAAAAGGCCTGGGGAGAACTAGCCCCTCCTTTGATGCTGCCCTGCCATGAGAACGAAGGGGAGAGGAAAGGGCGGTAGCTGCAGAACCTACAGATGGAGCCGTTTCCTTATGGAGCTGACAGACCAGCTGTGGGATTCCTGGCCAGGGAGGGGAGGGGCAGGATTTTCACCAGGGTACCATCACTTGTTACCCTGGAAGCCAGCAGGAGCATTGCGGCCCCCTGTGCTGCAGACGCCCCCTCGCTGCATGCAGGCTCAGTAATGCATGTTCTTCCCTCAAGGGGAGCCTCGTCCCCAGGCTGCCCTGATCCTTGTCAGCAGGCCTGCAGGACACCAGGGTTCCCACCCTTACTGCCATTTGCTCTGATGGAGAATGGGGTAGCAGAGGAAGGCGGGAATGGGGTCACATCATTTACGACAATCCTTTTTCTGGCTAGGGCCATAGCATAGGTCCCGCTAGCCCACCCGCCAGCCCCCATTCACACGTCTGTGGCTTGAAGGGTCTCCCGCGGGCCGCCAGGCCTTACATCATGAAAGAACGGCAGGAGTTTCTCAGCCACTCGCACAGCCACGGGGCTGGCGCTCTGCCTGTCCATGCCGGTGAGGATGTCTCTCAGCACGGTGATGGCGTTGGAGATGATGTCCCTGTCTGCCCCGTGTAGCTGCTCCACGACGACTGGCAGTTGATGCTGGAGTTTCCCCACCTGTGTGAAAGGAGGAGCTGCTTTACGAAACACCCTCCGGTGACCCAACAAGCCATTTCCAAAACATCGTCTGCCTCCCCTGCAGACAGAGCCACGGGAACTAGGAGTGCAGGGGGTGCTGCAGCACTCCAAGGTTTTTCGCGGGGCTCTGCTCCTGGCCCCACACACAAGGTCCCAGCTGCCGGCCCTGCGCCAACTCCCAGCTGTGGCCCCAGCCTCGGCCCCCTTGCCCCATCCATCTCCCGCCCCCCTGGAGCCATGGCCCTGCTCCTGACCCCAGCTCTAGGGGTGGTGGGGTGTGTGGACAGGTGTAAGGGGGTGCTCAGCACCTCCACTATAAAAAGTCTTCTAGCGCCCCGCCTCCAGATGACATGTTAGAGCCTCAAAGCCCTTGCACAGCCCCAGGTAGGATCGCAGGCAGCGGAGCCGGCTACCTGCAACATAAGCAGCTGCTTCCTTGTACCCCCGATCTCAGGGGGTGGTATTTATTAGCAGGTATCATCTGTGGAAACTTCTCTGCACAACACCTTGACCCCAAACAAATCAAGTGTATTATTGTTAGAAGGGTTAGAATAGCACCTCCAGTGCCTATCTGCAATCAGGGCGTGTGCTGGGAGCTTTCCAAGCACAGAAAGAGACATTCCCTGGCCTAGAGCTTACAGGCCAGACACACAAAGGAAGGATTTCTATCCCCGTTGTACAGACATGGAACTCAGGCCCAGAGAGGCGACGTGACTCACCCATGGTCACCCAGGGAGTCTGGCAGAGCCCAAAACTGAACTTGGGTTCTCCTGAGTCCCGGGCCTTACAGCCCAGCCTCGGCGAGGGAGCTGATTTTGTACACGACTTCTAGGGTTGGTCTGTTACTAAAAGCCAGATTCAATCATTTCTGTGTTTGGCTTTTGAACTGTTCAAAGACAGCCCCACAAAACCTCAACCGGGATGAGGGGAAAAAGTGTCCAATACAGACTTACCGGTTTCAGAAGGAAAAATAAAACACAAGCAAGTGAAAACCAGGCTGAGGACATGGAACAATGGGAATGGTGGATAACAAAGAGAATTACAGTCATGCCCTCTCCATGTCTGATCGATTCATCGTCCGGCTTTAATAAACCGGACTGACCTGCTATTCTCAGGGTAAGTAAATTATCATTAGGGAGAGTTGCCTTCAGATGGTCTCCTCTTTGACCAGGCTGCCAGATCTGTGTATTTAAGTCCCAAGGGTTTTCTCTGCCTTCACTATACCGTGTCTATCACACTTGGTATGAGGTCTGAGCAGCAAAAGGCCTTTCTCGAGCTCTTCAGAGGAGCGAGTGCTGCGGGACAGAGCTGTGACGTCAACAGTTAAAACCTACGAGGCTCAAAAAGGGGATTCGTAGGAAAAAATGGTTCCACTTGAAGCAAAATGGCTCTGTCCGGGCGTCCCGGATCACTGGTGTCACCAGCATTCCCTGGAGGTCTAGAGTCCACAGCTCTACTGCTACTCTAGTGCTAGGGATCTTTGGATCACACACGCAGAGATGTACTCTGCAGGAGCCAGGCCCTGCCCTGCAGAACAACAGACAAAAGCCAGGCAGGGACTTGCCCAAGGTCACCCAGCGGGTCAGTGGCAGAGCCAGGAAGAGAAACCAGGGCTCCTGACTCCAGGCCAGGGCCAGGTCCCCTGGGAAGCTTTCAATGACTCCAGCCCTGCATCAGCTCCCTGATGAAGGAGTTGCCAAGACTTTGAAGGAAAGAGCTCATATTCAGAGGGATCATGGTAAATTGGAGGACTGGGCTATAGACAACAAAATGAAACTCACCAAAGACAAAATTGAGGTGCTACATTTAGAGAAGAAAAAGCAAATGCACAGAAACAGAATGGGGGATAACCGGTTGTACTGCTGAGAAGGATCTGGGAGCTGCAGTGGATCACAGCCTCAGCATGAGGCAGCAAAGCGATGGTGTTGCAAAGAAAAAAAAAAGAAAAAAAAAAAAAAAAGCAAATGCAATCTTAGGTTGCATTAACAGAGGTATAGCCTGCAAGTCATGGGAGGTGATAGTACCACTCTACTCTAACCTGAGGGTTAGTCCTCAGCTGGAGTAAGGTGTCCACTTTTGGTCACCAATGTCTACAAAAGATGTGGAGAAACTGTAATGGATCCAGAGGCGAGTGACAAAGATGATCCGAGGGATGGAACACAAGCCATACGAGCAAAGGTTGAAGGAACTGGCTATGTTTAGTTTGGAAAAGAGGAGATTAAGGGGAGACGTGCTAATGGTCTTCAGATTCTTTGAAGGCTGCCAAAAAAAAGATGGCGAAAAATTGTTCTCTCTTGCCACAGAGGGCAGGACAAGAGGGGATGGGTTCAAACGACAGCACTGCAGATTTAGATTAAATCTCAGGAAAACCTTCCTAACTGTAAGAAGAGTAGGACAATGGGACAGACGACTAGGGAGCTTGTGGAAGCCCCTTTGCTGGAGGTTTATAGAAGGAGGCTGGAGCCATCTGTCTGGGCTGGGACACACAACAAATCCTGCATCTTGGCAGGGGGCTGGACAAGCTGACCTTGCGATCCCTTCTCACCCTGCGGTTCTATGAGAGGTGTCCCAGAGCACCAGGAGAGGGTTTCGGCGTGTTCTGCCTCGACTATAGCGCTGGCTAGAGTCACGCTCTCTCTCTTCGGCCCAATGGCGATACCCAGTGGGAGACAGAGAGACACCCTCAGGCCACGGTGGGGACACACGGCGCTCCTTCCCTTGCTGCAGGGGCTGGAACTTACGGCCAAGGGGGTGACGCCAGCCTCTCGCTGAGAGATGTCGTGATGCTGGCGCAGCGGCCGCTCCTGCAGCCTGTCGAGCAGCTCCCGTAGGACCTTTTCTGCGGTCTTGGGGTGGGATGTCAGCACCCTCCACATCTCCACAGAAACGCTGCAAAGGGAGAGAGCCGATTTCACCTGGCCAGAGCCCTGCCAGCCTCCTGCACCCACCGCCACCCGCACCCTGCTGGGTCTCCCGCCCCCGCCCGGCCCTTTGTTGCCCTCCTGCTGCAGCAAGGGCCCCCACTGCCTGGCACGGGCTGAATGGGGGCCGGGTCTGAGTGTCAGCCCCGGGGGAGGCCGAGGGCTGCCATATGGGGTTTTGCAGGCTGGCCTGTCTCCACGGCATGTCAGCCTGCAAAACCCTCCAGAACAAGCAGAAGCTCTGCAGGGAGCAGGAGGTCTCTGGAAGGTTCTGCACGCCCCTGTCCCTGGCAGCGGGACCAGTCCGGGGGACCTGGAGCGCAAGCGGCAGCAGCCCCAGCCCCGTACCTGTCACATGACAGCGAGCAGCCCAGCAGGGTTGTGACCACCTCCTCGCTGTACTGGTCGCCCAGCACGACAAGGGCCTTGAGCAGCTGCTGCTGGGCCAGCGGCTCGCTGATGGAGTCCAGGTTGTGGTACACGCTCGTCACAGCCTCCGACACCTGGAAGGGAAGTGGGGAGATGGGAGCCTTGGCTTCCTCGCGCTGCTATTGATCTGGGGTGCCAGGGACCTGCCGCACCTGAGAGCCATCTGCCCTCCCACATCCTCTTCTCCAGCTCCAGGCCTAGAATACAGGGCCAATTCCCGGCCTATCGATTCATAGACTGCAAGACCACAAGCGGCCATGGAGATCACCCAGACTGACCCCCCGCATTGCACAGGACCTGCCCCGCAGTAATGCCGAGTGCCCAGAGACAGAGTCTCCCACAGATGGGCTCCCCCAGCAGGCTGTTCTCACTGCAGCTCTTACCCTCTCCAAGCTTGGGCTGGGGACCCACAGGATCACATGCAGCACGTGCCTGGCTGCCACCGAGTCATGGACGCTGGTGTCTCTCATGCCCTCGATAGCAGTGAGGAGGACGTCCATGCGCTCGGATGGGTTGAAGTACTTCCCAAACATCTGAAACAAACCTGCCAGTGAAACCCCTTTTGCTGCCCAGTGCGGTTCCAGTTGGACCGAGCAGCCAGGACTGGCCCAGCCAGGAGTGCAGGCAAAGCCCGCTCTGCCGGGACAGGGCTGGGTTACTGCACCTGGGACGCACAGCACCCAGCCAGCAATCAGGAGCTGTCGTGCATGGCACAGGCCAGCGTGGCAGTGCACGGGGGCACAATACTGCACAGCACGGATACACTCTCTAGTGCTCAGCAGGGGCTGGCAATGGTGCGTGGACGCAATGATGCCTTGGAGAGCATTAATCTCTGGGGACGCTCCCACCACACCTGACAAGGAGCTGGGATCAGGTTTGGATGAGACCCAGTGCATCTTGGGATGTGGCATGGAGGGAGGCATATTGGCCCGCAATAGTAGAAGCCTTGCCAGCAGATTGAGGGAAGTGATTATTCCCCTCTATTTGGCACTGGTGAGGTCACATCTGGCCCCCCACAAGAGAAAGGATGTGGACAAATCGGAGAGAGTCCAGCAGAGCAAAACGAAAATGATTAGCGGGCTGAAGCACATGAATTATGAGGAGAGACTGAGGGAAGTGGGCTGATTTAGTCTGCAGAAGAGAAGAATGAGGGGGGATTTGATAGCAGCCTTCAACTACCTGAAGGGGGTCTCCAAAGATGCTTGAGCTCGGCTGTTCTCAGTGGTGGCAGGTGACAGAACAAGCATCAATGGTCTCAAGTTGCAGTGGGGGAGGTCCAGGTTGGATATGAGGAAACACTATTTCACTAGGAGGGTGGTGAAGCACTGGAAAGGATTACCTAGGGAGGTGGGGAATCTCCATCCGTCGAGATTTTTAAGGTCAGGCTTGACAAAGCCCTGGCTGGGATGATTTAGTTGGGGTTGGATTAGATACCTCCTGAGGTCTATGATTCTGTGAGGTGGAGTGGGCCATAGGCAGGGCTCCGGCCCAGCTGGATGGGGTCAGTCACACGCCTGGGTCTCTCCCTTCCCCCTGACTCCTAGGGTCTTAATTTCTGTCTCCTGATAACTCTGGGCACAACAATCCCAGGAAGCATTGAAAGTAGTTACCATGGCGATATTGCTGGTGTTGGTGAACCAGGTGACCCAGAAGGTGTTCTCCGCTCGCCACTCCCTGAAGACCTGCAGATACTCTGCACTCTGCTTTGCCAGCGTCGTGCCTGAACCAGGGAGGGGAAACAGACAGCAGGCAATATAAATCAGAGGTTAGCTTTGGAAACGGGAGTTTTGCAAGGAAGTTTAGAGACAAGTACATCTAAGAAACATACTGTAAATTCAGGCCAATAAACTCCCCCTCCCTCCCCAACAAAACTAAACAAACTAACCCCCGTGGAAGAGTAAAAATAAACCAGGCAGAAGTGCAGCAGCAGTGTGAGGGTCTCCAGTTGATTGCACTGAACGCAGCATGTAGGATTCCCAGCCCTGTGGGCAGGTAGCACATCTGGGCATTTGGCCCAAGGAGCTACTGCCCTCGGAGACCAGGAGGCCAGAGGATCTGAACTGGTGGAGCCAAGGGAGACAGCGAGGTACAGAGAGGAGACTTTTAGGGATGCAGTAGAGTGGTCCCACCCCCAGTCTGACAGCCTCTGTGCTGCTGAGGAGGGTGAAAGTTTCTGGGAAGGAGAACATCGAGCTGGAGCAGAGGGAGACGATCCCATAGTTGGGACCCACCTGCCAGATGAAGTCAGGATATCCTCTCACACTGAGGCTGCCCCTCCTGAGGCGGGAAGCCCAGTTACAAAGAAAAGCCAGGTAATAGTAATGGGGGATTCAATCAATAGACATATAAGCAGTTGGGTTTGTGATGAGTGGGAGAACCGCATGGTAAATTGCCTGCCTGGTGCAAAGGTTGCAGCTCTCACGAGACATCCAAACATACTTACGTGCAGTGCTGTGGTATGTAAGCTAATGTTTAAATCGGCCTCTGTATGAGATAGCGAATGTGACAGTGAATTTTATAAAAGTCTCCAGATGTGATCCCTGACAAGCCTGACTTCAGTATCAGGCAAATTGTTGAAATGATAGGAAAGAACAGAATTATCAGACACATAGGTAAACACAATTTGTTGGGGCACAGTCAACATGGCTTTTGGAAAGGGAAATCATGCCTCACCAATCTACTAGAATTCTCTGAAAGGGGTCAACAAGAATGTGGAGAAGGGTGATCCAGTGGATATAATGTATTTGGACTTTCAGAAAGCCTTTGACAGAGTCCCCCACCAAAGGCTCTTAACCAAAGTAAGCTGTCATGGGATAAGAGGGAAGGTTCTCTCATGGGTCAGTGGTTAAAAGATAGGAAGCAAACAACAGGAATAAATGGTCAGTTTTCACAGTGGAGAGAGGTAAAGAGCGGGGCACCCCAAGGATCTGTGTTGACACCAGTCTAGTTCAACATAGTCATCAATGATCCAGAAAAAGGGGTAAACAGTGAGGTCGCAAAATTTGCAGATGATACAAAATGACTCAAGATAGTTAAATCCAAAGCAGACTGCGAAGAGCTACAAAGGGACCTCACAAAACTGGGGGGGGACTGGGCAACAAAATGGCAAATGACATTCACTATTGATAAATGCAAACTGGAAACCACAATCCCAACTATACATACACAATTATGGGGTTTAAATTACCACTCAAGAAAGAGATTTTGGAGTCATGGTGAAGAGTTCTCCGAAAACATCCACTCACTGTGCAGTGGCAGTTAAAAAAGCCAACAGAATGTTGGGAACCATTAGGAAAGGGATAGATAATAAATCAGAAAAATGTCATAATGCCTCGATACAAATCCAGTGTGCGCGCCCACACTTTGAATACCGCGTGTAGTTCTGGTCGCCCCATCTCAAAACAGATATACCAGAATTGTAAAAGGTGCAGAGAAGGTCGACAAAAATTATTAGGGGTATGGAAGAGCTTCCATATGAGGAAAGATTAAAAAGACTGGGGGCAAGTCTACACTTCAACCACTCTATCGCCATAGCTGCACCGGTGCTGTAGTGTTGAAGAGAAGATGGTCCTCTGCCAACAAGCTCTTAATCCACCTCCCGGAGAGGCGCTAGCTATGTCAGTGGGAGGGGTGCTTCTGCCAACAGGGGTGTGGATTTTTCACAGCCCTGAGCAATGGAGTGATAACAATATAGGTCTACAGTGTAGACCTGGGACCATTTAGTTTAGAAAAGAGCTTACTAAGGGGGGAGATGACAGAGGTCTATAAAATCATGACTGGGGAGGAGAAAGTGAATAGGGAAGTGTTATTTACCCCTGCACATAACACGGGAACTAGGGGTCACTTTCTGAAATTAATAGGCAGCAAGTTAAAAGCAAAGAAAAGAAGGTATCTCTGCACACAATGCACAGGCAACCTGTGGAAATTGTTGCCGTGGGATGCTGTGAAGCCTAAAAGTATAATTGGGTTCAAGATAATTAGGCCATGCAACCCCAGACTCTGCATGACCCTAAACCTCTGACTACCAGAAGTTGGGACTGGATGAGAGGGGATGGATCACTCAAAATTTCCCTTTTCAGTTCATTCTCTCTGAAGCATGAGGCACTGGCCTTTATCAGAAGACACAATACTGGGCTAGATGAACTGATCTGAGTCAGTATGTCCATTCTTATGTGAGTTATGAAGAGCAGAATATGGACAGGGGAAGCTAAAGACATCAGGGGAAACTCCATGGCTTGAAGGAATATGGATACTAAAGAGGTTTTTTTAAAAAAGTGTATTAGGAACAAAATAAATCCGAGCAATGGTGTAGGCTCATTACTAGATGGAGACTGTTTAAAAGGATGCAGAAAAGGAAGAAGTGTTCAATAAATATGTTTCCCATGTTTGGAAACCCCATTTCAATGTATTTAGGAAAAACAAGGGTCTCCAGTGCTCTTACGTTTTTGCCACAGCATGAAGGCGTAGAGGTGGTGAAGTCCCTCCATAGCCGCTTAGCAGATCTCCTGCTCCTGCTCAGCACTGCACAGAGTGAGACAGCCCACCAGCTGGCCCAGGACTCTGAACTCCTCCACTCCCTGACGGAGAGAGGGAGCAAGGGGAGTCACTCGCCCCTGCAGGCCCAGCGCAGCATGTCCCCCTGGCATTGCACTAGCAACGGGCTAGAACCGGGGGAGGCAGAGCCCAGCGCAGAGAGACAGGGGACAATGAGAGCAGGAGGAGCCATGGGACCCATCACCAGGTACTGAGGGAAGCTCAGCAGGGACAGGAAGTCTGGGTAGCAAAGTCAGCAAACGTCGCCCTCGAGTGGGGACCTGGGTAAGGAATGAACTAACGTCCAGTCTCCATCTCAAGGGCAAGCTCCTAATCCCAGCCCCTTCTCCCATCCCCCTCCCTCCACTGACCTCAGGTCCAGGAGCGTGAGGTCACCTTCGACTCCTAGTCGACATTGGTGAGGCCTCATCTGGAGTACTGTGTCCAGTTTTGTGCCCAAACTTCAAGAAGGATGTGGATAAATTGGAGAGAGTCCAGCGAAGGGCAACAAAAATGATTAGGGGACTGGAACACATGAGTTATGAGGAGAGGCTGAGGGAGCTGGGATTGTTTAGCCTGCAGAAGAGAAGAATGAGGGGGGATTTGATAGCTGCTTTCAACTACCTGAAAGGGGGTTCCAAAGAGGATGGCTCTAGACTGTTCTCAATGGTAGCAGATGACAGAACGAGGAGTAATGGTCTCAAGTTGCAGTGGGGGAGGTTTAGATTGGATATTAGGAAAAACTTTTTCACTAAGAGGGTGGTGAAACACTGGAATGCGTTACCTAGGGAGGTGGTAGAATCTCCTTCCTTAGAGGTTTTTAAGGTCAGGCTTGACAAAGCCCTGGCTGGGATGATTTAACTGGGAATTGGTCCTGCTTTGAGCAGGGGTTGGACTAGATGACCTTCTGGGGTCCCTTCCAACCCTGATATTCTATGATTCTATGATTCTATGATTCTCTGCATTCCACCTCTCTCACTCCATCCTGGAGCTCCCCACAACCCCCACTTTCTGCGCAGCACCCAGCCTGCCGGCTCTCTCCTGCCGGCTCTCTCCTGCAGCCTTGTCCTCTAGCCTCCCCCTCCTGCCAGACCTTCCCTTGCCCCTCCTGCAGCCCCTGCGCTCGCTCCCTGCTCTTCCCCACGTCGCACCAAGCCCCTTGCCCTCCTCTCCTGGGGTCTGCACGGCCTCCCCTGACCCACTCCCCATTGCTCTGGCTCCTTTGGCCCCTCCCATCCCTTTCACTGTGTCCCCTCCCACCTCCCTCCTTCTCTTCTGCTGCCCCAGCCTCTGGGGGCATATCATCCAAGCGCCCCCCTCCAGCTGCCGGAGGGGAGGCCCTGCCACAGGGGGGATGGAGCAGCTGCAGCAGCTCAATGGCCCTGAGCACCCAGAGCAGGGGGTCTTCATCTGGCAGCCTGGCAGGAGCTGATGCCAAAGCGTCCCGGGGGCAACTGACAAAGGGGGTGAAGAGACACCTCGGTTCAGAGGGTGCTCTCAGGGCGATCCTGTGTAAATCCGCTGACCCTGCGGAGCAGACTTTGGTCCTAGGGGAACAGCGGGGAGAGTCCTTGGAGATAGAATTATGGGGCTCCACCCAAGGCCCACTGGAGTCAGAGGACAGACCTGTCCACATCAGGGCTCATTAGATTGGACTCCTACCAAGGATCTTGCTGAGTCACTATTCCAGGCCCAGGTTTTCCCTGCCAGGGAGCGCTGCACCGTGAGGCTGCTCAGTGCAGTTAGGAGACGGCCAGAGTCACAGGCTGCTCACCTTGAATTTGTGTTGACCGGAGATGAATTTGGTCAGCCAGGTGATTCTTCCCACTGCCCTCAGCCGCACATGCACCTCCTTGGATGCGGTCCAGGGAAGCAGGACCTGAGAGAAACAGATTGAGACAAATTGCGAAGGAGAAGGACCAAAAAATAGCACAAGCACATAGAGTGAAAATCAGAAAGGCTAAGGCAAAAATGAGTTCTAACTGGCAAGGGACATAAAAGGCAATCAGAAGCAGCTCTGTAAATGCATTAGGAGAAAGACAAAGGAAAGTGTGGGGCCACTACTCAGCAGGGAAGCAGAGCAAATAATGGATGATACAGACAAAGCCAAGGTGTGTAATGCCTTTTTTGCTTCAGTTTTCACTAAAAAGGTTAATGGCGACTAGATGATGACCACAATATTAACAACAGGGGGGAAGAAATACAGGCCAGAGTAGGGAGAGAACAGATAGAAGACAATTTAGGTCAGTTAGATGTATTCAAGTTGGCAGAGCCTCATGATATTCACACGAGATGGAGCTAGACAAAGCAATCTCTGAACCTTTAGGAGGGCTGAAGGTCCCAGAGGACTGGAGAAGGGCAGCCACAGAGCCTATCTTTAGAAAGGGGAACAAGGAGGCCCCACGGAATTATCCACCTGTCAACCTATCTTTGGTACCCAGAAAGATTATTGAAGAAATTATTAAAGAGTTTGTAAGAACCTAGAGGAGATAATAGGGTGATAAGGAATAGCACCATGGATTTGTCCACAACAAACCATGCCAAACAAATCTAACTTCCTTCTTTGACCGGGTTACTTGCCTAGTGGATGGAGGGAGGCCATATGTGATGATGTATATCAAGTTTTGTAAGGCTTTTGACACAGTTCCACAAGACATTCTCATAAGCAAACTAAGCCAATATGATCCAGATGAGACTGCTCGAAAGTGGGCGCACAACTGATGTAAAAGCAATCCTCAAAGAGGAGTTATCACTGACTTGCTGGCAAACTGGGAGGGTGTCTGAAGTGGGGTCCCCCAGGGGTGTGCCTGGGTCCAGTACTGCTCAATATTTTCATGAAGAACTTGGTTAACAGAGAGGAGAGTATGCTTGTCAAGTTGGCGGATGACACCAAGCTGGGGAGAATTACAAGCACTTTGGAGGACAGATTAGACTTCAGAATGAGCTTGTCAAATTGGAGAGTTGGTCTGAAGTCAACAAGATGAAATTCAGTCAAAACCAATGTGACGTAACGCACTTAGGAAGGAAAACTCAAATGCATAAAAACAAAGTGAGGGATAACCGGCTAGGTGGCAGGACTGCAGAAAAGGATTTGGGGGTTAGCGTGAATCTCACACTGAATAGGAATCAAGAGTGTGATGCTGTTGTGAAAGAGGGAAATGTCATTCTGAGGTGTATTAGCTTGGAGCACTGTGTCCAGTTCTTGGCACCCCGCTTGAAGAAAGATGTGAACAAACTGGGGCCCGTCCAGAGGACAGCGACAAAAATGATCAGAGGTTTAGAAAACCTGACCTATGAAGAAAGGGTGAATGACTTGGGCATGTTTCGTCTTGAGAAGACGGAGGGGGCACCTCCTAACACTCTTCCAATACGTTAAGGGCTGTTTCACAGAGGATGGTGACTAATTGTTCTCCACGTCCTCTGAAGGTAGGACAAGAAGTAATGGGCTTAATCTGCAGCAAGGGAGATTGAGGTTAAATATTTGGAAAAAGTCTAAGGGTGGCTAGGCACTGGAACAGGTGACCTAGGGAAGTGGTGGACTCCCCATCATGGATGTTTTAAAAAAACAGGCTGAACAAACACTCCTCAGGGACGGTCGAGGAATGCTTGGCCCTGCCTCAGTGCAGGGGGTGGAGTAGATGACCTCTTGAGATCCCTTCCAGCCCTGCACTTCTGTGATTCCCTCTTCCCAAGCCCTGGGATCGAGAAGACCGAATATCTGCAGAGGACATTTCCCTCTTTTTGGAGCACAAACCACCCACAGAATCGACTTCCTGTGGCCCCAGAACTAGAACGTTGGGGGAATCCAGCTCTGGGCTCTGGCCAGTATGGTGAACACAGATGAATCCCGGGCTCAGATGAGGCTCAGTGGAGAACACGGCAGATCCCACACTGCTGCACCCCCACCCAATGCAGAGGTTTTTCATATATAGCGGGGGCACTTGGTCCTCCAGCCCAAGAACCTTTGTATAGAACGTACTCTGAGGAGCAGAAGGAACGGGGGTGTCCCTTGCTTGGGATTAAATGGAGCCTTGGTCCCAGAGCCCCACCCCAGCTACAGGACTCGTCCCCTTCCTGCCCCCATGCCTCCACACCTCCACGATGTTTTGCAGCACCACAAGGTTGCGCTTCTCATCCTCACACACCAAGGTCTTCAGCAGCTCATCCATGGTGTTCAGAGTCTGCGCGCAGAGCAGAGGAGAAACCACAGCAAGTGACGTTACCCAGCCAGGCGACAAACCAATGCCCTGGTGTGCGACACGCCCCAGGCCATGGCAGCCCCTGCTATTCCAGCTCACCCACTCACTTGTACCCGCAGGGGACCGACTGCAAACTCCTCCTGGCAACAGGACCCCACCCGCTTTTGCTGTCCCCAGGGAGGCCACTGCACACAGTCGAACGCATTAGAAGAGTCAGGAAGGACTCCGCATTTGAGGGGGAGGGGAAATTTCCAGCAAAGCTTCACTTTCCCTGGCCTGTGTGCGTCTCAAGCAGCTGATCTCAGGCCTGTGCCCCCAGCCAAGCACTGGGGATGAATGTGCTTGTGAAGGGAGTGTCTGTTCCCCACTAATTGCCAGTGCCTGTGAAGGATAAATGCCTACTACTGCTACCCTATGAGGGAGTTACTCCTTTATCTGAGGCGGTGGGGCTTGTGCTTTGGTACTGCAGTTCCTGATCTGAAGCGCTGCCAAGGAGCTGTGATCATTACACTCTTATGCCAGCGCCAGGTAACCCAGGGGGCAGGGACACAAGTGACTTGCAGGATTCCCCCTTGGTTTGGGGCGGCTCCTCATGGCTAGTTTGGGGCTTACGTTGTTGTAAAGAGCAGCCTCCATGCCCTGGTTGGTCTCTGCTGGAGGCAGGGAGAAGACGCTGGAGAAGCAGACGGTGATCAGGCTGGATAGCTCCGTTCCCCTCAGCAGTGGCTTCACTTTGCTAAGAGAAGAGACACGCGCGGATTGGAGGGCTGAGGCAAGACTGATGCACTGATGTTGGCCTCAGGCTCCCAGGACATGATGGGCAGGCTTCTGGGAAGCTGAGAGCAGGGCGCCAGCGGCACTGATAGAGAGCCCCCCATGGCGCAGGCTGTGCCACGTGCCAGGGCTCAGCCTGCCCAGCCTCTGAGCCACAGGGAGTCACTGAGCTGCCGGAGGGATGCAGCTGGCACAGCTGGCGGCGACTCCAGTGGCTCTGCTCCGGCAGTGCCCAACTGCCCCTCTCCCCCCGGAGCCATCGCCTGCAGGTCCCAGAGGGGACCGGTCCAACCCCCTCGCTCCCTCCCCACATCTTCACACGGCCACTTGGAGAGGTCGCCAGGCACCGAAGGATCCTCCACCACCAACCCACGGGTGCCACGTGCCCGGGGGAATTGGAAGACGGGGGAGGAGCAGAGGGGGCAATGCCCTGGAGAACTGGCCACGCCAAGAGGCTGGCGTGTCTGGCTGCACACAGCACTAGCTGGGGCTGCGCGGGCAGGCCGGGTACCTCAGCTCCATGATGGCGAGCATCGCTTCCTGACGCACCCCGCTGGTCAGGGAGTCGACGGACTCAAGATCAATCAGCTCCTGGGGAGACAATGTGGGGAAGTGCCAGCCGGGCTCCGAGCTCCCGTAAGGCTCCGACTGGGGAGCAAAGCGCAGGGCCTGCAACGCGTGGCCTCGGCAGACAGGTCGTCCTCCTGTGGGCTTGACGGTGTGCAGGGCTCCAGCTGGGGAGCGCAGTGCAGGGCCTGTGGTCAGTGCCCCAGCGTCACGCACCAGTGCACTGCAAAGGCTCCATCAGCATTAGCACCCAGGGACTCCACCTGAGATCAGGCTCCTTGTGCCAGGTGCTGCACACACACGGTGAGAGCCAGTCCCTGCCCCAGAGAACTCACGAGCTAACTGGACGAGACAAGGCATGGGAGGGAAACTGAGGCACAGAGGGGGAAGTGCTTTGCCCAAAGGTCTCACTGAGGAACTGAGCCCCAGCCCACTGGACCACCCACCAGCACATGATGTCCCACGTTCAGGGAAGGGAGATAAGCTCCGGAAAGCTTTCTGCAGCGACGCAGAGCAAAGACTTTCCAAATCTACGGAGCAGATTTGTTGCTAGTTCCCTAGTGGGCACTGACTGCGGAGTGTTGGGGCTCTGTGCAGGGAGACTGGTGTATACAGAGCGACCTGGTGACTTGGGAAGCTGGGTGCAAGGGAACAACCTACGTTTCAATACAGTGACATGTTCAGGAACAAAGAACGCAGGCCACACTCACAGCATGGGGTCTCTAACCTGGGAAGCGGTGACTCTGGAAAAGACTTGGCAGTTATGGTAATCAGCTGCACAGGAGCGCCCAGTGCGAGGCTGGGGCCAAAAGGGCTTATGCCATCCTGGGCTGTGCAAACAGGGCAATCTCCAGTTGTTAGAGAGGTTATTTTCCCTCGGTATTTGGCAGTGGTGCGACCTCTGCTGGGATCCTCTGTCCAGGTCTGGTGCCCACAATTCAAGGAGAATGTTGATAAATTGGAGGGGTCAGAGAAGAGCCACAAGAGTGACTGAAGGACTGGGAAACATGCCTTATAGTGAGAGACTCCAGAAATCAATCAGTTCAGCTTCACAAAGAGAAGGTTACAGGGTGCCTTGATGATAGTCTGTAAGTACCTACACAGGGAGCAAATGCTTGATAATGGGCTCTTCAGTCTAACAGACAAACGTCCAACACGATCCAGCAATTGGCAGTTGAAGGTAGACAAATCTGCAGAGCTCTCCAGGCCAATCACTAAACCCGCCAAGTAACATAGCCCGAGTGTGTGTTTTACTCACCTTTATCTTCTCCACAAGGAGGGCTTTGCAGAGAAAAGCTGCCAGGTTTTGTTCTGGGTGCCTCGTGAGGGCAGCCCTGCTGATGGTGATGA
Organism: Lepidochelys kempii; assembly: GCF_965140285.1. Taxonomy (NCBI): domain Eukaryota; kingdom Metazoa; phylum Chordata; order Testudines; family Cheloniidae; genus Lepidochelys; species Lepidochelys kempii. The sequence goes on from NC_136402.1 coordinate 9,850,080, forward strand.
CACGATCCAAGAATTCAAGTTTCTTGGCCTCCTCCTATGCCCCGCAGAGATTAGACAAAAACAGGAAGGTCAGCGTAGAAAGGAGCTGCCAGTGGGAGAGATGTCAGAAAGCTTCCCCCCAGCGCTGCTCAGGCTTTGATATGCTGAAGGGCAGAAGGCCATTCATCTGCCAGCAGGAGTGACTATGTGGGGAGGGCAGGGCAGCTCTGTGTGAAACCAGAGCAGAGAGGGAGCAGATCTCACGGGGTCGGTGTCCAAAGAGGAACTGCAACATGGGGGCTAAGCATCCAGACAGTCTTACTGGGGGCCTTGATAGAGTGGGAGGAACATCTGGGTATGACACCCTGACATCCCAATATTCGCCACTGTCATATAATTAGGATATGTTTGGTACCAAGTATGTCTTGTAAGGTATCAGTCTAAAAGTCTTTATCTGCTAGACATTAATGTCTCATTGGATTGCATGTGCTATCGTTGTATGTGACGTTCTGAAGTTCAGCTGTGTATGTGTTCCTGAAAAACACTGTGAGGTTCAAAACAGCCTTTCAGGTAGAACAGCAAAAAAGCCAAACACTGGCTCCTGGAGGAAATGCACAAGCATTCGGGCTACCCCAGGAACTGTGTGCAATAGAAACCTCCCCGAGATAACGCGACACAACGGGACCTGTTGGATTGAGGTCACAGCAAAAGAGTTATCCAGCAGGTGAGAAGAGAAGATAAAAGGGGAACAATAAAATCGCAGGGGGGACGGGACGGGACCTCAGACTCCCTGCAATAAGATACCTGGAAACACCTGAGAGACAAAGATTGAACCATGAGAAGTGATGGTCCTAGGCTAGAGAGAGAGATTCCTAGCCTGTGCAAGAAAACCTGGGAAATCCAAGCTGCAAAACCAAGGCAGCTTCTGCCTTAAGAATCTGCCAACCTGTTTATCACTCGGGGAGAATTTGTTAATGGATATCCTATCTATCTGGTGTATAAAGCTTCGTTTGTGTGTTTGCTTTATTTACTAGGGTAATCTGCTTTGTTTTGTTTGCTATCTCTTCTAACCGCTTAAAATCTACCTCTTGTAGTTAATCATCTTGTTTCTTGTTTATACCACAACCCAGTTTGTAGTATAAATTAGTAACTGGGAGGAGAGGCAAAGAGTTGTTCATACCTCTCTCGACATCGAGGGAGGGGGCGAATGTCATAAAACCTTTGGGTCCGTACTCCAAAGGAGGTGGGCACCAGAGAACTGGGACAAGGCCCTTCAGCTGAGTCTTCCCAGAGCTGATCTCAGTGTCTGTGTCTTTCTGCAGCTGGGTGTGGCCCTGCCTGTGTGTATGGCTGGAAGAGGCTTGTGAGCCGAGCCCAACAAGACAAGGTAACGGGGGCCCAGGCTGGCAGAACAGGTGGGCTCAGTGATAAGCCAGGACATCAGGTGGCACCTCAAAGGGGGGCAACCCATCACGCTGGGGACTGGCCAAATCCAGTGGGCAAGGGGCATGGTGGGTGCCTTTTGTAACTCAAGAGAGGATGTTTTTAAGATGCTCTAGTTTAAACAGGAATTATTTGGGGGCAGGTCTCTGGCCTGTGTTATACAGGAGGTCACAGTAGTCCCGTCTGGCCTTAGAATCCATGCCTCATCCGGAGAAGGACGGATACTGCATGTGGACAGGGCAGTAGCTGAGAGATCAGAGGAGGGCTCTTGGTACCTGTTCATTGCCCTTGAGAAAGGTGTTGATGTAGTCTAGGGTCTCTTTCTCCTGCCAGTCTTGCCCCATAAAGCAGGAGGCATTCCCAGGTGATGGTGAATCTGATCAAAGACAGAGCAGTGGTAATACCTGGGGCTGCCAAGCTGCAGGCTGGGTGACAGAGATCTTAGCAGAAACCCTTGCCCCCCGCTCCCACCCCAGCAGGGTAGCAGCCCCGATGCACAACAGGGTCTGGCACAGCCATCCCTGGATTCCCCAACTCTTTGCTGCTCAGCCCAGCCAAGATCCAGTCAGAGCCCTGGTTCCCAGCGGCCACCCCACTTCCCTGCCCGCACCCAGCATGCAGCACCACACCTGGAAGGAGGCATGATGTCAGGCTCTGAGTGGTGTCCCCGCTCTCCGGGCTATTGCTGGAGGGGGCAGAGGGAATGGCAGTGAATCGCTCTGCTCCCCGCTGCGGGAGAGGGAGGAGCTACCCAGTCTGCGCAGGATACGGGGACCCAGGGCCTGCCCGTTCTGCTTCCTCTGACTGCCTCTCCTGCCATCGACAGCCACGGGGTGTAACCTGGGCAAGCCCTGGGCTCCCATCATCAACCCCCCCACCCAAATGCCCTGTGCTGTGCCATGCGTCACCCCCCTGCAAAGGAGCCAGCAGATGGGGCTGCAACATCAGGGGGCATCTCATGCTTTGGCCGGCGCCCTTCAATCCTTCGGCTTAACAACCCACCATGCACAGAGCATCCCCTTCGACTGGTGGAAAACATCTTCCGACCCTGCAGTGTGACGGATCGGGGTGGGCAATTCAGTCAGTCTCCACCTGATGCTTCTGCTGCCGCCCCTAATGCCCGATCAGATGTAGGGGCTGCAGCTGCTGCCAGCAGGAGGGGCCATTCCCCCCTGCCTGGGTTTTCCTGTCTCTCCATCTCATGGCAGCCCAGAGTTGTACAAAGGTGATGGAGTCTTCTCCCGCCACTGACACCCTGGTCTTGCAACCCCAACCCCCAGAGGGGCAAGCCCCACCGCAATGCAGGGCCATGGCCCCGGCCATTTTTGCAGCCCCTCCGCCCACCCAGGAGGCACCCACTCACCAGCATGGAAGGGCTGAGGCACACACAGCTCCTGCTGCTGCTGTGGGCTCTTCCGCGGACTCTTCCTTCGAGGAGGTCTCGTCTCCTCCCAGGCACGGATGGGCTTCAAGGGGACCTTGCGGACTTCCTCAGCCATCCTGCAAGAAGCCAGGACAAGGCATTGCTTGTGAGAGGTGAGAGGCGACTGCCCCGTTCAGCATCAGGGCCAGTCCACGTATGGCCGTTCCACCAGTGCCTACAGCTGCCAGCAGGGAAACAAGCCAATGGATGTGCTCAAAGTCACCCAGGCAGTCAGCAGTACAGGCAGGATTAGAACCCAGGTCTCCGGACTCCCAGGCCCATCCCGCAGGCCAAACGGCCTCCCCCGGGTCACTCCTGCCTCTCCTTCTGCTGGATCACAAACTGCCCAGCAGACAGGCTGCATCCAACCACTCAGGATTCTTCCTGCCCAGGGAAATTACCCTGATCCCTTCCCCCAGGAATATTGGGGCCGTGGCAGGTCCCAGGTGGGGGAGGGAAGCGGGGTGGGGTGCGGGGGGCGGTCTGGTGAGCAGCAGGAGTTGCTCTGACACCACCGTGAAGGGGAAGGAGCAGAAGGCGGGAGAGCGGCAGGAAGGCAGCCTGTGCCGGGGCAGAGCTTTGTGGCGATTTCGCAGCTCGTCTCTCCAAGGCCTGTGTGGGAGCAGCCGCTGCAGAGAATCCCAGGCCTGATTCCCCCCACGCTGGGTCTCCTGAATGGCCCCTGCCCTGGTGGGCTCCAGTCCTCACCCAGTGTCAACTGCTGACTCTGCACCAGCTGCACGGCAGGCGTCCTAAGGCACCTCTAGTCCTCTCCAGAGCTCAGGGGGACTGTCCTGGCATCGGACTGTCCTGGTGAATGGAACAATGGCTCCAGGCAACCGGAGAATGCCTGTTCCCCCGGCAACCTCAGTGTCTGGGCACTTATCTGGCCCCATCATGGCAGTGGCTTAGCACACGGGTGTTGTGGTATTTAGTCTCTCAACCCCCCCTCCGCGGAGCAGGGATGTGCTCTCCCTTGTTAGCTGAGGCCCAGAGCGGCGGGGACTCACCTCATCTCACGCAGAAGACTTACAGAGGAGCGGGGAACTGAACACAGCTCTCCTGGGTCCCAGCCCAATGCCTCATCTAACCACCTGTGCCGCCTTCCCGTGCCATGCCACCAGCCCTGCCAAACCCTCCTCCTTGTCTCCGTCCCCTCTGGGCTCGACTGGTGCGACCCCTTCTGTCGAGCTGCCCCGGGCTCCCTCCTGTGCGCATGCCGGTGCCCACTTCCTCACTGGCACCAGGCTAGACGGCCGGCACCGGGGCACTTGGCAGACGTGCGCCACCCAGCCAGGAGCTCGGGGAAGGCTCGGTGTGGTTGGCGATGCAATGGAAAAGCAGAGGTGGGCAATAGAAGATTCTCCTACCTGGAGTCAGGAGTGGGCAGAAGCCTGCTCGTAAATGGGCCACCCACTTTCTGCTGCCGGTGGCGGAGCTGGAACTGCTGGCTCAGCGTTCCCCAGCGGCACCTGCCAGCTCTCACTCTGCCACAGCCAAGCCTGGCAGTGAGGGGATGAGGCTGTGCCAGCCAGCAGGGGCGTGTCACAATGGGCAGGCGAGTCACAGGCCAGCCAATGTGTGACTCCCCAGCCATGGGATGCCCCAGCCCAGACTTGCTCTGGCCTCGCCAAGGCTTTAGAGCCTGTCCTTCCCCACCAGGGTCATGGGAGGAACCTTCCGCTGTTATACCAATAAAATAAAAACCAACAGGATCTCATGAAAGGGAAAAAGGCAAAATACCACATTTATTGTGAATCCAGAAAGAATCATAGTAAGCAGTTAGTTATAGCTATAACATTCCATTCAATCTCATATTTATTCACACATTCATTCATACAAACACACACACACAGGTTCTGCTAGGTTGTTAACATAGTTACCAGCCTTAGAGTTGCTCATGCCAAGCCATTGGCAAGGTGGCCTGGACGTGAGGAGAGAGCAGGGCCTTGTCAGATGGTCATCTGATGCTTCTGGAAGTTGGTTTTCAGAATCAGACCCCAAAGTTCTCACTTTTTAGAGTCTATTTTTATAGGAATTTCTTCCTATGCCAGTCTGTGGGAATTCCTTCATCATGCTGTTGCTGAATCAATCAGCAGATAGCACATTCCTGAGGGCTCCGAGCTGCTAGATGTTATCTTGTTCTTTGGTTCTCCCATTCTTCAGACTGTTGGGTGGATTCCAGTCTGCCCTCCGGGGGTCCTCTGCTTATTTCCACTTGACGCCTTCTTCAGCGGATGGACACTGGATTCTTAGGCTGGCACCTCCCTGATCATTCAGTTATTATCCACACCAAGCATCCATCCACATACATCCTCTATCTCTATTTTAATCACAATTGTTAATACAACAAAAGGGCGGGGAGTCTCTGGGTGCTGTTTCTGTTGTTCGAGTATTGCTTTGAGTCTCTCTCTCTGTGAATTGCTTTGAGAACAGACTCAGTCTTAGAATGTACGAACACAATTAGCAGCTTGCAGGTTTCACACATAGAGGGAGAGAAACAGCACCAAAAACCAAGAGACCTCTTAATTAGTAATACCCTGGACTTTAAACTATTGGGAATCAAACTCATTTGTGATTTTAATACAGAACTTCTTTAATATGATCCAACACCGCTCCCCACAGTCACAGACGTTAGGCCGGAAGGGACCTGTGGGCTCTTCTAGTCCCAGCTCCTGCAGACCCCAGGCCAGAGCCCCTCCCTGCGTCCATGCTATTGGAGCCAGGGGGTCTCTGGATCCCCGAGTGGGAGGATCACTTCCATCCCGGTTCCTCCTTCTCGTGACAGTGCAGAACGGGGATTCATGAACTCTCTGCACCCCTGGCTCCCAGCCCACCCGAGCGGTTCTTTCCACTTTCCCAAGCTGCCGGGTGCTTTGGCCACGGGATGTAAAACGGTCCCATCTTTGCTTCCTCTCCCACCGCTGCAATGACGCAGAAGCTGCTTTAATAGCAGCCCCCCCTCCCCCGCCCCCGTACTGTGTCCCAGGCCTTGCTAACGCTCAGAGCCACGGCAGCCCCAGGAGATGATTGCTGCGGGGTTCTCGGCCCGGGGAGAGGCAGTGACTCCTAGAAGCAGGGAGAGCAGCAGCACCATAGATCAGGGCTGTCTGGCAATGCCAGTGGCTGCCTGAGGTCTGGCAGCCCAGGCACTCAGAGCAGATTGTCAAAGGCCAAACCCCTCTCACCACCGGCTCTGTAGCTCCCCCTTGCTTTCGGTCTGTCTTAGGCACCATCCTGGTCCTCATCCCCCTGGCATCTGAGCACTGCCCAACCTTGATTGCATTTATTCTAACTGCCCCCTGCAGGGCAGGGCCTGGCTGCTACCCCCACTGTACAGACAGGGAACCGCTGCAGAGAGAGAATAAGGGACTTGCTCGAAGACAAACAGAGCATCTGTGGCAGAGCTGAGAAATGAACATGGGTCTCCTGGGTGCCAGGATGGCACCTTCTCTTCCAACTTCCTGCCCTCTTCGTCCCTGGTTCAGTGGGAGCTCTCTGGGGCACAGGAACTGGCTGGTGCCCAGATGGAGCTGCGTTGCCTATTGCACAGATCTCGCTTTTCCCCAACATTGAAAATGCTGCTCCGACCTTACCAGGGCCCGCCAGGATCCTTGCAGCTGGTCCGTGCTAAATTGTGAATTGTGCTCTGGCCTCCCAGAGCGGGGCAATGGGAGAGGGTGGGGCTGGCGCAAGGCCCTGCTGGATTGCGGCTCACGCGTACGGGGTCCCAGTGCTACAGAGCTCTGTGCCAGGGCAGCGCTTTGTGGGGGTTTCGCAGCTCCTCTCTCCAAGGCTGTGTGGGAGCAGCCGCTGCAGAGAATCCCAGGCCTGATTCCCCCCACGCTGGGTCTCCTGAATGGCCTCTGCCCTGGGGGGCTCCAGTCCTCACCCAATGTCTCCTGCTGACTCTCCAGCAGCTGCACAGCACGTGTCCGAAATCACCTCTAGTCCTCTCCAGAGCTCAGGGGGACTGTCCTGGCATCAGGCTGTTGCTGGCACCCAGTGCCGAGAGGCTGAACAACAGCTTGAGTGGTTCGTTTCCCGGTGTGCTACACCCAGTAATCACAATGGGGTGGAGAAGCAGAAAAGTTTATTTGAAGCTTCAAATAGGTACAGGGAGATTTGAATCTCAAATCCTGTACCCAGAGCAGGAAGTTACACAGGCTTTTATACATCCTTTTTCCCAACATACTTATACAATAGCAAGCTGCCCCAAGTATCCATATAGCCAGCCAATCCAGTTCCCAGCTAGTTCCCTGATTCTCTGTATCATTTGTTAAACTCTACATAAAGCTGCTTTATTCAGCATTGTTCTTCCATATCTGCCCTGTGTGGCCTTGCTTAGTTTCAGGCAGTCTGACTCCGCAGCATATTGTTGCAGATCCTCAGCATAACTGCTGTGTGTGCTTCCAGGCGGGGGGGCCAAGGACACTTGGGCCTAGTACGCAGAGCTGCTGCGAGTGCCTCCTCAGTGCCATTCCCTCTGTAAGTGATGGTGTCAGCGATGGTGCTGGAGGTGGTCAGGCCTCGGGGTTGGAGCTGGACTCAGGAGGCCGGGGCGTGGGTGGAGCGAGGCTGCTGCTGTGAGACTGAAATACTTGCTCCGGGAGTCACGGGCCTGTTCCTGGCTTGTGGATTGGCGGGAGCCCGGCACAGGAGGGACTCAGGGCCTGAAACATGGCTCCAGGGGGTGCTTGGCTCCTGGCCCCGCTGGGCACTGACAGGCCAGGTGCAGGGGGCCAGGCGCAGCACCAGGGAGGACATTGGGGAGGCAGGAGCGCTGAGGTGGGGCTGAGCGGGCAGGTGCTGAGGAGCTGCGGCCGGCTGGCCAGCAGGGAGGAGGAGCAGCACCCAGCTGTGGAGGGCCCATCTGCAGCTCCACACGGGGCGCGGCCAGAGCCTGGCAGGCGGCTGGCTGAAGTGGCACTTTGTGATCTGGCGCAGGCGGGAACTGGCTCCCCACATCTGAACGCTCTGCTGCGCCAGCGGATTCACATCTAAACCCGGATCTGGCTCCGAATTCACAGCTGGCCCCTCCCCCCGATCTGGAGTGGCTGAGACTCCCGTGCTCTGGGGAAGAGGCCAACAAATGTCAGCTCCTGGGGTGGGCTTCCCCCAGAGACAACCCCGTGCTGGGAAGGGAGGTTCCAAGAGCCGGCAGTTCCAGCACTCACACTCCCAGCTTCCTGGGACTGAGCCAGGAGTAGAGTCCCAGTCCCCGTCCCCTGGCATTAATCCAGGGACTCCGCACTGGGGATGTTCACCTGGCAGCACGCAGCCTCCTGAGAACACACAGGCCAGGGTGCAGGGCGATGGCTCCCAGAGAGAAACGGCAGGAGGGCAATGCTGGGAACTCCCAGGCCGTCTTCAGCTCAAGCATGAGGGCACCCCAGCATCCTGGAGAGCAGGAATCTAGCTTCAGCTCAGCCTTTATGTCCCTCCATTCTCTGTGCTAGATGGGTTGGTCTCCCGGAGGGACGAAAGTGCCCATCAGGAGTTCCTGGCTTATCCAACGTCAGTTTCCCGCTCTTGTGAAAAAAACGGTGGCTTCCCTTACACAGGAGCTGGTGTTCTTCAGGCTGGGCTGGGCCTGTACACGTTCCCCTGTCGGGGTGTGTGCACCCAGGGCCTGTGAGTCGCAGACATTTGCCAACAAACATTTGCCAACAGACGTTGGCCCCCTGCTCTCCCCGTGTGCTCAGGGACCACCATCAAAAAGGCACATCTGCCACCTCCCTCTCAAGTCCTTCGCACCTGCATACTGCCAGGGGAACATCCCCATTTCTACTGAGGCCTCAGGGACAGGGTTTATGATGAACCAGCTGGAGTTGATCTCTTCCCCCCCCCCCGGCGTGTTGCGCCCCTACGGCTAGCTGGGGATCCAAACTGACACTCCCCGGTTTGAGCCCCTGCCTAGCCAGGCTGGGAAATGCATATGATACAGAGCACAGCGCCCTCTAACACCTGGCAGGGGGGCTGAGAGATGGGGGGTGTAGGGTACAGAGCACAGTGCCCCCTAACGCCTGCCAGGGGCCCTGGAAGCTGGGGGAATATGTAGGATCCGGAGCACAGCATCCCCTAACACCAGGCTGGGGGGCAGGGAGAGGGGGGATATGTGGGGTACAGAGCACAGCGCTCCCTAACACCAGGACACGAGGTCTCGTCCATCTCAGGGCGGAAATGATCACACCCTTCGAATGGGGGATCTGCCACGGGCACTGGCAGGAGCGCGCTGCTTTACATTAAGGTTCTTTGGCTGACGGGCGAACCTCACCCCGCCCTGCGTTTCGAGTGTGAACAGCTGTCGATGGAAACCCAGACGGCAGAGATGGAGCAGGACTAACCGGGGTCACTGAGTCTCGCCCTCACCCCGTGTCTACACTGTACAAGGGTGGGAAATAGCAGGTGCCTTTTCTTGCTCTGATACGATTTTGGAGATGCCGACGCTTGCGACAGCTTTCTCCCTGTGTGGGTTGTGGGATCCAGGGGAGCCGTCTGTGTGCTCTGTACAGAACAAGGTGTGTAGATCGTTTATACCTCAATATATCACTGTAAATACAGTTATTTAATATATCAAATAAAAGCTGAACAATACGTCAAAAAACATCAAAATGAAACAGAGGATTGCTATGTACAGGGGTATTGCTATGTACAGGGGGGATTGCACGTGACTAGTTAACTGCTCGAGAGCTTTCATCACCGTGTACTTTCTAACAGATTTCTGCGCCCTGTGTAGGGTTTACGTCCCACCCTCCGTCCCCGTTTCCGGTCGTGTACGTTTTTGGCGCCGTCGGCCCTTTTGAACATTTCTTTTGTATTGTTTTCTGTGTTTAGCCGAGGGAAGGTTGCTTTCTTGTGTTTTGACATATTTAGAGAAAAAGTATGAACAAGTAGAAAGAAAGGCTGTAAGGGGTTCGCGGCTCCCTCCCGGTCCATCAGGGTGGGAGACCACGCCCCTCGCTACGATACTTCCAGGGTACCTTGGTTCAGGGGAAAATTAGCCCAGTGTTAATGGTTCAGGCCTGCAGTCAGGCCGAGCAATGGTAGAGAGTCTGTTTGCCTGGGGCCCTCATTCAGGGCAGGGCTGCAGTCAAGTAGGGGCTCTGGCCTACAATCAGGCAGGCAGAGCAGCAGAAGGTCCATTTGCCTGGCCCTTGATCAGGGCGGGGCAGCAATCAAGTAGGGGGGCTCTGGCCTACAGTCCGGCAGAGCTGTCGCCGTCTAGGGGAGCTTAGCTCTCTGGTGGGAGAGTCAGCACAACCGTCTGGCGTCCTGATTCAGGCGGGTGCCAGACCAATCAGGCCTCCTGACAACCAGGTGGGGAACCTGCCACTCCTGACGGTGGCGTGGCGGTGGTAGGGGAACCCAGGCCTTCCCGCTCCACTGCGTCCCCACCCAGGGCCCTAAACAGCAGCGGAGTGGTCCGCCACTGGGTCAGCGGGGAAAATCCGATCACAACACGCTGGCCGGCTTGTAGTCAATAACACAGCTGAACCCGATTCGGCTGCCCTGGGCTCCTTCCTACACACCCATTCCGTGTGTACATGGGTTCCAGGGTTGTTGTTCGCTTCGCTGGGGTAGACGGCTAGTGGCAGACCCACCAGCTCCTTGGAGTCCCCGGCGTCTGGCAGCGCCGGCAGCCCCTCTGGCTCTCTCTCAGGATAGCGCTCTCCATTAGGGGAGCAGGGAAGAGACGTCCTGCTCCTCCAGCAGCTCTCTCCCAGCTCAGCTGGAGGGGCGGCCTTTTATAGTTCCGCTTCCTGTCCCACCCCTCTGCTTCCGGCAGGGTGGCATGCGGTGGGAGACAAGCCTGCTTTCTGCAACCCTCCTGCCCCCAACAACCCACTTCAGCGAGTCCCAAAATCAAATCCACTTACCAGGGGCCTCCTCTCCACTTTGTGCTTCGCCAACATCCGGGGTAGAAAAGAGCTCCTGGCCGCAGGCATCTCTGACCTCCGAGTCATCTTCTGCCTCTGGGTCCCCCTCCACATCCTCGTCCAAGATTTCCTCCTCCTGGCTCGGTCCACTCTCAACTGACATGCGAGCCACCGAAGTATCCACAGTGGTGTTCGCAATGGAAGTGGGGTCGCCGCGGAGTATCATGTCCAGCTCTTTGGAGAACCGGCAGCTCATAGGCACAGCACCGGAGTGGCGGTTTGCCTCCCGCGCCCTGTGCTCGGCGTTCCGCAGCTCCTTCACTTTCATCCTAAACTGCCGTGTGTCCCGGTCATCGCCCCTTTCTGTCATGCATCGTGAAATCTGTCCGTAGGTGTAATGATGCTGGTACTGGCGGGACCCGACTGAGAGTGCCAGTTCAGGACAAACTGCTTCAAGCAGGGCAGTTACAGCCGAAGGCTGGGGGTTTTTCACCTCCAAGGCAAACCAAACCAGCCAAACAGAGCAGACTTTGGTCTCACCGCACTGGCTCACCACAAGTCACACAAGCAATTCCCTTAGGCACTCCAGTTTCCCAGTATCACCAATTGTTATGGGGACAAATGGTTATGAAAACCAATACCCCAGGAAAAGAAAAAAGGCTCTCTTGATCCCAAAGGACTGTTGCCGGCACCCAGTGCTGAGAGGCTGAACAACAGCTTGAGTGGTTCGTTACCCGGTGTGCTACACTCAATAATTACAACGGGGTGGAGAAGCAGAAAAGTTTATTTGCAGCTGCAAAAAGGTACAGGGAGAATAAAATCTCAAATCCTGCACAACAGAGCAGGAAGTTACACAGGCTTTTATACATCCTTTTTCCCAGCATACTTATCCAATAGCAAGCTGCTCCAAGTATCCATATAGCCAGCCAATCCAGTTCCCAGCTAGTTCCCTGATTCTCTGTATCATTTGTTAAACTATACATAAAGCTGCTTTATTCAGCATTGTTCTTCCATATCTCCCCTGTTTGGCCTTGCTTAGTTTCAGGCAGTCTGACTCTGCAACATACTGTTGCAGATTCTCAGCATAACTGCTGTGTGTGCCTCCAGGCGGGGGGGCCAAGGACACTTGGGCCTAGCACACAGAGCTGCTGCGAGTGCCTCCAGGCAGGGGGGGGGGGGGGGCAAGGACACAGGGGCCTAGTGCGAGGGGGCTTCATCGCCACTCGTGGTCCTCGAGTTACCTAGTGGCCATGCCCCAGTGTTCCCAACAGGACCAAGCCCCAGACCCAGGTCAATATACAAATCAGATCTCGTCCCAAATCACGCTCTTGCCAATCCTTTAGAATCTAAAATCTAAAGGTTTTGTTCATAAAAGGAAAAAGCTATAGATGAGAGCTAGAATTGGTGAAATGGAATCAATGACATACAGTCATGGCCAAGTTCTTGGTTCAGACTTGCGGCAGTGACAGAATAAACTGCAGGTTCAAATCAAGTCTCTGGAGAACATCCACAGCTGGGATGCGTCTTTCAGTTCTTGGTTCAAAGCTTCAGTGTAGCAAAGTCCCTCCAGAGGGATGAAGCAGGACTGAAGACAAGATGGAGGAGCTGCAGCAGCTTTTTATATTCTCTTGCCATGTGGTCTTTCTTTCTTTGTCCCAAAACAAGCTGTCCATCATGTGGCCTGGAAAAACCTCCGAGTTCTGTCCATAGGCAGGTCCCTGCACACCGTGCTGAGTCCCAAGGCTTGTCTGCCTTCTCTCAAGGGGTCAATTGTGTAGCTGATGGTCCTTAATCGGTCATCAAGCAGGCTAGGCATTGCATCCGATGAAGTGAGCTGTAGCTCACGAAAGCTTATGCTCAAATAAATTTGTTAGTCTCTAAGGGCCACAAGTCCTCCTTTCCAACTTGTCTGGGATGTCACCCAGAAGCATAGTACAAATTTGAACCACAGACACTATAGATCCAATACTTATAACTTAAAATACAAAAATGACAGAAACATATAGAGAGCATAATCATAACCAGCAAACCACAACCTTGCCTTAGACACCTTATTTGACCCCCCTTTATACAAGATTTGGTGCCACTACAGGACCTTGGTTGCAACAATGATCTATATGGTCCCAGTTCAAGTCAATAACGTCACAGTAGGTATCATAATTGCTACGTCCGGAGTGCAGCTGGGACTGTACAGCCTCCTCTCCCCAAATGCTGATGAGGTCCAGCAGCTCAGCATAGCTCCAAGCAGGTGGATCGCCTGGTGCGTGGAGCAGGCCTGGCCACCTGGAAAGATGCGCTGCACTCATCACTGAGCAAACAGGAAGGGGACTGTCAAAATGGCAAAGGAGTTTACGGAGTGGGGATGATGGATGGTCACCTGAGGGCCGGGCAGTAGAGTTCAAACCGATGACCAGAGAGGCGAGAGCAGGCATTGTGGGACACCTCCCGGAGGCCAATCGCAGCGCCGTAATCGACCTCGGTGTCTACACTGGCACCGCAGCCTGTAGCCCCGGTGCAGAAAGTTTTTTAAACTGTGCAGGGCTTTTTTTAAAGCGCTGCAACTGCCCTGTTTCCGCGCCCTGAGTGGCGTGGCCGTGCGTCCACCTCACCAGTTGCAGCGCAGAAAGCTGCTTTACCGCGCTGCAACTTGCCAGCGTAGACAGGAGCAGCCCTCTGTGGAGAAAGAAGTGGTTCAGGACTATTTAGCAAAGCTGGATGAGCACAAGTCCATGGGGCCGGATGCGTTGCATCTGAGAGTCCTAAAGGAGTTGACGGATGTGATTGCAGAGCCATTGGCCATTATCTTTGAAAACTCTTGACGACTGGAAAAAGGCTAATGTAGTGCCCATCTTTAAAAAAGGGAAGAAGGAGGATCCCAGGAACTACAGGCCAGTCAGCCTCACCTCAGTCCCTGGAAAAATCGTGGAGCAGGTCCTCAAGGAATCAATTCTGAAGCACTTAGAGGAGAGGAAAGTGATCAGGAACAGTCAGCATGGATTCACCAAGGGCAAGTCATGCCTGACTAATCTCATTGCCTTCTATGACACGATAACTGGCTCTGTGGATGAGGAGAAAGCGGTGGACATGTTGTTCCTTGACTTTAGCAAAGCTTTTGACACTGTCTCCCACAGTATTCTTGCCAGCAAGTTAAAGAAGTATGGGCTGGATGAATGGACTATAAGGTGGATAGAAAGCTGGCTAGATTGTTGGGCTCAATGGGTAGTGCTCAATGGCTCCATGTCTAGTTGGCAGCCGGTATCAAGTGGAGTGCCCCAAGGGTCGGTCCTGTGGCTGGTTTTGTTCAATATCTCCATGAATGATCTGGAGGATGGTGTGGATTGCACCCTCAGCAAGTTTGCAGATGACCCTAAACTGGGAGGAGAGGTAGATACGCTGGAGGGTGGGGATAGGATACAGAGGGCCCTAGACAAATTGGAGGATTGGGCCAAAAGAAATCTGATGAGGTTCAGCAAGGACAAGTGCAGCGTCCTGCACTTAAGATGGAAGAATCCAATGCACCGCTACAGACTAGGGACCGAATGGCTCGGCAGCAGTTCTGCAGAAAAGGACCTAGGGGTTACAGTGGATGAGAAGCTGGATATGAGTCAACAGTGTGCCCTTGTTGCCAAGAAGGCCAATGGCATTTTGGGATGTATAAGTAGGGGCATTGCCAGCAGATGGAGGGACGTGATCGTTCCCCTCTGGATTTGACACTGGTGAGGCCTCATCTGGAGTACTGTGTCCAGTTTTGGGCCCCACACTACAAGAAGGATGTGGAAAAATTGGAAAGAGTCCAGCGGAGGGCAACAAAAATGATTAGGGGTCTGGAACACATGACTTTTGAGGAGAGGCTGAGGGAACTTGGGATGTTTAGTCTACGGAAGAGAAGAATGGGGGGGATTTGATAGCTGCTTTCAACTACCTGAAAGGGGGTTCCAAAGAGGATGGCTCTAGACTGTTCTCAGTGGTACCAGATGACAGAACAAGGAGTAATGGTCTCAAATTGCATTGAGGGAGGTTTAGGTTGGATATTAGGAAAAACTTTTTCACTAGGAGGGTGGTGAAACACTGGAATGTGTTACCTAGGGAGGTGGTGGAATCTCCTTCCTTAGAAGTTTTTAAGGTCAGGCTTGACAAAGCCCTGGCTGGGATGATTTAGTCGGGGATCGGTCCTGCTTTGAGCAGGGGGTTGGACTAGATGACCTCCTGAGGTCCCTTCCAACCCTGATATTCTATTATTCTATGATTCTATGATTCTATGAAGGGTAAGTTCTCTTCCCCCTCCCCCTCCGCCCCCCCTGCAGCTTGCTATACTTTCCTTGTATAATGACAGGTTTCAGAGTAGCAGCCATGTTAGTCTGTTTTCGCAAAAAGAAAAGGAGGACTTGTGGCACCTTAGAGACCAACGCATTGGATGCTCATGAAAGCTTATGCTCAGATAAATTTGTTAGTCTCTAAGGTGCCACAAGGACTCCTTTTCTTTATACTTTCCTTGTCTCACTAACCAAAAAGGATCTCTTCCTGTTTTCTATGCTCTCCTTCTCTCACTAACCAAAAAAAGGATCTTTCCCACTTTTGCACAGCTCTGTGTTCTGCTTAGTAACAAAAAAGGATCTTTCTCTCTCTTTCTGTTTTCTGTACTTTACACAGCCTTGTGTCACTGACACAGGATCTCTAGCTCATTTTTCGGCTGGGTGATTTCTTTCACCTGACCTTCTCAACCTTCCTTTAGAGTTTCCTCTTTTCTTTAATGAGCCTTTGCTTTTTAAAATTGATTTCAATTTTTTTACTCTTATTATTTTTTAGTCCCAACAACAATAACCTTTTACCACGTTCTTACTAATCTATAAAACACACTCCTCTCTCTTGTTGCTTTCTATAGTTTCCCCTCTTCCTTCTATTTAAAATCACCTTTCTTTCCTTTTTTCTTCTAAGGCTAAGCAATCTTTCTTTTTTTAAAACTCCTTTCCTTTAAAACTCCTTTAATTCTCTGTCATGAGGGGGCGTGGTCTCCTGCCCTGGCAGCCTGGGAGGGAGCCGCGAACACCCCATGGTGGGCAGAACCAGGACACCCATGGCAGCAGAGGGGCGGGGCAGGAAGCGGCACTATAAAAGGCTGGGCCTCGAGCTCAGAAGGGAGAGAGCTGTCAGATGAGCAGCACTTCTCTTCCCCGCTGTGGAAGCACAGACCTAACCGAGAGCGCTATCCTGACAGAGACCCAGAGGGGCTGCCAGATGCCAGGGACACTGAGAAGCTGGTGGGGCTGCCACTCACTGTCCTCCCCCAGAGCTCGCTGTTGCCGGCAGGGAAAGGGCTGGGGGGAGTCCTCCTCTCTGGCCCCTATCCCGGAGCAGCCTGCCTGCACCCCAAACTCATCCCCAGCCCTGCCCCACCCCAGAGCCCACACCCCCAGCCAGAGCTTTCACCTCTCCACCTCACCCTTAACCCTCGCCCTGAGCCCCTCCAACACCCCAAACACCTTATCCCCAGTCCTAGCCAGAGCCCTCATCCCCCCCAACCCTCTGCCCCAGCCCTGAGCCCCCTCCAACACCACAAACCCCTCATCTCCAGCCCTAGACACAGCCCTCATCCCCCCACACCCCAACCCTCTGCCCCAGCCCTGAGCCCCTTCCAACACCACAAACCCCTCATCTCCAGCCCTAGACAGAGCCTCATCCCCCCCACACCCCAACCCTCTGCCCCAGCGCTGAGCTCCCTCCAACACCACAAACCCCTCACCTCCAGCCCTAGACAGAGCCCTCATCCCCCCCACACCCCAACCCTCTGCCCCAGCCCTGAGCCCCCTTCCAACACCACAAACCCCTCATCTCCAGCCCTAGACAGAGCCTCATCCCCCCAACCCTCTGCCCCAGCCCTGAGCCCCTTTCAACACCACAAACCCCTCATCTCCAGACTTGACAGAGCCCTCATCCCACCACACCACAACCCTCTGCCCCAGCCTTGAGCCTCTCTAACCCCCCAAACCTCCCAGCCCCAAACAGAACCCTCACCCCCTACACCCTGACTCTTGCCCTGAGCCCCTCCCAAACCCCTCAGCCCCGCACCCCCTCCCTCTGCACCCCCTCCCATCCCCAAACTCCCTCCCAGAGCCTGCAGCCTGCACCCCAATACTCTGCCTAAGCCTAGGGCCTGCACCCCAGATGTCCTTCCTTACCCAAACTGCCTCCCGGAGCCTTGGGCAGGTGGGGGGCAAAGTAGGGGCGGGTTCTGGGCACCACCAAAATATCTACAGACCTGCCACCCATGAACCCATGTACACATGGAATGGGCGTGTAGCAAGGAGCCCAGGGCAGCCGAATTGGGTTCAGCTGTGTTATTGACTACAAGCCGGCCAGTGTGTTGCTGTCGGATTTTCCCCACTGACGCAGTAACGGACTGCTCCACGGCTGTTAGGGCCCTGGGATGGGACGCAGTGGAGCGAGAGGGCCTGGGTTCCCCTACCACCGCCACCCCACCGTCAGGAGTAGCAGCCTCCCCACTTGGTTGTCAGGAGGCCTGATTGCTCTGGCACCCGCCTGATTCAGGACGTCAGACGGTTGTGCTGACTCTCCCACCAGAGAGCTAACCTCCCCTAGACGGCGACGGCTCTGCCGGACTGTAGGCCAGAGCCCCCCTACTTGATTGCTGCCCCGCCCTGATCAAGGGCCAGGCAAATGGACCTTCTGCTGCTCTGCCTGCCTGACTGTAGGCCAGAGCCCCTACTCGACAGCAGCCCTGCCCTGAATGAGGGCCCCGGGCAAACAGACTCTCTACTGTTGGTCGGCCTGACTGCAGGCCAGAACCATGAACACTGAGCTATTTCCCCTGAACCAAGGTACCCCGGAAGTATTGTAGCGAGGGGCGTGGTCACCCGCCCAGACGGATGGGGAGGGAGCCGCAAACCCCCTACAGCCTCTCTTTCTACTCGTTCATACTTTTTCTCGAAATATGTCAAAACACAGCACGCTGTTAGGGCCTTGGGCGGGGACGCAGTGGAGCGGGAGGACCTGGGTTCCCCTATCCCCGCCACCCCACCGTCAGGAGTGGCAGCCTACTTGGTTGCTGCCCCGCCCTGATCAAGGGCCAGGCAAATGGACCTTCTGCTGCTCTGCCTGCCTGACTGTAGCACAAGCATGCAACCTTCCCCCAGCCAAACACAGAAAAATAATACAAAAGAAATGTTCAAAAGGGCTGATGGTGCCAAAAATGTACACGACCGGAAACGGGGACGGAGGGCGGGACGTAAACTCTACACGGGGCATGGAAACCTGTCAAAAAGTACATGGTGATAAAAGCTATTGAGCGGTTAACTACTCACGTGGCTGGGCAGGGCAGGCGGCCAATGGGGAGAAAGCCATGGTGCGGCATGATGTGTTCCACCCTGCTCCAGGCGGGCTCTGGTGCACCAAACCCCCAGAGTAGGGAGGCTGGCTTTTACTGGGGCAGCTGGGCAACTTCAATGACTGGGTTCTCCCTTGTATGCATCAGTCTCATCCTGTGCAAGAGTGTCCGTAGGCTGGCGCGGGCTGGACGGTGTTTCTTGCAGGCCTTGAGGATCAGCATGGTCTGCAAAGCCAGGCACCTGACAGAGGACTTGCTGTCCTGCTGGAAGCCTTTGAGGACTAAGATTGAAAGAAAGGAAATGGAGGTCAGAGCCATGGTGCTCTGAAAAGCCCTGGCAGAGCAAGCCAGCGCTGTACCTCTCAGCCCGCGACAAGAAGGCAGCAGGCTGGGAGGTGGGAGGCAGGGGACTAGCAGGAACAACCACCAACCCTCACTAAACATCCCCACTGCCCTTCATAGCTGGGGGAGCCCCCAGACACAGGCAAGAAGTCACAATGAACCCCATTCACTCAAAAAGAAAAGGAGTACTTGTGGCACCTTAGAGACTAACCAATTTATCTGAGCATAAGCTTTCATGAGCTACAGCTCACTTCATTGGATGCATACTGTGGAAACTGCAGAAGACATTATATACACAGAGACCATGAAACAATACCTCCTCCCATCCCACTCTCCTGCTGGTAATAGCTTATCTAAAGTGATCACTCTCCTTACAATGTGTAAGCCCTCTACACCAACATTCCACACAAAGATGGACTACAAGCCGTCAAGAACACTATCCCCGATAATGTCACGGCTAACCTGGTGGCTGAACTTTGTGACTTTGTCCTTACCCATAACTATTTTACATTTGGGGAGAATGTATACCTTCAGATCAGCGGCACTGCTATGGGTACCCGCATGGCCCCACAGTATGCCAACATTTTTATGGCTGATTTAGAACAACGCTTCCTCAGCTCTCGTCCCCGAACGCCCCTACTCTACTTGCGCTATATTGATGACATCTTCATCATCTGGACCCATGGAAAAGAACCCCTTGAGGAATTCCACCATGATTTCAACAATTTCCATCCCACCATCAACCTCAGCCTGGTCCAGTCCACACAAGTGATCCACTTCCTGGACACTACAGTGCTAATAAACAATGGTCACATAAACACCACCCTATACCGGAAACCTACTGACCGCTATTCCTACCTACATGCCTCCAGTTTTCACCCTGACCACACCACACGATCCATCGTCTACAGCCAAGCTCTGCGATACAACTGCATTTCCTCCAACCCCTCAGACAGAGACAAACACCTACAAGATCTCTATCAAGCATTCTTACAACTACAATACCCACCTGCAGAAGTGAAGAAACAGATTGATAGAGCCAGAAGAGATCCCAGAAGTCACCTACTACAGGACAGGCCTAACAAAGAAAATAACAGAACGCCACTAGCCGTCACCTTCAGCCCCCAACTAAAACCCCTCCAATGCATTATTAAGGATCTACAACCTATCCTGAAGGATGACCCAACACTCTCACAAATCTTGGGAGACAGGCCAGTCCTTGCCTACAGACAGCCCCGCAACCTGAAGCAAATACTCACCAACAACCACATACCACACAACAGAACCACTAACCCAGGAACCTATCCTTGCAACAAAGCCCGTTGCCAACTGTGCCCACATATCTATTCAGGGGACACCATCACAGGGCCTAATAACATCAGCCACACTATCAGAGGCTCGTTCACCTGCACATCCACCAATGTGATATATGCCATCATGTGCCAGCAATGCCCCTCTGCCAGGTACATTGGTCAAACTGGACAGTCTCTACGTAAAAGAATAAATGGACACAAATCAGATGTCAAGAATTATAACATTCATAAACCAGTCGGAGAACACTTCAATCTCTCTGGTCACGCAATTACAGACATGAAGGTTGCTATCTTACAACAAAAAAACTTCAAATCCAGACTCCAGCGAGAAACTGCTGAATTGGAATTCATTTGCAAATTGGATACTATTAATTTAGGCTTAAATAGAGACTGGGAGTGGCTAAGTCATTATGCAAGGTAGCCTATTTCCCCTTGTTTTTTCCTACCCATCCCCCCCCCCCCCGCCCCCAGACGTTCTGGTTAAACTTGGATTTATGCTGGAAATGGCCCACCTTGATAATCATACACATTGTAAGGAGAATGGTCAGTTTGGATGAGCTATTACCAGCAGGAGAGTGAGTTTGTGTATGTATGGGGGTGGGGAGGTGAGAAAACCTGGATTTGTGCTGGAAATGGCCCACCTTGATTATCATGCACATTGTAGGGAGAGTGGTCACTTTGGATAAGCTATTACCAGGAGGAGAGTGAGTTTGTGTCTGTGTGTGGTTTTTTTTTTTGGGGGGGGGGGGTGAGAAAACCTGGATTTGTGCTGGAAATGGCCCACCTTGATTTTCATACACATTGTAAGGAAAGTGGTCACAAGGGGAGCAAGGGGAGTCACTCGCCCCTGCAGGCCCAGTGCAGCATGTCCCCCAGCATTGCACTAGCAACGGTCTAGAACCGGGGGAGGCAGAGCCCAGCGCAGAGAGACTGGGGACAATGAGAGCAGGAGGAGTCATGGGACCCATCACCAGGGACTGAGGGAAGCTCAGCAGGGACGGGAAGTCTGGGTAGCAAAGTCAGCAAACGTTGCCCTCGAGTGGGGACCTGGGTAAGGAATGAACTAACGTCCAGTCTCCATCTCAAGGGCAAGCTCCTAATCCCAGCCCCTTCTCCCATCCCCCTCCCTCCACTGACCTCAGGTCCAGGAGCGTGAGGTCACCTTGGACTCCTCTTCTCTGCATTGCGCCTCTCTCACTCCATCCTGGAGCTCCCCACAACCCCCACTTTCTGCGCCGCACCCAGCCTGCCGGCTCTCTCCTGCCGGCTCTCTCCTGCAGCCTGTCCTCTAGCCTCCCCCTCCTGCCAGACCTTCCCTTGCCCCTCCTGCAGCCCCTGCGCTCACTCCCTGCTCTTCCCCACGTCGCACCAAGCACCTTGCCCTCGTCTCTTGGGGTCTACACAGCCTCCCCTGACCCACTCCCCATTGCTTTGGCTCCTTTGGCCCCTCCCATCCCTTTCACTGTGTCCCCTCCCACCTCCCTCCTTCTCTTCTGCTGCCCCAGCCTCTGGGGGCATATCATCCAAGCGCCCCCCTCCAGCTGCCGGAGGGGAGGCCCTGCCACAGGGGGGATGGAGCAGCTGCAGCAGCTCAATGGCCCTGAGCACCCAGAGCAGGGGGTCTTCATCTGGCAGCCTGGCAGGAGCTGATGCCAAAGCGTCCCGGGGGCAACTGACAAAGGGGGTGAAGAGACACCTGGGTTCAGAGGGTGCTCTCAAGGCGATCCTGTGTAAATCTGCTGACCCTGCGGAGCAGACTTTGGTCCTAGGGGAACAGCGGGGAGAGACCTTGGAGATAGAATGATGGGGCTCCACCCAAGGCCCACTGGAGTCAGAGGACAGACCTGTCCACATCAGGGCTCATTAGATTGGACTCCTACCGAGGATCTTGCTGAGTTACTATTCCAGGCCCAGGTTTTCCCTGCCAGGGAGCGCTGTACCACGAGCCTGCTCAGTGCAGTTAGGAGATGGCCAGAGTCACAGGCTGCTCACCTTGAATTTGTGTTGACCGGAGATGAATTTGGTCAGCCAGGTGATTCTTCCCACTGCCCTCAGCCGCACATGCACCTCCTTGGATGCGGTCCAGGGGAGCAGGACCTGAGAGAAACAGATTGGGACAAATTGCGAAGGAGAAGGACCAAAAAATAGCACAAGCACATAGAGTGAAAATCAGAAAGGCTAAGGCAAAAATGAGTTCTAACTGGCAAGGGACATAAAAGGCAAAGAGAAGCAGCTCTGTAAATGCATTAGGAGAAAGACAAAGGAAAGTGTGGGGCCAAACTCAGCAGGGAAGCAGAGCAAATAATGGATGATACAGACAAAGCCAAGGTGTTTAATGCCTTTTTTGCTTCAGTTTTCACTAAAAAGGTTAATGGCGACTAGATGATGACCACAATATTAACAACAAGGGGGAAGAAATACAGGCCAGAGTAGGGAGAGAACAGATAATAGACAATTTAGGTCAGTTAGATGTATTCAAGTTGGCAGAGCCTCATGATATTCACACGAGATGGAGCTAGACAAAGCAATCTCTGAACCTTTAGGAGGGCTGAAGGTCCCAGAGGACTGGAGAAGGGCAGCCACAGAGCCTATCTTCAGAAAGGGGAACAAGGAGGCCCCACGGAATTATCCACCTGTCAGCCTATCTTTGGTACCCAGAAAGATTATTGAACAAATTATTAAAGAGTTTGTAAGAACCTAGAGGAGAAAATAGGGTGATAAGGAATAGCACCATGGATTTGTCCACAACAAACCATGCCAAACAAATCTAACTTCCTTCTTTGACCGGGTTACTTGCCTAGTGGATGGAGGGAGGCAGTATATGATGATGTATATGAAGTTTCATAAGGCTTTTGACACAGTTCCACAAGACATTCTCATAAGCAAACTAAGCCAATATGATCCAGATGAGACTACTCTAAAGTGGGCACACAACTGATGGAAAGGCAATCCTCAAAGAGGAGTTATCACTGACTCGCTGGCAAACTAGGAGGGTGTCTGAAGTGGGGTCCCCCAGGGGTGTGCCTGGGTCCAGTACTGCTCAATATTTTCATGAAGAACTTGGTTAACAGAGAGGAGAGTATGCTTGTCAAGTTGGCGGATGACACCACGCTGGGGAGAATTACAAGCACTTTGGAGGACAGATTAGACTTCAGAATGAGCTTGCCAAATTGGAGAGTTGGTCTGAAGTCAACAAGATGAAATTCAGTCAAAACCAATGTGACGTAACGCACTTAGGAAGGAAAACTCAAATGCATAAAAACAAAGTGAGGGATAACCGGCTAGGTGGCAGGACTGCAGAAAAGGATCTGGGGGTTAGCGTGAATCTCACACTGAATAGGAATCAAGAGTGTGATGCTGTTGTGAAAGAGGGAAATGTCATTCTGAGGTGTATTAGCTTGGAGCACTGTGTCCAGTTCTTGGCACCCCGCTTGAAGAAAGATGTGAACAAACTGGGGCCCGTCCAGAGGACAGCGACAAAAATGATCAGAGGTTTAGAAAACCTGACCTATGAAGAAAGAGTGAATGACTTGGGCATGTTTCGTCTTGAGAAGACGGAGGGGGCACCTCCTAACACTCTTCCAATACGTTAAGGGCTGTTTCACAGAGGATGGTGACTAATTGTTCTCCACGTCCTCTGAAGGTAGGACAAGAAGTAATGGGCTTAATCTGCAGCAAGGGAGATTGAGGTTAAATATTTGGAAAAAGTCTAAGGGTGGCTAGGCACTGGAACAGGTGACCTAGGGAAGTGGTGGACTCCCAATCATGGATGTTTTAAAAAAACAGGCTGAACAAACACTCCTCAGGGACGGTCGAGGAATGCTTGGCCCTGCCTCAGTGCAGGGGGTGGAGTAGATGACCTCTTGAGATCTCTTCCAGCCCTGCACTTCTGTGATTCCCTCTTCCCAAGCCCTGGGATCGAGAAGACTGAATATCTGCTGAGGACATTTCCCTCTTTTTGGAGCACAAACCACCCACAGAATCGACTTCCTGTGGCCCCAGAACTAGAACGTTGGGGGAATCTAGCTCTGGGCTCTGGCCAGTATTGGTGGGGCCCATGGTGAACACAAATGAATCCCGGGCTCAGATGAGGCTCAGTGGAGAACACGGCAGATCCTGCCTTCCTCCACCCCCATGCCATGCAGACTTTTTCAGATATAGCGGGGGCACTTGGTCCTCCAGCCCAAGAACCTTTGTCTAGAACGTACTCTGAGGAGCAGAAGGCACGGGGGTGTCCCATGCTTGGGATTAAATGGAGCCTTGGTCCCAGAGCCCCACCCCAGCTACAGGACTCATCCCCTTCCTGCCCCCATGCCTCCACAGAGGAGAAACCACAGCAATTGGCGTTACCCAGCCAGGCGACGAACCAATGCCCTGGCGTGTGACACGTCCCAGGCCATGACAGCCCCTGCTATTCCAGCTCACCCACTCACTTGTACCCGCAGGGGACCTACTGCAAACTCCTCCTGGCAACAGGACCCCACCCGCTTTTGCTGTCCCCAGGGAGGCCACTGCACACAGTCTAACGCATGAGAAGAGCCAGGAAGGACTCCGCATTTGAGGGGGAGGGGAGATTTCCAGCCAAGCTTCACTTCCAGCCCCTCCGCCCACCCAGGAGGCACCCACTCACCAGCATGGAAGGGCTGAGGCACACACAGCTCCTGCTGCTGCTGTCGGCTCTTCCACGGACTCTTCCTTCGAGGAGGTCTCGTCTCCTCCCAGGCACGGATGGGCTTCAAGGGGACCTTGCGGACTTCCTCAGCCATCCTGCAAGAAGCCAGGACAAGGCATTGCTTGTGAGAGGTGAGAGGCGACTGCCCCGTTCAGCATCAGGGCCAGTCCACGTATGGCCGTTCCACCAGTGCCTACAGCTGCCAGCAGGGAAACAAGCCAATGGATGTGCTCAAAGTCACCCAGGCAGGCAGCAGTACAGGCAGGATTAGAACCCAGGTCTCCGGACTCCCAGGCCCATCCCGCAGGCCAAAAGGCCTCCCCCGGGTCACTCCCGCCTCTCCTTCTGCTGGTTCACAAACTGCCCAGCAGACAGGCTGCATCCAACCACTCAGGATTCTTCCTGCCCAGGGAAATTACCCTGATCCCTTCCCCCAGGAATATTGGGGCCGTGGCAGGTCCCAGGTGGGGGAGGGAAGCGTGGTGGGGTGCCGGGGACGGGCTAGTGAGCAGCAGGAGTTGCTCTGACCCCACCGTGAAGGGGAAGGAGCAGAAGGCGGGAGAGCAGCAGGCAGGCAGGCTGTGCCGGGGCAGAGCTTTGTGGCGATTTCGCAGCTCGTCTCTCCAAGGCCTGTGTGGCAGCAGCCGCTGCAGAGAATCCCAGGCCTGATTCCCCCCACGCTGGGTCTCCTGAATGGCCCCTGCCCTGGGGGGCTCCATTCCTCACCCAGTGTCAACTGCTGACTCTGCAGCAGCTGCACGGCAGGCGTCCTAAGGCACCCCTAGTCCTCTCCAGAGCTCAGGGGGACTGTCCTGGCATCGAACTGTCCTGGTGAATGGAACAATAGCTCCGGGCAGACGGAAAATGCCTGTTCCCCCGGCAACCTCAGTGCCATTCCCTCTGGAAGTGATGGTGTCCGCAAGGGTGCTGGAGGTGGTCAGGCTTCGTGGTTGGAGCTGGACTCAGGAGGCCGGGGCGTGGGTGGAGCGAGGCTGGAGCGAGAGCAGGGCTGGAGTAGGACGAGGGGCAGGGCCACCAGCTACCTCCCGGTCTGGGCACTTACCTGGCCCCACCATGCCAGTGGCTGAGCACACGGGTGTTGTGGTATTTAGGCTCTCAACCCCCCCGCAGAGCAAGGACTTGCTCTCCCTCGTTAGCTGAGGCCAGGGGCGGCGGGGACTCATTTGATCTCATGCAGAAGACTTACAGAGGAGCGGGGAACTGAACACAGCTCTCCTGGGTCCCAGCCCAATGCCTCATCTAACCTCCTGTGCCGCCTTCCCGTGCCGTGCCACCAGCCCTGCCAAACCCTCCTCCTTGTCTCCGTCCCCTCTGGGCTCAACTGGTGCGACCCCTTCTGTCGAGCCGCCCCGGGCTCCCTCCTGTGCGCATGCCGGTGCCCACTTCCTCACTGGCACCAGGCTAGACAGCCGGCACCGGGGCGCTTGGCAGACATGCACCGCCCAGCCAGGAGCTCGGGGAAGGCTCGGTGTGGTTGGCGATGCAGTGGAAAAGCAGAGGTGGGCAATAGAAGATTCTCCTACCTGGAGTCAGGAGTCGGTAGAAACCTGTGCGTAAATGGGCCACCCACTTTCTGCTGCCGGTGGCGGAGCTGGATCTGCTGGCTCAGCGTTCCCCAGGGGCACCTGCCAGCTCTCGCTCTGCCAGAGCCAAACCTGGCAGTGAGGGGATGAGGCTGTGCCAGCCAGCAGGGGCGTGTCACAATGGGCAGGCGAGTCACAGACCAGCCAATGTGTGACTCCCCAGCCATGGGATGCCCCAGCCCAGACTTGCTCTGGCCTCGCCAAGGCTTTAGAGCCTGTCCTTCCCCACCGGGGCCATGGCAGGGAACTTCCGCTCCCCACAGTCACAGACGTTAGGCCGGAAGGGACCGCTGGGCTCCTCTAGTCCCAGCTCCTGCAGACCCCAGGACAGAGCCCCTCCCTGCATCCATGCTATTGGAGCCAGGGGGTCTCTGGTCCCCGAGTGGGAGAATCAGTTCCATCCCGGTTCCTCCTTCTCGTAACAGTGCAGAACGGGGATTCATGAACTCTCCCCACCCATAGCTCCCAGCCCACATGGGAGGCTCTTTCCACTTTCCCAAGCTGCCGGGTGCTTTGGCCATAGGGTGTAAAATGGTCCCATCTCTGCTTCCTCTCCCACCGCTGCAACGACGCAGAAGCTGCTTTAATAGCAGCCTCCTCCTCCCGCCCAACTGAGTCTCAGACCTTGCTAATGCTCAGTGCCATGACAGCCCCAGGAGATGATTGCTGTGGGATGTGACGAAGTGGGACTGTTCTTAATGTTTCCTCCGAATAGTGTGGGGGTGCCTCAGTTTCCCCTATGCAGTTCTTAAGTATCTAGGTGGTGGCGTAAGGGTGTATGATCTTTGCAGAGCCCTAGAGGGCAGGTATGTGCAGGGGTCTGGACACAGAGAATGGCCGACACCCTATTTCCTGGGTGCTGATGGCCTGGCCCTTCCCCCCTACAAGGTGAGAGCTAAAAGGGTTGGAGAAAAAAGGAATCAGGTGACCTCCTGGCCCGGGAAAGGGACAAAGCCCAGAGGAGGAGGGGCTGGAGAGAGTTTCAGTTGAGGCTGGCTGGGGACATGGAGTGAAGTACAGACATGGTTGTCTGGCTCACTACCTCCCAAAATGGACTCAGCTGAGGGGTCCTGTTCTCTGCACCTACATGCTCTGTGTTAGACCATGTTCCTGTCGTCTAATAAACCTTCTGTTTTACTGGCTGGCTGAGAGTCACGTCTGACTGCGGAGCTGGGGTGCAGGACCCTCCGGCTTCCCCAGGAGCCTGCCTGGACGGGCTCGCTGTGGGAAGCTCACGGAGGAGCAGAGGATGCTGAATGCTCAGAGGTCAGACCCAGGAAGGTGGAAGCTGTGTGAGCTCTTTGCCCTGCGGACAGGCTGTTCACAGAAAGGAGACTTCCCCAGAGTCCTGACTGACTTCGTAGGGAGCAGTTCCAGAGCGTCGCCCGGGGACTCCATGACACGGGGGTCTCGGCCAGGGGGAGGCAGTGACTCCTAGAAGCAGGGAAAGCAGCAGCACCGTAGATCAGGGAGGTCTGGCAATGCCAGTGGCTGCCTGGGGTCTGGCACCCAGGCACTCAGAGCAGACTGTCAAAGGCCAAACCCCTCTCACCTCCGGCTCTGTAGCTCCCCCTTGCTTTCGGTCGGTCTTAGGCACCATCCTGGCCCTCATCCCCCTGGCATCTGAACACTGCCCATTGCATTTATTCTAACTGCCCCCTTCAGGGCAGGGTCTGGCAGCTACCCCCACTGCACAGACAGGGAACTACAGCACAGAGGGAAGAAGGGACTTGCTCAAAGACAAACAGAGCATCTGTGGCAGAGCTGGGAAATAAACATGGGTCTCCTGGGTTCCAGGATGGCACCTTCTCTTTCAACCTCCTGCCCCCTTCGTCCCTGGTTCAGTGGGAGCTGTGGGAGCTCTCTGGGGCACAGGAGCTGGCTGGTGCCCAGATGGAGCTACGTTGCCTATTGCACAGATCTCGCTTTTCCCGAACATTGAAAATGCTGCTCCAACCATACCAGGGCCCGCCAGGATCCTTGCAGCTGGTCCGTGCTAAATTGTGAACTGTGCTCTGGCCTCCCAGAGCGGGGCAATGGGAGAGGGTGGGGCTGGTGCAAGGCCCTGCTGGATTACGGCTCACGCGTACGGGGTCCCAGTACTACAGAGCTCTGTGCCGGGGCAGCGCTTTCTGGGGGTTTCACAGCTCCTCTCTCCAAGGCCTGTGTGGGAGCAGCCGCTGCAGAGAATCCCAGGCCTGATTCCCCCCACGCTGGGTCTCCTGAATGGCCCCTGCCCTGGGGGGCTCCATTCCTCAGCCAGTGTCTCCTGCTGACTCTGCACCAGCTGCACGGCAGGCGTCCTAAGGCACCTCTAGTCCTCTCCAGAGCTCAGGGGGACTGTCCTGGCATCGGACTGTCCTGGTGAATGGAACAATGGCTCCAGGCAACCGGAGAATGCCTGTTCCCCCGGCAACCTCAGTGTCTGGGCACTTACCTGGCCCCATCATGCCAGTGGTTTAGCACACGGGTGTTGTGGTATTTAGGCTCTCAACGCCCGCTCCGCAGAGCAGGGACGTGCTCTCCCTTGTTAGCTGAGGCCCAGAGCGGCGGGGACTCACCTGATTTCACGCAGAAGACTTACAGAGGAGCGGGGAACTGAACACAGCTCTCCTGGGTCCCAGCCCAATGCCTCATCTAACCACCTGTGCCGCCTTCCCGTGCCGTGCCACCAGCCCTGCTAAACCCTCCTCCTTGTCTCCGTCCCCTCCGGGCTCGACTGGTGCCACCCCTTCTGTGGAGCCGCCAAGGGGTCACTCCTGTGTGCATGCCGGTGCCCACTTCCTCACTGGCACCAGGCTAGACGGCCGGCACCGGGGCACTTGGCAGACGTGCGCCATCCAGCCAGGAGCTCGGGGAAGGCTCGGTGTGGTTGGCGATGCAGTGGAAAAGCAGAGGTGGGCAATAGAAGATTCTCCTACCTGGAGTCAGGAGTGGGCAGAAGCCTGCGCGTAAATGGGCCACCCACTTTCTGCTGCCGGTGGCGGAGCTGGAACTGCTGGCTCAGCGTTCCCCAGGGGCACCTGCCAGCTCTCGCTCTGCCAGAGCCAAGCCTGGCAGTGAGGGGATGAGGCTGTGCCAGCCAGCAGGGGCGTGTCACAATGGGCAGGCGAGTCACAGACCAGCCAATGTGTGACTCCCCAGCCATGGGATGCCCCAGCCCAGACTTGCTCTGGCCTCGCCAAGTCTTTAGAGCCTGTCCTTCCCCACCGGGGTCATGGGAGGAACCTTCCGCTGTTATACCAATAAAATGAAAACCAACAGGATCTCATGAAAGCGAAAAAGGCAAAATACCACATTTATTGTGAATACAGAAAGAATCATAGTAAGCACTTAGTTATAGCTATAACATTCCATTCAATCTCATATTTAGTCACACATTCATTCATACAAATACACACACACAGGTTCTGCAAGGTTGTTATCATAGTTACCAGCCTTAGAGTTGCTCATGCCAAGCCACTGGCCAGGTGGCCTGGACATGAGGAGAGAGCAGGGCCTTGTCAGATGGTCATCTGATGCTCCTGGAAGTTGGTTTGCAGAATCAGACCCCAAAGTTCTCACTTTTTAGAGTCTATTTTTATAGGAATTTCTTCCTATGCCAGTCTATGGGAATTCCTTCATCATGCTGTTGCTGAATCAATCAGCAGATAGCACATTCCTGAGGGCTCCGAGCTGCTAGATGTTATCTTGTTCTTTGGTTCTTCCTTTCTTGAGGCTGTTGGGTGGATTCCAGTCTGCCCTCCGGGGGTCCTCTAGTTATTTCCACTTGACGCCTTCTTCAGCGGATGGACACTGGATTCTTAGGCTGGCACCTCCCTGATCATTCAGTTATTATCCACACCAAGCATCCATCCACATACATCCTCTATCTCTATTTTAATCACAATTGTTAATACAACAAAAGGGCGGGGAGTCTCTGGGTGCTGTTTCTGTTGTTCGAGTATTGCTTTGAGTCTCTCTCTCTGTGAATTGCTTTGAGAACAGACTCAGTCTTAGAATGTACGAACACAATTAGCAGCTTGCAGGTTTCACACATAGAGGGAGAGAAACAGCACCAAAAACCAAGAGACCTCTTAATTAGTAATACCCTGGACTTTAAACTATTGGGAATCAAACTCATTTGTGATTTTAATACAGAACTTCTTTAATATGATCCAACACCGCTCCCCACAGTCACAGACGTTAGGCCGGAAGGGACCTGTGGGCTCCTCTAGTCCCAGCTCCTGCAGACCCCAGGCCAGAGCCCCTCCCTGCGTCCATGCTATTGGAGCCAGGGGGTCTCTGGATCCCCGAGTGGGAGGATCACTTCCATCCCGGTTCCTCCTTCTCATGACAGTGCAGAACGGGGATTCATGAACTCTCTGCACCCCCGGCTCCCAGCCCACCTGAGCGGCTCTTTCCACTTTCTCAAGCTGCCGGGTGCTCTGCCACGGGATGGAAAACGGTCCCGTCTCTGCTTCCTCTCCCACCGCTGCAATGACGCAGAAGCTGCTTTAATAGCAGCCCCCCCTCCCCCGCCCCTGTACTGTGTCCCAGGCCTTGCTAACGCTCAGAGCCACGGCAGCCCCAGGAGATGATTGCTGCGGGGGTCTCGGCCCGGGGAGAGGCAGTGACTCCTAGAAGCAGGGAGAGCAGCAGCACCATAGATCAGGGAGGTCTTGCAATGCCAGTGGCTGCCTGGGGTCTGGCAGCCCAGGCACTCAGAGCAGATTGTCAAAGGCCAAACCCCTCTCACCACCGGCTCTGTAGCTCCCCCTTGCTTTCGGTCTGTCTTAGGCACCATCCTGGCCCTCATCCCCCTGGCATCCGAGCACTGCCCAACCTCGATTGCATTTATTCTATCTGCCCCCTTCAGGGCAGGGCCTGGCTGCTACCCCCACTGTACAGACAGGGAACCGCTGCAGAGAGAGAATAAGGGACTAGCTCGAAGATAAACAGAGCATCTGTGGCAGAGCTGGGAAATGAACATGGGTCTCCTGGGTCCCAGGATGGCACCTTCCCTTTCCACCTCCTGCCCCCTTTGTCCCTGGTTCAGTGGGAGCCCTCTGGGGAACAGGAACTGGCTGGTGCCCAGATGGAGCTACGTTGCCTATTGCACAGATCTCGCTTTTCCCCAACATTGAAAATGCTGCTCCAACCTTACCAGGGCCCGCCAGGATCCTTGCAGCTGGTCCGTGCTAAATTGTGAACTGTGCTCTGGCCTCCCAGAGCGGGGCAATGGGAGAGGGTGGGGCTGGCGCAAGGCCCTGCTGGATTGCGGCTCACGCGTACGGGGTCCCAGTGCTACAGAGCTCTGTGCCGGGGCAGCGCTTTGTGGGGGTTTCGCAGCTCCTCTCTCCAAGGCTGTGTGGGAGCAGCCGCTGCAGAGAATCCCAGGCCTGATTCCCCCCACGCTGGGTCTCCTGAATGGCCTCTGCCCTGGGGGGCTCCAGTCCTCACCCAATGTCTCCTGCTGACTCTCCAGCAGCTGCATGGCAGGTGTCCTAAGGCACCTCTAGTCCTCTCCAGAGTTCAGGGGGACTGTCCTGGCATCAGGCTGTTGCTGGCACCCAGTGCCGAGAGGCTGAACAACAGCTTGAGTGGTTCGTTTCCCGGTGTGCTACACCCAGTAATCACAATGGGGTGGAGAAGCAGAAAAGTTTATTTGAAGCTTCAAATAGGTACAGGGAGATTTGAATCTCAAATCCTGTACACAGAGCAGGAAGTTACACAGGCTTTTATACATCCTTTTTCCCAACATACTTATCCAATAGCAAGCTGCCCCAAGTATCCATATAGCCAGCCAATCCAGTTCCCAGCTAGTTCTATGATTCTCTGCATCATTTGTTAAACTCTACATAAAGCTGCTTTATTCAGCATTGTTCTTCCATATCTGCCCTGTGTGGCCTTGCTTAGTTTCAGGCAGTCTGACTCTGCAGCATATTGTTGCAGATTCTCAGCATAACTGCTGTGTGTGCCTCTAGGCAGGGGGGGCCAAGGACACTTGGGCCTAGTACCCAGAGCTGCTGCAAGTGCCTCCAGGCGGGAGGGGGGGCCAAGGACACCTGGGCCTAGTGCGAGGGGGCTTCATCGCCACTCGTGGTCTTCCATCCCCTCGAGTTACCTAGCGGCCATGCCCCAGTGTCCCCAACAACTCCCCTCTTTGAGAACACTCAACAGCCTTGGCTCTGAGTTTTCTCACTTGGGCTACTTATTTCTTTACAATAGGACTTTGCATAAGCACTTTGTGATAGCCCTGAAGAGAATGACTTATTAACTTTTGCAAAAGGGCCCTGACATATGATACCGCACAGCATAATACCAGTAATACAAGCAATACAGGAAAGAGAATTTTCAATAGCAGGCTAAATAAACCACCAAGCCAAGACGACAAACCCCAGCCTGAAAACAAGGTTTGCAACCAATCGTTCTCTGGGGCAGTATAGGCAACCTGTGCTCCGGCTCGGGCATGGGCCTCAGCCTGTACCACCTTTTCATAGATCTCATAACTGCTATCATTTACATATACACACCATCGGGGCGCCACGAGGGCACAAACCCCTCCTTGGGATGCCAAGAGATAGTCCAAAGCCAGCCTGTTTTGGAGGGAAAACGTCCTGAGCTGCTGTACCTCTTTATTTAATGTTTTTACTGCTGACCCTAAATCACTAACTGAGTCCGAGTCCTCTAACTCTAAGGCCACCTTCTCAAGTACCATCTGCAGCCTTATAGTATAGCGGCCTATGCATGCCATGGCTGGTCCGGTAAACAGTGGCGCTATTCCCAGTACAGAGCACCCTACAAGCTTCTCGGTTGTGAGGGGATTCTTCATCTTGCCCTCCAATGCCTTAGTCAGTCGCCGCAGGGTCTTTTCTCGTGACTCAACAGAGGTGTCTCGGGCATTTCTAATCTTTCCTTTGGGCAGTGTGGCAGTTATGGAAAGATGAGGAACTCCATGAGCTATATAACAGCTACCTGTCCAGTTGGCTGGCAGCACCTTGTAAGCCTTTCGGCCACATACAAAATAGTGACCCTGTAGGGCCCAGTAAGGACTGTTTCTTAAGGGGATTCCTGGGATATTTAAGGCTGCTTTGGCGGCTTTTTTCAACAATTTATATGCCCCTAAGGGGGCATCTTATTTTTTTGATTGGGTACAAGTGGGGGCATTTCTAATTGTGTCGTTCAAATTACACTCGCCATAGGGACCACTACAAACCCACCATTGGCTTGCTACATTGGAGATATTAACTGGACGGCAAGTTATATTTCCAAACTTTTCTTTTGTGGTACGATTATTTGTAAGAGTTTTCCTAAAAGGGGAGGAACCATTACATCCACACTGCTGGCTTCCCCTTTTGGTCTTTATCCAATACCCATCAGCCCACTGTGTAATAACACAGGAGCTCTTTCCCACAGGATGCCCATAGTGATCAGATTGGTTTTGGGTAAAACATAACACTCCCTCAGTGAGTACTGCAACTGAATACTCCTGGTCCTGATAGGTGGCTTGCTGTAAAGAGGTCTTGTTCCAGAACGGTGAGTCCGTTCTTTCCTGCTCTTTGGTGGTGGCTAATTCTGCTAGGGTCAAGGGCAGCATGTCAAGGGGCATTCCCGTTTTGGGGGATAGTGGAGTTGGAGCACATACCCAGCAATCAGTCTGGTTTGTTAAATTAGCAACATGGTGCGCAAGCAAAACAAAGGAGTTATGCTCCCGATATGCACAGTTTGGAAATACCAATACAGAGAATAACAATGTTACCCAATTAATTATGACCAGAGTCTTCCCAACCCAGGATCTCCAATACCTGGGTGGGCCCATTTTAGCATTAAGGTGCCCGCTATTTGTGTCTTTTAAACAGTAGCTTTAGCCCAAGATCGTCACTAGCTGAGGAGTCAGCAGGTTGGACGGTCCACTGTTCTGCTGACGAGGGGGCGGTTACTGCCTTCAGACGAGAGTGATGGATCCAGTTCTTGTGACCCTCAATCTTTGCCGCTGTATGGGAGATCAGCAGGACGGTATAGGGTCCTTTCCACTTTTCCTGGAGAGGCTCGTCTTTCCAGGTGCGAACAAGCACAGAGTCACCGGGCTGTAAGGAGTGAACGGGAGAGTCCAAGGGGAGAGGCTGGGAATCCTTGGTATACCTGTGAAGAGACAAGAGACCAGCAGACAGGGAACACATATACTGTGACAAAAAAACATTACCCAACTCCCATTCCCCTGACAGAACCGGGGTGCCATTCATAGGCCATGCCCTTCCAAACATAATTTCAAAGGGACTGAGCCCTAATCTACCCTTTGGGAGAACGCGGCTACGGAGTAGGACGAGGGGCAAAGCATCAGGCCATCGCAGTGAGGCTTCTTGGCACACTTTTGAGAGATGCCGTTTAAGGGTCTGATTGGTACGCTCCACTACCCCACTGGCTTGCGGTCTCCAGGGCGTATGGAGTTTCCAGGGGATCTGTAAGGCATGTGAGATGCTTTGAATGATTTTTGACGTGAAGTGTGTCCTGTTGTCAGATTCCATCCACGGGGGAGTCCAAAGCGAGGAATGATCTCCTTAACAAACTTGAGGGCCACTGTCCTGGCAGTGCAGTTACGGAATGGGAAGGCTTCTGGCCATCCGCTGAACCGATCCACTATAACAAGGAGATATTTGAACCCTTGGGTCCAGGGAAACTCGGTAAAGTCTATTTGCCACACTTGTCCAGGGCCCGGAGTGGGTTCTAGGGCAGCTGGTGGCACAGGATGTCCCGGTCGGGGGTTATTCTTTTGGCAGACTAAGCAGTCCGCCTGTACCTGGGCAGCCAGGGGTCGGAGTCCGGAAGTGATAAAGTATTTTCCCATTAGCTGGATAAGTGCTTCCCTGCCAGCATGAGTGGTTTGATGTAGTTTCTGCAGCACTGGCTGGATTAGGCCCTTTAGTAAGAGGATTTTCCCTTCTGGGGAATGGAGCCATCCCTCCTTTTCCCGGAGACCGAGTTTGTCAGTTAGCTGTCTTTCCTCCCCAGAATACTGAGGGGTTGGAAGCTCCCCTACTGATGGGATAAGGGCATGCGTATGGGCGTTCTCAGCCTGAGG
Source organism: Lepidochelys kempii (assembly GCF_965140285.1). NCBI lineage: Eukaryota > Metazoa > Chordata > Testudines > Cheloniidae > Lepidochelys > Lepidochelys kempii. Next base: position 9,885,139 of record NC_136402.1, read on the forward strand.
GGATGGCAGGGTGGCAGCATGCTTAGCTTTTCTATTTGCCCGGGTGTTACCTCTGGCCACATCTTGATCCTCCCTTTGATGGGCTTTACAGTGTACCACCGCCACTTCCGAGGGGAGTTGTACGGCTTCTAGGAGCCGGAGGATTTGGGGCCCGTACTTGACTGGGGAGCCTTGGGCTGTCAGCATTCCCCTTTGCTTCCATAGGCCAGCATGAGCATGCAGCACACCAAAAGCATACTTTGAATCAGTAAAAATGTTGACCCGCTTTCCTTTTGACAGTTCAAGTGCACGGGTCAGGGCTATTAGTTCAGCAAGCTGGGCAGAGGTCCCAGCAGGCAAACCTTCAGCTTCCACAGTGTCATGGAGGGTCACAGCAGCATAACCCGCCCTCCTTTGCCCATCTATTACAGTACTGCTACCATCAGTGTACCACTCATAATCTGCATTTGGGAGAGGTACATCCTTTAAATCCGGACGGCTGGAGTACTGGACATCTATGATCTCTAAACAGTCATGTTTCTGTTCCTCTGTTTCTGGCAAGAGGGTGGCTGGGTTAAGGGAGGGGCAAGGCTGTAAGGTGACTTCAGAGTTCTCTAACAGCTTAGCCTGGTACCGAGCAATCCGAGCCTGGGTGAGCCAAAGCCCTCCCTTTGCATCCAATAAGGCTCGGACCATATGCGGAGTATAGATTTGCATAACCCCTCCCAATGTTAGCTTCTCCGCTTCCTCAAGCACTAGGGCAGTAGCTGCGACCGCCCGTAAACATGCCGGCCAACCCTTTGCAACCTGATCCAATTGCTTAGAAAAATAAGCCACGGGATGTCTCCATGCTCCTAACAGCTGTGTGAGCACTCCTAGGGCCACCCCCCTTCATTCATGTACATACAACTGAAAAGGCTTAGAGAGATCTGGCAGGTCCAGAGCCGGGGCTTCCATCAATTTTCTTTTCAGGATTTTAAATGCCCTGTCAGCCTTCGGAGTCCAATAGAAGGGGTCATGATCCGCTCCTTTTACACAGTCGTACAGGGGTTTAGCCCACAGTCCAAACTCTGGGATCCATATCCTGCAAAAGCCTGCCATACCCAGAAATGTCCTGAGCCGCTTACAATTACTTGGCGAGGAACTTGACAGATAGCTTCCTTTCTTTTTTTTTTTCGCTTGAAAGCTGACGCTCCCCTTGCCTTAGCTGTAACCTGATCCCTCTCCACCTCAGACAACAGGGTTCTCAGGAGGATATTACAGTCGTCTCAAGCGGCTTGTGACTACTGAGGCACCCCTCAAAGACTGAAATAAACCTGCTTGGGTTCGTTGAGAATTCCCCAGCCTGTGTTTTAAAAGCTGCTAAGTCTATTGGATTGAATGGCACATGGGTGTAAACTTGCATAGTGGTAGCCTGACGTCCGTCTGCCCGTGGGCAAGCCACAACAGTCTCGGTAAGCAAAGGATAGAGTCCCACCGAGGGGGCAATCTCTGTAACCCGAGGCATCCTAGCCTTATAAGGTAGGGATGTGGGGGCCGAAGGGGACACCGGCTCTGCCATTACAGTGGGGGTGGGGGTCTGGGGACTAACATTAGCTACTACCGAACCAGTCGGAGTCAAATTACAACTTTGCAGAATTACAGCTCTTTTCTATTTCTTAAAGCCATAAACGCTTGTGCATACAAATATTCATTCCATTTACCCATTCACTGGCAAAACAAAACTAATTGGAGGATCGTGTTGTAATTAATTGACCCTCCTGGTGGCCACCACTCCTGGTCCTCTAGTTGATATTGAGGCCAGTCAACTGTACAGAATCATTTTAATTGGCTCTTAATCATTGGATCCGCACCAAATACCTTCCAGTTTGCTAGAATGCACTCTAGGGGCGTACACCGTGCCCTAACCTCTGAGCTCTGTCCCTGTCCCATATCTACAGGGTAACTCTGGGCGTCCCCAGGTTCCAACAGAGCATATAATCCGGATTTTAAAAGGTTCCTATCTTATCCAAGGGACCGGCTCTTCACGGTGGCCTGCAGCTGCTCCTCCCCCACGTCTAAGGGACCGGTTCTTCACCGCTGTCCACAACTGCTTCTCCACTATATGAGTGCGTTGCACCGTTGTGTCCTCCGGGGTCGATCAAATCGTGTCTCCTCCGAGGCCCCCGATGAACTCACCGGTGCGCGCTGGGCGTCGGTTCTCGCTGCAATCCTCGACCTCCAGGAGGGGTCCGGGCAAGGCTAAATTGCAGCCTCGTCGCCCACCCAGGGATGCCAAAAGCTGTTGCCGGCACCCAGTGCCAAGAGGCTAAACAACAGCTGAAGTTGGTTCGTTACCCGGTGTGCTACACCCAATAATCACAACGGGGTGGAGAAGCAGAAAAGTTTATTTGAAGCTTCAAAAAGGTACAGGGAGATTTGAATCTCAAATCCTGTACCCAGAGCAGGAAGTTACACAGGCTTTTATACATTCTTTTTCCCAGCATACTTATCCAATAGCAAGCTGCCCCAAGTATCCATATAGCCAGCCAATCCAGTTCCCAGCTAGTTCCCTGGTTCTCTGTATCATTTGTTAAACTCTACATAAAGCTGCTTTATTCAGCATTGTTCTTCCATATCTGCCCTGTGTGGCCTTGCTTAGTTTCAGGCAGTCTGACTCCGCAGCATATTGTTGCAGATCCTCAGCATAACTGCTATGTGTGCCTCCAGGCGGGGGGGCCAAGGACACTTGGGCCTAGTACGCAGAGCTGCTGCGAGTACCTCCAGGTGGGAGCGGGGGCCAAGGACACCTGGGCCTAGTGCGAGGGGGCTTCATCGCCACTCGTGGTCTTCCATCCCCTCGAGTTACCTAGCGGCCATGCCCCAGTGTCCCCAACACAAGGACACCTGGGCCTAGTGCGAGGGGGCTTCATCGACACTCGTGGTCTTCCATCCCCTCGAGTTACCTAGTGGCCATGCCCCAGTGTCCCCAACGGGACTGTCCTGGTGAATGGAACAATGGCTCCGGGCAGCTGGAGAATGCCTGTTCCCCCGGCAACCTCAGTGCCATTCCCTCTGGAAGTGATGGTGTCAGCGAAGGTGGGGAGGTGGTCAGGCCTCGGGGTTGGAGCTGGACTCAGGAGGCCGGGGCGTGGATGCAGCGAGGCTGCTGCTGTGAGACTGAAATACTTGCTCCGGGAGTCACGGGCCTGTTCCTGGCTTGTGGATTGGCGGGAGCCCAGCACAGGAGGGACTCAGGGCCTGACACATGGCTCCAGGGGGCGCTTGGCTCCCGGCCCCGCTGGGCACTGACAGGCCAGGTGCAGGGGGCCAGGCGCAGCACCAGGGAGGACATTGGGGAGGCAGGAGTGCTGAGGCGGGGCTGAGCGGGCAGGTGCTGAGGAGCTGCGGCCGGCTGGCCAGCAGGGAGGAGGAACAGCACCCAGCTGTGGAGAGCCCAGCTGCAGCTCCACACGGGGCGCGGCCAGAGCCTGGCAGGCGGCTGGCTGAAGTGGCACTTTGTGATCTGGCGCAGGCGGGAACTGGCTCCCCACATCCGAACGCTCTGCAGCGCCGGCGGATTCACATCTAAACCCGGATCTGGCTCCCAATTCACAGCTGGCCCCTCCCCCCAATCTGGAGTGGCTGAGACTCCAGCGCTCTGGGGAAGAGGCCAACAAATGTCAGCTCCTGGGGTGGGCTTCCCCCAGAGACAACCCTGTGCTGGGAAGGGAGGTTCCAAGAGCCGGCAGCTCCACCACTCACACTCCCAGCGTCCTGGGAATGAGCCAGGAGCAGAGTCCCAGTCCCCGTCCCCTGGCATTAATCCAGGGACTCCGCACTGGGGATGTGCACCTGGCAGCATGCAGCCTCCTGAGAACACACAGGCCAGGGTGCAGGGCGAGGGCTCCCAGAGAGAAACAGCAGGAGGGCAATGCTGGGAACCCCCAGGCTGTCTTCAGCTCAAGCATGAGGGCACCCCAGCATCCTGGAGAGCATGAATCTAGCTTCAGCTCAGCCTTTATGTCCCCCTGTTCTCTGTGCTAGATAGGTTGGTCTCCCGGAGGGACGAAAGTGCCCATCAGGAGTTCCTGGCTTATGCAACGTCAGTTTCCCGCTCTTGTGAAAAAAACAGTGACTTCCCTTACACAGGAGCTGGTGTTCTTCAGGCTGGGCTGGGCCTGTACACGTTCCTCTGTAGGGGTGTGTGCACCCAGGGCCCGTGAGTCGCAGACGTTTGCCAATGAACATTTGCCAACAGACGTTTGCCCCCTGCTCTCCCCGTGTGCTCAGGGACCGCCATCAAAAGGGCACGTCTGCCACCTCCCTCTCAAGTCCTTCGCACCTGCATACTGCCAGGGGAACATCCCCATTTCTACTGAGGCCTCAGGGACATGGTTTATGATGAACCAGCTGGAGTTGATCTCTTCCCCCCCCGCCCCCCCGGCGTGTTGCACCCCTACGGCTAGCTGGGGATCCAAACTGACACTCCCCGGTTTGAGCCCCTGCCTAGCCAGGCCTCCCCCCAGGCAGTTGTTGGCCCTGAACTCCTGCAGGCAGCCATGACACACAGGTGCTTGGGGGCTTGAGAGAAGGGCTATCACCAGCTGAATGACCCCTGCCTGTACGGTGGTGACTGAGGCCACTTTGCCAGCAGGTGCCCCCCAAGTCCTGTGCTATGCTGAGTCTGGGGAGATGGGCAGGTTCAGCCTCATTAGAAGGGATCGGCCAGACAGAAAGGCAGAATCGGGTCCCCGCACGGAGCCCCTCTAGTACCTGCCTGTGTCCGAACCACCAGGACAGTGGCCAATCCCACCTTCAGGTCAGGTTCCAGCGTCGGGCCCTGTCCATACCCACAGCGTGTGGCACCCAGCATGCGCTGATAGACTCCGGTACATGCAGTAAGTTCACAGACACTAGAAACTGCCTAACACCAGGCTGGGGGCTGGGGATGTGTAGGGTACAGAGCACAACACCCTCTAAGGCCGGGCAGGAGGGCTGGGAAATGCATATGATACAGAGCACAGCGCCCTCTAACACCTGGCAGGGGGGCTGAGAGATGGGGGGTGTAGGGTACAGAGCACAGCGCCCCCTAACGTTTATACCTCAATGTATCACTGTAAATACAGTTATTTAATATATCAAATAAAAGCAGAACAATACATCAAAACACATCAAAATGAAACAGAGGATTGCTATGTACAGGGGGGATTGCTATGTACAGGGGGGATTGCACGTGACTAGTTAACTGCTCGAGAGCTTTCATCACCGTGTACTTTCTGACAGGTTTCCGCGCCCTGTGTAGGGTTTACGTCCCGCCCTCCGTCCCCGTTTCCGGTCATGTACATTTTTGGTGCCGTCGACCTTTTGAACATTTCTTTTGTATTGTTTTCTGTGTTTAGCCGGGAGAAAGTTGCTTTCTTGTGTTTTGACATATTTAGAGAAAAAGTTGGGATACAAGCCTGCTTTCTGCAACCCTCCTGCCCCCAACAACCCACTTCAGCGAGTCCCAAAATCAAATCCACTTACCAGGGGCCTCCTCTCCTCTTTGTGCTTCGCCAACATCTGGGGTAGAAAAGAGCTCCTGGCCGCAGGCATCTCTGACCTCCGAGTCATCTTCTGCCTCTGGGTCCCCCTCCACATCCTCGTCCAAGATTTCCTCCTCCTGGCTCGGTCCACTCTCAACTGACATGCGAGCCACCGAAGTATCCACAGTGGTGTTCGCAATGGAGGTGGGGTCGCCGCGGAGTATCATGTCCAGCTCTTTGGAGAACCGGCAGCTCATAGGCGCAGCACCGGAGTGGCGGTTTGCCTCCCGCGCCCTGTAGTCGGCGTTCCGCAGCTCCTTCACTTTCATCCTAAACTGCCGTGTGTCCCGGCCATCGCCCCTTTCTGTCATGCATCGTGAAATCTGTCCGTAGGTGTAATGATGCTGGTACTGGCGGGACCCGACTGAGAGTGCCAGTTCAGGACAAACTGCTTCAAGCAGGGCAGTTACAGTCGAAGGCTGGGGGTTTTTTCACCTCTAAGGCAAACCAAACCAGCGAAACAGAGCAGACTTTGGTCTCACCCCACTGGCTCACCACAAGTCACACAAGCAATTCCCTTAGACGCTCCAGTTTCCCAGTATCACCAATTGTTATGGGGACAAATGGTTATGAAAACCAATACCCCAGGAAAAGAAAAAAGGTTCTCTTGATCCCAAAGGACCAAGCCCCAGACCCAGGTCAATATACAAATCAGATATTGTCCCAAATCACGCTGTTGCCAATCCTTTAGAATCTAAAATCTAAAGGTTTTGTTCATAAAAGGAAAAAGCTATAGATGAGAGCTAGAATTGGTGAAATGGAATCAATGACATACAGTCATGACCAAGTTCTTGGTTCAGGCTTGCGGCAGCGACAGAATAAACTGCAGGTTCAAATCAAGTCTCTGGAGAACATCCATAGCTGGGATGCGTCTTTCAGTTCTTGGTTCAAAGCTTCAGTGTAGCAAAGTCCCTCCAGAGGGATGAAGCAGGACTGAAGACAAGATGGAGGAGCTGCAGCAGCTTTTTATATTCTCTTGCCATGTGGTCTTTCTTTCTTTGTCCCAAAACAAGCTGTCCATCACGTGGCCTGGAAAAACCTCCGAGTTCTGTCCATAGGCAGGTCCCTGCACACTGTGCTGAGTCCCAAGGCTTGTCTGCCTTCTCTCAAGGGGTCAATTGTGTAGCTGATGGTCCTTAATCGGTCATCAAGCAGGCTAGGCATTGCATCCGATGAAGTGAGCTGTAGCTCACGAAAGCTTATGCTCAAATAAATTTGTTAGTCTCTAAGGGCCACAAGTCCTCCTTTTCAACTTGTCTGGGGTGTCACCCAGACGCATAGTACAAGTTTGAACCACAGACAGTATCGAGTCAATACTTATAACTTAAAATACAAAAATGACACAAACATATAGAGAGCATAATCATAACCAGCAAACCATAACCTTGCCTTAGACACCTTATTTGACCCCCCTTTATACAAGATTTGGTGCCACTACAGGACCTTGGTTGCAACAATGATCTATATGGTCCCAGTTCAAGTCAATAACGTCACAGTAGGTATCATAATTGCTACGTCCGGAGTGCAGCTGGGACTGTACAGCCTCCTCTCCCCAAATGCTGATGAGGTCCAGCAGCTCGGCATAGCTCCAAGCAGGTGGATCGCCTGGTGCGTGGAGCAGGCCTGGCCACCTGGAAAGATGCGCTGCACTCATCACTGAGCAAACAGGAAGGGGACTGTCAAAATGGCAAAGGAGTTTACGGAGTGGGGATGATGGATGGTCACCTGAGGGCCGGGCAGTAGAGTTCAAACCGATGACCAGAGAGGGGAGAGCAGGCATTGTGGGACACCTCCCGGAGGCCAATCGCAGCGCCGTAATGGACCTCGGTGTCTACACTGGCACCGCAGCCTGTAGCCCCGGTGCAGAAAGTTTTTTAAACTGTGCGGTGCTTTTTTTAAAGCGCTGCAACTGCCCTGTTTCCGCGCCCTGAGTGGCGTAGCCATGCGTCCACCTCACCAGTTGCAGCGCAGAAAGATGCTTTACCGCGCTGCAACTTGCCAGCGTAGACAGGACCCGCCCTCTGTGGAGAAAGAAGTGGTTCGGGACTATTTAGCAAAGCTGGACGAGCACAAGTCCATGGGGCCGGATGTGTTGCATCCGAGAGGCCTAAAGGAGTAGACGGATGTGATTGCAGAGCCATTGGCCATTATCTTTGAAAACTCTTGGCGATCGGGGGAAGTCCCGGACGACTGGAAAAAGGCTAATGTAGTGCCCATCTTTAAAAAAGGGAAGAAGGAGGATCCTGGGAACTACAGGCCAGTCAGCCTCACCTCAGTCCCTGGAAAAATCGTGGAGCAGGTCCTCAAGGAATCAATTCTGAAGCACTTAGAGGAGAGGAAAGTGATCAGGAACAGTCAGCATGGATTCACCAAGGGCAAGTCATGCCTGACTAATCTAATTGCCTTCTATGACGCGATAACTGGCTCTGTGGATGAGGGGAAAGCGGTGGACGTGTTGTTCCTTGACTTTAGCAAAGCTTTTGACACTGTCTCCCACAGTATTCTTGCCAGCAAGTTAAAGAAGTATGGGCTGGATGAATGGACTATAAGGTGGATAGAAAGCTGGCTAGATTGTCGGGCTCAACGGGTAGTGCTCAATGGCTCCATGTCTAGTTGGCAGCCGGTATCAAGTGGAGTGCCCCAAGGGTCGGTCCTGGGGCTGGTTTTGTTCAATATCTCCATGAATGATCTGGAGGATGGTGTGGATTGCACCCTCAGCAAGTTTGCAGATGACACTGAACTGGGAGGAGAGGTAGATATGCTGGAGGGTGGGGATAGGATACAGAGGGCCCTAGACAAATTGGAGGATTGGGCCAAAAGAAATCTGATGAGGTTCAGCAAGGACAAGTGCAGAGTCCTGCACTTAAAATGGAAGAATCCAATGCACCGCAACAGACTAGGGACCGAATGGCTCGGCAGCAGTTCTGCAGAAAAGGACCTAGGGGTTACAGTGGAGGAGAAGCTGGATATGAGTCAACAGTGTGCCCTTGTTGCCAAGAAGGCCAATGGCATTTTGGGATGTATAAGTAGGGGCATTGCCAGCAGATGGAGGGACGTGATCGTTCCCCTCTATTCGACACTGGTGAGGCCTCATCTGGAGTACTGTGTCCAGTTTTGGGCCCCACACTACAAGAAGGATGTGGAAAAATTGGAAAGAGTCCAGCGGAGGGCAACAAAAATGATTAGGGGTCTGGAACACATGACTTTTGAGGAGAGGCTGAGGGAACTTGGGATGTTTAGTCTGCAGAAGAGAAGAATGGGGGGGATTTGATAGCTGCTTTCAACTACCTGAAAGGGGGTTCCAAAGAGGATGGCTCTAGACTGTTCTCAGTGGTAGCAGATGACAGAACAAGGAGTAATGGTCTCAAGTTGCAGTGGGGGAGATTTAGGTTGGATATTAGGAAAAACTTTTTCACTAGGAGGGTGGTGAAACACTGGAATGTGTTACCTAGGGAGGTGGTGGAATCTCCTTCCTTAGAAGTTTTTAAGGTCAGGCTTGACAAAGCCCTGGCTGGGATGATTTAGTCGGGGATCGGTCCTGCTTTGAGCAGGAGGTTGGACTAGATGAACTCCTGAGGTCCCTTCCAACCCTGATATTCTATGATTCTATGATTCTATGAAGGGTAAGTTCTCTTCCCCCTCCCCCTCCGCTCCCCCTGCAGCTTGCTATACTTTCCTTGTATAATGACAGGTTTCAGAGTAGCAGCCATGTTAGTCTGTTTTCGCAAAAAGAAAAGGAGGACTTGTGGCACCTTAGAGACCAACGCATTGGATGCTCATGAAAGCTTATGCTCAGATATATTTGTTAGTCTCTAAGGTGCCACAAGGACTCCTTTTCTTTATACTTTCCTTGTCTCACTAACCAAAAAGGATCTCTTCCTGTTTTCTATGCTCTCCTTCTCTCACTAACCAAAAAAAGGATCTTTCCCACAGCTCTGTGTTCTGCTTAGTAACAAAAAAGGATCTTTCTCTCTCTTTCTGTTTTCTGTACTTTACACAGCCCTGTGTCACTGACACAGGATCTCTAGCTCATTTTTCGGCCGTGTGATTTCTTTCACCCGACCTTCTCACCCTTCCTTTAGAGTTTCCTCTTTTTTTTAATGAGCCTTTGCTTTTTAAAATTGATTTCAATTTTTTTACTCTTATTATTGTTTAGTCCCATCAACAATAACCTTTTACCACGGTCTTACTAATCTATAAAACACACTCCTCTCTCTTGTTGCTTTCTATAGTTTCCCCTCTTCCTTCTATTTAAAATCACCTTTCTTTCCTTTTTTCTTCTAAGGCTAAGCAATCTTTCTTTTTTTAAAACTCCTTTCCTTTAAAACTCCTTTAAGGCCTCTGTCATGAGGGGGCGTGGTCTCCTGCCCTGGCAGCCTGGGAGGGAGCCGCGAACACCCCCTGGTGGGCAGAACCAGGACACCCATGGCAGCAGAGGGGCGGGGCAGGAAGCGGCACTATAAAAGGCTGGGCCTCCAGCTCAGAAGGGAGAGAGCTGCCAGATGAGCAGCATGTCTCTTCCCCACTGTGGAAGCATAGACGTAACGGAGAGTGCTATCCTGACAGAGACCCAGCGGGGCTGCCAGATGCCAGGGACACTGTAAGCTGGTGGGGCTGCCACTCACTGTCCTCCCCCAGAGCTCGCTGTTGCCGGCAGGGAAAGGGCTGGGGGGAGTCCTCCTCTCTGACCCCTATCCCAGAGCAGCCTGCCTGCACTCCAAACTCATCCCCAGCCCTGCCCCACCCCAGAGCCCACACCCCCAGCCAGAGCTTTCACCTCTCCACCTCACCCTTAACCCTCGCCCTGAGCCCCTCCAACACCCCAAACACCTTATCCCTAGTCCTAGCCAGAGCCCTCATCCCCTCATACCCCAACCCTCTGCCCCAGCCCTGAGCCCCTTCCAACACCACAAACCCCTCATCTCCAGCCCTAGACAGAGCCCTCATCCCCCCACACCCCAACCCTCTGCCCCAGCCCTGAGCCCCCTCCAACACCACAAATCACTCATCTCCAGCCCTAGACACAGCCCTCATCCCCCCCACACCCCAACCCTCTGCCCCAGCCCTGAGCTCCCTCCAACACCACAAACCCCTCACCTCCAGCCCGAGACAGAGCCCTCATCCCCCCACACCCCAACCCTCTGCCCTAGCCCTGAGCCCCTTCCAACACCACAAACCCCTCATCTCCAGCCCTAGACAGAGCCCTCATCTCCCTACATTCCCCAACCCTCTGCCCTAGCCCTGAGCCTCTCTAACCCCCCAAACCTCCCAGCCCCAAACAGAACCCTCACCCCCTATACCCCGACTCTTGCCCTGAGCCCCTCCCAAACCCCTCAGCCCCGCACCCCCTCCCTCTGCACCCCCTCCCATCCCCAAACTCCCTCCCAGAGCCTGCATCCTGCACCCCAATACTCTGCCTAAGCCTAGGGCCTGCATCCCAGATGTCCTTCCTCACCCAAACTCCCTCCCGGAGCCTTGGGTAGGTGGGGGGCGAAGTAGGGGCGGGTTCTGGGCACCACCAAAATTTCTACAGACCTGCCACCCATGAACCCATGTACACACGGAATGGGTGTGTAGCAAGGAGCCCAGGGCAGCCGAATTGGGTTCAGCTGTGTTATTGACTACAAGCCGGCCAGTGTGTTGCTGTCGGATTTTCCCCACTGACGCAGTAACGGACTGCTCCACGGCTGTTAGGGCGCTGGGATGGGACGCAGTGGAGCGAGAGGGCCTGGGTTCCCCTACCACCGCCACCCCACCGTCAGGAGTAGCAGCCTCCCCACTTGGTTGTCAGGAGGCCTGATTGCTCTGGCACCCGCCTGATTCAGGACGTCAGACGGTTGTGCTGACTCTCCCACCAGAGAGGTAACCTCCCTCAGACTGCGACGGCTCTGCCGGACTGTAGGCCAGAGCCCCCCTACTTGATTGCTGCCCCGCCCTGATCAAGGGCCAGGCAAATGGACCTTCTGCTGCTCTGCCTGCCTGACTGTAGGCCAGAGCCCCTACTCGACAGCAGCTCAGCCCTGAATGAGGGTCCCAGGCAAACAGACTCTCGACCGTTGGTCGGCCTGACTGCAGGCCAGAACCATGAACACTGAGCTATTTCCCCTGAACCAAGGTACCCTGGAAGTATCGTAGCCAGGGCCATGGTCTCCCGCCCACACGGATGGGGAGGGAGCCGCGAACCCCCTACAGCCTCTCTTTCTACTCGTTCATACTTTTTCTCGAAATATGTCAAAACACAGCACGCTGTTAGGGCCCTGGGCGGGGACGCAGTGGAGCGGGAGGACCTGGGTTCCCTTATCCCCGCCACCCCACCGTCAGGAGTGGCAGCCTACTTGGTTGCTGCCCCGCCCTGATCAAGGGCCAGGCAAATGGACCTTCTGCTGCTCTGCCTGCCTGACTGTAGCACAAGCATGCAACCTTCCCCTGGCCAAACACAGAAAAATAATACAAAAGAAATGTTCAAAAGGGCTGATGGTGCCAAAAAAGTACACGACCGGAAACGGGGACGGAGGGCGGGACGTAAACTCTGCACGGGGCATGGAAACCTGTCAAAAAGTACATGGTGATAAAAGCTATTGAGTGGTTAACTACTCACGTGGCTGGGCAGGGCAGGCGGCCAATGGGGAGAAAGCCATGGTGCGGCATGATGTGTTCCACCCTGCTCCAGGCGGGCTCTGGTGCACCAAACCCCCAGAGTAGGGAGGCTGGCTTTTACTCGCGCAGCTGGGCAGCTTCAATGACTGGGTTCTCCCTTGTATGCATCAGTCTCATCCTGTGCAAGAGTGTCCGTAGGCTGGTGCGGGCTGGACGGTGTTTCTTGCAGGCCTTGAGGATCAGCATGGTCTGCAAAGCCAGGCACCTGACAGAGGACTTGCTGTCCTGCTGGAAGCCTTTGAGGACTAAGATTGAAAGGAAGGAAATGGAGGTCAGAGCCATGGTGCTCTGGAAAGCCCTGGCAGAGCAAGCCAGCGCTGTACCTCTCAGCCCGCGACAAGAAGGCAGCAGGCTGGGAGGCGGGAAGCAGGGGACTAGCAGGAACAACCTTCAACCCTCACTAAACATCCCCACTGCCCTTCATAGCTGGGGGAGCCCCCAGACACAGGCAAGAAGTCACAATGAACCCCATTCACTCAAAAAGAAAAGGAGTACTTGTGGCACCTTAAAGACTAATCAATTTATCTGAGCATAAGCTTTCATGAGCTACAGCTCACTTCATTGGATGCATACTGTGGAAACTGCAGAAGACATTATATACACAGAGTCCATGAAACAATACCTCCTCCCATCCCACTCTCCTGCTGATAATAGCTTATCTAAAGTGATCACTCTCCTTACAATGTGTAAGCCCTCTACACCAACATTCCACACAAAGATGGACTACAAGCCGTCAAGAACACTATCCCCGATAATGTCACGGCTAACCTGGTGGCTGAACTTTGTGACTTTGTCCTTACCCATAACTATTTTACATTTGGGGACAATGTATACCTTCAGATCAGCGGCACTGCTATGGGTACCCGCATGGCCCCACAGTATGCCAACATTTTTATGGCTGATTTAGAACAACGGTTCCTCAGCTCTCGTCCCCTAACGCCCCTACTCTACTTGCGCTATATTGATGACATCTTCATCATCTGGACCCATGGAAAAGAACCCCTTGAGGAATTCCACCATGATTTCAACAATTTCCATCCCACCATCAACCTCAGCCTGGTCCAGTCCACACAAGTGATCCACTTCCTGGACACTACAGTGCTAATAAACAATGGTCACATAAACACCACCCTATACCGGAAACCTACTGACCGCTATTCCTACCTACATGCCTCCAGCTTTCACCCTGACCACACCACACGATCCATCGTCTACAGCCAAGCTCTGCGATACAACCGCATTTCCTCCAACCCCTCAGACAGAGACAAACACCTACAAGATCTCTATCAAGCATTCTTACAACTACAATATCCACCTGCGGAAGTGAAGAAACAGATTGTTAGAGCCAGAAGAGATCCCAGAAGTCACCTACTACAGGACACGCCTAACAAAGAAAATAACAGAACGCCACTAGCCGTCACCTTCAGCCCCCAACTAAAACCCCTCCAACGCATTATTAAGGATCTACAACCTATCCTGAAGGATGACCCAACACTCTCACAAATCTTGGGAGACAGGCCAGTCCTTGCCTACAGACAGCCCCGCAACCTGAAGCAAATACTCACCAACAACCACATACCACACAACAGAACCACTAACCCAGGAACCTATCCTTGCAACAAAGCCCGTTGCCAACTGTGCCCACATATCTATTCAGGGGACACCATCACAGGGCCTAATCACATCAGCCACACTATCAGAGGCTCGTTCACCTGCACATCCACCAATGTGATATATGCCATCATGTGCCAGCAATGCCCCTCTGCCAGGTACATTGGTCAAACTGGACAGTCTCTACGTAAAAGAATAAATGGACACAAATCAGATGTCAAGAATTATAACATTCATAAACCAGTCGGAGAACACTTCAATCTCTCTGGTCACGCAATTACAGACATGAAGGTCGCTATCTTACAACAAAAAAACTTCAAATCCAGACTCCAGCGAGAAACTGCTGAATTGGAATTCATTTGCAAATTGGATACTATTAATTTAGGCTTAAATAGAGACTGGGAGTGGCTAAGTCATTATGCAAGGTAGCCTATTTCCCCTTGTTTTTTCCTACCCCCCACCCCCAAGACGTTCTGGTTAAACTTGGATTTATGCTGGAAATGGCCCACCTTGATAATCATACACATTGTAAGGAGAATGGTCAGTTTGGATGAGCTATTACCAGCAGGAGAGTGAGTTTGTGTGTGGGGGGCGGAGGGTGAGAAAACCTGGATTTGTGCTGGAAATGGCCCACCTTGATTATCATACACATTGTAAAGAGAGTGGTCACTTTGGATGGGCTATTACCAGCAGGAGAGTGAGTTTGTGTGTGGGGGGCGGAGGGTGAGAAAACCTGGATTTGTGCTGGAAATGGCCCAACTTGATTATCATACACATTGTAAGGAGAGTGATCACTTTAGATAAGCTATTACCAGCAGGAGAGTGGGATGGGAGGAGGTATTGTTTCATGGTCTCTGTGTATATAATGTCTTCTGCAGTTTCCACAGTATGCATCCAATGAAGTGAGCTGTAGCTCACGAAAGCTTATGCTCAAATAAATTGGTTAGTCTCTAAGGTGCCACAAGTACTCCTTTTCTTTTTGCGAATACAGACTAACACGGCTGTTACTCTGAAACCCATTCACTCACTATTTCTAGGACTGCCCCGTCCCTGCAGGATCTGATGGCCTCATCCCTGCCTGTATTTACGCTCCCCCTTCCCCCCAGTGCACAGATGGGCACTCAAGCCCAGAGAGGGGGAGATTCACAAAGGGGGCTTGGGCATTGTTATGCTACGCCTAACTGCTGGTGCCCTGCTGCCCTCCACCAAATGCCGAGGAGGGAGCTCAGCCATTCTCTAGCTCTGGTTGGGGCCCAGCTGTGAACCTGCTCTGGGAGTGAGGAGCCTGAGCTATGTCACCCCCCCATCCCCCTTTTCCCCAACAAATGTGGAGGAGACGCTGCTCTGCCCTGCGCTGGCCCAGGGGTCCGGGCACGCAGCAGGGAGGTAGATGACCGGACGTCACCTCAGTCTCCTTTGGAGCAGTGGCTTGACACCAGGCACCCCACTTGGAGGTGACTGCAACAAACCCTGGGCTAGTGAGTGCAAGGCGGGGAGGCAGGACCCCACCTTTGCTGTGTTGCGGGGTCGGGGGGGGGGGGGGCAATCCTCTGCAAAGGCCAGCCAGCTCAGGCCCAGTTTGGGGATTTGCCAGGCCACAGCTCTGAGGTCAGGGTAAGTGCCTGGGCACATGCCAACCAGCAGACACCACAGGGTGAGGGGGAAGCTGATCAGGGGTTTGGGGATCTACAGTTTGCAACCCTTTGTGGCTCTCGCCCAAGATCACATTGCTGGCGTCGGAGATTGAACCCAGCCCGCGGCCCTGGGCCATTCGTCCCTCTAGCGCTCAGTGCTCAAAGCAGACACCACTCACCGTTGCAGATGGCCTCCAACTTCTCCTGGCTCTGCTGGTCCAGCTGCCGGGCAGTGAGCCCTACACACACAAACAGCTCGTCACATCCCTGCGTCCCCAGCGAGGGTGTCAAAGCGTCTGTCACCCTCCAAGCAGTGGGGCTTTCCCCTGCCCCTCGCTGTCCAGGACGCACTCCTGAGTCCCCAGGGGAAAGGGCGAGGCCCCAGGGATGGCTGTGGGGCTGGCTGCCAAAGGAGAGCATAGCGCCTTGAGGTTCCGCTACCAAGAGCCCATGGTGCGGTGAGCGTGGGGGGGATGGGGACTGCATGGGGAGCAGTGGGGTTCGAGGGGCCCATCAGCCGATCAGGGCAGTTTGGGGTGAGCTTGCTCCTGCGGGTTTCTGACACCCCTGAGCCTTCATTCGGCAATCAGGAGCCCAGGGGTTACTTCTCGCTGCCGGCAGGGACTGAGGAGAGCCTGGGACTGGATCCAGCCCCCTGCTTAAGGGACCCCTCTGCTCTGTGGTTACCTAGAAACCTGATGGCCGCTTCTCTAATGGGAGCCTGCGGGTTTTCCACAAAGGCCATGGCCTGGCAGAGGAAGGTTTCTGCCCTCCCCTTGTAGCACGCCACCTAGGAGCCAGAACAAGGGAGCACAAGGTTATTAAAGGCCTTTCCATCCTGCAGGCCAGGTTCCAGATCTGTGGAGTGTCCTGCTTTCAGCCCTCCTTCCTGTGCCGGGGGGATCACGCAGAGGGACTACAGCCAGGGCCAGGTGTGGTCCCGGGGCTGGGGCTCGGTGTGGGCACGGAGCCGGGCAATGGAGGGCTCCCTCACCAGGCAGTCACAGCCTCGCCAAAGCTCCTTTTTCTGGACATGGGCACTGAGCTGGCTCCACCTTAGGAATTTCACCGCACTCCTGAGGGTGTCCCAACACACCTGCAAAACAAGAGGGGCCGGGGCGAGCCGACAACGGTTACGGGAGCTGGAAACCAGGGCCGTCCCTCGGCATACATGCCTGCATAAGGCACCATGAAATTGTTCCTGCTCGCGGAAGGGCGGAGGTGTGGCTAAGGCCAGGGCTGGAGACCTGACTCAATTCCCAGCTCTTTCTGCAGGAACTCAGGCAAGTTGCTTTGGCCCAGGGCTACAAAGGGATTTAGGTGCCTAATGCCCATGGGCATTCAATACTTTTGAGGCACTAGGCCTCACGCTGTGCCTTAGTTCCCCACCTCATGGGGGGTAGGAGGGTGAATTCATTACTGCCGGGGGCATTTGGCTCCCAAGTGATGGGGGCCATGAGAGCGAGCGTGTGCACAGGCACCTGGGGCGGGGCGGAGGGGGGGCTTGGGCATGTCATGGCTAGTAAGAGCTGTCCGGGCTGCTTGGCCAAGGGCACATTGGGTCTTGGGCACCATCCGGAGGCTGGGTAGCTCTGCTCCTGGTAGGGGCCATGGCCAGGGTTGTGCTCTTCCCACCAGCACAGCCAGGGGAATGTGCGGAGGCCAGTGGCTGTAGGAGTGGTGAGCTGACCCCTCCGCCCACCCATTCTCTCAGTCTGGCTGCAGGGGGGAGTGTTGGCCTCAGAGAGGCAGGGAAGACTCAGCAGTTGGGTGGGGCGCCATGGTCATGGCGCTACTGGACTCAACGTTCAAGTGTTTTTGAGCACGTGATTGTCACAGCACTGAGCACCTGCCCTCTGCCGGCCAGACCTTTTAAAGGGGGGTGTCACATGTTGGCCCCCCCAACAAATTCCTGGTCACTCTGTAACATTCTCAGCTGCAGGCTCCATCTCGTGGCCTCACCTGGGACACATTGGGACGCTCATCGTGCAGGAGGAGGAGCAGCGGGACCAGGCTGCGGAGGACGTGCTCCTTCATCTTCCTCCTGCTGGGCCCCCTTACAAGCTCCAGCAGGTGTTTAAAGAGGGTGAGGGAGAGCACCCGGAGTTTGCTGGACTCCTGCAAGAGAGGATGTGGGGAGGAGACGCTGTGACGGTCGTGCCCACCCAGCAGGGTGAGCGCTCACTGTGACAGAGATGTCTGCCCTGCAGGGGGTATTGCTAACTCACCCCCAGTCATATATATTAACATATATTCCAGCACAGCCTTTGAAGCTGTGAAAGCACAGGTGTGCTGCTACAATGTGCCTCTGGGAACAGATACAAGGATTAAGCTCACAGCAGGCAGAGGCCCTGTGACAGACATGGCTCTTAGCCCCTACTAAATAGCGTGATGCACACACACCAACATCCTAGGTGGGAAAATATTTACCCTGATAAAAGAAATGTCCAGTAGTCGAAACTTATTGTTTCTCTCCCTTGCAAGTGTAAACTACTCTTGCGAAAGCTGGCGTCACCCCGACAGACCAGCCTCAATTTGGCATAAGAAAGGAGAAAGAGAATAAAGGAGTACAGAGGTATAAGTAGGGGACCTACAGCACCATGATTTTTGAGTGCTTTTCACTATCTATCTGCTGGTCAGATAAGTGACAGCCTCCCAAGGCTTCTGCAGCTAAGAGGGTCCCTAAGCCTTGTCCCTTATTCGTCTTTCCGCGGAATTGAGTGACCGATCCTGGCTTGGCACCGCTGGAATCGAGAGATGCAAGGAGGGTAAGAAGCACCCACACCTGATCTCCTATCTTTAGTGTACACATATTTTGAAATAGAGCTCTATACTTTGTTTTCTTTCTTTGGGATTGTGGCTTCAGTTTTGTAACTTGTTTGTGTGTGTAACATCTCTACATTTAAATAAGTAGGCACTAGCAATTTTGTAACCACATGATTAGAATCTAGCTTAATAAATTTTGGTAACCATTTATGCATAAGCCTGACTTGTTTTCTCTGGTTTACTGTAAAGCAGCCAACACAATTAAAGAACCTCAGCCGTTTGGGCTCTAAAGCCTGGCCATTAGGTGAGAGTACTAAGAGCCTAGCGTTGAGTTGTGCAGCCTCCACGGGGCAAACTCTTGGGGCACCTGTCAGTCAATCCTGGCTGCCCGCTGCGAAGGAGCTCTGAGCTCTAGCAGTTAAAGTCACGGGTGTGGAGAGGCTCTTAGTGCTGCCATTGGGGCACCTGTCAGTCAGTATTGACTGCCCGCTGCGAAGGAGCTCTGAGCTCTAGCAGTTAAAGTCACGAGTGGTTAGGACCTTGGGGCATCCGTCAGCCTAGCCCGGGCTGCCCGCCGCGAAGGGACAGTGCGTCCTAGCGGTTAAAGTCACGGATGGTATAAACGGGCATAGCTGGCACCTCACCAAACATCCTTGGCCGTCGGCTAACACCGCCTGTCAAGCCAAGGGGAAACGCTCAGGGCAGAGCAGCACCAGGACAGGGGCGGCAGAGAGGGAGCGATGAGGAAAGATTCAAAGAGCGAAGGGATGTGTGTACTTTGTCCTCCTGCTTTGCGTGCCCGACTCACACTGGTGCTGATCCACAGCGACCCTCTAGCGAGGCCAAGGGGACCAGGCATGGGGGGCAAATTCCTACACTGGTGTTTGTTTGGGCCAAGCACAGGGACCTGGGGGGGATTTAACCAGGAGCAAGGGGTGGTAAATGTGCAGGAGCTCCCAGATAGGGGGCCTTGGAAGCCATGACTGGAAACCACCCAGCCTCCAGGGGCTTGGGGTTCGGCAAGGGCTGCCCCACTCCTACACATGCGTTTCTTGTTAACTCAGGGTCGGCCCCACTTGGTCACATGATGCCCCCTCGCTGCATGGCAGCTGGCAGAGCCAGACCAGTCCAGTGACCTGGGAGGCCGGGCGAGCTGTGCCCACCAGGGAGAACCAGGAGCAACAGCTGGGGGCTGTAGGGAGGGGCCACTGCTTTCTGGGAGGTGAGGCTGAGGGTAAGGGGGGGCAGCCTGGGGGGGGCAGGTTGACTTGAGCTGTTCTGAGAGTGGCTGAACCTTTAAATGGTGCCCCCCCAATCAGCAGTTACATGTCGCCTCTGGGCACCAGGTTCTAGAGCAGGCAGTTCTCTGAGTGACGTCTGTTGTAAAAGTGTTCCTAAGTTCTTTTAGTCTGTTTATCTGATTTGGCTGCGCTCTCCTGTCTGGCCACTTTGGAGACAGGCTCTTGGAACAGTAGTTCTCAGTTGTCTTTCCATCAGGAGCGGGTGCTGGACTAGATGCAGGAGCTGCTCTTGGTGTTGATCTTAAGCTGGGCCTGTGCCACTGCTTAATAAAGAGCGGCCGGGTCCCAGCAGAGTTCGGGAGGGCTGAGGGTAGGATTTAGTGTTGTGAGAGCTGGGGAGGTGGGTGTTCCCTCCAGGAGCCCCCACTGGGGCGTTACCCTTGGAAGGCAGTAATGGATGGGTCCCTTTCTCCCGCCCACTTTGCTGGCTCTCGCCGTGCAGTGGGGGACTGAACATCAGTCTGGTGAACACGCTGGCGGGGGCTACCTTGTGGTTACAAAAGGCCTGGGGAGAACTAGCCCCTCCTTTGATGATGCCCTGCCATGAGAACGAAGGGGAGAGGAAAGGGCGGTAGCTGCAGAACCTACAGACGGAGCTGTTTCCTTATGGAGCTGACAGGCCAGCTGTGGGATTCCTGGTGAGGGAGGGGAGGGGCAGGATATTCACCAGGGTACCATCACTTGTTACCCTGGAAGGCAGCAGGAGCATTGCGGCACCCTGTGCTGCAGAGGCCCCCTCGCTGCATGCAGGCTCAGGAATGCATGTTCTTCCCTCAAGGGGAGCCTCGTCCCCAGGCTGCCCTGATCCTTGTCAGCAGGCCTGCAGGACACCAGGGTTCCCACCCTTACTGCCATATGCTCTGATGGAGAATGGGGTAGCAGAGGAAGGCGGGAATGGGTTCATGTCATTTACGACAATCCTTTTTCTGGCTAGGGCCATAGCATAGGTCCCGCTAGCCCACCCGCCAGCCCCCATTCACACGTCTGTGGCTTGAAGGGTCTCCCGCGGGCCGCCAGGCCTTACATCATGAAAGAACGGCAGGAGTTTCTCAGCCACTCGCACAGCCATGGGGCTGGCACTCTGCCTGTCCATGCCGGTGAGGATGTCTCTCAGCACGGTGATGGCGTTGGAGATGATGTCCCTGTCTGCCCCGTGTAGCTGCTCCACGACGACTGGCAGTTGATGCTGGAGTTTCCCCACCTGTGCGAAAGGAGGAGCTGCTTTACGAAACACCCTCCGGTGACCCAACAAGCCATTTCCAAAACAACGTCTGCCTCCCCTGCAGACAGAGCCACGGGAACTAGGAGTGCAGGGGGTGCTGCAGCACTCCAAGGTTTTTCGCGGGGCTCTGCTCCTGGCCCCACACACAAGGTCCCAGCTGCCGGCCCTGCGCCAACTCCCAGCTGTGGCCCCAGCCTCGGCCCCCTTGCCCCATCCATCTCCCGTCCACTGGAGCCATGGCCCTGCTCCTGACCCCAGCTCTAGGGGTGGTGGGGTGTGTGGACAGGTGTAAGGGGGTGCTCAGCACCTCCACTATAAAAAGTCTTCTAGCGCCCCGCCTCCAGATGACATGTTAGAGCCTCAAAGCCCTTGCACAGCCCCAGCTAGGATCGCAGGCAGCGGGGCCGGCTACCTGCACCATAAGCAGCTGCTTCCTTGTACCCCTGATCTCAGGGGGTGGTATTTATTAGCAGGTATCATCTGTGGAAACTTCTCTGCACAACACCTTGACCCCAAACAAATCAAGTGTATTATTGTTAGAAGGGTTAGAATAGCACCTCCAGTGCCTATCTGCAATCAGGGCGTGTGCTGGGGGCTTTCCAGGCACAGAAAGAGACATTCCCTGGCCTAGAGCTTACAGGCCAGACACACAAAGGAAGGATTTCTATCCCCGTTGTACAGACATGGAACTCAGGCCCAGAGAGGTGATGTGACTCACCCATGGTCACCCAGGGAGTCTGGCAGAGCCCGAAACTGAACTTGGGTTCTCCTGAGTCCCGGGCCTTACAACCCAGCCTTGGCGAGGGAGCCGATTTTGTACACGACTTCTAGGGTTGGTCTGTTACTAAAAGCCAGATTCAATCATTTCTGTATTTGGCTTTTGAACTGTTCAAAGACAGCCCCACAAAACCTCAACCGGGATGAGGGGAAAAAGTGTCCAAAACAGGCTTACCGGTTCCGGAAGGAAAAATAAAACACAAGCAAGTGAAAACCAGGCTGAGGACATGGAACAATGGGAATGGTGGATAACAAAGAGAATTACAGTCATGCCCTCTCCATGTCTGATCGATTCATCGTCCGGCTTTAATAAACCGGACTGACCTGCTATTCTCAGGGTAAGTAAATTATCATTAGGGAGAGTTGCCTTCAGATGGTCTCCTCTTTGACCAGGCTGCCAGATCTGTGTATTTAAGTCCCAAGGGTTTTCTCTGCCTTCACTATACCGTGTCTGTCACACTTGGTATGAGGTCTGAGCAGCAAAAGGCCTTTCTCGAGCTCTTCAGAGGAGCGAGTGCTGCGGGACAGAGCTGTGACGTCAACAGTTAAAACCTACGAGGCTCAAAAAGGGGATTCGTAGGAAAAAATGGTTCCAGTTGAAGCAAAATGGCTCTGTCCGGGCGTCCCGGATCACTGGTGTCACCAGCATTCCCTGGAGGTCTAGAGTCCACAGCTCTGCTGCTACTCTAGTGCTAGGGTTCTTTGGATCACAAACCCAGAGACGCCCCCTGCAGGAGCCAGGCCCTGCCCTGCAGAACAACAGACAAAAGCCAGGCAGGGATTTGCCCAAGGTCACCCAGCGGGTCAGTGGCAGAGCCAGGAAGAGAAACCAGGGCTCCTGACTCCAGGCCAGGGCCAGGTCCCCTGGGAAGCTTTCAATGACCCCTGCCCTGCATCAGCTCCCTGATGAAGGAGTTGCCAAGACTTTGAAGGAAAGAGCTCAAATTCAGAGGGATCATGGTAAATTGGAGGACTGGGCTACAGACAACAAAAGGAAACTCACCAAAGACAAAAGTGAGGTGCTACATTTAGAGAAGAAAAAGCAAATGCACAGAAACAGAATGGGGGATAACCGGTTGTACTGCTGAGAAGGATCTGGGAGCTGCAGTGGATCACAGCCTCAGCATGAGGCAGCAAAGCGATGCTGTTGCAAAAAAAAAAAAAAGAAAAAAAAAAAAAAGCAAATGCAATCTTAGGTTGCATTAACAGAGGTATAGCCTGCAAGTCATGGGAGGTGATAGTACCACTCAACTCAGTGCTGGTTAGGCCTCAGCTGGAGTACGGTGTCCAGTTTTGGAGTTTTGGTCACCAATGTCTACAAAAGATGTGGAGAAACTGTTATGGATCCAGAGGCGAGTGACAAAGATGATCCGAGGGATGGAACACAAGCCATACGAGCAAAGGTTGAAGGAACTGGCTATGTTTAGTTTGGAAAAGAGGAGATTAAGGGGGGACGTGCTAATGGTCTTCAGATTCTTCGAAGGCTGCCAAAAAAAAGATGGCGAAAAGTTGTTCTCTCTTGCCACAGACGGCAGGACAAGAGGGGATGGGTTCAAATGACAGCACTGCAGATTTAGATTAAATCTCAGGAAAACCTTCCTAACTGTAAGAAGAGTAGGACAATGGGACAGACAACTAGGGAGCTTGTGGAAGCCCCTTTGCTGGAGGTTTATAGAAGGAGGCTGGAGCCATCTGTCTCGGCTGGGATAGACACAACAAATCCTGCATCTTAGCAAGGGGGCTGGACAAGCTGACCTTGCGATCCCTTCTCACCCTGCAGTTCTATGAGAGGTGTCCCAGAGCACCAGGAGAGGGTTTCGGCGTGTTCTGCCTCGACTATAGCGCTGGCTAGAGTCACGCTCTCTCTCTTCGGCCCAATGGCGATACCCAGTGGGAGACAGAGAGACACCCTCAGGCCATGGTGGGGACACACGGTGCTCCTTCCCTTGCTGCAGGGGCTGGAACTTACGGCCAAGGGGGTGACGCCAGCCTCTCGCTGAGAGATGTCGTGATGCTGGCGCAGCGGCCGTTCCTGCAGCCTGTCGAGCAGCTCCCGTAGGACCTTTCCTGCGGTCTTGGGGTGGGATGTCAGCACCCTCCACATCTCCACAGCAAGGCTGCAAAGGGAGAGAGCCGATTTCATCTGGCCAGAGCCCTGCCAGCTTCCAGCACCCACCGCCACCCGCACCCTGCTGAGTCTCCCGCCCCCAGCCGGCCCTTTTTGTTGCCCTCCTGCTGCAGCAAGGGCCCCCACTGCCTGGCGCAGGCTGCATGGGGGCCGGGTCTGAGTGTCAGCCCTGGGGGAGGCCGAGGGCTGCCATATGGGGTTTTGCAGGCTGGCCTGTCTCCATGGCATGTCAGCCTGCAAAACCCTCGAGAACAAGCAGAAGCTCTGCAGGGAGCAGGAGGTCTCTGGAAGGTTCTGCACGCCCCTGTCCCTGGCAGCGGGACCAGTCCGGGGGACCTGGAGCGCAAGCGGCAGCAGCCCCAGCCCCGTACCTGTCACATGACAGCGAGCAGCCCAGCAGGGTTGTGACCACCTCCTTGCTGTACTGGTTGCCCAGGACGACAAGGGCCTTGAGCAGCTGCTGCTGGGCCAGCGGCTCACTGATGGAGTCCAGGTTGTGGTAGATGCTCGTCACAGCCTCCGACACCTGGAAGGGAAGTGGGGAGATGGGAGCCTTGGCTTCCTCGCGCTCCTATTGATCTGGTGTGTCAGGGACCTGCCCTATCTGAGAGCCATCTGCCCTCCCACATCCTCTTCTCCAGCTCCAGGCCTAGAACACAGGGCCAATTCCCGGCCTATTGATTCATAGACTGCAAGACCACAAGCGGCCATGGAGATCACCTAGACTGACCCCCCGCATTGCACAGGACCTGCCCCCCAGTAATGCCGAGCGCCCAGAGACAGAGTCTCCCACGGATGGGCTCCCCCAGCAGGCTGTTCTCACTGCAGCTCTTACCCTCCAAGCTTGGGCTGGGGACCCACAGGATCACATGCAGCATGTGCCTGGCTGCCACCGAGTCATGGACGCTGGTGTCTCTCATGCCCTCGATAGCAGTGAGGAGGAAGTCCATGCGCTCGGATGGGTTGAAGTACTTCCCAAACATCTGAAACAAACCTGCCAGTGAAACCCCTTTTGCTGCCCAGTGCGGTTCCAGTCGGACCGAGCAGCCAGGACTGGCCCAGCCAGGAGTGCAGGCAAAGCCCGCTCTGCCGGGACAGGGCTGGGTTACTGCACCTGGGACGCACAGTACCCAGCCAGCAATCAGGAGCTGTCGTGCATGGCACAGGCCAGCGTGGCAGTGCACGGGGGCACAATACTGCACAGCACGGATACACTCTCTAGTGCTCAGCAGGGGCTGGCACTGGTGCGTGGACGCAATGATGCCTTGGAGAGCATTAATCTCTGGGGAAGCTCCCACCACACCTGACAAGGAGCTGGGATCAGGTTTGGATGAGACCCAGTGCATCTTGGGATGTGGCATGGAGGGAGGCATATTGGCCCGCAATAGTAGAAGCCTTGCCAGCAGATTGAGGGAAGTGATTATTCCCCTCTATTTGGCACTGGTGAGGTCACATCTGGCCCCCCACAAGAGAAAGGATGTGGACAAATCGGAGAGAGTCCAGCAGAGGGTAATGAAAATGATTAGCGGGCTGAAGCACATGAATTATGAGGAGAGACTGAGGGAACTGGGCTTATTTAGTCTGCAGAAGAGAAGAGTGAGGGGGGATTTGATAGCAGCCTTCAACTACCTGAAGGGGGTCTCCAAAGAGGCTGGAGGTCGGCTGTTCTCAGTGGTGGCAGGTGACAGAACAAGCATCAATGGTCTCAAGTTGCAGTGTGGGAGGTCCAGGTTGGATATGAGGAAACACTATTTCACTAGGAGGGTGGTGAAGCACTGGAAAGGGTTACCTAGGGAGGTGGGGAATCTCCATCCTTCGAGATTTTTAAGGTCAGGCTTGACAAAGCCCTGGCTGGGATGATTTAGTTGGGGTTGGTCCTGCTATGAGAAGGGGATTGGATTAGATCTGAGGTCTATGATTCTGTGAGGTGGAGTGTGCCATAGGCAGGGCTCCGGCCCAGCTGGATGGCGTCAGTCACATGCCCGGGTCTGTCCCTTCCCCCTGACTCCTAGGGTCTTAATTTCTCTCTCCTGATAACTCTGGGCACAACAATCCCAGGAAGCATTGACGGTAGTTACCATGGTGATATTGCTGGTGTTGGTGAACCAGGTGACCCAGAAGGTGTTCTCCGCTCGCCACTCCCTGAAGACCTGCAGATACTCTGCACTCTGCTTTGCCAGCATCGTGCCTGAACCAGGGAGGGGAAACAGACAGCAGGCAATATAAATCAGAGGTTAGCTTTGGACACGGGAGTTTTGCAAGGAAGTTTAGAGACAAGTACATCTAAGAAACATACCGGAAATTCAGGCCAATAAACTCCCCCACCCCCCAACAAAAGTAAACAAACTAACCCCCCTGGAAGAGTAAAAATAAACCAGGCGGAAGTGCAGCAGCAGTGTGAGGCTCTCCAGTTGATTGCACTGAATGCAGCATGTAGGATTCCCAGCCCTGTGGGCAGGTAGCACATCTGGGCATTTGGCCCAAGGAGCTACTGCCCTCGGAGACCAGGAGACCAGAGGATCTGAACTGGTGGAGCCAAGGGAGACAGCGAGGTACATAGAGGAGACTTTTAGGGATGCAGTAGAGTGGTCCCACCCCCAGTCTGACAGCCTCTGTGCTGCTGAGGAGGGTGAAAGTTTCTGGGAAGGAGAACATCGAGCTGGAGCAGAGGGAGACGATCCCATAGTTGGGACCCACCTGCCAGATGAAGTCAGGATATCCTCTCACACTGAGGCTGCCCTCCTGAGGCGGGAAGCCCAGTTACAAAGAAAAGCCAGGTAATAGTAATGGGGGATTCAATCAATAGACATATAAGCAGTTGGGTTTGTGATGAGTGGGAGAACCGCATGGTAAATTGCCTGCCTGGTGCAAAGGTTGCAGCTCTCACGAGACATCCAAACAAACTTACGTGCAGTGCTGTGGTATGTAAGCTAATGTTTAAATCGGCCTCTGTACAAGATAGAGAATGTGACAGTGAATTTTATAAAAGTTTCCAGATGTGATCCCTGACAAGCCTGACTTCAGTATCAGGCAAATTGTTGAAATGATAGGAAAGAACAGAATTATCAGACACATAGGTGAACACAGTTTGTTGGGGCAGAGTCAACATGGCTTTTGGAAAGGGAAATCATGCCTCACCAATCTACTAGAATTCTCTGAAGGGGGTCAACAAGAATGTGGAGAAGGGTGATCCAGTGGATATACTGTACTTGGACTTTCAGAAAGCCTTTGACAGGGTCCCTCACCAAAGGCTCTTAACCAAAGTAAGCTGTCATGGGATAAGAGGGAAGGTTCTCTCATGGGTCAGTGGTTAAAAGATAGGAAGCAAACAACAGGAATAAATGGTCAGTTTTCACAGTGGAGAGAGGTAAAGAGCGGGGCACCCCAAGGATCTGTGTTGACACCAGTCTAGTTCAACCTAGTCATCAATGATCCAGAAAAAGGGGTAACCAGTGAGGTAGCAAAATTTGCAGATGATACAAAATGACTCAAGATAGTTAAATCCAAAGCAGACTGCGAAGAGCTACAAAGGGATCTCACAAAACTGGGGGACTGGGCAACAAAATGGCAGATGACATTCAATATTGATAAATGCAAACTGGACACCACAATCTCAACTATACATACACAATTATGGGGTTTAAATTAACACTCAAGAAAGAGATTTTGGAGTCATCGTAAAGAGTTCTCCGAAAACATCCACTCACCGTGCAGTGGCAGTTAAAAAAGCCAACAGAATGTTGGGAACCATAAGGAAAGGGATAGATAATAAATCAGAAAAATGTCATAATGCCTCGATACAAATCCAATGTGCATGCCCACACCTTGAATACCGCGTGTAGTTCTGGTCGCCCCATCTCAAAACAGATATACCAGAATTGTAAAAGGTGCAGAGAAGGGCGACAAAAATGATTAGGGGTATGGAAGAGCTTCCATATGAGGAAAGATTAAAAAGACTGGGGGCAAGTCTACACTGAAACCACTCTATCGCCATAGCTGCACCGGCGCTGTAGCGTTGAAGAGAAGATGGTCCTCTGCCAACAAGCTCTTAATCCACCTCCCGGAGAGGCGCTAGCTATGTCAGTGGGAGGGGTGCTTCTGCCAACAGGGGTGTGGATTTTTCACACCCCTGAGCAATGGAGTGATAACAATATAGGTCTGCAGTGTAGACCTGGGACCATTTAGTTTAGAAAAGAGCTGACTAAGGGGGGATATGACAGCGATCTATAAAATCATGACTGGTGAGGAGAAAGTGAATAAGGAAGTGTTATTTACCCCTGCACATAACACTGGAACTAGGGGTCACTTTCTGAAATTAATAGGCAGCAAGTTAAAAGCAAAGAAAAGAAGGTATCTCTGCACACAATGCACATGCAACCTGTGGAAATTGTTGCCGTGGGATGTTGTGAAGCCTAAAAGTATAATTGGGTTCAAGATAATTAGGCAATGCAACCCCAGACTCTGCATGTCCCTAAACCTCTGCCTACCAGAAGCTGGGACTGGATGAGAGGGGATGGATCACTCAAAATTTCCCTTTTCAGTTCATTCTCTCTGAAGCATGAGGCACTGGCCGTTATCAGAAGACAGAATACTGGGCTAGATGAACTGATCTGAGTCAGTATGTCCATTCTTATGTGAGTTATGAAGAGTAGAATATGGACAGGGGAAGCTAAAGACATCAGGGGAAACTCCATGTCTTGAAGGACTATGGATACTAAGGAGGTTTTTTTCAAAAAGTGTATTAGGAACAAAAGAAATCCTAGCAATGGTGTAGGCTCATTACTAGATGGAGACTGTTTAAAAGGATGCAGAAAAGGCAGAAGTGTTCAATAAATATGTTTCCCATGTTTGGATACCCCATGTCAATGTATTTAGGAAGGACAAGGGTCTCCAGTGCTCTTACGTTTTTGCCACAGCATGAAGGCGTAGAGGTGGTGAAGTCCCTCCATAGCCGATCGGCAGATCTTCTGCTCCTGCTCAGCACAGTGCAGAGTGAGACAGCCCACCAGCTGGCCCAGGACTCTGAACTCCTGCACTCCCTGATGGAGAGAGGGAGCAAGGGGAGTCACTCGCCCCTGCAGGCCCAGTGCAGCATGTCCCCCAGCATTGCACTAGCAACGGGCTAGAACCGGGGGAGGCAGAGCCCAGCGCAGAGAGACTGGGGACAATGAGAGCAGGAGGAGTCATGGGACCCATCACCAGGGACTGAGGGAAGCTCAGCAGGGACAGGAAGTCTGGGTAGCAAAGTCAGCAAACGTTGCCCTCGAGTGGGGACCTGGGTAAGGAATGAACTAACGTCCAGTCTCCATCTCAAGGGCAAGCTCCTAATCCCAGCCCCTTCTCCCATCCCCCTCCCTCCACTGACCTCAGGTCCAGGAGCGAGAGGTCACCTTGGACTCCTCTTCTCTGCATTGCGCCTCTCTCACTCCATCCTGGAGCTCCCCACAACCCCCACTTTCTGCGCCGCACCCAGCCTGCCGGCTCTCTCCTGCCGGCTCTCTCCTGCAGCCTTGTCCTCTAGCCTCCCCCTCCTGCAGCCCCTGCGCTCGCTCCCTGCTCTTCCCCACGTCGCACCAAGCCCCTTGCCCTCCTCTCCTGGGGTCTGCACGGCCTCCCCTGACCCACTCCCCATTGCTCTGGCTCCTTTGGCCCCTCCCATCCCTTTCACTGTGTCCCCTCCCACCTCCCTCCTTCTCTTCTGCTGCCCCAGCCTCTGGGGGCATATCATCCAAGCGCCCCCCTCCAGCTGCCGGAGGGGAGGCCCTGCCACAGGGGGGTTGGAGCAGCTGGAGGAGCTCAATGGCCCTGAGCACCCAGAGCAGGGAGTCTTCATCTGGCAGCCTGGCAGGAGCTGATGCCAAAGCGTCCCGGGGGCAACTGACAAAGGGGGTGAAGAGACACCTGGGTTCAGAGGGTGCTCTCAGGGCGATCCTGTGTAAATCCGCTGACCCTGCAGAGCAGACTTTGATCCTAGGGGAACAGCGGGGAGAGTCCTTGGAGATAGAATGATGGGGCTCCACCCAAGGCCCACTGGAGTCAGAGGACAGACCCGTCCACATCAGGACTCATGAGGTTGGACTCCTACCGAGGATCTTGCTGAGTCACTATTCCAGGCCCAGGTTTTCCCTACCAGGGAGTGCTGCACCGTGAGGCTGCTCAGTGCACATAGGAGACAGCCAGAGTCACAGGCTGCTCACCTTGAATTTGTGTTGACCGGAGATGAATTTGGTCAGCCAGGTGATTCTTCCCACTGCCCTCAGCCGCACATGCACCTCCTTGGATGCGGTCCAGGGGAGCAGGACCTGAGAGAAACAGATTGAAACAAATTGAGAAGGAGAAGGACCAAAAAATAGCACAAGCACATAGAGTGAAAATCAGAAAGGCAAAGGCAAAAATGAGTTCTAACTGGCAAGGGACATAAAAGGCAATCAGAAGCAGCTCTGTAAATGCATTAGGAGCAAGAGAAAGACAAAGGAAAGTGTGGGGCCACTACTCAGCAGGGAAGCAGAGCAAATAATGGATGATACAGACAAAGCCAAGGTGTGTAATGCCTTTTTTGCTTCAGTTTTGACTAAAAAGGTTAATGGCGACTAGATGATGAACACAATATTAACAACAGAGGGGAAGAAATACAGGCCAGAGTAGGGAGAGAACAGATAAAAGACAATTTAGGTCAGTTAGATGTATTCAAGTTGGCAGAGCCTCATGATATTCACACGAGATGGAGCTAGACAAAGCAATCTCTGAACCTTTAGGAGGGCTGAAGGTCCCAGAGGACTGGAGAAGGGCAGCCACAGAGCCTATCTTCAGAAAGGGGAACAAGGAGGCCCCAAGGAATTATCCACCTGTCAGCCTATCTTTGGTACCCAGAAAGATTAATGAACAAATTATTAAAGAGTTTGTAAGAACCTAGAGGAGATAATAGGGCGATAAGGAATAGCACTATGGATTTGTCCACAACAAACCATGCCAAACAAATCTAACTTCCTTCTTTGACCGGGTTACTTGCCTAGTGGATGGAGGGAGGCCGTATGTGATGATGTATATCAAGTTTTGTAAGGCTTTTGACACAGTTCCAAAAGACATTCTCATAAGCAAACTAAGCCAATATGATCCAGATGAGACTGCTCGAAAGTGGGCGCACAAGTGATGTAAAAGCAATCCTCAAAGAGTAGTTATCACTGACTCGCTGGCAAACTGGGAGGGTGTCTGAAGTGGGGTTCCCCAGGGGTGTGCCTGGGTCCAGTACTGCTCAATATTTTCATGAAGAACTTGGTTAACAGAGAGGAGAGTATGCTTGTCAAGTTGGCGGATGACACCAAGCTGGGGAGAGTTACATGCACTTTGGAGGACAGATTAGAATTCAGAATGAGCTTGCCAAATTGGAGAGTTGGTCTGAAGTCAACAAGATGAAATTCAGTCAAAACCAATGTGACGTAACGCACTTAGGAAGGAAAAATCAAATGCATAAAAAGAAAGTGGGGGATGACCGGCTAGGTGGCAGGACTGCAGAAAAGGATCTGGGGGTTATCGTGAATCTCACACTGAATAGGTCTCAAGAGTGTGATGCTGTTATGAAAGAGGGAAATGTCATTCTGAGGTGTATTAGCTTGGAGCACTGTGTCCAGTTCTTGGCACCCCGCTTTAAGAAAGATGTGAACAAACTGGGGCCCATCCAGAGGACAGCAACAAAAATGATCAGCGGTTTAGAAAACCTGACCTATGAAGAAAGGGTGAACGACTTGGGCATATTTCGTCTTGAGAAGACAGAGGGGGCACCTCCGAACACTCTTCAAATATTTTAAGGGCTGTTTTACAGAGGATGGTGACTAATTGTTCTCCACGTCCCCTGAAGGTAGGACAAGAAATAATGGGCTTAATCTGCAGCAAGGGAGATTGAGGTTAAATATTCGGAAAAAGTCTGAGGGTGGCTAAGCACTGGAACAGGTGACCTAGGGCAGTGGTGGACTCCCCATCATGGACGTTTTAAAAAAAACAGGCTGAACAAACACTCCTCAGGGACGGTCGAGGAATGTTTGGCTCTGCCTCAGTGCAGAGGGTGGAGTAGATGACCTCTTGAGATCCCTTCCAGCCCTGCACTTCTGTGATTCCCTCTTCCCAAGCTCTGGGATCGAGAAGACCGAATATCTGCCGAGGACATTTCCCTCTTTTTGGAGCACAAACCTCCCACAGAATCGACTTCCTGTGGCCCCAGAACTAGAACGTTGGGGGAATCTAGCTCTGGGCTCTGGCCAGTATGGTGAACACAGATGAATCCCGGGCTCAGATGAGGCTCAGTGGAGAACACGGCAGATCCCACACTCCTGCACCCCCACCCAATGCAGAGGTTTTTCATATATAGCGGGGGCACTTGGTCCTCCAGCCCAAGAACCTTTGTATAGAACGTACTCTGAGGAGCAGAAGGCACGGGGGTGTCCCATGCTTGGGATTAAATGAAGCCTTGGTCCCAGAGCCCCACTCCTGCTACAGGACTCATCCCCTTCCTGCCCCCATGCCTCCACACCTCCACGATGTTTTGCAGCACCCCAAGGTTGGGCTTCTCACCCTCGCACACCAAGGCCTTCAGCAGCTCATCCATGGTGTTCAGAGTCTGCGTGCAGAGCAGAGGAGAAACCACAGCAAGTGGCGTTACCCAGCCAGGCGACAAACCAATGCCCTGGCATGTGACACGCCCCAGGCCATGGCAGCCCCTGCTATTCCAGCTCACCCACTCACTTGTACCCGCAGGGGACCGACTGCAAACTCCTCCTGGCAACAGGACCCCACCCGCTTTTGTTGTCCCCAGGGAGGCCACTGCACACAGTCGAACGCATTAGAAGAGTCAGGAAGGACTCCGCATTTGAGGGGGAGGGGAGATTTCCAGCCAAGCTTCACTTTCCCTGGCCTGTGTGCGTCTCAAGCAGCTGATCTCAGGCCTGTGCCCCCAGCCATGCACTGGGGATGAATGTGCTTGTGAAGGGAGTGTCTGTTCCCCACTAATTGCCAGTGCCTGTGAAGGATAAATGCCTACTACTGCTACCCTATGAGGGAGTTACTCCTTTATCTGAGGCGGTGGGGCTTGTGCTTTGGTACTGCAGGTCCTGAGCTGAAGCGCTGCCAAGGAGCTGTGATCATTACACTCTTATGCCAGCGCCAGGTAACCCAGGGGGCAGGGACACAAGTGACTTGCAGGATTCCCCCTTGGTTTGGGGCGGCTCCTCATGGCTAGTTTGGGGCTTACATTGTTGTAAAGAGCAGCCTCCACGCCCTGGTTGGTCTCTGCTGGAGGCAGGGAGAAGACGCTGGAGAAGCAGATGGTGAGCAGGCTGGATAGCTCCATTCCCCGCAGCAGTGGCTTCACTTTGCTAAGAGAAGAGACACGTGCAGATTGGAGGGCTGAGGCGAGACTGATGCACTGATGTTGGCCTCAGGCTCCCAGGACATGATGGGCAGGCTTCTGGGAAGCTGAGAGCCGGGCGCCAGCGGCACTGAGAGAGAGCCCCCCATGGCACAGGCTGTGCCACGTGCCAGGGCTCAGCCTGCCCAGCCTCTGAGCCACAGGGAGTCGCTGAGCTGCCGGTGGGATGCAGCTGGCACAGCTGGCGGCGACTCCGGTGGCTCCGCTCCGGCAGTGCCCAACTGCCCCTCTCCCCCCGGAGCCATCGCCTGCAGGTCCCAGAGGGGACCGGTCCAACCCCCTCGCTCCCTCCCCACATCTTCACACGGCCACTTGGAGAGGTCGCCAGGCACCGAAGGATCCTCCACCACCAACCCACGGGTGCCACGTGCCCGGGAGAATCGGAAGACGGGGGAGGAGCAGAGGGGGCAATGCCCTGGAGAACTGGCCACGCCAAGAGGCTGGCGTGTCTGGCTGCACACAGCACTAGCTGGGGCTGCGCGGGCAGGCCGGGTACCTCAACTCCATAATGGCGAGCATCGCTTGCTGACGCACCCCGCTGGTCAGGGAGTCGACGGACTCAAGATCAATCAGCTCCTGGGGAGACAATGTGGGGAAGTGCCAGCCGGGCTCCGAGCTCCCGTAAGGCTCCGGCTGGGGAGCAAAGCGCAGGGCCTGCAACACGTGGCCTCGGCAGACAGGTCGTCCTACTGTGGGCTTGACGGTGTGCAGGGCTCCAGCTGGGGAGCGCAGTGCAGGGCCTGTGGTCAGTGCCCCAGCGTCACGCACCAGTGCACTGCAAAGGCTCCATCAGCATTAGCGCCCAGGGACTCCACCTGAGATCAGGCTCCTTGTGCCAGGTGCTGCACACACACAGTGAGAGCCAGTCCCTGCCCCAGAGAACTCACGAGCTAACTGGATGAGACAAGGCATGGGAGGGAAACTGAGGCACAGAGGGGGAAGTGCTTTGCCCAAAGGTCTCATTGAGGAACTGAGCCCCAGCCCACTGGACCACCCACGAGCACACGATGTCCCACGTTCAGGGAAGGGAGGTAAGCTCCGGAAAGCTTTCTGCAGCCCCACAGAGCAAAGACTTTCCAAATCTACGGAGCAGATTTGTTGCTAGTTCCCTAGTGGGCACTGACTGCGGAGTGTTGGGGCTCTGTGCAGGGAGACTGGTGTATACAGAGCGACCTGGTGACTTGGGAAGCTGGGTGCAAGGGAACAATCTACGTTTCAATACAGTGACATGTTCAGGAACAAAGAACGCAGGCCACACTCACAGCATGGGGTCTCTAACCTGGGAAGCGGTGACTCTGGAAAAGACTTGGCAGTCATGGTAATCAGCTGCACAGGAGCGCCCAGTGCGAGGCTGGGGCCAAAAGGGCTTATGCCATCCTGGGCTGTGCAAACAGGGCAATCTCCAGTTGTTAGAGAGGTTATTTTCCCTCGGTATTTGGCAGTGGTGCGACCTCTGCTGGGATCCTCTGTCCAGGTCTGGTGCCCACAATTCAAGGAGAATGTTGATAAATTGGAGAGGGGTCAGAGAAGAGCCACAAGAGTGACTGAAGGACTGGGAAACATGCCTTATAGTGAGAGACTCCAGAAATCAATCAGTTCAGCTTCACAAAGAGAAGGTTACAGGGTGCCTTGATGATAGTCTGTAAGTACCTACACAGGGAGCAAATGCTTGATAATGGGCTCTTCAGTCTAACAGACAAACGTCCAACACGATCCAGCGATTGGCAGTTGAAGGGAGACAAATCTGCAGAGCTCTCCAGGCCAATCACTAAACCCGCCAAGTAACATAGCCCGAGTGTGTGTTTTACTCACCTTTATCTTCTCCACAAGGAGGGCTTTGCAGAGAAAAGCTGCCAGGTTTTGTTCTGGGTGCCTCGTGAGGGCGGCCCTGCTGATGGTGATGACACGATCCAAGAATTCAAGTTTCTTGGCCTCCTCCTATGCCCCGCAGAGATTAGACAAAAACAGGAAGGTCAGCGTGGAAAGGAGCTGCCAGTGGGAGAGATGTCAGAAAGCTTCCCCCCAGCGCTGCTCAGGCTTTGATATGCTGAAGGGCAGAAGGCCATTCATCTCCCAACAGGAGTGACTATGTGGGGAGGGCAGGGCAGCTCTGTGTGAAACCAGACCAGAGAGGGAGCAGATCTCACGGGGTAGGTGTCCAAAGAGGAACTGCAACATGGGGGCTAAGCATCCAGACAGTCTTACTGGGGTCCTTGATAGAGTGGGAGGAACATCTGGGTGTGACACCCTGACACCCCAATATTCGCCACTGTCATATAATTAGGATATGTTTGGTACCAAGTATGTCTTGTAAGGTATCAGTCTAAAAGTCTTTATCTGCTAGACATTAATGTCTCATTGGATTGCATGTGCTATCGTTGTATGTGACGTTCTGAAGTTCAGCTGTGTATGTGTTCCTGAAAAACACTGTGAGGTTCAAAACAGCCTTTCAGGTAGAATAGCAAAAAAGCCAAACACTGGCTCCTGGAGGAAATGCACAAGCATTAGGGCTACCCCAGGAACTGTGTGCAATAGAAACCTCCCCGAGATAACGCGACACAACGGGACCTGTTGGATCCAGGTCACAGCAAAAGAGTTATCCAGCAGGTGGGAAGAGAAGATAAAAGGGGAACAATAAAATCGCAGGGGAGACGGGACGGGACCTCAGACTCCCTGCAATAAGATACCTGGAAACACCTGAGAGACAAAGATTGAACCATGAGAAGTGATGGTCCTAGGCTAGAGAGAGAGATTCCTAGCCTGTGCAAGAAAACCTGGGAAATCCAAGCTGCAAAACCAAGGCAGCTTCTGCCTTAAGAATCTGCCAACCTGTTTATCACTCGGGGAGAATTTGTTAATGGATATCCTATCTATCTGGTGTATAAAGCTTTGTTTGTGTGTTTTCTTTATTTACTAGGGTAATCTGCTTTGTTCTGTTTGCTATCTCTTCAAACCGCTTACAAATCTACCTTTTGTAGTTAATCATCTTGTTTCTTGTTTATACCACAACCCAGTTTGTAGTATAAATTAGTAACTGGGAGGAGGGGCAAAGAGTTGTTCATACCTCTCTCGACATCGAGGGAGGGGGCGAATGTCATAAAACCTTTGGGTCCGTACTCCAAAGGAGGTGGGCACCAGAGAACTGGGACAAGGCCCTTCAGCTGAGTCTTCCCAGACCTGATCTCAGTGTCTGTGTCTTTCTGCAGCTGGGTGTGGCCCTGCCTGTGTGTATGGCTGGAAGAGGCTTGTGAGCCGAGCCCAACAAGACAAGGTAACGGGGGCCCAGGCTGGCAGAACAGGCGGGCTCAGTGATAAGCCAGTACATCAGGTGGCACCTCAAAGGGGGGCAACCCATCACGCTGGGGACTGGCCAAATCCAGTGGGCAAGGGGCATGGTGGGTGCCTTTTGTAACTCAAGAGAGGATGTTTTTAAGATGCTCTAGTTTAAACAGGAATTATTTGGGGGCAGGTCTCTGGCCTGTTTTATACAGGAGGTCACAGTGGTCCCGTCTGGCCTTAGAATCCATGCCTCATCCGGAGAAGGACGGATGGTGCATGTGGACAGGGCAGTAGCTGAGAGATCAGAGGAGGGCTCTTGGTACCTGTTCATTGCCCTTGAGAAAGGTGTTGATGTAGTCTAGGGTCTCTTTCTCCTGCCAGTCTGGCCCCATAAAGCAGGAGGCATTCCCAGGTGATGGTGAATCTGATCAAAGACAGAGCAGTGGTAATACCTGGGGCTGCCAAGCTGCAGGCTGGGTGACAGAGATCTTAGCAGAAACCCTTGCCCCCCGCTCCCACCCCAGCAGGGTAGCAGCCCCGATGCACAACAGGGTCTGGCACAGCCATCCCTGGTTTCCCCAACTCTTTGCTGCTCAGCCCAGCAAAGATCCAGTCAGAGCCCTGGTTCCCAGCGGCCACCCCACCTCCCTGCCCGCACCCAGCATGCAGGCTGAGCCTGGGGATTTGGGGAGCGCCACACCTGGAAGGAGGCATTATGTCAGGCTCTGAGTGGTGTCCCCGTTCTCCGGGCCATTGCTGGAGGGGGCAGAGGGACTGGCAGTGAATCGCTCTGCTCCCCGCTGCGGGAGAGGGAGGGGCTACCCAGTCTGCGCAGGATACGGGGACTCAGGGCCTGCCCGTTCTGCTTCCTCTGACTGCCTGTCCTGCCATCGACAGCCACGGGGTGTAACCTGGGCAAGCCCTGGGCTCCCATCATCAACCCCCCAACCCAAATGCCCTGTGCTGTTCCATGCGTCACCCCCCTGCAAAGGAGCCAGCAGATGGGGCTGCAACATCAGGGGGCATCTCATGCTTTGGCCGGCGCCCTGCAATCCTAGGCTTAACAACCCACCATGCACAGAGCATCCCCTTCGACTGGTGGAAAACATCTTCCGACCCTGCAGTGTGACGGATCGGGGTGGGCAATTCAGTCAGTCTCCACCTGATGCTTCTGCTGCCACCCCTAATGCCCCGATCAGATGTCGGGGCTGCAGCTGCTGCCAGCAGGAGGGGCCATTCCCCCCTGCCTGGGTTTTCCTGTCTCTCCATCTCATGGCAGCCCAGAGTTGTACAAAGGTGATGGAGTCTTCTCCCGCCACTGACACCCTGGTCTTGCAACCCCAACCCCCAGGGGGCCAAGCCCCACCGCAATGCAGGGCCATGGCCCCGGCCATTTTTGCAGCCCCTCCGCCCACCCAGGAGGCACCCACTCACCAGCATGGAAGGGCTGAGGCACACACAGCTCCTGCTGCTGCTGTGGGCTCTTCCGCGGACTCTTCCTTCGAGGAGGTCTCGTCTGCTCCCAGGCACGGATGGGCTTCAAGGGGACCTTGCGGACTTCCTCAGCCATCCTGCAAGAAGCCAGGACAAGGCATTGCTTGTGAGAGGTGAGAGGCGACTGCCCCGTTCAGCATCAGGGCCAGTCCACGTATGGCCGTTCCACCAGTGCCTACAGCTGCCAGCAGGGAAACAAGCCAATGGATGTGCTCAAAGTCACCCAGGCAGGCAGCAGTACAGGCAGGATTAGAACCCAGGTCTCCGGACTCCCAGGCCCATCCCGCAGGCCAAACGGCCTCCCTCGGGTCACTCCCGCCTCTCCTTCTGCTGGTTCACAAACTGCCCAGCAGACAGGCTGCATCCAACCACTCAGGATACTTCCTGCCCAGGGAAATTACCCTGATCCCTTCCCCCAGGAATATTGGGGCCGTGGCAGGTCCCAGGTGGGGGAGGGAAGCGGGGTGGGGTGCGGGGGGCTGTCTGGTGAGCAGCAGGAGTTGCTCTGACACCACCGTGAAGGGGAAGGAGCAGAAGGCGGGAGAGCAGCAGGCAGGCTGGCTGTGCCGGGGCAGAGCTTTGTGGCGATTTCGCAGCTCGTCTCTCCAAGGCCTGTGTGGGAGCAGCCGCTACAGAGAATCCCAGGCCTGATTCCCCCCACGCTGGGTCTCCTGAATGACCCCTGCCCTGGGGGGCTCCATTCCTCACCCAGTGTCAACTGCTGACTCTGCAGCAGCTGCACGGCAGGCGTCCTAAGGCACCTCTAGTTCTCTCCAGAGCTCAGGGGGACTGTCCTGCCATCGGACTGTCCTGGTGAATGGAACAATGGCTCCAGGCAACCGGAGAATGCCTGTTCCCCCGGCAACCTCAGTGTCTGGGCACTTACCTGGCCCCATCATGGCAGTGGCTTAGCACACGGGTGTTGTGGTATTTAGTCTCTCAACCCCCACTCCGCAGAGCAGGGACGTGCTCTCCCTTGTTAGCTGAGGCCCAGAGCGGCGGGGACTCACCTGATCTCACGCAGAAGACTTACAGAGGAGCGGGGAACTGAACACAGCTCTCCTGGGTCCCAGCCCAATGCCTCATCTAACCACCTGTGCCGCCTTCCCGTGCCATGCCACCAGCCCTGCCAAACCCTCCTCCTTGTCTCCGTCCCCTCCGGGCTCGACTGGTGCCACCCCTTCTGTCGAGCTGCCCCGGGCTCCCTCCTGTGCGCATGCCGGTGCCCACTTCCTCACTGGCACCAGGCTAGACGCCCGGCACCGGGGCACTTGGCAGACGTGCGCCACCCAGCCAGGAGCTCGGGGAAGGCTCGGTGTGGTTGGCGATGCAATGGAAAAGCAGAGGTGGGCAATAGAAGATTCTCCTACCTGGAGTCAGGAGTGGGCAAAAGCCTGCTCGTAAATGGGCCACCCACTTTCTGCTGCCGGTGGCGGAGCTGGAACTGCTGGCTCAGCGTTCCCCAGCGGCACCTGCCAGCTCTCGCTCTGCCAGAGCCAAGCCTGGCAGTGAGGGGATGAGGCTGTGCCAGCCAGCAGGGGCGTGTCACAATGGGCAGGCGAGTCACAGGCCAGCCAATGTGTGACTCCCCAGCCATGGGATGCCCCAGCCCAGACTTGCTCTGGCCTCGCCAAGGCTTTAGAGCTTGTCCTTCCCCACCGGGGTCATGGGAGGAACCTTCCGCTGTTATACCAATAAAATAAAAACCAACAGGATCTGATGAAAGGGAAAAAGGCAAAATACCACATTTATTGTGAATACAGAAAGAATCATAGTAAGCAGTTCGTTATAGCTATAACATTCCATTCAATCTCATATTTATTCACACATTCATTCATACAAACACACACACACAGGTTCTGCAAGGTTGTTATCATAGTTACCAGCCTTAGAGTTGCTCATGCCAAGCCACTGGCCAGGTGACCTGGACATGAGGAGAGAGCAGGGCCTTGTCAGATGGTCATCTGATGCTTCTGGAAGTTGGTTTGCAGAATCAGACCCCAAAGTTCTCACTTTTTAGAGTCTATTTTTATAGGAATTTCTTCCTATGCCAGTCTATGGGAATTCCTTCATCATGCTGTTGCTGAATCAATCAGCAGATAGCACATTCCTGAGGGCTCCGAGCTGCTAGATGTTATCTTGTTATCTTTGGTTCTCCCATTCTTGAGGCTGTTGGGTGGATTCCAGTCTGCCCTCCGGGGGTCCTCTGCTTATTTCCACTTGACGCCTTCTTCAGCGGATGGACACTGGATTCTTAGGCTGGCACCTCCCTGATCATTCAGTTATTATCCACACCAAGCATCCATCCACATACATCCTCTGTCTCTATTTTAATCACAATTGTTAATACAGCAAAAGGGCGGGGAGTCTCTGGGTGCTGTTTCTGTTGTTCGAGTATTGCTTTGAGTCTCTCTCTCTGTGAATTGCTTTGAGAACAGACTCAGTCTTAGAATGTACGAACACAATTAGCAGCTTGCAGGTTTCACACATAGAGGGAGAGAATCAGCACCAAAAACCAAGAGACCTCTTAATTAGTAATACCCTGTACTTTAAACTATTGGGAATCAAACTCATTTGTGATTTTAATACAGAACTTCTTTAATATGATCCAACACCGCTCCCCACAGTCACAGACGTTAGGCCGGAAGGGACCTGTGGGCTCTTCTAGTCCCAGCTCCTGCAGACCCCAGGCCAGAGCCCCTCCCTGCGTCCATGCTATTGGAGCCAGGGGGTCTCTGGATCCCCGAGTGGGAGGATCACTTCCATCCCGGTTCCTCCTTCTCGTGACAGTGCAGAACGGGGATTCATGAACTCCCTGCACCCCCGGCTCCCAGCCCACCCGAGCGGTTCTTTCCACTTTCCCAAGCTGCCGG
Source organism: Lepidochelys kempii (assembly GCF_965140285.1). Classification (NCBI taxonomy): domain Eukaryota; kingdom Metazoa; phylum Chordata; order Testudines; family Cheloniidae; genus Lepidochelys; species Lepidochelys kempii. The sequence continues at coordinate 9,925,845 of NC_136402.1, forward strand.
GTGCTTTGGCCACGGGATGTAAAACGGTCCCATCTTTGCTTCCTCTCCCACCGCTGCAATGACGCAGAAGCTGCTTTAATAGCAGCCCCCCCTCCCCCGCCCCCGTACTGTGTCCCAGGCCTTGCTAACGCTCAGAGCCACGGCAGCCCCAGGAGATGATTGCTGCGGGGTTCTCGGCCCGGGGAGAGGCAGTGACTCCTAGAAGCAGGGAGAGCAGCAGCACCATAGATCAGGGCTGTCTGGCAATGCCAGTGGCTGCCTGGGGTCTGGCAGCCCAGGCACTCAGAGCAGATTGTCAAAGGCCAAACCCCTCTCACCACCGGCTCTGTAGCTCCCCCTTGCTTTCGGTCTGTCTTAGGCACCATCCTGGCCCTCATCCCCCTGGCATCTGAGCACTGCCCAACCTTGATTGCATTTATTCTAACTGCCCCCTGCAGGGCAGGGCCTGGCTGCTACCCCCACTGTACAGACAGGGAACCGCTGCAGAGAGAGAATAAGGGACTTGCTCGAAGACAAACAGAGCATCTGTGGCAGAGCTGAGAAATGAACATGGGTCTCCTGGGTGCCAGGATGGCACCTTCTCTTCCAACTTCCTGCCCTCTTCGTCCCTGGTTCAGTGGGAGCTCTCTGGGGCACAGGAACTGGCTGGTGCCCAGATGGAGCTGCGTTGCCTATTGCACAGATCTCGCTTTTCCCCAACATTGAAAATGCTGCTCCGACCTTACCAGGGCCCGCCAGGATCCTTGCAGCTGGTCCGTGCTAAATTGTGAATTGTGCTCTGGCCTCCCAGAGCGGGGCAATGGGAGAGGGTGGGGCTGGCGCAAGGCCCTGCTGGATTGCGGCTCACGCGTACGGGGTCCCAGTGCTACAGAGCTCTGTGCCGGGGCAGCGCTTTGTGGGGGTTTCGCAGCTCCTCTCTCCAAGGCTGTGTGGGAGCAGCCGCTGCAGAGAATCCCAGGCCTGATTCCCCCCACGCTGGGTCTCCTGAATGGCCTCTGCCCTGGGGGGCTCCAGTCCTCACCCAATGTCTCCTGCTGACTCTCCAGCAGCTGCACAGCACGTGTCCGAAATCACCTCTAGTCCTCTCCAGAGCTCAGGGGGACTGTCCTGGCATCAGGCTGTTGCTGGCACCCAGTGCCGAGAGGCTGAACAACAGCTTGAGTGGTTCGTTTCCCGGTGTGCTACACCCAGTAATCACAATGGGGTGGAGAAGCAGAAAAGTTTATTTGAAGCTTCAAATAGGTACAGGGAGATTTGAATCTCAAATCCTGTACCCAGAGCAGGAAGTTACACAGGCTTTTATACATCCTTTTTCCCAACATACTTATCCAATAGCAAGCTGCCCCAAGTATCCATATAGCCAGCCAATCCAGTTCCCAGCTAGTTCCCTGATTCTCTGTATCATTTGTTAAACTCTACATAAAGCTGCTTTATTCAGCATTGTTCTTCCATATCTGCCCTGTGTGGCCTTGCTTAGTTTCAGGCAGTCTGACTCCGCAGCATATTGTTGCAGATCCTCAGCATAACTGCTGTGTGTGCTTCCAGGCGGGGGGGCCAAGGACACTTGGGCCTAGTACGCAGAGCTGCTGCGAGTGCCTCCTCAGTGCCATTCCCTCTGGAAGTGATGGTGTCAGCGATGGTGCTGGAGGTGGTCAGGCCTCGGGGTTGGAGCTGGACTCAGGAGGCCGGGGCGTGGGTGGAGCGAGGCTGCTGCTGTGAGACTGAAATACTTGCTCCGGGAGTCACGGGCCTGTTCCTGGCTTGTGGATTGGTGGGAGCCCGGCACAGGAGGGACTCAGGGCCTGACACATGGCTCCAGGGGGTGCTTGGCTCCTGGCCCCGCTGGGCACTGACAGGCCAGGTGCAGGGGGCCAGGCGCAGCACCAGGGAGGACATTGGGGAGGCAGGAGCGCTGAGGTGGGGCTGAGTGGGCAGGTGCTGAGGAGCTGCGGCCGGCTGGCCAGCAGGGAGGAGGAGCAGCACCCAGCTGTGGAGAGCCCATCTGCAGCTCCACACGGGGCGCGGCCAGAGCCTGGCAGGCGGCTGGCTGAAGTGGCACTTTGTGATCTGGCGCAGGCGGGAACTGGCTCCCCACATCTGAACGCTCTGCAGTGCCGGCGGATTCGCATCTAAACCCGGATCTGGCTCCCAATTCACAGCTGGCCCCTCCCCCCGATCTGGAGTGGCTGAGACTCCCGTGCTCTGGGGAAGAGGCCAACAAATGTCAGCTCCTGGGGTGGGCTTCCCCCAGAGACAACCCCGTGCTGGGAAGGGAGGTTCCAAGAGCCGGCAGTTCCAGCACTCACACTCCCAGCTTCCTGGGACTGAGCCAGGAGTAGAGTCCCAGTCCCCGTCCCCTGGCATTAATCCAGGGACTCCGCACTGGGGATGTTCACCTGGCAGCACGCAGCCTCCTGAGAACACACAGGCCAGGGTGCAGGGCGATGGCTCCCAGAGAGAAACGGCAGGAGGGCAATGCTGGGAACTCCCAGGCCGTCTTCAGCTCAAGCATGAGGGCACCCCAGCATCCTGGAGAGCAGGAATCTAGCTTCAGCTCAGCCTTTATGTCCCTCCATTCTCTGTGCTAGATGGGTTGGTCTCCCGGAGGGACGAAAGTGCCCATCAGGAGTTCCTGGCTTATCCAACGTCAGTTTCCCGCTCTTGTGAAAAAAACGGTGGCTTCCCTTACACAGGAGCTGGTGTTCTTCAGGCTGGGCTGGGCCTGTACACGTTCCCCTGTCGGGGTGTGTGCACCCAGGGCCTGTGAGTCGCAGACATTTGCCAACAAACATTTGCCAACAGACGTTGGCCCCCTGCTCTCCCCGTGTGCTCAGGGACCACCATCAAAAAGGCACATCTGCCACCTCCCTCTCAAGTCCTTCGCACCTGCATACTGCCAGGGGAACATCCCCATTTCTACTGAGGCCTCAGGGACATGGTTTATGATGAACCAGCTGGAGTTGATCTCTTCCCCCCCCCCCCCCCCCGGCGTGTTGCGCCCCTACGGCTAGCTGGGGATCCAAACTGACACTCCCCGGTTTGAGCCCCTGCCTAGCCAGACTGGGAAATGCATATGATACAGAGCACAGCGCCCTCTAACACCTGGCAGGGGGGCTGAGAGATGGGGGGTGTAGGGTACAGAGCACAGTGCCCCCTAACGCCTGCCAGGGGCCCTGGAAGCTGGGGGAATATGTAGGATCCGGAGCACAGCATCCCCTAACACCAGGCTGGGGGGCAGGGAGAGGGGGGATATGTGGGGTACAGAGCACAGCGCTCCCTAACACCAGGACACGAGGTCTCGTCCATCTCAGGGCGGAAATGATCACACCCTTCGAATGGGGGATCTGCCACGGGCACTGGCAGGAGCGCGCTGCTTTACATTAAGGTTCTTTGGCTGACGGGCGAACCTCACCCCGCCCTGCGTTTCGAGTGTGAACAGCTGTCGATGGAAACCCAGACGGCAGAGATGGAGCAGGACTAACCGGGGTCACTGAGTCTCGCCCTCACCCCGTGTCTACACTGTACAAGGGTGGGAAATAGCAGGTGCCTTTTCTTGCTCTGATACGATTTTGGAGATGCCGACGCTTGCGACAGCTTTCTCCCTGTGTGGGTTGTGGGATCCAGGGGAGCCGTCTGTGTGCTCTGTACAGAACAAGGTGTGTAGATCGTTTATACCTCAATATATCACTGTAAATACAGTTATTTAATATATCAAATAAAAGCTGAACAATACGTCAAAAAACATCAAAATGAAACAGAGGATTGCTATGTACAGGGGGGATTGCTATGTACAGGGGGGATTGCACGTGACTAGTTAACTGCTCGAGAGCTTTCATCACCGTGTACTTTCTGACAGGTTTCCGCGCCCTGTGTAGGGTTTACGTCCCGCCCTCCGTCCCCGTTTCCGGTCATGTACATTTTTGGTGCCGTCGGCCCTTTTGAACATTTCTTTTGTATTGTTTTCTGTGTTTAGCCGGGGGAAGGTTGCTTTCTTGTGTTTTGACATATTTAGAGAAAAAGTATGAACAAGTAGAAAGAAAGGCTGTAAGGGGTTCGCGGCTCCCTCCCGGTCCATCAGGGTGGGAGACCACGCCCCTCGCTACGATACTTCCGGGGTATCTTGGTTCAGGGGAAAATTAGCCCAGTGTTAATGGTTCAGGCCTGCAGTCAGGCCGAGCAATGGTAGAGAGTCTGTTTGCCTGGGGCCCTCATTCAGGGCAGGGCTGCAGTCAAGGAGGGGCTCTGGCCTACAATCAGGCAGGCAGAGCAGCAGAAGGTCCATTTGCCTGGCCCTTGATCAGGGCGGGGCAGCAATCAAGTAGGGGGGCTCTGGCCTACAGTCCGGCAGAGCTGTCGCCGTCTAGGGGAGCTTAGCTCTCTGGTGGGAGAGTCAGCACAACCGTCTGGCGTCCTGATTCAGGCGGGTGCCAGACCAATCAGGCCTCCTGACAACCAGGTGGGGAACCTGCCACTCCTGACGGTGGCGTGGCGGTGGTAGGGGAACCCAGGCCTTCCCGCTCCACTGCGTCCCCACCCAGGGCCCTAAACAGCAGCGGAGTGGTCCGCCACTGGGTCAGCGGGGAAAATCCGATCACAACACGCTGGCCGGCTTGTAGTCAATAACACAGCTGAACCCGATTCGGCTGCCCTGGGCTCCTTCCTACACACCCATTCCGTGTGTACATGGGTTCCAGGGTTGTTGTTCGCTTCGCTGGGGTAGACGGCTAGTGGCAGACCCACCAGCTCCTTGGAGTCCCCGGCGTCTGGCAGCGCCGGCAGCCCCTCTGGCTCTCTGTCAGGATAGCGCTCTCCATTAGGGGAGCAGGGAAAAGATGTCCTGCTCCTCCAGCAGCTCTCTCCCAGCTCAGCTGGAGGGGCGGCCTTTTATAGTTCCGCTTCCTGTCCCGCCCCTCTGCTTCCGGCAGGGTGGCATGCGGTGGGAGACAAGCCTGCTTTCTGCAACCCTCCTGCCCCCAACAACCCACTTCAGCGAGTCCCAAAATCAAATCCACTTACCAGGGGCCTCCTCTCCACTTTGTGCTTCGCCAACATCCGGGGTAGAAAAGAGCTCCTGGCCGCAGGCATCTCTGACCTCCGAGTCATCTTCTGCCTCTGGGTCCCCCTCCACATCCTCGTCCAAGATTTCCTCCTCCTGGCTCGGTCCACTCTCAACTGACATGCGAGCCACCGAAGTATCCACAGTGGTGTTCGCAATGGAGGTGGGGTCGCCGCGGAGTATCATGTCCAGCTCTTTGGAGAACCGGCAGCTCATAGGCACAGCACCGGAGTGGCGGTTTGCCTCCCGCGCCCTGTGCTCGGCGTTCCGCAGCTCCTTCACTTTCATCCTAAACTGCCGTGTGTCCCGGTCATCGCCCCTTTCTGTCATGCATCGTGAAATCTGTCCGTAGGTGTAATGATGCTGGTACTGGCGGGACCCGACTGAGAGTGCCAGTTCAGGACAAACTGCTTCAAGCAGGGCAGTTACAGCCGAAGGCTGGGGGTTTTTCACCTCCAAGGCAAACCAAACCAGCCAAACAGAGCAGACTTTGGTCTCACCGCACTGGCTCACCACAAGTCACACAAGCAATTCCCTTAGGCACTCCAGTTTCCCAGTATCACCAATTGTTATGGGGACAAATGGTTATGAAAACCAATACCCCAGGAAAAGAAAAAAGGCTCTCTTGATCCCAAAGGACTGTTGCCGGCACCCAGTGCTGAGAGGCTGAACAACAGCTTGAGTGGTTCGTTACCCGGTGTGCTACACCCAATAATTACAACGGGGTGGAGAAGCAGAAAAGTTTATTTGCAGCTGCAAAAAGGTACAGGGAGAATAAAATCTCAAATCCTGCACAACAGAGCAGGAAGTTACACAGGCTTTTATACATCCTTTTTCCCAGCATACTTATCCAATAGCAAGCTGCTCCAAGTATCCATATAGCCAGCCAATCCAGTTCCCAGCTAGTTCCCTGATTCTCTGTATCATTTGTTAAACTATACATAAAGCTGCTTTATTCAGCATTGTTCTTCCATATCTCCCCTGTTTGGCCTTGCTTAGTTTCAGGCAGTCTGACTCTGCAACATACTGTTGCAGATTCTCAGCATAACTGCTGTGTGTGCCTCCAGGCGGGGGGGCCAAGGACACTTGGGCCTAGCACACAGAGCTGCTGCGAGTGCCTCCAGGCAGGAGGGGGGGGGCCCAAGGACACAGGGGCCTAGTGCGAGGGGGCTTCATCGCCACTCGTGGTCCTCGAGTTACCTAGTGGCCATGCCCCAGTGTTCCCAACAGGACCAAGCCCCAGACCCAGGTCAATATACAAATCAGATCTCGTCCCAAATCACGCTCTTGCCAATCCTTTAGAATCTAAAATCTAAAGGTTTTGTTCATAAAAGGAAAAAGCTATAGATGAGAGCTAGAATTGGTGAAATGGAATCAATGACATACAGTCATGGCCAAGTTCTTGGTTCAGACTTGCGGCAGCGACAGAATAAACTGCAGGTTCAAATCAAGTCTCTGGAGAACATCCACAGCTGGGATGCGTCTTTCAGTTCTTGGTTCAAAGCTTCAGTGTAGCAAAGTCCCTCCAGAGGGATGAAGCAGGACTGAAGACAAGATGGAGGAGCTGCAGCAGCTTTTTATATTCTCTTGCCATGTGGTCTTTCTTTCTTTGTCCCAAAACAAGCTGTCCATCACGTGGCCTGGAAAAACCTCCGAGTTCTGTCCATAGGCAGGTCCCTGCACACCGTGCTGAGTCCCAAGGCTTGTCTGCCTTCTCTCAAGGGGTCAATTGTGTAGCTGATGGTCCTTAATCGGTCATCAAGCAGGCTAGGCATTGCATCCGATGAAGTGAGCTGTAGCTCACGAAAGCTTATGCTCAAATAAATTTGTTAGTCTCTAAGGGCCACAAGTCCTCCTTTCCAACTTGTCTGGGATGTCACCCAGAAGCATAGTACAAATTTGAACCACAGACACTATAGATCCAATACTTATAACTTAAAATACAAAAATGACAGAAACATATAGAGAGCATAATCATAACCAGCAAACCACAACCTTGCATTAGACACCTTATTTGACCCCCCTTTATACAAGATTTGGTGCCACTACAGGACCTTGGTTGCAACAATGATCTATATGGTCCCAGTTCAAGTCAATAACGTCACAGTAGGTATCATAATTGCTACGTCCGGAGTGCAGCTGGGACTGTACAGCCTCCTCTCCCCAAATGCTGATGAGGTCCAGCAGCTCAGCATAGCTCCAAGCAGGTGGATCGCCTGGTGCGTGGAGCAGGCCTGGCCACCTGGAAAGATGCGCTGCACTCATCACTGAGCAAACAGGAAGGGGACTGTCAAAATGGCAAAGGAGTTTACGGAGTGGGGATGATGGATGGTCACCTGAGGGCCGGGCAGTAGAGTTCAAACCGATGACCAGAGAGGCGAGAGCAGGCATTGTGGGACACCTCCCGGAGGCCAATCGCAGCGCCGTAATCGACCTCGGTGTCTACACTGGCACCGCAGCCTGTAGCCCCGGTGCAGAAAGTTTTTTAAACTGTGCAGGGCTTTTTTTAAAGCGCTGCAACTGCCCTGTTTCCGCGCCCTGAGTGGCGTGGCCGTGCGTCCACCTCACCAGTTGCAGCGCAGAAAGCTGCTTTACCGCGCTGCAACTTGCCAGCGTAGACAGGAGCAGCCCTCTGTGTAGAAAGAAGTGGTTCAGGACTATTTAGCAAAGCTGGATGAGCACAAGTCCATGGGGCCGGATGCGTTGCATCTGAGAGTCCCAAAGGAGTTGACGGATGTGATTGCAGAGCCATTGGCCATTATCTTTGAAAACTCTTGACGACTGGAAAAAGGCTAATGTAGTGCCCATCTTTAAAAAAGGGAAGAAGGAGGATCCCGGGAACTACAGGCCAGTCAGCCTCACCTCAGTCCCTGGAAAAATCGTGGAGCAGGTCCTCAAGGAATCAATTCTGAAGCACTTAGAGGAGAGGAAAGTGATCAGGAACAGTCAGCATGGATTCACCAAGGGCAAGTCATGCCTGACTAATCTAATTGCCTTCTATGACACGATAACTGGCTCTGTGGATGAGGGGAAAGCGGTGGACATGTTGTTCCTTGACTTTAGCAAAGCTTTTGACACTGTCTCCCACAGTATTCTTGCCAGCAAGTTAAAGAAGTATGGGCTGGATGAATGGACTATAAGGTGGATAGAAAGCTGGCTAGATTGTTGGGCTCAATGGGTAGTGCTCAATGGCTCCATGTCTAGTTGGCAGCCGGTATCAAGTGGAGTGCCCCAAGGGTCGGTCCTGTGGCTGGTTTTGTTCAATATCTCCATGAATGATCTGGAGGATGGTGTGGATTGCACCCTCAGCAAGTTTGCAGATGACCCTAAACTGGGAGGAGAGGTAGATACGCTGGAGGGTGGGGATAGGATACAGAGGGCCCTAGACAAATTGGAGGATTGGGCCAAAAGAAATCTGATGAGGTTCAGCAAGGACAAGTGCAGAGTCCTGCACTTAAGATGGAAGAATCCAATGCACCGCTACAGACTAGGGACCGAATGGCTCGGCAGCAGTTCTGCAGAAAAGGACCTAGGGGTTACAGTGGATGAGAAGCTGGATATGAGTCAACAGTGTGCCCTTGTTGCCAAGAAGGCCAATGGCATTTTGGGATGTATAAGTAGGGGCATTGCCAGCAGATGGAGGGACGTGATCGTTCCCCTCTGGATTTGACACTGGTGAGGCCTCATCTGGAGTACTGTGTCCAGTTTTGGGCCCCACACTACAAGAAGGATGTGGAAAAATTGGAAAGAGTCCAGCGGAGGGCAACAAAAATGATTAGGGGTCTGGAACACATGACTTTTGAGGAGAGGCTGAGGGAACTTGGGATGTTTAGTCTACGGAAGAGAAGAATGGGGGGGATTTGATAGCTGCTTTCAACTACCTGAAAGGGGGTTCCAAAGAGGATGGCTCTAGACTGTTCTCAGTGGTACCAGATGACAGAACAAGGAGTAATGGTCTCAAATTGCATTGAGGGAGGTTTAGGTTGGATATTAGGAAAAACTTTTTCACTAGGAGGGTGGTGAAACACTGGAATGTGTTACCTAGGGAGGTGGTGGAATCTCCTTCCTTAGAAGTTTTTAAGGTCAGGCTTGACAAAGCCCTGGCTGGGATGATTTAGTCGGGGATCGGTCCTGCTTTGAGCAGGGGGTTGGACTAGATCACCTCCTGAGGTCCCTTCCAACCCTGATATTCTATTATTCTATGATTCTATGATTCTATGAAGGGTAAGTTCTCTTCCCCCTCCCCCTCCGCCCCCCCTGCAGCTTGCTATACTTTCCTTGTATAATGACAGGTTTCAGAGTAGCAGCCATGTTAGTCTGTTTTCGCAAAAAGAAAAGGAGGACTTGTGGCACCTTAGAGACCAACGCATTGGATGCTCATGAAAGCTTATGCTCAGATAAATTTGTTAGTCTCTAAGGTGCCACAAGGACTCCTTTTCTTTATACTTTCCTTGTCTCACTAACCAAAAAGGATCTCTTCCTGTTTTCTATGCTCTCCTTCTCTCACTAACCAAAAAAAGGATCTTTCCCACTTTTGCACAGCTCTGTGTTCTGCTTAGTAACAAAAAAGGATCTTTCTCTCTCTTTCTGTTTTCTGTACTTTACACAGCCTTGTGTCACTGACACAGGATCTCTAGCTCATTTTTCGGCCGTGTGATTTCTTTCACCCGACCTTCTCAACCTTCCTTTAGAGTTTCCTCTTTTCTTTAATGAGCCTTTGCTTTTTAAAATTGATTTCAATTTTTTTACTCTTATTATTTTTTAGTCCCAACAACAATAACCTTTTACCACGTTCTTACTAATCTATAAAACACACTCCTCTCTCTTGTTGCTTTCTATAGTTTCCCCTCTTCCTTCTATTTAAAATCACCTTTCTTTCCTTTTTTCTTCTAAGGCTAAGCAATCTTTCTTTTTTTAAAACTCCTTTCCTTTAAAACTCCTTTAATTCTCTGTCATGAGGGGGCGTGGTCTCCTGCCCTGGCAGCCTGGGAGGGAGCCGCGAACACCCCCTGGTGGGCAGAACCAGGACACCCATGGCAGCAGAGGGGCGGGGCAGGAAGCGGCACTATAAAAGGCTGGGCCTCCAGCTCAGAAGGGAGAGAGCTGCCAGATGAGCAGCATGTCTCTTCCCCACTGTGGAAGCATAGACGTAACGGAGAGTGCTATCCTGACAGAGACCCAGCGGGGCTGCCAGATGCCAGGGACACTGAGAAGCTGGTGGGGCTGCCACTCACTGTCCTCCCCCAGAGCTCGCTGTTGCCGGCAGGGAAAGGGCTGGGGGGAGTCCTCCTCTCTGGCCCCTATCCCGGAGCAGCCTTCCTGCACCCCAAACTCATCCCCAGCCCTGCCTCACCCCAGAGCCCACACCCCCAGCCAGAGCTTTCACCTCTCCACCTCACCCTCAACCCTCGCCCTGAGCCCCTCCAACACCCCAAACACCTTATCCCCAGTCCTAGCCAGAGCCCTCATCCCCCCATACCCCAACCCTCTGCCCCAGCCCTGAGCCCCCTCCAACACCACAAACCCCTCACCTCCAGCCCTAGACAGAGCCTCATCCCCCTACACCCCAACCCTCTGCCCCAGCCCTGAGCCCCCTCCAACACCACAAACCCCTCATCTCCAGCCCTAGACAGAGCCCTCATCTCCCTACATTCCCCAACCCTCTGCCCTAGCCCTGAGCCTCTCTAACCCCCCAAACCTCCCAGCCCCAAACAGAACCCTCACCCCCTGCACCCTGACTCTTGCCCTGAGCCCCTCCCAAACCCCTCAGCCCCGCACCCCCTCCCTCTGCACCCCCTCCCATCCCCAAACTCCCTCCCAGAGCCTGCAGCCTGCACCCCAATACTCTGCCTAAGCCTAGGGCCTGCACCCCAGATGTCCTTCCTTACCCAAACTGCCTCCCGGAGCCTTGGGCAGGTGGGGGGCGAAGTAGGGGCGGGTTCTGGGCACCACCAAAATATCTACAGACCTGCCACCCATGAACCCATGTACACATGGAATGGGCGTGTAGCAAGGAGCCCAGGGCAGCCGAATTGGGTTCAGCTGTGTTATTGACTACAAGCCGGCCAGTGTGTTGCTGTCGGATTTTCCCCACTGACGCAGTAACGGACTGCTCCACGGCTGTTAGGGCCCTGGGATGGGACGCAGTGGAGCGAGAGGGCCTGGGTTCCCCTACCACCGCCACCCCACCGTCAGGAGTAGCAGCCTCCCCACTTGGTTGTCAGGAGGCCTGATTGCTCTGGCACCCGCCTGATTCAGGACGTCAGACGGTTGTGCTGACTCTCCCACCAGAGAGCTAACCTCCCCTAGACGGCGACGGCTCTGCCGGACTGTAGGCCAGAGCCCCCCTACTTGATTGCTGCCCCGCCCTGATCAAGGGCCAGGCAAATGGACCTTCTGCTGCTCTGCCTGCCTGACTGTAGGCCAGAGCCCCTACTCGACAGCAGCCCTGCCCTGAATGAGGGCCCCGGGCAAACAGACTCTCTACTGTTGGTCGGCCTGACTGTAGGCCAGAACCATGAACACTGAGCTATTTCCCCTGAACCAAGGTACCCCGGAAGTATCGTAGCGAGGGGCGTGGTCACCCGCCCAGACGGATGGGGAGGGAGCCGCGAACCCCCTACAGCCTCTCTTTCTACTCGTTCATACTTTTTCTCGAAATATGTCAAAACACAGCACGCTGTTAGGGCCTTGGGCGGGGACGCAGTGGAGCGGGAGGACTTGGGTTCCCCTATCCCCGCCACCCCACCGTCAGGAGTGGCAGCCTACTTGGTTGCTGCCCCGCCCTGATCAAGGGCCAGGCAAATGGACCTTCTGCTGCTCTGCCTGCCTGACTGTAGCACAAGCATGCAACCTTCCCCCAGCCAAACACAGAAAAATAATACAAAAGAAATGTTCAAAAGGGCTGATGGTGCCAAAAATGTACACGACCGGAAACGGGGACGGAGGGCGGGACGTAAACTCTACACGGGGCATGGAAACCTGTCAAAAAGTACATGGTGATAAAAGCTATTGAGCGGTTAACTACTCACGTGGCTGGGCAGGGCAGGCGGCCAATGGGGAGAAAGCCATGGTGCGGCATGATGTGTTCCACCCTGCTCCAGGCGGGCTCTGGTGCACCAAACCCCCAGAGTAGGGAGGCTGGCTTTTACTGGGGCAGCTGGGCAACTTCAATGACTGGGTTCTCCCTTGTATGCATCAGTCTCATCCTGTGCAAGAGTGTCCGTAGGCTGGCGCGGGCTGGACGGTGTTTCTTGCAGGCCTTGAGGATCAGCATGGTCTGCAAAGCCAGGCACCTGACAGAGGACTTGCTGTCCTGCTGGAAGCCTTTGAGGACTAAGATTGAAAGAAAGGAAATGGAGGTCAGAGCCATGGTGCTCTGAAAAGCCCTGGCAGAGCAAGCCAGCGCTGTACCTCTCAGCCCGCGACAAGAAGGCAGCAGGCTGGGAGGCGGGAGGCAGGGGACTAGCAGGAACAACCACCAACCCTCACTAAACATCCCCACTGCCCTTCATAGCTGGGGGAGCCCCCAGACACAGGCAAGAAGTCACAATGAACCCCATTCACTCAAAAAGAAAAGGAGTACTTGTGGCACCTTAGAGACTAACCAATTTATCTGAGCATAAGCTTTCATGAGCTACAGCTCACTTCATTGGATGCATACTGTGGAAACTGCAGAAGACATTATATACACAGAGACCATGAAACAATACCTCCTCCCATCCCACTCTCCTGCTGGTAATAGCTTATCTAAAGTGATCACTCTCCTTACAATGTGTAAGCCCTCTACACCAACATTCCACACAAAGATGGACTACAAGCCGTCAAGAACACTATCCCCGATAATGTCACGGCTAACCTGGTGGCTGAACTTTGTGACTTTGTCCTTACCCATAACTATTTTACATTTGGGGAGAATGTATACCTTCAGATCAGCGGCACTGCTATGGGTACCCGCATGGCCCCACAGTATGCCAACATTTTTATGGCTGATTTAGAACAACGCTTCCTCAGCTCTCGTCCCCGAACGCCCCTACTCTACTTGCGCTATATTGATGACATCTTCATCATCTGGACCCATGGAAAAGAACCCCTTGAGGAATTCCACCATGATTTCAACAATTTCCATCCCACCATCAACCTCAGCCTGGTCCAGTCCACACAAGTGATCTACTTCCTGGACACTACAGTGCTAATAAACAATGGTCACATAAACACCACCCTATACCGGAAACCTACTGACCGCTATTCCTACCTACATGCCTCCAGTTTTCACCCTGACCACACCACACGATCCATCGTCTACAGCCAAGCTCTGCGATACAACTGCATTTCCTCCAACCCCTCAGACAGAGACAAACACCTACAAGATCTCTATCAAGCATTCTTACAACTACAATACCCACCTGCAGAAGTGAAGAAACAGATTGATAGAGCCAGAAGAGATCCCAGAAGTCACCTACTACAGGACAGGCCTAACAAAGAAAATAACAGAACGCCACTAGCCGTCACCTTCAGCCCCCAACTAAAACCCCTCCAATGCATTATTAAGGATCTACAACCTATCCTGAAGGATGACCCAACACTCTCACAAATCTTGGGAGACAGGCCAGTCCTTGCCTACAGACAGCCCCGCAACCTGAAGCAAATACTCACCAACAACCACATACCACACAACAGAACCACTAACCCAGGAACCTATCCTTGCAACAAAGCCCGTTGCCAACTGTGCCCACATATCTATTCAGGGGACACCATCACAGGGCCTAATAACATCAGCCACACTATCAGAGGCTCGTTCACCTGCACATCCACCAATGTGATATATGCCATCATGTGCCAGCAATGCCCCTCTGCCAGGTACATTGGTCAAACTGGACAGTCTCTACGTAAAAGAATAAATGGACACAAATCAGATGTCAAGAATTATAACATTCATAAACCAGTCGGAGAACACTTCAATCTCTCTGGTCACGCAATTACAGACATGAAGGTCGCTATCTTACAACAAAAAAACTTCAAATCCAGACTCCAGCGAGAAACTGCTGAATTGGAATTCATTTGCAAATTGGATACTATTAATTTAGGCTTAAATAGAGACTGGGAGTGGCTAAGTCATTATGCAAGGTAGCCTATTTCCCCTTGTTTTTTCCTACCCATCCCCCCCCCCGCCCCCAGACGTTCTGGTTAAACTTGGATTTATGCTGGAAATGGCCCACCTTGATAATCATACACATTGTAAGGAGAATGGTCAGTTTGGATGAGCTATTACCAGCAGGAGAGTGAGTTTGTGTATGTATGGGGGTGGGGAGGTGAGAAAACCTGGATTTGTGCTGGAAATGGCCCACCTTGATTATCATGCACATTGTAGGGAGAGTGGTCACTTTGGATAAGCTATTACCAGGAGGAGAGTGAGTTTGTGTGTGTGTGTGGTTTTTTTTTTTTTGGGGGGGGGGGTGAGAAAACCTGGATTTGTGCTGGAAATGGCCCACCTTGATTTTCATACACATTGTAAGGAAAGTGGTCACAAGGGGAGCAAGGGGAGTAACTCGCCCCTGCAGGCCCAGTGCAGCATGTCCCCCAGCATTGCACTAGCAACGGTCTAGAACCGGGGGAGGCAGAGCCCAGCGCAGAGAGACTGGGGACAATGAGAGCAGGAGGAGTCATGGGACCCATCACCAGGGACTGAGGGAAGCTCAGCAGGGACGGGAAGTCTGGGTAGCAAAGTCAGCAAACGTTGCCCTCGAGTGGGGACCTGGGTAAGGAATGAACTAACGTCCAGTCTCCATCTCAAGGGCAAGCTCCTAATCCCAGCCCCTTCTCCCATCCCCCTCCCTCCACTGACCTCAGGTCCAGGAGCGTGAGGTCACCTTGGACTCCTCTTCTCTGCATTGCGCCTCTCTCACTCCATCCTGGAGCTCCCCACAACCCCCACTTTCTGCGCCGCACCCAGCCTGCCGGCTCTCTCCTGCCGGCTCTCTCCTGCAGCCTGTCCTCTAGCCTCCCCCTCCTGCCAGACCTTCCCTTGCCCCTCCTGCAGCCCCTGCGCTCACTCCCTGCTCTTCCCCACGTCGCACCAAGCACCTTGCCCTCGTCTCTTGGGGTCTACACAGCCTCCCCTGACCCACTCCCCATTGCTTTGGCTCCTTTGGCCCCTCCCATCCCTTTCACTGTGTCCCCTCCCACCTCCCTCCTTCTCTTCTGCTGCCCCAGCCTCTGGGGGCATATCATCCAAGCGCCCCCCTCCAGCTGCCGGAGGGGAGGCCCTGCCACAGGGGGGATGGAGCAGCTGCAGCAGCTCAATGGCCCTGAGCACCCAGAGCAGGGGGTCTTCATCTGGCAGCCTGGCAGGAGCTGATGCCAAAGCGTCCCGGGGGCAACTGACAAAGGGGGTGAAGAGACACCTGGGTTCAGAGGGTGCTCTCAAGGCGATCCTGTGTAAATCTGCTGACCCTGCGGAGCAGACTTTGGTCCTAGGGGAACAGCGGGGAGAGTCCTTGGAGATAGAATGATGGGGCTCCACCCAAGGCCCACTGGAGTCAGAGGACAGACCTGTCCACATCAGGGCTCATTAGATTGGACTCCTACCGAGGATCTTGCTGAGTTACTATTCCAGGCCCAGGTTTTCCCTGCCAGGGAGCGCTGTACCACGAGCCTGCTCAGTGCAGTTAGGAGATGGCCAGAGTCACAGGCTGCTCACCTTGAATTTGTGTTGACCGGAGATGAATTTGGTCAGCCAGGTGATTCTTCCCACTGCCCTCAGCCGCACATGCACCTCCTTGGATGCGGTCCAGGGGAGCAGGACCTGAGAGAAACAGATTGGGACAAATTGCGAAGGAGAAGGACCAAAAAATAGCACAAGCACATAGAGTGAAAATCAGAAAGGCTAAGGCAAAAATGAGTTCTAACTGGCAAGGGACATAAAAGGCAAAGAGAAGCAGCTCTGTAAATGCATTAGGAGAAAGACAAAGGAAAGTGTGGGGCCAAACTCAGCAGGGAAGCAGAGCAAATAATGGATGATACAGACAAAGCCAAGGTGTTTAATGCCTTTTTTGCTTCAGTTTTCACTAAAAAGGTTAATGGCGACTAGATGATGACCACAATATTAACAACAAGGGGGAAGAAATACAGGCCAGAGTAGGGAGAGAACAGATAATAGACAATTTAGGTCAGTTAGATGTATTCAAGTTGGCAGAGCCTCATGATATTCACACGAGATGGAGCTAGACAAAGCAATCTCTGAACCTTTAGGAGGGCTGAAGGTCCCAGAGGACTGGAGAAGGGCAGCCACAGAGCCTATCTTCAGAAAGGGGAACAAGGAGGCCCCACGGAATTATCCACCTGTCAGCCTATCTTTGGTACCCAGAAAGATTATTGAACAAATTATTAAAGAGTTTGTAAGAACCTAGAGGAGAAAATAGGGTGATAAGGAATAGCACCATGGATTTGTCCACAACAAACCATGCCAAACAAATCTAACTTCCTTCTTTGACCGGGTTACTTGCCTAGTGGATGGAGGGAGGCAGTATATGATGATGTATATGAAGTTTCATAAGGCTTTTGACACAGTTCCACAAGACATTCTCATAAGCAAACTAAGCCAATATGATCCAGATGAGACTACTCTAAAGTGGGCACACAACTGATGGAAAGGCAATCCTCAAAGAGGAGTTATCACTGACTCGCTGGCAAACTAGGAGGGTGTCTGAAGTGGGGTCCCCCAGGGGTGTGCCTGGGTCCAGTACTGCTCAATATTTTCATGAAGAACTTGGTTAACAGAGAGGAGAGTATGCTTGTCAAGTTGGCGGATGACACCAAGCTGGGGAGAATTACAAGCACTTTGGAGGACAGATTAGACTTCAGAATGAGCTTGCCAAATTGGAGAGTTGGTCTGAAGTCAACAAGATGAAATTCAGTCAAAACCAATGTGACGTAACGCACTTAGGAAGGAAAACTCAAATGCATAAAAACAAAGTGAGGGATAACTGGCTAGGTGGCAGGAATGCAGAAAAGGATCTGGGGGTTATCCCGAATCTCACACTGAATAGGAATCAAGAGTGTGATGCTGTTGTGAAAGAGGGAAATGTCATTCTGAGGTGTATTAGCTTGGAGCACTGTGTCCAGTTCTTGGCACCCCGCTTTAAGAAAGATGTGAACAAACTGGGGCCCGTCCAGAGGACAGCGACAAAAATGATCAGAGGTTTAGAAAACCTGACCTATGAAGAAAGAGTGAATGACTTGGGCATGTTTCGTCTTGAGAAGACGGAGGGGGCACCTCCTAACACTCTTCCAATACGTTAAGGGCTGTTTCACAGAGGATGGTGACTAATTGTTCTCCACGTCCTCTGAAGGTAGGACAAGAAGTAATGGGCTTAATCTGCAGCAAGGGAGATTGAGGTTAAATATTTGGAAAAAGTCTAAGGGTGGCTAGGCACTGGAACAGGTGACCTAGGGAAGTGGTGGACTCCCCATCATGGATGTTTTAAAAAAACAGGCTGAACAAACACTCCTCAGGGACGGTCGAGGAATGCTTGGCCCTGCCTCAGTGCAGGGGGTGGAGTAGATGACCTCTTGAGATCTCTTCCAGCCCTGCACTTCTGTGATTCCCTCTTCCCAAGCCCTGGGATCGAGAAGACTGAATATCTGCTGAGGACATTTCCCTCTTTTTGGAGCACAAACCACCCACAGAATCGACTTCCTGTGGCCCCAGAACTAGAACGTTGGGGGAATCTAGCTCTGGGCTCTGGCCAGTATTGGTGGGGCCCATGGTGAACACAAATGAATCCCGGGCTCAGATGAGGCTCAGTGGAGAACACGGCAGATCCTGCCTTCCTCCACCCCCATGCCATGCAGACTTTTTCAGATATAGCGGGGGCACTTGGTCCTCCAGCCCAAGAACCTTTGTCTAGAACGTACTCTGAGGAGCAGAAGGCACGGGGGTGTCCCATGCTTGGGATTAAATGGAGCCTTGGTCCCAGAGCCCCACCCCAGCTACAGGACTCATCCCCTTCCTGCCCCCATGCCTCCACAGAGGAGAAACCACAGCAATTGGCGTTACCCAGCCAGGCGACGAACCAATGCCCTGGCGTGTGACACGTCCCAGGCCATGGCAGCCCCTGCTATTCCAGCTCACCCACTCACTTGTACCCGCAGGGGACCTACTGCAAACTCCTCCTGGCAACAGGACCCCACCCGCTTTTGCTGTCCCCAGGGAGGCCACTGCACACAGTCTAACGCATGAGAAGAGCCAGGAAGGACTCCGCATTTGAGGGGGAGGGGAGATTTCCAGCCAAGCTTCACTTCCCCTGGCCTGTGTGCATCTCAAGCAGCCGATCTCAGGCCTGTGCCCCCAGCCATGCACTGGGGATGAATGTGCTTGTGAAGGGAGTGTCTGTTCCCCACTAATTGCCGGTCCTCAGCTGAAGCGCTGCCAAGGAGCTGTGATCATTACACTCTTATGCCAGCGCCAGGTAACCCAGGGACACGAGCGACTTGCAGGATTCCCCCTCGGTTTGGGGCGGCTCCTCATGGCTAGTTTGGGGCTTACGTTGTTGTATGGAGCAGCCTCCACGCCCGGGTTGGTCTCTGCTGGAGGCAGGGAGAAGACGCTGGAGAAGCAGACGGTGAGCAGGCTGGATAGCTCCATTCCCCGCAGCAGTGGCTTCACTTTCCTAAGAGAAGAGACACGCGCGGATTGGAGGGCTGAGGCGAGACTGATGCACTGATGTTGGCCTCAGGCTCCCAGGACATGATGGGCAGGCTTCTGGGAAGCTGAGAGCAGGTCGCCAGCGGCACTGAGAGAGAGCCCCCCATGGCGCAGGCTGTGCCACGTGCCAGGGCTCAGCCTGCCCAGCCTCTGAGCCACAGGGAGTCGCTGAGCTGCCGGAGGGATGCAGCTGGCAGAGCTGGCGGCGACTCCGGTGGCTCTGCTCCGGCAGTGCCCAACTGCCCCTCTCCCCCCGGAGCCATCGCCTGCGGGTCCCAGAGGGGACCGGTCCAACCCCCTCGCTCCCTCCCCCACATCTTCACACGGCCACTTGGAGAGGTCGCCAGGCACCGAAGGATCCTCCACCACCAACCCACGGGTGCCACGTGCCCGGGGGAATCGGAAGACGGGGGAGGAGCAGAGGGGGCAATGCCCTGGAGAACTGGCCATGCCAAGAGGCTGGCGTGTCTGGCTGCACACAGCACTAGCTGGGGCTGGGCGGGCAGGCCGGGTACCTCAGCTCCATGATGGCGAGCATCGCTTGCTGACGCACCCCGCTGGTCAGGGAGTCGACGGACTCAAGATCAATCAGCTCCTGGGGAGACAATGTGGGGAAGTGCCAGCCGGGCTCCGAGCTCCCGTAAGGCTCCAACTGGGGAGCAAAGCGCAGGGCCTGCAACACGTGGCCTCGGCAGACAGGTCGTCCTACTGTGGGCTTGACGGTGTGCAGGGCTCCAGCTGGGGAGCGCAGTGCAGGGCCTGTGGTCAGTGCCCCAGCGTCACGCACCAGTGCACTGCAAAGGCTCCATCAGCATTAGCGCCCAGGGACTCCACCTGAGATCAGGCTCCTTGTGTCAGGTGCTGCACACACACGGTGAGAGCCAGTCCCTGCCCCAGAGAACTCACGAGCTAACTGGATGAGACAAGGCATGGGAGGGAAACTGAGGCACAGAGGGGGAAGTGCTTTGCCCAAAGGTCTCATTGAGGAACTGAGCCCCAGCCCACTGGACCACCCACGAGCACACGATGTCCCACGTTCAGGGAAGGGAGGTAAGCTCCGGAAAGCTTTCTGCAGCACCACAGAGCAAAGACTTTCCAAATCTACGGAGCAGATTTGTTGCTAGTTCCCTAGTGGGCACTGACTGCGGAGTGCTGGGGCTCTGTGCAGGGAGACTGGTATATACAGAGCGACCTGGTGACTTGGGAAGCTGGGTGCAAGGGAAATACCTATGTTTCAATACAGTGACATGTTCAGGAACAAAGAACACAGGCCACACTCACAGCATGGGGTCTCTAACCTGGGAAACGGTGACTCTGGAAAAGACTTGGCAGTTATGGTAATCAGCTGCACAGGAGCGCCCAGTGCGAGGCTGGGGCCAAAAGGGCTTATGCCATCCTGGGCTGTGCAAACAGGGCAATCTCCAGTTGTTAGAGAGGTTATTTTCCCTCGGTATTTGGCAGTGGTGCGACCTCTGCTGGGATCCTCTGTCCAGGTCTGGTGCCCACAATTCAAGGAGAATGTTGATAAATTGGAGAGGGGTCAGAGAAGAGCCACAAGAGTGACTGAAGGACTGGGAAACATGCCTTATAGTGAGAGACTCCAGAAATCAATCAGTTCAGCTTCACAAAGAGAAGGTTAAAGGGTGCCTTGATGACAGTCTGTAAGTCTACACAGGGAGCAAATGCTTGATAATGGGCTCTTCAGTCTAACAGACAAACGTCCAACACGATCCAGCAATTGGCAGTTGAAGGTAGACAAATCTGCAGAGCTCTCCAGGCCAATCACTAAACCCGCCAAGTAACATAGCCCGAGTGTGTGTTTTACTCACCTTTATCTTCTCCACAAGGAGGGCTTTGCAGAGAAAAGCTGCCAGGTTTTGTTCTGGGTGCCTCGTGAGGGCGGCCCTGCTGATGGTGATGACACGATCCAAGAATTCAAGTTTCTTGGCCTCCTCCTATGCCCCGCAGAGATTAGACAAAAACAGGAAGGTCAGCGTAGAAAGGAGCTGCCAGTGGGAGAGATGTCAGAAAGCTTCCCCCCAGCGCTGCTCAGGCTTTGATATGCCGAAGGCCAGAAGGCCATTCATCTCCCAACAGGAGAGACTATGTGGGGCGGGCAGGGCAGCTCTGTGTGAAACCAGACCAGAGAGGGAGCAGATCTCACGGGGTAGGTGTCCAAAGAGGAACTGCAACATGGGGGCTAAGCATCCAGACAGTCTTACTGGGGGCCTTGATAGAGTGGGAGGAACATCTGGGTGTGACACCCTGACACCCCAATATTCGCCACGGTCATATAAAGAGGATATGTTTGGTACCAAGTATGTCTTGTAAGGTATCAGTCTAAAAGTCTTTATCTGCTAGACATTAATGTCTCATTGGATTGCATGTGCTATCATTGTATGTGACGTTCTGAAGTTCAGCTGTGTATGTGTTCCTGAAAAACACTGTGAGGTTCAAAACAGCCTTTCAGGTAGAACAGCAAAAAAGCCAAACACTGGCTCCTGGAGGAAATGCACAAGCATTAGGGCTACCCCAGGAACTGTGTGCAATAGAAACCTCCCCGAGATAACGCAACACAACGGGACCTGTTGGATCCAGGTCACAGCAAAAGAGTTATCCAGCAGGTGGGAAGAGAAGATAAAAGGGGAACAATAAAATCGCAGGGGGAACGGGACGGGACCTCAGACTCCCTGCAATAAGATACCTGGAAACACCTGAGAGACAAAGATTGAACCATGAGAAGTGATGGTCCTAGGCTAGAGAGAGAGATTCCTAGCCTGTGCAAGAAAACCTGGGAAAGCCAAGCTGCAAAACCAAGGCAGCTTCTGCCTTAAGAATCTGCCAACCTGTTTATCACTCGGGGAGAATTTGTTAATGGATATCCTATCTATCTGGTGTATAAAGCTTCGTTTGTGTGTTTTCTTTATTTACTAGGGTAATCTGCTTTGTTCTGTTTGCTATCTCTTCTAACCGCATAAAATCTACCTCTTGTAGTTAATCATCTTGTTTCTTGTTTATACCACAACCCAGTTTGTAGTATAAATTAGTAACTGGGAGGAGGGGCAAAGAGTTGTTCATACCTCTCTCGACATCGAGGGAGGGGGCGAATGTCATAAAACCTTTGGGTTCGTACTCCAAAGGAGGTGGGCACCAGAGAACTGGGACAAGGCCCTTCAACTGAGTCTTCCCAGAGCTGATCTCAGTGTCTGTGTCTTTCTGCAGCTGGGTGTGGCCCTGCCTGTGTGTATGGCTGGAAGAGGCTTGTGAGCCGAGCCCAACAAGACAAGGTAACAGGGGCCCAGGCTGGCAGAACAGGTGGGCTCAGTGATAAGCCAGTACATCAGGCCTCAAAGGGGGGCAACCCATCATGCTGGGGACTGGCCAAATCCAGTGGGCAAGGGGCATGGTGCGTGCCTTTTGTAACTCAAGAGAGGATGTTTTTAAGATGCTCTAGTTTAAACAGGAATTATTTGGGGGCAGGTCTCTGGCCTGTGTTATACAGGAGGTCACAGTGGTCCCGTCTGGCCTTAAAATCCATGCCTCATCCGGAGAAGGACGGATACTGCATGTGGACAGGGCAGTAGCTGAGACATCAGAGGAGGGCTCTTGGTACCAGTTCATTGCCCTTGAGAAAGGTGTTGATGTAGTCTAGGGTCTCTTTCTCCTGCGAGTCTGGCCCCATAAAACAGGAGGCATTCCTAGGTGATGGTGAATCTGATCAAAGACAGAGCAGTGGTCATACCTGGGGCTGCCAAGCTGCAGGCTGGGTGACAGAGATCTTAGCAGAAACCCTTGCCCCCCACTCCCACCCCAGCAGGGTAGCAGCCCCGATGCACAACAGGGTCTGGCACAGCCATCCCTGGTTTCCCCAACTCTTTGCTGCTCAGCCCAGCAAAGATCCAGTCAGAGCCCTGGTTCCCAGCGGCCACCCCACTTCCCTGCCCGCACCCAGCATGCAGCACCACACCTGGAAGGAGGCATGATGTCAGGCTCTGAGTGGTGTCCCCGTTCTCCGGGCCATTGCTGGAGGGGGCAGAGGGACTGGCAGTGAATCGCTCTGCTCCCTGCTGCGGGAGAGGGAGGAGCTACCCAGTCTGCGCGGGATACGGGGACCCAGGGCCTGCCCGTTCTGCTTCCTCTGACTGCCTCTCCTGCCATTGACAGCCACGGGGTGTAACCTGGGCAAGCCCTGGGCTCCCATCATCAACCCCCCCACCCAAATGCCCTGTGCTGTGCCATGCCTCACCCCCCTGCAAAGGAGCCAGCAGATGGGGCTGCAACATCAGGGGGCATCTCATGCTTTGGCCGGCGCCCTGCAATCCTAGGCTTAACAACCCACCGTGCACAGAGCATCCCCTTCGACTGGTGGAAAACATCTTCTGACCCTGTGTGTGACGGATCGGGGTGGGCAATTCAGTCAGTCTCCACCTGATGCTTCTGCTGCCGCCCCTAATGCCCCGATCAGATGTCGGGGCTGCAGCTGCTGCCAGCAGGAGGGGCCATTCCCCCCTGCCTGGGTTTCCCTGTCTCTCCATCTCATGGCAGCCCAGAGTTGTACAAAGGTGATGGAGTCTTCTCCCGCCACTGACACCCTGGTCTTGCAACCCCAACCCCCAGGGGGCAAGCCCCACCGCAATGCAGGGCCATGGCCCCGGCCATTTTTGCAGCCCCTCCGCCCACCCAGGAGGCACCCACTCACCAGCATGGAAGGGCTGAGGCACACACAGCTCCTGCTGCTGCTGTGGGCTCTTCCGCGGACTCTTCCTTCGAGGAGGTCTCGTCTCCTCCCAGGCACGGATGGGCTTCAAGGGGACCTTGCGGACTTCCTCAGCCATCCTGCAAGAAGCCAGGACAAGGCATTGCTTGTGAGAGGTGAGAGGCGACTGCCCCGTTCAGCATCAGGGCCAGTCCACGTATGGCCGTTCCACCAGTGCCTACAGCTGCCAGCAGGGAAACAAGCCAATGGATGTGCTCAAAGTCACCCAGGCAGGCAGCAGTACAGGCAGGATTAGAACCCAGGGCTCCGGACTCCCAGGCCCATCCCGCAGGCCAAAAGGCCTCCCCCGGGTCACTCCCGCCTCTCCTTCTGCTGGTTCACAAACTGCCCAGCAGACAGGCTGCATCCAACCACTCAGGATTCTTCCTGCCCAGGGAAATTACCCTGATCCCTTCCCCCAGGAATATTGGGGCCGTGGCAGGTCCCAGGTGGGGGAGGGAAGCGTGGTGGGGTGCCGGGGACGGGCTAGTGAGCAGCAGGAGTTGCTCTGACCCCACCGTGAAGGGGAAGGAGCAGAAGGCGGGAGAGCAGCAGGCAGGCAGGCTGTGCCGGGGCAGAGCTTTGTGGCGATTTCGCAGCTCGTCTCTCCAAGGCCTGTGTGGCAGCAGCCGCTGCAGAGAATCCGAGGCCTGATTCCCCCCACGCTGGGTCTCCTGAATGGCCCCTGCCCTGGGGGGCTCCATTCCTCACCCAGTGTCAACTGCTGACTCTGCAGCAGCTGCACGGCAGGCGTCCTAAGGCACCCCTAGTCCTCTCCAGAGCTCAGGGGGACTGTCCTGGCATCGGACTGTCCTGGTGAATGGAACAATAGCTCCGGGCAGACGGAGAATGCCTGTTCCCCCGGCAACCTCAGTGCCATTCCCTCTGGAAGTGATGGTGTCCGCAAGGGTGCTGGAGGTGGTCAGGCTTCATGGTTGGAGCTGGACTCAGGAGGCCGGGGCGTGGGTGGAGCGAGGCTGGAGCGAGAGCAGGGCTGGAGTAGGACGAGGGGCAGGGCCACCAGCTACCTCCCGGTCTGGGCACTTACCTGGCCCCACCATGCCAGTGGCTGAGCACACGGGTGTTGTGGTATTTAGGCTCTCAACCCCCCCGCAGAGCAAGGACTTGCTCTCCCTCGTTAGCTGAGGCCAGGGGCGGCGGGGACTCATTTGATCTCATGCAGAAGACTTACAGAGGAGCGGGGAACTGAACACAGCTCTCCTGGGTCCCAGCCCAATGCCTCATCTAACCTCCTGTGCCGCCTTCCCGTGCCGTGCCACCAGCCCTGCCAAACCCTCCTCCTTGTCTCCGTCCCCTCTGGGCTCAACTGGTGCGACCCCTTCTGTCGAGCCGCCCCGGGCTCCCTCCTGTGCGCATGCCGGTGCCCACTTCCTCACTGGCACCAGGCTAGACAGCCGGCACCGGGGCGCTTGGCAGACATGCACCGCCCAGCCAGGAGCTCGGGGAAGGCTCGGTGTGGTTGGCGATGCAGTGGAAAAGCAGAGGTGGGCAATAGAAGATTCTCCTACCTGGAGTCAGGAGTGGGTAGAAACCTGTGCGTAAATGGGCCACCCACTTTCTGCTGCCGGTGGCGGAGCTGGATCTGCTGGCTCAGCGTTCCCCAGGGGCACCTGCCAGCTCTCGCTCTGCCAGAGCCAAACCTGGCAGTGAGGGGATGAGGCTGTCCCAGCCAGCAGGGGCGTGTCACAATGGGCAGGCGAGTCACAGACCAGCCAATGTGTGACTCCCCAGCCATGGG
The DNA here is from genome assembly GCF_965140285.1 of Lepidochelys kempii. Classification (NCBI taxonomy): domain Eukaryota; kingdom Metazoa; phylum Chordata; order Testudines; family Cheloniidae; genus Lepidochelys; species Lepidochelys kempii. The sequence goes on from NC_136402.1 coordinate 9,951,121, forward strand.
ATGCCCCAGCCCAGACTTGCTCTGGCCTCGCCAAGGCTTTAGAGCCTGTCCTTCCCCACCGGGGCCATGGCAGGGAACTTCCGTTCCCCACAGTCACAGACGTTAGGCCGGAAGGGACCGCTGGGCTCCTCTAGTCCCAGCTCCTGCAGACCCCAGGACAGAGCCCCTCCCTGCATCCATGCTATTGGAGCCAGGGGGTCTCTGGTCCCCGAGTGGGAGAATCAGTTCCATCCCGGTTCCTCCTTCTCGTAACAGTGCAGAACGGGGATTCATGAACTCTCCCCACCCATAGCTCCCAGCCCACATGGGAGGCTCTTTCCACTTTCCCAAGCTGCCGGGTGCTTTGGCCATAGGGTGTAAAATGGTCCCATCTCTGCTTCCTCTCCCACCGCTGCAACGACGCAGAAGCTGCTTTAATAGCAGCCTCCTCCTCCTGCCCAACTGAGTCTCAGACCTTGCTAATGCTCAGTGCCATGACAGCCCCAGGAGATGATTGCTGTGGGATGTGACGAAGTGGGACTGTTCTTAATGTTTCCTCCGAATAGTGTGGGGGTGCCTCAGTTTCCCCTATGCAGTTCTTAAGTATCTAGGTGGTGGCGTAAGGGTGTATGATCTTTGCAGAGCCCTAGAGGGCAGGTATGTGCAGGGGTCTGGACACAGAGAATGGCCGACACCCTATTTCCTGGGTGCTGATGGCCTGGCCCTTCCCCCCTACAAGGTGAGAGCTAAAAGGGTTGGAGAAAAAAGGAATCAGGTGACCTCCTGGCCCGGGAAAGGGACAAAGCCCAGAGGAGGAGGGGCTGGAGAGAGTTTCAGTTGAGGCTGGCTGGGGACATGGAGTGAAGTACAGACATGGTTGTCTGGCTCACTACCTCCCAAAATGGACTCAGCTGAGGGGTCCTGTTCTCTGCACCTACATGCTCTGTGTTAGACCATGTTCCTGTCGTCTAATAAACCTTCTGTTTTACTGGCTGGCTGAGAGTCACGTCTGACTGCGGAGCTGGGGTGCAGGACCCTCCGGCTTCCCCAGGAGCCTGCCTGGACGGGCTCGCTGTGGGAAGCTCACGGAGGAGCAGAGGATGCTGAATGCTCAGAGGTCAGACCCAGGAAGGTGGAAGCTGTGTGAGCTCTTTGCCCTGCGGACAGGCTGTTCACAGAAAGGAGACTTCCCCAGAGTCCTGACTGACTTCGTAGGGAGCAGTTCCAGAGCGTCGCCCGGGGACTCCATGACACGGGGGTCTCGGCCAGGGGGAGGCAGTGACTCCTAGAAGCAGGGAAAGCAGCAGCACCGTAGATCAGGGAGGTCTGGCAATGCCAGTGGCTGCCTGGGGTCTGGCACCCCAGGCACTCAGAGCAGACTGTCAAAGGCCAAACCCCTCTCACCACCGGCTCTGTAGCTCCCCCTTGCTTTCGGTCGGTCTTAGGCACCATCCTGGCCCTCATCCCCCTGGCATCTGAACACTGCCCATTGCATTTATTCTAACTGCCCCCTTCAGGGCAGGGTCTGGCAGCTACCCCCACTGCACAGACAGGGAACTACAGCACAGAGGGAAGAAGGGACTTGCTCAAAGACAAACAGAGCATCTGTGGCAGAGCTGGGAAATAAACATGGGTCTCCTGGGTTCCAGGATGGCACCTTCTCTTTCAACCTCCTGCCCCCTTCGTCCCTGGTTCAGTGGGAGCTGTGGGAGCTCTCTGGGGCACAGGAGCTGGCTGGTGCCCAGATGGAGCTACGTTGCCTATTGCACAGATCTCGCTTTTCCCGAACATTGAAAATGCTGCTCCAACCATACCAGGGCCCGCCAGGATCCTTGCAGCTGGTCCGTGCTAAATTGTGAACTGTGCTCTGGCCTCCCAGAGCGGGGCAATGGGAGAGGGTGGGGCTGGTGCAAGGCCCTGCTGGATTACGGCTCACGCGTACGGGGTCCCAGTACTACAGAGCTCTGTGCCGGGGCAGCGCTTTCTGGGGGTTTCACAGCTCCTCTCTCCAAGGCCTGTGTGGGAGCAGCCGCTGCAGAGAATCCCAGGCCTGATTCCCCCCACGCTGGGTCTCCTGAATGGCCCCTGCCCTGCGGGGCTCCATTCCTCACCCAGTGTCTCCTGCTGACTCTGCACCAGCTGCACGGCAGGCATCCTAAGGCACCTCTAGTCCTCTCCAGAGCTCAGGGGGACTGTCCTGGCATCGGACTGTCCTGGTGAATGGAACAATGGCTCCAGGCAACCGGAGAATGCCTGTTCCCCCGGCAACCTCAGTGTCTGGGCACTTACCTGGCCCCATCATGCCAGTGGTTTAGCACACGGGTGTTGTGGTATTTAGGCTCTCAACGCCCGCTCCGCAGAGCAGGGACGTGCTCTCCCTTGTTAGCTGAGGCCCAGAGCGGCGGGGACTCACCTGATTTCACGCAGAAGACTTACAGAGGAGCGGGGAACTGAACACAGCTCTCCTGGGTCCCAGCCCAATGCCTCATCTAACCACCTGTGCCGCCTTCCCGTGCCGTGCCACCAGCCCTGCCAAACCCTCCTCCTTGTCTCCGTCCCCTCCGGGCTCGACTGGTGCCACCCCTTCTGTGGAGCCGCCAAGGGGTCACTCCTGTGTGCATGCCGGTGCCCACTTCCTCACTGGCACCAGGCTAGACGGCCGGCACTGGGGCACTTGGCAGACGTGCGCCGTCCAGCCAGGAGCTCGGGGAAGGCTCGGTGTGGTTGGCGATGCAGTGGAAAAGCAGAGGTGGGCAATAGAAGATTCTCCTACCTGGAGTCAGGAGTGGGCAGAAGCCTGCGCGTAAATGGGCCACCCACTTTCTGCTGCCGGTGGCGGAGCTGGAACTGCTGGCTCAGCGTTCCCCAGCGGCACCTGCCAGCTCTCGCTCTGCCAGAGCCAAGCCTGGCAGTGAGGGGATGACGCTGTGCCAGCCAGCAGGGGCGTGTCACAATGGGCAGGCGAGTCACAGGCCAGCCAATGTGTGACTCCCCAGCCATGGGATGCCCCAGCCCAGACTTGCTCTGGCCTCGCCAAGTCTTTAGAGCCTGTCCTTCCCCACCAGGGTCATGGGAGGAACCTTCCGCTGTTATACCAATAAAATAAAAACCAACAGGATCTCATGAAAGCGAAAAAGGCAAAATACCACATTTATTGTGAATACAGAAAGAATCATAGTAAGCACTTAGTTATAGCTATAACATTCCATTCAATCTCATATTTAGTCACACATTCATTCATACAAATACACACACACAGGTTCTGCAAGGTTGTTATCATAGTTACCAGCCTTAGAGTTGCTCATGCCAAGCCACTGGCCAGGTGGCCTGGACATGAGGAGAGAGCAGGGCCTTGTCAGATGGTCATCTGATGCTCCTGGAAGTTGGTTTGCAGAATCAGACCCCAAAGTTCTCACTTTTTAGAGTCTATTTTTATAGGAATTTCTTCCTATGCCAGTCTATGGGAATTCCTTCATCATGCTGTTGCTGAATCAATCAGCAGATAGCACATTCCTGAGGGCTCCGAGCTGCTAGATGTTATCTTGTTCTTTGGTTCTCCCTTTCTTGAGGCTGTTGGGTGGATTCCAGTCTGCCCTCCGGGGGTCCTCTAGTTATTTCCACTTGACGCCTTCTTCAGCGGATGGACACTGGATTCTTAGGCTGGCACCTCCCTGATCATTCAGTTATTATCCACACCAAGCATCCATCCACATACATCCTCTATCTCTATTTTAATCACAATTGTTAATACAACAAAAGGGCGGGGAGTCTCTGGGTGCTGTTTCTGTTGTTCGAGTATTGCTTTGAGTCTCTCTCTCTGTGAATTGCTTTGAGAACAGACTCAGTCTTAGAATGTACGAACACAATTAGCAGCTTGCAGGTTTCACACATAGAGGGAGAGAAACAGCACCAAAAACCAAGAGACCTCTTAATTAGTAATACCCTGGACTTTAAACTATTGGGAATCAAACTCATTTGTGATTTTAATACAGAACTTCTTTAATATGATCCAACACCGCTCCCCACAGTCACAGACGTTAGGCCGGAAGGGACCTGTGGGCTCCTCTAGTCCCAGCTCCTGCAGACCCCAGGCCAGAGCCCCTCCCTGCGTCCATGCTATTGGAGCCAGGGGGTCTCTGGATCCCCGAGTGGGAGGATCACTTCCATCCCGGTTCCTCCTTCTCATGACAGTGCAGAACGGGGATTCATGAACTCTCTGCACCCCCGGCTCCCAGCCCACCTGAGCGGCTCTTTCCACTTTCTCAAGCTGCCGGGTGCTCTGCCACGGGATGTAAAACGGTCCCGTCTCTGCTTCCTCTCCCACCGCTGCAATGACGCAGAAGCTGCTTTAATAGCAGCCCCCCCTGCCCCGCCCCTGTACTGTGTCCCAGGCCTTGCTAACGCTCAGAGCCACAGCAGCCCCAGGAGATGATTGCTGCGGGGTTCTCGGCCCGGGGAGAGGCAGTGACTCCTAGAAACAGGGAGAGCAGCAGCACCATAGATCAGGGCTGTCTGGCAATGCCAGTGGCTGCCTGGGGTCTGGCAGCCCAGGCACTCAGAGCAGATTGTCAAAGGCCAAACCCCTCTCACCACCGGCTCTGTAGCTCCCCCTTGCTTTCGGTCTGTCTTAGGCACCATCCTGGCCCTCATCCCCCTGGCATCCGAGCACTGCCCAACCTCGATTGCATTTATTCTATCTGCCCCCTTCAGGGCAGGGCCTGGCTGCTACCCCCACTGTACAGACAGGGAACCACTGCAGAGAGAGAATAAGGGACTTGCTCGAAGACAAACAGAGCATCTGTGGCAGAGCTGGGAAATGAACATGGGTCTCCTGGGTCCCAGGATGGCACCTTCCCTTTCCACCTCCTGCCCCCTTTGTCCCTGGTTCAGTGGGAGCCCTCTGGGGAACAGGAACTGGCTGGTGCCCAGATGGAGCTACGTTGCCTATTGCACAGATCTCGCTTTCCCCCAACATTGAAAATGCTGCTCCAACCTTACCAGGGCCCGCCAGGATCCTTGCAGCTGGTCCGTGCTAAATTGTGAATTGTGCTCTGGCCTCCCAGAGCGGGGCAATGGGAGAGGGTGGGGCTGGCGCAAGGCCCTGCTGGATTGCGGCTCACGCGTACAGGGTCCCAGTGCTACAGAGCTCTGTGCCGGGGCAGCGCTTTGTGGGGGTTTCGCAGCTCCTCTCTCCAAGGCTGTGTGGGAGCAGCCGCTGCAGAGAATCCCAGGCCTGATTCCCCCCACGCTGGGTCTCCTGAATGGCCTCTGCCCTGGGGGGCTCCAGTCCTCACCCAATGTCTCCTGCTGACTCTCCAGCAGCTGCATGGCAGGTGTCCTAAGGCACCTCTAGTCCTCTCCAGAGTTCAGGGGGACTGTCCTGGCATCAGGCTGTTGCTGGCACCCAGTGCCGAGAGGCTGAACAACAGCTTGAGTGGTTCGTTTCCCGGTGTGCTACACCCAGTAATCACAATGGGGTGGAGAAGCAGAAAAGTTTATTTGAAGCTTCAAATAGGTACAGGGAGATTTGAATCTCAAATCCTGTACACAGAGCAGGAAGTTACACAGGCTTTTATACATCCTTTTTCCCAACATACTTATCCAATAGCAAGCTGCCCCAAGTATCCATATAGCCAGCCAATCCAGTTCCCAGCTAGTTCCATGATTCTCTGCATCATTTGTTAAACTCTACATAAAGCTGCTTTATTCAGCATTGTTCTTCCATATCTGCCCTGTGTGGCCTTGCTTAGTTTCAGGCAGTCTGACTCTGCAGCATATTGTTGCAGATTCTCAGCATAACTGCTGTGTGTGCCTCCAGGCAGGGGGGGCCAAGGACACTTGGGCCTAGTACCCAGAGCTGCTGCAAGTGCCTCCAGGCGGGAGTGGGGGCCAAGGACACCTGGGCCTAGTGCGAGGGGGCTTCATCGCCACTCGTGGTCTTCCATCCCCTCGAGTTACCTAGCGGCCATGCCCCAGTGTCCCCAACAACTCCCCTCTTTGAGAACACTCAACAGCCTTGGCTCTGAGTTTTCTCACTTGGGCTACTTATTTCTTTACAATAGGACTTTGCATAAGCACTTTGTGATAGCCCTGAAGAGAATGACTTATTAACTTTTGCAAAAGGGCCCTGACATATGATACCGCACAGCATAATACCAGTAATACAAGCAATACAGGAAAGAGAATTTTCAATAGCAGGCTAAATAAACCACCAAGCCAAGACGACAAACCCCAGCCTGAAAACAAGGTTTGCAACCAATCGTTCTCTGGGGCAGTATAGGCAACCTGTGCTCCGGCTCGGGCATGGGCCTCAGCCTGTACCACCTTTTCATAGATCTCATAACTGCTATCATTTACATATACACACCATCGGGGCGCCACGAGGGCACAAACCCCTCCTTGGGATGCCAAGAGATAGTCCAAAGCCAGCCTGTTTTGGAGGGAAAACGTCCTGAGCTGCTGTACCTCTTTATTTAATGTTTTTACTGCTGACCCTAAATCACTAACTGAGTCCGAGTCCTCTAACTCTAAGGCCACCTTCTCAAGTACCATCTGCAGCCTTATAGTATAGCGGCCTATGCATGCCATGGCTGGTCCGGTAAACAGTGGCGCTATTCCCAGTACAGAGCACCCTACAAGCTTCTCGGTTGTGAGGGGATTCTTCATCTTGCCCTCCAATGCCGTAGTCAGTCGCCGCAGGGTCTTTTCTCGTGACTCAACAGAGGTGTCTCGGGCATTTCTAATCTTTCCTTTGGGCAGTGTGGCAGTTATGGAAAGATGAGGAACTCCATGAGCTATATAACAGCTACCTGTCCAGTTGGCTGGCAGCACCTTGTAAGCCTTTCGGCCACATACAAAATAGTGACCCTGTAGGGCCCAGTAAGGACTGTTTCTTAAGGGGATTCCTGGGATATTTAAGGCTGCTTTGGCGGCTTTTTTCAACAATTTATATGCCCCTAAGGGGGCATCTTATTTTTTTGATTGGGTACAAGTGGGGGCATTTCTAATTGTGTCGTTCAAATTACACTCGCCATAGGGACCACTACAAACCCACCATTGGCTTGCTACATTGGAGATATTAACTGGACGGCAAGTTATATTTCCAAACTTTTCTTTTGTGGTACGATTATTTGTAAGAGTTTTCCTAAAAGGGGAGGAACCATTACACCCACACTGCTGGCTTCCCCTTTTGGTCTTTATCCAATACCCATCAGCCCACTGTGTAATAACACAGGAGCTCTTTCCCACAGGATGCCCATAGGGATCAGATTGGTTTTGGGTAAAACATAACACTCCCTCAGTGAGTACTGCAACTGAATACTCCTGGTCCTGATAGGTGGCTTGCTGTAAAGAGGTCTTGTTCCAGAACGGTGAGTCCGTTCTTTCCTGCTCTTTGGTGGTGGCTAATTCTGCTAGGGTCAAGGGCAGCATGTCAAGGGGCATTCCCGTTTTGGGGGATAGTGGAGTTGGAGCACATACCCAGCAATCAGTCTGGTTTGTTAAATTAGCAACATGGTGCGCAAGCAAAACAAAGGAGTTATGCTCCCGATATGCACAGTTTGGAAATACCAATACAGAGAATAACAATGTTACCCAATTAATTATGACCAGAGTCTTCCCAACCCAGGATCTCCAATACCTGGGTGGGCCCATTTTAGCATTAAGGTGCCCGCTATTTGTGTCTTTTAAACAGTAGCTTTAGCCCGAGATCGTCACTAGCTGAGGAATCAGCAGGTTGGACGGTCCACTGTTCTGCTGACAAGGGGGCGGTTACTGCCTTCAGACGAGAGTGATGGATCCAGTTCTTGTGACCCTCAATCTTTGCCGCTGTATGGGAGATCAGCAGGACGGTATAGGGTCCTTTCCACTTTTCCTGGAGAGGCTCGTCTTTCCAGGTGCGAACAAGCACAGAGTCACCGGGCTGTAAGGAGTGAACGGGAGAGTCCAAGGGGAGAGGCTGGGAATCCTTGGTATACCTGTGAAGAGACAAGAGACCAGCAGACAGGGAACACATATACTGTGACAAAAAAACATTACCCAACTCCCATTCCCCTGACAGAACCGGGGTGCCATTCATAGGCCATGCCCTTCCAAACATAATTTCAAAGGGACTGAGCCCTAATCTACCCTTTGGGAGAACGCGGATACGGAGTAGGACGAGGGGCAAAGCATCAGGCCATCGCAGTGAGGCTTCTTGGCACACTTTTGAGAGATGCCGTTTAAGGGTCTGATTGGTACGCTCCACTACCCCACTGGCTTGCGGTCTCCAGGGCGTATGGAGTTTCCAGGGGATCTGTAAGGCATGTGAGATGCTTTGAATGATTTTTGACGTGAAGTGTGTCCCATTGTCAGATTCCATCCACAGGGGGAGTCCAAAGCGAGGAATGATCTCCTTAACAAACTTGAGGGCCACTGTCCTGGCAGTGCAGTTACGGAATGGGAAGGCTTCTGGCCATCCGCTGAACCGATCCACTATAACAAGGAGATATTTGAACCCTTGGGTCCGGGGAAACTCGGTAAAGTCTATTTGCCACACTTGTCCAGGGCCCGGAGTGGGTTCTAGGGCAGCTGGTGGCACAGGATGTCCCGGTCGGGGGTTATTCTTTTGGCAGACTAAGCAGTCCGCCTGTACCTGGGCAGCCAGGGGTCGGAGTCCGGAAGTGATAAAGTATTTTCCCATTAGCTGGATAAGTGCTTCCCTGCCAGCATGAGTGGTTTGATGTAGTTTCTGCAGCACTGGCTGGATTAGGCCCTTTAGTAAGAGGATTTTCCCTTCTGGGGAATGGAGCCATCCCTCCTTTTCCCGGAGACCGAGTTTGTCAGTTAGCTGTCTTTCCTCCCCAGAGTACTGAGGGGTTGGAAGCTCCCCTACTGATGGGATAAGGGCATGCGTATGGGCGTTCTCAGCCTGAGGGGATGGCAGGGTGGCAGCATGCTTAGCTTTTCTATTTGCCCGGGTGTTACCTCTGGCCACATCTTGATCCTCCCTTTGATGGGCTTTACAGTGTACCACCGCCACTTCCGAGGGGAGTTGTACGGCTTCTAGGAGCCGGAGGATTTGGGGCCCGTACTTGACTGGGGAGCCTTGGGCTGTCAGCATTCCCCTTTGCTTCCATAGGCCAGCATGAGCATGCAGCACACCAAAAGCATACTTTGAATCAGTAAAAATGTTGACCCGCTTTCCTTTTGACAGTTCAAGTGCACGGGTCAGGGCTATTAGTTCAGCAAGCTGGGCAGAGGTCCCAGCAGGCAAACCTTCAGCTTCCACAGTGTCATGGAGGGTCACAACAGCATAACCCGCCCTCCTTTGCCCATCTATTACAGTACTGCTACCATCAGTGTACCACTCATAATCTGCATTTGGGAGAGGTACATCCTTTAAATCCGGACGGCTGGAGTACTGGACATCTATGATCTCTAAACAGTCATGTTTCTGTTCCTCTGTTTCTGGCAAGAGGGTGGCTGGGTTAAGGGAGGGGCAAGGCTGTAAGGTGACTTCAGAGTTCTCTAACAGCTTAGCCTGGTACCGAGCAATCCGAGCCTGGGTGAGCCAAAGCCCTCCCTTTGCATCCAATAAGGCTCGGACCATATGCGGAGTATAGATTTGCATAACCCCTCCCAATGTTACCTTCTCCGCTTCCTCAAGCACTAGGGCAGTAGCTGCGACCGCCCGTAAACATGCCGGCCAACCCTTTGCAACCTGATCCAATTGCTTAGAAAAATAAGCCACGGGATGTCTCCATGCTCCTAACAGCTGTGTGAGCACTCCTAGGGCCACCCCCCTTCATTCATGTACATACAACTGAAACGGCTTAGAGAGATCTGGCAGGTCCAGATCCGGGGCTTCCATCAATTTTCTTTTCAGGATTTTAAATGCCCTGTCAGCCTTTGGAGTCCAATAGAAGGGGTCATGATCCGCTCCTTTTACACAGTCGTACAGGGGTTTAGCCCACAGTCCAAACTCTGGGATCCATATCCTGCAAAAGCCTGCCATACCCAGAAATGTCCTAAGCCGCTTACAATTACTTGGCGAGGAACTTGACAGATAGCTTCCTTTCTTTTTTTTTTTCGCTTGAAAGCTGACGCTCCCCTTGCCTTAGCTGTAACCTGATCCCTCTCCACCTCAGACAACACGGTTCTCAGGAGGATATTACAGTCGTCTCAAGCGGCTTGTGACTACTGAGGCACCCCTCAAAGACTGAAATAAACCTGCTTGGGTTCGTTGAGAATTCCCCAGCCTGTGTTTTAAAAGCTGCTAAATCTATTGGATTGAATGGCACATGGGTGTAAACTTGCATAGTGGTAGCCTGACGTCCGTCTGCCCGTGGGCAAGCCACAACAGTCTCGGTAAGCAAAGGATAGAGTCCCACCGAGGGGACAATCTCTGTAACCCGAGGCATCCTAGCCTTATAAGGTAGGGATGTGGGGGCCGAAGGGGACACCGGCTCTGCCATTACAGTGGGGGTGGGGGTCTGGGGACTAACATTAGCTACTACCGAACCAGTCGGAGTCAAATTACAACTTTGCAGAATTACAGCTCTTTTCTATTTCTTAAAGCCATAAACGCTTGTGCATACAAATATTCATTCCATTTACCCATTCACTGGCAAAACAAAACTAATTGGAGGATCGTGTTGTAATTAATTGACCCTCCTGGTGGCCACCACTCCTGGTCCTCTAGTTGATATTGAGGCCAGCCAACTGTACAGAATCGTTTTAATTGGCTCTTAATCATTGGATCCGCACCAAATACCTTCCAGTTTGCTAGAATGCACTCTAGGGGCGTACACCGTGCCCTAACCTCTGAGCTCTGTCCCTGTCCCATATCTACAGGGTAACTCTGGGCGTCCCCAGGTTCCAACAGAGCATATAATCCGGATTTTAAAAGGTTCCTATCTTATCCAAGGGACCGGCTCTTCACGGTGGCCTGCAGCTGCTCCTCCCCCACGTCTAAGGGACCGGTTCTTCACCGCTGTCCACAACTGCTTCTCCACTATATGAGTGCGTTGCACCGTTGTGTCCTCCGGGGTCGATCAAATCGTGTCTCCTCCGAGGCCCCCGATGAACTCACCGGTGCGCGCTGGGCGTCGGTTCTCGCTGCAATCCTCGACCTCCAGGAGGGGTCCGGGCAAGGCTAAATTGCAGCCTCGTCGCCCACCCAGGGATGCCAAAAGCTGTTGCCGGCACCCAGTGCCAAGAGGCTAAACAACAGCTGAAGTTGGTTCGTTACCCGGTGTGCTACACCCAATAATCACAACGGGGTGGAGAAGCAGAAAAGTTTATTTGAAGCTTCAAAAAGGTACAGGGAGATTTGAATCTCAAATCCTGTACCCAGAGCAGGAAGTTACACAGGCTTTTATACATTCTTTTTCCCAGCATACTTATCCAATAGCAAGCTGCCCCAAGTATCCATATAGCCAGCCAATCCAGTTCCCAGCTAGTTCCCTGGTTCTCTGTATCATTTGTTAAACTCTACATAAAGCTGCTTTATTCAGCATTGTTCTTCCATATCTGCCCTGTGTGGCCTTGCTTAGTTTCAGGCAGTCTGACTCTGCAGCATATTGTTGCAGATTCTCAGCATAACCACTGTGTGTGCCTCCAGGCGGGGCGGGGGGGGGGAAGGACACTTGGGCCTAGGATGCAGAGCTGCTGCGAGTGCCTCCAGGCGGGAGCGGGGGCCAAGGACACCTGGGCCTAGTACGAGGGGGCTTCATCGACACTCGTGGTCTTCCATCCCCTCGAGTTACCTAGTGGCCATGCCCCAGTGTCCCCAACAGGACTGTCCTGGGGAATGGAACAATTGCTCCGGGCAGCCGGAGAATGCCTGTTCCCCCGGCAACCTCAGTGCCATTCCCTCTGGATGTGATGGTGTCAGCGAAGGTGCTGGAGGTGGTCAGGCCTCGGGGTTGGAGCTGGACTCAGGAGGCCGGGGCGTGGGTGGAGCGAGGCTGGAGCGAGAGCAGGGCTGGAGCAGGACGAGGAGCAGGGCTAGAGCTGCCTATGACTGTTGCCAATGTCAGGCAGGAGCGAGTTCCTGGCCCTGGAGTCGTGTTGAGCAGACTGAGCTGCTGCTGTGAGACTGAAATACTTGCTCCGGGAGTCACAGGCCTGTTCCTGGCTTGTGGATTGGCGGGAGCCCGGCACAGGAGGGACTCAGGGCCTGACACATGGCTCCAGGGGGCGCTTGGCTCCCGGCCCCGCTGGGCACTGACAGGCCAGGTGCAGGGGGCCAGGCGCAGCACCAGGGAGGACATTGGGGAGGCAGGAGCGCTGAGGTGGGGCTGAGCGGGCAGGTGCTGAGGAGCTGCGGCCGGTTGGCCAGCAGGGAGGAGGAGCAGCACCCAGCTGTGGAGGGCCCAGCTGCAGCTCCACACGGGGCGCGGCCAGAGCCTGGCAGGCGGCTGGCTGAAGTGGCACTTTGTGATCTGGCGCAGGCGGGAGCTGGCTCCCCACATCTGAACGCTCTGCAGTGCCGGCGGATTCGCATCTAAACCCGGATCTGGCTCCCAATTCACAGCTGGCCCCTCCCCCCGATCTGGAGTGGCTGAGACTCCAGCGCTCTGGGGAAGAGGCCAACAAATGCCAGGTCCTGGGGTGGGCTTCCCCCAGAGACAACCCCGTGCTGGGAAGGGAGGTTCCAAGAGCCGGCAGCTCCACCACTCACACTCCCAGCGTCCTGGGAATGAGCCAGGAGCAGAGTCCCAGTCCCCGTTCCCTGGCATTAATCCAGGGACTCCGCACTGGGGATGTGCACCTGGCAGCACGCAGCCTCCTGAGAACACACAGGCCAGGGTGCAGGGCGAGGGCTCCCAGAGAGAAACGGCAGGAGGGCAATGCTGGGAACCCCCAGGCCATCTTCAGCTCAAGCATGAGGGCACCCCAGCATCCTGGAGAGCATGAATCTAGCTTCAGCTCAGCCTTTATGTCCCCCCGTTCTCTGTGCTAGATGGGTTGGTCTCCCGGGGGGGACGAAAGTGCCCATCAGGAGTTCCTGGCTTATCCAACGTCAGTTTCCCGCTCTTGTGAAAAAAACGGTGACTTCCCTTACACCGGAGCTGGTGTTCTTCAGGCTGGGCTGGGCCTGTACACGTTCCCCTGTCGGGGTGTGTGCACCCAGGGCCCATGAGTTGCAGACGTTTGCCAACGAACATTTGCCAACAGACGTTTGCCCCCTGCTCTCCCCATGTGCTCAGGGACCGCCATCAAAAGAGCACGTCTGCCACCTCCCTCTCAAGTCCTTCGCACCTGCATACTGCCAGGGGAACATCCCCATTTCTACTGAGGACTCAGGGACAGGGTTTATGATGAACCGGCTGGAGTTGATCTCCCCTCCCGCCCGGCGTGTTGCACCCCTACGGCTAGCTGGGGATCCAAACTGACACTCCCCGGTTTGAGCCCCTGCCTAGCCAGGCCCTGTTCCTTCCCCCTAGGCAGTTGTTGGCCCTGAACTCCTGCAGGCAGCCATGACACACAGGTGCTTGGGGGCTTGAGAGAAGGGCTATCACCAGCTGAATGACCCCTGCCTGTACGGTGGGGACTGAGGCCACTTTGCCAGCAGGTGCCCCCCAAGTCCTGTGCTATGCTGAGTCTGGGGAGATGGGCAGGTTCAGCCTCATTAGAAGGGATCGGCCAGACAGAAAGGCAGAATCGGGTCCCCGCACGGAGCCCCTCTACTTCCTGCCTGTGTCCTAACCACCAGGACAGTGGCCAATCCCACCTTCAGGTCAGGTTCCAGCGTCGGGCCCTGTCCATACCCACAGCGTGTGGCACCCAGCATGCACTGATAGACTCCGGTACATGCAGTAAGTTCACAGACACTAGAAACTGCCTAACACCAGGCTGGGGGCTGGGGATGTGTAGGGTACAGAGCACAGCACCCCCTAAGGCCAGGCAGGAGGGCTGGGAAATGCATATGATACAGAGCACAGCGCCCTCTAACACCTGGCAGGGGGGCTGAGAGATGGGGGGTGTAGGCTACAGAGCACAGCGCCCCCTAACGCCGGCCAGGGGGCCTGGAAGCTGGGGGAATATGTAGGATCCGGAGCACAGCATCCCCTAACACCAGGCTGGGGGGCAGGGAGAGGGGGGATATGTGGGGTACAGAGCACAGCGCCCCCTAACACCAGGACACGAGGTCTCGTCCGTCTCAGGGTGGAAATGATCACACCCTTCGAATGGGGGATCTGCCACGGGCACTGGCAGGAGCGCGTTGCTTTACATTAAGGTTCTTTGGCTGATGGGCGAACCTCACCCCGCCCTGCGTTTCGAGTGTGAACAGTTGTCGATGGAAACCCAGACGGCAGAGATGGAGCAGGACTAACCGGGGTCACTGGGTCTCACCCTCACCCCGTGTCTACACTGTACGAGGGTGGGAAATAGCAGGTGCCTTTTCTTGCCCTGATACGATTTTGGAGATGCCGATGCTTGCGACAGCTTTCTCCCTGTGTCGGTTGTGGGATCCAGGGGAGCCGTCTGTGTGCTCTGTACAGAACAAGGCGTGTAGATCATTTATACCTCAATGGATCACAGTAAATACAGTTATTTAATATATCAAATAAAGGCAGAACAATACATCAAAAAGCATCAAAATGAAAGAGAGGATTGCTATGTACAGGGGGGATTGCTATGTACAGGGGGGTTTGCACGTGACTAGTTAACTGCTCGAGAGCTTTCATCACCGTATACTTTCTGACAGGTTTCTGCACCCTGTGTAGGGTTTACGTCCCGCCCTCCGTCCCCGTTTCCGGTCGTGTACGTTTTTGGCGCCGTCGGCCCTTTTGAACATTTCTTTTGTATTGTTTTCTGTGTTTGGCCTGGGGAAGGTTGCGTTCTTGTGTTTTGACATATTTCGAGAAAAAGTATGAACAAGTAGAAAGAAAGGCTGTAAGGGGTTTGCGGCTCCCTCCCCGTCCATCAGGGTGGGAGACCACGCTCCTCGCTACGATACTTCCGGGGTACCTTGGTTCAGGGGAAAATTAGCCCAGTGTTAATGGTTCAGGCCTGCAGTCAGGCTGAGCAATGGTAGAGAGTCTGTTTGCCTAGGGCCCTCATTCAGGGCAGGGCTGCTGTCGAGTAGGGGCTCTGGCCTACAGTCAGGCAGGCAGAGCAGCAGAAGGTCCATTTGCCTGGCCCTTGATCAGGGCGGGGCAGCAATCAAGTAGCGGGGCTCTGGCCTACAGTCCGGCAGAGCCGTCGCCGTCTAGGGGAGCTTAGCTCTCTGGTGGGAGAGTCAGCACAACCGTCTGGCGTCCTGATTCAGGCGGGTGCCAGACCAATCAGGCCTCCTGACAACCAGGTGGGGAACCTGCCACTCCTGACGGTGGCGTGGCGGTGCTCGGGGAACCCAGGCCTTCCCGCTCCACCGCGTCCCCACCCAGGGCCCTAAACAGCAGCGGAGTGGTCCGCCACTGGGTCAGCGGGGAAAATCCGATCACAACATGCTGGCCGGCTTGTAGTCAATAACACAGCTGAAGCCGATTCAGCTGCCCTGGGCTCCTTCCTACACACCCATTCCGTGTGTACATGGGTTCCAGGGTTGTTGTTCGCTTCGCTGGGGTAGATGGCTAGTGGCAGCCCCACCAGCTCCTTGGAGTCCCCGGCGTCTGGCAGCGCCGGCAGCCCCTCTGGCTCTCTGTCAGGATAGCGCTTTCCATTAGGGGAGCAGGGAAGAGACGTCCTGCTCCTCCAGCAGCTCTCTCCCAACTCAGCTGGAGGGGCGGCCTTTTATAGTTCCGCTTCCTGTCCCGCCCCTCTGCTTCCGGCAGGGTGGCATGCGGTGGGAGACAAGCCTGCTTTCTGCAACCCTCCTGCCCCCAACAACCCACTTCAGCGAGTCCCAAAATCAAATCCACTTACCAGGGGCCTCCTCTCCTCTTTGCGCTTCGCCAACATCCGGGGTAGAAAAGAGCTCCTGGCAGCATGCATCTCTGACCTCCGAGTCATCTTCTGCCTCTGGGTCCCCCTCCACATCCTCGTCCAAGATTTCCTCCTCCTGGCTCGGTCCACTCTCAACTGACATGCGAGCCACCGAAGTATCCACAGTGGTGTTAGCAATGGAGGTGGGGTCGCCGCGGAGTATCATGTCCAGCTCTTTGGAGAACCGGCAGCTCGTAGGCGCAGCACCGGAGTGGCGGTTTGCCTCCCGCGCCCTGTGCTCGGCGTTCCGCAGCTCCTTCATTTTCATCCTAAACTGCCGTGTGTCCCGGTCATCGCCCCTTTCTGCTTTTACTAGGGCAGCTGGGCAGCTTCAATGACTGGGCTCTCCCTCGTACACATCAGTCTCATCCTGTGCAAGAGTGTCCGTAGGCTGGCGCGGGCTGGACGGTGTTTCTTGCAGGCATTGAGGATGAGCATGGTCTGCGAAGCCAGGCACCTGACGGAGGACTTGCTGTCCTGCTGCAAGCCTTTCAGGACTAAGATTGAAAGGAAGGAAATGGAGATCAGAGCCATGGTGCTCTGGAAAGCCCTGGCAGACCAAGCCAGCGCTGTACCTCTTGGCCCGCGACAAGGCTGGGAGGCGGGAGGCAGGGGACTAACAGGAACAACCACCAACCCTCACTAAACATCCCCGCTGCCCTTCACAGCTGGGGGAGCCCCCAGACACAGGCAAGAAGTCACAATGAACCCCATTCACTCACTATTTCTAGGACTGCCCCACCCCTGCAGTATCTGATGGCCTCATCCCTGCCTGTATTTATGCTCCCCCTTTCCCCCAGTGCACAGGTGGGCACTTAAGCCCAGAGAGGGGAGATTCACAAAGGGGACTTGGGCATTGTTAGGCTACGCCTAACTTCCGGTGCCCTGCTGCCCTCCAGGAAATGCTGAGGAGGGAGCTCAGCCATTCTCTAGCTCTGGTTGGGGCCCAGCTGTGAACCTGCTCTGGGAGTGAGAAGCCTGAGCTATGTCACCCCCCCTCCCCCTTTTCCCCAACAAATGTGGAGGAGACGCTGCTCTGCCCTGCGCTGGCCCAGGGGTCCGGGCACGCAGCAGGGAGGTAGATGACCGGACGTCACCTCAGTCTCCTTTGGAGCAGTGGCTTGACACCAGGCACCCCACCTGGAGGTGACTGCAACAAACCCTGGGCTAGTGAGTGCAAGGGGGGGAGGCAGGACCCCACCTTTGCTGTGTTGGGGGTGGGGGGCAATCGTCTGCGAAGGCCAGCCAGCTCAGGCCCAGTTTGGGGATTTGCCAGGCCACAGCTCTGAGGTCAGGGTAAGTGCCTGGGCACATGCCAACCAGCAGACACCACAGGGTGAGGGGGAAGCTGATCAGGGGTTTGGGGATCTACAGTTTGCAACCCTTTCTGGCTCTTGCCCAAGATCACATTGCTGGCGTCGGAGATTGAACCCAGCCCGCGGCCCTGGGCCATTCGTCCCTCTAGCGCTCAGTGCTCAAAGCAGACACCGCTCACCGTTGCAGATGGCCTCCAACTTCTCCTGGCTCTGCTGGTCCAGCTGCCGGGCAGTGAGCCCTACACACACAAACAGCTCGTCACATCCCTGCGTCCCCAGCGAGGGTGTCAAAGCGTCTGTCACCCTCCAAGCAGTGGGGCTTTCCCCTGCCCCTCGCTGTCCAGGACGCACTCCTGAGTCCCCAGGGGAAGGGCGAGGCCCCAGGGATGGCTGTGGGGCTGGCTGCCAAAGGAGAGCACAGCGCCTTGAGGTTCCACTACCAAGAGCCCATGGTGGGGTGGGGGTGGGGGGATGGGGACTGCATGGGGAGCAGTGGGGTTCGAGGGGCCCATCAGCCGATCAGGGCAGTTTGGGGTGAGCTTGCTCCTGCGGGTTTCTGACACCCCTGAGCCTTCATTCGGCAATCAGGAGCCCAGGGGTTACTTCTCGCTGCCGGCAGGGACTGAGGAGAGCCTGGGACTGGATCCACCCCCTGCTTAAGGGACCCCCCTGCTCTGTGGTTACCTAGAAACCTGATGGCCGCTTCTCTAATGGGAGCCTGTGGGTTTTCCAGAAAGGCCATGGCCTGGCAGAGGAAGGTTTCTGCCCTCCCTTTGTAGCACGCCACCTAGGAGCCAGAACAAGGGAGCACAAGGTTATTAAAGGCCTTTCCATCCTGCAGGCCAGGTTCCAGATCTGTGGAGTGTCCTGCTTTCGGCCCTCTTTCCTGTGCTGGGGGGATCACGCAGAGGGACTACAGCCAGGGCCAGGTGTGGTCCCGGGGCTGGGGCTCGGTGTGGGCACGGAGCCGGGCAATGGAGGGCTCCCTCACCAGGCAGTCACAGCCTCGCCAAAGCTCCTTTTTCTGGAGGAGGGCACCGAGCTGGCTCCACCTTAGGAATTCCAGAGCACTCCTGAGGGTGTCCCAACACACCTGCAAAACAAGAGGGGCCGGGGTGAGTCGACAACGGTTATGGGAGCTGGAAGCCAGGGCCGTCCCTCGGCAGACGCGCCTGCATAGGGCACCATGAAATTTGGGGCACCAAATTGCCCCAAATTTCATGGTGCCACTAGGCGGCTGCATGCTGCACATGCAGCAGCCCCAGCCCCAGTGACCCGCCCTATACCTCGGCCAGCCCCGCTGCAGGCTGCGCCCACTACAAAGGGCTGGGCCATCCCTGGGGGGGGCCCAGACAACTCCCTCCACCCTGCCTCTTCCCCTTCCCCCCTGCTCCGTCCCCAGCCCGCCCCCATTCCACCTCTTCTCTGCAAGCCTCTTCCCCCAGCGACCCCACACTCACCGGTACTGGCAGGAAGTGGAGCAACCGGTCCCAGCCCGCTCTCCTCCAAAACGATTGCCCCCCGCACTCACCGGCGGTGGGAAGCGGAGTGCCACGGCTGGGAGCTGGCAGAGTAGAGCGGGCTGGGGCCAGGCTGCTCCGCTTCCCGCTGCTGTCAGTGAGTGTGTGTGTGGGAGGGATCCCTTTCCCCAAACCCCCTCCCTCGAGCGACATGGCTGGATGCGGGGCGAGGGAAGCAGAGCGGGCTACTCCCAGCTCTCCGCTAATCCCCCAGGCCACTCTGGGCCCCCCAAAAGTGGCCCCATACAGCTCCTGCCTCCCAGACCCTGGTGGAGGGGAGGAGGAGGCTTGGGACCCCACACAGCCCCACTGCGGGGGGGCTGGATAGGGCACCCGAATGGCTAGGGACGGCCTGGCTGAAAGCCACTAGCCTAGTTACCGGAGGCCGTGTGTGCGGAACGGTTCCCGGCCCGTGGCTGCTCGCGGAAGGGCGGAGGTGTGGCTAAGGCAATGGCTGGAGACCTGACTCAATTCCCAGCTCTTTCTGCAGGAACTCAGGCAAGTTGCTTAGGCCCAGGGCTACAAAGGGATTTAGGTGCCTAATGCCCATGGGCATTCAATACTTCTGAGACACTAGGCCTCACGCTGTGCCTTAGTTCCCCACCTCACAGGGGGTAGGAGGGTGAATTCATTACTGCCGGGGGCATTTGGCTCCCAAGTGATGGGGGCCATGAGAGCGAGCGTGTGCACAGGCACCTGGGGCAGGGCGGAGGGGGGGCTTGGGCATGTCATGGCTAGTAAGAGCTGTCCGGGCTGCTTGGCCAAGGGCACACTGGGTCTTGGGCACCATGCGGAGGCTGGGTAGCTCTGCTCCTGGTAGGGGCCATGGCCAGGGTTGTGCTCTTCCCACCAGCACAGCCAGGGGAATGTGCGGAGGCCAGTGGCTGTAGGAGTGGTGAGCTGACCCCTCCGCCCACCCATTCTCTCAGCCTGGCTGCAGGGGGGAGTGTTGGCCTCAGAGGAGGCAGGGAAGACTCAGCAGTTGGGTGGGGCGCCATGGTCATGGTGCTACTGGACTCAACGTTCAAGTGATTTTGAGCACCTGATTGTCACAGCACTGAGCCCCTGCCCTCTGCCGGCCAGACCCTTGAAAGGGGGGTGTCACATGTTGGCCCCCCCAACAAATTGCTGGTCACTCTGTAACGATCTCAGCTGCAGGCTCCAGCTCGTGGCCTCACCTGGGACACATTGGGACGCTCATCGTGCAGGAGGAGGAGCAGCGGGACCAGGCTGCGGAGGACGTGCTCCTTCATCTTCCTCCTGCTGGGCCCCCTTACAAGCTCCAGCAGGTGTTTAAAGAGGGTGATGGAGAGCACCCGGAGTTTGCTGGACTCCTGCAAGACAGGACGTGGGGAGGAGACGCTGTGACGGTCGTGCCCACCCAGCTGGGTGAGTGCTCACTGTGACAGTGCCCTGCGGGGGGTATTGCTAACTCACCCCCAGTCTTACAGGCACAGCTGGGGCCAGAGTCTCATGGGCATAGCGCCACAGAAGGCAATAGAGATGCAGGTTTCCACCAGCTGAGGGGCTGGCCTGGTATCTTCTTGGCCAGAGAACCTGTTCTGTTCCCCCCGGGCCCCACAGGGTTTTGGTTTAAAGGCTCACGCCAGGGCGAGATCCTGCATCTTCGGTCTGGGCTGCCCTGTCCCTTCGGTCAGCTGGGGATCCAGGAGACCCTGGGAACAGCTTTAGCTGGGCCTGTGCCACTACTAAATAAAGAGCGGCCGGGTCCCAGCAGAGTTCGGGAGGGCTGAGGGTAGGATTTAGCGTTGTGAGAGCTGGGGAGGTGGGTGGTCCCTCCAGGAGCCCCCACTGGGATGTTACCCCTGGAAGGCAGTAATGGATGGGTCCCTTTCTCCCACCCACTTTGCTGGATCTTGCCGTACAGTGGGGGACTGAACATCAGTCTGGTGAACATGCTGGCGGGGGCTACTTTTTTTGTGGTTACAGAAGGCCTGGGGAGAAGTAGCCCCTCCTTTGATGCTGCCCTGCCATGAGAACGAAGGGGAGAGGAAAGGGCGGTAGCTGCAGAACCTACAAACGGAGCCGTTTCCTTATGGAGCTGACAGGCCAGCTGTGGGATTCCTGGCCAGGGAGGGGAGGGGCAGGATTTTCACCAGGGTACCATCACTTGTTACCCTGGAAGCCAGGAAGAGCATCGCGGCACCCTGTGCTGCAGACGCCCCCTCGCTGCATGCAGGCTCAGGAATGCATGTCCTTCTTCAAGGGGAGCCTCATCCCTGGCCTGCCCTGATCCTTGTCAGCAGGCCTGCAGGACACCAGGGTTCCCACCCTTACTGCCATATGCTCTGATGGAGAATGGGGTAGCAGAGGAAGGCGGGAATGGGGTCACGTCATTTACGACAATCCTTTTTCTGGCTAGGGCCATAGCATAGGTCCCGCTAGCCCACCCGCCAGCCCCCATTCACATGTCTGTGGCTTGAAGGGTCTCCCGCGGGCCCCCAGGCCTTACATCATGAAAGAACGGCAGGAGTTTCTCAGCCACTTGCACAGCCACAGGGCTGGCGCTCTGCCTGTCCATGCCGGCGAGGATGTCTCTCAGTACGGTGATGGCGTTGGAGATGACGTCCCTGTCTGCCTCGTGTAGCTGCTCCACGAAGTCTGGCAGCAGATGCTGGAGTTTCCCCACCTGTGTGAAACGAGGAGCTGCTTTACGAAACACCCTCCGGTGACCCAACAAGCCATTTCCAAAACAACGTCTGCCTCCCCTGCAGACAGAGGCATGGGAAGTAGGAGTGCAGGGGGTGCCTGGCCTTTGTCTCTTGTTCTGCCGGGCAGGGCCTGGCTCCTGCGGGGTGCGTCTCTGGGTGTGTGCAGCACCTGGCACAGCTGGGCCTGATTGTGTCTGGGGTCTCTGGGATGCAAAGAACCCTAGCACTAGAGTAGCAGCAGAGCTGCGGACTCTAGACCCCCAGGGAATGCTGGCGACACCAGTGATCAGGGATGCCCGGACAGAGCCATTTTCCTTCAATTAGGAACCATTTTTTCCTACGAATCCCCTTTTTAAGCCTCGTACATTTTAACCGTTGATAATGGAGCGGCTGGTGTAAGATTCAATTCATAAAGAATTAAAGAGGATAATTTCATTAATGCAAATCAACATGGGTGTATGGAAAATATTTCCCGCCAAGATAATTGCTATCTGTTTTTGGATGAGATTACAAGTTTGGTAGTTAAAGGAAAGAGCATTGGCATAGTGTATACAGACTTCTGTAAGGCGCTTGAGTTGGCCCCGTACGGCAGTTTGATCGGAAACCTAGAACGATAGAAAAGTAACGTGGCCCACAACAGTTGGATTATCAACTGGCTGATAGGTCTCAAAATGTACTTGTAAGCTGGGAATCAGCATTACACTGGTGTGTTTCCAGTGTGGTCCCTGCAGGGCCTGGGTCTTGGCCCTATGCCATTTAACATTTTGATCAATGACCTGGAAGAAAACATAAAATCATCACTGATAAAGTTTGCAGATGACACAAGAATTGGGTGAGTGGTAAATAATGAAGTGGACAAGTCACTGACACAGAGCGATCTGAATCACTTGGTAAACTGGGGGGGCAAGCAAACAGTATGTGTTTTCATATGGCTCATTGTAAATGAATACATCTAGGAACAGGATGGGGGACTCTGTCCTGGGAAGCAGAGACTCTGAAAAGGACTTGGGAGTGCTGGTGAAGAATCAGCTGAACAGGAGCTCCCAGTGTGGCGCTGTGGCCAAAAGAGCTCATGTGATCCTGGGATAAATAACAGAAGAATCTGGAGTGGGAGTATTTGGCACTGGTGTGACCAACTGCTGGGATCCTGGGTCCAGTTCCGGTGCCCACAATGCAAGACCAATGTTGATAAATTGCAAAAGGTCCAGAGAAGAGTCCTGAGAATGATTAAAGGATTAAAAACCATGTCTTATAGTGAGAGACTCAAGAAGCTCGATCTATTCAGCTTAACAAAGAGAAGGTTGAGGAGTGCCTTGATTACTGCCTATAGGTATCTCCCTGAGGAATAAATATTTAGTATAGTCAAGAAAGTCACACTAGGCATTGATCATTCCTGTCCCTGGTAGACCACATCGGTTGAACAGCTGCCCTACCTCCTTTTCACTTTATCCAAGAATAATGGGTCACTACAAAAAGTAATTTGCCCTCTGCTGATACTCACACCTTCTTGTCAACTGTTGGAAATGGGCCACCTTGATTGCATTGGCTTCATTAGCATGACAAAAGTAATTTTTCCCTCCCTCGGTATTCACCCCTTCTTGTCAACTGTTGAGAATAGGCCACTTCCACCTTAATTGAATTGGCTTGTTACTACTGATCCCCGACTTGGTAAGGCAACTCCCATCCTTTCATGTGCTATATATATATATATCTATTCTCCTTCCTGTATTTTTCACTCCATGCATCTGATGAAGTGGGTTTTAGCCCACGAAAGCTTATGCCCAAATAAATCTGTTAGTCTCTAAGGTGCAACAAGGATTCCTCGTTGTTTTTGCTGATACAGACTAACACGGCTACCACTCTGAAACCTATCTAGTTTCCGGTTCTCTTTGTCAGCAATGGAGAACTGCTTCAGCCCAATTGGCATATTGCCTTGTCACGGAGTTCTCGGGCGATACTCTGGAACTGCTCCCTACGAAGCCAGGCAGGACTCTGGGGAAGTCTCCTTTCTGCGAGCAGACTGTCTTCAGGACACACAGCTCACACAACTTCCACCTTCCTGGGTCTGACCTCGGAGCATTCAGCATCCTCTGCCCCTCCATGCTCTTCCCACAGCGAGTCCGCTCAGGCGGGCTCCTGGGGAAGCCAGAGGGTCCTGCCCCCAATTCCACAGTCAGACGTGACTCTCAGCCAGTCAGTAAAACAGAGGTTTATTAGACGACAGGAACATGGTCTAAAACAGAGCTTGTAGGTACAGAGAAGAGGACCCCTCAGCCAGGTCCATTTTGGGGAGCAGTGAGCCAGACAACCACGTCTGCACTTCACTCCATGTCCCCAGCCAGCCCCAAACTCTCTCCAGCCCCTCCCCCTCTGGGCTTTGTCCCTTTCCCGGGCCAGGAGGTCACCTGATTCCTTTGTTCTCCAAGCCTTTAGCTCTCACCTTGCAGGGGGGAAGGGCCCAGGCCATCAGTTGCCAGGAAACAGGGTGTTGGCCATTCTCTGTGTCCAGACCCCTGCACACACCTGCCCTCTAGGGCTCTGCAACGATCATACACCTTATCCCACCCCCTAGATACTTAAGAACTGCCTAGGGGAAACTGAGGCACCCCCACAATATTCAGAGGAAACATTAAGAACAGTCCCGCTTTATCACACGCCTCTCTCCCTTAGTAGCAACACCATCACCGGGGTTTCTATACTTTGACGAGGTGCTGCAGAATAATGGGGCGTTCATATTATTGATCCAACTTGTCAGAAATTAGTTGTCATTCCTTTTCACAAGCTTCATGTTTTCAGCCAGTGTGCTGGTCCTGAGCTTCAGGTTTTTAGCTGCGCGGTTGGCTTGGAATGACTTTGTGCCAGGTTTTTCTCTCATGGATTCCAGCATGTGGATGGTATGGTGTGTCAGTTTATCTGCAGATGCCAACAAAGTATCTCAATGCTGAAGCAATTCAGAGAGACGACAGCTCAAACAACGTGTCATACGTTATGTCAAGATCCATCAAGAATTCAGGGGACTGACTTCTTTTCAGCAGCCCAACAAACTGGGCCTCTCTTGGTGTGTCATGAGATGCAGCCTGAAGGGGAAGGCCCAATGACTGCGATTATGTCAGACAGCAAATACAGTGCAATATGAATCTGACACCCCCAATCTTTCTCAGCTGCTCAGCCACTTAGTTCTGTCTTGGTTTTAGGTGAGCGGCTGTAAAGCGTATACAGTTTGTCAAAGATTTCCAAGTGATTTACAGCTCTTACTTCAGTTAACGTTTCAGCAGCTGCCAAATCCAACCTGTGGTTCAAACACGACCTCGCTAGACCATTTGGGTACTTCTTCACAATACAGCTCGCTACGCCAGAGTTCTTGCCAAGCATAAAACCAGCACCATCACTCGCAAATGCTACAAGAGTCATTGTGATCGGAATTCTATTTCTTGAGACATTTCAGCCCACAATCTACAGTGCCTGAAGCCGCCGAATGTGGAAGTGCAATCAGATCAAGAAACATGAAGTGAGGATCATCGTCTTCAAAGTGTCACATTTTCAATAGATTCTAATTGTTGATTCATTGCTCAGAGTAGTTGATTCATCAATAGACATGGCAATCTTTCCGTCTCTCTCCGGCATCTGAGCACACATTCGTCGTTTGCAATGCTTTCGGTGCATTGCAGACGAGAGAGGGTCTAGCATGTTTGTAGCACTGAATTATGAGCACTTTTGGGGGAGGGATAGCTCAGTGGTTTGAGCATTGGCCTGCTAAACCCAGGGTTGTGAGTTCAATCCTTGAGGGGGCCATTTAGGGATCTGGGGCAAAAATTGGGGATTGGTCCTGCTTTGAGCAGCGGGTTGGACTCGATACCTCCTGAGGTCCCTTCCAACCCTGATATTCTATGATTCTATGACTGATACCAACATCTACACCATGTAGTATCTGGAATTCAGTTCAATCGGGGTGATCAGCGTAGGGTTTGCTACGTTTAGCAATGTAATATGCCATTTGCTTTACCTGCACCGTTGTGTCAGGTTCTGGTTTTCTCATGTTAACCACCACTTCAACTTCAAAAGTTGTGGTTTCTGCTTCTTCTGAAAGCTGTAAAGCTAATGCAGAGGCAGCTGAATCTTTCTCTTCCTTTATCTTCATGGGCAGAGATGTTAATTTGGACTTTCAGCTAGGTCCATAAGGAGAAACAGAAAACTACCACCACCCGACTGCTATGGAGAGACCTTGGTGAAACTTTGCTACAGACAAGGCATCCAAGCTTACTATCATGGCAGGACAACCAAGGATAAGCCCTCTTCTTCAGTATCCACTAACCAGACTTCATGCCAGCTGATCTTTGGCTGTTGAAGGGTAATCTTCACGGTTCGCTTTCACTGCAATAGCCACCTCAGTGAACTCCATTCCAGGAAGAGCTCTGTTTTTGTGTTTGTGTCTGCAGTCGATGCACGGCTGCTGCTGTCTTGGTCAGCGTCTTTAGCCTTCCCAAAGAAGTAGTTAGGAATAGAAGAATTCCTAATTCTCTTTTCACTGCATCAGAGGGCTGCTGGCTGTAACAGTCAGTTGTGCCGGAGATGTGAATCCTGTGATTTAGCTTAGCTACTGTGTACGTTCTGGATCGACTACAACATTGTTGTCTGGTGTTGTTTAACATCTTTATTAATGACCTGGATGTAGATAGAGAGAGCAGAGTGGTCAAGTTTGCAGATGACACAAAGCGAGGAGGAGTTGCCAATACTTTGAAGGAAAGAGCTCAAATTCAGAGGGATCATGGTAAATTGGAAGACTGGGCTATAGACAACAAAACTAACTTCACCAAAGACAAATGTGAGCTGCTACATTTAGAGAAGAAAAAACAAATGCACAGATACAGAATGGGGGATAACCGGCTTGGCAGCAGCACTGCTGAGAAGGATCTGGGAGCTGCGGTGGATCACAGCCTCCGCATGAGTCAGCAAAGCGATGCTGTTGCAAAAAAGCAAATGCAATTTTAGGTTGCATTAACAGAGGTATAGCTTGCAAGTCATGGGAGGTGATAGTACCACTCTACTCAGTGCTGGTTAGGCCTCAGCTGCAATACGGTGTCCAGTTTTGGTCACCAATGTCTAGAAAGGATGTGGAGAAACTGTAATGGATCCAGAGGCGAGTGACAAAGATGATCCGAGGGATGGAACACAAGCCATATGAGCAAAGGTTGAAGGAACTGGCTATGTTTAGTTTGGAAAAGAGGAGATTAAGGGGGGACGTGCTAATGGTCTTCAGATACTTGGAAGGCTGCCCAAAAAAAGATGGCGAAAACTTGTTCTCTCTTGCCACAGAGGGCAGGACAAGAGGGGATGGATTCAAACGACAGCACGGCAGATTTAGGTTAAATCTCAGGAAAACCTTCCTAACTGTAAGAAGAGTAGGACAATGGGACAGACGGCTAGGGAGCTTGTGGAAGCCCCTTTGCTGGAGGTTTTCAGAAGGAGGCTGGAGCCACCTGTCTGGGCTGGGATAGACACAACAAATCCTGCATCTTGGCAGGGGGCTGGACAAGCTGACCTTGCGATCCCTTCTCACCCTGCGGTTCTATGAGAGGTGTCCCAGAGCACCAGGAGAGGGTTTCGGCGTGTTCTGCCTCGACTATAGCGCTGGCTAGAGTCACGCTCTCTCTCTTCGGCCCAATGGCGATACCCAGTGGGAGACAGAGAGACACCCTCAGGCCATGGTGGGGACACACGGCGCTCCTTCCCTTGCTGCAGGGGCTGGAACTTACGGCCAAGGGGGCGACGCCAGCCTCTTGCTGAGAGACGTCGTGATGCTGGCGCAGCGGCCGTTCCTGCAGCCTGTCGAGCAGCTCCCGTAGGACCTTTCCTGCGGTCTTGGGGTGGGATGTCAGCACCCTCCACATCTCCACAGCAACGCTGCAAAGGGAGAGAGCCGATTTCACCTGGCCAGAGCCCCGCCAGCCTCCTGCACCCACCGCCACCCGCACCCTGCTGGGTCTCCCGCCCCCGGCCGGCCCTTTGTTGCCCTCCTGCTGCAGCAAAGGCCCCCAATGCCTGGCGCAGGCTGCATGGGGGCCGGGTCTGAGTATCAGCCGCAGGGGAGGCCGAGGGCTGCCATATGGGGTTTTGCAGGCTGGCCTGTCTCCACGGCATGTCAGCCTGAAAAACCCTCCAGAAGAAGCAGCAGCTCTGCAGGGAGCAGGAGGTCTCCGGAAGGTTCTGCACGCCCCTGTCCCCCCTGGCAGCAGGACCAGTCTGGGGGAGCCGGAGCGCAAGCGGCAGCAGCCCCAGCCCCGTACCTGTCACATGACAGCGAGCAGCCCAGCAGGGTTGTGACCACCTCCTCGCTGTACTGGTCGCCCAGCACGACAAGGGCCTTGAGCAGCTGCTGCTGGGCCAGCGGCTCGCTGATGGAGTCCAGGTTGTGGTAGATGCTCATCACAGCCTCCGACACCTGGAAGGGAAACGGGGAGATGGGAGCCTTGGCTTCCTCGCGCTGCTATTGATCTGGGGTGCCAGGGACCTGCCGCACCTGAGAGCATCTGCCCTCCCACATCCTCTTCTCCAGCTCCAGGCCTAGAACACAGGGCCAATTCCCGGCCTATCGATTCATAGACTGCAAGACCACAAGCGGCCATGGAGATCACCTAGACTGACCCCCCGCATTGCACAGGACCTGCCCCCCAGTAATGCCGAGTGCCCAGAGACAGAGTCTCCCACGGATGGGCTCCCCCAGCAGGTTGTTCTCACTGCAGCTCTTACCCTCTCCAAGCTTGGGCTGGGGACCCACAGGATCACATGCAGCATGTGCCTGGCCGCCACCGAGTCATGGACGCTGGTGTCTCTCATGCCCTCGATAGCAGTGAGGAGGAAGTCCAGGCGCTCGGATGGGTTGAAGTACTTCCCAAACATCTGAAACAAACCTGCCAGTGAAACCCCTTTTGCTGCCCAGTGCGGTTCCAGTCGGACCGAGCAGCCAGGACTGGCCCAGCCAGGAGTGCAGGCAAAGCCCGTTCTGCCGGAACAGGGCTGGGTTACTGCACCTGGGACGCACAGTACCCAGCCAGCAATCAGGAGCTGACGTGCATGGCACAGGCCAGCGTGGCAGTGCACGGGGGCACAATACTGCACAGCACGGATACACTCTCTAGTGCTCAGCAGGGGCTGGCAATGGTGCGTGGACGCAATGATGCCTTGGAGAGCATTAATCTCTGGGGAAGCTCCCACCACACCTGACAAGGAGCTGGGATCAGGTTTGGATGAGACCCAGTGCATCTTGGGATGTGGCATGGAGGGAGGCGTATTGGGCTGCATTAGTAGAAGCCTTGCCAGCAGATTGAGGGAAGTGATTATTCCCCTCTATTCGGCACTGGTGAGGTCACATCTGGCCCCCCACAAGAGAAAGGATGTGGACAAATCGGAGAGAGTCCAGCAGAGGGTAACGAAAATGATTAGGGGGCTGAAGCACATGAATTATGAGGAGAGACTGAGGGAAGTGGGCTTATTTAGTCTGCAGAAGAGAAGAGAAGAGTGAGGGGGGATTTGATAGCAGCCTTCAACTACCTGCGGGGGTTGGGGTGGGGCGTTCCAAAGAGGCTGGAGTTCGGCTGTTCTCAGTGGTGGCAGATGACAGAACAAGGAGCAATGGTCTCAAGTTGCAGTGAGGGAGATGTAGGTTGGATATGAGGAAACACTATTTCACTAGGAGGGTGAGAAGCACTGGAATGGCTTACCTAGAGAGGTGGGGAATCTCCATCCTTCGAGAGTTTTAAGGTCAGGTTTGACAAAGCCCTGATTTAGTTGGGGTTGGTCCTGCTTGGAGAAGGGGGTTGGACTTGATACCTCCTGAGGTCTATGATTCTATGAGATGGAGTGGGCCATAGGCAGGCTCCGGCGCAGCTGGATGGGGTCAGTCACACGCCTGGGTCTGTCCCTTCCCCCTGACTCCTAGGGTCTTAATTTCTCTCTCCTGATAACTCTGGGCACAACAATCCCAGGAAGCATTGAAAGTAGTTACCATGGCGATATTGCTGGTGTTGGTGAACCAGGTGACCCAGAAGCTGTTCTCCGCTCGCCACTCCCTGAAGACCTGCAGATACTCTGCACTCTGGTTTGCCAGCATCGTGCCTGAACCAGGGAGGGGAAACAGAGAGCAGGCAATATAAATCAGAGGTTAGTTTTGGAAACGGGAATTTTGCAAGGAAGTTTAGAGATAAGTACATCTAAGAAACATACCGGAAATTCAGGCCAATAACCTCCCCCCCCCCAAGAAAACTAAACAAACTAACCCCCCTGGAAGAGTAAAAATAAACCAGGCAGAAGTGCAGCAGCAGTGTGAGGCTCTCCAGTTGATTGCACTGAACGCAGCATGTAGGATTCCCAGCCCTGTGGGCAGGTAGCACATGTGGGCATTTGGTCCAAGGAGCTACTGGCCCTCGGAGGCCAGGAGGCCAGAGGATCTGAACTGGTGGAGCCAAGGGAGACAGCGAGTTACATAGAGGAGACTTTTAGGAATGCAGTAGAGTGGTCCCACCCCCAGTCTGACAGCCTCTGTGCTGCTGAGGAGGGTGAAAGTTTCTGGGAAGGAGAACATCGAGCTGGAGCAGAGGGAGACGATCCCATAATTGGGACCCCCCTTCCAGATGAAGTCAGGATATCCTCTCACACTGAGGCTGCCCCTCCTGAGGCGGGAACACCAGTTACAAAGAAAAGCCAGTTAATAGTAACGGGGGATTCAATCAATAGACATGTAAGCAGTTGGGTTTGTGATGAGTGGGAGAACCGCATGGTAAATTGCCTGCCTGGTGCAAAGGTTGCAGCTCTCAGGAGACATCCAAACAAACTTATGTGCAGTGCTGTGGTATGTAAGCTAATGTTTAAATCAGCCTCTGTACGAGATAGCGAATGTGACAGTGAATTTTATAAAAGTCTCCAGATGTGATCCCTGGTAAGCCTGACTTCAGTACCAGGCAAATTGTTGAAACGATAGGAAAGAACAGAATTATCAGACACATAGGTGAACACAGTTTGTTGGGGCAGAGTCAACATGGCTTTTGTAAAGGGAAATCATGCCTCACCAATCTACTAGAATTCTTTGAAGGGGGTTAACAAGAATGTGGAGAAGAGTGATCCAGTGGAAATAGTGTACTTGGACTTCCAGAAAGCCTTTGACAGGGTCCCTCACCAAAGGCTCTTAACCAAAGTAAGCTGTCACGGGATAAGAGGGAAGGTTCTCTCATGGGTCAGTGGTTAAAAGATAGGAAGCAAACAACAGGACTAAATGGTCAGTTTTCACAGTGGAGAGAGGTAAAGAGCGGGGCACCCCAAGGATCTGTGTTGACACCAGTCTAGTTCAACATAGTCATCAATGATCCAGAAAAAGGGGTAACCAGTGAGGTCGCAAAATTTGCAGATGATACAAAATGACTCAAGATAGTTAAATCCAAAGCAGAGTGTGAAGAGCTACAAAGGGACCTCACAAAACTGGGGGACTGGGCAACAAAATGGCAGATGACATTCACTATTGATAAATGCAAACTGGACACCACAATCCCAACTATACATACACAATTATGGGGTTTAAATTACCACTCAAGAAAGAGATTTTGGAGTCATCGTAAAGAGTTCTCCGAAAACATCCACTCACCGTGCAGTGGCAGTTAAAAAAGCCAAACAGAAGGTTGGGAACCATTAGGAAAGGGATAGATAATAAACCAGAAAAATGTCAGAATGCCTCGATACAAATCCAGTGTGCGCGCCCACACCTTGAATACCGCGTGCAGTTCTGGTCGCCCCATCTCAAAACAGATATACCAGAATTGTAAAAGGTTCAGAGAAGGGCGACAAAAATGATTAGGGGTATGGAAGAGCTTCCATATGAGGAAAGATTAAAAAGACTGGGGGCAAGTCTACACTTAAACCACTCTATCACCATAGCTGCACCGGTGCTGTAGCGTTGAAGAGAAGCTGGTCCTCTGCCAACAAGCTCTTAATCCACCTCCCGGAGAGGCGTTAACTATGTCAGTGGGAGGGTGCTTCTGCCAACAGGGGTGTGGATTTTTCACAGCCCTGAGCAATGGAGTGATAACAATATAGGTCTACAGTGTAGACCTGGGACCATTTAGTTCAGAAAAGAGCTCACTAAGGGGGGAGATGACAGAGGTCTATAAAATCATGACTGGTGTGGAGAAAGTGAATAGGGAAGTGTTATTTACCCCTGCACAGAACACGGGAACTAGGGGTCACTTTCTGAAATTAATAGGCAGCAAGTTAAAAGCAAAGAAAAGAAGATATCTCTGCACACAATGCACAGGCAACCTGTGGAAATTGTTGCCGTGGGATGCTGTGAAGCCTAAAAGTATAATTGGGTTCAAGATAATCAGGGCATGCAACCCCAGACTCTGCATGTCCCTAAACCTCAGACTACCAGAAGCTGGGACTGGATGTGAGGGGATGGATCACTCAAAATTTCCCTTTTCAGTACATTCTCTCTGAAGCATGAGGCACTGGCCGTTATCAGAAGACAGAATACTGGGCAAGATGAACTGATCTGAGTCAGTATGTCCATTCTTATGTGAGTTATGAAGAGCAGAATACGGACAGGGGAAGCTAAAGACATCAGGGGAAAGTCCATGGCTTGAAGGACTATGGATCCTAAGGAGGTTTTTTTTAAAAAGTGTATTAGGAACAAAAGAAATCCGAGCAATGGTGTAGGCTCATTACTAGATGGAGACTGTTTAAAAGGATGCAGAAAAGGCAGAAGTGTTCACTAAATATGTTTCCCATGTTTGGAAACCCCATGTCAATGTGTTTAGGAAGGACAAGGGTCTCCAGTGCTCTTACATTTTTGACGCAGCATGAAGGCGTAGAGGTGGTGAAGTCCCTCCATAGTCAATCGGCAGATCTCCTGCTCCTGCTCAGCACTGCACAGAGTGAGACAGCCCACCAGCTGGCCCAGGACTCTGAACTCCTCCACTCCCTGACGGAGAGAGGGAGCAAGGGGAGTCACTCGCCCCTGCAGGCCCAGCGCAGCATGTCCCCCTGGCATTGCACTAGCAACGGGCTAGAACCGGGGGAGGCAGAGCCCAGCGCAGAGAGACTGGGGACAATGAGAGCAGGAGGAGCCATGGGACCCATCACTAGGGACTGAGGGAAGCTCCACAGGGACGGGAAGTCTGGGTAGCAAAGTCAGCAAACGTTGCCCTCGAGTGGGGACCTGGGTAAGGAATGAACTAACGTCCAGTCTCCATCTCAAGGGCAAGCTCCTAATCCCAGCGCCTTCTCCCATCCCCCTCCATCCACTGACCTCAGGTCCAGGAGCGTGAGGTCACCTTGGCCTCCTCTTCTCTGCATTCCGCCTCTCTCACTCCATCCTGGAGCTCCCCACAACCCCCACTTTCTGCGCCGCACCCAGCCTGCCGGCTCTCTCCTGCCGGCTCTCTCCTGCAGCCTGTCCTCTAGCCTCCCCCTCCTGCCAGACCTTCCCTTGCCCCTCCTGCATCCCCTGCGCTCGCTCCCTGCTCTTCCCCACGTCGCACCAAGCCCCTTGCCCTCCTCTCCTGGGGTCTGCACGGCCTCCCCTGACCCACTCCCCATTGCTCTGGCTCCTTTGGCCCCTCCCATCCCTTTCACTGTGTCCCCTCCCACCTCCCTCCTTCTCTTCTGCTGCCCCAGCCTATGGGGGCATATCATCCAAGCGCCCCCCTCCAGCTGCCGGAGGGGAGGCCCTGCCACAGGGGGGATGGAGCAGCTGCAGCAGCTCAATGGCCCTGAGCACCCAGAGCAGGGGGTCTTCATCTGGCAGCCTGGCAGAAGCTGATGACAAAGCATCCCAGGGGCAACTGACAAAGGGGGTGAACAGACACCTGGGTTCAGAGGGTGCTCTCAGGGTGATCCTGTGTAAATCCGCTGACCCTGCGGAGCAGACTTTGGTCCTAGGGGAACAGCGGGGAGAGTCCTTGGAGATAGAATGATGGGGCTCCACCCAAGGCCCACTGGAGTCAGAGGACAGACCCGTCCACATCACGCCTCATTAGATTGGACTCCTACCGAGGATCTTGCTGAATCACTATTCCAGGCCCGGGTTTTCCCTACCAGGGAGCGCTGCACCGCGAGGCTGCTCAATGCAGTTAGGAGACGGCCAGAGTCACAGGCTGCTCACCTTGAATTTGTGTTGACCAGAGATGAATTTGGTCAGCCAGGTGATTCTTCCCACTGCCCTCAGCCGCACATGCACCTCCTTGGATGCGGTCCAGGGGAGCAGGACCTGAGAGAAACAGATTGGGACAAATTGTGAAGGAGAAGGACCAAAAAATAGCACAAGCACATAGAGTGAAAATCAGAAAGGCTAAGGCAAAAATGAGTTCGAACTGGCAAGGGACATAAAAGGCAATCAGAAGCAGCTCTGTAAATGCATTAGGAGCAAGAGAAAGACAAAGGAAAGAAAGAATAGTAAATATGGCAGGCGACCAACTTGGCTTAATGGTGAAATCCTAGCGGATCTTAAACATAAAAAAGAAGCTTACAAGAAGTGGAAGGTTGGACATATGACCAGGGAAGAGTATAAAAATATTGCTCGGGCATGTAGGAATGTTATCAGGAGGGCCAAATCGCACCTGGAGCTGCAGCTAGCCAGAGATGTCAAGAGTAACAAGAAGGGTTTCTTCAGGTATGTTGGCAACAAGAAGAAAGCCAAGGAATGTGTGGGCCCCTTACTGAATGAGGGAGGCAACCTAGTGACAGAGGATGTGGAAAAAGCTAATGTACTCAATGCTTTTTTTGCCTCTGTTTTCACTAACAAGGTCAGCTCCCAGACTGCTGCGCTGGGCATCACAAAATGCGGAAGAGATGGCCAGCCCTCTGTGGAGATAGAGGCGGTTAGGGACTATTTAGAAAAGCTGGACGTGCACAAGTCCATGGGGCCGGACGAGTTGCATCCGAGAGTGCTGAAGGAATTGGCGGCTGTGATTGCAGAGCCACTGGCCATTATCTTTGAAAACTCGTGGCGAACCGGGGAAGTCCCGGATGACTGGAAAAAGGCTAATGTAGCGCCAATCTTTAAAAAAGGGAAGAAGGAAGATCCTGGGAACTACAGGCCAGTTAGCCTCACCTCAGTCCCTGGAAAAATCATGGAGCAGGTCCTCAAAGAATCAATCCTGAAGCACTTGCATGAGAGGAAAGTGATCAGGAACAGCCAGCATGGATTCACCAAGGGAAGGTCATGCCTGACTAATCTAATCGCCTTTTATGATGAGATTACTGGTTCTGTGGATGAAGGGAAAGCAGTGGATGTATTGTTTCTTGACTTTAGCAAAGCTTTTGACACGGTCTCCCACAGTATTCTTGTCAGCAAGTTAAGGAAGTATGGGCTGGATGAATGCACTATAAGGTGGGTAGAAAGCTGGCTAAATTGTCGGGCTCAACGGGTAGTGATCAATGGCTCCATGTCTAGTTGGCAGCCGGTATCAAGTGGAGTGCCCCAAGGGTCGGTCCTGGGGCCAGTTTTATTCAATATCTTCATAAATGATCTGGAGGATGGTGTGGATTGCACTCTCAGCAAATTTGCGGATGATACTAAACTGGGAGGAGTGGTAGATACGCTGGAGGGGAGGGATAGGATACAGAAGGACCTAGACCAATTGGAAGATTGGGCCAAAAGGAATCTGATGAGGTTCAATAAGGATAAGTGCAGGGTCCTGCACTTAGGACGGAAGAACCCAATGCACAGCTACAGACTAGGGACCGAATGGCTAGGCAGCAGTTCTGCAGAAAAGGACCTAGGGGTTACAGTGGACGAAAAGCTGGATATGAGTCAGCAGTGTGCCCTTGTTGCCAAGAAGGCCAATGGCATTTTGGGATGTATAAGTAGGGGCATAGCGAGCAGATCGAGGGACGTGATCGTTCCCCTCTATTCGACATTGGTGAGGCCTCATCTGGAGTACTGTGTGCAGTTTTGGGCCCCACACTTCAAGAAGGATGTGGATAAATTGGAGAGAGTCCAGCGAAGGGCAACAAAAATGATTAGGGGTCTGGAACACATGAGTTATGAGGAGAGGCTGAGGGAGCTGGGATTGTTTAGCCTGCAGAAGAGAAGAATGAGGGGGGATTTGATAGCTGCTTTCAACTACCTGAAAGGGGGTTCCAAAGAGGATGGCTCTAGACTGTTCTCAATGGTAGCAGATGACAGAACGAGGAGTAATGGTCTCAAGTTGCAGTGTGGGAGGTTTAGATTGGATATTAGGAAAAACTTTTTCACTAAGAGGGTGGTGAAACACTGGAATGCGTTACCTAGGGAGGTGGTAGAATCTCCTTCCTTAGAGGTTTTTAAGGTCAGGCTTGACAAAGCCCTGGCTGGGATGATTTAACTGGGAATTGGTCCTGCTTCGAGCAGGGGGTTGGACTAGATGACCTTCTGGGGTCCCTTCCAACCCTGATATTCTATGATTCTATGATTCTATGAAAGTGTGGGGCCACTACTCAGCAGGGAAGCAGAGCAAATAATGGATGATACAGACAAAGCCAAGGTGTTTAATGCCTTTTTTGCTTCAGTTTTCACTAAAAAGGTTAATGGCGACTAGATGATGACCACAATATTAACAAGGGGGAAGGAATACAGGCCAGACTAGGGAGAGAACAGATAAAAGACAATTTAGGTCAGTTAGATGTATTCAAGTTGGCAGAGCCTCATGATATTCACATGAGATGGAGCTAGACAAAGCAATCTCTGAACCTTTAGGAGGGCTGAAGGTCCCAGAGGATTGGAGAAGGGCAGCCACAGAGCCTATCTTCAGAAAGGGAAACAAGGAGGCCCCAAGGAATTATCCACCTGTCAGCCTATCTTTGGTACCCAGAAAGATTATTGAACAAATTATTAAAGAGTTTGTAAGAACCTAGAGGAGATAATAGGGTGATAAGGAATAGCACCATGGATTTGTCCACAACAAACCATGCCAAACAAATCTAACTTCCTTCTTTGACCGGGTTACTTGCCTAGTGGATGGAGGGAGGCAGTATATGATGATGTATATGAAGTTTCGTAAGGCTTTTGACACAGTTCCACAAGACATTCTCATAAGCAAACTAAGCCAATATGCTCCAGATGAGACTACTCGAAAGTGGGCGCACAACTGATGGCAAGGCAATCCTCAAAGAGGAGTTATCACTGACTCGCTGGCAAACTGGGAGGGTGTCTGAAGTGGGGTCCCCCAGGGGTGTGCCTGGGTCCAGGACTGGTCAATATTTTCATGAAGAACTTGGTTAACAGAGAGGAGAGTATGCTTGTCAAGTTGGCGGATGACACCAAGCTGGGGAGAGTTACAAGCACTTTGGAGGACAGATTAGAATTCAGAATGAGCTTGCCAAATTGGAGAGTTGGTCTGAAGTCAACAAGATGAAATTCAGTCAAAACAAATGTGACGTAACGCACTTAGGAAGGAAAAACCCAATGCATAAAAAGAAAGTGGGGGATAACCGGCTAGGTGGCAGGACTGCAGAAAAGGATCTGGGGGTTATCCCGAATCTCACACTGAATAGGAATCAAGAGTGTGATGCTGTTGTGGAAGAGGGAAATGTCATTCTGAGGTGTATTGGCTTGGAGCACTGTGTCCAGTTCTTGGCACCCTGCTTGAAGAAAGATGTGAACAAACTGGGGCCCGTCCAGAGGACAGCGACAAAAATGATCAGCGGTTTAGAAAACCTGACCTATGAAGAAAGGGTGAACGACTTGGGCATGTTTCGTCTTGAGAAGACGGAGGGGGCACCTCCTAACACTCTTCCAATACATTAAGGGCTGTTTTACAGAGGATGGTGACTAATTGTTCTCCACGTCCCCTGAAGGTAGGACAAGAAGTAGTGGGCTTAATCTGCAGCAAGGGAGATTGAGGTTAAATATTCGGAAAAAGTCTAAGGGTGGCTAAGTACTGGAACAGGTGACCTAGGGAAGTGGTGGACTCCCCATCATGGACGTTTTAAAAAAACAGGCTGAACAAACACTCCTCAGGGACGGTCGAGGAATGCTTGACCCAGCCTCAGTGCAGGGGGTGGAGTAGATGACCTCTTGAGATCCCTTGCAGCCCTGCACTTCTGTGATTCCCTCTTCCCAAGCTCTGGGATCAAGAAGACCAAATATCTGCTGAGGACATTTCCCTCTTTTTGCAGCACAAACCACCCACAGAATCGACTTCCTGTGGCCCTAGAACTAGAACGTTGGGGGAATGTAGCTCTGGGCTCTGGCCAGTATTGGTGCGGCCCATGGTGAACACAAATGAATCCCGGGCTCAGATGAGGCTCAGTGGAGAACACAGCAGATCCCGCCCTCCTCCACCCCCACGCCATGCAGACGTTTTTCAGATATAGTGGGGGCACTTGGTCCTCCAGCCCAAGAACCTTTGTCGAGAACGTACTCTGAGGAGCAGAAGGCACGGGGGTGTCCCATGCTTGGGATTAAATGGAGCCTTGATCCCAGAGCCCCACCCCAGCTACAGGACTCGTCCCCTTCCTGCTCCCATGCCTCCACACCTCCACGATGTTTTGCAGCACCACAAGGTTCGGCTTCTCATCCTCGCACACCAAGGCCTTCAGCAGCTCATCCATGGTGTTCAGAGTCTGCGTGCAGAGCAGAGGAGAAACCACAGCAAGTGGCGTTACCCAGCCAGGCGACAAACCAATGCCCTGGTGTGTGACATGCCCCAGGCCATGGCAGCCCCTGCTATTCCAGCTCACCCACTCACTTGTACCTGCAGGGGACTTACTGCAAACTCCTCCTGGCAACAGGACCCCACCCGCTTTTGCTGTCCCCAGGGAGGCCACTGCACACAGTCTAACGCATTAGAAGAGTCAGGAAGGACTCTGCATTTGAGGGGGAGGGGAGATTTCCAGCCAAGCTTCACTTCCCCTAGCCTTTGTGCTTCTCAAGCAGCCGATCGATCTCAGGCCTGTGCCCCCAACCATGCACTGGGGATGAATGTGCTTGTGAAGGGAGTGTCTGTTCCTCACGAATTGCCAGTGCCTGTGAAGGATAAATGCCTACTACTGCTGCTCTATGAGGGAGTTACTCCTTTATCTGCGGCGGTGGGGCTTGTGCTTTGGTACTGCAGGTCCTGAGCTGAAGCGCTGCCAAGGAGCTGTGATCATTACACTCTTATGCCAGCGCCAGATAACCCAGGGGGCAGGGACACGAGCGACTTGCAGGATTCCCCCTCGGTTTGGGGCGGCTCCTCATGGCTAGTTTGGGGCTTACGTTGTTGTATAGAGCAGCCTCCACGCCCGGGTTGGTCTCTGCTGGAGGCAGGCAGAAGACGCTGGAGAAGCAGATGGTGAGCAGGCTGGATAGCTCCATTCCCCGCAGCAGTGGCTTCACTTTGCTAAGAGAAGAGACACGCGTGGATTGGAGGGCTGAGGCGAGACTGATGCACTGATGTTGGCCTCAGGCTCCCAGGACATGATGGGCAGGCTTCTGGGAAGCTGAGAGCAGGGCGCCAGCGGCACTGAGAGAGAGCCCCCCCTGGCGCAGGCTGTGCCACGTGCCAGGGCTCAGCCTGCCCAGCTTCTGAGCCACAGGGAGTCGCTGAGCTGCCGGTGGGATGCAGCTGGCACAGCTGGCGGCGACTCCGGTGGCTCCGCTCCGGCAGTGCCCAACTGCCCCTCTCCCCCTGGAGCCATCACCTGCGGGTCCCAGAGGGGACCGGTCCAACCCCCTCGCTCCCTCCCCCACATCTTCACACGGCCACTTGGAGAGGTCGCCAGGCACCGAAGGATCCTCCACCACCAACCCACGGGTGCCACGTGCCCGGGGGAATCGGAAGACGGGGGAGGAGCAGAGGGGGCAATGCACTGGAGAACTGGCCATGCCAAGAGTCTGGCGTGTCTGGCTGCACACAGAACTAGCTGGGGCTGGGCGGGCAGGCCGGGTACCTCAGCTCCATGACGGCGAGCATCGCTTGCTGACGCACCCCGCTGGTCAGGGAGTCGACGGACTCAAGATCAATCAGCTCCTGGGGAGACAATGTGGGGAAGTGCCAGCCGGGCTCCGAGCTCCCGTAAGGCTCCGACTGGGGAGCAAAGCGCAGGGCCTGCAACACGTGGCCTCGGCAGACAGGTCGTCCTGCTGTGGGCTTGACAGTGTACGGGGCTCCAGCTGGGGAGCGCAGTGCAGGGCCTGTGGTCAGTGCCCCAGCGTCACGCACCAGTGCACTGCAAAGGCTCCATCAGCATTAGCGCCCAGGGACTCCACCTGAGATCAGGCTCCTTGTGCCAGGTGCTGCACACACACGGTGAGAGCCAGTCCCTGCCCCAGAGAACTCACGAGCTAACTGGATAAGACAAGGCATGGGAGGGAAACTGAGGCACAGAGGGGGAAGTGATTTGCCCAGAATCAGCTCCTGGGGAGACAATGGGTCTCACTGAGGAACTGAGCCCCAGCCCACTGGACCACCCACCAGCACACGCTGTCCCACGTTCAGGGAAGGGAGGTAAGCTCCGGAAAGCTTTCTGCAGCGCCGCAGAGCAAAGACTTTCCAAATCTACGGAGCAGATTTGTTGCTAGTTCCCTAGTGGGCACTGACTGCGGAGTGTTGGGGCTCTGTGCAGGGAGACTGGTGTATACAGAGCGACCTGGTGACTTGGGAAGCTGGGTGCAAGGGAACAATCTACATTTTAATACAGTGACATGTTCAGGAACAAAGAACGGATCGCTCAGTGGTTTGAGCATTGGCCTGCTAAACCCAGGGTTGTGAGTTCAATCCTTGAGGGGGCCATTTAGGGGTCTGGGGCAAAAATTGGGGACTGGTCCTGCTTCGAGCAGGGGGTTGGACTAGATGACCTCCTAAGGTCCCTTCCAACCCTGATATTCTATGATTCTATGATTAACGCAGGCCACACTCACAGCATGGGAGGCTCTAACCTGGGAAGCGGTGACTCTGGAAAAGACTTGGCAGTCATGGTAATCAGCTGCACAGGAGTGCCCAGTGCGAGGCTGGGGCCCAAAGGGCTTATGCCATCCTGGGCCTTACAAACAGGGCAATCTCCAGTTGTTAGAGAGGTTATTTTCCCTCTGTGTTTGGCACTGGTGCGACCTCTGCTGGGATCCTCTGTCCAGGTCTGGTGCCCACAATTCAAGGAGAATGTTGATAAATTGGAGAGGGGTCAGAGAAGAGCCACAAGAGTGACTGAAGGACTGGGAAACATGCCTTATAGTGAGAGACTCCAGAAATCAATCAGTTCAGCTTCACAAAGAGAAGGTTACAGGGTGCCTTGATGACAGTCTGTAAGTACCTACACAGGGAGCAAATGCTTGATAATGGGCTCTTCAGTCTAACAGACAAACGTCCAACACGATCCAGCGATTGGCAGTTGAAGGTAGACATATCTGCAGAGCTCTCCAGGCCAATCACTAAACCCGCCAAGTAACATAGCCCGAGTGTGTGTTTTACTCACCTTTATCTTCTTCACAAGGAGGGCTTTGCCGAGAAAAGCTGCCAGGTTTCTCTCTGGGTGCCTCCTGAGGACGGCCCTGCTGATGGTGATGACACAATCCAAGAATTCAAGTTTCTTGGCCTCCTCCTATGCCCCGCAGAGATTAGACAAAAACAGGAAGGTTAGCGTGGAAAGGAGCTGCCAGTGGGAGAGATGTCAGAAAGCTTCCCCCCAGCGCTGCTCAGGCTTTGATATGCCGAATGCCAGAAGGCCATTCATCTCCCAACAGGAGTGACTATGTGGGGACGGCACGGCAGCTCTGTGTGAAACCTGACCAGAGAGGGAGCAGATCTCACGGGGCAGGTGTCCAAAGAGGAACTGCAACATAGGGGCTAAGCAGCCAGACAGTCTTACTGGGGGCCTTGAGAGAGTGGGAGGAACATCTGGGTGTGGCACCCTGACACCCCAATATTCGCCACGGTCATATAATTAGGATATGTTTGGTACCAAGTATGTCTTGTAAGGTATCAGTGTAAAAGTCTTTATCTGCTAGACATTTATGTCTCATTGGATCGCATGTGCTATCATTGTATGTGACGTTCTGAAGTTCAGCTGTGTATGTGTTCCTGAAAAACACTGTGAGGTTCAAAACAGCCTTTCAGGTAGAACAGCAAAAAAGCCAAACACTGGCTCCTGGAGGAAATGCACAAGCATTAGGGCTACCCCAGGAACTGTGTGCAATAGAAACCTCCCCGAGATAACGCGACACAACGGGACCTGTTGGACCCAGGTCACAGCAAAAGAGTTTTCCAGCAGGTGGGAAGAGAAGATAAAAGGGGAACAAGGACATCGTGGGGGCGGGGGGGACGGGACCTCAGACTCCCTGCAATAAGATACCTGGAAACACCTGAGAGACAAAGATTGAAAATGAGAAGTGATGGTCCTAGGCTAGAGAGAGATTCCTAGCCTGTGCAAGAAAACCTGGGAAATCCAAGCTGCAAAACCAAGGCAGCTTCTGCCTTAAGAATCTGCCAACCTGTTTATCACTCGGGGAGAATT
The DNA here is from genome assembly GCF_965140285.1 of Lepidochelys kempii. Lineage (NCBI taxonomy): Eukaryota > Metazoa > Chordata > Testudines > Cheloniidae > Lepidochelys > Lepidochelys kempii. Next base: position 9,992,977 of record NC_136402.1, read on the forward strand.
TGCTAATGTATATCCTATCTATCTGGTGTGTAAAGCTTCGTTTCTGTGTTTTGTTTATTTACTAGGGTAATCTGCTTTGTTCTGTTTGCTATCTCTTATAACCCCTTAAAATCTACCTCTTGTAGTTAATCATCTTATTTCTTGTTTATACCACAGCCCATTTTGCAGTATAAATTAGTAACTGGGAGGAGGGGCAAAGAGTTGTTCATACCTCTCTCGACATCGAGGGAGGGGGCGCATGTCATAAAACCTTTGTTCTGTACTCCAAAGGAGGTGGGCACCAGAGAAGTGGGACAAGGCCCTTCAGCTGAGTCTTCCCAGAGCTGATCTCAGTGTCTGTGTCTTTCTGCAGCTGGGTGTGGCCCTGCCTGTGTGTATGGCTGGAAGAGGCTTGTGAGCCGAGCCCAACAAGACAAGGTAACGGGGGCCCAGGCTGGCAGAACAGGTGGGCTCAGTGATAAGCCAGGACATCAGGTGGCACCTCAAAGGGGGGCAACCCATCACGCTGGGGACTGGCCAAATCCAGTGGGCAAGGGGCATGGTGGGTGCCTTTTGTAACTCAAGAGAGGATGATTTTAAGATGCTCTAGTTTAAACAGGAATTATTTGGGGGCAGGTCTCTGGCCTGTTTTATACAGGAGGTCACAGTGGTCCCGTCTGGCCTTAGAATCCATGCCTCATCCGGAGAAGGACGGATGGTGCATGTGGACAGGGCAGTAGCTGACAGATCAGAGGAGGGCTCTTGGTACCTGTTCATTGCCCTTGAGAAAGGCGTTGATGTAGTCTAGGGTGTCTTTCTCCTGCGAGTCTGGCCCCATAAAGCAGGAGGCATTCCCAGGTGATGGTGAATCTGATCAAATACAGAGCAGTGGTCATACCTGGGGCTGCCAAGCTGCAGGCTGGGTGACAGAGATCTTAGCAGAGACCCTTGCCCCCGGCTCCCACCCCAGCAGGGTAGCAGCCCCGATGCACAGCAGGGTCTGGCACAGCCATCCCTGGATTCCCCAACTCTTTGCTGCTCAGCCCAGCAAAGATCCAGTCAGAGCCCTGGTTCCCAGCAGCCACCCCACTTCCCTGCCCGCACCCAGCATGCAGCACCACACCTGGAAGGAGGCATGATGTCAGGCTATGAGTGGTGTCCCCGTTCTCCGGGCCATTGCTGGAGGGGGCAGAGGGAATGGCAGTGAATCGCTCTGCTCCCCGCTGCGGGAGAGGGAGGAGCTACCCAGTCTGCGCGGGATACGGGGACCCAGGGCCTGCCTGTTCTGCTTCCTCTGACTGCCTCTCCTGCCATCGACAGCCACCGGGTGTAACCTGGGCAGGCCCTGGGCTCCCATCATCAACCCCCCCACCCAAATGCCCTGTGCTGTGCCATGCGTCACCCCCCTGCAAAGGAGCCAGCAGATGGGGCTGCAACATCAGGGGGCATCTCATGCTTTAGCCGGCACCCTGCAATCCTTCGGCTTAACAACCCACTGTGCACAGAGCATCCCCTTCGACTGGTGGAAAACATCTTCCGACCCTGTGTGTGACGGATCGGGGTGGGCAATTCAGTCAGTCTCCACCTGATGCTTCTGCTGCCGCCCCTAATGCCCCGATCAGATGTAGGGGCTGCAGCTGCTGCCAGCAGGAGGGGCCATTCCCCCCTGCCTGGGTTTTCCTGTCTCTCCATCTCATGGCAGCCCAGAGTTGTACAAAGGTGATGGAGTCTTCTCCCGCCACTGACACCCTGGTCTTGCAACCCCAACCCCCAGGGGGCAAGCCCCACCGCAATGCAGGGCCATGGCCCCGGCCATTTTTGCAGCCCCTCCGCCCACCCAGGAGGCACCCACTCACCAGCATGGAAGGGCTGAGGCACACACAGCTCCTGCTGCTGCTGTGGGCTCTTCCGCGGACTCTTCCTTCGAGGAGGTCTCGTCTCCTCCCAGGCACGGATGGGCTTCAAGGGGACCTTGCGGACTTCCTCAGCCATCCTGCAAGAAGCCAGGACAAGGCATTGCTTGTGAGAGGTGAGAGGCGACTGCCCCGTTCAGCATCAGGGCCAGTCCACGTATGGCCGTTCCACCAGTGCCTACAGCTGCCAGCAGGGAAACAAGCCAATGGATGTGCTCAAAGTCACCCAGGCAGTCAGCAGTACAGGCAGGATTAGAACCCAGGTCTCCGGACTCCCAGGCCCATCCCGCAGGCCAAACGGCCTCCCCCGGGTCACTCCCGCCTCTCCTTCTGCTGGTTCACAAACTGCCCAGCAGACAGGCTGCATCCAACCACTCAGGATTCTTCCTGCCCAGGGAAATTACCCTGATCCCTTCCCCCAGGAATATTGGGGCCGTGGCAGGTCCCAGGTGGGGGAGGGAAGCGGGGTGGGGGAGCCGGGGGCGGTCTGGTGAGCAGCAGGAGTTGCTCTGACCCCACCGTGAAGGGGAAGGAGCAGAAGGTGGGAGAGCGGCAGGCAGGTAGGCTGTGCCGGGGCAGAGCTTTGTGGCGATTTCGCAGCTCGTCTCTCCGAGGCCTGTGTGGGAGCAGCCGCTGCAGAGAATCCCAGGCCTGATTCCCCCCACTCTGGGTCTCCTGAATGGCCCCTGCCCTGGGGGGCTCCATTCCTCACCCAACATCTCCTGCTGACTCCCCAGGAAATGCACGGCAGGTGTCCTAAGGCAGCTCCCTCTTGTGCGCATGCCGCTGCCCACTTCCTCACTGGCACCAGGCTAGACCGCCGGCACCGGGGCACTTGGCAGACGTGCGCCGCCCAGCCAGGAGCTCGGGGAAGGCTCGGTGTGGTTGGCGATGCAATGGAAAAGCAGAGGTGGGCAATAGAAGATTCTCCTACGTGGAGTCAGGAGTGGGCAGAAGCCTGCGCGTAAATGGGCCACCCACTTTCTGCTGCCGGTGGCGGAGCTGGATCTGCTGGCTCAGCGTTCCCAGGGGCACCTGCCAGCTCTCGCTCTGCCAGAGCCAAGCCTGGCAGTGAGGGGATGAGGCTGTGCCAGCCAGCAGGGGCGTGTCACAATGGGCAGGTGAGTCACAGACCAGCCAATGTGTGACTCCCCAGCCATGGGATGCCCCAGCCCAGACTTGCTCTGGCCTCGCCGGGGCTTTAGAGCCTGTCCTTCTCCACAGGGGTCATGGGACGGACCTTTCGCTCCCCACAGTCACCGACGTTAGGCCGGAAGGGACCTCTGGGCTCCTCTAGTCCCAGCTCCTGCAGACCCCAGGACAGAGCCCCTCCCTGCGGCCATGCTATTGGAGCCAGGGGGTCTCTGGATCCCCGAATGGGAGAATCACTTCCATCCCAGCTCCTCCTTCTCGTGACAGTGCAGAATGGGGATTCATGAACTCTCCCCACCCCTAGCTCCCAGCCCACATGGCAGGCTCTTTCCACTTTCCCAAGCTGCTGGTGCTTTGGTCATGGGGTGTAAAATCGTCCCAGTCTCTGCTTCCTCTCCCACTGCTGCAATGATGCAGAAGCTCCTTTAATAGCAGCACCCTCCCACCCCCCCACGCCCAACTGAGTGCCTGGTCTTGCTAACGCTCAATGCCATGACAGCCCCAGGAGATGATTGCTGCGGCGTGTGACGAAGTGGGACTGTTCTTAATGTTTCCTCTGAATAGTGTGGGGGTGCCTCAGTTTCCCCTAGGAGGTTCTTAAGTCTCTAGGTGGTGGGGTAAGGGTGTATGATCATTGCAGAGCCCTAGAGGGCAGGTATGTGCAGGGGTCTGGACAGAGAGAATGGCTGACACCCCGTTTCCTGGCAACTGATGGCCTGGCCCTTCCCCCCTGCAAGGTGAGAGCTAAAAGGGTTGGAGAACAAAGGAATCAGGTGACCTCCTGGCCCGGGAAAGGGACAAAGCCCAGAGGAGGAGGGGCTGGAGAGAGTTTCAGTTGAGGCTGGCTGGGGACATGGAGTGAAGTACAGACGTGGTTCTCTGGCTCACTGCCTCCCAAAACGGACCCAGCTGAGGGGTCCTGTTCTCTGCACCTACAAGCTCTGTTTTAGACCATGTTCCTGTCGTCTAATAAACCTTCTGTTTTACTGGCTGGCTGAGAGTCACGTCTGACTGCGGAGTTGGGGGGGCAGGACCCTCTGGCTTCCCCAGGACCCCGCCTGGGCGGACTCGCTGTGGGAAGCTCACGGAGGGGCAGAGGAGGCTGAATGCTCCGAGGTCAGACCCAGGAAGGTGGAAGCTGTGGGAGCTGTTTGCCCTGCAGACAGGCTGTTCACAGAAAGGAGACTTCCCCAGAGTCCTGACTGGCTTCGTAGGGAGCAGTTCCAGAGCATCACCCGTGGACTCCGTGACACGGGGGTCTCGGCCCGGGGGAGGCAGTGACTCCTAGAAGCAGGGAGAGCAGCAGCACCATAGATCAGGGAGGTCTGGCAATGCCAGTGGCTGCCTGGGGTCTGGCAGCCCAGGCACTCAGAGCAGATTGTCAAAGGCCAAACCCCTCTCACCACCGGCTCTGTAGCTCTTCCTTGCTTTCGGTCTGTCTTACGCACCATCCTGGCCCTCATCCCCCTGGCATCCGAGTACTACCCAACCTCAATAGCATTTATTCTAACTGCCCCCTTCAGGGCAGGGTCTGGCAGCTACCCCCACTGTACAGACAGGGAACTACAGCACAGAGGGAAGAAGGGACTTGCTCGAAGACAAACAGAGCATCTGTGGCAGAGCTGGGAAATGAACATGGGTCTCCTGGATCCCAGGATGGCACCTTCTCTTTCAACCTCCTGCCCCTTTCGTCCCTGGTTCAGTGGGAGCTGTGGGAGCTCTCTGGGGCAGAAGGCGGGAGAGCGGCAGGCAGGCAGGCTGTGCCGGGGCAGAGCTTTGTGGCGATTTTGCAGCTCGTCTCTCCAAGGCCTGTGTGGGAGCAGCCGCTGCAGAGAATCCCAGGCCTGATTCCCCCCACGCTGGGTCTCCTGAATGGCCCCTGCCCTGGGGGGCTCCATTCCTCACCCAACATCTCCTGCTGACTCCCCAGGAAATGCACGGCAGGTGTCCTAAGGCAGCTCTCGTCCTCTCCAGAGCTCAGGGGGACTGTCCTGGCATCGGACTGTCCTGGTGAATGGAACAATGGCTCCGGGCAGTCGGAGAATGCCTGTTCCCCCGGCAACCTCAGTGCCATTCCCTCTGGAAGTCATGGTGTCCGCAAGGGTGCTGGAGGTGGTCAGGCCTCGTGGTTGGAGCTGGACTCAGGAGGCCGGGGCATGGGTGGAGCGAGGCTGGAGCGAGAGCAGGGCTGGAGTAGGACGAGGGGCAGGGCTACCAGCTACCTCCCGGTCTGGACACTTACCTGGCCCCATCATGCCAGTGGCTGAGCACACGGGTGTTGTGGTATTTAGGCTCTCAACCCCCCCGCAGAGCAGGGACCTGTTCTCCCTCGTTAGCTGAGGCCCGGGGCGGCGGGGACTCACCTGATCTCACGCAGAAGACTGCATGCAATGGAAAAGCAGAGGTGGGCAATAGAAGATTCTCCTACCTGGAGTCAGGAGTGGGCAAAAGCCTGCTCGTAAATGGGCCACCCACTTTCTGCTGCCGGTGGCGGAGCTGGATCTGCTGGCTCAGCGTTCCCCAGGGGCACCTGCCAGCTCTCGCTCTGCCAGAGCCAAGCCTGGCAGTGAGGGGATGAGGCTGTGCCAGCCAGCAGGGGCATGTCACAATGGGCAGGCGAGTCACAGACCAGCCAATGTGTGACTCCCCAGCCATGGGATGCCCCAGCCCAGACTTGCTCTGGCTTCGCCGGGGCTTTAGAGCCTGTCCTTCCCCACCGGGGTCATGGGAGGGATCTTCCGCTGTTATACCAATAAAATAAAAACCAGCAGGATCTTATTAAAGGCAAAAAGGCAAAATACCACATTTATTGTGAATACAGAAAGAATCATAGTAAGCAGTTAGAAAAGGAGGACTTGTGGCACCTTAGAGACTAACCAATTTATTTGAGCATAAGCTTAGCTCACGAAAGCTTATGCTCAAATAAATTGGTTAGTCTCTAAGGTGCCACAAGTACCCCTTTTCTTTTTGCGAACACAGACTAACACGGCTGTTACTCTGAAGTAAGCAGTTAGTTATAGCTATAACATTCCATTCAACCTCATATTTAGTCACACATTCATTCATACAAACACACACACACACACAGGTTCTGCAAGGTTGTTATCATAGTTACCAGCCTTAGAGTTGCTCATGCCAAGCCACTGGCCAGGTGGCCTGGACATGAGTTTATGAAGCAGATGGTATGATGGGATAACATGGTTTTGGTAATTAAATATTCATGGTAAATAGGCCCAATAGCCTGTGATGGGATATTAGATGGGGTGGGATCTGAGTTACTACAGAGAATTCTTTCCTGGGTATCTGATTGGTGAATCTTGCCCATATGCTCAGCGTTTAGCTGATCGCCAGATTTGGGGTCGGGAGGGAATTTTCCTCCAGGGCAGATTGGAAGAGACCCTGGAGGTTTTTCGCCTTCCTCTGTAGCATGGGGCCCGGGTCACTTGCTGGAGGATTCTCTGCTCCTAGAAGTCTTTGAACCATGATATGAGGACTTCAGTAGTGCAGCCATAGGTGAGAGGTTTATCGCAGGAGTGGGTGGGTGAGATTCTGTGGCCTGCGTTGTGCAGGAGGTCAGACTAGATGATCATAATGGTCCCTTCTGACCTTAATATCTATGAATCTATGAGGAGGGAGCAGGGCCTTGTCAGATGCTCATCTGATGCTCCTGGAAGTTGGTTTGCAGAATCAGACTCCAAAGTTCTCACTTTTTAGAGTCTATTTTTATAGGAATTTCTTCCGATGCCAGTCTATGGGAATTCCTTCATCATGCGGTTGCTGAATCAATCAGCAGATAGCACATTCCTGAGGGCTCCGAGCTGCTAGATGTTATCTTGTTCTTTGGTTCTCCCATTCTTGAGGCTGTTGGGTGGATTCCAGTCTGCCCTCCGGGGGTCCTCTGGTTATTTCCACTTGACGCCGTCTTCAGCCGATGGACACTGGATTCTTAGGCTGGCACCTCCCTGATCATTCAGTTATTATCCACACCAAGCATCCATCCACATACATCCTCTATCTCTATTTTAATCACAATTGTTAATACAACAAAAGGGCGGGGAGTCTCTGGGTGCTGTTTCTGTTGTTCGAGTATTGCTTTGAGTCTCTCTCTCTGTGAATTGCTTTGAGAACAGACTCAGTCTTAGAATGTACGAACACAATTAGCAGCTTGCAAGTTTCACACATAGAGGGAGCGAAACAGCACCAAAAACCAAGAGACCTCTTAATTAGTAATACCCTGGACTTTAAACTGTGGGGAATCAAACTCATTTGTGATTTTAATACAGAACTTCTTTAATATGATCCAACACCGCTCCCCACAGTCACAGACGTTAGGCCGGAAGGGACCTGTGGGCTCCTCTAGTCCCAGCTCCTGCAGACCCCAGGCCAGAGCCCCTCCCTGCGTCCATGCCACTGGAGCCAGGGGGTCTCTGGATCCCCGAGTGGGAGGATCACTTCCATCCCGGCTCCTCCTTCTCGTGACAGTGCAGAACGGGGATTCATGAACTCTCCCCACCCCCGGCTCCCAGCCCACCCGAGCGGCTCTTTCCACTTTCCCAAGCTGCCGGGTGCTTTGGCCACGGGATGTAAAATGGTCCCGTCTCTGCTTCCTCTCCCACCGCTGCAACGACGCAGAAGCTGCTTTAATAGCAGCCCCTCCCCTGCCCAACTGAGTCCCAGGCCTTGCTAACGCTCAGTGCCACGGCAGCCCCAGGAGATGATTGCTGCGGGGGTCTCGGCCCGGGGGAGGCACTGACTCCTAGAAGCAGGGAGAGCAGCAGCACCATAGATCAGGGAGGTCTGGCAATGCCAGTGGCTGCCTGGGGTCTGGCAGCCCAGGCACTCAGAGCAGATTGTCAAAGGCCAAACCCCTCTCACCACCGGCTCTGTAGCTCCCCCTTGCTTTCGGTCTGTCTTAGGCACCATCCTGGCCCTCATCCCCCTGGCATCCGAGCACTGCCCAACCTCAATTGCATTTATTCTAACTGCCCCCTTCAGGGCAGGGCCTGGTTGCTACCCCCACTGTACAGACAGGGAACCGCTGCAGAGAGAGAATAAGGGACTTGCTCGAAGACAAACAGAGCATCTGTGGCAGAGCTGGGAAATGAACATGGGTCTCCTGGGTCCCAGGATGGCACCTTCTCTTCCAACTTCCTGCCCCCTTCGTCCCTGGTTCAGTGGGAGCTCTCTGGGGCACAGGAGCTGGCTGGTGCCCAGATGGAGCTACGTTGCCTATTGCATAGATCTCGCTTTTCCCGAACATTGAAAATGCTGCTCCAACCATACCAGGGCCCGCCAGGATCCTTGCAGCTGGTCAGTGCTAAATTGTGAACTGTGCCCTGGCCTCCCAGAGCGGGGCAATGGGAGAGGGTGGGGCTGGCCCAAGGCCCTGCTGGATTGCAGCTCACGCGTACGGAGTCCCAGTGCTACAGAGCTCTGTGCCGGGGCAGCGCTTTGTGGGGGTTTCGCAGCTCCTGTGTCCAAGGCCTGTGTGGGAGCAGCCGCTGCAGAGAATCCCAGGACTGATTCCCCCCACGCTGGGTCTCCTGAATGGCCCCTGCCCTGGGGGGCTCCAGTCCTCACCCAATGTCTCCTGCTGACTCTCCAGCAGCTGCACGGCAGGCGTCCTAAGGCACCTCTAGTCCTCTCCAGAGCTCAGGGGGACTGTCCTGGCACCGGACTGTTGCTGGCACCCAGTGCCGAGAGGCTGAACAACAGCTTGAATGGTTCCTTTCCCGGTGTGCTACACCCAATAATCACAACGGGGTGGAGAAGCAGAAAAGTTTATTTGAAGCTTCAAATAGGTACCGGGAGATTTGAATCTCAAATCCTGTACACAGAGCAGGAAGTTACACAGGCTTTTATACATCCTTTTTCCCAGCATACTTATCCAATAGCAAGCTGCCCCAAGTATCCATATAGCCAGCCAATCCAGTTCCCAGCTAGTCCCTGGTTCTCTGTATCATTTGTTAAACTCTACATAAAGCTGCTTTATTCAGCATTGTTCTTCCATATCTGCCCTGTGTGGCCTTGCTTAGTTTCAGGCAGTCTGACTCTGCAGCATATTGTTGCAGATTCTCAGCATAACCACTGTGTGTGCCTCCAGGCGGGGCGGGGGGGGGGGGGGAAGGACACTTGGGCCTAGGACGCAGAGCTGCTGCGAGTGCCTCCAGGCGGGAGCGGGGGCCAAGGACACCTGGGCCTAGTACGAGGGGGCTTCATCGACACTCGTGGTCTTCCATCCCCTCGAGTTACCTAGTGGCCATGCCCCAGTGTCCCCAACAGGACTGTCCTGGGGAATGGAACAATTGCTCCGGGCAGCCGGAGAATGCCTGTTCCCCCGGCAACCTCAGTGCCATTCCCTCTGGATGTGATGGTGTCAGCGAAGGTGCTGGAGGTGGTCAGGCCTCGGGGTTGGAGCTGGACTCAGGAGGCCGGGGCGTGGGTGGAGCGAGGCTGGAGCGAGAGCAGGGCTGGAGCAGGACGAGGAGCAGGGCTAGAGCTGCCTATGACTGTTGCCAATGTCAGGCAGGAGCGAGTTCCTGGCCCTGGAGTCGTGTTGAGCAGACTGAGCTGCTGCTGTGAGACTGAAATACTTGCTCCGGGAGTCACAGGCCTGTTCCTGGCTTGTGGATTGGCGGGAGCCCGGCACAGGAGGGACTCAGGGCCTGACACATGGCTCCAGGGGGCGCTTGGCTCCCGGCCCCGCTGGGCACTGACAGGCCAGGTGCAGGGGGCCAGGCGCAGCACCAGGGAGGACATTGGGGAGGCAGGAGCGCTGAGGTGGGGCTGAGCGGGCAGGTGCTGAGGAGCTGCGGCCGGTTGGCCAGCAGGGAGGAGGAACAGCACCCAGCTGTGGAGGGCCCAGCTGCAGCTCCACACGGGGCGCGGCCAGAGCCTGGCAGGCGGCTGGCTGAAGTGGCACTTTGTGATCTGGCGCAGGCGGGAGCTGGCTCCCCACATCTGAACGCTCTGCAGTGCCGGCGGATTCGCATCTAAACCCGGATCTGGCTCCCAATTCACAGCTGGCCCCTCCCCCCGATCTGGAGTGGCTGAGACTCCAGCGCTCTGGGGAAGAGGCCAACAAATGCCAGGTCCTGGGGTGGGCTTCCCCCAGAGACAACCCCGTGCTGGGAAGGGAGGTTCCAAGAGCCGGCAGCTCCACCACTCACACTCCCAGCGTCCTGGGAATGAGCCAGGAGCAGAGTCCCAGTCCCCGTCCCCTGGCATTAATCCAGGGACTCCGCACTGGGGATGTGCACCTGGCAGCACGCAGCCTCCTGAGAACACACAGGCCAGGGTGCAGGGCGAGGGCTCCCAGAGAGAAACGGCAGGAGGGCAATGCTGGGAACCCCCAGGCCATCTTCAGCTCAAGCATGAGGGCACCCCAGCATCCTGGAGAGCAGGAATCTAGCTTCAGCTCAGCCTTTATGTCCCCCCGTTCTCTGTGCTAGATGGGTTGGTCTCCCGGGGGGGACGAAAGTGCCCATCAGGAGTTCCTGGCTTATCCAACGTCAGTTTCCCGCTCTTGTGAAAAAAACGGTGACTTCCCTTACACCGGAGCTGGTGTTCTTCAGGCTGGGCTGGGCCTGTACACGTTCCCCTGTCGGGGTGTGTGCACCCAGGGCCCATGAGTTGCAGACGTTTGCCAACGAACATTTGCCAACAGACGTTTGCCCCCTGCTCTCCCCATGTGCTCAGGGACCGCCATCAAAAGAGCACGTCTGCCACCTCCCTCTCAAGTCCTTCGCACCTGCATACTGCCAGGGGAACATCCCCATTTCTACTGAGGACTCAGGGACAGGGTTTATGATGAACCGGCTGGAGTTGATCTCCCCTCCCGCCCGGCGTGTTGCACCCCTACGGCTAGCTGGGGATCCAAACTGACACTCCCCGGTTTGAGCCCCTGCCTAGCCAGGCCCTGTTCCTTCCCCCTAGGCAGTTGTTGGCCCTGAACTCCTGCAGGCAGCCATGACACACAGGTGCTTGGGGGCTTGAGAGAAGGGCTATCACCAGCTGAATGACCCCTGCCTGTACGGTGGGGACTGAGGCCACTTTGCCAGCAGGTGCCCCCCAAGTCCTGTGCTATGCTGAGTCTGGGGAGATGGGCAGGTTCAGCCTCATTAGAAGGGATCGGCCAGACAGAAAGGCAGAATCGGGTCCCCGCACGGAGCCCCTCTACTTCCTGCCTGTGTCCTAACCACCAGGACAGTGGCCAATCCCACCTTCAGGTCAGGTTCCAGCGTCGGGCCCTGTCCATACCCACAGCGTGTGGCACCCAGCATGCACTGATAGACTCCGGTACATGCAGTAAGTTCACAGACACTAGAAACTGCCTAACACCAGGCTGGGGGCTGGGGATGTGTAGGGTACAGAGCACAGCACCCCCTAAGGCCAGGCAGGAGGGCTGGGAAATGCATATGATACAGAGCACAGCGCCCTCTAACACCTGGCAGGGGGGCTGAGAGATGGGGGGTGTAGGCTACAGAGCACAGCGCCCCCTAACGCCGGCCAGGGGGCCTGGAAGCTGGGGGAATATGTAGGATCCGGAGCACAGCATCCCCTAACACCAGGCTGGGGGGCAGGGAGAGGGGGGATATGTGGGGTACAGAGCACAGCGCCCCCTAACACCAGGACACGAGGTCTCGTCCGTCTCAGGGTGGAAATGATCACACCCTTCGAATGGGGGATCTGCCACGGGCACTGGCAGGAGCGCGTTGCTTTACATTAAGGTTCTTTGGCTGATGGGCGAACCTCACCCCGCCCTGCGTTTCGAGTGTGAACAGTTGTCGATGGAAACCCAGACGGCAGAGATGGAGCAGGACTAACCGGGGTCACTGGGTCTCACCCTCACCCCGTGTTTACACTGTACGAGGGTGGGAAATAGCAGGTGCCTTTTCTTGCCCTGATACGATTTTGGAGATGCCGATGCTTGCGACAGCTTTCTCCCTGTGTGGGTTGTGGGATCCAGGGGAGCCGTCTGTGTGCTCTGTACAGAACAAGGCGTGTAGATCATTTATACCTCAATGGATCACAGTAAATACAGTTATTTAATATATCAAATAAAGGCAGAACAATACATCAAAAAGCATCAAAATGAAAGAGAGGATTGCTATGTACAGGGGGGATTGCTATGTACAGGGGGGTTTGCACGTGACTAGTTAACTGCTCGAGAGCTTTCATCACCGTATACTTTCTGACAGGTTTCTGCACCCTGTGTAGGGTTTACGTCCCGCCCTCCGTCCCCGTTTCCGGTCGTATACGTTTTTGGCGCCGTCGGCCCTTTTGAACATTTCTTTTGTATTGTTTTCTGTGTTTGGCCTGGGGAAGGTTGCGTTCTTGTGTTTTGACATATTTCGAGAAAAAGTATGAACAAGTAGAAAGAAAGGCTGTAAGGGGTTTGCGGCTCCCTCCCCGTCCATCAGGGTGGGAGACCACGCTCCTCGCTACGATACTTCCGGGGTACCTTGGTTCAGGGGAAAATTAGCCCAGTGTTAATGGTTCAGGCCTGCAGTCAGGCTGAGCAATGGTAGAGAGTCTGTTTGCCTAGGGCCCTCATTCAGGGCAGGGCTGCTGTCGAGTAGGGGCTCTGGCCTACAGTCAGGCAGGCAGAGCAGCAGAAGGTCCATTTGCCTGGCCCTTGATCAGGGCGGGGCAGCAATCAAGTAGCGGGGCTCTGGCCTACAGTCCGGCAGAGCCGTCGCCGTCTAGGGGAGCTTAGCTCTCTGGTGGGAGAGTCAGCACAACCGTCTGGCGTCCTGATTCAGGCGGGTGCCAGACCAATCAGGCCTCCTGACAACCAGGTGGGGAACCTGCCACTCCTGACGGTGGCGTGGCGGTGCTCGGGGAACCCAGGCCTTCCCGCTCCACCGCGTCCCCACCCAGGGCCCTAAACAGCAGCGGAGTGGTCCGCCACTGGGTCAGCGGGGAAAATCCGATCACAACATGCTGGCCGGCTTGTAGTCAATAACACAGCTGAAGCCGATTCAGCTGCCCTGGGCTCCTTCCTACACACCCATTCCGTGTGTACATGGGTTCCAGGGTTGTTGTTCGCTTCGCTGGGGTAGATGGCTAGTGGCAGCCCCACCAGCTCCTTGGAGTCCCCGGCGTCTGGCAGCGCCGGCAGCCCCTCTGGCTCTCTGTCAGGATAGCGCTTTCCATTAGGGGAGCAGGGAAGAGACGTCCTGCTCCTCCAGCAGCTCTCTCCCAACTCAGCTGGAGGGGCGGCCTTTTATAGTTCCGCTTCCTGTCCCGCCCCTCTGCTTCCGGCAGGGTGGCATGCGGTGGGAGACAAGCCTGCTTTCTGCAACCCTCCTGCCCCCAACAACCCACTTCAGCGAGTCCCAAAATCAAATCCACTTACCAGGGGCCTCCTCTCCTCTTTGCGCTTCGCCAACATCCGGGGTAGAAAAGAGCTCCTGGCAGCATGCATCTCTGACCTCCGAGTCATCTTCTGCCTCTGGGTCCCCCTCCACATCCTCGTCCAAGATTTCCTCCTCCTGGCTCGGTCCACTCTCAACTGACATGCGAGCCACCGAAGTATCCACAGTGGTGTTAGCAATGGAGGTGGGGTCGCCGCGGAGTATCATGTCCAGCTCTTTGGAGAACCGGCAGCTCGTAGGCGCAGCACCGGAGTGGCGGTTTGCCTCCCGCGCCCTGTGCTCGGCGTTCCGCAGCTCCTTCATTTTCATCCTAAACTGCCGTGTGTCCCGGTCATCGCCCCTTTCTGTCATGCATCGTGAAATCTGTCCGTAGGTGTAATGATGCTGGTTCTGGCGGGACCCAACTGAGAGTGCCAGTTCAGGACAAACTGCTTCAAGCAGGGCAGTTACAGCCAAAGGCTGGGGCTTTTCCACCTCTAAGGCAAACCAAACCAGCCAAACAGAGCAGACTTTGGTCTCACCCCACTGGCTCACCACAAGTCACACAAGCAATTCCCTTAGACACTCCAGTTTCCCAGGATCCCCAACAGTACCACTTGTTATGGGGACAAATGGCTATGAAAACCAATACCCCAGGAAAAGAAAAAAGGTTCTCTTGATCCCAAAGGACAAAGCCACAGACCCAGGTCAATATACAAAGCAGACCTTGTCCCAAATCACGCTGTAGCCAACCCTTTAGACTCTAAAATCTAAAGGTTTGTTCATAAAAGGAAAAAGCTATAGATGAGAGCTAGAATTGGTGAAATGGAATCAATGACATACAGTCATGGCCAAGTTCTTGGTTCAGGCTTGTGGAAGCGACAGAATAAACTGCAGGTTCACATCAAGTCTCTGGAGAACATCCACAGCTGGGATGCGTCTTTCAGTTTTTGGTTCAAAGCTTCAGTGTAGCAAAGTCCCTCCAGAGGGATGAAGCAGGACTGAAGACAAGATGGAGGAGCTGCAGCAGCTTTTTATATTCTCTTGCCATGTGGTCTTTCTTTCTTTGTCCCAAAGACAAGCTGTCCATCACGTGGCCTGGAAAAACCTCCGAGTTCTGTCCATAGGCAGGTCCCTGCACACCGTGCTGAGTCCCAAGGCTTGTCTGCCTTCTCTCAATGGGTCAATTGTGTAGCTGATGGTCCTTAATCGGCCATCAAGCAGGCTAGGCATTGCATCCGATGAAGTGAGCTGTAGCTCACGAAAGCTTATGCTCAAATAAATTTGTTAGTCTCTAAGGTGGCACAAGTCCTCCTTTCCAACTTGTCTGGGGTGTCTCCCAGAAGCATAATACAAGTTTGAACCACAGACACTATAGAGCCAATACTTATAACTTAAAATACAAAAATGACACAAGCATATAGATAGCACAGTCATAACCAGCAAACCGTAACCTTGCCTTAGACACCTTAGTGGACCCCCCTTTATACAAGATTTGGTGCCACTACAGGACCTTGGTTGCAACAATGATCTATATGGTCCCAGTTCAAGTCAATAACGTCACAGTAGGTATCATAATTGCTACGTCCGGAGTGCAGCTGGGACTGTACAGCCTCCTCTCCCCAAATGCTGATGAGGTCCAGCAGCTCGGCATAGCTCCAAGCAGGGGGATCGCCTGGTGCGTGGAGCAGGCCTGGCCACCTGGAAAGATGCGCTGCACTCATCACCGAGCAAACAGGAAGGGGACTTTCAAAATGGCAAAGGAGTTTATGGAGTGGGGATGATGGATGGTCACCTGAGGGCCAGGCAGTAGAGTTCAAACCGATGACCAGAGAGGCGAGAGCAGGCATTGTGGGACACCTCCCGGAGGCCAATCGCAGCGCCGTAATCGACCTCGGTGTCTACACTGGCACCGCAGCCTGTAGCCCCGGCGCAGAAAGTTTTTTAAACTGTGCAGGGCTTTTTTTAAAGCGCTGCAACTGCCCTGTTTCCGCGCCCTGAGTGGCGTGGCCGTGCGTCCACCTCACCAGTTGCAGAGCAGAAAGCTGCTTTGCCGCGCTGCAACTTGCCAGCGTAGACAGGACCTAAGGAAACAGAGCCATGACTTTAAACCTCCTGTTCACCGGAAAAAAACAAGGCTGTGTTTTGGAGTGGAATAAAAATGCACCTTTTAAAAATGCTGTAACAGTTTTAACACACCATGAAAGTTATATTAAGCTTATTAAACATTTTAGATTTTTGTTGCATTATCAGACTGCTGTTGTTCTTAAATGTTTGCAGCCCACGGGCTGAGACATAGATACATGCTTCTGTGTTTGTTTTGGGACTAGAAGCTGTATTAAAAGTAACGCTTTATAAAAACAAAAAGTTTTTTTCATTTGTACTTTGTGTTTCTAAGAAGACAAAAAACATTTTAGTAATAAGTTTAACAGGGGCATTTTTGAATTAGCCAGTTTGTTTTCAAAAGATGTCTAGCTATCATTAAGCAAAAGCCAGGGCCGTAAAGTTAATTAAAGGAAACAGGCATGTAGATATCAAAGCCTCCTGGTTACAGAAATGTGAATGGCCACATCACCATTTACAAAATCTTTTTATTAACTGTTTAAATAAACTTACTATATAAAAGAATACAAAAAGAGACCCAAACCAAAACAGTTTTACCTTTAAATTGTCAAGAAAGCTTTAAAAATCAGGGTACAGTTAAAACCCTCATGTTTTTAAGGTTTGGATTTAGACAAAAAAGAAGAAAAAGCAGCTGATGTGAAAAAGTTCTGACAGAGATAAGGGGCTTGTTCTGTTCCCAACATACACACACACATACGTTCTTCTTTTCTCATGTTTTTTTGAAATGTAAACCAGGACACACAAGTTTGCTTTAGGCCTTTTATATAAAATCTGCATGGAGCAGGATTTAAAAATAGCTCCCTTCCCCTGTTTAGCTCGCCTGTCCTGTGACAAAAGTTGTTTCACTGTAAAGATGGCCAGAACATGTATGAATTTAAAACAAACAAGAACCCACAGCAGATTGCTTTTCAAAAGACACCCTTTGAACTTATTAAGAGTGTAAAATAAAGAAGCACCTCGGGGTTAAAACCACAGGCAGTTTACAAAAGTAATTTGTTAAAGTTAAATTAAGTTTTTATTGACTTAGGGATTTTTGTCTGAATTTTTTGCTGCATTTGTTTCTAAATGTTTGCAGTCTGTGTGCTGAGACCCAGGTACAAGCTCTTTTTTAACTGTTTAAATGGACTTAATCTATCAAAGAATGCAAAAAGAGAAAGCTGTTTTTGTTTGGTTAGCTTGAAATTGTAAAGAAAGCTTTAAAAATCAGGGTACAGTTAAAAACCTCACGTTTTGAAAGTATGGATTTCTACAAAACACAAGAAAAAGCAGCTTATGTGAACCAGTTAGCTTTTTTTTTTTAAACCAGAGATAAGGTATTTGTCGCCCCCCTTCGCCACCCCCCGCACACACATTTTTCTTTTCTAATGATTTTTTAAATGGAAACCAAAGGCAAACAAACTTGGAAGGGTTTTAAAATGCTAAAAGGAAACATAAAAAGACATGATGAAAGGTTGTTTTTTTTTAAAGTGTTCATTTGCTTTTCAGAGTTTTGCCCAAGTCAATTGACCAGAGTACAAAAATATAGCGTTAGTTTCTTTTTAAAGCATTTGCCTATGAGTACTTTTGTATGATTTCTTGAATATGTGACCAAGCAATGCAGTGGCTCCTGCCCCTTATGAAAATTCCTAATGAATTTAAGAAACCTTTCCAGAGGTTTTTTAAACTCCTGATAGAATTGAATGCTAATTTTTATCCTGGCTACCCAATTTTGTAGGCTGTATTTTTTAAAAACCTACAAAACCTACAAAAAGGCTCACACTCTTTATTAAACCCCTTAAATCTTTAGCATGATGTCTATAGAACCCCAATGTCTTTAATCCCTTTTAAATTTGATGGGACTTTTCCCACTGGGGCTGACAGACGAACAACAAAAATGATTTTGGGGGTTTTTAGAGAGAGTTCCCTGTTTTAAAATTTCACAGTTTAATTAAAAGAAAAGGAGTACTTGTGGCACCTTCGAGACTAACCAATTTATTTGAGCATAAACTTTCGTGAGCTACAGCTCACTTCATCGGATGCTGTAGCTCACGAAAGCTTATGCTCAAATGAATTGGTTAGTCTCTAAAGTGCCACAAGTCCTCCTTTTCTTTTTGCGAATACAGACTAACACGGCTGTTACTCTGAAACAGTTTAATTAGATTCTGTAAACTCAGCTCCTTGAACTTTTTCATGGTCCAAGCCCACGAATTTCACAACTGTTGGGACAGAAGCATCCAGCATTCTGTGTGTACTTCTCCTCTGAATGCTGGTTTCTACTGGGAGAGGGCCCTACTACAGCACATTTTATAGCCTGTGGTCATAAGTTGTTATATCTACTGGTAGCAGATAGGCACAAGAAACAGCCCTCTGACTAGGTACACTTGTTTTCCAGCACACAGCGATGAGGCCGCTGGCCTGCCTGCCGGCGATTTTGGAAAACCCCCACCCCACCTCTTTCCTGACTTTTTCCCCGCCACTTAACACTTGCTAAACATACAATGTTTAATCATATCAAATAAAGTTTTTAAGAGATTTGACCTATTTGAAGCAGGCCCTTCTGCTTTTAAAAAATTTTTGCAGCAAAGGCAGAGGACTAAAACTAAATGTAAACCTAAAGGGCTGCCAAGTTTTACTGAAGACTAATAAGATCAACACCTGTTTACAGGAACCTTAATGGTAAGGACATAGCAATATTACCATTCACGGTCTATTTAACACCTTTTTAACCGTTGAAATGAACTCCCTTGTTCTGTAGTGAAATAAAGAGGCCCCCTTTTAACACAAACTGGTTTAAACTGTTCAGAAGGTGTCTACACTGTCCACGTGAAATCGCTGCCGCGACAGCACTTTAAGGAGGCAGTGTCCTCGCGGCTCCAGCTCAGGAGGGTGTTTTTTCACACCCCTGAGCGGGGCAAGTTTCAGCACTGTACGTGGCAGTGTAGACAAGCCCTAATTGAACTGTGAAATTTTAAAACAGGGAACTCTCTCTAAAAACCCCCAAAATCATTTTTGTTGTCTGTCTGTCAGCCCCGGTGGGAAAAGTTCCATAAAATTTAAAAGGGCTTAAAGCCAATGGGGTTATCTATCTATCTATCTATCTATCTATCTATCTATCTATCTATCTATCTATCTATCTATCTAGTGGGAAAGGTGCTTGGGGCCCGTTTTCTTAGATAAGAATAAGGCAGTTAAAGGGGGTGGGTAGTGAGGGGAGGGGCGGGGAGGGGAGGGAGAGGGCTCTTGTTTAAAAATCTTGGGTTGATAGGATTGGTTCAGGAAAATGCCTTCTATGATGCAGCTGTAGAACAGTTTCTGATTGATGCGCCCGAGAGGCGGAGATAACCATGCTGGGGGCTGTGAGCCTTGGGAGCTCCCTCTTTTCCCGGGACGGGGGGGGGGGGGGGCAGCCGCAAGGGTAAGCTCTCTTCCCCCTCCCCGTCCACCCCCCTGCAGCTTGCTCTACTTTCCTTGCATAATGACAGGTTTCAGAGTAGCAGCCGTGTTAGTCTGTATTGGCAAAAAGAAAAGGAGGACTTGTGGCACCTTAGAGATTAACACATTTATTTGAGCATAAGCTTTCGTGAGCTATAGCTCACTTCATCGGATGCTCACGAAAGCTAATGCTCAGATAAATTTGTTAGTCTCGAAGGTGCCACAAGGACTCCTCTTCTTTATACTTTCCTTGTCTCACCAACCAAAAAGGATCTTTTCCTGTTTTCTATACTCTCCTTCTCTAACTAAGCAAAAAAAGGATCTTTCTCTCTTTTGCACAGCTCTGTGTTCTGCTTACTAAGAAAAAAGGATCTTTCTCTCTCTTTCTGTTTTCTGTATTTTACACAGCCCTGTGTCACTGACATAGGATCTCTAGCTCATTTTTCGGCCGTGTGATTTCTTTCACCCGACCTTCTCAACCTTCCTTTTTCCTCTTTTCTTTAATGAGCCTTTGCTTTTTAAAATTTATTTCAATTTTTTGACTCTTATTATTTTTTAGACCCAACAAAAATAACCTTTTACCATGTTCTTACTAATCTATAAAAAACACTCCTCTCTCTTGTTGCTTTCTATAGTTTCCCCTCTTCCTTCTATTTAAAAGAACCTTTCTTTCCTTTTTTCTTCTAAGGCTAAGCAATTTTTCTTTTGTTAAAACTCCTTTCCTTTAAGGCCTCTGTCGCGAGGGTCGCGAGGGGGCATGGTCTCCTGCCCTGACAGCCTGGGAGGGAGCCGCGAACGCCCCCTGGTGGGCAGAACTGGGACACCCATGGCAGCAGAGGGGCGGGGCTGGAAGCTGCACTATAAAAGGCCGGCCCTCCAGCTGAGCAGCACGTCTCTTCCCTGCTGCGGAAGGACAGAGCTAATGGAGAGCGCTATCCTGACAGAGACCCAGAGAGGATGCCAGACGCCGGGGAAGCCGAGGAGCTGGTGGGGCTGCCACTCACCGTCCTCCCCTAGAGCTCGCTGTTGCCAGCGGGGAAAGGGCTGGGGGGGAGTCCTCCTCTCTGGCCCCTATCCCGGAGCAGCTCGCCTGCACCCCAAACTCATCCCCAGCCCTGCCCCACCCCAGAGCCCACACCCCCAGCCAGAGCTTTCACCTCCCTACCGCACCCTCAACCCTCGCTCTGAGCCCCTCCAACACCCCAAACACCTTATCCCCAGTCCTAGCCAGAGCCCTCATCCCCCCCACACCCCAACCCTCTGCCCCAGCCCTGAGCCCCCTCCAACACCACAGAGCCCTCATCCCCCCACACCCCAACCCTCTGCCCCAGCCCTGAGCCCCCTCCAACACCACAAACCCCTCATCTCCAGCCCGAGACAGAGCCCTCATCCCCCCACATCCCAACCCTCTGCCCCAGCCCTGAGCCCCTTCCAACACTACAAACCCCTCATCTCCAGCCCTAGACAGAGCCCTCATCCCCCTGAACTCCAACCCTCTGCCCCTGCCCTGAGCCCCCTCCAACACCACAAACCCCTCATCTCCAGCCCTAGACAGAGCCCTCATCCCCCTGAACTCCAACCCTCTGCCTCAGCCCTGAGCCTCTCTCACCCCTCAAACCCCCCAGCCCCAGACAGAGCCCTGACCCCCTACACCCCTACTCTTGGCCTGAGCCCCTCCCAAACCCCTCAGTCCTGCACCCCCTCCCTCTGCACCTCCTCCAATCCCCAAACTCCCTCCCAGAGCCTGGACCCCAATACTCTGCCTAAACCTAGGGCCTGCACCCCAGACATCCTTCCCCACCCAAACTCCTTCCCGGAGCCCTGGGCAGGTGGGGGGCAAAGTAGGGGCGGGTTCTGGGCACCACCAAAATTTCTACAAACCTGCCACCCCTGAACCCATGTACACACGGAATGGGCTTGTAGCAAGGAGCCCAGGGCAGCCGAATTGGGTTCAGCTGTGTTATTGACTACAAGCCGTCCAGCGTGTTGCGGTCAGATTTTCCCCACTGACGCAGTGGCGGACCGCTCCACAGCTGTTAGAGCCCTGGGCGGGGACGCAGTGGAGCGAGAGGGCCTGGGTTCCCAGACCACCAGCACCCCACCGTCAGGAGTAGCAGCCTCCCCACTTGGTTGTCAGGAGGCCTGATTGGTCTGGCACCCGCCTGAATCAGGACGCCAGACGGTTGTGCTGACTCTCCCACCAGACAGCTAACCTCCCCTAGACGGCGACAGCTCTGCCGGACTGTAGGCCAGAGCCCCCCTACTTGATTGCTGCCCTGCCCTGATCAAGGGCCAGACAAATGGACCTTCTGCTGCTCTGCCTGCCAGACTGTAGGCCAGAGCCCCTACTCGAGAGCAGCCCTGCCCTGAATGAAGTCCCCGGGCAAACAGACTCTTGACCGTTGGTCGACCTGACTGCAGGCCAGAACCATGAACACTGAGCTATTTCCCCTGAACCAAGGTACCCCGGAAGTATCGTAGCCAGGGGCAGGGTCTCCCGCCCAGACGGACGGGGAGGGAGCCGCGAACCCCCTACAGCCTCTCTTTCTACTTGTTCATACTTTTTCTCGAAATATGTCAAAACACAGCACGCTGTTAGGCCCTGAGCGGGGACGCAGTGCAGCGGGAGGGCCTGGGTTCCCCTATCCCCGCCACCCCCCCGTCAGGAGTGGCAGCCTCCCACTGTGGTTGTCAGGAGGCCTTCTGCTGCTCTGGCTGCCTGACTGTAGCACAAGCACCCAACCTTCCCCCGGCCAGACACAGAAAAATAATCCAAAATAAAGGTTCAAAAGGGCCGATGGTGCCAAAAATATACAGGACCGGAAATGGGGACGGAGGGCGGGACGTAAACGCTACACGGGGCATGGAAACCTGTCAAAAAGTACATGGTGATAAAAGCTATTGAGCGGTTAACTACTCACGTGGCTGGGCAGGGCAGGCGGCCAATGGGGAGGAAGCCATGGTCCGGCATGATGTGTTCCACCCTCCTCCAGGCGGGCTCTGGTGCACCAAACCCCCAGAGTAGGGAGGCTGGCTTTTACTAGGGCAGCTGGGCAGCTTCAATGACTGGGCTCTCCCTCGTACACATCAGTCTCATCCTGTGCAAGAGTGTCCGTAGGCTGGCGCGGGCTGGACGGTGTTTCTTGCAGGCATTGAGGATGAGCATGGTCTGCGAAGCCAGGCACCTGACGGAGGACTTGCTGTCCTGCTGCAAGCCTTTCAGGACTAAGATTGAAAGGAAGGAAATGGAGATCAGAGCCATGGTGCTCTGGAAAGCCCTGGCAAACCAAGCCAGCGCTGTACCTCTTGGCCCGCGACAAGGCTGGGAGGCGGGAGGCAGGGGACTAACAGGAACAACCACCAACCCTCACTAAACATCCCCGCTGCCCTTCACAGCTGGGGGAGCCCCCAGACACAGGCAAGAAGTCACAATGAACCCCATTCACTCACTATTTCTAGGACTGCCCCACCCCTGCAGTATCTGTTGGCCTCATCCCTGCCTGTATTTATGCTCCCCCTTTCCCCCAGTGCACAGGTGGGCACTTAAGCCCAGAGAGGGGAGATTCACAAAGGGGACTTGGGCATTGTTAGGCTACGCCTAACTTCCGGTGCCCTGCTGCCCTCCAGGAAATGCTGAGGAGGGAGCTCAGCCATTCTCTAGCTCTGGTTGGGGCCCAGCTGTGAACCTGCTCTGGGAGTGAGGAGCCTGAGCTATGTCACCCCCCCTCCCCCTTTTCCCCAACAAATGTGGAGGAGACGCTGCTCTGCCCTGCGCTGGCCCAGGGGTCCGGGCACGCAGCAGGGAGGTAGATGACCGGACGTCACCTCAGTCTCCTTTGGAGCAGTGGCTTGACACCAGGCACCCCACCTGGAGGTGACTGCAACAAACCCTGGGCTAGTGAGTGCAAGCGGGGGAGGCAGGACCCCACCTTTGCTGTGTTGGGGGTGGGGGGCAATCGTCTGCGAAGGCCAGCCAGCTCAGGCCCAGTTTGGGGATTTGCCAGGCCACAGCTCTGAGGTCAGGGTAAGTGCCTGGGCACATGCCAACCAGCAGACACCACAGGGTGAGGGGGAAGCTGATCAGGGGTTTGGGGATCTACAGTTTGCAACCCTTTATGGCTCTTGCCCAAGATCACATTGCTGGCGTCGGAGATTGAACCCAGCCCGCGGCCCTGGGCCATTCGTCCCTCTAGCGCTCAGTGCTCAAAGCAGACACCGCTCACCGTTGCAGATGGCCTCCAACTTCTCCTGGCTCTGCTGGTCCAGCTGCCGGGCAGTGAGCCCTACACACACAAACAGCTCGTCACATCCCTGCGTCCCCAGCGAGGGTGTCAAAGCGTCTGTCACCCTCCAAGCAGTGGGGCTTTCCCCTGCCCCTCGCTGTCCAGGACGCACTCCTGAGTCCCCAGGGGGAAGGGCGAGGCCCCAGGGATGGCTGTGGGGCTGGCTGCCAAAGGAGAGCATAGCGCCTTGAGGTTCCGCTACCAAGAGCCCATGGCGGGGTGGGGGAGGGGGGATGGGGACTGCATGGGGAGCAGTGGGGTTCGAGGGGCCCATCAGCCGATCAGGGCAGTTTGGGGTGAGCTTGCTCCTGCGGGTTTCTGACACCCCTGAGCCTTCATTCGGCAATCAGGAGCCCAGGGGTTACTTCTCGCTGCCGGCAGGGACTGAGGAGAGCCTGGGACTGGATCCAGCCCCTCTGCTTAAGGGACCCCTCTGCTCTGTGGTTACCTAGAAACCTGATGGCCGCTTCTCTAATGGGAGCCTGCGGGTTTTCCACAAAGGCCATGGCCTGGCAGAGGAAGGTTTCTGCCCTCCCCTTGTAGCACGCCACCTAGGAGCCAGAACAAGAGAGCACAAGGTTATTAAAGGCCTTTCCATCCTGCAGGCCAGGTTCCAGATCTGTGGAGTGTCCTGCTTTCAGCCCTCCTTCCTGTGCCGGGGGGATCACGCAGAGGGACTACAGCCAGGGCCAGGTGTGGTCCCGGGGCTGGGGCTCGGTGTGGGCACGGAGCCGGGCAATGGAGGGCTCCCTCACCAGGCAGTCACAGCCTCGCCAAAGCTCCTTTTTCTTGACAAGGGCACTGAGCTGGCTCCACCTTAGGAATTTCACCGCACTCCTGAGGGTGTCCCAACACACCTGCAAAACAAGAGGGGCCGGGGCGAGCCGACAACGGTTATGGGAGCTGGAAGCCAGGGCTGTCCCTCGGCAGACGCGCCTGCATAGGGCACCATGAAATTTGGGGCACCAAATTGCCCCAAATTTCATGGTGTCACTAGGCGGCTGCATGCTGCACATGCAGCAGCCCCAGCCCCAGTGACCCGCCCTATATCTTGGCCAGCCCCGCCGCGGGCTGCGCCCACTAGAAAGGGCAGGACCATCCTTGCGGGGGGCCCAGACAACTCCCTCCGCCCTGCCTCTTCCCCTTCCCCCCTGCTCCATCCCCAGCCCGCCCCCATTCCACCTCTTCTCCGCAAGCCTCTTCCCCCAGCGACCCCACACTCACCGGGACTGGCAGGAAGTGGAGTAACCTGGTCCCAGCCCGCTCTCCTCCAAAACGATTGCCCCCCGCACTCACCGGCGGTGGGAAGCGGAGTGCCACGGCTGGGAGCTGGCAGAGTAGAGCGGGCTGGGGCCAGGCTGCTCCGCTTCCCGCTGCTGTCAGTGAGTGTGTGTGTGGGAGGGATCCCTTTCCCCAAACCCCCTCCCTCGAGCCACACGGCTGGAGCCGGGGCGAGGGAAGCAGAGCGGGCTACTCCCAGCTCTCCGCTAATCCCCCAGGCCACTCTGGGCCTGTGGGCCCCCCAAATGTGGCCCCACACAGCTCCTGCCTCCCAGACCCTGGTGGGGGGGAGGGGGAGGCCTGGGACCCCACACAGCCCCACTGCCGGGGGGCTGGATAGGACACCCAAATGGCTAGGGACAGCCCAGCTGGAAGCCACTAACATAGTTACTGGAGACCGTGTGTGCTGAACGGTTCCCGGCCCGCGGCTGCTCGCGGAAGGGCGGAGGTGTGGCTAAGGCCATGGCTGGAGACCTGACTCAATTCCCAGCTCTTCCTGCAGGAACTCAGGCAAGTTGCTTCGGCCCAGGGCTACAAAGGGATTTAGGTGCCTAATGCCCATGGGCATTCAATACTTTTGAGGCACTAGGCCTCACACTGTGCCTTAGTTCCCCACCTCATGGGGGTAGGAGGGTGAATTCATTACTGCTGGGGGCATTTGGCTCCCAATTGATGGGGGCCATGAGAGCGAGCGTGTGCACAGGCACCTGGGGCGGGGCGGAGGGGGGGCTTGGGCATGTCACGGCTAGTAAGAGCTGTCCGGGCTGCTTGGCCAAGGGCACATTGGGTCTTGGGCACCATCCGGAGGCTGGGTAGCTCTGCTCCTGGTAGGGACCATGGCCAGGGTTGTGCTCTTCCCACCAGCACAGCCAGGGGAATGTGCGGAGGCCAGTGGCTGTAGGAGTGGTGAGCTGACCCCTCCGCCCACCCATTCTCTCAGCCTGGCTGCGGGGGGGGAGTGTTGGCCTCAGAGGAGGCAGGGAAGACTCAGCAGTTGGGTGGGGCGCCATGGTCATGGCGCTACTGGACTCAACGTTGAAGTGGTTTTGAGCACGTGATTGTCACAGCACTGAGCACCTGCCCTCTGCCGGCCAGACCTTTTAAAGGGGGGTGTCACATGTTGGCTCCCCCCAACAAATTCCTGGTCACTCTGTAACGATCTCAGCTGCAGGCTCCAGCTCTTGGCCTCACCTGGGACACATTGGGACGCTCATCGTGCAGGAGGAGGAGCAGCGGGACCAGGCTGCGGAGGACGTGCTCCTTCATCTTCCTCCTGCTGGGCCCCCTTACAAGCTCCAGCAGGTGTTTAAAGAGGGTGATGGAGAGCACCCGGAGTTTGCTGGACTCCTGCAAGAGAGGATGTGGGGAGGAGACGCTGTGACGGTCGTGCCCACCCAGCTGGGTGAGTGCTCACTGTGACAGAGATGTCTGCCCTGCAGGGGGTATTGCTAACTCACCCCCAGTCTTACAGGCACAGCTGGGGGCCGCAGTCCCATAGGCATAGCGCCATTGAAGGCAATAGAGATTCAGGTTTCCACCAGCTGAGGGGCTGGCCTGGTAACTTCTTGGCCAGAGAGAGCAGTAAGGTGGGGTGAGACAGCCCCTGGGATCTCACAGCCAGCTCTGGGCACACTGACATCAGCACCCGCCTGTCAAGCCAAGGGGAAACACTCAGGGCAGAGCAGCATCAGGACAGGGGCGGCAGAGAGGGAGCGATGAGGAAAGATTCAAAGAGCGAAGGGATGTGAGTACTTTGTCCTCCTGTTTTGCGTGCCCGACTCATACTGGTGCTGACCCACAGCGACCCTCTAGCGAGGCCAAGGGGGCCAGGCATGGGGGGCAAATTCCTACACTGGTGTTTGTTCGGGCCACGCACAGGGACCTGGGGGGGATTTAACCAGGACCAAGGGGTGGTAAATGTGCAGGAGCTCCCAGATAGGGGGCCTTGGAAGCCATGACTGGAAACCACCCAGCCTCCAGGGTCTTGGGCTTCGGCAAGGGCTGCCCCACTCCTACACATGGGTTTCTTGTTAACTCAGGGTCGGCCCCACTTGGTCACATGATGCCCCCTCGCTGCATGGCAGCTGGCAGAGCCGGACCAGTCCAGTGACCTGGGAGGCCGGGCGAGCTGTGCCCAGCAGGGAGAACCAGGAGCAATAGCTGGGGGCTGTAGGGAGGGGCCACTGCTTTCTGGGAGGTGAGGCTGAGGGTAAGGGGGGACAGCCTGTGGGGGGCGGGTTGACTTGAGCTGTTCTGAGAGTGGCTGAACCTTTAAATGGTGCCCCCCCAATCAGCAGTTACATGTCGCCTCTGGGCACCAGGTTCTAGAGCAGGCAGTTCTCTGAGTGACGTCTGTTGTAAAAGTGGTCATAAGTTCTTTTAGTCTGTTTATCTGATTTGGCTGCGCTCTCCTGTCTGGCCACTTTGGAGACAGGCTCTTGGAACAGTAGTTCTCAGTTGTCTTTCCATCAGGAGCGGGTTCTGGACTAGATGCAGGAGCTGCTCTTGGTGTTGATCTTTAGCTGGGCCTGTGCCACTGCTAAATAAAGAGCGGCCGGGTCCCAGCAGAGTTCGGGAGGGCTGAGGGTAGGATTTAGAGTTGTGAGAGCTGGGGAG
Source organism: Lepidochelys kempii (assembly GCF_965140285.1). NCBI lineage: Eukaryota > Metazoa > Chordata > Testudines > Cheloniidae > Lepidochelys > Lepidochelys kempii. The sequence continues at coordinate 10,020,094 of NC_136402.1, forward strand.
GTGGGTGTTCCCTCCAGGAGCCCCACTGGGGCGTTACCCCTGGAAGGCAGTCATGGATGGGTCCCTTTCTCCCGCCCACTTTGCTGGCTCTCGCCGTGCAGTGGGGGACTGAACATCAGTCTGGTGAACAAGCTGGCGGGGGCTCGTTTGTGGTTACAAAAGGCCTGGGGAGAACTAGCCCCTCCTTTGATGCTGCCCTGCCATGAGAACGAAGGGGAGAGGAAAGGGCGGTAGCTGCAGAACCTACAGATGGAGCCGTTTCCTTATGGAGCTGACAGACCAGCTGTGGGATTCCTGGCCAGGGAGGGGAGGGGCAGGATTTTCACCAGGGTACCATCACTTGTTACCCTGGAAGCCAGCAGGAGCATTGCGGCCCCCTGTGCTGCAGACTCCCCCTCGCTGCATGCAGGCTCAGTAATGCATGTTCTTCCCTCAAGGGGAGCCTCGTCCCCAGGCTGCCCTGATCCTTGTCAGCAGGCCTGCAGGACACCAGGGTTCCCACCCTTACTGCCATTTGCTCTGATGGAGAATGGGGTAGCAGAGGAAGGCGGGAATGGGGTCACATCATTTACGACAATCCTTTTTCTGGCTAGGGCCATAGCATAGGTCCCGCTAGCCCACCCGCCAGCCCCCATTCACACGTCTGTGGCTTGAAGGGTCTCCCGCGGGCCGCCAGGCCTTACATCATGAAAGAACGGCAGGAGTTTCTCAGCCACTCGCACAGCCACGGGGCTGGCGCTCTGCCTGTCCATGCCGGTGAGGATGTCTCTCAGCACGGTGATGGCGTTGGAGATGATGTCCCTGTCTGCCCCGTGTAGCTGCTCCACGACGACTGGCAGTTGATGCTGGAGTTTCCCCACCTGTGTGAAAGGAGGAGCTGCTTTACGAAACACCCTCCGGTGACCCAACAAGCCATTTCCAAAACATCGTCTGCCTCCCCTGCAGACAGAGCCACGGGAACTAGGAGTGCAGGGGGTGCTGCAGCACTCCAAGGTTTTTCGCGGGGCTCTGCTCCTGGCCCCACACACAAGGTCCCAGCTGCCAGCCCTGCGCCAACTCCCAGCTGTGGCCCCAGCCTCGGCCCCCTTGCCCCATCCATCTCCCGCCCCCCTGGAGCCATGGCCCTGCTCCTGACCCCAGCTCTAGGGGTGGTGGGGTGTGTGGACAGGTGTAAGGGGGTGCTCAGCACCTCCACTATAAAAAGTCTTCTAGCGCCCCGCCTCCAGATGACATGTTAGAGCCTCAAAGCCCTTGCACAGCCCCAGGTAGGATCGCAGGCAGCGGAGCCGGCTACCTGCAACATAAGCAGCTGCTTCCTTGTACCCCCGATCTCAGGGGGTGGTATTTATTAGCAGGTATCATCTGTGGAAACTTCTCTGCACAACACCTTGACCCCAAACAAATCAAGTGTATTATTGTTAGAAGGGTTAGAATAGCACCTCCAGTGCCTATCTGCAATCAGGGCGTGTGCTGGGAGCTTTCCAAGCACAGAAAGAGACATTCCCTGGCCTAGAGCTTACAGGCCAGACACACAAAGGAAGGATTTCTATCCCCGTTGTACAGACATGGAACTCAGGCCCAGAGAGGCGACGTGACTCACCCATGGTCACCCAGGGAGTCTGGCAGAGCCCAAAACTGAACTTGGGTTCTCCTGAGTCCCGGGCCTTACAGCCCAGCCTCGGCGAGGGAGCCGATTTTGTACACGACTTCTAGGGTTGGTCTGTTACTAAAAGCCAGATTCAATCATTTCTGTGTTTGGCTTTTGAACTGTTCAAAGACAGCCCCACAAAACCTCAACCGGGATGAGGGGAAAAAGTGTCCAATACAGACTTACCGGTTTCAGAAGGAAAAATAAAACACAAGCAAGTGAAAACCAGGCTGAGGACATGGAACAATGGGAATGGTGGATAACAAAGAGAATTACAGTCATGCCCTCTCCATGTCTGATCGATTCATCGTCCGGCTTTAATAAACCGGACTGACCTGCTATTCTCAGGGTAAGTAAATTATCATTAGGGAGAGTTGCCTTCAGATGGTCTCCTCTTTGACCAGGCTGCCAGATCTGTGTATTTAAGTCCCAAGGGTTTTCTCTGCCTTCACTATACCGTGTCTATCACACTTGGTATGAGGTCTGAGCAGCAAAAGGCCTTTCTCGAGCTCTTCAGAGGAGCGAGTGCTGCGGGACAGAGCTGTGACGTCAACAGTTAAAACCTACGAGGCTCAAAAAGGGGATTCGTAGGAAAAAATGGTTCCACTTGAAGCAAAATGGCTCTGTCCGGGCGTCCCGGATCACTGGTGTCACCAGCATTCCCTGGAGGTCTAGAGTCCACAGCTCTACTGCTACTCTAGTGCTAGGGATCTTTGGATCACACACGCAGAGATGTACTCTGCAGGAGCCAGGCCCTGCCCTGCAGAACAACAGACAAAAGCCAGGCAGGGACTTGCCCAAGGTCACCCAGCAGGTCAGTGGCAGAGCCAGGAAGAGAAACCAGGGCTCCTGACTCCAGGCCAGGGCCAGGTCCCCTGGGAAGCTTTCAATGACTCCAGCCCTGCATCAGCTCCCTGATGAAGGAGTTGCCAAGACTTTGAAGGAAAGAGCTCATATTCAGAGGGATCATGGTAAATTGGAGGACTGGGCTATAGACAACAAAATGAAACTCACCAAAGACAAAATTGAGGTGCTACATTTAGAGAAGAAAAAGCAAATGCACAGAAACAGAATGGGGGATAACCGGTTGTACTGCTGAGAAGGATCTGGGAGCTGCAGTGGATCACAGCCTCAGCATGAGGCAGCAAAGCGATGGTGTTGCAAAGAAAAAAAAAAGAAAAAGAAAAAAAAAAGCAAATGCAATCTTAGGTTGCATTAACAGAGGTATAGCCTGCAAGTCATGGGAGGTGATAGTACCACTCTACTCTAACCTGAGGGTTAGTCCTCAGCTGGAGTAAGGTGTCCACTTTTGGTCACCAATGTCTACAAAAGATGTGGAGAAACTGTAATGGATCCAGAGGCGAGTGACAAAGATGATCCGAGGGATGGAACACAAGCCATACGAGCAAAGGTTGAAGGAACTGGCTATGTTTAGTTTGGAAAAGAGGAGATTAAGGGGAGACGTGCTAATGGTCTTCAGATTCTTTGAAGGCTGCCAAAAAAAAGATGGCGAAAAATTGTTCTCTCTTGCCACAGAGGGCAGGACAAGAGGGGATGGGTTCAAACGACAGCACTGCAGATTTAGATTAAATCTCAGGAAAACCTTCCTAACTGTAAGAAGAGTAGGACAATGGGACAGACGACTAGGGAGCTTGTGGAAGCCCCTTTGCTGGAGGTTTATAGAAGGAGGCTGGAGCCATCTGTCTGGGCTGGGACAGACACAACAAATCCTGCATCTTGGCAGGGGGCTGGACAAGCTGACCTTGCGATCCCTTCTCACCCTGCGGTTCTATGAGAGGTGTCCCAGAGCACCAGGAGAGGGTTTCGGCGTGTTCTGCCTCGACTATAGCGCTGGCTAGAGTCACGCTCTCTCTCTTCGGCCCAATGGCGATACCCAGTGGGAGACAGAGAGACACCCTCAGGCCACGGTGGGGACACACGGCGCTCCTTCCCTTGCTGCAGGGGCTGGAACTTACGGCCAAGGGGGTGACGCCAGCCTCTCGCTGAGAGATGTCGTGATGCTGGCGCAGCGGCCGCTCCTGCAGCCTGTCGAGCAGCTCCCGTAGGACCTTTTCTGCGGTCTTGGGGTGGGATGTCAGCACCCTCCACATCTCCACAGAAACGCTGCAAAGGGAGAGAGCCGATTTCACCTGGCCAGAGCCCTGCCAGCCTCCTGCACCCACCGCCACCCGCACCCTGCTGGGTCTCCCGCCCCCGCCCGGCCCTTTGTTGCCCTCCTGCTGCAGCAAGGGCCCCCACTGCCTGGCACGGGCTGAATGGGGGCCGGGTCTGAGTGTCAGCCCCGGGGGAGGCCGAGGGCTGCCATATGGGGTTTTGCAGGCTGGCCTGTCTCCACGGCATGTCAGCCTGCAAAACCCTCCAGAACAAGCAGAAGCTCTGCAGGGAGCAGGAGGTCTCTGGAAGGTTCTGCACGCCCCTGTCCCTGGCAGCGGGACCAGTCCGGGGGACCTGGAGCGCAAGCGGCAGCAGCCCCAGCCCCGTACCTGTCACATGACAGCGAGCAGCCCAGCAGGGTTGTGACCACCTCCTCGCTGTACTGGTCGCCCAGCACGACAAGGGCCTTGAGCAGCTGCTGCTGGGCCAGCGGCTCGCTGATGGAGTCCAGGTTGTGGTACACGCTCGTCACAGCCTCCGACACCTGGAAGGGAAGTGGGGAGATGGGAGCCTTGGCTTCCTCGCGCTGCTATTGATCTGGGGTGCCAGGGACCTGCCGCACCTGAGAGCCATCTGCCCTCCCACATCCTCTTCTCCAGCTCCAGGCCTAGAATACAGGGCCAATTCCCGGCCTATCGATTCATAGACTGCAAGACCACAAGCGGCCATGGAGATCACCCAGACTGACCCCCCGCATTGCACAGGACCTGCCCCGCAGTAATGCCGAGTGCCCAGAGACAGAGTCTCCCACAGATGGGCTCCCCCAGCAGGCTGTTCTCACTGCAGCTCTTACCCTCTCCAAGCTTGGGCTGGGGACCCACAGGATCACATGCAGCACGTGCCTGGCTGCCACCGAGTCATGGACGCTGGTGTCTCTCATGCCCTCGATAGCAGTGAGGAGGACGTCCATGCGCTCGGATGGGTTGAAGTACTTCCCAAACATCTGAAACAAACCTGCCAGTGAAACCCCTTTTGCTGCCCAGTGCGGTTCCAGTTGGACCGAGCAGCCAGGACTGGCCCAGCCAGGAGTGCAGGCAAAGCCCGCTCTGCCGGGACAGGGCTGGGTTACTGCACCTGGGACGCACAGCACCCAGCCAGCAATCAGGAGCTGTCGTGCATGGCACAGGCCAGCGTGGCAGTGCACGGGGGCACAATACTGCACAGCACGGATACACTCTCTAGTGCTCAGCAGGGGCTGGCAATGGTGCGTGGACGCAATGATGCCTTGGAGAGCATTAATCTCTGGGGAAGCTCCCACCACACCTGACAAGGAGCTGGGATCAGGTTTGGATGAGACCCAGTGCATCTTGGGATGTGGCATGGAGGGAGGCATATTGGCCCGCAATAGTAGAAGCCTTGCCAGCAGATTGAGGGAAGTGATTATTCCCCTCTATTTGGCACTGGTGAGGTCACATCTGGCCCCCCACAAGAGAAAGGATGTGGACAAATCGGAGAGAGTCCAGCAGAGCAAAACGAAAATGATTAGCGGGCTGAAGCACATGAATTATGAGGAGAGACTGAGGGAAGTGGGCTGATTTAGTCTGCAGAAGAGAAGAATGAGGGGGGATTTGATAGCAGCCTTCAACTACCTGAAGGGGGTCTCCAAAGATGCTTGAGCTCGGCTGTTCTCAGTGGTGGCAGGTGACAGAACAAGCATCAATGGTCTCAAGTTGCAGTGGGGGAGGTCCAGGTTGGATATGAGGAAACACTATTTCACTAGGAGGGTGGTGAAGCACTGGAAAGGATTACCTAGGGAGGTGGGGAATCTCCATCCGTCGAGATTTTTAAGGTCAGGCTTGACAAAGCCCTGGCTGGGATGATTTAGTTGGGGTTGGATTAGATACCTCCTGAGGTCTATGATTCTGTGAGGTGGAGTGGGCCATAGGCAGGGCTCCGGCCCAGCTGGATGGGGTCAGTCACACGCCTGGGTCTCTCCCTTCCCCCTGACTCCTAGGGTCTTAATTTCTGTCTCCTGATAACTCTGGGCACAACAATCCCAGGAAGCATTGAAAGTAGTTACCATGGCGATATTGCTGGTGTTGGTGAACCAGGTGACCCAGAAGGTGTTCTCCGCTCGCCACTCCCTGAAGACCTGCAGATACTCTGCACTCTGCTTTGCCAGCGTCGTGCCTGAACCAGGGAGGGGAAACAGACAGCAGGCAATATAAATCAGAGGTTAGCTTTGGAAACGGGAGTTTTGCAAGGAAGTTTAGAGACAAGTACATCTAAGAAACATACTGTAAATTCAGGCCAATAAACTCCCCCTCCCTCCCCAACAAAACTAAACAAACTAACCCCCGTGGAAGAGTAAAAATAAACCAGGCAGAAGTGCAGCAGCAGTGTGAGGGTCTCCAGTTGATTGCACTGAACGCAGCATGTAGGATTCCCAGCCCTGTGGGCAGGTAGCACATCTGGGCATTTGGCCCAAGGAGCTACTGCCCTCGGAGACCAGGAGGCCAGAGGATCTGAACTGGTGGAGCCAAGGGAGACAGCGAGGTACAGAGAGGAGACTTTTAGGGATGCAGTAGAGTGGTCCCACCCCCAGTCTGACAGCCTCTGTGCTGCTGAGGAGGGTGAAAGTTTCTGGGAAGGAGAACATCGAGCTGGAGCAGAGGGAGACGATCCCATAGTTGGGACCCACCTGCCAGATGAAGTCAGGATATCCTCTCACACTGAGGCTGCCCCTCCTGAGGTGGGAAGCCCAGTTACAAAGAAAAGCCAGGTAATAGTAATGGGGGATTCAATCAATAGACATATAAGCAGTTGGGTTTGTGATGAGTGGGAGAACCGCATGGTAAATTGCCTGCCTGGTGCAAAGGTTGCAGCTCTCACGAGACATCCAAACATACTTACGTGCAGTGCTGTGGTATGTAAGCTAATGTTTAAATCGGCCTCTGTATGAGATAGCGAATGTGACAGTGAATTTTATAAAAGTCTCCAGATGTGATCCCTGACAAGCCTGACTTCAGTATCAGGCAAATTGTTGAAATGATAGGAAAGAACAGAATTATCAGACACATAGGTAAACACAATTTGTTGGGGCACAGTCAACATGGCTTTTGGAAAGGGAAATCATGCCTCACCAATCTACTAGAATTCTCTGAAAGGGGTCAACAAGAATGTGGAGAAGGGTGATCCAGTGGATATAATGTATTTGGACTTTCAGAAAGCCTTTGACAGAGTCCCCCACCAAAGGCTCTTAACCAAAGTAAGCTGTCATGGGATAAGAGGGAAGGTTCTCTCATGGGTCAGTGGTTAAAAGATAGGAAGCAAACAACAGGAATAAATGGTCAGTTTTCACAGTGGAGAGAGGTAAAGAGCGGGGCACCCCAAGGATCTGTGTTGACACCAGTCTAGTTCAACATAGTCATCAATGATCCAGAAAAAGGGGTAAACAGTGAGGTCGCAAAATTTGCAGATGATACAAAATGACTCAAGATAGTTAAATCCAAAGCAGACTGCGAAGAGCTACAAAGGGACCTCACAAAACTGGGGGGGGACTGGGCAACAAAATGGCAAATGACATTCACTATTGATAAATGCAAACTGGAAACCACAATCCCAACTATACATACACAATTATGGGGTTTAAATTACCACTCAAGAAAGAGATTTTGGAGTCATGGTGAAGAGTTCTCCGAAAACATCCACTCACTGTGCAGTGGCAGTTAAAAAAGCCAACAGAATGTTGGGAACCATTAGGAAAGGGATAGATAATAAATCAGAAAAATGTCATAATGCCTCGATACAAATCCAGTGTGCGCGCCCACACTTTGAATACCGCGTGTAGTTCTGGTCGCCCCATCTCAAAACAGATATACCAGAATTGTAAAAGGTGCAGAGAAGGTCGACAAAAATTATTAGGGGTATGGAAGAGCTTCCATATGAGGAAAGATTAAAAAGACTGGGGGCAAGTCTACACTTCAACCACTCTATCGCCATAGCTGCACCGGTGCTGTAGTGTTGAAGAGAAGATGGTCCTCTGCCAACAAGCTCTTAATCCACCTCCCGGAGAGGCGCTAGCTATGTCAGTGGGAGGGGTGCTTCTGCCAACAGGGGTGTGGATTTTTCACAGCCCTGAGCAATGGAGTGATAACAATATAGGTCTACAGTGTAGACCTGGGACCATTTAGTTTAGAAAAGAGCTTACTAAGGGGGGAGATGACAGAGGTCTATAAAATCATGACTGGGGAGGAGAAAGTGAATAGGGAAGTGTTATTTACCCCTGCACATAACACGGGAACTAGGGGTCACTTTCTGAAATTAATAGGCAGCAAGTTAAAAGCAAAGAAAAGAAGGTATCTCTGCACACAATGCACAGGCAACCTGTGGAAATTGTTGCCGTGGGATGCTGTGAAGCCTAAAAGTATAATTGGGTTCAAGATAATTAGGCCATGCAACCCCAGACTCTGCATGACCCTAAACCTCTGACTACCAGAAGTTGGGACTGGATGAGAGGGGATGGATCACTCAAAATTTCCCTTTTCAGTTCATTCTCTCTGAAGCATGAGGCACTGGCCGTTATCAGAAGACACAATACTGGGCTAGATGAACTGATCTGAGTCAGTATGTCCATTCTTATGTGAGTTATGAAGAGCAGAATATGGACAGGGGAAGCTAAAGACATCAGGGGAAACTCCATGGCTTGAAGGAATATGGATACTAAAGAGGTTTTTTTAAAAAAGTGTATTAGGAACAAAAGAAATCCTAGCAATGGTGTAGGCTCATTACTAGATGGAGACTGTTTAAAAGGATGCAGAAAAGGAAGAAGTGTTCAATAAATATGTTTCCCATGTTTGGAAACCCCATTTCAATGTATTTAGGAAAAACAAGGGTCTCCAGTGCTCTTACGTTTTTGCCACAGCATGAAGGCGTAGAGGTGGTGAAGTCCCTCCATAGCCGCTTAGCAGATCTCCTGCTCCTGCTCAGCACAGTGCAGAGTGAGACAGCCCACCAGCTGGCCCAGGACTCTGAACTCCTCTGAACTCCTCCACTCCCTGACGGAGAGAGGGAGCAAGGGGAGTCACTCGCCCCTGCAGGCCCAGCGCAGCATGTCCCCCTGGCATTGCACTAGCAACGGGCTAGAACCGGGGGAGGCAGAGCCCAGCGCAGAGAGACTGGGGACAATGAGAGCAGGAGGAGCCATGGGACCCATCACCAGGTACTGAGGGAAGCTCAGCAGGGACAGGAAGTCTGGGTAGCAAAGTCAGCAAACGTCGCCCTCGAGTGGGGACCCGGGTAAGGAATGAACTAACGTCCAGTCTCCATCTCAAGGGCAAGCTCCTAATCCCAGCCCCTTCTCCCATCCCCCTCCCTCCACTGACCTCAGGTCCAGGAGCGTGAGGTCACCTTCGACTCCTAGTCGACATTGGTGAGGCCTCATCTGGAGTACTGTGTCCAGTTTTGGGCCCAAACTTCAAGAAGGATGTGGATAAATTGGAGAGAGTCCAGCGAAGGGCAACAAAAATGATTAGGGGACTGGAACACATGAGTTATGAGGAGAGGCTGAGGGAGCTGGGATTGTTTAGCCTGCAGAAGAGAAGAATGAGGGGGGATTTGATAGCTGCTTTCAACTACCTGAAAGGGGGTTCCAAAGAGGATGGCTCTAGACTGTTCTCAATGGTAGCAGATGACAGAACGAGGAGTAATGGTCTCAAGTTGCAGTGGGGGAGGTTTAGATTGGATATTAGGAAAAACTTTTTCACTAAGAGGGTGGTGAAACACTGGAATGCGTTACCTAGGGAGGTGGTAGAATCTCCTTCCTTAGAGGTTTTTAAGGTCAGGCTTGACAAAGCCCTGGCTGGGATGATTTAACTGGGAATTGGTCCTGCTTTGAGCAGGGGGTTGGACTAGATGACCTTCTGGGGTCCCTTCCAACCCTGATATTCTATGATTCTATGATTCTATGATTCTCTGCATTCCACCTCTCTCACTCCATCCTGGAGCTCCCCACAACCCCCACTTTCTGCGCAGCACCCAGCCTGCCGGCTCTCTCCTGCCGGCTCTCTCCTGCAGCCTTGTCCTCTAGCCTCCCCCTCCTGCCAGACCTTCCCTTGCCCCTCCTGCAGCCCCTGCGCTCGCTCCCTGCTCTTCCCCACGTCGCACCAAGCCCCTTGCCCTCCTCTCCTGGGGTCTGCACGGCCTCCCCTGACCCACTCCCCATTGCTCTGGCTCCTTTGGCCCCTCCCATCCCTTTCACTGTGTCCCCTCCCACCTCCCTCCTTCTCTTCTGCTGCCCCAGCCTCTGGGGGCATATCATCCAAGCGCCCCCCTCCAGCTGCCGGAGGGGAGGCCCTGCCACAGGGGGGATGGAGCAGCTGCAGCAGCTCAATGGCCCTGAGCACCCAGAGCAGGGGGTCTTCATCTGGCAGCCTGGCAGGAGCTGATGCCAAAGCGTCCCGGGGGCAACTGACAAAGGGGGTGAAGAGACACCTCGGTTCAGAGGGTGCTCTCAGGGCGATCCTGTGTAAATCCGCTGACCCTGCGGAGCAGACTTTGGTCCTAGGGGAACAGCGGGGAGAGTCCTTGGAGATAGAATTATGGGGCTCCACCCAAGGCCCACTGGAGTCAGAGGACAGACCTGTCCACATCAGGGCTCATTAGATTGGACTCCTACCAAGGATCTTGCTGAGTCACTATTCCAGGCCCAGGTTTTCCCTGCCAGGGAGCGCTGCACCGTGAGGCTGCTCAGTGCAGTTAGGAGACGGCCAGAGTCACAGGCTGCTCACCTTGAATTTGTGTTGACAGGAGATGAATTTGGTCAGCCAGGTGATTCTTCCCACTGCCCTCAGCCGCACATGCACCTCCTTGGATGCGGTCCAGGGGAGCAGGACCTGAGAGAAACAGATTGGGACAAATTGCGAAGGAGAAGGACCAAAAAATAGCACAAGCACATAGAGTGAAAATCAGAAAGGCAAAGGCAAAAATGAGTTCTAACTGGCAAGGGACATAAAAGGCAATCAGAAGCAGCTCTGTAAATGCATTAGGAGAAAGACAAAGGAAAGTGTGGGGCCACTACTCAGCAGGGAAGCAGAGCAAATAATGGATGATACAGACAAAGCCAAGGTGTGTAATGCCTTTTTTGCTTCAGTTTTCACTAAAAAGGTTAATGGCGACTAGATGATGACCACAATATTAACAACAGGGGGGAAGAAATACAGGCCAGAGTAGGGAGAGAACAGATAGAAGACAATTTAGGTCAGTTAGATGTATTCAAGTTGGCAGAGCCTCATGATATTCACACGAGATGGAGCTAGACAAAGCAATCTCTGAACCTTTAGGAGGGCTGAAGGTCCCAGAGGACTGGAGAAGGGCAGCCACAGAGCCTATCTTTAGAAAGGGGAACAAGGAGGCCCCACGGAATTATCCACCTGTCAACCTATCTTTGGTACCCAGAAAGATTATTGAAGAAATTATTAAAGAGTTTGTAAGAACCTAGAGGAGATAATAGGGTGATAAGGAATAGCACCATGGATTTGTCCACAACAAACCATGCCAAACAAATCTAACTTCCTTCTTTGACCGGGTTACTTGCCTAGTGGATGGAGGGAGGCCATATGTGATGATGTATATCAAGTTTTGTAAGGCTTTTGACACAGTTCCACAAGACATTCTCATAAGCAAACTAAGCCAATATGATCCAGATGAGACTGCTCGAAAGTGGGCGCACAACTGATGTAAAAGCAATCCTCAAAGAGGAGTTATCACTGACTTGCTGGCAAACTGGGAGGGTGTCTGAAGTGGGGTCCCCCAGGGGTGTGCCTGGGTCCAGTACTGCTCAATATTTTCATGAAGAACTTGGTTAACAGAGAGGAGAGTATGCTTGTCAAGTTGGCGGATGACACCAAGCTGGGGAGAATTACAAGCACTTTGGAGGACAGATTAGACTTCAGAATGAGCTTGTCAAATTGGAGAGTTGGTCTGAAGTCAACAAGATGAAATTCAGTCAAAACCAATGTGACGTAACGCACTTAGGAAGGAAAACTCAAATGCATAAAAACAAAGTGAGGGATAACCGGCTAGGTGGCAGGACTGCAGAAAAGGATCTGGGGGTTAGCGTGAATCTCACACTGAATAGGAATCAAGAGTGTGATGCTGTTGTGAAAGAGGGAAATGTCATTCTGAGGTGTATTAGCTTGGAGCACTGTGTCCAGTTCTTGGCACCCCGCTTGAAGAAAGATGTGAACAAACTGGGGCCCGTCCAGAGGACAGCGACAAAAATGATCAGAGGTTTAGAAAACCTGACCTATGAAGAAAGGGTGAATGACTTGGGCATGTTTCGTCTTGAGAAGACGGAGGGGGCACCTCCTAACACTCTTCCAATACGTTAAGGGCTGTTTCACAGAGGATGGTGACTAATTGTTCTCCACGTCCTCTGAAGGTAGGACAAGAAGTAATGGGCTTAATCTGCAGCAAGGGAGATTGAGGTTAAATATTTGGAAAAAGTCTAAGGGTGGCTAGGCACTGGAACAGGTGACCTAGGGAAGTGGTGGACTCCCCATCATGGATGTTTTAAAAAAACAGGCTGAACAAACACTCCTCAGGGACGGTCGAGGAATGCTTGGCCCTGCCTCAGTGCAGGGGGTGGAGTAGATGACCTCTTGAGATCTCTTCCAGCCCTGCACTTCTGTGATTCCCTCTTCCCAAGCCCTGGGATCAAGAAGACTGAATATCTGCTGAGGACATTTCCCTCTTTTTGGAGCACAAACCACCCACAGAATCGACTTCCTGTGGCCCCAGAACTAGAACGTTGGGGGAATCTAGCTCTGGGCTCTGGCCAGTATTGGTGGGGCCCATGGTGAACACAAATGAATCCCGGGCTCAGATGAGGCTCAGTGGAGAACACGGCAGATCCTGCCTTCCTCCACCCCCATGCCATGCAGACTTTTTCAGATATAGCGGGGGCACTTGGTCCTCCAGCCCAAGAACCTTTGTCTAGAACGTACTCTGAGGAGCAGAAGGCACGGGGGTGTCCCATGCTTGGGATTAAATGGAGCCTTGGTCCCAGAGCCCCACCCCAGCGACAGGACTCATCCCCTTCCTGCCCCCATGCCTCCACAGAGGAGAAACCACAGCAATTGGCGTTACCCAGCCAGGCGACGAACCAATGCCCTGGCGTGTGACACGTCCCAGGCCATGGCAGCCCCTGCTATTCCAGCTCACCCACTCACTTGTACCCGCAGGGGACCTACTGCAAACTCCTCCTGGCAACAGGACCCCACCCGCTTTTGCTGTCCCCAGGGAGGCCACTGCACACAGTCTAACGCATGAGAAGAGCCAGGAAGGACTCCGCATTTGAGGGGGAGGGGAGATTTCCAGCCAAGCTTCACTTCCCCTGGCCTGTGTGCATCTCAAGCAGCCGATCTCAGGCCTGTGCCCCCAGCCATGCACTGGGGATGAATGTGCTTGTGAAGGGAGTGTCTGTTCCCCACTAATTGCCGGTCCTCAGCTGAAGCGCTGCCAAGGAGCTGTGATCATTACACTCTTATGCCAGCGCCAGGTAACCCAGGGACACGAGCGACTTGCAGGATTCCCCCTCGGTTTGGGGCGGCTCCTCATGGCTAGTTTGGGGCTTACGTTGTTGTATGGAGCAGCCTCCACGCCCGGGTTGGTCTCTGCTGGAGGCAGGGAGAAGACGCTGGAGAAGCAGACGGTGAGCAGGCTGGATAGCTCCATTCCCCGCAGCAGTGGCTTCACTTTGCTAAGAGAAGAGACACGCGCGGATTGGAGGGCTGAGGCGAGACTGATGCACTGATGTTGGCCTCAGGCTCCCAGGACATGATGGGCAGGCTTCTGGGAAGCTGAGAGCAGGTCGCCAGCGGCACTGAGAGAGAGCCCCCCATGGCGCAGGCTGTGCCACGTGCCAGGGCTCAGCCTGCCCAGCCTCTGAGCCACAGGGAGTCGCTGAGCTGCCGGAGGGATGCAGCTGGCACAGCTGGCGGCGACTCCGGTGGCTCCGCTCCGGCAGTGCCCAACTGCCCCTCTCCTCCCAGAGCCATCGCCTGCGGGTCTCAGAGGGGACCGGTCCAACCCCCTCACTCCCTCCCCCACATCTTCACACGGCCACTTGGAGAGGTCGCCAGGCACCGAAGGATCCTCCACCACCAACCCACGGGTGCCACGTGCCCAGGGGAATCGGAAGACGGGGGAGGAGCAGAGGGGGCAATGCCCTGGAGAACTGGCCATGCCAAGAGGCTGGCGTGTCTGGCTGCACACAGCACTAGCTGGGGCTGGGCGGGCAGGCTGGGTACCTCAGCTCCATGATGGCGAGCATCGCTTGCTGACGCACCCCGCTGGTCAGGGAGTCGACGGACTCAAGATCAATCAGCTCCTGGGGAGACAATGTGGGGAAGTGCCAGCCGGGCTCCGAGCTCCCGTAAGGCTCCGACTGGGGAGCAAAGCGCAGGGCCTGCAACACGTGGCCTCGGCAGACAGGTCGTCCTACTGTGGGCTTGACGGTGTGCAGGGCTCCAGCTGGGGAGCGCAGTGCAGGGCCTGTGGTCAGTGCCCCAGCGTCACGCACCAGTGCACTGCAAAGGCTCCATCAGCATTAGCACTTAGGGACTCCACCTGAGATCAGGCTCCTTGTGCCAGGTGCTGCACACACACGGTGAGAACCAGTCCCTGCCCCAGAGAACTCACAAGCTAACTGGATGAGACAAGGCATGGGAGGGAAACTGAGGCACAGAGGGGGAAGTGCTTTGCCCAAAGGTCTCATTGAGGAACTGAGCCCCAGCCCACTGGACCACCCACCAGCACACGATGTCCCACGTTCAGGGAAGGGAGGTAAGCTCCGGAAAGCTTTCTGCAGCACCACAGAGCAAAGACTTTCCAAATCTACGGAGCAGATTTGTTGCTAGTTCCCTAGTGGGCACTGACTGCGGAGTGTTGGGGCTCTGTGCAGGGAGACTGGTATATACAGAGCGACCTGGTGACTTGGGAAGCTGGGTGCAAGGGAAATACCTATGTTTCAATACAGTGACATGTTCAGGAACAAAGAACGCAGGCCACACTCACAGCATGGGGTCTCTAACCTGGGAAACGGTGACTCTGGAAAAGACTTGGCAGTTATGGTAATCAGCTGCACAGGAGCGCCCAGTGCGAGGCTGGGGCCAAAAGGGCTTATGCCATCCTGGGCTGTGCAAACAGGGCAATCTCCAGTTGTTAGAGAGGTTATTTTCCCTCGGTATTTGGCAGTGGTGCGACCTCTGCTGGGATCCTCTGTCCAGGTCTGGTGCCCACAATTCAAGGAGAATGTTGATAAATTGGAGAGGGGTCAGAGAAGAGCCACAAGAGTGACTGAAGGACTGGGAAACATGCCTTATAGTGAGAGACTCCAGAAATCAATCAGTTCAGCTTCACAAAGAGAAGGTTACAGGGTGCTTGATGATAGTCTGTAAGTACCTACACAGGGAGCAAATGCTTGATAATGGGCTCTTCAGTCTAACAGACAAACGTCCAACACGATCCAGCAATTGGCAGTTGAAGGTAGACAAATCTGCAGAGCTCTCCAGGCCAATCACTAAACCCGCCAAGTAACATAGCCCGAGTGTGTGTTTTACTCACCTTTATCTTCTCCACAAGGAGGGCTTTGCAGAGAAAAGCTGCCAGGTTTTGTTCTGGGTGCCTCGTGAGGGCGGCCCTGCTGATGGTGATGACACGATCCAAGAATTCAAGTTTCTTGGCCTCCTCCTATGCCCCGCAGAGATTAGACAAAAACAGGAAGGTCAGCGTGGAAAGGAGCTGCCAGTGGGAGAGATGTCAGAAAGCTTCCCCCCAGCGCTGCTCAGGCTTTGATATGCCGAAGGCCAGAAGGCCATTCATCTCCCAACAGGAGAGACTATGTGGGGCGGGCAGGGCAGCTCTGTGTGAAACCAGACCAGAGAGGGAGCAGATCTCACGGGGTAGGTGTCCAAAGAGGAACTGCAACATGGGGGCTAAGCATCCAGACAGTCTTACTGGGGGGCTTGATAGAGTGGGAGGAACATCTGGGTGTGACACCCTGACACCCCAATATTCGCCACGGTCATATAAAGAGGATATGTTTGGTACCAAGTATGTCTTGTAAGGTATCAGTCTAAAAGTCTTTATCTGCTAGACATTTATGTCTCATTGGATCGCATGTGCTATCATTGTATGTGACGTTCTGAAGTTCAGCTGTGTATGTGTTCCTGGAAAACACTGTGAGGTTCAAAACAGCCTTTCAGGTAGAACAGCAAAAAAGCCAAACACTGGCTCCTGGAGGAAATGCACAAGCATTAGGGCTACCCCAGGAACTGTGTGCAATAGAAACCTCCCCGATATAACGCGACACAACGGGACCTGTTGGATCCAGGTCACAGCAAAAGAGTTATCCAGCAGGTGGGAAGAGAAGATAAAAGGGGAACAATAAAATCTCAGGGGGAACGGGACGGGACCTCAGACTCCCTGCAATAAGATACCTGGAAACACCTGAGAGACAAAGATTGAACCATGAGAAGTGATGGTCCTAGGCTAGAGAGAGAGATTCCTAGCCTGTGCAAGAAAACCTGGGAAATCCAAGCTGCAAAACCAAGGCAGCTTCTGCCTTAAGAATCTGCCAACCTGTTTATCACTCGGGGAGAATTTGTTAATGGATATCCTATCTATCTGGTGTATAAAGCTTCGTTTGTGTGTTTTCTTTATTTACTAGGGTAATCTGCTTTGTTCTGTTTGCTATCTCTTCTAACCGCATAAAATCTACCTCTTGTAGTTAATCATCTTGTTTCTTGTTTATACCACAACCCAGTTTGTAGTATAAATTAGTAACTGGGAGGAGGGGCAAAGAGTTGTTCATACCTCTCTCGACATCGAGGGAGGGGGCGAATGTCATAAAACCTTTGGGTCCGTACTCCAAAGGAGGTGGGCACCAGAGAACTGGGACAAGGCCCTTCAACTGAGTCTTCCCAGAGCTGATCTCAGTGTCTGTGTCTTTCTGCAGCTGGGTGTGGCCCTGCCTGTGTGTATGGCTGGAAGAGGCTTGTGAGCCGAGCCCAACAAGACAAGGTAACAGGGGCCCAGGCTGGCAGAACAGGCGGGCTCAGTGATAAGCCAGTACATCAGGCCTCAAAGGGGGGCAACCCATCATGCTGGGGACTGGCCAAATCCAGTGGGCAAGGGGCATGGTGCGTGCCTTTTGTAACTCAAGAGAGGATGTTTTAAGATGCTCTAGTTTAAACAGGAATTATTTGGGGGCAGGTCTCTGGCCTGTGTTATACAGGAGGTCACAGTGGTCCCATCTGGCCTTAGAATCCATGCCTCATCCGGAGAAGGACGGATACTGCATGTGGACAGGGCAGTAGCTGAGAGATCAGAGGAGGGCTCTTGCTACCTGTTCATTGCCCTTGAGAAAGGTGTTGATGTAGTCTAGGGTGTCTTTCTCCTGCGAGTCTGGCCCCATAAAGCAGGAGGCATTCCCAGGTGATGGTGAATCTGATCAAAGACAGAGCAGTGGTCATACCTGGGGCTGCCAAGCTGCAGGCTGGGTGACAGAGATCTTAGCAGAAACCCTTGCCCCCCGCTCCCACCCCAGCAGGGTAGCAGCCCCGATGCACAACAGGGTCTGGCACAGCCATCCCTGGTTTCCCCAACTCTTTGCTGCTCAGCCCAGCAAAGATCCAGTCAGAGCCCTGGTTCCCAGCAGCCACCCCACTTCCCTGCCCGCACCCAGCATGCAGCACCACACCTGGAAGGAGGCATGATGTCAGGCTATGAGTGGTGTCCCCGCTCTCCGGGCCATTGCTGGAGGGGGCAGAGGGAATGGCAGTGAATCGCTCTGCTCCCTGCTGCGGGAGAGGGAGGAGCTACCCAGTCTGCGCGGGATACGGGGACCCAGGGCCTGCCTGTTCTGCTTCCTCTGACTGCCTCTCCTGCCATTGACAGCCACGGGGTGTAACCTGGGCAAGCCCTGGGCTCCCATCATCAACCCCCCCACCCAAATGCCCTGTGCTGTGCCATGGGTCACCCCCCTGCAAAGGAGCCAGCAGATGGGGCTGCAACATCAGGGGGCATCTCATGCTTTGGCCGGCGCCCTGCAATCCTAGGCTTAACAACCCACCGTGCACAGAGCATCCCCTTTGACTGGTGGAAAACATCTTCCGACCCTGTGTGTGACGGATCGGGGTGGGCAATTCAGTCAGTCTCCACCTGATGCTTCTGCTGCCGCCCCTAATGCCCGAACAGATGTAGGGGCTGCAGCTGCTGCCTGCAGGAGGGGCCATTCCCCCCTGCCTGGGTTTCCCTGTCTCTCCATCTCATGGCAGCCCAGAGTTGTACAAAGGTGATGGAGTCTTCTCCCGCCACTGACACCCTGGTCTTGCAACCCCAACCCCCAGAGGGGCAAGCCCCACCGCAATGCAGGACCATGGCCCCGGCCATTTTTGCAGCCCCTCCGCCCACCCAGGAGGCACCCACTCACCAGCATGGAAGGGCTGAGGCACACACAGCTCCTGCTGCTGCTGTGGGCTCTTCCGCGGACTCTTCCTTCGAGGAGCTCTCGTCTCCTCCCAGGCACGGATGGGCTTCAAGGGGACCTTGCGGACTTCCTCAGCCATCCTGCAAGAAGCCAGGACAAGGCATTGCTTGTGAGAGGTGAGAGGCGACTGCCCCGTTCAGCATCAGGGCCAGTCCACGTATGGCCGTTCCACCAGTGCCTACAGCTGCCAGCAGGGAAACAAGCCAATGGATGTGCTCAAAGTCACCCAGGCAGTCAGCAGTACAGGCAGGATTAGAACCCAGGTCTCCGGACTCCCAGGCCCATCCCGCAGGCCAAACGGCCTCCCCCGGGTCACTCCGGCCTCTCCTTCTGCTGGTTCACAAACTGCCCAGCAGACAGGCTGCATCCAACCACTCAGGATTCTTCCTGCTCAGGGAAATTACCCTGATCCCTTCCCCCAGGAATATTGGGGCCGTGGCAGGTCCCAGGTGGGGGAGGGAAGCGTGGTGGGGTGCCGGGGACGGGCTAGTGAGCAGCAGGAGTTGCTCTGACCCCACCGTGAAGGGGAAGGAGCAGAAGGCGGGAGAGCAGCAGGCAGGCAGGCTGTGCCGGGGCAGAGCTTTGTGGCGATTTCGCAGCTCGTCTCTCCAAGGCCTGTGTGGCAGCAGCCGCTGCAGAGAATCCCAGGCCTGATTCCCCCCACGCTGGGTCTCCTGAATGGCCCCTGCCCTGGGGGGCTCCATTCCTCACCCAGTGTCAACTGCTGACTCTGCAGCAGCTGCACGGCAGGCGTCCTAAGGCACCCCTAGTCCTCTCCAGAGCTCAGGGGGACTGTCCTGGCATCGGACTGTCCTGGTGAATGGAACAATGGCTCCGGGCAGACGGAGAATGCCTGTTCCCCCGGCAACCTCAGTGCCATTCCCTCTGGAAGTGATGGTGTCCGCAAGGGTGCTGGAGGTGGTCAGGCTTCGTGGTTGGAGCTGGACTCAGGAGGCCGGGGCGTGGGTGGAGCGAGGCTGGAGCGAGAGCAGGGCTGGAGTAGGACGAGGGGCAGGGCCACCAGCTACCTCCCGGTCTGGGCACTTACCTGGCCCCACCATGCCAGTGGCTGAGCACACGGGTGTTGTGGTATTTAGGCTCTCAACCCCCCCGCAGAGCAAGGACTTGCTCTCCCTCGTTAGCTGAGGCCAGGGGCGGCGGGGAGTCATTTGATCTCATGCAGAAGACTTACAGAGGAGCGGGGAACTGAACACAGCTCTCCTGGGTCCCAGCCCAATCCCTCATCTAACCTCCTGTGCCGCCTTCCCGTGCCGTGCCACCAGCCCTGCCAAACCCTCCTCCTTGTCTCCGTCCCCTCTGGGCTCAACTGGTGCGACCCCTTCTGTCGAGCCGCCCCGGGCTCCCTCCTGTGCGCATGCCGGTGCCCACTTCCTCACTGGCACCAGGCTAGACGGCTGGCACCGGGGCACTTGGCAGACATGCACCGCCCAGCCAGGAGCTCGGGGAAGGCTCGGTGTGGTTGGCGATGCAGTGGAAAAGCAGAGGTGGGCAATAGAATATTCTCCTACCTGGAGTCAGGAGTGGGTAGAAACCTGTGCGTAAATGGGCCACCCACTTTCTGCTGCCAGTGGCGGAGCTGGATCTGCTGGCTCAGCGTTCCCCAGGGGCACCTGCCAGCTCTCGCTCTGCCAGAGCCAAACCTGGCAGTGAGGGGATGAGGCTGTCCCAGCCAGCAGGGGCGTGTCACAATGGGCAGGCGAGTCACAGACCAGCCAATGTGTGACTCCCCAGCCATGGGATGCCCCAGCCCAGACTTGCTCTGGCCTCGCCAAGGCTTTAGAGCCTGTCCTTCCCCACCGGGGCCATGGCAGGGAACTTCCGCTCCCCACAGTCACAGACGTTAGGCCGGAAGGGACCGCTGGGCTCCTCTAGTCCCAGCTCCTGCAGACCCCAGGACAGAGCCCCTCCCTGCATCCATGCTATTGGAGCCAGGGGGTCTCTGGATCCCCGAATGGGAGAATCAGTTCCATCCCGGTTCCTCCTTCTCGTAACAGTGCAGAACGGGGATTCATGAACTCTCCCCACCCATAGCTCCCAGCCCACATGGGAGGCTCTTTCCACTTTCCCAAGCTGCCGGGTGCTTTGGCCATAGGGTGTAAAATGGTCCCATCTCTGCTTCCTCTCCCACCGCTGCAACGACGCAGAAGCTGCTTTAATAGCAGCCTCCTCCTCCCGCCCAACTGAGTCTCAGACCTTGCTAATGCTCAGTGCCATGACAGCCCCAGGAGATGATTGCTGTGGGATGTGACGAAGTGGGACTGTTCTTAATGTTTCCTCCGAATAGTGTGGGGGTGCCTCAGTTTCCCCTATGCAGTTCTTAAGTATCTAGGTGGTGGCGTAAGGGTGTATGATCTTTGCAGAGCCCTAGAGGGCAGGTATGTGCAGGGGTCTGGACACAGAGAATGGCCGACACCCTATTTCCTGGGTGCTGATGGCCTGGCCCTTCCCCCCTACAAGGTGAGAGCTAAAAGGGTTGGAGAAAAAAGGAATCAGGTGACCTCCTGGCCCGGGAAAGGGACAAAGCCCAGAGGAGGAGGGGCTGGAGAGAGTTTCAGTTGAGGCTGGCTGGGGACATGGAGTGAAGTACAGACATGGTTGTCTGGCTCACTACCTCCCAAAATGGACTCAGCTGAGGGGTCCTGTTCTCTGCACCTACATGCTCTGTGTTAGACCATGTTCCTGTCGTCTAATAAACCTTCTGTTTTACTGGCTGGCTGAGAGTCACGTCTGACTGCGGAGCTGGGGTGCAGGACCCTCCGGCTTCCCCAGGAGCCTGTCTGGACGGGCTCGCTGTGGGAAGCGCACGGAGGAGCAGAGGATGCTGAATGCTCAGAGGTCAGACCCAGGAAGGTGGAAGCTGTGTGAGCTCTTTGCCCTGCGGACAGGCTGTTCACAGAAAGGAGACTTCCCCAGAGTCCTGACTGACTTCGTAGGGAGCAGTTCCAGAGCGTCGCCCGGGGACTCCATGACACGGGGGTCTCGGCCAGGGGGAGGCAGTGACTCCTAGAAGCAGGGAAAGCAGCAGCACCGTAGATCAGGGAGGTCTGGCAATGCCAGTGGCTGCCTGGGGTCTGGCACCCAGGCACTCAGAGCAGACTGTCAAAGGCCAAACCCCTCTCACCACCGGCTCTGTAGCTCCCCCTTGCTTTCGGTCTGTCTTAGGCACCATCCTGGCCCTCATCCCCCTGGCATCTGAACACTGCCCATTGCATTTATTCTAAATGCCCCCTTCAGGGCAGGGTCTGGCAGCTACCCCCACTGCACAGACAGGGAACTACAGCACAGAGGGAAGAAGGGACTTGCTCAAAGACAAACAGAGCACCTGTGGCAGAGCTGGGAAATAAACATGGGTCTCCTGGGTTCCAGGATGGCACCTTCTCTTTCAACCTCCTGCCCCCTTCGTCCCTGGTTCAGTGGGAGCTGTGGGAGCTCTCTGGGGCACAGGAGCTGGCTGGTGCCCAGATGGAGCTACGTTGCCTATTGCACAGATCTCGCTTTTCCCGAACATTGAAAATGCTGCTCCAACCATACCAGGGCCCGCCAGGATCCTTGCAGCTGGTCCGTGCTAAATTGTGAACTGTGCTCTGGCCTCCCAGAGCGGGGCAATGGGAGAGGGTGGGGCTGATGCAAGGCCCTGCTGGATTACGGCTCACGCGTACGGGGTCCCAGTACTACAGAGCTCTGTGCCGGGGCAGCGCTTTCTGGGGGTTTCGCAGCTCCTCTCTCCAAGGCCTGTGTGGGAGCAGCCGCTGCAGAGAATCCCAGGCCTGATTCCCCCCACGCTGGGTCTCCTGAATGGCCCCTGCCCTGGGGGGCTCCATTCCTCACCCAGTGTCTCCTGCTGACTCTGCACCAGCTGCACGGCAGGCGTCCTAAGGCACCTCTAGTCCTCTCCAGAGCTCAGGGGGACTGTCCTGGCATCGGACTGTCCTGGTGAATGGAACAATGGCTCCAGGCAACCGGAGAATGCCTGTTCCCCCGGCAACCTCAGTGTCTGGGCACTTACCTGGCCCCATCATGCCAGTGGTTTAGCACACGGGTGTTGTGGTATTTAGGCTCTCAACGCCCGCTCCGCAGAGCAGGGACGTGCTCTCCCTTGTTAGCTGAGGCCCAGAGCGGCGGGGACTCACCTGATTTCACGCAGAAGACTTACAGAGGAGCGGGGAACTGAACACAGCTCTCCTGGGTCCCAGCCCAATGCCTCATCTAACCACCTGTGCCGCCTTCCCGTGCCGTGCCACCAGCCCTGCTAAACCCTCCTCCTTGTCTCCGTCCCCTCCGGGCTCGACTGGTGCCACCCCTTCTGTGGAGCCGCCCAGGGGTCACTCCTGTGTGCATGCCGGTGCCCACTTCCTCACTGGCACCAGGCTAGACGGCCGGCACCGGGGCACTTGGCAGACGTGCGCCGTCCAGCCAGGAGCTCGGGGAAGGCTCGGTGTGGTTGGCGATGCAATGGAAAAGCAGAGGTGGGCAATAGAAGATTCTCCTACCTGGAGTCAGGAGTGGGCAGAAGCCTGCGCGTAAATGGGCCACCCACTTTCTGCTGCCGGTGGCGGAGCTGGAACTGCTGGCTCAGCGTTCCCCAGCGGCACCTGCCAGCTCTTGCTCTGCCAGAGCCAAGCCTGGCAGTGAGGGGATGAGGCTGTGCCAGCCAGCAGGGGCGTGTCACAATGGGCAGGCGAGTCACAGACCAGCCAATGTGTGACTCCCCAGCCATGGGATGCCCCAGCCCAGACTTGCTCTGGCCTCGCCAAGGCTTTAGAGCCTGTCCTTCCCCACCGGGGTCATGGGAGGGACATTCCGCTGTTATACCAATAAAATAAAAACCAACAGGATCTCATGAAAGCGAAAAAGGCAAAATACCACATTTATTGTGAATACAGAAAGAATCATAGTAAGCACTTAGTTATAGCTATAACATTCCATTCAATCTCATATTTAGTCACACATTCATTCATACAAATACACACACACAGGTTCTGCAAGGTTGTTATCATAGTTACCAGCCTTAGAGTTGCTCATGCCAAGCCACTGGCCAGGTGGCCTGGACATGAGGAGAGAGCAGGGCCTTGTCAGATGGTCATCTGATGCTCCTGGAAGTTGGTTTGCAGAATCAGACCCCAAAGTTCTCACTTTTTAGAGTCTATTTTTATAGGAATTTCTTCCTATGCCAGTCTATGGGAATTCCTTCATCATGCTGTTGCTGAATCAATCAGCAGATAGCACATTCCTGAGGGCTCCGAGCTGCTAGATGTTATCTTGTTCTTTGGTTCTCCCTTTCTTGAGGCTGTTGGGTGGATTCCAGTCTGCCCTCCGGGGGTCCTCTAGTTATTTCCACTTGACGCCTTCTTCAGCGGATGGACACTGGATTCTTAGGCTGGCACCTCCCTGATCATTCAGTTATTATCCACACCAAGCATCCATCCACATACATCCTGTATCTCTATTTTAATCACAATTGTTAATACAACAAAAGGGCGGGGAGTCTCTGGGTGCTGTTTCTGTTGTTCGAGTATTGCTTTGAGTCTCTCTCTCTGTGAATTGCTTTGAGAACAGACTCAGTCTTAGAATGTACGAACACAATTAGCAGCTTGCAGGTTTCACACATAGAGGGAGAGAAACAGCACCAAAAACCAAGAGACCTCTTAATTAGTAATACCCTGGACTTTAAACTATTGGGAATCAAACTCATTTGTGATTTTAATACAGAACTTCTTTAATATGATCCAACACCGCTCCCCACAGTCACAGACGTTAGGCCGGAAGGGACCTCTGGGCTCCTCTAGTCCCAGCTCCTGCAGACCCCAGGCCAGAGCCCCTCCCTGCGTACATGCTATTGGAGCCAGGGGGTCTCTGGATCCCCGAGTGGGAGGATCACTTCCATCCCGGTTCCTCCTTCTCATGACAGTGCAGAACGGGGATTCATGAACTCTCCGCACCCCCGGCTCCCAGCCCACCTGAGCGGCTCTTTCCACTTTCTCAAGCTGCCGGGTGCTCTGCCACGGGATGGAAAACGGTCCCGTCTCTGCTTCCTCTCCCACCGCTGCAATGACGCAGAAGCTGCTTTAATAGCAGCCCCCCCTGCCCCGCCCCTGTACTGTGTCCCAGGCCTTGCTAACGCTCAGAGCCACAGCAGCCCCAGGAGATGATTGCTGCGGGGTTCTCGGCCCGGGGAGAGGCAGTGACTCCTAGAAGCAGGGAGAGCAGCAGCACCATAGATCAGGGAGGTCTGGCAATGCCAGTGGCTGCCTGGGGTCTGGCAGCCCAGGCACTCAGAGCAGATTGTCAAAGGCCAAACCCCTCTCACCACCGGCTCTGTAGCTCCCCCTTGCTTTCGGTCTGTCTTAGGCACCATCCTGGCCCTCATCCCCCTGGCATCCGAGCACTGCCCAACCTCGATTGCATTTATTCTATCTGCCCCCTTCAGGGCAGGGCCTGGCTGCTACCCCCACTGTACAGACAGGGAACCGCTGCAGAGAGAGAATAAGGGACTAGCTCGAAGATAAACAGAGCATCTGTGGCAGAGCTGGGAAATGAACATGTGTCTCCTGGGTCCCAGGATGGCACCTTCCCTTTCCACCTCCTGCCCCCTTTGTCTCTGGTTCAGTGGGAGCCCTCTGGGGAACAGGAACTGGCTGGTGCCCAGATGGAGCTACGTTGCCTATTGCACAGATCTCGCTTTTCCCCAACATTGAAAATGCTGCTCCAACCTTACCAGGGCCCGCCAGGATCCTTGCAGCTGGTCCGTGCTAAATTGTGAACTGTGCTCTGGCCTCCCAGAGCGGGGCAATGGGAGAGGGTGGGGCTGGCGCAAGGCCCTGCTGGATTGCGGCTCACGCGTACGGGGTCCCAGTGCTACAGAGCTCTGTGCCGGGGCAGCGCTTTGTGGGGGTTTCGCAGCTCCTCTCTCCAAGGCTGTGTGGGAGCAGCCGCTGCAGAGAATCCCAGGCCTGATTCCCCCCACGCTGGGTCTCCTGAATGGCCTCTGCCCTGGGGGGCTCCAGTCCTCACCCAATGTCTCCTGCTGACTCTCCAGCAGCTGCATGGCAGGTGTCCTAAGGCACCTCTAGTCCTCTCCAGAGTTCAGGGGGACTGTCCTGGCATCAGGCTGTTGCTGGCACCCAGTGCCGAGAGGCTGAACAACAGCTTGAGTGGTTCGTTTCCCGGTGTGCTACACCCAGTAATCACAATGGGGTGGAGAAGCAGAAAAGTTTATTTGAAGCTTCAAATAGGTACAGGGAGATTTGAATCTCAAATCCTGTACACAGAGCAGGAAGTTACACAGGCTTTTATACATCCTTTTTCCCAACATACTTATCCAATAGCAAGCTGCCCCAAGTATCCATATAGCCAGCCAATCCAGTTCCCAGCTAGTTCCATGATTCTCTGCATCATTTGTTAAACTCTACATAAAGCTGCTTTATTCAGCATTGTTCTTCCATATCTGCCCTGTGTGGCCTTGCTTAGTTTCAGGCAGTCTGACTCTGCAGCATATTGTTGCAGATTCTCAGCATAACTGCTGTGTGTGCCTCCAGGCAGGGGGGGCCAAGGACACTTGGGCCTAGTACCCAGAGCTGCTGCAAGTGCCTCCAGGCGGGAGGGGGGGCCAAGGACACCTGGGCCTAGTGCGAGGGGGCTTCATCGCCACTCGTGGTCTTCCATCCCCTCGAGTTACCTAGCGGCCATGCCCCAGTGTCCCCAACAACTCCCCTCTTTGAGAACACTCAACAGCCTTGGCTCTGAGTTTTCTCACTTGGGCTACTTATTTCTTTACAATAGGACTTTGCATAAGCACTTTGTGATAGCCCTGAAGAGAATGACTTATTAACTTTTGCAAAAGGGCCCTGACATATGATACCGCACAGCATAATACCAGTAATACAAGCAATACAGGAAAGAGAATTTTCAATAGCAGGCTAAATAAACCACCAAGCCAAGACGACAAACCCCAGCCTGAAAACAAGGTTTGCAACCAATCGTTCTCTGGGGCAGTATAGGCAACCTGTGCTCCGGCTCGGGCATGGGCCTCAGCCTGTACCACCTTTTCATAGATCTCATAACTGCTATCATTTACATATACACACCATCGGGGCGCCACGAGGGCACAAACCCCTCCTTGGGATGCCAAGAGATAGTCCAAAGCCAGCCTGTTTTGGAGGGAAAACGTCCTGAGCTGCTGTACCTCTTTATTTAATGTTTTTACTGCTGACCCTAAATCACTAACTGAGTCCGAGTCCTCTAACTCTAAGGCCACCTTCTCAAGTACCATCTGCAGCCTTATAGTATAGCGGCCTATGCATGCCATGGCTGGTCCGGTAAACAGTGGCGCTATTCCCAGTACAGAGCACCCTACAAGCTTCTCGGTTGTGAGGGGATTCTTCATCTTGCCCTCCAATGCCTTAGTCAGTCGCCGCAGGGTCTTTTCTCGTGACTCAACAGAGGTGTCTCGGGCATTTCTAATCTTTCCTTTGGGCAGTGTGGCAGTTATGGAAAGATGAGGAACTCCATGAGCTATATAACAGCTACCTGTCCAGTTGGCTGGCAGCACCTTGTAAGCCTTTCGGCCACATACAAAATAGTGACCCTGTAGGGCCCAGTAAGGACTGTTTCTTAAGGGGATTCCTGGGATATTTAAGGCTGCTTTGGCGGCTTTTTTCAACAATTTATATGCCCCTAAGGGGGCATCTTATTTTTTTGATTGGGTACAAGTGGGGGCATTTCTAATTGTGTCGTTCAAATTACACTCGCCATAGGGACCACTACAAACCCACCATTGGCTTGCTACATTGGAGATATTAACTGGACGGCAAGTTATATTTCCAAACTTTTCTTTTGTGGTACGATTATTTGTAAGAGTTTTCCTAAAAGGGGAGGAACCATTACACCCACACTGCTGGCTTCCCCTTTTGGTCTTTATCCAATACCCATCAGCCCACTGTGTAATAACACAGGAGCTCTTTCCCACAGGATGCCCATAGGGATCAGATTGGTTTTGGGTAAAACATAACACTCCCTCAGTGAGTACTGCAACTGAATACTCCTGGTCCTGATAGGTGGCTTGCTGTAAAGAGGTCTTGTTCCAGAACGGTGAGTCCGTTCTTTCCTGCTCTTTGGTGGTGGCTAATTCTGCTAGGGTCAAGGGCAGCATGTCAAGGGGCATTCCCGTTTTGGGGGATAGTGGAGTTGGAGCACATACCCAGCAATCAGTCTGGTTTGTTAAATTAGCAACATGGTGCGCAAGCAAAACAAAGGAGTTATGCTCCCGATATGCACAGTTTGGAAATACCAATACAGAGAATAACAATGTTACCCAATTAATTATGACCAGAGTCTTCCCAACCCAGGATCTCCAATACCTGGGTGGGCCCATTTTAGCATTAAGGTGCCCGCTATTTGTGTCTTTTAAACAGTAGCTTTAGCCCGAGATCGTCACTAGCTGAGGAGTCAGCAGGTTGGACGGTCCACTGTTCTGCTGACGAGGGGGCGGTTACTGCCTTCAGACGAGAGTGATGGATCCAGTTCTTGTGACCCTCAATCTTTGCCGCTGTATGGGAGATCAGCAGGACGGTATAGGGTCCTTTCCACTTTTCCTGGAGAGGCTCGTCTTTCCAGGTGCGAACAAGCACAGAGTTACCGGGCTGTAAGGAGTGGACGGGAGAGTCCAAGGGGAGAGGCTGGGAATCCTTGGTATACCTGTGAAGAGACAAGAGACCAGCAGACAGGGAACACATATACTGTGACAAAAAAACATTACCCAACTCCCATTCCCCTGACAGAACCGGGGTGCCATTCATAGGCCATGCCCTTCCAAACATAATTTCAAAGGGACTGAGCCCTAATCTACCCTTTGGGAGAACGCGGATACGGAGTAGGACGAGGGGCAAAGCATCAGGCCATCGCAGTGAGGCTTCTTGGCACACTTTTGAGAGATGCCGTTTAAGGGTCTGATTGGTACGCTCCACTACCCCACTGGCTTGCGGTCTCCAGGGCGTATGGAGTTTCCAGGGGATCTGTAAGGCATGTGAGATGCTTTGAATGATTTTTGACGTGAAGTGTGTCCCATTGTCAGATTCCATCCACAGGGGGAGTCCAAAGCGAGGAATGATCTCCTTAACAAACTTGAGGGCCACTGTCCTGGCAGTGCAGTTACGGAATGGGAAGGCTTCTGGCCATCCGCTGAACCGATCCACTATAACAAGGAGATATTTGAACCCTTGGGTCCGGGGAAACTCGGTAAAGTCTATTTGCCACACTTGTCCAGGGCCCGGAGTGGGTTATAGGGCAGCTGGTGGCACAGGATGTCCCGGTCGGGGGTTATTCTTTTGGCAGACTAAGCAGTCCGCCTGTACCTGGGCAGCCAGGGGTCGGAGTCCGGAAGTGATAAAGTATTTTCCCATTAGCTGGATAAGTGCTTCCCTGCCAGCATGAGTGGTTTGATGTAGTTTCTGCAGCACTGGCTGGATTAGGCCCTTTAGTAAGAGGATTTTCCCTTCTGGGGAATGGAGCCATCCCTCCTTTTCCCAGAGACCGAGTTTGTCAGTTAGCTGTCTCTCCTCCCCAGAGTACTGAGGGGTTGGAAGCTCCCCTACTGATGGGATAAGGGCATGCATATGGGCGTTCTCAGCCTGAGGGGATGGCAGGGTGGCAGCATGCTTAGCCTCTCTATCTGCCCGGGCGTTACCTCTGGCCACATCTTGATCCTCCCTTTGATGGGCTTTACAGTGTACCACCGCCACTTCCGAGGGGAGTTGTACGGCTTCTAGGAGCCGGAGGATTTGGGGCCCGTACTTGACTGGGGAGCCTTGGGCTGTCAGCATTCCCCTTTGCTTCCATAGGCCAGCATGAGCATGCAGCACACCAAAAGCATACTTTGAATCAGTAAAAATGTTGACCCGCTTTCCTTTTGACAGTTCAAGTGCACGGGTCAGGGCTATTAGTTCAGCAAGCTGGGCAGAGGTCCCAGCAGGCAAACCTTCAGCTTCCACAGTGTCATGGAGGGTCACAGCAGCATAACCCGCCCTCCTTTGCCCATCTATTACAGTACTGCTACCATCAGTGTACCACTCATAATCTGCATTTGGGAGAGGTACATCCTTTAAATCCGGACGGCTGGAGTACTGGACATCTATGATCTCTAAACAGTCATGTTTCTGTTCCTCTGTTTCTGGCAAGAGGGTGGCTGGGTTAAGGGAGGGGCAAGGCTGTAAGGTGACTTCAGAGTTCTCTAACAGCTTAGCCTGGTACCGAGCAATCCGAGCCTGGGTGAGCCAAAGCCCTCCCTTTGCATCCAATAAGGCTCGGACCATATGCGGAGTATAGATTTGCATAACCCCTCCC
The DNA here is from genome assembly GCF_965140285.1 of Lepidochelys kempii. NCBI lineage: Eukaryota > Metazoa > Chordata > Testudines > Cheloniidae > Lepidochelys > Lepidochelys kempii. The sequence continues at coordinate 10,049,766 of NC_136402.1, forward strand.
AATGTTAGCTTCTCCGCTTCCTCAAGCACTAGGGCAGTAGCTGCGACCGCCCGTAAACATGCCGGCCAACCCTTTGCAACCTGATCCAATTGCTTAGAAAAATAAGCCACGGGATGTCTCCATGCTCCTAACAGCTGTGTGAGCACTCCTAGGGCCACCCCCCTTCATTCATGTACATACAACTGAAACGGCTTAGAGAGATCTGGCAGGTCCAGAGCCGGGGCTTCCATCAATTTTCTTTTCAGGATTTTAAATGCCCTGTCAGCCTTTGGGGTCCAATAGAAGGGGTCATGATCCGCTCCTTTTACACAGTCGTACAGGGGTTTAGCCCACAGTCCAAACTCTGGGATCCATATCCTGCAAAAGCCTGCCATACCCAGAAATGTCCTGAGCCGCTTACAATTACTTGGCGAGGAACTTGACAGATAGCTTCCTTTCTTTTTTTTTTTCGCTTGAAAGCTGACGCTCCCCTTGCCTTAGCTGTAACCTGATCCCTCTCCACCTCAGACAACACGGTTCTCAGGAGGATATTACAGTCGTCTCAAGCGGCTTGTGACTACTGAGGCACCCCTCAAAGACTGAAATAAACCTGCTTGGGTTCGTTGAGAATTCCCCAGCCTGTGTTTTAAAAGCTGCTAAGTCTATTGGATTGAATGGCACATGGGTGTAAACTTGCATAGTGGTAGCCTGACGTCCGTCTGCCCGTGGGCAAGCCACAACAGTCTCGGTAAGCAAAGGATAGAGTCCCACCGAGGGGGCAATCTCTGTAACCCGAGGCATCCTAGCCTTATAAGGTAGGGATGTGGGGGCCGAAGGGGACACCGGCTCTGCCATTACAGTGGGGGTGGGGGTCTGGGGACTAACATTAGCTACTACCGAACCAGTCGGAGTCAAATTACAACTTTGCAGAATTACAGCTCTTTTCTATTTCTTAAAGCCATAAACGCTTGTGCATACAAATATTCATTCCATTTACCCATTCACTGGCAAAACAAAACTAATTGGAGGATCGTGTTGTAATTAATTGACCCTCCTGGTGGCCACCACTCCTGGTCCTCTAGTTGATATTGAGGCCAGTCAACTGTACAGAATCGTTTTAATTGGCTCTTAATCATTGGATCCGCACCAAATACCTTCCAGTTTGCTAGAATGCACTCTAGGGGCGTACACCGTGCCCTAACCTCTGAGCTCTGTCCCTGTCCCATATCTACAGGGTAACTCTGGGCGTCCCCAGGTTCCAACAGAGCATATAATCCGGATTTTAAAAGGTTCCTATCTTATCCAAGGGACCGGCTCTTCACGGTGGCCTGCAGCTGCTCCTCCCCCACGTCTAAGGGACCGGTTCTTCACCGCTGTCCACAACTGCTTCTCCACTATATGAGTGCGTTGCACCGTTGTGTCCTCCGGGGTCGATCAAATCGTGTCTCCTCCGAGGCCCCCGATGAACTCACCGGTGCGCGCTGGGCGTCGGTTCTCGCTGCAATCCTCGACCTCCAGGAGGGGTCCGGGCAAGGCTAAATTGCAGCCTCGTCGCCCACCCAGGGATGCCAAAAGCTGTTGCCGGCACCCAGTGCCAAGAGGCTAAACAACAGCTGAAGTTGGTTCGTTACCCGGTGTGCTACACCCAATAATCACAACGGGGTGGAGAAGCAGAAAAGTTTATTTGAAGCTTCAAAAAGGTACAGGGAGATTTGAATCTCAAATCCTGTACCCAGAGCAGGAAGTTACACAGGCTTTTATACATTCTTTTTCCCAGCATACTTATCCAATAGCAAGCTGCCCCAAGTATCCATATAGCCAGCCAATCCAGTTCCCAGCTAGTTCCCTGGTTCTCTGTATCATTTGTTAAACTCTACATAAAGCTGCTTTATTCAGCATTGTTCTTCCATATCTGCCCTGTGTGGCCTTGCTTAGTTTCAGGCAGTCTGACTCCGCAGCATATTGTTGCAGATCCTCAGCATAACTGCTATGTGTGCCTCCAGGCGGGGGGGCCAAGGACACTTGGGCCTAGTACGCAGAGCTGCTGCGAGTACCTCCAGGTGGGAGCGGGGGCCAAGGACACCTGGGCCTAGTGCGAGGGGGCTTCATCGCCACTCGTGGTCTTCCATCCCCTCGAGTTACCTAGCGGCCATGCCCCAGTGTCCCCAACACAAGGACACCTGGGCCTAGTGCGAGGGGGCTTCATCGACACTCGTGGTCTTCCATCCCCTCGAGTTACCTAGTGGCCATGCCCCAGTGTCCCCAACGGGACTGTCCTGGTGAATGGAACAATGGCTCCGGGCAGCTGGAGAATGCCTGTTCCCCCGGCAACCTCAGTGCCATTCCCTCTGGAAGTGATGGTGTCAGCGAAGGTGGGGAGGTGGTCAGGCCTCGGGGTTGGAGCTGGACTCAGGAGGCCGGGGCGTGGATGCAGCGAGGCTGCTGCTGTGAGACTGAAATACTTGCTCCGGGAGTCACGGGCCTGTTCCTGGCTTGTGGATTGGCGGGAGCCCAGCACAGGAGGGACTCAGGGCCTGACACATGGCTCCAGGGGGCGCTTGGCTCCCGGCCCCGCTGGGCACTGACAGGCCAGGTGCAGGGGGCCAGGCGCAGCACCAGGGAGGACATTGGGGAGGCAGGAGTGCTGAGGCGGGGCTGAGCGGGCAGGTGCTGAGGAGCTGCGGCCGGCTGGCCAGCAGGGAGGAGGAACAGCACCCAGCTGTGGAGAGCCCAGCTGCAGCTCCACACGGGGCGCGGCCAGAGCCTGGCAGGCGGCTGGCTGAAGTGGCACTTTGTGATCTGGCGCAGGCGGGAACTGGCTCCCCACATCCGAACGCTCTGCAGCGCCGGCGGATTCACATCTAAACCCGGATCTGGCTCCCAATTCACAGCTGGCCCCTCCCCCCAATCTGGAGTGGCTGAGACTCCAGCGCTCTGGGGAAGAGGCCAACAAATGTCAGCTCCTGGGGTGGGCTTCCCCCAGAGACAACCCTGTGCTGGGAAGGGAGGTTCCAAGAGCCGGCAGCTCCACCACTCACACTCCCAGCGTCCTGGGAATGAGCCAGGAGCAGAGTCCCAGTCCCCGTCCCCTGGCATTAATCCAGGGACTCCGCACTGGGGATGTGCACCTGGCAGCATGCAGCCTCCTGAGAACACACAGGCCAGGGTGCAGGGCGAGGGCTCCCAGAGAGAAACAGCAGGAGGGCAATGCTGGGAACCCCCAGGCTGTCTTCAGCTCAAGCATGAGGGCACCCCAGCATCCTGGAGAGCATGAATCTAGCTTCAGCTCAGCCTTTATGTCCCCCTGTTCTCTGTGCTAGATAGGTTGGTCTCCCGGAGGGACGAAAGTGCCCATCAGGAGTTCCTGGCTTATGCAACGTCAGTTTCCCGCTCTTGTGAAAAAAACAGTGACTTCCCTTACACAGGAGCTGGTGTTCTTCAGGCTGGGCTGGGCCTGTACACGTTCCTCTGTAGGGGTGTGTGCACCCAGGGCCCGTGAGTCGCAGACGTTTGCCAATGAACATTTGCCAACAGACGTTTGCCCCCTGCTCTCCCCGTGTGCTCAGGGACCGCCATCAAAAGGGCACGTCTGCCACCTCCCTCTCAAGTCCTTCGCACCTGCATACTGCCAGGGGAACATCCCCATTTCTACTGAGGCCTCAGGGACATGGTTTATGATGAACCAGCTGGAGTTGATCTCTTCCCCCCCCGCCCCCCCGGCGTGTTGCACCCCTACGGCTAGCTGGGGATCCAAACTGACACTCCCCGGTTTGAGCCCCTGCCTAGCCAGGCCTCCCCCCAGGCAGTTGTTGGCCCTGAACTCCTGCAGGCAGCCATGACACACAGGTGCTTGGGGGCTTGAGAGAAGGGCTATCACCAGCTGAATGACCCCTGCCTGTACGGTGGTGACTGAGGCCACTTTGCCAGCAGGTGCCCCCCAAGTCCTGTGCTATGCTGAGTCTGGGGAGATGGGCAGGTTCAGCCTCATTAGAAGGGATCGGCCAGACAGAAAGGCAGAATCGGGTCCCCGCACGGAGCCCCTCTAGTACCTGCCTGTGTCCGAACCACCAGGACAATGGCCAATCCCACCTTCAGGTCAGGTTCCAGCGTCCAGAAACAGAGGATTGCTATGTACAGGGGGGATTGCTATGTACAGGGGGGATTGCACGTGACTAGTTAACTGCTCGAGAGCTTTCATCACCGTGTACTTTCTGACAGGTTTCCGCGCCCTGTGTAGGGTTTACGTCCCGCCCTCCGTCCCCGTTTCCGGTCATGTACATTTTTGGTGCCGTCGGCCCTTTTGAACATTTCTTTTGTATTGTTTTCTGTGTTTAGCCGGGAGAAAGTTGCTTTCTTGTGTTTTGACATATTTAGAGAAAAAGTAAGAACAAGTAGAAAGAAAGGCTGAAGGGGTTTGCGGCTCCCTCCCCGTCCATCAGGGTGGGAGACCACGCCCCTCGCTACGATACTTCCGGGGTACCTTGGTTCAGGGGAAAATTAGCCCAGTGTTAATGGTTCAGGCCTGCAGTCAGGCCGAGCAATGGTAGAGAGTCTGTTTGCCTGGGGCCCTCATTCAGAGCAGGGCTGCAGTCAAGTAGGGGCTCTGGCCTACAGTCAGGCAGGCAGAGCAGCAGAAGGTCCATTTGCCTGGCCCTTGATCAGGGCGGGGCAGCAATCAAGTAGGGGGGCTCTGGCCTACAGTCCAGCAGAGCCGTCGCCGTCTAGGGGAGGTTAGCTCTCTGGTGGGAGAGTCAGCACAACCGTCTGGCGTCCTGATTCAGGCGGGTGCCAGACCAATCAGGCCTCCTGACAACCAGGTGGGGAACCTGCCACTCCTGACGGTGGCGTGGCGGTGGTAGGGGTACCCAGGCCTTCCCGCTCCACTGCGTCCCCACCCAGGGCCCTAAACAGCAGCGGAGTGGTCCGCCACTGGGTCAGCGGGGAAAATCTGACTGCAACACGCTGGCCGGCTTGTAGTCAATAACACAGCTGAATCCGATTCGGCTGCCCTGGGCTCCTTCCTACACACCCATTCCGTGTGTACATGGGTTCCAGGGTTGTTGTTCGCTTCGCTGGGGTAGACGGCTAGTGGCAGCCCCACCAGCTCCTTGGAGTCCCCGGCGTCTGGCAGCGCCGGCAGCCCCTCTGGCTCTCTGTCAGGATAGCGCTCTCCATTAGGGGAGCAGGGAAAAGACGTCCTGCTCCTCCAGCAGTTCGCTCCCAACTCAGCTGGAAGGACGGCCTTTTATAGTTCCGCTTCCTGTCCCACCCCTCTGCTTCTGGCAGGGTGGCATGCGGTGGGAGACAAGCCTGCTTTCTGCAACCCTCCTGCCCCCAACAACCCACTTCAGCGAGTCCCAAAATCAAATCCACTTACCAGGGGCCTCCTCTCCTCTTTGTGCTTCGCCAACATCCGGGGTAGAAAAGAGCTCCTGGCCGCAGGCATCTCTGACCTCCGAGTCATCTTCTGCCTCTGGGTCCCCCTCCACATCCTCGTCCAAGATTTCCTCCTCCTGGCTCGGTCCACTCTCAACTGACATGCGAGCCACCGAAGTATCCACAGTGGTGTTCGCAATGGAGGTGGGGTCGCCGCGGAGTATCATGTCCAGCTCTTTGGAGAACCGGCAGCTCATAGGCGCAGCACCGGAGTGGCGGTTTGCCTCCCGCGCCCTGTAGTCGGCGTTCCGCAGCTCCTTCACTTTCATCCTAAACTGCCGTGTGTCCCGGCCATCGCCCCTTTCTGTCATGCATCGTGAAATCTGTCCGTAGGTGTAATGATGCTGGTACTGGCGGGACCCAACTGAGAGTGCCAGTTCAGGACAAACTGCTTCAAGCAGGGCAGTTACAGCCGAAGGCTGGGGGGTTTTTCACCTCTAAGGCAAACCAAACCAGCCAAACAGAGCAGACTTTGGTCTCACCCCACTGGCTCACCACAAGTCACACAAGCAATTCCCTTAGACGCTCCAGTTTCCCAGTATCACCAATTGTTATGGGGACAAATGGTTATGAAAACCAATACCCCAGGAAAAGAAAAAAGGCTCTCTTGATCCCAAAGGACCAAGCCCCAGACCCAGGTCAATATACAAATCAGATATTGTCCCAAATCACGCTCTTGCCAATCCTTTAGAATCTAAAATCTAAAGGTTTTGTTCATAAAAGGAAAAAGCTATAGATGAGAGCTAGAATTGGTGAAATGGAATCAATGACATACAGTCATGACCAAGTTCTTGGTTCAGGCTTGCGGCAGCGACAGAATAAACTGCAGGTTCAAATCAAGTCTCTGGAGAACATCCACAGCTGGGATGCGTCTTTCAGTTCTTGGTTCAAAGCTTCAGTGTAGCAAAGTCCCTCCAGAGGGATGAAGCAGGACTGAAGACAAGATGGAGGAGCTGCAGCAGCTTTTTATATTCTCTTGCCATGTGGTCTTTCTTTCTTTGTCCCAAAACAAGCTGTCCATCACGTGGCCTGGAAAAACCTCCGAGTTCTGTCCATAGGCAGGTCCCTGCACACTGTGCTGAGTCCCAAGGCTTGTCTGCCTTCTCTCAAGGGGTCAATTGTGTAGCTGATGGTCCTTAATCGGTCATCAAGCAGGCTAGGCATTGCATCCGATGAAGTGAGCTGTAGCTCACGAAAGCTTATGCTCAAATAAATTTGTTAGTCTCTAAGGGCCACAAGTCCTCCTTTTCAACTTGTCTGGGGTGTCACCCAGACGCATAGTACAAGTTTGAACCACAGACAGTATCGAGTCAATACTTATAACTTAAAATACAAAAATGACACAAACATATAGAGAGCATAATCATAACCAGCAAACCATAACCTTGCCTTAGACACCTTATTTGACCCCCCTTTATACAAGATTTGGTGCCACTACAGGACCTTGGTTGCAACAATGATCTATATGGTCCCAGTTCAAGTCAATAACGTCACAGTAGGTATCATAATTGCTACGTCCGGAGTGCAGCTGGGACTGTACAGCCTCCTCTCCCCAAATGCTGATGAGGTCCAGCAGCTCGGCATAGCTCCAAGCAGGTGGATCGCCTGGTGCGTGGAGCAGGCCTGGCCACCTGGAAAGATGCGCTGCACTCATCACTGAGCAAACAGGAAGGGGACTGTCAAAATGGCAAAGGAGTTTACGGAGCGGGGATGATGGATGGTCACCTGAGGGCCGGGCAGTAGAGTTCAAACCGATGACCAGAGAGGGGAGAGCAGGCATTGTGGGACACCTCCCGGAGGCCAATCGCAGCGCCGTAATGGACCTCGGTGTCTACACTGGCACCGCAGCCTGTAGCCCCGGTGCAGAAAGTTTTTTAAACTGTGCGGTGCTTTTTTTAAAGCGCTGCAACTGCCCTGTTTCCGCGCCCTGAGTGGCGTGGCCGTGTGTCCACCTCACCAGTTGCAGCGCAGAAAGCTGCTTTACCGCGCTGCAACTTGCCAGCGTAGACAGGACCCGCCCTCTGTGGAGAAAGAAGTGGTTCGGGACTATTTAGCAAAGCTGGACGAGCACAAGTCCATGGGGCCGGATGTGTTGCATCCGAGAGGCCTAAAGGAGTAGACGGATGTGATTGCAGAGCCATTGGCCATTATCTTTGAAAACTCTTGGCGATCGGGGGAAGTCCCGGACGACTGGAAAAAGGCTAATGTAGTGCCCATCTTTAAAAAAGGGAAGAAGGAGGATCCTGGGAACTACAGGCCAGTCAGCCTCACCTCAGTCCCTGGAAAAATCGTGGAGCAGGTCCTCAAGGAATCAATTCTGAAGCACTTAGAGGAGAGGAAAGTGATCAGGAACAGTCAGCATGGATTCACCAAGGGCAAGTCATGCCTGACTAATCTAATTGCCTTCTATGACGCGATAACTGGCTCTGTGGATGAGGGGAAAGCGGTGGACGTGTTGTTCCTTGACTTTAGCAAAGCTTTTGACACTGTCTCCCACAGTATTCTTGCCAGCAAGTTAAAGAAGTATGGGCTGGATGAATGGACTATAAGGTGGATAGAAAGCTGGCTAGATTGTCGGGCTCAACGGGTAGTGCTCAATGGCTCCATGTCTAGTTGGCAGCCGGTATCAAGTGGAGTGCCCCAAGGGTCGGTCCTGGGGCTGGTTTTGTTCAATATCTCCATGAATGATCTGGAGGATGGTGTGGATTGCACCCTCAGCAAGTTTGCAGATGACACTGAACTGGGAGGAGAGGTAGATATGCTGGAGGGTGGGGATAGGATACAGAGGGCCCTAGACAAATTGGAGGATTGGGCCAAAAGAAATCTGATGAGGTTCAGCAAGGACAAGTGCAGAGTCCTGCACTTAAAATGGAAGAATCCAATGCACCGCAACAGACTAGGGACCGAATGGCTCGGCAGCAGTTCTGCAGAAAAGGACCTAGGGGTTACAGTGGAGGAGAAGCTGGATATGAGTCAACAGTGTGCCCTTGTTGCCAAGAAGGCCAATGGCATTTTGGGATGTATAAGTAGGGGCATTGCCAGCAGATGGAGGGACGTGATCGTTCCCCTCTGGATTTGACACTGGTGAGGCCTCATCTGGAGTACTGTGTCCAGTTTTGGGCCCCACACTACAAGAAGGATGTGGAAAAATTGGAAAGAGTCCAGCGGAGGGCAACAAAAATGATTAGGGGTCTGGAACACATGACTTTTGAGGAGAGGCTGAGGGAACTTGGGATGTTTAGTCTGCAGAAGAGAAGAATGGGGGGATTTGATAGCTGCTTTCAACTACCTGAAAGGGGGTTCCAAAGAGGATGGCTCTAGACTGTTCTCAGTGGTAGCAGATGACAGAACAAGGAGTAATGGTCTCAAGTTGCAGTGGGGGAGATTTAGGTTGGATATTAGGAAAAACTTTTTCACTAGGAGGGTGGTGAAACACTGGAATGTGTTACCTAGGGAGGTGGTGGAATCTCCTTCCTTAGAAGTTTTTAAGGTCAGGCTTGACAAAGCCCTGGCTGGGATGATTTAGTCGGGGATCGGTCCTGCTTTGAGCAGGAGGTTGGACTAGATGAACTCCTGAGGTCCCTTCCAACCCTGATATTCTATGATTCTATGATTCTATGAAGGGTAAGTTCTCTTCCCCCTCCCCCTCCGCTCCCCCTGCAGCTTGCTATACTTTCCTTGTATAATGACAGGTTTCAGAGTAGCAGCCGTGTTAGTCTGTTTTCGCAAAAAGAAAAGGAGGACTTGTGGCACCTTAGAGACCAACGCATTGGATGCTCATGAAAGCTTATGCTCAGATATATTTGTTAGTCTCTAAGGTGCCACAAGGACTCCTTTTCTTTATACTTTCCTTGTCTCACTAACCAAAAAGGATCTCTTCCTGTTTTCTATGCTCTCCTTCTCTCACTAACCAAAAAAAGGATCTTTCCCACAGCTCTGTGTTCTGCTTAGTAACAAAAAAGGATCTTTCTCTCTCTTTCTGTTTTCTGTACTTTACACAGCCCTGTGTCACTGACACAGGATCTCTAGCTCATTTTTCGGCCGTGTGATTTCTTTCACCCGACCTTCTCAACCTTCCTTTAGAGTTTCCTCTTTTTTTTAATGAGCCTTTGCTTTTTAAAATTGATTTCAATTTTTTTACTCTTATTATTTTTTAGTCCCAACAACAATAACCTTTTACCACGGTCTTACTAATCTATAAAACACACTCCTCTCTCTTGTTGCTTTCAATAGTTTCCCCTCTTCCTTCTATTTAAAATCACCTTTCTTTCCTTTTTTCTTCTAAGGCTAAGCAATCTTTCTTTTTTTAAAACTCCTTTCCTTTAAAACTCCTTTAAGGCCTCTGTCATGAGGGGGCGTGGTCTCCTGCCCTGGCAGCCTGGGAGGGAGCCGCGAACACCCCCTGGTGGGCAGAACCAGGACACCCATGGCAGCAGAGGGGCGGGGCAGGAAGCGGCACTATAAAAGGCTGGGCCTCCAGCTCAGAAGGGAGAGAGCTGCCAGATGAGCAGCACTTCTCTTCCCCGCTGTGGAAGCATAGACGTAACGGAGAGTGCTATCCTGACAGAGACCCAGCGGGGCTGCCAGATGCCAGGGACACTGAGAAGCTGGTGGGGCTGCCACTCACTGTCCTCCCCCAGAGCTCGCTGTTGCCGGCAGGGAAAGGGCTGGGGGGAGTCCTCCTCTCTGACCCCTATCCCAGAGCAGCCTGCCTGCACCCCAAACTCATCCCCAGCCCTGCCCCACCCCAGAGCCCACACCCCCAGCCAGAGCTTTCACCTCTCCACCACACCCTCAACCCTCGCCCTGAGCCCCTCCAACACCCCAAACACCTTATCCCTAGTCCTAGCCAGAGCCCTCATCCCCTCATACCCCAACCCTCTGCCCCAGCCCTGAGCCCCTTCCAACACCACAAACCCCTCATCTCCAGCCCTAGACAGAGCCCTCATCCCCCCACACCCCAACCCTCTGCCCCAGCCCTGAGCCCCCTCCAACACCACAAATCCCTCATCTCCAGCCCTAGACACAGCCCTCATCCCCCCCACACCCCAACCCTCTGCCCCAGCCCTGAGCTCCCTCCAACACCACAAACCCCTCACCTCCAGCCCGAGACAGAGCCCTCATCCCCCCACACCCCAACCCTCTGCCCCAGCCCTGAGCCCCTTCCAACACCACAAACCCCTCATCTCCAGCCCTAGACAGAGCCCTCATCTCCCTACATTCCCCAACCCTCTGCCCTAGCCCTGAGCCTCTCTAACCCCCCAAACCTCCCAGCCCCAAACAGAACCCTCACCCCCTATACCCCGACTCTTGCCCTGAGCCCCTCCCAAACCCCTCAGCCCTGCACCCCCTCCCATCCCCAAACTCCCTCCCAGAGCCTGCATCCTGCACCCCAATACTCTGCCTAAGCCTAGGGCCTGCATCCCAGATGTCCTTCCTCACCCAAACTCCCTCCCGGAGCCTTGGGTAGGTGGGGGGCGAACTAGGGGCGGGTTCTGGGCACCACCAAAATTTCTACAGACCTGCCACCCCTGAACCCATGTACACATGGAATGGGCGTGTAGCAAGGAGCCCAGGGCAGCCGAATTGGGTTCAGCTGTGTTATTGACTATAAGCCGGCCAGTGTGTTGCTGTCGGATTTTCCCCACTGACGCAGTAACGGACTGCTCCACGGCTGTTAGGGCGCTGGGATGGGACGCAGTGGAGCGAGAGGGCCTGGGTTCCCCTACCACTGCCACCCCACCGTCAGGAGTAGCAGCCTCCCCACTTGGTTGTCAGGAGGCCTGATTGCTCTGGCACCCGCCTGATTCAGGACGTCAGACGGTTGTGCTGACTCTCCCACCAGAGAGGTAACCTCCCTCAGACTGCGACGGCTCTGCCGGACTGTAGGCCAGAGCCCCCCTACTTGATTGCTGCCCCGCCCTGATCAAGGGCCAGGCAAATGGACCTTCTGCTGCTCTGCCTGCCTGACTGTAGGCCAGAGCCCCTACTCGACAGCAGCTCTGCCCTGAATGAGGGTCCCAGGCAAACAGACTCTCGACCGTTGGTCGGCCTGACTGCAGGCCAGAACCATGAACACTGAGCTATTTCCCCTGAACCAAGGTACCCTGGAAGTATCGTAGCCAGGGCCGTGGTCTCCCGCCCACACGGATGGGGAGGGAGCCGCGAACCCCCTACAGCCTCTCTTTCTACTCGTTCATACTTTTTCTCGAAATATGTCAAAACACAGCACGCTGTTAGGGCCCTGGGCGGGGACGCAGTGGAGCGGGAGGACCTGGGTTCCCCTATCCCCGCCACCCCACCGTCAGGAGTGGCAGCCTACTTGGTTGCTGCCCCGCCCTGATCAAGGGCCAGGCAAATGGACCTTCTGCTGCTCTGCCTGCCTGACTGTAGCACAAGCACGCAAAATTCCCCTGGCCAAACACAGAAAAATAATACAAAAGAAATGTTCAAAAGGGCTGATGGTGCCAAAAAAGTACACGACCGGAAACGGGGACGGAGGGCGGGACGTAAACTCTGCACGGGGCATGGAAACCTGTCAAAAAGTACATGGTGATAAAAGCTATTGAGTGGTTAACTACTCACGTGGCTGGGCAGGGCAGGCGGCCAATGGGGAGAAAGCCATGGTGCGGCATGATGTGTTCCACCCTGCTCCAGGCGGGCTCTGGTGCACCAAACCCCCAGAGTAGGGAGGCTGGCTTTTACTCGCGCAGCTGGGCAGCTTCCATGACTGGGTTCTCCCTTGTATGCATCAGTCTCATCCTGTGCAAGAGTGTCCGTAGGCTGGTGCGGGCTGGACGGTGTTTCTTGCAGGCCTTGAGGATCAGCATGGTCTGCAAAGCCAGGCACCTGACAGAGGACTTGCTGTCCTGCTGGAAGCCTTTGAGGACTAAGATTGAAAGGAAGGAAATGGAGGTCAGAGCCATGGTGCTCTGGAAAGCCCTGGCAGAGCAAGCCAGCGCTGTACCTCTCAGCCCGCGACAAGAAGGCAGCAGGCTGGGAGGCGGGAAGCAGGGGACTAGCAGGAACAACCTTCAACCCTCACTAAACATCCCCACTGCCCTTCATAGCTGGGGGAGCCCCCAGACACAGGCAAGAAGTCACAATGAACCCCATTCACTCAAAAAGAAAAGGAGTACTTGTGGCACCTTAAAGACTAATCAATTTATCTGAGCATAAGCTTTCATGAGCTACAGCTCACTTCATTGGATGCATACTGTGGAAACTGCAGAAGACATTATATACACAGAGACCATGAAACAATACCTCCTCCCATCCCACTCTCCTGCTGATAATAGCTTATCTAAAGTGATCACTCTCCTTACAATGTGTAAGCCCTCTACACCAACATTCCACACAAAGATGGACTACAAGCCGTCAAGAACACTATCCCCGATAATGTCACGGCTAACCTGGTGGCTGAACTTTGTGACTTTGTCCTTACCCATAACTATTTTACATTTGGGGACAATGTATACCTTCAGATCAGCGGCACTGCTATGGGTACCCGCATGGCCCCACAGTATGCCAACATTTTTATGGCTGATTTAGAACAACGCTTCCTCAGCTCTCGTCCCCTAACGCCCCTACTCTACTTGCGCTATATTGATGACATCTTCATCATCTGGACCCATGGAAAAGAACCCCTTGAGGAATTCCACCATGATTTCAACAATTTCCATCCCACCATCAACCTCAGCCTGGTCCAGTCCACACAAGTGATCCACTTCCTGGACACTACAGTGCTAATAAACAATGGTCACATAAACACCACCCTATACCGGAAACCTACTGACCGCTATTCCTACCTACATGCCTCCAGCTTTCACCCTGACCACACCACACGATCCATCGTCTACAGCCAAGCTCTGCGATACAACCGCATTTCCTCCAACCCCTCAGACAGAGACAAACACCTACAAGATCTCTATCAAGCATTCTTACAACTACAATATCCACCTGCGGAAGTGAAGAAACAGATTGTTAGAGCCAGAAGAGATCCCAGAAGTCACCTACTACAGGACACGCCTAACAAAGAAAATAACAGAACGCCACTAGCCGTCACCTTCAGCCCCCAACTAAAACCCCTCCAACGCATTATTAAGGATCTACAACCTATCCTGAAGGATGACCCAACACTCTCACAAATCTTGGGAGACAGGCCAGTCCTTGGCTACAGACAGCCCCCCAACCTGAAGCAAATACTCACCAACAACCACATACCACACAACAGAACCACTAACCCAGGAACCTATCCTTGCAACAAAGCCCGTTGCCAACTGTGCCCACATATCTATTCAGGGGACACCATCACAGGGCCTAATCACATCAGCCACACTATCAGAGGCTCGTTCACCTGCACATCCACCAATGTGATATATGCCATCATGTGCCAGCAATGCCCCTCTGCCAGGTACATTGGTCAAACTGGACAGTCTCTACGTAAAAGAATAAATGGACACAAATCAGATGTCAAGAATTATAACATTCATAAACCAGTCGGAGAACACTTCAATCTCTGTGGTCACGCAATTACAGACATGAAGGTCGCTATCTTACAACAAAAAAACTTCAAATCCAGACTCCAGCGAGAAACTGCTGAATTGGAATTCATTTGCAAATTGGATACTATTAATTTAGGCTTAAATAGAGACTGGGAGTGGCTAAGTCATTATGCAAGGTAGCCTATTTCCCCTTGTTTTTTCCTACCCCCCACCCCCAAGACGTTCTGGTTAAACTTGGATTTATGCTGGAAATGGCCCACCTTGATAATCATACACATTGTAAGGAGAATGGTCAGTTTGGATGAGCTATTACCAGCAGGAGAGTGAGTTTCTGTATGTATGGGGGTGGGGAGGTGAGAAAACCTGGATTTGTGCTGGAAATGGCCCACCTTGATTATCATGCACATAGTAGGGAGAGTGGTCACTTTGGATAAGCTATTACGAGCAGGAGAGTGAGTTTGTGTGTGTGTGGTTTTTTTTTTTTTTGTGGGGTGTGTGTGAGAAAACCTGGATTTGTGCTGGAAATGACCCACCTTGATTTTCATACACATTGTAAGGAAAGTGGTCACTTTGGATAAGCTATTACCAGCAGAAGAGTGAGTTTGTGTGTGTGGTTTTTGGAGGAGGGGTGGGGGGTGAGAAAACCTGGATTTGTGCTGGAAATGGCCCACCTTGATTATCATACACATTGTAAAGAGAGTGGTCACTTTGGATGGGCTATTACCAGCAGGAGAGTGAGTTTGTGGGGGGGGGGGGGCGGAGGGTGAGAAAACCTGGATTTGTGCTGGAAATGGCCCAACTTGATTATCATACACATTGTAAGGAGAGTGATCACTTTAGATAAGCTATTACCAGCAGGAGAGTGGGATGGGAGGAGGTATTGTTTCATGGTCTCTGTGTATATAATGTCTTCTGCAGTTTCCACAGTATGCATCCAATGAAGTGAGCTGTAGCTCACGAAAGCTTATGCTCAAATAAATTGGTTAGTCTCTAAGGTGCCACAAGTACTCCTTTTCTTTTTGCGAATACAGACTAACACGGCTGTTACTCTGAAACCCATTCACTCACTATTTCTAGGACTGCCCCGTCCCTGCAGGATCTGATGGCCTCATCCCTGCCTGTATTTACGCTCCCCCTTCCCCCCAGTGCACAGATGGGCACTCAAGCCCAGAGAGGGGGAGATTCACAAAGGGGGCTTGGGCATTGTTAGGCTACGCCTAACTTCCGGTGCCCTGCTGCCCTCCAGCAAATGCCGAGGAGGGAGCTCAGCCATTCTCTAGCTCTGGTTGGGGTCCAGCTGTGAACCTGCTCTGGGAGTGAGGAGCCTGAGCTATGTCACCCCCCCATCCCCCTTTTCCCCAACAAATGTGGAGGAGACGCTGCTCTGCCCTGCGCTGGCCCAGGGGTCCGGGCACGCAGCAGGGAGGTAGATGACCGGACGTCACCTCAGTCTCCTTTGGAGCAGTGGCTTGACACCAGGCACCCCACTTGGAGGTGACTGCAACAAACCCTGGGCTAGTGAGTGCAAGGCGGGGAGGCAGGACCCCACCTTTGCTGTGTTGCGGGGGCGGGGAGGGGGCATTCGTCTGCGAAGGCCAGCCAGCTCAGGCCCAGTTTGGGGATTTGCCAGGCCACAGCTCTGAGGTCAGGGTAAGTGCCTGGGCACATGCCAACCAGCAGACACCACAGGGTGAGGGGGAAGCTGATCAGGGGTTTGGGGATCTACAGTTTGCAACCCTTTGTGGCTCTAGCCCAAGATCACATTGCTGGCGTCGGAGATTGAACCCAGCCTGCGGCCCTGGGCCATTCGTCCCTCTAGCGCTCAGTGCTCAAAGCAGACACCGCTCACCGTTGCAGATGGCCTCCAACTTCTCCTGGCTCTGCTGGTCCAGCTGCCGGGCAGTGAGCCCTTCACACACAAACAGCTCGTCACATCCCTGCGTCCCCAGCGAGGGTGTCAAAGCGTCTGTCACCCTCCAAGCAGTGGGGCTTTCCCCTGCCCCTCGCTGTCCAGGACGCACTCCTGAGTCCCCAGGGGAGAGGGCGAGGCCCCAGGGATGGCTGTGGGGCTGACTGCCAAAGGAGAGCATAGCGCCTTGAGGTTCCGCTACCAAGAGCCCATGGCGGGGTGGGGGAGGGGGGATGGGGACTGCATGGGGAGCAGTGGGGTTCGAGGGGCCCATCAGCCGATCAGGGCAGTTTGGGGTGAGCTTGCTCCTGCGGGTTTCTGACACCCCTGAGCCTTCATTCGGCAATCAGGAGCCCAGGGGTTACTTCTCGCTGCCGGCAGGGACTGAGGAGAGCCTGGGACTGGATCCAGCCCCCTGCTTAAGGGACCCCTCTGCTCTGTGGTTACCTAGAAACCTGATGGCCGCTTCTCTAATGGGAGCCTGCGGGTTTTCCACAAAGGCCATGGCCTGGCAGAGGAAGGTTTCTGCCCTCTCCTTGTAGCACGCCACCTAGGAGCCAGAACAAGGGAGCACAAGGTTATTAAAGGCCTTTCCATCCTGCAGGCCAGGTTCCAGATCTGTGGAGTGTCCTGCTTTCAGCCCTCCTTCCTGTGCCGGGGGGATCACGCAGAGGGACTACAGCCAGGGCCAGGTGTGGTCCCGGGGCTGGGGCTCGGTGTGGGCACGGAGCCGGGCAATGGAGGGCTCCCTCACCAGGCAGTCACAGCCTCGCCAAAGCTCCTTTTTCTGGACAAGGGCACTGAGCTGGCTCCACCTTAGGAATTCCAGAGCACTCCTGAGGGTGTCCCAACACACCTGCAAAACAAGAGGGGCCGGGGCGAGGCGACAACGGTTATGGGAGCTGGAAGCCAGGGCCGTCCCTCGGCATACGTGCCTGCGTAGGGCACCATGAAATTTGGGGCACCAAATTGCCCCAAATTTCATGGTGTCACTAGGCGGCTGCATACTGCACATGCAGCAGCCCGAGCCCCAGTGACCCGCCCTAAACCTCAGTCAGCCCCGCCGCAGGCTGCACCCACTACAAAGGGCAGAGCCGTCCCTGGGGGGGGGCCCAGACAACTCCCTCCGCCCTGCCTCTTCCCCTTCCCCCCTGCTCCATCCCCAGCCTGCCCCCATTCCACCTCTTCTCCGCAAGCCTCTTCCCCCAGCGACCCCACACTCAGTGGCAGTGGCAGGAAGTGGAGTAACATGGTCCCAGCCCGCTCTCCTCCAAAAGGATTGCCCCCCCGCACTCACCGGCGGTGGGAAACCGAGTGCTGTGGCTGGGAGCTGGCAGAGTAAGGCGGCCTGGGGCCAGGCTGCTCCGCTTCCCGCTGTTGTCAGTGAGTGTGTGTGTGGGAGGGATCCCTTTCCCCAAACCCCCTCCCTTCCAATACGTTAAGGGCTGTTTCACAGAGGATGGTGACTAATTGTTCTCCACGTCCTCTGAAGGTAGGACAAGAAGAAATGGGCTTAATCTGCAGCAAGGGAGATTGAGGTTAAATATTTGGAAAAAGTCGAAGGGTGGCTAGGCACTGGAACAGGTGACCTAGGGAAGTGGTGGACTCCCCATCATGGATGTTTTAAAAAAACAGGCTGAACAAACACTCCTCAGGGACGGTCGAGGAATGCTTGGCCCTGCCTCAGTGCAGGGGGTGGAGTAGATGACCTCTTGAGATCCCTTCCAGCCCTGCACTTCTGTGATTCCCTCTTCCCAAGCTCTGGGATCGAGAAGACCGAATATCTGCTGAGGACATTTCCCTCTTTTTGGAGCACAAACCACCCACAGAATCGACTTCCTGTGGCCCTAGAACTAGAACGTTGGGGGAATCTAGCTCTGGGCTCTGGCCAGTATTGGTGGGGTCCATGGTGAACACAAATGAATCCCGGGCTCAGATGAGGCTCAGTGGAGAACACGGCAGATCCCGCCCTCCTCCACCCCCATGCCATGCAGACGTTTTTCAGATATAGCGGGGGCACTTGGTCCTCCAGCCCAAGAACCTTTGTCTAGAACGTACTCTGAGGAGCAGAAGGCACGGGGGTGTCCCATGCTTGGGATTAAATGGAGCCTTGGTCCCAGAGCCCCACCCCAGCTACAGGACTCGTCCCCTTCCTGCCCCCATGCCTCCACACCTCCACGATGTTTTGCAGCACCACAAGGTTGCGCTTCTCATCCTCACACACCAAGGTCTTCAGCAGCTCATCCATGGTGTTCAGAGTCTGCGTGAAGAGCAGAGGAGAAAGCACAGCAAGTGGCGTTACCCAGCCAGGCGACGAACCAATGCCCTGGCGTGTGACACGTCCCAGGCCATGGCAGCCCCAGCTATTCCAGCTCACCCACTCACTTGTACCCGCAGGGGACCGACTGCAAACTCCTCCAGGCAACAGGAGCCCACCCGCTTTTGCTGTCCCCAGGGAGGCCACTGCACACAGTCGAACGCATTAGAAGAGTCAGGAAGGACTCCGCATTTGAGGGGGAGGGGAGATTTCCAGCCAAGCTTCACTTTCCCTGGCCTGTGTGCGTCTCAAGCAGCTGATCTCAGGCCTGTGCCCCCAGCCATGCACTGGGGATGAATGTGCTTGTGAAGGGAGTGTCTGTTCCCCACTAATTGCCGGTGCCTGTGAAGGATAAATGCCTACTACTGCTACCCTATGAGGGAGTTACTCCTTTATCTGTGGAGGTGGGCCTTGTGCTTTGGTACTGCAGGTCCTGAGCTGAAGCGCTGCCAAGGAGCTGTGATCATTACACTCTTATGCCAGCGCCAGGTAACCCAGGGGGCAGGGACACAAGTGACTTGCAGTACTCCCCCTCGGTTTGGGGCAGCTCCTCATGGCTAGTTTGGGGCTTACGTTGTTGAATAGAGCAGCCTCCACGCCCGGGTTGGTCCCTGCTGGAGGCAGGGAGAAGACGCTGGAGAAGCAGACGGTGAGCAGGCTGGATAGCTCCATTCCCCGCAGCAGTGGCTTCACTTTGCGAAGAGAAGAGACACGCGCGGATTGGAGGGCTGAGGTGAGACTGATGCAATGATGTTGGCCTCAGGCTCCCAGGACATGATGGGCAGGCTTCTGGGAAGCTGAGAGCAGGGCGCCAGCGGCACTGAGAGAGAGCCCCCCATGGCACAGGCTGAGCCACGTGCCAGGGCTCAGCCTGCCCAGCCTCTGAGCCACAGGGAGTCGCTGAGCTGCCGGTGGGATGCAGCTGGCACAGCTGGCGGCGACTCCAGTGGCTCCGCTCCGGCAGTGCCCAACTGCCCCTCTCCCCCCGGAGCCATCGCCTGCGGGTCCCAGAGGGGACCGGTCCAACCCCCTCGCTCCCTCCCCCACATCTTCACACGGCCACTTGGAGAGGTCGCCAGGCACCGAAGGATCCTCCACCACCAACCCACGGGTGCCACGTGCCCGGGGGAATCGGAAGACGGGGAAGGAGCAGAGGGGGCAATGCCCTGGAGAACTGGCCATGCCAAGAGGCTGGCGTGTCTGGCTGCACACAGCACTAGCTGGGGCTGGGCGGGCAGGCTGGGTACCTCAGCTCCATGATGGCGAGCATTGCTTGCTGACGCACCCCGCTGGTCAGGGAGTCGACGGACTCAAGATCAATCAGCTCCTGGGGAGACAATGTGGGGAAGTGCCAGCCGGGCTCCGAGCTCCCGTAAGGCTCCGACTGGGGAGCAAAGCGCAGGGTCTGCAACACGTGACCTCGGCAGACAGGTCGTCCTACTGTGGGCTTGACGGTGTGCAGGGCTCCAGCTGGGGAGCGCAGTGCAGGGCCTGTGGTCAGTGCCCCAGCGTCACGCACCAGTGCACTGCAAAGGCTCCATCAGCATTAGCACCCAGGGGCTCCACCTGAGATCAGGCTCCTTGTGTCAGGTGCTGCACACACACAGTGAGAGCCAGTCCCTGCCCCAGAGAACTCACGAGCTAACTGGATGAGACAAGGCATGGGAGGGAAACTGAGGCACAGAGGGGGAAGTGCTTTGCCCAAAGGTCTCACTGAGGAACTGAGCCCCAGCCCACTGGACCACCCACCAGCACACGCTGTCCCACGTTCAGGGAAGGGAGGTAAGCTCCGGAAAGCTTTCTGCAGAGCCGCAGAGCAAAGACTTTCCAAATCTACGGAGCAGATTTGTTGCTAGTTCCCTAGTGGGCACTGACTGCGGAGTGTTGGGGCTCTGTGCAGGGAGACTGGTGTATACAGAGCGACCTGGTGACTTGGGAAGCTGGGTGCAAGGGAACAATCTACGTTTCAATACAGTGACATGTTCAGGAACAAAGAATGCAGGCCACACTCACAGCATGGGGGGCTCTAACCTGGGAAGCGGTGACTCTGGAAAAGACTTGGCAGTCATGGTAATCAGGTGCACAGGAGCGCCCAGTGCGAGGCTGGGGCGAAAAGGGCTTATGCCATCCTGGGCTGTGCAAACAGGGCAATCTCCAGTTGTTAGAGAGGTTATTTTCCCTCGGTATTTGGCAGTGGTGCGACCTCTGCTGGGATCCTCTGTCCAGGTCTGGTGCCCACAATTCAAGGAGAATGTTGATAAATTGGAGAGGGGTCAGAGAAGAGCCACAAGAGTGACTGAAGGACTGGGAAACATGCCTTATAGTGAGAAGAAAAGGAGTACTTGTGGCACCTTAGAGACTAATCAATTTATTAGAGCATAAGCTTTCGTGAGCTACAGCTCACGAAAGCTTATGCTCTTATAAATTGGTTAGTCTCTAAGGTGCCACAGGTACTCCTTTTCTTTTTGTGAATACAGACTAACATGGCTGTTACTCTGAAACCTGTCCTTATAGTGAGAGACTCCAGAAATCAATCAGTTCAGCTTCACAAAGAGAAGGTTACAGGGTGCCTTGATGACAGTCTGTAAGTCTACACAGGGAGCAAATGCTTGATAATGGGCTCTTCAGTCTAACAGACAAACGTCCAACACGATCCAGCGATTGGCAGTTGAAGGTAGACAAATCTGCAGAGCTCTCCAGGCCAATCACTAAACCTGCCAAGTAACATAGCCCGAGTGTGTGTTTTACTCACCTTTATCTTCTCCACAAGGAGGGCTTTGCAGAGAAAAGCTGCCAGGTTTTGTTCTGGGTGCCTCGTGAGGGCTGCCCTGCTGATGGTGATGACACGATCCAAGAATTCAAGTTACTTGGCCTCCTCCTATGCCCCGCAGAGATTAGACAAAAACAGGAAGCTTAGCGTGGAAAGAGCTGCCAGTGGGAGAGATGTCAGAAAGCTTCCCCCCAGCGCTGCTCAGGCTTTGATATGCTGAAGGCCAGAAGGCCATTCATCTCTCAACAGGAGTGACTATGTGGGGAGGGCAGGGCAGCTCTGTGTGAAACCAGAGCAGAGAGGGAGCAGATCTCACGGGGTAGGTGTCCAAAGAGGAACTGCAATATGGGGGCTAAGCATCCAGACAGTCTTACTGGGGGGCTTGATAGAGTGGGAGGAACATCTGGGTGTGACACCCTGACACCCCAATATTCGCCACGGTCATATAATTAGGATATGTTTGGTATCAAGTATGTCTTGTAAGGTATCAGTCTAAAAGTCTTCATCTGCTAGACATTAATGTCTCATTGGATTGCATGTGCTATCGTTGTATGTGACGTTCTGAAGTTGAGCTGTGTATGTGTTCCTGAAAAACACTGTGAGGTTCAAAACAGCCTTTCAGGTAGAACAGCAAAAAAGCCAAACACTGGCTCCTGGAGGAAATGCACAAGCATTAGGGCTACCCCAGGAACTGTGTGCAATAGAAACCTCCCCGAGATAACGCAACACAACGGGACCTGTTGGACCCAGGTCACAGCAAAAGAGTTTTCCAGCAGGTGGGAAGAGAAGATAAAAGGGGAATAAGGACATCGCGGGGGGGACGGGACGGGACCTCAGACTCCCTGCAATAAGATACCTGGAAACACCTGAGAGACAAAGATTGAACCATGAGAAGTGATGGTCCTAGGCTAGAGAGAGAGATTCCTAGCCTGTGCAAGAAAACCTGGGAAATCCAATCTGCAAAACCAAGGCAGCTTCTGCCTTAAGAATCTGCCAACCTGTTTATCACTCAGGGAGAATTTGCTAATGGATATCCTATCTATCTGGTGTGTAAAGCTTCGTTTGTGTGTTTTCTTTATTTACTAGGGTAATCTGCTTTGTTCTGTTTGCTATCTCTTATAACCCCTTAAAATCTACCTCTTGTAGTTAATCATCTTGTTTCTTGTTTATACCACAACCCAGTTTGTAGTATAAATTAGTAACTGGGAGGAGGGGCAAAGAGTTGTTCATACATCTCTCGACATCGAGGGAGGGGGCGAATGTCATAAAACCTTTGGGTCCGTACTCCAAAGGAGGTGGGCACCAGAGAACTGGGACAAGGCCCTTCAGCTGAGTCTTCCCAGAGCTGATCTCAGCATCTGTGTCTTTCTGCAGCTGGGTGTGGCCCTGCCTGTGTGTATGGCTGGAAGAGGCTTGTGAGCCGAGCCCAACAAGACAAGGTAACGGGGGCCCAGGCTGGCAGAACAGGCGGGCTCAGTGATAAGCCAGGACATCAGGTGGCACCTCAAAGGGGGGCAACCCATCACGCTGGGGACTGGCCAAATCCAGTGGGCAAGGGGCATGGTGGGTGCCTTTTGTAACTCAAGAGAGGATGTTTTTAAGATGCTCTAGTTTAAACAGGAATTATTTGGGGGCAGGTCTCTGGCCTGTGTTATACAGGAGGTCACAGTGGGGAGGTCCCGTCTGGCCTTAGAATCCATGCCTCATCCGGAGAAGGACGGATGGTGCATGTGGACAGGGCAGTAACTGACAGATCAGAGGAGGGCTCTTGGTACCTGTTCATTGCCCTTGAGAAAGGCGTTGATGTAGTCTAGGGTCTCTTTCTCCTGCGAGTCTGGCCCCATAAAGCAGGAGGCATTCCCAGGTGATGGTGAATCTGATCAAAGACAGAGCAGTGGTAATACCTGGGGCTGCCAAGCTGCAGGCTGGGTGACAGAGATCTTAGCAGAAACCCTTGCCCCCCGCTCCCACCCCAGCAGGGTAGCAGCCCCGATGCACAACAGGGTCTGGCACAGCCATCCCTGGATTCCCCAACTCTTTGCTGCTCAGCCCAGCAAAGATCCAGTCAGAGCCCTGGTTCCCAGCGGCCACCCCACCTCCCTGCCCGCACCCAGCATGGAGGCTGAGCCTGGGGATTTGGGGAGCGCCACACCTGGAAGGAGGCATGATGTCAGGCTATGAGTGGTGTCCCCGTTCTCCGGGCCATTGCTGGAGGGGGCAGAGGGACTGGCAGTGAATCGCTCTGCTCCCCGCTGCGGGAGAGGGAGGAGCTACCCAGTCTGCGCGGGATACGGGGGCCCAGGGCCTGCCTGTTCTGCTTCCTCTGACTGCCTCTCCTGCCATCGACAGCCACGGGGTGTAACCTGGGCAAGCCCTGGGCTCCCATCATCAACCCCCCCACCCAAATGCCCTGTGCTGTGTGTGACGAAGTGGGACTCTTCTTAATGTTTCCTCTGAATAGTATGGGGGTGCCTCAGTTTCCCCTAGGCAGTTCTTAAGTAGCTAGGTGGTGGGGTAAGGGTGTATGATCATTGCAGAGCCCTAGAGGGCCGGTGTGTGCAGGAGTCTGGACATAGAGAATGGCCGACACCCTGTTTCCTGGCAACTGATGGCCTGGGCCCTTCCCCCCTGCGAGGTGAGAGCTAAAGGGTTGGAGAACAAAGGAATCAGGTGACCACCTGGCCCGGGAAAGGGACAAAGCCCAGAGGAGGAGGGGCTGGAGGGGGTTTCAGTTTGGGGCTGGCTGGGACATCGAGTGAAGGGCAGACGTGGTTGTCTGGCTCACTGGCCCCAAAATGGACCCAGCTGAGGGGTCCCGTTCTCTGCACCTGCAAGCTCTGTTTTAGACCATGTTCCTGTCGTCTAATAAACCTTCTGTTTTACTGGCTGGCTGAGAGTCACGTCTGACTGCGGAGTTGCGGGGCAGGACCCTCTGGCTTCCCCAGGAGCCCCACCTGAGTGGACTCGCTGGGGGGAAGCGCACGGAGGGGCAGAGGATGCTGAATGCTCCGAGGTCAGACCCAGGAAGGTGGAAGCTGTGTGAGCTGTGTGTCCTGAAGACAGGCTGCTCACAGAAAGGCGACTACCCCAGAGTCCTGACTGGCTTCATGGGGAGCAGTTCCAGAGCATCGCCCAGGGACTCCGTGACAACTGGTGGCAGCGGTGGGATGTACTGCACCCCGTGGATGGCACTTCCTGCAGTAAGTGACTGGGGAGCAGTAACACGAAGGGGGATCGCCGAGGACCAGGCCTGCTGAAGGCTCAGAGAGGAGCGGTTTCGGGGGGCGGTTAACCCCTGGGAGTGTGTGACCAGCGAGAAGGACTGTGCAGTAATGGTGTCCCCCTGGGGACTGCAGTGAGCAGTCTCAGGGGCGGAGGAGCCTGCAGCTTGGCCCGGGGAGAGAGAAGGACTGTTGCAGTAACAGGGTTCCCCTGGGGATTGCAGCGAGCAGTCCAAGGGGCGGAGGAGTCTGCAGCTCGACCCTGGCAAAGAGGTGGTGACCTCGAGAAGGGCTGGCACACTAGGGGTTCTCCCTGGAAACCGTGGGGAGCTGAGAACACACGGGCCTGTGAGTCCACAACAACTTGGGAGGAGCGGAGTGATGGTCTGTCCCCGTCTCCTTAAGAAGGACATTGTAACCCTATGCAGAAAGAGAGGGTTACACATTGGAAAGTTCACCAAGGCACAGTTCATCGTGCAGCTGGAGGAGGGTGACCGCTCTAAGGGACAGATTCCTGACCCCAACTGGGGCTATAGCAGGATCTGGGAGCAGCTGGAGTGGTAGCCAGGCATCGCCAAGACTCCTGTCCCCGACCAGATGGGGGTCTTCACGATCGGGTTCCCCATCGGGGGATCGGAGATGGACGGGATTGGAGCTGAGTCCGAGGGAGCAAGAGGACTGTGAGAGACAGCGAGAGCCCGAGAAAGAGCTGCAGAAGCAGCAGCAGCATGAACTGGCGGTGGTGGGGCGGAGAGGCCTAGGGGACCCCCCAGGGGTGAGTGGGGATAGATCCCGGGGGGCCAGTTCCGCAGGGAACCTCGAGAGTAAATTGCTGCCCCTGGTTAAGGAGGGGGGGATGTGGATGCCACCTCACTGCCTTTGAGCAGGCTGGCGATTTGAACCAAGGGGTCCCTGCGGAAAAGCCCCGGTGTCTAGCTCCCTTGCTGGGTCCCAAGGCCACAGACTCCGTCAGCCAGATGGGTGGGGAGGTGGACAGGCTCCCACTCCTGACCCCAACCTATATGTCTGCGTGGAGTCTCCTGGGGTCAGGCCCCTCGGACCTCCAGTGGGAGCAGAAGGTGATGGTCAATGGGGAGACATTCTTGGGGTGGCCAAAGGGCATGGGCTGCATAAACCTTCCCACATGCGGCCTGCGAGTGCTATCGACCACCCCCGACCCAAGGGAGGGCGTGAAACTGGAAGGGCCTGGTGTAACTCCTACCAAGGAAGGCTGGGGCATCCATGGGAACGTTGGTGGCTTCGAACTTCCCCAGGTCACCGGCTAAAGTGACCCCGCTCAGTTCGATCTCGAAGGGGGGAGAGATGTGACGAAGTGGGACTCTTCTTAATGTTTCCTCTGAATAGTATGGGGGTGCCTCAGTTTCCCCTAGGCAGTTCTTAAGTAGCTAGGTGGTGGGGTAAGGGTGTATGATCATTGCAGAGCCCTAGAGGGCCGGTGTGTGCAGGAGTCTGGACACAGAGAATGGCCGACACCCTGTTTCCTGGCAACTGATGGCCTGGGCCCTTCCCCCCTGCGAGGTGAGAGCTAAAGGGTTGGAGAACAAAGGAATCAGGTGACCACCTGGCCCGGGAAAGGGACAAAGCCCAGAGGAGGAGGGGCTGGAGGGGGTTTCAGTTTGGGGCTGGCTGGGACATCGAGTGAAGGGCAGACGTGGTTGTCTGGCTCACTGGCCCCAAAATGGACCCAGCTGAGGGGTCCCATTCTCTGCACCTGCAAGCTCTGTTTTAGACCATGTTCCTGTCGTCTAATAAACCTTCTGTTTTACTGGCTGGCTGAGAGTCACGTCTGACTGCGGAGTTGGGGGGCAGGACCCTCTGGCTTCCCCAGGAGCCCCACCTGAGTGGACTCGCTGGGGGGAAGCGCACGGAGGGGCAGAGGATGCTGAATGCTCCGAGGTCAGACCCAGGAAGGTGGAAGCTGTGTGAGCTGTGTGTCCTGAAGACAGGCTGCTCACAGAAAGGCGACTACCCCAGAGTCCTGACTGGCTTCATGGGGAGCAGTTCCAGAGCATCGCCCAGGGACTCCGTGACACTGTGCCATGCGTAACCCCCCTGGAAAGGAGCCAGCAGATGGGGCTGCAACATCAGGGGGCATCTCATGCTTTGGCCGGCGCCCTTCAATCCTAGGCTTAACAACCCACCGTGCACAGAGCATCCCCTTCAACTGGTGGAAAACATCTTCCGACCCTGTGTGTGACGGATCAGGGTGGGCAATTCAGTCAGTCTCCACCTGATGCTTCTGCTGCCGCCCCTAATGCCCCGATCAGATGTCGGCGCTGCAGCTGCTGCCAGCAGGAGGGGCCATTCCCCCCTGCCTGGGTTTTCCTGTCTCTCCATCTCATGGCAGCCCAGAGTTGTACAAAG
Organism: Lepidochelys kempii; assembly: GCF_965140285.1. NCBI lineage: Eukaryota > Metazoa > Chordata > Testudines > Cheloniidae > Lepidochelys > Lepidochelys kempii. Next base: position 10,076,287 of record NC_136402.1, read on the forward strand.
GTGATGGAGTCTTCTCCCGCCACTGACACCCTGGTCTTGCAACCCCAACCCCCAGGGGGCAAGCCCCACCGCAATGCAGGGCCATGGCCCCGGCCATTTTTGCAGCCCCTCCGCCCACCCAGGAGGCTCCCACTCACCAGCATGGAAGGGCTGAGGCACACACAGCTCCTGCTGCTGCTGTGGGCTCTTCCGCGGACTCTTCCTTCGAGGAGGTCTCGTCTCCTCCCAGGCACGGATGGGCTTCAAGGGGACCTTGCGGACTTCCTCAGCCATCCTGCAAGGAGCCAGGACAAGGCATTGCTTGTGAGAGGTGAGAGGCGACTGCCCCGTTCAGCATCAGGGCCAGTCCACGTATGGCCGTTCCACCAGTGCCTACAGCTGCCAGCAGGGAAACAAGCCAATGGATGTGCTCAAAGTCACCCAGGCAGTCAGCAGTACAGGCAGGATTAGAACCCAGGTCTCCGGACTCCCAGGCCCATCCCGCAGGCCAAACGGCCTCCCCCGGGTCACTCCCGCCTCTCCTTCTGCTGGTTCACAAACTGCCCAGCAGACAGGCTGCATCCAACCACTCAGGATTCTTCCTGCCCAGGGAAATTACCCTGATCCCTTCCCCCAGGAATATTGGGGCCGTGGCAGGTCCCAGGTGGGGGAGGGAAGCGGGGTGTGGTGCGGGGGCGGGCTGGTGAGCAGCAGGAGTTGCTCTGACCCCACCATGAAGGGGAAGGAGCAGAAGGCGGGAGAGCGGCAGGCAGGCAGGCTGTGCCGGGGCAGAGCTTTGTGGCAATTTCGCAGCTCGTCTCTCCAAGGCCTGTGTGGCAGCAGCCGCTGCAGAGAATCCCAGGCCTGATTCCCCCCACGCTGGGTCTCCTGAATAGCCCCTGCCCTGGGGGGCTCCATTCCTCACCCAGTGTCAACAGCTGACTCTCCAGCAGCTGCACGGCAGGCGTCCTAAGGCACCTCTAGTCCTCTCCAGAGCTCAGGGGGACTGTCCTGGCATCGGACTGTCCTGGTGAATGGAACAATGGCTCCGGGCAGATGGAGAATGCCTGTTCCCCCGGCAACCTCAGTGCCATTCCCTCTGGAAGTGATGGTGTCCGCAAGGGTGCTGGAGGTGGTCAGGCTTCGTGGTTGGAGCTGGACTCAGGAGGCCGGGGCGTGGGTGGAGCGAGGCTGGAGCGAGAGCAGGGCTGGAGTAGGACGAGGGGCAGGGCCACCAGCTACCTCCCAGTCTGGGCACTTACCTGGCCCCACCATGCCAGTGGCTGAGCACACGGGTGTTGTGGTATTTAGGCTCTCAACCCCCCCGCAGAGCAAGGACCTGCTCTCCCTCATTAGCTGAGGCCAGGGGCGGCGGGGACTCATCTGATCTCACGCAGAAGACTTACAGAGGAGCGGGGAACTGAACACAGCTCTCCTGGGTCCCAGCCCAATGCCTCATCTAACCACCTGTGCCGCCTTCCCGTGCCGTGCCACCAGCCCTGCCAAACCCTCCTCCTTGTCTCCGTCCCCTCCGGGCTCCACTGGTGCGACCCCTTCTGTCGAGCCGCCCCGGGCTCCCTCCTGTGCGCATGCCGGTGCCCACTTCCTCACTGGCACCAGGCTAGACAGCCGGCACCGGGGCGCTTGGCAGACGTGCGCCACCCAGCCAGGAGCTCGGGGAAGGCTCGGTGTGGTTGGCGATGCAATGGAAAAGCAGAGGTGGGCAATAGAAGATTCTCCTACCTGGAGTCAGGAGTGGGCAGAAGCCTGCCCGTAAATGGGCCACCCACTTTCTGCTGCCGGTGGCGGAGCTGGATCTGCTGGCTCAGCGTTCCCCAGCGGCACCTGCCAGCTCTTGCTCTGCCAGAGCCAAGCCTGGCAGTGAGGGGATGAGGCTGTGCCAGCCAGCAGGGGCGTGTCACAATGGGCAGGCGAGTCACAGTCCAGCCAATGTGTGACTCCCCAGCCATGGGATGCCCCAGCCCAGACTTGCTCTGGCCTCGCCAAGGCTTTAGAGCCTGTCCTTCCCCACCGGGGTCATGGGAGGGACCTTCCGCTGTTATACCAATAAAATAAAAACCAACAGGATCTCATGAAAGGGAAAAAGGCAAAATACCACATTTATTGTGAATACAGAAAGAATCATAGTAAGCACTTAGTTATAGCTATAACATTCCATTCAATCTCATATTTATTCACACATTCATTCATACAAACACACACACACAGGTTCTGCAAGGTTGTTATCATAGTTACCAGCCTTAGAGTTGCTCATGCCAAGCCACTGGCCAGGTGGCCTGGACATGAGGAGGGAGCAGGGCCTTGTCAGATGCTCATCTGATGCTCCTGGAAGTTGGTTTGCAGAATCAGACCCCAAAGTTCTCACTTTTTAGAGTCTATTTTTATAGGAATTTCTTCCTATGCCAGTCTATGGGAATTGCTTCATCATGCTGTTGCTGAATCAATCAGCAGATAGCACATCCACGCTGCTAGATGTTATCTTGTTCTTTGGTTCTCCCATTCTTGAGGCTGTTGGGTGGATTCCAGTCTGCCCTCCGGGGGTCCTCTGGTTCCATCCCGGTTCCTCCTTCTCGTAACAGTGCAGAACGGGGATTCATGAACTCACCCCACCCCCAGCTCCCAGCCCACAGGGGAGGCTCTTTCCACTTTCCCAAGCTGCCGGGTGCTTTGGCCATGGGGTGTAAAATGGTCCCATCTCTGCTTCCTCTCCCATCGCTGCAACGACACAGAAGCTGCTTTAATAGGAGATGCTGCCAGCTGCAGGGTGAGAGGGGGGAATGGCTGTGGGGAGACAGATGGGTCTCCCTCAGCTGCGGACGCTCCTATATGTGCTATTCCCCTCCCCACACACCCTGCTGTGGGGGAGGTTGGAGAGGGGCTGCTCAAGGACCGGCCTAGAACAGGACACCTCCTCCCAGTTCTGAACATAGGAGTAACCCGGCCCACTGGACTCAGTGCCAGGGTCCCAGGGATGCCGATGGGCTGTGGGTCAGGGAATCAGGGTGAGATTCTTTAGAGCTCAGACCCAACGTGATCTCAGCATGCTGAGCGCTGGGGGAATTAGGCCTGAACACAGTCACTCTTAGGGTTGCCAGGCATCCGGTTTTCTCTTTCGAAAAGAGACCCTGGCAGCTCCGGTCAGCACTGCCAACTGGGCCGTTAAAAGTCTGGTTGGTGGCAGAGGGATGAGGAGGGGGCCTGCAGCAGCTCTCTCTGTGGAGCTCGGGGGCGGTGCAAGCCCCCACTGGCAGGGGGTGGATCCCAGCGGAGGGGCTGGGAAAGGCATTCGGCTGCAGGCTGGGGCCGGCAGGGTTAACCCCCGGCAGCAGCCTCTGCGGTGGCCAGGGGTTCCCTGCAGAGCGGGCTGTGGCCTTTAGGAAGTGCCTTCAGCCCCCTCCCTACCCGGCCCACTGCTCCCGAGCTGTTGGGAGCTGAGAGAGGAGGGGTCAGCCACCTGTCCTGGGGCCCACACCTGCTCCCTGTGGGGCTACTGTGCTGGGTTCAACTCGGGACCATGCGGCCAGCAGGTAAGGGGCTGTGGGCAGGTCACTCTCCTCCCGGGGATGAATGGGCTGCGTGGAAGCATGGGGTAAAATTGGGCTGCTCTGCTTGGGAACGGGTCCATACAGAGTTGGGCAGCAGCTGAGTGTGGAGGCCCCAGCCAGCAGCCGGGCTGTGGGGGAGAATGAAGGAGAGGGGTTGGGGGTCACTGCAAATGGCAGGAGGAGGAGGGGGGCCTGCATCAGCTCTCTCCCTAGAGCTGCTGTGATTTGCACTATGCTGGGGGAGCAGCGAGCCAGGGGCAGCAGTGGGATGGGTGTGTCACTAGCGGGGAATTCTCTCCCCCCCCCTCCCCCCCACGTTCCAGAGAACAGGAAAAACTTTTGTCCTCACCGAGCCAGGTGTCCAGGATTCATGGCTGTTAGAGCAGCCTCTGACACCCGGGAAATGCCAGGGCCGTGCTGGTATGACTGCTATTTAAGGGGCCACCTGACATTAATGCCTCCCAGACCCCCACAAACCACACCAGCCAGAGCCACCCAGAGCCTGCCCTCCAAGCCCCCTCCTGGACCCCAACCCCCTGCAATAACTCAGAGCCCCCTCACACACCCATACTCCCTCCTGGAGCCTGCACCCCACATTCTCTCCCACACCCGAATTCCTTCCCGGACTCCACACTCCTCTCCCACACTCCGAACCCCTTGGCCCCAACCTACAGCTCCCTCATACACCCCAAGCCCTTCATACCCAGCCCCACCCCAGACCCCGCACCCCAGCTGGAGCCCTCATCTTTCCCCCCACACCTCAACCCCCTGCCCTAGCCCAGAGCTCCCTCATAGAATCATAGAATCATAGAATATCAGGGTTGGAAGGGACCCCAGAAGGTCATCTAGTCCAACCCCCTGCTCGAAGCAGGACCAATTCCCAATTAAATCATCCCAGCCAGGGCTTTGTCAAGCCTGACCTTAAAAACCTCCAAGGAAGGAGATTCTACCACCTCCCTAGGTAACGCATTCCAGTGTTTCACCACCCTCTTAGTGAAAAAGTTTTTCCTAATATCCAATCTAAACCTCCCCCACTGCAACTTGAGACCATTACTCCTCGTTCTGTCATCTGCTACCATTGAGAACAGTCTAGAGCCATCCTCTTTGGAACCCCCTTTCAGGTAGTTGAAAGCAGCTATCAAATCCCCCCTCATTCTTCTCTTCTGCAGGCTAAACAATCCCAGCTCCCTCAGCCTCTCCTCATAACTCATGTGTTCCAGTCCCCTAATCATTTTTGTTGCCCTTCGCTGGACTCTCTCCAATTTATCCACATCCTTCTTGAAGTTTGGGCCCAAAACTGGACACAGTACTCCAGATGAGGCCTCACCAATGTCGACTAGGAGTCGAAGGTGACCTCACGCTCCTGGACCTGAGGTCAGTGGAGGGAGGGGGATGGGAGAAGGGGCTGGGATTAGGAGCTTGCCCTTGAGATGGAGACTGGACGTTAGTTCATTCCTTACCCGGGTCCCCACTCGAGGGCGACGTTTGCTGACTTTGCTACCCAGACTTCCTGTCCCTGCTGAGCTTCCCTCAGTACCTGGTGATGGGTCCCATGGCTCCTCCTGCTCTCATTGTCCCCAGTCTCTCTGCGCTGGGCTCTGCCTCCCCCGGTTCTAGCCCGTTGCTAGTGCAATGCCAGGGGGACATGCTGCGCTGGGCCTGCAGGGGCGAGTGACTCCCCTTGCTCCCTCTCTCCGTCAGGGAGTGGAGGAGTTCAGAGGAGTTCAGAGTCCTGGGCCAGCTGGTGGGCTGTCTCACTCTGCACTGTGCTGAGCAGGAGCAGGAGATCTGCTAAGCGGCTATGGAGGGACTTCACCACCTCTACGCCTTCATGCTGTGGCAAAAACGTAAGAGCACTGGAGACCCTTGTTTTTCCTAAATACATTGAAATGGGGTTTCCAAACATGGGAAACATATTTATTGAACACTTCTTCCTTTTCTGCATCCTTTTAAACAGTCTCCATCTAGTAATGAGCCTACACCATTGCTAGGATTTCTTTTGTTCCTAATACACTTTTTTAAAAAAACCTCTTTAGTATCCATATTCCTTCAAGCCATGGAGTTTCCCCTGATGTCTTTAGCTTCCCCTGTCCATATTCTGCTCTTCATAACTCACATAAGAATGGACATACTGACTCAGATCAGTTCATCTAGCCCAGTATTGTGTCTTCTGATAACGGCCAGTGCCTCATGCTTCAGAGAGAATGAACTGAAAAGGGAAATTTTGAGTGATCCATCCCCTCTCATCCAGTCCCAACTTCTGGTAGTCAGAGGTTTAGGGTCATGCAGAGTCTGGGGTTGCATGGCCTAATTATCTTGAACCCAATTATACTTTTAGGCTTCACAGCATCCCACGGCAACAATTTCCACAGGTTGCCTGTGCATTGTGTGCAGAGATACCTTCTTTTCTTTGCTTTTAACTTGCTGCCTATTAATTTCAGAAAGTGACCCCTAGTTCCCGTGTTATGTGCAGGGGTAAATAACACTTCCCTATTCACTTTCTCCTCCCCAGTCATGATTTTATAGACCTCTGTCATCTCCCCCCTTAGTAAGCTCTTTTCTAAACTAAATGGTCCCAGGTCTACACTGTAGACCTATATTGTTATCACTCCATTGCTCAGGGCTGTGAAAAATCCACACCCCTGTTGGCAGAAGCACCCCTCCCACTGACATAGCTAGCGCCTCTCCGGGAGGTGGATTAAGAGCTTGTTGGCAGAGGACCATCTTCTCTTCAACACTACAGCACCGGTGCAGCTATGGCGATAGAGTGGTTGAAGTGTAGACTTGCCCCCAGTCTTTTTAATCTTTCCTCATATGGAAGCTCTTCCATACCCCTAATAATTTTTGTCGACCTTCTCTGCACCTTTTACAATTCTGGTATATCTGTTTTGAGATGGGGCGACCAGAACTACACGCGGTATTCAAAGTGTGGGCGCGCACACTGGATTTGTATCGAGGCATTATGACATTTTTCTGATTTATTATCTATCCCTTTCCTAATGGTTCCCAACATTCTGTTGGCTTTTTTAACTGCCACTGCACAGTGAGTGGATGTTTTCGGAGAACTCTTCACCATGACTCCAAAATCTCTTTCTTGAGTGGTAATTTAAACCCCATAATTGTGTATGTATAGTTGGGATTGTGGTTTCCAGTTTGCATTTATCAATAGTGAATGTCATTTGCCATTTTGTTGCCCAGTCCCCCCCCAGTTTTGTGAGGTCCCTTTGTAGCTCTTCGCAGTCTGCTTTGGATTTAACTATCTTGAGTCATTTTGTATCATCTGCAAATTTTGCGACCTCACTGTTTACCCCTTTTTCTGGATCATTGATGACTATGTTGAACTAGACTGGTGTCAACACAGATCCTTGGGGTGCCCCGCTCTTTACCTCTCTCCACTGTGAAAACTGACCATTTAGTCCTGTTGTTTGCTTCCTATCTTTTAACCACTGACCCATGAGAGAACCTTCCCTCTTATCCCATGACAGCTTACTTTGGTTAAGAGCCTTTGGTGGGGGACTCTGTCAAAGGCTTTCTGAAAGTCCAAATACATTATATCCACTGGATCACCCTTCTCCACATTCTTGTTGACCCCTTTCAGAGAATTCTAGTAGATTGGTGAGGCATGATTTCCCTTTCCAAAAGCCATGTTGACTGTGCCCCAACAAATTGTGTTTACCTATGTGTCTGATAATTCTGTTCTTTCCTATCATTTCAACAATTTGCCTGATACTGAAGTCAGGCTTGTCAGGGATCACATCTGGAGACTTTTATAAAATTCACTGTCACATTCGCTATCTCATACAGAGGCCGATTTAAACATTAGCTTACATACCACAGCACTGCACGTAAGTATGTTTGGATGTCTCGTGAGAGCTGCAACCTTTGCACCAGGCAGGCAATTTACCATGCGGTTCTCCCACTCATCACAAACCCAACTGCTTATATGTCTATTGATTGAATCCCCCATTACTATTACCTGGCTTTTCTTTGTAACTGGGCTTCCCGCCTCAGGAGGGGCAGCCTCAGTGTGAGAGGATATCCTGACTTCATCTGGCAGGTGGGTCCCAACTATGGGATCGTCTCCCTCTGCTCCAGCTCGATGTTCTCCTTCCCAGAAACTTTCACCCTCCTCAGCAGCACAGAGGCTGTCAGACTGGGGGTGGGACCACTCTACTGCATCCCTAAAAGTCTCCTCTCTGTACCTCGCTGTCTCCCTTGGCTCCACCAGTTCAGATCCTCTGGCCTCCTGGTCTCCGAGGGCAGTAGCTCCTTGGGCCAAATGCCCAGATGTGCTACCTGCCCACAGGGCTGGGAATCCTACATGCTGCGTTCAGTGCAATCAACTGGAGACCCTCACACTGCTGCTGCACTTCTGCCTGGTTTATTTTTACTCTTCCACGGGGGTTAGTTTGTTTAGTTTTGTTGGGGAGGGAGGGGGAGTTTATTGGCCTGAATTTACAGTATGTTTCTTAGATGTACTTGTCTCTAAACTTCCTTGCAAAACTCCCGTTTCCAAAGCTAACCTCTGATTTATATTGCCTGCTGTCTGTTTCCCCTCCCTGGTTCAGGCACGACGCTGGCAAAGCAGAGTGCAGAGTATCTGCAGGTCTTCAGGGAGTGGCGAGCGGAGAACACCTTCTGGGTCACCTGGTTCACCAACACCAGCAATATCGCCATGGTAACTACTTTCAATGCTTCCTGGGATTGTTGTGCCCAGAGTTATCAGGAGACAGAAATTAAGACCCTAGGAGTCAGGGGGAAGGGACAGACCCAGGCGTGTGACTGACCCCATCCAGCTGGGCCGGAGCCCTGCCTATGGCCCACTCCACCTCACAGAATCATAGACCTCAGGAGGTATCTAATCCAACCCCAACTAAATCATCCCAGCCAGGGCTTTGTCAAGCCTGACCTTAAAAATCTCGACGGATGGAGATTCCCCACCTCCCTAGGTAATCCTTTCCAGTGCTTCACCACCCTCCTAGTGAAATAGTGTTTCCTCATATCCAACCTGGACCTCCCCCACTGCAACTTGAGACCATTGATGCTTGTTCTGTCACCTGCCACCACTGAGAACAGCCGAGCTCAAGCATCTTTGGAGACCCCCTTCAGGTAGTTGAAGGCTGCTATCAAATCCCCCCTCATTCTTCTCTTCTGCAGACTAAATCAGCCCACTTCCCTCAGTCTCTCCTCATAATTCATGTGCTTCAGCCCGCTAATCATTTTCGTTTTGCTCTGCTGGACTCTCTCCGATTTGTCCACATCCTTTCTCTTGTGGGGGGCCAGATGTGACCTCACCAGTGCCAAATAGAGGGGAATAATCACTTCCCTCAATCTGCTGGCAAGGCTTCTACTATTGCGGGCCAATATGCCTCCCTCCATGCCACATCCCAAGATGCACTGGGTCTCATCCAAACCTGATCCCAGCTCCTTGTCAGGTGTGGTGGGAGCTTCCCCAGAGATTAATGCTCTCCAAGGCATCATTGCGTCCACGCACCATTGCCAGCCCCTGCTGAGCACTAGAGAGTGTATCCGTGCTGTGCAGTATTGTGCCCCCGTGCACTGCCACGCTGGCCTGTGCCATGCACGACAGCTCCTGATTGCTGGCTGGGTGCTGTGCGTCCCAGGTGCAGTAACCCAGCCCTGTCCCGGCAGAGCGGGCTTTGCCTGCACTCCTGGCTGGGCCAGTCCTGGCTGCTCGGTCCAACTGGAACCGCACTGGGCAGCAAAAGGGGTTTCACTGGCAGGTTTGTTTCAGATGTTTGGGAAGTACTTCAACCCATCCGAGCGCATGGACGTCCTCCTCACTGCTATCGAGGGCATGAGAGACACCAGCGTCCATGACTCGGTGGCAGCCAGGCACGTGCTGCATGTGATCCTGTGGGTCCCCAGCCCAAGCTTGGAGAGGGTAAGAGCTGCAGTGAGAACAGCCTGCTGGGGGAGCCCATCTGTGGGAGACTCTGTCTCTGGGCACTCGGCATTACTGCGGGGCAGGTCCTGTGCAATGCGGGGGGTCAGTCTGGGTGATCTCCATGGCCGCTTGTGGTCTTGCAGTCTATGAATCGATAGGCCGGGAATTGGCCCTGTATTCTAGGCCTGGAGCTGGAGAAGAGGATGTGGGAGGGCAGATGGCTCTCAGGTGCGGCAGGTCCCTGGCACCCCAGATCAATAGCAGCGCGAGGAAGCCAAGGCTCCCATCTCCCCACTTCCCTTCCAGGTGTCGGAGGCTGTGACGAGCGTGTACCACAACCTGGACTCCATCAGCGAGCCGCTGGCCCAGCAGCAGCTGCTCAAGGCCCTTGTCGTGCTGGGCGACCAGTACAGCGAGGAGGTGGTCACAACCCTGCTGGGCTGCTCGCTGTCATGTGACAGGTACGGGGCTGGGGCTGCTGCCGCTTGCGCTCCAGGTCCCCCGGACTGGTCCCGCTGCCAGGGACAGGGGCGTGCAGAACCTTCCAGAGACCTCCTGCTCCCTGCAGAGCTTCTGCTTGTTCTGGAGGGTTTTGCAGGCTGACATGCCGTGGAGACAGGCCAGCCTGCAAAACCCCATATGGCAGCCCTCGGCCTCCCCCGGGGCTGACACTCAGACCCGGCCCCCATTCAGCCCGTGCCAGGCAGTGGGAGCCCTTGCTGCAGCAGGAGGGCAACAAAGGGCCGGGCGGGGGCGGGAGACCCAGCAGGGTGCGGGTGGCGGTGGGTGCAGGAGGCTGGCAGGGCTCTGGCCAGGTGAAATCGGCTCTCTCCCTTTGCAGCGTTGCTGTGGAGATGTGGAGGGTGCTGACATCCCACCCCAAGACCGCAGAAAAGGTCCTACGGGAGCTGCTCGACAGGCTGCAGGAGCGGCCGCTGCGCCAGCATCACGACATCTCTCAGCGAGAGGCTGGCGTCGCCCCCTTGGCCATAAGTTCCAGCCCCTGCAGCAAGGGAAGGAGCGCCGTGTGTCCCCACCGTGGCCTGAGGGTGTCTCTCTGTCTCCCACTGGGTATCGCCATTGGGCCGAAGAGAGAGAGCGTGACTCTAGCCAGCGCTATAGTCGAGGCAGAACACGCCGAAACCCTCTCCTGGTGCTCTGGGACACCTCTCATAGAACCGCAGGGTGAGAAGGGATCGCAAGGTCAGCTTGTCCAGCCCCCTGCCAAGATGCAGGATTTGTTGTGTCTGTCCCAGCCCAGACAGATGGCTCCAGCCTCCTTCTATAAACCTCCAGCAAAGGGGCTTCCACAAGCTCCCTAGTCGTCTGTCCCATTGTCCTACTCTTCTTACAGTTAGGAAGGTTTTCCTGAGATTTAATCTAAATCTGCAGTGCTGTCGTTTGAACCCATCCCCTCTTGTCCTGCCCTCTGTGGCAAGAGAGAACAATTTTTCGCCATCTTTTTTTTGGCAGCCTTCAAAGAATCTGAAGACCATTAGCACGTCTCCCCTTAATCTCCTCTTTTCCAAACTAAACATAGCCAGTTCCTTCAACCTTTGCTCGTATGGCTTGTGTTCCATCCCTCGGATCATCTTTGTCACTCGCCTCTGGATCCATTACAGTTTCTCCACATCTTTTGTAGACATTGGTGACCAAAAGTGGACACCTTACTCCAGCTGAGGACTAACCCTCAGGTTAGAGTAGAGTGGTACTATCACCTCCCATGACTTGCAGGCTATACCTCTGTTAATGCAACCTAAGATTGCATTTGCTTTTTTTTTTTTTTCTTTTTTTTTTTTTTTGCAACACCATCGCTTTGCTGCCTCATGCTGAGGCTGTGATCCACTGCAGCTCCCAGATCCTTCTCAGCAGTACAACCGGTTATCCCCCATTCTGTTTCTGTGCATTTGCTTTTTCTTCTCTAAATGTAGCACCTCAATTTTGTCTTTGGTGAGTTTCATTTTGTTGTCTATAGCCCAGTCCTCCAATTTACCATGATCCCTCTGAATATGAGCTCTTTCCTTCAAAGTCTTGGCAACTCCTTCATCAGGGAACTGATGCAGGGCTGGGGTCATTGAAAGCTTCCCAGGGGACCTGGCCCTGGCCTGGAGTCAGGAGCCCTGGTTTCTCTTCCTGGCTCTGCCACTGACCTGCTGGGTGACCTTGGGCAAGTCCCTGCCTGGCTTTTGTCTGTTGTTCTGCAGGGCAGGGCCTGGCTCCTGCAGAGTACATCTCTGCGTGTGTGATCCAAAGATCCCTAGCACTAGAGTAGCAGTAGAGCTGTGGACTCTAGACCTCCAGGGAATGCTGGTGACACCAGTGATCCGGGACGCCCGGACAGAGCCATTTTGCTTCAATTGGAACCATTTTTTCCTACGAATCCCCTTTTTGAGCCTCGTAGGTTTTAACTGTTGACGTCACAGCTCTGTCCCGCAGCACTCGCTCCTCTGAAGAGCTCGAGAAAGGCCTTTTGCTGCTCAGACCTCATACCAAGTGTGATAGACACGGTATAGTGAAGGCAGAGAAAACCCTTGGGACTTAAATACACAGATCTGGCAGCCTGGTCAAAGAGGAGACCATCTGAAGGCAACTCTCCCTAATGATAATTTACTTACCCTGAGAATAGCAGGTCAGTCCGGTTTATTAAAGCCGGACGATGAATCGATCAGACATGGAGAGGGCATGACTGTAATTCTCTTTGTTATCCACCATTCCCATTGTTCCATGTCCTCAGCCTGGTTTTCACTTGCTTGTGTTTTATTTTTCCTTCTGAAACCGGTAAGTCTGTATTGGACACTTTTTCCCCTCATCCCGGTTGAGGTTTTGTGGGGCTGTCTTTGAACAGTTCAAAAGCCAAACACAGAAATGATTGAATCTGGCTTTTAGTAACAGACCAACCCTAGAAGTCGTGTACAAAATCGGCTCCCTCGCCGAGGCTGGGCTGTAAGGCCCGGGACTCAGGAGAACCCAAGTTCAGTTTTGGGCTCTGCCAGACTCCCTGGGTGACCATGGGTGAGTCACGTCGCCTCTCTGGGCCTGAGTTCCATGTCTGTACAACGGGGATAGAAATCCTTCCTTTGTGTGTCTGGCCTGTAAGCTCTAGGCCAGGGAATGTCTCTTTCTGTGCTTGGAAAGCTCCCAGCACACGCCCTGATTGCAGATAGGCACTGGAGGTGCTATTCTAACCCTTCTAACAATAATACACTTGATTTGTTTGGGGTCAAGGTGTTGTGCAGAGAAGTTTCCACAGATGATACCTGCTAATAAATACCACCCCCTGAGATCGGGGGTACAAGGAAGCAGCTGCTTATGTTGCAGGTAGCCGGCTCCGCTGCCTGCGATCCTACCTGGGGCTGTGCAAGGGCTTTGAGGCTCTAACATGTCATCTGGAGGCGGGGCGCTAGAAGACTTTTTATAGTGGAGGTGCTGAGCACCCCCTTACACCTGTCCACACACCCCACCACCCCTAGAGCTGGGGTCAGGAGCAGGGCCATGGCTCCAGGGGGGTGGGAGATGGATGGGGCAAGGGGGCCGAGGCTGGGGCCACAGCTGGGAGTTGGCGCAGGGCTGGCAGCTGGGACCTTGTGTGTGGGGCCAGGAGCAGAGCCCCGCGAAAAACCTTGGAGTGCTGCAGCACCCCCTGCACTCCTAGTTCCCGTGGCTCTGTCTGCAGGGGAGGCAGACGATGTTTTGGAAATGGCTTGTTGGGTCACCGGAGGGTGTTTTGTAAAGCAGCTCCTCCTTTCGCACAGGTGGGGAAACTCCAGCATCAACTGCCAGTCATCGTGGAGCAGCTACACGGGGCAGACAGGGACATCATCTCCAACGCCATCACCGTGCTGAGAGACATCCTCACCGGCATGGACAGGCAGAGCGCCAGCCCCGTGGCTGTGCGAGTGGCTGAGAAACTCCTGCCGTTCTTTCATGATGTAAGGCCTGGCGGCCCGCGGGAGACCCTTCAAGCCACAGACGTGTGAATGGGGGCTGGCGGGTGGGCTAGCGGGACCTATGCTATGGCCCTAGCCAGAAAAAGGATTGTCGTAAATGATGTGACCCCATTCCCGCCTTCCTCTGCTACCCCATTCTCCATCAGAGCATATGGCAGTAAGGGTGGGAACCCTGGTGTCCTGCAGGCCTGCTGACAAGGATCAGGGCAGCCTGGGGACGAGGCTCCCCTTGAGGGAAGAACATGCATTACTGAGCCTGCATGCAGCGAGGGGGCGTCTGCAGCACAGGGGGCCGCAATGCTCCTGCTGGCTTCCAGGGTAACAAGTGATGGTACCCTGGTGAAAATCCTGCCCCTCCCCTCCCTGGCCAGGAATCCCACAGCTGGTCTGTCAGCTCCATAAGGAAACGGCTCCATCTGTAGGTTCTGCAGCTACCGCCCTTTCCTCTCCCCTTCGTTCTCATGGCAGGGCAGCATCAAAGGAGGGGCTAGTTCTCCCCAGGCCTTTTGTAACCACAAACGAGCCCCCGCCAGCTTGTTCACCAGACTGATGTTCAGTCCCCCACTGCACGGCGAGAGCCAGCAAAGTGGGCGGGAGAAAGGGACCCATCCATGACTGCCTTCCAGGGGTAACGCCCCAGTGGGGCTCCTGGAGGGAACACCCACCTCCCCAGCTCTCACAACTCTAAATCCTACCCTCAGCCCTCCCGAACTCTGCTGGGACCCGGCCGCTCTTTATTTAGCAGTGGCACAGGCCCAGCTAAAGATCAACACCAAGAGCAGCTCCTGCATCTAGTCCAGAACCCGCTCCTGATGGAAAGACAACTGAGAACTACTGTTCCAAGAGCCTGTCTCCAAAGTGGCCAGACAGGAGAGCGCAGCCAAATCAGATAAACAGACTAAAAGAACTTATGAACACTTTTACAACAGACGTCACTCAGAGAACTACCTGCTCTAGAACCTGGTGCCCAGAGGCGACATGTAACTGCTGATTGGGGGGGCACCATTTAAAGGTTCAGCCACTCTCAGAACAGCTCAAGTCAACCCGCCCCCCACAGGCTGTCCCCCCTTACCCTCAGCCTCACCTCCCAGAAAGCAGTGGCCCCTCCCTACAGCCCCCAGCTATTGCTCCTGGTTCTCCCTGGTGGGCACAGCTCGCCCGGCCTCCCAGGTCACTGGACTGGTCCGGCTCTGCCAGCTGCCATGCAGCGAGGGGGCATCATGTGACCAAGTGGGGCCGACCCTGAGTTAACAAGAAACCCATGTGTAGGAGTGGGGCAGCCCTTGCCGAAGCCCAAGCCCCTGGAGGCTGGGTGGTTTCCAGTCATGGCTTCCAAGGCCCCCTATCTGGGAGCTCCTGCACATTTACCACCCCTTGGTCCTGGTTAAATCCCCCCCAGGTCCCTGTGCGTGGCCCGAACAAACACCAGTGTAGGAATTTGCCCCCCATGCCTGGCCCCCTTGGCCTCGCTAGAGGGTCGCTGTGGGTCAGCACCAGTATGAGTCGGGCACGCAAAACAGGAGGACAAAGTACACACATCCCTTCGCTCTTTGAATCTTTCCTCATCGCTCCCTCTCTGCCGCCCCTGTCCTGATGCTGCTCTGCCCTGAGTGTTTCCCCTTGGCTTGACAGGCGGGTGCTGATGTCAGTGTGCCCAGAGCTGGCTGTGAGATCCCAGGGGCTGTCTCACCCCACCTTACTGCTTTCTCTGGCCAAGAAGTTACCAGGCCAGCCCCTCAGCTGGTGGAAACCTGAATCTCTATTGCCTTCAATGGCGCTATGCCTATGGGACTGTGGCCCCCAGCTGTGCCTGTAAGACTGGGGGTGAGTTAGCAATACCCCCTGCAGGGCAGACATCTCTGTCACAGTGAGCACTCACCCAGCTGGGTGGGCACGACCGTCACAGCGTCTCCTCCCCACATCCTCTCTTGCAGGAGTCCAGCAAACTCCGGGTGCTCTCCATCACCCTCTTTAAACACCTGCTGGAGCTTGTAAGGGGGCCCAGCAGGAGGAAGATGAAGGAGCACGTCCTCCGCAGCCTGGTCCCGCTGCTCCTCCTCCTGCACGATGAGCGTCCCAATGTGTCCCAGGTGAGGCCAAGAGCTGGAGCCTGCAGCTGAGATCGTTACAGAGTGACCAGGAATTTGTTGGGGGGAGCCAACATGTGACACCCCCCTTTAAAAGGTCTGGCCGGCAGAGGGCAGGTGCTCAGAGCTGTGACAATCACGTGCTCAAAACCACTTGAACGTTGAGTCCAGTAGCGCCATGACCATGGCGCCCCACCCAACTGCTGAGTCTTCCCTGCCTCCTCTGAGGCCAACACTCCCCCCCCGCAGCCAGGCTGAGAGAATGGGTGGGCGGAGGGGTCAGCTCACCACTCCTACAGCCACTGGCCTCCGCACATTCCCCTGGCTGTGCTGGTGGGAAGAGCACAACCCTGGCCATGGTCCCTACCAGGAGCAGAGCTACCCAGCCTCCGGATGGTGCCCAAGACCCAATGTGCCCTTGGCCAAGCAGCCCGGACAGCTCTTACTAGCCATGACATGCCCAAGCCCCCCCTCCGCCCCGCCCCAGGTGCCTGTGCACACGCTCGCTCTCATGGCCCCCATCACTTGGGAGCCAAATGCCCCCGGCAGTAATGAATTCACCCTCCTACCCCCATGAGGTGGGGAACTAAGGCACAGTGTGAGGCCCAGTGCCTCAAAAGTATTGAATGCCCATGGGCATTAGGCACCTAAATCCCTTTGTAGCCCTGGGCCGAAGCAACTTGCCTGAATTCCTGCAGGAAGAGCTGGGAATTGAGTCAGGTCTCCAGCCATGGCCTTAGCCACACCTCCGCCCTTCCGCGAGCAGCTGCGGGCCGGGAACCGTTCAGCACACACGGTCTCCAGTAACTATGTTAGTGGCTTCCAGCTGGGCTGTCCCTAGCCATTTGGGTGTCCTATCCAGCCCCCCGGCAGTGGGGCTGTGTGGGGTCCCAGGCCTCCCCCTCCCCCCCACCAGGGTCTGGGAGGCAGGAGCTGTGTGGGGCCACTTTTGGGGGGCCCACAGGCCCAGAGTGGCCTGGGGGATTAGCGGAGAGCTGGGAGTAGCCCGCTCTGCTTCCCTCGCCCCGGCTCCAGCCGTGTGGCTCGAGGGAGGGGGTTTGGGGAAAGGGATCCCTCCCACACACACACTCACTGACAGCAGCGGGAAGCGGAGCAGCCTGGCCCCAGCCCGCTCTACTCTGCCAGCTCCCAGCCGCAGCACTCCGCTTCCCACCGCCGGTGAGTGCGGGGGGCAATCGTTTTGGAGGAGAGCGGGCTGGGACCAGGTTACTCTACTTCCTGCCAGTCCCGGTGAGTGTGGGGTCGCTGGGGGAAGAGGCTTGCGGAGAAGAGGTGGAATGGGGGCGGGCTGGGGACGGAGCAGGGGGGAAGGGGAAGAGGCAGGGCGGAGGGAGTTGTCTGGGCCCCCCGCAAGGATGGTCCTGCCCTTTCTAGTGGGCGCAGCCCGCGGCGGGGCTGGCCAAGATATAGGGCGGGTCACTGGGGCTGGGGCTGCTGCATGTGCAGCATGCAGCCGCCTAGTGACACCATGAAATTTGGGGCAATTTGGTGCCCCAAATTTCATGGTGCCCTATGCAGGCGCGTCTGCCGAGGGACAGCCCTGGCTTCCAGCTCCCATAACCGTTGTCGGCTCGCCCCGGCCCCTCTTGTTTTGCAGGTGTGTTGGGACACCCTCAGGAGTGCGGTGAAATTCCTAAGGTGGAGCCAGCTCAGTGCCCTTGTCAAGAAAAAGGAGCTTTGGCGAGGCTGTGACTGCCTGGTGAGGGAGCCCTCCATTGCCCGGCTCCGTGCCCACACCGAGCCCCAGCCCCGGGACCACACCTGGCCCTGGCTGTAGTCCCTCTGCGTGATCCCCCCGGCACAGGAAGGAGGGCTGAAAGCAGGACACTCCACAGATCTGGAACCTGGCCTGCAGGATGGAAAGGCCTTTAATAACCTTGTGCTCTCTTGTTCTGGCTCCTAGGTGGCGTGCTACAAGGGGAGGGCAGAAACCTTCCTCTGCCAGGCCATGGCCTTTGTGGAAAACCCGCAGGCTCCCATTAGAGAAGCAGCCATCAGGTTTCTAGGTAACCACAGAGCAGAGGGGTCCCTTAAGCAGAGGGGCTGGATCCAGTCCCAGGCTCTCCTCAGTCCCTGCCGGCAGCGAGAAGTAACCCCTGGGCTCCTGATTGCCGAATGAAGGCTCAGGGGTGTCAGAAACCCGCAGGAGCAAGCTCACCCCAAACTGCCCTGATCGGCTGATGGGCCCCTCGAACCCCACTGCTCCCCATGCAGTCCCCATCCCCCCTCCCCCACCCCGCCATGGGCTCTTGGTAGCGGAACCTCAAGGTGCTATGCTCTCCTTTGGCAGCCAGCCCCACAGCCATCCCTGGGGCCTCGCCCTTTCCCCTGGGGACTCAGGAGTGCGTCCTGGACAGCGAGGGGCAGGGGAAAGCCCCACTGCTTGGAGGGTGACAGACGCTTTGACACCCTCGCTGGGGACGCAGGGATGTGACGAGCTGTTTGTGTGTGTAGGGCTCACTGCCCGGCAGCTGGACCAGCAGAGCCAGGAGAAGTTGGAGGCCATCTGCAACGGTGAGCGGTGTCTGCTTTGAGCACTGAGCGCTAGAGGGACGAATGGCCCAGGGCCGCGGGCTGGGTTCAATCTCCGACGCCAGCAATGTGATCTTGGGCGAGAGCCACAAAGGGTTGCAAACTGTAGATCCCCAAACCCCTGATCAGCTTCCCCCTCACCCTGTGGTGTCTGCTGGTTGGCATGTGCCCAGGCACTTACCCTGACCTCAGAGCTGTGGCCTGGCAAATCCCCAAACTGGGCCTGAGCTGGCTGGCCTTCGCAGACGATTGCCCCCCCCCCGACCCCGCAACACAGCAAAGGTGGGGTCCTGCCTCCCCGCCTTGCACTCACTAGCCCAGGGTTTGTTGCAGTCACCTCCAAGTGGGGTGCCTGGTGTCAAGCCACTGCTCCAAAGGAGACTGAGGTGACGTCCGGTCACCTACCTCCCTGCTGCGTGCCCGGAACCCTGGGCCAGCGCAGGGCAGAGCAGCGTCTCCTCCACATTTGTTGGGGAAAAGGGGGATGGGGGGGTGACATAGCTCAGGCTCCTCACTCCCAGAGCAGGTTCACAGCTGGGCCCCAACCAGAGCTAGAGAATGGCTGAGCTCCCTCCTCGGCATTTGCTGGAGGGCAGCAGGGCACCGGAAGTTAGGCGTAGCATAACAATGCCCAAGCCCCCTTTGTGAATCTCCCCCTCTCTGGGCTTGAGTGCCCATCTGTGCACTGGGGGGAAGGGGGAGCGTAAATACAGGCAGGGATGAGGCCATCAGATCCTGCAGGGACGGGGCAGTCCTAGAAATAGTGAGTGAATGGGTTTCAGAGTAACAGCCGTGTTAGTCTGTATTCGCAAAAAGAAAAGGAGTACTTGTGGCACCTTAGAGACTAACCAATTTATTTGAGCATAAGCTTTCGTGAGCTACAGCTCACTTCATTGGATGCATACTGTGGAAACTGCAGAAGACATTATATACACAGAGACCACGAAACAATACCTCCTCCCATCCCACTCTCCTGCTGGTAATAGCTTATCTAAAGTGATCACTCTCCTTACAATGTGTATGATAATCAAGTTGGGCCATTTCCAGCACAAATCCAGGTTTTCTCACCCTCCGCCCCCCACACACAAACTCACTCTCCTGCTGGTAATAGCCCATCCAAAGTGACCACTCTCTTTACAATGTGTATGATAATCAAGGTGGGCTATTTCCAGCACAAATCCAGGTTTTCTCACCCCCCACCCCTCCTGCAAAAACCACACACACAAACTCACTCTTCTGCTGGTAATAGCTTATCCAAAGTGACCACTTTCCTTACAATGTGTATGAAAATCAAGGTGGGTCATTTCCAGCACAAATCCAGGTTTTCTCACACACACCCCACAAAAAAAAAAAAAACACACACACACAAACTCACTCTCCTGCTGGTAATAGCTTATCCAAAGTGACCACTCTCCCTACTATGTGCATGATAATCAAGGTGGGCCATTTCCAGCACAAATCCAGGTTTTCTCACCTCCCCACCCCCATACATACACAAACTCACTCTCCTGCTGGTAATAGCATATCCAAACTGACCATTCTCCTTACAATGTGTATGATTATCAAGGTGGGCCATTTCCAGCATAAATCCAAGTTTAACCATAACGTCTGGGGGGTGGGGGGTAGGAAAAAACAAGGGGAAATAGGCTACCTTGCATAATGACTTAGCCACTCCCAGTCTCTATTTAAGCCTAAATTAATAGTATCCAATTTGCAAATGAATTCCAATTCAGCAGTTTCTCGCTGGAGTCTGGATTTGAAGTTTTTTTGTTGTAAGATAGCGACCTTCATGTCTGTAATTGCGTGACCACAGAGATTGAAGTGTTCTCCGACTGGTTTATGAATGTTATAATTCTTGACATCTGATTTGTGTCCATTTATTCTTTTACGTAGAGACTGTCCAGTTTGACCAATGTACCTTGCAGAGGGGCATTGCTGGCACATGATGGCATATATCACATTGGTGGATGTGCAGGTGAACGAGCCTCTGATAGTGTGGCTGATGTGATTAGGCCCTGTGATGGTGTCCCCTGAATAGATATGTGGGCACAGTTGGCAACGGGCTTTGTTGCAAGGATAGGTTCCTGGGTTAGTGGTTCTGTTGTGTGGTATGTGGTTGTTGGTGAGTATTTGCTTCAGGTTGGGGGGCTGTCTGTAGGCAAGGACTGGCCTGTCTCCCAAGATTTGTGAGAGTGTTGGGTCATCCTTCAGGATAGGTTGTAGATCCTTAATAATGCGTTGGAGGGGTGTGACGAAGTGGGACTGTTCTTAATGTTTCCTCTGAATAGTGTGGGGGTGCCTCAGTTTCCCCTAGGCAGTTCTTAAGTATCTAGGTGGTGGGGTAAGAGTGTATGATCATTGCAGAGCCCTAGAGGGCCGGTGTGTGCAGGAGTCTGGACACGGAGAATTGCCGACACCCTGTTTCCTGGCAACTGATGGCCTGGGCCCTTCCCCCCTGGGAGGTGAGAGCTAAAGGGTTGGAGAACAAAGGAATCCGGTGACCACCTGGCCCGGGAAAGGGACAAAGCCCAGAGGAGGAGGGGCTGGAGGGAGTTTCAGTTTGGGGCTGGCTGGGACATGGAGTGAAGTGCAGACGTGGTTGTCTGGCTCACTGGCCCCCAAAATGGACCCAGCTGAGGGGTCCCGTTCTCTGCACCTGCAAGCTCTGTTTTAGACCATGTTCCTGTCGTCTAATAAACCTTCTGTTTTCCTGGCTGGCTGAGAGTCCCGTCTGACTGCGGAGTTGGGGTGCAGGACCCTCTGGCTTCCCCAGGAGCCCCACCTGAGTGGACTCGCTGGGGGGAAGCGCACGGAGGGGCAGAGGATGCTGAATGCTCCGAGGTCAGACCCAGGAAGGTGGAAGCCGGGTGAGCTGTGTGTCCTGAAGACAGGCTGCTCACAGAAAGGCGACTACCCCAGAGTCCTGACTGGCTTCATGGGGAGCAGTTCCAGAGCATCGCCCGGGGACTCCGTGACAAGGGGTTTTAGTTGGGGGATGAAGGTGACGGCTAGTGGCGTTCTGTTATTTTCTTTGTTAGGCCTGTCCTGTAGTAGGTGACTTCTGGGATCTCTTCTGGCTCTATCAATCTGTTTCTTCACTTCCGCAGGTGGATATTGTAGTTGTAAGAATGCTTGATAGAGATCTTGTAGGTGTTTGTCTCTGTCTGAGGGGTTGGAGGAAATGCGGTTGTATCGCAGAGCTTGGCTGTAGACGATGGATCGTGTGGTGTGGTCAGGGTGAAAGCTGGAGGCATGTAGGTAGGAATAGCGGTCAGTAGGTTTCCGGTATAGGGTGGTGTTTATGTGACCGTTGTTTATTAGCACTGTAGTGTCCAGGAAGTGGATCACTTGTGTGGACTGGACCAGGCTGAGGTTGATGGTGGGATGGAAATTGTTGAAATCATGGTGGAATTCCTCAAGGGGTTCTTTTCCATGGGTCCAGATGATGAAGATGTCATCAATATAGCGCAAGTAGAGTAGGGGCGTTAGGGGACGAGAGCTGAGGAAGCGTTGTTCTAAATCAGCCATAAAAATGTTGGCATACTGTGGGGCCATGCGGGTACCCATAGCAGTGCCGCTGATCTGAAGGTATACATTGTCCCCAAATGTAAAATAGTTATGGGTAAGGACAAAGTCACAAAGTTCAGCCACCAGGTTAGCCGTGACATTATCGGGGATAGTGTTCTTGACGGCTTGTAGTCCATCTTTGTGTGGAATGTTGGTGTAGAGGGCTTACACATTGTAAGGAGAGTGATCACTTTAGATAAGCTATTATCAGCAGGAGAGTGGGATGGGAGGAGGTATTGTTTCATGGTCTCTGTGTATATAATGTCTTCTGCAGTTTCCACAGTATGCATCCAATGAAGTGAGCTGTAGCTCATGAAAGCTTATGCTCAGATAAATTGGTTAGTCTCTAAGGTGCCACAAGTACTCCTTTTCTTTTTGAGTGAATGGGGTTCATTGTGACTTCTTGCCTGTGTCTGGGGGCTCCCCCAGCTATGAAGGGCAGTGGGGATGTTTAGTGAGGGTTGAAGGTTGTTCCTGCTAGTCCCCTGCTTCCCGCCTCCCAGCCTGCTGCCTTCTTGTCGCGGGCTGAGAGGTACAGCGCTGGCTTGCTCTGCCAGGGCTTTCCAGAGCACCATGGCTCTGACCTCCATTTCCTTCCTTTCAATCTTAGTCCTCAAAGGCTTCCAGCAGGACAGCAAGTCCTCTGTCAGGTGCCTGGCTTTGCAGACCATGCTGATCCTCAAGGCCTGCAAGAAACACCGTCCAGCCCGCACCAGCCTACGGACACTCTTGCACAAGACGAGATTGATGCATACAAGGGAGAACCCAGTCATTGAAGCTGCCCAGCTGCCCCAGTAAAAGCCAGCCTCCTTACTCTCGGGGTTTGGTGCACCAGAGCCCGCCTGGAGCAGGGTGGAACACATCATGCCGCACCATGGCTTTCTCCCCATTGGCCACCTGCCCTGCCCAGCCACGTGAGTAGTTAACCACTCAATAGCTTTTATCACCATGTACTTTTTGACAGGTTTCCATGCCCCGTGCAGAGTTTACGTCCCGCCCTCCGTCCCCGTTTCCGGTCGTGTACTTTTTTGGCACCATCAGCCCTTTTGAACATTTCTTTTGTATTATTTTTCTGTGTTTGGCGGGGGGAAGGTTGGGTGCTTGTGCTACAGTCAGGCAGGCAGAGCAGCAGAAGGTCCATTTGCCTGGCCCTTGATCAGGGCGGGGCAGCAACCAAGTAGGCTGCCACTCCTGACGGTGGGGTGGCGGGGATAGGGGAACCCAGGTCCTCCCGCTCCACTGCGTCCCCGCCCAGGGCCCTAACAGCGTGCTGTGTTTTGACATATTTAGAGAAAAAGTATGAACAAGTAGAAAGAGAGGCTGTAGGGGGTTCGCGGCTCCCTCCCCATCCGTCTGGGCGGGAGACCACGGCCCTGGCTACGATACTTCCGGGGTACCTTGGTTCAGGGGAAATAGCTCAGTGTTCATGGTTTTGGCCTGCAGTGAGGCCGACCAACGGTAGAGAGTCTGTTTGCCCGGGGCCCTCATTCAGGGCAGGGCTGCTGTCGAGTAGGGGCTCTGGCCTACAGTCAGGCAGGCAGAGCAGCAGAAGGTCCATTTGCCTGGCCCTTGATCAGGGCGGGACAGCAATCAAGTAGGGGGGCTCTGGCCTACAGTCCGGCAGAGCCGTCGCAGTCTGGGGGAGGTTAGCTCTCTGGTGGGAGAGTCAGCACAACCGTCTGATGTCCTGAATCAGGCGGGTGCCAGAGCAATCAGGCCTCCTGACAACCAAGTCGGGAGGCTGCTACTCCTGACGGTGGGGTGGCGGTGGTAGGGGAACCCAGGCCCTCTCGCTCCACTGCGTCCCAGCCCAGGGCCCTAACAGCTGTGGAGCGATCCGCCACTGCGTCAGTGGGAAAAATCCGACAGCAACACACTGGCCGGCTTATAGTCAATAACACAGCTGAACCCAATTCGGCTGCCCTGGGCTCCTTGCTACACACCCATTCCGTGTGTACATGGGTTCAGGGGTGGCAGGTCTGTAGAAATTTTGGTGGTGCCCAGAACCCGCCCCTACTTCGCCCCCACCTGCCCAAGGCTCCGGGAGGGAGTTTGGGTGAGGAAGGACATCTGGGATGCAGGCCCTAGGCTTAGGCAGAGTACTGGGGTGCAGGATGCAGGCTCTGGGAGGGAGTTTGGGGATGGGAGGGGGTGCAGGGCTGAGGGGTTTGGGAGGGGCTCAGGGCAAGAGTCAGGGTGTAGGGGGTGAGGGTTCTGTTTGGGGCTGGGAGGTTTGGGGGGTTAGAGAGGCTCAAGGCTGGGGCAGAGGGTTGGAATGTAGGGAGATGAGGGCTCTGTCTAGGGCTGGAGATGAGGGGTTTGTGGTGTTGGAAGGGGCTCAGGGCTGGGGCAGAGGGTTGGGGTGTGGGGGGATGAGGGCTCTGTCTCGGGCTGGAGGTGAGGGGTTTGTGGTGTTGGAGGGAGCTCAGGGCTGGGGCAGAGGGTTGGGGTGTGGGGGGGATGAGGGCTGTGTCTAGGGCTGGAGATGAGGGATTTGTGGTGTTGGAGGGGGCTCAGGGCTGGGGCAGAGGGTTGGGGTGTGGTGGGATGAGGGCTCTGTCTAGGGCTGGAGATGAGGGGTTTGTGGTGTTGGAGGGGGCTCAGGGCTGGGGCAGAGGGTTGGGGTATGAGGGGATGAGGGCTCTGGCTAGGACTAGGGATAAGGTGTTTGGGGTGTTGGAGGGGCTCAGGGCGAGGGTTGAGGGTGTGGTGGAGAGGTGAAAGCTCTGGCTGGGGGTGTGGGCTCTGGGGTGGGGCAGGGCTGGGGATGAGTTTGGAGTGCAGGCAGGCTGCTCTGGGATAGGGGTCAGAGAGGAGGACTCCCCCCAGCCCTTTCCCTGCCGGCAACAGCGAGCTCTGGGGGAGGACAGTGAGTGGCAGCCCCACCAGCTTCTCAGTGTCCCTGGCATCTGGCAGCCCCGCTGGGTCTCTGTCAGGATAGCACTCTCCGTTACGTCTATGCTTCCACAGTGGGGAAGAGACATGCTGCTCATCTGGCAGCTCTCTCCCTTCTGAGCTGGAGGCCCAGCCTTTTATAGTGCCGCTTCCTGCCCCGCCCCTCTGCTGCCATGGGTGTCCCGGTTCTGCCCACCAGGGGGTGTTCGCGGCTCCCTCCCAGGCTGCCAGGGCAGGAGACCACGCCCCCTCATGACAGAGGCCTTAAAGGAGTTTTAAAGGAAAGGAGTTTTAAAAAAAGAAAGATTGCTTAGCCTTAGAAGAAAAAAGGAAAGAAAGGTGATTTTAAATAGAAGGAAGAGGGGAAACTATAGAAAGCAACAAGAGAGAGGAGTGT
Source organism: Lepidochelys kempii (assembly GCF_965140285.1). Taxonomy (NCBI): domain Eukaryota; kingdom Metazoa; phylum Chordata; order Testudines; family Cheloniidae; genus Lepidochelys; species Lepidochelys kempii. The sequence continues at coordinate 10,101,186 of NC_136402.1, forward strand.
GTTTTATAGATTAGTAAGACCGTGGTAAAAGGTTATTGTTGTTGGGACTAAAAAATAATAAGAGTAAAAAAATTGAAATCAATTTTAAAAAGCAAAGGCTCATTAAAAAAAAGAGGAAACTCTAAAGGAAGGTTGAGAAGGTCGGGTGAAAGAAATCACACGGCCGAAAAATGAGCTAGAGATCCTGTGTCAGTGACACAGGGCTGTGTAAAGTACAGAAAACAGAAAGAGAGAGAAAGATCCTTTTTTGTTACTAAGCAGAACACAGAGCTGTGGGAAAGATCCTTTTTTTGGTTAGTGAGAGAAGGAGAGCATAGAAAACAGGAAGAGATCCTTTTTGGTTAGTGAGACAAGGAAAGTATAAAGAAAAGGAGTCCTTGTGGCACCTTAGAGACTAACAAATATATCTGAGCATAAGCTTTCATGAGCATCCAATGCGTTGGTCTCTAAGGTGCCACAAGTCCTCCTTTTCTTTTTGCGAAAACAGACTAACACGGCTGCTACTCTGAAACCTGTCATTATACAAGGAAAGTATAGCAAGCTGCAGGGGGAGCGGAGGGGGAGGGGGAAGAGAACTTACCCTTCATAGAATCATAGAATCATAGAATATCAGGGTTGGAAGGGACCTCAGGAGTTCATCTAGTCCAACCTCCTGCTCAAAGCAGGACCGATCCCCGACTAAATCATCCCAGCCAGGGCTTTGTCAAGCCTGACCTTAAAAACTTCTAAGGAAGGAGATTCCACCACCTCCCTAGGTAACACATTCCAGGGTTTCACCACCCTCCTAGTGAAAAAGTTTTTCCTAATATCCAACCTAAATCTCCCCCACTGCAACTTGAGACCATTACTCCTTGTTCTGTCATCTGCTACCACTGAGAACAGTCTAGAGCCATCCTCTTTGGAACCCCCTTTCAGGTAGTTGAAAGCAGCTATCAAATCCCCCCCATTCTTCTCTTCTGCAGACTAAACATCCCAAGTTCCCTCAGCCTCTCCTCAAAAGTCATGTGTTCCAGACCCCTAATCATTTTTGTTGCCCTCCGCTGGACTCTTTCCAATTTTTCCACATCCTTCTTGTAGTGTGGGGCCCAAAACTGGACACAGTCCTCCAGATGAGGCCTCACCAGTGTCGAATAGAGGGGAACGATCACGTCCCTCCATCTGCTGGCAATGCCCCTACTTATACATCCCAAAATGCCATTGGCCTTCTTGGCAACAAGGGCACACTGTTGACTCATATCCAGCTTCTCATCCACTGTAACCCCTAGGTCCTTTTCTGCAGAACTGCTGCCGAGCCATTCGGTCCCTAGTCTGTTGCGGTGCATTGGATTCTTCCATTTTAAGTGCAGGACTCTGCACTTGTCCTTGCTGAACCTCATCAGATTTCTTTTGGCCCAATCCTCCAATTTGTCTAGGGCCCTCTGTATCCTATCCCCACCCTCCAGCATATCTACCTCTCCTCCCAGTTCAGTGTCATCTGCAAACTTGCTGAGGGTGCAATCCACACCATCCTCCAGATCATTCATGGAGATATTGAACAAAACCAGCCCCAGGACCGACCCTTGGGGCACTCCACTTGATACCGGCTGCCAACTAGACATGGAGCCATTGAGCACTACCCGTTGAGCCCGACAATCTAGCCAGCTTTCTATCCACCTTATAGTCCATTCATCCAGCCCATACTTCTTTAACTTGCTGGCAAGAATACTGTGGGAGACAGTGTCAAAAGCTTTGCTAAAGTCAAGGAACAACACGTCCACCGCTTTCCCCTCATCCACAGAGCCAGTTATCGCGTCATAGAAGGCAATTAGATTAGTCAGGCATGACTTGCCCTTGGTGAATCCATGCTGACTGTTCCTGATCACTTTCCTCTCCTCTAAGTGCTTCAGAATTGATTCCTTGAGGACCTGCTCCACGATTTTTCCAGGGACTGAGGTGAGGCTGACTGGCCTGTAGTTCCCAGGATCCTCCTTCTTCCCTTTTTTAAAGATGGGCACTACATTAGCCTTTTTCCAGTCGTCCGGGACTTCCCCCGATCGCCAAGAGTTTTCAAAGATAATGGCCAATGGCTCTGCAATCACATCCGTCTACTCCTTTAGGCCTCTCGGATGCAACACATCCGGCCCCATGGACTTGTGCTCGTCCAGCTTTGCTAAATAGTCCCGAACCACTTCTTTCTCCACAGAGGGCGGGTCCTGTCTACGCTGGCAAGTTGCAGCGCGGTAAAGCAGCTTTCTGCGCTGCAACTGGTGAGGTGGACGCACGGCCACGCCACTCAGGGCGCGGAAACAGGGCAGTTGCAGCGCTTTAAAAAAAGCACCGCACAGTTTAAAAAACTTTCTGCACCGGGGCTACAGGCTGCGGTGCCAGTGTAGACACCGAGGTCCATTACGGCGCTGCGATTGGCCTCCGGGAGGTGTCCCACAATGCCTGCTCTCCCCTCTCTGGTCATCGGTTTGAACTCTACTGCCCGGCCCTCAGGTGACCATCCATCATCCCCACTCCGTAAACTCCTTTGCCATTTTGACAGTCCCCTTCCTGTTTGCTCGGTGATGAGTGCAGCGCATCTTTCCAGGTGGCCAGGCCTGCTCCACGCACCAGGCGATCCACCTGCTTGGAGCTATGCCGAGCTGCTGGACCTCATCAGCATTTGGGGAGAGGAGGCTGTACAGTCCCAGCTGCACTCCGGACGTAGCAATTATGATACCTACTGTGACGTTATTGACTTGAACTGGGACCATATAGATCATTGTTGCAACCAAGGTCCTGTAGTGGCACCAAATCTTGTATAAAGGGGGGTCAAATAAGGTGTCTAAGGCAAGATTATGGTTTGCTGGTTATGATTATGCTCTCTATATGTTTGTGTCATTTTTGTATTTTAAGTTATAAGTATTGACTCGATACTGTCTGTGGTTCAAACTTGTACTATGCGTCTGGGTGACACCCCAGACAAGTTGAAAAGGAGGACTTGTGGCCCTTAGAGACTAACAAATTTATTTGAGCATAAGCTTTCGTGAGCTACAGCTCACTTCATCGGATGCAATGCCTAGCCTGCTTGATGACCGATTAAGGACCATCAGCTACACAATTGACCCCTTGAGAGAAGGCAGACAAGCCTTGGGACTCAGCACAGTGTGCAGGGACCTGCCTATGGACAGAACTCGGAGGCTTTTCCAGGCCACGTGATGGACAGCTTGTTTTGGGACAAAGAAAGAAAGACCACATGGCAAGAGAATATAAAAAGCTGCTGCAGCTCCTCCATCTTGTCTTCAGTCCTGCTTCATCCCTCTGGAGGGACTTTGCTACACTGAAGCTTTGAACCAAGAACTGAAAGACGCATCCCAGCTGTGGATGTTCTCCAGAGACTTGATTTGAACCTGCAGTTTATTCTGTCGCTGCCGCAAGCCTGAACCAAGAACTTGGTCATGACTGTATGTCATTGATTCCATTTCACCAATTCTAGCTCTCATCTATAGCTTTTTCCTTTTATGAACAAAACCTTTAGATTTTAGATTCTAAAGGATTGGCAACAGCGTGATTTGGGACAATATCTGATTTGTATATTGACCTGGGTCTGGGGCTTGGTCCTTTGGGATCAAGAGAGCCTTTTTTCTTTTCCTGGGGTATTGGTTTTCATAACCATTTGTCCCCATAACAATTGGTGATACTGGGAAACTGGAGCGTCTAAGGGAATTGCTTGTGTGACTTGTGGTGAGCCAGTGGGGTGAGACCAAAGTCTGCTCTGTTTGGCTGGTTTGGTTTGCCTTAGAGGCGAAAAACCCCCCAGCCTTCAGCTGTAACTGCCCTGCTTGAAGCAGTTTGTCCTGAACTGGCACTCTCAGTCGGGTCCCGCCAGTACCAGCATCATTACACCTACGGACAGATTTCACGATGCATGACAGAAAGGGGCGATGACCGGGACACACGGCAGTTTAGGATGAAAGTGAAGCAGCTGCGGAACGCCGACTACAGGGCGCGGGAGGCAGACCGCCACTCCGGTGCTGCGCCTATGAGCTGCCGGTTCTCCAAAGAGCTGGACATGATACTCCGCGGCGACCCCACCTCCATTGCGAACACCACTGTGGATACTTCGGTGGCTCGCATGTCAGTTGAGAGTGGACCGAGCCAGGAGGAGGAAATCTTGGACGAGGATGTGGAGGGGGACCCAGAGGCAGAAGATGACTCGGAGGTCAGAGATGCCTGCGGCCAGGAGCTCTTTTCTACCCCGGATGTTGGCGAAGCACAAAGAGGAGAGGAGGCCCCTGGTAAGTGGATTTGATTTTGGGACTCGCTGAAGTGGGTTGTTGGGGGCAGGAGGGTTGCAGAAAGCAGGCTTGTCTCCCACCGCATGCCACCCTGCCAGAAGCAGAGGGGTGGGACAGGAAGCGGAACTATAAAAGGCCGCCCTTCCAGCTGAGTTGGGAGCGAACTGCTGGAGGAGCATGACGTCTTTTCCCTGCTCCCCTAATGGAGAGCGCTATCCTGACAGAGAGCCAGAGGGGCTGCCGGCGCTGCCAGACGCCGGGGACTCCAAGGAGCTGGTGGGGCTGCCACTAGCCGTCTACCCCAGCGAAGCGAACAACAACCCTGGAACCCATGTACACACGGAATGGGTGTGTAGGAAGGAGCCCAGGGCAGCCGAATCGGATTCAGCTGTGTTATTGACTACAAGCCGGCCAGCGTGTTGCAGTCAGATTTTCCCCGCTGACCCAGTGGCGGACCACTCCGCTGCTGTTTAGGGCCCTGGGTGGGGACGCAGTGGAGCGGGAAGGCCTGGGTACCCCTACCACCGCCACGCCACCGTCAGGAGTGGCAGGTTCCCCACCTGGTTGTCAGGAGGCCTGATTGGTCTGGCACCCGCCTGAATCAGGACGCCAGACGGTTGTGCTGACTCTCCCACCAGAGAGCTAACCTCCCCTAGACGGCGACGGCTCTGCTGGACTGTAGGCCAGAGCCCCCCTACTTGATTGCTGCCCCGCCCTGATCAAGGGCCAGGCAAATGGACCTTCTGCTGCTCTGCCTGCCTGACTGTAGGCCAGAGCCCCTACTTGACTGCAGCCCTGCTCTGAATGAGGGCCCCAGGCAAACAGACTCTCTACCATTGCTCGGCCTGACTGCAGGCCTGAACCATTAACACTGGGCTAATTTTCCCCTGAACCAAGGTACCCCGGAAGTATCGTAGCGAGGGGCGTGGTCTCCCACCCTGATGGACGGGGAGGGAGCCGCAAACCCCTTCAGCCTTTCTTTCTACTTGTTCTTACTTTTTCTCTAAATATGTCAAAACACAAGAAAGCAACTTTCTCCCGGCTAAACACAGAAAACAATACAAAAGAAATGTTCAAAAGGGCCGACGGCACCAAAAATGTACATGACCGGAAACGGGGACGGAGGGCGGGACGTAAACCCTACACAGGGCGCGGAAACCTGTCAGAAAGTACACGGTGATGAAAGCTCTCGAGCAGTTAACTAGTCACGTGCAATCCCCCCTGTACATAGCAATCCCCCCAGTACATAGCAATCCTCTGTTTCATTTTGATGTTTTTTGATGTATTGTTCTGCTTTTATTTGATATATTAAATAACTGTATTTACAGTGATATATTGAGGTATAAACGATCTACACACCTTGTCCTGTACAGAGCACACAGACGGCTCCCCTGGATCCCACAACCCACACAGGGAGAAAGCTGTCGCAAGCGTCGGCATCTCCAAAATCGTATCAGAGCAAGAAAAGGCACCTGCTATTTCCCACCCTTGTACAGTGTAGACACGGGGTGAGGGCGAGACTCAGTGACCCCGGTTAGTCCTGCTCCATCTCTGCCGTCTGGATTTCCATCGACAGCTGTTCACACTCGAAACGCAGGGCGGGGTGAGGTTCGCCCATCAGCCAAAGAATCTTAATGTAAAGCAGCGCGCTCCTGCCAGTGCCCGTGGCAGATCCCCCATTCGAAGGGTGTGATCATTTCCGCCCTGAGATGGACGAGACCTCGTGTCCTGGTGTTAGGGGGCGCTGTGCTCTGTACCCCACATATCCCCCCTCTCCCTGCCCCCCAGCCTGGTGTTAGGGGATGCTGTGCTCCGGATCCTACATATTCCCCCAGCTTCCAGGGCCCCTGGCCGGCGTTAGGAGGCGCTGTGCTCTGTACCCTACACCCCCCATCTCTCAGCCCCCCTGCCAGGTGTTAGAGGGCGCTGTGCTCTGTATCATATGCATTTCCCAGCCCTCCTGCCCGGCCTTAGAGGGTGTTGTGCTCTGTACCCTACACATCCCCAGCCCCCAGCCCGGTGTTAGGCAGTTTCTAGTGTCTGTGAACTTACTGCATGTACCGGAGTCTATCGGCGCATGCTGGGTGCCACACGCTGTGGGTATGGACAGGGCCCGACGCTGGAACCTGACCTGAAGGTGGGATTGGCCACTGTCCTGGTGGTTCGGACACAGGCAGGTAGTAGAGGGGCTCCGTGCGGGGACCCGATTCTGCCTTTCTGTCTGGCCGATCCCTTCTAATGAGGCTGAACCTGCCCATCTCCCCAGACTCAGCATAGCACAGGACTTGGGGGGCACCTGCTGGCAAAGTGGCCTCAGTCACCACCGTACAGGCAGGGGTCATTCAGCTGGTGATAGCCCTTCTCTCAAGCCCCCAAGCACCTGTGTGTCATGGCTGCCTGCAGGAGTTCAGGGCCAACAACTGCCTGGGGGGAGGCCTGGCTAGGCAGGGGCTCAAACCGGGGAGTGTCAGTTTGGATCCCCAGCTAGCCGTAGGGGTGCAACACACCGGGGGACCGGGGGGGAAGAGATCAACTCCAGCTGGTTCATCATAAACCATGTCCCTGAGGCCTCAGTAGAAATGGGGATGTTCCCCTGGCAGTATGCAGGTGCGAAGGACTTGAGAGGGAGGTGGCAGACGTGCCCTTTTGATGGCGGTCCCTGAGCACACGGGGAGAGCAGGGGGCAAACGTCTGTTGGCAAATGTTCATTGGCAAACGTCTGCGACTCACGGGCCCTGGGTGCACACACCCCTACAGAGGAACGTGTACAGGCCCAGCCCAGCCTGAAGAACACCAGCTCCTGTGTAAGGGAAGTCACTGTTTTTTTCACAAGAGCGGGAAACTGACGTTGCATAAGCCAGGAACTCCTGATGGGCACTTTCGTCCCTCCGGGAGACCAACCTATCTAGCACAGAGAACAGGGGGACATAAAGGCTGAGCTGAAGCTAGATTCCTGCTCTCCAGGATGCTGGGGTGCCCTCATGCTTGAGCTGAAGACAGCCTGGGGGTTCCCAGCATTGCCCTCCTGCTGTTTCTTTCTGGGAGCCCTCGCCCTGCACCCTGGCCTGTGTGTTCTCAGGAGGCTGCGTGCTGCCAGGTGCACATCCCCAGTGCGGAGTCCCTGGATTAATGCCAGGGGACGGGGACTGGGACTCTGCTCCTGGCTCATTCCCAGGACGCTGGGAGTGTGAGTGGTGGAGCTGCCGGCTCTTGGAACCTCCTTTCCCAGCACGGGGTTGTCTCTGGGTGAAGCCCACCCCAGGAGCTGACATTTGTTGGCCTCTTCCCCAGAGCGCTGGAGTCTCAGTCACTCCAGATTGGGGGGAGGGGCCAGCTGTGAATTGGGAGCCAGATCCGGGTTTAGATGTGAATCCGCCGGCGCTGCAGAGCGTTCGGATGTGGGGAGCCAGTTCCCGCCTGCGCCAGATCACAAAGTGCCACTTCAGCCAGCCGCCTGCCAGGCTCTGGCCGCGCCCCGTGTGGAGCTGCAGCTGGGCTCTCCACAGCTGGGTGCTGCTCCTCCTCCCTGCTGGCCAGCCGGCCGCAGCTCCTCAGCACCTGCCCACTCAGCCCCACCTCAGCGCTCCTGCCTCCCCAATGTCCTCCCTGGTGCTGCGCCTGGCCCCCTGCACCTGGCCTGTCAGTGCCCAGCGGGGCCGGAGCCAAGCGCCCCCTGGAGCCATGTGTCAGGCCCTGAGTCCCTCCTGTGCTGGGCTCCCGCCAATCCACAAGCCAGGAACAGGCCCGTGACTCCCGGAGCAAGTATTTCAGTCTCACAGCAGCAGCCTCGCTCCACCCACGCCCCGGCCTCCTGAGTCCAGCTCCAACCCCGAGGCCTGACCACCTCCCCACCTTCGCTGACACCATCACTTCCAGAGGGAATGGCACTGAGGTTGCCGGGGGAACAGGCATTCTCCAGCTGCCCGGAGCCATTGTTCCATTCACCAGGACAGTCCCGTTGGGGACACTGGGGCATGGCCACTAGGTAACTCGAGGGGATGGAAGACCACGAGTGGCGATGAAGCCCCCTTGCACTGGGCCCAGGTGTCCTTGTGTTGGGGACACTGGGGCATGGCCGCTAGGTAACTCGAGGGGATGGAAGACCACGAGTGGCGATGAAGCCCCCTCGCACTAGTCCCAGGTGTCCTTGGCCCCTGCTCCCACCTGGAGGTACTCGCAGCAGATCTGCGTACTAGGCCCAAGTGTCCTTGGCCCACCTGCCTGGAGGCACACATAGCAGTTATGCTGAGGATCTGAAACAATATGCTGCGGAGTCAGACTGCCTGAAACTAAGCAAGGCCAAACAGGGCAGATATGGAAGAACAATGCTGAATAAAGCAGCTTTATGTAGAGTTTAACAAATGATACAGAGAACCAGGGAACTAGCTGGGAACTGGATTGGCTGGCTATATGGATACTTGGGGCAGCTTGCTATTGGATAAGTATGCTGGGAAAAAGAATGTATAAAAGCCTGTGTAACTTCCTGCTCTGGGTACAGGATTTGAGATTCAAATCTCCCTGTACCTTTTTGAAGCTTCAAATAAACTTTTCTGCTTCTCCACCCCGTTGTGATTATTGGGTGTAGCACACCGGGTAACGAACCAACTTCAGCTGTTGTTTAGCCTCTTGGCACTGGGTGCCGGCAACAGCTTTTGGCATCCCTGGGTGGGCGACGAGGCTGCAATTTAGCCTTGCCCGGACCCCTCCTGGAGGTCGAGGATTGCGGCGAGAACCGACGCCCAGCGCGCACCGGTGAGTTCATCAGGGGCCTCAGAGGAGACACGATTTGATCGACCCCGGAGGGCACAACGGTGCAACGCACTCATATAGTGGAGAAGCAGTTGTGGACAGCGGTGAAGAACCGGTCCCTTAGATGTGGGGGAGGAGCAGCTGCAGGCCACGGTGAAGAACCGGTCCCTTGGATAAGGTAGGAACCTTTTAAAATCCGGATTATATGCTCTGTTGGAACCTGGGGACGCCCAGAGTTACCCTGTAGGTATGGGACAGGGACAGAGCTCAGAGGTTAGGGCACGGTGTACGCCCCTAGAGTGCATTCTAGCAAACTGGAAGGTATTTGGTGCGGATCCAATGACTAAGAGCCAATTAAAACGATTCTGTACAGTTGACTGGCCTCAATATCAACTAGAGGACCAGGAGTGGTGGCCACCAGGAGGGTCAATTAATTACAACACGATCCTCCAATTAGTTTTGTTTTGTCAGTGAATGGGTAAATGGAATGAATATTTGTATGCACAAGCGTTTATGGCTTTAAGAAATAGAAAAGAGCTGTAATTCTGCAAAGTTGTAATTTGACTCCGACTGGTTCGGTAGTAGCTAATGTTAGTCCCCAGACCCCCACCCCCACTGTAATGGCAGAGCCGGTGTCCCCTTCGGCCCCCACATCCCCACCTTATAAGGGTAGGATGCCTCGGGTTACAGAGATTGCCCCCTCGGTGGGACTCTATCCTTTGCTTACCGAGACTGTTGTGGCTTGCCCAGGGGCAGACGGACGTCAGGCTACCACTATGCAAGTTTACACCCATGTGCCATTCAATCCAATAGACTTAGCAGCTTTTAAAACACAGGCTGGGGAATTCTCAACGAACCCAAGCAGGTTTATTTCAGTCTTTGAGGGGTGCCTCAGTAGTCACAAGCCGCTTGAGACGACTGTAATATCCTCCTGAGAACCCTGTTGTCTGAGGTGGAGAGGGATCAGGTTACAGCTAAGGCAAGGGGAGCGTCAGCTTTCAAGCGAAAAAAAAAAAAGAAAGGAAGCTATCTGTCAAGTTCCTCGCCAAGTAATTGTAAGCGGCTCAGGACATTTCTGGGTATGGCAGGCTTTTGCAGGATATGGATCCCAGAGTTTGGACTGTGGGCTAAACCCCTGTACGACTGTGTAAAAGGAGCGGATCATGACCCCTTTTATTGGACTCCAAAGGCTGACAGGGCATTTAAAATCCTGAAAAGAAAATTGATGGAAGCCCCGGCTCTGGACCTGCCAGATCTCTCTAAGCCGTTTCAGTTGTATGTACATGAATGAAGGGGGGTGGCCCTAGGAGTGCTCACACAGCTGTTAGGAGCATGGAGACATCCCGTGGCTTATTTTTCTAAGCAATTGGATCAGGTTGCAAAGGGTTGGCTGGCATGTTTACGGGCGGTCGCAGCTACTGCCCTAGTGCTTGAGGAAGCGGAGAAGCTAACATTGGGAGGGGTTATGCAAATCTATACTCCCCATATGGTCCGAGCCTTATTGGATGCAAAGGGAGGGCTTTGGCTCACCCAGGCTCGGATTGCTCGGTACCAGGCTAAGCTGTTAGAGAACTCTGAAGTCACCTTACAGCCTTGCCCCTCCCTTAACCCAGCCACTCTCTTGCCAGAAACAGAGGAACAGAAACATGACTGTTTAGAGATCATAGATGTCCAGTACTCCAGCCGTCCGGATTTAAAGGATGTACCCCTCCCAAATGCAGATTATGAGTGGTACACTGATGGTAGCAGTACTGTAATAGATGGGCAAAGGAGGGCGGGTTATGCTGTTGTGACCCTCCATGACACTGTGGAAGCTGAAGGTTTGCCTGCTGGGACCTCTGCCCAGCTTGCCGAACTAATAGCCCTGACCCGTGCACTTGAACTGTCAAAAGGAAAGCGGGTCAACATTTTTACTGATTCAAAGTATGCTTTTGGTGTGCTGCATGCTCATGCTGGCCTATGGAAGCAAAGGGGAATGCTGACAGCCCAAGGCTCCCCAGTCAAGTACGGGCCCCAAATCCTCCGGCTCCTAGAAGCCGTACAACTCCCCTCGGAAGTGGCGGTGGTACACTGTAAAGCCCATCAAAGGGAGGATCAAGATGTGGCCAGAGGTAACACCCGGGCAAATAGAAAAGCTAACCATGCTGCCACCCTGCCATCCCCTCAGGCTGAGAACGCCCATATGCATGCCCTTATCCCATCAGTAGGGGAGCTTCCAACCCCTCAGTACTCTGGGGAGGAGAGACAGCTAACTGACAAACTCGGTCTCCGGGAAAAGGAGGGATGGCTCCATTCCCCAGAAGGGAAAATCCTCTTACTAAAGGGCCTAATCCAGCCAGTGCTGCAGAAACTACATCAAACCACTCATGCTGGCAGGGAAGCACTTATCCAGCTAATGGGAAAATACTTTATCACTTCCGGACTCCGACCCCTGGCTGCCCAGGTACAGACGGACTGCTTAGTCTGCCAAAAGAATAACCCCCGACCGGGACATCCTGTGCCACCAGCTGCCCTAGAACCCACTCCGGGCCCTGGACAAGTGTGGCAAATAGACTTTACCGAGTTTCCCCGGACCCAAGGGTTCAAATATCTCCTTGTTATAGTGGATCGGTTCAGCGGATGGCCAGAAGCCTTCCCATTCCGTAACTGCACTGCCAGGACAGTGGCCCTCAAGTTTGTTAAGGAGATCATTCCTCGCTTTGGACTCCCCCTGTGGATGGAATCTGACAATGGGACACACTTCACGTCAAAAATCATTCACAGCATCTCACATGCCTTACAGATCCCCTGGAAACTCCATACGCCCTGGAGACCGCAAGCCAGTGGGGTAGTGGAGCGTACCAATCAGACCCTTAAACGGCATCTCTCAAAAGTGTGCCAAGAAGCCTCACTGCGATGGCCTGATGCTTTGCCCCTCGTCCTACTCCGTATCCGCGTTCTCCCAAAGGGTAGATTAGGGCTCAGTCCCTTTGAAATTATGTTTGGAAGGGCATGGCCTATGAATGGCACCCTGGTTCTGTCAGGGGAATGGGAGTTGGGTAATGTTTTTTTGTCACAGTATATGTGTTCCCTGTCTGCTGGTCTCTTGTCTCTTCACAGGTATACCAAGGATTCCCAGCCTCTCCGCTTGGACTCTCCCGTCCACTCCTTACAGCCCGGTAACTCTGTGCTTGTTCGCACCTGGAAAGACGAGCCTCTCCAGGAAAAGTGGAAAGGACCCTATACCGTCCTGCTGATCTCCCATACAGCGGCAAAGATTGAGGGCCACAAGAACTGGATCCATCACTCTCGTCTGAAGGCAGTAACCGTCCCCTCGTCAGCAGAACAGTGGACCGTCCAACCTGCTGACTCCTCAGCTAGTGACGATCTCGGGCTAAAGCTACTGTTTAAAAGACACAAATAGCGGGCACCTGAATGCTAAAATGGGCCCACCCAGGTATTGGAGATCCTGGGTTGGGAAGACTCTGGTCATAATTAATTGGGTAACATTGTTATTCTCTGTATTGGTATTTCCAAACTGTGCATATCGGGAGCATAACTCCTTTGTTTTGCTTGTGCACCATGTTGCTAATTTAACAAACCAGACTGATTGCTGGGTATGTGCTCCAACTCCACTATCCCCCAAAACGGGAATGCCCCTTGACATGCTGCCCTTGACCCTAGCAGAATTAGCCACCACCAAAGAGCAGGAAAGAACGGACTCACCGTTCTGGAACAAGACCTCTTTACAGCAAGCCACCTATCAGGACCAGGAGTATTCAGTTGCAGTACTCACTGAGGGAGTGTTATGTTTTACCCAAAACCAATCTGATCCCTATGGGCATCCTGTGGGAAAGAGCTCCTGTGTTATTACACAGTGGGCTGATGGGTATTGGATAAAGACCAAAAGGGGAAGCCAGCAGTGTGGGTGTAATGGTTCCTCCCCTTTTAGGGAAACTCTTACAAATAATCGTACCACAAAAGAAAAGTTTGGAAATATAACTTGCCGTCCAGTTAATATCTCCAATGTAGCAAGCCAATGGTGGGTTTGTAGTGGTCCCTATGGCGAGTGTAATTTGAACGGCACAATTAGAAATGCCCCCACTTGTACCCAATCAAAAAAATAAGATGCCCCCTTAGGGGCATATAAATTGTTGAAAAAAGCCGCCAAAGCAGCCTTAAATATCCCAGGAATCCCCTTAAGAAACAGTCCTTACTGGGCCCTACAGGGTCACTATTTTGTATGTGGCCGAAAGGCTTACAAGGTGCTGCCAGACAACTGGACAGGTAGCTGTTATATAGCTCATGGAGTTCCTCATCTTTCCATAACTGCCACACTGCCCAAAGGAAAGATTAGAAACGCCCGAGACACCTCTGTTGAGTCACGAGAAAAGACCCTGCAGCGACTGACTAAGGCATTGGAGGGCAAGATGAAGAATCCCCTCACAACCGAGAAGCTTGTAGGGTGCTCTGTACTGGGAATAGCGCCACTGTTTACCGGACCAGCCATGGCATGCATAGGCCGCTATACTATAAGGCTGCAGATGGTACTTGAGAAAGTGGCCTTAGAGTTAGAGGACTCGGACTCAGTTAGTGATTTAGGGTCAGCAGTAAAAACATTAAATAAAGAGGTACAGCAGCTCAGGACGTCTTCCCTCCAAAACAGGCTGGCTTTGGACTATCTCCTGGCATCCCAAGGAGGGGTTTGTGCCCTCGTGGCGCCCCGATGGTGTGTATATGTAAATGATAGCAGTTATGAGATCTATGAAAAGGTGGTACAGGCTGAGGCCCATGCCCGAGCCGGAGCACAGGTTGCCTATACTGCCCCAGAGAACGATTGGTTGCAAACCTTGTTTTCAGGCTGGGGTTTGTCGTCTTGGCTTGGTGGTTTATTTAGCCTGCTATTGAAAATTCTCTTTCCTGTATTGCTTGTATTACTGGTATTATGCTGTGCGGTATCATATGTCAGGGCCCTTTTGCAAAAGTTAATAAGTCATTCTCTTCAGGGCTATCACAAAGTGCTTATGCAAAGTCCTATTGTAAAGAAATAAGTAGCCCAAGTGAGAAAACTCAGAGCCAAGGCTGTTGAGTGTTCTCAAAGAGGGGAGTTGTTGGGGACACTGGGGCATGGCCGCTAGGTAACTCGAGGGGATGGAAGACCACGAGTGGCGATGAAGCCCCCTCGCACTAGGCCCAGGTGTCCTTGGCCCCCCCTCCCGCCTGGAGGCACTTGCAGCAGCTCTGGGTACTAGGCCCAAGTGTCCTTGGCCCCCCCTGCCTGGAGGCACACACAGCAGTTATGCTGAGAATCTGCAACAACATGCTGCAGAGTCAGACTGCCTGAAACTAAGCAAGGCCACACAGGGCAGATATGGAAGAACAATGCTGAATAAAGCAGCTTTATGTAGAGTTTAACAAATGATGCAGAGAATCATGGAACTAGCTGGGAACTGGATTGGCTGGCTATATGGATACTTGGGGCAGCTTGCTATTGGATAAGTATGTTGGGAAAAAGGATGTATAAAAGCCTGTGTAACTTCCTGCTCTGTGTACAGGATTTGAGATTCAAATCTCCCTGTACCTATTTGAAGCTTCAAATAAACTTTTCTGCTTCTCCACCCCATTGTGATTACTGGGTGTAGCACACCGGGAAACGAACCACTCAAGCTGTTGTTCAGCCTCTCGGCACTGGGTGCCAGCAAGAGCCTGATGCCAGGACAGTCCCCCTGAACCCTGGAGAGGACTAGAGGTGCCTTAGGATACCTGCCGTGCAGCTGCTGGAGAGTCAGCAGGAGACATTGGGTGAGGACTGGAGCCCCCCAGGGCAGAGGCCATTCAGGAGACCCAGCGTCGGGGGAATCAGGCCTGGGATTCTCTGCAGCGGCTGCTCCCACACAGCCTTGGAGAGAGGAGCTGCGAAACCCCCACAAAGCGTTGCCCCGGCACAGAGCTCTATAGCACTGGGATCCAGTACGCGTGAGCCGCAATCCAGCAGGGCCTTGGGCCAGCCCCACCCTCTCCCATTGCCCCGCTCTGGGAGGCCAGAGCACAGTTCACAATTTAGCACGGACCAGCTGCAAGGATCCTGGCGGGCCCTGGTAAGGTTGGAGCAGCATTTTCAATGTTGGGGAAAAGCGAGATCTGTGCAATAGGCAACGTAGCTCCATCTGGGCACCAGCCAGTTCCTGTGCCCCAGAGAGCTCCCACTGAACCAGGGACGAAGGGGGCAGGAGGTGGAAAGGGAAGGTGCCATCCTGGCACCCAGGAGACCCATGTTCATTTCCCAGCTCTGCCACAGATGCTCTGTTTATCTTCGAGCAAGTCCCTTATTCTCTCTCTGCAGCGGTTCCCTGTCTGTACAGTGGGGGTAGCAGCCAGGCCCTGCCCTGAAGGGGGCAGATAGAATAAATGCAATCGAGGTTGGGCAGTGCTCGGATGCCAGGGGGATGAGGGCCAGGATGGTGCCTAAGACAGACCGAAAGCAAGGGGGAGCTACAGAGCCGGTGGTGAGAGGGGTTTGGCCTTTGACACTCTGCTCTGAGTGCCTGGGCTGCCAGACCCCAGGCAGCCACTGGCATTGCCAGATCTCCCTGATCTACACTGCTGCTGCTCTCCCTGCTTCTAGGAGTCACTGCCTCTCCCCGGGCCGAGAACCCCGCAGCAATCATCTCCTGGGGCTGCCGTGGCTCTGAGCGTTAGCAAGGCCTGGGACACAGTACAGGGGCGGGGCAGGGGGGGCTGCTATTAAAGCAGCTTCTGCGTCATTGCAGCGGTGGGAGAGGAAGCAGAGACGGGACCGTTTTCCATCCCGTGGCCAGAGCACCCGGCACTTACGAAAGTGGAAAGAGCCGCTCAGGTGGGCTGGGAGCCGGGGGTGCGGAGAGTTCATGAATCCCCGTTCTGCACTGTCAGGAGAAGGAGGAACCGGGATGGAAGTGATCCTCCCACTCGGGGATCCAGAGACCCCCTGGCTCCAATAGCATGGACGCAGGGAGGGGCTCTGGCCTGGGGTCTGCAGGAGCTGGGACTAGAGGAGCCCACAGGTCCCTTCCGGCCTAACGTCTGTGACTGTGGGGAGCGGTGTTGGATCATATTAAAGAAGTTCTGTATTAAAATCACAAATGAGTTTGATTCCCAATAGTTTAAAGTCCAGGGTATTACTAATTAAGAGGTCTCTTGGTTTTTGGTGCTGTTTCTCTCCCTCTATGTGTGAAACCTGCAAGCTGCTAATTGTGTTCGTACATTCTAAGACAGAGTCTGTTCTCAAAGCAATTCACAGAGAGAGAGACTCAAAGCAATACTCGAACAACAGAAACAGCACCCAGAGACTCCCCGCCCTTTTGTTGTATTAACAATTGTGATTAAAATAGAGATAGAGGATGTATGTGGATGGATGCTTGGTGTGGATAATAACTGAATGATCAGGGAGGTGCCAGCCTAAGAATCCAGTGTCCATCCGCTGAAGAAGGCGTCAAGTGGAAATAACGAGAGGACCCCCGGAGGGCAGACTGGAATCCACCCAACAGCCTCAAGAAAGGGAGAACCAAAGAACAAGATAACATCTAGCAGCTCGGAGCCCTCAGGAATGTGCTATCTGCTGATTGATTCAGCAACAGCATGATGAAGGAATTCCCATAGACTGGCATAGGAAGAAATTCCTATAAAAATAGACTCTAAAAAGTGAGAACTTTGGGGTCTGATTCTGCAAACCAACTTCCAGGAGCATCAGATGACCATCTGACAAGGCCCTGCTCTCTCCTCATGTCCAGGCCACCTGGCCAGTGGCTTGGCATGAGCAACTCTAAGGCTGGTAACTATGATAACAACCTTGCAGAACCTGTGTGTGTGTGTTTGTATGAATGAATGTGTGACTAAATATGAGATTGAATGGAATGTTATAGCTATAACTAAGTGCTTACTATGATTCTTTCTGTATTCACAATAAATGTGGTATTTTGCCTTTTTCGCTTTCATGAGATCCTGTTGGTTTTTATTTTATTGGTATAACAGCGGAATGTCCCTCCCATGACCCCGGTGGGGAAGGACAGGCTCTAAAGCCTTGGCGAGGCCAGAGCAAGTCTGGGCTGGGGCATCCCATGGCTGGGGAGTCACACATTGGCTGGTCTGTGACTCGCCTGCCCATTGTGACACGCCCCTGCTGGCTGGCACAGCCTCATCCCCTCACTGCCAGGCTTGGCTCTGGCAGAGCGAGAGCTGGCAGGTGCCGCTGGGGAACGCTGAGCCAGCAGTTCCAGCTCCGCCACCGGCAGCAGAAAGTGGGTGGCCCATTTACGAGCAGGCTTCTGCCCACTCCTGACTCCAGGTAGGAGAATCTTCTATTGCCCACCTCTGCTTTTCCATTGCATCGCCAACCACACCGAGCCTTCCCCGAGGTCCTGGCTGGACGGCGCACGTCTGCCAAGTGCCCCGGTGCCGGCCGTCTAGCCTGGTGCCAGTGAGGAAGTGGGCACCGGCATGCACACAGGAGTGACCCCTTGGCGGCTCCACAGAAGGGGTGGCACCAGTCGAGCCCGGAGGGGACGGAGACAAGGAGGAGGGTTTGGCAGGGCTGGTGGCACGGCACGGGAAGGCGGCACAGGTGGTTAGATGAGGCATTGGGCTGGGACCCAGGAGAGCTGTGTTCAGTTCCCCGCTCCTCTGTAAGTCTTCTGCGTGAGATCAGATGAGTCCCCGCCGCTCTGGGCCTCAGCTAACGAGGGAGAGCACATCCCTGCTCTGCGGAGGGGGGGTTGAGAGCCTAAATACCACAACACCCGTGTGCTAAACCACTGGCATGATGGGGCCAGGTAAGTGCCCAGACACTGAGGTTGCCGGGGGAACAGGCATTCTCCGGTTGCCTGGAGCCATTGTTCCATTCACCAGGACAGTCTGATGCCAGGACAGTCCCCCTGAGCTCTGGAGAGGACTAGAGGTGCCTTAGGACGCCTGCCGTGCAGCTGCTGGAGAGTCAGCAGGAGACACTGGGTGAGGAATGGAGCCCCCCAGGGCAGGGGCCATTCAGGAGACCCAGCGTGGGGGGAATCAGGCCTGGGATTCTCTGCAGCGGCTGCTCCCACACAGGCCTTGGAGAGAGGAGCTGTGAAACCCCCAGAAAGCGCTGCCCCGGCACAGAGCTCTGTAGCACTGGGACCCCGTACGCGTGAGCCGTAATCCAGCAGGGCCTTGCATCAGCCCCACCCTCTCCCATTGCCCCGCTCTGGGAGGCCAGAGCACAGTTCACAATTTAGCACGGACCAGCTGCAAGGATCCTGGCGGGCCCTGGTATGGTTGGAGCAGCATTTTCAATGTTGGGGAAAAGCGAGATCTGTGCAATAGGCAACGTAGCTCCATCTGGGCACCAGCCAGCTCCTGTGCCCCAGAGAGCTCCCACAGCTCCCACTGAACCAGGGACGAAGGGGGCAGGAGGTTGAAAGAGAAGGTGCCATCCTGGAACGCAGGAGACCCATGTTTATTTCCCAGCTCTGCCACAGATGCTCTGTTTGTCTTTGAGCAAGTCCCTTCTTCCCTCTGTGCTTTAGTTCCCTGTCTGTGCAGTGGGGGTAGCTGCCAGACCCTGCCCTGAAGGGGGCAGTTAGAATAAATGCAATGGGCAGTGTTCAGATGCCAGGGGGATGAGGGCCAGGATGGTGCCTAAGACCGACCGAAAGCAAGGGGGAGCTACAGAGCCGGTGGTGAGAGGGGTTTGGCCTTTGACAGTCTGCTCTGAGTGCCTGGGTGCCAGACCCCAGGCAGCCACTGGCATTGCCAGACCTCCCTGATCTACGGTGCTGCTGCTTTCCCTGCTTCTAGGAGTCACTGCCTCCCCCTGGCCGAGACCCCCGTGTCACGGAGTCCCCGGGCGACGCTCTGGAACTGCTCCCTACGAAGTCAGTCAGGACTCTGGGGAAGTCTCCTTTCTGTGAACAGCCTGTCCGCAGGGCAAAGAGCTCACACAGCTTCCACCTTCCTGGGTCTGACCTCTGAGCATTCAGCATCCTCTGCTCCTCCGTGAGCTTCCCACAGCGAGCCCGTCCAGGCAGGCTCCTGGGGAAGCCGGAGGGTCCTGCACCCCAGCTCCGCAGTCAGACGTGACTCTCAGCCATCCAGTAAAACAGAAGGTTTATTAGACGACAGGAACATGGTCTAACACAGAGCATGTAGGTGCAGAGAACAGGACCCCTCAGCTGAGTCCATTTTGGGAGGTAGTGAGCCAGACAACCACGTCTGTACTTCACTCCATGTCCCCAGCCAGCCTCAACTGAAACTCTCTCCAGCCCCTCCTCCTCTGGGCTTTGTCCCTTTCCCGGGCCAGGAGGTCACCTGATTCCTTTTTTCTCCAACCCTTTTAGCTCTCACCTTGTACCGGGGAAGGGCCAGGCCATCAGCACCCAGGAAATAGGGTGTCGGCCATTCTCTGTGTCCAGACCCCTGCACATACCTGCCCTCTAGGGCTCTGCAATGATCATACACCCTTACGCCACCACCTAGATACTTAAGAACTGCATAGGGGAAACTGAGGCACCCCCACACTATTCAGAGGAAACATTAAGAACAGTCCCACTTCGTCACATCCCACAGCAATCATCTCCTGGGGCTGTCATGGCACTGAGCATTAGCAAGGTCTGAGACTCAGTTGGGCGGGAGGAGGAGGCTGCTATTAAAGCAGCTTCTGCGTCGTTGCAGCGGTGGGAGAGGAAGCAGAGATGGGACCATTTTACACCCCATGGCCAAAGCACCCGGCAGCTTGGGAAAGTGGAAAGAGCCTCCCATGTGCGCTGGAAGCTATGGGTGGGGAGAGTTCATGAATCCCCGTTCTGCACTGTTACGAGAAGGAGGAACCGGGATGGAACTGATTCTCCCACTCGGGGATCCAGAGACCCCCTGGCTCCAATAGCATGGACGCAGGGAGGGGCTCTGGCCTGGGGTCTGCAGGAGCTGAGACTAGAGGAGCCCAGCGGTCCCTTCCGGCCTAACATCTGTGACTCTGGGGAGCGGAAGTTCCCTGCCATGGCCCCGGTGGGGAAGGACAGGCTCTAAAGCCTTGGCGAGGCCAGAGCAAGTCTGGGCTGGGGCATCCCATGGCTGGGGAGTCACACATTGGCTGGCCTGTGACTCGCCTGCCCATTGTGACACGCCCCTGCTGGCTGGCACAGCCTCATCCCCTCACTGCCAGGCTTGGCTCTGGCAGAGCGAGAGCTGGCAGGTGCCCCTGGGGAACGCTGAGCCAGCAGATCCAGCTCCGCCACCGGCAGCAGAAAGTGGGTGGCCCATTTACGGGCAGGTTTCTGCCCACTCCTGACTCCAGGTAGGAGAATCTTCTATTGCCCACCTCTGCTTTTCCATTGCATCGCCAACCACACCGAGCCTTCCCCGAGCTCCTGGCTGGGCGGCGCACGTCTGCCAAGTGCCCTGGTGCCGGCCGTCTAGCCTGGTGCCAGTGAGGAAGTGGGCACCGGCATGCGCACAGGAGGGAGCCTGGGGCGGCTCGAGAGAAGGGGTCGCACCAGTTGAGCCCAGAGGGGACGGAGACAAGGAGGAGGGTTTGGCAGGACTGGTGGCACGGCACGGGAAGGCGGCACAGGAGGTTAGATGAGGCATTGGGCTGGGACCCAGGAGAGCTGTGTTCAGTTCCCTGCTCCTCTGTAAGTCTTCTGTGTGAGATCAGATGAGTCCCCGCCGCCCCTGGCCTCAACTAATGAGGGAGAGCAGGTCCTTGCTCTGCGGGGGGGTTGAGAGCCTAAATACCACAACACCCGTGTGCTCAGCCACTGGCATGGTGGGGCCAGGTAAGTGCCCAGACTGGGAGGTAGCTGGTGGCCCTGCCCCTCGTCCTACTCCAGCCCTGCTTTCGCTTCAGCCTCGCTCCACCCACGCCCCGGCCTCCTGAGTCCAGCTCCAACCACGAAGCCTGACCACCTCCAGCACCTTTGCGGACACCATCACTTCCAGAGGGAATGGCACTGAGGTTGCCGGGGGAACAGGCATTCTCCATCTGCCCGGAGCCATTGTTCCATTCACCAGGACAGTCCGATGCCAGGACAGTCCCCCTGAGCTCTGGAGAGGACTAGAGGTGCCTTAGGACGCCTGCCGTGCAGCGGCTGCAGAGTCAGCAGTTGACACTGGGTGAGGAATGGAGCCCTCCAGGGCAGGGGCCATTCAGGAGACCCAGCCTGGGAGGAATCAGGCCTGGGATTCTCTGCAGCGGCTGCTGCCACACAGGCCTTGGAGAGACGAGCTGCGAAATCGCCACAAAGCTCTGCCCCGGCACAGCCTGCCTGCCTGCCGCTCTCCCGCCTTCTGCTCCTTCCCCTTCATGGTGGGGTCAGAGCAACTCCTGCTGCTCACCAGACCGCCCCCAGCTCCCCACCCCGCTTCCCTCCCCCACCTGGGACCTGCCACGGCCCCAATATTCCTGGGGGAAGGGATCAGGGTAATTTCCCTGGGCAGGAAGAATCCTGAGTGGTTGGATGCAGCCTGTCTGCTGGGCAGTTTGTGAACCAGCAGAAGGAGAGGCGGGAGTGACCCGGGGGAGGCCGTTTGGCCTGCGGGATGGGCCTGGGAGTCCGGAGACCTGGGTTCTAATCCTGCCTGTACTGCTGACTGCCTGGGTGACTTTGAGCACATCCACTGGCTTGTTTCCCTGCTGGCAGCTGTAGGCACTGGTGGAACGGCCATACGTGGACTGGCCCTGATGCTGAACGGGGCAGTCGCCTCTCACCTCTCACAAGCAATGCCTTGTCCTGGCTTCTTGCAGGATGGCTGAGGAAGTCCGCAAGGTCCCCTTGAAGCCCATCCGTGCCTGGGAGGAGACGAGACCTCCTCGAAGGAAGAGTCCGCGGAAGAGCCCACAGCAGCAGCAGGAGCTGTGTGTGCCTCAGCCCTTCCATGCTGGTGAGTGGGTGCCTCCTGGGTGGGCGGAGGGGCTGCAAAAATGGCCGGGGCCATGGCCCTGCATTGCGGTGGGGCTTGCCCCCTGGGGGTTGGGGTTGCAAGACCAGGGTGTCAGTGGCGGGAGAAGACTCCATCACCTTTGTACAACTCTGGGCTGCCATGAGATGGAGAGACAGGGAAACCCAGGCAGGGGGGAATGGCCCCTCCTGCTGGCAGCAGCTGCAGCCCCGACATCTGACCGGGGCATTAGGGGCGGCAGCAGAAGCATCAGGTGGAGACTGACTGAATTGCCCACCCCGATCCGTCACACACAGGGTCAGAAGATGTTTTCCACCAGTCGAAGGGGATGCTCTGTGCATGATGGGTTGTTAAGCCTAGGATTGCAGGGCGCCGGCCAAAGCATGAGAAGCCCCCTGATGTTGCAGCCCCATCTGCTGGCTCCTTTGCAGGGGGGTGACACATGGCACAGCACAGGGCATTTGGGTGGGGGGGTTGATGATGGGAGCCCAGGGCTTGCCCAGGTTACACCCCGTGGCTGTCAATGGCAGGAGAGGCAGTCAGAGGAAGCAGAACGGGCAGGCCCTGGGTCCCCGTATCCCGCGCAGACTGGGTAGCTCCTCCCTCTCCCGCAGCAGGGAGCAGAGCGATTCACTGCCAGTCCCTCTGCCCCCTCCAGCAATAGCCCGGAGAACGGGGACACCACTCAGAGCCTGACATCATGCCTCCTTCCAGGTGTGGTGCTGCATGCTGGGTGTGGGCAGGGAAGTGGGGTGGCCGCTGGGAACCAGGGCTCTGACTGGATCTTTGCTGGGCTGAGCAGCAAAGAGTTGGGGAAACCAGGGATGGCTGTGCCAGACCCTGTTGTGCATCGGGGCTGCTACCCTGCTGGGGTGGGAGCGGGGGGCAAGGGTTTCTGCTAAGATCTCTGTCACCCAGCCTGCAGCTTGGCAGCCCCAGGTATGACCACTGCTCTGTCTTTGATCAGATTCACCATCACCTAGGAATGCCTCCTGTTTTATGGGGCCAGACTCGCAGGAGAAAGAGACCCTAGACTACATCAACACCTTTCTCAAGGGCAATGAACTGGTACCAAGAGCCCTCCTCTGATGTCTCAGCTACTGCCCTGTCCACATGCAGTATCCGTCCTTCTCCGGATGAGGCATGGATTTTAAGGCCAGACGGGACCACTGTGACCTCCTGTATAACACAGGCCAGAGACCTGCCCCCAAATAATTCCTGTTTAAACTAGAGCATCTTAAAAACATCCTCTCTTGAGTTACAAAAGGCACCCACCATGCCCCTTGCCCACTGGATTTGGCCAGTCCCCAGCGTGATGGGTTGCCCCCCTTTGAGGTGCCACCTGATGTACTGGCTTATCACTGAGCCCGCCTGTTCTGCCAGCCTGGGCCCCCGTTACCTTGTCTTGTTGGGCTCGGCTCACAAGCCTCTTCCAGCCATACACACAGGCAGGGCCACACCCAGCTGCAGAAAGACACAGACGCTGAGATCAGCTCTGGGAAGACTCAGCTGAAGGGCCTTGTCCCAGTTCTCTGGTGCCCACCTCCTTTGGAGTACGGACCCAAAGGTTTTATGACATTCGCCCCCTCCCTCGATGTCGAGAGAGGTATGAACAACTCTTTGCCCCTCCTCCCAGTTACTAATTTATACTACAAACTGGGTTGTGGTATAAACAAGAAACAAGATGATTAACTACAAGAGGTAGATTTTAAGCGGTTAGAAGAGATAGCAAACAGAACAAAGCAGATTACCCTAGTAAATAAAGCAAACACACAAACGAAGCTTTACACACCAGATAGATAGGATATCCATTTACAAATTCTCCCCGAGTGATAAACAGGTTGGCAGATTCTTAAGGCAGAAGCTGCCTTGGTTTTGCAGCTTGGATTTCCCAGGTTTTCTTGCACAGGCTAGGAATCTCTCTCTCTAGCCTAGGACCATCACTTCTCATGGTTCAATCTTTGTCTCTCAGGTGTTTCCAGGTATCTTATTGCAGGGAGTCTGAGGTCCCGTCCCGTCCCCCCTGCGATTTTATTGTTCCCCTTTTATCTTCTCTTCCCACCTGCTGGATAACTCTTTTGCTGTGACCTGGATCCAACAGGTCCCGTTGTGTCGCGTTATCTCGGGGAGGTTTCTATTGACACAGTTCCTGGGGTAGCCCTGATGCTTGTGCATTTCCTCCAGGAGCCAGTGTTTGGCTTTTTTGCTATTCTACCTGAAAGGCTGTTTTGAACCTCACAGTGTTTTTCAGGAACACATACACAACTGAACTTCAGAACGTCACATACAACGATAGCACATGCAATCCAATGAGACATTAATGTCTAGCAGATAAAGACTTTTAGACTGATACCTTACAAGACATACTTGGTACCAAACATATCCTAATTATATGACAGTGGCGAATATTGGGGTGTCAGGGTGTCACACCCAGATGTTCCTCCCACTCTATCAAGGCCCCCAGTAAGACTGTCTGGATGCTTAGCCCCCATGTTGCAGTTCCTCTTTGGACACCTACCCTGTGAGATCTGCTCCCTCTCTGCTCTGGTTTCACACAGAGCTGCCCTGCCCTCCCGACATAGTCACTCCTGTTGGGAGATGAATGGCCTTCTCCCCTTCCGCATATCAAAGCCTGAGCAGCGCTGGGGGGAAGCTTTCTGACATCTCTCCCACTGGCAGCTCCTTTCTACGCTGACCTTCCTGTTTTTGTCTAATCTCTGCGGGGCATAGGAGGAGGCCAAGAAACTTGAATTCTTGGATCGTGTCATCACCATCAGCAGGGCCGCCCTCACGAGGCACCCAGAACAAAACCTGGCAGCTTTTCTCTGCAAAGCCCTCCTTGTGGAGAAGATAAAGGTGAGTAAAACACACACTCAGGCTATGTTACTTGGCGGGTTTAGTGATTGGCCTGGAGAGCTCTGCAGATTTGTCTCCCTTCAACTGCCAATCGCTGGATCGTGTTGGACGTTTGTCTGTTAGACTGAAGAGCCCATTATCAAGCATTTGCTCCCTGTGTAGATACTTACAGACTATCATCAAGGCACCCTGTAACCTTCTCTTTGTGAAGCTGAACTGATTGATTTCTGGAGTCTCTCACTATAAGGCATGGTTCCCAGTCCTTCAGTCACTCTTGTGGCTCTTCTGTGACCCCTCTCCAATTTATCAACATTCTCCTTGAATTGTGGGCACCAGACCTGGACAAAGGATCCCAGCAGAGGTCGCACCACTGCCAAATACCGAGGGAAAATAACCTCTCTAACAACTGGAGATTGCCCTGTTTGCACAGCCCAGGATGGCATAAGCCCTTTTGGCCCCAGCCTCGCACTGGGCGCTCCTGTGCAGCTGATTACCATGACTGCCAAGTCTTTTCCAGAGTCACCGCTTCCCAGGTTAGAGACCCCATGCTGTGAGTGTGGCCTGCGTTCTTTGTTCCTGAACATGTCACTGTATTGAAACGTAGATTGTTCCCTTGCACCCAGCTTCCCAAGTCACCAGGTCGCTCTGTATACACCAGTCTCCCTGCACAGAGCCCCAACACTCCGCAGTCAGTGCCCACTAGGGAACTAGCAACAAATCTGCTCCGTAGATTTGGAAAGTCTTTGCTCTGTGGGGCTGCAGAAAGCTTTCCGGAGCTTACCTCCCTTCCCTGAACGTGGGACATCGTGTGCTCGTGGGTGGTCCAGTGGGCTGGGGCTCAGTTCCTCAATGAGGCCTTTGGGCAAAGCACTTCCCCCTCTGTGCCTCAGTTTCCCTCCCATGCCTTGTCTCATCCAGTTAGCTCGTGAGTTCTCTGGGGCAGGGACTGGCTCTCACTGTGTGTGTGCAGCACCTGGCACAAGGAGCCTGATCTCAGGTGGAGTCCCTGGGCGCTAATGCTGATGGAGCCTTTGCAGTGCACTGGTGCGTGACGCTGGGGCACTGACCACAGGCCCTGCACTGCGCTCCCCAGCTGGAGCCCTGCACACCGTCAAGCCCACAGTAGGACGACCTGTCTGCCGAGGCCACGTGTTGCAGGCCCTGCGCTTTGCTCCCCAGCCGGAGCCTTACGGGAGCTCGGAGCCCGGCTGGCACTTCCCCACATTGTCTCCCCAGGAGCTGATTGATCTTGAGTCCGTCGACTCCCTGACCAGCGGGGTGCGTCAGCAAGCGATGCTCGCCATTATGGAGCTGAGGTACCCGGCCTGCCCGCGCAGCCCCAGCTAGTGCTGTGTGCAGCCAGACACGCCAGCCTCTTGGCGTGGCCAGTTCTCCAGGGCATTGCCCCCTCTGCTCCTCCCCCGTCTTCCGATTCCCCCGGGCACGTGGCACCCGTGGGTTGGTGGTGGAGGATCCTTCGGTGCCTGGCGACCTCTCCAAGTGGCCGTGTGAAGATGTGGGGAGGGAGCGAGGGGGTTGGACCGGTCCCCTCTGGGACCCGCAGGCGATGGCTCCAGGGGGAGAGGGGCAGTTGGGCACTGCCGGAGCGGAGCCACCGGAGTCGCGGCCAGCTGTGCCAGCTGCATCCCACCGGCAGCTCAGCGACTCCCTGTGGCTCAGAGGCTGGGCAGGCTGAGCCCTGGCACGTGGCACAGCCTGTGCCATGGGGGGCTCTCTCTCAGTGCCGCTGGCTCCCGGCTCTCAGCTTCCCAGAAGCCTGCCCATCATGTCCTGGGAGCCTGAGGCCAACATCAGTGCATCAGTCTCGGCTCAGCCCTCCAATCCGCACGTGTCTCTTCTCTTAGCAAAGTGAAGCCACTGCTGAGGGGAATGGAGCTATCCAGCCTGCTCACCGTCTGCTTCTCCAGCGTCTTCTCCCTGCCTCCAGCAGAGACCAACCAGGGCGTGGAGGCTGCTCTTTACAACAACGTAAGCCCCAAACTAGCCATGAGGAGCCGCCCCAAACCAAGGGGGAATCCTGCAAGTCACTTGTGTCCCTGCCCCCTGGGTTACCTAGCGCTGGCATAAGAGTGTAATGATCACAGCTACTTGGCAGCGCTTCAGCTCAGGACCTGCAGTACCAAAGCACAAGCCCCACCGCCTCAGATAAAGGAGTAACTCCCTCATAGGGTAGCAGTAGTAGGCATTTATCCTTCACAGGCACTGGCAATTAGTGGGGAACAGACACTCCCTTCACAAGCACATTCATCCCCAGTGCATGGCTGGGGGCACAGGCCTGAGATCAGCTGCTTGAGACGCACACAGGCCAGGGAAAGTGAAGCTTGGCTGGAAATCTCCCCTCCCCCTCAAATGCGGAGTCCTTCCTGACTCTTCTAATGCGTTCGACTGTGTGCAGTGGCCTCCCTGGGGACAACAAAAGCGGGTGGGCTCCTGTTGCCAGGAGGAGTTTGCAGTCGGTCCCCTGCGGGTACAAGTGAGTGGGTGAGCTGGAATAGCAGGGGCTGCCATGGCCTGGGGCGTGTCACATGCCAGGGCATTGGTTTGTCGCCTGGCTGGGTAACGCCACTTGCTGTGGTTTCTCCTCTGCTCTGCACGCAGACTCTGAACACCATGGATGAGCTGCTGAAGGCCTTGGTGTGCGAGGGTGAGAAGCCCAACCTTGGGGTGCTGCAAAACATCGTGGAGGTGTGGAGGCATGGGGGCAGGAAGGGGATGAGTCCTGTAGCAGGAGTGGGGCTCTGGGACCAAGGCTTCATTTAATCCCAAGCATGGGACACCCCCGTGCCTTCTGCTCCTCAGAGTACGTTCTATACAAAGGTTCTTGGGCTGGAGGACCAAGTGCCCCCGCTATATATGAAAAACCTCTGCATTGGGTGGGGGTGCAGGAGTGTGGGATCTGCCGTGTTCTCCACTGAGCCTCATCTGAGCCCGGGATTCATCTGTGTTCACCATGGACCCCACCAATACTGGCCAGAGCCCAGAGCTAGATTCCCCCAACGTTCTAGTTCTGGGGCCACAGGAAGTCGATTCTGTGGGAGGTTTGTGCTCCAAAAAGAGGGAAATGTCCTCGGCAGATATTCGGTCTTCTCGATCCCAGAGCTTGGGAAGAGGGAATCACAGAAGTGCAGGGCTGGAAGGGATCTCAAGAGGTCATCTACTCCACCCTCTGCACTGAGGCAGAGCCAAACATTCCTCGACCGTCCCTGAGGAGTGTTTGTTCAGCCTGTTTTTTTTAAAACGTCCATGATGGGGAGTCCACCACTTCCCTAGGTCACCTGTTCCAGTGCCTAGCCACCCTTAGACTTTTTCCAAATATTCAACCTCAATCTCCCTTGCTGCAGATTAAGCCCATTACTTCTTGTCCTACCTTCAGGGGACGTGGAGAACAATT
The DNA here is from genome assembly GCF_965140285.1 of Lepidochelys kempii. Taxonomy (NCBI): domain Eukaryota; kingdom Metazoa; phylum Chordata; order Testudines; family Cheloniidae; genus Lepidochelys; species Lepidochelys kempii. The sequence continues at coordinate 10,129,353 of NC_136402.1, forward strand.
AGTCACCATCCTCTGTAAAACAGCCCTTAAAATATTTGAAGAGTGTTAGGAGGTGCCCCCTCTGTCTTCTCAAGACGAAATATGCCCAAGTCGTTCACCCTTTCTTCATAGGTCAGGTTTCCTAAACCGCTGATCATTTTTGTTGCTGTCCTCTGGACGGGCCCCAGTTTGTTCACATCTTTCTTCAAGCGGGGTGCCAAGAACTGGACACAGTGCTCCAAGCTAATACACCTCAGAATGACATTTCCCTCTTTCACAACAGCATCACACTCTTGATTCCTATTCAGTGTGAGATTCACGCTAACCCCCAAATCCTTTTCTGCAGTCCTGCCACCTAGCCGGTTATCCCTCACTTTGTTTTTATGCATTTGATTTTTCCTTCCTAAGTGCGTTACGTCACATTGGTTTTGACTGAATTTCATCTTGTTGACTTCAGACCAACTCTCCAATTTGGCAAGCTCATTCTGAATTCTAATCTGTCCTCCAAAGTGCTTGTAATTCTCCCCAGCTTGGTGTCATCCGCCAACTTGACAAGCATACTCTCCTCTCTGTTAACCAAGTTCTTCATGAAAATATTGAGCAGTACTGGACCCAGGCACACCCCTGGGGGACCCCACTTCAGACACCCTCCCAGTTTGCCAGCGAGTCAGTGATAACTCCTCTTTGAGGATTGCTTTTACATCACTTGTGCGCCCACTTTCGAGCAGTCTCATCTGGATCATATTGGCTTAGTTTGCTTATGAGAATGTCTTTTGGAACTGTGTCAAAAGCCTTACAAAACTTGATATACATCATCACATACGGCCTCCCTCCATCCACTAGGCAAGTAACCCGGTCAAAGAAGGAAGTTAGATTTGTTTGGCATGGTTTGTTGTGGACAAATCCATAGTGCTATTCCTTATCGCCCTATTATCTCCTCTAGGTTCTTACAAACTCTTTAATAATTTGTTCATTAACCTTTCTGGGTACCAAAGATAGGCTGACAGGTGGATAATTCCTTGGGGCCTCCTTGTTCCCCTTTCTGAAGATAGGCTCTGTGGCTGCCCTTCTCCAGTCCTCTGGGACCTTCAGCCCTCCTAAAGGTTCAGAGATTGCTTTGTCTAGCTCCATCTCATGTGAATATCATGAGGCTCTGCCAACTTGAATACATCTAACTGACCTAAATTGTCTTTTATCTGTTCTCTCCCTACTCTGGCCTGTATTTCTTCCCCTCTGTTGTTAATATTGTGTTCATCATCTAGTCGCCATTAACCTTTTTAGTGAAAACTGAAGCAAAAAAGGCATTACACACCTTGGCTTTGTCTGTATCATCCATTATTTGCTCTGCTTCCCTGCTGAGTAGTGGCCCCACACTTTCCTTTGTCTTTCTCTTGCTCCTAATGCATTTACAGAGCTGCTTCTGATTGCCTTTTATGTCCCTTGCCAGTTAGAACTCATTTTTGCCTTAGCCTTTCTGATTTTCACTCTATGTGCTTGTGCTATTTTTTGGTCCTTCTCCTTCGCAATTTGTTTCAATCTGTTTCTCTCAGGTCCTGCTCCCCTGGACCGCATCCAAGGAGGTGCATGTGCGGCTGAGGGCAGTGGGAAGAATCACCTGGCTGACCAAATTCATCTCCGGTCAACACAAATTCAAGGTGAGCAGCCTGTGACTCTGGCTGTCTCCTAACTGCACTGAGCAACCTCACGGTGCAGCACTCCCTGGTAGGGAAAACCTGGGCCTGGAATAGTGACTCAGCAAGATCCTCGGTAGGAGTCCAATCTAATGAGGCGTGATGTGGACGGGTCTGTCCTCTGACTCCAGTGGGCCTTGGGTGGAGCCCCATCATTCTATCTCCAAGGTCTCTCCCCGCTGTTCCCCTAGGATCAAAGTCTGCTCTGCAGGGTCAGCGGATTTACACAGGATCGCCCTGAGAGCACCCTCTGAACCCAGGTGTCTCTTCACCCCCTTTGTCAGTTGCCCCCGGGACGCTTTGGCATCAGCTCCTGCCAGGCTGCCAGATGAAGACTCCCTGCTCTGGGTGCTCAGGGCCATTGAGCTGCTCCAGCTGCTCCAACCCCCCTGTGGCAGGGCCTCCCCTCCGGCAGCTGGAGGGGGGCGCTTGGATGATATGCCCCCAGAGGCTGGGGCAGCAGAAGAGAAGGAGGGAGGTGGGAGGGGACACAGTGAAAGGGATGGGAGGGGCCAAAGGAGCCAGAGCAATGGGGAGTGGGTCAGGGGAGGCCGTGCAGACCCCAGGAGAGGAGGGCAAGGGGCTTGGTGCGACGTGGGGAAGAGCAGGGAGCGAGCGCAGGGGCTGAAGGAGGGGGAGGCTAGAGGACAAGGCTGCAGGAGAGAGCCGGCAGGAGAGAGCCGGCAGGCTGGGTGCGGCGCAGAAAGTGGGGGTTGTGGGGAGCTCCAGGATGGAGTGAGAGAGGCGCAATGCAGAGAAGAGGAGTCCAAGGTGACCTCACGCTCCTGGACCTGAGGTCAGTGGAGGGAGGGGGATGGGAGAAGGGGCTGGGATTAGGAGCTTGCCCTTGAGATGGAGACTGGACGTTAGTTCATTCCTTACCCAGGTCCCCACTCGAGGGCAACGTTTGCTGACTTCGCTACCCAGACTTCCCGTCCCTGCTGAGCTTCCCTCAGTCCCTGGTGATGGGTCCCATGGCTCCTCCTGCTCTCATTGTCCCCAGTCTCTCTGCGCTGGGCTCTGCCTCCCCTGGTTCTAGCCCGTTGCTAGTGCAATGCTGGGGGACATGCTGCACTGGGCCTGCAGGGGCGAGTGACTCCCCTTGCTCCCTCTCTCCATCAGGGAGTGCAGGAGTTCAGAGTCCAGGGCCAGCTGGTGGGCTGTCTCACTCTGCACTGTGCTGAGCAGGAGCAGAAGATCTGCCGATCGGCTATGGAGGGACTTCACCACCTCTACGGCTTCATGCTGTGGCAAAAACGTAAGAGCACTGGAGACCCTTGTCCTTCCTAAATACATTGACATGGGGTATCCAAACATGGGAAACATATTTATTGAACACTTCTGCCTTTTCTGCATCCTTTTAAACAGTCTCCATCTAGTAATGAGCCTACACCATTGCTAGGATTTCTTTTGTTCCTAATACACTTTTTTGAAAAAAACCTCCTTAGTATCCATAGTCCTTCAAGCCATGGAGTTTCCCCTGATGTCTTTAGCTTCCCCTGTCCATATTCTACTCTCCATAACTCACATAAGAATGGACATACTGACTCAGATCAGTTCATCTAGCCCAGTATTGTGTCTTCTGATAACAGCCAGTGCCTCATGCTTCAGAGAGAATGAACTGAAAAGGGAAATTTTGAGTGATCCATCCCCTCTCATCCAGTCCCAGCTTCTGGTAGGCAGAGGTTTAGGGACATGCAGAGTCTGGGGTTGCATTGCCTAATTATCTTGAACCCAATTATACTTTTAGGCTTCACAACATCCCACGGCAACAATTTCCACAGGTTGCATGTGCATTGTGTGCAGAGATACCTTCTTTTCTTTGCTTTTAACTTGCTGCCTATTAATTTCAGAAAGTGACCCCTAGTTCCAGTGTTATGTGCAGGGGTAAATAACACTTCCTTATTCACTTTCTCCTCACCAGTCATGATTTTATAGATCGCTGTCATATCCCCCCTTAGTCAGCTCTTTTCTAAACTAAATGGTCCCAGGTCTACACTGCCGACCTATATTGTTATCACTCCATTGCTCAGGGCTGTGAAAAATCCACACCCCTGTTGGCAGAAGCACCCCTCCCACTGACATAGCTAGCGCCTCTCCGGGAGGTGGATTAAGAGCTTGTTGGCAGAGGACCATCTTCTCTTCAACGCTACAGCGCCGGTGCAGCTATGGCGATAGAGTGGTTTCAGTGTAGACTTGCCCCCAGTCTTTTTAATCTTTCCTCATATGGAAGCTCTTCCATACCCCTAATCATTTTTGTCGCCCTTCTCTGCACCTTTTACAATTCTAGTATATCTGTTTTGAGATGGGGCGACCAGAACTACACGCGGTATTCAAGGTGTGGGCATGCACATTGGATTTGTATCGAGGCATTATGACATTTTTCTGATTTATTATCTATCCCTTTCCTTATGGTTCCCAACATTCTGTTGGCTTTTTTAACTGCCACTGCACGGTGAGTGGATGTTTTCAGAGAACTCTTTACGATGACTCCGAAATCTCTTTCTTGAGTGGTAATTTAAACCCCATAATTGTGTATGTATAGTTGAGATTGTGGTGTCCAGTTTGCATTTATCAATATTGAATGTCATCTGCCATTTTGTTGCCCAGTCCCCCAGTTTTGTGAGATCCCTTTGTAGCTCTTCGCAGTCTGCTTTGGATTTAACTATCTTGAGTCATTTTGTATCATCTGCAAATTTTGCTACCTCACTGGTTACCCCTTTTTCTGGATCATTGATGACTAGGTTGAACTAGACTGGTGTCAACACAGATCCTTGGGGTGCCCCGCTCTTTACCTCTCTCCACTGTGAAAACTGACCATTTATTCCTGTTGTTTGCTTCCTATCTTTTAACCACTGACCCATGAGAGAACCTTCCCTCTTATCCCATGACAGCTTACTTTGGTTAAGAGCCTTTGGTGAGGGACCCTGTCAAAGGCTTTCTGAAAGACCAAGTACAGTATATCCACTGGATCACCCTTCTCCACATTCTTGTTGACCCCCTTCAGAGAATTCTAGTAGATTGGTGAGGCATGATTTCCCTTTCCAAAAGCCATGTTGACTGTGCCCCAACAAACTGTGTTCACCTATGTGTCTGATAATTCTGTTCTTTCCTATCATTTCAACAATTTGCCTGATACTGAAGTCAGGCTTGTCAGGGATCACATCTGGAAACTTTTATAAAATTCACTGTCACATTCTCTATCTCGTACAGAGGCCGATTTAAAGATTAGCTTACATACCACAGCACTGCACGTAAGTTTGTTTGGATGTCTCGTGAGAGCTGCAACCTTTGCACCAGGCAGGCAATTTACCATGCGGTTCTTCCACTCATCACAAACCCAACTGCTTATATGTCTATTGATTGAATCCCCCATTACTATTACCTGGCTTTTCTTTGTAACTGGGCTTCCCGCCTCAGGAGGGCAGCCTCAGTGTGAGAGGATATCCTGACTTCATCTGGCAGGTGGGTCCCAACTATGGGATCGTCTCCCTCTGCTCCAGCTCGATGTTCTCCTTCCCAGAAACTTTCACCCTCCTCAGCAGCACAGAGGCTGTCAGACTGGGGGTGGGACCACTCTACTGCATCCCTAAAAGTCTCCTCTATGTACCTCGCTGGCTCCACCAGTTCAGATCCTCTGGTCTCCTGGTCTCCGAGGGCAGTAGCTCCTTGGGCCAAATGCCCAGATGTGCTACCTGCCCACAGGGCTGGGAATCCTACATGCTGCATTCAGTGCAATCAACTGGAGAGCCTCACACTGCTGCTGCACTTCCGCCTGGTTTATTTTTACTCTTCCAGGGGGGTTAGTTTGTTTACTTTTGTTGGGGGGTGGGGGAGTTTATTGGCCTGAATTTACAGTATGTTTCTTAGATGTACTTGTCTCTAAACTTCCTTGCAAAACTCCCGTGTCCAAAGCTAACCTCTGATTTATATTGCCTGCTGTCTGTTTCCCCTCCCTGGTTCAGGCACGATGCTGGCAAAGCAGAGTGCAGAGTATCTGCAGGTCTTCAGGGAGTGGCGAGCGGAGAACACCTTCTGGGTCACCTGGTTCACCAACACCAGCAATATCACCATGGTAACTACCGTCAATGCTTCCTGGGATTGTTGTGCCCAGAGTTATCAGGAGAGAGAAATTAAGACCCTAGGAGTCAGGGGGAAGGGACAGACCCAGGCATGTGACTGACCCCATCCAGCTGGGCCGGAGCCCTGCCTATGGCACACTCCACCTCACAGAATCATAGACCTCAGATCTAATCCAATCCCCTTCTCATAGCAGGACCAACCCCAACTAAATCATCCCAGCCAGGGCTTTGTCAAGCCTGACCTTAAAAATCTCGAAGGATGGAGATTCCCCACCTCCCTAGGTAACCCTTTCCAGTGCTTCACCACCCTCCTAGTGAAATAGTGTTTCCTCATATCCAACCTGGACCTCCCACACTGCAACTTGAGACCATTGATGCTTGTTCTGTCACCTGCCACCACTGAGAACAGCCGACCTCCAGCCTCTTTGGAGACCCCCTTCAGGTAGTTGAAGGCTGCTATCAAATCCCCCCTCATTCTTCTCTTCTGCAGACTAAATAAGCCCAGTTCCCTCAGTCTCTCCTCATAATTCATGTGCTTCAGCCCGCTAATCATTTTCGTTACCCTCTGCTGGACTCTCTCCGATTTGTCCACATCCTTTCTCTTGTGGGGGGCCAGATGTGACCTCACCAGTGCCAAATAGAGGGGAATAATCACTTCCCTCAATCTGCTGGCAAGGCTTCTACTATTGCGGGCCAATATGCCTCCCTCCATGCCACATCCCAAGATGCACTGGGTCTCATCCAAACCTGATCCCAGCTCCTTGTCAGGTGTGGTGGGAGCTTCCCCAGAGATTAATGCTCTCCAAGGCATCATTGCGTCCACACACCAGTGCCAGCCCCTGCTGAGCACTAGAGAGTGTATCCGTGCTGTGCAGTATTGTGCCCCCGTGCACTGCCACGCTGGCCTGTGCCATGCACGACAGCTCCTGATTGCTGGCTGGGTGCTGTGCGTCCCAGGTGCAGTAACCCAGCCCTGTCCCGGCAGAGCGGGCTTTGCCTGCACTCCTGGCTGGGCCAGTCCTGGCTGCTCGGTCCGACTGGAACCGCACTGGGCAGCAAAAGGGGTTTCACTGGCAGGTTTGTTTCAGATGTTTGGGAAGTACTTCAACCCATCCGAGCGCATGGACTTCCTCCTCACTGCTATCGAGGGCATGAGAGACACCAGCGTCCATGACTCGGTGGCAGCCAGGCACATGCTGCATGTGATCCTGTGGGTCCCCAGCCCAAGCTTGGAGAGGGTAAGAGCTGCAGTGAGAACAGCCTACTGGGGGAGCCCATCCGTGGGAGACTCTGTCTCTGGGCACTCGGCATTACTGGGGGGCAGGTCCTGTGCAATGCGGGGGGTCAGTCTAGGTGATCTCCATGGCCGCTTGTGGTCTTGCAGTCTATGAATCAATAGGCCGGGAATTGGCCCTGTGTTCTAGGCCTGGAGCTGGAGAAGAGGATGTGGGAGGGCAGATGGCTCTCAGATAGGGCAGGTCCCTGACACACCAGATCAATAGGAGCGCGAGGAAGCCAAGGCTCCCATCTCCCCACTTCCCTTCCAGGTGTCGGAGGCTGTGACGAGCATCTACCACAACCTGGACTCCATCAGTGAGCCGCTGGCCCAGCAGCAGCTGCTCAAGGCCCTTGTCGTCCTGGGCAACCAGTACAGCAAGGAGGTGGTCACAACCCTGCTGGGCTGCTCGCTGTCATGTGACAGGTACGGGGCTGGGGCTGCTGCCGCTTGCGCTCCAGGTCCCCCGGACTGGTCCCGCTGCCAGGGACAGGGGCGTGCAGAACCTTCCAGAGACCTCCTGCTCCCTGCAGAGCTTCTGCTTGTTCTCGAGGGTTTTGCAGGCTGACATGCCATGGAGACAGGCCAGCCTGCAAAACCCCATATGGCAGCCCTCGGCCTCCCCCAGGGCTGACACTCAGACCCGGCCCCCATGCAGCCTGCGCCAGGCAGTGGGGGCCCTTGCTGCAGCAGGAGGGCAACAAAAAGGGCCGGCTGGGGGCGGGAGACTCAGCAGGGTGCGGGTGGCGGTGGGTGCTGGAAGCTGGCAGGGCTCTGGCCAGATGAAATCGGCTCTCTCCCTTTGCAGCCTTGCTGTGGAGATGTGGAGGGTGCTGACATCCCACCCCAAGACCGCAGGAAAGGTCCTACGGGAGCTGCTCGACAGGCTGCAGGAACGGCCGCTGCGCCAGCATCACGACATCTCTCAGCGAGAGGCTGGCGTCACCCCCTTGGCCGTAAGTTCCAGCCCCTGCAGCAAGGGAAGGAGCGCCGTGTGTCCCCACCATGGCCTGAGGGTGTCTCTCAGTCTCCCACTGGGTATCGCCATTGGGCCGAAGAGAGAGAGCGTGACTCTAGCCAGCGCTATAGTCGAGGCGGAACACGCCGAAACCCTCTCCTGGTGCTCTGGGACACCTCTCATAGAACTGCAGGGTGAGAAGGGATCGCAAGGTCAGCTTGTCCAGCCCCCTGCCAAGATGCAGGATTTGTTGTGTCTATCCCAGCCGAGACAGATGGCTCCAGCCTCCTTCTATAAACCTCCAGCAAAGGGGCTTCCACAAGCTCCCTAGTTGTCTGTCCCATTGTCCTACTCTTCTTACAGTTAGGAAGGTTTTCCTGAGATTTAATCTAAATCTGCAGTGCTGTCGTTTGAACCCATCCCCTCTTGTTCTGCCCTCTGTGGCAAGAGAGAACAACTTTTCGCCATCTTTTTTTTGGCAGCCTTCGAAGAATCTGAAGACCATTAGCACGTCCCCCCTTAATCTCCTCTTTTCCAAACTAAACATAGCCAGTTCCTTCAACCTTTGCTCGTATGGCTTGTGTTCCATCCCTCGGATCATCTTTGTCACTCGCCTCTGGATCCATAACAGTTTCTCCACATCTTTTGTAGACATTGGTGACCAAAACTCCAAAACTGGACACCGTACTCCAGCTGAGGCCTAACCAGCACTGAGTTGAGTGGTACTATCACCTCCCATGACTTGCAGGCTATACCTCTGTTAATGCAACCTAAGATTGCATTTGCTTTTTTTTCTTCTTCTTTTTTTTTTTTTTGCAACAGCATCGCTTTGCTGCCTCATGCTGAGGCTGTGATCCACTGCAGCTCCCAGATCCTTCTCAGCAGTACAACCGGTTATCCCCCATTCTGTTTCTGTGCATTTGCTTTTTCTTCTCTAAATGTAGCACCTCACTTTTGTCTTTGGTGAGTTTCCTTTTGTTGTCTGTAGCCCAGTCCTCCAATTTACCATGATCCCTCTGAATTTGAGCTCTTTCCTTCAAAGTCTTGGCAACTCCTTCATCAGGGAGCTGATGCAGGGCAGGGGTCATTGAAAGCTTCCCAGGGGACCTGGCCCTGGCCTGGAGTCAGGAGCCCTGGTTTCTCTTCCTGGCTCTGCCACTGACCTGCTGGGTGACCTTGGGCAAATCCCTGCCTGGCTTTTGTCTGTTGTTCTGCAGGGCAGGGCCTGGCTCCTGCAGGGGGCGTCTCTGGGTTTGTGATCCAAAGAACCCTAGCACTAGAGTAGCAGCAGAGCTGTGGACTCTAGACCTCCAGGGAATGCTGGTGACACCAGTGATCCGGGACGCCCGGACAGAGCCATTTTGCTTCAACTGGAACCATTTTTTCCTACGAATCCCCTTTTTGAGCCTCGTAGGTTTTAACTGTTGACGTCACAGCTCTGTCCCGCAGCACTCGCTCCTCTGAAGAGCTCGAGAAAGGCCTTTTGCTGCTCAGACCTCATACCAAGTGTGACAGACACGGTATAGTGAAGGCAGAGAAAACCCTTGGGACTTAAATACACAGATCTGGCAGCCTGGTCAAAGAGGAGACCATCTGAAGGCAACTCTCCCTAATGATAATTTACTTACCCTGAGAATAGCAGGTCAGTCCGGTTTATTAAAGCCGGACGATGAATCGATCAGACATGGAGAGGGCATGACTGTAATTCTCTTTGTTATCCACCATTCCCATTGTTCCATGTCCTCTGCCTGGTTTTCACTTGCTTGTGTTTTATTTTTCCTTCCGGAACCGGTAAGCCTGTTTTGGACACTTTTTCCCCTCATCCCGGTTGAGGTTTTGTGGGGCTGTCTTTGAACAGTTCAAAAGCCAAATACAGAAATGATTGAATCTGGCTTTTAGTAACAGACCAACCCTAGAAGTCGTGTACAAAATCGGCTCCCTCGCCGAGGCTGGGCTGTAAGGCCCGGGACTCAGGAGAACCCAAGTTCAGTTTCGGGCTCTGCCAGACTCCCTGGGTGACCATGGGTGAGTCACGTCGCCTCTCTGTGCCTGAGTTCCATGTCTGTACAACGGGGATAGAAATCCTTCCTTTGTGTGTCTAGCCTGTAAGCTCTAGGCCAGGGAATGTCTCTTCCTGTGCCTGGAAAGCTCCCAGCACACGCCCTGATTGCAGATAGGCGCTGGAGGTGCTATTCTAACCCTTCTAACAATAATACACTTGATTTGTTTGGGGTCAAGGTGTTGTGCAGAGAAGTTTCCACAGATGATACCTGCTAATAAATACCACCCCCTGAGATTGGGGGTACAAGGAAGCAGCTGCTTATGTTGCAGGTAGCCGGCCCCGCTGCCTGCGATCCTAGCTGGGGCTGTGCAAGGGCTTTGAGGCTCTAACATGTCATCTGGAGGCGGGGCGCTAGAAGACTTTTTATACTGGAGGTGCTGAGCACCCCCTTACACCTGTCCACACACCCCACCACCCCTAGAGCTGGGGTCAGGAGCAGGGCCATGGCTCCAGGGGGGCGGGAGATGGATGGGGCAAGGGGGCCGAGGCTGGGGCCACAGCTGGGAGTTGGCGCAGGGCCGGCAGCTGGGACTTTGTGTGTGGGGCCAGAAGCAGAGCCCCGCGAAAAACCTTGGAGTGCTGCAGCACCCCCTGCACTCCTAGTTCCCGTGGCTCTGTCTGCAGGGGAGGCAGACGTTGTTTTGGAAATGGCTTGTTGGGTCACCGGAGGGTGTTTCGTAAAGCAGCTCCTCCTTTCACACAGGTGGGGAAACTCCAGCATCAACTGCCAGTCATCGTGGAGCAGCTACACGGGGCAGACAGGGACATCATCTCCAACGCCATCACCGTGCTGAGAGACATCCTCGCCGGCATGGACAGGCAGAGCGCCAGCCCTGTGGCTGTGCGAGTGGCTGAGAAACTCCTGCCGTTCTTTCATGATGTAAGGCCTGGCGGCCCGCGGGAGACCCTTCAAGCCACAGACGTGTGAATGGGGGCTGGCGGGTGGGCTAGCGGGACCTATGCTATGGCCCTAGCCAGAAAAAGGATTGTCGTAAATGACGTGACCCCATTCCCGCCTTCTTCTGCTACCCCATTCTCCATCAGAGCATATGGCAGTATGGGTGGGAACCCTGGTGTCCTGCAGGCCTGCTGACAAGGATCAGGGCAGCCTGGGGACGAGGCTCCCCTTGAGGGAAGGCCATGCATTCCTGAGCCTGCATGCAGCGAGGGGGCCTCTGCAGCACAGGGTGCCGCAATGCTCCTGCTGCCTTCCAGGGTAACAAGTGATCGTACCCTGGTGAAAATCCTGCCCCTCCCCTCCCTGGCCAGGAATCCCACAGCTGGCCTGTCAGCTCCATAAGGAAACGGCTCCGTCTGTAGGTTCTGCAGCTACCGCCCTTTCCTCTCCCCTTCGTTCTCATGGCAGGGCAGCATCAAAGGAGGGGCTAGTTCTCCCCAGGCCTTTTGTAACCAAAAAAAAAGGAGCCCCCGCCAGCGTGTTCACCAGACTGATGTTCAGTCCCTCACTGCACGGCGAGAGCCAGCAAAGTGGGCGGAAGAAAGGGACCCATCCATTACTGCCTTCCAGGCGTAACGCCCTAGTGGGGGCTCCTGGAGGGACCACCCACCTCCCCAGCTCTCACAACGCTAAATCCTACCCTCATCCCTCCCGAACTCTGCTGGGACCCGGCCGCTCTTTATTAAGCAGTGGCACAGGCCCAGCTAAAGATCAACACCAAGAGCAGCTCCTGCATCTAGTCCAGCACCCGCTCCTGATGGAAAGACAACTGAGAACTACTGTTCCAAGAGCCTGTCTCCAAAGTGGCCAGACAGGAGAGCGCAGCCAAATCAGATAAACAGACTAAAAGAACTTATGAACACTTTTACAACAGACGTCACTCAGAGAACTGCCTGCTCTAGAACCTGGTGCCCAGAGGCGACATGTAACTGCTGATTGGGGGGACACCATTTAAAGGTTCAGCCACTCTCAGAACAGCTCAAGTCAACCCGCCCCCCCCAGGCTGCCCCCCCTTACCCTCAGCCTCACCTCCCAGAAAGCAGTGGCCCCTCCCTACAGCCCCCAGCTATTGCTTCTGGTTCTCCCTGCTGGGCACAGCTCGCCCGGCCTCCCAGGTCACTGGACTGGTCCAGCTCTGCCAGCTGCCATGCAGCGAGGGGGCATCATGTGACCAAGTGGGGCCGACCCTGAGTTAACAAGAAACCCATGTGTAGGAGTGGGGCAGCCCTTGCCGAAGCCCAAGCCCCTGGAGGCTGGGTGGTTTCCAGTCATGGCTTCCAAGGCCCCCTATCTGGGAGCTCCTGCACATTTACCACCCCTTGCTCCTGGTTAAATCCCCCCCAGGTCCCTGTGCGTGGCCCGAACAAACACCAGTGTAGGAATTTGCCCCCCATGCCTGGCCCCCTTGGCCTCGTTAAAGGGTCGCTGTAGGTCAGCACCAGTTTGAATCAGGCACGCAAAGCGGGAGGACAAAGTACACACATCCCTTCCCTCTTTGAATCTTTCCTCATCGCTCCCTCTCTGCCGCCCCTGTCCTGGTGCTGCTCTGCCCTGAGCGTTTCCCCTTGGCTTGACAGGCGGGTGCTGATGTCAGTGTGCCCAGAGCTGGCTGTGAGATCCCAGGGGCTGTCTCACCCCACCTTACTGCTCTCTCTGGCCAAGAAGTTACCAGGCCAGCCCCTCAGCTGGTGGAAACCTGAATCTCTATTGCCTTCAATGGCGCTATGCCCATGAGACTCTGGCCCCCAGCTGTGCCTGTATGACTGGCGGTGAGTTAGCAATACCCCCTGCAGGGCAGACATCTCTGTCACAGTGAGCGCTCACCCAGCTGGGTGGGCACGACCATCACAGCGTCTCCTCCCCACGTCCTCTCTTGCAGGAGTCCAGCAAACTCCGGGTGCTCTCCATCACCCTCTTTAAACACCTGCTGGAGCTTGTAAGGGGGCCCAGCAGGAGGAAGATGAAGGAGCACGTCCTCCGCAGCCTGGTCCCTCTGCTCCTCCTCCTGCACGATGAGCGTCCCAGTGTGTCCCAGGTGAGGCCAAGAGCTGGAGCCTGCAGCTGAGATCGTTACAGAGTGACCAGGAATTTGTTGGGGGGGCCAACATGAGACACCGCCCTTTAAAAGGTCTGGCCGGCAGAGGGCAGGTGCTCAGTGCTGTGACAATCACGTGCTCAAAAACACTTGAACGTTGAGTCCAGTAGCGCCATGACCATGGCGCCCCACCCAACTGCTGAGTCTTCCCTGCCTCCTCTGAGGCCAACACTCCCCCCTGCAGCCAGGCTGAGAGAATGGGTGGGCGGAGGGGTCAGCTCACCACTCCTACAGCCACTGGCCTCTGCACATTCCCCTGGCTGTGCTGGTGGGAAGAGCACAACCCTGGCCATGGTCCCTACAAGGAGCAGAGCTACCCAGCCTCCGGATGGTGCCCAAGACCCAATGTGCCCTTGGCCAAGCAGCCCGGACAGCTCTTACTAGCCATGACATGCCCAAGCCCCCAATCCGCCCTGCCCCAGGTGCCTGTGCACACGCTCGCTCTCATGGCCCCCATCACTTGGGAGCCAAATGCCCCCAGCAGTAATGAATTCACCGTCCTACCCCCCATGAGGTGGGGAACTAAGGCACAGCGTGAGGCCTAGTGCCTCAAAAGTATTGAATGCCCATGGGCATTAGGCACCTAAATCCCTTTGTAGCCCTGGGCCAAAGCAACTTGCCTGAGTTCCTGCAGGAAGAGCTGGGAATTGAGTCAGGTCTCCAGCCATGGCCTTAGCCACACCTCCGCCCTTCCGCGAGCAGCCGCGGGCCGGGAACCGTTCAGCACACACGGTCTCCAGTAACTATGTTAGTGGCTTCCAGCTGGGCTGTCCCTAGCCATTTGGGTGCCCTATCCAGCCCCCCCGCAGTGGGGCTGTGTGGGGTCCCAGGCCTCCCCCTCCCCCCCACCAGGGTCTGGGAGGCAGGAGCTGTGTGGGGCCACTTTTGGGGGGCCCACAGGCCCAGAGTGGCCTGGGGGATTAGCGGAGAGCTGGGAGTAGCCCGCTCTGCTTCCCTCGCCCCGGCTCCAGCCGTGTGGCTCGAGGGAGGGGGTTTGGGGAAAGGGATCCCTCCCACACACACACTCACTGACAGCAGCGGGAAGCGGAGCAGCCTGGCCCCAGGCCGCCTTACTCTGCCAGTTCCCAGCCGCAGCACTCCGCTTCCCACCGCCGGTGAGTGCGGGGGGCAATCCTTTTGGAGGAGAGCGGGCTGGGACCGGGTTGCTCCACTTCCTGCCACTGCCAGTGAGTGTGGGGTCGCTGGGGAAAGAGGCTTGCGGAGAAGAGGTGGAATGGGGGCGGGCTGGGGACGGAGCAGGGGGGAAGGGGAAGAGGCAGGGCGGAGGGAGTTGTCTGGGCCCCCCCCAAGGATGGTCCTGCCCTTTCTAGTGGGCGCAGCCCGCGGCGGGGCTGGCCGAGATATAGGGCGGGTCACTGGGGCTGGGGCTGCTGCATGTGCAGCATGCAGCCGCCTAGTGACACCATGAAATTTGGGGCAATTTGGTGCCCCAAATTTCATGGTGCCTTATGCAGGCGTGTATGCCGAGGGACGGCCCTGGTTTCCAGCTCCCATAACCGTTGTCGGCTCGCCCCGGCCCCTGTTGTTTTGCAGGTGTGTTGGGACACCCTCAGGAGTGCGGTGAAATTCCTAAGGTGGAGCCAGCTCAGTGCCCATGTCCAGAAAAAGGAGCTTTGGCGAGGCTGTGACTGCCTGGTGAGGGAGCCCTCCATTGCCCGGCTCAGTGCCCACACCGAGCCCCAGCCCCGGGACCACACCTGGCCCTGGCTGTAGTCCCTCTGCGTGATCCCCCCGGCACAGGAAGGAGGGCTGAAAGCAGGACACTCCACAGATCTGGAACCTGGCCTGCAGGATGGAAAGGCCTTTAATAACCTTGTGCTCCCTTGTTCTGGCTCCTAGGTGGCGTGCTACAAGGAGAGGGCAGAAACCTTCCTTTGCCAGGCCATGGCCTTTGTGGAAAACCCGCAGGCTCCCATTAGAGAAGCGGCCATCAGGTTTCTAGGTAACCACAGAACAGAGGGGTCCCTTAAGCAGGGGGCTGGATCCAGTCCCAGGCTCTCCTCAGTCCCTGCCGGCAGCGAGAAGTAACCCCGGGCTCCTGATTGCCGAATGAAGGCTCAGGGGTGTCAGAAACCCGCAGGAGCAAGCTCACCCCAAACTGCCCTGATCGGCTGATGGGCCCCTCGAACCCCACTGCTCCCCATACAGTCCCCAGCCCCCCTCCCCCACCCCGCCATGGGCTCTTGGTAGTGGAACCTCAAGGCGCTATGCTCTCCTTTGGCAGCCAGCCCCACAGCCATCCCTGGGGCCTCGCCCTTCCCCTGGGGACTCAGGAGTGCGTCCTGGACAGCGAGGGGCAGGGGAAAGCCCCACTGCTTGGAGGGTGACAGACGCTTTGACACCCTCGCTGGGGACGCAGGGATGTGACGAGCTGTTTGTGTGTGTAGGGCTCACTGCCCGGCAGCTGGACCAGCAGAGCCAGGAGAAGTTGGAGGCCATCTGCAACGGTGAGCGGTGTCTGCTTTGAGCACTGAGCGCTAGAGGGACGAATGGCCCAGGGCCGCGGGCTGGGTTCAATCTCCGACGCCAGCAATGTGATCTTGGGCAAGAGCCACAAAGGGTTGCAAACTGTAGATCCCCAAACCCCTGATCAGCTTCCCCCTCACCCTGTGTTGTCTGCTGGTTGGCATGTGCCCAGGCACTTACCCTGACCTCAGAGCTGTGGCCTGGCAAATCCCCAAACTGGGCCTGAGCTGGCTGGCCTTTGCAGACGATTGCCCCCCCCCGACCCCACAACACAGCAAAGGTGGCGTCACCTCCAGGTGGGGTGCCTGGTGTCAAGCCACTGCTCCAAAGGAGACTGAGGTGACGTCCGGTCACCTACCTCCCTGCTGCGTGCCCGGACCCCTGGGCCAGCGCAGGGCAGAGCAGCGTCTCCTCCACATTTGTTGGGGAAAAGGGCTGGGGCGGGGGGGTGGGTGACATAGCTCAGGCTCCTCACTCCCAGAGCAGGTTCACAGCTGGGCCCCAACCAGAGCTAGAGAATGGCTGAGCTCCCTCCTCGGCATTTCCTGGAGGGCAGCAGGGCACCGGAAGTTAGGCGTAGCCTAACAATGCCCAAGCCCCCTTTGTGAATCTCCCCCTCTCTGCGCTTGAGTGCCCATCTGTGCACTGGGGGGAAGGGGGAGCATAAATACAGACAGGGATGAGACCATCAGATCCTGCAGGGACGGGGCAGTCCTAGAAATAGTGAGTGGATGGGGTTCATTGTGACTTCTTGCCTGTGTCTGGGGGCTCCCCCAGCTGTGGGAGGGCAGTGGGGATGTTTAGTGAGGGTTGGTGGTTGTTCCTGCTAGTCCCCTGCCTCCCGCCTCCCAGCCTGCTGCCTTCTTGTCACGGGCTGAGAGGTACAGTGCTGGCTTGGTCTGCCAGGGCTTTCCAGAGCACCATGGCTCTGACCTCCATTTCCTTCCTTTCAATCTTAGTCCTCAAAGGCTTGCAGCAGGACAGCAAGTCCTCTGTCAGGTGCCTGGCTTTGCAGACCACGCTGATCCTCAAGGCCTGCGAGAAACACCGTCCAGTCTGCGCCAGCCTACAGACACTCTTGCACAGGATGAGACTGTTGCATACAAGGGAGAACCCAGTCATTGAAGCTGCCCAGCTGCACGAGTAAAAGCCAGCCTCCCTACTCTGGGGGTTTGGTGCACCACAGCCCGCCTGGAGCAGGGTGGAACACATCATGCCGCACCATGGCTTTCTCCCCATTGGCCGCCTGCCCTGCCCAGCCACGTGAGTAGTTAACCACTCAATAGCTTTTATCACCATGTACTTTTTGACAGGTTTCCATGCCCCATGTAGAGTTTACGTCCCGCCCTCCGTCCCCGTTTCCGGTCGTGTACATTTTTGGCACCATCGGCCCTTTTGAACATTTCTTTTGTATTATTTTTCTGTGTTTGGCCGGGGGAAGGTTGCATGCTTGTGCTACAGTCAGGCAGGCAGAGCAACAGAAGGTCCATTTGCCTGGCCCTTGATCAGGGCGGGGCAGCAACCAAGTAGGCTGCCACTCCTGACGGTGGGGTGGCGGGGATAGGGGAACCCAGGTCCTCCCGCTCCACTGCGTCCCCGCCCAGGGCCCTAACAGCGTGCTGTGTTTTGACATATTTCGAGAAAAAGTATGAACGAGTAGAAAGAGAGGCTGTAGGGGGTTCGCGGCTCCCTCCCCATCCGTCTGGGCGGGAGACCACGCCCCTCGCTACGATACTTCCGGGGTACCTTGGTTCAGGGGAAATAGCTCAGTGTTCATGGTTCTGGCCTGCAGTCAGGCCGACCAACGGTCAAGAGTCTGTTTGCCCGGGGCCCTCATTCAGGACAGGGCTGCTGTCGAGTAGGGGCTCTGGCCTACAGTCAGGCAGGCAGAGCAGCAGAAGGTCCATTTGCCTGGCCCTTGATCAGGGCGGGGCAGCAATCAAGTAGGGGGGCTCTGGCCTACAGTCCGGCAGAGCCGTCGCAGTTTGCGGGAGGTTAGCTCTCTGGTGGGAGAGTCAGCACAACCTCTCGCGTCCTGGTTCAGGCAGGTGCCAGACCAATCAGGCATCCTGACAACCAAGTGGGGAGGCTGCTACTCCTGACGGTGGGGTGGCGGTGGTCGGGGAACCCAGGCCCTCTCGCTGTACTGCGTCCCATCCCAGGGCCCTAACAGCCGTGGAGCAGTCCGTTACTGCGTCAGTGGGGAAAATCCGACAGCAACACACTGGCCGGCTTGTAGTCAATAACACAGCTGAACCCAATTCGGCTGCCCTGGGCTCCTTGCTACACGCCCATGCCGTGTGTACATGGGTTCAGGGGTGGCAGGTTTGTAGAAATTTTGGTGCTGCCCAGAACCCGCCCCTACTTTGCCCCCCACCTGCCCAAGGCTCCGGGAGGGAGTTTGGGTGAGGAAGGACGTCTGGGGTGCAGGCCCTAGGCTTAGGCAGAGTGTTGGGGTGCAGGCTGCAGGCTCTGGGAGGGAGTTTGGGAATGGGAGAGGGTGCAGAGGGAGGGGGTGCAGGGCTGAGGGGTTTGGGAGGGGCTCAGGGCAAGAGTCGGGGTATAGGGGGTGAGGGTTCTGTTTTGGGCTGGGAGGTTTTGGGGGTTAGAGAGGCTCAGGGCTAGGGCAGAGGGTTGGGGAATGTAGGGAGATGAGGGCTCTGTCTAGGGCTGGAGATGAGGGGTTTGTGGTGTTGGAAGGGGCTCAGGGCTGGGGCAGAGGGTTGGGGTGTGGGGAGATGAGGGCTCTGTCTAGAGCTGGAGATGAGGGGTTTGTGGTGTTGGAGGGGGCTCAGGGCTTGCGCAGAGGGTTGGGGTATGGGGGGATGAGGGCTCTGGCTAGGACTGGGGATAAGGTGTTTGGGGTGTTGGAGGGGCTCAGGGCGAGGGTTGAGGGTGAGGTGGAGAGGTGAAAGCTCTGGCTGGGGGTGTGGGCTCTGGGGTGAGGCAGGGCTGGGGATGAGTTTGGGGTGCAGGAAGGCTGCTCCGGGATAGGGGCCAGAGAGGAGGACTCCCCCTCATCCCTTTCCCTGCCGGCAACAGCGAGCTCTGGGGGAGGACAGTGAGTGGCAGCCCCACCAGCTTCTCAGTGTCCCTGGCATCTGGCAGCCCCTCTGGGTCTCTGTCAGGATAGCGCTCTCGGTTAGGTCTGTGCTTCCACAGCGGGAAAGAGAGGTGATGCTCATCTGGCAGCTCTCTCCCATCTGAGCCGGAGGCCCGGCCTTTTATAGTGCCGCTTCCTGCCCCGCCCCTCTGCTGCCATGGGTGTCCTGGTTCTGCCCACCAGGGGGTGCTCCTAGCTCCCTCCCAGGCTGCCAGGGCAGGAGGCCACGCCCCCTCATGACAGAGGCCTTAAAGGAGTTTTAAAGGAAAGGAGTTTTAAAAAAAGAAAGATTGCTTAGCCTTAGAAGAAAAAAGAAAAGAAAGGTTATTTTAAATAGAAGGAAGAGGGGAAACTATAGAAAGCAACAAGAGAGAGGAGTGTGTTTTATAGATTAGTAAGAACATGGTAAAAGGTTATTGTTGTTGGGACTAAAAAATAATAAGAGTAAAAAAAATTGAAATCAATTTTAAAAAGCAAAGGCTCATTAAAGAAAAGAGGAAACTCTAAAGGAAGGTTGAGAAGGTCGGGTGAAAGAAATCACACGGCCGAAAAATGAGCTAGAGATCCTGTGTCAGTGACACAGGGCTGTGTAAAGTACAGAAAACAGAAAGAGAGAGAAAGATCCTTTTCTGTTACTAAGCAGAACACAGAGCTGTGCAAAAGAGAGAAAGATCCTTTTTTTGGTTAGTGAGAGAAGGAGAGTATAGAAAACAGGAAGAGATCCTTTTTGGTTAGTGAGACAAGGAAAGTATAAAGAAAAGGAGTCCTTGCGGCTCCTTAGAGACTAACAAATTTATCTGAGCATAAGCTTTCATGAGCATCCAATGAAGTGAGCTGTAGCCCACGAGAGCTTATGCTCAAATAAATGTGTTGGTCTCTAAGGTGCCACAAGTCCTCCTTTTCCTTTTGCGAATACAGACTAACACTGCTGCTACTCTGAAACCTGTCATTATGCAAGGAAAGTACAGCAACCTGCAGGGGGGGCGGAGGGGGAGGGGAAAGAGAACTTACCCTTCATAGAATCATAGAATATCAGGGTTGGAAGGGACCTCAGGAGGTCATCTAGTCCAACCCCCTGCTCAAAGCAGGACCGATCCCCAATTAAATCATCCCAGCCAGGGCTTTGTCAAGCCTGACCTTAAAAACTTCTAAGGAAGGAGATTCCACCACCTCCCTAGGTAACACATTCCAGTGTTTCACCACCCTCCTAGTGAAAAAGTTTGACCTAATATCCAACCTAAATCTCCCTCACTGCAACTTGAGACCATTACTTCTTGTTCTGTCATCTGCTACCACTGAGAACAGTCTAGAGCCATCCTCTTTGGAACCCCCTTTCAGGTAGTTGAAAGCAGCTATTAAATCCCCCCTCATTCTTCTCTTCCGTAGACTAAACATCCCCACTTCCCTCAGCCTCTCCTCAAAAGTCATGTGTTCCAGTCCCCTAATCATTTTTGTCGCCCTCCGCTGGACTCTTTCCAGTGTTTCCACATCCTTCTTGTAGTGTGGGGCCCAAAACTGGACACAGTACTCCAGATGAGGCCTCACCAGTGTCGAATAGAGGGGAACGATCACGTCCCTCGATCTGCTGGCAATGCCCCTACTTATACATCCCAAAATGCCATTGGCCTTCTTGGCAACAAGGGCACACTGTTGACTCATATCCAGCTTCTCGTCCACTGTAACCCCTAGGTCCTTTTCTGCAGAACTGCTGCCGAGCCATTCGGTCCCTAATCTGTAGCGGTGCATTGGATTCTTCCATCCTAAGTGCAGGACTCTGCACTTGTCCTTGCTGAACCTCATCAGATTTCTTTTGGCCCAATCCTCCAATTTGTCTAAGTCCCTCTGTATCCTATCCCTACCCTCCAGCGTATCTACCTCTCCTCCCAGTTTAGTGTTGTCACGGAGTCCCTGGGCGATGCTCTGGAACTGCTCCCCATGAAGCCAGTCAGGACTCTGGGGCAGTCGCCTTTCTGTGAGCAGCCTGTCTTCAGGACACACAGCTCACACAGCTTCCACCTTCCTGGGTCTGACCTCGGAGCATTCAGCATCCTCTGCCCCTCCGTGCGCTTCCCCCAGCGAGTCCGCTCAGGCGGGGCTCCTGGGGAAGCCAGAGGGTCCAGCACCCCAACTTCGCATTCAGATGTGACTCTCAGCCAGCCAGTAAAACAGAAGGTTTATTAGACGACAGGAACATGGTCTAAAACAGAGCTTGCAGGTGCAGAGAACGGGACCCCTCAGCTGGGTCCATTTTGGGGGCAGTGAGCCAGACAACCACATCTGCACTTCACTCCATGTCCCAGCCAGCCCCAAACTGAAACTCCCTCCAGCCCCTCCTCCTCTGGGCTTTATTCCTTTCCTGGGCCAGGTGGTCACCAGATTCCTTTGTTCTCCAACCCTTTAGCTTTCACCTTGCAGGGGGGGGAAGGGCCCAGGCCATCAGTTGCCAGGAAACAGGGTGTTGGCCATTCTCTGTGTCCAGACCCCTGCACACACCTGCCCTCTAGGGCTTTGCAATGATCATACACCCTTACCCCACCCCCTAGATACTTAAGAACTGCATAGGGGAAACTGAGGCACCCCCACAATATTCGGAGGAAACATTAAGAACAGGCCCACTTCGTCACATCTCTCCCCCCTTCGAGATCGAACTCAGTGGGGTCACTTTACCCGGTGACCTGGGGAAGTTCGAAGCCACCAATGTTCCCATGGATGCCCCAGCATCTCTCCCATTCCTTGGTAGGAGTTACACCAGGCCCTTCCAGTTTCACGCCCTCCCTTAGGTCGGGGGTGGTCGATAGCACTAGCAGGCTGCATGTGGGAAGGTTTCTGCAGCCCATGCCCTTTGGCCACCCCAAAACCCCAGGGGGTCAAACTGGGATTGGGTTTTCTCCCAGAGCTCCAGTCTGGAGGGCTGCAATTCGGGCTCTCTTGGTTAAGGGCCCCCATCTTGACCTGGGCCACATACTGTTCACTTACAGAACTAGCATGGAGACATCCCTTTCTCCACAACCTTGTCTCCCCAACAAGCTGGCCAAACACAGCCACTTGGTTATAGGACGGTATACCTTTCTTAACAGCTTTCACTCCATCTGAGACCTTCTCAAAGCTATCCACACTGGATCTTTCAACAGGAAAGTCAGTGGATCCATTCACAACAGAAAATTTCTGGCTGTTAGGAACTGAAACTTTCTTGATTAAATCATTTTCACACCCTTCAGTTGCAGTAAACTGCTTGCAAAGACTCCATGAGGATTCCTTTCCCTAGGGCATTTCTATGCAACAATTCACCCCTCACAGAAATTCTGCTCTTACCCTCTTTACCTAGGGCTTGCTCTAGGGGAACACTTTCCTGAGCAACAACAGACTCTTTCTGGGTCTCCCTTACATCCAGAATCACCTCTGGCCCATCAGGCGGATTCCTACACAATCCCCTTTCAGGCAAACTTACAGACTTCCTAGATAAAAGGTTAGAAGCATTCTCCTTCCCTTTGCCACACACAAGTTCAGGAATCTTTTCCTCCTTGCTACAGGTTTCCACACCCTCAGTAGGTAACACAATCACACACCTTCATGCTCTCCTTGTGCCCTGGCTAGGATCTCACCCTGATTAGACAGAGTTGCTCCACCCTTTCCAACAACACACTAGCAACAGGCAAAATACAAGCACCAGAATTGTCTGGTCTCGGGGATTTTATATAGACCCTAACTGGATGCGACCTAGTTACAGGGCCATTCTCCCGAGCAGACCCAAACTTAGGACCCTTCCCTTCCTGGGCTTTAGCTGAATCCAGAACCAGCTCTGAGACAACTGCACGACCCTCAACCATCACAGGCTGAAAGGCCCCTTCTGTCTGCTCCCCAGACCAAGAAGAGCCGGACACACTTTCTCCTTTACCAGACACACAGGTTGGGATCTCATTCCCTTTGTCCCAGCACACAAGGCTGGTCACAGACAACTGCTTGGAGATCAGGGTAGCTCCCTCCATAGGCAATTCAATACCCCTGACAGACAGAGACCCATTTCCTTCACTGTCCCAATTCTCCACCCAGCTAACAGGTAAGGTCCAGGGACTCTCATCTTCCACTCTCCTCGCCTTCCCACCCTGCTGATTGGACACAGCCATCAGATCACAAGGCTGCCTAGGCTCATCCAAACTTTCCTTACCAAGCACCTTGCCACTCCCCACAGATCCCGTGCCCTGCCTGTGTCTCCCCCACTCAGCTGGGGTCTCAGCTCCCACTGTGCTCAGCACTGCCCTTGCTGTCCCAGTGGGAGCAGGCCACTGCTTTCCTCAATGCATCAGAGCCAGCGAGAGTCCCCACTCTGGTGTGCAAGGGGGCAGGGAGCATCTCTCTGTCCCACCCAGCCCCAGGGGTCTGGTTACAGGCAGGCAGGTAGCCTGAGCCTAGCGGCTCCTCCCTGCTGCCAGCCAGGTCATCTGCATTTTCACTGACCATTCCCTCTCCGCCGATTGGTTCCCTGGATTCAAATTCAAACCCTTGGCAGTTACAGGAACAGGGCCTGGATCCTGTCCCAAAGAGACACAGTCACCCCACAACAGGGTCTCGCAGCTGGTGTCCTGGGGCACCCCAACGACCAGCCAGCCCCACTCCTCCTGGGTCTGCACAGGGATCTGGGCCATAGGCAGGGCGAGGGGCTTCGTCCCTGGGACCCTCACCCAGCTCACACAGCCCCTCAGCATCTGAGGCTGCACCACCCAGGGCCTGACACCAGTTCTCTCTGTCCCAGGATCTCGCCACCCCAGGAATGTCTCCCCATTGACCATCACCTTCCGCTCCCACTGGGGGTCCGAGGGGCCTGGCCCCAGGAAACTCCACACAGACATATAGGTTGGGGTCAGGAGTGGGAGCGTGTCCACCTCCCCACCCATCTGGCTGATGGAGTCTGTGGCCTTGGGACCCAGCAAGGGAGCTAGACACCGGGGCTTTTCCGCAGGGTCCCCTTGGTTCAAATCGCCAGCCTGCTCAAAGGCAGTGAGGTGGGCATCCACCCCCCCGCTCCTTAACTAGGGGCAGCAATTTAGTCTCGAGGTTCCCTGCGGAACTGGCCCCCCGGGATCTATCCCCACTCACCCCGGGGAGGTCCCCTAGGCCTCTCCACTCCCCCACCGCCAGTTCATGCTGCTGCCGCTTCTGCAGCTCTTTCTTGGGCTCTCGCTGTCTCCCACGGTCCTCTTGCTCTCTCGGACTCAGCTCCAATCCCGTCCGTCTCGATCCCCCGATGTGGAACCCGATCGTGAAGACCCCCGTCTGGTCGGGGACAGGAGTCTTGGCGATGCCTGGCTCCCACTCCAGCTGCTCCCAGATCCTGCGATAGCCCCATTTTGGGTCAGGAATCTGTTCCTTAGAGCGGTCATCCTCCTCCAGCTGCACAATTAACTCTGCTTTGGTGAACTTTCCAACGCTCAACCCTCTCTTTTTGCACAGGGTTACAATGTCCTTCTTAAGGAGACGGGGACAGGCCATCACTCCGCTCCTCCCAAGTTGTTGTGGACTCATAGGCCCGTGTGTTCTCAGCTCCCCACGGTTTCCAGGGAGAACCCCTAGTGTGCCAGCCCTTCTCGAGGTCACCACCTCTTTGCCAGGGTCGAGCTGCAGACTCCTCCGCCCCTTGGACTGGTCGCTGCAATCCCCAGGGGAACCCTGTTACTGCAAAAGTCCTTCTCTCTCCCTGCGCCAAGCTGCAGGCTCCTCCGCCCCTGAGACTGCTCACTGCAGTCCCCAGGGGGACCCCATTACTGCACAGTCCTTCTCGCTGGTCACACACTCCCAGGGGTTAACCGCCCCCCGAAACCGCTCCTCTCTAAGCCTTCAGCAGGCCTGGTCCTCGGCGATCCCCCTTTGTGTTACTGCTCCCCAGTCACTTACTGCAGGAAGCGCCATCCACGGGGTGCAGTACATCCCACCGCTGCCACCAGTTGTCACGGAGTCCCTGGGCGATGCTCTGGAACTGCTCCCCATGAAGCCAGTCAGGACTCTGGGGCAGTCGCCTTTCTGTGAGCAGCCTGTCTTCAGGACACACAGCTCACACAGCTTCCACCTTCCTGGGTCTGACCTCGGAGCATTCAGCATCCTCTGCCCCTCCGTGCGCTTCCCCCAGCGAGTCTGCTCAGGCGGGGCTCCTGGGGAAGCCAGAGGGTCCGGCACCCCAACTTCGCATTCAGACGTGACTCTCAGCCAGCCAGTAAAACAGAAGGTTTATTAGACGACAGGAACATGGTCTAAAACAGAGCTTGCAGGTGCAGAGAACGGGACCCCTCAGCTGGGTCCATTTTGGGGGTAGTGAGCCAGACAACCACATCTGCACTTCACTCCATGTCCCAGCCAGCCCCAAACTGAAACTCCCTCCAGCCCCTCCTCCTCTGGGCTTTGTTCCTTTCCTGGGCCAGGTGGTCACCAGATTCCTTTGTTCTCCAACCCTTTAGCTTTCACCTTGCAGGGGGGGGAAGGGCCCAGGCCATCAGTTGCCAGGAAACAGGGTGTTGGCCATTCTCTGTGTCCAGACCCCTGCACACACCTGCCCTCTAGGGCTTTGCAATGATCATACACCCTTACCCCACCCCCTAGATACTTAAGAACTGCATAGGGGAAACTGAGGCACCCCCACAATATTCGGAGGAAACATTAAGAACAGGCCCACTTCGTCACAAGTGTCATCTGCAAACTTGCTGAGGGTGCAATCCACACCATCCTCCAGATCATTTATGAAGATATTCAACAAAACTGGCCCCAGGACCGACCCTTGGGGCACTCCACTTGATACCAGCTGCCAACTAGACATGGAGCCATTGAGCACTACCCATTGAGCCCGACAATCTAGCCAGCTTTCTATCCACCTTATAGTCCATTCATCCAGCCCATACTTCTTTAACTTGCTGGCAAGAATACTGTGGGAGACAGTGTCAAAAGCTTTGCTAAAGTCAAGGAAGAACACGTCCACCGCTTTCCCCTCATCCACAGAGCCAGTTATCGCGTCATAGAAGGCAATTAGATTAGTTAGGCATGACTTGCCCTTGGTGAATCCATGCTGACTGTTCCTGATCACTTTCCTCTCCTCCAAGTGCTTCAGAATTGATTCCTTGAGGACCTGCTCCACGATGTTTCCAGGGACTGAGGTGAGGCTGACTGGCCTGTAGTTCCCAGGATCCTCCTTCTTCCCTTTTTTATAGATGGGCACTACATTAGCCTTTTTCCAGTCGTCGGGGCCTTCCCCGATCGCCATGAGTTTTCAAATATAATGGCCAATGGCTCTGCAATCACATCCTCCAACTCCTTTTGGACTCTCAGATGCAACGCATCCGGCCCCATGGACTTGTGCTCGTCCAGCTTTGCTAAATAGTCCCGAACCACTTCTTTCTCCACAGAGGACTGGTCACCTCCTCCCCATGCTGTGCTGCCCAGTGCAGTAGTCTAGGAGCTGACCTTGTTCGTGAAGACAGAGGCAAAAAAAGCATTGAGTACATTACCTTTTTCCACATCCTCTCTCACTAGGTTACCTCCCTCATCCAGTAAGGGGCCCACACTTCCCTTGACTTTCTTCTTGTTGCTAACATACCTGAAGAAACCCTTCTTGGTACTCTTAACATCTCTTGCTAGCTGCAACTCCAGATGTGATTTGGCCTTCCTGATTTCACTCCTGCATGCCCGAGCAACATTTTTGTACTTCTTCCTGGTCATTTGTCCAATCTTCCACTTCTTGTAAGCTTCTTTTTTGTATTTAAGATTAGCAAGGATTTCACTGTGAAGCCAAGCTGCTCGCCTGCCATATTTACTATTCTTTCTACACATCGGGACGGTTTGTCCCTGTAGCCTCAATAAGGATTCTTTAAAATACAGCCAGCTCTCCTGGACTCCTTTCCCCCTCATGTTATTCTTCCAGGGGATCTTGCCCATCAGTTCCCCGAGGGAGTCAAAGTCTGCTTTTCTCAAGTCCAGGGTCCGTATTCTGCTGCTTTCCTTTCTTCCTTGTTTCAGGATCCTGAACTCGACCATCTCATGGTCACTGCCTCCCAGGTTCCCATCCACTTTTGCTTCCCCTACTAATTCTTCCCTTGCTGCTGCCCCCGGGGAAAAGAGGGAGCTCCCAAGGCTCACAGCCCCCAGCATGGTTATCTCTGCCTCTCGGGCGGACCAATCAGAAACTGTTCTACAGCTGCATCATAGAATGCATTTTCCTGAACCAATCCTATCAACCCAAGATTTTTAAACAAGAGCCCTCTCCCTCCCCTCCCCGCCCCTCCCCTCACCACCCACCCCCTTTAACTGCCTTATTCTTATCTAAAAAAACAGGCCCCAAGCACCTTTCCCACTAGATAGATAGATAGATAGATAGATAGATAGATAGATAGATAGATAGATAGATAGATAGATAACCCCATTGGCTTCAAGGCCTTTTAAATTTTATGGGACTTTTCCCACTGGGGCTGACAAACAACAGAAATGATTTTCGGGGGTTTTAGAGAGTGTTCCCTGTTTTAAAATGTCACAGTTTAATTAGGGCTTGTCTACACTGCCACTTACAGCGCTGAAACTTGCCCCGCTCAGGGGTGTGAAAAAACACCCTCCTGAGCTGGAGCCGCGAGGACACTGCCACCTTAAAGCGTTGTCGCGGCAGTGATTTCACGTGGGCAGTGTAGACACCATCTTCAGAGTTTAAACCAGTTCGTGTTACAAAGGGGCCTCTTTATTTCACTACAGAACAGGGGAGTTCATTTCAAGGGTTACAAATGTGTTAACTAGATTGTGAATGGTAATATTGCTTTCTCTTTACCATTAACGTTCCTGTAAACAGGTGTTGATCTTACTAGTGTTCCGTAAAACTTGGCAGCCCCTTAGGTTTACATTTAGTTTTAATCCTCTGCCTTTGCTGCAAAAAAAAATTAAAAGCAGAAGGGCCTGCTTCAAATAGGTCAAATTTGGCCTTTGATTTACACTTAAAAAATGACTAGAAAAGAAAAATGTGGGGAGGGGGGCGACAAATACCTTATCTCTGGTTTAAAAAAAAAAGCTAACTGATTCACATAAGCTGCTTTTTCTTGTGTTTTGTAGAAATCCATACTTTCAAAACATGAGGTTTTTAACTGTACCCTGATTTTTAAAGCTTTCTTTACAATTTCAAGTTAACCAAAAAAAACCAACTTTCTCTTTTTGCATTCTTTGATATATTAAGTCCATTTAAACAGTTAAAAAAGAGCTTGTACCTGGGTCTCAGCACACGGACTGCAAACATTTAGAAACAAAGACAGTCTGATCATGCAACAAAAAATCATACTAAAATCCCTAAGTCATTAAAAACTTAATTTAACTTTAACAAATTACTTTTGTAAACTGCCTGTGGTTTTAACCCCGAGATGCTTCTTTATTTTACACTCTTAAGAAGTTCAAAGGGTGTCTTTTGAAAAGCAATCTGCTGTGGGTTCTTGTTTGTTTTAAATTCATATATGTTCTGGCCATCTTTACAGTGAAACAACTTTGGTTACAGGACATGCGAGCTAAACAGGGGAAGGCAGCTATTTTTAAATCCTGCTTCATGCAGATTTTCTATGACAGGCCTAAAGCAAACTTGTTTGTCCTGGTTTACATTTCAAAAAAACATGAGAAAAGAAGAAGAACGTATGTGTGTGTATGTTGGAAACAGAACAAGCCCCTTATCTCTGTCAGAACTTTTTCACATCAGCTGCTTTTTCTTCTTTTTTGTCTAAATCAAAACCTTAAAAACATGAGGGTTTTAACTGTACCCTGATTTTTAAAGCTTTCTTTACAATTTAAAGGTAAAGCTGTTTTGGTTTGGGTCTCTTTTTGTATTCTTTTATATAGTAAGTTTATTTAAACAGTTAAGAAAAAGATTTTGTAAATGGTGATATGGCCATTCCCATTTCTGTAACCAGGAGGCTTTGAAATCTACATGCCTATTTCCTTTAATTAACTTTACGGCCCTGGCTTTTGCTTAATGGTAACTAGACATCTTTGGAAAACAAACTGGCTAATTCAAAAATGCCCCTGTCAAACTTATTACTAAAATGCTTTTTGTCTTCTTAGAAACACAAAGTACAAATGAAAAAGCCTTTTTGCTTTTATAAAGCATTACTTTTAATACAGCCTCTAGACCCAAAACAAACACAGAAGTGTTGCCGGCACCCAGTGCCGAGAGGCTGAACAACAGCTTGAGTTGGTTCGTTACCCGGTGTGCTGCACCCAATAATCACAACGGGGTGGAGAAGCAGAAAAGTTTATTTGAAGCTTCAAAAAGGTACAGGGAGATTTGAATCTCAAATCCTGTACAACAGAGCAGGAAGTTACACAGGCTTTTATACATCCTTTTTCCCAGCATACTTATCCAATAGCAAGCTGCTCCAAGTATCCATATAGCCAGCCAATCCAGTTCCCAGCTAGTTCCCTGATTCTCTGTATCATTTGTTAAACTCTACATAAAGCTGCTTTATTCAGCATTGTTCTTCCATATCTCCCCTGTTTGGCCTTGCTTAGTTTCAGGCAGTCTGACTCTGCAACATACTGTTGCAGATTCTCAGCATAACTGCGGTGTGTGCCTCCAGGCGGGGGGGGCCAAGGACACTTGGGCCTAGCACGCAGAGCTGCTGCGAGTGCCTCCAGGCAGGAGGGGGTGGGCCAAGGACACCGGGGCCTAGTGCGAGGGGGCTTCGACACTCGTGGTCTTCCATCCCCTCGAGTTACCTAGTGGCCATGCCCCAGTGTCCCCAACAGAAGCATGTACTTATGTCTCAGCCCGTGGGTTGCAAACATTTAAGAACAAAAGCAGTCTGATAATGCAACAAAAATATAAAATGTTTAATAAGCTTAATATAACTTTCATCATGTGTTAAAACTGTTACTGCACTTTTAAAAGGTGCATTTTTATTCCACTCCAAAACACAGCCTTGTTTTTTTCCGGTAAACAGGAGGTTTAAAGTCATGGCACTGTTTCCTTAGGTCCTGTCTACGCTGGCAAGTTGCAGCGCGGTAAAGCAGCTTTCTGCGCTGCAACTGGTGAGGTATACGCACGGCCATGCCACTCAGGGCGCGGAAACAGGGCAGTTGCAGCACTTTAAAAAAAGCCCTGCACAGTTTAAAAAACTTTCTGCGCCAGGGCTACAGGCTGCGGTGCCAGTGTAGACACCGAGGTCGATTACGGCGCTGCGATTGGCCTCCGGGAGGTGTCCCACAATGCCTGCTCTCGCCTCTCTGGTCATCGGTTTGAACTCTACTGCCCAGCCCTCAGGTGACCATCCATCATCCCCACTCCATAAATTCCTTTGCCATTTTGAAAGTCCCCTTCCTGTTTGCTCAGTGATGAGTGCAGCGCATCTTTCCAGGTGGCCAGGCCTGCTCCACGCACCAGGCGATCCCCCTGCTTGGAGCTATGCTGAGCTGCTGGACCTCATCAGCATTTGGGGAGAGGAGGCTGTACAGTCCCAGCTGCACTCCGGACGTAGCAATTATGATACCAACTGTGACGTTATTGACTTGAACTGGGACCATATAGATCATTGTTGCAACCAAGGTCCTGTAGTGGCACCAAATCTTGTATAAAGGGGGGTCCAATAAGGTGTCTAAAGCAAGGTTACGGTTTGCTGGTTGTGACTGTGCTATCTATATGCTTGTGTCATTTTTGTATGTTAAGTTATAAGTATTGACTCGATACTGTCTGTGGTTCAAACTTGTACTATGCGTCTGGGTGACACCCCAGACAAGTTCAAAAGGAGGACTTGTGGCCCTTAAAGACTAACAAATTTATTTGAGCATAAGCTTTCGTGAGCTACAGCTCACTTCATCGGATGCAATGCCTAGCCTGCTTGATGGCCGATTAAGGACCATCAGCCACAAGCCTGAACCAAGAACTTGGCCATGACTGTATGTCATTGATTCCATTTCACCAATTCTAGCTCTCATCAATAGCTTTTTCCTTTTATGAACAAAACCTTTAGATTTTAGATTCTAAAGGATTGGCAAGAGCGTGATTTGGGACAAGATCTGATTTGTATATTGACCTGGGTCTGGGGCTTGGTCCTTTGGGATCAAGAGAGCCTTTTTTCTTTTCCTGGGGTATTGGTTTTCATAACCATTTGTCCCCATAACAATTGGTGATACTAGGAAACTGGAGTGTCTCAGGGAATTGCTTGTGTGACTTGTGGTGAGCCAGTGGGGTGAGACCAAAGTCTGCTCTGTTTGGCTGGTTTGGTTTGCCTTGGAGGTGAAAAACCCCCAGCCTTCGGCTGTAACTGCCCTGCTTGAAGCAGTTTGTCCTGAACTGGCACTCTCAGTCGGGTCCCGCCAGTACCAGCATCATTACACCTACGGACAGATTTCACGATGCATGACAGAAAGGGGCGATGACCGGGACACACGGCAGTTTAGGATGAAAGTGAAGGAGCTGCGGAACGCCGAGCACAGGGCACGGGAGGCAAACCGCCACTCCGGTGCTGCGCCTATGAGCTGCCGGTTCTCCAAAGGGGTGGACATGATACTCCGCAGCGACCCCACCTCCATTGCGAACACCACTGTGGATACTTCGGTGGCTCGCATGTCAGTTGAGAGTGGACCGAGCCAGGAGGAGGAAATCTTGGACGAGGATGTGGAGGGGGACCCAGAGGCAGAAGATGACTCGGAGGTCAGAGATGCCTGCGGCCAGGAGCTCTTTTCTACCCCGGATGTTGGCGAAGCACAAAGAGGAGAGGAGGCCCCTGGTAAGTGGATTTGATTTTGGGACTCGCTGAAGTGGGTTGTTGGGGGCAGGAGGGTTGCAGAAAGCAGGCTTGTCTCCCACCACATGCCACCCTGCCAGAAGCAGAGGGGTGGGACAGGAAGCGGAACTATAAAAGGCCGCCCCTCCAGCTGAGTTGGGAGAGAGCTGCTGGAGGAGCAGGACGTCTTTTCCCTGCTCCCCTAATGGAGAGCGCTATCCTGACAGAGAGCCAGAGGGGCTGCCGGCGCTGCCAGATGCCGGGGACTCCAAGGAGCTGGTGGGGCTGCCATTAGCCGTCTACCCCAGCGAAGCGAACAACAACCCTGGGACCCATGTACACACGGAATGGGTGTGTAGGAAGGAGCCCAGGGCAGCCAAATTGGGTTCAGCTGTGTTATTGACTACAAGCCGGCCGGCGTGTTGTGATCGGATTTTCCCCGCTGACCCAGTGGCGGACCACTCCGCTGCTGTTTAGGGCCCTGGGTGGGGACGCAGTGGAGCGGGAAGGCCTGGGTTCCCCTACCACCGCCACGCCACCGTCAGGAGTGGCAGGTTCTCCACCTGGTTGTCAGGAGGCCTCATTGGTCTGGCACCCGCCTGAATCAGGACGCCAGACGGTTGTGCTGACTCTCCCACCAGAGAGCTAACCTCCCCTAGACGGCGACAGCTCTGCCGGACTGTAGGCCAGAGCCCCCCTACTTGATTGCTGCCCCGCCCTGATCAAGGGCCAGGCAAATGGACCTTCTGCTGCTCTGCCTGCCTGATTGTAGGCCAGAGCCCCTACTTGACTGCAGCCCTGCCCTGAATGAGGGCCCCAGGCAAACAGACTCTCTACCATTGTTCAGCCTGACTGCAGGCCTGAACCATGAACACTGGGCTAATTTTCCCCTGAACCAAGGTACCCCGGAAGTATCGTAGCGAGGGGCGTGGTCTCCCACCCTGATGGACAGGGAGGGAGCCGCAAACCCTTTACAGCCTTTCTTTCTACTTGTTCATACTTTTTCTCTAAATATGTCAAAACACAAGAACGCAACCTTCCCCCGGCCAAACACAGAAAACAATACAAAAGAAATGTTCAAAAGGGCCGATGGCACGAAAAACGTACACGACCGGAAACGGGGACGGAGGGCGGGACGTAAACCCTACACAGGGCGCGGAAACCTGTCAGAAAGTACACGGTGATGAAAGCTCTCAAGCAGTTAACTAGTCACGTGCAATCCCCCCTGTACATAGCAATTCCCCCTGTACATGGCAATCCTCTGTTTCTTTTTGATGTATTGTTCTGCTTTTATTTGATATATTAAATAACTGTATTTACAGTGATATATTGAGGTATAAACGATCTACACACCTTGTCCTGTACAGAGCACACAGACGGCTCCCCTGGATCTCACAACCCACACAGGGAGAAAGCTGTCGCAAGCGTCGGCATCTCCAAAATCGTATCAGAGCAAGAAAAGGCACCTGCTATTTCCCACCCTTGTACAGTGTAGACACGGGGTGAGGGCGAGACTCAGTGACCCCGGTTAGTCCTGCTCCATCTCTGCCGTCTGGGTTTCCATCGACAGCTGTTCACACTCGAAACGCAGGGCGGGGTGAGGTTCGCCCATCAGCCAAAGAACCTTAATGTAAAGCAGCGCGCTCCTGCCAGTGCCCGTGGCAGATCCCCCATTCGAAGGGTGTGATCATTTCCACCCTGAGATGGACGAGACCTCGTGTCCTGGTGTTAGGGAGCGCTGTGCTCTGTACCCCACATATCCCCCCTCTCCCTGCCCCCCAGCCTGGTGTTAGGGGATGCTGTGCTCCGGATCCTACATATTCCCCCAGCTTCCAGGCCCCCTGGCTGGCGTTAGGGGGCGCTGTGCTCTGTACCCTACACCCCCCATCTCTCAGCCCCCCTGCCAGGTGTTAGAGGGCGCTGTGCTCTGTATCATATGCATTTCCCAGCCCTCCTGCCCGGCTTTAGGGGGTGCTGTGCTCTGTACCCTACACATCCCCAGCCCCCAGCCTGGCGTTAGGCAGTTTCTAGTGTCTGTGAACTTACTGCATGTACCGGAGTCTATCGGCGCATGCTGGGTGCCACACACCGTGGGTATGGACAGGGCCCGACGCTGGAACCTGACCTGAAGGTGGGATTGGCCACTGTCCTGGTGGTTAGGACACAGGCAGGTAGTAGAGGGGCTCCGTGCGGGGACCCGATTCTGCCTTTCTGTCTGGCCGATCCCTTCTAATGAGCTTGAACCTGCCCATCTCCCCAGACTCAGCATAGCACAGGACTTGGGGGGCACCTGCTGGCACAGTGGCCTCAGTCCCCACCGTACAGGCAGGGGTCATTCAGCTGGTGATAGCCCTTCTCTCAAGCCCCCAAGCACCTGTGTGTCATGGCTGCCTGCAGGAGTTCAGGGCCAACAACTGCCTGGGGGGAGGCCTGGCTAGACAGGGGCTCAAACCGGGGAGTGTCAGTTTGGATCCCCAGCTAGCCGTAGGGGTGCAACACGGCGGGGGGGGCGGGGAAGAGATCAACTCCAGCTGGTTCATCATAAACCATGTCCCTGAGGCCTCTGTAGAAATGGGGATGTTCCCCTGGCAGTATGCAGGTGCGAAGGACTTGAGAGGGAGGTGGCAGACGTGCCTTTTTGATGGCGGTCCCTGAGCACACGGGGAGAGCAGGGGTCCAACGTCTGTTGGCAAATGTTTGTTGGCAAATGTCTGCGACTCACAGGCCCTGGGTGCACACACCCCTACAAAGGAACGTGTACAGGCCCAGCCCAGCCTGAAGAACACCAGCTCCTGTGTAAGGGAAGTCACCGTTTTTTTCACAAGAGCGGGAAACTGACGTTGGATAAGCCAGGAACTCCTGATGGGCACTTTCGTCCCTCCGGGAGACCAACCTATCTAGCACAGAGAATGGAGGGACATAAAGGCTGAGCTGAAGCTAGATTCCTGCTCTCCAGGATGCTGGGGTGCCCTCATGCTTGAGCTGAAGACAGCCTGGGGGTTCCCAGCATTGCCCTCCTGCGGTTTCTCTCTGGGAGCCCTCGCCCTGCACCCTGGCCTGTGTGTTCTCAGGAGGCTGCATGCTGCCAGGTGCACATCCCCAGTGCGGAGTCCCTGGATTAATGCCAGGGGACGGGGACTGGGACTCTGCTCCTGGCTCATTCCCAGGACGCTGGGAGTGTGAGTGGTGGAGCTGCCGGCTCTTGGAACCTCCCTTCCCAGCACAGGGTTGTCTCTGGGTGAAGCCCACCCCAGGAGCTGGCATTTGTTGGCCTCTTCCCCAGAGCGCTGGAGTCTCAGCCACTCCAGATCGGGGGGAGGGGCCAGCTGTGAATTGGGAGCCAGATCCGGGTTTAGATGTGAATCCGCCGGCGCTGCAGAGCGTTCAGATGTGGGGAGCCAGCTCCAACCTGCGCCAGATCACAAAGTGCCACTTCAGCCAGCTGCCTGCCAGGCTCTGGCCGCGCCCCGTGTGGAGCTGCAGCTGGGCTCTCCACAGCTGGGTGCTGCTCCTCCTCCCTGCTGGCCAGCCGGCCGCAGCTCCTCAGCACCTGCCCGCTCAGCCCCACCTCCGCGCTCCTGCCTCCCCAATGTCCTCCCTGGTGCTGCGCCGGGCCCCCTGCACCTGGCCTGTCAGTGCCCAGCGGGGCCGGAGCCAAGCACCCCCTGGAGCCATGTGTCAGGCCCTGAGTCCCTCCTGTGCCGGGCTCCCGCCAATCCACAAGCCAGGAACAGGCCCGTGACTCCCGGAGCAAGTATTTCAGTCTCACAGCAGCAGCCTCGCTCCACCCACGCCCCGGCCTCCTGAGTCCAGCTCCAACCCCGAGGCCTGACCACCTCCCCACCTTCGCTGACACCATCACTTCCAGAGGGAATGGCACTGAGGTTGCCGGGGGAACAGGCATTCTCCAGCTGCTCGGAGCCATTGTTCCATTCACCAGGACAGTCCCGTTGGGGACACTGGGGCATGGCCACT
The DNA here is from genome assembly GCF_965140285.1 of Lepidochelys kempii. NCBI lineage: Eukaryota > Metazoa > Chordata > Testudines > Cheloniidae > Lepidochelys > Lepidochelys kempii. Next base: position 10,164,738 of record NC_136402.1, read on the forward strand.
AGGTAACTCGAGGGGATGGAAGACCACGAGTGTCGATGAAGCCCCCTCGCACTAGGCCCAGGTGTCCTTGTGTTGGGGACACTGGGGCATGGCTGCTAGGTAACTCGAGGGGATGGAAGACCACGAGTGGCGATGAAGCCCCCTCGCACTAGGCCCAGGTGTCCTTGGCCCCCCCTCCCACCTGGAGGCACTCGCAGCAGCTCTGCGTACTAGGCCCAAGTGTCCTTGGCCCCCCCGCCTGGAGGCACACACAGCAGTTATGCTGAGGATCTGCAACAATATGCTGCGGAGTCAGACTGCCTGAAACTAAGCAAGGCCACACAGGGCAGATATGGAAGAACAATGCTGAATAAAGCAGCTTTATGTAGAGTTTAACAAATGATACAGAGAACCAGGGAACTAGCTGGGAACTGGATTGGCTGGCTATATGGATACTTGGGGCAGCTTGCTATTGGATAAGTATGCTGGGAAAAAGAATGTATAAAAGCCTGTGTAACTTCCTGCTCTGGGTACAGGATTTGAGATTCAAATCTCCCTGTACCTTTTTGAAGTTTCAAATAAACTTTTCTGCTTCTCCACCCCGTTGTGATTATTGGGTGTAGCACACCGGGTAACGAACCAACTTCAGCTGTTGTTTAGCCTCTTGGCACTGGGTGCCGGCAACAGCTTTTGGCATCCCTGGGTGGGCGACGAGGCTGCAATTTAGCCTTGCCCGGACCCCTCCTGGAGGTCGAGGATTGCAGAGAAAACCGACGCCCAGCGCGCACCGGTGAGTTCATCGGGGGCCTCGGAGGAGACACGATTTGATCGACCCCGGAGGACACAACGGTGCAACGCACTCATATAGTGGAGAAGCAGTTGTGGACAGCGGTGAAGAACCGGTCCCTTAGATGTGGGGGAGGAGCAGCTGCAGGCCACCGTGAAGAGCCGGTCCCTTGGATAAGATAGGAACCTTTTAAAATCCGGATTATATGCTCTGTTGGAACCTGGGGACGCCCAGAGTTACCCTGTAGGTATGGGACAGGGACAGAGCTCAGAGGTTAGGGCACGATGTACGCCCCTAGAGTGCATTCTAGCAAACTGGAAGGTATTTGGTGCGGATCCAATGACTAAGAGCCAATTAAAATGATTCTGTACAGTTGACTGGCCTCAATATCAACTAGAGGACCAGGAGTGGTGGCCACCAGGAGGGTCAATTAATTACAACACGATCCTCCAATTAGTTTTGTTTTGTCAGTGAATGGGTAAATGGAATGAATATTTGTATGCACAAGCGTTTATGGCTTTAAGAAATAGAAAAGAGCTGTAATTCTGCAAAGTTGTAATTTGACTCCGACTGGTTCGGTAGTAGCTAATGTTAGTCCCCAGACCCCCACCCCCACTGTAATGGCAGAGCCGGTGTCCCCTTCGGCCCCCACATCCCCACCTTATAAGGCTAGGATGCCTCGGGTTACAGAGATTGCCCCCTCGGTGGGACTCTATCCTTTGCTTACCGAGACTGTTGTGGCTTGCCCAGGGGCAGACGGACGTCAGGCTACCACTATGCAAGTTTACACCCATGTGCCATTCAATCCAATAGACTTAGCAGCTTTTAAAACACAGGCTGGGGAATTCTCAACGAACCCAAGCAGGTTTATTTCAGTCTTTGAGGGGTGCCTCAGTAGTCACAAGCCGCTTGAGACGACTGTAATATCCTCCTGAGAACCCTGTTGTCTGAGGTGGAGAGGGATCAGGTTACAGCTAAGGCAAGGGGAGCGTCAGCTTTCAAGCGAAAAAAAAAGAAGAAAGGAAGCTATCTGTCAAGTTACTCTCCAAGTAATTGTAAGCGGCTCAGGACATTTCTGGGTATGGCAGGCTTTTGCAGGATATGGATCCCAGAGTTTGGACTGTGGGCTAAACCCCTGTACGACTGTGTAAAAGGAGCGGATCATGACCCCTTCTATTGGACTCCAAAGGCTGACAGGGCATTTAAAATCCTGAAAAGAAAATTGATGGAAGCCCCGGATCTGGACCTGCCAGATCTCTCTAAGCCGTTTCAGTTGTATGTACATGAATGAAGGGGGGTGGCCCTAGGAGTGCTCACACAGCTGTTAGGAGCATGGAGACATCCCGTGGCTTATTTTTCTAAGCAATTGGATCAGGTTGCAAAGGGTTGGCCGGCATGTTTACGGGCGGTCGCAGCTACTGCCCTAGTGCTTGAGGAAGCGGAGAAGCTAACATTGGGAGGGGTTATGCAAATCTATACTCCGCATATGGTCCGAGCCTTATTGGATGCAAAGGGAGGGCTTTGGCTCACCCAGGCTCGGATTGCTCGGTACCAGGCTAAGCTGTTAGAGAACTCTGAAGTCACCTTACAGCCTTGCCCCTCCCTTAACCCAGCCACTCTCTTGCCAGAAACAGAGGAACAGAAACATGACTGTTTAGAGATCATAGATGTCCAGTACTCCAGCCGTCCGGATTTAAAGGATGTACCCCTCCCAAATGCAGATTATGAGTGGTACACTGATGGTAGCAGTACTGTAATAGATGGGCAAAGGAGGGCGGGTTATGCTGTTGTGACCCTCCATGACACTGTGGAAGCTGAAGGTTTGCCTGCTGGGACCTCTGCCCAGCTTGCCGAACTAATAGCCCTGACCCGTGCACTTGAACTGTCAAAAGGAAAGCGGGTCAACATTTTTACTGATTCAAAGTATGCTTTTGGTGTGCTGCATGCTCATGCTGGCCTATGGAAGCAAAGGGGAATGCTGACAGCCCAAGGCTCCCCAGTCAAGTACGGGCCCCAAATCCTCCGGCTCCTAGAAGCCGTACAACTCCCCTCGGAAGTGGCGGTGGTACACTGTAAAGCCCATCAAAGGGAGGATCAAGATGTGGCCAGAGGTAACACCCGGGCAAATAGAAAAGCTAAGCATGCTGCCACCCTGCCATCCCCTCAGGCTGAGAACGCCCATATGCATGCCCTTATCCCATCAGTAGGGGAGCTTCCAACCCCTCAGTACTCTGGGGAGGAGAGACAGCTAACTGACAAACTCGGTCTCCGGGAAAAGGAGGGATGGCTCCATTCCCCAGAAGGGAAAATCCTCTTACTAAAGGGCCTAATCCGGCCAGTGCTGCAGAAACTACATCAAACCACTCATGCTGGTAGGGAAGCACTTATCCAGCTAATGGGAAAATACTTTATCACTTCCGGACTCCGACCCCTGGCTGCCCAGGTACAGACGGACTGCTTAGTCTCCCAAAAGAATAACCCCCGACCGGGACATCCTGTGCCACCAGCTGCCCTAGAACCCACTCCGGGCCCTGGACAAGTGTGGCAAATAGACTTTACCGAGTTTCCCCGGACCCAAGGGTTCAAATATCTCCTTGTTATAGTGGATCGGTTCAGCGGATGGCCAGAAGCCTTCCCATTCCGTAACTGCACTGCCAGGACAGTGGCCCTCAAGTTTGTTAAGGAGATCATTCCTCGCTTTGGACTCCCCCTGTGGATGGAATCTGACAATGGGACACACTTCACGTCAAAAATCATTCAAAGCATCTCACATGCCTTACAGATCCCTTGGAAACTCCATACGCCCTGGAGACCACAAGCCAGTGGGGTAGTGGAGCGTACCAATCAGACCCTTAAACGGCATCTCTCAAAAGTGTGCCAAGAAGCCTCACTGCGATGGCCTGATGCTTTGCCCCTCGTCCTACTCCGTATCCGCGTTCTCCCAAAGGGTAGATTAGGGCTCAGTCCCTTTGAAATTATGTTTGGAAGGGCATGGCCTATGAATGGCACCCCGGTTCTGTCAGGGGAATGGGAGTTGGGTAATGTTTTTTTGTCACAGTATATGTGTTCCCTGTCTGCTGGTCTCTTGTCTATTCACAGGTATACCAAGGTTTCCCAGCCTCTCCGCTTGGACTCTCCCGTCCACTCCTTACAGCCCGGTAACTCTGTGCTTGTTCGCACCTGGAAAGACGAGCCTCTCCAGGAAAAGTGGAAAGGACCCTATACCGTCCTGCTGATCTCCCATACAGCGGCAAAGATTGAGGGCCACAAGAACTGGATCCATCACTCTCGTCTGAAGGCAGTAACCGTCCCCTCGTCAGCAGAACAGTGGACCGTCCAACCTGCTGACTCCTCAGCTAGTGACGATCTCGGGCTAAAGCTACTGTTTAAAAGACACAAATAGCGGGCACCTTAATGCTAAAATGGGCCCACCCAGGTATTGGAGATCCTGGGTTGGGAAGACTCTGGTCATAATTAATTGGGTAACATTGTTATTCTCTGTATTGGTATTTCCAAACTGTGCATATCGGGAGCATAACTCCTTTGTTTTGCTTGCGCACCATGTTGCTAATTTAACAAACCAGACTGATTGCTGGGTATGTGCTCCAACTCCACTATCCCCCAAAACGGGAATGCCCCTTGACATGCTGCCCTTGACCCTAGCAGAATTAGCCACCACCAAAGAGCAGGAAAGAACGGACTCACCGTTCTGGAACAAGACCTCTTTACAGCAAGCCACCTATCAGGACCAGGAGTATTCAGTTGCAGTACTCACTGAGGGAGTGTTATGTTTTACCCAAAACCAATCTGATCCCTATGGGCATCCTGTGGGAAAGAGCTCCTGTGTTATTACACAGTGGGCTGATTGGTATTGGATAAAGACCAAAAGGGGAAGCCAGCAGTGTGGGTGTAATGGTTCCTCCCCTTTTAGGGAAACTCTTACAAATAATCGTACCACAAAAGAAAAGTTTGGAAATATAACTTGCCGTCCAGTTAATATCTCCAATGTAGCAAGCCAATGGTGGGTTTGTAGTGGTCCCTATGGCGAGTGTAATTTGAACGGCACAATTAGAAATGCCCCCACTTGTACCCAATCAAAAAAATAAGATGCCCCCTTAGGGGCATATAAATTGTTGAAAAAAGCCGCCAAAGCAGCCTTAAATATCCCAGGAATCCCCTTAAGAAACAGTCCTTACTGGGCCCTACAGGGTCACTATTTTGTATGTGGCCGAAAGGCTTACAAGGTGCTGCCAGCCAACTGGACAGGTAGCTGTTATATAGCTCATGGAGTTCCTCATCTTTCCATAACTGCCACACTGCCCAAAGGAAAGATTAGAAATGCCCGAGACACCTCTGTTGAGTCACGAGAAAAGACCCTGCGGCGACTGACTAAGGCATTGGAGGGCAAGATGAAGAATCCCCTCACAACCGAGAAGCTTGTAGGGTGCTCTGTACTGGGAATAGCGCCACTGTTTACCGGACCAGCCATGGCATGCATAGGCCGCTATACTATAAGGCTGCAGATGGTACTTGAGAAGGTGGCCTTAGAGTTAGAGGACTCGGACTCAGTTAGTGATTTAGGGTCAGCAGTAAAAACATTAAATAAAGAGGTACAGCAGCTCAGGACGTTTTCCCTCCAAAACAGGCTGGCTTTGGACTATCTCTTGGCATCCCAAGGAGGGGTTTGTGCCCTCGTGGCGCCCCGATGGTGTGTATATGTAAATGATAGCAGTTATGAGATCTATGAAAAGGTGGTACAGGCTGAGGCCCATGCCCGAGCCGGAGCACAGGTTGCCTATACTGCCCCAGAGAACGATTGGTTGCAAACCTTGTTTTCAGGCTGGGGTTTGTCGTCTTGGCTTGGTGGTTTATTTAGCCTGCTATTGAAAATTCTCTTTCCTGTATTGCTTGTATTACTGGTATTATGCTGTGCGGTATCATATGTCAGGGCCCTTTTGCAAAAGTTAATAAGTCATTCTCTTCAGGGCTATCACAAAGTGCTTATGCAAAGTCCTATTGTAAAGAAATAAGTAGCCCAAGTGAGAAAACTCAGAGCCAAGGCTGTTGAGTGTTCTCAAAGAGGGGAGTTGTTGGGGACACTGGGGCATGGCCGCTAGGTAACTCGAGGGGATGGAAGACCACGAGTGGCGATGAAGCCCCCTCGCACTAGGCCCAGGTGTCCTTGGCCCCCCCTCCCGCCTGGAGGCACTTGCAGCAGCTCTGGGTACTAGGCCCAAGTGTCCTTGGCCCCCCGTGCCTGGAGGCACACACAGCAGTTATGCTGAGAATCTGCAACAACATGCTGCAGAGTCAGACTGCCTGAAACTAAGCAAGGCCACACAGGGCAGATATGGAAGAACAATGCTGAATAAAGCAGCTTTATGTAGAGTTTAACAAATGATGCAGAGAATCATGGAACGAGCTGGGAACTGGATTGGCTGGCTATATGGATACTTGGGGCAGCTTGCTATTGGATAAGTATGTTGGGGAAAAGGATGTATAAAAGCCTGTGTAACTTCCTGCTCTGTGTACAGGATTTGAGATTCAAATCTCCCTGTACCTATTTGAAGCTTCAAATAAACTTTTCTGCTTCTCCACCCCATTGTGATTACTGGGTGTAGCACACCGGGAAACGAACAACTCAAGCTGTTGTTCAGCCTCTCGGCACTGGGTGCCAGCAACAGCCTGATGCCAGGACAGTCCCCCTGAACTCTGGAGAGGACTAGAGGTGCCTTAGGACACCTACCATGCAGCTGCTGGAGAGTCAGCAGGAGACATTGGGTGAGGACTGGAGCCCCCCAGGGCAGAGGCCATTCAGGAGACCCAGCGTGGGGGGAATCAGGCCTGGGATTCTCTGCAGCGGCTGCTGCCACACAGGCCTTGGAGACAGGAGCTGCGAAACCCCCACAAAGCGTTGCCCTGGCACAGAGCTCTATAGCACTGGGACCCCGAACGCGTGAGCCGCAATCCAGCAGGGCCTTGCGCCAGCCTCACCCTCTCCCATTGCCCCGCTCTGGGAGGCCAGAGCACAGTTCACAATTTAGCACGGACCAGCTGCAAGGATCCTGGCGGGCCCTGGTAAGGTTGGAGCAGCATTTTCAATGTTGGGGAAAAGCGAGATCTGTGCAATAGGCAACGTAGCTCCATCTGGGCACCAGCCAGTTCCTGTGCCCCAGAGAGCTCCCACTGAACCAGGGACGAAGGGGGCAGGAGGTGGAAAGGGAAGGTGCCATCCTGGCACCCAGGAGACCCATGTTCATTTCCCAGCTCTGCCACAGATGCTCTGTTTATCTTCGAGCAAGTCCCTTATTCTCTCTCTGCAGCGGTTCCCTGTCTGTACAGTGGGGGTAGCAGCCAGGCCCTGCCCTGAAGGGGGCAGATAGAATAAATGCAATCGAGGTTGGGCAGTGCTCGGATGCCAGGGGGATGAGGGCCAGGATGGTGCCTAAGACAGACCGAAAGCAAGGGGGAGCTACAGAGCCGGTGGTGAGAGGGGTTTGGCCTTTGACAATCTGCTCTGAGTGCCTGGGCTGCCAGACCCCAGGCAGCCACTGGCATTGCCAGATCTCCCTGATCTACACTGCTGCTGCTCTCCCTGCTTCTAGGAGTCACTGCCTCTCCCCAGGCCGAGAACCCCGCAGCAATCATCTCCTGGGGCTGCCGTGGCTCTGAGCGTTAGCAAGGCCTGGGACACAGTACAGGGGCGGGGCAGGGGGGGCTGCTATTAAAGCAGCTTCTGCGTCATTGCAGCAGTGGGAGAGGAAGCAGAGACGGGACCGTTTTCCATCCCGTGGCCAGAGCACCCGGCAGCTTGAGAAAGTGGAAAGAGCCGCTCAGGTGGGCTGGGAGCCGGGGGTGCGGAGAGTTCATGAATCCCCGTTCTGCACTGTCATGAGAAGGAGGAACCGGGTTGGAAGTGATCCTCCCACTTGGGGATCCAGAGACCCCCTGGCTCCAATAGCATGGACGCAGGGAGGGGCTCTGGCCTGGGGTCTGCAGGAGCTGGGACTAGAGGAGCCCACAGGTCCCTTCCGGCCTAACGTCTGCGACTGTGGGGTGCGGTGTTGGATCATATTAAAGAAGTTCTGTATTAAAATCACAAATGAGTTTGATTCCCAATAGTTTAAAGTCCAGGGTATTACTAATTAAGAGGTCTCTTGGTTTTTGGTGCTGTTTCTCTCCCTCTATGTGTGAAACCTGCAAGCTGCTAATTGTGTTCGTACATTCTAAGACAGAGTCTGTTCTCAAAGCAATTCACAGAGAGAGAGACTCAAAGCAATACTCGAACAACAGAAACAGCACCCAGAGACTCCCCGCCCTTTTGTTGTATTAACAATTGTGATTAAAATAGAGATAGAGGATGTATGTGGATGGATGCTTGGTGTGGATAATAACTGAATGATCAGGGAGGTGCCAGCCTAAGAATCCAGTGTCCATCCGCTGAAGAAGGCGTCAAGTGGAAATAACGAGAGGACCCCCGGAGGGCAGACTGGAATCCACCCAACAGCCTGAAGAATGGGAGAACCAAAGAACAAGATAACATCTAGCAGCTCGGAGCCCTCAGGAATGTGCTATCTGCTGATTGATTCAGCAACAGCATGATGAAGGAATTCCCATAGACTGGCATAGGAAGAAATTCCTATAAAAATAGACTCTAAAAAGTGAGAACTTTGGGGTCTGATTCTGCAAACCAACTTCCAGGAGCATCAGATGACCATCTGACAAGGCCCTGCTCTCTCCTCATGTCCAGGCCACCTGGCCAGTGGCTTGGCATGAGCAACTCTAAGGCTGGTAACTATGATAACAACCTTGCAGAACCTGTGTGTGTGTGTTTGTATGAATGAATGTGTGACTAAATATGAGATTGAATGGAATGTTATAGCTATAACTAAGTGCTTACTATGATTCTTTCTGTATTCACAATAAATGTGGTATTTTGCCTTTTTCGCTTTCATGAGATCCTGTTGGTTTTTATTTTATTGGTATAACAGCGGAATGTCCCTCCCATGACCCCGGTGGGGAAGGACAGGCTCTAAAGCCTTGGCGAGGCCAGAGCAAGTCTGGGCTGGGGCATCCCATGGCTGGGGAGTCACACATTGGCTGGTCTGTGACTCGCCTGCCCATTGTGACACGCCCCTGCTGGCTGGCACAGCCTCATCCCCTCACTGCCAGGCTTGGCTCTGGCAGAGCGAGAGCTGGCAGCTGCCGCTGGGGAACGCTGAGCCAGCAGTTCCAGCTCCGCCACCGGCAGCAGAAAGTGGGTGGCCCATTTACACGCAGGCTTCTGCCCACTCCTGACTCCAGGTAGGAGAATCTTCGATTGCCCACCTCTGCTTTTCCATTGCATCGCCAACCACACCGAGCCTTCCCCGAGCTCCTGGCTGGACGGCGCATGTCTGCCAAGTGCCCCGGTGCCGGCCGTCTAGCCTGGTGCCAGTGAGGAAGTGGGCACCGGCATGCGCACAGGAGTGACCCCTTGGCGGCTCGAGAGAAGGGGTCGCACCAGTCGAGCCCGGAGGGGACGGAGACAAGGAGGAGGGTTTAGCAGGGCTGGTGGCACGGCACGGGAAGGCGGCACAGGTGGTTAGATGAGGCATTGGGCTGGGACCCAGGAGAGCTGTGTTCAGTTCCCTGCTCCTCTGTAAGTCTTCTGCGTGAAATCAGGTGAGTCCCCGCCGCTCTGGGCCTCAGCTAACAAGGGAGAGCACGTCCCTGCTCTGTGGAGGGGGGGTTGAGAGCCTAAATACCACAACACCCGTGTGCTAAACCACTGGCATGATGGGGCCAGGTAAGTGCCCAGACACTGAGGTTGCCGGGGGAACAGGCATTCTCCGGTTGCCTGGAGCCATTGTTCCATTCACCAGGACAGTCCGATGCCAGGACAGTCCCCCTGAGCTCTGGAGAGGACTAGAGGTGCCTTAGGACGCCTGCCGTGCAGCTGCTGGAGAGTCAGCAGGAGACACTGGGTGAGGAATGGAGCCCCCCAGGGCAGGGGCCATTCAGGAGACCCAGCGTGGGGGGAATCAGGCCTGGGATTCTCTGCAGCGACTGCTCCCACACAGGCCTTGGAGAGAGGAGCTGTGAAACCCCCAGAAAGCGCTGCCCCGGCACAGAGCTCTGTAGTACTGGGACCCCGTACGCGTGAGCCGTAATCCAGCAGGGCCTTGCACCAGCCCCACCCTCTCCCATTGCCCCGCTCTGGGAGGCCAGAGCACAGTTTACAATTTAGCACGGACCAGCTGCAAGGATCCCGGCGGGCCCTGGTATGGTTGGAGCAGCATTTTCAATGTTCGGGAAAAGCGAGATCTGTGCAATAGGCAACGTAGCTCCATCTGGGCACCAGCCAGCTCCTGTGCCCCAGAGAGCTCCCACAGCTCCCACTGAACCAGGGACGAAGGGGGCAGGAGGTTGAAAGAGAAGGTGCCATCCTGGAACCCAGGAGACCCATGTTTATTTCCCAGCTCTTCCACAGATGCTCTGTTTGTCTTTGAGCAAGTCCCTTCTTCCCTCTGTGCTTTAGTTCCCTGTCTGTGCAGTGGGGGTAGCTGCCAGACCCTGCCCTGAAGGGGGCAGTTAGAATAAATGCAATGGGCAGTGCTCGGATGCCAGGGGGATGAGGGCCAGGATGGTGCCTAAGACAGACCGAAAGCAAGGGGGAGCTACAGAGCCGGTGGTGAGAGGGGTTTGGCCTTTGACAGTCTGCTCTGAGTGCCTGGGTGCAAGACCCCAGGCAGCCACTGGCATTGCCAGACCTCCCTGATCTACGGTGCTGCTGCTTTCCCTGCTTCTAGGAGTCACTGCCTCCCCCTGGCCGAGACCCCCGTGTCATGGAGTCCCCGGGCGACGCTCTGGAACTGCTCCCTACGAAGTCAGTCAGGACTCTGGGGAAGTCTCCTTTCTGTGAACAGCCTGTCCGCAGGGCAAAGAGCTCACACAGCTTCCACCTTCCTGGGTCTGACCTCTGAGCATTCAGCATCCTCTGCTCCTCCGTGAGCTTCCCGCAGCGAGCCCGTCCAGGCGGGGTCCTGGGGAAGCCGGAGGGTCCTGCCCCCCACCTCCGCAGTCAGACGTGACTCTCAGCCAGCCAGTAAAACAGAAGGTTTACTAGATGACAGGAACATGGTCTAACACAGAGCATGTAGGTGCAGAGAACAGGACCCCTCAGCTGAGTCCATTTTGGGAGGTAGTGAGCCAGACAACCACGTCTGTACTTCACTCCATGTCCACAGCCAGCCTCAACTGAAACTCTCTCCAGCCCCTCCTCCTCTGGGCTTTGTCCCTTTCCCGGGCCAGGAGGTCACCTGATTCCTTTTTTCTCCAACCCTTTTAGCTCTCACCTTGTAGGGGGGAAGGGCCAGGCCATCAGCACCCAGGAAATAGGGTGTCGGCCATTCTCTGTGTCCAGACCCCTGCACATACCTGCCCTCTAGGGCTCTGCAATGATCATACACCCTTATGCCACCACCTAGATACTTAAGAACTGCATAGGGGAAACTGAGGCACCCCCACACTATTCGGAGGAAACATTAAGAACAGTCCCACTTCGTCACATCCCACAGCAATCATCTCCTGGGGCTGTCATGGCACTGAGCATTAGCAAGGTCTGAGACTCAGTTGGGCGGGAGGAGGAGGCTGCTATTAAAGCAGCTTCTGCGTCGTTGCAGCGGTGGGAGAGGAAGCAGAGATGGGACCATTTTACACCCTATGGCCAAAGCACCCGGCAGCTTGGGAAAGTGGAAAGAGCCTCCCATGTGGGCTGGGAGCTATGGGTGGGGAGAGTTCATGAATCCCCGTTCTGCACTGTTACGAGAAGGAGGAACCGGGATGGAACTGATTCTCCCACTCGGGGATCCAGAGACCCCCTGGCTCCAATAGCATGGATGCAGGGAGGGGCTCTGGCCTGGGGTCTACAGGAGCTGGGACTAGAGGAGCCCAGCGGTCCCTTCCGGCCTAACGTCTGTGACTGTGGGGAGCGGAAGTTCCCTGCCATGGCCCCGGTGGGGAAGGACAGGCTCTAAAGCCTTGGCGAGGCCAGAGCAAGTCTGGGCTGGGGCATCCCATGGCTGGGGAGTCACACATTGGCTGGTCTGTGACTCGCCTGCCCATTGTGACACGCCCCTGCTGGCTGGCACAGCCTCATCCCCTCACTGCCAGGCTTGGCTCTGGCAGAGCGAGAGCTGGCAGGTGCCCTTGGGGAACGCTGAGCCAGCAGATCCAGCTCCGCCACCGGCAGCAGAAAGTGGGTGGCCCATTTACGGACAGGTTTCTGCCCACTCCTGACTCCAGGTAGGAGAATCTTCTATTGCCCACCTCTGCTTTTCCATTGCATCGCCAACCACACCGAGCCTTCCCCTAGCTCCTGGCTGGTCAGTGCATGTCTGCCAAGTGCCCCGGTGCCGGCTGTCTAGCCTGGTGCCAGTGAGGAAGTGGGCACCGGCATGCGCACAGGAGGGAGCCCGGGGTGGCTCGAGAGAAGGGGTCGCACCAGTTGAGCCCAGAGGGGACGGAGACAAGGAGGAGGGTTTGGCAGGACTGGTGGCACGGCACGGGAAGGCGGCACAGGAGGTTAGATGAGGCATTGGGCTGGGACCCAGGAGAGCTGTGTTCAGTTCCCCGCTCCTCTGTAAGTCTTCTGCATGAGATCAAATGAGTCCCCGCCGCCCCTGGCCTCAACTAATGAGGGAGAGCAGGTCCTTGCTCTGCGGGGGTGTTGAGAGCCTAAATACCACAACACCCGTGTGCTCAGCCACTGGCATGGTGGGGCCAGGTAAGTGCCCAGACTGGGAGGTAGCTGGTGGCCCTGCCCCTCGTCCTACTCCAGCCCTGCTTTCGCTCCAGCCTCGCTCCACCCACGCCCCGGCCTCCTGAGTCCAGCTCCAACCACGAAGCCTGACCACCTCCAGCACCCTTGCGGACACCATCACTTCCAGAGGGAATGGCACTGAGGTTGCCGGGGGAACAGGCATTCTCCGTCTGCCCGGAGCCATTGTTCCATTCACCAGGACAGTCCGATGCCAGGACAGTCCCCCTGAGCTCTGGAGAGGACTAGAGGTGCCTTAGGACACCTGCCGTGCAGCTGCTGCAGAGTCAGCAGTTGACACTGGGTGAGGAATGGAGCCCCCCAGGGCAGGGGCCATTCAGGAGACCCAGCCTGGGGGGAATCAGGCCTGGGATTCTCTGCAGCGGCTGCTGCCACACAGGCCTTGGAGAGACGAGCTGCGAAATCGCCACAAAGCTCTGCCCCGGCACAGCCTGCCTGCGTGCCGCTCTCCCGCCTTCTGCTCCTTCCCCTTCACGGTGGTGTCAGAGCAACTCCTGCTGCTCACCAGACCGCCCCCCACTCCCCCACCCCGCTTGCCTCCCCCACCTGGGACCTGCCACGGCCCCAATATTCCTGGGGGAAGGGATCAGGGTAATTTCCCTGGGCAGGAAGAATCCTGAGTGGTTGGATGCAGCCTGTCTGCTGGGCAGTTTGTGAACCAGCAGAAGGAGAGGCGGGAGTGACCCGGGGGAGGCCGTTTGGCCTGCGGGATGGGCCTGGGAGTCCGGAGACCTGGGTTCTAATCCTGCCTGTACTGCTGACTGCCTGGGTGACTTTGAGCACATCCATTGGCTTGTTTCCCTGCTGGCAGCTGTAGGCACTGGTGGAACGGCCATACGTGGACTGGCCCTGATGCTGAACGGGGCAGTCGCCTCTCACCTCTCACAAGCAATGCCTTGTCCTGGCTTCTTGCAGGATGGCTGAGGAAGTCCGCAAGGTCCCCTTGAAGCCCATCCGTGCCTGGGAGGAGACGAGACCTCCTCGAAGGAAGAGTCCGCGGAAGAGCCCACAGCAGCAGCAGGAGCTGTGTGTGCCTCAGCCCTTCCATGCTGGTGAGTGGGTGCCTCCTGGGTGGGCGGAGGGGCTGCAAAAATGGCCGGGGCCATGGCCCTGCATTGCGGTGGGGCTTGCCCCTCTGGGGGTTGGGGTTGCAAGACCAGGGTGTCAGTGGCGGGAGAAGACTCCATCACCTTTGTACAACTCTGGGCTGCCATGAGATGGAGAGACAGGAAAACCCAGGCCGGGGGGAATGGCCCCTCCTGCAGGCAGCAGCTGCAGCCCCTACATCTGACCGGGGCATTAGGGGCGGCAGCAGAAGCATCAGGTGGAGACTGACTGAATTGCCCACCCCGATCCGTCACACACAGGGTCGGAAGATGTTTTCCACCAGTCGAAGGGGATGCTCTGTGCACGGTGGGTTGTTAAGCCTAGGATTGAAGGGCGCCGGCCAAAGCATGAGATGCTCCCTGATGTTGCAGCCCCATCTGCTGGCTCCTTTGCAGGGGGGTGACCCATGGCACAGCACAGGGCATTTGGGTGGGGGGGTTGATGATGGGAGCCCAGGGCTTGCCCAGGTTACACCCCGTGGCTGTCAATGGCAGGAGAGGCAGTCAGAGGAAGCAGAACGGGCAGGCCCTGGGTCCCCATATCCCGCGCAGACTGGGTAGCTCCTCCCTCTCCCGCAGCAGGGAGCAGAGCGATTCACTGCCATTCCCTCTGCCCCCTCCAGCAATGGCCCGGAGAGCGGGGACACCACTCATAGCCTGACATCATGCCTCCTTCCAGGTGTGGTGCTGCATGCTGGGTGCGGGCAGGGAAGTGGGGTGGCTGCTGGGAACCAGGGCTCTGACTGGATCTTTGCTGGGCTGAGCAGCAAAGAGTTGGGGAAACCAGGGATGGCTGTGCCAGACCCTGTTGTGCATCGGGGCTGCTACCTGCTGGGGTGGGAGCGGGGGGCAAGGGTTTCTGCTAAGATCTCTGTCACCCAGCCTGCAGCTTGGCAGCCCCAGGTATGACCACTGCTCTGTCTTTGATCAGATTCACCATCACCTAGGAATGCCTCCTGTTTTATGGGGCCAGACTCGCAGGAGAAAGAGACCCTAGACTACATCAACACCTTTCTCAAGGGCAATGAACAGGTACCAAGAGCCCTCCTCTGATCTCTCAGCTACTGCCCTGTCCACATGCAGTATCCGTCCTTCTCCGGATGAGGCATGGATTCTAAGGCCAGACGGGACCACTGTGACCTCCTGTATAACACAGGCCAGAGACCTGCCCCCAAATAATTCCTGTTTAAACTAGAGCATCTTAAAAACATCCTCTCTTGAGTTACAAAAGGCACGCACCATGCCCCTTGCCCACTGGATTTGGCCAGTCCCCAGCATGATGGGTTGCCCCCCTTTGAGGCCTGATTTACTGGCTTATCACTGAGCCCGCCTGTTCTGCCAGCCTGGGCCCCTGTTACCTTGTCTTGTTGGGCTCGGCTCACAAGCCTCTTCCAGCCATACACACAGGCAGGGCCACACCCAGCTGCAGAAAGACACAGACGCTGAGATCAGCTCTGGGAAGACTCAGCTGAAGGGCCTTGTCCCAGTTCTCTGGTGCCCACCTCCTTTGGAGTACGGACCCAAAGGTTTTATGACATTCGCCCCCTCCCTCGATGTCGAGAGAGGTATGAACAACTCTTTGCCCCTCCTCCCAGTTACTAATTTATACTACAAACTGGGTTGTGGTATAAACAAGAAACAAGATGATTAACTACAAGAGGTAGATTTTATGCGGTTAGAAGAGATAGCAAACAGAACAAAGCAGATTACCCTAGTAAATAAAGAAAACACACAAACGAAGTTTTATACACCAGATAGATAGGATATCCATTAACAAATTCTCCCCGAGTGATAAACAGGTTGGCAGATTCTTAAGGCAGAAGCTGCCTTGGTTTTGCAGCTTGGCTTTCCCAGGTTTTCTTGCACAGGCTAGGAATCTCTCTCTCTAGCCTAGGACCATCACTTCTCATGGTTCAATCTTTGTCTCTCAGGTGTTTCCAGGTATCTTATTGCAGGGAGTCTGAGGTCCCGTCCCGTTCCCCCTGCGATTTTATTGTTCCCCTTTTATCTTCTCTTCCCACCTGCTGGATAACTCTTTTGCTGTGACCTGGATCCAACAGGTCCCGTTGTGTCGCGTTATCTCGGGGAGGTTTCTATTGCACACAGTTCCTGGGGTAGCCCTAATGCTTGTGCATTTCCTCCAGGAGCCAGTGTTTGGCTTTTTTGCTGTTCTACCTGAAAGGCTGTTTTGAACCTCACAGTGTTTTTCAGGAACACATACACAGCTGAACTTCAGAACGTCACATACAATGATAGCACATGCAATCCAATGAGACATTAATGTCTAGCAGATAAAGACTTTTAGACTGATACCTTACAAGACATACTTGGTACCAAACATATCCTCTTTATATGACCGTGGCGAATATTGGGGTGTCAGGGTGTCCCACCCAGATGTTCCTCCCACTCTATCAAGCCCCCCAGTAAGACTGTCTGGATGCTTAGCCCCCATGTTGCAGTTCCTCTTTGGACACCTACCCCGTGAGATCTGCTCCCTCTCTGCTCTGGTTTCACACAGAGCTGCCCTGCCCGCCCCACATAGTCTCTCCTGTTGGGAGATGAATGGCCTTCTGGCCTTCGGCATATCAAAGCCTGAGCAGCGCTGGGGGGAAGCTTTCTGACATCTCTCCCACTGGCAGCTCCTTTCTATGCTGACCTTCCTGTTTTTGTCTAATCTCTGCGGGGCATAGGAGGAGGCCAAGAAACTTGAATTCTTTGATCGTGTCATCACCATCAGCAGGGCCGCCCTCACGAGGCACCCAGAACAAAACCTGGCAGCTTTTCTCTGCAAAGCCCTCCTTGTGGAGAAGATAAAGGTGAGTAAAACACACACTCGGGCTATGTTACTTGGCGGGTTTAGTGATTGGCCTGGAGAGCTCTGCAGATTTGTCTACCTTCAACTGCCAATTGCTGGATCATGTTGGACATTTGTCTGTTAGACTGAAGAGCCCATTATCAAGCATTTGCTCCCTGTGTAGACTTACAGACTGTCATCAAGGCACCCTGTAACCTTCTCTTTGTGAAGCTGAACTGATTGATTTCTGGAGTCTCTCACTATAAGGCATGTTTCCCAGTCCTTCAGTCACTCTTGTGGCTCTTCTCTGACCCCTCTCCAATTTATCAACATTCTCCTTGAATTGTGGGCACCAGACCTGGACAGAGGATCCCAGCAGAGGTCGCACCACTGCCAAATACCGAGGGAAAATAACCTCTCTAACAACTGGAGATTGCCCTGTTTGCACAGCCCAGGATGGCATAAGCCCTTTTGGCCCCAGCCTCGCACTGGGCGCTCCTGTGCAGCTGATTACCATAACTGCCAAGTCTTTTCCAGAGTCACCGCTTCCCAGGTTAGAGACCCCATGCTGTGAGTGTGGCCTGCGTTCTTTGTTCCTGAACATGTCACTGTATTGAAACATAGGTATTTCCCTTGCACCCAGCTTCCCAAGTCACCAGGTCGCTCTGTATATACCAGTCTCCCTGCACAGAGCCCCAACACTCCGCAGTCAGTGCCCACTCGGGAACTAGCAACAAATCTGCTCCGTAGATTTGGAAAGTCTTTGCTCTGTGGTGCTGCAGAAAGCTTTCCGGAGCTTACCTCCCTTCCCTGAACGTGGGACATCGTGTGCTGGTGGGTGGTCCAGTGGGCTGGGGCTCAGTTCCTCAATGAGACCTTTGGGCAAAGCACTTCCCCCTCTGTGCCTCAGTTTCCCTCCCATGCCTTGTCTCATCCAGTTAGCTCGTGAGTTCTCTGGGGCAGGGACTGGCTCTCACCGTGTGTGTGCAGCACCTGGCACAAGGAGCCTGATCTCAGGTGGAGTCCCTGGGCGCTAATGCTGATGGAGCCTTTGCAGTGCACTGGTGCGTGACGCTGGGGCACTGACCACAGGCCCTGCACTGCGCTCCCCAGCTGGAGCCCCGTACACCGTCAAGCCCACAGCAGGACGACCTGTCTGCCGAGGCCACGTGTTGCAGGCCCTGCGCTTTGCTCCCCAGTCGGAGCCTTACAGGAGCTCGGAGCCCGGCTGGCACTTCCCCACATTGTCTCCCCAGGAGCTGATTGATCTTGAGTCCGTCGACTCCCTGACCAGCGGGGTGCGTCAGCAAGCGATGCTCGCCATCATGGAGCTGAGGTACCCGGCCTGCCCGCCCAGCCCCAGCTAGTGCTGTGTGCAGCCAGACACGCCAGCCTCTTGGCGTGGCCAGTTCTCCAGGGCATTGCCCCCTCTGCTCCTCCCCCGTCTTCCGATTCCCCCGGGCACGTGGCACCCGTGGGTTGGTGGTGGAGGATCCTTCGGTGCCTGGCGACCTCTCCAAGTGGCCGTGTGAAGATGTGGGGGAGGGAGCGAGGGGGTTGGACCGGTCCCCTCTGGGACCCGCAGGCGATGGCTCCGGGAGGAGAGGGGCAGTTGGGCACTGCCGGAGCGGAGCCACCGGAGTCGCCGCCAGCTGTGCCAGCTGCATCCCTCCGGCAGCTCAGCGACTCCCTGTGGCTCAGAGGCTGGGCAGGCTGAGCCCTGGCACGTGGCACAGCCTGCGCCATGGGGGGCTCTCTCTCAGTGCCGCTGGCGACCTGCTCTCAGCTTCCCAGAAGCCTGCCCATCATGTCCTGGGAGCCTGAGGCCAACATCAGTGCATCAGTCTCGCCTCCAATCCGCGCGTGTCTCTTCTCTTAGCAAAGTGAAGCCACTGCTGCGGGGAATGGAGCTATCCAGCCTGCTCACCGTCTGCTTCTCCAGCGTCTTCTCCCTGCCTCCAGCAGAGACCAACCCGGGCGTGGAGGCTGCTCCATACAACAACGTAAGCCCCAAACTAGCCATGAGGAGCCGCCCCAAACCGAGGGGGAATCCTGCAAGTCGCTCGTGTCCCTGCCCCCTGGGTTACCTGGCGCTGGCATAAGAGTGTAATGATCACAGCTCCTTGGCAGCGCTTCAGCTCAGGAACTGCAGTACCAAAGCACAAGCCCCACCGCCTCAGATAAAGGAGTAACTCCCTCATAGGGTAGCAGTAGTAGGCATTTATCCTTCACAGGCACTGACAATTAGTGGGGAACAGACACTCCCTTCACAAGCACATTCATCCCCAGTGCATGGCTGGGGGCACAGGCCTGAGATCAGCTGCTTGAGACGCACACAGGCCAGGGAAAGTGAAGCTTTGCTGGAAATTTCCCCTCCCCCTCAAATGCGGAGTCCTTCCTGACTCTTCTAATGCGTTCGACTGTGTGCAGTGGCCTCCCTGGGGACAGCAAAAGCGGGTGGGGTCCTGTTGCCAGGAGGAGTTTGCAGTCGGTCCCCTGCGGGTACAAGTGAGTGGGTGAGCTGGAATAGCAGGGGCTGCCATGGCCTGGGGCGTGTCGCACGCCAGGGCATTGGTTTGTCACCTGGCTGGGTAACGTCACTTGCTGTGGTTTCTCCTCTGCTCTGCGCGCAGACTCTGAACACCATGGATGAGCTGCTGAAGACCTTGGTGTGTGAGGATGAGAAGCGCAACCTTGTGGTGCTGCAAAACATCGTGGAGGTGTGGAGGCATGGGGGCAGGAAGGGGACGAGTCCTGTAGCTGGGGTGGGGCTCTGGGACCAAGGCTCCATTTAATCCCAAGCATGGGACACCCCCGTGCCTTCTGCTCCTCAGAGTACGTTCTAGACAAAGGTTCTTGGGCTGGAGGACCAAGTGCCCCCGCTATATATGAAAAACCTCTGCATTGGGTGGGGGTGCAGCAGTGTGGGATCTGCCGTATTCTCCACTGAGCCTCATCTGAGCCCGGGATTCATCTGTGTTCACCATACTGGCCAGAGCCCAGAGCTAGATTCCCCCAACGTTCTAGTTCTGGGGCCACAGGAAGTCGATTCTGTGGGTGGTTTGTGCTCCAAAAAGAGGGAAATGTCCTCAGCAGATATTCGGTCTTCTCGATCCCAGGGCTTGGGAAGAGGGAATCACAGAAGTGCAGGGCTGGAAGGGATCTCAAGAGGTCATCTACTCCACCCCCTGCACTGAGGCAGGGCCAAGCATTCCTCGACCGTCCCTGAGGAGTGTTTGTTCAGCCTGTTTTTTTAAAACATCCATGATGGGGAGTCCACCACTTCCCTAGGTCACCTGTTCCAGTGCCTAGCCACCCTTAGACTTTTTCCAAATATTTAACCTCAATCTCCCTTGCTGCAGATTAAGCCCATTACTTCTTGTCCTACCTTCAGAGGACGTGGAGAACAATTAGTCACCATCCTCTGTGAAACAGCCCTTAACGTATTGGAAGAGTGTTAGGAGGTGCCCCCTCCGTCTTCTCAAGACGAAACATGCCCAAGTCATTCACCCTTTCTTCATAGGTCAGGTTTTCTAAACCTCTGATCATTTTTGTCGCTGTCCTCTGGACGGGCCCCAGTTTGTTCACATCTTTCTTAAAGCGGGGTGCCAAGAACTGGACACAGTGCTCCAAGCTAATACACCTCAGAATGACATTTCCCTCTTTCACAACAGCATCACACTCTTGATTCCTATTCAGTGTGAGATTCACGCTAACCCCCAAATCCTTTTCTGCAGTCCTGCCACCTAGCCGGTTATCCCTCACTTTGTTTTTATGCATTGGATTTTTCCTTCCTAAGTGCGTTACGTCACATTGGTTTTGACTGAATTTCATCTTGTTGACTTCAGACCAACTCTCCAATTTGACAAGCTCATTCTGAAGTCTAATCTGTCCTCCAAAGTGCTTGTAATTCTCCCCAGCTTGGTGTCATCCGCCAACTTGACAAGCATACTCTCCTCTCTGTTAACCAAGTTCTTCATGAAAATATTGACCAATACTGGATCCAGGCACACCACTGGGGGACCCCACTTCAGACACCCTCCTAGTTTGCCAGCGAGTCAGTGATAACTCCTCTTTGAGGATTGCCTTTCTATCAGTTGTGTGCCCACTTTAGAGTAGTCTCATCTGGAGCATATTGGCTTAGTTTGCTTATCAGAATGTCTTGTGGAACTGTGTCAAAAGCCTTATGAAACTTCATATACATCATCATATACTGCCTCCCTCCATCCACTAGGCAAGTAACCCAGTCAAAGAAGGAAGTTAGATTTGTTTGGCATGGTTTGTTGTGGACAAATCCATGGTGCTATTCCTTATCACCCTATTATCTCCTCTAGGTTCTTACAAACTCTTTAATAATTTCTTCAATAATCTTTCTGGGTACCAAAGATAGGCTGACAGGTGGATAATTCCGTGGGGCCTCCTTGTTCCCCTTTCTGAAGATAGGCGCTGTGGCTGCCCTTCTCCAGTCCTCTGGGACCTTCAGCCCTCCTAAAGGTTCAGAGATTGCTTTGTCTAGCTCCATCTCGTGTGAATATCATGAGGCTCTGCCAACTTGAATACATCTAACTGACCTAAATTGTCTTTTATCTGTTCTCTCCCTAGTCGGGCCTGTATTCCTTCCCCCTTGTTGTTAATATTGTTGTTAGGGGGCTTATTCCTTCACCCACTTACTTCCCTGGTCCTTCTCGCATGAACAGAGAGCAACAATACCCGAAGTCCAAAGGTGCAAACAATTCGATGTTTATTGGGGTGAACTTCCAGCAAGCATGATTCCAGTTTCCTTCCTTAGTATCCTCCTTCCCAGCTCTGACACCACAGAGCCTTACACCTGTGTCCCTGTTCCCATTCCTGCCCTTAGCCAAACATGATTCCAACTTCCTTACTCCCATTCCCTGTTCCCATTTCCCCCTTTAGCAAAACATGATTCCCATTTTCTTACCCCCATTCCCTGTTCCCATCTCCCCCTTTAGCAAAACATGATTCCAATTTTCTTACCCCCATTCCCTGTTCCCATCTCCCGCTTTAGCAAAACATGATTCCAATTTTCTTACCCCTGTTCCCATCTCACACACCCACCCCCACCCACACCCCATCACTTCCTCATTGACTACAGATTATATAGTAAAACTTGAGTTCTGCTTAGCTATACCTTAACCAATCATTTTCCTGACATTTAACTAACCAATCCTAACATATTGTAACATGATTATGTAACCAATTATATCCCACCACCTCAATTAGTTTACACCCAGCAAAATTAATTATACAGCAGACAGGAACAATCACAGAACCAGACAGAGATTATACAGACAAACAACAGCAAAGTGGGAACTATAATGACAAAACAATACAGAAGTGAGGATTTCACATCCCAGCTATTGATAAGTGAGTTCTTGCCAGACAGGATGCTATCAAACTAAGTTTCCTTTTACATTTTCTAGGCACTTCCCTTTCTCTGGAGGTGATAGGAATACAGTCCTGTCCTGATAGTGCCTAACAGCCCAATAGCACCTTATTTCAATGTGACTAGTTTGGAATGTGAGGATGTGACCGTTCGCTTCCCAGCTTATGGCTGCCTCTGCTGCTTAGCCAAAGGCCTTAGCCTAAGAACAGGGCCTCAAACTGTCACAGTAAGAGAAGGCCCTTACACCAGCAGACAGTGATTTTGATTCTTTCTTTTATACCTCTATCATTAGCCAAGTGATAAGAATACACCTAAATTCTTAGAGTACAGGCCTTTGCAGACAGGCCTGAATATCTATGTGGTCATCATCTAGTCGCCATTAACCTTTTTAGTGAAAACTGAAGCAAAAAAGGCATTAAACACCTTGGCTTTGTCTGTATCATCCATTATTTGCTCTGCTTCCCTGCTGAGTAGTGGCCCCACACTTTCCTTTCTCTTTCTCCTAATGCAGTTACAGAGCTGCTTCTGATTGCCTTTTATGTCCCTTGCCAATTAGAACTCATTTTTGCCTTAGCCTTTCTGATTTTCACTCTATGTGCTTGTGCTATTTTTTGGTCCTTCTCCTTCGCAATTTGTCCCAATCTGTTTCTCTCAGGTCCTGCTCCCCTGGACCGCATCCAAGGAGGTGCATCTGCGGCTGAGGGCAGTGGGAAGAATCACCTGGCTGACCAAATTCATCTCCGGTCAACACAAATTCAAGGTGAGCAGCCTGTGACTCTGGCCGTCTCCTAACTGCACTGAGCAGCCTCGCGGTGCAGCGCTCCCTGGCAGGGAAAACCCGGGCCTGGAATAGTGACTCAGCAAGATCCTCGGTAGGAGTCCAATCTAATGAGCCCTGATGTGGACGGCTCTGTCCTCTGACTCCAGTGGGCCTTGGGTGGAGCCCCGTAATTCTATCTCCAAGGACTCTCCCTGCTGTTCCCCTAGGACCAAAGTCTGCTCTGCAGGGTCAGCGGATTTACACAGGATCGCCCTGAGAGCACCCTCTGAACCCAGGTGTCTCTTCACCCCCTTTGTCAGTTGCCCCCGGGACGCTTTGGCATCAGCTCCTGCCAGGCTGCCAGATGAAGACCCCCTGCTCTGGGTGCTCAGGGCCATTGAGCTGCTGCAGCTGCTCCATCCCCCCTGTGGCAGGGCCTCCCCTCCGGCAGCTGGAGGGGGGCGCTTGGATGATATGCCCCCAGAGGCTGGGGCAGCAGAAGAGAAGGAGGGAGGTGGGAGGGGACACAGTGAAAGGGATGGGAGGGGCCAAAGGAGCCAGAGCAATGGGGAGTGGGTCAGGGGAGGCCGTGCAGACCCCAGGAGAGGAGGGCAAGGGGCTTGGTGCGACGTGGGGAAGAGCAGGGAGCGAGCGCAGCGGCTGCAGGAGGGGCAAGGGAAGGTCTGGCAGGAGGGGGAGGCTAGAGGACAGGCTGCAGGAGAGAGCCGGCAGGAGAGAGCCGGCAGGCTGGGTGCAGCGCAGAAAGTGGGGGTTGTGGGGAGCTCCAGGATGGAGTGAGAGAGGCGCAATGCAGAGAAGAGGAGTCCAAGGTGACCTCACGCTCCTGGACCTGAGGTCAGTGGAGGGAGGGGGATGGGAGAAGGGGCTGGGATTAGGAGCTTGCCCTTGAGATGGAGACTGGATGTTAGTACATTCCTGACCCAGGTCCCCACTCGAGGGCAACGTTTGCTGACTTTGCTACCCAGACTTCCCGTCCCTGCTGAGCTTCCCTCAGTCCATGGTGATGGGTCCCATGGCTCCTCCTGCTCTCATTGTCCCCAGTCTCTCTGCGCTGGGCTCTGCCTCCCCCGGTTCTAGCCCGTTGCTAGTGCAATGCCGGGGGACATGCTGCGCTGGGCCTGCAGGGGCGAGTGACTCCCCTTGCTCCCCTTGTGACCACTTTCCTTACAATGTGTATGAAAATCAAGGTGGGCCATTTCCAGCACAAATCCAGGTTTTCTCACCCCCCCCCCCCCCAAAAAAAAAACAAAACACACACACAAACTCACTCTCCTCCTGGTAATAGCTTATCCAAAGTGACCACTCTCCCTACAATGTGCATAATAATCAAGGTGGGCCATTTCCAGCACAAATCCAGGTTTTCTCACCTCCCCACCCCCATACATACACAAACTCACTCTCCTGCTGGTAATAGCTCATCCAAACTGACCATTCTCCTTACAATGTGTATGATTATCAAGGTGGGCCATTTCCAGCATAAATCCAAGTTTAACCAGAACGTCTGGGGGCGGGGGGGGGGGGGGGGATGGGTAGGAAAAAACAAGGGGAAATAGGCTACCTTGCATAATGACTTAGCCACTCCCAGTCTCTATTTAAGCCTAAATTAATAGTATCCAATTTGCAAATGAATTCCAATTCAGCAGTTTCTTGCTGGAGTCTGGATTTGAAGTTTTTTTGTTGTAAGATAGCGACCTTCATGTCTGTAATTGCGTGACCAGGGAGATTGAAGTGTTCTCCGACTGGTTTATGAATGTTATAATTCTTGACATCTGATTTGTGTCCATTTATTCTTTTACGTAGAGACTGTCCAGTTTGACCAATGTACATGGCAGAGGGGCATTGCTGGCACATGATGGCATATATCACATTGGTGGATGTGCAGGTGAACGAGCCTCTGATAGTGTGGCTGATGTTATTAGGCCCTGTGATGGTGTCCCCTGAATAGATATGTGGGCACAGTTGGCAACGGGCTTTGTTGCAAGGATAGGTTCCTGGGTTAGTGGTTCTGTTGTGTGGTATGTGGTTGTTGGTGAGTATTTGCTTCAGGTTGCGGGGCTGTCTGTAGGCAAGGACTGGCCTGTCTCCCAAGATTTGTGAGAGTGTTGGGTCATCCTTCAGGATAGGTTTTAGATCCTTAATAATGCGTTGGAGGGGTTTTAGTTGGGGGCTGAAGGTGACGGCTAGTGGCGTTCTGTTATTTTCTTTGTTAGGCCTGTCCTGTAGTAGGTGACTTCTGGGATCTCTTCTGGCTCTATCAATCTGTTTCTTCACTTCTGCAGGTGGGTATTGTAGTTGTAAGAATGCTTGATAGAGATCTTGTAGGTGTTTGTCTCTGTCTGAGGGGTTGGAGGAAATGCGGTTGTATCGCAGAGCTTGGCTGTAGACAATGGATCGTGTGGTGTGGTCAGGGTGAAAACTGGAGGCATGTAGGTAGGAATAGCGGTCAGTAGGTTTCCGGTATAGGGTGGTGTTTATGTGACCATTGTTTATTAGCACTGTAGTGTCCAGGAAGTGGATCACTTGTGTGGACTGGACCAGGCTGAGGTTGATGGTGGGATGGAAATTGTTGAAATCATGGTGGAATTCCTCAAGGGGTTCTTTTCCATGGGTCCAGATGATGAAGATGTCATCAATATAGCGCAAGTAGAGTAGGGGCGTTAGGGGACGAGAGCTGAGGAAGCGTTGT
The DNA here is from genome assembly GCF_965140285.1 of Lepidochelys kempii. Classification (NCBI taxonomy): domain Eukaryota; kingdom Metazoa; phylum Chordata; order Testudines; family Cheloniidae; genus Lepidochelys; species Lepidochelys kempii. The sequence continues at coordinate 10,190,096 of NC_136402.1, forward strand.
TCTAAATCAGCCATAAAAATGTTCGCATACTGTGGGGCCATGTGGGTACCCATAGCAGTGCCGCTGATCTGAAGGTATACATTGTCCCCAAATGTAAAATAATTATGGGTAAGGACAAAGTCACAAAGTTCAGCCACCAGGTTAGCCGTGACATTATCGGGGATAGTGTTCTTGACGGCTTGTAGTCCATCTTTGTGTGGAATGTTGGTGTAGAGGGCTTACACATTGTAAGGAGAGTGATGACTTTAGATAAGCTATTACCAGCAGGAGAGTGGGATGGGAGGAGGTATTGTTTCATGGTCTCTGTGTATATAATGTCTTCTGCAGTTTCCACAGTATGCATCCAATGAAGTGAGCTGTAGCTCATGAAAGCTTATGCTCAGATAAATTGATTAGTCTTTAAGGTGCCACAAGTACTCCTTTTCTTTTTGAGTGAATGGGGTTCATTGTGACTTCTTGCCTGTGTCTGGGGGCTCCCCCAGCTATGAAGGGCAGTGGGGATGTTTAGTGAGGGTTGGTGGTTGTTCCTGCTAGTCCCCTGCCTCCCGCCTCCCAGCCTGCTGCCTTCTTGTCGCGGGCTGAGAGGTACAGCGCTGGCTTGCTCTGTCAGGGCTTTCCAGAGCACCATGGCTCTGACCTCCATTTCCTTCCTTTCAATCTTAGTCCTCAAAGGCTTCCAGCAGGACAGCAAGTCCTCTGTCAGGTGCCTGGCTTTGCAGACCATGCTGATCCTCAAGGCCTGCAAGAAACACCGTCCAGCCCGCGCCAGCCTACGGACACTCTTGCACAGGATGAGACTGATGCATACAAGGGAGAACCCAGTCATTGAAGTTGCCCAGCTGCCCCAGTAAAAGCCAGCCTCCCTACTCTCGGGGTTTGGTGCACCAGAGCCCGCCTGGAGCAGGGTGGAACACATCATGACGCACCATGGCTTTCTCCCCATTGGCCGCCTGCCCTGCCCAGCCACGTGAGTAGTTAACCGCTCAATAGCTTTTATCACCATGTACTTTTTGACAGGTTTCCATGCCCCGTGTAGAGTTTACGTCCCGCCCTCCGTCCCCGTTTCCGGTCGTGTACTTTTTTGGCACCATCAGCCCTTTTGAACATTTCTTTTGTATTATTTTTCTGTGTTTGGCCGGGGGAAGGTTGCGTGCTTGTGCTACAGTCAGGCAGGCAGAGCAGCAGAAGGTCCATTTGCCTGGCCCTTGATCAGGGCGGGGCAGCAACCAAGTAGGCTGCCACTCCTGACGGTGGGGTGGCGGGGATAAGGGAACCCAGGTCCTCCCGCTCCACTGCGTCCCCGCCCAGGGCCCTAACAGCGTGCTGTGTTTTGACATATTTAGAGAAAAAGTATGAACGAGTAGAAAGAGAGGCTGTAGGGGGTTCGCGGCTCCCTCCCCATCCGTCTGGGCGGGAGACCACAGCCCTGGCTACGATACTTCCGGGGTACCTTGGTTCAGGGGAAATAGCTCAGTGTTCATGGTTCTGGCCTGCAGTCAGGCCGAACAACAGTAGAGAGTCTGTTTGCCCGGGGCCCTCATTCAGGGCAGGGCCGCTGTCGAGTAGGGGCTCTGGCCTACAGTCAGGCAGGCAGAGCAGCAGAAGGTCCATTTGCCTGGCCCTTGATCAGGGCGGGGCAGAAATCAAGTAGGGGGGCTCTGGTCTACAGTCCGGCAGAGCCGTCGCAGTCTCGGGGAGGTTAGCTCTCTGGTGGGAGAGTCAGCACAACCGTCTGACGTCCTGAATCAGGCGGGTGCCAGAGCAATCAGGCCTCCTGAGAACCAAGTGGGGAGGCTGCTACTCCTGACGGTGGGGTGCTGGTGGTCGGGGAACCCAGGCCCTCTCGCTCCACTGCATCCCATCCCAGGGCCCTAACAGCCGTGGAGCGGTCCGTTACTGCGTCAGTGGGGAAAATCCGACAGCAACACACTGGCCGGCTTGTAGTCAATAACACAGCTGAACCCAATTCGGCTGCCCTGGGCTCCTTGCTACACGCCCATTCCATGTGTACATGGGTTCATGGGTGGCAGGTCTGTAGATATTTTGGTGGTGCCCAGAACCCGCCCCTACTTTACCCCCCACCTGCCCAAGGCTCCGGGAGGGAGTTTGGGTAAGGAAGGACATCTGGGGTGCAGGCCCTAGGCTTAGGCAGAGTATTGGGGTGCAGGCTGCAGGCTCTGGGAGGGAGTTTGGGGATGGGAGGGGGTGCAGAGGGAGGGGGTGCAGGGCTGAGGGGTTTGGGAGGCGCTCAGGGCAAGAGTCAGGGTGTAGGGGGTGAGGGTTCTGTTTGGGGCTGGGAGGTTTGGGGGGTTAGAGAGGCTCAAGGCTGGGGCAGAGGGTTGGAATGTAGGGAGATGAGGGCTCTGTCAAGTCTGGAGATGAGGGGTTTGTGGTGTTGGAAGGGGCTCAGGGCTGGGGCAGAGGGTTGGGGTATGGGGGGATGAGGGCTCTGTCTTGGGCTGGAAGGGAGGGGTTTGTAGTGTTGGAGGGGGCTCAGTGCTGGGGCAGAGGTTTGGGGTATGGGGGGATGAGGGCTCTGTCTAGGGCTGGAGATGAGGGGTTTGTGGTGTTGGAGGGGGCTCAGGGCTGGGGCAGAGGGTTGGGGTGTGGGGGGATGAGGGCTGTGTCTAGGGCTGGAGATGAGGGGTTTGTGGTGTTGGAGGGGGCTCAGGGCTGGGGCAGAGGGTTGGGGTATGGGGGGATGAGGGCTCTGGCTAGGACTGGGGATAAGGTGTTTGGGGTGTTGGAGGGGCTCAGGGCGAGGGTTGAGGGTGTGGTGGAGAGGTGAAAGCTCTGGCTGGGGGTGTGGGCTCTGGGGTGGGGCAGGGCTGGGGATGAGTTTGGGGTGCAGGCAGGCTGCTCCGGGATAGGGGCCAGAGAGGAGGACTCCCCCCAGCCCTTTCCCTGCCGGCTACAGCGAGCTCTGGGGGAGGACAGTGAGTGGCAGCCCCACCAGCTTCTCAGTGTCCCTGGCATCTGGCAGCCCCGCTGGGTCTCTGTCAGGATAGCACTCTCCGTTACGTCTGTGCTTCCACAGCGGGGAAGAGAGGTGCTGCTCATCTGGCAGCTCTCTCTGTTCTGAGCTCGAGGCCCAGCCTTTTATAGTGCCGCTTCCTGCCCCGCCCCTCTGCTGCCATGGGTGTCCTGGTTCTGCCCACCAGGGGGTGTTCGCGGCTCCCTCCCAGGCTGCCAGGGCAGGAGACCACGCCCCCTCATGACAGAGGCCTTAAAGGAGTTTTAAAGGAAAGGAGTTTTAAAAAAAGAAAGATTGCTTAGCCTTAGAAGAAAAAAGGAAAGAAAGGTGATTTTAAATAGAAGGAAGAGGGGAAACTATAGAAAGCAACAAGAGAGAGGAGTGTGTTTTATAGATTAGTAAGAACGTGGTAAAAGGTTATTGTTGTTGGGACTAAAAAATAATAAGAGTAAAAAAATTGAAATCAATTTTAAAAAGCAAAGGCTCATTAAAGGAAAGAGGAAACTCTAAAGGAAGGTTGAGAAGGTCGGGTGAAGGAAGGTTGAGAAGGTCCTCGGGTAAAGGAAGGTTGAGAAGGTCGGGTGAAGTAGAGCACAGAGCTGTGCAAAAGAGAGTAAGATCCTTTTTTTGGTTAGTGAGAGAAGGAGAGTATAGAAAACAGGAAGAGATCCTTTTTGGTTAGTGAGACAAGGAAAATATAAAGAAAAGGAGTCCTTGTGGCACCTTAAAGACTAACAAATTTATCTGAGCATAAGCTTTCATGAGCATCGGATGAAGTGAGCTGTAGCCCACGAGAGCTTATGCTCAAACAAATGTGTTGGTCTCTAAGGTGCCACAAGTCCTCCTTTTCTTTCTGCGTATACAGACTAACTCGGCTGCTACTCTGAAACCTGTCATTATGCAAGGAAAGTATAGCAAGCTGCAGGAGGGGCGGAGGGGGAGGGGGAAGAGAACTTACCCTTCATAGAATCATAGAATCATAGAATATCAGGGTTGGAAGGGACATCAGGAGGTCATCTAGTCCAACCCCCTGCTCAAAGCAGGACCGATCCCCAATTAAATCATCCCAGCCAGGGCTTTGTCAAGCCTGACCTTAAAAACCTCTAAGGAAGGAGATTCCACCACCTCCCTAGGTAACACATTCCAGTGTTTCACCACCCTCCTAGTGAAAAAGTTTGACCGAATATCCAACCTAAATCTCCCCCACTGCAACTTGAGATCATTACTCCTTGTTCTGTCATCTGCTACCACTGAGAACAGTCTAGAGCCATCCTCTTTGGAACCCCCTTTCAGGTAGTTGAAAGCAGCTATCAAATCCCCCCTCATTCTTCTCTTCTGTAGACTAAATATCCCAAGTTCCCTCAGCCTCTCCTCAAAAGTCATGTGTTCCAGTCCCCTAATCATTTTTTTTGCCCTCTGCTGGACTCTTTCCAATGTTTCCACATCCTTCTTGGAGTGTGGGGCCCAAAACTGGACACAGTACTCCAGATGAGGCCTCACCAGTGTCGAATAGAGGGGAACGATCACGTCCCTCGATCTGCTGGCAATGCCCCTACTTATACATCCCAAAATGCCATTGGCCTTCTTGGCAACAAGGGCACACTGTTGACTCATATCCAGCTTCTCGTCCACTGTAACCCCTAGGTCCTTTTCTGCAGAACTGCTGCAGAGCCATTCGGTCCCTAGTCTGTTGCGGTGCATTGGATTCTTCCATCTTAAGTGCAGGACTCTGCACTTGTCCTTGCTGAACCTCATCAGATTTCTTTTGGCCCAATCCTCCAATTTGTCTAGGGCCCTCTGTATCCTATCCCTACCCTCCAGCATATCTACCTCTCCTCCCAGTTTAGTGTCATCTGCAAACTTGCTGAGGGTGCAATCCACACCATCCTCCAGATCATTTATGAAGATATTGAACAAAACCGGCCCCAGGACCGACCCTTGGAGCACTCCACTTGATACCGGCTGCCAACTAGACATAGAGCCATTGAGCACTACCCGTTGTGCCCGACAATCTAGCCAGCTTTCTATCCACCTTATAGTCCATTCATCCAACCCATACTTCTTTAACTTGCTGGCAAGAATACTGTGGGAGACAGTGTCAAAAGCTTTGCTAAAGTCAAGGAACAACACATCCACCGCTTTCCCCTCATCCACAGAGCCAGTTATCGCGTCATAGAAGGCAATTAGATTAGTCAGGCATGACTTGCCCTTGGTGAATCCATGCTGACTGTTCCTGATCACTTTCCTCTCCTCTAAGTGCTTCAGAATTGATTCCTTGAGGACCTGCTCGATTTTTCCAGGGACTGAGGTGAGGCTGACTGGCCTGTAGTTCCCAGGATCCTCCTTCTTCCCTTTTTTAAAGATGGGCACTACATTAGCCTTTTTCCAGTCGTCGGGGACTTCCCCCGATAGCCATGAGTTTTCAAAGATAATGGCCAATGGCTCTGCAATCACGTCCGCCAACTCCTTTAGCACTCTCGGATGCAACGCATCCGGCCCCATGGGCTTGTGCTCGTCCAGCTTTGCTAAATAGTCCCGAACCACTTCTTTCTCCACAGAGGGCTGGTCACCTCCTCCCCATGCTGTGCTGCCCAGTGCAGTTGTCTAGGAGCTGACCTTGTTCATGAAGACAGAGGCAAAAAAAGCATTGAGTATATTAGCTTTTTCCACATCCTCTGTCACTAGGTTGCCTCCCTCATTCAGTAAGGGACCCACACTTTCCTTGACTTTCTTCTTGTTGCTAACATACCTGAAGAAACCCTTCTTGTTACTCTTGACATCTCTTGCTAGCTGCAACTCCAGGTGTGATTTGGCCTTCCTGATTTCACTCCTGCATGCCCGAGCAATATTTTTGTACTCCTCCCTGGTCATTTGTCCAATCTTCCACTTCTTGTAAGCTTCTTTTTTGTATTTAAGATTAGCAAGGATTTCACTGTTAAGCCAAGCTGGTCGCCTGCCATATTTACTATTCTTTCTACACATCGGGACGGTTTGTCCCTGTAGCCTCAATAAGGATTCTTTAAAATACAGCCAGCTCTCCTGGACTCCTTTCCCCCTCATGTTATTCTTCCAGGGGATCTTGCCCACCAGTTCCCTGAGGGAGTCAAAGTCTGCTTTTCTCAAGTCCAGGGTCCGTATTCTGCTGCTTTCCTTTCGTCCTTGTGTCAGGATCCTGAACTCGACCATCTCATGGTCACTGCCTCTCAGGTTCCCATCCACTTTTGCTTCCCCTACTAATTCTTCCCTTGCGGCTGCCCCCGGGAAAAGAGGGAGCTCCCAAGGCTCACAGCCCCCAGCATGGTTATCTCTGCCTCTCGGGCGGACCAATCACAAACTGTTCTACAGCTGCATCATAGAATGCATTTTCCTGAACCAATCCTATCAACCCAAGATTTTTAAACAAGAGCCCTCTCCCTCCCCTCCCCGCCCCTCCCCTCACCACCCACCCCCTTTAACTGCCTTATTCTTATCTAAAAAAACAGGCCCCAAGCACCTTTCCCACTAGATAGATAGATAGATAGATAGATAGATAGATAGATAGATAGATAGATAGATAGATAACCCCATTGGCTTTAAGCCCTTTTAAATTTTATGGAACTTTTCTCACTGGGGCTGACAGACAAACAACAAAAATAATTTTCGGGGTTTTTAGAGAGTGTTCCCTGTTTTAAAATGTCACAGTTCAATTAGGGCTTGTCTACACTGCCACTTACAGCGCTGAAACTTGCCCCGCTCAGGGGTGTGAAAAAACACCCTCCTCAGCTGGAGCCGCGAGGACACTGCCACCTTAAAGCGTTGTCGCGGCAGCGATTTCACGTGGGCAGTGTAGACACCTTCTTAAGAGTTTAAACCAGTTCGTGTTACAAAGGGGCCTCTTTATTTCACTACAGAACAGGGGAGTTCATTTCAAGGGTTACAAATGTGTTAAATAGATTGTGAATGGTAATATTGCTTTCTCTTTACCATTAATGTTCCTGTAAACAGGTGTTGATCTTACTAGTGTTCAGTAAAACTTGGCAGCCCCTTAGATTTACATTTAGTTTTAATCCTCTGCCTTTGCTGCAAAAAAAATTTAAAAGCAGAAGGGCCTGCTTCAAATAGATCAAATTTGGCCTTTGATTTACACTTAAAAAATGACTAGAAAAGAAAAATGTGGGGAGGGGGGCGACAAATACCTTATCTCTGGTTTAAAAAAAAAAGCTAACTGATTCACATAAGCTGCTTTTTCTTGTGTTTTGTAGAAATCCATACTTTCAAAACATGAGGTTTTTTACTGTACCCTGATTTTTAAAGCTTTCTTTACAATTTCAAGGTAACCAAAAAAACCCAACTTTCTCTTTTTGCATTCTTTGATATATTAAGTCCATTTAAACAGTTAAAAAAGAGCTTGTACCTGGGTCTCAGCACATGGACTGCAAACATTTAGAAACAAAGACAGTCTGATCATGCAACAAAAAATCATACTAAAATCCCTAAGTCAATAAAAACTTAATTTAACTTTAAGAAATTACTTTTGTAAACTGCCTGTGGTTTTAACCCCTAGATGCTTCTTTATTTTACACTCTTAATAAGTTCAAAGGGTGTCTTTTGAAAAGGAATCTGCTGTGGGTTCTTGTTTGTTTTAAATTCATACATGTTCTGGCCATCTTTACAGTGAAACAACTTTGGTCACAGGACATGCGAGCTAAACAGGGGAAGGCAGCTATTTTTAAATCCTACTTCATGCAGATTTTCTATGACAGGCCTAAAGCAAACTTGTTTGTCCTGGTTTACATTTGAAAATAACATGAGAAAAGAAGAAGAACGTAGGTGTGTGTATGTTGGGAACAGAACAAGCCCCTTATCTCTGTCAGAACTTTTTCACATCAGCTGCTTTTTCTTCTTTTTTGTCTAAAACCAAACCTTAAAAACATGAGGGTTTTAACTGTACCCTGATTTTTAAAGCTTTCTTTACAATTTAAAGGTAAAGCTGTTTTGGTTTGGGTCTCTTTTTGTATTCTTTTATATAGTAAGTTTATTTAAAGAGTTAAGAAAAAGATTTTGTAAATGGTGATATGGCCATTCCCATTTCTGTAACCAGGAGGCTTTGAAATCTACATGCCTGTTTCCTTTAATTAACTTTACGGCCCTGGCTTTTGCCTAATGGTAACTAGACATCTTTTGAAAACAAACTGGCTAATTCAAAAATGCCCCTGTCAAACTTATTACTAAAATGCTTTTTGTCTTCTTAGAAACAAAAAGTACAAATGAAAAAGCCTTTTTGCTTTTATAAAGCATTACTTTTAATACAGCCTCTAGACCCAAAACAAACACAGAAGCATGTATCTATGTCTCAGCCCGTGGGCTGCAAACATTTAAGAACAAAAGCAGTCTGATAGTGCAACAAAAATCTAAAATATTTAAAAAGCTTAATATAACTTTCATCGTGTGTTAAAACTGTTACAGCATTTTTAAAAGGTGCATTTTTATTCCAGTCCAAAACACAGCCTTGTTTTTTTCCGGTGAACAGGAGGTTTAACGTCATGGCACTGTTTCCTTAGGTCCTGTCTACGCTGGCAAGCTGCAGTGTGGTAAAGCAGCTTTCTGCGCTGCAACTGGTGAGGTGGACGCACGGCCACGCCACTCACGGCGCGGAAACAGGGCAGTTGCAGCGCTTTAAAAAAAGCCCTGCACAGTTTACAAAACTCTCTGCGCCGGGGCTACAGGCTGCGGTGCCAGTGTAGACACCGAGGTCGATTACGGCGCTTCGATTGGCCTCCGGGAGGTGTCCCACAATGCCTGCTCTCGCCTCTCTGGTCATCAGTTTGAACTCTACTGCCCGGCCCTCAGGTGACCATCCATCATCCCCACTCCATAAACTCCTTTGCCATTTTGAAAGTCCCCTTCCTGTTTCCTCAGTGATGAGTGCAGCGCATCTTTCCAGGTGGCTAGGCCTGCTCCACGCACCAGGTGATCCCCCTCCTTGGAGCTATGCCGAGCTGCTGGACCCCATCAGCATTTGGGGAGAGGAGGCTGTACAGTCCCAGCTGCACTCCGGACGTAGCAATTATGATACCTACTGTGACGTTATTGACTTGAACTGGGACCATATAGATCATTGGTGCAACCAAGGTCCTGTAGTGGCACCAAATCTTGTATAAAGGGGGGTCCAATAAGGTGTCTAAGGCAAGGTTATAGTTTGCTGGTTATGATTATGCTCTCTATATGTTTGTGTCATTTTTGTATGTTAAGTTATAAGTATTGGATCTATAGTGTCTGTGGTTCAGATTTGTACTATGCTTCTGGGTGACACCCCAGACAAGTTCAAAAGGAGGACTTGTGGCCCTTAGAGACTAACAAATTTATTTGAGCATAAGCTTTCGTGAGCTACAGCTCACTTCATCGGATGCAATGCCTAGCCTGCTTGATGGCCGATTAAGGACCATCAGCTACACAATTGACCCATTGAGAGAAGGCAGACAAGCCTTGGGACTCAGCACAGTGTGCAGGGACCTGCCTATGGACAGAACTCGGAGGTTTTTCCAGGCCACGTGATGGACAGCTTGTCTTGGGACAAAGAAAGAAAGACCACATGGCAAGAGAATATAAAAAGCTGCTGCAGCTCCTCCATCTTGTCTTCAGTCCTGCTTCATCCCTCTGGAGGGACTTTGCTACACTGAAGCTTTGAACCAAGAACTGAAAGACGCATCCCAGCTGTGGATGTTCTCCAGAGACTTGATTTGAACCTGCAGTTTATTCTGTCGCTGCCGCAAGCCTGAACCAAGAACTTGGCCATGACTGTATGTCATTGATTCCATTTCACCAATTCTAGCTCTCATCTATAGCTTTTTCCTTTTATGAACAAACCTTTCGATTTTAGATTCTAAAGGATTGGCAACAGCGTGATTTGGGACAAGATCTGATTTGTATATTGACCTGGGTCTTGAGCTTGGTCCTTTGGGATCAAGAGAGCCTTTTTTCTTTTCCTGGGGTATTGGTTTTCATAACCATTTGTCCCCATAACAATTGGTGATACTGGGAAACTGGAGTGCCTAAGGGAATTGCTTGTGTGACTTGTGGTGAGCCAGTGGGGTGAGACCAAAGTCTGCTCTGTTTGGCTGGTTTGGTTTGCCTTAGAGGTGGAAAACCCCCAGCCTTCGGCTGTAACTGCCCTGCTTGAAGCAGTTTGTCCTGAACTGGCACTCTCAGTTGGGTCCTGCCAGAACCAGCATCATTACACCTACGAACAGATTTCACGATGCATGACAGAAAGGGGCGATGACCGGGACACACGGCAGTTTAGGATCAAAGTGAAGGAGCTGCGGAACGCCGAGCACAGGGCGCGGGAGGCAAACCGCCGCTCCGGTGCTGCGCCTATGAGCTGCCGGTTCTCCAAAGAGCTGGACATGATACTCCGCGGCGACCCCACCTCCATTGCTAACACCACTGTGGACACTTCGGTGGCTCGCATGTCAGTTGAGAGTGGACCGAGCCAGGAGGAGGAAATCTTGGACGAGGATGTGGAGGGGGACCCAGAGGCAGAAGATGACTTGGAGGTCAGAGATGCCTGCGGCCAGGAGCTCTTTTCTACCCCGGATGTTGGCGAAGCACAAAGTGGAGAGGAGGCCCCTGGTAAGTGGATTTGATTTTGGGACTCGCTGAAGTGGGTTGTTGGGGGCAGGAGGGTTGCAGAAAGCAGGCTTGTCTCCCACCGCATGCCACCCTGCCAGAAGCAGAGGGGTGGGACAGGAAGCGGAACTATAAAAGGCCGCCCCTCCAGCTGAGTTGGGAGAGAGCTGCTGGAGGAGCAGGACGTCTCTTCCCTGCTCCCCTAATGGAGAGTGCTATCCTGACAGAGAGCCAGAGGGGCTGCCGGAGCTGCCAGACGCCGGGGACTCCAAGGAGCTGGTGGGGCTGCCACTAGCCGTCTACCCCAGCGAAGCGAACAACAACCCTGGGACCCATGTACACATGGAATGGGTGTGTAGGAAGGAGCCCAGGGCAGCCGAATCGGGTTCAGCTGTGTTATTGACTACAAGCCGGCCAGCGTGTTGTGATCGGATTTTCCCCGCTGACCCAGTGGCGGACCACTCCGCTGCTGTTTAGGGCCCTGGGTGGGGACGCAGTGGAGCGAGAGGGCCTGGGTTCCCCTACCACCGCCACGCCACCGTCAGGAGTGGCAGGCTCCCCACTTGGTTTTCAGGAGGCCTGATTGGTCTGGCACCCGCCTGAATCAGGACGCCAGACGGTTGTGCTGACTCTCCCACCAGAGAGCTAAGCTCCCCTAGACGGTGACGGCTCTGCCGGACTGTAGGCCAGACTCCTCTACTTGATTGCTGCCCCACCCTGATCAAGGGCCAGGCAAATGGACCTTCTGCTGCTCTGCCTGCCTGATTGTAGGCCAGAGCCCCTACTCGACTGCAGCCCTGCCCTGAATGAGGGCCCTAGGCAAACAGACTCTCTACCATTGCTCGGCCTGACTGCAGGCCTGAACCATTAACACTGGGCTAATTTTCCCCTGAACCAAGGTACCCCGGAAGTATCGTAGCGAGGGGCGTGGTCTCCCACCCTGATGGACAGGGAGGGAGCCGCAAACCCCTTACAGCCTTTCTTTCTACTTGTTCATACTTTTTCTCTAAATATGTCAAAACACAAGAACGCAACCTTCCCCCGGCCAAACACAGAAAACAATACAAAAGAAATGTTCAAAAAGGCCGACGGCGCCAAAAACGTACACGACCGGAAACGGGGACGGAGGGCTGGACGTAAACCCTACACAGGGTGCGGAAACCTGTCAGAAAGTACACGGTGATGAAAGCTCTCGAGCAGTTAACTAGTCACGTGAAAACCCCCCTGTACATAGCAATCCCCCCTGTACATAGCAATCCTCTGTTTCATTTTGATGCTTTTTGATGTATTGTTCTGCTTTTATTTATTTGATATTTTAAATAACTGTATTTAGAGTGATACATTGAGGTATAAATGATCTACATGCCTTGTCCTGTACAGAGCACACAGACGGCTCCCCTGGATCCCACAACCCACACAGGGAGAAAGCTGTCGCAAGCGTCAGCATCTCCAAAATCGTATCAGAGCAAGAAAAGGCACCTGCTATTTCCCACCCTTGTACAGTGTAGACACGGGGTGAGGGCGAGACCCAGTGACCCCGGTTAGTCCTGCTCCATCTCTGCCGTCTGGGTTTCCATCGACAGCTGTTCACACTCGAAACGCAGGGCGGGGTGAGGTTCGCCCATCAGCCAAAGAACCTTAATGTAAAGCAGCGCGCTCCTGCCAGTGCCCGTGGCAGATCCCCCATTTGAAGGGTGTGATCATTTCCGCCCTGAGACGGACGAGACCTCGTGTCCTGGTGTTAGGGGGCGCTGTGCTCTGTACCCCACATATCCCCCTCTCCCTGCCCCCCAGCCTGATGTTAGGGGATGCTGTGCTCCGGATCCTACATATTCCCCAGCTTCCAGGCCCCCTAGCCAGCGTTAGGGGGCGCTGTGCTCTGTACCCTACACCCCCCATCTCTCAGCCCCCCTGCCAGGTGTTAGAGGGCGCTGTGCTCTGTATCATATGCATTTCCCAGCCCTCCTGCCCGGCCTTAGGGGGTGCTGTGATCTGTACCCTACATATCCCCAGCCCCCAGCCTGGTGTTAGGCAGTTTCTAGTGTCTGTGAACTTACTGCATGTACCGGAGTCTATCAGCGCATGCTGGGTGCCACACGCTGTGGGTATGGACAGGGCCCGACGCTGGAACCTGACCTGAAGGTGGGATTGGCCACTGTCCTGGTGGTTAGGACACAGGCAGGTAGTAGAGGGGTTCTGTGCGGGGACCCGATTCTGCCTTTCTGTCTGGCCGATTCCTTCTAATGAGGCTGAACCTACCCATCTCCCGAGACTCAGCATAGCACAGGACTTGGGGGGCACCTGCTGGCAAAGTGGCCTCAGTCCCCACCGTACAGGCAGGGGTCATTCAGCTGGTGATAGCCCTTCTCTCAAGCCCCCAAGCACCTGTGTGTCACGGCTGCCTGCAGGAGTTCAGGGCCAACAACTGCCTGGTGGGAGGGAACAGGGCCTGGCTAGGCAGGGGCTCAAACCGGGGAGTGTCAGTTTGGATCCCCAGCTAGCCATTGGGGTGCAACACGGGGGGCGGGCGGGGAGATCAACTCCAGCCGCTTCATCATAAACCATGTCCCTGAGGCCTCAGTAGAAATGGGGATGTTCCCCTGGCAGTATGCAGGTGCGAAGGACTTCAGAGGGAGGTGGCAGACGTGCCCTTTTGATGGCGGTCCCTGAGCACATGGGGAGAGCAGGGCCAAATGTCTGTTGGCAAATGTTCGTTGGCAAACGTCTGCGACTCACGGGCCCTGGGTGCACACACCCTGCAGGGGAACGTGTACAAGCCCAGCCCAGCCTGAAGAAGACCAGCTCTGGTGTAAGGGAAGTCACCGTTTTTTTCACAAGAGCGGGAAACTGACGTTGGATAAGCCAGGAACTCCTGATCGGCACTTTCATCCCTCCAGGAGACCAACCCATCTAGCAGAGAACAGGGGGACATAAAGGCTGAGATGAAGCTAGATTCATGCTCTCCAGGATGCCAGGGTGCCCTCATGGTCTAGCTGAAGACGGCCTGGGGGTTCCCAGCATTGCCCTCTTGCCGTTTCTCTCTGGAGCCCTCACCCTGCACCCTGGCCTGTCTGTTCTCAGGCAGCTGTTCAGGCAGCTCCCCAGCATGGAGTTCTTGGTTTAACGGCAGGGGACAGGGACTGGGAAGGAAATGTACTGCCATGCCAAGACTGGGAACGGGCTGGTGATAATGCCCTGGGGTGCCTGGCATGTCAGTACCCAGCGGGGCCGGGAGCCAAGCGCCCCCTGGAGCCATCTGTCAGGCCCTGGGTCCGTCCTGTGCTGGGCTCTCTCCTGCCTGACATTGGCAACAGTCTTAGGCTGCTCCAGCCCTGCTCCTGGTCCTCCTCCAGCCCTGCTCTCACTCCAGCCTCGCTCCACCCACGCCCCGGCCTCCTGAGTCCAGCTCCAACCACGAGGCCTGACCACCTCCAGCACCTTCGCTGACACCATCACTTCCAGAGGGAATGGCATTGAGGTTGCCGGGGGAACAGGCATTCTCCGTCTGCCCGGAGCCATTGTTCCATTCCCCAGGACAGTCCGATGCCAGGACAGTCTCCCTGAGCTCTGGAGAGGACTAGAGGTGCCTTCGGACACCTGCCGTGCAGCTGCTGGAGAGTCAGCAGAATTGCTCGGAGACAGCCACGCTTGCCTCCCAGCCTGGGAAGCCCAGAGGCCCAGAGCGTAGACGTCTCTCAGAGCATCTCTGCTAGCAGGAGACACTGGGTGAGGAAAGGAGCCCCCCCACCCCCCAAGCAGGGGCCATTCAGAAGACCCAGTGTGGGGGGAATAGGGCTGTGTGTGTACAATGTCTAGCACTGCGGGGCCCTGATCCGGGACTGAGGCCCCTGGGCACTACAGAAATACAAAGGAGAACAGCAGGGCTTGAGGATTTATAGGCTCCATTTGAGGAGGGCTGGTTGCGTTGAGCCAGCAGTGAATCCCCAGTAACACAGAGCTCCGCTAGTGAGGGAAGATCTGTTTCATCTTCCCTACCTAGCACAGTTCACAGCTAAGCACTGACAAGCTGCAAGGATCCTGGCGGGCCCAGGTATGGTTGTAGCAGCATTTTCAATGTTTGGAAAAAGCGAGATCTGTGCAGTAGGCAACGTAGCTCCATCTGGGCACCAGCCAGCTCCTGTGCCCCAGAGAGCTCCCACAGCTCCCACTGAACCAGGGACGAAGGGGGCAGGAGGTTGGAAGAGAACGTACCAGCCTGGGACCCAGGAGACCCATGTTCATTTCCCAGCTCTGCCACAGATGCTCTGTTTGGCTTCGGGCTAGTCCATTATTCCCTCTGTGCTGCGGTTCCCTGCCTCTACAGTGGGGGTAGCAGCCAGGCCCTGCCCTGAAGGGGCAGTTAGAATAAATGCAATCGAGATTGGGTGGTGCTCGACTGCCAGGCGGATGAGGGCCAGGATGGTGCCTAAGACAGACCGAAAGCAAGGGGGAGCTACAGAGCCGGTGGTGAGAGGGGTTTGGCCTTTGACAATCTGCTTTGAGTGCCAGGGCTGCCAGACCCCAGACAGCCACTGGCATTGCCAGACCTCCCTGATCTACGGTGCTGCTGCTCTCCCTGCTTCTCGGAGTCATTACCTCCCCCTGGGCTGACACCCCCGCAGCAATCATCTCCTGGGGCTGCTGTGGCACTGAGCGTTAGCAAGGCCTGAGACTCAGTGGGGCGTGCGGCGGGGGAGGGGGAGGCTGCTATTAAAGCAGCTTCTGCACCGTTGCAGCGGTGGGAGAGGAAGCAGAGACGGGACCGTTTGACACCCCATGGCCAAAGCCCCCGGCAGCTTGGGACCGTTGGGTTCTGTCACCAGCCCTGGGAGGGGAGGGGGTGTGACGAAGTGGGACTGTTCTTAATGTTTCCTCTGAATATTGTGGGGGTGCCTCAGTTTCCCCTAGGCAGTTCTTAAGTATCTAGGTGGTGGGATAAGGGTGTATGATCATTGCAGAGCACTAGAGGGCAGGTGTGTGCAGGGGTCTGGACACAGAGAATGGCCGACACCCTGTTTCCTGGCAACTGATGGCCTGGGCCCTTCCCCCCTGCAAGGTGAGAGCGAAAGGGTTGGAGAACAAAGGAATCCGGTGACCTCCTGGGCCGGAAAAGGGACAAAGCCCAGAGGAGGGCGGGGGCTGGAGATAGTTTCACTTTGGGGCTGGCTGGGGAAGTGGAGTGAAGTGCAGACGTGGTTCTCTGGCTCACTGCCACCCAAAATGGACCCAGCTGAGGGCTCCTGTTCTCTGCACCTACAAGCTCTGAGTTAGACCATGTTCCTGTCATCTAATAAACCTCTGTTTTACTGGCTGGCTGAGAGTCACGTCTGACTGTGAAGTTGGGGTGCAGGACCCTCTGGCTTCCCCAGGACTCCACCTGGGTGGACTCGCCGTGGGAAGTGCACGGAGGGGCAGAGGATGCTGAATGCTCCGAGGTCAGACCCAGGAAGGTGGAAGTTGTGTGAGCTGTGTGTCCTGAAGACTGGCTGCTCACAGAAAGGAGACTTCCCCAGAGTCCTGACTGGCTTCGTCTGGAGCAGTTCCAGAGTATCACCAGGAGGCCCCATGACAGTGGGGTCTAGTGGTTAGAAAGGGGGGCTGGGAGCCAGGACTCCTGGGTTCTATCCCAGCCCTGGAAAAGGGATAGGAAACCCCTACCTGGATACGTCACCATATCACAAAACCCATCACCCCTGGCTCAGATTGACCGCCCCAGTGTGGATGCTGCCTTGGATTTGCATCACCAGGGCGCCATCTCGCTATTATTTTGCACCACTTGCATTTCAGACAATCACAGAATATCAGGGTTGGAAGAGACCTCAGGAGGTATCTAGTCCAACCCCCTGCTCAAACCAGGACCAATCCAAACTAAATCATCCCAGCCAGGGCGTTGTCAAGCCAGGCCTTAAAAACTTCTAAGGATGGAGACTCCACCACCTCCCTAGGTAACCCATTCCAGTGCTTCACCAACCTCCTAGTGAAATAGTGTTTCCTAATATCCCACCTAGACCTCCCCGACTGCAACTTGAGACCATTGCTCCTTGTTCTGTCATCTGCCACCACTGAGAACAGCCGAGCTCCATCCTCTTTGGAGCCCCCCTTCAGGTAGTTGAAGGCTGCTATCAAATCCCCCCTCACTTTTCTCTTCTGCAGACTAAATAACCCCAGTTCCCTCAGCCTCTTCTCGTGCGTCATGTGCCCCAGCCCCCTAATCATTTTCATTGCCCTCTGCTGGACTCTCTCCAATTTGTCCACATCCCTTCTGTAGTGGGGGGATCAAAACTGGACGCAATACTCCAGATGTGGCCTCACCAGTGCCGAATAGAAGGGAATAATCTCGTCCCTCGATCTGCTGGCAACACTCCTATTAATGCAGCCCAATATGCCTTTGGCCTTCTTGGCAACAAGGGCACTCTGATACTCATATCCAGCTTCTCGTCCACTGTAATCCCCAGGTCCTTTTCTGCAGAACTGCCGCTTAGCCAATCGGTCCCCAGCCTGTAGCAGTGCCTGGGATTCTTCCATCCGAAGTACAGGACTCTACACTTGTCCTTGTTGAACCTCATCAGATTTCTTTTGGCCCAATCCTCCAATTTGTCTAGGTCACTCTGGACCCTATCCCTACCCTCCAGTGTATCTACCTCTTCCCCCAGCTTAGTGTCATCTGTGAATTTGCTGAAGGTGCAATTAATCCCATCATCCAGGTCATTGATAAAGATGTTGAACAAAACCAGCCCCAGGACCAACCCCTGGGGCACTCCGCTTGATACCGGCTTCCAACTAGACATCAAGCTGTTGATCACTACCCATTGAGTCTGACAATCTAGCCAGCTTCTATCCACCTTATAGTCCATTCATCCAATCCATACGTTTTTAACTTGCCGGCAGTAATACTTTGGGAGACCGTATCAAAAGCTTTGCCGTATCACAACCACCACTTTCCCCATATCCACAGAGCCAGTTATCTCATCACAGAAGGCATGACTTGCCCTTGGTGATTCCACGTTGGCTGTTCCTTATCACCTTCCTCTTCTCCAAATGGTTCAAAATGGATCCCTTGTGGACCTGCTCCATGAATTTGCCGGGGACTGAAGTGAGGCTGACCAGTCTGTAATTCCCCGGGTTCTCTTTTTTCCCTTTTTTAAAGATGGGCACTATATTTGTCTTTTTCCAATCGTCCGGGACCTCCCCCGATCACCACGAGTTTTCAAAGATAATGGCCAATGGCTCTGCAATCACATCAGCCAAGTCCCTCAGCACCCTTGGATGCATTAGATCTGGACCCATGGGCTTGTGCACGTCTCGCTTTTCTAAATAGTCCTTAACCTGTTCTTTCACCACTGAGCACTGCTCACCTCCTCCCCATACTGTGTTGTCCAGTGCAGCAGTCTGGGAGCTGACCTTGTCTGTGAAGACTGAGGCAAATAAAGCATTGAGTACTTCACCTTCTTGCACCTCATGTGTCACTAGGCTGCCTCCCACTTTCAGTAAAGGGCCCACACATTCCCTGACCTTCTTCTTGTTGCTAACATACCCGTAGAAACCCTTCTTGTTCCCCTTCACATCCCTTGCTAGCTGCAACTCCAGTTGTGCCTTGGCCTTCCTGATTACACCCCTGCATACCCAAGCAATATTTTTATACTCCTCCCTAGTCATCTGTCCAAATTTCCACTGCTTGTAAGCTTCCTTTTGGAGTTTAAGCACCAGCGCGTGGGGGCAGCCCAAGCAGAAATCCCCTCCCCCCCGACACACATGAGAGAGGTGCTGGGGGCTGTGCTGGGGGCGATGACAGTGGGGTCAGGCATCAGGGCACGTGGCTGTTGGGTGCGTTGCTGGACTCTGGAGAGACCGCCCCTTCTGCCACCAACCTGCCCCACTGGAGCCCAGCACAGCGCCCTCTGCTACCCATGTCTGCCACCATCTCTCCGCTCCACGAAGCTCCCACGACCTGCCTGGGGCAGCAACAGACCCTCTTGCTCCCCAGTTATAACACCTGGCCCTGAGCTAGCCCCTTTCTCCAGCAGATCTCAACGCCCTTCACAAAGGAAGTTGGCATCACTATCCCCACTTTATAGATGAGGAAACTGAGGCACACAAGGGGGACGTGACTTAACCAAGGTCACTCCACAGGCCGACCATGTGTGTATGCAAAAGCCTGAGGACTTTAACTGGACCGGTCTAGTTAAAACATTACAACACCCCCCAACCCCATCCATGGGGATGCCGTAAAACCAGTACAAAGGTTTGTTGACTGGTAGAGGCCAAATTACTAACAGACCTCAGGCCAACTGGTGACCCAAACTCCCGAGATGCTTTGGGAATGCTGCTAAACTCTCACAGGCAGTGAAAAATGCCAGTTTGCTAAAGTTTGTAGCCTAGCGCCCTGTTATTTGCGTAGCCACGCAACTATGCGAGAAATGTACTAACCACAAACAAATGGAAATGTATAAATAACATAGTGATGGTAAAAGTTTATGCTTAAGCAGCAGATGTGTGATTGTGTGCTGGGAAGTCTATGATATTTACCAGACACAAATTTTGCAGGCGACAGACTGATCCCCGTGATGTCTTTTGCCATGGCTTGCATACAGCTTGGACTACTTATAGGTAACTTAGTTCCAGCTTATCTCTTCCTCTTTCCCAATGCAAGGCTGTATGCAAGCCGTGGCAAAAGACATCACGGGGATCAGTCTGTCGTTTACGTCAACGGCTGCAAAATTTGGTTCAGCAGACTTGGTAATGGATCTGCCTTTCTGTTTGAGCGCTGTACTAATAACTAATAAATACTGGCTGGGGCTTGGGTCCTTGAGGTCTCTTTAAGTAGGAAGTAAGATCGAAGCTGAATTGGTAATAAATCTGCTTCCCTGGGGGATCCTCCAACCCAAGTTTACCGGCTGGAACCGGACCGGGCAGGGTAACAACCTCTGTGTTGGGAGTAAAGACCTAGCCGTGTGTGGAGACTCTGGCTGGGACGGTCTAGGGGCCTACAGGGGAGGGGAAAAGTTTGAAGAAGAGATGTAAGACTAGATCCAGCGAAACGTTAACTCCATCAAGAGTAAAATGCGGGCAAAGAATGGCCGAAATAGTAAAGGAGGGCTTGGATTGTTTGTAAAGAAATGTGCTGTTATGCATGGAGGATCTGGGGCCGCACAGCGGCCGGCCGGCCTGTGGGATCACACGTGTGCACTGCTTGTCTCTGAGGCTGACCAGAGAGTGGAGGGGAAAGCATGACCTGGGGCGGCAGCTCAGCATCAGGCGCGCGAGGCTTTTAATCAGAAGCTTAA
Organism: Lepidochelys kempii; assembly: GCF_965140285.1. NCBI lineage: Eukaryota > Metazoa > Chordata > Testudines > Cheloniidae > Lepidochelys > Lepidochelys kempii. The sequence continues at coordinate 10,209,962 of NC_136402.1, forward strand.
GGAAGTGACAGAAAATGCTCAGAAAGGGAAGCTGCAAAATGGGGAAGTCAATGGGCGGCTGGCGAGCGCCGCAAGGAAAGGGGAAGGCGGGCGAGGGGAAGGAGCTCAGGAGACGGTGCAGACGTGGGGTTGTCAGAAACGGGCGGAGGATGGTGGAAGTGCTCATTGGCCAGCACAGGAGCAATTGGCTGCGGTGACACTGGGAGCACCGGGGAAGCCGGCTGAGTGCAAGGAGGACCCGGAGGATGTGATGGAGCAGGACAAGCCTCATCGTTAATAATGCAGCCGAGCCGTGTTGGAAGTTAAGAAAATGAACTGTGTGCTGGAAGGAAAAGGTTTGGGGGCACCCCGAGTAAGGAGGGGCGTGGGAGAGATCGGCTCAGGGGCTCTAGAGAGAACTGGGGTAGGAGGCTGCCAGCCGACCGGGCGGGTTTGTGGAGGCCGGGTGCTGGCATGATGGCAGAATGCTTCTTAAACGCAACGTCAAAACCTGACATTGTGACAGGCCATGGCAGAAATGCCAGACAGAGGAGAAACCTGTCCAGGCACTAAGTCAATGGGTTCCCCAAGGATGCCGGACAGCGCTTGGTTCCACCCATTTCTGTAGGGGGAAATGGGCCAGAGACGGCAGTTCCCTCCCAGACCCTGCACAAAGCAGGTTGGACGAAGTGTGGGTATTTCCAGAGTTCATTGTATTACAAATGCAAATGGGTCTGGAGTCTGGGAGGATGGGACGTGATTCTTCTGGGGGAGACATGACTCCAGCAAACCCTGGGAAGGGTCAGAACCATCACAGGACACTTGTAAAACGACCGACCAGCCAAGGCGGGGATGCAAATTCCCACCTCTGCCCCCAGCCTTTCGAAGCGACGCCCTGGGGAGCGAGACACTGGCTGTGAATGACCTGTTCCCAGATAGAGGGACCGGCCTGTGGCACTCACAGATTCCCAGGGGTCATGTTCGCAGCAGAAGCTGTGCTGAGCTTGGAAGCACTGAAAAGCCCGTGGGTGGGTTTGACGGGCTGCACCCCGGCCGGAGCCCTGGCTGGAGTCAGGGAAGGGATCCCTGGTAAGCCCATTAGCAGGTGGGTGGGTTCGCTGATTGGTTTAACATGTGTTCTTGGCAGTGCTGTCACCGTAAGCACCGAGGATTGTCCCCCCACCGGGGCTGTAATGTGTTAACTAGCCTGGGACAGTTACACTCCTACAGCATTTGTGTGTGGGGCTGGAGCCGTGGCAATGGGGTGGGGTGGGGGCCAGCAAAGGCCTCTGTGACACCGCCCCATGCCGGCGTTATTGACACGTTTCCCTGCAGCCGTCCTGACGTCCCGCAACGAAAACCTGGCCAGAGATTTTGCTCCGTGAAATGTTTTGAGATGGTGATGTCAGGAGATGGAAACCCAGCTGGGAATTTCCTGCAGGGCAGCGGCTCCCAGCGCTGTTCTCCTGCCCCACATCTGGGCCCGCTACAGCCCTCACTCGACCCCCAGCTCTGTCCAGGTGGGGCCCTTGGTGCCTTCCATAAGGGGTGTTACACACAGCGCCACCTAATGGCCAAACAGTGCAATACAGGTTAGGGCCCCTCCATTCCAGTCCTTTTCCTCAGTGGGTCTTTAGCTCCATGGCAGAGGATTGAGCTTCTAGCTCTGATGGTCCCAGGTTCAAACCCGGGCCGGGCCAGCGACGACCCTGGGGGAGCTGCCGAGAGCGATGGGGAGGGGAGGGTGCGGCCGACGTGCCCATGCGGGTCTCACATTGCGCTCTGCCTGCAGCTTCCTGATAGGTGAAGATGAGAGTCTACAAGGGCAGAGGCTGGAGCAGCATGGGGGCCCATGCCAAGAACTGGAACGATAAGTCACTGGGAATCAGCTTCCTGGGCAGCTTCTCTCCCGTCTGTACAGATTTCCCTGCTAGGCCCCCAGGGGAACTGGGAAGTTCACAGCTGCTCTTGGTTCCACCACGGTGGGGCACTGGGCTGGGGCACAGGGTCAGGAAAGGGAGGGGGAGGGGGAGCGTGGCGAAGCAAATGTGTGTGTGGAGGCGGGGAGCCGCATTACCAAACACAATGGTGGGGGAGAAAGACACTGACATGGCCAATCAAGAACGGGGCTAGAGGGTGTTTATTTACTCAGGCCACATTCACATCCCCTGAGCAGCAGAGAGGGGCCAGGGGCGTGTGTGAAATTAACAGGGGGCTGCTGGTGTCCTGCAGAAACAGCCCCTGACAACACCACCCTGACCGCTGCCAAGAGCCTGATCCAATGTGCTGTCTACAGGGGCTTCCTGAGTGAAAGCTACACCCTGAAGGGGCATTGCAACGTGAAGTCAACCCAATGCCCCGGGGACGCCCTCTATGAGGCCATAAGCCAGTGGCCTGAGTTTGAAGCCTGAGTCCCTGCAGCCTCGGGGCAGCCCCTGCGCCCATCGGTGACCCCACCCGCGGCTTCTGCCTGCTTGAGCTACACCTCTGCCCCCCAGCAGGGGGCGGCCTCTCACTTCTCGCCCACCTGCTGCCTCCTGGGGCCCGGAGAGCAGGGCTCTGAGAGTTGGGGTTACGCTCCCGTCTCCCCTGGGCTCTGCTGCCTCCCCCACCCCCGGGGGCTCAGATTTCTAATGGCGCCTGGGAGCCACCTGCCTCCCCCAGGCTACTTCCTTCGGCAGACGCCAGGCCTAGCCCCTCGCTCCCGCCCGCAACGGGCATGTCAGCTTAGCCCAGGTCCACACACAGCCACGCCCAGGGTCTTACAGCGTCCAGGGGGGTGGGGCCAAGCCTCAGCCGAGCTCTGTGGCGACGGCCCTGCCAATCCCTGGGCAGCTCAGGAAACATCGCCTCCATTCCCGTGTGAAACGTCTGAGCAATGATCAATTCCAGAGTCAAATCCACCTCTGCCCCCAGCCCCCCCGAGCTCTGCAGCGAAGATTTCATCTGGAATCCCCCAGAAACCAGTCGCTAGTTAACCCCCCACAAAGGGAACCCAAGTGTCCCTGAGCCCTGACACTTGGCTCTGCCTGGCCCCCGCAGGGTCTGCCTCTCAAAGCTTTCAGCGCTCGCCCCTTTCGCCCCGACAGTCCGTTCCCACGAGCCTCTCTTACCGAGGGGGGCAAAGTGTTTGGACGGGGAAGGACCCGTCGGGTGGGTCGCAGAGTCCCACAAAGGGGTTTTTAGTTCAAGTGCAATTTGCCTTTACCTCAGCGCCCCGCGGCTTAGTGCTTGCTTTGCTTGGGAGCTACTGAGCAGTGACAATAAACCAGCTTCTAGCACATGAAAAGTTGAAGTGCCGGGAATCATTTCATCTCCTGTTAAACCATAACCACCCTGCCGCTGGGCTGGGCTGGGCGAGCTGAGAGGGTGTGATTATGGTCTGTCAGATTAGCACTAAGAGGCCTCCTTGGGCTAGGTGCTATATACACAGAACATGAGACAGACAGTCTCTGCCCTAAATAGCTCACAGTCTAATTAGACAAAGGATGGGAGGGGAAACTGAGGCACAGGGAGGGGAAAAGGGTTTTACCCAAACTCACAGGGCCAGTTAGTGGCAGAGCGTGGAACAGATCCCATGGGTGCAGTCAAGTGCTCTGCCCACTAGGCTGTGCTGCCTCTCAATCCAGAGGGAGGAGGTGGAGAGGAACCAAGGGGGTGCTGGTTCCGCATGGGTCACACACAGTCAGGCCCGGCAGCCCTGAGCTGAAGGAAGGGGAGGGGAGCTGGGGTTTGCGCCTGCTGATGGGAGCTGGGGCTGCGGCTGGAGACTGGCAGGAGGGGCCGGAGCGGAGGGAACAGCCATGCCAGGAGCAGTGTCCCAGCCCCACAGTGCCCAGGGCTGCCCAGCATGTGGGAAGGGGGCAACAGCACTGACAGGGCAGCTCTTTGTTACGAGAGTCGCTGTGGAGCAGCCCCCGAGCGAGGCTGGGAGCCCAGCACCCCAGGGCTGGACGGGCCCCGTAAACAGGAGCAACCCCTGGTGGGCTGGCAGCTGGAGGCCGTGCTGCAGAGAGTGCAGGTCTGGCCCCCCCGCAGCCCCCCGTGTCCTGCCCCTGGCACAGTCCAGGTTCAGCCCAGTTATTTCTGCTTCTGAGCCGTGGACCCTGGGGGACGCGACCAGCTGGGATCCAGGCTCCCTGTTGGGAAAAGGCTAGTCCAGGCCCTGGCGGCTGGAGCTCTGGGGGGCGTGTAAAGCCCAGGAAGGGGCTCAAGGGGCTCAAGCAAGAGGTTTCACTCCTGGGCCGGCCACAGCCCCGCTGCAGCCCCGGAACAGACTCAGCACAATCTCCCTTCCCATCCTCCCAGCATTGTAACACCTCCCCAAGACCCTGCGGGGCTGCCACAGCCCGGGCCCCCCAAGCCACCTTGCCTGGTCCCTAGGGTGTTTTGGCTGCTGGCCCCATGGAGCTCGGCCTAGGAGGGGCGAAGGATCCTGCGAGGCCCAGAGAGGGGTTGGTTCCCTTGCCAGGGGAGGCTCTGGGTAGCCACAGCCACAGGTACTCGGCCAGGAAGGCAGCCAGGATCTTGCAGAGGTTCTCCACAGTCAGGGGGTGCAGATTCTGCTCCGTGTCCTCCATCATGTGCCAGACCCACGGGAAAGGGATGGCGATGAGGTGCAGCACCGGCACTCCTGCGGCCAGACAGATACATGGATAGTCAGCAGGGATCCAACCCAGGATCTGCATCACTGCAAGCACCAGCCTCTACTGCTGGAGCTACAAGAGTAATTCCACTATTGTCAGCAGTAGTAGACTATTATCCCCATGTGGCCCAGCCACTAGCGGGCGACGGGCGACATTCTAAATGCGCACACTGTCTCAGTAGATGGAGCCAGGCCCTCAGGCACGACCTGACCTTACATCTAGGAGCCGTGTGCTCCCCTGACCTAGCAACGAGCAGCTGGCCCAGGTGCATTATGGGAACCAGATTGGCCAGAGACATCAAGCGAGTCAGGGCCAAGTGGCTAGATAGCAATGATATGTTTATAAAGTCTTTCACCCCAAGGATCCCAGAGCCTAAGTTCAAAATGCAGCCACCTCTGGGGTGAAGTGTGCCAGGCAGGCAAACATCATCTATAAAGCATTTTACCCCTGTAAATAACACCTAGCTCTTGCATAGCCCTTGTCCTCAGGGGATCCCAAAGCACTTTACAAAGGGGGTCAGAATGATTCCCCCCACTTCACAGATGGGGAAACTGAGGAAGACAGCAGCAAAGTCACCCAGCAGGGCAGTGGCAAAGCCAGGACCTGAACCCAGGTCTCAGTCCCTTGCTCCACTCATGAGGCCAGGCTTGTGTGGCAGCCTGGGGGAGTCTCACCACACTTTGTCTGCACACATTCCTCCCTGGCTCCCCTGGGGAGGCCTCCCCAGCTGTCCATCCCACACTGCTCTGCACCTGGATGAACGGTAGCAGGGGGCAGGACAGGTACCTTTGCGAAGGAAGGAGACGTGGTCCTCTTCGACAGGCCCATAGACAGGCTCCCTCTGGAAGTACGTCTGCTCCCAGGGGTGGGACTGCAGCAGGCCCAGCCGGTGCAGACGCTTCTCTGGGCGACACAGAGAAGAGAGTGAGGAATGGACTGGTTCCTGGGACCTGCCAGGCTGGGGCACGGCAGAATGAGCCCCACAGGGGGCTACACCTGGCCGCTCACAACAGAGCTCCCTGAGGACTTGGAGACGCTGCCAGGGAGGGAGGGGAGATTTCAAACCTGACAAGTCGTGTTTGAGGGAAATAAAGTATTGGTGAAAGATGCCAGGTCAACAGCCCCGGGGACTGAATCCCCAACTCCCAGCTCTGTCTCACAGCTGGGGATAGAGCCCAGGAGTCCTGGTTCCCAGCCCCCCTGCTCTAACCACTAGACCCCACTCCCCTCCCAGAGCTGGGCCTAGAACCCAGGCACCTTTATTCATTGTCAGACAGACGCAGGACCATCAGGACTGGCGGGCGGGGGAGGAGGTAGCTGTCCTGCTACAAGTGTCTGGGGGGGCAAGCCCCCTCCCACCCCTGGAAGAAAGGAAGGTTTGGTACAGATGCCGACGAGCCGGTCGAACCAGGAGGCGGTGAAGGGGAAGTGGTTCTGGATGGTCGGGTGGCGGGCCCCCAGCAGGTCCAGCAAGACAAACAGGCTCTGCAAGGAGGCAATGAGGGGTTAAATCTGTAGGGGCCCAGTCACCCCAGGAGGATCTGAGGGAGGGATTGGTACAAGATCCAGTGCAGACAGATTGAGCCCCCCGCCTACCCCGGACAGGCACCCTCACCATCTCCCTCCAGCCTGAAAGATCCCCCATGCAGAACTCCTCAGAGGGGCAGGCGGGCAGCTCTCACCATAGCCTGGAGCTGGCTGGTGCCCGGCTGGTGCTGAGCCTTGGCCATGGACAGCCCCGTACAGGGAATCCCTCTCACTCCACTCCCGGAAGGCCTCCTCACCGTCCAGGAACAGCAGCTGCAGCGTCACCTCAGAGCCCTGGGGAGAGACACGGGGATCACTCAACACCTGGCACTGCTGGACAGGTGAGGGGACTGCACCCAGGACAGCAGCAGAGCTCGGGATAGAACCCAGGAGTCCCGGCTCCCATCCCTCCCGGTTTTGCACACTAGACTCCATTCCTTTCCCCAAGACAAGAGTAGAATCCCCAACCTGGGAAGCTCTCACCTGCTCCTTGGCCTTCAGCAGCTCCACGTCCAAGGCCGTGGCCAGTTCCAGCAGGATGGCACAGGGCACGGCCGAGTCGGTGGCCCCCAGGAAGGTGCGGCCCTGTCTTTCCCAAGCTGCCACCCCACCGGGCTTGAAACATCACCAGCTCCATCCAGCCCAGGGACCACATGGACAGGTACTGGGGCTGGGATGGGAAGACTCTGTGGAATCTCAGATTAAAGGAGCACCTTTACATTTGGGATGGAGGGGCTAGCTGCAGAGCAGGGAGGTCTTTCCTAAATTCCCCAGGCTTACCCTGATCTGAGGCTGTACAGAGGAGGCTCCCAGCCAGCAGCTGCCTTATCAGAACTGTGTTCATTAGATAGATAGATAGATAGATAGATAGATAGATAGATAGATAGATAGATAGATAGATAGATAGATAGATAGATAGATAGATTCAGGGTAATGTATCAGAATCTGGCCCTCACCCCATTGCACTCAGCGGGTTTCTTTCATTTTACCCTGGGGGAGAAGAGATCAGAACCCAAGACCGCCAGTTCCAAGAACTCCACAGACCTGTGTTGTCACTGGATTTATTACCAAGGGGACATTAGACAAGGGGAGGCACCAGAATACCCCTCTGTGGGACAGAATGACAGACTGAGGGGCAGGGTTTGTGTCTCCCGCTTTGAAGTCCTGTGTCTTTCTGCATACAGAGATCTGCGCAAAACCCACCATCTCTGTGAGCCCCAGGGCGGATGATGGCCCTGGGAGGAGCTGTGACCATCCTCTGAAAGAGTTGGTGCCAGGGCATAAGGGTTGCTCTGTACAAAGGAGGAGATTAAACTCCTCTGCAATACATACGTAACCCTTCTTCCAGTTCCAGCTCTGGCTTCAATATATAGGGGTTCCTCTCAAAATTATAACACAACACTGGCTTCAGCTCCCACCCAGAAATCTGGGAAAACTAAACACCAGCCCTGGGTGTTTCTAAGAAGCAATACTTCCTGTCTTGCAAGCACTGAGTCTGTGTGCGACAAAAGAAATATTTTATTAAGGGGAGAAGGAAGAATGGCATTAATTTGAGAAAACATGACAACAATGACTCAAACGTATGCAAACAACAGGTAAATCCCTGGCCCCAGGTGGAGCAGTGGCTTTGCCTCAGTTTCCCCCTTTCTGAAAGACCAGCGGACAAATGTCCCGTTAACACACCACTCCCCTTTCTGTCCATGACACCGCACTCTTAGTTTGCTGTCCACCGTAAGTGAAGTCCTAGGGTCTAGGGGTGCCGTTAGGTGCATTCAGCTCCAGCCTTAGGGGAGGAATGCAGGAAAATCAAATGATGCCTCTGCCCACTCCGGTCACTGCCCACTCTGCCACTGCACACCTCTGTCACCTTCTGAAGTTTCTGCACTGCTCCAGCCCCAAGTGTTCTCAGCTCTTAGGTTATGGCTACATTACAAAAATTACCAGCAGCCACAAATCTCAAAGCCCAGGTCTGGGTTCATCGGATGAAGTGAGCTGTAGCTCACAAAAGCTTATGCTCAAATGAATTGGCTAGTCTCTAAGGTGCCACAAGTACTCCTTTTATTTTTGTGAATACAGACTAACACGGCTGTTACTCTGAAACCTGAGGGGAGCTGAGATCAGAATCTAGCCCTGTTGCCTTTGCAGGCGATGAGTGACTCTGGCTTGACCCCGGGCAACCTGATCAGGGTGCAGGATATTGTTTCCATTTTGGAGTGAAGGTTCAGGTCTCAGCTCCTCTTTTCCCTGACTCACCTCCCCATTATTAAGACAAACGTTCCCCCAGCCCTCTGGCCCCTTTGGTACTCAGCACCCAGCCTCTCACGCTGCCTGAACAGCCAACTCACCCTTGTCTCCGATCCTGCCCCACTGACACAAGTGCTGGCCTCAGACCCTCGCCCAAGCTGGCACTCATGGAGAAAAAGGGCAGTGAGCTCACACCACATGATGGGACAGCGAGGGACCCCTCAGTGCTGCTCCAAATACCCCAGTCCCCAGCTCCATGGAGTCTGATGCCCCAGGAGCTCAAATGAGGAACTGAGCAGGGGGCGGCAGGCACAGGGAGCCTGTGATGCTCAGTGAGAGCAAACCAAGGTCCCTGCCACTCCCAACAAACCACAACCCCATCAACTGCTGCCCACGTCTCTGTGCTGCACAGGGGACACCCAGGGGAACTGGGGGGATGAGCTGTGTTAATTCCACCAACCTGACCAGACCAGAATCTGGGTGCAAGCTGTTACCCCCAACTCTGCTGGATCTGGGACTGTAGGGGTCTGGTGGTCAGAGCATGTGTTACACTGCCAGACCAGGGATGGTTTTAAAAATGGAATTTTATTAAACCTAATGTCCAACTCCCCAAACAAACGCAGGCTGCAACCCGCTGGGTCCCCCTGGAGAATGACAGAAACCCTCCTGGGGGTGCAGCTTGCATCCCCACTGTTCCTCTTTAGCCTCGCTAGCAGATCTCCAAACCCTTAAAGGGACACGACACAGCCTTAGAGATACAGGATGCAGGTATGTAGAACCCTGACATTCCCATATCAGTGCTACACTCCTCCTGTGGAAATATAATATCCCCCAAATATTCCCATTAACAAAATATAAAACATTCCGTCCAGCCATTTGGCTTATTAGCAGACACCTATGACTTCCACAAGCTCGTGCTTTCGGTCTCAGATGAGCTTTTGTCTTGCTCCTTTTTCATCAGATCTGGAAACTTTTGCATCTCTCTTTGGTTTAATTCACATTAAGCAGGAAATGTCTGTGTCAAGGGTTGTTCCATTGCCCAACCAAATAGCCAGTTCTGAACAGTTTAAATCCCCAGAGATCCTCAAATCTTATGAAATACCAGCTCCCACATGGTAAGTGGTATAACCATGTAAGACAAAGTCATTAGACATAAAAAACATCTACTCAAGAAACATAAAACTAACTATGTAGCGCTATCGACCCCTTTTCTAGAGCAATATCCAAACCAGAAGCCAATGTCTCTTCATTTACATTAATCTTGGAGAGAATGCAGGATAAGATACAGGAATAGGTACTAGGTACAGCATGTAAACACAAGGATAAAGCCATGGTGCATTCACCAGTAGCTGGAATTAGACACTGATGAGTAGGTTCATAGGTCAGTGTCTGGGGGGCTCTTCCCTCTCTAGTCAGAGGACCTCAGGTGACAATGGGTTGTTCTCGAGATCTGTCCTCTTGTGCACTGATGGTTTCAGGGTCCATGGTCACATTTTGCCATTCATGTCTTTCATTGGCTGATGTGGATGTCACATCAGACTAGTCATCTGTCTTCAAGTTTACAAGATCAACAACACCTCCATTTCCCAGCCGTGGAAGGAATGTTTCTGCCTCTGAATTCAGAGTCACCATGCCATGGGTACCATGTTGTTTGTCTTCGCTCTCACTGTCAGAATCACTGGAGTCCAAATTCTGTCCTTATAGAGGCTTGGTCTACACTACAGCCTACTTCAGTATCACTTACATCACTCAGGGGTGTGATTAATCCACACCCTCTGAGTGACATAGTTATACCGACCTTAACCCCCTGTGTAGACAGTGCTCTCCCGCCCACATAGCTACTGCCTCTATGTAGCAGAGACTCGCCCTTAGATTTCCAGTTTTGCTTATTTACCTTGATCTCTGTGTCTTCTGCAGTGGTGCTGTGCAGCACAGTGTCATATCCAAGGGCAAGAAAACCCAGAGAAGCCAAAACTTGTGGTGACAAACTCTATCACCTCCTTCTCCACCCTCTGCCTTTACTCTGTGAACTCTCCCCTTTCCTTTCATGTTCTAACATGAATTTTATCTTCCCAATAGGATGTTAGTTTGCCTGGTCCCCTTCCTGACAAGTACTCCTGTCCCCTGGCCAGAGGACAGCACCATACACTTGCTGACCATAATGGTTCTTACCACGAATAGCAGAGTTTTGAGAACATATTGAGGCCAGTTCATAAACATCTTTCAATTGCTGTTTCTGTCTCTCAGCATATTCTTTATGGTTCCTAGGTGCAGATTCAGAGTTCATAGGTAGAACAAATGCAATGACAATAGACAAATGTGATTATCTTCAAGATAATAAATAGAAGGGTGGGAACTCGTAGCATCATTTTGTGTACAGTTATAGGCATCGATGGTCTTATTAAGGGAGTCCTTCCAGTCTGATTTTTGTTCTTCTGGCAAGGTTATCAATGTAGCCAGCAGAATTTGATTCAGCCTTTCTACTTGCCCATTGCCCTGTGGGTGGTATGGGGTTATGGGAGAAGTTTAAATCTTACTGTAGTACTCTACCCTTTGAGAAAAAACTATTTTCAAACTCTGCTCCTTATTGAGGATGGATTCTTTTGGGGAAATCAAATCTTAAAACAAACTAATTGAAGATCTTGTCTGTCACTGTCTTTCCTGAGTTTTTGGTGGTAGGGTAGACTTTGACAAACCAAGTAAAGTGATCCACCGAGGCTCAGATGTATTCATATCTTTCTTTGCTTCTTCCTAGATGGAAGAAGCCTATGGATACAAGTACAAATGCTTCTGTTGTAACTAAGGAAGTAAGGTGCCACCAGACTCCTTGTTGTTTTTGTGGATACAGACTAACACGGCTACCCCCTGGTACTTGTTGTAACTATGGTAGTTAGATGAAATCTGGTATGCTGGTGAGGTTTCTTTTGCTTGGTGCACATACAAACTCTAGTGACACAATGTTCGATGTACCACATCCTCCTGTGTTCTCTTGGTATTTGGTTTGTGCCCCAAAAACTTATACGGCAGCATTTTAGCAATAGCTGGATCTTTCTTCTGAGTTGCCAAAATGTCTTCTCCTGGAATAAGGGGTGTGTGATGAGGGTGGTGGGCTGGCACAGGCCTCTCTGGGGTCTAGGGCAGCGATGGCAGTCTAACAGCCCACCTGGAACATGCCTCTCAGGACTAATTAAGCAAACAATTCTCTGCCTGTCTCATCTCAGCCTTCTCCTAAAACCCAACCAGGCCCGTTGTGTCCATACTCACAGAGAAGCCATAGGCCCAGCGGCAGGATCATGGGGAGAAGCCGTGATAACCCCACAGGCTGGCAATGCCATAGCGGCATCTGCCTCTCGGGGATCCAGGCACCGTCTCTCACGCTCTGCTTCATAGTGTCTCAGTGAGAGAAATGCCGTGGCTCTCTGATCTGGCCTCTCCGCTGCTGATCTGCAGGGACCAGAGAAGCTGCAGGTGCTCTCTGATCTGCCACGTGCTCCCCAAGGTTCAGAGAGAAAAGCCACAGCCCCTGTGAGAGACGGGGCCGTGTCTGCTACCGGCCTCGCAATGGCCAGGGACCTCACTCCCTGGTGAGAGGGGGAGGTTGTTTGCACAGCTCCTCTCCTATGGGCTGGGCAGTTTCTCTGTTGTTCCCAAATGCTGAAGATTGAGGGGTTGATACCCGATCAGAGCAGCCCCCCTGAGCCCAACTCTCCAGCTTTGGGGTTTGATACTGGACTAGACCAGCCCCTCTGAGCCCAACTCCCAGGCGAGCCAAGAGAGAGAATTACAGAGCAATGGTGGCTTCCCATAGTTATTGCAGCAACAAAGTTTCTGTTTAAAGCAGAATATTAAACTTTGCCTAAAATCCACAGGACAAGTCAAATCCACCTGAAAAGTGGAAGCCTGGGTGAGTGGCTGAGGCAGAGTGTGTGAAGGAAATCTGAGGCCCTTTGAGAAAGAGGTTCTCCAGATAAAGCCCCTAAAAATGGAGCTGTTTCCACAATAACAACATTATTTTAGGGTTAGGTGTTGAAAAGGCCCCAAAGGAGTCAGGCACCCCTCACTCATGGCCTTTCATGGCAGTCAGCACCTCAGACACTCAAGCCCCTTTGGAAATTCCTCCCTGCATATCCTGCTGTCACAAATGGCAGCCATCTTTACTAAGGGCAGCTTCCCTTTCACATCCCAAGGGTGTAGCAACATGGCAGCTATCTGTCTAGAGGGAAGCCTGTGACTTTAATGCCATTATAGAAAAAGCCTGAAGCTGCCTGGGGGAAGATGGTTGCCATGAGACTATAGGCTTGGAATGTGAAAGGGAGGTTGCCCCTAGTAAAGATGGCTCTGATTTCCCATTGTTCCCAATAAGTCTGAAGTTACAGGCTGCCTTCAGGGAAAATGGCTACTATGCCATTAAATACCATGGATGTGAACAGGAGGTTGCCCCTAGTAAAGATGGCTGCCATTTTCCATTGTTTCTGCTAGGATTGAAGATGTAGGCTGCCCTCTGGGTAATGGTTATCATTTCATAAAGCCTTGGTAGGCTGCCCATGGCCTTGATGTCCAATTTCCTCCTTGTTTTCAAATGGAAGTGAAGCCATAAGCTGCCCTCAGAGAAGATGGCCACCCATGTCCCTGATGTGGCAGAGAGGTTGCCCTTTTTGTGGCCTGCAGAATTGAAGACTGTGGCTTCATTTCCCTTAGAAACAATGGGAAATGGTGGCCATCTTTACTTGGGGCACCCTCCCTGTCATACCCGAAGGTATCACTGACATGGCAGTGCTGCTTCCCATTGTTTCCAACATGGGAACATTGTTTCATAACAATGGCCTCCATTTCCCCTCCTGCATGAGTACCATCTGCTCCTGCCCTCCCCCCCGAGAATTCATCCCATTCCCCAGTTTGTTCCATTTCCCCAGGAGGGCTCTCCAGGGCTCTTCATAAAGAAGCTTCATAAAGAAGCTGCTGTTCTCAATGGTAGCAGATGACAGAACGAGGAGTAATGGTCTCAAGTTGCAGTGGGGGAGGTTTAGATTGGATATTAGGAAAAACTTTTTCACTAAGAGGGTGGTGAAACACTGGAATGCGTTACCTAGGGAGGTGGTAGAATCTCCTTCCTTAGAGGTTTTTAAGGTCAGGCTTGACAAAGCCCTGGCTGGGATGATTTAACTGGGAATTGGTCCTGCTTTGAGCAGGGGGTTGGACTAGATGACCTTCTGGGGTCCCTTCCAACCCTGATATTCTATGTTTCTATGATTCTAAGCAACCGCCCCCCTTCCATCCCGCCACCAGACAATCCCCTTGTCCCTTTTCTAGCCATGTGGGGGTGACACTGCGCCCTCTCCCCACACTGCCCCCGTGCCCTGGGAGAGGACCGTGTTGAGCGTTGTGCCTCCATCTAATTGCCAGGATGCTGGATCCAGAGCACCCCATGTCCCATCCCTCTCTGTATGCTTAGTTGCCCATAGGCAGATCACAATGGGGTGCTGGGACATCACTTGGGGGTGTGACTGAGTCACATGACTGATCCCATAACATATGCTGTGTCTGTTTCTGGATGACGTCCCCTGGTGGCTCCCGCAGGTCCCAACCCAGGGTTATAAATAGCCTTCTCAGAATTCAATTTTTATTATAATTTTGAAACATAATGTCGATATTGATTTTGAAGGTTTGTTTTTAACATTTGTTATCAATTTAAATGTTCACTATTGGTTAAAATCATGGGGTTTCGGCAACGTTTGTATATTTATTGATTTATATTTCACAGTGGAGGAAATTACAATGAGGGGTCAGACAATAATTATTTAATGACAGTAGACGTTGAGATTCAAAAGTTAAAGCTTTATAACCATTAAAACATAAATTGTCATATATACACAGTATATATCCTTAAATCAGCCTCTAATAATGTCTCACACAGCCTTTCTCTTACTTCGCTTAATTGCATATTTCTATTATTATCGATGGAAATATTTTCTCGTGCGTTTGTGTGCGTCCTGGGAAACTGATGTTTGCTGACATTTACCAATAAGAAGCAAATCCGTCCAATCCTAGTTCTAAACAGAGCCCCCCTGCCTGTGAAGTGAGCAGAGAGACGGGCCTGTGGTTACTGGCTGTGGTCCTGTTCTCAGCGCAGGAGTCTCTCCCCCGCCCCCTGCGACCCTGTCCCCACAGCCCGGTAGTATTTATAGACACAGTCTCAGAGCGATGCTGCTCTCAGGACACAATGATCCCCCATCACTTGTCTGCCACGCTCATTTCTAGCTCAGGGATGATTGCAGTGCTGCATTCGCAGCATGGCTGAGGGGCTGGAAGAATAACCCCCAGTCCAGCCCCTGGTAGAGCAGGTGACAGTGCGTATTGTTCAAGGTCTGGCCTGACAGAGTAAAACACCAAACCGCAGCTTATTTTCTGCAACCACTTGGAACGATTTCATATTTAGACAACAAATATTTCAGCCTCTTTACAGCATAAACCTGTAGCGCACGCCTGTAATGCAGAGCAGAGTGGGACGTGGAGCTGTATGGAACAGGGCTTGTACTTCAGTGTCTGCCCCTATGCTACAACAACCAAGGATAGAAATCACAGCCTCTGGGGAACAGTGTGTGTGTGTGTGTGTGTGTGTGTGTCTGGGGAACAGTGTGTGTGTGTGTGTGTGTGTGTCCACGGGGGGGTGTTCAAAGAGTTCAGCCATTGTGAAAATTCCAGCTATCACTGGGAGCTCCCAGCCCTCCCGTCTGTGCGTGCCATACCGGAGCAGGGCCCACAGCATCCCTGGCCCCAAGCCTGGCCCAGCAGGAGTGAAAATTAAACCCTTATTAAGCAAATATGTCTCTGCTCAAACACAGGGGCTGGATCCTGGCCTGGTGACATGCACGTGACCCCAGAGTAAAGCTGCTGCAGGCCATGAGGTTTTCTGGATTTACACACACACACACACTGGTGTGACTGAAGGGCAGGGCAGTGTGAGGAGATGGGCCCTGCTCACCACTGCTGCCCCAGGATACAGGCACAGAGAGCAGGAGCTGGCCTAGCCACCGGCCAGGGAAGAGGGGGAAATGGGTGGGTCTGGAGTTAAGCGAACGTTCATATCCCATGTAAGGGGAACCTATGGGGGCTGCTTGGTGTCACACATTTATCAGGGACCTCCCCTCCCCCCCCAAGTCTGATCAATGAGTTACTCCCCCTGAGCCTCATGGACGGGTTTCTGCAGAAAGGCATAAACCACAGACCTCTCTGAAATCCCAGACGACCCTCCAACCTGCCCAGGACAGGGGAGACATCCGAGCCCTCAGTCACCTCTCCTTCCTCTTCCTCCATGCCATTCCACCTAAAGCCCTCCGGATCGTACCGAATGATGGCTCTTTTCCTCTGGATGCAGGTGACGATCGGGGCAGAAGTCAGCAGGAGCAGGACCAGGGCAGAGCAGAGGATCCAGACCCAGAGCGGGATAGCAGGCCCTGGGACAGGGGATGGAGCAGGGTGAGCGGTCTGAAGGTGGAGGTGAACTTGCAACATGAGTCCTGCTCACAGCCTGTCTGGAGGGGCCTCTGCCAAGTGCTGGCCCTTCTGCACAGGGGACATTGCACCTGGCCTTGATACGTCCCTAACGAGCCTCAGGGAGCCTGTGAATGCCCAAGCGCAGCTGTTTAGAGACCTCTCGCCTGGCTCCTAACCCCGCAGGGATCTCGCTCTGCCCTGGTTCTTTGCTGCCCTGTACCCAGCACCAAGGCAGGGGCAGCTGGGGTCGGCCCCTCACCTGTGCCATGGAGCCCTTTCCAAGGGGCAGCACTGACACCATGGTCTGGGGTTACCATGTTTCAAGTTCCCAAACACAGGACACTACTGGGGGAAGGGGGAGCTGAAGGGGGAGGGAAGGTACAAAGTTTCTTTCTGCTTTGAATGGGAGGGCGCAGAGCCCTGCAGTGGGCTTGGCATTGCCTTCAGAGCAGCGCAAAAACAAGGGAGGACCAAAAGAGAGGTCATGTCCAGGGAAACCTGGACGTACGGGAACCCTACCAAGGTCTGCTGCTGACCGGCGTGGGGCAGGATCGCAGCCCGGCAGCCACTGACTCCCTGGCCAGATGTTTGTGCCTGATGCTGCCTCACAAAGCCAGAGCCCACACGGACCCTGCCTCCTCCCCAGGCCCCTGCCCCATGGACACACGTCCGTCCAGGCCATCGCTAGGGGCTCTGTGATAGGAGAACTGGCTAGTTCGTTTATCTCCTGGCTCCGCTGCCTGCGGAATCCAAACCCCTGTCTCTGCCCCCGCCAGGCTCTGCACAGCTGTGACCTCCATCGCCACGGGGTAAGAGTCTGGCTCCCTCCACACCGCCAGCCACAGCATGGGGACATGGCAGGCCCCAGCCTCCTGGGGAGCAGACGGTGGCATGTGGGGCTGCCTGGACATTTTACATTCCCCACACGGAGGTGAGCCCCTGAGGCCTCCTGCCCCACCCCCACCCCCAGGCACATGCGGTGCGGTAAAGTCTCCCCTCTGAGATTGGCATGTGCTCCCCCCTCGTCCCAGCCCAGCCCTCCCGCTTTCCTACAGGGAAATCCCACAGCAGGGAGCAAAACCATTTACCTTGGAGCAATGTCCCCTCTCCAGAGCCCTCACCATCTGTGGGGTAGATACACAGCGATTACACATCACTTCAAATGCCAAAAGCCTCATACCAATGAGGAGTAGAACAGCAGCCTCAAGAAGGGTTTTTTTCCAACTTTTTGATTCACTGAAAATTTTGAAAAAAATTGTTTTCAAGTGAGTCCGAAACAATTCCCCCCCACCCAATTTTTTGAAATAGCCAGTGAGCCAAAAGTTAGTCATGCTGCTCTGTTCCGTACTTTAATTTATGAAGGTTTTAGTAAAGTAGACCATGATGACAATAAAACTGCTGAATATCTGTAACAGTTTGTCCATTTTCACCTGCTGCCCTTCAGAGAAGATCACGATCTTTTGTCTTTTAATTAGTGGGAAAAACCTGCTCTTCCTCACCATGATGAAAGGATGGTCCTTCTTCACTAAAAACATGTAACCATTGCCCCAGGGACAGAGTTCTCACCTGGGAAATGTTGGGGAAGGAGAGGGAAGTTTTACATCTTAACTCTAGATATCACAGTGTGTCCCCAGCCCGTCCCGGCTCCCTGACCCTCCACACCAAGCCCACCATTAGTGCTTTGCATTACCATCCACGTGCAGGTCCCAGGGGTCACTGGGGAGAGAATTGTTCTCCTGGTTGTTGTCATCCTTGAGCTGGTAGAGGCAGGAAAAGGCCCCTGCACTCTCCTTGGACACTGTGTAGGGTGAGTCGTAGACTATTGTGTTTCCTCCCTTGGGCTGGACAGAAATCTCCTTCCCATCTTTGCAGAAGACAATGCGGGTCTTGGGGGCGTCCAAAGGGACTAAACACGACAGCATGGCTGTGTCCCCTTGGCGAGCAGACAGCCTGTCAAGGAACAGCCGCGGGGCGGGGAGAGTGCCTGGGGAGCAAACACATCAGTGTTAAACATCTGGGGCCAGATCCCGCGCTGGTGTCAATCAGCAAAGGTCCATTCACTCCATTGGAGCGGGGCCGATTTACACCTGCTGGGGACCTGACTCACTCACTCCAGTGGAACGTGTCTGAACCCGAACCCTCCAATCCCTGCTGTGCTCCCAGGACCAGTCACTCACCGGGAGAGCTGCAGATTTCCTGGCTTGTGACAAGGGAGCCTGTGAAATAAACACAAAGGGTCTCAGTGCAGGAGGGGAGGTGGAACAGGGAATTATAGTGACTGGAGCTGGAAATACAGTCACATCCTCTAAAGGAAAGTGGCAGGTTTCAGAGTAACAGCCGTGTTAGTCTGTATTCGCAAAAAGAAAAGGAGGACTTGTGGCACCTTAGAGACTAACCAATTTATTTGAGCACAAGCTTTTGTGAGCTACAGTTCACTTCATCGGATGCATACTGTGGAAAATACAGAAAATGTTTTTATACACACAGACCATGAAAAAGACACCCACTTTTTCATGGTCTGTGTGTATAAAAACATCTTCTGTATCTTTCACAGTATGCATCCGATGAAGTGAGCTGTAGCTCACGAAAGCGTGTGCTCAAATAAATTGGTTAGTCTCTAAGGTGCCACAAGTACTCCTTAAAGGAAAGTGAGCGTCTCCAGGCAAATCTAGCTCCAGCTAGTAGAGAGAAATTCAGTCCCAGACTAATGTAAGCAGAGACAGGGTGGGCTCCACCCTGACATCTGGTGGTGAGGTGTGGCAAGTTGTGGAAAAGAGCCTTCAGGGATGTATTGCAGAAGCTTTGGGCCTGCCCCCTGAATGCATGCCTTCTGCCTCAGTGAACTATATTGCATTGGACCAATCTCCTTTGCCCATGCTCAATGCGGCTGACTGGCAAGAAGCCCAGCGGCAAGATATTGACATTCGTGATACACTACTTGCCAAAAGGGAGGGGCGAAGCCCAGCTGCAGTTGTCCCACCTAACCCGGAGGGTAAACTACTATTGAGAGAATGGACCAAATTAAAACTGATTCAGGGAGTGCTACACCGAATGACCACCGACTCTTTACAAAAGCAACGAGCACAACTAGTACTGCCAAAAAGGTACAGAGCCCTGGCCATGAGGGCCCTGCATGATGACTTTGGGCATTTAGGGATGGAGAGGACTCTGGAACTTATTCGTAGTAGGTTCTATTGGCCCCGAATGGCTGAAGATGTTCGCAGGAAATGTGAGACAGCGGTGTGTTCGTGAGACGGCGAGCTGAGTGGAGCCGGTCGTGAGACAGCGGTGTGTTTGTGAGACGGCGAGCTGAGTGGAGCCGGTCGTGAGACAGCGGTGTGTTCGTGAGACGGCGAGCTGTCCGGAGCCGGTCGTGAGACAGCGGTGTGTTCGTGAGACGGCGAGCTGTCCGGAGCCGGTCGTGAGACAGCGGTGTGTTCGTGAGACGGCGAGCTGTCTGGAGCCGGTCGTGAGACTTGTGCTCGATGTGTTCAAAGGAAAACTCTGCCCACGAGGGCTGCATATCTCAAGAACATCACCAGCAACAAACCTTTGGAGTTGGTATGCATTGATTTCTTGTCTGTAGAGGTAGACAAGAGGAATGTTGGGAACATTCTAGTAGTGACTGACCATTTTACACGGTATGCACAGGCATATCCCACACGTGATCAGAGGGCCACCACCGTCGCTCGAGTATTGTGGGACAAATATTTCTCAGTCTATGGATTCCCGGCTCGGATACACTCTGATCAGGGGCGGGATTTTGAGAGTCACCTTCTGAAGGAGGTGCTGAAGATAGCAGGAATTAAAAAGTCTAGGACAACGCCTTATCACCCCCAAGGTGATCCCCAGCCAGAGAGGTTCAACCGAACCCTATTAGATATGTTGGGAACTTTGCGACCAGAGCAGAAGGCAACCTGGAGCCAGCATGTCGCATTTCTGGTGCATGCCTACAATGCCACAAAGAACGATGCTACGGGAGTCACCCCATATCTTTTGATGTTTGGGCGAGAACCAAGATTACCCATAGACTTGTGCTTTGGTGTATCAGAGGATGGAGATAGCTATGAAACTCATCAGCAATACGTATCCCGACTAAGAGAGAGGCTGCAGGATGCTTATCGCTTGGCTACCGCTGCGGCTCGGAAGAACGCAGACCGCAACAAGCATCGATATGATGCTAGAGTGCGATCGCAGGAGCTCCAGCCGGGGGACAGAGTCCTGCTGCGAAATTTGGGTATCGCTGGCAAACACAAGATAGCTGACAGATGGAAGGCAATACCTTACCTGGTGATGGAAAAGCTGGGAGATCTGCCGGTCTACAAGATCAAACCTGAAGACAGTCCAGGGCAAATAAAGACGGTGCATAGAAACCTTTTGCTCCCTGTGGGGGAATTGGTAAGCACCCCTTATGAGATGGGCCATGACAGGGCAGCCGGGCAGAACAGAAGTGCTAGACCAAAGCTGCCATCCAACACAGACAGTGAGCCTCCTGCAGCTAACTTACCCCTATTCTGCACATCTGAGAGTGAGTCTGAGGAGGAAGACACAACCCTGGTGTATCCTGGGATGGAGACAAGATTTCAGTCTCGACCAGCTGAACCGAATGAGAGTTCTCCCTTTTCCACCCTAAACCCTATGGCGGAATTATTTAGGCCCCTTTCTGACACCCCTGTGCCGCTGATGAGACCCCCGTGTGATGACACACACAGGTTATTGGCCAGTGGAGACACTCAGGTAGAGGATGTCCTGGGCACCTTGGACCCTCCCGCATTAGAACTAGGAGTGCAGGGGCCTACGCCAGTAGCCAAGAGACCCTCAAAGGAAGCCTCTCCATCCATCAATCAAGAGGACGTTCCCCTTACCTCAGCAACAGAGATTCTCAATAGACGAGACAGGGTGATAAGACCAGTAAAACGGTTAACTTATGATGCACCTGGGGTGACTAGTGAGGAGCCAATACATTTAGCACACAGGATTGTGGAAGCCAAAGTGGGCTTTCTGAGGCCTTTTGGAGGAAATCAATGAGTTGGTATAAAGGGAGTATGATTTGTCGGGACGCCAAATTCTCGGCTGGGGGGAGGATGTAAGCAGAGACAGGGTGGGCTCCACCCTGACATCTGGTGGTGAGGTGTGGCAAGTTGTGGAAAAGAGCCTTCAGGGATGTATTGCAGAAGCTTTGGGCCTGCCCCCTGAATGCATGCCTTCTGCCTCAGTGAACTATATTGCATTGGACCAATCTCCTTTGCCCATGCTCAATGCGGCTGACTGGCAAGAAGCCCAGCGGCAAGATATTGACATTCGTGATACACTACTTGCCAAAAGGGAGGGGCGAAGCCCAGCTGCAGTTGTCCCACCTAACCCGGAGGGTAAACTACTATTGAGAGAATGGACCAAATTAAAACTGATTCAGGGAGTGCTACACCGAATGACCACCGACTCTTTACAAAAGCAACGAGCACAACTAGTACTGCCAAAAAGGTACAGAGCCCTGGCCATGAGGGCCCTGCATGATGACTTTGGGCATTTAGGGATGGAGAGGACTCTGGAACTTATTCGTAGTAGGTTCTATTGGCCCCGAATGGCTGAAGATGTTCGCAGGAAATGTGAGACAGCGGTGTGTTCGTGAGACGGCGAGCTGAGTGGAGCCGGTCGTGAGACAGCGGTGTGTTCGTGAGACGGCGAGCTGAGTGGAGCCGGTCGTGAGACAGCGGTGTGTTCGTGAGACGGCGAGCTGTCCGGAGCCGGTCGTGAGACAGCGGTGTGTTCGTGAGACGGCGAGCTGTCCGGAGCCGGTCGTGAGACAGCGGTGTGTTCGTGAGACGGCGAGCTGTCTGGAGCCGGTCGTGAGACAGCGGTGTGTTCGTGAGACGGCGAGCTGTCTGGAGCCGGTCGTGAGACAGCGGTGTGTTCGTGAGACGGCGAGCTGTCTGGAGCCGGTCGTGAGACAGCGGTGTGTTCGTGAGACGGCGAGCTGAGCGGAGCCGGTCGTGAGACGGTGAGCTGTGCAGAGCGGAGCCGGTCGTGGTGGAGCGGAGCAGAGCCCTGTGGGGCAGGCAGCTTCAGGACACGTAAGGTGCCCCTTACCTCTTTCCCCCACACCCAGGCACATTTTAGCCAGATTGGGGAGTAACACTCTGCAGGTGAACTTTTGAACTCCGGGGCTGGACTTTTTTTTGGACTTTGGGCGATTTGTGGATTGCTGGACTCAAGAGACGTTTGGGTTCTGGGACTCAAGAGCCTGAGGGAAAGGATGTGGCCCACATTTTCTGGGGTGGGTCAGTGTTCATGGTTTGGTTAATGAACACTAGTTGTGGTGTTTCCCCAATTTAATGCTGATGTTGTTTGCCTCATGTTATTAAAGATTCTCTACTACACCAAGACTCTGTGCTTGCGAGAGGGGAAGTATTGCCTCCTTGAGGCGCCCAGGGGGTGTGTAAGATTTTCCCAGGTCACTGGGTGGGGGCTCGAGCCAGTTTTGCATTTGCTTTAATGAGAGGGAACCCCTGTGTATTGAACCCGGCCCTTGCTGCTATCAACTTGGCCTGGCAGAAGGGTTACAGGAAGTTACACAGGCTTTTATACATCCCTTTTCCCAACATACTTATCCAATAGCAAGCTGCCCCAAGTATCCATATAGCCAGCCAATCCAGTTCCCAGCTAGTTCCCTGATTCTCTGTATCATTTGTTAAACTCTACATAAAGCTGCTTTATTCAGCATTGTTCTTCCATATCTGCCCTGTGTGGCCTTGCTTAGTTTCAGGCAGTCTGACTCCGCAGCATATTGTTGCAGATCCTCAGCATAACTGCTGTGTGTGCTTCCAGGCAGGGGGGCCAAGGACACTTGGGCCTAGTACGCAGAGCTGCTGCGAGTGCCTCCTCAGTGCCATTCCCTCTGTAAGTGATGGTGTCAGCGATGGTGCTGGAGGTGGTCAGGCCTCGGGGTTGGAGCTGGACTCAGGAGGCCGGGGCGTGGGTGGAGCGAGGCTGCTGCTGTGAGACTGAAATACTTGCTCCGGGAGTCACGGGCCTGTTCCTGGCTTGTGGATTGGTGGGAGCCCGGCACAGGAGGGACTCAGGGCCTGACACATGGCTCCAGGGGGTGCTTGGCTCCTGGCCCCGCTGGGCACTGACAGGCCAGGTGCAGGGGGCCAGGCGCAGCACCAGGGAGGACATTGGGGAGGCAGGAGCGCTGAGGTGGGGCTGAGCGGGCAGGTGCTGAGGAGCTGCGGCCGGCTGGCCAGCAGGGAGGAGGAGCAGCACCCAGCTGTGGAGGGCCCAGCTGCAGCTCCACACGGGGCGTGGCCAGAGCCTGGCAGGCGGCTGGCTGAAGTGGCACTTTGTGATCTGGCGCAGGCGGGAACTGGCTCCCCACATCTGAACGCTCTGCTGCGCCAGCGGATTCACATCTAAACCCGGATCTGGCTCCCAATTCACAGCTGGCCCCTCCCCCCGATCTGGAGTGGCTGAGACTCCCGTGCTCTGGGGAAGAGGCCAACAAATGTCAGCTCCTGGGGTGGGCTTCCCCCAGAGACAACCCCGTGCTGGGAAGGGAGGTTCCAAGAGCCGGCAGTTCCAGCACTCACACTCCCAGCTTCCTGGGACTGAGCCAGGAGTAGAGTCCCAGTCCCCGTCCCCTGGCATTAATCCAGGGACTCCGCACTGGGGATGTTCACCTGGCAGCACGCAGCCTCCTGAGAACACACAGGCCAGGGTGCAGGGCGATGGCTCCCAGAGAGAAACGGCAGGAGGGCAATGCTGGGAACTCCCAGGCCGTCTTCAGCTCAAGCATGAGGGCACCCCAGCATCCTGGAGAGCAGGAATCTAGCTTCAGCTCAGCCTTTATGTCCCTCCATTCTCTGTGCTAGATGGGTTGGTCTCCCGGAGGGACGAAAGTGCCCATCAGGAGTTCCTGGCTTATCCAACGTCAGTTTCCCGCTCTTGTGAAAAAAACGGTGGCTTCCCTTACACAGGAGCTGGTGTTCTTCAGGCTGGGCTGGGCCTGTACACGTTCCCCTGTCGGGGTGTGTGCACCCAGGGCCTGTGAGTCGCAGACATTTGCCAACAAACATTTGCCAACAGACGTTGGCCCCCTGCTCTCCCCGTGTGCTCAGGGACCACCATCAAAAAGGCACATCTGCCACCTCCCTCTCAAGTCCTTCGCACCTGCATACTGCCAGGGGAACATCCCCATTTCTACTGAGGCCTCAGGGACATGGTTTATGATGAACCAGCTGGAGTTGATCTCTTCCCCCCCCCCCCCCCGGCATGTTGCGCCCCTACGGCTAGCTGGGGATCCAAACTGACACTCCCCGGTTTGAGCCCCTGCCTAGCCAGGCTGGGAAATGCATATGATACAGAGCACAGCGCCCTCTAACACCTGGCAGGGGGGCTGAGAGATGGGGGGTGTAGGGTACAGAGCACAGTGCCCCCTAACGCCTGCCAGGGGCCCTGGAAGCTGGGGGAATATGTAGGATCCGGAGCACAGCATCCCCTAACACCAGGCTGGGGGGCAGGGAGAGGGGGGATATGTGGGGTACAGAGCACAGCGCTCCCTAACACCAGGACACGAGGTCTCGTCCATCTCAGGGCGGAAATGATCACACCCTTCGAATGGGGGATCTGCCACGGGCACTGGCAGGAGCGCGCTGCTTTACATTAAGGTTCTTTGGCTGACGGGCGAACCTCACCCCGCCCTGCGTTTCGAGTGTGAACAGCTGTCGATGGAAACCCAGACGGCAGAGATGGAGCAGGACTAACCGGGGTCACTGAGTCTCGCCCTCACCCCGTGTCTACACTGTACAAGGGTGGGAAATAGCAGGTGCCTTTTCTTGCTCTGATACGATTTTGGAGATGCCGACGCTTGCGACAGCTTTCTCCCTGTGTGGGTTGTGGGATCCAGGGGAGCCGTCTGTGTGCTCTGTACAGAACAAGGTGTGTAGATCGTTTATACCTCAATATATCACTGTAAATACAGTTATTTAATATATCAAATAAAAGCTGAACAATACGTCAAAAAACATCAAAATGAAACAGAGGATTGCTATGTACAGGGGGGATTGCTATGTACAGGGGGGATTGCACGTGACTAGTTAACTGCTCGAGAGCTTTCATCACCGTGTACTTTCTAACAGATTTCTGCGCCCTGTGTAGGGTTTACGTCCCACCCTCCGTCCCCGTTTCCGGTCGTGTACGTTTTTGGCGCCGTCGGCCCTTTTGAACATTTCTTTTGTATTGTTTTCTGTGTTTAGCCGGGGGAAGGTTGCTTTCTTGTGTTTTGACATATTTAGAGAAAAAGTATGAACAAGTAGAAAGAAAGGCTGTAAGGGGTTCGCGGCTCCCTCCCGGTCCATCAGGGTGGGAGACCACGCCCCTCGCTACGATACTTCCGGGGTACCTTGGTTCAGGGGAAAATTAGCCCAGTGTTAATGGTTCAGGCCTGCAGTCAGGCCGAGCAATGGTAGAGAGTCTGTTTGCCTGGGGCCCTCATTCAGGGCAGGGCTGCAGTCAAGTAGGGGCTCTGGCCTACAATCAGGCAGGCAGAGCAGCAGAAGGTCCATTTGCCTGGCCCTTGATCAGGGCGGGGCAGCAATCAAGTAGGGGGGCTCTGGCCTACAGTCCGGCAGAGCTGTCGCCGTCTAGGGGAGCTTAGCTCTCTGGTGGGAGAGTCAGCACAACCGTCTGGCGTCCTGATTCAGGCGGGTGCCAGACCAATCAGGCCTCCTGACAACCAGGTGGGGAACCTGCCACTCCTGACGGTGGCGTAGCGGTGGTAGGGGAACCCAGGCCTTCCCGCTCCACTGCGTCCCCACCCAGGGCCCTAAACAGCAGCGGAGTGGTCCGCCACTGGGTCAGCGGGGAAAATCCGATCACAACACGCTGGCCGGCTTGTAGTCAATAACACAGCTGAACCCGATTCGGCTGCCCTGGGCTCCTTCCTACACACCCATTCCGTGTGTACATGGGTTCCAGGGTTGTTGTTCGCTTCGCTGGGGTAGACGGCTAGTGGCAGACCCACCAGCTCCTTGGAGTCCCCGGCGTCTGGCAGCGCCGGCAGCCCCTCTGGCTCTCTGTCAGGATAGCGCTCTCCATTAGGGGAGCAGGGAAAAGACGTCCTGCTCCTCCAGCAGCTCTCTCCCAGCTCAGCTGGAGGGGCGGCCTTTTATAGTTCCGCTTCCTGTCCCGCCCCTCTGCTTCCGGCAGGGTGGCATGCGGTGGGAGACAAGCCTGCTTTCTGCAACCCTCCTGCCCCCAACAACCCACTTCAGCGAGTCCCAAAATCAAATCCACTTACCAGGGGCCTCCTCTCCACTTTGTGCTTCGCCAACATCCGGGGTAGAAAAGAGCTCCTGGCCGCAGGCATCTCTGACCTCCGAGTCATCTTCTGCCTCTGGGTCCCCCTCCACATCCTCGTCCAAGATTTCCTCCTCCTGGCTCGGTCCACTCTCAACTGACATGCGAGCCACCGAAGTATCCACAGTGGTGTTCGCAATGGAGGTGGGGTCGCCGCGGAGTATCATGTCCAGCTCTTTGGAGAACCGGCAGCTCATAGGCACAGCACCGAAGTGGCGGTTTGCCTCCCGCGCCCTGTGCTCGGCGTTCCGCAGCTCCTTCACTTTCATCCTAAACTGCCGTGTGTCCCGGTCATCGCCCCTTTCTGTCATGCATCGTGAAATCTGTCCGTAGGTGTAATGATGCTGGTACTGGCGGGACCCGACTGAGAGTGCCAGTTCAGGACAAACTGCTTCAAGCAGGGCAGTTACAGCCGAAGGCTGGGGGTTTTTCACCTCCAAGGCAAACCAAACCAGCCAAACAGAGCAGACTTTGGTCTCACCGCACTGGCTCACCACAAGTCACACAAGCAATTCCCTTAGGCACTCCAGTTTCCCAGTATCACCAATTGTTATGGGGACAAATGGTTATGAAAACCAATACCCCAGGAAAAGAAAAAAGGCTCTCTTGATCCCAAAGGACTGTTGCCGGCACCCAGTGCTGAGAGGCTGAACAACAGCTTGAGTGGTTCGTTACCCGGTGTGCTACACCCAATAATTACAACGGGGTGGAGAAGCAGAAAAGTTTATTTGCAGCTGCAAAAAGGTACAGGGAGAATAAAATCTCAAATCCTGCACAACAGAGCAGGAAGTTACACAGGCTTTTATACATCCTTTTTCCCAGCATACTTATCCAATAGCAAGCTGCTCCAAGTATCCATATAGCCAGCCAATCCAGTTCCCAGCTAGTTCCCTGATTCTCTGTATCATTTGTTAAACTATACATAAAGCTGCTTTATTCAGCATTGTTCTTCCATATCTCCCCTGTTTGGCCTTGCTTAGTTTCAGGCAGTCTGACTCTGCAACATACTGTTGCAGATTCTCAGCATAACTGCTGTGTGTGCCTCCAGGCGGGGGGGCCAAGGACACTTGGGCCTAGTACACAGAGCTGCTGCGAGTGCCTCCAGGCAGGAGGGGGGGGGGGCCCAAGGACACAGGGGCCTAGTGCGAGGGGGCTTCATCGCCACTCGTGGTCCTCGAGTTACCTAGTGGCCATGCCCCAGTGTTCCCAACAGGACCAAGCCCCAGACCCAGGTCAATATACAAATCAGATCTCGTCCCAAATCACGCTCTTGCCAATCCTTTAGAATCTAAAATCTAAAGGTTTTGTTCATAAAAGGAAAAAGCTATAGATGAGAGCTAGAATTGGTGAAATGGAATCAATGACATACAGTCATGGCCAAGTTCTTGGTTCAGACTTGCGGCAGCGACAGAATAAACTGCAGGTTCAAATCAAGTCTCTGGAGAACATCCACAGCTGGGATGCGTCTTTCAGTTCTTGGTTCAAAGCTTCAGTGTAGCAAAGTCCCTCCAGAGGGATGAAGCAGGACTGAAGACAAGATGGAGGAGCTGCAGCAGCTTTTTATATTCTCTTGCCATGTGGTCTTTCTTTCTTTGTCCCAAAACAAGCTGTCCATCACGTGGCCTGGAAAAACCTCCGAGTTCTGTCCATAGGCAGGTCCCTGCACACCGTGCTGAGTCCCAAGGCTTGTCTGCCTTCTCTCAAGGGGTCAATTGTGTAGCTGATGGTCCTTAATCGGTCATCAAGGAGGCTAGGCATTGTATCCGATGAAGTGAGCTGTAGCTCACGAAAGCTTATGCTCAAATAAATTTGTTAGTCTCCAAGGGCCACAAGTCCTCCTTTCCAACTTGTCTGGGATGTCACCCAGAAGCATAGTACAAATTTGAACCACAGACACTATAGATCCAATACTTATAACTTAAAATACAAAAATGACAGAAACATATAGAGAGCATAATCATAACCAGCAAACCACAACCTTGCCTTAGACACCTTATTTGACCCCCCTTTATACAAGATTTGGTGCCACTACAGGACCTTGGTTGCAACAATGATCTATATGGTCCCAGTTCAAGTCAATAACGTCACAGTAGGTATCATAATTGCTACGTCCGGAGTGCAGCTGGGACTGTACAGCCTCCTCTCCCCAAATGCTGATGAGGTCCAGCAGCTCAGCATAGCTCCAAGCAGGTGGATCGCCTGGTGCGTGGAGCAGACCTGGCCACCTGGAAAGATGCGCTGCACTCATCACTGAGCAAACAGGAAGGGGACTGTCAAAATGGCAAAGGAGTTTACGGAGTGGGGATGATGGATGGTCACCTGAGGGCCGGGCAGTAGAGTTCAAACCGATGACCAGAGAGGCGAGAGCAGGCATTGTGGGACACCTCCCGGAGGCCAATCGCAGCGCCGTAATTGACCTCGGTGTCTACACTGGCACCGCAGCCTGTAGCCCCGGTGCAGAAAGTTTTTTAAACTGTGCAGGGCTTTTTTTAAAGCGCTGCAACTGCCCTGTTTCCGCGCCCTGAGTGGCGTGGCCGTGCGTCCACCTCACCAGTTGCAGCGCAAAAAGCTGCTTTACCGCGCTGCAACTTGCCAGCGTAGACAGGAGCAGCCCTCTGTGTAGAAAGAAGTGGTTCAGGACTATTTAGCAAAGCTGGATGAGCACAAGTCCATGGGGCCGGATGCGTTGCATCTGAGAGTCCTAAAGGAGTTGACGGATGTGATTGCAGAGCCATTGGCCATTATCTTTGAAAACTCTTGACGACTGGAAAAAGGCTAATGTAGTGCCCATCTTTAAAAAAGGGAAGAAGGAGGATCCCGGGAACTACAGGCCAGTCAGCCTCACCTCAGTCCCTGGAAAAATCGTGGAGCAGGTCCTCAAGGAATCAATTCTGAAGCACTTAGAGGAGAGGAAAGTGATCAGGAACAGTCAGCATGGATTCACCAAGGGCAAGTCATGCCTGACTAATCTAATTGCCTTCTATGACACGATAACTGGCTCTGTGGATGAGGGGAAAGCGGTGGACATGTTGTTCCTTGACTTTAGCAAAGCTTTTGACACTGTCTCCCACAGTATTCTTGCCAGCAAGTTAAAGAAGTATGGGCTGGATGAATGGACTATAAGGTGGATAGAAAGCTGGCTAGATTGTTGGGCTCAATGGGTAGTGCTCAATGGCTCCATGTCTAGTTGGCAGCCGGTATCAAGTGGAGTGCCCCAAGGGTCGGTACTGTGGCTGGTTTTGTTCAATATCTCCATGAATGATCTGGAGGATGGTGTGGATTGCACCCTCAGCAAGTTTGCAGATGACCCTAAACTGGGAGGAGAGGTAGATACGCTGGAGGGTGGGGATAGGATACAGAGGGCCCTAGACAAATTGGAGGATTGGGCCAAAAGAAATCTGATGAGGTTCAGCAAGGACAAGTGCAGAGTCCTGCACTTAAGATGGAAGAATCCAATGCACCGCTACAGACTAGGGACCGAATGGCTCGGCAGCAGTTCTGCAGAAAAGGACCTAGGGGTTACAGTGGATGAGAAGCTGGATATGAGTCAACAGTGTGCCCTTGTTGCCAAGAAGGCCAATGGCATTTTGGGATGTATAAGTAGGGGCATTGCCAGCAGATGGAGGGACGTGATCGTTCCCCTCTGGATTTGACACTGGTGAGGCCTCATCTGGAGTACTGTGTCCAGTTTTGGGCCCCACACTACAAGAAGGATGTGGAAAAATTGGAAAGAGTCCAGCGGAGGGCAACAAAAATGATTAGGGGTCTGGAACACATGACTTTTGAGGAGAGGCTGAGGGAACTTGGGATGTTTAGTCTACGGAAGAGAAGAATGGGGGGGATTTGATAGCTGCTTTCAACTACCTGAAAGGGGGTTCCAAAGAGGATGGCTCTAGACTGTTCTCAGTGGTACCAGATGACAGAACAAGGAGTAATGGTCTCAAATTGCATTGAGGGAGGTTTAGGTTGGATATTAGGAAAAACTTTTTCACTAGGAGGGTGGTGAAACACTGGAATGTGTTACCTAGGGAGGTGGTGGAATCTCCTTCCTTAGAAGTTTTTAAGGTCAGGCTTGACAAAGCCCTGGCTGGGATGATTTAGTCGGGGATCGGTCCTGCTTTGAGCAGGGGGTTGGACTAGATGACCTCCTGAGGTCCCTTCCAACCCTGATATTCTATTATTCTATGATTCTATGATTCTATGAAGGGTAAGTTCTCTTCCCCCTCCCCCTCCGCCCCCCCTGCAGCTTGCTATACTTTCCTTGTATAATGACAGGTTTCAGAGTAGCAGCCATGTTAGTCTGTTTTCGCAAAAAGAAAAGGAGGACTTGTGGCACCTTAGAGACCAACGCATTGGATGCTCATGAAAGCTTATGCTCAGATAAATTTGTTAGTCTCTAAGGTGCCACAAGGACTCCTTTTCTTTATACTTTCCTTGTCTCACTAACCAAAAAGGATCTCTTCCTGTTTTCTATGCTCTCCTTCTCTCACTAACCAAAAAAAGGATCTTTCCCACTTTTGCACAGCTCTGTGTTCTGCTTAGTAACAAAAAAGGATCTTTCTCTCTCTTTCTGTTTTCTGTACTTTACACAGCCTTGTGTCACTGACACAGGATCTCTAGCTCATTTTTCGGCTGGGTGATTTCTTTCACCCGACCTTCTCAACCTTCCTTTAGAGTTTCCTCTTTTCTTTAATGAGCCTTTGCTTTTTAAAATTGATTTCAATTTTTTTACTCTTATTATTTTTTAGTCCCAACAACAATAACCTTTTACCACGTTCTTACTAATCTATAAAACACACTCCTCTCTCTTGTTGCTTTCTATAGTTTCCCCTCTTCCTTCTATTTAAAATCACCTTTCTTTCCTTTTTTCTTCTAAGGCTAAGCAATCTTTCTTTTTTTAAAACTCCTTTCCTTTAAAACTCCTTTAATTCTCTGTCATGAGGGGGCGTGGTCTCCTGCCCTGGCAGCCTGGGAGGGAGCCGCGAACACCCCATGGTGGGCAGAACCAGGACACCCATGGCAGCAGAGGGGCGGGGCAGGAAGCGGCACTATAAAAGGCTGGGCCTCGAGCTCAGAAGGGAGAGAGCTGTCAGATGAGCAGCACTTCTCTTCCCCGCTGTGGAAGCACAGACCTAACCGAGAGCGCTATCCTGACAGAGACCCAGAGGGGCTGCCAGATGCCAGGGAAAACTGAGAAGCTGGTGGGGCTGCCACTCACTGTCCTCCCCCAGAGCTCGCTGTTGCCGGCAGGGAAAGGGCTGGGGAGAGTCCTCCTCTCTGGCCCCTATCCCGGAGCAGCCTGCCTGCACCCCAAACTCATCCCCAGCCCTGCCCCACCCCAGAGCCCACACCCCCAGCCAGAGCTTTCACCTCTCCACCTCACCCTTAACCCTCGCCCTGAGCCCCTCCAACACCCCAAACACCTTATCCCCAGTCCTAGCCAGAGCCCTCATCCCCCCCATACCCCAACCCTCTGCCCCAGCCCTGAGCCCCTTCCAACACCACAAACCCCTCACCTCCAGCCCTAGACACAGCCCTCATCCCCCCACACCCCAACCCTCTGCCCCAGCCCTGAGCCCCTTCCAACACCACAAACCCCTCATCTCCAGCCCTAGACAGAGCCCTCATCTCCCTACATTCCCCAACCCTCTGCCCCAGCACTGAGCCCCCTTCCAACACCACAAACCCCTCATCTCCAGCCCTAGACAGAGCCTCATCCCCCGACACCCCAACCCTCTGCCCCAGCCCTGAGCCCCCTTCCAACACCACAAACCCCTCATCTCCAGCCCTAGACAGAGCCTCATCCCCCCACACCCCAACCCTCTGCCCCAGCCCTGAGCCCCTTCCAACACCACAAACCCCTCACCTCCAGCCCTAGACAGAGCCCTCATCCCCCCAACCCTCTGCCCCAGCCCTGAGCCCCTTCCAACACCACAAACCCCTCATCTCCAGACTTGACAGAGCCCTCATCCCACCACACCACAACCCTCTGCCCCAGCCTTGAGCCTCTCTAACCCCCCAAACCTCCCAGCCCCAAACAGAACCCTCACCCCCTACACCCTGACTCTTGCCCTGAGCCCCTCCCAAACCCCTCAGCCCCGCACCCCCTCCCTCTGCACCCCCTCCCATCCCCAAACTCCCTCCCAGAGCCTGCAGCCTGCACCCCAATACTCTGCCTAAGCCTAGGGCCTGCACCCCAGATGTCCTTCCTTACCCAAACTGCCTCCCGGAGCCTTGGGCAGGTTGGGGGCGAAGTAGGGGCGGGTTCTGGGCACCACCAAAATATCTACAGACCTGCCACCCATGAACCCATGTACACATGGAATGGGCGTGTAGCAAGGAGCCCAGGGCAGCCGAATTGGGTTCAGCTGTGTTATTGACTACAAGCCGGCCAGTGTGTTGCTGTCGGATTTTCCCCACTGACGCAGTAACGGACTGCTCCACGGCTGTTAGGGCCCTGGGATGGGACGCAGTGGAGCGAGAG
Organism: Lepidochelys kempii; assembly: GCF_965140285.1. Taxonomy (NCBI): domain Eukaryota; kingdom Metazoa; phylum Chordata; order Testudines; family Cheloniidae; genus Lepidochelys; species Lepidochelys kempii. Next base: position 10,242,689 of record NC_136402.1, read on the forward strand.
GGCCTGGGTTCCCCTACCACCGCCACCCCACCGTCAGGAGTAGCAGCCTCCCCACTTGGTTGTCAGGAGGCCTGATTGCTCTGGCACCCGCCTGATTCAGGACGTCAGACGGTTGTGCTGACTCTCCCACCAGAGAGCTAACCTCCCCTAGACGGCGACGGCTCTGCCGGACTGTAGGCCAGAGCCCCCCTACTTGATTGCTGCCCCGCCCTGATCAAGGGCCAGGCAAATGGACCTTCTGCTGCTCTGCCTGCCTGACTGTAGGCCAGAGCCCCTACTCGACAGCAGCCCTGCCCTGAATGAGGGCCCCGGGCAAACAGACTCTCTACTGTTGGTCAGCCTGACTGCAGGCCAGAACCATGAACACTGAGCTATTTCCCCTGAACCAAGGTACCCCGGAAGTATCGTAGCGAGGGGCGTGGTCACCCGCCCACACGGATGGGGAGGGAGCCGCGAACCCCCTACAGCCTCTCTTTCTACTCGTTCATACTTTTTCTCGAAATACGTCAAAACACAGCACGCTGTTAGGGCCTTGGGCGGGGACGCAGTGGAGCGGGAGGACCTGGGTTCCCCTATCCCCGCCACCCCACCGTCAGGAGTGGCAGCCTACTTGGTTGCTGCCCCGCCCTGATCAAGGGCCAGGCAAATGGACCTTCTGCTGCTCTGCCTGCCTGACTGTAGCACAAGCATGCAACCTTCCCCCAGCCAAACACAGAAAAATAATACAAAAGAAATGTTCAAAAGGGCTGATGGTGCCAAAAATGTACACGACCGGAAACGGGGACGGAGGGCGGGACGTAAACTCTACACGGGGCATGGAAACCTGTCAAAAAGTACATGGTGATAAAAGCTATTGAGCGGTTAACTACTCACGTGGCTGGGCAGGGCAGGCGGCCAATGGGGAGAAAGCCATGGTGCGGCATGATGTGTTCCACCCTGCTCCAGGCGGGCTCTGGTGCACCAAACCCCCAGAGTAGGGAGGCTGGCTTTTACTGGGGCAGCTGGGCAACTTCAATTACTGGGTTCTCCCTTGTATGCATCAGTCTCATCCTGTGCAAGAGTGTCCGTAGGCTGGCGCGGGCTGGACGGTGTTTCTTGCAGGCCTTGAGGATCAGCATGGTCTGCAAAGCCAGGCACCTGACAGAGGACTTGCTGTCCTGCTGGAAGCCTTTGAGGACTAAGATTGAAAGAAAGGAAATGGAGGTCAGAGCCATGGTGCTCTGAAAAGCCCTGGCAGAGCAAGCCAGCGCTGTACCTCTCAGCCCGCGACAAGAAGGCAGCAGGCTGGGAGGCGGGAGGCAGGGGACTAGCAGGAACAACCACCAACCCTCACTAAACATCCCCACTGCCCTTCATAGCTGGGGGAGCCCCCAGACACAGGCAAGAAGTCACAATGAACCCCATTCACTCAAAAAGAAAAGGAGTACTTGTGGCACCTTAGAGACTAACCAATTTATCTGAGCATAAGCTTTCATGAGCTACAGCTCACTTCATTGGAAGCATACTGTGGAAACTGCAGAAGACATTATATACACAGAGACCATGAAACAATACCTCCTCCCATCCCACTCTCCTGCTGGTAATAGCTTATCTAAAGTGATCACTCTCCTTACAATGTGTAAGCCCTCTACACCAACATTCCACACAAAGATGGACTACAAGCCGTCAAGAACACTATCCCCGATAATGTCACGGCTAACCTGGTGGCTGAACTTTGTGACTTTGTCCTTACCCATAACTATTTTACATTTGGGGACAATGTATACCTTCAGATCAGCGGCACTGCTATGGGTACCCGCATGGCCCCACAGTATGCCAACATTTTTATGGCTGATTTAGAACAACGCTTCCTCAGCTCTCGTCCCCGAACGCCCCTACTCTACTTGCGCTATATTGATGACATCTTCATCATCTGGACCCATGGAAAAGAACCCCTTGAGGAATTCCACCATGATTTCAACAATTTCCATCCCACCATCAACCTCAGCTTGGTCCAGTCCACACAAGTGATCCACTTCCTGGACACTACAGTGCTAATAAACAATGGTCACATAAACACCACCCTATACCGGAAACCTACTGACCGCTATTCCTACCTACATGCCTCCAGTTTTCACCCTGACCACACCACACGATCCATCGTCTACAGCCAAGCTCTGCGATACAACTGCATTTCCTCCAACCCCTCAGACAGAGACAAACACCTACAAGATCTCTATCAAGCATTCTTACAACTACAATACCAACCTGCAGAAGTGAAGAAACAGATTGATAGAGCCAGAAGAGATCCCAGAAGTCACCTACTACAGGACAGGCCTAACAAAGAAAATAACAGAACGCCACTAGCCGTCACCTTCAGCCCCCAACTAAAACCCCTCCAATGCATTATTAAGGATCTACAACCTATCCTGAAGGATGACCCAACACTCTCACAAATCTTGGGAGACAGGCCAGTCCTTGCCTACAGACAGCCCCGCAACCTGAAGCAAATACTCACCAACAACCACATACCACACAACAGAACCACTAACCCAGGAACCTATCCTTGCAACAAAGCCCGTTGCCAACTGTGCCCACATATCTATTCAGGGGACACCATCACAGGGCCTAATAACATCAGCCACACTATCAGAGGCTCGTTCACCTGCACATCCACCAATGTGATATATGCCATTGACCTGCTGCTCACAAACCGGGTAGAATTAGTGGGGGAAGCAAAAGTGGATGGGAATCTGGGAGGCAGTGACCATGAGTTGGTTGAGTTCAGGATCCTGACGCAGGGAACAAAGGTAAGCAGCAGGATACGGACCCTGGACTTCAGGAAAGCAGACTTCGACTCCCTCAGGGAACGGATGGCCAGGATCCCCTGGGGGACTAACTTGAAGGGGAAAGGAGTCCAGGAGAGCTGGCTGTATTTCAAGGAATCCCTGTTGAGGTTACAGGGACAAACCATCCCGATGAGTCGAAAGAATAGTAAATATGGCAGGCGACCAACTTGGCTTAATGGTGAAATCCTAGCGGATCTTAAACATAAAAAAGAAGCTTACAAGAAGTGGAAGGTTGGACATATGACCAGGGAAGAGTATAAAAATATTGCTCGGGCATGTAGGAATGTTATCAGGAGGGCCAAATCGCACCTGGAGCTGCAGCTAGCCAGAGATGGCAAGAGTAACAAGAAGGGTTTCTTCAGGTATGTTGGCAACAAGAAGAAAGCCAAGGAATGTGTGGGCCCCTTACTGAATGAGGGAGGCAACCTAGTGACAGAGGATGTGGAAAAAGCTAATGTACTCAATGCTTTTTTTGCCTCTGTTTTCACTAACAAGGTCAGCTCCCAGACTGCTGCGCTGGGCATCACAAAATGCGGAAGAGATGGCCAGCCCTCTGTGGAGATAGAGGCGGTTAGGGACTATTTAGAAAAGCTGGACGTGCACAAGTCCATGGGGCCGGACGAGTTGCATCCGAGAGTGCTGAAGGAATTGGCGGCTGTGATTCCAGAGCCACTGGCCATTATCTTTGAAAACTCGTGGCGAACCGGGGAAGTCCCGGATGACTGGAAAAAGGCTAATGTAGTGCCAATCTTTAAAAAAGGGAAGAAGGAAGATCCTGGGAACTACAGGCCAGTCAGCCTCACCTCAGTCCCTGGAAAAATCATGGAGCAGGTCCTCAAAGAATCAATCCTGAAGCACTTGCATGAGAGGAAAGTGATCAGGAACAGCCAGCATGGATTCACCAAGGGAAGGTCATGCCTGACTAATCTAATCGCCTTTTATGATGAGATTACTGGTTCTGTGGATGAAGGGAAAGCAGTGGATGTATTGTTTCTTGACTTTAGCAAAGCTTTTGACACGGTCTCCCATAGTATTCTTGTCAGCAAGTTAAGGAAGTATGGGCTGGATGAATGCACTATAAGGTGGGTAGAAAGCTGGCTAAATTGTCGGGCTCAACGGGTAGTGATCAATGGCTCCATGTCTAGTTGGCAGCCGGTATCAAGTGGAGTGCCCCAAGGGTCGGTCCTGGGGCCGGTTTTATTCAATATCTTCATAAATGATCTGGAAGATGGTGTGGATTGCACTCTCAGCAAATTTGCGGATGATACTAAACTGGGAGGAGTGGTAGATACGCTGGAGGGGAGGGATAGGATACAGAAGGACCTAGACCAATTGGAAGATTGGGCCAAAAGGAATCTGATGAGGTTCAATAAGGATAAGTGCAGGGTCCTGCACTTAGGACGGAAGAACCCAATGCACAGCTACAGACTAGGGACCGAATGGCTAGGCAGCAGTTCTGCAGAAAAGGACCTAGGGGTGACAGTGGACGAGAAGCTGGATATGAGTCAGCAGTGTGCCCTTGTTGCCAAGAAGGCCAATGGCATTTTGGGATGTATAAGTAGGGGCATAGCGAGCAGATCGAGGGACGTGACGTTCCCCTCTATTCGACATTGGTGAGGCCTCATCTGGAGTACTGTGTCCAGTTTTGGGCCCCACACTTCAAGAAGGATGTGGATAAATTGGAGAGAGTCCAGCGAAGGGCAACAAAAATGATGAGGGGACTGGAACACATGAGTTATGAGGAGAGGCTGAGGGAGCTGGGATTGTTTAGCCTGCAGAAGAGAAGAATGAGGGGGGATTTGATAGCTGCTTTCAACTACCTGAAAGGGGGTTCCAAAGAGGATGGCTCTAGACTGTTCTCAATGGTAGCAGATGACAGAACGAGGAGTAATGGTCTCAAGTTGCAGTGGGGGAGGTTTAGATTGGATATTAGGAAAAACTTTTTCACTAAGAGGGTGGTGAAACACTGGAATGCGTTACCTAGGGAGGTGGTAGAATCTCCTTCCTTAGAGGTTTTTAAGGTCAGGCTTGACAAAGCCCTGGCTGGGATGATTTAACTGGGAATTGGTCCTGCTTTGAGCAGGGGGTTGGACTAGATGACCTTCTGGGGTCCCTTCCAACCCTGATATTCTATGATTCTATGATTCTATGATTCTATGATTCTATGTGCCAGCAATGCCCCTCTGCCAGGTACATTGGTCAAACTGGACAGTCTCTACGTAAAAGAATAAATGGACACAAATCAGATGTCAAGAATTATAACATTCATAAACCAGTCGGAGAATACTTCAATCTCTCTGGTCACGCAATTACAGACATGAAGGTCGCTATCTTACAACAAAAAAACTTCAAATCCAGACTCCAGCGAGAAACTGCTGAATTGGAATTCATTTGCAAATTGGATACTATTAATTTAGGCTTAAATAGAGACTGGGAGTGGCTAAGTCATTTTGCAAGGTAGCCTATTTCCCCTTGTTTTTTCCTACCCATCCCCCCCCCGCCCCCAGACGTTCTAGTTAAACTTGGATTTATGCTGGAAATGGCCCACCTTGATAATCATACACATTGTAAGGAGAATGGTCAGTTTGGATGAGCTATTACCAGCAGGAGAGTGAGTTTGTGTATGTATGGGGGTGGGGAGGTGAGAAAACCTGGATTTGTGCTGGAAATGGCCCACCTTGATTATCATGCACATTGTAGGGAGAGTGGTCACTTTGGATAAGCTATTACCAGGAGGAGAGTGAGTTTGTGTGTGTGTGTGGTTTTTTTTTTTTTTTTGGGGGGGGGTGAGAAAACCTGGATTTCTGCTGGAAATGGCCCACCTTGATTTTCATACACATTGTAAGGAAAGTGGTCACAAGGGGAGCAAGGGGAGTCACTCGCCCCTGCAGGCCCAGTGCAGCATGTCCCCCAGCATTGCACTAGCAACGGGCTAGAACCGGGGGAGGCAGAGCCCAGCGCAGAGAGACTGGGGACAATGAGAGCAGGAGGAGTCATGGGACCCATCACCAGGGACTGAGGGAAGCTCAGCAGGGACGGGAAGTCTGGGTAGCAAAGTCAGCAAACGTTGCCCTCGAGTGGGGACCTGGGTAAGGAATGAACTAACGTCCAGTCTCCATCTCAAGGGCAAGCTCCTAATCCCAGCCCCTTCTCCCATCCCCCTCCATCCACTGACCTCAGGTCCAGGAGCGTGAGGTCACCTTGGACTCCTCTTCTCTGCATTGCGCCTCTCTCACTCCATCCTGGAGCTCCCCACAACCCCCACTTTCTGCGCCGCACCCAGCCTGCCGGCTCTCTCCTGCCGGCTCTCTCCTGCAGCCTGTCCTCTAGCCTCCCCCTCCTGCCAGACCTTCCCTTGCCCCTCCTGCAGCCCCTGCGCTCACTCCCTGCTCTTCCCCACGTCGCACCAAGCACCTTGCCCTCGTCTCTTGGGGTCTACACAGCCTCCCCTGACCCACTCCCCATTGCTTTGGCTCCTTTGGCCCCTCCCATCCCTTTCACTGTGTCCCCTCCCACCTCCCTCCTTCTCTTCTGCTGCCCCAGCCTCTGGGGGCATATCATCCAAGCGCCCCCCTCCAGCTGCCGGAGGGGAGGCCCTGCCACAGGGGGGATGGAGCAGCTGCAGCAGCTCAATGGCCCTGAGCACCCAGAGCAGGGGGTCTTCATCTGGCAGCCTGGCAGGAGCTGATGCCAAAGCGTCCCGGGGGCAACTGACAAAGGGGGTGAAGAGACACCTGGGTTCAGAGGGTGCTCTCAAGGCGATCCTGTGTAAATCCGCTGACCCTGCGGAGCAGACTTTGGTCCTAGGGGAACAGCGGGGAGAGTCCTTGGAGATAGAATGATGGGGCTCCACCCAAGGCCCACTGGAGTCAGAGGACAGACCTGTCCACATCAGGGCTCATTAGATTGGACTCCTACCGAGGATCTTGCTGAGTTACTATTCCAGGCCCAGGTTTTCCCTGCCAGGGAGCGCTGTACCACGAGCCTGCTCAGTGCAGTTAGGAGATGGCCAGAGTCACAGGCTGCTCACCTTGAATTTGTGTTGACCGGAGATGAATTTGGTCAGCCAGGTGATTCTTCCCACTGCCCTCAGCCGCACATGCACCTCCTTGGATGCGGTCCAGGGGAGCAGGACCTGAGAGAAACAGATTGGGACAAATTGCGAAGGAGAAGGACCAAAAAATAGCACAAGCACATAGAGTGAAAATCAGAAAGGCTAAGGCAAAAATGAGTTCTAACTGGCAAGGGACATAAAAGGCAAAGAGAAGCAGCTCTGTAAATGCATTAGGAGAAAGACAAAGGAAAGTGTGGGGCCAAACTCAGCAGGGAAGCAGAGCAAATAATGGATGATACAGACAAAGCCAAGGTGTTTAATGCCTTTTTTGCTTCAGTTTTCACTAAAAAGGTTAATGGCGACTAGATGATGACCACAATATTAACAACAAGGGGGAAGAAATACAGGCCAGAGTAGGGAGAGAACAGATAATAGACAATTTAGGTCAGTTAGATGTATTCAAGTTGGCAGAGCCTCATGATATTCACACGAGATGGAGCTAGACAAAGCAATCTCTGAACCTTTAGGAGGGCTGAAGGTCCCAGAGGACTGGAGAAGGGCAGCCACAGAGCCTATCTTCAGAAAGGGGAACAAGGAGGCCCCACGGAATTATCCACCTGTCAGCCTATCTTTGGTACCCAGAAAGATTATTGAACAAATTATTAAAGAGTTTGTAAGAACCTAGAGGAGAAAATAGGGTGATAAGGAATAGCACCATGGATTTGTCCACAACAAACCATGCCAAACAAATCTAACTTCCTTCTTTGACCGGGTTACTTGCCTAGTGGATGGAGGGAGGCAGTATATGATGATGTATATGAAGTTTCATAAGGCTTTTGACACAGTTCCACAAGACATTCTCATAAGCAAACTAAGCCAATATGATCCAGATGAGACTACTCTAAAGTGGGCACACAACTGATGGAAAGGCAATCCTCAAAGAGGAGTTATCACTGACTCGCTGGCAAACTGGGAGGGTGTCTGAAGTGGGGTCCCCCAGGGGTGTGCCTGGGTCCAGTACTGCTCAATATTTTCATGAAGAACTTGGTTAACAGAGAGGAGAGTATGCTTGTCAAGTTGGCGGATGACACCAAGCTGGGGAGAATTACAAGCACTTTGGAGGACAGATTAGACTTCAGAATGAGCTTGCCAAATTGGAGAGTTGGTCTGAAGTCAACAAGATGAAATTCAGTCAAAACCAATGTGACGTAACGCACTTAGGAAGGAAAACTCAAATGCATAAAAACAAAGTGAGGGATAACCGGCTAGGTGGCAGGACTGCAGAAAAGGATCTGGGGGTTAGCGTGAATCTCACACTGAATAGGAATCAAGAGTGTGATGCTGTTGTGAAAGAGGGAAATGTCATTCTGAGGTGTATTAGCTTGGAGCACTGTGTCCAGTTCTTGGCACCCCGCTTTAAGAAAGATGTGAACAAACTGGGGCCCGTCCAGAGGACAGCGACAAAAATGATCAGAGGTTTAGAAAACCTGACCTATGAAGAAAGAGTGAATGACTTGGGCATGTTTCGTCTTGAGAAGACGGAGGGGGCACCTCCTAACACTCTTCCAATACGTTAAGGGCTGTTTCACAGAGGATGGTGACTAATTGTTCTCCACGTCCTCTGAAGGTAGGACAAGAAGTAATGGGCTTAATCTGCAGCAAGGGAGATTGAGGTTAAATATTTGGAAAAAGTCTAAGGGTGGCTAGGCACTGGAACAGGTGACCTAGGGAAGTGGTGGACTCCCCATCATGGATGTTTTAAAAAAACAGGCTGAACAAACACTCCTCAGGGACGGTCGAGGAATGCTTGGCCCTGCCTCAGTGCAGGGGGTGGAGTAGATGACCTCTTGAGATCTCTTCCAGCCCTGCACTTCTGTGATTCCCTCTTCCCAAGCCCTGGGATCGAGAAGACTGAATATCTGCTGAGGACATTTCCCTCTTTTTGGAGCACAAACCACCCACAGAATCGACTTCCTGTGGCCCCAGAACTAGAACGTTGGGGGAATCTAGCTCTGGGCTCTGGCCAGTATTGGTGGGGCCCATGGTGAACACAAATGAATCCCGGGCTCAGATGAGGCTCAGTGGAGAACACGGCAGATCCTGCCTTCCTCCACCCCCATGCCATGCAGACTTTTTCAGATATAGCGGGGGCACTTGGTCCTCCAGCCCAAGAACCTTTGTCTAGAACGTACTCTGAGGAGCAGAAGGCACGGGGGTGTCCCATGCTTGGGATTAAATGGAGCCTTGGTCCCAGAGCCCCACCCCAGCTACAGGACTCATCCCCTTCCTGCCCCCATGCCTCCACAGAGGAGAAACCACAGCAATTGGCGTTACCCAGCCAGGCGACGAACCAATGCCCTGGCGTGTGACACGTCCCAGGCCATGACAGCCCCTGCTATTCCAGCTCACCCACTCACTTGTACCCGCAGGGGACCTACTGCAAACTCCTCCTGGCAACAGGACCCCACCCGCTTTTGCTGTCCCCAGGGAGGCCACTGCACACAGTCTAACGCATGAGAAGAGCCAGGAAGGACTCCGCATTTGAGGGGGAGGGGAGATTTCCAGCCAAGCTTCACTTCCCCTGGCCTGTGTGCATCTCAAGCAGCCGATCTCAGGCCTGTGCCCCCAGCCATGCACTGGGGATGAATGTGCTTGTGAAGGGAGTGTCTGTTCCCCACTAATTGCCGGTCCTCAGCTGAAGCGCTGCCAAGGAGCTGTGATCATTACACTCTTATGCCAGCGCCAGGTAACCCAGGGACACGAGCGACTTGCAGGATTCCCCCTCGGTTTGGGGCGGCTCCTCATGGCTAGTTTGGGGCTTACGTTGTTGTATGGAGCAGCCTCCACGCCCGGGTTGGTCTCTGCTGGAGGCAGGGAGAAGACGCTGGAGAAGCAGACGGTGAGCAGGCTGGATAGCTCCATTCCCCGCAGCAGTGGCTTCACTTTCCTAAGAGAAGAGACACGCGCGGATTGGAGGGCTGAGGCGAGACTGATGCACTGATGTTGGCCTCAGGCTCCCAGGACATGATGGGCAGGCTTCTGGGAAGCTGAGAGCAGGTCGCCAGCGGCACTGAGAGAGAGCCCCCCATGGCGCAGGCTGTGCCACGTGCCAGGGCTCAGCCTGCCCAGCCTCTGAGCCACAGGGAGTCGCTGAGCTGCCGGAGGGATGCAGCTGGCAGAGCTGGCGGCGACTCCGGTGGCTCTGCTCCGGCAGTGCCCAACTGCCCCTCTCCCCCCGGAGCCATCGCCTGCGGGTCCCAGAGGGGACCGGTCCAACCCCCTCGCTCCCTCCCCCACATCTTCACACGGCCACTTGGAGAGGTCGCCAGGCACCGAAGGATCCTCCACCACCAACCCACGGGTGCCATGTGCCCGGGGGAATCGGAAGACGGGGGAGGAGCAGAGGGGGCAATGCCCTGGAGAACTGGCCATGCCAAGAGGCTGGCGTGTCTGGCTGCACACAGCACTAGCTGGGGCTGGGCGGGCAGGCCGGGTACCTCAGCTCCATGATGGCGAGCATCGCTTGCTGACGCACCCCGCTGGTCAGGGAGTCGACGGACTCAAGATCAATCAGCTCCTGGGGAGACAATGTGGGGAAGTGCCAGCCGGGCTCCGAGCTCCCGTAAGGCTCCAACTGGGGAGCAAAGCGCAGGGCCTGCAACACGTGGCCTCGGCAGACAGGTCGTCCTACTGTGGGCTTGACGGTGTGCAGGGCTCCAGCTGGGGAGCGCAGTGCAGGGCCTGTGGTCAGTGCCCCAGCGTCACGCACCAGTGCACTGCAAAGGCTCCATCAGCATTAGCGCCCAGGGACTCCACCTGAGATCAGGCTCCTTGTGTCAGGTGCTGCACACACACGGTGAGAGCCAGTCCCTGCCCCAGAGAACTCACGAGGTAACTGGATGAGACAAGGCATGGGAGGGAAACTGAGGCACAGAGGGGGAAGTGCTTTGCCCAAAGGTCTCATTGAGGAACTGAGCCCCAGCCCACTGGACCACCCACGAGCACACGATGTCCCACGTTCAGGGAAGGGAGGTAAGCTCCGGAAAGCTTTCTGCAGCACCACAGAGCAAAGACTTTCCAAATCTACGGAGCAGATTTGTTGCTAGTTCCCTAGTGGGCACTGACTGCGGAGTGCTGGGGCTCTGTGCAGGGAGACTGGTATATACAGAGCGACCTGGTGACTTGGGAAGCTGGGTGCAAGGGAAATACCTATGTTTCAATACAGTGACATGTTCAGGAACAAAGAACGCAGGCCACACTCACAGCATGGGGTCTCTAACCTGGGAAACGGTGACTCTGGAAAAGACTTGGCAGTTATGGTAATCAGCTGCACAGGAGCGCCCAGTGCGAGGCTGGGGCCAAAAGGGCTTATGCCATCCTGGGCTGTGCAAACAGGGCAATCTCCAGTTGTTAGAGAGGTTATTTTCCCTCGGTATTTGGCAGTGGTGCGACCTCTGCTGGGATCCTCTGTCCAGGTCTGGTGCCCACAATTCAAGGAGAATGTTGATAAATTGGAGAGGGGTCAGAGAAGAGCCACAAGAGTGACTGAAGGACTGGGAAACATGCCTTATAGTGAGAGACTCCAGAAATCAATCAGTTCAGCTTCACAAAGAGAAGGTTACAGGGTGCCTTGATGACAGTCTGTAAGTCTACACAGGGAGCAAATGCTTGATAATGGGCTCTTCAGTCTAACAGACAAACGTCCAACACGATCCAGCAATTGGCAGTTGAAGGTAGACAAATCTGCAGAGCTCTCCAGGCCAATCACTAAACCCGCCAAGTAACATAGCCCGAGTGTGTGTTTTACTCACCTTTATCTTCTCCACAAGGAGGGCTTTGCAGAGAAAAGCTGCCAGGTTTTGTTCTGGGTGCCTCGTGAGGGCAGCCCTGCTGATGGTGATGACACGATCCAAGAATTCAAGTTTCTTGGCCTCCTCCTATGCCCCGCAGAGATTAGACAAAAACAGGAAGGTCAGCGTAGAAAGGAGCTGCCAGTGGGAGAGATGTCAGAAAGCTTCCCCCCAGCGCTGCTCAGGCTTTGATATGCCGAAGGCCAGAAGGCCATTCATCTCCCAACAGGAGAGACTATGTGGGGCGGGCAGGGCAGCTCTGTGTGAAACCAGACCAGAGAGGGAGCAGATCTCACGGGGTAGGTGTCCAAAGAGGAACTGCAACATGGGGGCTAAGCATCCAGACAGTCTTACTGGGGGCCTTGATAGAGTGGGAGGAACATCTGGGTGTGACACCCTGACACCCCAATATTCGCCACGGTCATATAAAGAGGATATGTTTGGTACCAAGTATGTCTTGTAAGGTATCAGTCTAAAAGTCTTTATCTGCTAGACATTAATGTCTCATTGGATTGCATGTGCTATCATTGTATGTGACGTTCTGAAGTTCAGCTGTGTATGTGTTCCTGAAAAACACTGTGAGGTTCAAAACAGCCTTTCAGGTAGAACAGCAAAAAAGCCAAACACTGGCTCCTGGAGGAAATGCACAAGCATTAGGGCTACCCCAGGAACTGTGTGCAATAGAAACCTCCCCGAGATAACGCAACACAACGGGACCTGTTGGATCCAGGTCACAGCAAAAGAGTTATCCAGCAGGTGGGAAGAGAAGATAAAAGGGGAACAATAAAATCGCAGGGGGAACGGGACGGGACCTCAGACTCCCTGCAATAAGATACCTGGAAACACCTGAGAGACAAAGATTGAACCATGAGAAGTGATGGTCCTAGGCTAGAGAGAGAGATTCCTAGCCTGTGCAAGAAAACCTGGGAAATCCAAGCTGCAAAACCAAGGCAGCTTCTGCCTTAAGAATCTGCCAACCTGTTTATCACTCGGGGAGAATTTGTTAATGGATATCCTATCTATCTGGTGTATAAAACTTCGTTTGTGTGTTTTCTTTATTTACTAGGGTAATCTGCTTTGTTCTGTTTGCTATCTCTTCTAACCGCATAAAATCTACCTCTTGTAGTTAATCATCTTGTTTCTTGTTTATACCACAACCCAGTTTGTAGTATAAATTAGTAACTGGGAGGAGGGGCAAAGAGTTGTTCATACCTCTCTCGACATCGAGGGAGGGGGCGAATGTCATAAAACCTTTGGGTCCGTACTCCAAAGGAGGTGGGCACCAGAGAACTGGGACAAGGCCCTTCAACTGAGTCTTCCCAGAGCTGATCTCAGTGTCTGTGTCTTTCTGCAGCTGGGTGTGGCCCTGCCTGTGTGTATGGCTGGAAGAGGCTTGTGAGCCGAGCCCAACAAGACAAGGTAACAGGGGCCCAGGCTGGCAGAACAGGCGGGCTCAGTGATAAGCCAGTACATCAGGCCTCAAAGGGGGGCAACCCATCATGCTGGGGACTGGCCAAATCCAGTGGGCAAGGGGCATGGTGCGTGCCTTTTGTAACTCAAGAGAGGATGTTTTTAAGATGCTCTAGTTTAAACAGGAATTATTTGGGGGCAGGTCTCTGGCCTGTGTTATACAGGAGGTCACAGTTGTCCCGTCTGGCCTTAAAATCCATGCCTCATCCGGAGAAGGACGGATACTGCATGTGGACAGGGCAGTAGCTGAGACATCAGAGGAGGGCTCTTGGTACCAGTTCATTGCCCTTGAGAAAGGTGTTGATGTAGTCTAGGGTCTCTTTCTCCTGCGAGTCTGGCCCCATAAAACAGGAGGCATTCCTAGGTGATGGTGAATCTGATCAAAGACAGAGCAGTGGTCATACCTGGGGCTGCCAAGCTGCAGGCTGGGTGACAGAGATCTTAGCAGAAACCCTTGCCCCCCGCTCCCACCCCAGCAGGGTAGCAGCCCCGATGCACAACAGGGTCTGGCACAGCCATCCCTGGTTTCCCCAACTCTTTGCTGCTCAGCCCAGCAAAGATCCAGTCAGAGCCCTGGTTCCCAGCGGCCACCCCACTTCCCTGCCCGCACCCAGCATGCAGCACCACACCTGGAAGGAGGCATGATGTCAGGCTCTGAGTGGTGTCCCCGTTCTCCGGGCCATTGCTGGAGGGGGCAGAGGGACTGGCAGTGAATCGCTCTGCTCCCTGCTGCGGGAGAGGGAGGAGCTACCCAGTCTGCGCAGGATACGGGGACCCAGGGCCTGCCCGTTCTGCTTCCTCTGACTGCCTCTCCTGCCATTGACAGCCACGGGGTGTAACCTGGGCAAGCCCTGGGCTCCCATCATCAACCCCCCCACCCAAATGCCCTGTGCTGTGCCATGCGTCACCCCCCTGCAAAGGAGCCAGCAGATGGGGCTGCAACATCAGGGGGCATCTCATGCTTTGGCCGGCGCCCTGCAATCCTAGGCTTAACAACCCACCGTGCACAGAGCATCCCCTTCGACTGGTGGAAAACATCTTCTGACCCTGTGTGTGACGGATCGGGGTGGGCAATTCAGTCAGTCTCCACCTGATGCTTCTGCTGCCGCCCCTAATGCCCCGATCAGATGTCGGGGCTGCAGCTGCTGCCAGCAGGAGGGGCCATTCCCCCCTGCCTGGGTTTCCCTGTCTCTCCATCTCATGGCAGCCCAGAGTTGTACAAAGGTGATGGAGTCTTCTCCCGCCACTGACACCCTGGTCTTGCAACCCCAACCCCCAGGGGCCAAGCCCCACCGCAATGCAGGGCCATGGCCCCGGCCATTTTTGCAGCCCCTCCGCCCACCCAGGAGGCACCCACTCACCAGCATGGAAGGGCTGAGGCACACACAGCTCCTGCTGCTGCTGTGGGCTCTTCCGCGGACTCTTCCTTCGAGGAGGTCTCGTCTCCTCCCAGGCACGGATGGGCTTCAAGGGGACCTTGCGGACTTCCTCAGCCATCCTGCAAGAAGCCAGGACAAGGCATTGCTTGTGAGAGGTGAGAGGCGACTGCCCCGTTCAGCATCAGGGCCAGTCCACGTATGGCCGTTCCACCAGTGCCTACAGCTGCCAGCAGGGAAACAAGCCAATGGATGTGCTCAAAGTCACCCAGGCAGTCAGCAGTACAGGCAGGATTAGAACCCAGGTCTCCGGACTCCCAGGCCCATCCCGCAGGCCAAACGGCCTCCCCCGGGTCACTCCCGCCTCTCCTTCTGCTGGTTCACAAACTGCCCAGCAGACAGGCTGCATCCAACCACTCAGGATTCTTCCTGCCCAGGGAAATTACCCTGATCCCTTCCCCCAGGAATATTGGGGCCGTGGCAGGTCCCAGGTGGGGGAGGGAAGCGTGGTGGGGTGCCGGGGACGGGCTAGTGAGCAGCAGGAGTTGCTCTGACCCCACCGTGAAGGGGAAGGAGCAGAAGGCGGGAGAGCAGCAGGCAGGCAGGCTGTGCCGGGGCAGAGCTTTGTGGCGATTTCGCAGCTCGTCTCTCCAAGGCCTGTGTGGCAGCAGCCGCTGCAGAGAATCCCAGGCCTGATTCCCCCCACGCTGGGTCTCCTGAATGGCCCCTGCCCTGGAGGGCTCCATTCCTCACCCAGTATCAACTGCTGACTCTGCAGCAGCTGCACGGCAGGCGTCCTAAGGCACCCCTAGTCCTCTCCAGAGCTCAGGGGGACTGTCCTGGCATCGGACTGTCCTGGTGAATGGAACAATAGCTCCGGGCAGACGGAGAATGCCTGTTCCCCCGGCAACCTCAGTGCCATTCCCTCTGGAAGTGATGGTGTCCGCAAGGGTGCTGGAGGTGGTCAGGCTTCGTGGTTGGAGCTGGACTCAGGAGGCCGGGGCGTGGGTGGAGCGAGGCTGGAGCGAGAGCAGGGCTGGAGTAGGACGAGGGGCAGGGCCACCAGCTACCTCCCGGTCTGGGCACTTACCTGGCCCCACCATGCCAGTGGCTGAGCACACGGGTGTTGTGGTATTTAGGCTCTCAACCCCCCCGCAGAGCAAGGACTTGCTCTCCCTCGTTAGCTGAGGCCAGGGGCGGCGGGGACTCACTTGATCTCATGCAGAAGACTTACAGAGGAGCGGGGAACTGAACACAGCTCTCCTGGGTCCCAGCCCAATGCCTCATCTAACCTCCTGTGCCGCCTTCCCATGCCGTGCCACCAGCCCTGCCAAACCCTCCTCCTTGTCTCCGTCCCCTCTGGGCTCAACTGGTGCGACCCCTTCTGTCGAGCCGCCCCAGGCTCCCTCCTGTGCGCATGCCGGTGCCCACTTCCTCACTGGCACCAGGCTAGACAGCCGGCACCGGGGCGCTTGGCAGACATGCACCGCCCAGCCAGGAGCTCGGGGAAGGCTCGGTGTGGTTGGCGATGCAGTGGAAAAGCAGAGGTGGGCAATAGAAGATTCTCCTACCTGGAGTCAGGAGTGGGTAGAAACCTGTGTGTAAATGGGCCACCCACTTTCTGCTGCCGGTGGCGGAGCTGGATCTGCTGGCTCAGCGTTCCCCAGGGGCACCTGCCAGCTCTCGCTCTGCCAGAGCCAAACCTGGCAGTGAGGGGATGAGGCTGTCCCAGCCAGCAGGGGCGTGTCACAATGGGCAGGCGAGTCACAGACCAGCCAATGTGTGACTCCCCAGCCATGGGATGCCCCAGCCCAGACTTGCTCTGGCCTCGCCAAGGCTTTAGAGCCTGTCCTTCCCCACCGGGGCCATGGCAGGGAACTTCCGCTCCCCACAGTCACAGACGTTAGGCCGGAAGGGACCGCTGGGCTCCTCTAGTCCCAGCTCCTGCAGACCCCAGGACAGAGCCCCTCCCTGCATCCATGCTATTGGAGCCAGGGGGTCTCTGGATCCCCGAATGGGAGAATCAGTTCCATCCCGGTTCCTCCTTCTCGTAACAGTGCAGAACGGGGATTCATGAACTCTCCCCACCCATAGCTCCCAGCCCACATGGGAGGCTCTTTCCACTTTCCCAAGCTGCCGGGTGCTTTGGCCATAGGGTGTAAAATGGTCCCATCTCTGCTTCCTCTCCCACCGCTGCAACGACGCAGAAGCTGCTTTAATAGCAGCCTCCTCCTCCCGCCCAACTGAGTCTCAGACCTTGCTAATGCTCAGTGCCATGACAGCCCCAGGAGATGATTGCTGTGGGATGTGACGAAGTGGGACTGTTCTTAATGTTTCCTCCGAATAGTGTGGGGGTGCCTCAGTTTCCCCTATGCAGTTCTTAAGTATCTAGGTGGTGGCGTAAGGGTGTATGATCTTTGCAGAGCCCTAGAGGGCAGGTATGTGCAGGGGTCTGGACACAGAGAATGGCCGACACCCTATTTCCTGGGTGCTGATGGCCTGGCCCTTCCCCCCTACAAGGTGAGAGCTAAAAGGGTTGGAGAAAAAAGGAATCAGGTGACCTCCTGGCCCGGGAAAGGGACAAAGCCCAGAGGAGGAGGGGCTGGAGAGAGTTTCAGTTGAGGCTGGCTGGGGACATGGAGTGAAGTACAGACATGGTTGTCTGGCTCACTACCTCCCAAAATGGACTCAGCTGAGGGGTCCTGTTCTCTGCACCTACATGCTCTGTGTTAGACCATGTTCCTGTCATCTAATAAACCTTCTGTTTTACTGGCTGGCTGAGAGTCACGTCTGACTGCGGAGCTGGGGTGCAGGACCCTCCGGCTTCCCCAGGAGCCTGCCTGGACGGGCTCGCTGTGGGAAGCTCACGGAGGAGCAGAGGATGCTGAATGCTCAGAGGTCAGACCCAGGAAGGTGGAAGCTGTGTGAGCTCTTTGCCCTGCGGACAGGCTGTTCACAGAAAGGAGACTTCCCCAGAGTCCTGACTGACTTCGTAGGGAGCAGTTCCAGAGCGTCGCCCGGGGACTCCATGACACGGGGGTCTCGGCCAGGGGGAGGCAGTGACTCCTAGAAGCAGGGAAAGCAGCAGCACCGTAGATCAGGGAGGTCTGGCAATGCCAGTGGCTGCCTGGGGTCTGGCACCCAGGCACTCAGAGCAGACTGTCAAAGGCCAAACCCCTCTCACCACCGGCTCTGTAGCTCCCCCTTGCTTTCGGTCGGTCTTAGGCACCATCCTGGCCCTCATCCCCCTGGCATCTGAACACTGCCCATTGCATTTATTCTAACTGCCCCCTTCAGGGCAGGGTCTGGCAGCTACCCCCACTGCACAGACAGGGAACTACAGCACAGAGGGAAGAAGGGACTTGCTCAAAGACAAACAGAGCATCTGTGGCAGAGCTGGGAAATAAACATGGGTCTCCTGGGTTCCAGGATGGCACCTTCTCTTTCAACCTCCTGCCCCCTTCGTCCCTGGTTCAGTGGGAGCTGTGGGAGCTCTCTGGGGCACAGGAGCTGGCTGGTGCCCAGATGGAGCTACGTTGCCTATTGCACAGATCTCGCTTTTCCCGAACATTGAAAATGCTGCTCCAACCATACCAGGGCCCGCCAGGATCCTTGCAGCTGGTCCGTGCTAAATTGTGAACTGTGCTCTGGCCTCCCAGAGCGGGGCAATGGGAGAGGGTGGGGCTGGTGCAAGGCCCTGCTGGATTACGGCTCACGCGTACGGGGTCCCAGTACTACAGAGCTCTGTGCCGGGGCAGCGCTTTCTGGGGGTTTCACAGCTCCTCTCTCCAAGGCCTGTGTGGGAGCAGCCGCTGCAGAGAATCCCAGGCCTGATTCCCCCCACGCTGGGTCTCCTGAATGGCCCCTGCCCTGGGGGGCTCCATTCCTCACCCAGTGTCTCCTGCTGACTCTGCACCAGCTGCACGGCAGGCGTCCTAAGGCACCTCTAGTCCTCTCCAGAGCTCAGGGGGACTGTCCTGGCATCGGACTGTCCTGGTGAATGGAACAATGGCTCCAGGCAACCGGAGAATGCCTGTTCCCCCGGCAACCTCAGTGTCTGGGCACTTACCTGGCCCCATCATGCCAGTGGTTTAGCACACGGGTGTTGTGGTATTTAGGCTCTCAACGCCCGCTCCGCAGAGCAGGGACGTGCTCTCCCTTGTTAGCTGAGGCCCAGAGCGGCGGGGACTCACCTGATTTCACGCAGAAGACTTACAGAGGAGCGGGGAACTGAACACAGCTCTCCTGGGTCCCAGCCCAATGCCTCATCTAACCACCTGTGCCGCCTTCCCGTGCCGTGCCACCAGCCCTGCTAAACCCTCCTCCTTGTCTCCGTCCCCTCCGGGCTCGACTGGTGCCACCCCTTCTGTGGAGCCGCCAAGGGGTCACTCCTGTGTGCATGCCGATGCCCACTTCCTCACTGGCACCAGGCTAGACGGCCGGCACCGGGGCACTTGGCAGACGTGCGCCACCCAGCCAGGAGCTCGGGGAAGGCTCGGTGTGGTTGGCGATGCAGTGGAAAAGCAGAGGTGGGCAATAGAAGATTCTCCTACCTGGAGTCAGGAGTGGGCAGAAGCCTGCGCGTAAATGGGCCACCCACTTTCTGCTGCCGGTGGCGGAGCTGGAACTGCTGGCTCAGCGTTCCCCAGGGGCACCTGCCAGCTCTTGCTCTGCCAGAGCCAAGCCTGGCAGTGAGGGGATGAGGCTGTGCCAGCCAGCAGGGGCGTGTCACAATGGGCAGGCGAGTCACAGACCAGCCAATGTGTGACTCCCCAGCCATGGGATGCCCCAGCCCAGACTTGCTCTGGCCTCGCCAAGGCTTTAGAGCCTGTCCTTCCCCACCGGGGTCATGGGAGGGACATTCCGCTGTTATACCAATAAAATAAAAACCAACAGGATCTCATGAAAGCGAAAAAGGCAAAATACCACATTTATTGTGAATACAGAAAGAATCATAGTAAGCACTTAGTTATAGCTATAACATTCCATTCAATCTCATATTTAGTCACACATTCATTCATACAAATACACACACACAGGTTCTGCAAGGTTGTTATCATAGTTACCAGCCTTAGAGTTGCTCATGCCAAGCCACTGGCCAGGTGGCCTGGACATGAGGAGAGAGCAGGGCCTTGTCAGATGGTCATCTGATGCTCCTGGAAGTTGGTTTGCAGAATCAGACCCCAAAGTTCTCACTTTTTAGAGTCTATTTTTATAGGAATTTCTTCCTATGCCAGTCTATGGGAATTCCTTCATCATGCTGTTGCTGAATCAATCAGCAGATAGCACATTCCTGAGGGCTCCGAGCTGCTAGATGTTATCTTGTTCTTTGGTTCTCCCTTTCTTGAGGCTGTTGGGTGGATTCCAGTCTGCCCTCCGGGGGTCCTCTAGTTATTTCCACTTGACGCCTTCTTCAGCGGATGGACACTGGATTCTTAGGCTGGCACCTCCCTGATCATTCAGTTATTATCCACACCAAGCATCCATCCACATACATCCTCTATCTCTATTTTAATCACAATTGTTAATACAACAAAAGGGCGGGGAGTCTCTGGGTGCTGTTTCTGTTGTTCGAGTATTGCTTTGAGTCTCTCTCTCTGTGAATTGCTTTGAGAACAGACTCAGTCTTAGAATGTACGAACACAATTAGCAGCTTGCAGGTTTCACACATAGAGGGAGAGAAACAGCACCAAAAACCAAGAGACCTCTTAATTAGTAATACCCTGGACTTTAAACTATTGGGAATCAAACTCATTTGTGATTTTAATACAGAACTTCTTTAATATGATCCAACACCGCTCCCCACAGTCACAGACGTTAGGCCGGAAGGGACCTGTGGGCTCCTCTAGTCCCAGCTCCTGCAGACCCCAGGCCAGAGCCCCTCCCTGCGTCCATGCTATTGGAGCCAGGGGGTCTCTGGATCCCCGAGTGGGAGGATCACTTCCATCCCGGTTCCTCCTTCTCATGACAGTGCAGAACGGGGATTCATGAACTCTCCGCACCCCCGGCTCCCAGCCCACCTGAGCGGCTCTTTCCACTTTCTCAAGCTGCCGGGTGCTCTGCCACGGGATGGAAAACGGTCCCGTCTCTGCTTCCTCTCCCACCGCTGCAATGACGCAGAAGCTGCTTTAATAGCAGCCCCCCCTGCCCCGCCCCTGTACTGTGTCCCAGGCCTTGCTAACGCTCAGAGCCACAGCAGCCCCAGGAGATGATTGCTGCGGGGTTCTCGGCCCGGGGAGAGGCAGTGACTCCTAGAAGCAGGGAGAGCAGCAGCACCATAGATCAGGGAGGTCTGGCAATGCCAGTGGCTGCCTGGGGTCTGGCAGCCCAGGCACTCAGAGCAGATTGTCAAAGGCCAAACCCCTCTCACCACCGGCTCTGTAGCTCCCCCTTGCTTTCGGTCTGTCTTAGGCACCATCCTGGCCCTCATCCCCCTGGCATCCGAGCACTGCCCAACCTCGATTGCATTTATTCTATCTGCCCCCTTCAGGGCAGGGCCTGGCTGCTACCCCCACTGTACAGACAGGGAACCGCTGCAGAGAGAGAATAAGGGACTAGCTCGAAGATAAACAGAGCATCTGTGGCAGAGCTGGGAAATGAACATGGGTCTCCTGGGTCCCAGGATGGCACCTTCCCTTTCCACCTCCTGCCCCCTTTGTCCCTGGTTCAGTGGGAGCCCTCTGGGGAACAGGAACTGGCTGGTGCCCAGATGGAGCTACGTTGCCTATTGCACAGATCTCGCTTTTCCCCAACATTGAAAATGCTGCTCCAACCTTACCAGGGCCCGCCAGGATCCTTGCAGCTGGTCCGTGCTAAATTGTGAACTGTGCTCTGGCCTCCCAGAGCGGGGCAATGGGAGAGGGTGGGGCTGGCGCAAGGCCCTGCTGGATTGCGGCCTCCAGGCGGGAGGGGGGGCCAAGGACACCTGGGCCTAGTGCGAGGGGGCTTCATCGCCACTCGTGGTCTTCCATCCCCTCGAGTTACCTAGCGGCCATGCCCCAGTGTCCCCAACAACTCCCCTCTTTGAGAACACTCAACAGCCTTGGCTCTGAGTTTTCTCACTTGGGCTACTTATTTCTTTACAATAGGACTTTGCATAAGCACTTTGTGATAGCCCTGAAGAGAATGACTTATTAACTTTTGCAAAAGGGCCCTGACATATGATACTGCACAGCATAATACCAGTAATACAAGCAATACAGGAAAGAGAATTTTCAATAGCAGGCTAAATAAACCACCAAGCCAAGACGACAAACCCCAGCCTGAAAACAAGGTTTGCAACCAATCGTTCTCTGGGGCAGTATAGGCAACCTGTGCTCCGGCTCGGGCATGGGCCTCAGCCTGTACCACCTTTTCATAGATCTCATAACTGCTATCATTTACATATACACACCATCGGGGCGCCACGAGGGCACAAACCCCTCCTTGGGATGCCAAGAGATAGTCCAAAGCCAGCCTGTTTTGGAGGGAAAACGTCCTGAGCTGCTGTACCTCTTTATTTAATGTTTTTACTGCTGACCCTAAATCACTAACTGAGTCCGAGTCCTCTAACTCTAAGGCCACCTTCTCAAGTACCATCTGCAGCCTTATAGTATAGCGGCCTATGCATGCCATGGCTGGTCCGGTAAACAGTGGCGCTATTCCCAGTACAGAGCACCCTACAAGCTTCTCGGTTGTGAGGGGATTCTTCATCTTGCCCTCCAATGCCTTAGTCAGTCGCCGCAGGGTCTTTTCTCGTGACTCAACAGAGGTGTCTCGGGCATTTCTAATCTTTCCTTTGGGCAGTGTGGCAGTTATGGAAAGATGAGGAACTCCATGAGCTATATAACAGCTACCTGTCCAGTTGGCTGGCAGCACCTTGTAAGCCTTTCGGCCACATACAAAATAGTGACCCTGTAGGGCCCAGTAAGGACTGTTTCTTAAGGGGATTCCTGGGATATTTAAGGCTGCTTTGGCGGCTTTTTTCAACAATTTATATGCCCCTAAGGGGGCATCTTATTTTTTTGATTGGGTACAAGTGGGGGCATTTCTAATTGTGTCGTTCAAATTACACTCGCCATAGGGACCACTACAAACCCACCATTGGCTTGCTACATTGGAGATATTAACTGGACGGCAAGTTATATTTCCAAACTTTTCTTTTGTGGTACGATTATTTGTAAGAGTTTTCCTAAAAGGGGAGGAACCATTACATCCACACTGCTGGCTTCCCCTTTTGGTCTTTATCCAATACCCATCAGCCCACTGTGTAATAACACAGGAGCTCTTTCCCACAGGATGCCCATAGGGATCAGATTGGTTTTGGGTAAAACATAACACTCCCTCAGTGAGTACTGCAACTGAATACTCCTGGTCCTGATAGGTGGCTTGCTGTAAAGAGGTCTTGTTCCAGAACGGTGAGTCCGTTCTTTCCTGCTCTTTGGTGGTGGCTAATTCTGCTAGGGTCAAGGGCAGCATGTCAAGGGGCATTCCCGTTTT
This sequence comes from Lepidochelys kempii, assembly GCF_965140285.1. NCBI lineage: Eukaryota > Metazoa > Chordata > Testudines > Cheloniidae > Lepidochelys > Lepidochelys kempii. Next base: position 10,265,745 of record NC_136402.1, read on the forward strand.
GGGGGATAGTGGAGTTGGAGCACATACCCAGCAATCAGTCTGGTTTGTTAAATTAGCAACATGGTGCGCAAGCAAAACAAAGGAGTTATGCTCCCGATATGCACAGTTTGGAAATACCAATACAGAGAATAACAATGTTACCCAATTAATTATGACCAGAGTCTTCCCAACCCAGGATCTCCAATACCTGGGTGGGCCCATTTTAGCATTAAGGTGCCCGCTATTTGTGTCTTTTAAACAGTAGCTTTAGCCCGAGATCGTCACTAGCTGAGGAGTCAGCAGGTTGGACGGTCCACTGTTCTGCTGACGAGGGGGCGGTTACTGCCTTCAGACGAGAGTGATGGATCCAGTTCTTGTGACCCTCAATCTTTGCCGCTGTATGGGAGATCAGCAGGACGGTATAGGGTCCTTTCCACTTTTCCTGGAGAGGCTCGTCTTTCCAGGTGCGAACAAGCACAGAGTCACCGGGCTGTAAGGAGTGAACGGGAGAGTCCAAGGGGAGAGGCTGGGAATCCTTGGTATACCTGTGAAGAGACAAGAGACCAGCAGACAGGGAACACATATACTGTGACAAAAAAACATTACCCAACTCCCATTCCCCTGACAGAACTGGGGTGCCATTCATAGGCCATGCCCTTCCAAACATAATTTCAAAGGGACTGAGCCCTAATCTACCCTTTGGGAGAACGCGGATACGGAGTAGGACGAGGGGCAAAGCATCAGGCCATCGCAGTGAGGCTTCTTGGCACACTTTTGAGAGATGCCGTTTAAGGGTCTGATTGGTACGCTCCACTACCCCACTGGCTTGCGGTCTCCAGGGCGTATGGAGTTTCCAGGGGATCTGTAAGGCATGTGAGATGCTTTGAATGATTTTTGACGTGAAGTGTGTCCCATTGTCAGATTCCATCCACAGGGGGAGTCCAAAGCGAGGAATGATCTCCTTAACAAACTTGAGGGCCACTGTCCTGGCAGTGCAGTTACGGAATGGGAAGGCTTCTGGCCATCCGCTGAACCGATCCACTATAACAAGGAGATATTTGAACCCTTGGGTCCGGGGAAACTCGGTAAAGTCTATTTGCCACACTTGTCCAGGGCCCGGAGTGGGTTCTAGGGCAGCTGGTGGCACAGGATGTCCCGGTCGGGGGTTATTCTTTTGGCAGACTAAGCAGTCCGCCTGTACCTGGGCAGCCAGGGGTCGGAGTCCGGAAGTGATAAAGTATTTTCCCATTAGCTGGATAAGTGCTTCCCTGCCAGCATGAGTGGTTTGATGTAGTTTCTGCAGCACTGGCTGGATTAGGCCCTTTAGTAAGAGGATTTTCCCTTCTGGGGAATGGAGCCATCCCTCCTTTTCCCGGAGACCGAGTTTGTCAGTTAGCTGTCTCTCCTCCCCAGAGTACTGAGGGGTTGGAAGCTCCCCTACTGATGGGATAAGGGCATGCGTATGGGCGTTCTCAGCCTGAGGGGATGGCAGGGTGGCAGCATGCTTAGCTTTTCTATTTGCCCGGGTGTTACCTCTGGCCACATCTTGATCCTCCCTTTGATGGGCTTTACAGTGTACCACCGCCACTTCCGAGGGGAGTTGTACGGCTTCTAGGAGCCGGAGGATTTGGGGCCCGTACTTGACTGGGGAGCCTTGGGCTGTCAGCATTCCCCTTTGCTTCCATAGGCCAGCATGAGCATGCAGCACACCAAAAGCATACTTTGAATCAGTAAAAATGTTGACCCGCTTTCCTTTTGACAGTTCAAGTGCACGGGTCAGGGCTATTAGTTCAGCAAGCTGGGCAGAGGTCCCAGCAGGCAAACCTTCAGCTTCCACAGTGTCATGGAGGGTCACAGCAGCATAACCCGCCCTCCTTTGCCCATCTATTACAGTACTGCTACCATCAGTGTACCACTCATAATCTGCATTTGGGAGAGGTACATCCTTTAAATCCGGACGGCTGGAGTACTGGACATCTATGATCTCTAAACAGTCATGTTTCTGTTCCTCTGTTTCTGGCAAGAGGGTGGCTGGGTTAAGGGAGGGGCAAGGCTGTAAGGTGACTTCAGAGTTCTCTAACAGCTTAGCCTGGTACCGAGCAATCCGAGCCTGGGTGAGCCAAAGCCCTCCCTTTGCATCCAATAAGGCTCGGACCATATGCGGAGTATAGATTTGCATAACCCCTCCCAATGTTAGCTTCTCCGCTTCCTCAAGCACTAGGGCAGTAGCTGCGACCGCCCGTAAACATGCCGGCCAACCCTTTGCAACCTGATCCAATTGCTTAGAAAAATAAGCCACGGGATGTCTCCATGCTCCTAACAGCTGTGTGAGCACTCCTAGGGCCACCCCCCTTCATTCATGTACATACAACTGAAACGGCTTAGAGAGATCTGGCAGGTCCAGAGCCGGGGCTTCCATCAATTTTCTTTTCAGGATTTTAAATGCCCTGTCAGCCTTTGGAGTCCAATAGAAGGGGTCATGATCCGCTCCTTTTACACAGTCGTACAGGGGTTTAGCCCACAGTCCAAACTCTGGGATCCATATCCTGCAAAAGCCTGCCATACCCAGAAATGTCCTGAGCCGCTTACAATTACTTGGCGAGGAACTTGACAGATAGCTTCCTTTCTTTTTTTTTTTCGCTTGAAAGCTGACGCTCCCCTTGCCTTAGCTGTAACCTGATCCCTCTCCACCTCAGACAACAGGGTTCTCAGGAGGATATTACAGTCGTCTCAAGCGGCTTGTGACTACTGAGGCACCCCTCAAAGACTGAAATAAACCTGCTTGGGTTCGTTGAGAATTCCCCAGCCTGTGTTTTAAAAGCTGCTAAGTCTATTGGATTGAATGGCACATGGGTGTAAACTTGCATAGTGGTAGCCTGACGTCCGTCTGCCCCTGGGCAAGCCACAACAGTCTCGGTAAGCAAAGGATAGAGTCCCACCGAGGGGGCAATCTCTGTAACCCGAGGCATCCTAGCCTTATAAGGTAGGGATGTGGGGGCCGAAGGGGACACCGGCTCTGCCATTACAGTGGGGGTGGGGGTCTGGGGACTAACATTAGCTACTACCGAACCAGTCGGAGTCAAATTACAACTTTGCAGAATTACAGCTCTTTTCTATTTCTTAAAGCCATAAACGCTTGTGCATACAAATATTCATTCCATTTACCCATTCACTGGCAAAACAAAACTAATTGGAGGATCGTGTTGTAATTAATTGACCCTCCTGGTGGCCACCACTCCTGGTCCTCTAGTTGATATTGAGGCCAGTCAACTGTACAGAATCGTTTTAATTGGCTCTTAATCATTGGATCCGCACCAAATACCTTCCAGTTTGCTAGAATGCACTCTAGGGGCGTACACCGTGCCCTAACCTCTGAGCTCTGTCCCTGTCCCATATCTACAGGGTAACTCTGGGCGTCCCCAGGTTCCAACAGAGCATATAATCCGGATTTTAAAAGGTTCCTATCTTATCCAAGGGACCGGCTCTTCACGGTGGCCTGCAGCTGCTCCTCCCCCACGTCTAAGGGACCGGTTCTTCACCGCTGTCCACAACTGCTTCTCCACTATATGAGTGCGTTGCACCGTTGTGTCCTCCGGGGTCGACCAAATCGTGTCTCCTCCGAGGCCCCCGATGAACTCACCGGTGCGCGCTGGGCGTCGGTTCTCGCTGCAATCCTCGACCTCCAGGAGGGGTCCGGGCAAGGCTAAATTGCAGCCTCGTCGCCCACCCAGGGATGCCAAAAGCTGTTGCCGACACCCAGTGCCAAGAGGCTAAACAACAGCTGAAGTTGGTTCGTTACCCGGTGTGCTACACCCAATAATCACAACGGGGTGGAGAAGCAGAAAAGTTTATTTGAAGCTTCAAAAAGGTACAGGGAGATTTGAATCTCAAATCCTGTACCCAGAGCAGGAAGTTACACAGGCTTTTATACATTCTTTTTCCCAGCATACTTATCCAATAGCAAGCTGCCCCAAGTATCCATATAGCCAGCCAATCCAGTTCCCAGCTAGTTCCCTGGTTCTCTGTATCATTTGTTAAACTCTACATAAAGCTGCTTTATTCAGCATTGTTCTTCCATATCTGCCCTGTGTGGCCTTGCTTAGTTTCAGGCAGTCTGACTCCGCAGCATATTGTTGCAGATCCTCAGCATAACTGCTATGTGTGCCTCCAGGCGGGGGGGCCAAGGACACTTGGGCCTAGTACGCAGAGCTGCTGCGAGTACCTCCAGGTGGGAGCGGGGGCCAAGGACACCTGGGCCTAGTGCGAGGGGGCTTCATCGCCACTCGTGGTCTTCCATCCCCTCGAGTTACCTAGCGGCCATGCCCCAGTGTCCCCAACACAAGGACACCTGGGCCTAGTGCGAGGGGGCTTCATCGACACTCGTGGTCTTCCATCCCCTCGAGTTACCTAGTGGCCATGCCCCAGTGTCCCCAACGGGACTGTCCTGGTGAATGGAACAATGGCTCCGGGCAGCTGGAGAATGCCTGTTCCCCCGGCAACCTCAGTGCCATTCCCTCTGGAAGTGATGGTGTCAGCGAAGGTGGGGAGGTGGTCAGGCCTCGGGGTTGGAGCTGGACTCAGGAGGCCGGGGCGTGGATGCAGCGAGGCTGCTGCTGTGAGACTGAAATACTTGCTCCGGGAGTCACGGGCCTGTTCCTGGCTTGTGGATTGGCGGGAGCCCAGCACAGGAGGGACTCAGGGCCTGACACATGGCTCCAGGGGGCGATTGGCTCCCGGCCCCGCTGGGCACTGACAGGCCAGGTGCAGGGGGCCAGGCGCAGCACCAGGGAGGACATTGGGGAGGCAGGAGTACTGAGGCGGGGCTGAGCGGGCAGGTGCTGAGGAGCTGCGGCCGGCTGGCCAGCAGGGAGGAGGAGCAGCACCCAGCTGTGGAGAGCCCAGCTGCAGCTCCACACGGGGCGCGGCCAGAGCCTGGCAGGCGGCTGGCTGAAGTGGCACTTTGTGATCTGGCGCAGGCGGGAACTGGCTCCCCACATCCGAACGCTCTGCAGCGCCGGCGGATTCACATCTAAACCCGGATCTGGCTCCCAATTCACAGCTGGCCCCTCCCCCCAATCTGGAGTGGCTGAGACTCCAGCGCTCTGGGGAAGAGGCCAACAAATGTCAGCTCCTGGGGTGGGCTTCCCCCAGAGACAACCCTGTGCTGGGAAGGGAGGTTCCAAGAGCCGGCAGCTCCACCACTCACACTCCCAGCATCCTGGGAATGAGCCAGGAGCAGAGTCCCAGTCCCCGTCCCCTGGCATTAATCCAGGGACTCCGCACTGGGGATGTGCACCTGGCAGCATGCAGCCTCCTGAGAACACACAGGCCAGGGTGCAGGGCGAGGGCTCCCAGAGAGAAACAGCAGGAGGGCAATGCTGGGAACCCCCAGGCTGTCTTCAGCTCAAGCATGAGGGCACCCCAGCATCCTGGAGAGCAGGAATCTAGCTTCAGCTCAGCCTTTATGTCCCCCTGTTCTCTGTGCTAGATAGGTTGGTCTCCCGGAGGGACGAAAGTGCCCATCAGGAGTTCCTGGCTTATGCAACGTCAGTTTCCCGCTCTTGTGAAAAAAACAGTGACTTCCCTTACACAGGAGCTGGTGTTCTTCAGGCTGGGCTGGGCCTGTACACGTTCCTCTGTAGGGGTGTGTGCACCCAGGGCCCGTGAGTCGCAGACGTTTGCCAATGAACATTTGCCAACAGACGTTTGCCCCCTGCTCTCCCCGTGTGCTCAGGGACCGCCATCAAAAGGGCACGTCTGCCACCTCCCTCTCAAGTCCTTCGCACCTGCATACTGCCAGGGGAACATCCCCATTTCTACTGAGGCCTCAGGGACATGGTTTATGATGAACCAGCTGGAGTTGATCTCTTCCCCCCCGCCCCCCCCGGCGTGTTGCACCCCTACGGCTAGCTGGGGATCCAAACTGACACTCCCCGGTTTGAGCCCCTGCCTAGCCAGGCCTCCCCCCAGGCAGTTGTTGGCCCTGAACTCCTGCAGGCAGCCATGACACACAGGTGCTTGGGGGCTTGAGAGAAGGGCTATCACCAGCTGAATGACCCCTGCCTGTACGGTGGTGACTGAGGCCACTTTGCCAGCAGGTGCCCCCCAAGTCCTGTGCTATGCTGAGTCTGGGGAGATGGGCAGGTTCAGCCTCATTAGAAGGGATCGGCCAGACAGAAAGGCAGAATCGGGTCCCCGCACGGAGCCCCTCTAGTACCTGCCTGTGTCCGAACCATAAGGACAATGGCCAATCCCACCTTCAGGTCAGGTTCCAGCGTCCAGAAACAGAGGATTGCTATGTACAGGGGGGATTGCTATGTACAGGGGGGATTGCACGTGACTAGTTAACTGCTCGAGAGCTTTCATCACCGTGTACTTTCTGACAGGTTTCCGCGCCCTGTGTAGGGTTTACGTCCCGCCCTCCGTCCCCGTTTCCGGTCATGTACATTTTTGGTGCCGTCGGCCCTTTTGAACATTTCTTTTGTATTGTTTTCTGTGTTTAGCCGGGAGAAAGTTGCTTTCTTGTGTTTTGACATATTTAGAGAAAAAGTAAGAACAAGTAGAAAGAAAGGCTGTAAGGGGTTTGCGGCTCCCTCCCCGTCCATCAGGGTGGGAGACCACGCCCCTCGCTACGATACTTCCGGGGTACCTTGGTTCAGGGGAAAATTAGCCCAGTGTTAATGGTTCAGGCCTGCAGTCAGGCCGAGCAATGGTAGAGAGTCTGTTTGCCTGGGGCCCTCATTCAGGGCAGGGCTGCAGTCAAGTAGGGGCTCTGGCCTACAGTCAGGCAGGCAGAGCAGCAGAAGGTCCATTTGCCTGGCCTTTGATCAGGGCGGGACAGCAATCAAGTAGGGGGGCTCTGGCCTACAGTCCAGCAGAGCCGTCGCCGTCTAGGGGAGGTTAGCTCTCTGGTGGGAGAGTCAGCACAACCGTCTGGCGTCCTGATTCAGGCGGGTGCCAGACCAATCAGGCCTCCTGACAACCAGGTGGGGAACCTGCCACTCCTGACGGTGGCGTGGCGGTGGTAGGGGTACCCAGGCCTTCCCGCTCCACTGCGTCCCCACCCAGGGCCCTAAACAGCAGCGGAGTGGTCCGCCACTGGGTCAGCGGGGAAAATCTGACTGCAACACGCTGGCCGGCTTGTAGTCAATAACACAGCTGAATCCGATTCGGCTGCCCTGGGCTCCTTCCTACACACCCATTCCGTGTGTACATGGGTTCCAGGGTTGTTGTTCGCTTCGCTGGGGTAGACGGCTAGTGGCAGCCCCACCAGCTCCTTGGAGTCCCCGGCGTCTGGCAGCGCCGGCAGCCCCTCTGGCTCTCTGTCAGGATAGCGCTCTCCATTAGGGGAGCAGGGAAAAGACGTCCTGCTCCTCCAGCAGTTCGCTCCCAACTCAGCTGGAAGGGCGGCCTTTTATAGTTCCGCTTCCTGTCCCACCCCTCTGCTTCTGGCAGGGTGGCATGCGGTGGGAGACAAGCCTGCTTTCTGCAACCCTCCTGCCCCCAACAACCCACTTCAGCGAGTCCCAAAATCAAATCCACTTACCAGGGGCCTCCTCTCCTCTTTGTGCTTCGCCAACATCCGGGGTAGAAAAGAGCTCCTGGCCGCAGGCATCTCTGACCTCCGAGTCATCTTCTGCCTCTGGGTCCCCCTCCACATCCTCGTCCAAGATTTCCTCCTCCTGGCTCGGTCCACTCTCAACTGACATGCGAGCCACCGAAGTATCCACAGTGGTGTTCGCAATGGAGGTGGGGTCGCCGCGGAGTATCATGTCCAGCTCTTTGGAGAACCGGCAGCTCATAGGCGCAGCACCGGAGTGGCGGTTTGCCTCCCGCGCCCTGTAGTCGGCGTTCCGCAGCTCCTTCACTTTCATCCTAAACTGCCGTGTGTCCCGGCCATCGCCCCTTTCTGTCATGCATCGTGAAATCTGTCCGTAGGTGTAATGATGCTGGTACTGGCGGGACCCGACTGAGAGTGCCAGTTCAGGACAAACTGCTTCAAGCAGGGCAGTTACAGCCGAAGGCTGGGGGGGTTTTCACCTCTAAGGCAAACCAAACCAGCCAAACAGAGCAGACTTTGGTCTCACCCCACTGGCTCACCACAAGTCACACAAGCAATTCCCTTAGACGCTCCAGTTTCCCAGTATCACCAATTGTTATGGGGACAAATGGTTATGAAAACCAATACCCCAGGAAAAGAAAAAAGGCTCTCTTGATCCCAAAGGACCAAGCCCCAGACCCAGGTCAATATACAAATCAGATATTGTCCCAAATCACGCTGTTGCCAATCCTTTAGAATCTAAAATCTAAAGGTTTTGTTCATAAAAGGAAAAAGCTATAGATGAGAGCTAGAATTGGTGAAATGGAATCAATGACATACAGTCATGACCAAGTTCTTGGTTCAGGCTTGCGGCAGCGACAGAATAAACTGCAGGTTCAAATCAAGTCTCTGGAGAACATCCACAGCTGGGATGCGTCTTTCAGTTCTTGGTTCAAAGCTTCAGTGTAGCAAAGTCCCTCCAGAGGGATGAAGCAGGACTGAAGACAAGATGGAGGAGCTGCAGCAGCTTTTTATATTCTCTTGCCATGTGGTCTTTCTTTCTTTGTCCCAAAACAAGCTGTCCATCACGTGGCCTGGAAAAACCTCCGAGTTCTGTCCATAGGCAGGTCCCTGCACACTGTGCTGAGTCCCAAGGCTTGTCTGCCTTCTCTCAAGGGGTCAATTGTGTAGCTGATGGTCCTTAATCGGTCATCAAGCAGGCTAGGCATTGCATCCGATGAAGTGAGCTGTAGCTCACGAAAGCTTATGCTCAAATAAATTTGTTAGTCTCTAAGGGCCACAAGTCCTCCTTTTCAACTTGTCTGGGGTGTCACCCAGACGCATAGTACAAGTTTGAACCACAGACAGTATCGAGTCAATACTTATAACTTAAAATACAAAAATGACACAAACATATAGAGAGCATAATCATAACCAGCAAACCATAACCTTGCCTTAGACACCTTATTTGACCCCCCTTTATACAAGATTTGGTGCCACTACAGGACCTTGGTTGCAACAATGATCTATATGGTCCCAGTTCAAGTCAATAACGTCACAGTAGGTATCATAATTGCTACGTCCGGAGTGCAGCTGGGACTGTACAGCCTCCTCTCCCCAAATGCTGATGAGGTCCAGCAGCTCGGCATAGCTCCAAGCAGGTGGATCGCCTGGTGCGTGGAGCAGGCTTGGCCACCTGGAAAGATGCGCTGCACTCATCACTGAGCAAACAGGAAGGGGACTGTCAAAATGGCAAAGGAGTTTACGGAGTGGGGATGATGGATGGTCACCTGAGGGCCGGGCAGTAGAGTTCAAACCGATGACCAGAGAGGGGAGAGCAGGCATTGTGGGACACCTCCCGGAGGCCAATCGCAGCGCCGTAATGGACCTCGGTGTCTACACTGGCACCGCAGCCTGTAGCCCCGGTGCAGAAAGTTTTTTAAACTGTGCGGTGCTTTTTTTAAAGCGCTGCAACTGCCCTGTTTCCGCGCCCTGAGTGGCGTGGCCGTGCGTCCACCTCACCAGTTGCAGCGCAGAAAGCTGCTTTACCGCGCTGCAACTTGCCAGCGTAGACAGGACCCGCCCTCTGTGGAGAAAGAAGTGGTTCGGGACTATTTAGCAAAGCTGGACGAGCACAAGTCCATGGGGCCGGATGTGTTGCATCCGAGAGGCCTAAAGGAGTAGACGGATGTGATTGCAGAGCCATTGGCCATTATCTTTGAAAACTCTTGGCGATCGGGGGAAGTCCCGGACGACTGGAAAAAGGCTAATGTAGTGCCCATCTTTAAAAAAGGGAAGAAGGAGGATCCTGGGAACTACAGGCCAGTCAGCCTCACCTCAGTCCCTGGAAAAATCGTGGAGCAGGTCCTCAAGGAATCAATTCTGAAGCACTTAGAGGAGAGGAAAGTGATCAGGAACAGTCAGCATGGATTCACCAAGGGCAAGTCATGCCTGACTAATCTAATTGCCTTCTATGACGCGATAACTGGCTCTGTGGATGAGGGGAAAGCGGTGGACGTGTTGTTCCTTGACTTTAGCAAAGCTTTTGACACTGTCTCCCACAGTATTCTTGCCAGCAAGTTAAAGAAGTATGGGCTGGATGAATGGACTATAAGGTGGATAGAAAGCTGGCTAGATTGTCGGGCTCAACGGGTAGTGCTCAATGGCTCCATGTCTAGTTGGCAGCCGGTATCAAGTGGAGTGCCCCAAGGGTCGGTCCTGTGGCTGGTTTTGTTCAATATCTCCATGAATGATCTGGAGGATGGTGTGGATTGCACCCTCAGCAAGTTTGCAGATGACACTGAACTGGGAGGAGAGGTAGATATGCTGGAGGGTGGGGATAGGATACAGAGGGCCCTAGACAAATTGGAGGATTGGGCCAAAAGAAATCTGATGAGGTTCAGCAAGGACAAGTGCAGAGTCCTGCACTTAAAATGGAAGAATCCAATGCACCGCAACAGACTAGGGACCGAATGGCTCGGCAGCAGTTCTGCAGAAAAGGACCTAGGGGTTACAGTGGAGGAGAAGCTGGATATGAGTCAACAGTGTGCCCTTGTTGCCAAGAAGGCCAATGGCATTTTGGGATGTATAAGTAGGGGCATTGCCAGCAGATGGAGGGACGTGATCGTTCCCCTCTATTCGACACTGGTGAGGCCTCATCTGGAGTACTGTGTCCAGTTTTGGGCCCCACACTACAAGAAGGATGTGGAAAAATTGGAAAGAGTCCAGCGGAGGGCAACAAAAATGATTAGGGGTCTGGAACACATGACTTTTGAGGAGAGGCTGAGGGAACTTGGGATGTTTAGTCTGCAGAAGAGAAGAATGGGGGGGATTTGATAGCTGCTTTCAACTACCTGAAAGGGGGTTCCAAAGAGGATGGCTCTAGACTGTTCTCAGTGGTAGCAGATGACAGAACAAGGAGTAATGGTCTCAAGTTGCAGTGGGGGAGATTTAGGTTGGATATTAGGAAAAACTTTTTCACTAGGAGGGTGGTGAAACACTGGAATGTGTTACCTAGGGAGGTGGTGGAATCTCCTTCCTTAGAAGTTTTTAAGGTCAGGCTTGACAAAGCCCTGGCTGGGATGATTTAGTCGGGGATCGGTCCTGCTTTGAGCAGGAGGTTGGACTAGATGAACTCCTGAGGTCCCTTCCAACCCTGATATTCTATGATTCTATGATTCTATGAAGGGTAAGTTCTCTTCCCCCTCCCCCTCCGCTCCCCCTGCAGCTTGCTATACTTTCCTTGTATAATGACAGGTTTCAGAGTAGCAGCCGTGTTAGTCTGTTTTCGCAAAAAGAAAAGGAGGACTTGTGGCACCTTAGAGACCAACGCATTGGATGCTCATGAAAGCTTATGCTCAGATATATTTGTTAGTCTCTAAGGTGCCACAAGGACTCCTTTTCTTTATACTTTCCTTGTCTCACTAACCAAAAAGGATCTCTTCCTGTTTTCTATGCTCTCCTTCTCTCACTAACCAAAAAAAGGATCTTTCCCACAGCTCTGTGTTCTGCTTAGTAACAAAAAAGGATCTTTCTCTCTCTTTCTGTTTTCTGTACTTTACACAGCCCTGTGTCACTGACACAGGATCTCTAGCTCATTTTTCGGCCGTGTGATTTCTTTCACCCGACCTTCTCAACCTTCCTTTAGAGTTTCCTCTTTTTTTTAATGAGCCTTTGCTTTTTAAAATTGATTTCAATTTTTTTTACTCTTATTATTTTTTAGTCCCAACAACAATAACCTTTTACCACGGTCTTACTAATCTATAAAACACACTCCTCTCTCTTGTTGCTTTCTATAGTTTCCCCTCTTCCTTCTATTTAAAATCACCTTTCTTTCCTTTTTTCTTCTAAGGCTAAGCAATCTTTCTTTTTTTAAAACTCCTTTCCTTTAAAACTCCTTTAAGGCCTCTGTCATGAGGGGGCGTGGTCTCCTGCCCTGGCAGCCTGGGAGGGAGCCGCGAACACCCCCTGGTGGGCAGAACCGGGACACCCATGGCAGCAGAGGGGCGGGGCAGGAAGCGGCACTATAAAAGGCTGGGCCTCCAGCTCAGAAGGGAGAGAGCTGCCAGATGAGCAGCATGTCTCTTCCCCACTGTGGAAGCATAGACGTAACGGAGAGTCCTATCCTGACAGAGACCCAGCGGGGCTGCCAGATGCCAGGGACACTGAGAAGCTGGTGGGGCTGCCACTCACTGTCCTCCCCCAGAGCTCGCTGTTGCCGGCAGGGAAAGGGCTGGGGGGAGTCCTCCTCTCTGACCCCTATCCCAGAGCAGCCTGCCTGCACTCCAAACTCATCCCCAGCCCTGCCCCACCCCAGAGCCCACACCCCCAGCCAGAGCTTTCACCTCTCCACCACACCCTCAACCCTCGCCCTGAGCCCCTCCAACACCCCAAACACCTTATCCCTAGTCCTAGCCAGAGCCCTCATCCCCTCATACCCCAACCCTCTGCCCCAGCCCTGAGCCCCTTCCAACACCACAAACCCCTCATCTCCAGCCCTAGACACAGCCCTCATCCCCCCACACCCCAACCCTCTGCCCCAGCCCTGAGCTCCCTCCAACACCACAAACCCCTCACCTCCAGCCCGAGACAGAGCCCTCATCCCCCCACACCCCAACCCTCTGCCCTAGCCCTGAGCTCCCTCCAACACCACAAACCCCTCATCTCCAGCCCTAGACAGAGCCCTCATCTCCCTACATTCCCCAACCCTCTGCCCTAGCCCTGAGCCTCTCTAACCCCCCAAACCTCCCAGCCCCAAACAGAACCCTCACCCCCTATACCCCGACTCTTGCCCTGAGCCCCTCCCAAACCCCTCAGCCCTGCACCCCCTCCCATCCCCAAACTCCCTCCCAGAGCCTGCATCCTGCACCCCAATACTCTGCCTAAGCCTAGGGCCTGCATCCCAGATGTCCTTCCTCACCCAAACTCCCTCCCGGAGCCTTGGGTAGGTGGGGGCGAAGTAGGGGCGGGTTCTGGGCACCACCAAAATTTCTACAGACCTGCCACCCCTGAACCCATGTACACACGGAATGGGTGTGTAGCAAGGAGCCCAGGGCAGCCGAATTGGGTTCAGCTGTGTTATTGACTACAAGCCGGCCAGTGTGTTGCTGTCGGATTTTCCCCACTGACGCAGTAACGGACTGCTCCACGGCTGTTAGGGCGCTGGGATGGGACGCAGTGGAGCGAGAGGGCCTGGGTTCCCCTACCACCGCCACCCCACCGTCAGGAGTAGCAGCCTCCCCACTTGGTTGTCAGGAGGCCTGATTGCTCTGGCACCCGCCTGATTCAGGACGTCAGACGGTTGTGCTGACTCTCCCACCAGAGAGGTAACCTCCCTCAGACTGCGACGGCTCTGCTGGACTGTAGGCCAGAGCCCCCCTACTTGATTGCTGCCCCGCCCTGATCAAGGGCCAGGCAAATGGACCTTCTGCTGCTCTGCCTGCCTGACTGTAGGCCAGAGCCCCTACTCGACAGCAGCTCTGCCCTGAATGAGGGTCCCAGGCAAACAGACTCTCGACCGTTGGTCGGCCTGACTGCAGGCCAGAACCATGAACACTGAGCTATTTCCCCTGAACCAAGGTACCCTGGAAGTATCGTAGCCAGGGCCGTGGTCTCCCGCCCACACGGATGGGGAGGGAGCCGCGAACCCCCTACAGCCTCTCTTTCTACTCGTTCATACTTTTTCTCGAAATATGTCAAAACACAGCACGCTGTTAGGGCCCTGGGCGGGGACGCAGTGGAGCGGGAGGACCTGGGTTCCCCTATCCCCGCCACCCCACCGTCAGGAGTGGCAGCCTACTTGGTTGCTGCCCCGCCCTGATCAAGGGCCAGGCAAATGGACCTTCTGCTGCTCTGCCTGCCTGACTGTAGCACAAGCACGCAACCTTCCCCTGGCCAAACACAGAAAAATAATACAAAAGAAATGTTCAAAAGGGCTGATGGTGCCAAAAAAGTACACGACCGGAAACGGGGACGGAGGGCGGGACGTAAACTCTGCACGGGGCATGGAAACCTGTCAAAAAGTACATGGTGATAAAAGCTATTGAGTGGTTAACTACTCACGTGGCTGGGCAGGGCAGGCGGCCAATGGGGAGAAAGCCATGGTGCGGCATGATGTGTTCCACCCTGCTCCAGGCGGGCTCTGGTGCACCAAACCCCCAGAGTAGGGAGGCTGGCTTTTACTCGCGCAGCTGGGCAGCTTCAATGACTGGGTTCTCCCTTGTATGCATCAGTCTCATCCTGTGCAAGAGTGTCCGTAGGCTGGTGCGGGCTGGACGGTGTTTCTTGCAGGCCTTGAGGATCAGCATGGTCTGCAAAGCCAGGCACCTGACAGAGGACTTGCTGTCCTGCTGGAAGCCTTTGAGGACTAAGATTGAAAGGAAGGAAATGGAGGTCAGAGCCATGGTGCTCTGGAAAGTCCTGGCAGAGCAAGCCAGCGCTGTACCTCTCAGCCCGCGACAAGAAGGCAGCAGGCTGGGAGGCGGGAAGCAGGGGACTAGCAGGAACAACCTTCAACCCTCACTAAACATCCCCACTGCCCTTCATAGCTGGGGGAGCCCCCAGACACAGGCAAGAAGTCACAATGAACCCCATTCACTCAAAAAGAAAAGGAGTACTTGTGGCACCTTAAAGACTAATCAATTTATCTGAGCATAAGCTTTCATGAGCTACAGCTCACTTCATTGGATGCATACTATGGAAACTGCAGAAGACATTATATACACAGAGACCATGAAACAATACCTCCTCCCATCCCACTCTCCTGCTGATAATAGCTTATCTAAAGTGATCACTCTCCTTACAATGTGTAAGCCCTCTACACCAACATTCCACACAAAGATGGACTACAAGCCGTCAAGAACACTATCCCCGATAATGTCACGGCTAACCTGGTGGCTGAACTTTGTGACTTTGTCCTTACCCATAACTATTTTACATTTGGGGACAATGTATACCTTCAGATCAGCGGCACTGCTATGGGTACCCACATGGCCCCACAGTATGCCAACATTTTTATGGCTGATTTAGAACAACGCTTCCTCAGCTCTCGTCCCCTAACGCCCCTCCTCTACTTGCGCTATATTGATGACATCTTCATCATCTGGACCCATGGAAAAGAACCCCTTGAGGAATTCCACCATGATTTCAACAATTTCCATCCCACCATCAACCTCAGCCTGGTCCAGTCCACACAAGTGATCCACTTCCTGGACACTACAGTGCTAATAAACAATGGTCACATAAACAC
The DNA here is from genome assembly GCF_965140285.1 of Lepidochelys kempii. NCBI lineage: Eukaryota > Metazoa > Chordata > Testudines > Cheloniidae > Lepidochelys > Lepidochelys kempii. Next base: position 10,281,011 of record NC_136402.1, read on the forward strand.
CACCCTATACCGGAAACCTACTGACCGCTATTCCTACCTACATGCCTCCAGCTTTCACCCTGACCACACCACACGATCCATCGTCTACAGCCAAGCTCTGCGATACAACCGCATTTCCTCCAACCCCTCAGACAGAGACAAACACCTACAAGATCTCTATCAAGCATTCTTACAACTACAATATCCACCTGCGGAAGTGAAGAAACAGATTGTTAGAGCCAGAAGAGATCCCAGAAGTCACCTACTACAGGACACGCCTAACAAAGAAAATAACAGAACGCCACTAGCCGTCACCTTCAGCCCCCAACTAAAACCCCTCCAACGCATTATTAAGGATCTACAACCTATCCTGAAGGATGACCCAACACTCTCACAAATCTTGGGAGACAGGCCAGTCCTTGCCTACAGACAGCCCCGCAACCTGAAGCAAATACTCACCAACAACCACATACCACACAACAGAACCACTAACCCAGGAACCTATCCTTGCAACAAAGCCCGTTGCCAACTGTGCCCACATATCTATTCAGGGGACACCATCACAGGGCCTAATCACATCAGCCACACTATCAGAGGCTCGTTCACCTGCACATCCACCAATGTGATATATGCCATCATGTGCCAGCAATGCCCCTCTGCCAGGTACATTGGTCAAACTGGACAGTCTCTACGTAAAAGAATAAATGGACACAAATCAGATGTCAAGAATTATAACATTCATAAACCAGTCGGAGAACACTTCAATCTCTCTGGTCACGCAATTACAGACATGAAGGTCGCTATCTTACAACAAAAAAACTTCAAATCCAGACTCCAGCGAGAAACTGCTGAATTGGAATTCATTTGCAAATTGGATACTATTAATTTAGGCTTAAATAGAGACTGGGAGTGGCTAAGTCATTATGCAAGGTAGCCTATTTCCCCTTGTTTTTTCCTACCCCCCACCCCCAAGACGTTCTGTTTAAACTTGGATTTATGCTGGAAATGGCCCACCTTGATAATCATACACATTGTAAGGAGAATGGTCAGTTTGGATGAGCTATTACCAGCAGGAGAGTGAGTTTGTGTATGTATGGGGGTGGGGAGGTGAGAAAACCTGGATTTGTGCTGGAAATGGCCCACCTTGATTATCATGCACATAGTAGGGAGAGTGGTCACTTTGGATAAGCTATTACCAGCAGGAGAGTGAGTTTGTGTGTGTGTGTTGTTTTTTTTTTTGTGGGGTGTGTGTGAGAAAACCTGGATTTGTGCTGGAAATGACCCACCTTGATTTTCATACACATTGTAAGGAAAGTGGTCACTTTGGATAAGGTATTACCAGCAGAAGAGTGAGTTTGTGTGTGTGGTTTTTGCAGGAGGGGTGGGGGGTGAGAAAACCTGGATTTGTGCTGGAAATGGCCCACCTTGATTATCATACACATTGTAAAGAGAGTGGTCACTTTGGATGGGCTATTACCAGCAGGAGAGTGAGTTTGTGTGTGGGGGGCGGAGGGTGAGAAAACCTGGATTTGTGCTGGAAATGGCCCAGCTTGATTATCATACACATTGTAAGGAGAGTGATCACTTTAGATAAGCTATTACCAGCAGGAGAGTGGGATGGGAGGAGGTATTGTTTCATGGTCTCTGTGTATATAATGTCTTCTGCAGTTTCCACAGTATGCATCCAATGAAGTGAGCTGTAGCTCACGAAAGCTTATGCTCAAATAAATTGGTTAGTCTCTAAGGTGCCACAAGTACTCCTTTTCTTTTTGCGAATACAGACTAACACGGCTGTTACTCTGAAACCCATTCACTCACTATTTCTAGGACTGCCCCGTCCCTGCAGGATCTGATGGCCTCATCCCTGCCTGTATTTACGCTCCCCCTTCCCCCCAGTGCACAGATGGGCACTCAAGCCCAGAGAGGGGGAGATTCACAAAGGGGGCTTGGGCATTGTTACGCTACGCCTAACTTCCGGTGCCCTGCTGCCCTCCAGCAAATGCCGAGGAGGGAGCTCAGCCATTCTCTAGCTCTGGTTGGGGCCCAGCTGTGAACCTGCTCTGGGAGTGAGGAGCCTGAGCTATGTCACCCCCCCATCCCCCTTTTCCCCAACAAATGTGGAGGAGACGCTGCTCTGCCCTGCGCTGGCCCAGGGGTCCGGGCACGCAGCAGGGAGGTAGATGACCGGACGTCACCTCAGTCTCCTTTGGAGCAGTGGCTTGACACCAGGCACCCCACTTGGAGGTGACTGCAACAAACCCTGGGCTAGTGAGTGCAAGGCGGGGAGGCAGGACCCCACCTTTGCTGTGTTGCGGGGGCGGGGAGGGGGCAATCGTCTGCGAAGGCCAGCCAGCTCAGGCCCAGTTTGGGGATTTGCCAGGCCACAGCTCTGAGGTCAGGGCTAAGTGCCTGGGCACATGCCAACCAGCAGACACCACAGGGTGAGGGGGAAGCTGATCAGGGGTTTGGGGATCTACAGTTTGCAACCCTTTGTGGCTCTCGCCCAAGATCACATTGCTGGCGTCGGAGATTGAACCCAGCCCGCGGCCCTGGGCCATTCGTCCCTCTAGCGCTCAGTGCTCAAAGCAGACACCGCTCACCGTTGCAGATGGCCTCCAACTTCTCCTGGCTCTGCTGGTCCAGCTGCCGGGCAGTGAGCCCTACACACACAAACAGCTCGTCACATCCCTGCGTCCCCAGCGAGGGTGTCAAAGCGTCTGTCACCCTCCAAGCAGTGGGGCTTTCCCCTGCCCCTCGCTGACCAGGACGCACTCCTGAGTCCCCAGGGGAAAGGGCGAGGCCCCAGGGATGGCTGTGGGGCTGGCTGCCAAAGGAGAGCATAGCGCCTTGAGGTTCCACTACCAAGAGCCCATGGCGGGGTGGGGGAGGGGGGATGGGGACTGCATGGGGAGCAGTGGGGTTCGAGGGGCCCATCAGCCGATCAGGGCAGTTTGGGGTGAGCTTGCTCCTGCGGGTTTCTGACACCCCTGAGCCTTCATTCGGCAATCAGGAGCCCAGGGGTTACTTCTCGCTGCCGGCAGGGACTGAGGAGAGCCTGGGACTGGATCCAGCCCCTCTGCTTAAGGGACCCCTCTGCTCTGTGGTTACCTAGAAACCTGATGGCCGCTTCTCTAATGGGAGCCTGCGGGTTTTCCACAAAGGCCATGGCCTGGCAGAGGAAGGTTTCTGCCCTCCCCTTGTAGCACGCCACCTAGGAGCCAGAACAAGAGAGCACAAGGTTATTAAAGGCCTTTCCATCCTGCAGGCCAGGTTCCAGATCTGTGGAGTGTCCTGCTTTCGGCCCTCCTTCCTGTGCCGGGGGGATCGCACAGAGGGACTACAGCCAGGGCCAGGTGTGGTCCCGGGGCTGGGGCTCGGTGTGGGCACTGAGCTGGGCAATGGAGGGCTCCCTCACCAGGCAGTCACAGCCTCGCCAAAGCTCCTTTTTCTGGAGGAGGGCACCGAGCTGGCTCCACCTTAGGAACTCCACTGCGCTCCTGAGGGTGTCCCAACACACCTGCAAAACAAGAGGGGCCGCGGCGAGCCGACAACGGTTATGGGAGCTGGAAGCCAGGGCCGTCCCTCGGCATACGCGCCTGCGTAGGACACCATGAAATTTGGGGCACCAAATTGCCCCAAATTTCATGGTGTCACTAGGCGGCTGCATGCTGCACATGCAGCAGCCCCAGCCCCAGTGACCCGCTCTATACCTCAGCCAGCCCCGCCGCGGGCTGTGCCCACTGCAAAGGGCAGGGCCAACCCTGGAGGGGGCCCAGACAATTCCCTCCGCCTGGCCTCTTCCCCTTCCCCCCTGCTCCGTCCCCGGCCTGCCCCCATTCCACCTCTTCTCTGGAAGCCTCTTCCCCCAGCGACCCACACTCACCGGCACTGGCAGGAAGCGGAGCAACCGTTCCCAGCCCGCTCTACTCCAAAAGGATTGCCCCCTGCACTCACCGGCGGTGGGAAGCGGAGTGCCACGGCTGGGAGCTGGCAGAGTAGAGCGGGCTGGGGCCAGGCTGCTCCGCTTCCCGCTGCTGTCAGTGAGTGTGTATGTGGGAGGGATCCCTTTCCCCAAACCCCCTCCCTCGAGCCACACGGCTGGATGCGGGGCGAGGGAAGCAGAGCGGGCTACTCCCAGCTCTCCGCTAATCCCCCAGGCCACTCTGGGCCTGTGGGCCCCCCAAAAGTGGCCCCACACAGCTCCTGCCTCCCAGACCCTGGTGGAGGGGAGGAGGAGGCTTGGGACCCCACACAGCCCCACTGCGGGGGGGCTGGATAGGGCACCCGAATGGCTAGGGATGGCCTGGCTGAAAGCCACTAGCCTAGTTACCGGAGGCTGTGTGTGCGGAACGGTTCCCGGCCCGCAGCTGCTCGCGGAAGGGCGGAGGTGTGGCTAAGGCAATGGCTGGAGACCTGACTCAATTCCCAGCTCTTTCTGCAGGAACTCAGGCAAGTTGCTTCGACCCAGGGCTACAAAGGGATTTAGGTGCCTAATGCCCATGGGCATTCAATACTTCTGAGGCGCTAGGCCTCACGCTGTGCCTTAGTTCCCCACCTCATGGGGGGTAGGAGGGTGAATTCATTACTGCTGGGGGCATTTGGCTCCCAAGTGATGGGGGCCATGAGAGCGAGCGTGTGCATAGGCACCTGGGGTGGGGCGGAGGGGGGGCTTGGGCATGTCATGGCTAGTAAGAGCTGTCCGGGCTGCTTGGCCAAGGGCACATTGAGTCTTGGGCACCATCCGGAGGCTGGGTAGCTCTGCTCCGGGTAGGGGCCATGGCCAGGGTTGTGCTCTTCCCACCAGCACAGCCAGGGGAATGTGCAGAGGCCAGTGGCTGTAGGAGTGGTGAGCTGACCCCTCCGCCCACCCATTCTCTCAGCCTGGCTGCAGGGGGGAGTGTTGGCCTCAGAGGAGGCAGGGAAGACTCAGCAGTTGGGTGGGTTGCCATGGTCATGGTGTTACTGGACTCAACGTTCAAGTGATTTTGAGCATCTGATTGTCACAGCACTGAGCACCTGCCCTCTGCCGGCCAGACCTTTTAAAGGGGGGTGTCTCATGTTGGCCCCCCCAACAAATTCCTGGTCACTCTGTAACGATCTCAGCTGCAGGCTCCAGCTCGTGGCCTCACCTGGGACACATTGGGATGCTCATCGTGCAGGAGGAGGAGCAGCGGGACCAGGCTGCGGAGGACGTGCTCCTTCATCTTCCTCCTGCTGGGCCCCCTTACAAGCTCCAGCAGGTGTTTAAAGAGGGTGATGGAGAGCACCCGGAGTTTGCTGGACTCCTGCAAGAGAGGATGTGGGGAGGAGACGCTGTGACGGTCGTGCCCACCCAGCTGGGTGAGTGCTCACTGTGACAGAGATGTCTGCCCTGCAGGGGGTATTGCTAACTCACCCCCAGTCATACAGGCACAGCTGGGGCCAGAGTCTCTTGGGCATAGCGCCACAGAAGGCAATAGAGATGCAGGTTTCCACCAGCTGAGGGGCTGGCCTGGTATCTTCTTGGCCAGAGAACCTGTTCTGTTCCCCCCGGGCCCCACAGGGTTTTGGTTTAAAGGCTCACGCCAGGGCGAGATCCTGCATCTTCGGTCTGGGCTGCCCTGTCCCTTCGGTCAGCTGGGGATCCAGGAGACCCTGGGAAGAGCTTTAGCTGGGCCTGTGCCACTACTAAATAAAGAGCGGCCGGGTCCCAGCAGAGTTCGGGAGGGCTGAGGGTAGGATTTAGCGTTGTGAGAGCTGGGGAGGTGGGTGGTCCCTCCAGGAGCCCCCACTGGGGCGTTACCCCTGGAAGGCAGTAATGGATGGGTCCCTTTCTCCCGCCCACTTTGCTGGATCTTGCCGTGCAGTGGGGGACTGAACATCAGTCTGGTGAACACGCTGGCGGGGGCTACTTTTTTTGTGGTTACAGAAGGCCTGGGGAGAACTAGCCCCTCCTTTGATGCTGCCCTGCCATGAGAACGAAGGGGAGAGGAAAGGGCGGTAGCTGCAGAACCTACAGATGGAGCCGTTTCCTTATGGAGCTGACAGGCGAGCCGTGGGATTCCTGGCCAGGGAGGGGAGGGGCAGGATTTTCACCAGGGTACCATCACTTGTTACCCTGGAAGCCAGCAGGAGCATTGCGGCACCCTGTGCTGCAGACGCCCCCTCGCTGCATGCAGGCTCAGGAATGCATGTCCTTCTTCAAGGGGAGCCTTGTCCCTGGCCTGCCCTGATCCTTGTCAGCAGGCCTGCAGGACACCAGGGTTCCCACCCTTAATGCCATATGCTCTGATGGAGAATGGGGTAGCAGAGGAAGGCGGGAATGGGGTCACATCATTTACGACAATCCTTTTTCTGGCTAGGGCCATAGCATAGGTCCCACTAGCCCACCCGCTAGCCCCCATTCACACGTCTGTGGGTTGAAGGGTCTCCCGCGAGCCCCCAGGCCTTACATCATGAAAGAACGGCAGGAGTTTCTCAGCCACTCGCACAGCCACGGGGCTGGCGCTCTGCCTGTTCATGCCGGCGAGGATGTTTTTCAGCACGGTGATGGTATTGGAGATGACGTCCCTGTCTGCCTCGTGTAGCTGCTCCACGAAGTCTGGCAGCAGATGCTGGAGTTTCCCCACCTGTGTGAAACGAGGAGCTGCTTTATGAAACACCCTCCGGTGACCCAACAAGCCATTTCCAAAACAACGTCTGCCTCCCCTGGAGACAGAGGCACGGGAAGTAGGAGTGCAGGGGGTGCCTGGCCTTTGTCTCTTGTTCTGCAGGGCAGGGCCTGGCTCCTGCGGGGTGCGTCTCTGGGTGTGTGCAGCACCTGGCACAGCTGGGCCTGATTGTGTCTGGGGTCTCTGGGATCCAAAGAACCCTAGCACTAGAGTAGCAGCAGAGCTGCGGACTCTAGACCCCCAGGGAATGCTGGCGACACCAGTGATCAGGGACGCCCGGACAGAGCCATTTTGCTTCAATTAGGAACCATTTTTTCCTACGAATCTCCTTTTTAAGCCTCGTATATTTTAACTGTTGATAATGGAGCGGCTGGTGTAAGATTCAATTCATAAAGAATTAAAGAGGATAATTTCATTAATGCAAATCAACATGGGTGTATGGAAAATATTTCCCGCCAAGATCATTGCTATCTGTTTTTCGATGAGATTACAAGTTTGGTAGTTAAAGGAAAGAGCATTGGCATTGTGTATACAGACTTCTGTAAGGCGCTTGAGTTGGCCCCGCACGGCAGTTTGATTGGAAACCTAGAATGATACAAAAGTAACGTGGCCCACAACAGTTGGATTATCAACTGGCTGATAGGTCTCAAAATGTAATTGTAAACTGGGAATCAGCATTACACTGGTGTGTTTCCAGTGTGGTCTCCGCAGGGATTGGGTCTTGGCCCTATGCCATTTAACATTTTGATCAATGACCTGGAAGAAAACATAAAATCATCACTGATAAAGTTTGCAGATGACACAAGAATTGGGTGAGTGGTAAATAATGAAGAGGACAAGTCACTGACACAGAGCGATCTGAATCGCTTGGTAAACTGGGGGGGCAAGCAAACAGTATGTGTTTTCATATGGCTCATTGTAAATGAATACATCTAGGAACAGGATGGGGGACTCTGTCCTGGGAAGCAGAGACTCTGAAAAGGACTTGGGAGTGCTGGTGGAGAATCAGCTGAACAGGAGCTCCCAGTGTGGCGCTGTGGCCAAAAGAGCACATGTGATCCTGGGATAAATAACAGAAGAATCTGGAGTGGGAGTATTTGGCACTGGTGTGACCCACTGCTGGGATCCACGGTCCAGTTCCGGTGCCCACAATGCAAGACCAATGTTGATAAATTGCAGAGGGTTCAGAGAAGAGTCCTGAGAATGATTAAAGGATTAAAAACCATGTCTTATAGTGAGAGACTCAAGAAGCTCGATCTATTCAGCTTAACAAAGAGAAGATTGAGGAGTGCCTTGATTACTGCCTATAGGTATCTCCCTGAGGAACAAATATTTAGTATAGTCAAGAAAGTCACACTAGGCATTGATCATTCCTGTCACTGGTAGACCACATCGGTTGCACAGCTGCCCTACCTCCTTTTCACTTTATCCAAGAATAATGGGTCACTACAAAAAGTAATTTGCCCTCTGCTGATACTCACACCTTCTTGTCAACTGTTGGAAATAGGCCACCTTGATTGCATTGGCTTCATTAGCACGACAAAAGTAATTTTTTACTCCCTCGGTATTCACCCCTTCTTGTCAACTGTTGAGAATAGGCCACTTCCACCTTAATTGAATTGGCTTCTTACTACTGATCCCCCACTTGATAAGGCAACTCCCATCCTTTCATGTGCTATATATATATATATATATATTCTGCTTACTGTATTTTTCACTCCATGCATCTGATGAAGTGGGTTTTAGCCCACAAAAGCTTATGCCCAAATAAATTTGTTAGTCTCTAAGGTGCAACAAGGACCCCTCATTGTTTTTGCTAATAAGGACTAACACAGCTACAACTCTGAAACCTATCTAGTATCCAGTTCTCTTTGTCAGCAATGGAGAACTGCTTCAGCCCAATTGGCATATTGCCTTGTCACGGAGTTCCCGGGCAATACTCTGGAACTGCTCCCTACGAACCCAGGCAGGACTCCGGGGAAGTCTCCTTTCTGCGAGCAGACTGTCTTCAGGACATACAGCTCACACAACTTCCACCTTCCTGGGTCTGACCTTGGAGCATTCAACATCCTCTGCCCCTCCGTGCGCTTCCCACAGCAAGTCCGCTCAGGCGGGCTCCTGGGGAAGCCAGAGGGTCCTGCCCCCCAATTCCACAGTCAGACTTGACTCTCAGCCAGCCAGTAAAACAGAGGTTTATTAGACGACAGGAACATGGTCTAACACAGAGCTTGTAGGTACAGAGAACAGGACCCCTCAGCCGGGTCCATTTTGGGGGGCAGTGAGCCAGACAGCCACGTCTGCACTTCACTCCATGTCCCCAGCCAGCCCCAAACTCTCTCCAGCCCCTCCCCCTCTGGGCTTTGTCCCTTTCCCGGGCCAGGAGGTCACCTGATTCCTTTGTTCTCCAACCCTTTAGCTCTCACTTTGCAGGGGGGAAGGGCCCAGGCCATCAGTTGCCAGGAAACAGGGTGTTGGCCATTCTCTGTGTCCAGACCCCTGCACACACCTGCCCTCTAGGGCTCTGCAACGATCATACACCCTTATCCCACCCCCTAGATACTTAAGAACTGCCAAGGGGAAACTGAGGCACCCCCACACTATTCAGAGGAAACATTAAGAACAGTCCCGCTTTATCACACGCCTCTCTCCCTCAGTAGCAACACCATCACCAGGGTTTCTATACTTTGACGAGGTGCTGCAGAATAATGGGGCATTCATATTATTGATCCAACTTGTCAGAAATTAGTTGTCATTCCTTTTCACAAGCTTCATGTTTTCAGCCAGTGTGCTGGTCCTGAGCTTCAGGTTTTTAGCTGCACAGTTGGCTTGGAATGACTTTGTGCCAGGTTTTTCTCTCACGGTTTCCAGCATGTGGATGGTACGGTGTGTCAGTTTATCTGCAGATGCCAACAAAGTATCTCAATGCTGAAGCAATTCAGAGAGATGACAGCTCAAACAACGTGTCATACGTTATGTCAAGATCCATCAAGAATTCAGGGGACTGACTTCTTTTCAGCAGCCCAACAAACATAGACCTCTCTTTGTTGTCTCTTTGTGTGTCATGAGATTCAGCCTGAAGGGGAAGGCCCAATGACTGCGGTTATGCCAGACAGCAAATACAGTGCAATATGAACTTGACATCCCCAATCTTTCTCAGCTGCTCAGCCACTTAGTTCTGTCTTGGTTTTAGGTGAGCGGCTGTAAAGCGTATACAGTTTGTCAAAGATGTCCAAGTGATTTACAGCTCTTACTTCACTTAACTTTTCAGCAGCTGCCAAATCCAACCTGTGGTTCAAACACGAGCTCGCTAGACCATTTGGGTACTTCTTCACAATACAGCTCGCTACACCAGAGTTCTTGCCAAGCATAACACCAGCACCATCACTCGCAAATGCTACAAGAGTCATTGTGATTGGAATTCTATTTCTTGAGGCATTTCAGCCCACAATCTACAGTGCCTGAAGCCGCCGAATGTGGAAGTGCAATCAGATCAAGAAACATGAAGTGAGGATCATCATCTTCAAAGTGTCACATTTTAAATAGATTCTAATTGTCGATTCATTGCTCAGAGTAGTTGATTCATCAATAGACATGGCAATCTTTCCGTCTCTCTCCGGCATCTGAGCACTCATTCGTCGTTTGCAATGCTTTCAGTGCATTGCAGACGAGAGAGGGTCTAGCATGTCTGTAGCACTGAATTATGAGCCCTTTTGGGGGAGGGATAGCTCAGTGGTTTGAGCATTGGCCTGCTAAACCCAGGGTTGTGAGTTCAATCCTTGAGGGGGGCATTTAGGGATCTGGGGCAAAAATTGGGGATTGGTCCTGCTTTGAGCAGCGGGTTGGACTAGATACCTCCTGAGGTCCCTTCCAACCCTGATATTCTATGATTCTATGACTGATACCAATATCTACACCATGTAGTATCTGGAATTCAGTTCAATCGGGGTGATCAGCGTAGGGTTTGCTACGTTTAGCAATGTAATATGCCATTTGCTTTACCTGCACCGTTGTGTCAGGTTCTGGTTTTGTCATGTTAACCACCACTTCAACTTCAAAAGTTGTGGTTTCTGCTTCTTTTGAAAGCTGTAAAGCTAATGCAGAGGCAGTTGAATCTTTCTCTTCATTTATCTTCATGGGCAGAGATGTTAATTTGGACTTTCAGCTAGGTCCATAAGGAGAAACAGAAAACTACCACCACCCGACTGCTATGGAGAGACCTTGGTGAAACTTTGCTACAGATAAGGCATCCAAGCTTACCATCATGGCAGGACAGCCAAGGATAATCCCTCTTCTTCGGCATCCACTAACCAGAGTTCATGCCAGCTGATCTTTGGCTGTTGAAGGGTAATCTTCACGGTTCGCTTTCACTGCAATAGCCACCTCAGTGAACTCCATTCCAGGAAGAGCTCTGTTTTTGTGTTTGTGTCTGCAGTCGATGCACGGCTGCTGCTGTCTTGGTCAGCGTCTTTAGCCTTCCCAAAGAAGTAGTTAGGAATAGAAGAATTCCTAATTCTCTTTTCACTGCATCAGAGGGCTGCTGGCTGTAACAGTCAGTTGTGCCGGAGATGTGAATCCTGTGATTTAGCTTAGCTACTGTGTACGTTCTGTATCGACTACAACATTTTGTCTGGTGTTGTTTAACATCTTTATTAATGACCTGGATGTAGATAGAGAGAGCAGAGTGGTCAAGTTTGCAGATAACACAAAGCGAGGAGGAGTTGCCAATACTTTGAAGGAAAGATCTCAAATTCAGAGGGATCATGGTAAATTGGAAGACTGGGCTACAGACAACAAAATGAAAATCACCAAAGACAAATGTAAGCTGCTACATTTAGAGAAGAAAAAATAAATGCACAGATACAGAATGGGGGATAACCGGCTTGGCAGCAGCACTGCTGAGAAGGATCTGGGAGCTGCGGTGGATCACAGCCTCCGCATGAGTCAGCAAAGCAATGCTGTTGCAAAAAAGCAAATGCAATTTTAGGTTGCATTAACAGAGGTATAGCTTGCAAGTCATGGGAGGTGATAGTACCACTCTACTCAGTGCTGGTTAGGCCTCAGCTGGAGTACGGTGTCCAGTTTTGGTCACCAATGTCTAGAAAGGATGTGGAGAAACTGTAATGGATCCAGAGGCAAGTGACAAAGATAATCAGAGGGATGGAACGCAAGCCATATGAGCAAAGGTTGAAGGAACTGGCTATGTTTAGTTTGGAAAAGAGGAGATTAAGGGGGGACGTGCTAATGGTCTTCAGATACTTGGAAGGCTGCCCAAAAAAAGATGGTGAAAAGTTGTTCTCTCTTGCCACAGAGGGCAGGACAAGAGGGGATGGGTTCAAACGACAGCACTGCAGATTTAGATTAAATCTCAGGAAAACCTTCCTAACTGTAAGAAGAGTAGGACAATGGGACAGACGACTAGGGAGCTTGTGGAAGCCCCTTTGCTGGAGGTTTATAGAAGGAGGCTGGAGCCATCTGTCTGGGCTGGGATAGACACAACAAATCCTGCATCTTGGCAGGGGGCTGGACAAGCTGACCTTGTGATCCCTTCTCACCCTGCGGTTCTATGAGAGGTGTTCCAGAGCACCAGGAGAGGGTTTCGGCGTGTTCCGCCTCGACTATAGCGCTGGCTAGAGTCACGCTCTCTCTCTTCGGCCCAATGGCGATACCCAGTGGGAGACAGAAAGACACCCTCAGGCCGTGGACGGGAAACACAGCGCTCCTTCCCTTGCTGCAGGGGCTGGAACTTACGGCCAAGGGGGCGACACCAGCCTCTTGCTGAGAGATGTCGTGATCCTGGCGCAGCGGCCGCTCCTGCAGCCTGTTGAGCAGCTCCCGTAGGACCTTTCCTGCGGTCTTGGGGTGGGATGTCAGCACCCTCCACATCTCCACAGCAACGCTGCAAAGGGAGAGAGCCGATTTCACCTGGCCAGAGCCCTGCCAGCCTCCAGCACCCACCGCCACCCGCACCCGGCTGAGTCTCCCGCCCATGGCCGGCCCTTTGTTGCCCTCCTCTTGCAGCAAGGGCCCCCACTGCCTGGCACAGGCTGCATGGGGGCCGGGTCTGAGTGTCAGCCCTGGGGGAGGCCGAGGGCTGCCATATGGGGTTTTGCAGGCTGGCCTGTCTCCACGGCATGTCAGCCTGCAAAACCCTCCAGAACAAGCAGAAGCTCTGCAGGGAGCAGGAGGTCTCTGGAAGGTTCTGCACGCCCCTGTCCCTGGCAGCGGGACCAGTCCGGGGGACCCGGAGCTCAAGCGGCAGGAGCCCCAGCCCCGTACCTGTCACATGACAACGAGCAGCCCAGCAGGGTTGTGACCACCTCCTCGCTGTACTGGTCGCCCAGCACGACAAGGGCCTTGAGCAGCTGCTGCTGGGCCAGCGGCTCGCTGATGGAGTCCAGGTTGTGGTACACGCTCGTCACAGCCTCCGACACCTGGAAGAGAAGTGGGGAGATGGGAGCCTTGGCTTCCTCGCGCTGCTATTCATCTGGGGTGCCAGGGACCTGCCGTACCTGAGAGCCATCTGCCCTCCCACATCCTCTTCTCCAGCTCCAGGCCTAGAACACAGGGCCAATTCCCGGCCTATCGATTCACAGACTGCAAAGCCACAAGCGGCCATGGAGATCACCTAGACTGACCCCCCGCATTGCACAGGACCTGTCCCCCAGTAATGCCGAGCGCCCAGAGACAGAGTCTCCCACGGATGGGCTCCCCCAGCAGGCTGTTCTCACTGTAGCTCTTACCCTCTCCAAGCTTGGGCTGGGGACCCACAGGATCACATGCAGCATGTGCCTGGCTGCCACCGAGTCATGGACGCTGGTGTCTCTCATGCCCTCGATAGCAGTGAGGAGGAAGTCCATGTGCTCGGATGGGTTGAAGTACTTCCCAAACATCTGAAACAAACCTGCCAGTGAAACCCCTTTTGCTGCCCAGTACGGTTCCAGTCGGACCGAGCAGCCAGGACTGGCCCAGCCAGGAGTGCAGGCAAAGCCCGCTCTGCCGGGACAGGGCTGGGTTACTGCACCTGAGACGCAAAGTACCCAGCCAGCAATCAGGAGCTGTCGTGCATGGCACAGGCCAGCGTGGCAGTGCACGGGGGCACAATACTGCACAGCACGGATACACTCTCTAGTGCTCAGCAGGGCCTAGCACTGGTGCGTGGACGCAATGATGCCTTGGAGAGCATTAATCTCTGGGGAAGCTCCCACCACACCTGACAAGGAGCTGGGATCAGGTTTGGATGAGACCCAGTGCATCTTGGGATGTGGCATGGAGGGAGGCATATTGGCCCGCAATAGTAGAAGCCTTGCCAGCAGATGGAGGGAAGTGATTATTCCCCTCTATTCGGCACTGGTGAGGTCACATCTGGCCCCCCACAAAAGAAAGGATGTGGACAAATCGGAGAGAGTCCAACAGAGGGTAACGAAAATGATTAGCGGGCTGAAGCACATGAATTATGAGGAGAGACTGAGGGAAGTGGGCTTATTTAGTCTGCAGAAGAGAAGAGTGAGGGGGGATTTGATAGCAGCCTTCAACTACCTGCGGGGGGGTGCGTTCCAAAGAGGCTGGAGTTCGGCTGTTCTCAGTGGTGGCAGATGACAGAACAAGGAGCAATGGTCTCAAGTTGCAGTGGGGGAGGTCCAGGTTGGATATGAGGAAACACTATTTCACTAGGAGGGTGGTGAAGCACTGGAAAGGGTTACCTAGGGAGGTGGGGAATCTCCATCCTTCGAGAGTTTTAAGGTCAGGCTTGACAAAGCCCTGGCTAGGATGATTTAGTTGGGGTTGGTCCTGCTTTGAGAAGGGGGTTGGACTAGATACCTCCTGAGGTCTATGATTCTATGAGATGGAGTGGGCCACAGGCAGGCTCCGGCCCAGCTGGATGGGGTCAGTCACATGCCTGGGTCTGTCCTTTCTCCCTGACTCCTAGGGTCTTAATTTCTCTCTCCTGATAACTCTGGGCACAACAATCACAGGAAGCATTGACGGTAGTTACCATGGCAATATTGCTGGTGTTGGTGAACCAGGTGACCCAGAAGGTGTTCTCCGCTCGCCACTCCCTGAGGACCTGCAGATACTCTGCACTCTGGTTTGCCAGCATCGTGCCTGAACCAGGGAGGGGAAACAGACAGCAGGCAATATAAATCAGAGGTTAGCTTTGGACACGGGAGTTTTGCAAGGAAGTTTAGAGACAAGTACATCTAAGAAACATACCGTAAATTCAGGCCAATAACCTTACCCCCCCCCCGAAGAAAACTAAACAAACTAACCCCCCTGGAAGAGTAAAAATAAACCAGGCGGAAGTGCAGCAGCAGTGTGAGGTTCTCCAGTTGATTGCACTGAACGCAGCATGTAGGATTCCCAGCCCTGTGGGCAGGTAGCACATCTGGGCATTTGGCCCAAGGAGCTACTGCCCTCGGAGACCAGGAGGCCAGAGGATCTGAACTGGTGGAGCCAAGGGAGACAGCGAGGTACAGAGAGGAGACTTTTAGGGATGCAGTAGAGTGGTCGCACCCCCAGTCTGACAGCCTCTGTGCTGCTGAGGAGGGTGAAAGTTTCTGGGAAGGAGAACATCGAGCTGGAGCAGAGGGAGACGATCCCATAGTTGGGACCCCCCTGCCAGATGAAGTCAGGATATCCTCTCACACTGAGGCTGCCCCTCCTGAGGCGGGAAGCCCAGTTACAAAGAAAAGCCAGGTAATAGTAATGGGGGATTCAATCAATAGACATGTAAGCAGTTGGGTTTGTGATGAGTGGGAGAACGGCATGGTAAATTGCCTGCCTGGTGCAAAGGTTGCAGTTCTCAGGAGACATACAAACAAACTTATGTGCAGTGCTGTGGTATGTAAACTAATGTTTAAATCGGCCTCTGTACGAGATAGCGAATGTGAGAGTGAATTTTATAAAAGTCTCCAGATGTGATCCCTGGTAAGCCTGACTTCAGTACCAGGCAAATTGTTGAAACGATAGGAAAGAACAGAATTATCAGACACATAGGTGAACACAGTTTGTTGGGGCAGAGTCAACATGGCTTTTGGAAAGGGAAATCATGCCTCACCAATCTACTAGAATTCTTTGAAGGGGGTTAACAAGAATGTGGAGAAGAGTGATGCAGTGGAAATAGTGTACTTGGACTTTCAGAAAGCCTTTGACAGGGTCCCTCACCAAAGGCTCTTAACCAAAGTAAGCTGTCATGGGATAAGAGGGAAGGTTCTCTCATGGGTCAGTGGTTAAAAGATAGGAAGCAAACAACAGGAATAAATGGTCAGTTTACACAGTGGAGAGAGGTAAAGAGCGGGGCACCCCAAGGATCTGTGTTGACACCAGTCTAGTTCAACATAGTCATCAATGATCCAGAAAAAGGGATAACCAGTGAGGTCGCAAAATTTGCAGATGATACAAAATGACTCAAGATAGTTACATCCAAAGCAGAGTGTGAAGAGCTACAAAGGGACCTCACAAAACTGGTGGACTGGGCAACAAAATGGCAGATGACATTCAATTTTGATAAATGCAAACTGGACACCAAAATCCCAACAATACATACACAATTATGGTGTTTAAATTACCACTCAAGAAAGAGATTTTGGAGTCATCGTAAAGAGTTCTCTGAAAACATCCAATCACCGTGCAGTGGCAGTTAAAAAAGCCAGACAGAATGTTGGGAACCATGAGGAAAGGGATAGATAATAAACCAGAAAAATGTCAGAATGCCTCAATACAAATCCAATGTGCGCGCCCACACCTTGAATACCGCGTGTAGTTCTGGTCGCCCCATCTCAAAACAGATATACCAGAATTGTAAAAGGTGCAGAGAAGGGCGACAAAAATGATTAGGGGTATGGAAGAGCTTCCATATGAGGAAAGATTAAAAAGACTGGGGGCAAGTCTACACTTCAACCACTCTATCGCCATAGCTGCACCAGCGCTGTAGCGTTGAAGAGAAGATGGTCCTCTGCCAACAAGCTCTTAATCCACCTCCCGGAGAGGCGCTAGCTATGTCAGTGGGAGGGGTGCTTCTGCCAACAGGGGTGTGGATTTTTCACAGCAGTGAGCAATGGAGTGATAACAATATAGGTCTACAGGTCTTCTGATAACAATATAGGTTATCAGAAGACACAATACTGGGCTAGATGAACTGATCTGAGTCAGTATGTCCATTCTTATGTGAGTTATGAAGAGTAGAATATGGACAGGGGAAGCTAAAGACATCAGGGGAAAGTCCATGGCTTGAAGGACTATGGATACTAAGGAGGTTTTTTTTAAAAAGTGTATTAGGAACAAAAGAAATCCGAGCAATGGTGTAGGCTCATTACTAAATGGAGACTGTTTAAAAGGATGCAGAAAAGGCAGAAGTGTTCAATAAATATGTTTCCCATGTTTGGAAACCCCATGTCAATGTGTTTAGGAAGGACAAGGGTCTCCAGTGCTCTTACATTTTTGCCGCAGCATGAAGGCGTAGAGGTGGTGAAGTCCCTCCATAGCCGATCGGCAGATCTCCTGCTCCTGCTCAGCACAGTGCAGAGTGGGACAGCCCACCAGCTGGCCCAGGACTCTGAACTCCTCCACTCCCTGACGGAGAGAGGGAGCAAGGGGAGTCACTCGCCCCTGCAGGCCCAGCGCAGCATGTCCCCCTCGCATTGCACTAGCAACGGGCTAGAACCGGGGGAGGCAGAGCCCAGCGCAGAGAGACTGGGGACAATGAGAGCAGGAGGAGCCATGGGACCCATCACCAGGGACTGAGGGAAGCTCAGCAGGGACGGGAAGTCTGGGTAGCAAAGTCAGCAAACGTTGCCCTCGAGTGAGGACCTGGGTAAGGAATGAACTAACGTCCAGTCTCCATCTCAAGGGCAAGCTCCTAATCCCAGCCCCTTCTCCCATCCCCCTCCCTCCACTGACCTCAGGTCCAGGAGCGTGAGGTCACCTTGGACTCCTCTTCTCTGCATTCCGCCTCTCTCACTCCACCCTGGAGCTCCCCACAACCCCCACTTTCTGCGCCGCACCCAGCCTGCCGGCTCTCTCCTGCCGGCTCTCTCCTGCAGCCTGTCCTCTAGCCTCCCCTCCTGCCAGACCTTCCCTTGCCCCTCCTGCAGCCCCTGCGCTCGCTCCCTGCTCTTCCCCACGTCGCACCAAGCCCCTGGCCCTCCTCTCCTGGGGTCTGCACGGCCTCCCCGACCCACTCCCCATTGCTCTGGCTCCTTTGGCCCCTCCCATCCCTTTCACTGTGTCCCCTCCCACCTCCCTCCTTCTCTTCTGCTGCCCCAGCCTCTGGGGGCATATCATCCAAGCGCCCCCCTCCAGCTGCCGGAGGGGAGGCCCTGCCACAGGGGGGATGGACCAGCTGCAGCAGCACAATGGCCCTGAGCACCCAGAGCAGGGGGTCTTCATCTGGCAGCCTGGCAGGAGCTGATGCCAAAGCGTCCCGGGGGCAACTGACAAAGGGGGTGAAGAGACACCTGGGTTCAGAGGGTGCTCTCAGGGCGATCCTGTGTAAATCCGCTGACCCTGCGGAGCAGACTTTGGTCCTAGGGGAACAGCGGGGAGAGTCCTTGGAGATAGAATGATGGTGCTCCACCCAAGGCCCACTGGAGTCAGAGGAGAGACCCGCCACATCAGGCCTCATTAGATTGGACCCTACCGTGGATCTTGCTGAGTCACTATTCCAGGCCCGGGTTTTCCCTGCCAGGGAGTGCTGCACCGCGAGCCTGCTCAGTGCAGTTAGGAGACGGCCAGAGTCACAGGCTGCTCACCTTGAATTTGTGTTGACTGGAGATGAATTTGGTCAGCCAGGTGATTCTTCCCATTGCCCTCAGCCGCACATGCACCTCCTTGGATGCTGTCCAGGGGAGCAGGACCTGAGAGAAACAGATTGGGACAAATTGTGAAGGAGAAGGACCAAAAAATAGCACAAGCACATAGAGTGAAAATCAGAAAGGCTAAGGCAAAAATGAGTTCGAACTGGCAAGGGACATAAAAGGCAATCAGAAGCAGCTCTGTAAATGCATTAGGAGCAAGAGAAAGACACAAGAAAGTGTGGGGCCACTACTCAGCAGGGAAGCAGAGCAAATAATGGATGATACAGACAAAGCCAAGGTGTTTAATGCCTTTTTTGCTTCAGTTTTCACTAAAAAGGTTAATGGCGACTAGATGATGACCACAATATTAACAACAAGGGAGAAGGAATACAGGCCAGAGTAGGGAGAGAACAGATAAAAGACAATTTAGGTCAGTTAGATGTATTCAGGTTGGCAGAGCCTCATGATATTCACAGGAGATGGAGCTAGACAAAGCAATCTCTGAACCTTTAGGGGGGCTGAAGGTCCCAGAGGACTGGAGAAAAGCAGCCACAGAGCCTATCTTCAGAAAGGGGAACAAGGAGGCCCCAAGGAATTATCCACCTGTCAGCCTATCTTTGGTACCCAGAAAGATTATTGAACAAATTATTAAAGAGTTTGTAAGAACCTAGAGGAGATAATAGGGTGATAAGGAATAGCACCATGGATTTGTCCAGAACAAACCATGCCAAACAAATCTAACTTCCTTCTTTGACCGGGTTACTTGCTTAGTGGATGGAGGGAGGCAGTATATGTTGATGTATATGAAGTTTCGTAAGGCTTTTGACACAGTTCCACAAGACATTCTCATAAGCAAACTAAGCCAAATATGCTCCAGATGAGACTACTCTAAAGTGGGCGCACAACTGATGGCAAGGCAATCCTCAAAGAGGAGTTATCACTGACTCGCTGGCAAACTGGGAGTGTGTCTGAAGTGGGGTCCCCCAGGGGTGTGCCTGGGTCCAGTACTGCTCAATATTTTCATGAAGAACTTGGTTAACAGAGAGAAGAGTATGCTTGTCAAGTTGGCAGATGACACCAAGCTGGGGAGAGTTACAAGCACTTTGGAGGACAGATTAGAATTCAGAATGAGCTTGCCAAATTGGAGAGTTGGTCTGAAGTCAACAAGATGAAATTCAGTCAAAACAAATGTGACGTAACGCACTTAGGAAGGAAAAACCCAATTGCATAAAAAGAAAGTGGGGGATAACCAGCTAGGTGGCAGGACTGCAGAAAAGGATCTGGGGGTTATCCTGAATCTCACACTGAACAGGAATCAAGAGTGTGATGCTGTTGTGGAAGAGGGAAATGTCATTCTGAGGTGTATTGGCTTGGAGCACTGTGTCCAGTTCTTGGCACCCCGCTTGAAGAAAGATGTGAACAAACTGGGGCCCGTCCAGAGGACAGCGACAAAAATGATCAGCGGTTTAGAAAACCTGCCCTATGAAGAAAGGGTGAACGACTTGGGCATGTTTCGTCTTGAGAAGATGGAGGGGGCACCTCCTAACACTCTTCGAATACGTTAAGGGCTGTTTTACAGAGGATGGTGACTAATTGTTCTCCACGTACCCTGAAGGTAGGACAAGAAGTAGTGGGCTTAATCTGCAGCAAGGGAGATTGAGGTTAAATATTCGGAAAAAGTCTAAGGGTGGCTAAGCACTGGAACAGGTGACCTAGGGAAGTGGTGGACTCCCCATCATGGATGTTTTAAAAAAACAGGCTGAACAAACACTCCTCAGGGACGGTCGAGGAATGCTTGGCCCTGCTTCAGTGCAGGGGGTGGAGTAGATGACCTCTACCAGGTGGGTAGAAAGCTGGCTAGATTGTCGGGCTCAACGGGTAGTGATCAATGGCTCCATGTCTAGTTGGCAGCCGGTATCAAGTGGAGTGCCCCAAGGGTCGGTCCTGGGGCCGGTTTTATTCAATATCTTCATAAATGATCTGGAGGATGGTGTGGATTGCACTCTCAGCAAATTTGCGGATGATACTAAACTGGGAGGAGTGGTAGATACGCTGGAGGGGAGGGATAGGATACAGAAGGACCTAGACAAATTGGAAGATTGGGCCAAAAGGAATCTTATGAGGTTCAATAAGGATAAGTGCAGGGTCCTGCACTTAGGACGGAAGAACCCAATGCACAGCTACAGACTAGGGACCGAATGGCTAGGCAGCAGTTCTGCAGAAAAGGACCTAGGGGTGACAGTGGACGAGAAGCTGGATATGAGTCAGCAGTGTGCCCTTGTTGCCAAGAAGGCCAATGGCATTTTGGGATGTATAAGTAGGGGCATAGCGAGCAGATCGAGGGACGTGATCGTTCCCCTCTATTCGACATTGGTGAGGCCTCATTTGGAGTACTGTGTCCAGTTTTGGGCCCCACACTTCAAGAAGGATGTGGATAAATTGGAGAGAGTCCAGCGAAGGGCAACAAAAATGATTAGGGGACTGGAACACATGACTTATGAGGAGAGGCTGAGGGAGCTGGGATTGTTTAGCCTGCAGAAGAGAAGAATGAGGGGGGATTTGATAGCTGCTTTCAACTACCTGAAAGGGGGTTCCAAAGAGGATGGCTCTAGACTGTTCTCAATGGTAGCAGATGACAGAACGAGGAGTAATGGTCTCAAGTTGCAGTGGGGGAGGTTTAGATTGGATATTAGGAAAAACTTTTTCACTAAGAGGGTGGTGAAACACTGGAATGCGTTACCTAGGGAGGTGGTAGAATCTCCTTCCTTAGAGGTTTTTAAGGTCAGGCTTGACAAAGCCCTGGCTGGGATGATTTAACTGGGAATTGGTCCTGCTTTGAGCAGGGGGTTGGACTAGATGACCTTCTGGGGTCCCTTCCAACCCTGATATTCTATGATTCTATGATTCTCTTGAGATCCCTTCCAGCCCTGCACTTCTGTGATTCCCTCTTCCCAAGCTCTGGGAACGACAAGACCAAATATCTGCTGAGGACATTTCCCTCTTTTTGGAGCACAAACCACCCACAGAATCGACTTCCTGTGGCCCCAGAACTAGAACGTTGGGGGAATCTAGCTCTGGGCTCTGGCCAGTATTGGTGGGGCCCATGGTGAACACAAATGAATCCCGGGCTCAGATGAGGCTCAGTGGAGAAGATGGCAGATCCCGCCCTCCTCCACCCCCACCCCATGCAGACGTTTTTCAGATATAGCGGGGGCACTTGGTCCTCCAGCCCAAGAACCTTTGTATAGAACGTACTCTGAGGAGCAGAAGGCATGGGGGTGTCCCATGCTTGGGATTAAATGGAGCTTTGGTCCCAGAGCCCCACCCCAGTTACAGGACTCGTCCCCTTCCTGCCCCATGCCTCCACACCTCCACGATGTTTTGCAGCACCACAAGGTTGGGCTTCTCATCCTCGCACACCAAGGGCTTCAGCAGCTCATCCATGGTGTTCAGAGTCTGCGTGCAGAGCAGAGGAGAAACCACAGCAAGTGGCGTTACCCAGCCAGGCGACAAACCAATGCCCTGGCGTGTGACACGCCCCAGGCCATGGCAGGCCCTGCTATTCCAGTTCACCCACTCACTTGTACCCGCAGGGGACCTACTGCAAACTCCTCCTGGCAACAGGACCCCACCCGCTTTTGCTGTCCCCAGGGAGGCCACAGCACACAGTCTCACGCATTAGAAGAGTCTGGAAGGTCTCCGCATTTGAGTGGGAGGGGAGATTTCCAGCCAAGCTTCACTTTCCCTGGCCTGTGTGCATCTCAAGCAGCCGATCGATCTCAGGCCTGTGCCCCCAGCCATGCACTGGGGATGAATGTGCTTGTGAAGGGAGTGTCTGTTCCCCACTAATTGCCAGTGCCTGTGAAGGATAAATGCCTACTACTGCTACCCTATGAGGGAGTTACTCCTTTTTCTGCGGCAGTGGGGCTTGTGCTTTGGTACTGCAGGTCCTGAGCTGAAGCGCTGCCAAGGAGCTGTGATCATTACACTCTTATGCCAGCGCCAGGTAACCCAGGGGGCAGGGACACGAGCGACTTGCAGGATTCCCCCTCGGTTTGGGGTGGCTCCTCATGGCTAGTTTGGGGCTTACGTTGTTGTATAGAGCAGCCTCCACGCCTTGGTTGGTCTCTGCTGGAGGCAGGGAGAAGACGCTGGAGAAGCAGACGGTGAGCAGGCTGGATAGCTCCATTCCCCACAGCAGTGGCTTCACTTTGCTAAGAGAAGAGACACGCGCGGATTGGAGGGCTGAGGCGAGACTGATGCACTGATGTTGGCCTCAGGCTCCCAGGACATGATGGGCAGGCTTCTGGGAAGCTGAGAGCAGGGCGCCAGCGGCACTGAGAGAGAGCCCCCCATGGCGTAGGCTGTGCCACGTGTCAGGGCTCAGCCTGCCCAGCCTCTGAGCCACAGGGAGTCGCTGAGCTGCCGGTGGGATGCAGCTGGCACAGCTGGCGGCGACTCCGGTGGCTCTGCTCCGGCAGTGCCCAACTGCCCCTCTCCCCCCGAAGCCATCGCCTGCGGGTCCCAGAGGGCACCGGTCCAACCCCCTCGCTCCCTCCCCCACATCTTCACACGGCCACTTGGAGAGGTCGCCAGGCACCGAAGGATCCTCCACCACCAACCCACGGGTGCCACGTGCCCGGGGGAATCGGAAGACGGGGGAGGAGCAGAGGGGGCAATGCCCTGGAGAACTGGCCATGCCAAGAGGCTGGCGTGTCTGGCTGCACACAGCACTAGCTGGGGCTGGGCGGGCAGGCCGGGTACCTCAGCTCCATGATGGCGAGCATCACTTGCTGACGCACCCCGCTGGTCAGGGAGTCGACAGACTCAAGATCAATCAGCTCCTGGGGAGACAATGTGGGGAAGTGCCAGCCGGGCTCCAAGCTCCCGTAAGGCTCCTACTGGGGAGCAAAGCGCAGGGCCTGCAACACGTGGCCTCGGCAGACAGGTCGTCCTACTGTGGGCTTGACGGTGTGCAGGGCTCAGGCTGGGGAGCGCAGTGCAGGGCCTGTGGTCAGTGCCCCAGCGTCACGCACCAGTGCACTGCAAAGGCTCCATCAGCATTAGCACCCAGGGACTCCACCTGAGATCAAGCTCCTTGTGCCAGGTGCTGCACACACACAGTGAGAGCCAGTCCCTGCCCCAGAGAACTCACAAGCTAACTGGATGAGACAAGGCATGGGAGGGAAACTGAGGCACAGAGGGGGAAGTGATTTGCCCAAAGGTCTCACTGAGGAACTGAGCCCCAGCCCACTGGACCACCCACCAGCACATGCTGTCCCACGTTCAGGGAAGGGAGGTAAGCTCCGGAAAGCTTTCTGCAGAGCCGCAGAGCAAAGACTTTCCAAATCTACGGAGCAGATTTGTTGCTAGTTCCCTAGTGGGCACTGACTGCGGAGTGTTGGGGCTCTGTGCAGGGAGACTGGTGTATACAGAGTGACCTGGTGACTTGGGAAGCTGGGTGCAAGGGAACAACCTACGTTTCAATACAAAAAGAAAAGGAGTACTTGTGGCACCTTAGAGACTAACCAATTTATTTGAGCATGAGCTTTCGTGAGTTGTAGCTCACGAAAGCACATGCTCAAATAAATTGGTTAGTCTCTAAGGTGCCACAAGTACTCCTTTTCTTTTTGCGAATACAGACTAACACGGCTGTTACTCTGAAACCGTTTCAATACAGTGACATGTTCAGGAACAAAGAATGCAGGCCACACTCACAGCATGGGGGGCTCTAACCTGGGAAGCGGTGACTCTGGAAAAGACTTGGTAGTCATGGTAATCAGCTGCACAGGAGCGCCCAGTGCAAGGCTGGGGCCAAAAGGGCTTATGCCATCCTGGGCTGTGCAAACAGGGCAATCTCCAGTTGTTAGAGAGGTTATTTTCCCTCGGTATTTGGCAGTGGTGCAACTTCTGCTGGGATCCTCTGTCCAGGTCTGGTGCCCACAATTCAAGGAGAATGTTGATAAATTGGAGAGGGGTCAGAGAAGAGCCACAAGAGTGACTGAAGGACTGGGAAACATGCCTTATAGTGAGAGACTCCAGAAATCAATCAGTTCAGCTTCACAAAGAGAAGGTTACAGGGTGCCTTGATGACAGTCTGTAAGTATCTACACAGGGAGCAAATGCTTGATAATGGGCTCTTCAGTCTAACAGACAAACGTCCAACATGATCCAGCGATTGGCAGTTGAAGGTAGACAAATCTGCAGAGCTCTCCAGGCCAATCACTAAACCCGCCAAGTAGCATAGCCCAAGTGTGTGTTTTACTCACCTTTATCTTCTCCACAAGGAGGGCTTTGCAGAGAAAAGCTGCCAGGTTTTGTTCTGGGTGCCTCATGAGGGCGGCCCTGCTGATGGTGATGACATGATCCAAGAATTCAAGTTTCTTCGCCTCCTCCTATGCCCCGCAGAGATTAGACAAAAACAGGAAGGTTAGCGTGGAAAGGAGCTGCCAGTGGGAGAGATGTCAGAAAGCTTCCCCCCAGTGCTGCTCAGGCTTTGATATGCCGAAGGCCAGAAGGCCATTCATCTCCCAACAGGAGTGACTATGTGGGGAGGGCAGGGCAGCTCTGTGTGAAACCAGACCAGAGAGGGAGCAGATCTCATGGGGTAGGTGTCCAAAGAGGAACTGCGACATGGGGGCTAAGCATCCAGACAGTCTTACTGGGGGGCTTGATAGAGTGGGAGGAACATCTGGGTGTGACACCCTGACACCCCAATATTCGCCACTGTCATATAATTAGGATATGTTTGGTACCAAGTATGTTTTGTAAGGTATCAGTCTAAAAGTCTTTATCTGCTAGACATTAATGTCTCATTGGATTGCATGTGCTATCGTTGTATGTGACGTTCTGAAGTTCAGCTGTGTATGTGTTCCTGAAAAACACTGTGAGGTTCAAAACAGCCTTTCAGGTAAGAGCAAAAAAGCCAAACACTGGCTCCTGGAGGAAATGCACAAGCATTAGGGCTACCCCAGGAACTGTGTGCAATAGAAACCTCCCCGAGATAATGCAACACAACAGGACCTGTTGGACCCAGGTCACAGCAAAAGAGTTTTCCAGCAGGTGGGAAGAGAAGATAAAAGGGGAACAAGGACATCGCGGTGGGGACGGGACGGGACCTCAGACTCCCTGCAATAAGATACCTGGAAACACCTGAGAGACAAAGATTGAACCATGAGAAGTGATGGTCCTAGGCTAGAGAGAGATTCCTAGCCTGTGCAAGAAAAGCTGGGAAATCCAAGCTGCAAAACCAAGGCAGCTTCTGCCTTAAGAATCTGCCAACTTGTTTATCACTCGGGGAGAATTTGCTAATGGATATCCTATCTATCTGGTGTGTAAAGCTTCGTTTGTGTGTTTTCTTTATTTACTAGGGTAATCTGCTTTGTTCTGTTTGCTATCTCTTCTAACCCCTTAAAATCTACCTCTTGTAGTTAATCATCTTCTTTCTTGTTTATACCACAACCCAGTTTGTAGTATAAATTAGTAACTGGGAGGAGGGGCAAAGAGTTGTTCATACCTCTCTCGACATCGAGGGAGGGGGCGAATGTCATAAAACCTTTGGGTCCGTACTCCAAAGGAGGTGGGCACCAGAGAACTGGGACAAGGCCCTTCAGCTGAGTCTTCCCAGAGCTGATCTCAGTGTCTGTGTCTTTCTGCAGCTGGGTGTGGCCCTGCCTGTGTGTATGGCTGGAAGAGGCTTGTGAGCCGAGCCCAACAAGACAAGGTAACAGGGCCCAGGCTGGCAGAACAGGCGGGCTCAGTGATAAGGCAGGACATCAGGTGGCACCTCAAAGGGGGGCAACCCATCACGCTGGGGACTGGCCAAATCCAGTGGGCAAGGGGCATGGTGGGTGCCTTTTGTAACTCAAGAGAGGATGTTTTTAAGATGCTCTAGTTTAAACAGGAATTATTTGGGGGCAGGTCTCTGGCCTGTGTTATACAGGAGGTCACAGTGGTCCCGTCTGGCCTTAGAATCCATGCCTCATCCGGAGAAGGACGGATACTGCATGTGGACAGGGCAGTAGCTGAGAGATCAGAGGAGGGCTCTTGGTACCTGTTCATTGCCCTTGAGAAAGGTGTTGATGTAGTCTAGGGTGTCTTTCTCCTGCGAGTCTGGCCCCATAAAGCAGGAGGCATTCCCAGGTGATGGTGAATCTGATCAAAGACAGAGCAGTGGTAATACCTGGGGCTGCCAAGCTGCAGGCTGGGTGACAGAGATCTTAGCAGAAACCCTTGACCCCGGCTCCCACCCCAGCAGGGTAGCAGCCCCGATGCACAACAGGGTCTGGCACAGCCATCCCTGGTTTCCCCAACTCTTTGCTGCTCAGCCCAGCAAAGATCCAGTCAGAGCCCTGGTTCCCAGAGGCCACCCCACTTCCCCGTGCACACCCAGCATGCAGGCTGAGCCTGGCGATTTGGGGAGCGTCACACCTGGAAGGAGACATGATGTCAGGCTCCGAGTGGTGTCCCCGCTCTGCGGGCCATTGCTGGAGGGGGCAGAGGGACTGGCAGTGAATTGCTCTGCTCCCCGCTGCGGGAGAGGGAGGAGCTACCCAGTCTGCGTGGGATACGTGGACCCAGGGCCTGCCCGTACTGCTTCCTCTGACTGCCTCTCCTGCCATCGACAGCCACCGGGTGTAACCTGGGCAGGCCCTGGGCTCCCATCATCAACCCCCCCACCCAAATGCCCTGTGCTGTGCCATGCATCACCCCCCTGCAAAGGAGCCAGCAGATGGGGCTGCAACATCAGGGGGCATCTCATGCTTTGGCCGGCGCCCTGCAATCCTAGGCTTAACAACCCACCGTGCACAGAGCATCCCCTTCGACTGGTGGAAAACATCTTCCGACCCTGTGTGTGACGGATCGGGGTGGGCAATTCAATCAGTCTCCACCTGATGCTTCTGCTGCCGCCCCTAATGCCCCGGTCAGATGTAGGGGCTGCAGCTGCTGCCAGCAGGAGGGGCCATTCCCCCCTGCCTGGGTTTTCCTGTCTCTCCATCTCATGGCAGCCCAGAGTTGTACAAAGGTGATGGAGTCTTCTCCCGCCACTGACACCCTGGTCTTGCAACCCCAACCCCCAGGGGGCAAGCCCCACCGCAATGCAGGGCCATGGCCCCGGCCATTTTTGCAGCCCCTCCACCCACCCAGGAGGCACCCACTCACCAGCATGGAAGGGCTGAGGCACACACAGCTCCTGCTGCTGCTGTGGGCTCTTCCGCGGACTCTTCCTTCGAGGAGGTCTCGTCTCCTCCCAGGCAAGGATGGGCTTCAAGGGGACCTTGCGGACTTCCTCAGCCATCCTGCAAGGAGCCAGGACAAGGCATTGCTTGTGAGAGGTGAGAGGCGACTGCCCCGTTCAGCATCAGGGCCAGTCCACGTATGGCCGTTCCACCAGTGCCTACAGCTGCCAGCAGGGAAACAAGCCAATGGATGTGCTCAAAGTCACCCAGGCAGGCAGCAGTACAGGCAGGATTAGAACCCAGGTCTCCGGACTCCCAGGCCCATCCCGCAGGCCAAACGGCCTCCCCCGGGTCACTCCCGCCTCTCCTTCTGCTGGTTCACAAACTGCCCAGCAGACAGGCTGCATCCAACCACTCAGGATTCTTCCTGCCCAGGGAAATTACCCTGATCCCTTCCCCCAGGAATATTGGGGCCGTGGCAGGTCCCAGGTGGGGGAGGGAAGCGGGGTGGGGTGCCGGGGGGCGGGCTGGTGAGCAGCAGGAGTTGCTCTGACCCCACCGTGAAGGGGAAGGAGCAGAAGGCGGGAGAGCAGCAGGCAGGCAGGCTGTGCCGGGACAGAGCTTTGTGGCGATTTCGCAGCTCGTCTCTCCAAGGCCTGTGTGGCAGCAGCCGCTGCAGAGAATCCCAGGCCTGATTCCCCCCACGCTGGGTCTCCTGAATGGCCCCTGCCCTGGGGGGCTCCATTCCTCACCCAGTGTCAACTGCTGACTCTGCAGCAGCTGCACGGCAGGCGTCTTAAGGCACCTCTAGTCCTCTCCAGAGCTCAGGGGGACTGTCCTGGCATCGGACTGTCCTGGTGAATGGAACAATGGCTCCGGGCAGCCGGAGAATGCCTGTTCCCCCGGCAACCTCAGTGCCATTCCCTCTGGAAGTGATGGTGTCCGCAAAGGTGCTGGAGGTGGTCAGGTCTCGTGGTTGGAGCTGGACTCAGGAGGCCGGGGCGTGGGTGGAGTGAGGCTGGAGCGAGAGCAGGGCTGGAGTAGGACGAGGGGCAGGGCCACCAGCTACCTCCCGGTCTGGGCACTTACCTGGCCCCATCATGCCAGTGGCTGAGCACACGGGTGTTGTGGTATTTAGGCTCTCAACCCCCCCGCAGAGCAAGGACCTGCTCTCCCTCGTTAGCTGAGGCCCAGAGCGGCAGGGACTCACCAGATCTCATGCAGAAAACTTACAGAGGAGCGGGGAACTGAACACAGCTCTCCTGGGTCCCAGCCCAATGCCTCATCTAATAACCTGTGCCGCCTTCCCGTGCCGTGCCACCAGCCCTGCCAAACCCTCCTCCTTGTCTCCGTCCCCTCCGGGCTTGACTGGTGCGACCCCTTCTGTTGAGCCACCCCGGGCTCCCTCCTGTGCGCATGCCGGTGCCCACTTTCTCACTGGCACTCGGCTAGGCAGCCGGCACCGGGGCGCTTGGCAGACATGCACCGCCCAGCCAGGAGCTCGGGGAAGGTTCGGTGTGGTTGGCGATGCAGTGGAAAAGCAGAGGTGGGCAATAGAAGATTCTCCTACCTGGAGTCAGGAGTGGGCAGAAACCTGCGCGTAAATGGGCCACCCACTTTCTGCTGCCGGTGGCGGAGCTGGAACTGCTGGCTCAGTGTTCCCCAGGGGCACCTGCCAGCTCTCGCTCTGCCAGAGCCAAGCCTGGCAGTGAGGGGATGAGTCTGTGCCAGCCAGCAGGGGCGTGTCATAATGGGCAGGCGAGTCACAGGCCAGCCAATGTGTGACTCCCCAGCCATGGGATGCCCCAGCCCAGACTTGCTCTGGCCTCGCCAAGGCTTTAGAGCTTGTCCTTCCCCACCGGGGCCATGGCAGGGACCTTCCGCTCCCCACAGTCACAGAACTTATGCCGGAAGGGACCGCTGGGCTCTTCTGGTCCCAGCTCCTGCAGACCCCAGGACAGAGCCCCTCCCTGCGTCCATGCTATTGGAGCCAGGGGGTCTCTGGATCCCCGAGTGGGAGCATCAGTTCCATCCTGTTTCCTCCTTCTCGTAACAGTGCAGAACGGGGATCCATGAACTCTCCCCACCCCCAGCTCCCAGCCCACATGGGAGGCTCTTTCCACTTTCCAAGCTGCTGGGTGCTTTGGCCATGGGGTGTAAAATGGTCCCATCTCTGCTTCCTCTCCCACCGCTGCAACGACGCAGAAGCTGCTTTAATAGCAGCCCCTCCACCCCGCCCAACTGAGTCTCAGACCTTGCTAATGCTCAGTGCCATGACAGCCCCAGGAGATGATTGCTGTGGCATGTGACGAAGTGGGACTGTTCTTAATGTTTCCTCAAATAGTGTGGGGTGCCTCAGTTTCCCCTATGCAGGTCTTAAGTATCTAGGTGGTGGGGTAAGGGTGTATGATCATTGCAGAGCCCTAGAGGGCAGGTATGTGCAGGGGTCTGGACACAGAGAATGGCCGACACCCTGTTTCCTGGCAACTGATGGCCTGGCCCTTCCCCCCTGCTGGGTGAGAGCTGAAAGGGTTGGAGAACAAAGGAATCAGGTGACCTCCTGGCCCGGGAAAGGGACAAAGCCCAGAGGAGGAGGGGCTGGAGAGAGTTTCAGTTGAGGCTGGCTGGGGACATGGAGTGAAGTACAGACGTGGTTGTCTGGCTCACTACCTCCCAAAATGGACTCAGCTGAGGGGTCCTGTTCTCTGCACCTACATGCTCTGTGTTAGACCATGTTCCTGTTATCTAATAAACCTTCTGTTTTACTGGCTGGCTGAGAGTCACGTCTGACTGCGGAGCTGGGGGGCAGGACCCTCCGGCTTCCCCAGGAGCCTGACTGGGTGGACTCGCTGTGGGAAGCGCACGGAGGAGCAGAGGATGCTGAACGCTCAGAGGTCAGACCCAGGAAGGTGGAAGCTGTGTGAGCTGTTTGCCCTGCAGACAGGCTGTTCACAGAAAGGAGACTTCCCCAGAGTCCTGACTGACTTCATAGAGAGCAGTTCCAGAGCATCGCCCGGGGACTCCGTGACACGGGGGTCTCGGCCCGGGGGAGGCAGTGACTCCTAGAAGCAGGGAGAGCAGCAGCACCGTAGATCAGGGAGGTCTGGCAATGCCAGTGGCTGCCTGGGGTCTGGCACCCAGGCACTCAGAGCAGACTGTCAAAGGCCAAACCCCTCTCACCACCGGCTCTGTAGCTCCCCCTTGCTTTCGGTCGGTCTTAGGCACCATCCTGGCCCTCATCCCCCTGGCATCCGAGCACTGCCCAACCTCGATTGCATTTATTCTAACTGCCCCCTTCAGGGCAGGGTCTGGCAGCTACTCCCACTGTACAGACAGGAAACTACAGCACAGAGGGAAGAAGGGACTTGCTCGAAGCCAAACAGAGCATCTGTGGCAGAGCTGGGAAATGAACATGGGTCTCCTAGGTCCCAGGATGGCACCTTCTCTTTCAACCCCCTGCCCCCTTCGTCCCTGGTTCAGTGGGAGCTGTGGGAGCTCTCTGGGGCACAGGAGCTGGCTGGTGCCCAGATGGAGCTACGTTGCCTATTGCACAGATCTCGCTTTTCCCGAACATTGAAAATGCTGCTCCAACCATACCAGGGCCCGCCAGGATCCTTGCAGCTGGTCAGTGCTAAACTGTGAACTGTGCCCTGGCCTCCCAGAGCGGGGCAATGGGAGAGGGTGGGGCTGGCCCAAGGGCCTACTGGATTGTGGCTCACGTGAACAGGGTACCAGTGCTACAGAGCTCTGTGCCGGGACAGTGCTTTGTGGGGGTTTCGCAGCTACTCTCTCCAAGGCCTGTGTGGCAGCAGCCGCTGCAGAGAATCCCAGGCCTGATTCCCCCCAGGCTGGGTCTCCTGAATGGCCCCTGCCCTGGGGGGCTCCATTCCTCACCCAGTGTCTCCTGCTGACTCTCCAGCAGCTGCACATCAGGCGTCCTAAGGCACCTCTAGTCCTCTCCAGAGCTCAGGGGGACTGTCCTGGCATCGGACTGTCCTGGTGAATGGAACAATGGCTCCGGTCAGTCGGAGAATGCCTGTTCTCCTGGCAACCTCAGTTTCATTCCCTCTGGAAGTGATGGTTTCAGAAAAGGTGCTGGAGGTGGTCAGGTCTCGTGGTTGGAGCTGGACTCAGGAGGCCGGGGCGTGGGTGGAGTGAGGCTGGAGCGAGAGCAGGGCTGGAGTAGGACGAGGAGCAGGGCCACCAGCTACCTCCTGGTCTGGGCACTTACCTGGCCCCATCATGCCAGTGGCTGAGCACACAAGTGTTGTGGTATTTAGGCTCTCAACCCCTGCTCCCCACCCGGCAGAGCAGGGACCTGCTCTCCCTCGTTAGCTGAGGCCCGGAGCGGCAGGGACTCACCTGATCTCATGCAGAAGACTTACAGAGGAGTGGGGAACTGAACACAGCTCTCCTGGGTCCCAGCCCAATGCCTCATCTAACAACCTGTGCCGCCTTCCCGTGCCTTACCACCAGCCCTGCCAAACCCTCCTCCTTGTCTCCGTCCCCTCCGAGCTCGACTGGTGCGACCCCTTCTGTCGAGCCGCCCCAGACTCCCTCCTGTGCGCATGCCGCTGCCCACTTCCTCACTGGCACTCGGCTAGACCGGCGGCACCGGGGCACTTGGCAGACGTGCGCCACCCAGCCAGGAGCTCGGGGAAGGCTCGGTGTGGTTGGCGATGCAGTGGAAAAGCAGAGGTGGGCAATAGAAGATTCTCCTACCTGGAGTCAGGAGTGGGCAGAAGCCTGTGTGTAAATGGGCCACCCACTTCTGCTGCCGGTGGCGGAGCTGGATCTGCTGGCTCAGCGTTCCCCAGCGGCACCTGCCAGCTCTCGCTCTGCCAGAGCCAAGCCTGGCAGTGAGGGGATGAGGCTGTGCCAGCCAGCAGGGGCGTGTCACAATGGGCAGGCGAGTCACAGGCCAGCCAATGTGTGACTCCCCAGCCATGGGATGCCCCAGCCCAGACTTGCTCTGGCCTCGCCAAGGCTTTAGAGCCTGTCCTTCCCCACCGGGGCCATGGGAGGGACCTTCCGCTCCCCACAGTCACAGACATTAGGCCGGAAGGGACCGCTGGGCTCCTCTAGTCCCAGCTCCTGCAGACACCATGCTAAAGCCCCTCCCTTTTACCTTTATTCTTAAGGTAAAAGCACAGTGGAGAAACCGTAAATAAAAACAATAAACAGATGTAAACAGATGCTAAGCATACCACTGGTCACCCATTGGTAGAGTCGTTCCTTGGGTACGGCGAATTGGGGCAACTGCCCTGGGCCCTGCACTTTGGGGGACCCCGCGGGCGGGGAGGTGAGGCAGAAGGCAGGTGGGCAAGCAGGGTGAGGAGGCAAAGAGGGAGGCGAGTGGCAGGTGGGTTGGGGGGTGAGGATGAGCCCCCTACCAGATCCTCCCACTCCCCCCAGTGTGTCCTGCCTGTAGGCAGGCCCCACCAATCACCACTTCCCCCTCCCAGCACCTACCACAGATCAGATGTGTCACAGGATCAGGAGGTACTGGGGGGGAGGGGGAAGGAGTGAGGGTGCAGCGTTTGTGGGCTGAACTGGGTGGGGAAGAGGCAGGGCAGGAAGAGGCAGGAAGGTATGGGGCTTTGGGGAAAGGGTTGGAATGGGGGCAGGGCCTGGGCAGAGCCTGGGGGAGCACCCCCCAGCAGATAGGCACTGTGTTTCTTATGTCCTGGGCCCTGCACACCCCTAGGGACAGCCCTGCCCATTAGCCTGATGGGGCCCTAGTTGGTCAAAGTCTTGCTAGCCCTTCCAAAAGGGTCTCCCCTGCACTCTTGGACAGAAGGTCCGGTTTGTTTCCTGTGTCAGAAAGAAGGCCCCTTGTCAGTTCAAGCTAATCCTTTTTTACCCAAAGCCCTTTCTTTCATAGAATCATAGAATCTCAGGGTTGGAAGGGACCCCTGAAGGTCATCTAGTCCAACCCCCTGCTCGAAGCAGGACCAATTCCCAGTTAAATCATCCCAGCCAGGGCTTTGTCAAGCCTGACCTTAAAAACCTCTAAGGAAGGAGATTCTACCACCTCCCTAGGTAACGCATTCCAGTGTTTCACCACCCTCTTAGTGAAAAAGTTTTTCCTAATATCCAATCTAAACCTCCCCCACTGCAACTTGAGACCATTACTCCTCGTTCTGTCATCTGCTGCCATTGAGAACAGTCTAGAGCCATCCTCTTTGGAACCCCCTTTCAGGTAGTTGAAAGCAGCTATCAAATCCCCCCTCATTCTTCTCTTCTGCAGGCTAAACAATCCCAGCTCCCTCAGCCTCTCCTCATAAGTCATGTGTTCTAGACCCCTAATCATTTTTGTTGCCCTTCGCTGGACTCTCTCCAATTTATCCACATCCTTCTTGTAGTGTGGGGCCCAAAACTGGTCACAGTACTCCAGACGAGGCCTCACCAATGTCGAATAGAGGGGAACGATCACGTCCCTCGATCTGCTCGCTATGCCCCTACTTATACATCCCAAAATGCCATTGGCCTTCTTGGCAACAAGGGCACACTGCTGACTCACATCCAGCTTCTCGTCCACTGTCACCCCTAGGTCCTTTTCCGCAGAACTGCTGCCTAGCCATTCGGTCCCTAGTCTGTAGCGGTGCATTGGATTCTTCCATCCTAAGTGCAGGACCCTGCACTTATCCTTATTGAACCTCATCAGATTTCTCTTGGCCCAATCCTCCAATTTTCCCTCCTAGTCTCCCTCAAACACAGTTTCAACCATCTTATGCAACCTACTCCAGGGGGTGGAATATCTGTTTCCAGTCTCAGGGGTGATCACTCCTATTCCTTTAGTTCCTGCAGGAATTGCCGTACCCCTCCCCCATAGAGTAGAACACAATCACATGTAAACTATTTCCCCCTTTCATTTTTCCTGATTTCTCCCCCCGCCCAAAACTGAGAGGGTTCTGCCCCGTGACATCTGGAGCATTCCCTGAAATGTTGGAATTGATTGGTGCAATACAATGTGCCCCTGTGTCCACACCCTAAATGCTCCAGCCAGTGGGGTGGCATAACTGACCATGCCTGGCACAGACCAAGAGGAAAGATGCTTACTGAGTGGCTGAGCCAGCCAGACCAGCCTGGCTGATGTCACAGGGAGGGAAGAGAGAGTGGAGCAGCTGGGCGCTGTGTGCACAGCTGTCCTGGACTGTGATGTCCCATTATTACAACAGGTCTGGGGTTAGTAACTGCTGCAGAGAAGGGACAGAGATTGGCAAAATTTAAAAGTAACAAACTCAGAGGAGCCTGACATTCTCCAGTCTCTGAAGATGTGATTCTTCCTCCTGCCCTGGCCCTCCCTGCTGCTAGAACAGGTTTATCAGCAGCCAGCTAAGGTTCTCTCTTGTCTTTTCCCCACTCCTCTCTTTTTTTGTCTCTTTTGACATTTTCTGTATTTTCACAGGGTTTGCTTTCTATTTTCTATTCACAAGCCTGTTTACTCTCCCCCACGTGGTTCCCCCACCCTACAGCCCTTCCCACACACACCCCATCCAGTCTCACCTCTAAAATGTGTTCTTTCTATTTGCTCCCCATTAAGTCTGCTGCAGATGGTCTAATAGCACAACAATTTCACAGTTAATGATAGGAAGGATTGTACCTGCCTAGGGTGGGAGATTCAAAAGTGCCTCCGTGACTGTGAAGTTCATGACCCATGGAAAGTCACCTACCCCTGGTTATTACAGACTCTGAAACTTTCCTAAATTACCTCCTACCCACTGTGCAGCATGTACATGACACACAATGCTAGGAGTTGAAGCTTTTGTCAGCATAAATTTACAAAGGAAAACATTAACTCCTCCTTTTTCTTTTTGGAATAATGTGGCCAAATCAAACTCAGGTGCATAAAAAAAAAATCTTTGTAGGTTCATAAATTTTAAGGTGCCTAAAGACCAGCCTGATTAGCTAGTCTGACCTCCTGCTTAACAGATTTACGCTCAGGAATTCCTGCATCCAGCCAATAAGTTGTAACAGAGCTAGAACAGATCTTTTAGAGAGCCATCCAGTCGCCATATAGAGACACTTAGATATGTGCTGGATTCTCCATCATGTGAAAAGTTGTTCCAGGAATTAATTATCTCCACTGTTACAAGTCTACATTTAAGTTCCAGTCTACATTTGTCTAGCTTCAGCTTCCAGCCATTGCAGCTGGTTCTGCCTTAGTCTGCTAGTATTAATCCACGACACCATCATGGGTTCTTTCTCATTCCGCTCATGTCTGTGCATACATGCACATGTACAGTTAAGGGCATTAGTGTATAACACTGTGGGAACATCACTGTTTACTTGTGCTGAGTGGGGGTGTATTTTTGCACATGAAGAAGTAAAAATTATTCTTGCAAGTGGAAAGAGAGCAGGAGTGAGAAAGAGAGAAACAATTAACTCGAGTCCCAGAAAAGTTTGGCCAAAGGATTTGGCCCTGG
Source organism: Lepidochelys kempii (assembly GCF_965140285.1). NCBI lineage: Eukaryota > Metazoa > Chordata > Testudines > Cheloniidae > Lepidochelys > Lepidochelys kempii. Next base: position 10,317,040 of record NC_136402.1, read on the forward strand.
GACTGTTTCCTTGAACCAAGTGGGGCTGCTTTCTAGGCATTACTGCCCATCAGAATGACTGCTGTGTGATCCAGGTGAATGGAGTGGGAGGTGGACTCTGCAATCACTCACCCTTGGGTGAGCAGATGTTCCACTGGCCGTCATTGTCATAGTTGGTGGTGGTCATGCACCAGAGCCACTTGTCTTGGCTTCCCTCTCTAGTGCATGAAGAGTATGATTTCCCCTTGTAAATAAAGGAGAAGGAGCAGGTCGGAGAGCCTGAGTCTGAAAGTGAAACACAGAGAAATCAAAGACAGACAAATTACAACCACAAGTGGCATAAAGCAGTGTTGCCTTATTGGAATCAATAGGCCAGATCCTCAGATAGTGTAAAACAGCCACAGATAAAGTGAAACCCATGGAGTTATGCCAATTTACACCAGCTCAGGAGGGGAAGAGTAGGTAAATCTACAGTCAGCAACACAGGCACTTACAGGAAGTTCTTCATTCTGATTTCAGAATTGGTCTAATCCCCAAATTCATCCTAGTCCTTTTTAGAAACTGGCTCTGATAGGGTGTTTTTTTGTTTGTTTGTTTTTTATATTGCAAATGATTTACACCAGAAATGCCGTGGGATTTAGCTGCATCTTGGAACAAGGAATCAGATCTCAACCTCAGTTACTCCAGAGTCCATTTGGAGTGACCACAACAATTGTGATAGGAGTCCACCCAAATTCTGATCCCAACTAAGATCCGGATCCTATTGTTTCAGGTATTGCACAGACCCCGAATGAGATCAAGGATATGTGCAAAATGCTGCACAAACACATTGCAAAAGACAGTTGATGCTTCAGAGAGCTCAAAAATCGATGAAGCAAAGGGTGGGAAGGGAAACTGAGGCACAGAGAGAGGCTGTGACTTACCTAGCATTACAAAGGAAGTCACTCACTGAGTCAGAAATAAACCCCAGGTGTCCTAACTTCAAGACCAGAGCCCTGGTCACTGAAGAGCAAAGAGACAAATACTTTCAGTCTCTTTATAGCTTTAAAGGGTTTAATTTTCATTTTTCCTTCTTGATTCTGTTTTCTCTCTCCTTTATGTTTCTCGCTAAACCTCTACCCCAGTGGTCACCAGCCCCGCTGTGCCGCAGGAGATCGCAATTGTAACCCTTCTGCCCGTCAGAGTTGGCAGCAACAAGGGCCGGGTTCAATATCTAGGGGTTCCATTCCAATAACACAATGCAAACCGGCTCGAGCCCCCACCCAGTGACCTGGGAAAAATATATACCACCCCCGCTGGGCGCCTCCAAGAGGCAATACTTCCCCTCTCGCAAGCACAGAGTCTGAGTGTAGCAAAAGTCTTTTAATAACAGAGAGAAACAATGTGGCATTATGTTGGGGAAACACCACCAACCGGATTCATAACACAACCCATGAGCAAAAACAACCCCACCCCAGGCAAATTGGGGCATGCCCTTTTCCCTTTGGTTCTTGAGTCCAGCAACCCCAAAAGTCCAATGCCCCAAAAGTCTCTGTCCCTGGTCAGGGCAGCCCCAGAGTTCGAAAGTTTATCAGCGGAGCTTTACCGCCCAACCTGGGTGGAAATGGGACGGGGGTAAGAGGCACCTTACGTGATCTGAAGCTGACCGCCCCATAGCTCCATAGCGGCGCTCCGCTCCGCCAGCCGCCCCACAAAACTCCTTCGCGCAGCTGCGCTCCGCTCCACCAGCCGCCCCACGAACTCCTTCGCTCAGCTGCGCTCCGCTCCACCAGCCGCCCCACGAACTCCTTCGCTCAGCTGCGCTCCGCTCCGCCAGCCGCCCCACGAACTCCTTCACTCAGCTCCACGGCCCACAAGCAGCTCCTGCCATCCACACACTGCTCCGCGTCGAACTGCTTCACCAGCCGTCCCGCAAACTGCTCCACAATATATCTTCAGGCTCCCCCACTACTTAACACAACACTCAGTGATTTCAGCTCTTAGGTGAATTCAGCTTATAGTAGGGGAGCCCCAGTGCTGGTGCACTGTCAGCCCAAAGTGAGCTCAGCAGCCTATAACTAGACTTCTAATGAAATCAAAATTAGCTCTGATATTCCACAGTGGAGAGAGGAGGAAGTACAATCAGCATGTAAGGCCCTCACCAAGGGGCCCATGCCACCAAGTATTAATACTTGTCCCCAGCCTCTCTCCATTCACACAGTTTTGGAACCCATGACCCTTGCCTAGCGAGTGCTACTTAGATGATGGTGAATCCCTCCATCGTAACAAAAGGCCACGTACAGTTCCAAGCACAGTTCCCATAATCAGGGTAATAACAATTTATTCTTCCTGCCCCAATAACAGAGACACTGGGGATCCCACAGCGGCCAAAGTGACCATTTGGGCAGCTATGGTCTCATTCTAGGCGTGGTGGGTGTGCCTATGCAAATGAGATCTGCCCCTGAAGTTCTTTTCCACAACTTGCCACACCTCACCACCAGATGTCAGGGTGGAGCTCATCCTGACACTGCTTACACAATCAACTGGGAGATCCTCTAGGATCAACCAGTTGATCATGATCGATCGGTTGGTGACCACTAGTCTAGATAATATTTAGTCCTTCCTCGGTGCAGAGGACTGGATTAGTTGACCTATTAAGGTCCCTTCCAGTTCCACATTTCCATGATTTCTATGAATGGTGGTGTTAGGATCCAACAGGCTGTGGAATCCAGTAGAGCTAGGCCTTTGGGGGATTCTGTTCTGACTTTAACATGACAGTTAAAAGCATGAATTTGGTGCTATTCCAATGAATGTGTGTTTTAGGGTCCAAACTGTCTGTAAAATCTACTAGAACTTGGTCCTTTTGTGGTGAAATCTTTGTGTTTAACCTGCTCTATAGCACTTGCCAAGTAACAGCCATGAAAACAACACTGTTTGACCAAGTGGATGTCTCAGGGTCCAACAGATCTGGGCTTTTTTTGTTCCAATTTCTGTTCTCAATGTGCTCTGCAGTGATCTACTGGTGGGTGTGTCATATGAATATCTAGAATACTTCATTATGAAATACATAACACTGGCCCTAGCTCACTGCATGCTTAAGTTGGTGTCTGTAAGAGGGTCAGCACCCACTTCTCACAAGTGCCCCCTTCCCTGGCTGATAGTGCCTGCAATCACAGGTCTTCAGCAAATCACTCCAAGCCACATTCACTGACCCCTGCTTCTGGGGTCTACAGGCTCAGATTCATTTCCCAACCCTGGTAGGGGCTGTAGCACTAGGGCTTCTTCTCAGAGGCCCTGCCTTCTTAAACAACCCATCTCAGTACCCACAGCTGGTGTCCTTTCAGCAGTCCTCCCTGAGCTCAGTCTGCAACCAAATCAGCAGGGCCAGGTTCTGGGCTCAGAACCCCAGGCTCAGCCTGCCCCCACTGACCTGTCCACAGTCCTGCCAGGCACTTGGTCCTCCCTCTTCAAGCTTCACAGAATATCAGGGTTGGAAGGGACCTCAGGAGGTCATCTAGTCCAACTCCCTGCTTGGAGCAGGACCAATCCCCAATTTTTGCCCCAATCCCTAAATGGCTCCCTCAAGGATTGAACTCACAACCCTGGGTTTAGCAGGCCAAAGCTCAAACCACTGAGCTATCCCTCCCCCAGGCAGGAACCAGACTCTCTGCTCTGCTGCTTGCCTTTTATATGGCTTTTCTGGCACCTGATTGGTCACTCCAGCAGCCCCTCAGCTTGTTGCTCCTCTGCAGCCACTGTAGTTCTCTGCAACTCTATTCTGGAGTGCAGAGCTGCAAAGCCGTGAGGCCTCCAGCAGTGGGGCCCTGGACCTAGTCCACCCCATCACAGAGTCCAACATGCCATTAAGTACAATGGAAGCAGTCATAAGCCAAGTGCTGCCTTGAACCTGAGACATAACCCTTCATCTAACCCCAGACCTGTTGTAATAATGGAACACCGCAGTCCAGGACAACTGCACCTGTATTCCCCTCTATGGTGTCATGAAGGATCCTGGCTCCTCAGCCATCACCATAATTAGACTGAGACTCTTGTCTCTCTATGTTGATCCAGGGTGTTATCCAGACCAGTGAGAGGCTCTGTCATCACCTGACCTGTAACCTGGGGTTCCTGTAATGCTTTGCTGCTGTAGCTCGCAACCTGGATCACTCACAAACAGCCACCAACATGCAGGTGCCCCTGAGTATCTGTATGTAACTGCCGGATGCTAGCCACACACTGCTTACAATCTGGCTCTCACCAGCCTCAGTGACTACTGCAGGGTGAACCCAACGCAAGCCCAGTCATGTATTTACCCCCACAACGTGGGTTTGCATTGTCCAGCCCTCTCCTAGACAGTCCAGATGTACCAAGTCCATAAGAACATAAGAACAGACATACTGGGTCAGACCAAAGGTCCATCTAGTCCAGTATCCTGTCTTCCAACAGTGACCAGTGCCCGGTATCCCAGAGGGAATGAACCCAGAGACTACGTGATGCTTGGGATGAGTTGTTGTCTGGTAGTTTGCTTGTTGTGTGCTTCCTGGATTGAAGTTCTAGTGTGGACTCTTTTGGGGGCAGCAAATGGCAGTTTTGCAAGGGCATGTGACAGTCAGACACATCTAACAAAGTTACTGTAAACACAGACCAATAGCCCCCCCAAAGCCCCCCTCCCCCCCAAAGAACTAACAAACAAAATATCCTGCAGGAATCAAAATAATGCAGGCAGAAATCCAGCAGTAGAGAGGGGACTATGCAGTTTTTTGCACTGAATGCAGCATGTACAATGACCTGCCTAGTGGGCAGATGGCATACGCGTGCACTCAGTGCAAGCAACTCATGGCCCTCAAAAAACCAAGTGTCAGCTCTTGAGGCAAGAGTGGCTGAACTGGGGGAGCTAAGGGAAAGAGAGAAAGAGGTACATGGAGGAGACTTTCTGGCACACAATAATGTGGTCCTCTCTCAGTCTGAAACCCTATTTGCTGTTGAGGAGGATGAAAGTCTCAGGGAAGGAGAATATCAAGCTGGAGCTGAGGGAAAGAATCCCTTAGTTGAGACCCTCCTTCCAGATCTCAGGATGTCCTCCCACAATAAAGATACCCCTCCGAGGAAAGGGACCCTAGTTATTAGGAAGAGACAGGCAAAAGTAATGGGGGATTTGATTATTAGAAATACAGATAGCTGGGTTTGTGACAACCTAGAGAATCGCATGGTGAATTATGGGCCAAATGTGAAGGTTTTGGATGTACAAGACATCCAGGTAGAATTATCTGCAGTGCTGAGGAGGAGCTGGTGATGGTACAGGTAACAACAATGACAAAATTAAATACATCATAAGCAGAAGTCTGCCAAATAAGCAGTGGGAACACTGAATGATTGAGGTGCTAAAGGAGCACTCAAGGAACACAAGGCCATTGTGGAGAAGCTAAATGAATTCTTTGCATCAGTCTTCACTGATAACTAATAACAATGAAAGTTGGTAGAAGGGGTAGGAAAAGGAGACAAAGACTGGATTAGTCCAAACAGAAATAGCTATTGATGCCACCAAACGTCTGTGTTAGCGTTGTGACTGATAAATAAGGGAAGGGTAGGGACTGGAAATCAATGGACCAAAGTTCGTGTGTCAGAAATTAGGCCTAATTGGTGAATGAAACAATGACTGAATGGGCTTGTAACAAAGGACAATATCCTGGATAAACCTTACTGAAGTAAGTTAAAAGAAAAGGAGTACTTGTGGCACCTTAGAGACTAACCAATTTATTTGAGCATGAGCTTTCGTGAGCTACAGCTCACTTCATCGGATGCATACCGTGGAAACTACAGCAGACTTTATATACACACAGAGATCATGGATGAGCTATTACCAGCAGGAGAGCATCGGATGCATACCATGGAAACTGCAGCAGACTTTATATACACACAGAGATCATGGATGAGCTATTACCAGCAGGAGAGCACTTACTCTCCTGCTGGTAATAGCTCATCCATGATCTCTGTGTGTATATAAAGTCTGCTGCAGTTTCCACGGTATGCATCCGATGAAGTGAGCTGTAGCTCACGAAAGCTCATGATCAGATAAATTGGTTAGTCTCTAAGGTGCCACAAGTACTCCTTTTCTTTTTGCAAATACAGACTAACACGGCTGTTACTCTGAAACCTGAAGTAAGTTAAACCTTATTGAATTAATTTTAATACCTTTGTGGTCCATTGTATTCCAAATGCAATTGTTTCATGTGTTGTAGAATTACATGTAACTTTTCTAGGAGATGTGACTAATGTAAACCTTGGGAAATGTTAAGCACTTCAAAGAACTGGCTGGGATAATACGTGTGAAGTGTGTTTCCTAGCAGGCACACGGGAGGCCTTTTGAAGCTATGCCCTGAGGAGAAAAGCCCACTATCTGCTGATTAGCTGCACCTGGAAACCCCATATCCAACTATCCAACTGAACTGTAGAAAGGGTGGTCTAAACTTTTCATGAGTGTGCTAGTTCTGAGCTGAGGCTGTTAGGAACTTGTGACCACAGAAGCAATTCCTTGGTGGTGTTTGAAGGACTAATCACCTGCCAGAGCCCACGCTGCAGTTGGGGCGATCTCAGGTAAGATTACTAGCATGCATGTAGGTTCTGTTACTGTTTTAACATGCTTTCTCTGTAATGCTTTTACCCTGTGAGTTAATGTGCTTGCTTAGAAAGAGCTGGGTGCTAACTTATCAGTGTGCAATGACACTGCTGTTAGTCACTGAAGAGAAGGCAAAAAGCAGCAAAGGCAGCCTGGAAACACCCCAGTCAGGAGGGAGGGAGACAAAGGTCTCTACCCAAGAGAGATGACAGCTGGGGAGCTGGGAACCTAGACTGGGTGCCCTTGCTGGACAACAGAGAGGGGAATACAGGTGCAGTTGCCCTGAATTTTGACAGGGCTATTTTGCCCGCTACCTCTGCCTGTTTGGAGCTTTAAAAAGGGAGATTTGGGGGACCAAATTGGCCGAGCAGACCCCTGGGATTCCCTGGGGAGAGGTTGACAGCTATTGCTTCACTCCAGAGACTCTGACTTCAGAGGTGGGACTCATTCACTGGGATGTCCAGGCCAGCACACCAGTGAGGAAAACCGTCCTCAAAGCTGGATCATAAAGACCCCAGCTGCATGCACATGAGATCCTCCCCGGTCTTCCCTTCCCTCCTGTGCTCCTTTGCAGCCCTCGCTATCTTCGTCCCATCCTACCCCCCTCTCTCTGTTCTTTTCCTGAGCCATTTTGCAAGAGTCACATTTCTAGATTTCAAGGCCAGCAGGGACTCTTGTGACCATCCAGTCTGACCTTCTACATAGCACAGGCCGGAGACCCTCCCCCGGCAAGCCCTGCATCTAACCCCTAGCTTGTGGCTGGACTGGAGCATGTCATAGAAAGACATCCAAAATTATCCAGTCCCCTGAAGGAAGCCCCCCTTCTTGTGTCTCTGCACGGCCCTTCCTCAGCCTCCTCCCGCCTGGGATCCTCCGTCACCTGTGTGACCCCAAACTGATACTGGCCATTCCAGGCCTGACAGACCCCAAACAGCCAATCCCATCCCCCCAGCTCCCAAACAGCCAATCACATTCTGGCCATCCCCACAGCTCGGAGAATGGAGGGATGCACGCCCCCAGTGGGGGGCAGTAAGCAGAGCTAGGCAATGTGGGGCCGAGCCCCTCCCCTGCATGCAGCACAGGAGCAGCTCGGCCAGTGGGTGGCACTGCAAAACCACGCAAGGGCTCCTGCTCCCCATGCTGGCTCCTCTCCATTCCCCGTCTCCACAGGCTCCAGCTCTGTCCTAGGCCACCCCACTCCAGTTACCATCTCCCTTGGTGGAGGGAGCCCACCCACCATCACTGCCAGGAGTGGGGGCTGCCCAGAATGGGGCTGGCTCCCAGGTCCCAACACTCAGCCAGTGGGGTGGCGTAACTGGAGCGGAGGGGCGGGGAGAAGCCGGAGCCTGTGTTGATGGGGTAGCGGAGCCTGGGGAGCCCTACGAGGCAGTAGCTTTGCAAGCAGCCTGCAGCCCTTGGTGGCCTGGCTCACACACACACTGTGAGCTCTAAGCAGTGTGGCACTGGCCAGGGTCACCAAGCCTGGCACAGACCAGGAGGAAAGTTGCTCATTGAGGGGCTGAGCCAGCCAGACCAGCCTGGCTGATGTCACAAGGAGGGAAGAGAGAGAGTGGAGCAGCTCCCCCAGGGTGGGGCTTGGGATAGCCAGATTCAGGTCTCGGTTGGGCTCCCTCTCCCACCCCAACTCCTGGGTTATATGAAGGAGCCAGCTGGTTTGCAGGGACCAAAGGTCAGTGTGGATTTCCCCTTCTCTGCCTCATGGGAAGCACCCCATCTCCCATCTCTGTCCCAGCCAACGCTGTGGGTCCCTCTGTCCCATCCCCCAGACTTTCCCCCTCCGTATAGTAACCAGCCCCAGATGTTCAGTCCCCCCACAGAGGAGCCCCCTCCCCCAGATGTAACCATCCTCACCCTCGGGCCCTGACCCTTCAGCTCTGCTGGAGACTTTTGCAGATGGATCTCGGCACTGGAGGGGAGAGGGGGTGCACTGTTCACTGTCTCCAGGGGGCACCCACGGCTCTATCCAAAGGCAGGGCACATTCTCGTGGGGCCCCAGTCCAGCCCTCATGCACCCAGCACTGTGCCAGTGACCCTGCTACGCACTGAGCCCTGACTTCCATGCAGCCGCCCATGGCCTGTCCCTGTGCTGTGACAGTTTGTGCAGACTCAGGGGATGAGGGTGAGGGGTTCACATGGCTCCCCCCAGCCCCAGGCACCTGACCATTTACCAGCCTCCTGACTCCCTGCCATTGTGCTGCCCATCCCCCAGCCTGCTCCCGTCCCTGGACTCCCTGCGTAGCTCTGTGTCCTCTGCACCAGTCTCCCCTTCCCCCACTCACCCTGCTCCCAGAGGGGGCATAAATGTGTGAAACACCCACCTCAGGACGAGCCCAAGCCGTATCTCCCTGCTGCCAGGGGGAGAGTCACCGCTGGGGGCTCCTCTTTGGCCCTGTCCACACCAGGCCAGTAGCTGCAGTTGGAGGCTCGCAGGCTAAGACGTTAACTAGCCCGGCTGTAAACCCTCGTGCAGGCTGAGCAGAGCCCTTTAAATGCGTGTGAGCTGGGTGTGGCCAGGCCCAGGGGAAGCACACACGGTGCAGGCTGAGTTGTCAGGGCGCTGTCTGCACCAGGCTTTGGAACAGGCTTGGTGGGGGTCAGAGCGAACACCTCTGAACAGCCGCATGTCCTGGCAGCCGCACGCCTCGGCTACACATTCAGACACCGTCTCCATTCAGATTGGGGGTAAAGCTCATATTAGGCCTTGTCCCCATGGGAACCTTCTCAGTTCTTGTCAGCTGCTTCCTGTGCAGGGGCTAGACCATATCAGCAGTGAGGACCTTGGTAGCCAAACCCAGCACCCGCCTCCATCAGCTCTCGGTTCAGTTTCGGCTGCTCTCTTGGGACAGGAGACCAATGAATTACTAAACATGTTTACCAATGAAATATGCTAGGCAGACAGTGATCACGTAGGCATCAAATGCTTCCCTGTTCCGCTGAGATCACCAAGGAGGGGCATAGACCAAACATCCACCCTGAGCACCTTCAGGAGCTAGCCAGAGACTGAGCCACGTGACGCTCGATTTGCAAGGAGGCCGCGTCCTTTCGGGACTTGCCGAGATGACAACATGGGAACGTGGCTTGGGCATAAGCTCAGGTGTGAATGGACCCGCTCTATGGGTGAGGCCAGTGCAGTGATGCCCCTTCCCTGGGCAGACAAGGGCTGTGTCTACACCACAACCGCAGCAGGGCCACAGCCCAGCGCTGCGGCTTCGCCGCTGTGGTGTCGTGATGCAGACGCTGCAGCACTGGAAGGGGCTTTGCCATCACCGTAGTTAATCCACCCTCCAAGCTAGGTCGACCTAAGCTATAAGTGTCAACCAGACCAAGCCTGAGCCTCCTTCAACTGGAATAAGGGCACCCACACAGCCCTCAGCATCGCTTTAACTGCATGGAATGATCTTCGCACACTCAGTCCAACCCGTGCGCCCGTCCCGTGTCCACCAGGCCTCCATGGATCAGTTCTGCTGACTCCCGGTGAACCAGCTCCGGGGACAGTCCCTGCACCCCATGTGTCCCAGAACCAGCTGTTCCAAGAGGGGTTTGTTTGCTCAGCATGTTCCAGGAACACGTATTTCACAATCCAATGATATAAATAAAGCCACAGCGCAGGGCACAAGGGTCACTTCTCTGTGGGCTCAGTTGCACACACCCACTGGGTCACTGCAGGGGGGCGTGGAGGGAGGGGTCTCTGCAGTGAGAGGCCTGTCACATCCCCTGTCCCCTTGGATCCCTGCCTCCTTGGGTGCCTGCCCCATCTCCCCAGCCTCCCAGCCTGTGACCGTCACAAGCAGGGGCGGTGAGTTATATCTCCACGTGGTGCCTTAGCACCAGCAATATTCAGAGCCCAGGGGCCCAGCTCCACCAATATTTGGGGCCGAGTGTCCCCCCCGAGTGTCCCCCAGCCCTCTCTTGCTGCCCCCGGCCCCCCGCGCACCCTGCCTGGGGCCCTGGAGCAGAGCATCCCTGCCCCTGCCTCTGCCTCTTCCAAGCAGCTCCATGGTCCTCGTGCCCCCCAACTCCACTGCCAGGGCAGACTGACTGAGCCTGCCCTTCCACCTCAGACCTTTCCGGCGGGACCCTCCACCAGCACAGCCCCCCCGCCCCCCGCAGTCACTGCTTCTTTCCCAGGCTGGGCAAGGAGGCAGCCCCATCCCTCACCCCCAGTGAGGCTACAGTCAGGGGCAACAGCAGGGGAGGAGGCGCACGCAGCACCCACCGGCACCCACCGCGTTGGAGGCGAGGGAGATTCCTGGACCTGAGGGGCCCTAGAACACATGCAGTGACAGTGGTGGGGGTGAGTGTGCTGATGGGGGGGTGGGAAAGGGGGACTCCTCCCCCAGAGCTCGCTGTTGCTAGCAGGGAAAGGGCTGGGGGGAGTCCTCCTCTCTGGCCCCTGTCCCAGAGCAGCCTGCCTGCACCCCAAACTCATCCCCAGCCCTGCCCCACCCCAGAGCCCACACCCCCAGCCAGAGCTTTCACCTCCCCACCTCACCCTTAACCCTCGCCCTGAGCCCCTCCAACACCCCAAACACCTTATTCCCAGTCCCAGCCAGAGCCCTCATCCCCCCACACCCCAACCCTCTGCCCCAGTCCTGAGCCCCCTCCAACACCACAAACCCCTCATCTCCAGCCCTAGACAGAGCCCTCATTCCCCTGCACTCCAACCCTCTGCCCCAGCCCTGAGCCTCTCTAACCCCCCAAACCCACCAGCCCCAGACAGAGCCCTCACCCCCCTCACTCCTACTCTCACCCTGAGCCCCTCCCACACCCCAAACCCCTCATTCCCAGCCCCAGCAGAGCCCTCACCCCCTATACCCCTACTCTTGCCCTGAGCCTCTCCCATACCCCAAACCCCTCATCTGCAGCCACACCCCACAGCCCTCACCCTGTACCCTCTCCCTCTGCACCCCCTCCCATCCCCAAACTCCCTCCCAGAACCTGCACCCCCTCCCTCCGCACCCCCACCCATCCCCAAAGTCCCTCCCAGAGCCTGCACCCCAATCCCCTTCCCCAGCCTAGGGCCTGCACCCCAGACCTCCTCCCCCACCCAAACTCCCTCCCAGAGCCTTGGGCAGGTGGGGGGCGGAGTTTGGGCGGGGGCGGGTTCTGGGCACCACCAAAATTTCTACAAACCTGCCACCCCTGGCACACTGAGCTCAGCCTGCCGCTCTCACAAGGACAATTGCCTGTCCTAACGCCTGGCCACGCTGCCCCACAAGGACTGTGCTATGAACATGGGGTTTCGCGGGTGCCTCCTGCTCCCAGATGGGCACCCCTTTGGCAGGAGCTCAGCTGCCTGTGCTGGAGCTGGGAACATAAGGATCCCCATCCTTCTGGCCTGGTTTTGGGGTGAGTGACCTTTTCCCTTTGCTCTGGCTTTGAATAGCCCTGGGGGCAACCTGTGATTCTCCAGCCCCACCCATCAGACGTGGCTTAACTGTGTCCTGGGAGCCAGAACTCTTGGGGTCTATTCTGCCTTGGGAAGTGGAATGGGGTCTAGTGGATAGAGCAGAGGGGCTGGAAGCCAGGACTTCTGGGGTTTATTACTGCCTTGGGAAGGAGAGTGGGGTCTAGTGGATAGAGCAGAGGGGCTGGAAGCCAGGACTTCTGGGGTTTATTACTGCCTTGGGAAGGAGAGTGGGGTCTAGTGGATAGAGCAGGAGGTGATACCAGGATCTATCTAGCTGCATGTATGATTTTACAATACAATTAGTTTAACTTTTGTTAAGTGTTAAAAGAGTAAAAAGAAATTGCCATGTCTCTGAGTCCTGGAGGTGTTTCCCAGATGCCCTGGGCTGGTCTCTTTAGGAACACGGGACACAGGATGCGTCATATAATCGTAGTCACATACTTATCAAGCGCCATCTTCACGTGAGTTAGCACATTGTCCCCTTACCCATTAGGAGGTTGTTTCTGAACCTTCTTCTCATTTCCAGCCTAACATGACTCCTGGCCCGTTTATCCCCACTTGTTCTTGTGCCACCAATTTCCTTTGGCTTTATTTAGAGTTAATCCTGCTTTGAGCAGGGGGTTGGACTAGATGACCTTCTGAGGTCTCTTCCAACCCTGATATTCTATGATTCTGTGAGTGTTTGATACTTCATTTCTTAATTATTATTTATTATGCAAACACAAGAATTCATGTTACAGCAGCACTGTATGCCAAACTCAAGGCCCTGTGGTGCTGGGCTCTGCACTGGCAGGACAACAGGCAGTCTGTGTGCTCGAGAGCTCAGTTTAAATGAGAGGGGGATAGGGACACAGAGGGAATGTGATAGCAGGGGTTGGGAATGGACCCTGGTCTCATCACTCCCAGCCCAGTGCCCCTCCCTGGTTGTGTCGCAACACACAACCAGAGACAGCCATTATCCTGCTGGCCTCACAGTCAGTCATGAAATGTACTGTTCCTAGATACAGCCCTTCTCAGACTCAGGTAGGCACTTTCAGAGCCTGTGAGACAAGGACAAGTTAATATTACAAATCTCAGCTCCCTCTCAGCATCCACCAGCATTTCCAGAGGGCCAGCAACCAACTTTGTAAGCCCAAATAAAGAGACAATGGCTCTGTTGCTGGACACTGAAAGAAGAGCTCATCACTGAGAAAGGTTGCAGATGACACAATTGTGGGAGTGTAAATAATGAAGAGGACAGGTCATTGATTGAGTGATCTGAGCACTTTGTAAACTGGGTGCAAGCGAACAATATGCATTTTAACAGAGCTACATGCAAATGTATATATCTTGGGACCAACAACATTGGCCATACTTACATGTTGAACTCTCTCCTGGGAAGCAATGACTCTGAAAAGGTTTGGGGTCACGGTGGATGAACGTGAGCTCCCAGTGTGACACTATGGCCAAAAGATCTGCTGTGATCATAGGATGCATGACCAAGAGAATTTCTAGTACGAGTAGATAGTTTATTTTACCTCCGCATTGGGCACTGGTGTGACCGATGCTGGAATCCAGTGTCCAGTTCTGGTGTCCCTAATTCAAGAAAGAGGCTGAAGAATTGGAGAGGGCTGAGAGAAGAGCCATGGGAATGAGGAAAGGATTAGAAAACCTGCTTTATAATGATGGACTCAAAGAGCTAGATCTTAACAAAGAGAAGGTTAAGGAGTGACTTGATCACAGTCCGTAAGTATCTACTCATGGAACAAGTATTTCATAATGGGTTCTTCAATCTAGCAGAGAAAGGGAGAACAGGATCCAACACCTGGAAGTTGAAGCTAGACAAATTCACGCTGGAAATGACTCATTTATCAAGGGTCGTGGTGGATTCTCCATCACTGTCAGCTTTTAACTCAAGATTGGATGTTTTTCTAAACAGTCTGCTCTAGGAGTTATTTCAGGGCAGGTCTCTGGCCTGTGCTATACAGGACTCAGACTAGATGATCACAGTGGTCCCTTTTGACCTAGGAATCTATGAATCTGTAAAAATTACTGAGTCAGACTAAAACTTTCTACCATCCTATCAAACTGTGCTGGGTGTGCGGGACTGGAGGTTTTGTGAAGCCCCTGGAATCTCACAAAGCTGCTGAAACACTTTGCATTCAAAGTTTCTCCCTTGATTTGAGACGAGTGCCGTTGCGACCGCACTAGGATTCCAAGTCTGGTAAAGAATTCATTCACTAGACTGAACGTAGTACATTGGTTCATTACATACTTATTAGCCATGATGGATCATAGAATCATAGAAGATTAGGGTTGTAAGAGACTTTAGGCGGCCATCTAGTCCAATCCTCTGCTCAAAGCAGGACTAACACCAACCAAATCATCCCAGCCAGGGCTTTGTCAAGCCGGGCCTTAAAACCCTCTAAGGAAGGAGATTCCACCACCTCCCTAGGTAACCCATTCCGGTGCTTCACCACCCTCCTAGTGAAATATTTTTTCCTAATATCCAACCTAGACCTCCCCCACTGCAACTTGAGACCATTGCTCCTTGTTCTGTCATCTGCTACCTCTGAGAACAGCCACGCTCCATCCTCTTTGGAACCCTGCTTCAGGTACTTGAAGGCTGCTATCAAATCCCCCCTCACTCTTCTCTTCTGTAGACTAAATAAGCCCAGTTCCCTCAGCCTCGCCTCATAAGTCATGTGCCCCAGCCCCCTAATCATTTCCGTTGCCCTCAACTGGACTCTCTCCAATTTGTACACATCCTTTCTGTAGTAGGGGCCCCAAAAGTGGACGCAATACTCCAGATGTGACCTCACCAGTGACAGAGGGGAATAATCACTTCCCTCGATCTGCTGGCAATGCTTCTACTAATGCAGCCCAATATGCCATTGGCATTCTTGGCAACAAGGGCACACTGTTGACTCATATCCCAATTCTTGTCCACGGTAATCCCCAGGTCCTTTTTTTCAGAACTGCCACTTAGCCAGTCGGTCCCCAGCCTGTAGCAATGCATGGGATTCTTCCATCCTAAGTGCAGGACTCTGCACTTGTCCTTGTTGAACCTCATCAGATTTCTTTTGGCCCAATCCTCCAATTTGTCTAGGTCACTCTGGACCTTATGCCTACCCTCCAGCTTATCTACCTCTCCCAATGAAATCCAAACCAATTATTAACTCACCCACGATCTTGGCTTCTTGCTCGAACTCCAGTGCTCCAATTTTCAAACCCAATTTCCCCCATTTTTGGAAGGACGCACACTCCCCAGTCATGCGGCATATCTACATTGCACACAGAGCATACTGCGGGGGTGTGAATTGCAGAGCACACCAAAGAGCTGCGCTTGGACTGCCCTGTGTGGACGTTGCTGGCGTGAACTGAAGTTTCCTAATTCGAGTTAACATGCTGTTTGAAAGAAGACTATGGTAACTACATTAACAACGCCCACCTACACTAGGCGGGAAGGGGGGGCTCAAACACTGTAACTGCCCCCCACACACACACTAGGGAGAGTGCAAGGCCTGGCCAGACGTGGGGGGAACAGGGTGTGTCATGCTCCTCTTCCAGATGTGGTCTGACTACAGAACTTGTTCGCCCACCCCAGCTGAATTCATCGTTAGATCCTTTAATGACCTGCCAAGTATGGCTGAGGTTCGGCTCCATAAGGGATGTTACACACAGCGCCACCCAGTGGCTGAGCGAGCACTACAGGTTAACATCCCAGTCCATCTCCCCCATTAAGTTCCATGCTCCTGCCATTTATTCACACTGTCACACTGGCTGTGAAGTTCAGGACAGATCAGTCTGCCCAGTGTCTCTAAACCGTCCTGGGTTCCTAACTGTAAAATGCCAATGTGTAGCAGCTTGGCCATCTGGCTGGCCATTAGTTGCAATGACTGCTTGGAGTAGTTTTGGAATCCTTGAGTTGTTGGCTATTTGTTCTGCATCTGCCGTTTGTCAGGTTTGCTCTGTGGATTGTTCCTTCTGAGGAACTAACTGTAGCTGCGGATGGTTTCTGTTGGATTCTCCCCTGTCAGTCTCAGTCACACGTAATCTGAGCGCTGCATTCTTTCCCTTGACGACCGCTGGAGTCATCCATCCTTTTTCTTCTTCCAATTCGATGTGAACACGGTCACCGGGTCCCAGACCCGGCAGATCTCAAACAGAGTGATGGCTCTTGTAAACGTGTCTTATCGTGTAGGGACCAGCTGCCCTCACTGGCACTGGGTGGGTTGTTTGGCTGCCCTCTCCCCATGCCAGGAGAGAGGGGAGGGGACAAGGTGGATTTGGGACCCTGGGATTGAGAGGACCTCTGGCCAATCAGAGAACTGTGGAGTAGGGCCAATGGGCAGTAGCCATCACCCCAAGTCAGTCTGATTGACCAGGCAACCAGGCCAATCAGGGAGCCCAGCTCAGATCTAGCCTTCATGCATGTTGGGGAAGGAGACAGCGAGAGCAGCCACTGGGGAGGAGCTGGGGTGGGGCCAGGGAGAGGCCGGGGACTGGGTGGGGCTGAGTAAAGACCTAGTAACACATGTGGGAGCTGGCAAGTGGGGCGGGGCTGGGCTGGGGTCAGTGCGTCCGGCGAGGGTCAGTGATGGGGACAGCATCAAGGTTGGTGAGGGGGTGGGGCCAGGGTTGGTCAGAGGGCAGGGTGAAGGTCAGTGAGGCAGGCAGGATGTGGGAGGGGACGGGGTCATGGTCACTGAGGGGAGTGGAGCCAGAGTCAGCTAGGGAGGTGGGGCCAGTGAATGGGGTCATGAACAGTGAGGGGACAGGACCAGGATTGCTGAGGGGCGGTGTCACAGGTCAGTGAGGGGCGGGGTCAGGGACATTCAGAGGGTGGGGCAGCAAGGGGGCAGGGTGAGGGTTGATCAGGGTCTGGAGGTGGGGCAGGGAGTGGGGCCAGTGAGCAGGGTGAGAGTTGGTTTGGGGGGCAGGGCGAGAGTTCACAGGGGAGCCGGGCCAGGGTCAGTGAGAAGGGTAGGGTGAGGGTTGGTGAGGGGGGTTGGAGCCAGGGTTGGTGAGTGGGGCATGTCCTGTGAGTGGGGCAAGAGTTGCCAAGTGGGGTGAGAGGCGGTGGGGTGGCAGGGCCAGGATCAGTCAGGTGGCAGGGTGAGGAGTGGGGTGAGGTTCAGCGAGGAGTGGGGTGAGGGTTTGTGAGGGGGGTGGGATGACAGTTTGTGAGGGGACGGGGCCCCACTGTGACATGGTGACAGGCCCAGCCTGGCAGGACCCTATGGAGGGGAGCGAACCAAGCAGCAGAGACGGGGCTGCAGGGGAGCCTGGGGCATCATGACCTTGCTGTGAAGGAGCAGGAGACAGGCAGAGACCTAGCGAGGGGGAGTGAGTGGGCAGCAGAGGGCTGAGCTGTGGTATCCTAGAAACTGCCAGTCCCCCTTACTGCCCTGAGACTTGCCATGCAGGGAGCCATGACTACCCTGGCCTGAGGGGTTTCTGGCAGCCCTTGAGCCAGGCTGATGACTGCAGTCAGCTCTGCAGAGACTTCTCTGATCTGGTCCTGAGGCAAGGCCCCTGCGTTAGCCATGCACGGCCTGGACTAAGGCAGCCCTACCTCACAGCAGGTCAGGGAGTCCATGGCTCAGAGGAGCACGGGTTTTTCTTTGCTTGATTTCTCTCCTTTTCAGTTGATCCTTGGCCTCAGGGGCTGAGTGGTCTGATCCCGCAGTGCGTACTTGGCTGGGGCATTCACCAGTGTGGGAGATGGGCCTTTGTCACTCACAAAAGCTACTGGGGAACAATATCTAGTGACCATCCGAACTAGGCTCTCTGTTGGGGGGAAGATGTGGGGCTAGCACAAAAAGAGAAAAAAAGGGGGAAAGTCTGGACACTGCTGTGATCATTTCTGTGGAACGTCGAAGGAAGCCCTAACCCAGGGAATGGGACTTCACCCTCATCACACCCCTTTCTGGCACTAGCAAACTGAACAGAGAAATTTCAGCACCCCAGAGAAGAGTGATTTAACTGTTACTGTTAAAAGTATGGTTTGTATGTGTACATACAGAGTAAATAGTTCGGTATGCTTCCCATCCAGGTGTAGGTCGTAGTGTGATGATGGTTTTAGTATATTTTAAGCCTTTCAGCTGCTTAGTATATTCTGAAACCTGCTAATAAGTTTTTTCCCAGTTTCAGGCTGTTCCTGAGAGAGATTAATCTATTGTATTTGAGTTGGCGTTTTGTGTGTGTTCCCCTTTTAACAGCTTAGGTGTGGATAAACCTACTACCCCAGTTAGGGGAATGTTATTTATTGGGAATCTATCTAGTAGCCAGGCAGGAGCACTCCAGCTCGCAGATAGACCCAACATGAATAAAAGGAGAAGCTGGGGAGGAGGTATTGTGGAATTTGGAACCCCCTGTGCAATAGTTTCCGTTGTTCAGATTCAGTCCTGAGGTCTCACAAGTAGCTGTGAGGTCCCACAAGAGGGAGAATGACTGGTAATTGGGTTGCAGCCTTAAACCCAATCCCAGGGTGTTCTCGGGTCCCAGTAGGCAAGGCCCTGCTGGTGTAGCCTTGCTAGGTAAATTGGGGGAAGGAAGTCCCCTGAAGTTACTAGTGTCCCTCCCCTTCCCAAGGACTGTGCACCATGCCCAGCCTGTTCCTCTGGGTAACACTAGGGTTGGTAAGAGATGGGTTGCTTCTCACCGAGATAACTTAGGGTGGAGTAGGGTCCTGTCATAAATATAAAGGGAAGGGTAACAACCTTTATGTATGCAGTAATATAAAATCCCTCTTGGCCAGAGGTACGGAATCACTTACCTGTAAGGGGTTAATCAGTTCAATTAACCTAGTTGGCACCTGACCAGAAGGACCAGTGGGGAAAGAAGATACTTTCAAATCTGGGGGGAGGGGGAAGGTTCTGTTTGTGCTCTCTTTGTGTTCCCTCTTGAGACAAAGAGAGAGACCAAGCAGGTAATCCAGCTCCTACTGAAATGATATATCTAACATTACAGAAATTGTAAGTAATAGCAAGGAAATGTTTTAGATTATCTTTTGTTTTAGCTTGTGAATTTTCCCTGTGCTAAGAGGGAGGTTTATTCCTGTTTTGTAACTTTGAAGTTGAGCCTAGAGGGGAATCCTCTGTGTTTTAAATCTGTTTATTACCCTGTAAAATTACCTTTCATCCTGATTTTAGAGAGGTGCTTCTTTTACTTTTTTTCTTTATAATAAAGTTCTGCTTTTAAGAACCTGATTAGTTTTTAGTATCCTAAAAACCCAAGGGTCTGGTCTGTGCTCACCTTGTTTACCTATTTGGTTGGTATGTTATTCTTAAGCCTCCCCAGGAAAGGGGGTGAAGGGTTTGGGGGGATATTTTGGGGGGGATAGGGCTCCAAGTGGCCCCTCCCTGAATGTTTGTTTAAATCACTTGGTGGTGGCAGCAATACCATCCAAGGACAAGGAATTTGTGCCTTGAGGAAGTTTTTAACCTAAACTGGTGGAGTATAAGCTTAGGGGGTCTTTCATGCGGGTCCCCACATCTGTACCCCAGAGTTCAGAGTGGGGAGGAAACCCTGACAGGTCCCATTTTACAATACCCCACCCCTAATGACATTACAATAATCTCAGTTTTGCCTTTTTATCCGATTTGGCAAATCTCTTCATGTCTGGCCCCTTTGGAGATTGGTCCAACTTTGGAAAAGAGCCTGTTCTGAGTTGTTTTCCCATCAGGAGTTGTGCAGGACTATATCCAGCAGCTGCTATCAGCGTTGATCTGTAACTCGGAAGAACAAAGAATGGGACTTCCTGCTGTAGGATTTTCTTGGCTGTCTGTACAGCTCTTTCAGCTTCTCTGTTCACTTGGGGTAATGTGGGAGGCTCACAATAAGATCAAAATCATATTTAGTTTGGAATGACAAATTCTGCTGCTCTGAATTGTGGTCTGTTGTCTCTCACTAGTTGCTCTGGATTACCAAAGTGAGCAAAAGTGCACTTCGGTTTCTCCATAACACTATGATATGTCTTTCAAGTACATTATCTCTATATACCTGGGAAAATAGTACATGATGACTGGGTAATGACAGCCTCCGAATTTCCATAAATCTGCAGCTAGTCTCTTCAAGAGTAGAAATGTTTGTACACTGTACAGTTCAGCACTGTCTCTTAAATTGATCTGTACTGGATCTCCTTTCAAAACCTCAGTATCATAAGAATATAAGAATGGCCATACTAGATCACAGCAGTGGTCCATCTAGCCCAGTATCTTGTCTTCCAACAGTGGCCAATGCCAGGTGCCCCAGAGGGAATGAACAGAACAGGTAATCATCAAGTGATCCATCCCCTGTCACCCATTCCCAGCTTCTGACAAAAAGAGGCTATGGATACCATGCCTGCCCCTCCTGGCTAATAGTCTTTGGTGGACCTATCCTCCATGAGCTTCACTAACTTTTGAACCATGTTATAGTTTGGGCCTTCACAACATCTGCCCACAAAGCGTTCCACAGGTTGATTTTGTGTTATATCATCAAATCCTCCAGTGAGTTCTTCCACCTTTCTCACTAGGCCCATGGTGGTTGATAGGCTGCTGCTGAGAAGGTTGATGTTCTGTGGTTCTTTGATCACATGCACTCTGAATGCAAAGCTTTTGTCTTAGTAAGCCATTTCTGTGGTGAACTGGCCCATGCATTTAAGAGTACCTCCAGGGCTAGTCACAGCCCTCAGGTGACTTCAGCTATGGGAGGATGTGACAGGGTGCACTTACCCCAAACTGGATGGGGAAGGGTTAATTCCTCACTGTGGGTAGAAGAGGCCACACCCCCATGTCCCTACCAGGCATGCACCAAGGGTAGTGCTTCTATAAAAGGGAGCAGCACAGCTCAGTGAGTGCAGACTGCTGGAGACGAAGGACTCACGCCCCAGGCTCCAGCCCGGGAGCTGTCGAAGCCCCAGACTGTGCAAGCCAGAGGTGCCAAGACTCAGGCACATGCCCAGGTACCTGAGGACACCACTCAGAGGTTGGAGCCACCGGGAGCAGCACAGCCTAGGGAGACTGGAGACCCAGAAGATGTCTAGACCAAGACTACAGGAGTCACAGTAGGAAGTAGCCCAGGGAAGGACTAGCCATTGTCCCTACAGCAGTCAGCATGTATCAAGCAGATCCCCACTGATGAACATCATCCGTGTTTGTGGGGAGGAAGCTGTCCAGTCCCAGCTTCACTCCAGCTGTAGGAATTATGATACCTTTGGGCAGATATCAAGGGACATGATGGAAAGGGGCCATGACCAGGACGCTCTGCAGTGTAGGGTTAAAGTGAAGGAGCTGCGGAATGCCTACCACAAAGCCCGCAAGGCAAACAGCCGCTCCGGTGCTGGTCCTGCAACCTGCCATGTCTACAAAGAGCTGCACATGATACTTGGGGGCGACCCCACCTCCACTCCGAGTACCACCATGGACACCTCAGAGCACAGTCCAACAAGGCAGGAGGAGGAGGAGGAGGAGCAAAGCAGGAGCGAGGGTGCACAGGAGGAGGAAGACACCCCGGCATCCCTAGATGCTTGCAGCCAGGAGCTGTTCTGAAGCCAGGAGGAAGGTAGCCAGGAGCGGCAGACGGTGCTTGGGGAAGGACAAACACCAGAGGAGGTTCCCGGTAAGCGGCTTTTATTTTGGGAAGGAAGTTATTCAGTGCGGGCTCTTGGGGCAAGGAGGGTTAGGACTGCATGCATGCCTAGATACGGAATACGGCATTGATGTGCTCTCTCACATCGTGGTAATCGGCTTCAGTGATCTCTTCAAAGGTCTCATCCAGAACTTGGGCAATGCACTTAAGCAGGTTTCATGGGAGAGTCACTGTGGTCCTTGTCCCAGTCAGGCTAACATGTCTGCGTCACTGTGCCATGAGGGGCGGGAGGGCCATTGCTGCACACAGGCAAGCTGCTTATGGGCCAGGGCAGAAGCTGGATTGCAGTAGAAGACCCTCCCTTGCTTCCCAAGTCACCCTCAGCAACGAGATATCTTTTAGGACGAACTCCTGTGGAAAATGTGAGGACAGTGTTCAGCATAGGTGCCCCCTGCAGCTGTTGGCTCTCCCCAAGACACAGAAACGCAGAGGACAGAACAGCCATGAAAGAATCAGTCTCCCTTGAGTAGAAGCGAAGAGGACATGCTGCATGAAGTCATGCAGCACTCCCTTAATGAAAATCAAAAAGTGCAGGAGCAGCGGGAGAGTGAAAGGAGGGTTCTCCAGCAGAATGCGGCTCACCGGCACCAAAGCGCAGAGCAGCTGAGAAGCATCATGGAGCACCAAGAAGACTCAATCCAGGTGCTTGTAGCCATGCAGGTGGAGCACTTCTGCGCCCCCCCCACGGCAGCCCTTGTCCCAAAACTCTTTCCCCTGTGCCCCCATGTCACCTCCAACCCACTTTCCCCAACATCCGAGTTCATATTTGCAATCAGCTGCCTCCAACACCTGTAGCTTCACCACCCAGCCCTGAAAACTAGGACCCTGACCCACTGCACTCAACCCCCAGCACCATGCAGTCGAGCCATCCTGAAGTGCAGCACTCATTGCACAGCACTCCAGACAGGAAGGCTGAGTATGAGAACAGGACATACGCAAACCTGTGACTGAACCATTCACCACCCCACCCCTTTGCCCTTTGTGTTTCCCAAGCAGTTGTGTTTCTTTTCAATAAATACATTTTCTTTTCATTAAATGGATTTTTTTGCTTTGAAAACATTCTTTATTATTGCATAACATAAAAGATACCTTAGCCCAGGAAAGCAACAGGCACTGCAAGTCAGTGTATCATACGTAGCAAACACAGATTCCTACTAACACTGGAACCACTGCACTTCACTCCCGTGCAGGGCACCAGACATTACTGGTGGCATTCAGCCTCAAATTGCTTCCTCGAGGCATCCCTAATCCTTCCAGCCCCACGCTGGGCCCCTTTAATAGCCCTGCTCTCTGGCTGTTCAAATTCAGCCTCCAGGTGTTGAACCTCCGAGTTCCATGCCTGAGTGAATCTTTCACCCTTCCCTTCACAAATGTTATGGAGGGTACAGCACTGTTCCGTGGTGGTGAGCATGTCCATGAATACCACAAGCAATCTCGTGTTGTATGCATTACTCACATCAATATCATTGTCGGAGTCCTCACTGTCACTTGGATCTTAAGGAGTAACTTGACTACCAAACGTGATGTGCTGGCGAGACTCGTCAGCATATTCCTCAGCAGTTCGGGCTCCATTCCCACAGACCAAAAGGGAAGGCAGAGCGTGCAGTACAAAAACCATTGAAAGATGGCGTCAATTGTGGATGGAAGCAGAGGGATTGCTGGGATGTGAACCAATGCATCACGGGGCATTGGGACAGGACCCAGAATGCCCTGCACCCCCCGCCTCCTTCCCACAAGCCACAGCACCAGAATGGGAAGAGGTGCTCTGTGGGATAGCTGCCCACAATGCACTGCTCCCAATGCCACTGCAAGTGCCACAAAAGTGGACACGCCAGTGCGCTTGCAGCTGTCAGTGTGGACAGACTGCAGCACTTTCCCTACTGCACTCTACGAAGGCTGGTTTAACTCAAAGTGCTCTACATTTGCAAGTGTAGCCATGGCCTAAGGGCTTGGCTACACTTGCAAGTTGGAGTGCATTAAAGCAGCCCCAGGCGCCCTAACTCCCGACCCGTCCACACTGGCAAGGCACTTAGAGCGCCTGGACTCTGCAGCTGGAGCGCTCCTGGTAATCCACCTCCACGAGAAGTATAACGCTGGTTGTGCCTCCGCTGAAACACCCCAGCATCATTGTGAACGAGGTGTTGCTTTACTGCGCTGCGATCGGCCTCCCGAAACATCCCATAATCCCCTTAAGTCAAGTGGCCACTCTTGCCATTGTTTTGGAATTGGCTGTAGGAATGCGGATATGCCCTTTCAAAGCTCCGTTTCTGACAGCCGGCTGCTTATCTGTTCCGGGACAAAGCAACAGTTAGTGTGGAATGTTGCTTGCTGTGAATGTGTGAGAGAGAGGTGGTGGGGAGGGGCGTCTGAACTAACAAGACAGCACGCTGACACACTCTCAGCACCCCAAAAACCCACTCTCTCTCCCCCCACATACACACAGCACACTCTCTGTCACACTCCACTCCACCCCCCCGCATTTGAAAAGCATGTTGCAGCCACTTGAACGCTGGGATATCTACCGCAATGCACTGCTCTTTGTGGCGTTGCAAGAGATGTTAATGTGGCCACGCCAGTGCGCTTCCAGCTGAGAGTGTAAACACTCGGCAGCGTTTTCCCTGCTGCGGTTCCCGACGGCTGGTTTGACTCTCAGCCCTCTACATCTGCAAGTGTAGCCATGCCCTAAGCTGACAGAAGAGCTCTCCAGTTGGCTTCACTACTCCAGCTCCATGAGTGGCAGTAGCTATGTTGGTAGGACAGCTTCTTCTGCCCACATAGCGCTGTCCATATTGGTGCTTAGGTCGGTGTAACTTACATTGCTCAGGGGGTGGCTTTTTCACATTTCTGAGTGACATAAGTTATACCACAGCAAGTGCTAGTGTAGACATAGCCTAAGCTAAACCATAGCTAGTTTCAGGTTTCTCAATTTGCTCCTGCCTTTTGTTCTGTTGTTTGACTAATTCAGACTGGTTTGCTATTTGAATAGCTGTGGCTAGAGTTAAATCTCTCCTCAGTTGTAGCTGCTGTGAATTTTTTTTATCTGTTAGCACACAGAGGCTGATTATTGGGTTATTTTCAACCTTTGCATTCCCAAAATCACAGTTTTCTCCCAATATATGTGGAGCTCTTATAAAACATTCCAAACTTTCCCCTGGTTCTTGAGTTCTCTGGTGGAAAGAAGCTTTTTCATAAGCTACATTTCTCTGAGATATAATGTATGCATCAAACAGAGCCAGATCCCTTTCATTGTCACCTTTGTGACTGTCTTCAGTAAAGTCAAAGGATTTAAAGATATGCTCTGCCTCCTTCCCATAGCCTACATTAAAGACGATACCTGCATATCTCCAGTTTCCTTGCAACTTGGCAGCAATGTGAAATCTTGTTTCCAGTCTATCCATGGTGAAGTTTGTGAAAGCTAAAGTTCTCTAGGGCACTAAAGAGTGGCATGGTGTTGAGATCCTGCAACCTGTGTAGCTTTGTTCCTTCTGTTTATGTTCTTATGTTACTCCACACACTATGTCATGTTCTTCTGTACCAGACATGGACTGATCACAGAGCTTGCTTTTACATACCATGATCCTTTAATGCTCTGCCAGGAATGGCTGAGATCAGCTTAAAATAAGGTATTTTACACACATCACCATCTAGTGGCTGAACAGTATAATACACTTTTGCATTCCATTACAAGGTGTGTGGAGTTTCACTCCAGGGTCAGGGGATACTAGCCCCAGTAAGGCCTAGGGGGAGCAGGGTGTGTGGGACCTTCAGTGATGCAGGCAGTTTGAAAGCAGGTGGCTCGGTTTGGAAGGGCGGGTGCAGTGTCACTGGTTCTGATTTCAGAGTAACAGCCTTGTTAGTCTGTATTCGCAAAAAGAAAAGGAGTACTTGTGGCACCTTAGAGACTAACCAATTTATTTGAGCATGAGCTTTCGCTGTAGCTCACGAAAGCTCATGCTCAAATAAATTGGTTAGTCTCTAAGGTGCCACAAGTACTCCTTTTCTTTTTGGTTCTGATGTCGCTCACCACATCTTGTATTTTGTCTGCTACTTAGGGCTCCTCTGCACTGGAAACATTACAGCGTAGATGCTACCAACGCTGACAGAAGAGGTTCTCCCATCAGTGTAGGCAATCCACCTCCCTGAGAGTCAGTAGCTAGGGTCACTGAAATATAACATGCAGCTGAGACCTTTTCTCTCAGTGCATCAACAGATGGCAGGGAAGAGCTTACTCGGGCCACTACTTATATCAGCCAGTGTTTGGAGATCCCTGAAATGTCCAATCATGGAGACAGAGACTTACCTCATCCCTTTGCTTTCTTTCAGCTTCCATGACAGGATTCCCCTTGGCAGGTAAATACGAACATAGGCAGAGGGTGCGGGGTGTATGTGGGGTGCATGCTGCAAGGTGCAGCTCTTTGTGCAGCTGGCTTATAAATCGGGGTGGGGAAGGGCAGAGTTAAGATGATTTAATCTAGTGGTTCAAATGTAGAACTGGAGACCTGGGTTCAAATCCTGCCTCTGCCAGACTCACCCTGTGGACTCAGCCTATCACTGCCTCGCTACGTGCCTCAGTTTCCCCACCAGTGAATTGTTAACAAGGTGGACTGTGTGGCAGAGTGAAGGGCATCCTGGCTATTGGGTCCCTGTGGAAATACTCAGGCCACCCAGCATCTCGAGAACTCAGCCTTGCCTAGCAAGTCCAAGTTACATTTGGGCTGTGGCAGCGCCTGGCTGAGCCGCTTAAGTCTGGGGTGGCCCAGATTTCCCCTGGAATAGGATCTGCCCCAAGAGATATTTTTGCCTTTAGTTATTGTTAGAGCCATTTTAGCTCAGCTCTGGCTGTAGCTGGTGCATGGCCCCAATCCCTGCACTGGGGGAGTGGAGGTGCCGTGAGTGACACCAGCTGGGGCCTGCAGGAGGCGGCGGTGGTGTGCCAGGAGCTGGGCTGCTGTGACACCCTCAGCACCAGGACAGTGCTCAGTTCAGCACGGGGCTGGCCCTGTCTATGTGGATACCGTGGAATATAGAGGAGCTGAGTCAACCCCAGTGGAGGCTTTCGGGGAGCAGAACTACAGCCCCGTGAGGCTGCTGCTGTTGGCTCTGGTAGACGGGGGCGTCGGGGCGCAGACGGGGAGGGGGCTCGGGCAGGTGCAAAGGGCAGTTCAGTCTCCTGACCAGTTACGCCCTTTGCCCCTCGGCTGGGAGTCGCTCGGACTGAGGGCTGGGCTGGGCTGCACACACCTGTCCTGTCATGGAGGGGAATTAACCCCAGCAGCTCATTTCACATTTTGGGCATCAGAGAGCTGCAATGGCTGCAACTTCCACTCACTACCAGCTTGGACCCAGGGCCCCAAGACGTGAAAGTGCAGTGCCTGTTCCCCCCAAGCCAGCCACAGCCCCTGCCTGAGCTGGGGCCAAACGGGAACCAGTGCCCTCCAGGGGAAAAGCTTCAGGTCTCCTTCCCCCAATGTACTGTGTCACCTCATCCTCCTCGCACAGACTGTACTGGAGCCAGAGTCCCCTGGGGGAAAGACCCTGTGTCCCATCCCCCATCCCACGAGTCAGCCATTCCACCGTGCCTGGGGCTGGATCAGAGCTGGTGACCTCCAGAGAGGAACCCCCCAGTGTCCCATTCTCAGCCCTCCGGAGCAAGCCAGTCTGCCACACTGAGACTGAATGGGAGCCAGAGCAAATGATAGGGAACAAGCCCCATATTCCTTTCCTTTAGCCCATCCCTGAGTGTTTATCCCCTTGGGGTGTTTGCAGACTCTGGCATTTCAGAAGTGGCTCAGCTCCGACTGGTGAATGGCCCGAGTCGCTGTGCTGGGAGAGTCGAGGTGCTTCACGACGAGCAGTGGGGAACCGTGTGTGATGACGGCTGGGATTTAACTGAGGCCAGAGTCGTGTGCAGGCAGCTGGGCTGTGGGATAGCATTATCAGCCCCATGCATGTCTCGGTTTGGACAGGGACCTGACCGTATCTGGCTGGATGAGGTTAACTGCACAGGGACAGAAGCTGCCCTCTCCGAATGCAAGGCTAGGCCTTGGGGAGAGCATAACTGTAACCACGTGGAAGATGCCAGTGTTGTGTGCTCAGGTAAGCCTCATCTCTTCTGTCACGGTGGGTGCTGCAGGGAGTGGATTAGGAAGCTTTCAGCCCAGCCCCTGGTTCCCCATCTGAGTTCCCGTGCCCCAGCGCAGCGCGATGGGCCTGTACTGAAGGGAGCAGACTGGGAACACAGGAGGGGGTGCTCTCCCCTAGCAGTCTGGGATGACCCCAGTCCTCCCGCTGGCTAACAAAAGGTCTGTGCTGCAGGGTATGGGGCTCTCGCCTCACAGTCAGCGACGCTCACGGTTCCCCAGAGCGGCGCTAGGTGCGTGAGCTGCAGAGGGTGGAGTGTGGGGCACAGTGAGAGGCCCTCTCCCTGCTCTGATTGCTCTGATCCCCCGCCCTCCCTGGCACAATGGGGCGCTGGGTAAGCATGGATCCCAGCTGTGGGACTTGGTGTCAAACAGAGCTTGCAGTCGCTCCTGGGGACTAGAAACCCAGGGTCACTTTGACAAGAGTTGGGCTCCTAACTCAGCCATGCTGGACAATTTGCACCACAAACAATTAGCCCTGAACCTGTAACGTCCCCCGCAGCTCTGATTGGACAAACATTTCCCCCAACTTCCTGTCTGCACAGTCACCATATTTCTGTGCCCTGACTCTCAGCTGCCCTGTCCCACCCCGAAGTGGCAGCATGTCAGCAGTGGGGACTGAGCCCCTGGCATGGAGTGGCTGTGTGAGGAGGCCAGTCACACCCATCCGTGGTAGGCGATACAGTCATCAGCATCACTTGTGATCAGATGCACAGGAATCTCCTTGAGTATTTATTGCATTTGCAGACTCGGTCATTCCAGACCCAGGTCCTCTCCAACTGGTGAATGGCCCCAATCGCTGCGCTGGGAGAGTCGAGGTGCTTCACAACCATCAGTGGGGAACCGTGTGTGATGACGGCTGGGACTTAACTGATGCTGGAGTCGTGTGCAGGCAGCTGGGCTGTGGGAAAGCGTTATCAGCCCCAGGGCGGGCTCACTTTGAGAGAGGATATGACCGTATCTGGCTGGGTGAGGTTAACTGCACAGGGACAGAAGCTGCCCTCACCGAATGCAGGGCTAGTTCTTGGGGAAAGAGTAACTGTCACCACGGAGAAGATGCCAGTGTTGTGTGCTCAGGTAACCCTCCTCTGTCACGTCACTGGGGGTGCTGCCTGGAACAGGCTGGGAAGCTTTCAGCACAGTCCCTGCTTTCCTGTCTGAGCCAGTGCTGACCCCAGTGTCTCAGAGAGGTGCTGGGGGGCTGTGCTGCAGGGAGGTGTGTATGTGTCCCTCTGAGAAACCTTCCCCCGTCTCTGCTTGCTCCAGTTCCATTCCAAGCTATGGCACAATCTGGCACTCCGTCGCCATTGTTCCTTCCAGTCAGATTCAGTGTCAGCTGGAGCCTATAGCTGTTCACTGGGACTGGGAACCCTACATCACTTTGCTGAGCATCATGCTCCTGACTCCATTGTCCCGGGAAATTGGCAACTTAACTAATGTTATCCTTGGGCAGACGGGATTGGACACTGTCAGGTCCAGTAACAAGGTGGTGTTGCCTAGTGGCCAGAGCCAGGATGGCATCAGGATCACGGCTGGACGTCACACAAAAGGTAAAAGCCAGAAACAGAGTCCGAAGCCTTGCCCAAGGTCAAGCTGCAGTCAGAATTGGTCCCTGGAGTTAGGGTGAGGAAGCAGGAAAAAGGGGCAGTAATGGGAGCAAGGAGCAGGCACAGGGCCAGGCAGCAGGAGCCAGGAACAAGGGGTGGTAACAGGAACAAGGAGGAGGAACTGGCCCGGGCCAGGCAGCAGGAGCCAGGAACTAGGAGTGGTAACGGGAACAAGGAGGAGGAACTGGCCTGGGCCAGGCAGCAGGAGCCAGGAACTAGGGGTGGTAACGGAAGCAAGGAGCAGAAATCGTGTGAGGTGGCAGGAATCTGGTCCCTGGGGTCTGGCCAGCAGCAGCCTTAGCAAGGAGTTGCTCAGACAAAGGGTAGGATGGGAACAGGGAGCTTTACAGCTGGAGGTGTCCAATCAGCAGTCTGCTTCTCTTCACCTGCTCGTGGTGGGTGGGCCTCTGCTGGTGACCCATTAGCTACAATTCCCTCATCTCCCGGTGATGTGACAGGTAAGGCTGTAGTTCAGCAAGCTCGTGGATCTGGGCTTGAGCCCTGTCGTGCATGGGAGGTGCCTAATTCTTTCCCATTTCCTGCATAAACAGCTCAGCCAACTTTGCCGAGCTTGTCTCTCAGCTGCCCTGATTCACCCCAGAAGTGGGAGCATGTCAGTGGTGGGGAGTGAGCCTGTGATGGGTATTCGCTGTGTGGACCCGTACGTGGGAAGCACTACATTCTCCAGTGTCACTAGTGATCCGATGCACAGGAAACTCCCTGTTTATCCTCTTGGGGTGTTTGCAGACTCTGGCATTCCAGAAGTGGCTCAGCTCCGACTGGTGAATGGCCCGAGTCGCTGTGCTGGGAGAGTCGAGGTGCTTCATGACGAGCAGTGGGGAACCGTGTGTGATGACGGCTGGGATTTAACTGAGGCCAGAGTCGTGTGCAGGCAGCTGGGCTGTGGGATAGCGTTATCAGCCCCACGCGGGTCTCGGTTTGGACAGGGAACTGACCGTATCTGGCTGGATGAGGTTAACTGCACAGGGACAGAAGCTGCCCTCTCCGAATGCAAGGCTAGGCCTTGGGGAGAGCATAACTGTAACCACGTGGAAGATGCCAGTGTTGTGTGCTCAGGTAAGCCTCATCTCTTCTGTCACGGTGGGTGCTGCAGGGAGTGGATTAGGAAGCTTTCAGCCCAGCCCCTGGTTCCCCATCTGAGTTCCCGTGCCCCAGCGCAGCGCTATGGGCCTGTACTGAAGGGAGCAGACTGGGAACACAGGAGGGGGTGCTCTCCCCTAGCAGTCTGGGATGACCCCAGTCCTCCCGCTGGCTAACAAAAGGTCTGTGCTGCAGGGTATGGGGCTCTCACCTCACAGTCAGCGACGCTCACAGTTCCCCAGAGCGGCGCTAGGTGCGTGAGCTGCAGAGGGTGGAGTGTGGGGCACAGTGAGAGGCCCTCTCCCTGCTCTGATTGCTCTGATCCCCCGCCCTCCCTGGCACAATGGGGCGCTGGGTAAGCATGGATCCCAGCTGTGGGACTTGGTGTCAAACAGAGCTTGCAGTTGCTCCTGGGGACTAGAAACCCAGGGTCACTTTGACAAGAGTTGGGCTCCTAACTCAGCCATGCTGGACAATTTGCACCACAAACAATTAGCCCTGAACCTGTAATGTCCCCCGCAGCTCTGACTGGACAAACATTTCCCCCAACTTCCTGTCTGCACAGTCACCATATTTCTGTGCCCTGACTCTCAGCTGCCCTGTCCCACCCCGAAGTGGCAGCATGTCAGCAGTGGGGACTGAGCCCCTGGCATGGAGTGGCTGTGTGAGGAGGCCAGTCACACCCATCCGTGGTAGGCGATACAGTCATCAGCATCACTTGTGATCAGATGCACAGGAATCTCCTTGAGTATTTATTGCATTTGCAGACTCGGTCATTCCAGACCTAGGTCCTCTCCAACTGGTGAATGGCCCCAATCGCTGTGCTGGGAGAGTCGAGGTGCTTCACAACCATCAGTGGGGAACCGTGTGTGATGACGGCTGGGACTTAACTGATGCTGGAGTCGTGTGCAGGCAGCTGGGCTGTGGGACGGCGTTATCAGCCCCAGGGCGGGCTCACTTTGAGAGAGGATATGACCGTATCTGGCTGGATGAGGTTAACTGCACAGGGACAGAAGCTGCCCTCACCGAATGCAGGGCTAGTTCTTGGGGAAAGAGTAACTGTCACCACGGAGAAGATGCCAGTGTTGTGTGCTCAGGTAACCCTCCTCTGTCACGTCACTGGGGGTGCTGCCTGGAACAGGCTGGGAAGCTTTCAGCACAGTCCCTGCTTTCCTGTCTGAGCCAGTGCTGACCCCAGTGTCTCAGAGAGGTGCTGGGGGGCTGTGCTGCAGGGTGTGCTGTTTCCCTGTGAGACATACACCGCTCCCTGGGCCAGGAAACAGGCGCCAGAAGCAAGGGACGGTAACAGGAGCAAGGAACAGGAACGGGGTGAGGAAGCATGAGTCAGGAACAAGGATAAGGAACTGGGGCAGGTCCCAGGGATCTGGTCAGCAGCTGCCTAGCAATGGGTTGTTCAGATAAGGGGAAAGATGGGAACAGGAATCTTTATACCTGGAGATGTCTAATCAACAGTCTGCAGCTAGTTACCTGACCATGGTAAGTCAGCAGTTGTGGCCTCTGCTGGAGGGCCATTGGCTGCAGTGATGCATTATGCTCTAGTTGGGCAATCTCATAGGCCTAATTTTCAAACCTGCAGTAACTAAGAAAGACATAATTCTTCCCCACTTCCTGCCTAAACTACTGGGCCAGCTTTCCGTAAACTCTCTCATCTGCCCTGTTCCACCCCAGAGGTGGTAGCATGTCTGTGGTGGGGAGTGAGCCCTTGATGGTCAGTCGCTGTGTGCTTATGCTGTTTAGACCCATCAGTGGGAGGCGCTGCGTTCCCTGGCATTGCTAATGTTAAGATGCACAGGAATCTTTCTGACTACACCCTTGGGATGTTTGCAGACTCAGCCCTTCCACACCTGGCTGACGTGCGACTGCTGGACAGCCCAAGTCGCTGTGCTGGGAGAGTCGAGGTGTTTCACAACCAGCAGTGGGGAACCGTGTGTGATGACAGCTGGAACATAACTGATGCCGGCGTCGTGTGCAGGCAGCTGGGCTGTGGGACGGCGTTATCAGCCCCAGGGAGGGCTCAATTTGGACAAGGATCTGGGCCAATTTGGCTGGCTGAGGTTAACTGCGCAGGATCAGAAGCTGCCCTCTCCGAATGCAGGACTAAGTCTTGGGGAGACCATAACTGTCACCACAGAGAAGATGCCAGTGTTGTGTGCTCAGGTAACCCTCCTTTGTCATGCCCCTGTAAGTGCTGCGAGAAGCAGTTCGGGGACTCACTGGGGCGCTCTCCCCTCACAGTGAGTTCTGACCCTGATGCAAAATGCTGGGCTGGGGCTCAGCGGAGGCTGCTCTCCCTGCAGGCTCCTGCGTTACCACAAAGCCCAGGTCGTGTCTAAGGGCCTTGCTGCAGGGGGCAGTTTGGGGATGACAGGAGGGGGCTGCTCTCTCTCTGAGTCAGTGCTGACCCCAATGCCCCAGCATGGTGCTAGGGCACCGTGCTGCAGGCTGAGGTGTATACATCGCTGTGAGTGTCCCTCTGCCATGTCTGCTCACTCTGATCCCCCCCACCCAACTCTAGCCCTATAGGCGCTCTGTGACCAGTGAGTTCTCGTCAGACTCACTTGCTGTCTTATTCTGATGAGACGAGAGATTTGGTTGCCTAAAGGAAGAGCCCTGATGTGCCCTGCTTAGACATCTGCCATTTTTGTATGCAGTGTAGTTGCAGCCATGTTGGTCCCAGGATACAAGAGAGACAAGGTGGGTGAGGAAATGTCTTTTGCTGGCTCAACTTCTCTTGGTGAGAGAGACAAGCTTTCGAGCCACACAGAGCCCAGACCTGAAGAGTAAGCTCCAAAGCTTGTCTCTCTCACCAACAGAAGCTGGTCCAATAAAAGACATTACCTCACTCACCTCATCTCTCTAGATCGGGGTGGGCAAACTTTTTGGCCCAAGGGCCACAGCTGGGTGGGGAAATTGCATGCATGGCCATGAATGTAGGGCTGGGGTGCGGGAGGGAGTGCAGGGTGTGGGAGGGGTGCGGTGTGCAGGAAGGGGCTCAGGGCAAGGGGTTGGGGTGGATGAGGGGTGTAAGAGGGGGCTCAGGGCAGGGGGTTGGGGTGAGGGGAGTGGTGCAGAGTATGGGAGGGGGCTCAGGGCAGGGGGTGGGGGGTTGGGGTGCAGGAGCGGTGTGGGGTGCGGCAGCAGGCTCAGGGTAGGGGGTTGGGGTGTGGGATGCAGGAGGGTTTGGGGTGTGGGCTCTGGCCCAGTGCCGCTTACCTGGAGCAGCTCCAGGGTGGCAGTGGTGCGGCACCACTAAGGCAGGCTCCCTGCCTGCCCTAGCCCTGCACCACTCTCGGGAATGGGGAACTGCAGCCAATGGGAGCTTGGGGTTTGGAACCCACAGGTGAGGGCTGTGCACGGAGTCCTCTGCCACCTTTCCCCCGACCCAGGGGCTGCAGGGACGTGGTGCTGGCTGCTTCCGGGAGCAGCGCGGCGCCCACAGCGCCACAGGGGTGGCAATCCCGCAGGCTGGATCCAAAGCCCTGAGGGGCCAGATCCGGCCCACGGGCCGTAGTTTGCCCACCCCTGCTCTAGATTCCTGTAAGGCTTTTGTCTTGGCACTGCACGAGAACGATGCAAAATCGACATTGTACATGATAAATCAATTAAAAACTGGCCAACTTCCTGGTCTCAAAATGTAATTGTGAATGGGGAATCATCATCGAGCAAATGTGTTTGACTGGGGTCCTGAGGGATCACTTCTTGGCTCTACACTATTTAACAATTTTATCAAGGGACTAGAGAAAAACATAAAAACATCACTAAGAAAGTTTGCAGATGACACAAAATTTGGGAGACTGGTAAATAGTGAAGAGGACAGGTCCCTGACACAGAGTGATCTAAATCACTAGGTAAGCTGGGTGCAAGCAAACAAGATGCCTTTTAGCATGACCGAATGTAAAATTATACATCTAGAAACACAGAATGCAGGCTGTACTTACAGGAGGGGGGACTCTCCCCTGGGAAGCCCTAACTCTGAGAAAGACTTGGGAGTGGGTGGTGGATAATCAGCTGAACAGGAGCTCCCAGTATGACTCTGTGACCAAAATGGCTAGTGCAATCCTGGGATGCACTTACAGGGGAATCTCGAGTAGCTGTATAGAGGTTATTTTACCTCTGTAGTTGGTGCTGGTGCAACCAATGCGGGAATCTTGTGTCCAGTTCTCTTGCCCACAATTCAAGAAGGATGCTGATAAATTTAAGAAGGTTCAGAGAAGAACCATGAGAATGATCAAAGGATTAGAAAACCTGTTTTGTGGTGACAGACGCAAGGAGCTCAATCTGTTTAGTTTAACAAAGAGAAGGTGAAGGGACCACTTGATCACAGTCTATAATTACCATCATGGGGAACAGAAATGTGATAATAAAGGACTCTTCAATCTTACAGGCAAGTGATTAATAAGATCCGATGGCTGGAAGTTGAAGAGAGAAATTTAGATTACAAATAAAGTATAAATTTGTAACGATGAGGATTATTAATTGTTGGAACATCTTACCAAGGGCTGTGGGGGATCCTCCCTCCCTGGTAATTTTTAAATCAAGATTGGCTGTTTCTCAAAGATCTGCCTGAGGAATTACTCCAGGGCAGGTCTCTGGCCTGTGCTACACAGGAGGTCAGACTAAGTGGTCACAGTGGGCACTTTGGGTCTTGGGATGTATGAATCCCGCTGATCAGATGGAGCCTGCAGCCATTCACAAGGAGTAGGGACCCTGGGATACTTTGTCAAGCATCAGGCTCTTAATCCCATTGCCCTGGCCAATTAGCATCTTAGCTGATGAGCCATGAACTTTTAACTTTTGGCACTATGGTGACTGGATGCAGAATTCTTCCCCATGTCCTCTCTAAATGACGGCCAGATTTCTCTCGCCTGTTTCTCAGCTGCACCCTGGTGGTGGCTGCATATCTGTGGTGAGGAGTGAGACCCTGATAGGTGGTAGCTGTGTGTGGAGGCTGTTCAGAACTGTCAGTGGGAGGCTCTACGTTCCCCAGCATCACTACTGATCAGATGCACAGGAACCTCCCTGAGTGTTTATTCCATTGGGGTGTCTGCAGACTCCGATATCTCAGAAGTGGCTCAGCTCCGACTGGTGAACGGCCCGAGTCGCTGCGCTGGGAGAGTCGAGGTGCTTCACAACCAGCAGTGGGGAACCGTGTGTGATGACAGCTGGGATTTAACTGAGGCCAGAGTCGTGTGCAGGCAGCTGGGCTGTGGGACGGCGTTATCAGCCCCAGGAAGGGCTCAATTTGGGCGAGGATCTGACCGTATATGGCTGGACGATGTTCAGTGCAAAGGGACAGAAATTGGCCTTTCCGAATGCAGAGCTCGGCCTTGGGGAGACAATAACTGTCACCACGGAGAAGATGCTGGTGTTGTTTGCACAGGTAATCCTCATTTCACAGTGCGTGTTGCAGGGAGCAGGGTGGGAAGCTCATTACAGGGCATTGTCCCCTCACAGCCATTACTAACCCCAGCATGGTGCTTGAGGCCTGTGCTTCAGGGAGTTGTATGGTGGTTCCAGTAGGGGACACTCTCCTCTCACATGCTGTGGTGACCCTAATTCCCCTCTACGGATCTATAGGCCTGTGCTGCAGGGAGCGACATGGGGCTCAGTAGGGGGTGCTCTCCCCGTGAAGTCAGTGCTGGCCCCTGTGCCCCAGTGCAGTGACAAGGGGCCTGTGCTGCAGGGAGGAGGCCTGGGTGTCAGTAGGGAGCGCTCTCCCCTTGCAGTTGTGCTTGCCCTAATGCCCCAGTGCAGTGCCATGGGCCCCTAGCATGAGGAAGCCTTGTCTGTGCCCGCTGGGGGGCAGCTCTCCAACTCACTCAGCCATAGGCCACACAAGCTGTGCCCTCTAGGCGTTGAGGCATGGCCTCTCTCCAGGTTGGCAATAGGCACACTCCAGCCTCCAGCCCTCCGAGTGTCCCCCTAAAGCTCCCAGCTCCTGTCCCACTGGGCATTCACAGCAGTCACAGATCCGCTGCTCCCAAAGGAACAGGGCCCCCAGCTGACCAGCTCCACCTCCACCTCCCATCTCTTCCCCAATCAATGCACAGCCCTAGTTCACTTCATAGTGACAAGGCCAAGTGATTTCACAGAGTGTAGAGATTCGAGGAGTAGCAAGGAGAAGGGTTGGAAAGAAATGGTTCCATGGCCAATAAAATCAAACCACCTTGACTAGTGCCTAGACTCACTGAACGAGATACTTTTCTGTCTGGTAGAGCAACGCTCACCCCACAGTCCTTCCGGGGTTTTACTCCAGGCTTGGCTGTGATCTCCTGTTCCTGAGACAAACACTGTCAGCTGCCCCCTGAGTGAAAGGGAGCTCTTGTCCCCTCTCCTCTTTCTTTGTAGGTACAGACCATTGTCTCTTCCCAGAGGAGGTCTCTCTTCGGAGACATATCCTGGGGCTCTTTGTCTTTGTAAATTCTCAGGCCCCCACTGGGTCCAGACAGTGAATATAGCCTGTCTCCATGGCTGTGCTTTGTTCTGTGTGCTGATTGGCTCAGCCGAAGGGATTGCCATGGCGCAGGTGACAAGCTTCACTTCAGCACTTCTGCAGCCTCATATTCCACATTTTACATCTCTCTTCAGCTATGTCCCATACAAACATCTTGCCCCCATTAGGGTGACGAGTGGGCTGCTGGCTCTTGGTAGAGACCTCACATGCCACCTTTGATGATCTATTGTACATATATCTCACCCAGGGGATCCCCGTATAACTCTAGGCATCCCTATGCCCTCTGCCAGTTGGCATCTAGTTATCCCTGGGCCAGACCCCCTTGCAGCACAATGGGGGGCTGGGTAACTATAGCTTCCACTGGTTGGATTTGGTGTCAATGGAGCCTGCAGCCGCTCACTCAAACTAAAAATCCAGGGCCAATTTCTCAAGAACCAATATCTATAATCACTGTGTTCCGAAGGATTTGCATCTCAGGAAATTAGCCCAGAACCTGTAACTTCCCCAACAGCTGGATATAGGACACTTCCTGTCCTACACAGCCTAAATATTTCCCTGTCCTGTTTCTCAGCTGCCTTGTCCTACCCCAGAACTGGCTGCATGTCAGTGGGGGGAGTCTTCTTCTATTGCATATTTCACAAGTCAATATCTATGTAACCCTTCTGCGAGGTGGAGTCAGCAGCGATCAGGGCTGAATTCAATATCTAGGGGTTCCTTTTCAGCAATACCACAGAACTGGCTTGAGTTCCCATCCAGTAACCTGGGACAATTACACACCACCCCCTGGGTGCTTCTATGAGGCAAAGCTTCCCCGCTCACAAGCACAGAGTCTCAGTGCAGAAAAGAAACTTTTTAATAAAAGGAGGGAAGTAACCCAGCGTTAACTTGACAAAACGCCGGAAATAGGTTTAATCATGACCAAACCACCTATCCCAGAGTACATTGGACAGTGTCTTGCCTCAGGTTCTTTAGTCCAGCAACCAAAAGTTCCTTTAACATGCCCTTCCCTTCTCTCTCCACCACACCCCACTCACAGTGGTTGTCCTTAGTTAGTGAAGATGCAGAGGTGCACCTGTGTGAGTTCAGCTCCCACCATGGGGGTGGGGAGGAGAGCGCCTGGCTCGCTCTGCTGTCTGGGTGCTTGTTCTGGTGACAGCTGCCCTGCCAGCCACTCACTACTGTGCTCGCCCTCACCTCCTGCTGCCCCCGGCCTCTCTACTGTGACCTCTGCAGGTCTAGCTCTTGAGTCTCTACCCAGCTCTCAGTGACTGTCAGCTCTTAGTGGAGAGACCTTGGTGCTGAAGCAGGCTGAGCAGAAACACTGTCTCGCAGCAGGTGATTTCAGCTCTAGTGATCATTTAAACCAAAAAGACTCCTAATAGAGCCTTAATTAGCTCTACCTTTGAAGGGGGTGGGGTAGCAGATTGAACCATGCCTAGACCTTTTAGACAGAGCCCTCAGAAGAAAAACCCATCTTCACTCCCTCTCACTCTTGATAGGGGTCTGGTGTCTGAGCCCCCTAGTTAGTGAGTTCAGTTCAGTTGTGGGTGACCCCCAGTCAGGGCAAGCCTCAGTCAGGGCAAGCTAAGCACAGTTGTGCTGCCCTTTACTCACACAATCAGGGTAACATTTCATTGCGCCTGTATTCAGTACTACAGTGATTTGTAACCCAACACCAGGCAACACAGCTCTTTCTGCTGGATACCTAGGCAGAGTGGGTGTGTCCATGTAAATACAGTCTGGTCCTGAAGCCTTTTCCTCTCCCCAGCTCATCACTAGCTGTCAGGGGATAGCTCATTCCAACCTTGCTTACCTCTAGCTAAGGGATCGGCAACCTTTGCTACGCGGCCCACCAGGGAAAGCCGCTGGCGGGCCGGGCTGGTTTGTTTACCTGCAGCGTCTGCAGGTTTGGCAGATCGCAGCTCCCACTGGCCGCGGTTTGCCGTTCCAGGCCAATGGGGGCTGCGGGAAGAGGCTGTCAGCACATCCCTCGGCCCGTGCCACTTCCTGCAGCCCCCATTGGCCTGGAACGGCGAACCGCGGCCAGTGGGAGCTGCGATCGGCCGAATCTGCAGATGCTGCAGGTAAACACACCATCCTGGCCTGCCAGCAGATTTCTCTGACGGGCCGCATGCCAAAGGTTGCCGATCCCTGCTCTAGCTTGTTCAGCCATCTGACTGTGCATCCTCAAGGTCCAGTCTTCTAACGGGGCTCTCCTCCATCACGTGTGACCATCTGTATTGCTGCCCCACCTCTTAGAATCATAGAATCATAGAATATCAGGGTTGGAAGGGACCCCAGAAGGTCATCTAGTCCAACCCCCTGCTCAAAGCAGGACCAATTCCCAGTTAAATCATCCCAGCCAGGGCTTTGTCAAGCCTGACCTTAAAAACCTCTAAGGAAGGAGATTCTACCACCTCCCTAGGTAACGCATTCCAGTGTTTCACCACCCTCTTAGTGAAAAAGTTTTTCCTAATATCCAATCTAAACCTCCCCCACTGCAACTTGAGTTTCTTTGTTTCTTTGTTCTTGTTTCATTAACCTTTGCTCTCTCTCGTCCTCCCACTCTGTTCCCTGGTCACTCCTTACCGTTCTTTTTACAGCTTCTGCCACTATTAAAAAAAGCTGCCTATCACTTACCAGAACAATTTACCTTTCCCCTGCTCTATGCAAACCTTAATTTTAAAACAACACCTTTATGAAATGGTGGGTAGCTATTATCCATGCTTAACAGAAGAAGGAACCCAAACACAGAGGATTGCCCCAGATCACTTTGTGAGCCCATGGAACAGCCTGGGCTAGAACCCAGGCACTTCTACTTGTTGTATTATTATTTCTAATTTGAATTCCAGTCGCTCTTTGAAGATGTAACGGCTGCTTGAGAAGATCAGGCTAAGCCAAAACTCTGCATTGCAGCAGTCCCTCTGGCCAGTCCTGTCAGGGGCCCGTGAAGCCTAGTCCAGGATATGTGTCCCAGGTTGCAAATAGGAAGATAGAAGTTAGGGCTTCTGAAATTCATCAGCAAGCCAGTCTCTGTATCCCAGAGTTGCCGCCCCTCTGTGAGGACACAGCTTCTCAGCCCAGCTCTGCCGTCATTCATCTGAGACTGGTCCTGGGCTGGCAGCACTAGACATGAGTGCAGCAATAGCTGCCACAAAACGATGTTGCCAAGTCAGTCGTGGCAAGTCAGGAGGAATCACGGGGCAGGTGTTTCCTTCAGGAGGGGGCCGATCTGCTTGGAGGAAGTGTGCATTGCCTCTGCACTGGGTGCAACCCTTGTCAGCCTGGAGCGCAGCAGGTTGCTGCCAGCCGTCACTGCGCTCCAGTCAGTTCTCACGGGGGATCATAGAATCATAGAATATCAGGGTTGGAAGGGACCTCAGGAGGTATCTAGTCCAACCCCCTGCTCAAAGCAGGACCAATCCTCAACCAAATCATCCCAGCCAGGGCTTTGTCAAGCCTGACCTTAAAAACTTCTAAGGAAGGAGATTCCACCACCTCCCTAGGTAACGCATTCCAGTGTTTCACCACCCTCCTAGTGAAAAAGTTTTTCCTAATATCTAACCTAGACCTCCCCCACTGCAACTTGAGACCATTCTTTCTCATTCTGTCATCTGCTACCACTGAGAACAGTCTAGATCCATCCTCTTTGGAACCCCAAATGGCTCTGCAATCACATCCGCAAACTCCTTTAGCATTCTTGGATGCAGCACATCTGGCCCCATGGACTTGTGCTTGTCCAGCTTTTCTAAATAGTCCTGAACCACTTCTTTCTCCACAGAGGGCTGGTCACCTCCTCCCCATGCTGTGCTGCCCAGTGCAGTAATCTGGGAGCTGACCTTGTTCGTGAAGACAGAGGGAAAAAAAGCATTGAGTACATTAGCTTTTTCCACATTCTCTGCCTCCCCCGTTCAGTAAGGGACCCACACTTTCCCAGATCTTCTTGTTGCTAACATACCTATGGAAACCCTTCTTGTTACTCTTAACATCTCTTACTAGCTGCAACTCCAATTGTGATTTGGCCTTCCTGATTTCACTCCTGCATGCCTGAGCAATATTTTTGTACTCCTCCCTGGTCATTTGTCCAATCTTCCCCTTCTTGTAAGCTTCTTTTTTGTGTTTAAGATCAGCAAGGATTTCACTGTTAAGCCAAGCAGGTCGCCTGCCATATTTAATGTTCTTTCTACACATTGGGATGGTTTGTTCCTGGACTCTGGGTGACGTTTTCAGGGAGCTATGGAGCCAACACATGTAAATTCGATGCTGATGTCAGGCTAAGGCAGCCACTAATGACACGGGTGACTGTGTTCATCTCCCAATCACCAAGGTGCTTATGACAGCATCTGCCCTGCAGCACTGCACAGTATCCCACTGGAGGGAATATCAGCACCAGGAGTGAGGGTGTAAATCTGCTCCCCGGGAGGTTCCTGCCACTAGTGTGGGAGGTGATCTTTTTCATTAAGTGCTCTAGTGGGAGCAGTAGGTCAGACTGCAGTCCAGTCTGCCTAACTAGGTGACAGCTGGCTGGGAGGGGAGTGGACAAACTTCAACATTGCCCAAGTGATTAGCCTGGTCAGTGGTGGGGAGCCCTTGACAGGCAGTGGTTGTGTGCAGAGACCGGTCAGATCCATTGGCAGGAGGCACTACGTTCCCCAGCGACACGAGAGATCAGATGCCCAGGAACCTCCCTGAGTGTTTATTCCCTTGGGTGTTTGCAGACTCTGGCATCTCAGAAGTGGCTCAGCTGCGATTGGTGAATGGTTCGAGTCGCTGCGCTGGGAGAGTCGAGGTGTTTCATAACAAGAAGTGGGGAACCGTGTGTAATGACAGCTGGGACCTACAGGATGCTGGAGTTGTGTGCAGGCAGCTGGGCTGTGGGACGGCGTTATCAGCCCCCACCGGGGCTCACTTTGGGCAAGGATCTAATCATATCTGGCTGGGTAATGTCAGCTGCACAGGGACAGAAGCTGCCCTCTCCCAATGCAGGACTACGCCTTGGGGAGACAGTAACTGTACCCACGAAGAAGATGCCAGTGTTGTGTGCTCAGGTAACCCTCCTCCATCACTTCACTGTGGGTGGTGCAGGGATTGGGTTGGGAAGCTTTCAGCACAGACCCAGCTCTCCTGTCTGAGTCAGCGCTGACCCCAGTGCCCCAGCATGGTGCTAAGGGCCTGTATTGCAGGGAGCCTGTTGAGGGTCACAGTAAATGTCGTTCTTCCAATGTTGTCAGCACTGACCCCATTTTCCCCACACAGTTCTACATGCCTGCGCTCCAGGGAGCGGGATGGCGGCTCAGTAGGGGGCGCTCTGCCCTCGCAGTCAGTGCTGAGCCCAGTGTCCCAGCACAGCACTTAGGGCCTTCACTGCAGGGAGCAGTACGTGCGCCTCAGAGAGAGACCCTCCCCGTCGCTGATCGCTCTGATCCACCTGCCCCATTACAGCACAATGGGGCGCTCGGTAACTGTGGATCCCATTTGCAGGATTTGGTGTCCAATGGCGCCTGCAGCCACGCAGGGTCCCCTTTTTAAAGTGTAGGGTTCCTACCACCATCACTCCGGGTGATTTCCGTCTCAACTAATTTGCCTGAACCTGCAACGCCCCACACAGCTGTGACTGGAGACTGGGTTCTTCCTCACTTCCTCTCCTACACAGCCCAGGAGTTTCTGTGCTCTGTCTCTCAGCAGCCTTGTTGCACCCCAGCGGTGGCTGCATATCAGAGGTGGGGAGTGAGTCCTTGAAAGGCAGGTGCTCTGTTTAGAGGCTGTTCAGACCTGTCAGTGGGAGGCCCTAAGTTCCACAGCATTACTAGCAATAAGATGCACAGGAACCTACCTGAGTGTTTATTCCTTTGGGGCATTTGCAGACTCAGACATTTCAGAGCAGACTTCGCTCCGACTGGTGAACGGCCCAAATCGCTGCACTGGGAGAGTCGAGGTGCTTCACAACCAGCAGTGGGGAACTGTGTGTGATGATGACTGGAACCTACAGAATGCCAGAGTCGTGTGCAGGCAGCTGGGCTGTGGGACGGCGTTATCAGCCCCAGGCAGTGCTCACTATGGGCGAGGCTCTGACCCCATCTGGCTGGATGACGTTCACTGCACAGGGACAGAAGCTGCCCTCACCGAATGCAGGGCTCGGCCTTGGGGAGACAATAACTGTCACCACAGAGAAGATGCCGGTGTTGTGTGCTCAGGTAACGCTGCAGGGAGTGGGGTAAGAGCTCAATACGGGGCAGTCAGTTCAGATCCCAATGTAACAGCACTGTGCCAGGGGCCCGTGCTGTAGGGAAAGCGTGCGGGTTCCTGAGAGACTGCTTTGCCCTCGCAGTCAGTGTTGGCCCCCATGTGGGTGAAGGTACTGTGCTGTAGGGAGCTGTTTGGGGACCACACAAGGGGGCCTTTCCCTCTGGAGTTTGTGCTGACCCCAGTGTCCCAGGGTGCTGACGGCTGTTGTGCTGTAGGAGGCAGGGTGGCGATTTCAAGAATAACGTCCTCCCATTGCAGGCAGTGCTGACCCAGTGCCCCAGCACAGCTCTTAGGGCCTGTACTGCAGGGAGCGGGGTGGGGGCTCAGTAGGGGGCGCTCTCCCCTCGCAGTCAGTGCTGAGCCCAGTGCCGCAGCACAGCACTTAGGGCTTGCGCTGCAGGGAGCAGTACGTGTGCCTCAGTGAGAGACCCTCCCCGTCACTGATCGCTCTGATCCCCCTGGCCCATGACAGCACAATGGGGCGCTGGGTAACCATAGATCCCATTTGTGGGATTTGGGGGTGAATGGAGCCTGCAGCTGCTCAGAGGCAGTAGAAACCTGGGATCCCTTTATGAAGAGTGGGGCTCCTTCCCCTGTCACTCCGGGTGGTTTCCATCTCAGCTAATTACCCTTGAACCTGTTATATCCCCCACTGCTGTGACTGGAGACAGGGTTCTTCCTCACTCCCTCTCCTACATAGCCCATGAGTTTCTGTGCCTGGTCTCTCAGCAGTCCTGTCCCACTCCAGAGGTGGCTGAATGTCAGTGGTGGGGAATGAAGCCCTGACAGG
Source organism: Lepidochelys kempii (assembly GCF_965140285.1). Lineage (NCBI taxonomy): Eukaryota > Metazoa > Chordata > Testudines > Cheloniidae > Lepidochelys > Lepidochelys kempii. The sequence goes on from NC_136402.1 coordinate 10,361,019, forward strand.
CAGTTGCAGAGGTGGTTCACAGCTGTCAGTGGGAGGTGCTACTTTCCCCAGGGTCACTAGTGATCAGATGCACAGCAACTTACTTGAGTGTTTATTCCCTTGGGGTGTTTGCAGACTCAGACATTTCAGAGCAGACTCAGCTCCGACTCGTGAATGGCCCGAGTCGCTGCGCTGGGAGAGTCGAGGTGTTTCACAACCAACAGTGGGGAACCGTGTGTGATGACAGCTGGGATTTAACTGAGGCCAGAGTCGTGTGCTGGCAGCTGGGCTGTGGGACGGCGTTATCAGCCCCAGGCAGGTCTCAATTTGGGCGAGGCTCTGATCCCATCTGGCTGGATAACGTTCACTGCACAGGGACAGAAGCTGCCCTCTCCGAATGCAGGGCTCGGCCTTGGGGAATCCATAACTGTCACCACGGAGAAGATGCCAGTGTTGTGTGCTCAGGTAACTCTCATCCATCACGGTGGGTGTTGTGGGGAGCGGGATGGGGGCTCAGTAGGGGGCGCTCTTCCCTCACAGTCAGTGCTGAGCCCCGTGTCCCAGCACAGCACTTAGGGCCTGCACTGCAGGGAGCAGTACGTGCGCCTCAGTGAGAGACCCTCCCCGTCGCTGATCACTCTGATCCCCTGCCCCATGACAGCACAATGGGGCGCTGGGTAACCATAGATCCCATTTGTGGGATTTGGGGTCGAATGGAGCCTCCAGGCACTCAGGGGCAGTAGAAACCCTGGGTCCCTTTATAAAGTGTGGGGCTCCTACCCCCATCATAGTGATTTCAATCTCAGCTAATTACCCCTCAATCTGTAACATCTCCCACTGGTGTGACTGGAGACAGGGTTCTTCCTCACTCCCTCTCCTATATAGCCCATGAGTTTTCATGGCCTGTCTCTCAGCTGCCTGTTCCTACCCCAGAGGTGGCTGTGTATTAGTAGGGCAGAATGAGCCCCTGCCAGGTAATTGGTATGTGTAGAGACTGATCAGATCCGAGGCGCTACGTTCCCCAATGTCACTAGTGATCAGAGGCAAAGGAATCTCCCTGAGTGTTTATTCCCTTGGCGCATTTGCAGATTCAGCCATTCCAGAGCAGGCTCCAATCCGACTGGTTGATGGTTCTAGTCGCTGTGCTGGGAGAGTCGAGGTGTTTCACAACCAGCAGTGGGGAACCGTGTGTGATGACAACTGGGACATAACAGATGCCGGAGTCGTGTGCAGGCAGCTGGGCTGTGGGACGGCGTTATCAGCCCCTGGAAGAGCTCAGTTTGGACGAGGATCTGACCGTATCTGGCTGGATGACGTTCACTGCACAGGAACAGAAGCTGCCCTCTCCGAATGCAGGGCTCGGCCTTGGGGAGACAATAACTGTCACCATGGAGAAGATGCTGGTGTCAAGTGCTCAGGTAACCCTCATCCATCACGTCACTGTCTGTGCTGCAGGGATCAGGCTGGGAAGCTTTCAGCACAGACCCAGCTCTCCTGTCTGAGTCAGCACTGACCCCAGTGCCCCAGCATGGTGCTAAGGGCCTGTACTGCAGGGACCCGGTTCGGGGTCACAGTAAGTGTCGCTTTTCCCATGGTGTCAGTGCTGACCCCATTTCCCCCGCACAAGTCTATGTGCCTGCACTGCAGGGAGCGGGGTGGGGGCTCAGTAGGGGGCGCTCTCCCCTCACAGTCAGTGCTGAGCCAGTGCCCCAGCACAGCATTTAGGGCCTGCGCTGCAGGGAGCGGTACGTATGCTTCAGTGAGAGACCCTGTCCCGGCACTGATCACTCTGATCCCCCTGCCCCATGACAGTACAATGGGGCGCTGGGTAACCGTAGATCCCATTTGTGTGATGTGGGGTTGAATGGAGCCTGCAGCCGCTCAGGGGCAGTAGAAACCTGGGATCCCTTTATGAAGTGTGGGGTTCCTCCCCTCATCACTCGGGGTGATTTCCATCTCAGCTAATTACTCCTGGACCTGTAACATCCCCTAAAGCTGTGACTGGAGACACGGTTCTTCCTCACTTCCTCTCCTACACAGCCCATGAGTTTCTGTGCCTGGTCTCTCAGCTGCCCTGTTTCATCCTAGCGGTGGCTGCATGTCAGATTTGGGGAGTGAGTCCTTGATAGGCAGGCGCTGTGTATAGAGGCTGTTCAGACCGGTCAGCGGAAGGCGCTAAGTTCCCGAGCATCACTAGAGATCAGATGCACAGGAATCTCTCTGAGTCATTATACCCTTGGGGTTTTTACAGGTTCAGTCAGTCTAGGCTTTGCTCCATTCCAACTGGTGAATGGCCCAAATCCCTGTGCTGGGAGAGTTGAGGTGCCTCACAATCAGCAGTGGGGACCGTGTGTGACGACAACTCGCAGTTATGTGAAGCTGCCATCATGTGGAGGCAGCTGGGCTGTGGGACGGCGCTATCAGCCCCAGGCAGGGCTTGATTTGGGCTAGGGTCTGATCCCATCTGGCTGGATGATTTTCACTGCACAGGATCAGAAGCTTCCCTCAGTGAATGCATGGCTAAGCCTTGGGGAAATCATAACTTTCACCACAGAAAAGATGCCAGTGTTATGTGCTCAGGTAACCCACGTCAATCACCATGATGCAGGGAGGGGGATGGGAACTCAGTAGGGGCACTCTGCCCTCACAGTCAGTGCTGACCCCAATACTCCAGTGTGGTGCTGAGCTCCTGTGCTGCAGAGAGCAGCTCAGGGACCACCATGCGAGCTGGATGTCAGTGGTGGTGATTCAGCCCGGGACAGGCAGTCACTGTGTGCGGAGGCCATTCAGACCCCTCAGCGCTACGTTCCCCAGCATCTCTAGCAATCAGAGGGACAGGAATCTCTCAGTGTTTATTCCCTTGGGTGTTTGAAGGCTCAGGCATCTCAGAAATGTCTGCTCCAGCTAGCGAATGGCCACAGTCGCTGGGCTGGGAGAGTCAAGATGTTTCATAACCAGCAGTGGGAAACTGGGTGTGATGGCAACTGGGACTTACATGATGCTTGAGTTGTGTGCTGGGCTGTGGGACAGCGTTATCAGTGCCACATGGGGCTCGGTTTGGACATGGATCTGACTGTCCCTGGCTGAATGATGTTAACTGCACGGGGTCAGAAGCTGCCATCTCCGAATGCAGGGCTAGGCCTTGGGGAGATCATAACTTCAATTATGCAGAAGATGCCAGTGTTGTGTGCTCAGGTAACTCTCACCTTCCTTTGCCCTGTTGATGCTGCAGAGAGCCTGTTGGGAAGCTCAATAGAGCATGCTTTCCTGTCTGAGTTAGTGCTGACCCCAGCACCCCACCACTGTGCGGTGAGCCTCTACCGCAGAGAGGGGTGTGTGTGCTGTGTGGAGAGGCCTTCATCCCCATTTGATTGTTCTAGTTAGTAGAAAATTGATAAGGGAAGCAAAGGGGCAGAATAAGACATCTGTGGCCAGCAGAGTTAATGGCAATAAGAAAATATATTAAGAACCAAAAGAATAAATATATTTTTAAATATATTTTTAAAATAAATATATATTTAAATATATTTTTAAAATATATTAAGAACCAAAAGAATCCTGACAATGATATCGGTCCATGCTTAGATGGAAATGAGAGAAATATCAATAACAATGCAGAAAGAGCAGAAGTGTTCAATAAATATTTTCATTCTGTATTTGGGAAAAAGAGATCGTATAGTCTCACCATATGGTGATGATAATACTCTGTCCATTCCACTGATCTGTCAGGAGGATGTTAAACAGAAGCCACAAAAGGTAGATAGTTTAAAATCAGCAGGTCCAGATCATTTGCATCCAAGGGTTTTAAAACAGCCAAGTAAGGAGCTGGACTGTTGTTATTGATTTTCAATAAGTCTTGGAGCACTAGGAAAGCTCCAGCAGCCAGGAAGAAAGCTAATGTTGTGCCAATTTTTAAAAAGAGTAAAAGGGATAACTCGGCTAATTAAAGGCCTGTCAGCCTAACGTCAATCCCAGGGAAGATAATGAAGTGGCTGATATGGGAGTCAAACAATAAAGAATTAAAGGAGGGTAATGTAATTGATGGAAATGAACATGGGTTTATGGAAAATAGATCTTGTCAGACTAACTTGATTTTTTTTTTTTTTTTGGATGAGATTACCAGTTTGGTTGACAAAGGTAATAGTGTGGATGAAATAGACTTAGACTTCTGTAAGGTACCGCAAAATATTTTGATTAAAAAACTTAGAACAGTATAAAATTAACATGGCAGGGAGTGGTTCTTGGACCTATGATATTTAACATTTTTATCAATGACTGAGAAGAAAATATAAAATCATAGGCATTAAAATTTGCAGACGATACAAATTGGGGGAGTGGTAAATAATGAAGTGCATAGGTTACTGATTCAGCCTGATCTGGATTGCTTGGTAAACTAGGTGCAAGCAAACAATATACATTTAAATGTAAATTTCTATATCTACGAACAAAGAATGCAGATCATGTTTACACGATGGGGGATTATATCCTGGGAAACAGTGACTCAGAAAAAGATTTCCAGGTCGAGGTGGACAATCAGCTGGGCATGAGCTCCCACTGAAACTCTGTGGTCAAAAGGGCTAATGCAATCCTGGGATGTATTAAGAGAGGAATCATGAGCAGGAGTAGAGAGGATATTTTACCTGTATATTTGGCACTGCTGTGGCCATTGCAGGAATACTGTATTCAGTTCTGGTGCCCACAATCCAGGAAGGATGTTGATAAATTGGAGAGAGTCATAGAAGAGCCACAAGAATGATTAAAGGATAAGAGCCTTACAGTGATAGGCACAAGGAGCTCAATCTATTAACAAAGAGAAGGGTAAGAGGTGACTTGATCACAGTCTACAAGAATCTACCTGGGGAATAAATATTTAATAAAGAAAAGGAGTACTTGTGGCACCTTAGAGACTAACAAATTTATTTGAGCATGAGCTTTCATGAGCTACAGCTCACTTCATCAGATGCATTCGATGAAGTGAGCTGTAGCTCACGAAAGCTTATGCTCAAATAAATTGGTTAGTCTCTAAGGTGCCACAAGTACTCCTTTTCTTTTTGCGAATACAGACTAACACGGCTGCTACTCTGAAACCTATTTAATAAAGGGCTCTTCCATCTAGCAGAGAAAGGTAGAACAGGATCCAATGGCTGGAAGTTGAAGCTAGACAAATTCAGAGTGGAAATGAGGTATACATTTAGAATGGTGAGGGTAATTAACCACTGGCACAAATTACCACAGGTTGTGGTGGATTCTTCATTGCTGACAATTGTTAAGGCAAGAATGGATGTTTCTGTAAAAGCTCTGCTCTAGGATCAGACTAGATGCTCAAAAAGGTACATTTGTAGCCTTGGAGTCGATGAATCTATGACCCCCTGCCCTGCTATGGCACAATGGGGCACTGTGTAATCACAGACCCCACTGGTTGGGTATGGTGTCAAATTGAGCCCGTAGCCAATTACATGGACTAGAAATGAGAGTCACTTTGTCAAGAGTAGGTCTTGGATCCCCATTCTTGTGGCCAATTTGCATCTTAGTTAATTAATCCTGAACCTGTAATGTTCTTCGGGAGCTATGATTGGACTCAGGCTGCTTCCCCACTTCCTGTTCTAAACAGCTGGGCCATATTTCCCTGTCCTGTTTCTCAGCTGCCTGGCCCTACCCAAGAGGTGGCTTCATTTCAGTGGCGAGGAGAGATCCTGTTCTCCCATTCTCATGCAGTCTCGGTGGGTGGAGCCTGTTCAGACTAACAGAGTTTAAGGCTGGAGGGGAGCGTTTTGAGCATTGAGTCAGGCCATCAGCAAAACAAGGCTAGAGAGAATCTCTCTTGAGCCAAGGCCACAACTTCTGTTTGAGTTGTAACAGATTTTTAAGAAAGACGCCCAGTCTTCTTCTTCCTGTATAGACTTAAAGTGCCAGAGGATCTCACATGTCCCTAGATACATTGTTTCAGGAATTAATTAACCTCACTGGTATCAATGCCCTGATATTTCTGAATATATCTAGCTTCAGTCACTGGATCTCATTCTGTTTTTGCCTGCTGGATTCAAGAGCCCTCTGTGTCCTTCAATAGGTACTGATAGAGTGTAATCAAGTCATCTGTTAACTTTCTCTTAATTAAACTAAATAGGATGAATGAACTGTAAGGTGGATAGAAAGATCGTCGGGCTCAACGAGTAGCGATCAACAGCTCAACGTCTAGTTGGCCGCTGGTATGAAGAGGACAACAAGGCGTCCAGTGGCAACTTAAAGACTAACAGATTTATTTAGGCATAAACTTTTGTGGGTAAAAAAACCCACTTCTTCAGATCCATGGAGTGAAAATTAGAGATGCAGGGATTATATACTGACACATGAAGAGAAGGGAGTTACCTCACAAGTGGAGAACCAGTGTTGACAGGGCCAATTCGATCAGGGTGGATGTAGTCCACTCCCAATAATTGATAAGGAGGTGTCAATTCCAGGAGAGGGAAAGCTGCTTTTGTAGTGAGCCAGCCACTCCCAGTTCCTATTCAAGCCCTAATTAATGGTGTTAAATTTGCAAATGAAGAAGAAGACATCAGGACATCAGGAATGGTAACATACAAAAGCCAGTAGGAGAACACTTCAGTCTTCCTGGACATTCTATAACAGATTTAAAAGTAGCCATACTTGAACAAAAAAACTTCAGAAACAGACTTCAAAAAGAAACTGCAGAACTAAAATTCATTTGCAAATTTAACACTATTTCACTAGAAGGGTGGTGAAACACTGGAATGCGTTACCTAGGCAGGTGGTGGAATCTCCATCCTTAGAGGTTTTTAAGGCCTGGCTTGACAAAGCCATGGCTGGGATTATTTAGTTGGGGTTGGTCCTTCTTTGAGCAGGGGATTGGACTAGATGACCTCCTGAGGTCTCTTCCAACCCTGATATTCTGTGATTCTATGACAGAGCTTCCTACGTTTTTTTCATTGTGATGCAGGTTTTCTAGAACTCAGACCCTACTTGGCGCTCTTTTCTAAACCCTTTCCAATTGGTCATCATCCCGTTTGAAGAGTGGACACCAGAGCTGGATACAATATCTAGTAATGGTCTCGCTAATGCCGTTTATGGAGGTGATACCACTTCCCTGATCCCACTCAACATCATTCTCCAATTTATACATCCTGGGATTGCAGTGGCCCTCCTAGCTACAGCACCGAGCAGAGAGCTCATGTTCAGTTGGTTTCTACTACAACCACTACATTCTTTGTGGAGTCATTCCTTTCCACATTACAGTCCCCTGTACTGTACACGTGACCTATGTTATTTGGCCTATATCCCAAAAGGGACTCAGGCAGCCACATCCCAGTGCAGTCAATGGGACTTAGGCACCTAAATACCCTTGAAGACGTGGGCCTTTGTTCCTAGGTGTGTGACCTCACACTTGTCTGTGTTTAAATACATGTTGTCCAAATGAGTCCATCTTACAAAGTGACCCAGTTCGCTGTGTAGAAAGGACCTGGCCTCATCATTATTTACTGCTCCACTAGTCTTTGTGTCTCCTGCAGACTTTACCAACAAGGAATTGATATACTCTTCTAGAGTAGATAAAGATATTGAATAGCACTGGATCAAGACCAGATCCCTGTGAGACCCCACCAGAAACAATCCCACCCACCCCCCACGCCCCACGTATTATGTTGGTTCTGTATAGTGTTAATGTTTCTTATCAGAATATCTAACTCCTTACAGAGTCTAAGTATGGGCAACCTTCTGGCAGGTGGAGCTGGCAGCAAGGGTCAGGGTCCATACAAAACAGAAGAAACACAATACAAAACAAAGCAAAACAGAACCGACTCAAGCCCCCACCCACTGATCTGGGAAAATTAAACACCACCTCGGGCGCCTTGCAAAGGCAATACTTGCCAACTTGCAAGCACTGACTCTGCGTATAGCAAAGATAATATCTAATGAAAAGGCAAAAGGAACCCGCATTAGTTTGGGAAAACACCACAACCACCATTCAAAAGCATATGACCATGAGCAAATACCCACCCCAGAGTATGTTGGGCAAGTGTCCTTTCCCTCATTCAGATCGTGCTTACATATAGTACATAAATACTGTTATATTTATCAACCGAACCTGTAATCCTGCTTCTTCCCAAAGGCAAAACAGAAATACTGATCTCCCATGTCTGCCTTTTCTGCATCCTTATTGACAGTTTTACCATCCCTGCCATGCATCGGATCTAGGCCATTCCTAGGATTTCTGTTTGTTCCTGATACATTGCAAACACTACTTTTTACTGTAGTTACTCCTTTTTGATCGGAGCAGTTAGCTAATTTTCAGGATCAAGTGGGTTGTTTCTGATAGAAGGGGAGATTGAAGATGCTGTAGCTAAGCGGGCAAACATGATCCTGCGATGTGTAAGTGGAGGAATATCAAGTAAGAGGAGGGAGACAGTTATTAACATTGCTGGATTTCTGCAACGCAGTCCTGGTTATGTACAAAGCATGTACAAAGTCCCGTCTCGCTGAACACAGCAGAAATCAAACTAAGGGGGAGAATTTCGTTGCTCACAGTTCAAAGTCTCTCTCAGCTCACCCTGACCCCAAGGCTCTTAGCAGGTTTCAGAAGGTCACATGATCAGCGATTCTCTGGCTGTGTCTGGGCTTCTTTGCTCCTTCTCTGCGTCATTCTCTGTAACTTAAGACTCAGATAAAGATCCAGCATCAGCCCCATCTGTTGGTATTGGTGCTGTCTGCACTGATCACTAGAGCTTTCCCCTCCCCACTGCCAGTTAAATGAGAATTTAAAACAATAACTCCTAGGAACCCAGGTACTCTGCCATCCACACAGGTTTCCTTGTCACCCTGCCTGCTCGAGTCCTGTATTCGCTCATGGAGATATCAGTCATAGCTGGACGTAGATTATCAGTGAGTTCAGGGCTCATGCCCTCTCGGTGAGTGAGGCCTATCTGTGGTGGACAGGCTGTCTGTAGAAGATGGCAGTGTGCTGAGGTAAGTTGCATCATTTCGGTATCAGCAAGGATAAATTGTTCAGCTTTTAATGACCATGTAAAATCCCCTCCAAAAAGGAGTACGTTTGGGATTGTTTTCCAGGAGGCTTTTTCCAGGCGTGTAGCCGCTGCTGCACCTTCTGTCCTTCCTGCACAGGCATTCCATTCTCCTCTCTCCTGGCATCTCGTGTCTGCCACGCTCCCTTCCGGCTCCTCTTTTCCTCCACCTACTGGAATGCTGTCCACAGGCCACTGAGACAAGGCCAGGGTTACACTACACAATTACTTCGGTATAACTACGTTGCTCAGGGCTGTGAAAAATCCGCACCCCTGAGTGACGTAGGTACACAGACCTCAGCTCCCCATGTTGAAAGTGCTATGTTGGCAGGAGAGCATCTCCCGTGGACATACCTACTGCCTCTCACGGAGATGGAGTTAGTAAGCCAACTGGAGAGCTCTCCCCTCGACTGAGAGCAGTGGCTTTCAATCTGTGGTGACAAAAGGTTGTCGTTACCATAGAACCGTGGTTTTCAGCCTGTGGTCCATGAACCCTTGGGGGACCACAGACTATTTCTGAGATTTCCAAAGGGGTCCCCTCCTCCATTCGAAATATTTCAAGGTTCGCAAATGAAAAAAGGTTGAAACCCCCTGACTTAGAGCACCTTCATCAGAAGCGCTACAGCTGTGCAGCTACAATGAGTTGGTAGTGTCGACCTGCCCTAAGACTCCACCGTATCTCTGACCTGTGTAGGTGCAGGGGGCCTAGCCAGTTCTTGCTGCTGAACATCAAGTCCCTGAGAAGCCCGGGTTTTCAGGGTCCACAAATTATCTCAGAAGCAGAGTAAGGCATAGTTGATTGATGGCTGTGCTAAGATAACAAATGATATCTTCATTTCCCAATCTTGTTGGTCTTCATCAACTCAGGCTGTAAGAATGGAACCAGTGGTGTGGTTTACTCTCTCCACTGCCCCTTTACTCACAGGATAGGCAACACGGGTACTCACCTTGGTTATCTGGAGTTCTCAGCAAATCTCGTGCAGTAACCGTGATACAAATTCCTTCTCCTCATAACTGCAGATGCAGCCTGGTGGGATGAACTGCAACCCTATCTGTTTCATCAGTGCAGTCATAGCTGTTTCAGTCCTTTCACCCTTCAGTCACTGCAGCACCACATGCTTTGGGAAAGTGTCGTACATGGTCAGTGACTATTTCCAATTTCCAAGCAGTGTTTCTGGCAGTGGGCTTTTCAAGTCCATCTGTGTGACCATTAGTAGGTTGGGGCAGGGCATGACTCCCAAAGGACTTTTGCCTCTCCCTGCTGACAGATAAGACAGGAAAGTATCAGATCCTTAATATCTGCAGAGAGGAGCAGCAAGAACATGTGTTGGATACATAACTCAGGTTATTGGGTCTGACGAAAAAGGGAGACAAGCTTCTTGCAGCATACATGGGAACTGGGGAATACTGCAGTGTGTCAATTTGCCAAGGATGTTGAGCTCTGTGATAGGGTGAACCCAGGGGGATGGAAGGATGACTTAGCCAATTGGAGGGGAGATGAGAGGAGGACACCTCTGCCAAAGGGAGGGTGAGCGATCTCCTGCCTCGCCTTGCTTAGGGAGTGTGAGTAATCTCCTGCCTCACTGTGTCCGAGGCAGTGTGAGAGATCTCCTGCCTCACCCTGCCCAAGGGAGTTTGAGCGATCTATTGCCTTGCTGTGCCTGAGGTAGTGTGAATGATCTCCTGCCTTACTGTGCCAGAGGAGGAATCTCCTGCCTGGCCTGCTGAGGGAGCGTGAGCGATTTCCCTCCTCTCCCTGCCTAGCAAGTGTGAGTGATCTCCTGCCTCACCCTGCTCCGGGTGTGTGACACTATGGGCAATAGATCTATTGTGATCCTGGGATGCATAAATAGGGGAATCTCAAATGGGAGCAGAGAGGTAATTTTATCTCTGTACTTGGCACTGGTGTGACTGCTTCTGGAATCCTGTGTCCAGTTCTGGTGTCCAGAATTAAAGAAGGATGTTGATCAATTGGAGAGGGTCCAGCGAAGAGCCACGAGAATGATTAAAGCATTAAAAAACATGCTTTGTAATGGTAGGCTCAAGGAGCTCAATCTGTTTAACAAAGAGAAGGTTAAAGGGTGATGTGGGGAGGTGCACTCACCCCATACTGGAAGGGGAAGTGTTAACTCCCTGCTGTGAGCTGAGGAAGTCATATCCCCACGTCCCTACTGGGCATGCTCCAGGTGCAGCCCTAGTATAAAAGGGAGCAGCTAGGCTCAGTTTGGGCTGACTACTGAGCAGGAAAGATGTTCCTTGCTGGCTCCTGCCCAGGAACAGCTGGAACCCCTGACTGTGGATGCCGGAGGCACCGAGACCAGAGATATGCCCAAGTGCATGCTGACACCCGAGAGGGATCAGAGTCACTGAGAACCGCATGCACGAGAAGCCTGGTGATCTCGACGGCAGCTCCAAGAGACATGGTAGGAAGTGGCCCGGGGGGGACTAGCTATAGTCCTGTGGGAAGTTGGTGTATTTTGGTTGGAGCTCCGCTGACTCAGTGGCGGAGCGCTTCGACACTGGTAGGGCCCTGGGCTGGGACCCAGTGGAGCAGGGTGGGCCTGGGTCCTCTTACCCTGGCTGCCACACACACCCCCCAGCTGGTGGCCCATTGGCACTGACTGCAAGACCTTATCGCCCTGCAGATTAGGGCGACTCTACTGATTCTGGCCACAAGGCCTTACTGCCCTGCGAGTGAGGGCAACTCTGCTGACTCTGGCCATTGGGCCACACAGCCCTGAGACACGGGCAGTCCTATTGGCTCTGGCCTTTGGGCCATCCAGCCCTGAGGGAGAGGGCATCTGTATCAACCTTTACCATTAGGTTTTCTACCCCTGAGGACAAGGGGAGAAGAATTGACTCTGACCACTCAGCCATACCATCCCAGAGGCAATTATATCGACCGTAGCCATTGGACTCATGGCGCTGAGGCAGAGGGCAGCTCAGAGTAGGGGGTGCACTCGCCCGCATTCATTGTGGTTCTCTCACCCCGTCACACATGGTGCAGAACGTGGGCACCGATCGAAGCCTCCTGATAGGCTTACGCTAGGAAACCTGACAGAGGGACGGGTTTTCCATGTGTGTGTTGTAGTGCATTAGCACTGGCAGAATATTAGGGTTAGAAGTGGAGTCTGATAAAGTCTTGCAGTGGTTACCTGAGAGCCAGCGACCACAAGCAACAGCAGCACCAGGCGCAGCTGTTGCAACCGATTGTTAACTAGCAACAGCTACTGATGGGTGAACAGCCTGTGCAGCCACAGGGCCAGCAGCAAAGGCTAGTTCAGCAGATGGCAATGTTACTCTGGCCTAGGGGGACTTTGACTGTCACCCCGACAGAGTCCAATCCAGGGTCCATGCTGCCTGGCCTCCCACTGCAACTTGCCAAGATGGGGCCTGGGGATGACCCCAAGGCTTTCCCAGTGACTTTTAAAGGGTGACCATGGCCGCTCAGTGACCTCCAGAACACTGGGCTACCCTTCTAGCCCCATACCTGGGGCCAGCCCAGCTGTCTTTCCAAAACTTGGATCACCAGGATGCCTTGGATTATGTCAAGGTGAAGGTGGCCATCCTTGACCAGACTGGTACCAGCAGTGATCCCATCGTGAGCGGTTCCCCACCGGGGCTAGACCGAGGTGCAGGAGCCCAATGCCTCAGAGATTATGCCTGGAGGTGGCTGGAGTCCAACAAGAGGTCTGGAGCCCAGGAGGCAGAGGCTGTAAACCTTGAGTAGTTCACCCAAATGCTCCTGGCAGGAGGGAAGAAAAGGGTATAGTGACACCAGCCTGTGACACTTGTGGATGCCATTGTACTGCTGGAAGCTTACTTAGCAGCCGAAAGTGTAGAGCAATCTCACACGACTGGTGAGTCGGGGGGAAGAGGTAAGCCATTGGGGAAAGTACACACCAGACTAAACCTGGAGGGCCATGACATTCATCTGGGTGCCTGGGCATTACCTCAGACCTGATCCGGAGATTGATGGCCACCCGAGTCTCAACTCGGCAAGAAGAAGACCCCTGAGCAGAGACTGGCTTGGTAAAAGCATACCCATCAGCTGAGGAAGCCCGGGACTGTTCTTGTGTGTGTGGCCAACAGGGATATTTCCTCTGGGATTGTCACTATATGGATAGTAACTGTTTGGGTATCCCCAGCCCACGCACTTGAAAGAGGACCCCGAGGATGCTCGGAGTCCCTGTGCTTGTAAATGGGACACCCGTGGTGGCGCTGATTGTCTCTGGATGTAGCCAGACCCTTTTCCAGGGTGAACTGATCCCAGATCCTGAGCCGAACAAGACCCAAATACCATTACAATGCATCCACAGAGATGTGCGCTCTTATCCAACTACCTGGGCAATGCTAGACATCTCCCACCGTAGTGCAGCCCTTCAAGTTGGTGTGGCCCCTAAACTGCACTATCCAGTGATCTTGGGGTGGGACTCGCTGTGGTTTTGGAAACTCTTGCAAGGATGCACCCATTACTCGCTAATAGCGGATAATGATGGGACAACACTGAGGGAGCTCCTCAGTCACAGCCTAGAAGACCCTCTCAGCTTGTGAGGATCCCTGATCTTGTCTCTCACTCAGGCAGACACACCCATAGAAGATTCACATGCAGAACTTGAAAGTGATGGTGATTTCGTCCGCAAACAACAAGAGGACCTGACTCTTAGTCGAGCCTGGGAACAGGACACACTTAGGGACCAGGAGGAAGACGGTATGCCCCAGACCTCTTGGGGCCCTACTTCAAGATGGGACTGCCTCTATAGGGTAGTGGAGGAACCCCAGACGTAAGAAATGCTCTGACAGCTGTTGGTTATTTGAAAATTGTACCGGGGCCTCTTACATGTGGCCCACTCAGAGAAAAAACCCTCCAGAGGGTATCACGGAGGTTCTTCTGGCCTGGCATCCATCGAGAGGGTGAAGGGAGTGGCTCATCATGTGTTGCAGTTGCAGGAACGATTCCTGATGCTGGGGACCTTTGCAAGAGAAAATTTAACACAGGCCCAGAGGACCCAGGCTCAGCAATATAACAGAGGGGCCCACTTACCGAGTTTCAAACCGGGTTCTACTCCTGTTACCTTCGATGGAATCCAAACTCCTGGCTAAGTGGCAAGGTCCCTTCAAGGTCACTCGGCGGGTCAGACCAGTAGATTATGAGATCTAGCTACCAGTGTGATGTCATGCAATGCGCATGTATCATGTTAATCTGCTGAAGGCATGGAAAGCTAGGGAGGCCCTCCTTATCAACCCCTATTCCTCCAAACCAGAGCTTGGTCCGCTAGTTGACGGCCCTCTTGAGGATGGACCGCACAGCTCTGAGGTGCAGGGGAAGTCCTATTGACTCTGGCCATTGGGCCACACAGCCCTGAGGGATAAAGGATATCAACCCTTACCATCAGGTTTTCTAACCCCTGAGGACAAGGGCAGCCGAATTGACTCTGATCACTAGGCTATACAGTACTGGAGGCAGAGGCAATTGTATTGACTCTAGCCATTTGGCCTCACCGACCTGAGGCAGCTCAGAGGATGGGGTGCACTCACCCCACACTGGACAGGGTTCCCCCACCCCGTCACAGGTGATTTGATCACAGTCTATAAGTCCCTACATAGGGAACAAACAGTCTAGCCGAGAAGGGTATAGTACAATCCAGTGGCTGGAAGATGAAGCTGGACAAATTCTGGAAATAAAGCATACATTTGTACCAGTGACAGTAATTAAGCATTGGAACAATTTTCCAAGGGTTGTGGTGGATTCTCCATTGCTGGTAATTTTTTAATCAAGATTGGACGTTTTTCTAAACCATCTGCTCTAGGAATTGTTTCTGGACAGTTCTCTGGCCTGTGTTATACCGGAGGTGAGAATAGATGATCACGGTGGTCCCTTCTGGCTTTAGAACCTACAAAACTGTGACACCAGTTCCAACAGATGATTCCCTAACGAAGTAGGATCAAGGGGTCCCAGCACATCCCAGTGCTGCTCCCTTTTCTCGAGAATCTTCCACCCCAATGTGATCACTGGGATTTGGTGTTCCCAAGGATTTGACTCTGTGGCCCCTGTCAAAGTCCCTCTTCTGCTAAGTTTTCTATTCATCTTCCTTCTCCTGAACTCTCTGGAACTCAGACCAGCAACGGTCTAGTTGGGTACATTTTGGGGTCATTCTGATAGTTGGCTGACCCTCAGCCCTACCATGAGCCTGTCTCTGATACATTCTTCACTCACCTCCCAATAGCCACAGTGTTCGACTAGGTGCTCCTGGGCTCTTATAACTCATTCACTGGCTCCCCCTTCTCTGGCTTACATAAGTGAAATTGTTCCTGCTCAGACACCACCGTGCAGCGTGGCATGAAATGCTCATCCAGTTCTTCTTTCACTGTCTTGAACGGTTTCATCTGAGCAGCTGTGAGGCTTCTGGGAGGGACAATGACTCTGCTGTAGGCCCATTGTACAGTGCACGGCACTCCCTTGTTTCTCCTCTGATTGCTGAGCTCAGAAAGACTTACACCTGAGGCAACTTCTGCAATCTGCCTACCCAGAGTGGCCAACCCGCAGGGTGCTGTCAATCACATTCTGCAGGGGTGGAGTTTGGAAACAGCTGGGTCAGATGGAGCTGTTTCTGCTGTTTTTACCAGACTGTAGACCCTTCCCCTTTTTCTGTGCTGCCTTTGTGTAGCCTAGGGTGATGTGGTCCAGTAAGGAAGCATTTGTTGACAGATATTGCTCTGGGTCTCATCTAGGGTTGCCAACAGTCCCATATTACAAGGGATGTCGCTTATTTAAACAGAAAATTGCCTGTCCCGTACTGAGTCAGCATGGGACACCTTTTATCCTGTATTCCAACAGCAGGGGCCAGTACTCACAGGTGCATCTTTCTACTCCCCTCCCGACCCTGAGCGCAGCCATATCTGCTTTCTCTGGCTGCGCTCAGGGTCGGGAGGGGAGTAGAAAGATGCGCCTGTGAATACTGGACCCCTGCTGGACAGGGCCCCTGCTGACTCCAGCCCTTGAGCACGGCCCCGGTGCAGGCTCCGTCTAAGAGGGCGAGTGAACGGGGCTGGGTCCCTGGAGCTGTGCTGAAGGGCCATGGTCAGGAAGGGGCTCTGTCTGGCAGGGGGGATCAGTACTCCAGGGTGTAGCCCCCTGCTCGCAGAGTCTTGCCAACGTCCCCCGTAGGGTTCACAGCCCTGCAGCAGGCAAAGACCAGCAACTGCAGCCTCCAACTCGGCACCTGGCGCCCACGCAGAACCTGAAGAGGAGTTGCAGCAGCTGCTGACCCAGCACCTGAGGCCCTGGGATCTCTCCAGCTCCAGATGCTGCAGAGAGACAAGCCCTAGGAAGTCGGGGGTGGGGGGAAGGGACTTGCCACTAGGGGTTCAAGTCAAGACTGGGGACATCTGAGGTCTGGCCTGTATTTTTAAATACAATGTTGGCAACCCTCATCTTAGCTTCTGCATCCCTTACTCACCCACCCTCATTCCCTGCTGCAGCCTGGACTCACCACAGCCCGTCTCTTTGGGCCCTCTGTGCATTTAGGCCTCTTCTCCATCTGCTCGGTTGTTAGCTCTGCAACTTTTGGCTGTTCTGGCCTTGCTGGAGAGCCAACTGGTGTGTTTTCCTTTCCCCCTTTCCCCTTTCTGAGGGGGTGCACTGTGATCTCTTGGGCTTTTCTTCGATCCCACCCCTCATACCCTGTAGAGATGACAGATACCAGGGCTGCCTTCAGTTCCTGTTTACACACAGAGACTCTTACCTATTTGCTCTGTGCCCCTAGTGATCGCTCTGAATGATCCCAACTAACCCTGCAATCCCCACCAGCCCCAGTATAACTGTACTGAAGTGTACTGGCCATAGATTATATACACTGATACTTTAGGTTCCCTTATCAACTGTCTGCATCTCCTTACTGCTAATTTATAGCCTTTGCTTTGAGCTTCCCTCATTTTCTGTTTGTTAGATATTGTTTTTAATTACTAATCATCATTATTATTTGTTGCTGCATTACTTCCCTTCTTAACCAGGATATTTTTTTAACCAACTAATCCATCTTCTGTGATTGTGGAGTTGACAGCTGGGGTTGGGGGGGGGGGGGTTGCAGTGTTAGTTGGGATCATTCAGAGCAATCACTAGGGCATCCTAAACATTTTCCAATTATCATTCACAGTTTGGATTTAAACCTTTCTTTTCAAACAATTTTGCTCATAATTGTTTTCAGCTTTGGGAAACTGGCCCACCAGCCCTCCCTGTCCCAGCTTCACCAGAACGGGCCTCTAGAAGGAGCCAGCCCTTTTCATCTGCCCTGCTGGGCCCTGATCTCTCTCTGCTCCCCATGCTTCCAGGTGCTGAGGGACCAACTCTCGCTGATTCTGCCTGCAGCTGATCGTGGGAGACCTCTCAAGGCTTCCCCTGGCGATCTGAACTCGCTGCTCTTCCCTTCCAGCAGGGCAGGGTGTGCCAAAGTGGTGGGGTGTCCAGCAGAGGGCAGCAAACATCTAGTACACCCCATCACCACTGTCAGGGCAGTTTTGTGTTTGCACATAGCCAGTGTAATCAGGTCTGGATCACTTGCACCTCTGCACCTTCCCATTTGTAATTCTGTGATAAATTCTCCTTTATCCATCAGTCTCCTGTAGGGCCAGCCCAAGTCAGGGGCCATACTTGTTGTGTTAGAAAATTATCACTGATCATTCTTAGAAACTCCAGGGATGTTTTTCTCGTGGCAGCACAAGATCCCTGCAGGCTCCCATACACTGATTCCCCAGAGCAACACAGAGTGTCTTTCAACACATTGCAGCAGGCGTTCAAAGTGCTGTTCACCCTAGTCTTTGATTTGTGGGGCGTTGCAGATCCCAGTGGTACCCCCTCTTGCCATGTCTCAATGGGAACAGTGTTCCCTATGCTTTCCATGTCCAGCACTGTTGAGTGCTCACTAACTGTAAAGCAAGTCAGGATGCCACCCCTCACTGCCATGTGCCCCCTCTGCTCTTCCTAAATGAGGAGTGTTGCCCATTTGTTGCATTATCCATAGTGGGGCCTTGACAGGTGTTTCTGGGCAGAGGAGAAATTGATTACACAAGTCAAGTGTTTCTTTTGTGCAGTCTGGTTTATTTACAAAGTCCTGTTTCCCTGAACACAGTAAAAAACAAAAAGCAGATGGCATTTTCCTTGCTCTCAATTTCCAGAGTCTGCCTCTCCAGCCAGTCCTGTGTCTCAAGACACTACGTTCCCTGTGTCACTACAGATCAGATACACAGGAACCTCCCTAAGTCTTTATTCCCTTGGGTGTTTGCAGGCTCAGGCATTTCAGAAGTGGCTTCGCTCAGACTGGTGAACGGCCCAAGTCGCTGCGCTGGGAGAGTGGAGGTGCTTCATAACCAGCAGTGGGGAACAGTGTGTGATGACACCTGGGGCTTGTCTGAGGCTGAAGTCGTGTGCAGGCAACTGGGCTGTGGGACAGCATTATCAGCACCACATGGGGCTCACTTTGGACAAGGATCTGACCATGTGTGGCTGGATGAGGTTCAGTGCACAGGGACAGAAGCTGCCCTCACCGAATGCAAGGCTAGGCCTTGGGGAGAGCATGGCTGTAACCCCGGAGAAGATGCCAGTGTTGTGTGCTCAGGTAACAAACAGGGTGGTAGGAGCCTGTGCTGCTGATAGTGGGGTGGGGGCTCTGAAGAGGGTGCTAACCCCTGAGAGTCAGCCTAGGTGTGGTGGTGTGTGTGTGTTTTGGGGTTTGTGTGTGATTGTCTCTGTACCTGTTTGTGGCAGCATCTGTGTGTGTGTGTGTATGAAAGGGTGTGCACAGGACAGTCTATGAATACTTGCATACATGTGTGGCAGTTAGGGTTGCCAACCCTCCCAGACTGCCCTGGAGTCTCCCGGAATTGGCCTTGATCTCTCAGAGGCTACTGAAACCAATCCAGGAGATTTTAGGAGCTAAAGTCCAGCAGCGCAACAGGGCTAAGGCAGGCTCCCTACCTGCCCTGGCTCCGCATGGCTCCCAGAAGCAAGCACCACGTCCCTCTGACTCCTAGGCACAGGGGTGGCCAGGCAGTCTCTAGGCGCTGCCTGATCCTGAGTGCTGACTCCGCAGCTCCCATTGGCTGCAGCTCCCATCCCCCTTCTGCACCCCAACTGCCTGCCCCAGCCCTAAGCCCCCTCCCGCACCCAAACTCCCTCCCAAAGCCTGCACCCCACACCACCTCCTGCACCCTAACTGCCTGCCCCAACCAGATGAAAGTGGGTGGGGGATAGCGAGCGACCGAGGAAGGGAGGATGGAGTGAGTGGGGGCAGAACCTCGGAGAAGGGGGCAGGGCAAGAGTGTTTGGGTTTGTGCGATTAGACAGTTGGCAACCCTAATGGCAGTCTGTGTGTGTTTGAGGCAATGTGTGGGGGTGCATAGGGACGTATGGGGGTTGTGCATGGGATTCTGTGTGTGTCTGCTTGTGTGGCATTGCATGTGGGGGTGTGCGTGTGTGTCTGTGAGTGCGTGTGCGCACACAGGTGGGGTGATATAGAAATGCTCCTCTCTGCTCTGTGCAGACCCCCCCCCCCCCGCGTGTGGTGCCGGGTATTCGGGCGTCTGGCAGCAGGGAACAGCCTCTTGTGCCCTGTGCTTTGTGTTTCAGATCAGGGCCAGCTGAGGCTGCGGCTGACAAGTGGCCCAAGCTCCTGCTCCGGGCGAGTGGAGGTGCTGATTAACGACACCTGGGGTGCCGTGTGTGACGCCGGCTGGGGCCTGCCGGAGGCGGGGGTGGTGTGCAAGCAGCTGGGCTGCGGCACGGCGCTGTCAGCCCCAGGCGTTGCTCAGTTCGGTCACGGGGCCGGCGACGTCTGGCTGGAGGGCGTGAGCTGCTTGGGCCAGGAGTCTCTCATCACTGAGTGCCAGCTGAGCCGGCTGGGTCCCGGGCTGTGTGGCCGTGGCTCCGAGGCCAGCGTGGTGTGTGCTGGGCAGGCCGGTGAGTGACCAGCGCTGTGCGCCGTAGCCATGCCCATGTTCCTGCAGACATGGGGTGGGCGAGAGTGACACCCTGGCCATGCCAGGGGGTGGCCGGGCTCCAGGGGGGCAGCGCCAGGGCTCCTGCTCACCACACCGAGGATACTGGCTGTCCCAGCGGTTCCGACAGCCCTGCTCAGCCTGGGGCACCACTCCTGGGTCTCTGAGCAGCCTCCTCTGCCACGGGGCTCCCTCTCCTGCCAGCCCTGGCTCCGGTGCTGGAGGCTGCAACCCCTGCAGGCAAACCCAGAGCACAGATCTGCGGGGCAGAGAGCCTGTGGGGCCTGGGGAGGAGTCTGGGGGGCAGGGCCTGGGGAGGAGTCTGAGGGACAGGGCCTGTGAGAGCAGCTGGGAAGAGGCCTCTGGGAGCTAGTGCCCCCAACCCTCTCTCTAACGCATCCCCCTCCCCCAGACTCCTTGGGCTGGGAGTGTTCCCTGGGGGCAGCCCAGCCCTGAGCCCCTTCCCGCACCCAAACTCCCTCCCAGAGCCCATACCCCCTCCCGCACCCAACCCCCTGCCTCAGCCTGGTGAAAGTGAGTGAGGGTGGGGGAGAGCGAGCAACGGAGGGAGGGGGGAACGGAGTGAGAAGGGGTGAGGCCTTGGGGAAGGGGCAGGGGCGGGGCAAGGGTGTTTAGGTTTGTGTGATTGACAGTTGACAACCCCTTAGCCATCCCCCGCGCAGGGCCCTGCACTGCCCCACACTTCGCCCTCCTCCTCAGGGCCTGTGGCAGAGGGCAGGGGCTTGGCAGCCAAGGTTCTGAGGGCAAGAAACTCAATCCCAGGTCGGGCTGCGGGGTGGGGCAGGGAGGTGGCCTCAGGATGGGGGCTGTGGAGGGCAGAACAGAATCAGCTCCATAGGGACTGTGGGGCAGGGGAGGGAGTCAGCCGTGGGGGGGGGGGGGGGTGGCTGTGGGGTAGGGACAGTCGGGCCATAGGGGGTTATAGGTGAGGGGATGGAGTCAGCCTTGGCAGGGGGCTGTGGGAGGGGAGAGAGTCAGTCTCAGGGGCTGTGGGGCAGAGGCAGGGATCAGCCCCATGGTTGTGGCAGGTCCGTGGAGGGGGGCACAGCTCACTGCCTGGCTCTCTCCCCAGGCTCTGGGCTGCTCTGGTCCGTGCTCCTCAGCCTGGGTGCTGTCGTGGTGCTGATCTGCGGGGCCCTGCTCTGCTGGAGGAGGCGTCGGGGCAGAGCTGCTAGGAACCCCCTGGGTAAGAGGCCTGGACCCCGAGCACAGCGCTGCAAGGAAGCGGGGCTAGGATGAGGGTTGCCATCCTAACCCAGGAGTACAGCACCAGCTGGAACCCAGTGCCCTGTCCATGCCCTGTGCTGCCTCCCTGCATGGGGACCTGCTGCTCTCACAGCTACTGGGGACCCTGCTCTAACTGCCACACACAGGCCCACGGTCCCGGCCTGCGGGTGCCCCATCCCTACAGCCCTGCCCTGGCAGTGGGGTTGGGTTGCCAGGCATCCAGTTTTCAACCAGAACGCCTGGTCAAAAAATGACCATGGCAGCTCCGGTCAGTGCCACAGCCCCAGGCCCCCGCTAAGCCAGTCTCCGCACGCTGCCCCTCCCCAAGTGCTTGCTCCACAGCGCCCATTGGACGGGAACTGCAACCATGGGAGCTGTGGGGGCAGTGCATGAAGACAGTGCATAGACCCTCCCTGGTCGCTCAGGCACCTAGGGGCCACAAGGACCTGGTGGCTGCTTCCTGGGAGCCGCGGTAAGTGGTGTCAGGACCTCGCACCTCTAACCCCCTCCTGGACCCCCACCCCCTGCTCCAGCCTGGAGTCCCCTCACTCAAACTCCCTCCTGAAGCGCGTACCACCCGCACCCCCCGCCCCATACATCCCAACCTCCTGCCCCAGCCCCCTCCTGCTCTCCAAACCCCTCATCCCCATCCCTGCCCCAGAGCCCACAGTCCCAGCTGGAGCCCACACCCCCTTCTGCACCCCAACCCCCTGCTCCAGCCAAGTGAAAGTGTGTGAGGGTGGGGGAGAGTGAGCAATGGAGGGAGGGGGCATAGCCTTGGAGAAGGGGAGGGGCAGGGGTGTTCAGCTTTGTGCAATTCAAAAGTTGGCAACCCTACGGTGAGGTTCTATTTAAAAGGCGCCCTGGCACCTGGGTGAGGTGGTGCCAGGGGCAAAGGTCATTGGCCCGGGTGCTTCATCCTGTCCTCTTGCTTGCAGGTCATGTGCATTTGGAGGAGCTGGGGGCTCCAGATACCCCACCCCAGACCCAGGAAGTGGCAAATCCAGAAACCCCCGAAGAGCCCGACAACGAGATGACCTGGCTGGTGAGGGAAGACATGGTGCTGTGAGAGCCGCATGCAAGCCAGGCTGAGCTGGGCTCCGCCTGCAGTGAGAGACGAGCCAGTGGGATCCTGCACAGAGCAGTCCCAGGGCTGCCAGCTGCCTGGGTTGTGGGGACGCTGATGGGGCTCCTCTGGGGGCTGGGAGTCTCCGCTCCCCCTGTGGAGCCCCTGGCTCCATTGTCCCCTGCAGCTCACCTGGAAGATCCCCTGCTCCACCCCACCCCCAGCTTTCCCTGGTGTAGCTCCCAGCAGCTCCCATGCCCATCCCTGAGTAGCCTGTGCCCAGTCATGCAGACAGCATGTGGTGCGCCATGCAGAACCATTGTCAGGGGCACAGGACAGCCGGTTCCGTCCCCACACAATGACCATCCCAACATTTAAATGAGCTATGGGGAGAGACTGACTATGGGTGTCTGCCTGTGCCCAATGCGCCAGACCCTGGTAAAGCCTGGTGTTCTTGTCTGTCTGTACCCAATGCCCCCTGAACTCGGGGCACCAGGCTCCATCTGTCTGTCTGTGCCAAATACACCCTGAGCTCAGGGCACCAGGCCATGTCTGTCTGTGCAGCAGCCAGCCTGGGCCCCCAGTAAATGATGATTACAGTTTCTAGTGTGTAGATAAGGTGCAGAACTGAGTGCAGCTGCAGGATGGTGCCTTGCTTAATGGAAAGGAATGGGTTAGGTTACAGATACAGAGAGCTTCCCTCTAACCTTCCCAAATTCACTCCCCGCTCTGTCCTGGCCCCTCAGTCCTTCCCCGTCCCCTCCTTGTGCTGTATAAACACCCTGCAGTAATACTACACAGTTGCATTCATACACGAGCCCCATTGCACATTTCACAGGGGATGATGTTCGGGAACAACCACATTATTCCCCCTTCTCTTTGTGTGAGTAGCATGTTGACAGCTGAAACATTTCTGATTTCTTGTAATTCCCAAAAGCTTCCACAAGGTGTCAATGGCTCCCCACTCCTCAAAATGCCCCACTCTCACACCTTCTGTAGTAGGATGACCATACACCCTGTTTTGGCAGGGACAGTCCCCTTTTTCAGCTCTGTTCTGGCCATCCCTACTTTTTCACTAAAACTGGACATTTGCCCTGATTTGTGAAGGCAGCGCTGCCTTCACAAAGAGCTGCCCCCCTGGGCAGCAGTCCCTGCTCTCCGCTGGACACTACAGGCAGTTGTTATGGCTAGGTCAACCTAGGACAGCTCTTCACTGCTTGCATTACAGGATAGTGAGGAGTTTACTTAAAAGGATTGAACCTCAGCGATGTATAATCCCTTCCCAAGGAGCCTGGTGTTCTGGTAAAATGAGTGTGCTGCACACATTAAAATGGTGCACTCCTCCCTGAGCTCAGTGACTGCAGTCATGACTGGTCTTTGGGTAGGACACACGAAGCGTAGGGTGACAGAGTGGAGAGCAGAGAGCTGTGGCTGCTGCCAGGGGGATCAACTCTGAAGGCAGCGATGCCCACCAGCAGCAGCAGAGAAATTTGCTGCTGTCAGGCAGTGCTAATTTCAGACCAGGCCCCCAGGGAAGCATCCCCACTTGCTGGCTGCAGGGCAGAGCAGAGAAGTAAGGGTGACATGGTATTGCCACCCTTACTTCTGCGCTGCCTCAGAGTCTGAGCCTTCCTTACTGTGAGGCTCACTCCAGAATGTTTTGAGCAACTTAACCGGAGGCTGTATAGAAGCACTAAATTAATTTTCTTATCAGCTCAGTGCAAGGTCAGCCCCAAGAAAGTAGGAACTGATGGGCACGGATCATGGCTACATGGATTGTCAGCATCCGCAGGGTTGAAGGGTGCCGCATGCGGGTCATCCGATGGGGGTTAGTGGCAGTGCTCCAATTCGTAAACGCTGATTTTTACTGGTTGGCTGAGTTGCAGCCGCAGGCTGAAAGCAGCGAGATGGTCTCTTCCCAGCTCCAGTGTTTGCCTCGCTTGGGAGCCGGAGTGTTGAGACAGTGTGAAATAGGAAGGGCTTTTAATTGCACATTTCGTGGTAGCTAAGAGTCCCCCTGAGCCAAACAGGCTGCCTGCCATATAGGCAGAGTGCTGTGTTCAGCTGTTGGGCTGGGCCAGTGTTCTGAGAAAGCCCTGTGAAGGAACACTTGCAAATCAATTCTACCCTGGTGTTTCAGTAGCAGATTTACCAGGCCATGAAGATCTCTGGTGTAAACCCTTTGACTTGGAGATTAACTTGGCCCATAGCAAGAAATTGGTTCAGCAAAACAGGGGCTAGCAGGAGCTGGGTCCCAGCCAGAGGCAGACTGACATTAGGGGCAGCGAGTTATATACACTCGTGGTGCCTGAGCTCCAGAAATATATAGGGCCTGGCTCCACCAACGTTTGGGGCCAGGTCTCTTCCCCAGCCCTGCCAACCGCCCTTCTGCACCTCCCCCAAATGTCCCCCAGCCCCCACTTGCTGCCCCCGCGCACCTGCCCCGGCCTCTGAGCCTGCAGCTCACATGGACTCTGCTCTGCGGGCTCCCCGCATCAACTGCTGCTGCCACCTTTCATTAATGGCAGGGCAGGCTGCCCTTACCCTGCCCTTCCGCCCTAGCCTTGAGCCTCTCCAATGTCCCAAACCCCTCAACGCCAGCCCCAGACAGAGCCCTCATCCCCCCCACACCCTAATCCTCTGTCCCAGCCCTGAGCCCCTCCCACACCCCAAACCCCTCATCCCTCCGCACCCTAATCCTCTGCCCCAGCCCTGAGCCTCTCCCATTCCCCAAACCTCTCATCCTCGGCCCCACAGCCCTCACCCCTGAACCTGCTCCTATCCCCAAACTCCCTCCCAGAGCCTGCACCCCTCCCCCTTCCCACACACCTCCTCTGTCCCCCAAATGCCATCCCAGGGCCTGCAGCCCTCCTGCATGCTAATCCCCAGCCCAGGGCCTGCACCCCAGACCTCCTCCCCCCACCCAAACTCCCTCCCAGAGCCTTAGGCGGGAGGGGGGAATGCAGGTTCTGGGCACCAGCAAAATTTCTACAAACCTGCCACCCGTCTGACATCATGTATCCAAAACATCCCTACAAGGAGCACACACAGTTCATTCACACATATGATCTCCTTTGTCAAGGGCTGGTTGTGTTACAAGTAAGGGTGGCAATACCACCATGCTACTCTTATTTCTGTGCTGCTGCTGGGGGGGCACTGTCTTCGGAGCCAGGCATGCCAGCAAGCAGCCGATGCTCTCCATTGCCCAGCTGTGAAGGCAGTGCTGCCACCAGTCACATGATGTTGCAGTCACATGATGTTGCTAGGTGATGCTTTTATTCTTTTTGCGGGTGGGGTGGGGGGGGGAAGGACTTGTGCATACCTGTGTCCTTAGAAGAATCAATAGTTTGTGTGTGGTCATTTTTTGCTATAAAAATGTCTAGGAAACATCTGTGCAATTGTAATGAAGACCTCCAAAAACAGTTCAGGTTTTTAAAAAAAGACAGGTTTCAGAGACACTTCAACATTAGACAACAGCAAAGTTGTATGTGAAACATGAAGAGCACATCTCCATTGCTAACGGTGGTCAAAATGACATTACCCAGCACTTTCAAAGCAAGAAACACACTTATGCTGGTAAAAGTAAGTGTTTAACACCAAGTGTTTCAGAATTTTTTCTGAGGCAAGACACAGAAACTAAAAGTTTTGGCCAGTGAGGGAGTGTTTGCTTACCACTCTGCAGCACGGACACAGTTTCCTTTCTAGTGGCTGGTTTCAGAGTAGCAGCCGTGTCAGTCGGTATCCGCAAAAAGAAAAGGAGGACTTGTGGCACCTTAGAGACTAACCAATTTATTTGAGCATAAGCTTTCGTGAGCTACAGCTCACTTCATCCGATGCTTCATCATTCAAGCTTATGCTCAAATAAATTTGTCAGTCTCTCAGGTGCCACAAGTACTCCTTTTCTTTTTTCTAGTGACTGTACATCACAGTTAATTAGGAAACTATGCTAATCTAAGGGCATGATGACACTTGCAGATGTAGAGGGCTGGGAGTTAAACCAGCCTTCGGAGACCACAGCAGGGAAAACGCTGCCGAGTGTTTACACTCTCAGCTGGAAGCGCACTGGCATGGCCACATTAGCAGCTCTTGCAACGCCACAAAGAGCAGTGCACTGCGGTAGCTATCCCAGCGTTCAAGGGGTTGCAACATGCTTTTCAAAATGTGGAGGGTGGGGTGGAGTGTGTATGTGGGGGGAGAGAGTGGGTTTTTGGGGTGCTGAGAGTGTGTCAGCGTGCTGTCTTCTAAGTTCAGACCCCCCTCCCCCCGCCTCTCTCACACCCTCACAGCAAACAACATTCCACACTAACGGTTGCTTTGTCCCGGGGCAGATAAGCAGCCGGCTGTCAGAAACGGAGCTTTGAAAGGGGATAGCCGCATTCCTCCAGCCGACTCCAAAACACTGACTAAAGTAGTCACTTGACTTAAGGGGATTATGGGGTGTTTCGGGAGGCCGATCGCAGCGCAGTAATGCAACACCTCGTCCACGCGGACGCCGGGGCATTTCAGCCGAGGCACAACCAGCGTTCTGCTCCTTGGGGAGGTGGATTACCAGGAGCGCTCCAGCTGCAGAGTTCAGGAGCTCTAAGTGCCTTGCCAGTGTGGACGGGTCGGGAGTTAGGGCGCCTGGGGCTGCTTTAATGCACTCTAACTTGCAAGTGTAGCCAAGCCCTAAGTTTTCATCTGCTTGTACAAAATCTGAGGCAATCGTTTGCAACGTCTTAGCCCCTTTATCCATTGAAAACGCGCAGCTTGAGTTGGACAAGCGTTCCTTTGTTACTCTTGCCCACTCCTGTCCTACATGCTTCCCAAGATACACAAACAGGGGAACCCAGGCAGACCCATCATAGCTGGCAATGGCGGACCCATCATAGCTGGCTATGGCACTCTTACTGAAGGAACATCGGGATTCATAGAAACCATCCTTAAAGTGCTCACCACACAAAATAAATGTAAGAGCAGTAGGACAATGGAACAGACGCCTAGGAAGGTTGTGGAAACTCCTTCACTGGAGGTTTTCAGAAGGACACTGGAGCCATCTGGCTGCATGGGCGATGGGTAGAGCCCCCCCTTTGGGGAGGCTAGCCCCGGCTCTGCCACTTCCACCCCCCTCCCATGGCTGGAGCCCCGAGACCTCCTCCCCACCCCGCAGCAAGCATAGTGCGAGAAACTGCTACCTGTAGGAATTTGCTACATCTGATAGCATTTTTTTTACAATCCCTTACATATGAGTAACTGCTACAGGTAGCAAATTCCTAGAGCTAGTTTCTCGCACTACACCGGGACCCCCAGACCGCTCCCCCAGAGGAGCCCTGAGACACCCCTCTCGGCCAGAGGAGTCCCCCCAGCTCCGGAGGAGCCTGGGGCCAGCCAAAGCCCCGATCCCCTCTGTGACATTCTATACCTTGGGGGACCATCCTAGAACCCCCATATTCATATAATCGTGATCTTACATATAAAGCATGTCTTGTAAGGTATCAGGGGAAAGGTTATGACCTGCTGAGAGCCATTTCTTTATCCATATATGTATATCATTAATACATATGAAGTTAAGAGAATTGTGTTGTATGATTGTCACTAAAACATGCTGTAAGTTCAGGAATCCGCCAGATATTAGCTCCCCGGAGGCAACAAGGAAAGTAACCAACGCCTGGGCAGGTGTCAAACAACCATCAACAGCCACTGTCCAGCAAGGGAGCTGCAATTCAATGACTCACCAGCATAAGGCCACACCAGGGGAATTGCTCAACTTTACCTGGGGACTCAGCAATGCCCCAGACATTCCTGGACTTGTGTTTTCCAAGCACATGGACTGAGGGCATAAAACAGACACAGAAGCCATGTTCTGGGCCCTTCTCCTGCCCCCACCTATGCTGCAAGCACCTAAGACATTGAGAAGAAAACAAGACTCCAACAGAGGAGACTGGCCCAGATTTAAGGAACAAACCTCTATATTAAGGACTGCAGTATCCAGTGGGGTGAGAAAAACTGCTTAATCTAGATGTTGTCCAGTCTAATAGGGTTGAGAGTTTAGACTGTGTACTTATATTTTATTTCCTTTGGTAACTAACTCTGACTTTTTGCCTACCACTTAATATCACTTAAAATCCATCGTTTATAGTCAATAAATTCGTTTAATTGTTTATCTTTACCAGTGAGTTTGTATGAAGCGTGGGGTAAATCTGCTCAGGTTTAACAAAGGCTGGTGTATGTCCACTTTCCATTATTGAAGTGGTGAACCAATTAATAAATTTGCACTGCCCATCTTGAGCAGTGCAAAATGGTATATTCTTGAGGTACAGTGCCAGGAGCTGGGGGGATTTGACTGGTGCCTTTCTCTGTGTGATTCATGAGTGGCTCTGGGAGCATTCATGCAATCTAGCTGGGTGTGGGGTTCCACATGCGGTTGTGCTGAGTGATCACAGTGCCTGGAGGGGTTTGCTACTGGTCACTAGCAAGACACTGTGAGAGACAGCCCAGGCTGGAGAGAGTTAAGGGGGCACAGCAGTCCCACAGGCCCAGGCTGCACCCCAGGAGGGGATCCCATCACCTCCCAACCTGCTCAGAGGAGTCCAGGGTCAGCTGCAGCCACATCGTGCTGTGCCTTCTCTCCCCAGACCCCGAAGAAAAGCACCTCCCAGACTTTCCTCCAGAAGAAGCTTTTGATGAGCCTCATGCAGGTTCTGGGGTGGCTAAGGAGGTGGTATGTGCTGAAGCTGAATAGCACATACCGCCTCCTCAGCCACCCTGGAACCTGCATGGGGCATAATAAATCAAAAACTTCCCCCCCCCCAAAACCCAGCAACTGGGGGTTTGGCGGCCGCAGCAGCACCAGGGAATGTTGTTATTATTATATTATACCCACCACCCATGGCTGGCCGTCTTTCTGATTCCCTTAGTAACATTACTACAGAATTCCTCAATATCTTCACTGATGCATTGCTCATTCACATATTCCTCACTTTTGCTTCTAAAGAATTTCCAAATTGCCTATTTAGTGGGGATATTATCCTTGCCTTCAGTATTTCCTTGATCTATAGTTAATGTCAGGAAGTGGTCACTACCCAGTCCTTCCTCTCTGTACATTTCCCTGCTGCATTCACTTGCTATGGTGCTAGAAGTTCTTCCCAGTTCCAGACATGAGAAATTTCTGTCTGCCGTATTCAACCTGGTAGGTACTCCATCTTTTAATGTCACAAAGTTATTCTCTTCAAGGAATTTCTGTAAATATTTTCCACTGTTATCCTTTTCCTTACTTCCCCACAATCTGCTGTGACTACTCAGATCAGCACACATAGTGAAAGGGCATGTGATATCTGCAATCAATTCTTTCAGGTCCATAGCCTAGTTTCCTGCATAGGCTATTGTGTCACCCACAGGGTACAACCTGGACTGTGGGACCACGATGTCCCCTTTTACTTTCTGGATCAGGGTTCCTCTCATACTGCTCTGCTAGTGACAAGCAACCCCTTCAGGCTTCATTCTCACACAACCATTAGCCTGCGAAGGCATACCCACAGTTACATGCAGGCTCTCACAGCCCCTCATGAACTATACACAGGAAGACACCAACAAATCCCCCCAGCCACAGCCTTGCACCCTAGAAATGTACTATCTTACATTGCTCAAGACCTTTCCATAAACAATGCACAGTAATTAGTTTGCCACTTCATCAAAGGCTAGTGGACATGCACCAGCCTTTGCAATATGAGCAGATTCCCCAAGCACTTTAGACAAACTCGCTGGTAAGGATAAAACATAAAAATAAGTTTATTAACTGCAGAAAGATAGATTTTAAGTGATTATAAGGGTTAGGCATAAAGGTCAGAGATAGTTACCTTAAGAACATAAAAAGTAAGCATGGTTTCTAAATCCTAAACTTTTAGCCTAAGCAAGAGTTGAATTGAACAGCTTTTCTCACCCTGACAGATGGTACAAGCAGTTCCTCAATACACAGACCGGATTCCCTTTCCAACCTGGGACCACTCTTCCCCAGTTCAAAGGCTTTATCTGACAGACAGTCTTCCAGGTGTTGATTTGGGAGGGAGAAAAGCCAAGTGATGATGTCACTTCCACTCTGTGGCACAGGACCAGAAAGGGTTACACAACTAGCAAACTAATTGACCCAAACTCAGCCTTTAGAGACATGTTAGAGAAGTATATAAATGGTAATTAGGGCTATTCCTTATAAATAGTTAACATAGCCATGTTAAATGAACTAAGGCTTTGAAGTGCAAATCTGTATTGTTAGAGAATTAGAGGTAATACTAATTGTATGTATTTACTTATGGCTTATTAATGTTAACCATGTAAACAGTCAACTGACAACCAAGTGTAACAGTGCCACCAGCCAGTCCCCAGCAATCACTAACCAACAACCAACCACTGACCGCCCCAGTGGCCAGTCCCCAACAATCAGCAACCGACAACTAACCGACAACAGTCCCCAGCAATCAGCAACTGACAACCAACCGTAACAGCCCCAACAGCCAGTCCCCAACAATCAGGAACCCATCACCAACCACTAACAACCCCAACGGCCAATCCCCAGCAATCAGTAACCAATCACCAACCACTAACAACCCCTGTCAGTAACCGATCCTTTATAGGTTTCAGAGTAACAGCTGTGTTAGTCTGTATTCGCAAAAAGAAAAGGAGTACTTGTGGCACCTTAGAGACTAACCAATTTATTTGAGCATGAGCTTTCGTGAGCTACAGCTCACTTTATGCATCCGATGAAGTGAGCTGTAGCTCACAAAAGCTTATGCTCAAATAAATTGGTTAGTCTCTAAGGTTCTACAAGTACTCCTTTTCTTTTTGCGATCCTTTATAGGTCACCAATAATCTGCTCTACTTTACTGCAATCAGCCATCCGTAGTAATCAGTAATCAATTCGAGCCATCAGTAATCAACCCCCCTCGCAGCTATTGATAATAGCCATCAATAACCAATCAGTCATCAAGAATCAGCCACCATCAAAGCAACCAGCAATCGACAGCAATCAATAATTAACTAGAGTAATCAGTGATGTGCCCCATCACACCACTTAGCGACTGATAATAGTAACTATTATTAGAGTCAGGAGTAATCAATCATCCATCAATAATCAGCAATAGTAATAATCAATTACAATAATTAGTATTACATCACAGCAATCAGCAAGCAATCATCTTAATAATCCATTATAATAATCACTAATCAGTGTCCAGCTTATTAGTGAATAAGCAATAATTGATCATTACTAGGTTATAATAGCAGTGATCAATATAAATAATCAGCAATCAGTAACAAAAAATCAGTAATCGTTTAATTACTTATCAAAATAATTGTTAGTAAACAATCAAAAAGCAATTAGCATAGGAATCTATAACTGAATAGCAATAATAGTTAGCTGTAAGATATCAGTATTAATAATAACTGATCAGAATTGGTAGTAAGTAAACAGTAATTCATAGTAACCAATAACTAGGAATGAAGAATATTCTTCAGTATTTGGCAGCAATAGCCAATCTTAGTAAAGGAGACTGATAATCAATGTGCGCTGGATTCACAAAGGGACGTAGGCACCTAATTGCCACTTCAGGCAGCTAAATCCCAGAATCAGATCACACTGAGAGTCACCAAACCTCTGCTCAGCTGCTCGTGAACCCTGAAGTTGCCTTAACTCACCTGGCGCCTGAATTTTTGCAGTGAAAATTCCTTAGGTACCTATGTTCCTGCTTCTGAGCCCGCGCACTGCAGCTCCACGCCAGGCATCTGGATGCCTAAGTCCCAGAGCCATGCATAAACCGGGAAAATAGGAGTTCTTCCACTTAACTAGCCTGGGGCTTGATCTGGTCAGCATACTCAGAGCTTGCCTACTGGATCAGGCCCCTATAGCCAAGCTAACACAAAACAACTACAGGGAGGGGGGCAGAGGCCCTTGCTTGTGACTTTTAGCCCAGTGGTTAGGGTACTCACCTAAGGCATGGGAGATCCCCAGTTCAACTCCCCTTTCCATCTGAGAGAGGGGAGGAGAATTAGGATCTGCCACCCTCCACATGGGTGTTGTAACCACTGGGCTTGAGGATACCCTTATCTGGGGAAAAGCCCCCAGTCACTCTTACTGAAGCTGTGCCACTGTGGAGAAATAATTTAAAAAGTCATCGGAGCAGAGTGTCTGGATCCCAGGTTTCCCACCTCTCCGATGAGTGTACCAAGCACTCGACTGCTCAGTCATTCTTATGCTTGTTTTCCCTCTAGCCCCATGAGTTTTCCATTGTTTATCCACACTGGAACAGCTTCAATATGAGAGAGTGAAGGAATCCCCTTCCTGAGCAATGCCACACCGAAATTCATTTGTGAATCTGTTAGGGGGCTTATTCCTTCACCCGCTTACTTCCCTGGTCCTTCTCACATGAACAGAGAGCAACAATACCCGAAGTCCAAAGGTGCAAATAATTCGATGTTTATTGGAGTGAACTTCCAGCAAGCAATGATTCCAATTTTGTCCCCCTTCCCAGCTCTGACACCACAGAGCCTTACACCTGTGTCCCTGTTCCCATTTCCCCCTTTAGCAAAACATGATTCCAATTCCCCCCCGCACTTCCTGATTGACTGCAGACTATATAGTAAAACTTGAGTTCTGCTTTGTTATACCTTAACCAATCATTTTCCTGAAATTTAACTAACCAATCCTAACATATTGTAACCAATTATATCCCACCACCTTAATTAGTTTACACCCAGCAAAATTAATTATACAGCAGACAGGAACAATCACAGAACCAGACAGAGATTATACAGATAAACAATACCAAAGTGGGAACTATAATGACAAAACAATACAGAAGTGAGGATTTCACATCCCAGCTATTGATAAGTGAGTTCTTGCCAGACAGGATACTATCAAACTAAGTTTCCTTTTACATTTTCTAGGCACTTCCCTTTCTCTGGAGGCGACAGGATTGTATTCCTAACAACCCAATAGCACCTTATTTCAATGTGACTAGTTTGGAATGTGAGGATGTGACCGTTCGCTTCCCAGCTTATGGCTGCCTCTGGTGCTTAGCCAAAGGCCTTAGCCTAAGAACAGGGCCTCAGACTGTCACAGTAAGAGAAGGCCCTTATACCAGCAGACAGTGATTTTGATCCTTTCTTTCTTTTATATCTCTATAACTAGCCAAGTGATAAGAATACACCTAAATTCTTCGAGTACAGGCCTTTATATCTATATCCTAACAGAATCTATCCCCAAATATAATTGATCAGCAGAAAATAAGTGTTTATCTTAGTATGAATGATAATTGGATTTGTGTGACAGTCTGTACCTCAAAGTAGCAGCCTTGAACCTCCATATTCACCATGGTGATATGATTACGATATGTTTTCTACAAAGTAAACCTTGTAAGGTATCATTTTAAAAGTCTTGATCTGTTGAACATTAATATCCCGTTGGACTGTATGAACTAGCATGGTTTGTGAAGTTATGAAGTATTTCTATATGTGTGTTACTGAAATAGGTTGTGAAGTTGGGAACACCCACAATCAGCCTTTCAGTTACAACAAAGGAGTAGCCATCAATAGCCAGACAGCGTTAATGGCTCATCAACACCCCTCAAAAAAAGAATCCGCTATCCCAGAGACCCCTTAGAGAAGGCACATATGCAATGGAGACTGCTTGACCAATGGGGACTGCCTGATCCCCACTTCACAGTGAAGATCTTTCCAGCAAGCTGAAGAAGTATAAAAGAGGGTGTGACTGGGGTCCAGGGGGGGGTCACCCTGAGATTGCTTAATTGCAAATTGCAAAGAATGTGGCAGAGAATCCCCAGAACTGATGGTTATTGCCAGCAACAAAAACAGCTTCCCCAATGCTTTACTGGTTACCCAGCAGGCAAAAATACAGTTCCTTTAAAGCAACCCAGCCCTGGGCGTCCACCCACACAGCCAAGTCAGATATGATGAGGATTATTGAAAATCTGGTTCATCATATAAAAAGCTGTGCCAAGGCTAAAGGCTGGGACACCTTACCTCCCAGGTCAGTGACTATTTCAGCTCTTGCCCTAGCGCCCGCAGCCAACCCCCGTGAACTAAACGACGATGGATGACAAAGACTCGGGAGAGAGCACTGCTTAAAAGACCAGGGTCCAGGCAGGCTTGACTAGAGACCCGAGCTCAGCTCCCCAGCAGCGATGCTGCGCTTCAGGGCTGCCCTGCGTCCCTTTCAGGATGAGTCCCTCCGCTCATAAGGCCCCAGTGCCCCAATATTCCGCCTCGGGGCGGTCCCGAGGGGGCAGGAGGCCGCGACCCCCCGAAGCTTTTGATCTGGCGACTGGGAGCGGCGGCCGTTTGCCGGCACCAGACAGACACCGGCGATCGCTGAGCCGCGGCGCAGGCGCAGGGGGCTCGGGGCCCTCGGCCCTCGACGGGGCGGTCACTGCGCATGTGCACAGCCGGCCCCCAGCGAGTCTAGCTCCGAGCAAAAGCGGGGCCGAAGCTCCGGCCGCCTCCTTGGCGCCGGAAGTGGGGCTGCCCCTAGTCACGTGGGCTCGGGTGCTGCCGCTCGGAAGTGTTGCTGGGGGGAAGGGCTGGTTGAGCGGTCGGCGGAGCGGGGGAGTCGTTTTGCTGAAACACCGGCCGGATGTGAAGGGTAGAAGGGAGCGAGCTGGTGGTGGCCCGGTGAGTTCCCTGACCGCCCGCCCGGGGATAAACACCCCTCCCCGGGAGAGAATGTGATCGTCCGCGCCTCATACACAGAGCGGGGCGGACGAGACCATCTATGCGCCCGGGGAGGATCGGGGAGACCAGGGGGAGGATGGACTTGCGGATGGGGGAGACCATTATGTGGGGAGGATTATGATGTGTTGAGAGTGATTGGGGCGGGGAGTGGATGGAGACGGGGGATACTATTGTGTGCACCCTGAGGGGGGAGGGGATGTGGTTGCACATGGGGGGGAGACCATTGTGCGAGGGGGGGGAGGCAGGAAGGGGATGGGGGGAGACCATCTTGTGCACCTGGTGGGGATGGGGTAGCAGATGAGGGATACTAATGTGGGGGGGCAGGGAGGAGATGGGGGAGACCATTGTATGAACCCTGTGGAGTGGGTGTGGATGGGGCAGGAAGACCACTCTGTGCGTGCCCTGTGGGGAGTCCTAGATCCCGAGGTAGAAGGGACCCTTCCCGTAAGCTAGCACGGCCCAGAGAACTGCCCCACACTGATCCCCGGGGCAGAGCTCTTACGAAAACATCCTGTCCGGGTTCAGAAATGGCAAGTGATGGAGAATCCGCCACGACTCCAGGCACCTTCTTCCAATGATTCGTCACCTTCCCCATTGTACAATTATGCCTTATTGCCAGACTGAATTTGTCTGGCTTCAGCTTCCAGCCGTTGGGTCATGTTCGAGCTTTCTCCCCTAGACTGAAGAGCATGTTGTTAAATATTTGTTCCCCATGTCGGTTCCCATTTTAAAACAAAACAAAAGTCCTTGAGCCCACTCTTCTCTCAATTCCTTTCCTCCAGTTCCATCCGAGACCCTCTCCAATCTGGCTTCCACTCCCAACGCTACATTGGCGCAGCTGTCACCAAAATCTCCAGTGACCTGTCCCTAGCCAAATCTCAGAGTCACTGCTCCATCCTCATCCTTCTCCAGCCAGCCACCAACCTTTGATGCAGTTGACCATGCTATTTTTCTTGCAGTCTAGTCCTCCTTGGGCTTCTGTGACTCTGTCCTCTCCTGGTTCTCCTCCTACCTCTCTAATCACTCCTTCACCATGTCCTTCGGAGAATCCTCCTCATTCCCCCTCCAACTTCTGTAGGGTGTGACAAATGTGGGAATTTTGCTAATATCTGTATGATTTGTATGTGTGCCTCAGTTTCTCTCCGTGTTTTGCATTGCTGTGGATGGAATGTAAAGGGTTAAAAAGCTGCTTTAGGGACAGAGCAGGAGACATGACATAAGACATTGGGTCAGGTAACTATTCATAGAATCACAGAATGTCAGGGTTGGCAGGGACCTCAGGAGGTCATCTAGTCCAACCCCATGCTCAAAGCAGGACCAATCACCAACTAAATAATCCCAGCCAGGGCTTTGTCAAGCTTGACCTTAAAAACGTCAAAGGAAGGAGATTCCACCACCTTCCTAGGTAACGCATTCCAGTGCTTCACCAGCCTCCTAGTGAAAAAGTTTTTCCTAATATCCAACTTAAACCTCCCCCACTGCAACTTGAGACCATTACTCCCTGTTCTGTCATCT
This sequence comes from Lepidochelys kempii, assembly GCF_965140285.1. NCBI lineage: Eukaryota > Metazoa > Chordata > Testudines > Cheloniidae > Lepidochelys > Lepidochelys kempii. The sequence goes on from NC_136402.1 coordinate 10,397,568, forward strand.
GCTACCACTGAGAACAGTCTAGAGCCATCCTCTTTGGAACCCCCTTTCAGGTAGTTGAAAGCAGCTATCAAATCCCCCCTCATTCTTCTCTTCTGCAGACTAAACAATCCCAGTTCCCTCAGCCTCTCCTCATAAGTCATGTGTTCCAGTCCCCTAATCATTTTTGTTGCCCTCCGCTGGACTCTCTCCAATTTATCCACATCCTTCTTGCAGTGTGGGGCCCAAAACTGGACACAGTACTCCAGATGAGGCCTCACCAATGCCGAATAGAGGGGAAAGATCACCTCCCGCGATCTGCTGGCAATGCCCCAACTTATACAGCCCAAAATGCCGTTAGCCTTCTTGGCAACAAGGGCACACTGTAGACTCATATCCAGCTTCTCATCCACTGTAACCCCTAGGTCTTTTTCTGCAGAACTGCTGCTGAGCCATTCGGTCCTTAGTCTGTAGCAGTACCTGGGATTCTTCCATCCTAAGTGCAGGACTCTGCACTTGTCCTTGTTGAATCTCATCAGATTTCTTTGGCCCAATCCTCTAATTTGTCTAGGTCCCTCTGTATCCTGACCCTACCCTCCAGTGTATGTACCACTCCTCCCAGTTTAGTGTCATCTGCAAACTTGCTGAGGGTGCAATCCACACCATCCTCCAGATCATTTATGAAGATATTGAACAAAACTGGCCCCAGAACTGACCCTTGGGGCACTCCACTTGATACCGGCTGCCAACTAGACATGGAGCCATTGATCACTACCTGTTGAGCCCGATGACTAGCCAGCTTTCTATCCACCTTATAGTCCATTCATCCAGCCCATACTTCTTTAACTTGCTGGCAAGAATACTGTGGGAGACTGTATCACAGGCTTTGCTAAAATCAAGGAATAACACGTCCACCGCTTTTCCCCTCATCCACAGAGCCAGTTATCTCATCATAGAAGGCAATTAGATTAGTCAGGCATGACTTGCCCTTGGTGAATCCATGCTGACTGTTCCTGATCACTTTCCTCTCCTCTAAGTGCTTCAGAATTGATTTCTTGAGGAGCTGCTCCGTGATTTTTCCAGGGACTGAGGTGAGGCTGACTGGCCTGTAGTTCCCCAGATCCTCCTCCTTCCCTTTTTTAAAGAACGGCACTACATTAGCCTTTTTCCTGTCATCCGGGACCTCCCCCGATCGCCATGAGTTTTCAAAGATAATGGCCAATGGCTCTGCAATCACATTGGCCAACTCCTTTAGCACTCTCTGATGCAGCACGTCCGGCCCCATGGACTTGTGCTCGTCCAGCTTTTCTAAATAGTCCCGAACCACTTCTTTCTCCACAGAGGGCTGGTCACCTCCTCCCCATGCTGTGCTGCCCAGTGCAGCAGTCTGGGAGCTGACCTGGTTCGTGAAGCCAGAGGCAAAAAAAGCATTGAGTACTTTAGCATTTTCCACATCCTCTGTCACTAGGTTGCCTCCCTCATTCAGTAAGGGGCCCACACTTTCCTTGACTTTCTTCTTGTTGCTAACATACCTGAAGAAACCCTTCTTGTTATTCTTAACATTTCTTGCTAGCTGCAACTCCAAGTGTGATTTGGCCTTCCTGATTTCACTCCTGCATGCCCGAGCAATATTTTTATACTCCTCCCTGGTCATTTGTCCAATCTTCCCCTTCTTGTAAGCTTCTTTTTTGTGTTTAAGATCAGCAAGGATTTCACTGTTAAGCCAAGCTGTCGCCTCCCATATTTACTATCCTTTCTACACATCAGGATGGTTTGTTCCTGTAACCTCAATAAAGATTCTTTAAAATACAGCCAGCTCTCGTGGACTCCTTTCCCCCTCATGTTATTCTCCCAGGGGATCCTGCTTACCAGTTTCCTGAGGGAGTCAAAGTCTGCTTTTCTGAAGTCCAGGGTCCGTATTCTTCTTCTTTTTCCGAGTCAGGATCCTGAGCTCGACCATCTCATGGTCACTACCTCCCAGGTTCCCCTCCACTTTTGCTTCCCCTACTAATTGCCTGGGATGGTATCTATGGGTTGTTAAAGGACTAGCTGAAACCAACCCAGACCAATGGAGCATCCTGAAAAACAATGGAAACCCGAATGGCAGGGACTTTCATGCCTAGCAACCAACAGCCAAAAGGAAGGAAGCAGACCAAAGAAAGACCCTGAGCTGGAGAACAAAGGGGGAGGTATAAGGTGGCTATGTTAAGAGCTGGTCTTTGGAAAGAAACAGATGCTGTCACCTGAGACAGACGGACAAAGAGACAGCCAAAATGGATTCTAGCAGCTTGACTGGGTGGAGCCCTGGCCTTGGCCAGTCTGAACTCTGTCTTCGCCTTTGCTTCTCTGTGCTAACCTAAGGACTGCCCTGCTGTGTTCCAGTTGGCTAATAAACCCTGCTCTGTTTTGAAAGGTGTCAGTGGAAATCCTTGATGAGGTGCATTGATCCCTGAAGAGGGCAGAAAGTCTCTGAACAGGAGTCTGTCTCAGTGAGACTTGTTGGGCAGAGCTCACAGGGTGAAGCAGGAGGGCTGGAGCCCAGAGTCTGAGGCTTTGAGGCATTGAAGCCGTGTGGCCTACCCTTAAGGATGAGTGAGACCCCTTGGGGGTCTGGCACACTGATGGTGTTCCTGCAAGGGGCTGTTCAGAATCTGGGGTATAGCACAGATCCCACAGGCCTGGGACGCTTGGTGGGAGCCGTAGGATACTGAATGCACCAATAATTTTTTGCAGTAAGTGACTTGCAGCAATAAAAACAAGATTAGTCAAAAGAAAAGGCAAGACAGTGGTGTATATCTACCTCCCTTAGAAGAGCTGTGTAGGGAAAGAGAGTTAAATGTTGGGAGGTTAAACAAGGCCCAGCTCATTGCCTGTCTGGAGAAGAGTGATCGAGCCAGGGTCCAGGCCCAGGTGGAGTCCTGAGAGAGTCTGAGGGCAACAGAGGCAGTAGCAGGGTGTCTTTACGACCTGACTCCCCATCGCCAGAGTTGGAACAGTGCAAGTTGGAGCTGGAAGTGAGAAAGCTTCAGCTAAAGGAACAGACACTAAAGGACCATGAAAAGGAGTGAGCTGATTGATAGAAACAGTACAAACATGAGAAGGAACAGCTCCAACATGAACTGGCTAGGGAGAAGTGAAGGAGCACAAGGTCCCATACGAGGGTAGGTGGGGAGAGACCATGGGAAGCCAGTTCCGCAAGGAGTCTAGGTACCAAATTGCTCCAGTTTATTGGGAGGTGGGATATAGATACCATTGAAAAGGCTTGCAATTTGAACTTGGTTGACTCTGTGGACTGGCTTCACTGCCTCACCCTGTTACCTGGTCCCAAAGCTATAAGAGGCATATAGCCAGATGGGTGGAGTTGACACTGGGGGCTTTGTTGCTTACATTTGAATCGACACCTGGAGCTTCTAGGAAAAGGTTTCAGTGTGCACAAAAGACCCAGGGTGTGACGTATTTGGAAGCCACTACCCTGATGGGAGAATCTCTCTACAAATGGGGTAAAAAGGTGCAGGTATCAAAAAAGATATTAGAATTGGAAAAAGTGCAGAGAAGGGCATCAAAAATGATGAGGGGTTTGAAACAACTTCCATATGAGGAGAGATTAAAAAGACAAACTGTTCAGCTTAGAACACAGACAACTACTGGGGGTAATGACAGAGGTCTCTAAAATCACGACTGGTGTGAAGGAAGTGTTATTTCCCCCTTCACGTAACACAAGAAGCAGGGGTCTCCTGATGAAATTAATAGGCAGGAGGTTTAAAACAAACATAAGGAAGAACTTCTTCACACAGTGCACAGTAAGTCTGTGCAACTCGTCGCCAAGGGATGTTCTGAAGGCCAAAAATATAACTGGGTTTGAAAAAGAATTAGAGAAATTGATGGAGGATAGGTCTATCAATGGCTGTTAGCCAAGGTGGTCAGAGACACAACTCCATCCTCTGGGTGTCCCTAAACCTCTCACTTCCAGAAGCTGGGACTGGATGACAAAGGGCAAATTAATCAATAATTGTCCTGTTCTGTTCATTCCCTCTAAAGCCTCTGGCAGTGGGCATTGTCAGAAAAAAGGATACTGGGCTAGACAGACCATTGATCTGACCCAGTTTGGTTGTTCTTACATCACTACGCTGGAGGATTTATATAACCTATAGGGTTGAAACAACTCTGTGGGATCTGTCCCCATGAGCTTAAAATGTGGTCAGTGAACATTGTAGCGCAGTCCAACTGGGTGATGAGTTTGTGGATGGTAGGGCCCAGTGGTGAGGAGAACACTAAGGCCCAGGTTGGGTACCTAGAAGGGGGGGTCATCACACAGTTGACCCAGAAGTGGGATTTGAGTTAACCCAAACCAAGGGAGACCGCCAATGTGGGTTGAGCATCTCCAAGAGATCCCAAAGACCTGTGGTATGATATCTATGGATATTGCCCAAGGCTTGATGAAATGAGGTTTAAACAGAACTCTTGAAAGGTTAACTTGGTGAAAGCCAACCTTCCCAAGCCTGTGTGTACACCCAATGGGGGAGACCTGTGTGTGTGTTCGCATGCTCTATGGCACGGGGATGGGGGAGACCATTGTGTATGAATGCACCCTATTGGGGAAACCTGTGTGTGTGTGCTCTATGGTGTGGGGATGGGGGAGACCATTGTATGAATGCACCAGATGGGGGAGACCATTGTGTGTGTGCGCTCTATGGGATGGAGATGGGGGAGACCATTGTCTGTGAATATACCCTATGGGGGAGACCAGTGTGTGTGTGTCCTATGTGGGGGCATGGGATGGGGATAGGGGAGACCATAGTGTGCACCCTTTGAGAAGGAAGAAACCACTGTGTGCACCCTATAGGGGGTGGATCAGCCTTCTGTGCATTGGGGCAGAGTCCGTGTAGACCTGTGAATTGCTTCAGGCACCTCATGTCACTGTTCTTGATGTCACTGCTGCATGTCGGTTGCCTGCCCATCAGGGTGACCACCTGTGCCCCTCAGCTCAGCGAGGATAGCTAGCTGGCACATAGAGGTTCTTTTCTGGCTACAACCATGATCCTGGCTTGCAGGGGACTGGCCCAAACCAAACTGTGGGGGTGACTTGTGTCCAGTAGGGGCATCCATGGGGCCTTAGGCACCAGTTTAACTGAACCGGTTTGCAGTGGTAGTGCTGATGTGCAGAAGTATGCAGTTCAGACAGACACGTCCCTTACTTGAGGATTTATTAGAGGATACTCTCTATTCCAGTAGAGAGGTGAGGATAGAAGTTGATAAATACAGGTATGAACCAAAGAGAAACAGTCAAACAAAAGAGTCCTATTCAATTACTATATGTAATTTTATATATTACTATATATAAAAACTATATGTATACCCCAAATAATAGTTTAAAGAGAACAGTAAGAGGACCAAAAAATGCCACCATGGCTAAACAACAGAGTAAAAGAGAGAGTTAGAGGCAACAAAGATGTCTTTTTAAAAATTGGAAGTCAAATCCTACTGAGGAAAATATAAAGGAGTATAAATTCTGGCAAGTTGAGTGTAAAAGTATAATGAGGCAGGCCAAAAAATAATTTGAAGAGCAGCTAACAAAAGACAGCAACTAACAGCAAAAAGGAAATTGTAAGTACATCAGAAGCAGGAAGCCTGTCAAATAATCATTGGGGCTTCTGGATGATCAAGGTGCTAAAGGAGTATTCAAGGAAATAGAGGTTGTTGTGGAGAAGCTAAATTAATTCTTTGCATCAGTCTTCACTGCAGAGGATGTGAGGGAGATTCCCACACCTGAATCATTCTTTTTAGGTGAGAAATCTGAAGAACTGTCCCAGATTGAGGTGTCGATAGAGGAGGTTTTGGAACAAATTGATAAATTACCATCTCCTCCTGAGAATTTCTTATTGTTTATTCAACCAAGAGTTCTGAAAGAACTCAAATATGAAATTGCAGAAATACTAACCGTGGTATGTAACCTATCGCTTAAATCAGCCTACCAGCTGACTAGAGGATAGCCAATGTAATGCTAATTTTTAAAAAAGGCTCCAGAGGCGATCCTGGCAATTATAGGCTGGTAAGCCTGACTCCAGTACCAGATATATTGGTTGAAATTATAGTAAAAAACAGAATTATCAGATTCCTAGTTTGGGAACTGTCACCAAAGCTTTTTAGAATTCTTTGAGGGAGTTAACAAATGTGCACATGGGTGATCCAGTGGATATTGTGTACTTGGACTTTCAGAAAGCCTTTGACAAGGTCCCTCACCAAAGGCTCTTAAGCAAAGTAAGCAGTTTTGGGATAAGCGGGAAGGTCCTCTCATGGATCAGTAACTGGTTAAAAGATGGGAAACAAAGGGTAGGAATAAATGGTCAGTTTTCACAGTGGAGAGAGGAAAATAGCAGCGAGAGGAAAATAGCAGATCTGTATTGGGACCAGTGCTGTTCAACATATTCATAAATGATCTGGAAAAAGGGATAAACAGTGAGGTGGTAAAGATTCCAGATGATACAAAATTACTCAAGATAGTTAAGTCCAAAGCTGACTCTGAAGAGTTACAGAGGGATCTCACAAAATGAGGTGACCGGGCAACAAAATGGCAGATGAAATTCAGTGTTGATAAATGCAAAGTAATACACATTGTAAAACTTAATCCTGACAATACATACAAAATGATGGGGTCTAAATTAGCTGTTACCACTCAAGAAAGAGATCTCTGAAAACATCCACTCAGTGTATAGCAGCAGTCAAAAAAGCTGACAGTGTTATGAATCATTAGGCAAGGATAGGTAATAAGACAGAAAATACCATAATGCCTCTGTATAAATCCATGGTATGCCCACACCTTGAATACTGCATGCGGTTCTGATTGCCCCATCTCAAAAAAAGCTATTTTAGAATTGGAAGAGATACAGAGAAGGGTAACACAAAGATTGCACGTATGTAACCGCTTCCTTTTAGGGGAGATTAAAAAAACTGGAAATGGTCAGCTTAGAAACGAGATAACGAAGGGGAGATGCAATAGACGTTTGTAAAATCATGACTGGTGTGGAGAAAGTGAATGGGCAAGTGTTATTTACCCCTTCACATAACACAAGAACTAGGGGTCACCCAATGTAATGAATGTTTAAAACAATCATAGGGAAGTACTTTTCATGCAATGCACAGTCAGCCTCTGGAACTCATTGCCAGGGGATGTTATGAATGCCAAAAGTATAACTGGGTTCAAAAATAAATTAGAGAAACTTGATGGAGGATAGGTCCATCAATGGCTATTATCCAACATGGGCAGGGATGCAACCCCATGCTCAGAGTGTCCCTAAACCTCTGACTGCCATAAACTGGGAGTGGATTACCGGGGATGGATCACTCAAGAATTGCCCTGTTCTGTTCATTCCCTCTGGGGCACCTGGCACTGTCCACTGTCGGAAGGCAGGACACTGGGCTAGATGGACCTTTGGTCGGACCCAGCATGGCCGTTCTTATGGTTGAACAGGCACAACTCTGCGTAGAGACAGGCCCTTGTTGTCCTGGTGCTGCTGAGGAGACCGCAGAGGGGATGGTTGGGACATGGGTGACGCAGATCCATACTGTCATGCTTGGTGTCATGTGAACTGAGCCTGGCCCTGAAATGCTTTAACAGGATCCTTCCCTGCTCTTGTGGGACCTTTCCGGGGGTGCGGGTGACCCCAGATAGAGGGATGCAGGCCCCCAAGCTCCTGAGCCAGTGGGTGCAGGAGGAGTGGGGTCGGATCCTGCCCTGCACAGGGCTTCGGGTATCTTTTGCCTTTCCCTCAGCGTGGTGCCATGTGAACTTCCTGGCCTCTGCTGGTGAGAGCCAGCCCCTCTGCACTAGCTGGATGTAGTCATGGCAGGACCTTGCCCCTCCCCCACCCCTTTTTCCGCTCCCCTCCCCCTCGAATGCAGAAGCTCACTCTTTCTCTGGCAGCCTTGGGTGTGGGCCCCGCAGGCTCCCGATGTGCTGCCTTGGGCCGCAGGCTCAGCCATATGGCAGGGGGTGATCGTGCTGGGTAAGCTCATTGGGTCCTGCCTGGTCCATGCAGCAGGAGCCAGTGCAGGACAACTCCCTGCTCCCCTGGGCCTGCCCCCCACCCTCAAGAGAGTTGCTGAGGCTGATTGGTCCCACCAGAATGAGCTGGACCCAGACTGCCCCCATGGCCGAGGCCTTCAGTCATTCAGGGCAGAGTGCTAGACCCTGGTGCAGTGACCCTGTCCTGAGAGCCCTGTCCTGGATACTTCCTCTAGGGGACCACGGGGTGGGGACATCCACACACACAGAGGAGGAGTGGGGGCAAGGGAACCTGGAAACCCCTGGGGAGGGAGAGCATCCTGGAGGGAGCATTATATGGATGTGGGCCACACATCATCCTGACCATGCTCTGCATCCCCTCCTGTCCCGCTCCTTGTTCTCTACTCCCATCCCTGTCTGTGTGCTTTCCCAGCTCTCACCCACCTAGCTTTGGTTTTCACCCTCCCGCCCCTGGAACGGTTGTGCCCATGTCTGACCTACTCCATCGCACCCAAGGGGGTGGTAGAACATCATGTGTGGAAAAGGCATAGACCAGGGTAATGGCCGATTTGGGATTGGGGGGAAGGGCCATGCTCTGCACACTCTCCTCCCCAAATCATTCACCATGCACCTCCCTCCCCTCCACGTGTCCAGCTGGTGCAGGTGCTGCCCCGTTCCCTCTCTGCCTCTGGTGAGCTGATTAGCATGGTAACTGCTGCAGGTGAGCCATGGAAAACCCCTTTCTTACTGGGATAGGAGCCTGGAGATTGGGCAGAGAGCTGGGCAGAGGGGGAGGCAGGCCTGCAGGGGTACCGCTAGGGCAGGAGTAGTGGGCCTTGCCAGGGTGAAGGTGGCCGTGCCAGGCTCTTAACTCTCCATCCTGGTCTCTTGCAGAGGAACCTGCCTGGGACGGGGGCTGGCACAGTCATGGAGGATGATCCGGCTTCTTCTGCCAGCAAGGCCCCGTCCCCGCTGAGCTGTATCCGGATGGTCCAGGCGGGCTGGTTGGAGAAGGAGGATGCGGCCTGGGAGCAGAGCAGAAGCGTGCAGGATCCAACGATGATGGGGAGCTCCCCGGGGCAACCCAGGAGTTCTCCCTCTCCTTGCCCACCCAGCCAGTACCAAGGGAGGCATAGCACTGCAACCTGCCGGGACACTGATGGGACAGGCCAGAACCAGAATGGGGGAGAAGAGGAGGTGGTGTCCCCTCTGTGCCGGGAGCCACAGCCCCGCAGGCCGTTCCGGCGGAAGCACCGGCTGTACATGAAGCTGGCCCCTGGCCAGGTCACTGTGTCCCCAAGCCAGGACCGCAGGCAGCCAACGACTGCCGAGGAGCCAGGGCCCTCCCAGGGCAAAAGGCTGCGGCTGCTGCGAGGCCAAGCCAGCAACTTCCGGAGGAAGAAAAGACCCTTGGAGAATGGCCAGGAGGCAGGGCCTGGTGACGTGGGGCCCTCCCTCCCACTCCCCCAGTGCAGTGGGGAGGAGGGGCAGGACCCTGCACCGGAGGGGGAGGAGGAGGGACAGGGCTTGGCATTGAAGCGGGAGGAGGAGGAGGGGCAGGGCCTGGCATTGAAGCGGGAGGAGGAGCAAGAGCAGGGCCTGGCATTGGAGTGGGGGGAGGAGGAGAAGAAGTTTGGCTCCCCCAGGCTGGCTGGGCCTGGCACCGCCCGCCCCAAGCCGGACTTCGTGCAGCTGATAGACGAGCACGGGATCTATTCCACTGCCAAGCTGGTGCTGGGTGGCGCGGCGGGCGAGCTGGACGAGGGGGTGGTGCTGCCACCACACCTGAGGCGGGCAGGCCCCCAGCTGGAGATCCGGGAGGTGATCGTGGACGACAAGCCCTTTGCGTGCGGCGTGTGCGAGAAGACCTTCAAGCGGGCCTGGGAGCTGTTCAGCCACGAGGTGGTGCACAACGAGGAGCGGCCCTTCCACTGCGACCTCTGCGAGGCCTCCTTCAAGCGCCACTCGGACTTCAAGAGCCACCGCCTGGTGCACACCGAGGAGCGGCCTTTCCACTGCGAGATGTGCGGCAAGAAGTTCAAGCGCTCGTCCAACCTCCAGGAGCACCGGCGCATTCACACCGGCGAGCGCCCCTACCAGTGCGCCTGCTGCGACAAGAGCTTCAAGACGCCCTACGAGCTGCAGCGCCACATGCTTACCCACTGCACTGAGAAGCCCTTCAAATGCGGCGACTGCGGGAAGGACTTCCCCACCTCCAACTCGCTGCTGCTGCACCAGCGCCAGCACTGCGACGACAAGCCCCACGTCTGCGGCGTCTGCGGCAAGAAGTTCACCTACGGCCACAGCCTCAAGGTGCACGAGCGGGTACACACCGGTGACCGGCCCTTCGTCTGCCCCATCTGCGGCAAGGGCTTCAAGCAGTCCAACGCCCTCTCCTCGCACGAGCGGGTGCACACCGGCGAGCGCCCCTTCGTCTGCAAGACCTGCGGCAAGGCCTTCAAGCAGTCGTCCTACCTGGTGATCCACGAGCGCTCGCACACGGGCGAGCGGCCCTACAAGTGCGAGGTGTGCCAGAAGGCCTTCGCCCGGCCCTCCCTGCTGCTGCAGCACCACCGGGTGCACAGCGAGGAGCGCCCCTACAAGTGCAGCTTCTGTGACAAGTTCTTCAAGGACCTGGCCTATCTGACGGTGCATGAGAAAGTGCACACGGGCGAGACCCCCTACAAGTGCAGCGTCTGCGACAAGGGCTTCGCCCACCCCTCCAACTTGCTGCAGCACCAGCGTGTGCACCGTGACGGCTGACCCGACTCTTGCTCCAACGTGCCCCGCCAGGGAGTGCAGCCCAGGCTACGTGCAGCTCCCAGTGGGTGCCGCCCTGGCTGGGCCCTCATGGGAGACAGCTGCCAGCGGGCACTGTGCCAGCCAGGGGGCCCATGGAGACTACATCTCCCAGTGTGCACTGCAGTCCCTCGTGTGTCAGGGTGAAGCAGTGCATGCTGGGAGGAGCATTTCAGCTAGCCACACCCCCTCACGATAAGGGGCGATGAAAGCTCCTATGTGCGCATCGGGTATGGGCTATAGGTCTGCGGAGGGCTGGGTTGCCCTGGCCTGAGTCACTGCTTTGCTCCAGGGCCTGGTGACCCTTCTCTGGGCATTCCCTGGAGCTCGGGGAAAGGGAAGAATGGTTGGCTCCTCAGCGTCATGTCCCCTGGGAGGGGTTTGCTTCATGCCTGTCATGGGGGCTGGGCTGGAGAGGGAGAAGTCAGGTCGGACAGCAGGGAAAAGCCCCCTGAGCTCTACCCGTCTGCTCAGCAGGGCAACGCTAGATCCAGCTGGGGGGAGCTCCCCCTCCCCACAGGGAGCTGCAGTTTGGTGAATACTGAGCAGGGGACCAGACTGTCTCCTCTGTGCTCCCTGGCTAGGAAGGGGTTTGTGAGCCCCACCTCTGTGCCATCGCCCCATGGCAGCCTCCCGAGAGGGTCAACAAACAGACTGGGCACAGCCAGGGCGGCCCCTCGCCAGGCCCCTTGGGAATGCTCCATCAGCATCCCTGTGGCCCAGGATTCCTCTCCTTGGATAGCATGGTCCCTGCCAGGGGGTTGTGAGCTGGCAACTCCCCGAGTAGCTGGGAGGGGCTCTCTGGGCTCCTGGATGAGCCCTAGGGGAATGGGAAAACAGGCTCCTTCTCGGTCAGCAACAGAGCTCCCAGCTGCCTCCAGCTGAGCGGAGCTTATGCTCGCTGCACACCTCCGACTCATTCCCCCACTGCAATGGGGAGTCCCATCCACCCGGTTTAGGATGCTGGGTTGCTTTCTTGTGGGAACTGAACCCACAGGGCAAGGGCTGGGTCGCAGCCCCTCCTCTCGTCTGGCACCTGCAGCCCGTAGGCGCTGGGATGTGCATGTGACCAAGTCGCACCCATCGCTCCACAGACAGAAGGGGAGGTAACGGGATCAGCTCAAACCTTTTCCCCCCTCTTGGTGTCACAATAAGAAAACAAGTTACACTAGATCCAGAGCGGGCTCTCTCAGCCTGCACTAAGTGTGAACGCGCCAGAATGGCGTACAATGTGAATTGCAGCCCAGAGCCACTTGCTGCTAGCTGGTGCGAGGACCACCCCGATGTGTTGTCTGCTCTGCTGGGCTGGAGGGCTCCCTTGGGGACTGGTGAGTTGGCACGGGGGAGTTCTCAGCTCTGAGTGCCCCTTTGGAGACACAAGAAGGTACAAAGAGGGGTTGAATGAGGCCCCCCTTGCCGGGCTGGTTCCTGGCCCCTCTGTCCTGGGAAGGCAGGAGTTAAAGATGCCAGTTGTGCCAGACTGCAGAGCTGTGGAGCCGGCGGGAGTTTAGGGGGCCGTGCTAGCTGAGCTAGAGCCTGGCCTCTGGGTGACCCACATGAGCTGAGGGGCGGCTGGCATCGGGCCGTGCCTGCCCAGCACAGCAGCTTGTTCTCATAGGATCCTGCACTGCCTTTTGTTACGGAGCGGCCGGGCCGCCCGTGGACAGTACCTCACCCTGGGGAGGGGCTTTCCTGCGTTGGCACCAGTCCCAGGGAGTGTCACCCTGCTGGAGCTCTGGTCACAGGTGTTCCCATCTGTGCTGAGTTACACCGGGCATGGTGTCAGTCACCTCGGCCCTCCAGCCCCCTTCGTGGCAGGACCTGGCTAGTGAGGACGAGGTTCAGTTGCAGCTGTTGGGTGCTGTTGGCCCCTGAGGGTGGACCCAGAGCCAGCAGGCCTGGCTGTGTGGGGAGTAGGCAGCAGAATGTGTCCCCACCACCTCTGTGCTAGTCCTGAGGGAATGTAGACGGGGCTGTGGGGTCCTTGCCCTTGTGTCACACAGCCCTGTTCTCGGGGATTAGGAGATGTGGAGCCAGTTCCTCAAATGGCCAGTCCTCCTACAGGGACAGCACAGATGGGCCCCCTTTCCTGCACCCATTTAACTCATGCCAACAGATCGCTGGGAGGGGAGTCCCCTGGTTAATGCCTTAGCAGCCTTGTCCCATTTGGGGCTGAGAGAGCTCCTGATCCATCTGCCTCTCCAAGCCTTCTGAGGAGACCCTCAGGGAACCCAGCTCAGGCCCTTTCCTGCCCTTAGCTCTCCCCAGGGCACACAGTGTGTCCCTCACCCCCTGTGAAGTTCCCTTTTAGAACAGGATCAATGAGGCAGGTGCCCCCCCTGCAGTACCCCCTTCTCTGCTCAAATTGGGTGCGTTCCTGTAGCTAAGGCTGCTCAGAGGGACCCTCAAGCAGAGAAAGGGCAAGAATGTGTGAGATGGGACCAGCGGAGCCACGTGTGTAGTAGCAGAAGGGTTTACAGCCTCCCACTCCAGGGGAGCAGGGTGTGGGGTGAGCCAGGTTCTCCTGGGGCTGCTGATTGCGCCCATCAGCCAGCAGTTCTCTCCAGGGCTGCGTTTTGGGGCTGAGTGGGGGGAGGGTTACTGCTAACGTGGGAAGAGCCTGGGGGGCAGTCCAGAACAGGTCACTCCCCAATTCAAAGGGCTGTAGCTGAGGTGAAGACTTGCTCAGACACACAGCTCCTGCAGGGCGGGTGGGAGTCGTGCCAGCCGGTGCTGTGCCTGCGAGGAGATGCCTGCTGGCTCTGGCCACCCAGCAGCAGGGCACCTTGCTGCCCATGGGTCGTGCCATGCAGCAGGGAGCTCGGCGGAGCAGAGGCAGGATCACGTTCGTTACAGTGGTGCCTAGGGCTCTGTCGTGCTGGGCGCTGTATGAACTAAGGGGCAGTCCGGATGTGTCCTGCCGGCCTGCTGCAAGATACCCTGCAAGAGCCCAGTTGCTGGGGTGAGGGGCAGGGAGCTGAGGCAGGTGCAGCTGGCTGGTGGGGTTGTTCCCCCGCAAGGGGCACTGTCCCCATGGGGTTGGCACCACTTAATGGGCGGCCCAGGGATGGATGGATGCTAGGGACAGGTCGGTGAGCTGGGCCCACCTAGAACCTGCTGCGGGGAGGAGTAACTTGCCCTGTTGCTGGCGATGGGATGTTCTCCTGTCGCGCACACACCCCTCCAGCCTCTGTGGGGTGCATACGGGATGTGACCTGGCAGGGGAAGTGGCAGCACTGGGCTCTGCCCCAGGGAGCAGCGGGTAGAGCAAGTCACCCACGCCGTGTCCAGGGAGTTCACCTGACAGCTGCAGCCTGTCGCTGTGTGCTGCATCCCCGTGCTGTGGTGGCCGTGCCCTGCTCCGTGTGGCCTGGTGGGTTGGCACTTGGCAGTGTGCGGCCCATGGTCTGAGGGCACTGTGTTCACGCTGTAGTGGGCATGTTTGGTTCAGCATGTGCCACACCCAATGCGTATAGATTCCAAACACTAATCCCCACCCCTCCGCAGGGGCCGGGCCTGGCTGTTGGGTGCCCAGGCCTTGCCGGGGCTGCCCATCCACAGCTGGTTGGCATCTGCAGGGCCTGGCTGAGGACACTATCCCAGCATGCCCGGGGCCCATGCCTTCCTTCAGGAAGTTGGGGGCAGGGCAGCCAGTGGGCACAGATAATTATTTAAGTGGTCATGGGACATTTCAAGTTCCTGGGCAGGTCCTGCATCGCCTGCAGCCAGGAAGGAGTGTGGGGTGGAGGGAATGGGCCCTGCCTGTGCCAGAAACTCATCCAGTCTCGGGGAGAGTCAGGTGCCTCGTCACTACACCGCTGGGCCTGCCTGCTTCACGGGGCAACTGCCGGGCAGCGTCTCTGGGCTCCGGCTGCTGCTAAGCTCCGCTCTGGTTCCTGTGGACTTACTGCTGTGCCTGCCCATCAGCAGGGGGAGGATGGGGAAGGACCTTTCCCGGAGAAGGTCACACTGGGGGCTAGCAATCCCCTGCACCCAGACTCACCCTGCATCTGTGCTGGCCTGGAGGTGCCTGGCTCCACACTAAACTCCCCAGCACCGTAGCCATGGGACTCTGTGCGTGGACTCTCATTGTCCTGGGTCCCCCTTTTGTATTACTACTGTAGGGAAGGGTGGGGGATCCCCGCTCAGCTCCTCGACACTAATTACAGGACAGTTATTTAACTGTGTCTCTGTGTCATCTCTGCTCTGTGGGCCAGGCCTGATCACAGCTCGCCAGTCGCTCCTGCTATTCCAGGGGGATCTACTGCCACCTGCCCCAGAGCCACTGGTTTTAAATGTGGGCCCAGTTTGGTGCTTGTGGAAGAGGGGCTTGTGGAAGAGGGCAGGGACAGGGGGAGAACGGGCAGGTGTTACCTAATCCACCTCCCAGAGTAATGCTGGTGTCCCAACCCTCAACCCCTGCCTTCCCAGCCCTGAGGTGCCCCTCAATCCTATCCCAGCCCTGGGTCCGTCCCTCCCCAGCTTTGCTGGTGCCCCTCAATCCTGACCCATAGCTCCCTGCTGTCCTAGCCCTCGGCTCCCCTCCCTCCCCCGCCTAGCTCTGCTGGTGCCCCTCAATCCTGACCCATAGCCATCCTCCTCTCCCTCCTGCAGTGCTAGGCCACTCCTGAAAAGCAGGGTGCTGTACAGTGGCTTTGTGACATGCACAAGTGGGCTCCAGCATAAAATGACCCACTTTTATGGCCAAATGCAGAGAGTGGAGCCAGGTCTTGTTTCACAGAAGCGGTGCAAGCTGGAGTGCATCTTTTTGCTCTGTGGGTGGTTGATCTTCTTTGTGTCACAGGTTTCCATGGGGCTCGGCCGAAGGCAGGCCCCCTTATGGCCTGGCTACTGCTTGGAATGGCAACGGTTCTAACCCAAAAGATGCCAACTGTTCCCAACCTTGCCTCTCCGACATCAGTGGAACTGCAGCCTCCCCCCACGGGCATGGGGGGTGGGGTGAGTCTAGGAGCCAGGTTGGTGCTC
This sequence comes from Lepidochelys kempii, assembly GCF_965140285.1. Classification (NCBI taxonomy): domain Eukaryota; kingdom Metazoa; phylum Chordata; order Testudines; family Cheloniidae; genus Lepidochelys; species Lepidochelys kempii. The sequence goes on from NC_136402.1 coordinate 10,413,331, forward strand.
AGCCTAGTACAACCCTAACGGATATATGTGGCCTAAATCCATCGGACTGGATTATGATCTCAGTTCCTCCAGGGTCAAGCCGGAGTCACCCATTCGCTGCAGGTCTATAGCAGTGCTGGGTTGTATAGGGCCCTCTGCACTAGCCAGTAGACCACATAGAAATGAGCCAGCTGCCCAGATTTTGAGCCTGTTTGCAAGCCATGGTCGGGTGTAAGTAAGTGAGAGCTTCCCCCATCCCAACACCAGGGGGCCATTGGAACTGATGGTCTCACACAGGGCAAAGAAACCCCCCAAGCCTGCACTGAGCATTGCCAGCCCCAGGACTTCAAAAGTCATGATTTGGGTCCCTGAAATAATGGGATTGGCTTAAAAATCATGCAGTTAAAAAACCTGGAATTCTTTTTATTTGCTGTGTCTTCTGAGCCTTTAGTGGTCACATTTTGAAGCTTTTCTTTGCAACCAGGAGGACTACAAACCATTTTTTAAAAATAAAAGCTGGAATTCTGGCTTATGCTCATGGTGCCAGGGGCTCAGGCTTTCAGAAATACACAGAATCCTGCCAGACTCACAATGAGATCCTGAGCGTTGCCAGCACTGACGTGAGTGTGCCCTGATACAGTGATGGTGCCTGAGTCTGCAGCCAGCCTGGCTTTCCAGAGGGGTGTGAACCAGCCCCATTCATCTCAATGGGGTGTTGATTCTGAAGTGTAAGGATGGCAATGCAAGTTGTCAGCGCTGTTCATTGGGGTCCCAGCTGTTCACGTTAGAGGCAGCATACAGCTATTCACTGCTCGAGACAGGTTGCTCTTGGGGGCGGGGGTGCTGAGAAGGGCTGTTGTGCTGCTGGTGGGAAGGGGGATCATGGTGCCCCAGAGGCTTGTACCTGGTGTTTTGTGCCTCAAGTCTGAGCCCGTTTCTGCAGCTGATTGCCCTTGGCGCAGCACGTTCACCAGGGGCCTGTGAGCTGCGGAATTGCTGCCATTATGTGGAGTAGGTCTCTGGCCAGTGCCAAACAGGAACTCAGGCTAGATGATCACAGTGGTCCCTTCTGGCCTTGGGCTATAGGAATTCACTGCCCCCCAAATAATGCTATGGGGGACCCTCAGATGGTGACTCTCCTTAGCTCCATTGAGGGCAAACAGCCCAATTCCTCTCAGCCTTTGGGGTGTGCTGGGAGCCCCTTCCCCATCCATGAAATGCCAGCAAACCAGCTTCCTGAGCTGACAGCAGGGGGCACTCTGGGTTCAAATAACCAACATGCTCTCACAGCTCAGTGTGGCTCAGGGCCCTAGAAGCTGCCTTTAGCCCCTGGCTCTCAGTGGAGACCCCAGGCTGGCTGGCGCTGAGCTGTTTGGGGTAACTCACTTGGAGCACTGACTGAAAAGCTCCTAGCTTGGGACCATTTCTAGACACATCCCCAGACCCTGTGCTGTGCCCCAGAGCTGCCCGTCCAGTTGGGGTGATGCTCATTTTGCTCCTTCTTTCTAAGACAGTATTTTTGCCACCAATTCAGATCCTTATTGGGGTTTCACACCAGCCCCGCCGTGCCCCTCTCTTGGTTACCAATGTGCCATAGAAATAGCACAGGCTGCATCCTCCTCTGGCATGCTGTAGGCATGCTGGGACTTGCAGTTACCTCTCGCACCTGATCAGCCTTGCGTGCCTGTGGGACTATGTTTTGAATTTGGCCCTCTCCAGCGCTGGAGAAAGGCACAGACCCCTGTGCCCAGGGCTCATCTCCTGAAACCATGGGATGACAATTGGATGACATTTTTCAGGCCTTTTGAGTTGGGGAGAAAGGCTTGGAAATGTGACCTGCCTGAGTGTGCAGGGAGCCTGTGACAATAGCTCCCAGAGGTGTGCTCTGTGACACTCGCCGTTCTGGTTGGGCACCAGCAACACCTCCCCAGCAGAGGGCCCGTTGTTCACTGCTGCCTTCCTGTTGTGGCTCTGCTGGGATGGCTCGCAAAGCCCCACCACCCCTCCAGCCCCCAGAGCTCTCTGCTTAGGCATGCAGGGCCTGAACCACACAGGAGGTGTGGCAATTCCCTGACGAACCCAGTGGGGGGACCCTGGCAATTGCCAAGCAATGAGCGGCAGGGCCATGTCCTAGGGGCAGGCCTGTGGGGTGTGCCTAGGGCTCTGTCGCCCCTGCTGGTGTCCTGTGAGCTGGTGCGGATGTGTAGGTTTCATCCCCCCTGCCAATTCAGCCAAGAAGTCTGGAGGTTTAGAGTCAGGCTGGGGGCTCTTGTGCACCAACAACCCCTAGGGAAGCCAGTCCCAGGATATTAGAGGCGTCACTCCCCCCCCCCCCCCCCCCGCCATCATGGTACCTCACACTGTGTGTGTCCCCAGCCAGAGCACCTGGCCTGCAGCTCCAAGCCTCCCGCACCCTCCCGTGCAGCAGCATAACCAAGGACCCAGTGGGCAGCTGTGTGTGGCAGGATCTCATTCCCATGTGGGGGCTCTTTCCCATCTGTATTGTTTTACTGCTCAAAAAGAGCAGCTCCAGGACTCTCCCACAGCGCCAGACGATAGCCCCTGGAGGCTGGAACATGCCCTGCTCCCTTCATTACACAGCACAAGTAGTCACAAACACAACCTGGCTAATACCCTTCGGCCCTGTCCCATGCCTAGCCCCACGCCGACCTCTCACTCAGTGCTAGAAATGTACTGAGGGACCGTTCTGTTTAACCCAGGGCGGTTTGAGTCTTCTCCATTTGAAAAAAAATAAAACCTGCCTCTGTTTGTCAAGAAAAGCACAAAAGCAAAGGGAAAAAACTGCAAAACATTTTAATGAGCATCATCATCATCAAAGGAATGCAGATGTGCAATCTCTCTTGATTTAGGCTTTTCACTTCTGTTTCAATTTCTTTTATTGACGTGGGAAAAGCCCAGCCTAGGATCATAAGATTTTAATTTTTTACAACATACAGACAAAATAGCCATTACTAAATACACACACCCTAGCAAATCTCTCTTCGTTTCCATTAATTTTTTGATCAATATTGTGCCTTATAACCTAACAAGCCCCTGCTCTAGTTTTGAGGAGTCTGTCAAACCACTGCACTGCCACTAATTAAACCTTTTTTTATCAGAATCATTTTCCCACCAAAAAATGGGATTTAGTCAAAAATATTTTTGTAGGAAAATGTTCTTTTCAAACTATTATTTGGGATAAAGGTGACAGGATTTTGGACAGCTGAGGAGCGAGCATAACTGGCAGCAATTGGAAATAAAAAAAATAGATTAAAATGCAACATATGCAGACAAACAAAGGGAGCGGGGGGGGGGGGGAATCTTCATTAAAAGTTGTAGGTGAAAAATGACCAAACTCAAATAGAAAAGGAGTACTTGTGGCACCTTAGAGACTAACCAATTTATTTGAGCATAAGCTTTTGTGAGTTACAGCTCACTTCCACAAGTACTCCTTTTCTTTTTGCGAATACAGACTAACACGGCTGTTACTCTCAAACTCAAACAGTTTGCAAATCTCAGAGTTTGTTCATGAGAAGTTCCCAACCAGACAAAAAGGAGGGAACTTCTTAGGGGAAAAGCAGCCTGAATTCTGCAGCATGTTCAAAGGGATTCAAAAGTTGGGGGACATTTCCTGCTCATCTGAAATGCACCATGGGCCAGTTCAATCATTTGCGGGGATTTATTGCTTAGGTTTCTGAAATAAGGATTTTGGCTCATTAGATGCTAGAGAGTAGGCGGGAGGGGAATCAATTTCTTCAATCAGTATCTTAAAAACAGCTTTGCTGTGGTTGGACATGGTGCCAGAAATTTTAAACTGCCCTAGCTTAACAACAAGAGCTGTTGAATTTCTGCCAAGTTTCTCACTTACGCATGTTCCTTTTGAACCCCATGCTGTATTTCTTCGTACTTTAACTTCAGCACATTTTCCCTGAAGTTCTTTTTGCCTTCAAAGATTTCCAGACCGTAGTCAAGTTTGTTCAGGTTGTTGTCGAAGGGGTTGGAAAACATGGCGATAAATGAGAACTTGTCTGACTCATAGGTGAAGATTCCTGCAATCCCCCAAGTGCTGAAGTTCCTTTTCACAAGCACACAGGTCTCCTTGCTTTGGGGGCTGATAGGTGGTGGGACAGGACTGAAGGTGTGACTGCTGTAACAGAAAACGCTGTGGGGAGATAGGTTTCAGAGTAACAGCCGTGTTAGTCTGTATTCGCAAAAAGAAAAGGAGTACTTGTGGCACCTTAGAGACTAACCAATTTATTTGAGCATAAGCTTTCGTGAGCTACAGCTCACTTCATCGGATGCATACTGTGGAAAGTGTGGAAGATCTTTTATACACACAAAGCATGAAAAAATACCTCCCCCCACCCCACTCTCCTGCTGGCAATAGCTTACCTAAAGTGATCACTCTCCTTACAATGTGTATGATAATCAAGTTGGAGCATTTCCAGCACAAATCCAGGTTTTCTCACCCCCTCCCCACAAACACAAACCCTATTACCAGCAGGAGAGTGGGGTGGGGGGAAGTATTTTTTCATGCTTTGTGTGTATAAAAGATCTTCTACACTTTCCACAGTATGCATCCGATGAAGTGAGCTGTAGCTCACGAAAGCTTATGCTCAAATAAATTGGTTAGTCTCTAAGGTGCCACAAGTACTCCTTTTCTTTTTGTGGGGAGATAGGAAATTGACTTGTTATGTTGCACCCTCAGCAGTGGATTACTATAATCACTAGCTGTTAGCAAAGCAGACATGACGTTTGATCGCAGAATGAACAGGCTGATTGTACTCCATGCATGGAGCAGGAAGTTCCATCTCCTTGGGTTAACCCACTTTGGGGCTGCAGCTATGCAGTTCCCCAGCTGTCTTTCCCTGAACAAGAAGTCAGCTTCTAGTGTCTGCGTTTAGCCAGGAATGTCTCACCAGGTCTGGCTGATATTTGTAGATTCAAAGATCTTTTCCCTTAAAAAGTCATTCCCTGTGGACTTTCACTTGAAGACCTTTGCCCTGACACTATCTGGCATTTGCTATGGTAGCACCTGCCCAATATCTTTATTTACACATACCAAAATAGTAAGTAGCAAATATCAAAGTGGCACAATGCATCCTTAACTCTGCTCCTGGTGGAGATGCACAATGCCCTTGACTCTTCTTTATCCTTCCTTTTTTATTGAATCATCTGTTTTCAGGCCCCTGCTGGACGAAGGCCTTCCCTATTTAAGCACCACTTTCTTCAATCTTGCGCCCTTCCCATCCAAGCAGCTCCCCGTCCCACCTACTTTAGAGACACATGGTGGGAGAGGTGAGAGAGGTGATAGAGACAAGCTTTTGAGCTACACAAAATAAAGAGGCTTTGTGAAAAGAAACTAGATGGGAGCTGACGTTTGGGGAAGCTACTGAGAGAAATATACACTGCTCTAGATGTACAGAGAGAGCATCTGGAAATAAGTATTCTGTCAGGTACGGAAATCATAAGTTCACCCCATTTGAGACCCCAGATATGTAAGTAAATCAGAAAATGTCTAGAAAGATGTGATTAGATTTATCTCTGTTTATTTCTTACTGGCTTGTGGACTCCTCTGTGCTAACCCCAAATACTTTTGCTTGTAACCTTTAAGCTGGACCTCAAGAAGGTTAATCTTGATGTTTAATTTTTGTAAGTGGGTTTTTAAAATCTAGCAAAAGCCTAAGTTCCAGATGTATTTTCTTTCTTTTTGTTTTTAATAAAATTTACCTTTTTTAAGAACAGGATTGGGTTTTTGTGTCCTCAGAGGTTTGTGCATATCTTGTTTGATTAGCTGCTGGCAACAGCTGATTTCCTTTGTTTTCTTTCTCAGCTCTTCCCCAGAGGGGTGTGTGAAAGGCTTGAGGGTACCCCACAGGGAGGAATTCCCAAGTCCTTCCTTGGTCCAAAGGGGTTTTTTTCACTTGGGTGGTGGCAGCATCTACCCATCCAAGGTCAGAGAGACGTTTACTACAAGCCTGGAGTGGCTAGTATTAATTCAAAGTGCCAGAGTGGGGAATCTGCCTTGGCAGCTCTCACAGGTTCTGCCTTCACTGCACAGATAATCCTGCCTCTTACCCAGGTTTTAGCCCAAACCCCCACCATCTACACAGAGACCCTCTGACAGGGGGCTGGAACTAGGAGTGCTGGGGCTGTGACAGCACCCCTCAGCTTGAAGTGGTTTCCATCATAGACAGGGTTTACAGTTTGGTTCAATGGCTCTCAGCACCCCCACTATACACATTGTTCCAGTGCCACTGCCCTCTGACCAGGGTTCGCAGGGGCTTTAAGCCCATGCTAGCTGACCCAGGTCAGGAGGGGAGGGGGTTTAGAGCCTGTTTCCAGACTGAACAGTGCCCCGGGGCTGGGCTCCAGACCCAAAACAGCCAGGGGCCAGGTGGAACCGGTGACCTAGGGAGGCTGTGGGATCCCCATCAATGGAGGTTTTTAAGGACAGGTTGGACAAACCCCTGCCAGGGATGGTCTAGACTTATAGGGTCCTGCCTCAGCGTGGAGGATGGGCTAGATGACCTCTCGAGATCCCTTCCAACCCTACATTTCTCTGACATCTGTGACTTGTCTTCACCACCAATTGTTCCGAATAGTTCAGCCAGAAATCTCTGTGGATGCCAAGGAAAGGTAAAGCCCCCTTTGGAATAGTAATAAGCAGCATCAACATTTAGAAGTGAGCATCTGGGGCAAATGCCTGGGGGAGTCGGGGCGGGGGAAGAGGAAAAAGGGGAAAAACCAGACCCAAAACAGCCAGGGGCCAGGCCGAACAGCGCCCTGGGCCGGGCTCCAGACTGAACAGTGCCATTATTGCTGAAATTTGTACTTCCATTTTCCATATTGATATTAACGCCAACAAAAAATCCATTTAGTGAAAGTTGTAGCAGGCACTCAACCAAACCGTACTGGCAGGACACAAGGCATGTGCCTTCCTTTCCACGTCCTTACCGTCATGCTATATGCTGGATCCAACATACCGTCATGCTGGATCCAGACAACCACAGACCTTGTTGAGCAAGTGAGTGCCAAGCTCCCTCCTTCAGGCTCAGCAGAAGAAGTAATAAAGCCCCTTTAGGTACTAGAGACAACTGCAAACAGGGGGCTATGAGTAGGGATGGGGACGTTTCCCCAGTTGCAAATGCGAGGGCTGGGATATTGGGTGCAGGCTGTGGGGACTGGAGCCAGGAAGCCAGGAGGAGAACAGAGAAACCAAGTTACCGGGACATGGGTGGTTGTGCCTACTGGTTAGAACAGGAGTCAGTAGCCAGTGTAAGCGGGGGAATGGTCCTGTTACTGTGGGGAAATTTGGATAATGAAAGGATCTGAGTCCTCGCTCCCACTCTCTTCACCCAGAGGCCTGCCTGACCTCGAGGGCTCCCCTTACACTCTCTTGTGTGGCAGAGTCCTCATAACCCCAACAAGGCTGGGCCCAGGATTCCTGGGGGGCTTGACCCTGGTTCACCAAAGAGTGTTGTGTTAGGTATTAAAGGAAGGCTGATGTCACAATGGTTGTGAATATCATCGTAAAATATATGTGCAGCTACTATGTAAGGAGTTATGTCTATATACCGGAATTATCTTCTGAGCATTTGTATCAAGAAGGGATTGAGCCCCAGCAGAGATGAAAAGTTAGTTTCCTGCCAGACCAGAGACGTTTATCCGTCTGGTGCAATATAAATTGGGTGTTGTCTCGTTCACAGTCACCAGCAACAGTCTGCACCAAATGCAGATGAAGGATTGTGAGATTTAACAGGAAGGGAAGAACAGCAGGGGGGAAGGAGTTGTATCTGGGGGTGCACTGCAAAGGTTTCCTGGACTGTAACTGGGGGACACAGAAAGGGCCCTGTTATCCTGCCTGATAGCAGTAGATGGCAGCACATTCACGAAAACGGGATCACAACCAGATCTGGCCACCTGGCTGTCAGCCGCTCTGGGCAGTGCGAAGAGTGGGCGTGTTTATGCAAAACCAGTCTGTTCCCAAAGGATTCCCCCAGCGCATCACTAGATAGCAGGGGAGAGCTCACTCAGACCCTGCTGACACAGATTGCAATGAAGTGATAGATTTTCAAGGATGACAAAACATTTTCCCAGCAGCATAATTGGATTCTCGTAACTGTGGCAAACCTATTTCACTTTCATTTTATTCTCTCTTGGACACAGAGGCTGCTTTGCTCAGATCAGGGATGCCCCTATAAATGATTCCCATGGTATGCACATGTATGGTGTGAGCCAGGGAGATCCCAATCACCACCAACCCCTATGGAGCCACCCCTGCTTCAGCCACTGGGCCCCACACATCAGCCCGCTGAGTCCACAGTACTCTTAGCCCCCTCTGGGTAGCAGAGTAAGCTGGATGGGTCCATCCTGAGTGGCACTGAAACCTCCATGTGCCAGGTCACAATGCCACTTGGTTTGGGGGGGCTCCTCAGACAAGGATCTGAGGCAAACTGCACTGTGCTTAAAATGTGCACACAGCTGCAAGCAGTGTGGCTCACATGTGCAATGCACCGTGGAGACTGAAACCAGAGGCCTGAATACATCTGGGCATGCTGGGTGTTGCTGCGAGGAAACAGCTGTTGGACATTCTGCCTGTCAGAACACAGGGCTGGGGTCACCTGCACTTCTGCACCATGGGGGCTGCACTGCACAGGGGTAACCCAGAGCTCAGCAGCTGCAGTACCCACCATGCCCTGGTCCAGTGTAGCAGGGAGGGGAAGATCCCCGAGAAGCCGGAAAGCTGGCGTGGGTGGTGCTGCAGGGTCTCGGGGTCAGGGGCACCAGAACAGGGGTGGCCAGGGGCCTTGCACTTTTTATTGGCCATAAGGGTCCGGGGTGGGGGAGGGGTTGGAGAGGAATGAGTGGAGGATGGTGTGACGGGTTGGGTCACAGAGACCCCGTTGGGACTGCCACCTGATGTCCTGAGACTATCTCTGAGCCCTTTTTTTTTTTGTCAGTTTGGGCCTCCAGAAGCCTGCCTTGTTGAGCCAGTCACGCTAGCCTGCTGCAAACACAGATCCAGGTCTGAACCACATCATAGAATCATAGAATCATAGAATATCAGGGTTGGAAGGGACCCCAGAAGGTCATCTAGTCCAACCCCCTTCTCGAAGCAGGACCAATTCCCAGTTAAATCATCCCAGCCAGGGCTTTGTCAAGCCTGACCTTAAAAACCTCTAAGGAAGGAGATTCTACCACCTCCCTAGGTAACGCATTCCACTGTTTCACCACCCTCTTAGTGAAAAAGTTTTTCCTAATATCCAATCTAAACCTCCCCCACTGCAACTTGAGACCATTACTCCTCGTTCTGTCATCTGCTACCATTGAGAACAGTCTAGAGCCATCCTCTTTGGAACCCCCTTTCAGGTAGTTGAAAGCAGCTATCAAATCCCCCCTCATTCTTCTCTTCTGCAGGCTAAACAATCCCAGCTCCCTCAGCCTCTCCTCATAAGTCATGTGTTCTAGACCCCTAATCATTTTTGTTGCCCTTCGCTGGACTCTCTCCAATTTATCCACATCCTTCTTGAAGTGTGGGGCCCAAAACTGGACACAGTACTCCAGATGAGGCCTCACCAATGTCGAATAGCTGCAATAGCACCTATGTCGAATAGCATCCCGCAAAAGCTGCAGACTTAACTGAAAACAGCTTAGCAAGTGCTCCTGTCTCTAGCACCCGGACACCCAGCTCCCAATGGGATCCAAACCCCAAATAAATCCGTTTTACTCTGTATAAAGCTTATACAGGTAAACTCATAAAGTGTCCACCATCTATAATATTGATAGAGAGATATGCACAGCTGTTTGCTCCCCCAGGAATTAATTACTTGCTCCGGGTTAATTAATAAGTAAAAGTGATTTTATTAAATATAAAAAGTAGGATTTAAGTGGTTCCAAGTAATAACAAACAAAACAAAGTAAATTAGGAAGCAAAATAAAACAAAAACATGTAAGTCTAAGCCTAATACAGTAAGAAACTGATTACAGATAAATCTCACCCTCAGTGATGTTCCAATAAGCTTTCACAGACTCGACTCCTCTCTAATCTTGGCCCAATCCTTTCCCCTGGTACAGTCCTTGTTCCAGCTCAGGTGGTAGCTAGGGGATTTCTCATGACTGCAGCCCCCTTTGTTCTGTTCCACTGCCTTATATGCCTTTGGCACAAGGCAGGAATCTTTTGTCTCTTTGGGTCCCTACCCCTCCTTCTAAATGGAAAAGCATCAGGTTTAAGATGGATTCCAGTACCAGGTGACATGGTCACATGTTCTGTGAGACCCCAAGCCTTCATTCTTCCCGGCCTGACTCAGGAAGACTTAAAAGTAAACAGAGCCATCTACAGTCAATTGTCCTAGTTGATAGGAGTCATCAAGATTCTAAACCACAATTAATGGCCCACACTTTGCATAACTATAATAGGACCTCAGAGTTCTATTTTATATTCCTAGTTTCAGATACAAGAATGATACATTCATACAAATAGGATGAACACACGCAGTAGATTATAAACTTTGTAATGATATGTCACAAGAGAGCTTTTGCATGAAGCATATTCCAGTTACATTATATTCACACTCATTAGCATATTTTCATAAAATCATATGGAGTGCAATGTCACAGACGGGCCTCATGGTAAGGGATAGTGCGAGGGTGGGGAATCAGGGGGAAGGGGCAGCATAAAGGCAGGGCCTCTGAGAGAAGGAGTAGCACAAGGGTGGGGCATCAGGTGAAGGGGTGGTGTGGGGAAGGGAGCTTAGGGAGAAGGGGCGGCACAGGGGTTTGGGGTGCTGCTTTTAGGGACCTTCTGCCGTTCCTGCTCGGGGTCACCACATATCCCACATCATTGCGGAGTCTCATCTTAGCCATGCTTTGGTCTGTCACTATCACAACTCTGTCCCCTCCCCAGGCAGTGTGGGAGCTCTCGGTTCAGATACACTCAGCTCCACCTCCTACCCTTCCTTTGGCTCCGTGTTACACTTCCTCTCAACAGTGGCTCTCTGGAGCATGTCTATAGGGATCCAGCCACCTCCTGCTGCCTCTCCCACACCAGGCACACTGTGAGATGTCAGCCCAGGGCTCAGTTCAACCTGGCTGTGAGGTTACATACCAGGTCCTTTCCCCAGACAAAACTAAACACACTGACCCTGTAAACCTCGTAACACCATGGCAGTGTAACCCCAAAAACCCCTTTATGCCAACTGGCAAAGGGCACAGACTCTGCTTACACTAGACAAACACGAGAAGAACAACAGCAGATGTGTACTAACCTATCCACAGGGTTGTGGGTTCGCCTTAAGGTGAAATAGGCATTAAAGTTGTCATCGTCCTACCATTCTGAGGTTGCCCCAGAAGCTGAGGTTTGTTTCCTTTTTATGCCCCTATTCCTTACACCCACCTATTTCTGAGACCATATTCAATTAAGTCTTGGCCTCTAAACCACATGCATCATTCCTACTGCCTATATGGGGTTACAGTTATTCTTGTATGCAGTTGCACAGACAGCTAGTTTTCTGTACAATGTGGTTGATGAAGGCTGACTAAATAAAGCCTCTGTGGTCTAGACCAGGGGTAGTCAATAGGATTACTGCGGGGCAAATCTGGACCACCAGACACTTTTGAATGGACCCCAAAATCTTTTTATTTTCTTATTATCATTATTATTATTTTTGTATTTTCCCTGGAGACTGGACCTTGACTATACCTTGACCAAGAAATGTGGACCTTGACAAAAAATAATTGATCACCCCGGTCTAGACAGTCTATCACAAGTTATGTATTGTTAAATCATCTGCTAAACCAAGGTTACTTACTAAACTTGGCATAATATGGCCTTGTGCTAGCTATTACTACTGCTAGCTACATACTAGCCATCAGGCCCGCTGTAAAACCTTATTTTAAAACAATTGTTATGTTTCTTCGCTGACTCCTGCTAGCGTTTATTGCTTTAATTTCATTTACGCTCATTGAGCAAACATCTTGACACTTTCTAAGATATAAATGGCCACCTGAGCTCAGGTCAGGGGACAAAGGTTAACACAACACAATAGGTTGTCTTGGGCAAGTTGTGTTCACCACCAAATACAAAAGGGAGTTTGTCATTGGATACAGATACAGCCCACTCTGCCACAAGCGGCATTTGGAGATGTGTCAGCTTCCCAGTGGAACATCTTGCTGCTGGGGGTATAAGATTTCTGTGAGCTTATTACCTTAAGCCTCTGCCATAAAGAGGAGATGGTAGAAAAGTCAGTAGCCTTCCCAGTGTGCATTGCTCTTCGTGTGTTTGAGTAGAGCTGGGCTGAAGTGAGAGTTCAGCTGCAGGTGAGAAACTCAGACAGTCCATGGAGTCCGCGGCAATAGGCTTGGGCTGATCTCTGGGCCAGACCTCCAACTGACGTAAATTGGCCCATTGACTCCAATGGAGCAGGACCAGTTTACTGCAGCTGGGGATCTGGCCCTTTGACTACAATGGAGCTATGGCCAATTGATATCAGTGGTGACCTGGACCCTCTGTATTTATGAGAACAAAACAATTAATTCTGGTCTTTGTTTAGATGTGACTCTCCTCAGGACAGTTTTTAGTATTATGAAGTTTTATTAGATTTCACAGCACCCAGAATGTACGTGCCTTTGTCTGGGACAGGCACAAGGGTACAGTCCATGCACCCAGGGACTTAGCGTCTTCCTGTAGACATGAGAGGTGATGTGGGGAGAAAGAGCAGGGGCCAACCAACATTACTACAGAAAGCAGAAATAGCAACCTTTGCCCTTCTTTAACCCCATCACTGCTGCTATTTCCAATGTGGTTCTGTCCGTCTAGCTGGTGTAGGTCTCAGGCTATCTGGATGATGCATTGCAGGGGTTTAGCTGGTGCCTATCTTAGGCTGTCCGTATGGTGCCTTGTGGGGCGTTAGCTGATGTAGGTCTCAGGCTGTGGGGATGGTGCATTGAGGGGGTTTAGCTGGTGCAGGTCTCAGGCTGTGGGGATGGTGCGTTGAGGGGGTTTAGCTGATGTAAGTCTCAGGCTGCGTGGATGGTGCCTTGCAGGTTTAAAACAAACAAAGGAAGTCTTTTTTCACACAACGCTGAAGTAATGGATCACATGACGATTCCCTGTTCTGTTCATTCCCTCTGGAGCACCTGGCATTGGCCACTGTCAGGAGAGAGGATACTGCTCTAGATGGACTTTTCGTCTTACCCAGTATAACCGTTCTTATGTTCCACATCAGCTCCAGAACAGGGCTGCGTAGTCCCAGATCCAGGGCTGTCAACTGGTGCTACAAAACCCTCCCACAGGCCTTCCTGACCCCTCCTATATTGACATATGCAAACGCATGGCTCCAGCTCCTGGGAATAGGACACTTGGAGCAGCTGTGGGGAATAGGAATTTTCCTGCATGTGTCTATGACCAGACTGCCGACAACGGGGCTCGGCTCTGGCCCCTTGACTCAACCTCAGCAGCACCTTGCTATGCAAGGGCCCCCATTGGGACTCACTTGCAGAGCGTGGCCAGAATGACCAGAGAAGCCCAGAACCCACAGTCAGGGCCAGTTTGTGAGAACAGCTGGGAGCATGTTGGATGCTGAGCGCATTTGGAAATCTAGCTCCATCTGTGGGTGCTGGGCCCCTGGAATTGTGATGCTGAGGATCTAGTCACTCAACAGGTGAAGCCCACTCCTCAGAGGCCAAAATACCACATAGGTTATATTTCATAGAATCATAGAATCTCAGGGTTGGAAGAGACCTCAGGAGGTCATCTAGTCCAACCCCTGCTCAAAGCAGGACCAACCCCAACTAAATCAAATTTTGAAAGCTTCGGTGGGGTTCATGGGACTAATATTGACTCTGTGCAAAGGGGAATTTCATTTAATGTGGCTAAGAGTGGTCAGATCAGGCCCAAATGCAAAATCAGGCCCTCTTGTCTTCCCACCAGTCATCTTTACTACTTGTCAGCTGGCTTTGGAATGGTTCTGCTGCTGAGCTTTGTTATTACTCAGGTTCTTGGCACATGGGACCGAGCAGTGATTATTTCCCATGGGTTCTCTGATGAGCTTCTTTCTGTGGTCCCGAGCCCATTATTTGCTTTGTTCAGGAACAGCTATACAGGTTGATTTTTTTCCCCTGGACAAAATAAAATAATAATCTGAAGAGAAAAGACGGGGGGGAGCGGGGGGGGATCCACTGAAAATTTGCCCTCTGCAGGTCCTAGATTCTGCATGAAGAGCATTCCAAGGCAGGGTGGTGTCTCCCTCTCATTTGGGATTTCTGAGACAGGAACACCATTTTCAGGCATGTTACTTGGTCAGCTTCTGAGAGAAGCGGGGGAACAGAGAAGATGGCTGCTGGGAGCAAGGTGGCAGTGGAGTGTAGCAGGGAGGAGAACCTCTCTCTTCAATTAATAATCTAAGGGCAGCTTTGCTGTGATTGGACATAGTGGCAGAAATCTGAAAGCTATGTAAGGTAACAACAAGGGCAGCTGTGTTTCTCCCAAGTTGTTCCTTTTGATAGGTGCTGGACAGAGGCCTGTGGCCACGCATGCTGTGGTGCAGACTCTCCAATTCCCTGCAGCTCATTCTGCCCTCACGGATTTCCAGTGCATACTGGAGGCGGTTCAGGTTGTTGTCAAAGGGGTTCAAGAACATGACGATAAATGAGAACCTGTCCCACTCATACGCGAGAACCCCTGCAACTCCCCAGGCACTGAAGTTCCTCTTCACAAACACACAGGTCTCCTTGCAGCCAGGGCTGATGGCTGGTGCAGGGGGGATGAAGGTGTGACCGCTGTAACAGAAAAAGCTGTAGGGAGACAAGAATTCTGTTTGTGACAGTCCTCAGCAGGGGGTTATTAGAATCAACCATGAGTTAACAAAGCAGAAACGGCGTTTAGTCACCTGACTGCAGCATTGATAGTGTTGCCAGCTCTCACAATTTTATCATCAGGTTTGTGAATCTGGGTGTTTCTCTTAACGCTCAGTGGCAGGAATCTCAGCTTTCATTTGTTTACAAATGTGGCACTCACTGTGTTTGGTGTTTTAGAAGTCACCCAAAACTAGTCAGAGCAGTAGTTTGTGAGTAGCTGGGCCTGTAAAGCTGGCTAACAGAGTTGCAAAACAGAGTTATCAAGGACTCAGCTGCTCTGTGATTTCTTTGTATTTTTATTATTGGGCAAGGCACATAGACACAGCACTAGCCCCTAGGATGGAAACAAAAGCTGGGAAACATGACCAAAAAGCCAAAGAAAAAGCCCCCAACAGTCATTCTTTCAGTGTTTCCACGTCTGGCAATTCCCTAGCAGCAAGGTGGGTTTGGCCCCTGTGGGCACCCATCTGATGATGATGTGAAACGCTCATGCTATTCTATTCCATTCTGTTCTAAATAGGTTCTTATATATAGGTTCCCCGGAGTGTCTGGCTCAGGGGACATTGCCTCTGATTGGCTCCCTACCACACTGCTCTGCCTCCTGGAGAAGGGCAGCCAATCAGGATTGCTGCCAATGTCCGTCCACCCCTCAGGAGCTGAGAGGCGTTTTTGGGTGGGGGGATGGGCGGATGGACACATTGCTCATGGCAGGGGAGGAGGGAATGGAAAGAGCTCAGCAGATCAGGGCAACTCTGCTCCCCTTCCCCTGCTATAAGCAATGGGCCAGTCTGCCCAACCCCTCTCCTCTCCCTCCCGGCAGCATCGAGCCTGGGAAAGGGGACAGGAGGGTTAAGACTCACTGGAACTCCCAGAAGTCAAAACTGATGTGGGGGTTGGTGGAGGGAGGGCATGATGAACTGCTGGCTTGGGGGAAAGGGCTGCTGTGGGGCTGGGAGCACCGGGTTCGGGATCCACCCGAAAGGGCAGTTGGAAAAAGCTGTTGGAGAAGGAGAATAATTGAGATAGTGAGCTAGCCGATGAACCAGAACTGGAATAGGTGGGAAGGTGACAAAATAAAAGAACAGGAGAATAGAAGGCAGGGACAGGGAAGTGAGGAGGAGGAAAGAAGGTAAATAGGAAAGGTCTTAGGTCAGGAAAAGCAAGGGGAAACGGTCTTAGGTCAGGAGAAGGGGGGGGAAACGGTCTTAGGTACGTGAGCAGGTTCTATTAGAGGAGGGAAGTAGAGGGAAATAAAATCTATAGACGTACCAGAGAGTGAGTATCAAGGGGAAAAACACTGAAAGGAAATTAATTCATGGAAAAGGGAATTGATGAAAAAGTTGTGTGAGATTAAACCAGATCCTAAAAACAGTAAATGAGAGGCCCACCCCACAAAGGCCATAAAGCAGTGGTTCTCAACCAAGGGTACGTGTATCCCTAGGGGTATGCAGAGGTCTTCCAGGGGGTACATTTAGCTAGTTACCTAGTTTTACAACAGGCTACATAAAAAACACTAGTGAAGTCAGTACAAACTAAAATTTCATACTGACAATGATTTGTTTATACTGCTGTATACACTATACACTGAAATGTAAGTACAATATTTATATTCCAAATTGATTTATTTTATAATTATATGGTAAAAAGGAGAAAATCAGCAATGTTTCAGTAATAGTGTGCTGGGACACTTTTGTATTTTCATGTCTGATTTTGCAAGCAAGTCGTTTTTAAGTAGGGTGACCATCCATCCCGTTTTTAACAGGACAGTCCCTTATTTAAGCCCTTTTGCAAATGTCCCGCCTTTTTTAAAAAAAAAAAAACAGGCAAATTGTCCCGTCTTTTCTGCTCCCCCTACTGGTTAGTCAGCAGTCCGCACAGCCCAGCCGCCTCCTGTTTGCGGTTGGCTGGCGGGTGAGTGTGGGCATGCAGTGAGCACGTGGTGTCTTCAGGCCGGGTGCAGAGGCGGGAAGACACAACGCCAGGCAGGAGGAGAGGCATCCCTGTGTGATAGAGGGGGAAGGATGTGTGTGTATGTGCGTGGGTAGGGGTGTGTATCACCCCTCCCTGTGTGAAACCTAAAGAAGGGTTTCTCAACGGGGGTCCGCCAGCCCTTTCAAGCCGTGAGGTAGAAGCCCCAACCCCTGGAGTCCCTTCCCCCTCGTGGGGCTGAAGCCCTGAACACTGGTGACCCCCACAGGACGGAAGCCGGAAGCCATGGAGCTGAAGCCCTGATCCCCGGCGCCTGCCGCAGGGCTGAAGCCTTGGTGCCCCCCGGTTGAAGCCCCTTCCCGGGTGCCACCCCCTGCTGAAGCTCTGCCCTTGCCCCCCCAGGTGAAGCCCTGACACTCCCCCAGGACGAAGCCCTAATCCCGGCACCTGCTGCGGGACAGAAGCCGGGAGCCGCGGGACAGAAGCCCTGATCTCCAGCGCCTGCCACGGGGCTGAAGCCCCGGTGTCCACCACCTGAAGCCCCTTCCCTGGTGCCACCCCCTGCTGAAGCCCTGTCCTCCCCACCCCAGCTGAAACCCTTTCCCTAGTGCCCCCCACAACACACACACACCCGCTGAAACCCTGGCACCCCCTTCCCCAGGCTGAAGCCTCCATCCCTGGCGCCCGCCACAGGGCTGAAGGCAGGAGCAACGGGGCTGAAGACCTGCTGCCCCTTCTCTCCACCTGGGCTGAATCCCCATCCCCAATACTGCCCCCATCGCCCCCCGGCTGAAGCCCTGGCATCCCCTCCCCAAAGCGTGGATCCTGGAGCTGAAGTCAGGTGCCACGGGACTGAAAGCCCGATCCCTGGTGCCCCCCCAAGCCACGAGTGGTAGGACTGAAGCTGAGAGCCCGGGTGTTCCCCCTGTGGGAGATGCCTCCTGAGCCCATGGGCAGAGTTGAGTGGGTACCGGGAGTGTTGTCCCCCCAAACTGCAGTGCAAGTGCAGAGCAGTCCAGGGGACAGTTCCACACCTACCACGGCTCCTTCCCTCTCCCACCCAAAGTCGGAGGCAGGAAGCTGGATCCAGGCTGTGTGCAGGGCAGCTGCTCCTCTGGCTAGTGCCATGAAGCAGGCAGCCGTGGTGTTCTCTACTCTGCTGCTGGTGCAGGTGGTTGAAGCTGCTCCACAGCTCCCAGCCCACTTTGCTTACGCAGCTGGTAAGAGCTGCAGGGGTGGGGGACCCAGCTCCATGGCTGGCAGAGCCCTGAGGGAACATAGAATATCAAGGTTTGAAGGGACCTCAGGACGTATCTAGTCCAATCCCCTGCTCAAAGCAGGACCAATCCCCAACTAAATCATCCCAGCCAGGGCTTTGTCAAGCCTGACCTTAAAAACCTCTAAGGAAGGAGATTCCACCATCTTCCTAGGTTACGCATTCCAGTGCTTTACCACCCTCCTGGTGAAAAAGTTTTTCCTAATATCCAACCTAAACCTCCCCCACTGCAACTTGAGACCATTACGCCTTGTTCTGTCATCTGCTACCCCTGAGAACAGTCTAGATCCATCCTTTTTGGAACCCCCTTTCAGGTAGTTGAAAGCAGCTATCAAATCCCCCCTCCCCCCCCCCGTTCTTCTCTTCTGCAGACTAAACAATCCCAGTTCCCTCAGCCTCTCCTCATAAGTCATATGTTCCAGCCCCCTAATCATTTTTGTTGCCCTCCGCTGGATGCTTTCCAATTTTTCCACATCCTAGTTGTAGTGTGGGGCCCAAAACTGGACATAGTACTCCAGATAAGGCCTCACCAATGTCGAATAGAGGGAAACGATCATGACCCTCAATCTGCTGGCAATGCCCCTACTTATACAGCCCAAAATGCCGTTAACCTTCTTGGCAACAAGGGCACACTGTTGACTCATATCCAGCTTCTCATCCACTGTAACCCCTAGGTCCTTTTCTGCAGGACTCAGTCCCTAGTCTGTAGCGGTGCATGGGATTCTTCTGTCCTAAGTGCAGGACTCTGGATTTGTCTTTGTTGAACCTCATCAGATTTCTCTTGGCCCAATCCTCCACTTTGTCTAGCTCCCTCTGTATCCTAACCCTACCCTCCAGCACATCTACCACTCCTCCCAGTTTTGTATCATCTGCGAACTTGCTGAGGGTGCAGTCCACACCATCCTCCAGATCATTAATGAAGATATTGAACAAAACCGGCCTTGGGGCACTCTGCTTGATACTGGCTGCCAACTCGACATGGAGCCATTAATCACTACCCGTTGAGCCCGACGATCTAGCCAGCTTTCTATTGACCTTATAGTTCAGGGATGTCAGGGAAGCTCTCCTGGCACACAGCCCCTAGGTACCCCTCCCCCTGCACCCTGACTTACCCCCTTCCCACGCACAGCCCCAGCTACACTCTCCCTACCCCCTGCCCGTGCACAGCCCCTAGCTACCCCCTCCCTTCACCTTGAGCTGTTTTCAAACTTTTCAAGCGGACCCCTCCACCTTTGAGTTACAATTTTTGGTTGCGCCTCCCCCTTGCAACCAAGACGGGCTGGGTGGCCTGCTGAGGTGAATCGGGGGGGGAGATGGCACTGCCTCCCCAGATCCTGACATGTGGAGCTGGCTTGAGCCCTGCAAGCCCCTACCCCCCAAAATAAAAATCAGAGTAGTAACCCCAGATTAGTAACCCCTCTAGTAATTGTAAGTATATAGTTTTAATTTTGACCAATTATTAATGTTATAATAATGCAGTATTTCTTTTTTACAGACGCTCACTCAACTTAATGTTATTTTGAACATTCGTACTGCATAATTCTGATTGATTGGTTGCCATTGAACTCACTTGAATACGAGCAATTTTACCAGGTGTCCCATATTCAGCATAGGGAAATATAGTCACTATTTTTAAGTGAGGTGAAACTTGGGGGTACACAAGACACAGCAGACTCCTGAAATGGGTACAGCAGCCTGGAAAGTCTGAGTGCCACTGCCCTAAAGTACATGAACAGAGAGAATGACTGTCTGAACATCTATTGACAGAATACAGGTCAAAGGGGCCTAATGGACAAGTGAGGGTCCACTAGGTGAGGGATCAACTAGCTTGTGGATAAACTTGGTGAGAAGAGGTACAGCCCAGGAACATCGAAAGTCAGGAGCACTTTGAGCTAAAGAGAAGCAAAGAACAGGACAGCAAGCGTGGAGCTGGATTTTTACAGCAAGGAGAGGACAAGCTGATTCTTCTCTGAAGTGACACAGTATATTATTCAGTAATCTCTTTTGTTCTTGTTAATAACAATGCATTTGGTACTAACTGCACAGTGTGTACAAGCTCACAAAGTGAAGTGAGCTGTAGCTCACAAAAGCTCATGCTCAAATAAATTGGTTAGTCTCTAAGGTGCCACAAGTCCTCCTTTTCTTTTTGCGAATACAGACTGACACGGCTGTTACTCTGAAACCTGTCACAAAGGTTAGTGAGTTGGTAACCTATTATAAATAGTAAGTCTTTGGACATGTTCTGTATTATTTATACTCCTGGTACAATTTTGGGGTTTTCCCTTATAAGGTTCTAAAAAGATAAAATGATCCCCTTGATCTAGATTTAGCTCTGCCTCCCCTCACAGTTAGCAAAGCCTCGCCAGGCCGGGTCACCACACCTGTCCCCCAGCCTCCTCGTTGCCTGACTGCTTGGAAGAATCTAGAGACACTTGGACTGGAGAGCGCTTTTCTCCTCAGCATTCAGGGCATCCCAGCATTTGCTCTCATTTACTCTGCTCTGGGCGAGGGAAAGGCACGGAGGGTCCTGCTAACAGAGCTGTCCCACCAGTGCATGGGCCCAGAGAGATTCCCAGCTTGAAGCTCAGTATTCAGCATTGGGTAGAACGCACCCCATGAAAATGAGGTTGAAATGAAAGCAAAGGGGGGACTGCAGTCATGAGAGTGGGTGCCCAGTGCAGCGGGTACAGAAGGGGAACTCAATTCTCTCTTCATTTATATTGAAAGCATCTGAAAGAGCCCGTTAGAAACAGGTGTAATGGACAAACTCCAAACCTGGGGGAGCGGAGGTTCACTGCAGTTTTGTTGGTTATCTCAACACCCACACATCTGGAATGCGTCACACCTCTAAGAATCTCTTCGATGTCTTTGCCCCTTCCCATCTCGGAAGATTGCAGTGGCTCTGAGGGAAAAAAATTATCGAGCAGATCATCAGTGAGCACTGGCTGAGCCTCTCCCAAAGCACGTCTGAGCGGACCAGAGTCATGAATGCCCACATACCGGTGCTAATTAGAGGTACAGGACAGCCCTGTGCAATGACATCTCCATTCGGTATCCTGCTCCCGTCCATTCCTGCTGTGGAGAGCCCCATTTGGCCAGGAATCTAGCACACAGTCAGAGCTCCTCAGCTTTCACAAGGTGTGAAACGTGTTCCGGTGAAGCATATTAGCACAGGGGTTTAATAGGCTAGCTGAACTGTACAAGAATAGGGTGAGCACTGCCCTGGCATTCACTGTGTATCCAGAACCCAACCGGAGCAGCAGCGTGTATGTGACAGGCGTGGCCTGTTGCATATAATTAGTAAACCCAGTTACTTGGGACCTACCATACCTGTGTCATTCCCTTGCACTAAAGAGCAAAAGACACGAGAATTGATGAGGATGGGATCCCAACCCAGGAACACAGGGCAAGTACATACGCCTCTGGGAGTGAAACTACAGCCTGCAGCCCCTGGACTCTGAGAGACCTGCTCAGCTAGGGGAAAACAAGGCTGTTTGGGGAAAATGAGCTCATCTCCGAGCTCAGCAGAGACCAGGCCCACCCAACTAGAGAGGCTAGAAGTGTGTAGAATGGCTCATGAGATCTGTCAGAGTTCTCTCCCCACTCTGAACTCTAGGGTACAGATGTGGGGACCCACATGAAAGACCCCTTAACTTATTTTTACCAGCTTAAGTTAAAAACTTTCCCAAGGCACAAATTTCACCTTGTCCTTGAACAGTATGCTGCCACCACCAAGTGATTTAACAAACAAACAAACAAACAATCAGGGAAAGGACTACTTGGAGTTCCTATTTCCCCAAAATATCCCCCCAAGCCCTTACACCCCCTTTCCTGGGGAGGCTTGAGAACAAACAAGATGAGCACAAACCAGCCTTGGATTTTTAAGACCCCCCAAACCCCAATCAGATTCTTAAAAAACAGAACTTTATTAGAAGAACAAAAAAAGATAAGAGAACAACTCTGTAAAATCAGAATGGAAGATAATCTTACAGGCAGTCAGATTCAAAACAGAATCCCTCCAGGCTAAACCTTAAGTTACAAAAAGACACAAAAACAGGAATACACATTTCCTCCAGCACAGCTAATTTCACAAGCCAAAACAAAGAAAACCTAATGCATTTTCTAGCTAGATTACTTACTAACCTTACAGAAGTTGGAGGGCTTGCATCCTTGATCTGTTCCCAGCAAAGGTATCACACAGACAGAAAAAACCTTCCCCTCCCCCTCCAGATTTGAAAGTATCTTGTCCCCTCATTGTTCATTTTGGGTCAGGTGCCAGCCAGGTTACCTGAGCTTCTTAACTCTTTACAGGTAAAAGGATTTTGCCTCTGGCCAGGAGGGATTTTATAGCACTGTATACAGAAAGGTGGTTACCCTTCCCTTGATATTTATGACAGGATCAGTGATGAGAACATGGTGGTTGTTATACTGAGCAAAACAGGATTAAAAGCTCAAACCTGCTGCATAGACTGATAGCCCCCCATTGAACCAGCAGACAAAACATTCATTGAAATTCTGGAAATTCTCTCAAGTCACATCTGCCCAAAACCACTGGGAGTTGCAGAGAATTTCCGCTTTTATACATGGCATCAAAAAGAAAATGAAATCATTCCTGAATTTATAGCTGGGCCAAGGAAATTAACAGAGCATTGCAAGTGTGGAGAAGGTTTAAGTGATGCATTAAGAGACCGTAGGGTTGCCAATTTTGACTGGACGTATTTCTGGAGCTTTCATCACATGACATAATCTTTAATTAATGATTAATCTTTAACTCCTGTCAGACTCCAGGACAATCCTAAAGAAAATGAAGCAACCCAAGAATGATTATTGACTGAGGCGGATTTGACCCTAAAATGTGCTCTGGAAATTGATGTATCAATAGAGGCAGCGACTAAAGATGCCAGGAAGCAGCAACAGCATCATCATGTACAACAAATAAAGAAGGGGCTTAAGAAGAAAGCACAACATGGCGAACACTCAGAGACAGTGCCTCCCGTGTATCAAACAGTCTCACAATGCAAACGACTGTTGGTTCAAGGTCACAAGCTGTGGAAACTGCAACTAATTGGGGCAGACCCTAAAAACGTGGAGGATAGTGCACAATGCACAACCCCTGTCTCATGAGGGCACTCGGCAGAGGATTTTAGATTGATCAGTGTCGTCCACACAGAATGCTGTAGCATCTACAGCTGGCTGGGGAGTTTATGTCAAACCAGTGTTCTCTCAGAAAGTGCCAAAGTAAATTGCCTCTAAGCAAATTCCAACTATTTCTCAAGCAGCATTTTTCTTCATCTGCCTAGCAGTAAATGTTGATTATTATTGAGGGAAATATTGTTTCGTCGGTTTACGTGTGCACACACTGAAAACATTTGTTGACATTCCCTGATTAAAATCTCACCCTTCCAAGCCTGCACAAAGACAGCAGCTGTGGACTCACTTGGAAAGCATTGCTGAGGGGCAATGGGAACCTACTTACCTGGAACTGTAGCTGATCAACAGCCTCCTTCTTGTGAGTTACTTGGGGGTTTCCAGATTCTCTCTGTGCCTCAGAGGTTGTGGCTCTTGCTTTTTTTATTAGGAGGCAGAGTGAGAGAAAGAGGAAGAACCCTCCCTCCCAAAAAAGAAATTAAAATGAAGTAAAACTTTATTTTCATT
Source organism: Lepidochelys kempii (assembly GCF_965140285.1). NCBI lineage: Eukaryota > Metazoa > Chordata > Testudines > Cheloniidae > Lepidochelys > Lepidochelys kempii. Next base: position 10,437,026 of record NC_136402.1, read on the forward strand.
TTCCTCACCTCATGAGCACTGCTGTACATATAGAAAGAAGGAAAGAGTTTAGGCTTAGAAACAAAGTCAACATTTTGTTGCTTAGAAATTATAGTATAAGATTGACATTTGGATTTTTCAAGGTTAAAATAATTAGCTTTACTGAACTTGTTTACAATAAAGTTTTTTTAACTTTAGCATTTTGGTAATTCCTCTTGGGCTTTTTTTTTTTTTTGGTCAGTTTCTTCCTTGTTGAGATTAATTTGATTTGTAAGATTTTAAAAGTGAGTCTTGCAGCAGGGTTTTTTTTCTTCCTGCACCTGCTTTTTATATATTGTGTTTTTTACCACTGTGACTTGCTAGTACAGCAGACGATTTACACTTAAAGGATAAAAAGAAAAGGAGTACTTGTGGCATCTTAGAGACTAACCAATTTATTTGGGCATAAGCTTTCGTGAGCTACAGTTCACTTCATCGGATGCATACTGTGGAAACTGCAGAAGATGTTTGTTTTTATACACACAAATCATGAAAAAATGGGTGTTTATCACTACAAAAGGTTTTCTCTCCCCCCACCCCACTCTCCTGCTGGTAATAGCGTATGTAAAGTGACCACTCTCCTTACAGTGTATAGGATAAGCAAGGTGCGGGGGGGGGGGGGCAGGAGAAAACCTGGATTTGTGCTAGAAATGGCCCACCTTGCTTATCATACACATTGTAAGGAGAGTGATCACTTTACATAAGCTATTACCAGCAGGAGAGTGGGGTGGGGGGAGAGAAAACCTTTTGTAGTGATAAACACCTATTTTTTCATGATTTGTGTGTATAAAAACAAACATCTTCTGTATTTTTCACAGTATGCATCCGATGAAGTGAGCTGTAGCTCACGAAAGCTTATGCTCAAATAAATTGGTTAGTCTCTAAGGTGCCACAAGTACTCCTTTTTGCGAATACAGACTAACATGGCTGTTACTCTGAAACTTAAAGGATAGTTTCCGTCACCGTCCTCCCTCTTTTGCACATTTGGTTTTGTAAAAGAATTGACTTTTTTTTAAGACCAAAGGAAGGGGTACAGAAAAAGGAACATTTAGATAGAGATTGTTATGAATAAAACACATTTACACATGAAATATAGATAGTGTGACAAAATTCCTCCTTTGCCTTGGTGGGTCCTGCGCTTTTTGGTGGATTTGCTCACCTCAGAGGTTCACGGCAGCCCTCAGTTTGGCTACTTCTGCTAGAGCTCAAACCTGCCATTCACTCAGCTAACCTCATCACTGGCCAGCATTGGGGATACGGAGAACAATCTCTGCAGTTTCTGTTATCCCACCTAGTGGGTTAGGGACAGGCCAGATCCCTTTCCAAATTAGACCTTCCCTTCTGGTGTTGCTCACAGAACCAGGTCAACCCCTCCTCCTCCTCAGGGGTTGGGGAGGATGGGGGGAACCCAGGCGCACCTCTACACCAGGTTCCAGCCCAGGGCCCTGTGGATAGCAGCTGTCTACCATGTCTCCTGTATCAGCTGCGTGACAGCTACAGCGACAACTCCCTGGGCTACTTCCCCATGCCTGCCCCCAGCACCTTCTTTGTCCTCACCGCAGGATCTTCCTCCTGAAGCCTGTTCACACTTGTACTCCTCAGTCCTCCAGCAGCATTTGTATCTCACTCCTTGCACACCCCCCACTAACTGATGGGAGGTCCTTTTTAAACCAGGTGTCCTGATTAGCTGCCTGCCATAATTGATTCTAGTAAATTCTTAATTGGCTCCAGGTGTCTTAATTAGCTTGCCTGCCTTAATTGGTTCTAGCAGGTTCCTGGTTGCTTGAGGGCAGCTCCTGCTCTGGTCAGTCAGGGAACAGAAAACTATTCATCCAGTGGCCAGTATATTTGCCTTTGACTAGACCCTTTGACCGCACTCCCGTCCCTGTTTTTCATTAGTTGTCCCCCGTAATTAGTTGGCTCTCCAGGCCCTGTGGATCTCCCCCTTAGGCTGGGGGGGGCTCCTTTCGTAGTGGACGAGCTCCGCCCGCCCACTTCCTGGATCCCAATAGGACTAGACCCTTTGACCGCACTCCCGTCCCTGTTTTTCATTAGTTGTCCCCCGTAATTAGTTGGCTCTCCAGGCCCTGTGGATCTCCCCCTTAGGCTGGGGGGGGCTCCTTTCGTAGTGGACGAGCTCCGCCCGCCCACTTCCTGGATCCCAATAGGACTAGACCCTTTGACCGCACTCCCGTCCCTGTTTTTCATTAGTTGTCCCCCGTAATTAGTTGGTTCTCCAGGCCCTGTGGATCTCCCCCTTAGGCTGTGGGGGGATCCTTTTGTAGTGGACGAGCTCTGCCCGCCCACGTCCTGGATTCCCAATAGGACTAGACCCTTTGACCGCACTCCCGTCCCTGTTTTTCATTAGTTGTCCCCCGTAATTAGTTGGCTCTCCAGGCCCTGTGGATCTCCCCCTTAGGCTGGGGGGGGCTCCTTTCGTAGTGGACGAGCTCCGCCCGCCCACTTCCTGGATCCCAATAGGACTAGACCCTTTGACCGCACTCCCGTCCCTGTTTTTCATTAGTTGTCCCCCGTAATTAGTTGGCTCTCCAGGCCCTGTGGATCTCCCCCTTAGGCTGGGGGGGGCTCCTTTCGTAGTGGACGAGCTCCGCCCGCCCACTTCCTGGATCCCAATAGGACTAGACCCTTTGACCGCACTCCCGTCCCTGTTTTTCATTAGTTGTCCCCCGTAATTAGTTGGCTCTCCAGGCCCTGTGGATCTCCCCCTTAGGCTGGGGGGGGCTCCTTTCGTAGTGGACGAGCTCCGCCCGCCCACTTCCTGGATCCCAATAGGACTAGACTCCCGTACCCCACTGGTCTGGGTCTGTCTCAATAGCCAAAGTAACAGTTAGTTTAGTCTTTGAAGTGACAAATTATTTAACATGGTATAAAGTTACATAAAAAATCCCTTTTTCATATCAGGCGGTGATTTTCACCCAGAGAGACATTTCTACTACATGAACTGAGTGCGTAACACGCAGAGAGTAGATTTAGCATAATCGTTAGTTTTAAGTTGCATGTAAATTTAAACAACAGAACAAGGTTAACCATTACATAATACATTTGCACAGAGGTTTAACACCACACAGTACAATTCCACATTTTGAAAAATACACCAGTTCCTTTTAGAAAACAGCAGAATAGTTTTAGTAGCTGGTAATTGCTAAATTAGTCTTAATACACAAAAATCCAAAATTACAGTGGTCTCTAAGTAAAAATAAATCACTGAATTTAGACACAATGAGGTGTTAGATCGAAATCCTATTACTTAGTCCAATGATACATTTTAGGAAAAAAGTTTTTGCTTATGTCTGCTTTGCATATGCAGAATTAAAGAAAAGAAAACAAGCAAGTACCTATTAAGAAAATGTCAGAAAAGAAGGAATTCATAAAAATAGAAAGAGAAAAAGCAAAGCATTTTAATACACTAGATACAGCAGCACGATATTTCAGTTGTTTTCATAAGAGGTTACCTGTCCACGTTTTGCATAATTTGTGGAAGCTTCCTGCTTTACCACAGCTATTTGTTTCATAACTGTCTCGACCTCTCTTTGACCTTCTAACATTCTACTGGGTTTTCTGAGTATGCTGTAGCTGAAATTTTTACTGATCTTATCTCTTGCTTTTTATAAACTTTGCAAGAGAGGAAGCTTTTTCTGTTTCTAGAACCATCAGCCAGCTGCTTGAACGCTTTTCTTTTCTTTTCCTGTTTACTTTTGTCCTCTTCCTCTGAGTTATACAAAGAACAAGCATAACCCATAACCCAAGCAAGTTAAAGAAGTATGGGCTGGATGAATGGACTAGATGGATAGAAAGCTGGCTAGATTGTCGGGCTCAACGGATAGTTGACTGCTTCTAAGAGCAACTAATCCTGGATGCCACAAGGAGAGAGACAATTCTTGATTTAGTGCTAAGTAGAGCACAGGATCTGGCCCAACAGGTCACTATATCACTCAGTAATAGCAATCATAATATATTTAAATTTAACATCCGTGTGGGGTGGGAAATATGAAAGGATCCACAGCAGTAGCATTTAACTTCAGAAAGGGGAACGACACAAAAATGAGGAAACTAGTTAAATGGAAATTAAAAGGAACAGTCACAAGTGATAAATGCCTGCAAACTGCATGTAGACTATTTTAAAATGCTATAATAGAGGCTCAACAAAGTGTATACTCCAAATAAAAAAAATACAACAAGAGGACCAAAAAAATGCCACCAGGAATAAACAACAATGTACAAGAAATGGTTAGAGGCAAAAAGGCATCCTTTAGAAAGCTGAAGTCAAATCCTACTGAGAAAAATAGAAAGGAGCATCAACTCTGGCAAGTCAAGTGTAAAAGTATAATAAGGCAGTCCAAAAAAAGAATGTGTAGGGCAACCAGCTAAAGACACAAAAACTAAGAGCAAATGTTTTGTTAATTACATCAGAAGCGGGAAGCCTGCCAAACAATTAGTGGAGCCACTGGATGGTTGAGGTGCTAAATGAGCACTCAAGGAAGAAAAAGTCCATTGCGGTGAAGCTAAATGATTTTTTTTCTCATTGGTCTTCACTGCAGAGAATGTGAGGGAGATTCCAACCCTTCAGCCATTCTTTTTAGGTGACAGATCTCAGGAACTGTCCCAGAATGCTGAAGGAACTCAAATATGAAATTCCAGAATTACTAACTGTGGTATGTAACCTACCCCTTACATCAGGCTCTGTCCAGATGACTAGAGGGTAGCTAATGTAACACCTATCTTTTAAAATGGTTCCAGAGGTGATCCTGGCAATAACAGGCCAGTAAGCCTAACTTGAGTACCAGGCAATGTGGTTGGAAACTATAGTAAAGAACAAAATTGTCACACGCAGAGATAAACACAATATGTTGAGGAAGAATCAACAAAACTTTTTAAAGGGCAATGGTACCTCACCAATCTATTAGAATTCTTTGAGGGGGTCAACAAACAGGTAGACAAGGGTGATCCAATGGATGTAATATACTTGGACTGTTAGAAAGCCTTTGACAAGATCCTTCAACAAAAGCTCTTAAACAAAGTAATGGAAATGTCCTCTCATGGGCTGGTAACTGGTTAACAGACAGGAAACAAAGGGTAAAAATCAATGGTCAGTTTTCACATAGAAGAGAGGTAAATATCAGGGTCCCACAAGGATCTGTACTTGGACCACTGCCATTCAACCATAAATTATCTAGACCAGTGGTTCTCAAACTGTGGGTCAGGACCAGACATGCCAAACCTGCAGAAAAAACCTCTGAAATTGGGCTTGTTTTTGGCTTAATTGGTTTGTGAGTTGCTTGTTGGCTAGTTTTTGGCTTGTAGCTTGTTGCTTGTTTGGCTTGTAGCTTGTTGCTTCTTTTTTTTGATCAACTCCCGGCAAGCAGGGGAAAGGAGGGGCAAGCAGGGGCAAGAGGCAAGCAGGGGCTGGGTGGGAGAGAGTCAGGGGTGCACAGTGGGCCGACCACAGCTCCTGACTGCACGCCGCGGGGATCTAGTCACAAGAGTGGTGGGGTTCTTAGGGATTGGCTTGTTTTGACCTTGTTTTGAAATGGGATTAGCTTGATTTTTGGTTTATTATGAAAGTCAGTGTCTATTTATCATATGAAAGTTGGCAACTGTGGTCAGGACCCCAAAGTGGGTCACGTCCCTGTTTTATTGGGGTCGCCAGAGCTGGTTTTAGACTTGCTGGGGCCTGGGGCCGAAGCTGAAGCCCGAGCCCCACTGCCCAGGCCTGAAGCCCGAGAACTTCAGCCCTGCATGGCGGGGCTCAGGTTATAAACCCCCCTGCCTGGGGCTAAAGCCCTTTGGCTTCGGCCCCTCCATGTGGGGCAATGGGCTCAGTCTTGGCTTTGGGCCTGCCTCCAACCTGGGCAGCGGGGCTTGGGCTTTGGCCTCCCACCAGGAGTGGCAGGGCTCAGACGAGTTCAGGCTTTGGTCACCCTCCTGGGGTCATGTAGTAATTTTTGTTGTCAGAAGGGGGTACGGTGAAATGAAGTTTGAGAACCCCTGACCTAGAGAAAGGGGTAAAAGTGAGATGGCAAAGATTGCAGATGATACTAAATTACTCAAGAGAGAAAAGATTACTCTTTGAAAAGAGTTACAAAGGAATCTCACAAAACTGGGTGACTAGGCAACAAAATGGCAAACATAATTCAGTGTTGATAAGTGAAAAGTAATGCACATTGGAAAGCATAATCCCACATATACAAAAAAAAAAAAACAGATGGGGTGTAAATTAGCTGTTACCACTCAAAAAAGAGATCTTGGAGTCCTCCTGGATGGTTCTCTGAAAACATCTGCTCAGTGTGCTGCAGCCTTCAAAAAAGTGAACAGAATGTTGGGAATCATTAGGAAAGGGACAGATAATAAGACAGAAAATATCATGTTGCCTCTATATAAATCCATGCTAAGCCCATATCTTGAATACTGTGTGCGGATGTGGTCATCCCATCTCGGAAAACATATGTTGGAAATGGAAAAGGTTCAGAAAAGGGCAACAAAAATGATTAGGGATAAGGAACAGCTTCAGTGCAAGGAAAGATTAAAAAGAAAAGAGACAACTAAGGGGGGATTGTGACATACCCAGGCTACGCTCTGGACTGATGAACTGCTGTGTCCCCTCACCTCTCTAACCTGCGGTGCCTTTTACACTGCTATTGTGTGAGTGCTGCAGCCAGCCGCTCATGAATTACACTGCAGAGGGACACCAGGAAACTCCCAGTCCCAGACTTTCCTCAGATATGTGCGTCTTCTACTGCCCTGCACCCTCCTGGACAATACAAGCTCATAGGAAGTCCGGCATTTATTAAAAGAAAATGATATGCACAAATCCTGTTATCCCAAATGGAGTTTCCCCAAACCCTTCAATGCAAACATACTGGTTTAGAAAAAAAAACAATAAAACAAGTTTATTAACTACAAAAGGATAGGCTTTAAGTGAACACAAGTAATGGGACACAAGTCAGAATTGGTTAAAAGAAAAATAAGAGTAAAATACACCTAATGCCTAACTTAACAAACTCGAATGAATTCAAAGCAAGCTCTCTGTCACCACATGTTCCAGCAGTTCTACTGGCTGAACTTTCAGTCAAGATCCCTCCCCTGCTCCCATGCTGCTCCCTTTGTTCTCCAGGTGTCACGGATGTCATGGGCAGAGAGAAAGGGAAGAATGATTTGGGGCATCTGCCCTTCCTTCTTATTGTCCTTTCCCTACTTTGAGAAGCATCTCCAGCTGAGGTTCAGGAGATAAAGAGGCTGTGTGGATGGAAACGCCAAGATATTTCTTTTTAAGATGTAGATTTTTTTGGCTGACCCCAGACTTGGAATATTTCTTACTAACACCATGCAATGGAATCTTATAACTTTACATGCAATGTTGCTACACACATTTTATCAGGACAATCATGGGCGGCAGGTATCATAGGCAGGGGAAGGCTGTGCCTCCCCAAACAGGCTGGCGTGGCCTCGCCCATGCTTCACTCCCAAGCTGCCTCCTGCCTGCTGTTCCCTTCTGTGGCAGGCTGGGTGCCACGATGCACACAACACCCCCAGGCTGAGGCCTTGCCGCACCATGCCACCCATCTTCCCGGCGCTGGGACCGGACTGCCCGCCCAGCACTCCAGGGCTGGAGGTGCTCCGGTCACACTGCCTGCCCGCCCAGCACTGGGGCTGGGGATGCTCCAGCCAAGCCGCCTGCCTGGCGCACTGGGGCTGGGGTTGCATGGGAGGGTTGGGGGGGTGTGCTCCAGGCTCCAGCGGAGGAGGGGGGCAGAAGGGTGGGGCCTTGGGCAGAGTGGGAGGGGCTGGGGGCTAGCCTCCCCCAACAGCATGTTCACCCTTGAGGACAATATTGACCAGCGAGTTATGAGTTTTCAAATTTTGTACAAAGATTATTACAACAGTGTGAAAGTGGTGAATACAAGGTACAGACCACCACTGGGGTATGACAGAGGTCTATAAAATCATGAATGGTGCAGAGAAAGCAAATAGGGAAGTGTTATTTATCAACTAGGGAAAGGTTATCTTTTTACTAACACAAGAACTAGGGGGTCACCCAATGAAATTAATAGGCAGCAGGTTTAAAATAAAGAAAAGGAAATACTTCTTCACACAACATACACACAACCTGCGAAACTCGTTGGCAGGCGATGTTGTGAAGGACAAAATTATAATGGGGTTAAAGAAAGAAATACATAAGTTCATGGAGGATAAATGGCTAGTGTGGCATTACACCCCCTATTCTTAGTAGTAATATTGTTATGATATGATTATGGCATAACTATAATGTATTTTATGCAAGATAGGTCCTGTAAGATGTAATTGGAAAAGTTATAGTTCACTGAATATGATTATCCTATTTGTATGCATGTATCATTGTGGTATCTAACGTTAGGAATATTGTCTATACATCTATTACAAATATGTTTACAACTGGGAAATGCCCACTAGACAGAATGCAATCAATCTAGATGGCTGGCTGGAAAGGGCTATTAGCAAGAAGAGGTCTTAAAAGAAGCTAATCTCTCACTGGGAGCCTTCCTCAGGATGCTACAAACAGCCTCTGACTCATGGCTGCTTTGACACAACAAGGTCACCTGGTACTGGACTCCATCCATACCAGTGTTTTTCCACTGACTGGCATGTGAACAAAACTGGGAGACAAAGGGTTCCCACGATATGCAAAAGCTATTTAAGATGGAGGAATGACATTATCGTGGTTCTTCATTGACTCCCTGCCCAAAGGAGATGCTTGAAAACACCTGAGAAACAAGGACTGAACTGCGGGAGAACTGTTGGACACAGGCTAGAGACATTTCTGGCCTGTGAGAGAAATACCTGTGGTTTTAAGCTGCAAACAAGTGCAGCTTGCCCTCAAGAATCTCTACAAACTGCCTAAATCAACAGTTAGGGTGAGAATTTGCTACTCATATCCCATCTCCTTAGTATATTAAGCTTAGACTGTATTTTTGTGTATTTGCTAGGTAATCTGCTTTGATCTCTTTGCTATCCCTTATAATAACTTAAAATCTATCTTTTATAGTTAATATACTTGTTTTGTTTTGTCTAAAACCAGCGTGTGGAAATCATAACCAGGTGGCAGAAAGCTGTGTATATTCCTCTCCACATTGAAGGAGGGACGAATTTCATGAGCGTACGCTGTACAGGTCCCTGTGCAGCGCAAGCTGGTATAATGTTGGGGGGTCAATGGCCAATGGCATTTTGGGATGTATAAGTAGGGGCATAGCGAGCAGATCAAGGGACGTGATCGTTCCCCTCTATTCGACATTGGTGAGGCCTCATCTGGAGTACTGTGTCCAGTTTTGGGCCCCACACTACAAGAAGGATGTGGATAAATTGGAGAGAGTCCAGCGAAGGGCAACAAAAATGATTAGGGGTCTAGAACACATGACTTATGAGGAGAGGCTGAGGGAGCTGGGATTGTTTAGCCTGCAGAAGAGAAGAATGAGGGGGGATTTGATAGCTGCTTTCAACTACCTGAAAGGGGGTTCCAAAGAGGATGGCTCTAGACTGTTCTCAATGGTAGCAGATGACAGAACGAGGAGTAATGGTCTCAAGTTGCAGTGGGGGAGGTTTAGGTTGGATATTAGGAAAAACTTTTTCACTAAGAGGGTGGTGAAACACTGGAATGCATTACCTAGGGAGGTGGTAGAATCTCCTTCCTTAGAGGTTTTTAAGGTCAGGCTTGACAAAGCCCTGGCTGGGATGATTTAACTGGGAATTGGTCCTGCTTCGAGCAGGGGGTTGGACTAGATGACCTTCAGGGGTCCCTTCCAACCCTGATATTCTGTGATTCTGTGATTCTGTGGTGTTCACTTGAGTGCTGGGCAGTTCCTTAGCTGAAGCCTTCCCATTCAGGGCTGATCTCAGCGTTTGTATGTTGCTGCAGCAGAGTGTGTCCCTACCTGTATGTGTGCTGGACGGGGCCTGAGGGCCTGTCTCGGCAGGACAGTGTACGGGAGCCCAGGCTTGTGAGTCAGGCGGGTTCAGTGGTACCCCAGTTCCAGGTTGCACCCTGGGGGGAACACATCACAGCTACTAGTCAAGATGGTCAAGGACACAACCCCATGCTCCGGGTATCCCTAAACCTCTGACTGCCAGAAGCTGGGACTGGACAACAGGGGACGGATCACTCGAAATTGCCCTGTTCTGTTCATTCCCTCTGAAGCATCTTGCACTGGGCTAGATGGACCATTGGGCAGATCCAATATGGCCATTCTTATATTCTTATGTTATGATCTTATCTACTTATCCCTTTCTTTTGTTTTCCATTACAATTTATAACTTTTATTTTAAGTTGCTGAGCCAATTATATTTTACCTAGCAAGCACACATGCAATTAAAAACAACCTTATACAGCTATACCAAAAGGTCATGCTCTTAAACATATTTCCACTTACAAGAAGTTTAGCTCTTATTTGCTAATAATTCTATGTTATCTTTTTTAGCATTACTTTTTGCAAAGCTTTCTGGGAGTTTTATCACCAGGATAAATGCTGAAGCTTCAGGTCTTCATAGGCCAACACCTGTTATTTCTGAGGTTAAAAAATAAGCAAGAAACAAAAGTTTTTTTTATGAAAGGATGACAAAACCCTGGATGCCTGGATACCGCCCAGCCTGGGTAGACAGACATGCACGAGTGCACTAAAAATAGCAGTGTGGACACTGTGGCATGGGGGTCAGGGACCCAGGTGCGAGTGCACTTGGGTGTCGAGCTCCTCCCACCACGCACGCCGCTCTGGCCATTCATTGTGCACCAACTCGAGCAGAGGTAGCACATCGCTGCCTACTCAGGCTGGGAGAAAGAGAGTCACTGTTTCCCACCGGCAGCCTCCTGGTCAGTCACACTGGGGATTTCCTTGGGCCACCTGGGTTGGCTGACTAGGGTGGGCAGGGATCATTTTGCTCAATCTGCACTTTAATGATGGACTTATCCTGGCTGGACATGGTGGCCTTCACCTGCATCTCCTCATTGGTCACCTCCAGCTGGCCATCCTGGACCTCGAGCTTCACTTTCCTGTAGGACTTGCACTTATAGGGAGGGCCGTCGCTGAACATATAGTGGTAGAGGCGCTCCATGCTGTGGAATTGCTTCCTGCCAGCGAAGAGCTCAATGGCAAACTCAGAGCTGTAGAGGAAGCGGTCGAAGAGGTTGGAGAACACGATGGCCAGGGTGAAGGCAGCGGACTCATAGCTCAGCACCCCAACGCTCCCGCGGGCCATGTAGCTTGTTTTCACAAACACGCAGCTCCCCGAAGAGCTGGGGGGGATGCGGGACTCAGGGTCTATCATGGCATGGCTGCTGAAACAGTAAGTCGCAGAGGAAAACACCACGAGGTTCCTTCACTACACAACATCCCTAACAATAATTAATAACTGCGTCCCAGCAGCGGGGGAATCCTGACCCGAGGGGCTGGGGACGATCACAGCCCACCCACTCTTCTGCAGAGGGGACACACAGGTTGCTGGACAAGAGAGCACAGCCCCACCTTGGCCAGCCCCCAGGGCTGGAGGGTCTTTCCTGCATGATCAAGGCATAAGGTAATGGAGATAGATAAGTGGGGCCAGACTGGTGGGGCCACCCTCTGCCTCCCCCACTGCCGTGCTCCCTGCTCACACAGCTGCAGCCTGCCTGGTGGGAGTGCCTGCTGCAGAGCCTGGCCTGAGCTGCTGGAGCCCAGCAGCATCCTGCAGGCTCCGGGATTGGGCAAGGAGGAGCCCTCTGGCCTCGGGGATAGCAGCAGCCAGGCTGGATCTAAGGCAGGGGGAGGAGCCAGAGCTGCCCCCCTGGGGCTGCACATGACAGGGCTGGGCGAGGGGGGCGGTCTAGGTGGCAGGGTGTTTCTTGGGGGGCTCTGGGTTTTTACTGGGTGGCAGGAAGCTCTGGGCATCAGGTTGTTTACTTGGGGGGCAAAAAGGTGGAGTCTGGGTGACAGAGCTTATATTGCAGTTCTGGGTTTCCCTAGGATGTAGGGGACTTTGGGTGGAAGGATTTTAGTGGGGGTCACTGGCTGTCACGGTTTTTGTAGGAGGTCTCATCTGGGCTGGGTGTGTAGCGATCTGACTGTCAACAGGAATTTAATATGTTTGAGGTGGGGGCCAGCTGGCGGAGTGACCTTCCTGTCAACATTCCCCTTGGGGTTTTGATTTTGAATGTGATTGTTTTCTCACAGCTTTGTTGCTAATCTGGATGAACGCCAGCTGGGGCTTGTAGCTTTTTTTAAAAAAAATTAAATCTGTACTGGGTATCTAACGAAAGCTGTCCTTTGTTATTTGATGTACAGACCAATGGGTTAATAAATAAATAAATAAACACCTTTGTTTCAATAAATGTATTGGGCTACTTTGGGGCTAGTATTTAAATAACTTTGGGCTATTAATGCAGTAGAAATCTGGCAACCCTGAAAGCGTTACATGGTCCTGCACATTATGTTATTAACTAAAGCATTCAGGGCCACACACGGACAGACACACACATCATACGGCTGTATATGAGTGTTTGAGTACACGTGTATGTGTGGGTGTATACGTGTGAGTGTACATGACAGACACATACATACATGTATATGGAGGTGGTATCAATGTGAAATAAATACACTGAACACCTTTACAATACATCACAGGCTTATCACCATGTCATCTGCCCCCAGTCCATCTCCCAGGGACTTACTCAGACTTTCCAACCTCCCAAGAGGCTTCCAGCAGCTGTTTTCTCTCAAATCCCTTTCCCCCTCACAAAAGTGTGATTTCCCTCCAAACTCTCCCAACCCTAGTCCTGGACACATTACATAAAATGTCCTGGCTCGAAGGTCCATTACAATCTTGTGCCTCCGCAGGGCTAGAAACAGAAAATTCAGCCCAGAGGGCAGCGGGATTTGCAGTGACCCAAAATGACATATATCACTCACCCAATATGTAGGGGAGACAGAGAGGAGGTGTATGGGGATAGATAGATAGATAGATAGATAGATAGATAGATAGATAGATAGATAGATAGATAGATAGATAGATAGATAGATGGGGTGTATGGGGACGGATAGACAGACAGACAGATATTCAGTGGCAGACATATACCGTATACCATGGACTTGGGAAGCCGCGTGGACGGGGCTATGGGAACCTGCTTACCTGGGGTTCTTGAGGGTCACACCTCTGGTGTTGTTGGTTATCTGGATACCCACACACCGGCCTGCAGCCGTCTCCTGTACCAGCTTTTCAACATAAGCCAACTCGCAGCAATGAGGGATTGTTCAGCAGCAGCTCCCGCGGAGCACCACCAGCCCCGCTCTGGGCAGAGCCAACTCACTGCCTTCCCAGGCCTCAGCCAAGCATTCAGGACCAGCACCAGCTGCGTGTGCTTCCTGCTAGCTGAGGTGCAGCCCAGTCTTTGCCTGTGGGGCAGGGTCTATAAACGACAGTGGCAGGATGTGAAGATCTCTAGTCATCAGCGTTTTTGCAAAAGGAAGTCCTGTCTAACCTGTCTAAGGTGGGGAACTGTCAAGAAATAGACACTATTTTCTGGCAATCCACTTCTCCTGCTCCTACACTACCCGTACAGTGCAGGGTGGGAGCCCGGGCATCTCTGCAGGCAGCTCAATCGGCAGGCAAAAAGCAAACCTGGTCCTGGATGGACATGGGGAATGGGATGGTGAATATGTTCATGCTGTTATCAAAATCAATGGTGCAGCTACACCTGGGTCCTGTGTGCAGAAAAGGACAGGAATGATGCAGGAAATGGAAAAACTCACGTACAAAGAGAGCTTGGAAAGACAGGTGTAGTCCTTGCTGGAGCTGTAGGCATAACTAGCAGTGTGAACCAGAGGCTGTGAACCACAGTAGGCCTGGCCTTGGCAGAATAGCAACACCCCAAGTATTAGCTAACCTAGTAAGCATGTTCCTGACTGAGAAGTATGGTACAGGAACACCCAGAGTTCTCAGGTAACTAGATACATGAACAACATCTCCTTCAGAGGAACGCACCCACCTCTCATAAGATAAGGATGAGATGACAGGACAATGGATGAAGCCTCTGTCTTCACTAACAAGGTCAGCTCCCAGACTGCTGCACTGGGCATCACAACATGGGGAAGAGATGGCCAGCCCTCTGTGGAGAAAGAGGTGGTTAGAGACTATTTAGAAAAGCTGGACGTGCACAAGTCCATGGGGCCAAACGAGTTGCATCCGAGAGTGCTAAAGGAATTGGCGGCTGTGATTGCAGAGCCATTGGCCATTATCTTTGAAAACTCGTGGCGAACGGGGGAAGTCCCGGATGACTGGAAAAAGGCTAATGTAGTGCCAATCTTTAAAAAAGGGAAGAAGGAGGATCCTGGGAACTACAGGCCAGTCAGCCTCACCTCAGTCCCCGGAAAAATCATGGAGCAGGTCCTCAAAGAATCAATCCTGAAGCACTTACATGAGAGGAAAGTGATCAGGAACAGTCAGCATGGATTCACCAAGGGCAAGTCATGCCTGACTAATCTAATCGCCTTCTATGATGAGATTTCTGGTTCTGTGGATGAAGGGAAAGCAGTGGATGTATTGTTTCTTGACTTTAGCAAAGCTTTTGACACAGTCTCCCACAGTATTCTTGTCAGCAAGTTAAGGAAGTATGGGCTGGATGGATGCACTATAAGGTGGGTAGAAAGTTGGCTAGATTGTCGGGCTCAGCGTTAGTGCTCAATGGCTCCATGTCTAGTTGGCAGCCGGGGTCAAGTGGAGTGCCCCAGGGGTCGGTCCTGGGGCCGGTTTTGTTCAATATCTTCATAAATGATCTGGAGGATGGTGTGGATTGCACTCTCAGCAAATTTGCGGATGATACTAAACTGGTAGGAGTGGTAGATACGCTGGAGGGCAGGGATAGGATACAGAGGGACCTAGACAAATTGGAGGATTGGGCCAAAAGAAATCTGATGAGGTTCAATAAGGATAAGTGCAGGGTCCTGCACTTAGGACGGAAGAACCCAATGCACAGCTACAGAATAGGGACCGAATGGCTAGGCAGCAGTTCTGCGGAAAGGGACCTAGGGGTGACAGTGGACGAGAAGCTGGATATGAGTCAGCAGTGTGCCCTTGTTGCCAAGAAGGCCAATGGCATTTTGGGATGTATAAGTAGGGGCATAGCGAGCAGATCGAGGGACGTGATCGTTCCCCTCTATTCGACATTGGTGAGGCCTCATCTGGAGTACTGTGTCCAGTTTTGGACCCCACACTACAAGAAGGATGTGGATAAATTGGAAAGAGTCCAGCAAAGGGCAACAAAAATGATTAGGGGTCTGGAACACATGAGTTATGAGGAGAGGCTGAGGGAACTGGGATTGTTTAGTCTGCAGAAGAGAAGAATGAGGGGGGATTTGATAGCTGCTTTCAACTACCTGAGAGGTGGTTCCAGAGAGGATGGTTCTAGACTATTCTCAGTGGTAGAAGAGGACAGGACAAGGAGTAATGGTCTCAAGTTGCAGTGGGGGAGGTTTAGATTGGATATTAGGAAAAACTTTTTCACTAGGAGGGTGGTGAAACACTGGAATGCGTTACCTAGGGAGGTGGCAGAATCTCCTTCCTTAGAAGTTTTTAAGGTCAGGCTTGACAAAGCCCTGGCTGGGATGATTTAATTGGGGATTGGTCCTGCTTTGAGCAGGGGGTTGGACTAGATGACCTCCTGAGGTCCCTTCCAACCCTGATATTCTATGATTCTATGATTCTATGACGTTTTGTTTGAACTTTCAGGTACAAGGTGTAGGGCTGGTAACTAGCCATGTCTGGCGTGGAACACTTAACTCGTTGGTATCAGTGTAGAAAAGAAGAAGTCATAGGAGGGGCAACTTTGGCCAGCTGAGGGGCAGCATAGTGGGGCATGGGTCACCTGCAGGTTTAAACTAGTGTAAATGGTGGATTCTCTGTAACCTGAAGTCTTTAATTCATGATCTGAGGACTTCAGTAACTCAGCCAGAGGTTAGGGGTCTGGTATAGGAGTGGGTGAGGTTCTGTGGCCTGAGATGTGCAGGAGGTCAGACTAGATGATCATGATGGTCCCCTCTGGCCTTAAAGCCTATGAGTCTATGAGACCGAGCTGGTACCAGTGTTGGGGGCATACAGGTGTTAGGGTACCTGTAACCATGGAGCGAGGGCGCTAGGACCGTGCTTCATCGACAGTAAACCTTTGCCACCAAACTGAGCCTGTGGTCTCTCTTAACAAGTCCCATCGAGGTCTGCTGACTTAGCGGCTGCTCTCTGCTCGTGCAGCTGACACCAGAGCTCCAAGAACAGCAGCACGGAGCAGCTGTAAGAGCTTGGCAGCCTGGACTGTGTTGGGGCAGCAACAACAGTCCTCAGCACTTACCAGCAGGGGACCAGCGCCCGGGCTCCGCGGTTACCGGTGCACTGACACGCGTATGCCCCTGACCATGGTACCAGCTCAGTCAGGGCACCAGGACGCTGCCCCCTCGGCTGGGCAAAGACGCCCCTCCTATGACTCCTCTTTTTAAACATTGATACCAACAAGGTACGTGTTCCACGCCAGACATGGCTAGTTACCAACCCTACACCTTGTACCCGCAAGTTCAAACGAAACATCCCCATCCACAGGCACCAGCTTCCAGCTTTCCCTGGGGTGCACAACCCCTGCTCAGCCCCAGGTCCCACCCCCACTCGACCCCTTCCCCCAAACCCCCACCCCGCTTCTTCCTGCCCGCCCTCCTCCCCAGGCCCCTACCCTACTCCACCCCTTCCCCCAAGGCCCCACCCCATCCCACCTCTTCCTGCCCAGTTCCACCCCCTCCCCCGAGCATGCCCCGTCAATGCACCTCCCCCTCCCTCCCAGCACCTCCTGTACACTGTGGAACAGCTGATCCAGGTGGGCGGGAGGTGCTGGGAGGGTGGGGAAGCAGCTGATCAGCGGGGCTGCCAGCAGGCAGGAGGTGCTGCGGGGGAGAGAGGGGAGCTTGGCTGCCGGTAGGTGTTAAGCACACGCTAATATAAATAACGGAGGGTCTGCAGAAAGAGGTGATCAGGAGCTTCTGTTCTCCCTGTCTCATCACACATGAAGGGGGCACTAAAAGACAGGAAATTCAGAGCTGAGAAAGGGAAATCCTGTATTGCATAATGTGCAATGTGCCTGGGGAAGGGGAACACACTAGCGCAGGAAGCCACTGAGGCCAAGCACTTAGCAAGCCTCGAAACACGGCGAGAGGAGGTGTCACCATGTGGGTAGAGTGCAGGATGGGAACTCAGGCAGAGGCAGCATGTAACTCTTGGGCGTGGGTTTAAACAACCAAAACAAAGTTTCCTTTTCCAGGCCCCTCTAAAGCACTGGATCTACTTGTACTGGGAACTGGGTTCTCACAGTGCAGTGTCCATTACCAGCATGAATTCATCTAAAGAAGATGCCACCAAGAAATTAATCACCATATAGTGATCTTATATCAGCTTAAGCAGCTGCCAGCTGTATCTTTTAAAGGCACCTAAAGTGCTTATTTAGGCACACAGCTGTAGATCAGCAGTTCTCAACCTGCAGCATGTGGGCTACATGCAGCCCAATTAGCACACAGCTGCGGCCTAGTTCAGCTGTGTGTTAAAGTGGGCTCGCAGCCTGGGGTCCTGGCAGCCGCGCGGCAGGCTTGGGGTCTGAGGTCCCAGTGCCACCTGACCCCAGACAGCAGGGTCAGGATCCAGGCTGTGGGCTCTGGGCTGCCACCCAGCCCCACACAGGGGCAGGGTCTGGGCAGCTGACTGCCACCCGGCCCCACACAGTGGTAGGGTTGGGGTTGGGGTCCGGGGTCCCAGCTGCCGCCCGGACCCACACACCGGCAGGGTCAGGGTCCGGGGGTGGGGGTCCCTGCCACCCACCCTCCACCCAGCCCTCTGCCCCTGGTGCCACTCTGTGGAGGGGTCTCTGGGAGGAGGGCATTGGGCATAGGGGTTTGGGGGGGGATTAGGTGGGGGGGCAATGTGGTTCTCAACCAGCAGCCCAGGAAACACTTTGTGGGCCACATATGCAGCCCACAATGATAAACAGATTGAGAACCACGGCTGTAAATTATTGAAAGACAAAGCATTGCTCGGGCTATTTCATTGTGCCTGACAGCTAAGATGAATGTGCAGGGTAACCATGGCATACCTTTCACACCCTCCCCACACCCACTCCAAGCTGGCACCACCTTGTCTCCACTTCCCTCACAGCTCCTCCCCCACTCACTTCTCCCATCGCCTCCCGCTGCGGACTTGACCCAGGCCTGCGCGCGCTCCGGCATCAGACACCTACTGGCGAGGGCACTGTGGCTGCCGTCAAGGAAGAGACGGGACTCAGCGGGCTTCCTGCACCCTGTCTGGTGGAGCTGTGCTGCCAGCCATAGAATCATAGAAGATCAGGGTTGGAAGGGACCTCAGGAGGTATCTAGTCCAACCCCCTGCTCCAAGCAGGACCGATCCCCAACTAAATCCCAGCCAGGGCTCTGTCAAGCCGGGCCTTAAAAACCTCAAAGGAAGGAAGCCCCGTCTCTTTTCCCTGCTCAGTGGGAGCGCAAGGTGCTGGTGCCTTTCCCAGGCATGTACCCCTCAGCCACGCTCAGCCTGACTCCCGCCCTGCCCAGCCTCTTTCGGCCAAGGCCACCCCACGGCTGGCCAGCGTCAGCCCCCTCCCGTGGCCCCGGCCGGGGCGGGAGGTGAGAGCTCGGTCAGGGCCACGGGGTGGGGGATGAGAGCTAGCTCTCAGCCTTCGCCGGGACCGCGGCAGAGCTCTTGGCCCTGGCAGGAGCCCCTCCCCCATTCCACCCCTATCACCTGCGGCCCCATCCATGGCCCCACCCCATTCTGCCCCTTCCCTCATGGCCCCTGTCATAAATATAAAGGGAAGGGTAAACCCCTTTAAAATCCCTCCTGGCCAGAGGAAAAATCCTCTTACCTGTAAAGGGTTAAGAAGCTAAAGGTAACCTCGCTGGCACCTGACCAAAATGACCAATGAGGAGACAAGATACTTTCGAAAGCTGGGAGGAGGGAGAGAAACAAAGGGTCTGTGTCTGTCTATATGCTGCTTTTGCCGGGGACAGAATGGGAATGGAGTCTTAAAACTTTTAGTAAGTAATCTAGCTAGGTATGTGTTAGATTATGATTTCTTTAAATGGCTGAGAAAAGAGCTGTGCTGAATAGAATGAATATTCCTGTCTGTGTGTCTTTTTTGTAACTTAAGGTTTTGCCTAGAGGGATTCTCTATGTTTTGAATCTAATTACCCTGTAAGGTATCTACCATCCTGATTTTACAGAGGTGATTCCTTTACTTCTATTAAAAGTCTTCTTGTAAGAAAACTGAATGCTTTTTCATTGTTCTAAGATCCAAGGGTTTGGGTCTGTGGTCACCTATGCAAATTGGTGAGGATTTTTACCAAACCTTCCCCAGGAAGTGGGGTGCAAAGGTTGGGAGGATTTTGGGGGGAAAGACGTGTCCAAACTCCGTTTTTTTCAGGAACCCAGATAAAGTTTGGTGGTGGCAGTGGAAATCCAAGGGCAAAGGGTAAAATTAATTTGTACCTTGGGGAAGTTTTAACCTAAGCTGGTAAAAGTAAGCTTAGGAGGTTTTCATGCAGGTCCCCACATCTGTACCCTAGAGTTCAGAGTGGAAAAGGAACCTTGACAGTCTCGCTCCTCACTCACTACATCCCCCCCTCCCGGGTTGCCAGCTTTCTAATTGCTGAAACCTGAACACCCTTGTCTCCCCTGCTCTGCCTCTTCCCCTGAGGCCCTGCCCCCCAGTCACTCCTCACCCCCGCCTCACTGATGCCCCCTCTCCCTGGACTCACCTGCTGCCTGCAGAGCCAGGCTGGGAGGAGCAATCGGGGCACAGCGAGGGTCAGTCCCCGGAACCAGGGGCATGGGTGGGGAGGGGTCGGTCCCGGTGGTGAGGGACCAGGGCCGGGGCAATCAGGGCACAGCGGGGCAGAAGGGGGGTGGACAGGATCCCCCCCCGGGTGGCGGCACCTACTTCTTGGAGCAAGGTGTGCAAGCCAGCCAGTGTTCGCCTGCCGCGAGCTGCTCCTCCATGTGGCTCCAGCCACAGCTGCTGCTCTTCCCACCCCCAGTGGCGGTGGCCGGTTACTGCGGCCAACCGGACTTTTAGCGTCAGGTCAGCTATGCTGACTGAATGCTGCCAGGCTCCCTTTTCAAAGGGACGTTCCAGTCAAAAACTGGACACCTGGCAACCCCCCTGCACCCCAAGCACCCCGAGACCAGAAAAGCTGGGGCTGCAGCAGGGATCAAGAACTCCACTAGCCCTGGGGCCATGGCAGGGTGAAGATTTTTCCGGGGGCCCCAAATCCGCCACTGTGCCCCCTCCTCCTGGCAGCGTGAGGTTTGGGGAGGCTTAGCCATCCATGGTTTGTAGCCACATTTACATGCTGATGCAAAGTGCAGCAGTCAGGGAAGCTGGATGCAATCAAGGAGGCTGAACAGCCGTTCCCTCTGCAATTCACGTGGGTGCGACACAGCTGTTGTGATTATTAGAGAGCCAGGGGTGGCAGGTGCTTGGGGAGCGTCCTGAGGAGAACAGGAGGAGAGGGCAGCAAAGGGGGAGACAGAGAGGGGAGGGAAGGGGGTATGTAGAGGCTGAGTGTCTGGAGACAGGGCTGGAGATCTCATACCCCTGGCTGTGTGGGTGGCATGCTGCCCGCACAAGCTGGTCAAGCTTTTCTGATGAATAACAGGGACTTTTACTGGTTTCGAGGAATCAGAAAATAAGTAACAACAAGAATGACTGGAGCCTGTGGGAGGGGGGTGTAGGCTGTGGGAGTTTACAATTGCTGGAGCTGGGTCTCACAGCCATGCTAACACATCTATACTGTACTATGCAGACCTACTGCCTTGGGTCTGTGGCTTGACCTGTATCCACACTGTGACACAACAGGGCTTGGACAGGACTCAGGCTCTGACCCATTCCCCAGCAGGGTCCTGGGACCCAGGTCCTGAATCTTTGCTGATGTGATTTGTGTGTGGACAGAAGGGGGGCTTGGGATCAAACCTGAGTCAGAATCAGGGCTCAGTGTGCAGTGAGAGGCTCCCAGCACACAAGGGCTCACCCAGGCTGTGGGCCAACCTGCTCCATGGTGGGCACTGAGGGGCACTCCTCCTCCCGCTCATGCCAGGCCTGACCCTGCCAAGTGACACAATGGGAGATCAGTGTTTGGGGAGGGCACATGGGCCCAGTGTTTTCCCCAGGAATGGAATCTAGGGGGGTATTTGAATTTACTGGGGGAGAGGGGGAGGGCCAATGAAGGGTGAGCCCATGAGGCCACCGGTGGGCTGTATAGCACCATAGTAAAAACTGAAAGGTGTTTCATGGCCATTTTATTGGATTTAACTCATGTTTTAAAATCATCACACAAATTAAAGTTGGCTGTTCAAGCCTTCTGTGAAGCACTATATCTACATCCTTCTTGGTTTCTTGTTATAATTTTGCACAATTCTGTGAATGAACTTCTCAAATTCAGTGCATTCATCTTTGGTGGCTTCTCATGTATCTGGTACTTCCACTCCTTCAATTCATATGCTCATTAGTTCATTCACATGATCAGGCAGAAGGCAACTTCTTTCAGAACACAGATTTCAGTGATAGAAAAGCCCACGCAGCTGTAGTTGTTGTGATTGGGAGTAACAAGAGAGGAATTCCTACGTCTTTCATCCCAGGAAACGTAGCACAAAGGTCACGTTGAGCCTCCAGGGATGAGAAAAAAGAAGTTGAAGTCAAATCTTCATTCATTCATCATATGATATTCCAGTCAAATGTTCAAATTCTTTATTCTGTCCTGATCGCATGGCAGGCCCATTGCTGGAGGGTGTCAGTGTTTTCAGAGAATTATAGAATCATAGAAGATTAAGGTTTGTCAAGCCGGGCCTTAAAAACCTCTAAGGATGGAGCTTCCACCACCTCCCTGGGTAACCCATTCCAGTGCTTCATCACCCTCCTAGTGAAATAGTGTTTTCTAATATCCAACCTAGACCTCCCCCACTGCAACATGAGCCCATTGCTCCTTGTTCTGTCATCTGCCACCACTGAGAACAGTCTAGATCCATCCTCTTTGGAACCCCCCTTCAGGTAGCTGAAAGCAGCTATCAAATCCCTTCTCACTCTTCTCTTCTGCAGACTAAACAAGCTCAGTTCCCTCAGCCTCTCCTTGTAAGTCATGTGTCCCAGCCCCCTGATAATTTTCGTTGCCTTCCACTGGACTCTCTCCAATTTGTTCACATCTTTTCTGTAGTGGGGAGACCAAAACTGGACGCAATACTCCAGATGTGGCCTCACCAGTGCCGAATACAGGGGAATAATCACTTCCCTCAAAATGCTGGCATTGCTCCTACTTATACAGCCCAATATGCTGTTAGCCTTCTTGGCAACAAGGGCACACTGTTGACTCATATCCAGCTTCTCATCCACTGTAATCCCCAGGTCCTTTTCTGCAGAACTGCTTCTTAGCCAGTCCGTCCCCAGCCTGTAGCAGTGCATGGGATTCTTCCTTCCTAAGTGCAGGACTCTGCACTTGTCCTTGTTGAACCTCATCAGATTTCTTTTGGCCCAATCCTCCAATTTGTCTAGGACACTCTTAATTCTATCCCTACCCTCCAGTGTATCTACCTCTCCCCCACAGCTTAGTGTCATCCACAGACTTGCTGAGGGTGCAATCTATCCCATCATCCAGATCATTAATAAAGATGTTGAACAAAACCGGCCCCAGGACTGACCCCTGGGACACTCCACTTGATACTGGCTGCCAACTAGACATCAAGCCATCGATCACTACCTGTTGAGCCCAACAATCTAACCAGCTTTCTAAACACTTTATCCAAGCCATACTTCTTTAACTTGCTGGCAAGAATACTGTGGGAGACCGTATCAAAAGCTTTGCTAAAGTCAAGATATATAACGTCCACTGCTTTCCCCATATCCACAGAGCCAGTTATCTCATCATAGAAGGCAATCAGGTTCGTCGGGCATGACTTGCCCTTAGTGAATTCCTGTTGACTGTTCCTGATCACCTTCCTCTCCTCCAAGTGCTTTAAAACGGTTTCCTTGAGGACCTGCTCCATGATTTTTCCATGGACTGAGGTGAGGTTGACCAGTCTGTAGTTCCCCAGGTTCTCCTTCTTCTCTTTCTTAAAGATGGGCACTATATTTGCCTTTTTTCCACTCATCCAGGACCTTTCTTAATCACCATTAGTTTTCAAAGATAATGGCCAATGGCTCTGCAATCACATCAGCCAATTCCCTCTGCACCCTCGGATGCATTAGATCTGGACCCATGCACTTGTGCATATCCAGCTTTTCTAAATAGTCCTTAACCTGTTCTTTCACCACTGAGGGCTGCTCACCTCCTCCCCATACTATGTTGCCCAGGACAGCAGTCTGGGAGCTGACCTTGTCTGTGAAGACAGAGGCAAAAAAAGCATTGAGTACTTCAGCTTTTTCCACATCATCTGTCACTAGGTTGCCTCCCCCATTCATTAAGGGCCCCACACTTTCCCTGACCTTTTTCTCATTGCTAACATACCTGTAGAAACCCTTCTTGTTACCCTTCACAACCCTTGCTAGTTGCACCTCCAATTGTGCTTTGGCCTTCCTGATTACACCCCTGCATGCAGGGAAGAAATTTGTTCTTAAATATAACATAAAAGCAAATGTATTTTGTAAATTGGAAAAAAAAACTCCCTTAACTAAGGAATCCGGGGGGGGAGGATATAAAACATATTACAAGGGAAGGTAAATCTTCACCAGGAAGTAATGGAATTCCATATGGATTATGGAAAAACAAAACCAAATGTCAAAGCTCAGTAAAAAAAATGGAGCATTGGTCATATGTAATAATGAACTAATGAAAATAAAGGAGAATATGAAGCTTGTATCCAAATGAAGTTGTTGGGTAGTGTAAAAGTTATTAATAAACATATTAAAGTAAAAGTACAGGCAATAGTAATGAAAAAGGATTAGGATTCACAGAACCCTGCGAAATGTGCAGTTCTACAAGAAGGCCCTGTTAGTGGTCTCACAGCTTCGTCCATACCAGGGATATTAATCAGCTGAGTACAATTGATTCATATCCCTGTTGTATTAAGTTTATCTAATTGGTAAATGAATGAATTTAGTATCGTAAGAATAGTAAGCGTGCATCTTTCTTTTCAGTACTTCTCACAGATAAGATTACTGCTCATCAACAATGAGTACAGACTATTACCAGTTTAGGTATTAAGATTCAAACCAACCTTTGTGTTTCTGGAAGAAAAGGAGGAATTAATCCTTTTTTGAAGTTTTAAACACTATCACAGGTTTATTTAGTACAAAAGTGCTAATTTGAAATAAGGTTCATGTTAAAAGAATCAAAAGGCATATCAGTTATGTGATTCAGGACAAAGCTAACTCAAGTCATGGACCCCACGTTAAAGGGAATTTATAGTGTAGCAACTGAGCAATGATACACAGTGTGTGATATGCATGAAATAACCAAATTGTTTAATGAAACTCAGAAGAAGATTAATCAATTGATAAAATATAATGATCAGGAAAAAAATCATTAACTTGGAAAAGAAATTATTTGTTCATTATATGATGACTATGTAATAGACACTATTGATCATACCTGACAATTCTTGGAACAAAGAGAAAAGTACCCAAATTAATCAAAGATCAACAAATTTTGAATTGGCATTTTCCACATTGTATTCAAAAACACGGAGGAGAGAATGTCAAATGCCAAACCAAATAAAAAAAATACTATTTGGTTCAATTAGAAACTTGGGATCCGTGACACCACCTCCAAATCATGATACATTATTTAATCAAAACCTGTGATATTTTACAATCCTTATGTATCTCGGTCACATTATCATTACTCGTCCACACAAATAAGGATGTGTTTAATCAATTAGCTGTCCATTCCATAGGCCACCCATCTATAAGGAATGTATGCAAATCCCTCTGCTGGTGCATCACCAAAATGCCCAACCATGGAAAGTCCCACAGATTCCTTGTTGCTCTCAAAAGGGGTATCAATGGATCTGTAGGTATAATGTGTTTGAGGTAAAGACCCCACTGTGTGGCCAGCTGGAAAGGTACCCACAGTTACTGGGCACATGACAATATCTCCAGTACCTTTTTGAAAATGAAACTGTTATTCTTAGCAACCCAGATTATCAGAATCTGATTAGACAAAGTACACCAGTGCTTCATGCATATCACCATTAACTTTACAGCTAAAACAATTGTAAAGATAAAAGATTCACATTTAATTAAAAATAGGAATGACATAAATAAGGCAAACCAAGCACTGTCTGAAATTTTGGACAGTAGCAGTTCACATAAAGTATTCACTGCACCAAGAGGGATGAAAATTGAATGAAAGGAGTGAATTATTGTACATAGTATCCTCACTATGTGTACAATTGTATTAATCATTGCTGTATACTGTCATGTAATATGTATATGACAGGAATCCTATTATCTAATTATCATTTTGATAGTGAGATAACACACCCTGTCAAGGGGGGGAAGATGTAGCCAATGATTGTAGTTTATTGTTCATTTATAGTGTGATGTTATAATTAACTAACATGTTATGTTATAAATAATCATTGTATGCTAAATAGAGTTAAGTTGTAGGAGTAGAGAAATACAAGACTGATCAGTATGTAGAGGGAATAATCATGTATTAGGTATCTAATTAAGTAGAGTTGAAATGCAAGGCCTGTAGGCTGAGGACTGCAAGATTTTAGCTTAGCTATTTTAGGCCTTGGAGCTAAGAAATGCTGACATAAGTAAGTGACCGAAGACTAACCCGATGCCCTAAGGTTATGGGAAAAGAGGTACCAAGTGGTAATATTGCAAAAAAAATATCCAGAAGTTTAATTTTAAATCATAACAATACCGTAAAGTCACAGCTGTTTCCAACATGTGTCTAAACCATATGATACAGGTTGTGCGTCAGTGTTGATGAGAATAAAGAGAGTCTACGAGAAATTGGGCTCCCTTAAATTTCTAGGGGACATCAGACTAATAAGGAAAAAGAGGGCTGACACTTTTTTGGACATGTGCCGAATGTAGGTATAGACAGAATCACATTATAAAAGAGGATGCCGAGAACAGAAAAATTGAGCCTCCTATGGGAAACTCCAGCAGGAACCATCACTCCACTGATGATCAATCCATGAGAGACCCACCAGACCCTAACACTGTTGTTAAGGGTGTGTGTATAACTATATTTGTGACTTGTGCATAGGTCTGTATAGACGGTTGGGTAATCATAACTTTAATTGTAACTTTAATAAATCTTGTAAAACAGACAAGACCTTGTACGTGCGAATGTCTGTGCGGTCACTACCCTGGTCTTTATGTGTTCCTGGAGACTCTAAATCTGAAGCAAGTAGCAGTGGTGACTTTTACTCTGTTAAGCTTGAAACTGTAGACGTCAGAGCCGAACCCATGGGGGTGTAATACCACATTACAAAATTCACTTTAAATCAAATAAAAGGCTACCGGTTGGCAAAGGTAACAGTGTTGATGTAATATACTTAGACTTCTGTAAGATGTTTGACTTATTACAGGCCAACATTTTTATTAAAACATTAGAATGATATTAAATGATATAAAATTAACATCTCAAATGGTCCCTAGAATATGTGTAAAATATTTATGCTAAACAACCTGTTCCACCTTTTATTTAGCTGTGACTCTCTGAGTACATTTCCAAGACCTGAAGAAGAGGTCAGTGCAAACTCGAAAGCTTGTCTCTCTCACCAACAGAAGTTGGTCCGCTAACAGATATTACCTCACCCACCTTGTCTCTCTAATATCCCGGGACCAACATGGCTACAACAATACTGCATAAAATTAACATGAAACACATTAAATGGATTAAATACTGGCTAACTAATAGGTCTCAAAATGTAACTATAAACAGGGAACCACATGTTTCCAGTGGGCTCCTGCAAGCAAGTTTAACGTTTTTATCAATGACCTGGAAGAAAACTTAAAATCATCACTGATAAAGTTTGCAAATGACACAAAAATTGGGGGAATGGTAAATAGTGAAGAGGACAGAGTCATCTGGATTGACTGGTAAAGTGGGCACAAGCAAACAATATGTGTTTTAACATGGCAAAATGTAAATATACATCTAGGAACAAAGAATGCAGGCCAAATTTACAGGTTGGGAGACTCTGCTGGGAAGCAGTGACTCTGAAAAAGGTTTGGGGGTTGTGGGGGACAATCAGCTGGACATGTGCTGCCAGCGCAACACTGCGGTCAGAAGGGCGAACGTGACTCTGGGGTGTATAAACAAGGGAATCTCGCATAGGAGCGGAGAGGTTATTTTACGTCTGTATTGGGCATTAATGTGACTGCTGCTGGAATATCGTGTCCAGTTCTGGGGTCCACAATTCAAGAAGGATGTTGATACATTGGAGAGGGGTCAGAGAAGAGCCACAAGAATGATTAAAAGATTGGAAAACCTGCCTTATAATGATAGACCCAAGGAGCTCAATCTAGTTGGTTTACAAAAGAGAAGGTTAGGGGTGACTTGATCACAGTCTCTAAATATGTACGTGGGGAACACATATTTAATAATGGGCTCTTCAATTTAGCAAAGAAGGGTATAACATGATTCAATGGAAATTTTAGCAAGACAAATTCAGACTGGAAATAAGAAGGGATGTTGATTAATCGCAGTTAACTCATGCAATTAACTCAAAAAAATTAATCACAATTAAAAAAATTAACCACAGTTTTTATCGCACTGTTAAACAATCGAATACCAATTGAAATTTATTAAATATTTGTGAATGTTTTTCTACATTTTCAAATATATTGATTTTAATTACGAGACAGAATACAAA
Source organism: Lepidochelys kempii (assembly GCF_965140285.1). Classification (NCBI taxonomy): domain Eukaryota; kingdom Metazoa; phylum Chordata; order Testudines; family Cheloniidae; genus Lepidochelys; species Lepidochelys kempii. Next base: position 10,464,920 of record NC_136402.1, read on the forward strand.
GTATACAGTGCTCACTTTATATTATCATTTTTATTACCAATATTTTCACTGTAAAATGATGAACAAAAGAAATAGTTTTCAGTTCACCTCATACAAGTACTGTAGTGCAATCTTTTTACCATGAAAATGCAATTTACAAATGTAGATTTTTTTGGGTACATAACTGCACTCAAAAACAAAACAGTGTAAAACTTTAGAGACTACACGTCCACTCAGTCCTACTTCTTGCTAAGACAAACAAGTTTGTTTACATGTATGGGAGATAATGCTGCTTGCTTCTTGTTTTCAGTGTAACCTGAAAGTGAGAACAGCCATTCACATGGCACTTCTGTAGCTGGCATTGCAAGGTATTTACATGTCAGATATGCTAAACATTCATATGCCCCTTCAGGCTTTGGCCACCATTCCCGAGGACATGCTTCTATGCTGATGATGCTTGTTAAAAAAATAATGCATTAATTAAATTTGTGACTGAACTCCTCGGGGGGGAATTCATGACTCCTGCTCTGTTTTACTGACATTCTGCCCTATATTTCATGTTATAGCAGTCTCAGATGATGACCCAGCACAATTTGTTTTAAGAACACTTTCACTGCAGATTTGACAAAACACAAAGAAAGTATCAATGTGAGATTTCTAAAGATAATGACAGCACTTGACCCTAGGTTTAAAAATCTGAAGTGCCTTCCAAAATCTGAGAGGGATGAGGTGTGGAGCATGCTTTCAGAACATTTGTAAGTTCAGCTTTCATGATTAAGAGATTATACTACAGTACTTGTGAATTGAAAAATACTATTTCTTTTAGTTTTTACAGTGCAAATATTTGTAATAAAAATAAATATAAAGTGAGTGCTGTACACTTTGTAATTGAAATCAATATATTTGAAAATGTAGAAAAACATCCAAAAAATTTAAATAAATTGTATTCTCTTATTGTTTAACATCGTGATTAATCGTGATTCATTTTTTTAATCACTTGACAGCCCTAGAAATAAGGTGTACATTTTTAACTGTGAGGGTATTTAACCACTAGAATAATTTACCAAGGGCCATGGTGGATTCTCCATTCTCTGACGATTTTTAAATCAAGAATGGATGTTTTTCTATGTAATCAGGGTCTGAATGAGCTAGTGAAGAGCTGGGAAAGAGGACTTCAGAAGCTGATCTTGTTTGCATGGGCACACCCACCCTGCCTAGGTGCTCGGCATGAGGGGACTGCTGTGCCCAAATGATCACTTTTGGCTGGTGTTGGATCACCACTCTCCTTGTTATTGGGTCCAGGGGTACTAAAGCGTGGTTATCCTTGTTGTGTGAATCCAGGGCAGTGGAACTGTGCTTGGCATACCCTGATTGAGGGACTCACCCTCAACTAAACTTCATTTGCTAGGCGGGGCCCATGGGTGCCAAAGCCCAGTGAGTTGAGAGTGGGGGTGACTGGGACAGTCACAGGACTCCCATACCTGGTGGTGTAGGCCTTGTTTAAGGGTCCTAGGCATCATCTGGCCCTTTCTCTTTCCAGTGTGTAATAACAGAGCTAATTTAGACCCAGTGGAAAGTCTTGTTATGCACTGCAGAGCCCAAATTGCTGATAGCCAAATCTAGGCATTAGACCTGCTTTGGGGTAGTGTCTCTGGTGTAAGTGGCTGCCCAGTCTGCATTAGCGGTGAGGTTGCCCCACAAACAGCTGAAATCCCTGAGAGCTGTGTTAATTGGCGGGACCTGAAGACATCCCAATGAAGGGGAGGGTGGCTGGTGGATCAGTGAGTAAGCACCTGGATGGGGAATGAGCAAGGTACCTTCTTGCTGTGCACCCCAGCCACGGTGTGAGGTGAAGTCTGCAGGTGCACTTCTGAACTCTGGGTCTGCGCTGACCAAGGACAACAACTGTGAGTGGGGTGCGGAGAAGGGAGGGACGCGTTAAAGCAGGGGTCTCCAACCTGGTGCCTGTGGGTGCCATGGTGCCCGCCAGGGCATTTTTGTCCGCCCGCAGGACACCCCACCGCCGAAATGCCACCGAGAAGCAGCATTTCGGTGGTGGGGTGTCTGGCGCCCGCCACAGTCTTCTTCATATTGCTATTCCCACAAGAAAGGTTGGGGACCACTGCGTTAAAGGAACTTTCGGTTGCTGGAGTTAAGAGCCTGAGGCAAAAGGGCACTGCCCAACAAATGCTGGGGTGAGTCTTTTCCTCATGGTTTCCTGTTTATGAATCCTGCTTGTGGTGTTTTCCCAAGTTAATGCCGGGTGGCTTCCCTCCTTTTATTAAAAGATTATTTTCTGCACTCTGTGCTTGCAAGAGGGGAAGTTTTGCCTCTTAGAGACACCCAGGGGGTGTTATGTAATTGTCCCAGGTTACTGGGTGGGGGCTCGAGCTGGTTTTGTGTTGCATTGTTGAAAAGGAACCCCTAGATATTGAATCTGGCCCTTGCTGTTTCTGACTCAGACTGGAAGAAGGGTCACATCTAGGAGGTCTGCTCTAGGGATTATTTGGGGCACTTCTCTGGCTCACACCAGGCCTCTGATACATGGGCTTATGTTTCAGGTCCTCTTCCTACTACAGATATATTTTAAGTGGTTAAAGGGATAGCAAACAGAACAAAACAGATTACCTTAGTAAATAAACAAAAGCCGCAAACTGAGTTTAACACACTAGCTAGGTAGGATACAAATTAGCAAATTCTCATCCTGAGTGATAAACAGGCTGGCAGATTCTTAAGGCACAAGTTGCCTTGGGTTTCCCAAGGGTCAAACAGTTCCCATTGTGTCAAGCTATCTCTGAGAGGTTTCTATTGCACACAGTTCCTGGGGTAATCCTTATGCTTGTGTGCATTTCTTCAATAAACCACTAACATTGTTTGGCCTTATCCAACGCAGCACATTTGAAATACAGAAACATGGTCAATATTCCCAGCTTCAGATACAAAAATGATACATGCATACAAACTGGATAAACACATTCAGTAAATCATAGCCTTTCCAATGATACCTTACAAGACCCATCTTACATAAAGTATATCTTAGTTATATCATATTCATATCATAACCATATTTCTATAAAGAATATGGGGTGTATTGTTACATTTGTCACATTCAAACATTCTATTTTCCCTTTTGGCACAAACAGCACCCCGAGCCCAGTGCCCCTCAAGCCCAGCACCCCAGGGTCATCTGCCTGGGTCATCTGCCCCTAAATCTGGCCTCAGGGGGGAAAGGAGTGAGCCCCGGCTGCTTTGCAGGCAGCTCCTATTGCAGCCCTGGGACCTGTCTACGTTCTATAGCCACGTGATGATGCCCTCACCCCACCTGGATCCGTACAGCTGCTGCTGCTTCACAGGGCCATGGCCTGCTCCACCTCAGGGTCCCACAGTGAGTTACAGACTCACAGCACCCGGTGAGAGAGGGGCCAATTTACCCTCCCCACCGCCCACATGGAGAGCTGAGCTACTGTGCCATGTTAGAGTGATGGACTCTAGATGGATCAATATGGAGAAGGGTGGGCAGATGGGTAGAGAGGTGTATACAGGGATGGACAAAGGGATAGTTTCACCATTGCACAGTTGGGGAAACTGAGGAACATAGCAGCAAAGTGACTCTCCCAAGGTCACCCAGCAGACCAGTGGCAGAGCCAGGAGCACAGCCTAGGACTCCTGAGTTCCCATCCAATGTGCTAGCCATTGAGTGACACTTCCTCTAATCTCATTTTGAATTTTGCTAAATTCTTGGCCTCAATGACTTCCTGTGGCAGTGAGTTCCACTGGCAAATTGCATGTCATGTGATAAAAAATTTCCTTTTCTCGGTTTTGAATTTCCCATCTTTTAGAGGCATTGAGAGTCCCCTTCCTCTGTGATGAGACAGGGAGACCAGAAGCTCCCAATCATCTCTCTGCTGACCCTTCATTATTTATGGATCTTCTTTTCCTGTCCTCTCCCCTCCATCCCATCTAAGGTAACAATCCCGGCTTTCCAAGCTGTCTCTGTACGAGAGCTCTTCCAGCTCCTGGATCATTCTTGTCCTTTTCTGCACACAGTATGCTGGTGCAGCCATCCCGTTCCCTATGCGCCTCCAGCACCGGTTTTCTTTGTGTGCCCACGACTGCCCATTGAGCTACCAGCAGATGTGCCCTGGGCCCCCGTCCTGCACTGGTACAGGTCATGTCAATCCCTGTAAGGAGCAGGACAAACTGATTGTCGAGAACTGTCAAGTAATCCACACTGGTAGCAGTGAGCCTCCCCAACCATTGTGTTGGCTCTCCCCAATATTGATTAGCCAGGATTTCCTTTTGCAGATTAGCCCCTGCCCACACTTCCTGCCCCGTCACATCCTGCCTGTCCACAGCCCTGCCCCACAGGCAAAGCCTGGGCTCCACCTCAGCTAGCAGGAAGCACACGCAGCCAGCGCTGGACCTGGTGCTAGGCCAGGGGCTGGGAGGGCAGGGAGTCGGTTCTGCCCAGGGAGGGGCTGGTGGTGCTCCGCGGGAGCTATTGCTGAACAATCCCTCATTGCTGCGAGATGGCTTATGTTGAAAAGCTGGTACAGGAGACGGCTGCAGGCCGGTGTGTGGGCATCCAGATAATCAACAACACCAGAGACATGACCCTCGAGAACCCCAGGTAAGCAGGTTCCCATAGCCCCGTCCACGCGGCTTCCCAAGTCAGCCTGTGGTTGGTGTCTAGACAGATGTGCCACGGTGCGGGGTATGTGTCTGCTACTGAATATCTGTCTGTCTGTCTATCCATCCCCATACACTCCATCTATCTATCCATCCATTCCTGTATATTACGTCAGTGCTGTATGTCCCATTGGATCACCACAAATCCCCCTGCCCTCTGGGTTATATTTAAAGTTTCTATCCCTGCAGGGGCACAAGATTGTATTCGACCTTCGAGCCAGGATATTTTGTGTGTCCAGGACTGAGGGTATTTTAGGGGGGAAAACACATTTTTTCAGGGTGGGGAGAAACATTTCCCTGGGCAGTTGATTTGAGAGGAAACGGCTGTTGGAAGCCACCTGGGAGTTTGGAGAGTAAGTCCCAGGGAGATGGACTGGGGGCAGATGACATGGCAATAGGCCTGTGATTAATTGTAAAGGTGTTCAGTGTATTTAGTTCACCACCTCCACATACACACATGTACATTACCCACATGCTTACCTACACAGGTACATGTGTACTTACACACTCATATGCAGCTGTATGAGATGTCCGTCTGATTGTGTGTGGCCTCTACTCTGTAGTTAAGAACAATGTGCATGACCACGTAACATTTTATCAGCTAGGAACCAGTACCACCTTGTGCATTGGTCATGCAGAAAGACCCATCTGCCCTGGGGGCTGGCCCAGGTGGGGTTGCACTCCCTTGTCCGGTGACTTGCATGTCCCCTCTGCAGAAGAGCGGGCAGGCTGTGACCCACCCCAGGCCCTAGGTCAGAATTCCCCTGCTGGGGGATGCAGTTATTAATTATTGTTAGGGATGTTGTGTAATGAAGGAACCCCGTGGTGTTTTCCTCCAGGACTTACTGTTTCAGCGGCAGTGCCATGATAGACCCTGTGCCCCAGATCCCCCCCAGCTCCTCGGAGAGCTTCCTGTTTGTGAAAACAAGCTACACGGCCCGCGGGAGCGTCGGGGTGCTGAGCTACGAGTCCGCTGCCTTCACCCTGGCCATCATGTTCTCCAACCCCTTCGACCGCTTCCTCTACAGCATTGAGTTTGCCATTGAGCTCTTCGCTGGCAGGAAACACTTCCACAGCATGGAGCGCCTCTACCACTATATGTACAGCCACAACCCTCCTTATAAGTGCGAGTCCTTCCAGAAAACGAGGCTCACCGATGACCAGGACGGCCAGCTGGAGGTGACCAATGAGGAGATCCAGGTGAAGGCCACCATGTCCAACAAGAAGAAGTCCATCATTAAAGTGCAGATCGAGCAGGGAGACCGCTGCCCATCCGATGCTGCCCACTCAGCCGGCCTGGAGAGCACACGGAATTGACCTAGTGTGACAGACGAGGGGGGCGTGGCTGGGAACGCCAGGAAACAGTGACTTTCTTTCCCAGCCCACGTGCGCAGACACGGGCTCGCTCTGCTGGCGCTCGCCCCAGTGTGGCCACAGAGGCCTGTGCTGCAGGAGGAGCCAGCCACCCCGGGTGTGTGGCCTGAGCCGCTGCCCCGGACTCAGGGGCTGCACTGCTGCGTTTCACATGCTAGCGCGTGTCTGTCTACCCGGGCTGGGAGGCATCCTTCCCCTGCCTGGGGACGTACCCGCAGGATAGCTCAGGTGAGCGTGGCTTTGTGGCCGTGGCCCTGGCCCTGTCTGTAGGGTGAGGCGGCCCCAAACAGAGATCCCTAGTCACCCGTTCTGGCTGCCTTCGCCCAGCCAGATCACTAAATTGTGAGGCCCAAAGGCCTATTGTGACCATCCGGTCCGACCTGGGACCAGCACCGGGCGCTCCCTGCCCCGAGCCCAACAGCTGGGGACTGAAGATGAGAGGCAGCCCATCTCTGTGTAGAGCCGGTCACCCTTCTTTTGGTTGTGGCCCAGAATGCTCCTTTGCCGTGAGCCCTTGGGGCAAAACAAGGCTTCCAGAAGACCCAAAGAGAAATATCTGCTGCCTATTTAAAGTTGGGTTAAAAATAAAGGGAATATTTTCACTTCCTTCTGCAAGGGTCATTCCTCCAGGAGCCTATCAAGGTTTTGTTGCTATGGTTATAAAGGGGTGGGGGGATTCCTTCCTTATTTTTTAACCTTAGGAATAACAGGGGTCTCAAGACTTGTCTGTCCTGCTGTTGCTGGAGAGTGGGCTGGGAGAGTCCGAGGAGGGGACCGTGAGCTGACTCGGCCCATACTTGTGAGGCAGGGCGCTGAGTCTTTAACGAAGAGATCGTGTCTCCCAGCTGTTTGCAGGGTGGCAGAGTCAAATAGGCACCAGTAAGACCAACAAGTTCTAAAGAATCCAGTAACACCTATGCCCCTCTCCCTGGCCTGGTGGCACTTCCAAGCTGGCTGTGGTGGGGGGACCCTGCCAGCCCTGCAGCTTGTCAGGCATGTAGACAGGTAGAAAAGTCCTGCCCTCGTGTGAAAAACTAGCTGAAGGAAAGAGACTCCTTTAAACATCAACAAAACTGCCAGGCCTCTGTGCCCAGCACCCCAAAGGGGGCACAACCGCACTGTATCTCTCTCTGTGGGGCTCCTTTAATGGCTGTAGCTGCTTCTCTGCCTGGCTGGGTTATTTGTGGCAGGAGCTATCAGTGGCCTGCTGAGAGGAGCGGCTCTGACAAGGCATCTGCCCACCCAAGGGCACGGCAAGATGGCTGAGCACTGGGGAAAGTGGTTGGGAATGCCCTGCACCTCAGCAACCGGGCTGTCACAAAGGGGGAAGGGCCTGATCCGTCAGCGACAGAATGCAGTGCAGCTTTGCTGGCAGACACGCACTTATGGGGTCCGGTGGAGGCAGGTCTCTTGAGTGAAGGGCAGCCTGGCTCCATGCCTTGACCCTCAGTGACTCTGCACTTGGGAAAGGCACAAAGGGATGGGGGCTCTAAGCCAGTGTCTCAGTCTTTCCAGACTACTGTACCCCTTTCAGGAGTCACATTTGTCTTGTGTACCTCCAAGTTTCATCTCACTGAAAAACTACTTGCTTACAAAATGAGACACAGAAATACAAAAATGTCCCAGCACACAATTACTGAAAAATGGCTCCCTTTCTCATTTTTACCATATAATTATAAAATCAATCTAGTGGAATATAAATATTGTACTTACATTTCAGTGTATAGTCTACAGAGCAGTATAAACCAGTCATTGTCTGTATGAAATTTTAATTTGCACTGACTTTGCTAGTGCTTTTTCTGTAGCCTGTTGTAAAACTAGGCAAACGTCTAGATAAGTTGATATATTCCCTGGAAGACCGAGTACCCCCAGGGGTACACGTATCCCTGGTTGAGAACCATTGCTCTAAGCCACCTTTGTGCTCCCTTGCCTGGTCCCTGGAGAGCAACCTTGGGTGTGTCAAATATCAAGGGAAGGGTAACCACCTTTCTGTATACAGTGCTATAAAATCCCTCCTGGCCAGAGGCAAAGTCCTTTCACCTATAAAGGGTTAAGAAGCTCAGGTAACCTGGCTGGCACCTGACCCAAAACGACTAATGAGGGGACAAGATACTTTCAAATCTGGAGGGGGGGGGAAAAAGGCTTTTGTCTGTCTGTGTGATACCTTTGCCGGGAACAGATCAAGGATGCAAGCCCTCCAACTCGTGTAAAGTTAGTAAGTAATCTAGCTAGAAAATGCATTAGGTTTCCTTTGTTTTGGCTTGTGAAATTTGCTGTGCTGGAGGAAATGTGTATTCCTGTTTCTGTGTCTTTTTGTAACTTAAGGTTTTGCCTAGAGGGATTCTCTATGTTTTGAATCTGACTGCCTGTAAGATTATCTTCCATTCTGATCTTACAGAGTTGTTCTCTTATCCTTTTTTGTTCTTCTAATAAAGTCCTGTTTTTTAGAATCTGATTGGGTTTTTTGGGTCTTAAAAATCCAAGGCTGGTTTGTGCTCATCTTGTTTATTCTCAAGCCTCACCAGGAAAGGGGGTGTAAGGGCTTGGGGGGATATTTTAGGGAAATAGGAATTCCAAGTGGTCCTTTTCCTGATTGTTTGTTAAATCACTTGGTGGTGGTGGCAGCATTTAATCCAAGGTCAACGACTTTGTGCCTTGGGGAAGTTTTAACTTCAGGTGGTAGAAATAAGCTTAGGGGGTCTTTTCATGCAGGTCCCCCCACCTGTACCCTAGAGTTCAGAGTGGGGAAGGAACCCTGACTGGGTGGCTCTAACTCACACTCTGCTCCCCCTGTGGCTGCTGGGGAGCAGAGAACAGCCACTACGCAATGTATTCTGGCTATACCCCTGTGCTGCCCCACAGCCAGGGGCTGGGCACACTCCTCATGCCAGGCTGGCTTCACCAAGGCTCCTGCACTGAGCTGTCTGAGGTGTGAAAGGCCAGCTCAGCCCCTGTTTACGAAAGGCAGCCAGGTGGAGGGTGGCAGACGGTCTGGTTTGTGTCCCTGAGAAGAGCTGAGATCAGTGTCCTGGCTGGCATGGCAACGTGCCCAGAGATTCTGGAAAAGGGATTCAAAAGTCACCAAAATGTGCCTGATCAGTTTGTGCCAACAGGATGGGGCAGCCGCCCACAGCCAGCCGGTGTGTACCTTTGGGGAGGTGGGAGAGGAGGGTACGCGTCACACTGGAGTGCAGGGACGGGGCAACAGACTGGAAGGAGCAAGCTTCACCATCATGGCTGCTGCCCCCACTGTCTTGTGGGATCCCTCATGACGCTGTTGGGCCTTTGAGATCCTGAAAGGGGACCTGACCGGACTCGGAGGGAGGGAGGGCAGAGCATAGCTTAGCCAAGGGGCACTGCACTAGGCCCCTCCCTGCAGCCTGGACACAGGCATTGAATGCAGTGAAATGGTCAGGGCTTAGCTCACACCCCTCCCATCAGCATCTCCCTGTAGCTGGTGTAGGCAGGGAGCCGCTCCAGGTGCTGGCTTTGGGGATCCCATTCCCAGCTGCCATCTCTCCCCACACATCACACAGGGAGCACAAGTGCCAAGCTAGCCTTTGGGAATTGCAGTGTGTGCTTGTGATTTTCTAGGCGCCTAAAAGGCAGGCATTGCAACCCTCACCGTCACAGTGCCTAAGTCCCTCCGTAGATCCTAGCATACGTGACTCACTATCCCCAGCAGCAGGGGCTCTGTAGGCTGGAGGAGTGTATTCCTCCCTGCTTACAACCTGAGGGCTTGCCTACACTACAGAGCCTTGGATGGTGTAGCTATGCCGGCAACTCACGCCAGCGGAGCTGCAGCGTGAGCTGACAGAGGGCATTCCTCTGCCGACACAGCTACACCCCCGCCCCTTCCAGCATTAGCGACGCTGCAGAGTTTTGCAGAGCTGAGTCTAGGGCGGGGAGTGCAGCGCAGAGCAGGCCTGAGCAATGCTGCTCTATTGCATGCTCTGTGGTTTGCTGCTCCGGGCTGAACAGACTCTCGGTGAAGTCCTTGCTTTTCGGGCACCTCCCCTGGCTTCCCGCACAGCTGCCAACAGCAGAATTAAACAACAACAAGGCTGTTTCAAGACCCCACCCGCTGCACTTCCTGGAGGGTTTCACACAGAAACTTGCTTCCTCTGCACAACACTGGGACGATCCGGGCTGGACACTGCACCTTTAGGTGCCTGGTGAAACAACTTTTCAGCCCCTCTCCCTTGCCAAGTTCGTCCCTGGCCGCGCTGGGGGCCGAGCCATGGCGCTGGTGCTCGTTTCCTCACTGTAAGAAGCGTGACTTTTGGCAGTGGCTTCTGACGATGGTCAGACTCCGGCTGCAGGGAGAGCAGAGGCTGCCCATCAGAGCTGCGGCGTCACCAGCCTTTCACTAAGTGTCTCCAGGGGCCGGTTCTCCCAAGGAGCCGGGCGGTGGGATGGGATGGAACCTGGGGAATGGCCATCCTCCAGCCACAGCCGCTAGCTTGTCCCTGGGGCTCCCGGACAGGTCCCTGGGCACGGCCAGCCAAGTTTGCTGGGGGGAGGGAGCAGAACTGGCGAGAGACCCGGATCTCCAGAACGGCTCAGCACCCACAGGTATGGCTTTAAACACAGGGCTCCTTCCGTGCTGAGCCCTTCTGGAGATCCTGGCCCTCGCAGCCAGAGGTGGATGATGTTCCCCTGGGGCCCTAGGCCAGAGCAAGTGGGGGCCCCTCCCGACCCCTTCTGCCTGCAGCCCAGCCCAAGTTCAGCCCCTTCCGCCTGCGGTCCTACCCATGCCCCACCCTTTTCTGCCCCTTCCTCAGGCCCGCCCCTGTTCCACCCTGGGTCCTCCCCAACGCCGCACAGGCGCTCAGGGCTGTGATGGGGAGAGATGCCTTCCCCCCCACCCCCAGACCTGCCACGGCGGGAAGATCTGCCCTTCACCCGGCCCCAACCCAGACCTGCCGTGGCAGGGAGAGGTGCCTCTCCCACCCCAGCCCAGGTGCTGCTGAGGCAAGAGAGAGCTGAGGGGAATCCTGTCTCCCCACTGCAGCCCTGGGGAATCCTATGGCCCTAAACCCCTCATCCTTGGCCCCACTCTAGAGACCACACCTCCCAGCTGGAGCCCTCACCCCCCATACACACACACACACCCCAACCCTTTGCCCCAGCCCTGAGCCCCCTCCCACACACCGGACCCCTCTGCCCCAGCCCTGCCACATGAATTTTGTTATGTGCACCGATATGGAGGTGGTGTGCACATAACAATATTCATTCCGCACGTGTGGGAAAAAGCAGAGGGACACACTGGTCCCCGTTCCGCCCCACCCCCAACTGCAGCCTTGCAAACCCGTTTTGCTCCTTTCTGCCCCACGCCCTCCACTGTGGCCCCAAGACCAGAGAAGCTCTGACCCTGCAACACGGCCCAGGGCCGCAGCAGGGAGTGAGAGCTCCTCCAGTCCCAGGGCCGCAGTGGGGGTCCGGGTGCTGGGGCTTCCGCCGCTGCCCCCTGCGCTTTCCGCAGGGGACCAGGGTCGGGGACTGGAACTTCTCCCACTTCGCCTGCTTGGCGTTTTTGCCGGAGAGCGTGTTGGGCAGGGGGCTTGCCCTGCCACCCTCCGGCTTCTGCTGGGGATGGGTGAGGGGACAAAACAGGGGGGGCTTCCTCTATCCCATGGCTTCTGCTGGGGATGGGGGCCGCTGGGGGCTTCCCCCACCCTGGTCTGCTACTGCAAATCATTTTTTCCAGGGAGTCCCCCAGTTGGCCAGGGCCCCTAGGGCCAGGCCCGGGCCCCAGCAGTCCATTGGCTAATCCATCACTGCTCACAGCCAGGGCTCCCCTTTTTCTCTGCCTCCTCCAGGCTTGGAGGATCCTTCATGCTCAGGCACAGGCCGGAGATCCTGAACCCACCCTTTGAGCAAGGCTCATGTATTGTTTAATACTTATCTGCCAGTAGCCCTAGCAGCTGTGTGCCCATGGTGCCAGGTGCTGGACATGTACACACACCCCGACACGTGGCCCAGGCCCTACACAAACAAAGCAAAGCACCTTGGGCCTGATTTTTAGGCGCCTGAAGACACAGAGCAGTGCCCGGTTGTACCAAGGTGCTTTTGAAAATATCACAAGGCACCTATCTGCATCTCTGGCCATCAAAATACCCTTGAAAATCCAGCCCTTAGCCCCGCTCACCCTGCCCTATGGCTGCAGACAGCTGTCCCGACACCGGCAGCGAACCCCCACGAGGGAAGCTGAGGTGGAGGCATGGTGTAGACGAGAGTGGGGCAGAGGTGTCTGGGCCCAGCCTGGCCTCACTGCTCTCCGGCTTGGCATTGCCACCTGCCTGTGCCATAGCCGGTTTGTCCCTGCCTCTGCAGCCTCCCCTGCTTCTCCCAGAGCCACCCCAGCCGGGGAGCAAGTGACCGCTTCCTAATTTAGCGCCCGACACCCAGAGCGGCTTCTTGGTGACACTCAGTGCCTCTGGCAGCATAAAGGGGCCTGAGAGAGGGGGAGTCAGCCCCCGGAATGGGGCCAGCTGTGGCGATACAGGGGTGTCCCCAGGGCCAATGATACCGTGGTAACTAATCCTTGGTCGCTCACTCTTACAACAACCCCCCATTCAGTGTGGTCTGGGATGTCCTGCCCAGTCCCCTGAGAAGAATCACCATTGAAACCCCTTTCAACCTTTTATGGCGCACACAGACAACGCTCTGTGCCCATCTTCTCCCGGCCCTTCCTGCTGGCTCCAAAGGGGAACGGCAGCCGCAACAGCCACAGCCCCTCCTGTCTAGGTTAGTCTGTCTCTTGCCCTCTCTCTCTGACTGCGTCCATACCCTCCATCTTCTCCCTCCCCCCCACCCCCATCCACCTTCTCCCATTCTCGCCCCCTGCCCGCACACCCACCCCCTCAGCTGGTTTCTGTGGGCAGGCTGTGGTGCACAGGCAGAGAACTCTGTCCCTACATGTGTCTCCACCTCTGTTCTCGGGAAGGGGCTGACCACCTGGACTTTGTCTCTCCTGGAAATCATTGGCCTCAGGGGCTGGGCAGGGCCTGGCTCCCTGATCCCTCCCCGTGGCAGACCTTTGTCCCCGCATCTCCAAGAGCTGTGCCAGGCCAGGGTTTGGGGTGCTGCAGAGAGACCTTCTGTTCTGGCCTCTCTTCCCTGGCAGGGGTCAATCCCCTGAGCTCCCAGGGACCTCACACACTGACTGCTGCCTCCCACACCCCCAGGCAGAGCCATCTGGGCAGGTGGGTACGTGGCTTGCGGGGGAGGGAGACTATAACCAGGGGCCTGGCAGGGCTGGAGCAAGCTCTCCCCAGTGCAGTGAGTCATTAATCCTGGCAAGGGGGAAAAGCTCTTTTCTGGGGAGGGGTTGGGCAGGGGATGCCTGGGGGAGGGGTGCCCAGCAGGGAGGGGGCTGGGTAGAGGGTAACCAGGGGGAGGGGTGCCCAGCAGGGAGACGTGCATGGGGCACCCATTGCAGTGGTGAGGCATGCTCAGGGTTGGGTAGGAGATGCCCATGGGGACTTGTAGCAAAGCACCGACTTACTGGTGCAGCACCTCCTGCTGGTGTCTGGGAATTAGCTCTTTCCCAGCTCTGGAGCACCTCCTGCTGGCCAGTGTCTCGCCTGCCTTAGGCCCCATGTCCCTCACAGACTCCAGTGCCCTTTACCTCAGGGTGCCCCAGGAGTACCCCCACACTCTGGGTCTCCCCTCCCAGGGGAACCCCCAATACTCTAAGCCCACCTCAGTGGGGCAGACTGCAGTCTGTAACGGCCACTCATCGTTGGCAAGGAGGCTGGATCTGCTGCCTCTGTCTATCCCCAGAGTGCCCCTCTCAGCCCCAGTACCTGCATAGGCCTTCAGCAAAACCTGCAGCCTGGGGTTTTATTAGGCTGGAGCTGCCCAGCTCCCTTGGCCCTTTCCCTGCTCTGCTCTGCTCTGCTCTGCTTCAGGCACCTTGCAACCAGGTCCTTCTCAATCCCGGCCTAGAGTCAAACTCCTCTAGCAGCTGGCTCACAGCCTCTTTATAGGGCCAGGTGTGGCCTGATTGGGCTGGCCACACCTGTGGTCAGCTACTCCCTCAGCTACTTTCACTTCTTTTCCCAATTGCAGCCCTCTCCAGGGCTGCTTTTAACCCTTGCCTACGGGGGCTGCATATCAGCGCTGCCCAGGCAGTGAACAATGGGGGGGAGTGATGGATCTGCAGTCAGGTAGACACAGGCCCGATGCCCCCTCGGCAGGGTGCACAGTGCTGCGCAGGAGGGGAGATGGGTCTGCAGGAGGGTTGATGCAAGGCCCGATGCCCTGTGGCAGGGTGCACAGTGCTGGAGGGGGGAGGAGGGCGGGAGATGGGTCTGCAATCAGGTAGACACAGGCCCTTGTGCGTGGTGACAGGCTCCTGTGTCTCCCTGCGGGGCTGGTCATCTCAGGCATTGCGAGGCCGGGCAATGGCAGTAGAGTACGTCACATACCAGGGCATCAAGTTCCCCCCTGCCTATAACTCTGAGCAGAGCCTGCGCTTCGCCCACAAGGAGTTCCAGGTGCAGGATGATGATGTCTTCAATGTCACCTACCCCAAATCAGGTAGGGTGCTGCAGGCATGGAAGGGGGATCATCCTGAGTCAGGGTGGTGGGAGAGGGCCCTGGGAAGGAGGGGAGGGGCAACCTGTTATCCTGGAATCCAGTTATGTGGGGCATGGGGAGGGCTGGGTGTGGCCAGAGCAGCAATCAGGGAGGGGATGGGGAGGGCTGAGTGTGTCTGGGGTGTCTATTGGGGGTTGGGGATGGCTCGGGGGCATTGAGATGGCTATAGGGGATGGGGTGAGGAGGCTTGGATGTCTATGGGGAGGATGGTGGGGAGGGCTATAGGAGAAGGCTGGGAGGGCTATGGGGCAGTGGTGGGGCTCAGCCCTGTTGGCTCCACTGGCCCAGGGAGGCATGCAGTGCTCAGAGACAGCTCCAGACCCCACAAGGCACCTGTGACAGAAGCCCCCTGTCCCCCAGGCACAGTGTGGATGATCGAGATCTTGAGTCTGATCCGCAGCGGCGGGGACCCAGCCTGGAACCGAGCCGTCCTCAACTCCACCCGTGTGCCCTGGTTCACTACCCGCCTGGGGCTGGAGTCTGCACTGAGCTATCCCCGACCCCGTCTGTTGACCTGCCACCTCCCCGTCCAACTCTTCCCCACATCCTTCTTTGGCTCCAGGGCCAAGGTGGACCAGGCAGGCTGCGCATGGGGGTTACAGTACAGAGCCGGGGTGGCAGGGGCTAAGGTGCAGATCCATAGTGTGATGGTGCCACCTGGAACTGGAGTACAGCCAAGCCTTCTGTTTTACCAGTGTGGGTTCCCTCTCACACTGTGATGTTGTGGCAAGCTGCAAAGCCCTCCAAGCTTGCACTCACAGCAACATCCACAGGCAGTGGCCACACCCGGCTGTGTTCATGAATGCTCTACCAGCCAACAATAGAGAGGCTTCGGCCAAAATACTCCCCAGACTAGGACCCCAGAGCTGTACTGTCTTGCCCTGGTCAAAAACATGAACGGTATATTAGTTATTACCCCGTCTTCCCCCTCCCTCGATGTGGAGAGGAATATGCACAAAGCCTTTAATAACTGAGCAGAACTTTCCCCACCCCAACCTTTCACTTAAACCACACTGTTTTATATAAAAAATATAAAATCGATTTATTAACCACAGAAATGTAGATTTTAGGTGATTATAAATGATAGCAAACAGATCAAAGATAGTTACCATAAGAAATAAAACAAAAATGCAATCTAAGCCTAATATACTAAATAGGATCTGAATCAAGCAGTGTATCACCCTGTTACATACATAGTACGAGCAATTTGCTAATGTTTCATACAAAGGCAGGGCTTTCTTCTCTCCTGCCTGGCACCAGCTCTTGCCCCCCAATTCTGTCTTTTCCTCTGGTATTCTTGGGTATTCTGTTGTAGGGAGAGTGAGGTCCAAGCATGATGTCACTTCCCCCTTTTATATCTTCTTCCAACTTGCTGGAAAGCTCTTTTGCAGAGTCAAACAGTTCCCATTGTCCGGTGCTATCTCTGAGAGGTTTCTATTCTACACAGTTCCTGGGGTAATCCTTGTGAGCGGCTGTATTTCCTCAGTAGGTCATCAACACTGTTTGGCCTATTTATCGTTGTATCTCAAAGGCTGCTTGTGGGTGTCCCCAACCTTACAACAGGTTTCAGTGGCACACACATCGCCAAACTTCATAACTTCACATACAATCATAGCACATAGAATTTAACAGGATATTAATGTTCAACAGATTAAGACTTTTAGAATGACACCTCACAAGGCATGCTTTGTACAAAACCTATCCGAATCATATCACCATGGTGAATATGGGTGCAGAGTGTCTCTTTGGGGCACAGAGTGTCACACATAGGGAGTAGGGTGTGGGGCATGTGCCTTAAGCTTGTGCCTGAATTCCAAGTGCTTTAACCCTGCCCCTGTGGAGCAACGGGTGTTTACCTGGCTCTGGGGCCAACGGCTGGATGCCCGGGGACAGTCAAGCCGGGAGGGTGATGCTGGCAGCTCTGCTCTGCAGAGTGCTTCAGGGGCTCCCTGACCCATAGGAGAGTTAATAGCCCATTTCCTGTGCCAGTCCCTGCCCTTTCCCCCCAGCCTATGTCTTGGTCTGACCCAGTGGCGGATTAATGATTTTGCCACCCCAGGCCCTGAAATAATTGTCCCCCCCAGCAGCTCCCCCCGCCCCAGCTCACCTCCGCTCCGACTCCGTCTCCTCCCTGAGCGCGCCACCGGGTCCTGCTTCTCCCCCATCCCTGCCAGTGCTTGTGCACGAAACAGGTTCGCGAAGGAGGGGGGAAGAGGGGGGAATGGGGCGCACTTGGGAGAGGAGGCGGGGCTGGGGTGGGGATTTGGGGAAGCGGACCAATAGGGGTAGGGCAGGGGCGGGGAAGGGGTGGAGTTGGGGCGGGGCTGGGGGCGGAGGGCGTGAACAGGTGCCGGGGAAGCAGCCTCTGGCTGCTATTATAAATTTGCTACCCCTGCAAATTTGCTGCCCTAGGCCTAGGCCTTGTCGGCCTAGGCGTTAATATGCTGCTGGTCCGACCCTGCCTGCGCTCCCCTCCAGGTGGTCTACACACTCCGCAATCCCAAGGACGTCCTGGTCTCCTATTTCTATTTCTCCAAGATGTGCAGCTCGTACAAGGACCCCGAATCCTTTGAGCAGTTCCTGCGGGACTTTCTGAGCGGGGATGGTGAGTGTGGCTTCAGGGCCTGGGACGTCTTGGGACATGGGAGGTGCCATACCAGATTCAAGCCTGGCCAGCCCCAGATGCAGTCTGCCCCACATTGCTGCCAGGGCAGAGAGCGGATCCCAATGACTCCACAATCCCATCATTCTGCAGCCTTGAGCAGTGGTGTGTGTGTGTGTTGGGGGGGTATTCACCAGGGCTCTCCGGTCCCAGCTCCTGTCCCTAGCCATTCCCTGGGGGGAAAGGGGGTTCCCCATGTGTCCCAGGGCACGGGCCTAATGGTATTGGGGCTCTTTAGTCTCATCTCATTAGGGTGACGTGAGCAGCGAGTCCATCACATGTCAAACTAACTGCCCAGCTACACAGTGGGGAATAACTGGCTAGGGGGTGGAGGGTCTAATCTGAGGGTTAGAGTGGCTTACGAATTCAGCGTGAGTCAGCAATGGGACAGCCGCACAAAAGGCTGCTATCGTTCTGGGGGATGTTAACAGGAGTGTTCGTCTGCCAGGACATTGCCCCACACTAGGCACTGGTGAGGCGTCAGCTGGGGGACTGTGTCTTTAGGAAAGACGGGAAGAAACTGAGGCGAGTCCAGAGAAGAGCAACAAAGGTTCTAAGAGGTTTGGCAACCTCGGCCTATGAGGAAAGGTTGGAAGAATAGGGCGTGTTCAGTCCAGAGAGGAGGAAGCTGGGAAAGGTTGCTGTAAAGAGGATGGGGATCCTCTGTTCTCTGTGTTCACCCAGGGGAGGACAAGAAGGAATCTGCTCAGTGTGCAGCAAGGGAGATGTAGGTTAGATAGTAGGACAAACTTTCCATGGATACCTCAGCTCTGGAACAGGTGACCCTGTGGGATCCTGTCACTGGAGGTTTCCAAGAACAGGCTGAACAAACCCCTCCCAGGGCTGATCTAGGGTGACTCGTCCCTGCCTTGGTGCAGGGGGATGGACATGCTGACCTCTTGAGGGCCCTTCCAGCCCGACGTTTCTAGGAGTCTCCATCGGAGTGTCTCCTCGCAGCCTGGCAGGAGCATTCCCTGCCCACGTGAGAGTCCCCGCTGTGCTGACTCTCTGGCTGACACTCACAGCCCCACCCCGCTCTGCTCTCTGCCCCTGCAGTGCCCCACGGGTCCTGGTTTGATCATGTCAGAGGCTGGATGGAAATGAAGGGCAAAAAGAATTTCTTCTTCATCACTTACGAAGAGCTGCAGCAGGTAAAGTGACCCGGCCACATCCTCCGCTGTTGTAGACTGGCCATAGCTCCACTGGAGTCAATCGGCCAGCTCCCCGGCTGGGGTAAATCAGGAGTAACTGAACTGGAGTCAATGGGGCTGATTCCCCTAATTCATCATGATGTTAATCAGGAGTCACCCCATTAAGGTCCAGTTGGCTGCGCCATGTAAACTAGTGGGAGTGGGGGGGTGAATCAGCTCCATGCCTGTCCAGCTGCTCCATTGACATCCATGTTTCACAGCATTCCAGTGCAGACACAATCCAGGGTTTGGAAATTGTCCTCATCCCCCGGCCCTGTCTGCCAGGCCCTGCCCGCCAGGCCCTGCCCTGGTTACTGTCACTATGCCCTAGGGTTGTCAATCCTCCAGCATTGGCTGGGAGACTCCCAGATTCAGCATTGGTCTCCCAGTGACTACTGAAAGCAATCCGGGAGACTTTAATAGGATATTTTGAGAAAATGAAAATGATATTACGTAACACTGGGGTGGGGGGAAATCTCCCAGAATAGCTTCAGTCAGGGGGGCTCTGCTGGGCCAAGCCCTCATGACTGTAACTGTCCCTGTCTGCCAGGGAGTGGCGGGGGGGCTCTGTTGGGCCAGGCCCCGGTTACTGTAACCGTCCCTGTCTGCCCCCACCCTCGCTCACTTTCACCAGGTTGGGGCAGGGGGTTGGGGTGCGGGAGGGGGTGAGGGAGAGGTTCAGAGTGTGAGAGGGGGCTCCAGGCTGTGCCTGGGGGAGAGCATTGCGGTGCAGGAGGGGATGCAGGGTGCAAGCTCTGGGAGGGAATTTGGGCACTGGAGGGGGCTCAGGGCTGAGTGAGGTGGTTGGGGTGCAGGCTCTGGGAGGGGGCTCTGGACTGGGTCAAGGGATTAGGGTGTTTGAAGGGATGAGGGGTGTGTGGGCTCTGGGAGGGAGTTGGGTTCAGGAGGGGGCTACAGAGGGTTTGGGTGCAGGAAGAGGTGCGTGCTCCGGCCAGGTGGCACATACCTTGGGTGGCTCCCAGTTGGGGGGCAGCAGGGTGAGGCAGGCTCCCTGCCCCTGTGCTGCTCCCAGAAGCAGCCAGAACATCCCTGTGGCCCCTTGGGGGGGGCAGGCAGGGGGCTCCGCATGCTACTCCCTGCAGGCAGGCACCATCCCCGGAGCTCCCATTGGTGCAATTCCCGGCCAATGGGAGCTATGGGAGTTGGCACATGGGGTGCAGGGAGCATGCAGAGACCCCCGGTCCTTCTCCCCCGCCCCTTTCCCACGGGGTGCGGGGACATGTTGCCAATTCTGGCAGCAGTGCAGGGCGAGGGCAGGCAGGGAGCCTGCCTTATCCCGCTGCACCACTGGATTTTAGCACCCTAAAATCTCGTAGCCTCCAGGAGATAGTCTGATTCTGGGAGACTCCTGGCAAACCCTAGTCACCACCTGCCCAGGGCAACATAGGGGGCTCTGCCTGGCTGTGCCATGGTTACTGTCACCGCCTGCCCAGGGCAGCATGGGGGGCTCTGCCTGGCTGTGCCATGGTTACTGTCACCGCCTGCCCAGGGCAGCATGGGGGGCTCTGCCTGGCTGTGCCATGGTTACTGTCACTGCCTGCCCAGGGCAGCATGGGGGGCTCTGCCAGGCTGTGCCATGGTTACTGTCACTGCCTGCCCAGGGCAGCATGGGGGGCTCTGCCTGGCTGTGCCATGGTTACTGTCACCGCCTGCCCAGGGCAGCATGGGGGGGCTCTGCCAGGCCAGGCCCCAGGTAATGTCACCGACCCTGTCTGCCAGAGGTTGGGGGAGCGGGGCTCTGCCACGCCACGCCGCAATTACTGTCACTGGGAGCAGCGTGGGGGGCTCCACCAACCTGTGCCATGGTTACTGAGGCTGTTGTTTTCCCCCAGGACCTGAGGGGCAGCGTGCGGCGACTCTGCCAGTTCCTGGAGCAGGAGCTGGATGAGGGAGCTATCACCTCGGTGGTGGAGAACGCCTCCTTCAGGGCCATGCAGGAAAACAAGATGTGCAACTCGATGCTGCTCCCCAAGGACATCATGGATCAGGAGAAGGGCACGTTCCTGAGGAAGGGTGAGGAGATGGCTGCCCTGGGGCACTCCCCCCAAGCTGCTGGGGTGTTGAGTCTGGGCCCCCCCATAGTGACAGTGAGGGGAGCTGCTGTGAGCCAGCCCGATGGGGTTGACCCCATCTCTGGGGAGTCAGGCTCTGGCAACTCCACTGCAGCCCTCCAGGGGGATAAGCCAGGGAGCAGAGCCAGGAGTCCTTGCTGGGAGCTGGGTGGGCTCAACCCCTCCTTCTGGGAGCAAGCTCCCCTTGATGTGCAGGGTGCGGGGAGAGACGCTCTGACCCAACCCCCTCGATGGCCACGGTGCAAATCCTGAGTTGACGCCTCTCCTGATTTCACAGGCATCTGTGGGGACTGGAAGAACCATTTCACGGTGGCGCAGAGCGAGGCCTTCGACACGATATACCAGGACCAGATGGGGGGCCTGATGGAGGCATTCCCATGGGGTGCACATTAGGAATGAACAGCGGGAATAAAGCAAAGCATGGAACTGCAGGGAGTCGGGCTGAGTTACTGAGGACAGCTGTCTGCCATGGTTCACACAGGCCATGGGAGGGCATGGCTCCAGCCTAGCAGGATGGACCAGTGCCAGGAGCATTGCCCGGCTCAGCTGTCCTCTGCCAGCACTGCCTCCAACGCCCCTTCATCCCACCTGGCCAGTCAGCCTGGCCCCAGCCTCCTGGGGCCCACTGCATCTCCAATTGCCCCTGTGACTGTGTCCAGCTGCAGCCTCCACCCACTGCAGTGTGCTCTGTCAGTGTCTTCTGGATTAAAGATCCCTCGGCCCTGTGACATCCCCCTGAACTTTCTCAGCAACCGCTACATAGACTGAGGCCCTCATGCTTGGTCACGTTCTGGGGGTGAGGGGTTATATCACCTCCTGCCCTGTAACTCTGGGTGCCTTAAATGCTCTGCTGCTGAGGCTCACAGTCTAGACACCCATAGCCAGCAGATAAGCATGCAGGGCCCTGAGTGTCTATGTGCTGTTCAGCCCTGGGGCAGCACTTGGGCCCCCACAGCCTGCCTACAGCACAGCAGCCCCACCCTGCTCTCTGCCAGCTTGGTTACTATGTGCAGGGGGGCCCCAGCATTCTCCTAGTCCTGAATTTCCCCCAACCATCTGCCCCACAGCGGCCAGCCCTCACCTGGCCAGTTCAGAGAAATACCACAGCTGACTGAACCTTTAGAGAGACAAAAGCACAGCTTCTGACTTTCACTGGAGGAACAGTCACTTCACTTCAAACTCAGCTCTGGGCTGGTTTAGATTAAAAGCAAAACGAGTTAATTGAATTAAAAGGTTTTAAATGAGTTGAAGTACAAGGGATAAAGACAAAATGGTTTCAAGCAAAGGGCTCAACAGGTAATGATCAATGTCTAGTTGGCAGTCTGGATCTAGTGGAGTGTCCCGGGGTCAGTCCTGGGGCCAGTTTTGTTCAACATCTTTATTAATGATCTGGATGATGGGATGGATTGGACACTCAGCAAGTTTGTGGATGACACTAAACTGTGGGGAGAAGTAGATACGCTGGAGGGTAGGGATAGGGTCCAGAGTGACCTAGACAAATTGGAGGATTGGGCCAAAAAATCTGATGAGGTTCAACAAGGACAAGTGCAGAGTCCTGCACTTAGGAAGGAAGAATCCCATGCATCGCTACAGGCTGGGGACGGACTGGCTAAACGGCAATTCTGTAGAAAAGGACCTGGGGATTATAGTGGATGAGAAGCTAGATATGAGTCAACAGTGTACCCTTGTCACCAGGAAGGCTAACAGCATATTGGGCTGCATTAGTAGGACCATTGCCAGCAGATCAAGGGAAGTGAGTATTCCCCTCTATTTGGTACTGGTGAGGCCACAGCTGGAGTACTGCATCCAGTTTTGGGCCCCCCACTACAGAAACTATGTGAAGAAATTGGAGAGAGTCCAGTGGAGGGCAATGAAAATTATTAGGGGGCTGGGAGACATCACTTACAAGGAGAGTCTGAGAAAACTGGGCTTATTTAGTCTGCAGAAGAGAAGAGTGGGGGGTCAGGATTTGATAGCAGCCTTCAACTTCCTGAAGGGGGGTTCCAAAGAGGATGGAGCTCGGCTGTTCTCAGTGGTGGCAGATGACAGAAAAAGGAGCAATGGTCTCAAGTTGCAGTGGGGGAGGTCTAGGTTGGATATTCGGAAAAAACTATTTCACTAGGAGGGTACTGAAGCACTGGAATGGGTTACCTAGGGAGATAGTGGAATCTCCATCTGTAGAGGTTTTTAAGGCCTGACTTGACAAAACCCTGGCTGGGATGATTTACTAGGTGTTGGTCCAGCTTTGAGCAGGGGGTTGGACTAGATGACCTCCTGAGGTCTCTTCCAACTCTAATCTTCTATGATTCTATGAAAGGGCTGGATACTCACAAGGAGTTTGGAGGCTAAAAAAAAAAAAAAAAAAATCACAGAGTTGCTCACAGCCTGAGTTAGGCACTCAACGCACCCACACAATGAATGGAGAGCCAGAGGTGCCTCACACAGCCAGGCTCAAAGACCTCCCTGTTAGGGTTCCACCGGCCCAGGCTAGCCTGGGGGCACGGCGAGGCCCACACATGGCAGCTTTGAAACTGGGAGGGACTGGACAGCCTCTCCCTGACACGCACAGACAAGCAGAGCGACATGGATTGTCCCAGGGGGCGGGGCAGGGCTCCCACTTCTCTACAAACACATCATTTCACTCAACCTGCACCATCTGTGTGGAGCTGCACCTACCCAGCGCTGTACCCCCAGGATGCTGGACACCCAAGCCACAACCTCCACACTTAAAAATCCTCCCAAAATGCCACCGGGACTTGTGATCCATTCCATATGCAGGGAGCAGAGCGGTGTGGCCGAGCGGAATGGGGGGGGTGAGCTGAACTGCCCGGTCACACAGACACAAATGCCTTTTCCACAGGCTCCGCTCCCTGGCAGAGCACAACCAAGGGACACCCTAGCAGCAGTCACACTCAGTCACATGCCAGCGAACACCAGGAATGCCCTGCACCTTAGAGCAGACAGCAGGAGAACCATGGCTCTATGCTATAGAGCTCTAAGTTCCCCCCTGGGCCGCTCCACACCTGGAGGGGAGATCTCTCCTGCCACGGGAGTCAAAGAGGGGCTGCCCTCCCCCTGGGCCTAGTTGCCTCTCTAAAGGACATGATAATCCAAGTGTATGCCTGTGAGCCTGCTCCCTGCTGGAAAACATACCCCCTGTGAACGCCTTCCTCTGCTGAAACACACACAGGCTCCAGGCCCACCCATACCCTAGCTCCGGTGGGAATATTAGCGCAGACCCCACACACACACACACAGAGCCCACATGTCAAAGCAATGCACCCCTGCCATCCTGCAGTGAGCCCAAAACGCTCAGCTCTTCCACAGGGAGAACAGGGCTCTCAGCCAGACAGAGCCCCAGGACACCCACCCACCCAGCAAGGAACCCAACCGCTCCATCAGGGCCTCACACAGAGTTACAAAAAGATCCCGGGGCTTGGGAACCCCTCTGTGAAGGGGAACCTCTCTGTTCCCGGCCTTGGCAACCCCTCGCTGGCTGAGTGCTGTGCATTTCGGCACATCTGGGCTCGCTGCTAGCCTCCCTGGTGACAGACACACTCAGGTGACCAATCACTGGAGGAGTTTAGCCCATGCAGGCCCTGTGCCAGAGATCAATGCTCCATGAAAGCCAGGGGGCCCAGATCCGGCGCCTACACAGCTGCTCTGTGATAGAGGATCGGGTTTTAGCAGCACTGGTTCCTGACATCCCCGGCACCAGTTCTGAACACCCAATGAAAGCCAGAGCCTGGGTCACATTTGGCCTGCTCCCCATCACCAGCATGGAGAGTACTGGGCACCCGGGGAGGAGGGCAGCCTACTGCCCTCACAACCCTCCTTCCCCAGACTCTGGAGCACAGATGGAAGTTTGTCCTTACCTAGCATTAGGATTACCATACGTCCGGGTTTTCCCGGATATTTCCTCTTTTTTGATCCACCGCCCTCTGTCCTGGCGGATTTGTCAAATAAGAGGCAACGTCTGGAATTTTTGTGAGCCAAGGTCGCAACTCAGATGGATCTCTGATTGGTCCCTTCCCTGCAGCCACAGCAGCTGGATCCCGCCATGGATGCCGGAATGGGGGGCCACTTTTGACCAGCTGTAAGGATGAGCGATGGGGAGAGGGGGCAGGGGCCCGGGGGGGAAGGGGCAGAAAGATGGCGGGGGTCCTGGGGAAAGGGATGATGCAAGGGAGGGAGTTTGGGGGGAAGGGGCAGCGTGAGGGCTGGGGCTCTGGGGGAAGGGGCGGAACAAGGGCAGGGGCCCGGGGAGATGGGGCAGCAGGAGGGCGGGGACTCGGGGGGAGGGGCAGTGCAAGAGCAGGGTCTCGGGGAAGGGGCGGTGTGTGGGCAGGGGCTCTGGGAGAAGGGGTGATGCTAGGGCACGGGCCTGGGGGGAAGTGGCGGCGCGAGGGTGGGGACTTGGGAGGAACGGGTGGCATGGAGGGTGGGACCACTGTTCGGTTGCCGGTGGCCCCCCCACTTTTAGGAAACTTAGAATCATAGAATATCAGGGTTGGAAGGGACCCCAGAAGGTCATCTAGTCCAACCCCCTGCTCAAAGCAGGACCAATTCCCAGTTAAATCATCCCAGCCAGGGCTTTGTCAAGCCTGACCTTAAAAACCTCTAAGGAAGGAGATTCTACCACCTCCCTAGGTAACGCATTCCAGTGTTTCACCACCCTCTTAGTGAAAAAGTTTTTCCTAATATCCAATCTAAACCTCCCCCACTGCAACTTGAGACCATTACTCCTCGTTCTGTCATCTGCTACCATTGAGAACAGTCTAGAGCCATCCTCTTTGGAACCCCCTTTCAGGTAGTTGAAAGCAGCTATCAAATCCCCCCTCATTCTTCTCTTCTGCAGGCTAAACAATCCCAGCTCCCTCAGCCTCTCCTCATAACTCATGTGTTCCAGTCCCCTAATCATTTTTGTTGCCCTTCGCTGGACTCTCTCCAATTTATCCACATCCTTCTTGAAGTGTGGGGCCCAAAACTGGACACAGTACTCCAGATGAGGCCTCACCAATGTCGAATAGAGGGAGACGATCACGTCCCTCGATCTGCTCGCTATGCCCCTACTTATACATCCCAAAATGCCATTGGCCTTCTTGGCAACAAGGGCACACTGCTGACTCATATCCAGCTTCTCGTCCACTGTCACCCCTAGGTCCTTTTCCGCAGAACTGCTGCCTAGCCATTCGGTCCCTAGTCTGTAGCTGTGCATTGGGTTCTTCCGTCCTAAGTGCAGGACCCTGCACTTATCCTTATTGAACCTCATCAGATTTCTTTTGGCCCAATCCTCCAATTTGTCTAGGCCCTTCTGTATCCTATCCCTCCCCTCCAGCATATCTACCACTCCTCCCAGTTTAGTATCATCCGCAAATTTGCTGAGAGTGCAATCCACACCATCCTCCAGATCATTTATGAAGATATTGAAACTTCTGGTGCTCCTGGATCCCATCCACATCGTCCTGGGGAGGGGGAGAGGCCTGCAGGGAGATGCTGACTAACAGTTGACACTGTGTCCTGGGTCTGCGCAGCCACCCTGCCACTGTGACAGGGAGTAACACTGCCCCCCACCTCGAGAGTGAGGCTGCAGGACTCCCTCCAACATTCCCCCAGGTACCCCTCCCAGTACTCACACACCCCTCCAGTACCCCCCAAACATCCCTGCCAGCACCCCCCAGGTACTCCCTTCTGTTGCCCCCAGATTCCCCCCTTCCCCCCACAATAGTGTCCTCTTTGGGGGAATCTAAACTATGGTTACCCTACCTAGGGAGAGGTCAATGGACTTTTGAAGCATCTGCTAAGAAAGTGTCTCAAAAGTGTTGTCTAAAAGAGGCAGAGCCGCTTGAACAGGCCTTTTGCAGAAAGATGGAAGTACCTAATTCCTAGAGCCCTGCATGCTCGCTGATATCTGCTTTATAGCCACGGATCCATGGATCCAGATATCCATGGATCATTTTTGTGGATTGCAGCTCGGATGCAGATACAAATTTTGTATCCACGTGGGGCTCTACTAATTTCACGCCCCAGGGATGGAAGAGGATGACTTGCTGATAGTGCTTCGTTACCATTATACACACAGTTCCATAGAGCTATAGACCTGAAGGCCAGAAGGGACCACCATGATCATTTAGGCTGACCTGCACATTGCAGTGAAATGCACAACAGGTTCGCGCCTGGATGCAGCTGCTGTCTCCGAGTCTAGCTGTGTAATAGTACCGCAGAGTGTTTAGACAGCACAAGGACAGGGTCGGGGAGGGAAGGATAGAGAGGAGCTTTCTGTATCTGTAAGCTGGCCCATTCCTTTCCAATAAGCAAGGCACCATCATGCAGCTGCACCTTATCTACACACTAGAAACAGTAATGATCATTTACTGGGGACCCAGGCTGGCTGCTGCACAGACTGGTGGGCCTGGTGCCCTGAGCTCAGGGGGCATCAGGCACAGACAGACAGACAGATGGGGTCTGACGCCCCAAGCTCAGGGGGTGTCGGGCATAGACAGACAGATGGGGTCTGGCTCCCCGAGCTCAGGGGCATTGGGCACAGACAGGGCCTGGCACATCCAGTATAGACAGACAGGGCCTGGCGCATCGGACATAGGCAGACACCCGTAGTCAGTCTCTCTCCATAGCTCGTCTGAATGTGGGGAAGGAGCCGGCTGTCCCTGTGCACCGGACAATGGTTCTGCAGGGCGCACCACATGCTGTCTGCATGGCTGGGCACAGGCTGCTCAGGGATGGACGTGGGAGCTGCACCAGGGAAAGCTGTGGGGGTGGGACAGAGCAGGGGAGCTTTCCAAGGCAGCTGGGGAAGGCAATGCAGAACTGAGACCTCCAGCCAGCAGCCCCAGCCCCAGGACGAGCCCCATCAGCGTCCCCACAGCCCAGGCAGCTGGCAGCCCTGGGGCTGCTCTGTGCAGGGTCCCACCGGCCCGTCTCTCACTGCAGGCTGAGCCGAGCCCAGCCCAGCCTGGCCGGCATGCGGCTCTCACAGCACCGCGTCTTCCCTCACCAGCCAGGTCATCTCACTGTGGGGCTCCTCAGGGGGCTCTGGATTTGCCACTCCCTGGGGCCGGGCCAGGGTCCCTGGAGCCCCCAGCTCCTCCAGGTGCACATGGCCTGCAAGCAAGAGGACAGGATGAAGGGCCCAGGCTAGGGTTCCCAACTTTCTAATTGCACAAAACTGAACACCCTTGCCCCACCCCCTGCCCCAAGGCCCCACCCCTGCCCTTCTATGAGGCCCCACACCCCAGTCCCTCCAGCCCTCCTCCCTCCATCGCTTGCAGTCCCCCCACCTTCACTCACTTTCACCGGGCTGGGGCTAGGGCAGGAGGTTGGGGCGTGGGAGTGGGTGAGGGCTCTGGCTGGGGGTGTGGGCTCTGGGGTGGGGCTGAGGATGAGGGGTTTGAGGTGCAAGAGGGGGCTCCAGAATGGGGCCAAGGGATTTGGAGTGCGGGAGGGGGCTCAGGGCTGGGGTAGCGGGTTGAGGTGTGGAAGGGTGTGTGGGGTCAGGGAGGGAGTTAGGGTGCAGGAGGGGGTTCTGACCTAGGGCAGGGGGTTGGGGTGAGGGTGCGGGCTCTGGGAAGGAGTTAGGGTGCAGGAGGGGGTTCTGACCTAGGGCAGGGGGTTGGGGTGAGGGTGCGGGCTGTGGGAGGGAGATAGGGTGCAGGAGGGGGTTCTGACCTAGGGCAGGGGTTGGGGTGAGGGTGCGGGCTCTGGGAGGGAGATAGGGTGCAGGAGGGGGTTCTGAGTTAGGGCAGGGGGTTGGGGTGAGGGTGCGGGCTCTGGGAGGGAGTTAGGGTGCAGGAGGGGGTTCTGACCTAGGGCAGGGGTTGGGGTGAGGGTGCGGGCTCTGGGAGGGAGATAGGGTGCAGGAGGGGGTTCTAACCTAGGGCAGGGAGTTGGGGTGAGGGTGCGGGCTCTGGGAGGGAGTTAGGGTGCAGGAGGGGGTTCTGACCTAGGGCAGGGGGTTGGGGTGAGGGTGCAGGCTCTGGGAGGGAGTTAGGGTGCAGGAGGGGGTTCTGACCTAGGGCAGGGGGTTGGGGTGAGGGTGCGGGCTCTGGGAGGGAGTTAGGGTGCAGGAGGGGGTTCTGACCTAGGGCAGGGGGTTGGGGTGAGGGTGCGGGCTCTGGGAGGGAGTTAGGGTGCAGGAGGGGGTTCTGACCTAGGGCAGGGGTAGGGGTGAGGGTGCGGGCTCTGGGAGGGAGTTAGGGTGCAGGAGGGGGTTCTGACCTAGGGCAGGGGGTTGGGGTGAGGGTGCGGGCTCTGGGAGGGAGTTAGGGTGCAGGAGGGGGTTCTGACCTAGGGCAGGGGTTGGGGTGAGGGTGCGGGCTCTGGGAGGGAGTTAGGGTGCAGGAGGGGGTTCTGAGTTAGGGCAGGGGGTTGGGGTGAGGGTGCGGGCTCTGGGAGGGAGTTAGGGTGCAGGAGGGGGTTCTGACCTGAGGCAGGGGTTGGGGTGAGGGTGCGGGCTCTGGGAGGGAGTTAGGGTGCAGGAGGGGGTTCTGAGTTAGGGCAGGGGGTTGGGGTGAGGGTGCGGGCTCTGGGAGAGAGTTAGGGTGCAGGAGGGGGTTCTGACCTAGGGCAGGGGTTGGGGTGAGGGTCCGGGCTCTGGGAGGGAGTTAGGGTGCAGGAGGGGGTTCTGAGTTAGGGCAGGGGGTTGGGGTGAGGGTGCGGGCTCTGGGAGGGAGTTAGGGTGCCGGAGGGGGTTCTGAGTTAGGGCAGGGGGTTGGGGTGAGGGTGCGGGCTCTGGGAGAGAGTTAGGATGCAGGAGGGGGTTCTGAGTTAGGGCAGGGGTTGGGGTGAGGGTGCGGGCTCTGGGAGGGAGTTAGGGTGCAGGAGGGGGTTCTGAGTTAGGGCAGGGGGTTGGGGTGAGGGTGCGGGCTCTGGGAGGGAGTTAGGGTGCAGGAGGGGGTTCTGACCTGAGGCAGGGGTTGGGGTGAGGGTGCGGGCTCTGGGAGGGAGTTAGGGTGCAGGAGGGGGTTCTGAGTTAGGGCAGGGGGTTGGGGTGAGGGTGCGGGCTCTGGGAGAGAGTTAGGGTGCAGGAGGGGGTTCTGACCTAGGGCAGGGGTTGGGGTGAGGGTCCGGGCTCTGGGAGGGAGTTAGGGTGCAGGAGGGGGTTCTGAGTTAGGGCAGGGGGTTGGGGTGAGGGTGCGGGCTCTGGGAGGGAGTTAGGGTGCCGGAGGGGGTTCTGAGTTAGGGCAGGGGGTTGGGGTGAGGGTGCGGGCTCTGGGAGAGAGTTAGGATGCAGGAGGGGGTTCTGAGTTAGGGCAGGGGTTGGGGTGAGGGTGCGGGCTCTGGGAGGGAGTTAGGGTGCAGGAGGGGGTTCTGACCTAGGGCAGGGGTTGGGGTGAGGGTGCGGGCTCTGGGAGGGAGTTAGGGTGCAGGAGGGGGTTCTGACCTAGGGCAGGGGTTGGGGTGAGGGTGCGGGCTCTGGGAGGGAGATAGGGTGCAGGAGGGGGTTCTGACCTAGGGCAGGGGGTTGGGGTGAGGGTGCGGGCTCTGGGAGGGAGTTAGGGTGCAGGAGGGGGTTCTGACCTAGGGCAGGGGGTTGGGGTGAGGGTGCGGGCTCTGGGAGGGAGATAGGGTGCAGGAGGGGGTTCTGACCTAGGGCAGGGGTTGGGGTGAGGGTGTGGGCTCTGGGAGGGAGATAGGGTACAGGAGGGGGTTCTGAGTTAGGGCAGGGGGTTGGGGTGAGGGTGCGGGCTCTGGGAGGGAGTTAGGGTGCCGGAGGGGGTTCTGAGTTAGGGCAGGGGTTGGGGTGAGGGTGCGGGCTCTGGGAGAGAGTTAGGGTGCAGGAGGGGGTTCTGACCTAGGGCAGGGGTTGGGGTGAGGGTGCGGGCTCTGGGAGGGAGATAGGGTGCAGGAGGGGGTTCTGAGTTAGGGCAGGGGGTTGGGGTGAGGGTGCGGGCTGTGGGAGGGAGATAGGGTGCAGGAGGGGGTTCTGACCTGAGGCAGGGGTTGGGGTGAGGGTGCGGGCTGTGGGAGGGAGATAGGGTGCCGGAGGGGGTTCTGACCTAGGACAGGGGGTTCGGGGTGCAGGCTCCGGCCAGGCAGCACTTACCTCAGGCAGCTCCCGGTTGGCAGCGCCGCGGGCTTAAGGCAGGCTCCCTGCCTATCCTGGCTCCACACTGCTCCTGGAAGCAGCCGGCAGGTCCGGCCCCGAGGCAGAAGCGCAGCCACCAGGCGGCTCTGCCCGGTGCATTCTGCCTGCTCTAGCAGGCACTGCCCCCACATCTCCCATGGACCTTGGTTCCCGGCCAATGAGAGCTGCAGAGCCGGCGCTGGGGGCAGGGGCAGCCTGCAGGGTTTCCCTGGTCACCCCTGCACCTAGGGATCGCAGGGACATGGCGGCCACTTCCTGGGATCTGCGCACATCCAGGGCAGGGAGGGAGCCTGCCTTAGTCCTGCTGCGCCACCGACTGGACTTTTAACGGCCCAGTCAGTGGTGCTGACCCGAGCCACCAGGGTCCCTTTTCGATTGGGCGTTCCAGTCAAAAAATGGATGCCTGGCAACCCTAGCCCACCCTCCCCCCAAGCCAGCATGCCAGGGCACCTTGTGAATGGGACCCCACTGCCAGGGCAGGGCTGTAGGGATGGGGCACCCGCAGGCCAGGACCGTGGGCCTGGGCATGGCAGTCAGAGCAGAGATCCCAGTAGCTGTGAGAGCAGAAGGTTCCCATGCAGGGAGGCAGCACAGGGCATGGACAGGGCACTGGCCTGTAGCTCAGGGATACTGGGCTCCAGCTGGGGTTGGATTCCTGGGTCAGGACAGCAGGGCAACCCTTGTCCCAGCCCCCCCTTTCTCTCCCCTGCAGGGGTCCAGGGCTCTTACCCAGGGGGTTCCCAGCGGCTCTGTCCCGACGCCTCCTCCAGCAGAGCAGTGCCCCACAGATCAGCACCACCAGGGCACCCAGGCCGAGGAGCACAGAGCAGAGTAGCCCAGGGCCTAGGGAGAGAGCCAGGCAATGAGCTGTGCCTCGTCTCTGCCCCACAGCCCCTGAGTCTGACTCCCTCCAGATGCACAGGCCCCTGCCAAGGCTGACTCCATAACCTGCCTGGGCCCGACTCCGTCCTCCAATGACAGTAGGGTGACCATACATCCCGTTTTGGCCAGGACAGTCCCTTTCTTAAGCCCTGTCCCAGCCATTCTGACTTTTTTAGCAAAAGTGGGCTTATGTCAAAATGTGGGGTTCAGAGGAACATTGCGGGGGCAGGTAGCGATGCCAACCCCGTGCAGAGGGAGAGGCAGGGGTCAGGTGGGGGGCAGGCAGGGCTCAAGCGAGCAGCAATGCAAGCCCCAGCCTGGTATGAGGGGGCAGGCAGGACTCAGGTGAATGGCTCAGACCAGCCCCGCATGGTTGGGGAGGAGGCCTTGGTCTAGCCCCATGTGGTGTTCTGTTTTCCCTTTGGGAAATATGGTCACCCTACCCCACAGGCCCCCCCCCCAACAGCCAGAGGCAGATTAAGGTTTCCTGGGGCCCCTCCCTAACTCTTCTGCCTGCAACCCTGCCCACAGCCCCATCCCGTTCTGCCCCTTCCCCCGCAGCCCTGCGCCTGGGGCACCCACTGTCCTGACCCACTCCACCCCCCGCACTGCGGCCCCCACAAGACATTTGCTCCTCTCGGCCCCTCCCAACTTCAGCCCCAAGGCCGGAGAAGCTCTGTCCCCACTGCCACAGGCCCGGGGCCGCAGCGGGGAGAGGGCGCGCTCCTCCGGGCCCGGGGCCGCGGCAGTTGCCAACTTTCTACTCGCACAAAACTGAACACCCTTGCCCCGCCCCGCTCCTCCTCTGAGGCCCTGCCCATGCCCCACCCCTTCTCTGAGGCTCCCCGCCCGCTCCCTCCATTCTCCCCCCCACCCCATCACTCGCTCTCCCCACCCTCACTCACTCACTTTCACCGGGCTGGCTCAGGGCTGGGGCAGGGAGTTGGGGCATGGCGGGGGAGAGTGAGGGCTCTGGCTGAGGGTGCAGGCTCTGGGATAGGGCTAGGGATGCGGGGTTTGGGGTGCAGAAACGGGCTCTGGGCTTGGGCTCACGGGTTCAGATGGCTCTGGGTTGGGGCAGGGGCTTGGGGTACAGGGGGTGTGAGGGCTCTGGCTGGGGGTGCAGACTCCACGGTGAAGCTGGGGATGAGGAGTTTGGGGTGTAGGAGGGTGCTCTGGGCTGGGACTGAGGGGTTCGGAGGGTGGGAGGGGGATCAGGGCTGGGGCAGGGAGTTGGGGCACAGCAGGGGAAAGTGAGGGCTCTGGCTGGGGGTGCGGGCTCTGGCGTGGGGCTGTGGATGAGAGGTTTGGGATGTAGGAGGGTGCGCTCAGCTGGGATCAAGGGGTTCAGAGGGCGGGAGGGGGATCAGGGCTGGAGCTGGGGCAGGGGACTGGGGCCTGGGAGGGAGTCAGGGGTGCATTCTCCAGGCAGCACTTACCTCAAGCTTCTCCTGGAAGCAGCAGCATGTCCCCATTTTGGCTCCTACGTGGTGGCGCGGCCAGGAGGCTCTGCATGCTGCCTGGTCCACAGGCACTGCTCCCATTGCCCGTGGTTCCTGGCCAATGGGAGCTGCAGAGGCAGTGCTTGGGGCGGGGATAGCATGTGGAGCTCCCTGGATGCCCAAAGTGTAGGATCCAGAGAGGGGACATGCTGGCTGCTTTCCAAGAGCCGCAGGGAGCCTGCCAGCCCTGCTGCATGGTGCTGCCAACCGGACAGTCAATGGCACGGTCAGCAGTGCTGACCGTAGCCACCAGGATCCCTTTTGGACCAAAAACTGGGGGTGCAGGGACCATTCCCAGCCCAAGGAGTGGGCGGGGGAATGGGTTAGAGAGAGGGTTGGGGGCACTAGCTCCCAGAGGCCTCTTCCCAGCTGCTCTCACAGGCCCTGTCCCTCAGACTCCTCCCCAGGCCCTGCCCCCCAGACTCCTCCCCAGGCCCCACAGGCTCTCTGCCCCGCAGATCTGTGCTCTGGGTTTGCCTGCAGGGGTTGCAGCCTCCAGCACCGGAGCCAGGGCTGGCAGGAGAGGGAGCCCCGTGGCAGAGGAGGCTGCTCAGAGACCCAGGAGTGGTGCCCCAGGCTGAGCAGGGCTGTCGGAACCGCTGGGACAGCCAGTATCCTCGGTGTGGTGAGCAGAAGCCCTGGCGCTGCCCCCCTGGAGCCCGGCCACCCCCTGGCATGGCCAGGGTGTCACTCCCGCCCACCCCATGTCTGCAGGAACATGGGCATGGCTACGGCGCACAGCGCTGGTCACTCACCGGCCTGCCCAGCACACACCACGCTGGCCTCGGAGCCACGGCCACACAGCCCGGGACCCAGCCGGCTCAGCTGGCACTCAGTGATGAGAGACTCCTGGCCCAAGCAGCTCACGCCCTCCAGCCAGACGTCACCGGCCCCGTGACCGAACTGAGCAACGCCTGGGGCTGACAGCGCCGTGCCGCAGCCCAGCTGCTTGCACACCACCCCCGCCTCCGGCAGGCCCCAGCCGGCATCACACACGGCACCCCAGGTGTCGTTAATCAGCACCTCCACTCGCCCGGAGCAGGAGCTTGGGCCACTTGTCAGCCGCAGCCTCAGCTGGCCCTGATCTGAAACACAAAGCACAGGGCACAAGAGGCTGTTCCCTGCTGGCAGACGCCCGAATACCCGGCACCGCACGCAGATGGGGGGGGGGGGTCTGCACAGAGCAGAGAGGAGCATTTCTATATCACCCCACCTGTGTGTGCGCACACGCACTCACAGACACACACGCACACCCCCACACGCAATGCCACACAAGCAGACACACACAGAATCCCATGCACAACCCCCATACGTCCCTATGCACCCCCACACATTGCCTCAAACACACAGACTGCCACATGCACACACGCACCGCTGCACATGTATGCCAATATTCATAGACTGTCTCGTGCATACCCCTTCACACACACACCTACACAACACTGCCACAAACAGGTACAGAGACGCACACACACACCACCACATGTAGGCCGACTCTCAGGGGTTAGCACCCTCCGCAGAGCCCGCACCCCACTTCCAGCAGCACAAGCTCCTACCGCCCTGGGTGTTACCTGAGCACACAACACTGGCATCTTCTCCGGGGTTACAGCCATGCTCTCCCCAAGGCCTAGCCTTGCATTCGGTGAGGGCAGCTTCTGCCCCTGTGCACTGAACCTCATCCAGCCACACGTGGTCAGATCCTTGTCCAAAGTGAGCCCCATGTGGCGCTGATAATGCTGTCCCACAGCCCAGCTGCCTGCACACAACTTCAGCCTCGAACAAGCCCCAGCTGTCATCACACACGGTTCCCCACTGCTGGTTGTGAAGCACCTCCACTCTCCCAGCGCAGCGACTCGGGCCGTTCACCAGTCGGAGCGAAGCCACTTCTGAAATGCCTGAGCCTGCAAATACCCCAAGGGAATAAAGACTTAGGGAGGTTTCTGTGCATCTGATCTGTAGTGACACAGGGAACATAGCGCCTTGAGACACAGGACTGGCTGGAGAGGCAGACTCTGGAAATTGAGAGCAAGGAAACTGCCAGCTGTTGCTCGTCTCTACTGTGTTCAGGGAAACAGAACTTTGTAAATAAACCAGATCACACCAAAGAAACACCTGATTTGTTTAATTAATTTCTCCTCTTCCCAGAAACACCCATCAAGGCCCCTCTATGGCTAATGCAACAAACAGGAAACACTCCTCATTTAGGAAGAGCAGAGGGGGGATAGCACCCTGACTTGCTTTACAGTTAGTGAGCGCTCAGCAGTGGAAAGTGTAGGGAACACTGTTCCCATGGAGACATGGCAACAGGGCAAGGTTGCCAACTTTCTAATTGCACAAGACCAAACTGCCATGAAATAATTCCTAGAGCAGATGGTTTAGAAAAATGTCCAATCTTGATTCAAAAATTGCCAGCAATAGAGAATCCACCACAACCCTTGGAAAATTGTTCCAATGCTTAATTACTCTCACGTACGCCTTATTTCCAGTCTGAATTTGTCTAGCTTCAACTTCCAGCCATTGGATTGTACTATACCCTTCTCAGCTAGACAGTTTGTTCCCTATAGTGTGATACAGGAGGGCCAGGGAGAGTGCTAGACATATAAGCTCAAGGCTAATTAAGGCGTGGTTCCCTGTAGACTAGGGAAGGTGGCTGCAGGTTAATTGGCGCACCTGCAGTCAATTAAGGCCCCGTTAGGAACCTAATAAAACCCCCTACATCAGGCAGATAAAAGAGAAAGGACTGGAGCTTGGAGGTGTGTTGACAGACAGACAGACAGACAGACAGACCGACCGACCCTGCCTGCCTGCCTGCCTGCCTGCCCCAGCGTCTGAGGGTAACCCCATCTAAGGGAGATGAGAGTAAGAAACCCACAGGGGTTGAGAGGGGCTGGGACTCAGAGCAAGGAGCAAACCCAGGCCCCTCCCCCGCTTCCCTCCTCTACCACCTTCCCAGGGCTAGTAGCAGGGCCCTCAGCCCCCCAGAGCAGGGGCAAAGGGGGGCATCTTAGCTCCCCGCCAAGAAAAGCACAGGACCCACCAGACTAACATTGGCCATCTTGCCACAATAGCTACTTACAGACTGTGATCAAGTCACCTGTGATGGGGGTGAGGGAACCCCATCCTCTGAACTACCCTCTGCCTCACATTAGTGAGGCCAAATGGCTAGAGTTGATATGATTGGCTCTGTCTCCAGGACTGTATGGCCTAGTGGTCAGAGTCAATTTGGCTACCCTTGTCCTTAGGGGTAGAGGACCTAATGGTAAGGGTTGATACGGATGCCCTCTCCCTCAGGGCTGTGTGGCCCAATGGCCAGAATCAGCAGAGTTGCCCTTATCCACAGGGGACTAAGGCTTTGCAGCCAGAGCCAATGAGCTGCCCCCCCTGAGAGGAAGCAGGGGGACTCGGGCCCACCAGGCTCTGCTGGATCCCAATCTAGGGCCCTAACAGTGGTGGAGCATTCTGCCACTGAGTCAGCGGGGCTCCAACTGAAATATGCCAACTTCCCACTGGAATATAGCTAGTCCCTGCCCTGGGCCACTTCCTACCAGGCTTCCTAGTGACTTGCTGTTCAGGTAGTAAGAACTGGCCAGGCTCCCTGCTCCTACACAGGTCAGAGATACGGTGGAGTCTTAGGGCAGGTCGACACTACAAACTTGCAGCTGCACCACTGTAGCTGCACGGCTGTGGTGCTCCTGATGAGGATGCTCTAAGCTAGGGGTTTTCCACCTTTCTTCATTTGTGGACCCTGAAAAAATTTCGAATGGAGGTGGGGACCCCTTTGGAAATCTCAGACCTAGATTGTGGACCATCAAGCATTCATGGATCACAGGCTGAAAACCACAGTTCTGTGGTAACAACAACCTTTTGGTGACCCCTTAGGCATAGTCTGCAAACACCCAGGGCCAGCGGGCCACAGACTGAAAACCACCGCTCTCAGCCGAGGGGCGAGCTCTCTGTTCGGCTTACTATCAGAGTCCCCGGGCGATGCTCTGGAACTGCTCCCTACGAAGCCAGGCAGGACTCTGGGGAAGTCTCCTTTCTGTGAGCAGCCTGTCTGCAGGGCAAAAAGCTCACACAGCTTCCACCTTCCTGGGTCTGACCTCTGAGCATTCAGCATCCTCTGCCCCTCCGTGCGCTTCCCACAGCGAGTCCGCCCAGGCAGGGTCCTGGGGAAGCCGGAGGGTCCTGCCCCCCAACTCTGCAGTCAGACGTGACTCTCAGCCAGCCAGTAAAACAGAGGTTTATTAGATGACAGGAACATGGTCTAAAACAGAGCTTGTAGGTACAGAGAACAGGACCCCTCAGCTGGGTCCATTTTGGGGGGGGGGAGGGCAGTGAGCCAGACAACCCCGTCTGCACTTCACTCCATGTCCCCAGCCAGTCCCAAACTGACTCACCCTCCAGCCCCTCCTCCTCTGGGCTTTGTCCCTTTCCTGGGCCAGGAGGTCACCTGATTCCTTTTTTTTTTTTTTCCCAACACTTTAGCTCTCACCTTGCAGGGGGGAAGGGCCAGGCCATCAGTTGCCAGAAACAGGGTGTCAGCTGTTCTCTGTGTCCAGGCCCCTGCACACACCTGCCCTCTAGGGCTCTGAAACGATCATACACCCTTATCCCACCACCTAGATACTTAAGAACTGCATAGGGGAAACTGAGGCACCCCCCACAATATTCAGAGAAAACATTAAGAACATTCCCACTTTGTCACATTTACTATCTCCATGAGAGGCAGTAGGTATGCCCATGGGAGATGCTGTCCTAGAATCATAGAATCATAGAATCTCAGGGTTGGAAGGGACCCCAGAAGGTCATCTAGTCCAACCCCCTGCTCAAAGCAGGACCAATTCCCAGTTAAATCATCCCAGCCAGGGCTTTGTCAAGCCTGACCTTAAAAACCTCTAAGGAAGGAGATTCTACCACCTCCCTAGGTAACGCATTCCAGTGTTTCACCACCCTCTTAGTGAAAAAGTTTTTCCTAATATCCAATCTAAACCTCCCCCACTGCAACTTGAGACCATTACTCCTCCTTGAGACCATATTACCATTATGTCCTGCTAACATAGCACCTTCTACATGGGCAGTTGAGGTCTGTGTAGCTACGTCACTCAGGGGTGAGGATTTTTCAGAGCCCTGAGCAACGTAGTTATACTGAAGTAATTGTGTAGCATAACCCTGGCCTTGTCTCAGTGGCCTGAGGACAGCATTCCAGCAGGTGGAGGAAAAGAGGAGCCGGAAGGGAGCATGGCAGACACGAGATGCCAGGAGAGAGGAGAATGGAATGCCCTTGAAGGAAGGACAGAAGGTGCAGCAGTGGCTACACAACTGGAAAAAGCCTCCTAGAAAACAATTCCAAACGTAGTCCTTTTTGGAGGGGACTTTACATGGTCATTACCAGCTGAACAACCTTATCCTTGCTGATACCAAAAGCAAGAGCATGCAGCTTACCTCAGCACACTGCCATCTTCTACAGACAGCTTGTCCACAACAGATAGGCCTCACCGAGAGGGCATGAGCCTTGAACTCACTGATAATCTAGGTCCAGCTATGACTGATATCTCCATGAGCGAATACAGGACTCAAGCAGGCAGACTGACAAGGAAACCTGTGTGGATGGCAGAGTACCTGGGTTCCTAGGAGTTATTGTTTTAAATTCTCATTTAACTGGCAGTGGGGAGGGGAAAGCTCTAGTGATCAGTGCAGACAGCACCAATACCAACAGATGGGGCTGATGCTGGATCTTTATCTGAGTCTTAAGTTACACAGAATGACGCAGAAAAGGCACAAAGAAGCCCAGACAGCCAGAGAATCGCTGATCATGTGACCTTCTGAAACATGCTAAGAGCTTTGGGTCAGGGTGAGCTGAGAGAGACTTTGAACTGTGAGCAACGAAACTCTCCCCCTTTGTTTGATTTTCTGCTGTGTTCAGCGAGACGGGACTTTGTACATGCTTTGTACATAACCAGGACTGCGTTGCAGAAATCCAGCAATGTTAATAACTGTCTCCCTCCTCTTACTTGATATTCCTCCACTTACACATCGCAGGATCACGTTTGCCCGCTTAGCTACAGCATCTTCAATCTCCCCTTCTATCAGAAACAACCCACTTGATCCTGAAAATTAGCTAACTGCTCTGATCAAAAAGGAGTAACTATCATCATACTATCGCCTTTGCGAGGCGCCCGAGGTGGTGTTTAATTTTCCCAGATCAGTGGGTGGGGGCTTGAGCCGGTTCTGTTTTGCTTTGTTTGGTTTCTTCTGTTTTGTATGGACCCTGACCCTTGCTGCCGGCTCCGCCTGCCAGAAGGCTGCACATACTTAAATTCTGTAAGGAGTCTGACATTCTGATAAGAAACATTAACACTATGCAGAACCAACATAGCCCAGATCAAATGGATTAAAAAGTGGCTCTCAAAAATAATTGTAAATGGGGAATTGTCATCCCACAGGGGGTGTTTCTGGTGGGGTCTCACAGGGAGGTGGTCTTGATCCAGTGCTATTCAATATCTTTATCAGTGATCTAGAAGAGCATATCAATTCATTGTTGGTAAAGTCTGCAAGAGACACACAGACTAGTGGAGCGGTAAATAATGATGAGGCCAGGTCCTTTCTACACAGCAAACTGGGTCACTTTGTAAGATGGACTCATTTGAACAACATGTATTTAAGTACAGACAAGTGTGAGGTCACACACCTAGGAACAAAGGCCCATGTCTTCAAGGCTCCCTTTTGGGATATAGGCCAAAGAATGTAGGTCACATGTACAGTACAGGGGGCTGTAATGTGGAAAGGAATGACTCCGCAAAGAATGTAGTGGTCATGGTAGAAACCAACTGAACATGAGCTCTCTGCTCGGTGCTGTAGCTAGGAGGGCCACCGCAATCCGAGAATGTATAAATTGGAGAATGATGTTGAGTACGATCAGGAAAGTGGTATCACCTCCGTACACAGCATTAGTGAGACCGTTACTGGATATTGTATCCAGCTCTGCTGTCCACTCTTTAAATGGGATGGTGACCAACTGGAAACAGTTCAGAAAAGAGTACCAAGTAGGGTCTGAGGTCTGGAAAACCTGCATCACAATGAAAAACATAAGACACTCTGTCTATTTAGTTTAATCAAGAGAAAGTTAAGAGGTGACTTGATTACACTCTCTCAGTACCTTTCGGGGGATGAGATTTTAGGCACAGAGGGCTCTCGAATCCAGCAGACAAAAACAGAATGAGATCCAGTGACTGACGCTAGATATATTCAGAAATATCAGGGCATTGATACCAGTGAGTTTAATTAATTACTGGAACAATGTATCTAGAGACATGTAAGATCCTCTGGCACTTTAAGTCTATACAGGAAGAAGAAGACTGGGCATCTTTCTTAAAAATCTGTGGTAACTCAAAAGTTCCAGAGCAGTAGCTGTGTTAGTCTGTATCTGTGAAAACAACAAGGAGTCCTTGTGGCACCTTAGAGACTAATGAATTTATCTGGGCATAAGCTTTCATGGGCTAAAACCCATTTCATCAGATGCCTGAAGTGAAAAATACAGTAAGCAGAATATATATTCTAGCACATGAAAAGATGGGAGTTGCCTTACCAAGTGGGGGTCAGTTCTAACAAGCCAATTCAATTAAGGTGGAAGTGGCCTAGTCTCAACAGTTGACAAGAAGGGGTGAATACCAAGGGAGGGAAAATTACTTTTGTAGTGCTAACAAGGCCAATGTAAACAAGGTGGCCCATTTCCAACAGCTGACAAGAAGGTGTGAGTATCAGCAGAGGGAAAATTACTTTTTGTAGTGACCCATCCACTCCCAGTTTTTATTCAGGCCTAATTTGATGGTATCCAGTTTGCAAATTAATTCCAGTTCTTCAATTTCTCGTTGGAGTTTGTTTTTGAAGTTTTTTTGTTGAAAAATTGCCACTTTTAATCTGTTATTGAGTGTCCAGGAGATTGAAGTGTTCTACTGGTTTTTGAATGTTACAATTTTTGATGTCTGATTTGTGCCCATTTAGTCTTTTGCATAGAGACTGTCTGGTCTGGTCAATGTACTTCGCAGAGGGGCATTGCTGGTACATGATGGCATATATCACATTGGTAGATGTGCAGGTGAACGAGCCCCTGATGGTATGGCTGATGTGGTTAGGCCCTATGATGGTGTCCCTTGAATAACTATGCAGACAGAGTTGGCAACAGGGTTTGTTGCAGGGATTGATTCCTGGGTTAGTGTTTTTGTTGTGTGGTGTATAGCTGCTGGTGAGTATTTGCTTCAGGTTGGGGGGCTGTTTGTAAGCGAGGACTGGCCTGTCTCCCAAGGTCTGTGAAAGTGAGGGATCATCTTCAGGATAGGTTGAGTTGTGCCCTTGGCTCGAGAGATTCTCTCACCATGTTTTGCCGATGGCCTGACTCAGTGCTCAAAACGCTCCCTTCCAGCCTTAAACTCTGTTAGTCTGAACAGGCTCCACCCACCGAGACTGCATGAGAATGGGAGAACAGGATCTCTCCTCACCACTGAAATGAAGCCACCTCTTGGGTAGGGCCAGGCAGCTGAGAAATAGGACAGGGAAATATGGCCCAGCTGTTTAAAACACGAAGTGAGGAAGCAGCCTAAGCCCAATCATAGCTCCCGGAGAACATTCGGGATTAATTAGCTAAGATGCAAATTGGCCACAACAATGGGCGATACCAGACCTACTCTGGACAAAGTGACCCTCGTTTCTAGTCCATGTAATTGGCTACAGGCTCAATTTGACACCATATCCAGCCAGTGAGGCCTGTGATTACACAGTGCCCCATTGTGCCATAGCAGGGCAGGGGATCATAGGTTCATTGACTCCAAGGCTAGAACGTACTTTTGTGATCATCTAGTCTGATCTCCAGTACAGGGCAGAGAACTTCTCCCTAAATAATTCCTAGAGCAGAGCTTTTACAGAAACATCCATTCTTGACTCAACAATTGCCAGCGATGGAGAATCCACCACAACCCGTGGTAAATTGTCAGTAGTTAATTACCCTCATTATTCTAAATGTATGCTTCATTTCCACTCTGAATTTGTCTAGCTTCAGCTTCCAGCCATTGGATCTTGTTCTACCTTTCTCTGCTAGACTGAAGAGCCCATTATTAAATATTTGTTCCCTGGGTTGATTTTTGTGGACTGTGATCAAGTCACCTCTTACCCTTCTTTGTTAATAGACTGAGCTCCTTGAGCCAATTACTGTAAGGCAGGTTTTCTTATCCTTTAATCATTCTTATGGCTCTTCTACAACCCTCTCCAATTTATCAACATCCTTCCTGGATTGTGGGCACCAGAACTGAATACAGTATTCCTGCAATGGCCACAGCAGTGCCAAATATAGGCAAAATATCCTCTCTAAATACATCCCAGGATTGCATAGCCCTTTTGACCACAGAGTCTCCGTGAGAGCTCATGTCCAGCTGATTGTCCACCACGACCTGGAAATCTGTTTCTGATCCACTGTTTCTCAGGATATAATCCCCCACCATGTAAACATGATCTGCATTCTTTGTTGCTAGATGTAGATATTTACATTTAGCCATGTCAAAATGCATATTGTTTGCTTGCACCTAGCTTACCATGTTATCCAGATCACTCTGAATCAGTGACCTGTCCTCCCCCAATTTTTGTATCATCTGCAAACTTTAACACCTATGATTTTATATTTTTTCCAAGTCATTGATAAAAATGTTAAATAACATAGACCGAAGAACCACTCCCTGCCATGTTAATTTTATACTGTTCTAGCTTTTCAATCAAAATGTTTTGCGGTACCTTACAGAAGTCTAAGTCTATTTCATCCACACTATTACCTTTATCAACCAAACTGGTAATCTCATCAAAAAAAGATATCAAGTTAGTTTGACAAGATCTATTTTCCATTAAACCCACGTTCATTTCCATCAATTACATTACCCTCCTTTAATTCTTTATTGTTCTACTCCCATATCAGTCCCTCCATTGTCTTGCTTGGGATTGATGTCAGGCTGACAGGCCTGTAATTAGCTGAGTTATCCCTTTTAAAAAATGGAATAACATTAGCTTTCTTCCAGGCTGCTGGAGCTTTCCTAACTCTCAAAGACTTATTGAAAATAAATATTAATGGTCCAGCATGCTCCTTCCTCGGCTGTTTTAAAATCCTTGGATGCAAATTACCTGGACTTGCTGATTTTAAACTACCTAACTTACATAGCTTCTATTTTAACATCCTCCTGATAGAATAGTGGAATGTTTGTGACTGGGAATGGAAACTTATATAAATATGTTTCCTAGTAGGCCAAGATTTTTAAAATGCATTATTTGCCAGGATTAAAAAAAGAACTCGAGAAATGCCTGGAGAATAGTTCCATCCGTGGCTATTAGCCAGGATGGGGAGGGATGCAACACCATGCTCGGAGTGTCCCTAGCCTCTTTGCCAGAAGCTGGGAATGGGCAACAGGGGATGGATCAGCTGATGATTGCCTGTTCTGTTCATTCCCTCTGAAGCACCTGGCCTTGGCCACTGTCAGAAACCCCACACTTCATAAATGGACCCAGTGTTTCTACTGGCCCTGAGTGGCTGGAGGCTCCATTCGACCCCAAATCCCACAAATGGGATCGACAGTTACCCAGCACCCCATTGTGCTGTAATGGGGCAGGGGATCAGAGCGATCAGCGACGGGGAGGGTCTCTCACTGAGGCACATGTACCGCTCCCTGCAGCGCAGGCCCTAAGTGCTGTGCTGGGGCACTGGGCTCAGCACTGACAGCGAGGGAAGAGCGCCCCCTCCAGTCCCTGCAGAACTCTGCACACCGCTGCACTGCGTCATTCAGGTTAGTAGTGACTGCCAGGGGTGAGCAACCCCTATGGATGAGAGTTACCTGAGCACACAGCACCGGCATCTTCTCCATGGTGACAGTTGTTGTCTCCCCAAGGCCGAGACCTGCAATCAGAGAGGGCAGCTTCTGTCCCTGTGCAGTAAACGTCATCCAGCCAGATACGGTCAGAGCCTCGCCCAAACTGAGCTCTTCCAGGGGCTGATAACGCCGTCCCACAGCCCAGCTGCCTGCACACGACTCTGGCCTCAGTTAAATCCCAGGTGTCATCACACACGGTTCCCCACTGCTGGTTGTGAAGCACCTCGACTCTCCCAGAGCAGTTACTTGGACCATTCACCAGTCGGAGCGGAGTCTGCTCAGGAATGGCAGAGTCTGCAAATGTCCCAAGGAATAAACATTCAGGGAGGTTCCTGTGCATCTGATCCCTAAGGATTTCCCTACACCCCCCATGAATTTCCCAACACGTGCCCCCGCTTCTCCCCCAGTTTTGTGAACTAGTTACATGCAGTGTTGCCAATTTCGTAATTGTTTGGAAATTTGAATTGAAACTGAAACATTAATACACACTTTAAAAGCATATACAGTGTATGATACACATATTTTATCTGAAAAAAGTAAAACAGATTTCATAGAATCATAGAATATCAGGGTTGGAAGGGACCCCTGAAGGTCATCTAGTCCAACCCCCTGCTCGAAGCAGGACCAATTCCCAGTTAAATCATCCCAGCCAGGGCTTTGTCAAGCCTGACCTTAAAAACCTCTAAGGAAGGAGATTCTACCACCTCCCTA
Source organism: Lepidochelys kempii (assembly GCF_965140285.1). Lineage (NCBI taxonomy): Eukaryota > Metazoa > Chordata > Testudines > Cheloniidae > Lepidochelys > Lepidochelys kempii. The sequence continues at coordinate 10,509,609 of NC_136402.1, forward strand.
GGTAACGCATTCCAGTGTTTCACCACCCTCTTAGTGAAAACGTTTTTCCTAATATCCAACCTAAATCTCCCCCACTGCAACTTGAGACCATTACTCCTCGTTCTGTCATCTGCTACCATTGAGAACAGTCTAGAGCCATCCTCTTTGGAACCCCCTTTCAGGTAGTTGAAAGCAGCTATCAAATCCCCCCTCATTCTTCTCTTCTGCAGACTAAACAATCCCAGCTCCCTCAGCCTCTCCTCATAAGTCATGTGTTCTAGACCCCTAATCATTTTTGTTGCCCTTCGCTGGACTCTCTCCAATTTATCCACATCCTTCTTGTAGTGTGGGGCCCAAAACTGGACACAGTACTCCAGATGAGGCCTCGCCAATGTCGAATAGAGGGGAACGATCACGTCCCTCGATCTGCTCGCTATGCCCCTACTTATACATCCCAAAATGCCATTGGCCTTCTTGGCAACAAGGGCACACTGCTGACTCATATCCAGCTTCTCGTCCACTGTCACCCCTAGGTCCTTTTCCGCAGAACTGCTGCCTAGCCATTCGGTCCCTAGTCTGTAGCGGTGCATTGGATTCTTCCATCCTAAGTGCAGGACCCTGCACTTATCCTTATTGAACCTCATCAGATTTCTTTTGGCCCAATCCTCCAATTTGTCTAGGTCCTTCTGTATCCTATCCCTCCCTTCCAGCGTATCTACCACTCCTCCCAGTTTAGTATCATCCGCAAATTTGCTGAGAGTGCAATCCACACCATCCTCCAGATCATTTATGAAGATATTGAACAAAACCGGCCCCAGGACCGACCCTTGGGGCACTCCACTTGATACCGGCTGCCAACTAGACATGGAGCCATTGAGCACTACCCATTTCTACCTACCTTATAGTGCATTCATCCAGCCCATACTTCCTTAACTTGCTGACAAGAATACTGTGGGAGACCGTGTCAAAAGCTTTGCTAAAGTCAAGAAACAATACATCCACTGCTTTCCCTTCATCCACAGAACCAGTAATCTCATCATAAAAGGCGATTAGATTAGTCAGGCATGACCTTCCCTTGGTGAATCCATGCTGGCTGTTCCTGATCACTTTCCTCTCATGCAAGTGCATCAGGATTGATTCTTTGAGGACCTGTTCCATGATTTTTCCAGGGACTGAGGTGAGGCTGACTGGCCTGTAGTTCCCAGGATCCTCCTTCTTCCCTTTTTTAAAGATTGGCACTACATTAGCCTTTTTCCAGTCATCCGGGACTTCCCCGGTTCACCACGAGTTTTCAAAGATGATGGCCAATGGCTCTGCAATCACAGCCGCCAATTCCTTCAGCACTCTCGGATGCAACTCGTCCGGCGCCATGTACTTGTGCACGTCCAGCTTTTCTAAATAGTCCCTAACCACCTCTATCTCCACAGAGGGCTGGCCATCTCTTCCCCATTTTGTGATGCCCAGCGCAGCAGTCTGGGAGCTGACCTTGTTAGTGAAGACAGAGGCAAAAAAAGCATTGAGTACATTAGCTTTTTCCACATCCTCTGTCACTAGGTTGCCTCCCTCATTCAGTAAGGGGCCCACACTTTCCTTGGCTTTCTTCTTGTTGCCAACATACCTGAAGAAACCCTTCTTGTTACTCTTGACATCTCTCGCTAGCTGCAGCTCCAGGTGAAAAGTATGAACATAGACTAGCTTCCTTATACAGCTGTTGTTTTTTATGACAATGTCAGTGCATTCATTTCAGTGATGATGGCCAACCTAATAATTTCAAATTATGATTTGTAAGCAAAGTCAAAATGAGCTCTCCCTGAGAGCTAGTGATGAGCTAGGGGCTGGGGGGAAAGGCTTCAGGACCAGATTGCATTTACATTCACACCTAATCTACCTAGGTATTCAGCAAATAGAGCTGTGTTGCCCAAGTGATAGATTTTGGCTGGGATTGGGTTACAAATCACTTGAATGCGGGGGTAATGACATGTTGTTATTCATAGATATTTAGGTCAGAAGTGACCATTATGATCATCTAGTCTGACCTCCTGCACAACGCAGGCCACAGAATTTCACCCACCACTCCTACAAAAAAACCCTCACATCTATATCTGTGCTATTGAAGTCCTCAAATCGTAGTTTAAAGACTTCAAGGAGCAGAGAATCCTCCAGCAAGTGACCCGTGCCCCATGCTACAGAGGAAGGCGAAAAACCTCCAGGGCCTCTTCCAATCTGCCCTGGAGGAAAATTCCTTCCTGACCCCAAATATGGCGATCAGCTAAACCCTGAGCATATGGGCAAGATTCATCAGCCAGATACTACAGAAAATTCTTTCCTGGGTAACTCAGATCTCACCCCATCTAATAGCCCATCACAGGCCATTGGGCCTATTTACCATGAATATTTAATTACTAAAACCATGTTATCCCATCATACCATCTCCTCCATAAACTTACTGAGTTTAATCTTAAAGCCAGATAGATCTTTTGCCCCCACTGCTTCCTTTGGAAGGCTATTGCAAAACTTCACTCCTCTAACGGTTAAATACCTTTGTCTAATTTCTAGTCTAAATTTCCTAGTGGCCAGTTTATATCCATTTGTTCTTGTGTCCACTTTGGTACTGAGCTTAAATAATTCCTCTCCCTTTCTGGTATTTATCCCTCTGATATATTTATAGAGAGCAATCATATCTCCCCTCAACCTTCTTTTAGTTAGGCTAAACAAGCCAAGCTCCTTGAGTCTCCTTTCATAAGACAAGTTTTCCATTCCTCGGATCATCCTAGTAGCCCTTCTCTGTACCTGTTCCAGTTTGAATTCATCCTTCTTAAACATGGGAGACCAGAACTGCACACAGTATTCCAGGTGAGGTCTCACCAGTGCCTTGTATAACGGTACTAAACCCTCCTTATCCCTACTGGAAATACCTCTCCTGATGTATCCCAAGACCGCATTAACTTTTTTCACAGCCATATCACATTGGCGGCTCATAGTCATCCTATGATCAACCAATACTCCAAGGTCCTTTTCCTCCTCCGTTACTTCTAACTGATGCGTCCCTAGCTTATAATTAAAATTCTTGTTATTAATCTTGTTATTAATTATTCTTATTGTCTGAGTAAAGGGCAGTAGAACTGTACCTAGCCTGTGCTGATTGAGGGCATCAGGAGAGAGGGTGGGGACAGGTGTTTTGCTTGATGGTCTGCCTGAGTCACAAGTACTATTTGACCTGCCCCTCTCCACTGTTTAAAGACAGAGCTGATTAGGCTCCATAGAGAGTCTTTTGTTCTGTTAAGTGACCACTGCAGCTGAAATCACTGACAATTAGGTGTAAGTGCTTAGACCTGCTGTGGGACAGTGTTTCTGTGGAAGAGATGGCCCAGCCTGCACTAGCTGTGAGGTTCCCCCACTGAGCTGAAATCTCTGAGAGCTGGGTGAAACCTCAAGAGACCAACTCACAGAGGTCACAGAGGCTGGTGGCAGCAGAAGGTGATGGCACAGGTCCATTGGCAACAGAGCGATGGAGTGAACATGGTACAACCAACAACAGTGGCCAGAGCGAACAGTGAGCAGCTGGAGGAACAAGCAAGGTGCCTTCTTGCCCCCTACCTGGGAGGTGAACTCATGTGAAAGCACCTCTGAACTCTGAGTCTCCACTGACCAAGGACAACACTGGTAAGTGAGGTGTGATGGAGGGAAAAGTGAGGGGCACGTTACATAAACGTTTGTTGGACTATATTTTAGTGACTTTGCTCCAGAATGCTAGATTTGTGACTGGGAATGGAAACTTATATAAATATGTTTCCTCGTAGGCCAAGATTTTTAAAATGCATTATTTGCCAAGGTTGTTATCTGACATTGTTGCTATCTTGAGAGGTCATTATGTTGGGGAGTTTCTGTACTAAACATTTTTATTATTATAATTAATTTTTACATAAGGATGGCCACACTGGATCAGACTAATGGTCCATGCAACCCAATATCCTGTCTTCCGACAGTGGTCAAGGCCAGATGCTTGAGAGGGAATGAACAGAACAGGTAATCATCAAATGATCCACCCCCTGTTGCCCATTCCCAGCTTTTGGCAAACAAGCTAGGGACACTCAGAGTATGGTGTTGCATCCCTCCCCATCCTAGCTAATAGCCACTGATGGGCCTATTCTCCAAGAATTTTTCTAGTTCTTTTTTTAATCCTGGTTTTGGTCTTCACGGCATCCCCTGGCAAAGAGCTCTATGGGTTGACTATATGTTGTGTGAAGAAGTACTTCCTTTTGTTTTTTTAAAACCTATTGCCTATCAATTTTATTGGGTGACTGCTAGTTCTTGTGTTATGTGAAGGATTAAATAACATTTCCTTATTCACTTTCTTCATACCAGTCAAGATTTTATAGACCTCTATCATATCCCTCCCTAGTCATCTCTTTTCTAAGCTGAAAATTCCCAGTCATTTTAATCTCTCCTCCTGTTTCATACCCCTAATCATTTTAGTTGCCCATCTCTGTACCTTTTCCAATTCCAATATATCTTTTTTCGGATGGAGTGACCACTTCTGCACAGTATTCAAGGTGTGCACGTACCATGGATTTATATAGAGGCAATATGATATTTTCTGTCTTATTATCTATCCCTTTCTTAATGAGTCCCAAAAAGAAAAGGAGTAGTTGTGGCACTTTAGAGACTAACCAATTTATTTGAGCATAAGCTTTCGTGAGCTACAGCTTACTTCATCGGATGCATACTGTGCAAAGTAGCTCACGAAAGCTTATGCTCAAATAAATTGGTTAGTCTCTAAGGTGCCACAAGTCCTCCTTTTCTTTTTGCGAATACAGACTAACACGGCTGTTACTCTGAAACCTGTCATTAATGATTCCCAACATTCTGTTTGCTTTTTTGACTGCCGCTGCACATTGAGTGGATATTTTCAGAGAACCATCCACAATGACTCCAACATCTCTTTCTTGAGTGTTAACAACTAATTTAGACCCCATCATTTTGTACGTATAGTTGCGATTATGTTTTCCAATCTGCATTACTTTGCATTTATCAACACTGAATTTCATCTGCCATTTTGTTGCCCAGTCACCCAGTTTTGTGAGATCCCTTTAACTCTTCACAGTCTGCTTTGGACTTAACTATCTTGAATAGTTTTGTATCATCTGCAAATTTTGCCACCTCACTGTTTACCCATTTTTCCAGATCATTTATGAATATGTTGAACAGTAATGGTCCCCATACCAATGACCCCACAGGGATACCACTATATTTATCTCTCTCCATTCTGAAAACTGATAACTTATTCAGACCCTTTGTTTACCATCTTTTAACCAGTTACTGATCCATGAGAGGACTTCCCTCTTATCCCATGATCACTTACTTTTCAAAAGTAATTTAAATTAAATACATTTTTTAAAAAATTTATATTTTGTTTTAGAAATCTAGAACTGTTATGTGTTTTGGTGTAATCTGCATTATCCTTACGTTAAATTTGCATTACCCTAACAAAACATTTAAGTTATGAATATCTCTTTTATATGTTGCAGGTCAAAGTGAAAATGAAAAGACAAAAAAAACCAACAATTTTTCCACTCAAAGGCCTCAAAAACTAACCAAGGTGAAGAACACATCAAGAACCAAGAATATATCAACGTGTCATCTGAAGGTTCAAGTGATGCATCTATATCCAGCCAGCCCGAAGCACAAATACAGCTACCTACTGAAGAAACAGTGCCTCCGAAACCTAAAGGCAGTTCCTGATGTTTGTCAGTCAAAGTGTTTCCATTTAAGTTACAAAAGATGGCTACTGGTGCACCTCTTGCAAAAAAGCTTACGAAGAAGGAAAGCTTTCCAATGCTATAATTGGTAAAAGTGGAGGACTTTGGTTTGTCAGATGGATCAGCAAAGCCAATGCTGACAAACTATGTGAAAAGGCTGCAAAACACCATGCCTCTGGAGTGCATCAACATGCAGAAAGCCTTATAAGCCCCCTTTCAAAGCCAATTTTAGAAGTACTTAATGAGGCTGTTAAGAATGCTGGAGACACAACACAGTTCATGTGAACAAACATGGCTGTGGAATCCTACTTTCTATTTAAGCAAGAGATACCACACGCTACAAACTGGAGGCCAATGTTAAGTGCATGGTCACTTGTTCATCCTGAAGTTGAACACTGGTTCCGAACAAGACCAGCAAATGCTCACTGTCTTTCTGCAAGAAACTCAACTGACTGGCTAAAAGCATGCGGTGCAACAGTGAAAGACTCAACATTTGAAAAAGTGAAGAACGCTCTCACCACATTCAAAATATTTGCATACATGGCTGATGAATGCACCGATGCAAATGGGCATCAAGTTTTAAGTCACTGTATACATTATCTTGATGTCAGTGGTAGGCCGGTAGAGGCATTTCTAGATGTTCAAGTTTTATAGAAGACACATCGGCTGCATCTGTGACAACCCATATCTTTTAGAAGAGTTAAATGCTTGTCAATTGGACCCCAAAGAGATGGCTGCTTGTGCATTTGATGGAGCTGCAAACTTCCCTGGAAGACATGGTGGAGTACAAGCTTTGCTCAGAGAAAAGTGCAACCCTAATCTCTCCTACACACACTGCAGAGGCCATCTACTCCACCTAGCACTAATACGAGCTACAGACTCTTCAAAAGGCATTTAAAAAGTTATAAATTTAATGTCTTCATTCTATTCTTTTTTCAACAAGAGTCCAAAAAGACTGAATATCTTGGAAAATATAGAAGTTACACTGGGACTGAAGTTCAAATTAGTCCAACCTGGGAAAACCCGCTGGCTTTTTCATGAGCGATCCTTGGCTATTGTCTTAAAATTACTCCAGCCATTGTTACTGGCTTTGGAAAGTATCTACCAAGATGGGATGGATCAAAGTAGTGAGGCTTGTGGATTACTTTTGCTACTACGTTCAGAGAAGACTATTGCCATTCTCATAGGCACTGACTTCTGCTGGCGCTGGTGAGTGCTTGTCCCCGCCCCAACTCCAACCCCTCCCTGCCCCTATTCCAACCTCTTCCCCAAATCCCCGCCCCAGCCCCACCTCATCCCGAGTGTGCCGTGTTCCCACTCCTCCCCCTCCCTCCCGGAGCTTGTTAGACCACGAAACAGCTGTTTTGCGGCGGCAAGTGCTGGGAGGTAGGCGGAGAAGCGGTGACACGGCGCACTCAGGGGAGCAGGTAGAGGCGGAGGTGAGGTGAGAGGGGGTGGGGAGGCGGGGAGGGGAACTTGAGTGATCAGCGACGGGGAGGGTCTCTCACAGAGGCGCACGTACTGCTCCCTGCAGCGCAGGCCCTAAGTGCTGTGCTGGGGCACAGGGCTCAGCACTGACTGAGGGGAGAGCGCCCCCTACTGAGCCCCCATCCCGCTCCCTGCAGTACAGGCACATAGACTTGTGCGGGGGAAATGGGGTCAGCACTGACACCATGGGAAAAGCGACACTTACTGTGACCCCGAACCGGGTCCCTGCAGTACAGGCCCTTAGCACCATGCTGGGGCACTGGGGTCAGTGCTGACTCAGACAGGAGAGCTGGGTCTGTGCTGAAAGCTTCCCAGCCCGATCCCTGCAGCACAGACAGTGACGTGATGGATGAGGGTTACCTGAGCACTTGACACCAGCATCTTCTCCATGGTGACAGTTATTGTCTCCCCAAGGCCGAGCCCTGCAATCGGAGAGGGCAGCTTCTGTCCCTGTGCAGTTGACGTCATCCAGTCAGATACGGTCAGCTCCTTGCCCAAAATGAGCCCCGGCGGGGGCTGATAACGCCGTCCCACAGCCCAGCTGCCTGCACACAACTGTGGCATCCTGTAAGTTCCAGCTGTCATCAAACACGGTTCCCCACTTCTTGTTTATAAAACACCTTGACTCTCCCAATGCAGTGACTCGAACCATTCACCAATCGGACCTGAGCCACTTCTGAGATGCCATAGCTCCCTGAAAACGTCGCCCAGAGTCCATCCCCCTGAGAACTGCCTGGAGCGCAGTGAAAGCTGAAGCAAATACCTGCCCCTGCGGTTCCTCCTGACTTGCCACGACTGACTTGGCAACATCATTTTGTGGCAGCCATTGCTGCAGTGGGGTCTAGTGCTGCCGGCACAGGACCAGTCTCAGATGAGTGATGGCAGAGCTGGGCTGACAGCTGTGTCCTCACAGAGGGGCGGCAACTCTGGGATACAGAGACTGGCTTGCTGATGAATATCAGAAACCCTAACTTGTATCTGCCTATTTCCAACATGCGACACAGATCCTGGACTAGAATTAACAGTTCCCTGACTGGACTGGTCAGAGGAATAGCTACAATGCAGAGATTTGACATAGCCCGATCTTCTCAGTGTGCCTATCGGGCAGCAATACAGACAGTCACATATGGTGGAGGAGAGCCCAGTTAAAAGACTGGACCTTGAGGATGCACAGTCAGATGGCTGAACAAGCTAGTGGTAAGCAAGGTTGGAATGAGCTCTCCCTTGACAGCTAGTCATGAGCAGGGGAGGGGGAAAGTCTTCAGGACCAGACAGTATTTCCATTAACACACCCACCCTGCCTAGGTATCCAGCAAATAGCTGTGTTGGCTGATGCTTGGTTAAAAATCACTGTAGTAATTGAATGCAGGGGTAGTGAAATGTTGTTGTCCTGATTCTCTGAGTAAAGGGCAGCAGAAATGTGCTCAGCTTGCCCACAGCTGAACCCACTAACCAAAGGGCTCAGACACTAAACCCCTATCAAGAGTGAGAGGGGGTGGAGATGATGTGTGGGCTGTGTGTAAGAGGTCTAGGCATGGTTTAATCTGCCCCTCCCCACTCTTCAAAGATAGAGCTAATTAAGGCTCCATTAGGAGTCTTTTTGGTTTAAGCGATTGCTAGAGCTGAAATCACCTGCTGTGAGACAGTGTTTCTGCCCAGCCTGCTTCAGCACTGAGGTTTCCTCAATAAGAGCTGATAGTTACTGAGAGCTGGGTGGAGACTCAGGAGAGCAACCTGCAGAGGTCACAATAGAGAGGCAGGGGGCAGCAGAATCATGGAATCACAGAAGATTAGGGTTGGAAGAGACCTCAGGAGGTCATCTAGTCCAACCCCCTGCTCAAAGCAGGACCAGTACCGACTAAGCCCTGGTCTACACTAGGAGTTTAGGTCGAATTTAGCAGCGTTAAATCGAAGTAAACCTGCACCCATCCACACGATGAAGCCCTTTTTTTTTTACTTAAAGGGCTCTTAAAATCGATTTCCTTACTCCATGCCTGACAAGTGGATTAGCGCTTAAATCGGCCTTGCCGGGTCAAATTTGGGGTACTGTGGACACAATTAGATGGTATTGGCCTCCGGGAGCTATCCCAGAGTGCTCCATTGTGACTGCTCTGGACAGCACTCTCAACTCAGATGCACTGGCCAGGTAGACGGGAAAAGCCCACTAACTTTTTAATTTCAATTTCCTGTTTGGCCAGCGTGGCAAGCTGCAAGTGACTGTGCAGAGCTCATCAGCAGAGGTGAGCATGATGGAGTCCCAGAATCGCAAAAGAGCTCCAGCATGGACTGAACGGGAGGTACGGGATCTGATCGCTGTATGGGGAGAGGAATCCGTGCTATCAGAACTCCGTTCCAGTTTTCGAAATGCCAAAACATTTGTCAAAATCTCTCAGGGCATGAAGGACAGAGGCCATAACAGGGACCCGAACCAGTGCCCCGTGAAACTTAAGGAGCTGAGGCAAGCCTACCAGAAAACCAGAGGCGAACGGCCGCTCCGGGTCAGAGCCCCAAACATGCCGCTTCTATAATGAGCTGCATGCCATTTTAGGGGGTTCAGCCACCACTACCCCAGCTGTGTTGTTTGACTCCTTCAATGGAGATGGAGGCAACACGGAAGCAGGTTTTGGGGATGAGGAAGATAGCTCACAGCAAGCAAGCGGAGAAACCGGTTTTCCCGACAGCCAGGAACTGTTTCTCACCCTGGAGCTTTTATGGACCTGGACCTGGAGAAGGGACCTTCGGTGAGTGTACCTTTTAAAATACTATACATGGTTTAAAAGCAAGCATGTGTAATGATTAATTTGCCCTGGCATTCGCAGCTCTCCTGCATGTACTCCCAAAGCCTTTGCAAAAGGTTTCTGGGGAGGGCAGCCTTACTGCGTCCTCCATAGTAGGACACTTTACCACTCCAGGCCAGTAGAACGTACTCGGGAATCTTTGTACAACAAAGCATTGCAGTGTATGTTTGCTGGCGTTCAAACATCATCCGTTCTTTATCTCTCTGTGTTATCCTCAGGAGAGTGATATCATTCATGGTCACCTGGTTGAAATAGGGTGCTTTTCTTCAGGGGACACTCAGAGGTGCCCGTTCCTGCTGGGCTGTTTGCCTGTGGCTGAACAGAAATGTTCCCCGCTGTTAGCCACAGGGAGAGGGGAGGGGTTAGCCATGCAGTGGGAGGAGGCAAATTGCGACCTTGGAACAAAAGCACATGTGCTATGTATGTAATGTTAACAGCAAGGTTTACCGTGAAAGAGTGTACCCATTGTTCTATAAAATGTGTCTCTTTAAATACCACTGTCCCTTTTTTTTTCTCCACCAGGTGCATGTGTTTCAATAATCACAGGATCTTCTCCTTCCCAGAGACTAGTGAAGATTAGAAAGAGAAAAAAACGCACTCGCAATGAAATGTTCTCCGAGCTCATGCTGTCCTCCCACACTGACAGAGCACAGATGAATGCGTGGAGGCAGACCATGTCAGAGTGCAGGAAAGCACAAAATGACCGTGAGGAGAGGTGGCGGGCTGAAGAGAGTAAGTGGCGGGCTGAAGACAGGGCTGAAGCTCAAATGTGGCGGCAGCGTGATGAGAGGAGGCAGGATTCAATGCTGAGGCTGCTGCAGGACCAAACCAGTATGCTCCAGTGTATGGTTGAGCTGCAGCAAAGGCAGTTGGAGCACAGACTGCCACTACAGCCCCTGTGTAACCAACCGCCCTCCTCCCCAAGTTCCAAAGCCTCCTCACCCAGACGCCCAAGAACGTGGTGGGGGGGCCTCCGGCCACCCAGCCACTCCACCCCAGAGGACTGCCCAAGCATCAGAAGGCTGGCATTCAATAAGTTTTAAACTTTTAAAGTGCTGTGTGGCCTTGTCCTTCCCTCCTCCACCATCCCTCCTGGTGCTTCTCTCCTCCACCACCCCTCCTGGGCTACCTTGGTAGTTATCCCCCTATTTGTGTGATTTAATAAAGAATGCATGAATGTGAAGCAACAATGACTTTATTGCCTCTACAAGTGGTGATCGAAGGGTGGTGGGGGTAGGTGGTTAGCTTACAGGGAAGTAGAGTGAACCAAGGGGTGGGGGGTTTCATCAAGGAGAAACAAACAGAACTTTCACACCGTAGCCTGGCCAGTCATGAAACTGGTTTTCAAAGCTTCTCTGATGTGCACTGCGCCCTCCTGTGCTCTTCTAACCGCCCTGGTGTCTGGCTGTGCAAAACCAGCAGCCAGGCAATTTGCCTCAACCTCCGACCCCGCCATAAACGTCTTTCCCCTTACTCTCACAGATATTGTGGAGTGCACAAGAAGCAGTAATAATAGTGGGAATATTGGTTTCGCTGAGGTCTAACCGAGTCAGTAAACTGCGCCAGTGCGCCTTTAAACGTCCAAATGCACATTCTACCACCATTCTGCACTTGCTCAGCCTGTAGTTAAACAGATCCTGACTACTAATGGGGGCGGGCATTAGGGTGTCCGTTTGTTTGTGTCAGGGAAGCCTGGCTGTTTAAAAATAGCCAGAGCTTCGCAAAGCAGCTGAGCGGCGGCGAACCAGCTGAGCAGCGGGGGACAGCAGAGCAGCTCACAGCAGGAGTTTGCCTGGGACTGGTAAGTATCCGAGTGTGTGTGTGTTTGCTTGCTGAGGAAGTATCCGAGCGTGTGTTTGCTGGGAGGGCAGTGTGAGAGCCTGAGTGAGTGTCTGATTGGCTGCTAGCCTGCAGGGGGTGGGCATTAGGGTGTCCGTTTGTTTGTGTCAGGGAAGCCTGGCTGTTTAAAAATAGCCAGAGCTTCAGGAACCAGCTGAGCAGCGGCGAACCAGCTGAGCAGCGGGGGACAGCAGAGCAGCTCACAGCAGGAGTTTGCCTGGGAGTTCGCCTGGAGTGAGCCCAGTGAGGCTTACGTCTTGCAAACTGCTCTGAGGAAGCTCATAGTAGGAAGGTGATATGGAAGTGGGGGGGGGTTCAGCTGTTGTGACCTGCACTGGATGTGCCATGTTTGTCTTTCTTCCACAGGACAGAAGCGACTTTGTCTGTACAAAGTGCAAGCTGGTCTCCATATTGGAAGAGAAGATTGAAGGTCTGGAGCAACAGATAACAACCCTGCGTTGCATACGAGAAACTGAGGATTTTCTGGACAAAACTCAGGATATCCTTCTAGGGGCACAAAGCTCTAAAGATATAGAGCAGGTTGCACAGAGGAGCCAAGAGGCCAGTGAAGAAGCTTGGCAACATGTGACCTCCAGAAGAGGTAAGCGGAATGTCCGGGTTCCAGTAACACAGACACAGGTAACTAACCGCTTTCATGTTCTCTCCACAGGTACCGTTGCGGAGAGTGGACCAGATGATATGTCTGAGGCGAGAAAGCAGAAGGAGACTCCGCTGGTTGGAAGGCATGAGATGCGATGTCCTGAGGTTGGGGGTTCCACGATCACCACTCCCAAGAGAAGGAGGCGGGTGGTGGTGGTCGGGGACTCTCTCCTCCGGGGGTCTGAGTCATCTATCTGCCGCCCTGACCGGGAAAACCGAGAAGTCTGCTGCTTGCCAGGGGCTAGGATTCGCGATGTGACGGAGAGACTGCCGAGACTCATCAAGCCCTCGGATCGCTACCCCTTCCTGCTTCTCCACAAGGGCACCAATGATACTGCCAAGAATGACCTTGAGCGGATCACTGCGGACTACATGGCTCTGGGAAGAAGGATAAAGGAGTTGGAGGCGCAAGTGGTGTTCTCGTCCATCCTTCCCGTGGAAGGAAAAGGCCTGGGTAGGGACCGTCGAATCGTCGAAGTCAACGAATGGCTACGCACGTGGTGTCGGAGAGAAGGCTTTGAATTCTTTGACCATGGGATGGTCCTCAATGAAGGAGGAGTGCTGGGCAGAGATGGGCTCCATCTTACGAAGAGAGGGAAGAGCATCTTTGCCAGCAGGCTGGCTAACCTAGTGAGGAGGGCTTTAAACTAGGTTCACCGGGGGAAAGAGACCAAAGCCCTGAGGTAAGTGGGAAAGCGGGATACAGGGAGGAAGCACAGGCAGGAATCTCTGTGAGGGGAGGGCTCCTGCCTCATACTGGGAATGAGGGGCGATCAACAGGTTATCTCAAGTGCTTATATACGAATGCACAAAGCCTTGGAAACAAGCAGGGAGAACTGGAGGTCCTGGTGATGTCAAGGAACTATGACGTGATTGGAATAACAGAGACTTGGTGGGATAACTCACATGACTGGAGTACTGTCATGGATGGTTATAAACTGTTCAGGAAGGACAGGCAGGGCAGAAAAGGTGGGGGAGTAGCACTGTATGTAAGGGAACAGTATGACTGCTCAGAGCTCCGGTACGAAACTGTAGAAAAACCTGAGTGTCTCTGGATTAAGTTTAGAAGTGTGTGCAACAAGAGTGATGTAGTGGTGGGAGTCTGCTATAGACCACCGGACCAGGGGGATGAGGTAGATGAGGCTTTCTTCCGGCAGCTCACGGAAGCTACTAGATTGCATGCCCTGATTCTCATGGATGACTTTAATTTTCCTGATATCTGCTGGGAGAGCAATACAGCAGTGCATAGACAATCCAGGAAGTTTTTGGAAAGTGTAGGGGACAATTTCCTGGCGCAAGTGCTAGAGGAGCCAACTAGGGGGGGCGCTTTTCTTGACCTGCTGCTCACAAACTGGGTAGAATTAGTGGGGGAAGCAAAAGTGGATGGGAATCTGGGAGGCAGTGACCATGAGTTGGTTGAGTTCAGGATCCTGATGCAGGGAAGAAAGGTAAGCAGCAGGATACGGACCCTGGACTTCAGGAAAGCAGACTTCGACTCCCTCAGGGAATGGATGGCCAGGATCCCCTGGGGGACTAACATGAAGGGGAAAGGAGTCCAGGAGAGCTGGCTGTATTTCAAGGAATCCCTGTTGAGGTTACAGGGACAAACCATCCCGATGAGTCGAAAGAATAGTAAATATGGCAGGCAACCAGCTTGGCTTAATGGTGAAATCCTAGTGGATCTTAAACATAAAAAAGAAGCTCACAAGAAGTGGAAGGTTGGACATATGACTAGGGAAGAGTATAAAAATATTGCTCGGGCATGTAGGAATGATATCAGGAGGGCCAAATCGCACCTGGAGCTGCAGCTAGCAAGAGATGTCAAGAGTAACAAGAAGGGTTTCTTTAGGTATGTTGGCAACAAGAAGAAAGCCAAGGAAAGTGTGGGCCCCTTACTGAATGAGGGAGGCAACCTAGTGACAGAGGATGTGGAAAAAGCTAATGTACTCAATGCTTTTTTTGCCTCTGTCTTCACTAACAAGGTCAGCTCACAGACTGCTGCGCTGGGCATCACAAAATGGGGAAGAGATAGAGGTGGTTAGGGACTATTTAGAAAAGCTGGACGTGCACAAGTCCATGGGGCCGGACGAGTTGCATCCGAGAGTGCTGAAGGAATTGGCGGCTGTGATTGCAGAGCCATTGGCCATTATCTTTGAAAACTCGTGGTGAACCGGGGAAGTCCCGGATGACTGGAAAAAGGCTAATGTAGTGCCAATCTTTAAAAAAGGGAAGAAGGAGGATCCTGGGAACTACAGGCCAGTCAGCCTCACCTCAGTCCCTGGAAAAATCATGGAGCAGGTGCTCAAAGAATCAATCCTGAAGCACTTGCATAAGAGGAAAGTGATCAGGAACAGCCAGCATGGATTCACCAAGGGAAGGTCATGCCTGACTAATCTAATCGCCTTTTATGATGAGATTACTGGTTCTGTGGATGAAGGGAAAGCAGTGGATGTATTGTTTCTTGACTTTAGCAAAGCTTTTGACACGGTCTCCCACAGTATTCTTGTCAGCAAGTTAAGGAAGTATGGGCTGGATGAATGCACTATAAGGTGGGTAGAAAGCTGGCTAGATTGTCAGCCTCAACGGGTAGTGATCAATGGCTCCATGTCTAGTTGGCAGCCGGTGTCAAGTGGAGTACCCAAGGGTCGGTCCTGGGGCCAGTTTTGTTCAATATCTTCGTAAATGATCTGGAGGATGGTGTAGATTGCACTCTCAGCAAATTTGCGGATGATACTAAACTGGGAGGAGTGGTAGATACACTGGAGGGGAGGGATAGGATACAGAAGGACCTAGACAAATTGGAGGATTGGGCCAAAAGAAATCTGATGAGGTTCAATAAGGATAAGTGTAGGGTCCTGCACTTAGGACGGAAGAATCCAATGCACCGCTACAGACTAGGGGCTGAATGGTTAGGCAGCAGTTCTGCGGAAAAGGACCTAGGGGTGACAGTGGATGAGAAGCTGGATATGAGTCAGCAGTGTGCCCTTGTTGCCAAGAAGGCCAATGGCATTTTGGGATGTATAAGTAGGGGCATAGCGAGCAGATCGAGGGACGTGATCGTTCCCCTCTATTCGACATTGGTGTGGCCTCATCTGGAGTACTGTGTCCAGTTTTGGGCCCCACACTACAAGAAGGATGTGGATAAATTGGAGAGAGTCCAGCGAAGGGCAACAAAAATGATTAGGGGTCTGGAACACATGACTTATGAGGAGAGGCTGAGGGAGCTGGGATTGTTTAGCCTGCAGAAGAGAAGAATGAGGGGGGATTTGATAGCTGCTTTCAACTACCTGAAAGGGGGTTCCAAAGAGGATGGCTCTAGACTGTTCTCAATGGTAGCAGATGACAGAACGAGGAGTAATGGTCTCAAGTTGCAGTGGGGGAGGTTTAGATTGGATATTAGGAAAAACTTTTTCACTATGAGGGTGGTGAAACACTGGAATGCATTACCTAGGGAGGTGGTAGAATCTCCTTCCTTAGAGGTTTTTAAGGTCAGGCTTGACAAAGCCCTGGCTGGGATGATTTAACTGGGAATTGGTCCTGCTTCGAGCAGGGGGTTGGACTAGATGACCTTCTGGGGTCCCTTCCAACCCTGATATTCTATGATTCTATGATACTGTCCAGGCTGCCTGAGTATGGCTTCATGAGCCATGGCATTAAGGGGTAGGCTGGGTCCCCAAGGATACATATAGGCATTTCAACATCCCCAATGGTTATTTTCTGGTCTGGGAAGAAAGTCCCTTCCTGCAGCTTTTGAAACAGACAAGAGTTCCTGAAGATGCGAGCGTCATGTACCTTTCCTAGCCATCCCACGCTGATGTTGGTGAAACATCCCTTGTGATCCACCAGTGCTTGCAGCACTATTGACAAGTACTCATTGCAGTTTATGTACTTGCCGGTTTGGTGCTCTGGTGCCAAGATAGGGATATGGGTTCCGTCTATGGCCCCACCACAGTTAGGGAATCCCATTGCAGCAAAGCCATCCACTATGACCTGCACATTTCCCAGGGTCACTACCCTTGATATCAGCAGATTTTTGATTGCGTTGGCTACTTGCATCACAGCAGCCACCACAGTAGATTTGCCCACTCCAAATTGATTCCTGACTGACCGGTAGCTGTCTGGCGTTGCAAGCTTCCACAGGGCTATTGCCACTTGCTTCTCTAACTGTGAGGGCTGCTCTCATCTTGGTATTCTTGCGCCTCAGGGCAGGGGAAAGCAAGTCACAGAGTTCCATGAAAGTGCCCTTACGCATGCGAAAGTTTTGCAGCCACTGGGAATCGTCCCAGACCTGCAACACTGTGCAGTCCCACCAGTTTCTGCTTGCTTCCCGAGCCAAGAATCGGCGTTCCACCGCATGAACCTGCCCCATTAGCACCATGATGCCCACATTGGCAGGGCCCGTGCTTTGAGAGAAGTCTGTGTCCATATCCTCATCACTCTCATCACCGCGCTGACATCGTCTACTCTCCCAGTTTTGCTTTGCCAAGTTCTGGTGCTGCATATACTGCTGGATAATGCATGTGGTGTTTAATGTGCTCTTAATTGCCAAAGTGATCTGAGCGGACTCCATGCTTGCCATGGTATGGTGTCTACGCAGAAAAAAGACACGGAACAATTGTCTGCCGTTGCTCTGACGGAGGGAGGGGCGACTGACGACATGGCTTACAGGGTTGTCTTACAGGGAATTAAAATCAACAAAGGGGGTGGCTTTGCGAGAAACAGAATGGTCCCCTCAAGGATAGAACTCAAAACCTCAAGGAAAGAACTCAAAACTGGGTTTAGCAGGCCCTTGATTTCACGGAGGAAGGGAGGAGAAAATGAATACAAAACAAATCTGGTCTATTTCTTGTTTTGATCCACTTCATCTATCTTTATACATTTTGCTGGCAGCAGACTGTGCAGTACGACCACTAGCCATCGTCATCTCCTGGGTGCTTGGCAGAAGACGGTGCAGTCTGACTGCTCGCCATCATCTTCTGCTGGCTGCAGATTAAAAGAAACTTAAAAGGGAAATGACTTGGCTGAATCACACCCATGTTTGTCCAGGCGCCCCTTACCTCATTGAGGTCGGTTAAAAGAGCACCCTGGACTACGTCAACAATGGCTACCAGTCATACTGCAGTGTCTGCTGCCAAAAGCAATAAACTGTTGCTGTATAGCAATGCAGTACCACGTTTGCCAACACCCAGGAGACATACAGTGACGGTTAGCTGAGCGGGCTCCGTGCTTGCCATGGTATGGCATCTGCACAGGTAACTCAAGAAAAAAGGCACAAAATGATTGTCTGCCCTTGCTTTCACAGAGGCAGGGAGAGAAGGGGGGCCTGACAATATGTACCCAGAACCACCCGCGACAATGTTTTAGCCCCATCAGGCACTGGGATTTCTACCCAGAATTCAAATGGGCGGCGGAGATTGCAGGATAGCTACCCATAGTGCAACGCTCTGGAAGTTGATGGTTGCCTTGGTAGTGTGGATGCACTCCGCCGACTACATGCACTTAGAGCATTTGTGTGGGGACACACACAATCAACTATATAAAAACATTTTCTACAAAACTGACTTCTATAAATTTGACCTAATTCCGTAGTGTAGACATACCCATATAAAGGTACAAAAGCCTCCCACCTGCTGCCCCCGGCCCCACCCCCATTTCACCCCTTCCATGAGGCCCCGCCCCTGCCCTGCCTCTTCCTACCCCTTCCCCACCCCCATTCCAACCCCTTCCCCAAAGTCCCAACCCCAACTCCTTCCCATCCCTGCCCCTACTCCAACCCCTTCCCCAAATCCCCGCCCCTGCCCTGCCGCTTCTTCGCCTCCTCCCCTGAGCACGCAGCTCCCCGCTCCTCCGTCATCCCTCTTGGAAAGCGCTAAGTGCCACCAAACAGCTGTTTGGTGGCGAGAAGCACCTGGAGGTAGGCACAGGAGCTGGGACACAGCGTGCTGGGGCAGCGGGTGAGGGGAGCTTGGCAGCCGCAGGAAATAATTCCACAGGATGCATACGGCCCACGGGCCATGTGTTTGAGACCCCTGGTCTAGGCTCTAGTCAACGTAGTTTGATTTTATTTCCCATGGAACAATTTCTTTCCAACCCTTCTCCTTGCTACCCCTCGAATCTCTACTCTCTGTGAAATCACTTGTCCTTGGTGTCACTCTGAAGGGATCTAGAGCTGTGTGTTGATTGGGGCAGAGATGGGAGGTGGAGCTGGTCACCTTGGGGCCCTGTTCCTTTGGGAGCAGCAGATCTGTGACTGCTGTGAGTGCCCTGTGGGACAGAGACTAGGTGCTGCAGGGGGATGCTCGGAGGACCGAGGGGTGAAGTGTGCTTATTACCAACCTGGAAGGAGGTCACTCCCCCACAAAAGGCCTAGAGGGCACAGCTTGTGTGGCGTGTGGCTGAGGGAGTTGGGGAGCTGCCCCTCAGTGGGCACAGACAAGGCTTCCTCATGCTAGGGGCCCATGGAACTGCACTGGGGCATTAGGGCCAGCACAACTACAAATGGAGAGCACCCCCTACTGACATCCCCCTACCAACAGCACAGGCCCCCTAGCACTGCACTAGGGCACTGGGGCCAGCGCTGACTTCCAGAAGAGATCGTGAGCGTCCCCTACTGAGCCCCCACACCGCTCCCTGAAGCACAGGCCCATAGAAACGCACGGGGAATTAGGGTCAGCACAGACTGAGAGAACACTCCGTACTGGAACTGCCATATTGCTCCCTAAAGAACAGGCCCCAAAGCATCATGCTGGGGTCAGCTTTGGCTGTGAGAGGACAATGCCCTGTAATGAGCTTCCCACCCTGCTCCTTACAACATGCAGGGTGGTAGATGAAGGTTACCTGAGCACACAACACCGGCATCTTCTCCGTGGTTACAGTTATTGTCTCCCCAAGGCCGAGCCCTGCATTCGGTGAGGGAAGCTTCTGTCCCTGTGCAGTGAACGTCATCCAGCCAGATACGGTCTGATCCTCGCCCAAATCGAGCCCCTCCTGGGGCTGATAACGCCATACCACAGCCCAGCTGCCTGCACACGACTCTGGCCTCAGTTAAATCCCAGCTGTCATCACACACGGTTCCCCACTGCTGGTTTTGAAGCACCTCAACTCTCCCAGAGCATCTATTGAGACCGTTCACCAGTCGGAGCTGAGCCACTTCTGAGATGCCAGAGTCTGCAAACACCCCAAGGGAATAAACAGTCAGGGAGGTTCCTGTGCATCTGATCAGTAGTGATGCTGGGGAACATAGAGCCTCCCACTGACAGGTCTGAACAGCCTCTGCAACAGCCTGTTAGGGGTTCACTCCCTGTCAATCGCAGTTAACTCATGCGATTAACTCAAAAAAATTAATTGTGATTTAAAAAACTAATCACTATTAATCGTAGTTTTAATCGCACTGTTAAACAATAGAATACCAAATGAAATGTATTAAATATTTTGCATGTTTTTCTAAGCCCTAACTTGTATCTGCCTATTTGGAACCTGGGATGCAGATCCTGGACTAGACTTAACAGGCCCCAGACTGGACTGGCCAGAGGAATTGCTGCAATGCAGAGATTTGGCTTAGCCCGTTCTTCTCAGTGTGCTTGTAGGGCACCAGTACAGATGGTCACACACGTGATGGAGGAGAGACCTGTTAGAAGACGGGACTTTGAGGATGTACAGTCAGATGGCTGAACAAGCTAGATGGAAGCAAGATCTGAATGACCTCTTCCCCTGACAGCTAGTGATGAGCAGAGGAGGGGGAAAGGATTCAGGACCAGACGGTATTTATATGAAGACACTCACTCTGCATAGTATCCAGCAGAAAGAGCTGTGTTGGTCACCCACAAACTGAACTGAACTTACTAACCAGGGGGCTCAGACACCAGACACCTATCAAGAGTGAGACGGGATGGAGATGGGTGTTCCTGCTGAGGGGTGTGGGGTGTGTAAGAGGTATAGATATGATTTAATCTGCCCCTCACCCATAGGCCCAGACTCCGTGGGTGCTCTGGGGCTGAAGTACCCATGGGGAAAAATTGGTGGGTGCTCTGCACCCACCGGCAGCTCCCCACCCCCCCACCCAGCTCCCTTCTGCCTCCGCTCCATGTCCGCCTCCTCCCCTGAGCACGCCGCGTGCCCGCTTTTCCCCCTAGCTTCCAGCACTTGCGCCACGAAACACCTGTTTCATGCAGCTGGGGGGGGGAGGGGGAACGTGGCGTGCTCGGGAAAGAGGCGGGGCCAGGGAGGGGATTTGGGGAAGAGGTCCAATAGGGGTGGGGGGGCGGAGTTGGGACAATGACTTTAGGGAAGGGGTTGGAATGGGGGCAGGGAAGGGGTGGAGTCAGGGCAGGACCGGGTGGGCACAAGCACCCACCAGCACCAGGGAAAGTTGGCGCCTATGCCCTCACCACTCTTCAAAGGTAAAGCTAATTAAGGCTCCATTAGGAATCTTTTGGGATTAAGTGATCACTAGAGCAGAAATCATCTGCTGTGACACTGTGTTTCTGCCCAGCCTGCTTCAGCACTGAGGTCTCTCCACTAAGAGCTGGGGGGAGCCTCAAGAGAGCGACCTGCAGAGGTCACAGTAGAGAGGCCGGGGGCAGCAGGAGGTGAGGGCGAGCAGAGTGATGAGTGGCTGGCAGGGCAGCTGCCACCAGAGCAAGCACCCAGACAGGAGAGCGAACCAGGCGCTCTCCTCCCCGCCCCCATGGTGGGAGCTGAACTCACACAGGTGCACCTCTGAACTCTGGGTCTTCACTAACCAAGGACAACCACTGTGAGAGGGGTCACTGGAGGGAGAAGGGAGGGACACGTTAAAGGAACGTTTGGTTGCTGGACTCAAGATCCTAAGGCAAAAGACACTGCCCAACATACTCTGGGATAACTGTTTTGCTCTTCCGGCGTTTTCTCAAGTTAATGCGAGGGGATTTCCCTCCTTTCATTAAAAAGTTTTTTTCTGCACTGACACTCTGTGCTTGCAAGAGGGAAAGCTTTGCCTCATAGAAGCACCCACGGGGTGGTGTGTAATTGCCCCTGGTTACTGGGTGGATGCTCAAGCCGGATCTGTGTTATATTGCTGAGAAGGAACTCCGAGATATTAAACCCATCCCTGGTCACTTCTGACACCACTGGGGGAAGGGTTACTTAGATATCAACTTGTGACATACACAAAAGAAGAAGACCCCCCACTGATATGCAGCCTGGGGTAGGACACGGCAGTTGAGAAAGAGGACAGGGAAATATGTCGGCTGTGCAAGACAGAAAGTAACAAAGAATTGCGTGTCCTGTGTCCAGCCTTTGGGGAAGTTACAAGTTTAGGGCCAAATTCCTGAAATGCAAATCCACCAGAACACAGTGATTAGGAACTGGACTCTTGAGAAACTGGCCCTGGATTTTTAGTTTGAGTGAGCGGCTGCAGGCTCTGTCAACACCAAATCCAAACAGTAGAAGCTGCAGTTACCCAGGTCCCCAAAGTGTCGCAGCAGGGTCTGGCCCAGGTATAACTAGATGCCAACTGGAAGAGGACACAGGGATGCCTAGAGTTATATGGGGATCCCCTGGGTGAGATATACTGTGTGCACAATAGCTCACCAAAGGTGGTATGTGAGGTCTCTACCAAGAGCCAGCAGCCTGCTGGTCTCCCTAATAGGGGCAAGATCTTTGTATGGGACACAGTTGAAGAGAGATGTAAAATGTAAAATATGAGGTTGCAGAAGTGTTGCAGTAAAGCTTGTCACCTGTGCCATGGCAATCCCTTCGGCGGAGCCAATCAGCACATAGTACAAAGCACAGCCGTGGAGACAGGCTATATTCACTGTCTGGGCCCTGTGGGGACCTGAGAATATGCAAAAACAAAGGACCCTCAGAACAAGTCTCGGAAGAGAGACCTCCTCTGAGAAGACAGTGGTCTATATCTGTAACCCCCACACCCCGTGGGTGCTGTGTTCTGTCCCATCTAGTTTCACCGAGACCACACAGAGAGATAAAATGAGTCTCCTCTACAGCTTATGCGGCAGAGACTCATGCACTAAGCTCCAGAGGTCCCAGGTTTGATCCCGCCTGCTGATGACCGGGGTCTATCAGTGTCATATACCTACGAAGAAAGAGGAGAGGGGACAAGAGCTCCCTTTCACCCAGGAGGTGGCTGACAGCATTTGTCTCAGGAACAGGAGATCACAGCCAAGCCTGGAGTAAAACCCTGGAAGAACTGTGGGGTGAGTGTTGCTCTACCAGACAGAAAAGTATCTCGTTCAATAAGTCTAGGGTCTAGTCAGCGTGGTATGATTTTATTGGCCATGGAACCATTTCTTTCCAACCCTTCTCTTTGCTACTCCTCGAATCTCTACACTCTGTGAAATCACTTGTCCTTGGTGTGCCTATGAAGGGATCTAGAGCTGTGTTTTGATCAGGGCAGAGATGGGAGTTGGAGCTGGTCAGCTGGGGGCCCTGTTCCTTTCGGAGCAGTGGATCTGTGACTGCTGTGAATGCCCAGTGGGACAGGGGCTGGGTGCCGCAGGGGGACACTTGGAGGGCTGGGGGCTGGAGTTTGCCTATCATCAACCTGGAGAGAGGCCACCCCACAAGGCCTAGAGGGCACGACTTGTATGGCCTGAGTCCAAGGGAGTCGAGGAGCTTCCCCCCAGTGGGCACAGACAAGGCTTCCTCATGCCAGGGGCCCTTGGCACCGCACTGGGGAACTGGGGCCAGCACTGCCTTCAAAGGAAGAGTGCCCCCTACTGAGTCCCCCCCACACTCCCTACAGCACAAGCCCATAGAACACACAAGGGAATTAGGCTCAGTACAGACTGTGAAAGGCGAGCGCCCCCTACTGGAACTGCCATATTACTCCCTGACGCTCAGGCACCAAAGCACGATGCTGGGGTCAGCACTGGCTGTGAGAGGACAATGCCCCATAATGAGCTTCCCACTCTGCTCCCTGCAACAGTGGTGAAAGAAGTTTACCTGAGCACACAACACCGGCATCTTCTCCATGGTTACAGTTATTGTCTCCCCAAGGCCGAGACCTGCAATCAGAGAGGGCAGCTTCTGTCCCTGTGCAGTGAACATCATCCAGCCAGACACGGTCTGATCCTCGCCCAAATCGAGCTCTTCCTGGGGCTGATAACGCCGTCCCACAGCCCAGCTGCCTGCACACAACTCCAGCATCAGTTATGTCCCAGCTGTCATCACACACGGTTCCCCACTGCTGGTTGTGAAGCACCTCGACTCTCCCAGCGCAGTGACTGGAGCTGTTCACCAGTCGGAGCTGAGCCACTTCTGAAATGCCTGAGTCTGCAAACACCCCAAAGGAATAAACATTCAGGGAGGTTCCTGTGCATCTGACCACTAGTGATGCTGGGGGACATAGCCCCTCCCACTGACTGGTCTGAATAACCTCTGCAACTGCGTTCACTCCCCACTAAGGCTATCAATTAATCACAAAAAGAAAAGTACTTGTGGCACCTTAGAGACTAACCAATTTATCTGAACATAAGCTTTTGTGAGCTACAGCTCACTTCATCGGATGCAAGTTAACTCACAGTTAACTCTGTCTCAGAGCAGCTGATCAGCCTGGGTGCGGGGTCACATGCCCCCCAACCCCACCCACAAGTTGCTGCTTGCCTTATACTGAGCATGTTAATTCGCCCCTTCCATACGTGGGCCTGTGTTTCTCCAGCAGTGAGGAGGTAAGCGAGCGTCAACACCAGAAACAGAAAAGCTAGAGGAGGTTCGAGGAAAATGTCATTCTCAGAAAGTCTGGAAGATTTCAAGAGATTCTACAAAGGTCCAGAACATTCTAGGAGGCTAGTGGAAAATGAATCCACATGTGGAATACCTGAAACATTTTATTTTAAAACAGGGCTGTCAATTAATCGCAGTTAACTCAAGCAATCAACACTAAAATGTTAATCACAATTTTAAAAATTAATCACGGTTTTAATCACACTGTTAAACAATAGAATACCACTTGAAATTTATTAAATACTTTTGGATGTTTTTCTTCGTTTTCAAACATATTGATTTCAATTACAACACAGAATACAAAGTGTAGAGTGCTTTTGAATTACAAATATTTGCACTGTAAACATGATAAACAAAAGAAATAGTATTGTTCAATTCACCTCATAAAAGTACTGTAGGGCAATCTCTTTCTCGTGTAAGTGCAAAGTACAATGTAGATTTTTTTGTTGTTGTATAACTGCACTTAACAATTAAAACTTAGAGCCTACATGTCCCACTCACTCCAACTTCTTGTTCAGCCAATTGCTAAGACAAACAAGTTTATTTACATTTACGGGAGATAATGCTGCCTGCTTCTTATTTACAGTGTCACCAGAAAGTGAGAAGAGGCATTCACATGGCACTTTTGTAGCTGGCATTGGAAGTTATTTATGTGCCAAATATGCTAACCATTCATATGCCCCTTCTTGCTTCGGCCACCATTCCAGACGACATGCATCCATGGTGATGACGATCGTTAAATAAATAATGTGTTAATTTAATTTCTGACTGAAATCCTTGGGGGAGAATTGTATATCTCCTGCTCTGTGTTTTACCTGCATTCTGCCATATATTTAATATTAAACCAGTCTTGCACAATGACAGTACATGTTGTTTGTTTTCAGAACTTTCACTGCAGATGTGACAAAATACAAAGAAGGAACCAAGGTGAGATTTCTAAAGCTAGATACAGCACTCGACCCAAGGTTTAAGAATCTGAAGTGCCTTCCAAAATCTGAGCGGGACCAAGTGTGGAGTATGCTTTCAGAAGTCTTGAAAGAGCAACACTCCAATGCGGAAACTACAGAACCTGAACAACCAAGGAAGAAATTCAACCTTCTGCTGGTGGCATCTGACTCAGATGATGAAAATGAACATGTGTTGGTCCACACTGTTTTGGATCATTATCGAGCAGAACCCATCATAAGCATGGATACACATCCTCTGGAATGATGGCTGAAGCATGGGACATATGAATCTTTAGCGCATCTGATGCATAAATACTTTGTGACCCCAGCTACTACAGCGCCATGCGAACGCCTGTTCTCACTTTCAGATAACATTGTAAACAAGAAGCAGGCAGTAATATCTCCTGCAAATGTGAACAAACTTCTCTGTCTGAGTGATTGGCTGAACAAGACGTAGGACTGAGTGGACTTGTAGAATCTAAAGTTTTACATTGTTTTATTTTTGAGTGCAGTTATTTTTTGTACATAATTCTACGTTTGTAAGTTCAACTTTCCTGATAAAGAGATTGCACTACAGTACTTGTATAACGTGAATTGAAAATACTATTTCTTTTGTTTCTTTTTCACAGTGCAAATATTTGTACTCAAAAATAAATATAAAGTGAGCACTGTACACTTTGTATTCTGTAGTGTAATTGAATTCAATATATTAGAAGATGGAGAAAACATTCCCCCAAAATTGAAATAAATGGTATTCTATTGTTGTGTAAAAGCACAATTAATTGAGCGATTAATCATGATTCATTTTTTTAGTCACTTGACAGACCTACTCCCCACCACTGCCATGCAGCCACTTCTGGGGTGGAACAGAGTAGCTGAGAGACAGGGCACAGAAACTGATGGGCTGTGTAGGAGAGGAAGTGAAGAAGAACCCTATCTCCAGTCACAGCAGTGGGGGATATTACAGGTTCAGGGTTAATTAGCTGAGCTGCAAATCACCGGGGATGGCAGGGGTAGGATACCCACATAAAGGGACCCCTGAGCGGCTGCAGGCTCCATTCGAACCCAAATCCCACAAATGGGATCTACGGTTACCCAGCACCTCATTGTGCTGGAGTGGGGCAGGGGGATCACAGTGATCAGCGATGGGGAGAGTCTTTCACAGAGGCACACGTACTGTTCCCTGCAGCACAGGCCCTAAGTGCTGTGCTGGGGCACTGGGGCCAGCACAGAGGGAAAGGGCAGAGAGCCCCCTACTGAGACCCCATCCTGCTCGCTGCAGTACAGGCCCTCAGCACCATGCTGGGGCACTGGGGTCAGCGCTGACTCAGATAGGAGAGCTGGATCTGTGCTGAAAACTTCCCAACCTGCACCACCCACAGTGACGTCATGGATGCAAGTTACCAGAGCACTCGACACCAGCATCTTCTCCGTGGGTACAGTTACTGTCTCCCCAAGACCAAGCCCTGCAATCAGATAGGGCAACTTCTGTCCCTGTGCAGGTGACATTATCCAGCCAGATATGATCAGATCCCTGCCCAAAGTGAGCCCCAGCGGGGGCTGATAGCGCCGTCCCACAGCCCAACTGCCTGCACACGATTCCAGCATCCTGTAAGTCCCAGCCGCCATCACACACGGTTCCCCACTTCTTGTTATGAAACACCTCCACTCTCCCAGCGCAGCGACTCGAACCATTCACCAGTCGGAGCTAAGCCACTTCTAAAATGCCAGAGTCTGCAAACACCCCAAGGGAATAAACACTCAGGGACGTTCCTCTACATCTGATCATTCATGTCAATGGGGAATATAGCCCCTCCTGCTGATGGGTCTGACCAGTCTCTGCACAAAGTGAGGTCCTGTCAAGGGCTCCCCACCACTGACCAGGCTTTTTCCACTCCCATTCTGGCGAGCTCTCACCTAGTTAGGCAGACTGGACTGCAGTCTGACCTACTGCTTCCACTAGAGCACTTAATGAAAAAGATCATCCCCCTTCCCCCCCCCACTGCCTTCATGTAGAAGCTGGTGTGAACCTCCTGGGGAGAAGATTTACACCCTCATTCCTGGGGCTGGTATTCGCTCCAGTGGGATACTGTGCAGTGTTGCAGGGCAGACACTGGCATAAGCATCTTGGTGATTGGGAGCTGAACACAGTCACTCGTGTCATTAGTGGTTGCCTTAGCCTGACATCAGCATCGAAGTCTAGATGATCCAGGACTGTGGACCCACTTGAGCAGTAGCCTGAGGGACTTCCTTGTACTGCATGGGCCACAGCAAGTGAAAGCAGTGAAATCAAGTGAAATCATGGAGCAAGTGAAATCATGGAGCAGGTCCTCAAAGAATCAATCCTGAAGCACTTGCATGAGAGGAAAGTGATCAGGAACAGCCAGCATGGATTCACCAAGGGAAGGTCATGCCTGACTAATCTAATCGCCTTTTATGATGAGATTACTGGTTCTGTGGATGAAGGGAAAGCAGTGGATGTATTGTTTCTTGACTTTAGCAAAGCTTTTGACACGGTCTCCCACAGTATTCTTGTCAGCAAGTTAAGGAAGTATGGGCTGGATGAATGCACTACAAGGTGGGTAGAAAGCTGGCTAGATTGTCGGCCTCAACGGGTAGTGATCAATGGCTCCATGTCTAGTTGGCAGCCGGTGTCAAGTGGAGTACCCAAGGGTCGGTCCTGGGGCCAGTTTTGTTCAATATCTTCGTAAATGATCTGGAGGACGGTGTGGATTGCACTCTCAGCAAATTTGCGGATGATACTAAACTGGGAGGAGTGGTAGATACGCTGGAGGGGAGGGATAGGATACAGAAAGACCTAGACAAATTGGAGGATTGGGCCAAAAGAAATCTGATGAGGTTCAATAAGAATAAGTGCAGGGTCCTGCACTTGGGACGGAAGAACCCAATGCACAGCTACAGACTAGGGACCGAATGGCTAGGCAGCAGTTCTGCGGAAAAGGACCTAGGGGTGACAGTGGACGAGAAGCTGGATATGAGTCAGCAGTGTGCCCTTGTTGCCAAGAAGGCCAATGGCATTTTGGGATGTATAAGTAGGGGCATAGCGAGCAGATCGAGGGACGTGATCGTTCCCCTCTATTCGACATTGGTGAGGCCTCATCTGGAGTACTGTGTCCAGTTTTGGGCCCCACACTTCAAGAAGGATGTGGATAAATTGGAGAGAGTCCAGCGAAGGGCAACAAAAATGATTAGGGGACTGGAACACATGAGTTATGAGGAGAGGCTGAGGGAGCTGGGATTGTTTAGCCTGCAGAAGAGAAGAATGAGGGGGGATTTGATAGCTGCTTTCAACTACCTGAAAGGGGGTTCCAAAGAGGATGGCTCTAGACTGTTCTCAATGGTAGCAGATGACAGAACGAGGAGCAATGGTCTCAAGTTGCAGTGGGGGAGGTTTAGATTGGATATTAGGAAAAACTTTTTCACTAAGAGGGTGGTGAAACACTGGAATGCGTTACCTAGGGAGGTGGTGGAATCTCCTTCCTTAGAGGTTTTTAAGGTCAGGCTTGACAAAGCCCTGGCTGGGATGATTTAACTGGGAATTGGTCCTGCTTCGAGCAGGGGGTTGGACTAGATGACCTTCTGGGGTCCCTTCCAACCCTGATATTCTATGATTCTATGATTCTAAAAACTTCATGTTCCCCAAAGACAATGAAAATAGAAGTTTCCATCCAACACATTACTGGCGTGAAATCCCCAATGGTGACAAAGTGGAGAGGCCAGGGCTTATGTACTCAAAAACCCAAAATGCTGCATACTCTTTTTGTTGCAAACTCTTCTAGTCTAATGTTCCAGCCACATTGGGTTCTACAGGAACAAAGGACTGGAAAAATCTGGCTAGAAATCTGGCATGCCATGAGAAGGCAGCAAATCACCAGAGAGCATTCATTCCGTAGGTGGAAAGAGCTTGAGATGAGACTAAGGTTAAAGGCCACCATAGATGATCAGCATCGAGAGAAGATTGCATCAGAGTCTCTTTACTGGCAAAATGTTCGGAAAAGGCTCATTGCCATTGTGAGAATGCTTGCTACCCAAAACCTAGCACTGCTTGGCACTTCAGATCCGCTGTATGTGCCAGACAATGGAAACTTCCTTAACACTGTGGAGCTGATGCCTGAGTTTGATGCTGTACTCCAGGAGTATCTAAGAAGAGTCACCACCCAAGAAACGTACACGCACCACTACTTTGGAAAAACAATTCAAAATGAGATCATACAGTTACTGGCAACAAAAGTCAAACAGAAGATTGTGGCAGATCTGAAGTCAGCAAGATATTACTCTGTTATTCTGGACTGCACACCTGACATCATCCATACAGAACGAATAACTTTAATGGTGTGTTTTGTAACATCAACAGAACCTAGTGAAAATGTCCCTGCAATGGTGACTGTCAGAGCATTTTCTAGAATTTATTGACATTGATGATACTACAGGAGCTGGTATGACAAATGTGCTTCTTAAAAAGCTGGAAGAGACGGGAATTCCGATAGCTGACATGAGAGGTCAGGGCTACAATAATGGTGCCAACATGAGCGGAAACAACAGAAGAGTGCAGACACGGACCCTTGAGCTTTTTTTGTCCCATGCAGTTCTCATTCATTGAACTTGGTGGTCAGTGATGCAGCATCAGCTTCTAGTGAGGCTGCTGAATTTTTTAGTGTAATTCGAAGCATCTCTGTATTTTTCTCTGCATCAACTCATCGATGGCAAATTTTGAAGCAACTTCTGGGAACATCCTCTCTGACACTGAAACCACTAAGTGCCACACGATGGGAAAATCGAGCTGAGGTGATAAAGCCTACCAAACACCAAATTGGGAAGATAGATGATGCCACAGTTGCCATTACGGAGGATAATGCTATGACAGGAACTGTTTGTGGGAGAACAGTGGCAGAGGAAAATGGAATCACCAGAAACATACATAACTTCAAATTTCTCTGTGGCTTAGTGTTGTGACATGACATACTGTTCGAAATAAATGTTGTAAGCAAGAGACTCCAAGGTGCTGACCTTGATATATCTGGAGCAGTGGAACAACTGGACAAAGCAAAGTCATACCTACAGTCTTACCGGTCAGATGCGGGATTTCAAAACATTCTGAAGAGTGCTCAGAAGTTGGCAGAGGAACTTCACACTGTGGAGGAAAAATTCAGTGGACCCAAGTAGGCCTAAACTTCCCAAGTAGGCCTAAAACTTTGGTCAAGCTAACTGTGTACATGAAGCATAAGAAAAGAGTGTGGAAAATTCCATTAAGGGGCGATTGCAAATAGCACAGCTTAAGAAATGTAACCATAACCGCCAGAAGTTAGAAAAAAACCATTAACCGCAAAGAAAACACCTGTCAATAACAGGAAAAGCTTGTTTTTGCTAAACTCCAAATAAGGCAAAGCTACTGTTGAAACTTGCACTATATGCCAAATAAGGAAAATGCTGTTAAAGAAAGTGGGCTTAACAAATTGTGGTTTTCAGCAATATAAGCTCCTGTATTTTCTGTATGCGGCGGGGCAGCTACTTAGAGCTGTTACCCCCCTGCTCTTGTAATCAATAAAGGAGCCTCAGGCTTGGTTCTGATCCAAACAGAATGCGTGGTTAATTTTTCCACCACAACACTGAAGCTATTTTCCCACCCATTCAAGAATACAAGAGTCACCAAAGAAGAAGACATTTTGATTACGAGGCACGGGATAATCCCACAAGAGACCCCAAACAACAATTCAAAGTTGAATTCTTGAACCAGATGCTAGATTGTGCAATACAATCTGTTGAAGAACATTTCAGGCAGCTCAAGGAACACAGCAGTATATTTGGGATGTTGTATGATATTCCAAAACTCCTCACTATACCTCAAGAAGACCTACACCAGCAAAGCAGGCACTAGAGACAGTGTTGACACATGATGGCATGCGTGATGTTGAAGCTGAAGTTAATAAAAACACGTCTACACTCCACAATGACACAGGAGAGGCTGGTCGGCCTTGCAACCATCTCAATAGAGCATGAGCTGGCCCAGACTGTGGACCTTCAGCAGGAAGCAGTTCAAATCTTTGCAACCAAGAAGGCATGGAAAGCACCACTTTCATTATTCAAACAGATAAAAATGCCAGTGTTTACTATGCAGACAAGAAATATTACATTTGCTGTTCAGGCGTTTGAAAATTAAGTGTTACTTAAAATTTTTGAACAAGGCATTCTAAGTTGTTAGTTCCCCTTTATTGGGGTAGGTAGCAGAGCAGTACCATGAGAGGAGTAGAACAGGAGGAAGGCAGAATTGAGACCTTTCAAAGTTTTGGCCCAAGCGAGGAGGTATGGGGGCATCATTTGAGCGCCCCGCCTCAGGTGCCAAAATGTTGTGGACTGGCCATGTCACCAGGCTGACAATGGTTCCGACCAGTGCAAAGGCAATGCACACTTCCTGCAAGCAAGTCGGCCCCCTCCTGAAGCAAACACCTGCCCCTGCAATTCCTCCTGACTTGCCACGACTGACTTGGCAACATCGTTTTGTGGCAGCTGTTGCTGCAGTGGGGTCTAGTGCTGCCGGTCCAGGACCTGTCTCAGATGAATGATGGCAGAGCTGGGTTGACAACTGTGCACTCACAGAGGGGTAGCAACTCTGGAATAGAGAGACTGGCTTGCTCATGGATTTTCAGAAGCCCTAACTTGTATCTGCCTATTTGCAACCTGGGATACAGATCCTGGACTAGGCTTAACGGGCCCCTGACTGGACTGACCCGAGGAATTGCTACAATGCAGAAATGAGGCTTAGCCCGATATTCTCCGTCTGCCTGTGGGGCAGCAATACAGACAGTCACACGTGGTCGTGGTGGAGGAGAGCCATGTCAGAAGAATGGACTTTGAGGATGCACAGTCAGATGACTGAACAAGCTAGAAGTAAGCAAGGTTGGAATGAGCTCTCCTCTGACAGCTAGTGATAAACTGGGGAGGGGGAAGGGCTTCAGGACCAGACGGTATTTACATGAACACACCCACTCTGCTTTGGTATCCAGCAGACAGAGCTGTGTTGGTTGGAGCTGGGTTACAAATCACTGTAGTACTTGAATGCAGGGGTAGTGTAATGTTGTTGTTCTGATTGTCTGAGTAAAGGGCAGCAGAACTGGGCTTAGCCTGCCCTGACTGAGGGGGTCACCCAAAACTGAACTAAACCCACTAACCAGGTATCAGACACCAGACACCTACCAAAAGTGAGAGGGGGTGGAGATGAGGTGTGCGTTGTGTGTAAGAGGTCTAGGCATGGTTTAATCTGCCCCTCACCACTCTTGAAAGATAGAGCTAATTAAGGCTCCATTAGGAGTCTTTTGGGATTAATTTCTTTTTGGGATTAAGTGATCACTAGAGCTGAAATCACCTGCTGTGAGACAGTGTTTCTGCCCAGCCTGCTTCAGCACTGAGGTTTCCCCACTAAGAGCCGACAGTCACTGAGAGTTGGGGGGAGCCTCAAGAGAGCGACCTGCAGAGGTCACAGTAGAGAGGCCGGGGGCAGCAGGAGGTGAGGGCGAGCAGAGTGGTGAGTGGCTGGCAGGGCAGCTGTGACCAGAGCAAGCACCCAGACAGCAGAGCCAACCAGGCCCTCTCCTCCCTGCCCCCATGGTGGGAGCTGAACTCACACAGGTGCACCTCTGAACTCTGGGTCTTCACTAACCAAGGACAACCACTGTGAGTGGGGTGCGGCAGAGGGAGAAGGGAGGGGCACATTAAAGGGACTTTTGCTTGCTCGATTCAAGATCCTGAAGCAATAGACACTGCCCAACGTACCCTGGGATAGGTGTTTTGCTTATGGTTTTACCTGTTTCCAGCATTAGGGCCAGCAGAACTGCAAAAGGAGAGCACCCCCTTCTGACACCCTCTGCCTGCAGCACAGTCCCCCTAGCACTGCACTAGGGCACTGGGGCCAGCACTGACTTCCAGGGGAGAGTTTCTGTGTCCCGCACTGAGCCCCCACACCGCTCCCTGCAGCACAGGCCCATAGAACCACACAGGGGAATTATGGTCAGCCCAGACTGAGAGAAGAGCGCTCCCTACTGGAACCTCCATATTGCTCCCTGAAGCAGAGGCCCCAAGCACCATGCGGGGATCATCACTGGTGCTGAGGGGACACCCAGGAGACATACGGTGACGGTTAGCTGAGCGGGCTCCATGCTTGCCGTGGTATGGCGTCTGCACAGGTAACTCAAGAAAAAAGGCACAAAACGATTGTCTGCCCTTGCTTTCACGGAGGGAGGGAGGGAAGGGGGGCCTGACGATATGTACCCAGAACCACCCGCGACAATGTTTTAGCCCCATCACGCACTGGGATTTCTACCCAGAATTCAAATGGGCGGCGGAGATTGCAGGATAGCTACCCATAGTGCAATGCTCCGGAAGTCGATGGTTGCCACGGTACTGTGGACACACTCCACCGACTACATGCACTTAGAGCATTTGTGTGGGGACACACATGTTGGGGACACTGGGGCATGGCCACTAGATAACTTGAGGGGATGGAAGACCACGACTGTCGATGAAGCCCCCTCGCACTAGGCCCAGGTGTCCTTGGCCCCCCCTCCCGCCTGGAGGCACTCGCCCAAGTGTCCTTGCCCCCCCCTCCCACCCCCCACCCCCTGCCTGGAGGCACACACAGCAGTTATGCTGAGAATCTGCAACAATATGCTGCGGAGTCAGACTGCCTGAAACTAAGCAAGGCCAAACAGGGCAGATATGGAAGAACAATGCTGAATAAAGCAGCTTTATGTAGAGTTTAACAAATGATACAGAGAATCAGGGAACTAGCTGGGAACTGGATTGGCTGGCTATATGGATACTTGGGGCAGCTTGCTATTGGATAAGTATGCTGGGAAAAAGGATGTATAAAAGCCTGTGTAACTTCCTGCTCTGGGTACAGGATTTGAGATTCAAATCTCCCTGTACCTATTTGAAGCTTCAAATAAACTTTTCTGCTTCTCCACCCCGTTGTGATTATTGGGTGTAGCACACCGGGTAACGAACCACTCAAGCTGTTGTTCAGCCTCTCGGCACTGGGTGCCGGCAACAGCTTTTGGCATCCCTGGGTGGGCGACGAGGCTGCAATTTAGCCTTGCCCGGACCCTTCCTGGAGGTCGAGGATTGTGGCGAGAACCAACGCCCAGCGCGCACCGGTGAGTTCATCGGGGGCCTCGGAGGAGACGCGATTTGATCAACCCCAGAGGGCACAACGGTGCAACGCACTCATATAGTGGAGAAGCTGTTGTGGACAGCGGTGAAGAACCGGTCCCTTGGATAAGGTAGGAAACTTTTAAAATCCGGATTATATGCTCTGTTGGAACCTGGGGACGCCCAGAGTTACCCTGTAGGTATGGGACAGGGACAGAGCTCAGGGGTTAGGGCACGGTGTACGCCCCTAGAGTGCATTCTAGCAAACTGGAAGGAATTTGGTGCGGATCCAATAACTAAGAGCCAATTAAAAGGATTCTGTACAGTTGACTGGCCTCAATATCAACTAGAGGACCAGGAGTGGTGGCCACCAGGAGGGTCAATTAATTACAACACGATCCTCCAATTAGTTTTGTTTTGTCAGTGAATGGGTAAATGGAATGAATATTTGTATGCACAAGCGTTTATGGCTTTAAGAAATAGAACAGAGCTGTAATTTTGCAAAGTTGAAATTTGACTCCGACTGGTTCGGTAGTAGCTAATGTTAGTCCCCAGACCCCCACCCCCACTGTAATGGCAGAGCCGGTGTCCCCTTCGGCCCCCACACCTCCACCTTATAAGGGTAGGATGCCTCGGGTTACAGAGATTGTCCCCTCGGTGGTACTCTATCCTTTGCTGACCGAGACTGTTGTGACTTGCCCAGGGGCAAGACGGACGTCAGGCTACCACTATGCAAGTTTACACCCACGTGCCATTCAATCCAATAGACTTAGCAGCTTTTAAAACACAGGCTGGGGAATTCTCAACAAACCCAAGCAGGTATATTTCAGTCTTTGAGGGGTGCCTCAGTAGTCACAAGCCGGACTGGGATGATTGTAACGTCCTCCTGCGAACCCTATTGTCTGAGGTTGAAAGACAACAGGTTGTGTCCAAGGCAAGGGAGGAGGCGCAGAGACGGTACGACCGGGATCATATTAATGTCCCTGACCCGGATGCACAAGTCCCCCGAGCAGACCCCAGGTGGGATCCAAATGATCATGGGGATATGACCCGCCTTACCTCCTATAAGGAGTTGCTTTTACATGGACTCCGTCACTCGGCTGTCCGACATAATAATTGGGCAAAGCCATATGAAGTAATGCAGGATTTAAAAGAAAGCCCAGGGGCCTTTCTACAGCGTATTCGGGACACCATTCGACAGAACACTAATGCAGACCCCGATGATCAGGCAACTGAGTCAATTATTGAGGGAATTTTTACAAGCAGAGCAGCCCCTGATATTAAGAGAAAGTTACAGAAAAAGGAGGATTTAATGGGTATGACCATGGCACAAATTTTAGAGACTGCAAACCGAGCTTATAGTCTAAGAGAGACAGAGAAGGAGAGAAAGCAAGTGAAATTGATGGTAACAGCGGTACAGGCCGGCACTAAGAGAAGTGGCCGGGGAGGAAGGGGCTGTGGACGCGACCGTCCGGGCCTGCAGGAGAGACGACTGGGTCACAACCAGTGTGCCCTGTGTCGACAGGAGGGACACTGGAAAAATGAGTGCCCAAAGAGGAAAGAAAAGGGGGGTGCCCCTATGATGGCGATGGCGGAGCAGGAATAGGGGTGTCAGGGGAGACGGACCACCCTACCCCCGGAACCCCGAGTAAAGATGCGGGTGGGAAGCTCAGAAATAGATTTTTTAGTGGACTCTGGAGCGGCCCGAACTGCCGTAAATCAGCCTCTTCAGTTGCCAGTAGCAGATTCCCTTACTGTGGTGGGAGCCACAGGCAGGGACACCAAGTGCCCAGTGTATGCCCCAGCGGAATGCGCTTTGGGAAACAGGACTATATCCCACAAGCTGGTATACCTCCCTGAGTGTCCAACACCTCTGCTGGAACGGGATCTACTTTGTCGCCTCGGTGCCACCCTGCATTTTACTGAGGACGAAATAACCTTACCTTACCCCTTCAGAATGCATGGCTCATGACCCTTGCAGTTGAGCCCTCAGCCATGCAAGCCCCAGAATGGAGCCCGTGGGAAGACCAGGTGTACCCCCTCGTGTGGGCATCAGGGATTCCAGGAAAGGCCACCCATCAGATCCCCATTACTATTCAGCTCATACCAGGGAAAGACCCAGTGCAAGTAAAACAGTATCCAATCGAGAGGGAAGCCAGAGAAGGTTTACAGGAAACTGTAGATCGATTCCGAATGTATGGTATTCTCCGGGAATGTCATTCAGCCTGGAACACTCCCATTCTACCCATACAGAAGCCTGATGGCACGTATTGGCTGGTACAGGACCTAAGGGCAGTCAATGAACGGGTTAAGACTTTGCACCCTCTTGTCCCTAACCTGTATACCTTATTGGCTTCTATAGGGGGACAGTATACCCATTTTTCAGTCCTTGATCTGAAAGATGCTTTCTTTACCATCCCAGTTGCCACCCCGTCACAGGAGATCTTCTCCTTCGAGTGGGAGGACCGAAAAAGGGTTAAAAAGCAACTTTGCTGGACAGCGTTGGCCCAGGGATTTAAAAACTCCCCCACCCTCTTTGGCCAGGCTCTGGCCAGGGACCTACAGGAGTGGGATAATGAGGAGGCCCTCCTTCTGCAGTATGTAGATGATTTGTTAATTGCCACTGTGGGCCAAACACCCTGCCTTAAAGCCACCGTGAGCCTCCTGAATTTTATTGGACTCCAGGGATATCGGGTAGCACGGAGTAAGGCTCAAATTGCCCTCCCAGAGGTACGGTACCTCGGGTTTCACATACGGCAAGGGGAGCGTCAGCTTTCAAGCGAAAGAAAGGAAGCTATCTGTCAAGTTCCTACCCCAAGTAACCGTAGCGGCTCAGGGCATTTCTGGGTATGGCAGGCTTTTGCAGGCTATGGATCCCAGAGTTTGGACTGCGGGCTAAACCCCTGTACGACTGTGTAAAAGGAGCAGATCATGACCCCTTCTATTGGACCCCAGAGGTTGACAGGACATTTAAAATCCTGAAAAGAAAATTGATGGAAGCCCCAGCTCTGGACCATAATCATAAATGATCTGGAGGATGGTGTGGATTGCACTCTCAGCAAATTTGCGGATGATACTAAACAGGGAGGAGTGGTAGATACGCTGGAGGGGAGGGATAGGATACAGAAGGACCTAGACAAATTGAAGGATTGGGCCAAAAGAAATCTGATGAGGTTCAATAAGAATAAGTGCAGGGTCCTGCACTTAGGACGGAAGAACCCAATGCACAGCTACAGACTAGGGACCGAATGGCTAGGCAGCAGTTCTGCGGAAAAGGACCTAGGGGTGACAGTGGACGAGAAGCTGGATATGAGTCAGTAGTGTGCCCTTGTTGCCAAGAAGGCCAATGGCATTTTGGGATGTATAAGTAGGGGCATAGCGAGCAGATCGAGGGACGTGATCGTTCCCCTCTATTCGACGTTGGTGAGGCCTCATCTGGAGTACTGTGTCCAGTTTTGGGCCCCACACTTCAAGAAGGATGTGGATAAATTGGAGAGAGTCCAGCGAAGGGCAACAAAAATGATTAGGGGACTGGAACACATGACTTATGAGGAGAGGCTGAGGGAGCTGGGATTGTTTAGCCTGCAGAAGAGAAGAATGAGGGGGGATTTGATAGCTGCTTTCAACTACCTGAAAGGGGGTTCCAAAGAGGATGGCTCTAGACTGTTCTCAATGGTAGCAGATGACAGAACGAGGAGCAATGGTCTCAAGTTGCAGTGGGGGAGGTTTAGATTGGATATTAGGAAAAACTTTTTCACTAAGAGGGTGGTGAAACACTGGAATGCGTTACCTAGGGAGGTGGTGGAATCTCCTTCCTTAGAGGTTTTTAAGGTCAGGCTTGACAAAGCCCTGGCTGGGATGATTTAACTGGGAATTGGTCCTGCTTCGAGCAGGGGGTTGGACTAGATGACTTTCTGGGGTCCCTTCCAACCCTGATATTCTATGATTCTATGGACCTGCCGGATCTCTCTAAGCCGTTTCAGTTGTATGTACATGAACGAAGGGGGGTGGCCCTAGGAGTGCTTACACAGCTGTTAGGAGCATGGAGACGTCCCGTGGCTTATTTTTCTAAGCAATTGGGCGGTCGCAGCTACTGCCCTATTGCTTGAGGAAGCCAAGAAGCTAACATTGGGAGGGGTTATGCAAATCTATACTCCCCATATGGTCCGAGCCTTACTGGATGCAAAGGGAGGGCTTTGGCTCACCCAGGCTCTGATTGCTCGGTACCAGGCTAAGCTGTTAGAGAACTCTGAAGTCACCTTAACAGCCTTGCCCCTCCCTTAACCCAGCCACCCTCTTGCCAGAAACAGAGGAACAGAAACATGACTGTTTAGAGATCATAGATGTCCAGTACTCCAGCCGTCCGGATTTAAAGGATGTACCCCTCCCAAATGCAGATTATGAGTGGTACACTGATGGTAGCAGTACTGTAATAAATGGGCAAAGGAGGGTGGATTATGCTGTTGTGACGCTCCATGACACTGTGGAAGCTGAAGGTTTGCCTGCTGGGACCTCTGCCCAGCTTGCTGAACTAATAGCCCTGACCCGTGCACTTGAACTGTCAAAAGGAAAGCGGGTCAACATTTTTACTGATTCAAAGTATGCTTTTGGTGTGCTGCATGCTCATGCTGGCCTATGGAAGCAAAGGGGAATGCTGACAGCCCAAGGCTCCCCAGTCAAGTACGGGCCCCAAATCCTCCGGCTCCTAGAAGCCGTACAACTCCCCTCAGAAGTGGCGGTGGTACACTGTAAAGCCCATCAAAGGGAGGATCAAGATGTGGCCAGAGGTAACGCCCGGGCAGATAGAGAGGCTAAGCATGCTGCCACCCTGCCATCCCCTCAGGCTGAGAACGCCCATATGCATGCCCTTATCCCATCAGTAGGGGAGCTTCCAACCCCTCAGTTCTCTGGGGAGGAGAGACAGCTAACTGACAAAGTCGGTCTCCGGGAAAAGGAGGGATGGCTCCATTCCCCAGAAGGGAAAATCCTCTTACCAAAGGGCCTAATCCGGCCAGTGCTGCAGAAACTACATCAAACCACTCATGCTGGCAGGGAAGCACTTATCCAGCTAATGGGAAAATACTTTATCACTTCCGGACTCCGACCCCTGGCTGCCCAGGTACAGGCGGACTGCTTAGTCTGCCAAAAGAATAACCCCCGACCGGGACATCCTGTGCCACCAGCTGCCCTAGAACCCACTCCGGGCCCCGGACAAGTGTGGCAAATAGACTTTACCGAGTTTCCCCGGACCCAAGGGTTCAAATATCTCCTTGTTATAGTGGATCGGTTCAGCGGATGGCCAGAAGCCTTCCCATGCCGTAACTGCACTGCCAGGACAGTGGCCCTCAAGTTTGTTAAGGAGATCATTCCTCGCTTTGGACTCCCCCTGTGGATGGAATCTGACAACGGGACACACTTCACGTCAAAAATCATTCAAAGCATCTCACATGCCTTACAGATCCCCTGGAAACTCCATACGCCCTGGAGACCGCAAGCCAGTGGGGTAGTGGAGCGTACCAATCAGACCCTTAAACGGCATCTCTCAAAAGTGTGCCAAGAAGCCTCACTGCGATGGCCTGATGCTTTGCCCCTCGTCCTACTCCATTTCCGCGTTCTCCCAAAGGGTAGATTAGGGCTCAGTCCCTTTGAAATTATGTTTGGAAGGGCATGGCCCATGAATGGCACCCCGGTTCTGTCAGGGGAATGGGAGTTGGGTAATGTTTTTTTGTCACAGTATATGTGTTCCCTGTCTGCTGGTCTCTTGTCTCTTCACAGGTATACCAAGGATTCCCAGCCTCTCCCCTTGGACTCTCCCGTCCACTCCTTACAGCCCGGTAACTCTGTGCTTGTTCGCACCTGGAAAGACGAGCCTCTCCAGGAAAAGTGGAAAGGACCCTATACCGTCCTGCTGACCTCCCATACAGCGGCAAAGATCGAGGGACACAAGAACTGGATCCATCACTCTCGTCTGAAGGCAGTACCTGCCCCCTCGTCAGCAGAACAGTGGACCGTCCAACCTGC
Organism: Lepidochelys kempii; assembly: GCF_965140285.1. Lineage (NCBI taxonomy): Eukaryota > Metazoa > Chordata > Testudines > Cheloniidae > Lepidochelys > Lepidochelys kempii. The sequence goes on from NC_136402.1 coordinate 10,549,983, forward strand.
TGACTCCTCAGCTAGTGACGATCTCGGGCTAAAGCTACTGTTTAAAAGACACAAATAGCGGGCACCTTAATGCTAAAATGGGCCCACCCAGGTATTGGAGATCCTGGGTTGGGAAGACTCTGGTCATAATTAATTGGGTAACATTGTTATTCTCTGTATTGGTATTTCCAAACTGTGCATATCGGGAGCATAACTCCTTTGTTTCGCTTGCGCACCATGTTGCTAATTTAACAAACCAGACTGATTGCTGGGTATGTGCTCCAACTCCACTATCCCCCAAAACGGGAATGCCCCTTGACATGCTGCCCTTGACCCTAGCAGAATTAGCCACCACCAAAGAGCAGAAAAGAACGGACTCACCGTTCTGGAACAAGACCTCTTTACAGCAAGCCACCTATCAGAACCAGGAGTATTCAGTTGCAGTACTCACTGAGGGAGTGTTATGTTTTACCCAAAACCAATCTGATCACTATGGGCATCCTGTGGGAAAAAGCTCCTGTTTTATTACACAGTGGGCTGATGGGTACTGGATAAAAACCAAAAGGGGAGGCCAACAGTGGGGGTGTAATGGTTCCTCCCCTTTTAGGGAAACTCTTACAAATAATCTTACCACAAAAGAAAGGTTTGGAAATATAACTTGCCGTCCAGTTAATATCTCCAATGTAGCAAGCCAATGGTGGGTTTGTAGTGGTCCCTATGGCGAGTGTAATTTGAACGGCACAATTAGAAACGCCCCCACTTGTACCCAATCAAAAAAATAAGATGCCCCCTTAGGGGCATATAAATTGTTTAAAAAAGCCGCCAAAGCAGCCTTAAATATCCCAGGAATCCCCTTAAGAAACAGTCCTTACTGGGCCCTACAGGGTCACTATTTTGTATGTGGCCGAAAGGCTTACAATGTGCTGCCAAACAACTGGACAGGTAGCTGTTATATAGCTCATGGAGTTCCTCATCTTTCCATAACTGCCACACTGCCCAAAGGAAAGATTAGAAATGCCCGAGACACCTCTGTTGAGTCACGAGAAAAGACCCTGCAGTGACTGACTACGGCATTAGAGGGCAAGATGAAGAATCCCCTCACAACCGAGAAGCTTGTAGGGTGCTCTGTACTGGGAATAGCGCCACTGTTTACCGGACCAGCCATGGCATGCATAGGCTGCTATACTATAAGGCTGCAGATGGTACTTGAGAAGGTGGCCTTAGAGTTAGAGGACTCAGTTAGTGATTTAGGGTCAGCAGTAAAAACATTAAATAAAGAGGTACAGCAGCTCAGGACGTTTTCCCTCCAAAACAGGCTGGCTTTGGACTATCTTGGCATCCCAAGGAGGGGTTTGTGCCCTCGTCGCGCCCCGATGTTGTGTATATGTAAATGATAGCAGTTATGAGATCTATGAAAAGATCTATGAAAAGGTGGTACAGGCTGAGGCCCATGCCCGAGCCGGAGCACAGGTTGCCTATACTGCCCCAGAGAACGATTGGTTGCAAACCTTGTTTTCAGGCTGGGGTTTGTCATCTTGGCTTGGTGGTATATTTAGCCTGCTATTGAAAATTCTCTTTCCTGTATTGCTTGTATTACTGGTATTATGCTGTGCAGTATCATGTATTAGGGCCCTTTTGCAAAAGTTAATAAGTCATTCTTTTCAGGGCTATCAAAAAAGTGCTTATGCAAAGTCCTATTGTAAAGAAATAAGTAGCCCAAGTGAGAAAACTCAGAGCCAAGGTTGTTGAGTGTTCTCAAAGGGGGGAGTTGTTGGGGACACTGGGGCATGGCCACTAGGTAACTCGAGGGGATGGAAGACCACGAGTGTCGATGAAGCCCCCTCGCACTAGGCCCAGGTGTCCTTGGCCCCCCCTCCCGCCTGGAGGCACTCGCAGCAGCTCTGCGTACTAGGCCCAAGTGTCCTTGGCCCCCCCGCCTGGAGGCACACACAGCAGTTATGCTGAGGATCTGCAACAATATGCTGCAGAGTCAGACTGCCTGAAACTAAGCAAGGCCAAACAGGGCAGATATGAAAGAACAATGCTGAATAAAGCAGCTTTATGTAGAGTTTAACAAATGATACAGAGAATCAGGGAACTAGCTGGGAACTGGATTGGCTGGCTATATGGATACTTGGGGCAGCTTGCTATTGGATAAGTATGCTGGGAAAAAGGATGTATAAAAGCCTGTGTAACTTCCTGCTCTGGGTACAGGATTTGAGATTCAAATCTCCCTGTACCTATTTGAAGCTTCAAATAAACTTTTCTGCTTCTCCACCCCGTTGTGATTATTGGGTGTAGCACACCGGGTAACGAACCACTCAAGCTGTTGTTCAGCCTCTCGGCACTGAGTGCCGGCAACACACACAATCGACTATATAAAAACGCTTTCTACAAATCCGACTTCTATAAATTCGACCTAATTTCGTAGTGTAGACATACCCATATAAAGGTACAAAAGCCTCCCACCTGCTGCCCCCAGCCCCACCCCCATTTCACCCCATCCATGAGGCCCCAGCCCTGCCCTGCCTCTTCCTACCCCTTCCCCACCCCCAATCCAACCCTTTCCCTGAAGTCCCAACCCCAACTCCTTCCCATCCCTGCCCCTATTCCAACCTCTTCCCCAAATCCCCGCCCCTGCCCTGCCGCTTCTCCGCTTCCTCCCCTGAGCACGCAGCTCCCCGCTCCTCTGCCATCCCTCTTGGAAAGCGCTAAGAGCCACCAAACAGCTGTTTGGTGGCGAGAAGCACCTGGAGGTAGGCACAGGAGCTGGGACACAGCGTGCTGGGGCGGCGGGTGAGGGGAGCTTGGCAGCCGCAGGAAATAATTCCACAGGATGCATATGGCCCACAGGCCGCATGTTTGAGACCCCTGGTATAGGCTCTAGTCAACGTAGTTTGATTTTATTTCCCATGGAACAATTTCTTTCCAACCCTTCTCCTTGCTACCCCTCGAATCTCTACTCTCTGTGAAATCACTTGTCCTTGGTGTCACTCTGAAGGGATCTAGAGCTGTGTGTTGATTGGGGCAGAGATGGGAGGTGGAGCTGGTCACCTTGGGGCCCTGTTCCTTTGGGAGCAGCAGATCTGTGACTGCTGTGAGTGCCCTGTGGGACAGGGAATAGGTGCTGCAGGGGGACGCTCGGAGGACCGAGGGGTGAAGTGTGCCTATTGCCAACCTGGAAGGAGGTCACTCCCCCACAAAAGGCCTAGAGGGCACAGCTTGTGTGGCGTGTGGCCGAGGCAGTTGGGGAGCTGCCCCTCAGTGGGCACAGACAAGGCTTCCTCATGCTAGGTGCCCATGGAACTGCACTGGGGCATTAGGGCCAGCACAACTACAAATGGAGAGCGCCCCCTACTGACATCCCCCTACCAACAGCACAGGCCCCCTAGCACTGCACTAGGGCACTGGGGCCAGCACTGACTTCAAGGGGAGAGCATGAGCGTCCCCTACTGAGCCCCCACACCGCTCCCTACAACACGCAGGGTGGTAGATGAAGGTTACCTGAGCACACAACACCGGCATCTTCTCTGTGGTTACAGTTATTGTCTCCCCAAGGCCGAGCCCTGCATTCGGTGAGGGAAGCTTCTATCCCTGTGCAGTGAACGTCATCCAGCCAGATACGGTCTGATCCTCGCCCAAATCGAGCGCCTCCTGGGGCTGATAACGCCGTCCCACAGCCCAGCTGCCTGCACACGACTCTGGCCTCAGTTAAATCCCAGCTGTCATCACACACGGTTCCCCACTGCTGGTTGTGAAGCACCTCGACTCTCCCAGAGCATCTACTCGGACCATTCACCAGTCGGAGCTGAGCCACTTCTGAAATGCCTGAGTCTGCAAACACCCCAAGGGGATAAACAGTCAGGGAGGTTCCTGTGCATCCGATCAGTAGTGATGCTGGGGAACGTAGAGCCTCCCACTGATGGGTCTGAGCAGTCTCTGCAACAGCCTGTTAGGGGTTCACTCCCTGTCGATTAATCGCAGTTAACTCACGCGATTAACTCAAAAAATTAATCATGATTTTAAAAAGTAATCATTATTAATCGCAGTTTTAATCACACTGTTAAACAATAGAATACCAAATGAAATGTATTAAATATTTTGCATGTTTTTCTATGTTTTCAAATATGTTGATTTCAATTACAACACAGAATACAATGTGTACAGTTCCTACTTTATACTATTACCGTTAAAGTTGTTTTATCCAGCATGCTGGGGAATGGGGGATGCTGGTAAATGAAAAATGCCAGTTAACTAAGAGGGAGGGAGTTTGGGTGCGGGAGTGTCTGCGGGGATGGGGGTTGGAGCACGGGAGGGGGTGTGGAGCACGGGTTCCGTGAGGAAGTTTGGTTGCGGGCGGGGGCTCGGGACAGGCAGTTGGGGCACGAGATAGGGTGCAGGGTGCTGGATCTGTGGGCCATTCACCTCAGGTGGCACCCCAGAAACGGCAACTTGTCCCACCTGCTCCTAGGCGGAGGAGCGGCAGGTGGCTTGGCGCGCTCCCTCTGCCTGCAGGCACCACCCCCGCAGCTCCCATTGACCGTGGTTCCCAGCCAATAGGACCTGTGCAGCCAGCACTGGGAGGGGCAGCATGCTGAGCCACCTGACACGCCTCCGCTTAGGAGTAGCCAGACTCCAGGACAGGTCGCCGCTTGCGGGGAGCCATCCGAGGTGAGCGGCCCCTGGATTCATAGATTCATAGATATTAAGGTCAGAAGGGACCATTATGATCATCTAGTCTGACCTCCTGCACAATGCAGGCCACAGAATCTCACCCACCCACTCCTGCAAAAAATCTCTCACCTATGTCTGAGCTACTAAAGTCCTCAAATCATGGTTTAAAGACTTCAAGGTGTAGAGAATCCTCCATCAAGTGACCTGTGACCCGTGCCCCATGCTACAGAGAAAGGCGAAAAACCCCCAGGGTCTCTTCCAATCTATCCTGGAGGAAAATTCCTTCCCGACCCCAAATATGGCGATCAGCTGAACCCTGAGCATGTGGGCAAGAGTCACCAGCCAGATACCCAGGAAAAAATTCTCTGTAGTGACTCAGATCCCACCCCATCTCACATCCCATCACAGGCCATTGGGCCTATTTACCATGAATAGTTAAAGATCAATTAATTGCCAAAATCATGTTATCCCATCAAACCATCTCCTCCATAAACTTATCAAGTTTAATCTTGAAGCCAGATAGGTCTTTTGCCCCCGCTGCTTCCTTTGGAAGGCTGTTCCAGAACTTCACTCCTCTGATGGTTAGAAACCTTTGTCTAATTTCAAGTCTAAACTTCCCAATGGCCAGTTTATATCCATTTTTTCTTGTGTCCACATTGCTACTGAGCTTAAAGAATTCCTCTCCAGTATTTATCCCTCTGATATATTTATAGAGAGCAATCATATCTCCCCTCAACCTTCTTTTGGTTAGGCTAAACAAGCCAAGCTCCTTGAGTCTCCTTTCATAAGACAGGTTTTCCATTCCCCAGATCATCCTAGTAGCCCTTCTCTGTACCTGTTCCAGTTTGAATTCATCCTTCTTGAACATGGGAGAACAGAACTGCACACAGCATTCCAGGTGAGGTCTCACCAGTGCCTTGTATAGTGGTACTAACATCTCCTTATCTCTACTGGAAATACCTCGCCTGATGCATCCCAAGACTGCATTAGCTTTTTTCACTGCCATATCACATTGGTGGCTCATAGTCATCCGGTGGTCAACCAATACGCCGAGGTCTTTCTCCTCCTCTGTTACTTCTAATTGATGCGTCCCCAGCTTATAACTAAAATTCTTGTTATTAATCCCTAAATGTATGACCTTACACTTCTCACTATTACATTTCATCCTATTACTATTACTCCAGTTTACAAGGTCATCCAGATCCTCCTGTATGGTATGCCGGTCCTTCTCTCAATTGGCAATACCTCCCAGCTTTGTATCATCCGCAAACTTTATTAGCACACTCTCACTTTTTGTGCCGAGGTCAATAATAAAAAGATTAAATAAGATTGGTCCCAAAACCAATCCCTGAGTAACTCCACTGGTAACCTCCATCCAGCCTGACAGTTCACCTTTCAGTATGACCCGCTGTAGTCTCCCCTTTAACCAATTCCTTATCCACTTTTCAATTTTCATATTGATCCCCATCTTTCCCAATTTAACTAAAAAGAAAAGGAGTACTTGTGGCACCTTAGAGACTAACCAATTTATTTGAGCATAAGCTTTCGTGAGCTACAGCTCACTTCATCGGATGCTTACTGTAAAAAGTGTAGAAGATCTTTTTATACACACAAAGCGTGAAAAAATACCTCCCCCCACCCCACTCTCCTGCTAGTAATAGCTTATCTAAAGTGATCACTCTCCTTACAATGTGTATGATAATCAAGTTGGGCCATTTCCAGCACAAATCCAGGTTTTCTCACCCTCCCCCCCCACACACACACACACAACCCACTCTCCTTCTGGTAATAGCTTATCTAAAGTGACCACTCTCCTTACAATGTGTATGATAATCAAGGTGGGCCATTTCCAGCACAAATCCAGGGTTTAACAAGAACGTCTGGGGGGGAGGGGGGGAGGAAAAAACAAGGGGAAATAGGTTACCTTGCATAATGACTTAGCCACTCCCAGTCTCTATTCAAGCCTAAGTTAATTGTATCCAATTTGCAAATGAATTCCAATTCAACAGTTTCTCGCTGGAGTCTGGATTTGAAGTTTTTTTGTTGTAATATCGCAACTTTGGAGTGGAAATCTATCAACTGCATGAAAAAACTTGCACAGATACAGACAGACATCCTCTTCCTTTCCAAATGCAAACAGATGGACATCGGACCAAAAGGACTGAAGGTAAAAAATCCATTACAATCTACATACCACACAGACTGTGCTGACAGCTTGTGCCACACGCTCTCAAAGAAACTGCGGAATCACCTGATCAACATCCTCTACAGCAAACAGGGAAAGATTAAGAATGAGCTCTCAAAAATGGATACTCTCATAAAAAACCAACCTTCCACACAAACTTCCTCGTGGCTGGACTTTACTAAAACTAGACAAGCCATTTACATCACACACTTTGCTTCTCTACAAAAGAAAAAGGACACTAAACTTTCTAAACTACTACATGCCACAAGGGGCCACAGCAATGGTTCCCTCAACCCACCCAGCAACATTGTTAACCTATCCAACTATACTCTCAGCCCAGCAGAAGCAGCTGTCCTATCTCGGGGCCTCTCCTTCTGCCCCTCCACCCCCACGAACATGATACAGTTCTGTGGTGACCTAGAATCCTATTTTCGACGTCTCCGACTCAAGGAATATTTCCAATATACCTCTGAACAACATACTAATCCATAGAGACCTCCCTACCAACACTACAAAAAGAAGGATTCTAGGTGGACTCCTTCTGAAGGTCGAAACAGCAGACTGGACTTCTACATAGAATGCTTCCGCCGACGTGCACGGGCTGAAATTGTGGAAAAGCAGCATCACTTGCCCCATAACCTCAGCCGTGCAGAACACAATGCCATCTACAGCCTCAGAAACAACTCTGACATCATAATCAAAAAGGCTGACAAAGGAGGTGCTGTTGTCATCATGAATAGGTCAGAATATGAACAAGAGGCTGCTCAGCAGCTCTCCAACACCACTTTCTACAAGCCATTACCCTCTGATCCCACTGAGAGTTACCGAAAGAAACTATAGCATTTGCTCAAGAAACTCCCTGAAAAAGCACAAGATCAAATCCGCACAGACACACCCCTGGAACCCCGACCTGGGATATTCTATCTACTACCCAAGATCCATAAACCTGGAAATCCTGGGCGCCCCATCATCTCAGGCATTGGCACCCTGACAGCAGGATTGTCTGGCTATGTAGACTCCCTCCTCAGGCCCTACGCTACCAGCACTCCCAGCTACCTTCGAGACACCACTGACTTCCTGAGGAAACTACAATCCATCGGTGATCTTCCTGATAACACCATCCTGGCCACTATGGATGTAGAAGCCCTCTACACCAACATTCCACACGAAGATGGACTACAAGCTGTCAAGAACACTATCCCCGATAATGTCACAGCTAACCTGGTGGCTGAACTTTGTGACTTTGTCCTTACCCATAACTATTTTACATTTGGAGACAATGTATACCTTCAGATCAGCGGCACTGCTATGGGTACCCGCATGGCCCCACAGTATGCCAACATTTTTATGGCTGACTTAGAACAACGCTTCCTCAGCTCTCGTCCCCTAACGCCCCTACTCTACTTGCGCTATATTGATGACATCTTCATCATCTGGACCCATGGAAAAGAAGCCCTTGAGGAATTCCACCATGATTTCAACAATTTCCATCCCAACATCAACCTCAGCCTGGACCAGTCCACACAAGAGATCCACTTCCTGGGCACTACAGTGCTAATAAACGATGGTCACATAAACACCACCCTATACCGAAAACCTATTGACCGCTATTCCTACCTACATGCCTCCAGCTTTCACCCTGACCACACCACACGATCCATCGTCTACAGCCAAGCTCTGCGATACAACCGCATTTGTTCCAACCCCTCAGACAGAGACAAACACCTACAAGATCTCTATCAAGCATTCTTACAACTACAATACCCACCTGCGGAAGTGAAGAAACAGATTGATAGAGCCAGAAGAGTTCCCAGAAGTCACCTACTACAGGACAGGCTTAACAAAGAAAATAACAGAACGCCACTAGCCGTCATCTTCAGCCCCCAACTAAAACCCCTCCAACGCATTATTAAGGATCTACAACCTATCCTGAAGGATGACCCAACACTCTCACAAATCTTGGGAGACAGGCCAATCCTTGCCTACAGACAGCCCCCCAACCTGAAGCAAATACTCACCAGCAACCACATACCACACAACAGAACCACTAACCCAGGAACCTATCCTTGCAACAAAGCCCGTTGCCAACTGTGCCCACATATCTATTCAGGGGACACCATCACAGGGCCTAATAACATCAGCCACACTATCAGAGGCTCGTTCACCTGCACATCCACCAATGTGATATATGCCATCATGTGCCAGCAATGCCCCTCTGCCATGTACATTGGTCAAACTGGACAGTCTCTACGTAAAAGAATAAATGGACACAAATCAGATGTCAAGAATATAACATTCATAAACCAGTCAGAGAACACTTCAATCTCTCTGGTCACGCAATTACAGACATGAAAGTTGCGATATTACAACAAAAAAAACTTCAAATCCAGACTCCAGTGAGAAACTGTTGAATTGGAATTCATTTGCAAATTGGATACAATTAACTTGGGCTTGAATAGAGACTGGGAGTGGCTAAGTCATTATGCAAGGTAACCTATTTCCCCTTGTTTTTTCCTACACCCCCCCCCCCCCCCGACGTTCTTGTTAAACCCTGGATTTGTGCTGGAAATGGCCCACCTTGATTATCATACACATTGTAAGGAGAGTGGTCACTTTAGATAAGCTATTACCAGCAGGAGAGTGGGTTGTGGGGGGGGGGTGGGGTGAGAAAACCTGGATTTGTGCTGGAAATGGCCCAACTTGATTATCATACACATTGTAAGGAGAGTGATCACTTTAGATAAGCTATTACCAGCAGGAGAGTGGGGTGGGGGGAGGTATTTTTTCATGCTTTGTGTGTATAAAAAGATATTCTACACTTTCCACAGTATGCATCCGATGAAGTGAGCTGTAGCTAACGAAAGCTTATGATCAAATAAATTGGTTAGTCTCTAAGGTGCCACAAGTACTCCTTTTCTTTTTGAGAATACAGACTAACACAGCTGTTACTCTGAAACCAATTTAACTAATAATTCCCTAATTGGCACCGTATCAAACGCCTTACTGAAATGTAGGTAAATTAGATCCATTGCGTTTCCTTTGTCTAAAAAATTTGTTACTTTCTCAAAGAAGATCAGGTTGGTTTGGCACGATCTACCTTTTGTAAAACCATGTTGCATTTTGTCCCATTTACCATTGACCTCAATGTCCTTAACTACTTTCTCCTTCCAAAATTTTTCCAAGACCTTGCATACTACAGATGTCAAAGTCTACAGGCCTGTAGTTACCCCAATCACTTTTTTTTCCTTTCTTAAAAATAGGAACTATGTTAGCAATTCTCCAGTCATACGGTACAACCCCTGAGTTTACAGATTCATTAAAAATTCTTGCTAATGGGCTTGCAATTTCATGTACCAATTCCTTTAATATTCTTGGATGAAGATTATCTGGACCCCCCGATTTAGTCCCATTAAGCTGTTTGAGTTTCGCTTCTACCTCAGATATGGTAATATCTACCTCCATATCCTCATTCCCATTTGTCATGCTACCATTATCCCTAAGATCCTCATTAGCCTCATTAAAGACTGAGGCAAAGTATTTGTTTAGATATTGGGCCATGCCTAGATTATCCTTCACCTCCACTCCATCCTCAGTGTTTAGCAGTCCCACTTCTTCTTTCTTTGTTTTCTTCTTATTTATATGGCTAGAGAACCTTTTACTATTGGTTTTAATTCCCTTTGCAAGGTCCAACTCTGCTTGACTTTTAGCCTGTCTCACTTTATCCCTACATGTTCTGACCTCAATAAGGTAGCTTTCCTTGCTGATCTCTCCCATCTTCCACTCCCTGTATACTTTCTGCTTTTTCTTAATCACCTCTCTGAGATGCTTGCTCGTCCAGCTTGGTTTACAACTCCTGCCTATGAATTTTTTCCCCTTTCTTGGGATGCAGGCTTCCGATAGCTTCTGCAGCTTTGACTTAAAGTAATCCCAGGCCTCCTCTGCCTTTAGATCCATACGTTCTTCAGTCCAATCCACTTCCCTAACTAATTTCCTTAATTTTTGAAAGTCAGCCCTTTTGAAATCGAAAACCCTAATTGCAGATTTCTTTTTGTTTATCCTTCCGTTCAGTTTGAACTGAATTAGCTCATGATCACTTGAACCAAGGTTGTCCCCTACAACCATTTCTTCTATGAGGTCCTCACTACCCACCAAAACCAAATCTAAAATGGCATCCCCTCTAGTCGGTTCAGCAACTACTTGATGAAGGAATCCATCAGCTATCGCATGTAAGAAAATCTGAACCCTTTTATTATTACTAGCACTTGTCCTCCAGTCTATGTCTGGGAAGGGAAAGCAGTGGATGTATTGTATCTTGACTTTAGCAAAGCTTTTGACACTGTCTCCCACAGTATTCTTGTCAGCAAGTTAAAGAAGTACGGGCTGGATGAATGCACTATAAGGTGGGTAGAAAGTTGGCTAGATTGTCGGGCTCAGCAGGTAGTGATCAATGGCTCCATGTCTAGTTGGCAGCCGGTGTCAAGTGGAGTGCCCCAGGGGTCGGTCCTGGGGCCGGTTTTGTTCAATATCTTCATAAATGATCTGGAGGATGGTGTGGATTGCACTCTCAGCAAATTTGCGGATGATACTAAACTGGGAGGAGTGGTAGATACGCTGGAGGGGAGGGATAGGATACAGAAGGACCTAGACAAATTGGGGGATTGGGCCAAAAGAAATCTGATGAGGTTCAATAAGGAGAAGTGCAGGGTCCTGCACTTAGGACGGAAGAACCCAATGCACAGCTACAGAATAGGGACCGAATGGCTAGGCAGCAGTTCTGCGGAAAAGGACCTAGGGGTGACAGTGGACGAGAACCTGAATACGAGTCAACAGTGTGCCCTTGTTGCCAAGAAGGCCAATGGCATTTTGGGATGTATAAGTAGGGGCATAGCGAGCAGATCGAGGGACGTGATTGTCCCCCTCTATTCGACATTGGTGAGGCCTCATCTGGAGTACTGTGTCCAGTTTTGGGCCCCACACTACAAGAAGGATGTGGATAAATTGGAAAGAGTCCAGCGAAGGGCAACAAAAATGATTAGGGGTCTGGAACACATGACTTATGAAGAGAGGCTGAGGGAACTGGGATTGTTTAGTCTGCGGAAGAGAAGAACGAGGGGGGATTTGATAGCTGCTTTCAACTACCTGAGAGGTGGTTCCAGAGAGGATGGTTCTAGACTATTCTCAGTGGTGGAAGAGGACAGGTCAAGGAGTAATGGTCTCAAGTTGCAGTGGGGGAGGTTTAGGTTGGATATTAGGAAAAACTTTTTCACTAGGAGGGTGGTGAAACACTGGAATGCGTTACCTAGGGAGGTGGTGGAATCTCCTTCCTTAGAAGTTTTTAAGGTCAGGCTTGACAAAGCCCTGGCTGGGATGATTTAATTGGGGATGGGTCCTGCTTTTGAGCAGGGGGTTGGACTAGATACCTCCTGAGGTCCCTTCCAACCCTGATATTCTATGATTCTAAGTTGAAGTCTCCCATGATCACGCAGTTTCCATTACTATTTACTTCATTAAAAACATTAAAGAGGTCTCTATCCATATCCAAATTGGATCCCGGCGGTCTATAGCTCACCCCAAGCACTATCCCAGGGGAGGCTCTGGTAGTTTTCTTCCCCAATGTGATTTTTGCCCAGACAGACTCTGTCTTATCCATTCCACTGCTTCTTATTTCTTTACAATCTACCTCATCATTGATACACAGTGCTACTCCACCACCTTTGCCTTTATTTCTGTCTTTCCTAAACAGCACCGACCCTTCCATACCCGTAGTCCAGTCACGACGACTAGGCCACCAGGTCTCTGTCCTCCCTAGAATATCTGGTTTCACTTCCTGCACCAGTAGCTCTAGTTCCTCCATTTTGTTACCCAGGCTCCTCGCACTGGGGTACAAACATCTTCATTTTTGCTGTTTGGCCTGGCTCGCATTCTGTACCTGATTAGGCCCGGTCACTCTACAGCCAGTATGACCTATTAGTCTGGTATCCACACTGCCCTTCCTCCTTGGATCCAACTGGATCCAACACCCCGCACCCCCTCTCCTGTACTAAGCCCCCTCCCACACCCAAAGTCCTTCCCAGAGCCCTTGATCCGCACCCCATCCTGCGCCCCAACGCCCTGTTAGCCCTGCACCAACCGGACTATAAATCAGCATTTCAATGAAAATCAGAAATGCTGATTTATAGAGCTTTCCAGTTGGTGAAGTGTTGGATAAAACAGCTTTTACTGTATTTTGGATTAACAATATTAGCGCTGTAAAAATGGTAAAAGAAATAGTATTTTTCAGTTCACCTCATACAAGTCCTGTAGTGCAAACTCTTTACTGTGAAAGTGCAACTTACAAATGTAGAATTTTTTTTGTTACATAACTGCGCTCAGAAAAAAAACAATGTAAAACTTAGAGCCTACATATCCTCTCAGTCTTACTTCTTGTTCAGCCAATCATTCGGACAAACAAGTTTGTTTACACTTTCAAGAGATAATGCTGCCTATTTCTTATTCGCAATGTCACCCGAAAGTGAGAAGAGGGGTTTGCATGGCACTTTTGCAGGTAGCATTGCAAGGTATTTACGTGCCACATATGCTAAACTTTCACATGCCCCTTCATGCTTCAGCCACCATTCCATACGACATGCTTCCATGCTGATGATGCTCGTTAAAAAAGTAATGTGTTAATTTAATTTGTGACTGAAATTCTTGGGAGAGAATTGTGTATCTCCTGCGATGTATTTTACCGGCATTTTGCCATATCTTTCCTATTACAGTAGTCTCGGATGATGATTCATTACATGTTGTTCGTTTTAAGAACACGTTCACTGAAGATTTGACAAAACGCAAAGAAGGTACCAATGTGAGATTTCTAAAGCTAGATACAGCACTCGACCCAAGCTTTAAGAATCTGAAGTGCCTTCTAAAATCTGAGAGGGGCGAGGTGTGGAGCATGCCTTCAGAACTCTTAAAAGAGCAACACTACAATGCAGAAACTACAGAACCTGAACCACCAAAAAAGAAAATCAACCTTCTCCTGGTGGCATCTGACTCAGATGATGAAAATGAACTTTTGTAGGTCTGCACTGCTTTGGATCGTTATCGAGCAGAACCCATCATCAGCATGGACACATGTCCTCTAGAATGGTGGTCGAAGTATGAAGGGACATATGAATTTTTAGCACATCTGGCACGTAAATATTTTGTAACCCTGGGTACAATAGTGCCATGTGAATGAATGCCTGTTCTCATTTTCAGGTAACATTGAAAACAAGAAGCAAGGAGCATTATCTCCTGCAAATGTAAACAAACTTTGTCTGACAAACAAACTTTTGTCTGTCTGAACAATTGGCTGAATGAGATATAGGACTGAGTGGATGTGTAGGATCTACAATTTTACATTGTTTTATTTTTGATTGCAGTTATTATTTGTAAATCATTCTCCTTTCCTGATAAAGAGATTGCACTACAGTACTTGTATGAGGTGAATTGAAAATATTATTTCTTTTGTTTCTTTTTTACAGTACAAATATTTGTAATAAAAAATTAATATAAAGTGAGGGTATGCTATTATTGTGTAAAGGTGCGATTAATTGCATGTTTAATCATGATTAATTTTTTAATCTCACAATTAATTATGATTTTCATAATAACTTGACAGCCCTACTCCCCACCACGACCATGCAGTCACCTGTGGGGTGGACCAGGGTAGATGAGAGACAGGGCACAGAAATTCATGGGCTGTGTAGGAGAGGAAGTGAGGAAGAACCCTGTCTCCAGCCACATCATTGGGGCATATTACAGGTTCAGGAGTAATTAGCTGAGATGGAAATCACCCGGAGTGATGGTGGTAGGAACCCCACACTTCATAAAGGGATCCCTCAGTGGCTACAGGATTCATTCAACCCCAAATCCCATAAATGGAACCCATGGTTACCCAGCACCCCATTCGTGCTGTAGTGGGGCAGGGGAATCACAGCGATCAGCGACGAGGAGGGTCTCTCACAGAGGCGCACGTACTGCTCCCTGCAGCGCAGGCCCTAAGTGCTGTGCTGCGGCACTGGGCTCAGCACTGACTGCGAGGGGAGAGCGCCCCCTACTGAGCCCCCATCCTGCTCCCTGCAGCGCAGGCATGTAGAACTGTGTGGGGACAATGGGGTCAGCACCGAGACCGTGGGAAGAGCGACACTTACTGTGACCCCGAACTGTCTCCCTTAGCACCATGCTGGGGCACTGGGGTCAGCGCTGATTCAGGAGAGCTGGGTCTGTGCTGAAAGTTTCCCAGCCCAATCCCTGCACCACCCACAGTGACATGATGGATGAAGGTTACCTGAGCACTCGACGCCAGCATCTTCTCCGTGGGTACAGTTACTGTCTCCCCAAGGCTGAGCCCTGCAATCGGAGAGGGCAACTTCTGACCCTGTGCAGTTCACATTAGCCAGCCAGATATGCTCAGATCCTTGCCCAAAGTGAGCCCCGACGGGGGCTGATAACGCCGTCCCACAGCCCAGCTGCCTGCACACGACTCCAGCATCCTGTAGGTCCCAGCTGTCATCACAGATGGTTCCCCACTTCTTGTTATGAAACACCTCGACTCTCCCAGCGCAGCGACTCGAACCGTTCACCAGTCGGAGCTGAGCCACTTCTGAGATGCCGGATTCTGCAATCACCCAAGGGAATAAACACTCAGCGAGGCTCCTGTACGTCTAATCTCTCATGTCCCTGGGGAATGTAGCGCCTTCTGCTGACGGGTCTGACCAGTCTCTGCACACAGCAACTACCTATCAAGGGCTCCCCACCACTGACCAGGCTAATTACTGGGGCAGTGTTGAAGTTTTTCCACTCCCCTCCCAGCCAGCTCTCACCTAGTTAGGCAGACTGGACTGCAGTCTGACCTACTGCTCCCACTAGAGCACTTAATGAAAAAGATCATCCCCTCCTCCCCCCAGCACTGCCTTGATGTAGAAGCTGGTGGGAACCTCCTGGGGAGCAGATTTACACCCTCACTCTTGGGGCTGGAATTCGCTCCAGTAGGATACTGTGCAGTGCTGGGGGATAGACGCTGCCATAAGCATATTGGTGATTGGGAGATGAACACAGTCACCGGTGTCCTTAGTGGCTGCCTTAGCCTGACATCAGCATCGAATTTACATGTGTTGGCTCCATAGCTCCTGAAAATGTCACCCAGAGTCCATCCCCCTGAGAACCGCCTGGAGAGCAGTGACGGCTGCCAGGAATCTGCTGCGCTCCAGGCTGACAAGGGTTGTGCCCCGTGCAGAGGCAATGCACACTTCCTCCAAGCAGATCGGACCCCTCCTGAAGCAAACACCTGCCCCTGCGATTCCTCCTGACTTGCCACGACTGACTTGGCAACATCGTTTTGTGGCAACCATTGCTGCAGTGGGGTCTAGTGCTGCCAGTCCAGGACCAGTCTCAGATGAATGATGGCAGAGCTGGGCTGACAACTGTGCACTCACAGAGGGGCAGCAACTCTGGGATAGAGAGACTGGCTTGCTCATGGATTTTCAGAAGCCCTAACTTGTATCTGCCTATTTGCAACCTGGGATACAGATCCTGGACTAGGCTTAATGGGCCCTGACTAGACTGACCTGAGGAATTGCTACAATGCAGAAATGAGACTTAGCCCGATATTCTCCGTCTGCCTGTGGGGCAGCAATACAGACAGTCACACGTGGTCGTGGTGGAGGAGAGCCCCGTCAGAAGAGTGGACTTTAAGGATGCACAGTCAGATGGCTGAACAAGCTAGAGATAAGCGTAACCCACACACCTCCTGGGTGTGGTATTGTATCCCATCTACTGGCACTGAGACCACTTAGGAGAGAGCAATTAATGAGTCTGCTCTACAGCCTTAGCTAACAGCCAGTTTGCTTTTAGCTCATGTGATAGAGGCTCATGCACTGAGCTCCAGAGGGCCCAGTTTGATCCTGTCCACGGATGACCAGGGTCTGTCAGCATTACATAAGCAAGGTCTGAATGACCCTCTTCCCTGACAGCTAGTGATGAGCTGGGGAGGGGGAAAGGCTTCAGGACCAGACGGTATTTACATGCACACACCCACTCTGCCTAGATATCCAGCAGACAGAGCTGTGTTGGCTGGTGCTGGGTTACAAATCACTGTGTATTTGAATGCAGGGCTAGTGAAATGTTGTTATCCTGATTGAGAAAAGGGCAGCAGAACTGGGCTTAGCCTGCCCTGACTGAGGGGGTCACCCAAAACTGAACTAAACCCACTAACCAGGGGGCTTAGACACCAGACCCCTATCAAGAGTGAGACGGGGTGGAGATGGGTGTTCCTGCTGAGGCGTGTGGGCTCTGGGTAAGAGGTCTAGGCATAGTTTAATCTGCCCCTCCCCACTCTTCAAAGGTAGAGCTAATTAAGGCTCCATTAGGAGTCTTTTGGGATTAAGTGATCACTAGAGCAGAAATCATCTGCTGTGACACAGTGTTTCTGCCCAGCCTGCTTCAGCACTGAGGTCTCTCCACTAAGAGCTGGGGGGAGCCTCAAGAGAGCAACCTGCAGAGGTCACAGTAGAGAGGCCGGGGGCAGCAGGAGGTGAGGGCGAGCAGAGTGATGAGTGGCTGGCAGGGCAGCTGCCACCAGAGCAAGCACCCAGACAGGAGAGCGAGCCAGGCGCTCTCCTCCCCGCCCCCGTGGTGGGAGCTGAACTCACACAGGTGCACCTCTGAACTCTGGGTCTTCACTAACCAAAGACAACCACTGTGAGAGGGGTCAGTGGAGGGACAAGGGAGGGGCACATTAAAGGAACTTTGGGTTGCTGGATTCAAGATCCTGAGGCAAAAGATACTGCCCAGCATAAGCTGGGATAGGTGTTTTGCTCATGGTTTTATCTGTTTCCGGCATTTTCCAAAGTTAATGCTGCTGGGCTTCCCTGCTTTTATTTAAAAAGTTTCTTTTCTGCACTAAGACTCTGCTCACAAGAGGGGAAGCTTTGCCTCGTAGAAGCACCTAGGGGGTGGTGTGTAATTGTCCCCGGTTACTGGGGTGGGTGCTCAAACCAGACCTGTGTTATATTCCTGGAAAGGAACCCCTAGATATTGAACCCGGCCCTGGTCGCTGCCAACTCCACTGGCAGAAGGTTTCATAGATATCGACTTGTGACATACACAAAAGAAGAAGACTCCCTGCACTGACATGCAGCCACTTCTGGGGCAGGACAGGGCAGCTGAGAAACAGGACAAGGAAATATGTATGCTGTGTAGGACAGGAAGTGAGGAAGAATCACATGTCCTACATCTCAGCTCTTGGGAAAATTACAGGTTCTTGGCTTATTTCCTGAGATGGAAATTAGCCAGAATAAAGTGATTAGGAACCGAACTCTTGAGAAATTGGCCCTGGATTTTTAGTTTGAGTAAATGGCTGCAGGCTCCATTGACACAAAATCCAACCAGTGGAAGCTGCAGATACCCAGGTCCCCATTGTGGACGCTGGCCCAGAGATAACTAGACACCAACTGGCAGAGAGCAGAGGGATGCCTAGAGTTTTACGGGGATCCCCTAGGTGAGATATATGCACAATAGCTCACCAGAGGTGGCATGTGAGGTCTCTACCAACAGCCAGCAGCCAGCTGGTCTCCCTAATAGAGGCAAGATCTTTGTATGGGACACAGTTGAAGAGAGATGTAAAATGTGGAATATGACGCTCCAGAAGTGTGGAAGTGAAGCTTGTCACCTGCACCATGGCAATCCCTTTGGCTGAGCCAATCAGCACATAGAACAAAGCACAGCCATGGAGACAGGCTATATGCACTGTCTGGGCCCAGTGGGGGCCTGAGAATTTGCAAAGACCAAGGACCCTCAGCACAAGTCTCCAAAGAGAGACCTCCTCTGGGAAGAGACAATGGTCTGTACCTACAAAGAAAGAGGAGAGGGGACAAGAGCTGCCTTTCACCCAGGAGGTGGCTGACAGTGTTTGTCTCAGGAACAGGAGATCACAGCCAAGCCTGGAGTAAAACCCCGGAAGGACTGTGGGGTGAGTGTTGCTCTACCAGACAGAAAAGAATCTCGTTCAGTGAGTCTAGGCACTAGTCAAGGTGGTTTGATTTTATTGGCCATGGAACCATTTCTTTCCAACCCTTCTCCTTGCTACTCCTCGAAACTCTACACTCTGTGAAATCACTTGTCCTTGGTGTGCCTATGAAGGGATCTAGGGCTGTGTATTGTTTGGGGCAGAGATGGGAGCTGGAGCTGGTCAGCTGGAGGCCCTGTTCCTTTGGGAGCAGCGGATCTGTGACTGGGCGGAACAGGGGCTGGGTGCTGCAGGGGGATGCTCGGAGGGCTGGGGGCTGGAGTGTGCCTCTCACAACCCAGAAAGAAGCCACCCCGTGAGGCCTAAAGGGCACAGCTTGTGTTCTGTAGCCAGGAGAGTCGGGGAGCTTCCCCCCAGCGGGCACAGACAAGGTTTCCTCATGCCAGGGGCCCATGGCACCACACTGGGGCATTGGTGTCAGCACAACTGCAAGGGGAAAGCACCCCCTACTGACACCCCATCCCCCTATCTGCAGCACAGGCCCCTTGACACTGCACTAGGGTACTGGTGCCAGCACGGACTTCAAGGAGAGAGCGCCCCCTACTGAGCCTCCACCCTGCTCCCTGCAGCACAGGCCTATAGAACCGCTCAGGGGAATTAGGGTCAGCACAGCGTGTGAGAGGAGAGCACCCCCTATTGGAACCGCCATATAGCTCCCTGAAGCACAGGCCCCAAGCACCATGCTGGGGTTAGTAACGGTTGTGAGGGGACAATGCCCTGTAATGAGCTTCCCACGCTCCTCCCTGCCACATGCACGGTGCTAGATGAGAGTTACCTGAGCACACAGCACCAGCATCTTCTCCGTGGTTACAGTTATTGTCTCCCCAAGGCCGAGCCCTGCATTCAGTGAGGGCAGCTTCTGTCCCTGCGCAGTTGACGTCATCCAGCCAGATATGGTCTGATCCTCGCCCAAATCGAGCCCCTCCTGGGGCTGATAATGCCATTCCACAGCCCAGCTCCCTGCACACGACTCCAGCATCAGTTATGTTCCAGCTGTCATCACACACAGTTCCCCACCGTTGGTTGTGAAGCACCTCGACTCTCCCAGCGCAGCGACTCGGGCCATTCACTAGTCGGAGCTGAGCCTCTTCTGAAATGCCAGAGTCTGCAAACAAGCCAATGGAATAAACTCTCAGGGAGGTTCCTTTGCATCTGATCAGTAGTGATGCTGCGGAACGTAGCGCCTCCCACTGGTGGGTCTGAACAGCCTCCACACACAGCTACCGCCTATCAGTGGGTCTCACTTCCACCACAGATATGCAGCCGCCACAAGGGTGCAGCTGAGAAACAGGCGAGGGAAATCTGGCCCAGTCATTTAGGCAGGACATGGGGAAGAATTCTGCATACAGTCACCATGGTGCCAAATATTAAAGGTTCATAGCTCATCAGTTAAGATGCTAATTGGCCGGGGCAATGGGGTTAGGAGCCTGATGCTTAACAAAGTGACCCAGGGTCCCTACTCCTTGTGAATGGCTGCAGGCTCCATCTGGCACTGAATCTGATCAGTGGGATTCATAGACTCCCAAGGCCCAAAGTGCCCCCTCTGACCACCTAGTCTGACCTCCTGTGTAGCACAGGCCAGAGACCTGCCCCAGAGTAATTCCTAGGGCAGATCTTTCAGAAACATCCAATCCTCATTTAAAGATTGCCAGTGAGGGAGGATCCCCCACAGCCATTGGTAAACAGTTCCAACAGTCAATAATCCTCATCATTACAAATTTGCACTTTATTTGTAATCTAAATGTGTCTCTCTTCAACTTCCAGCCTTCGGATCTTATGAAACACTTTCCTGTAAGATTGAAGAGTCCTCTATTATCACATTTCTGTTCCCCATGATGGTAATTATAGATTGTGATCAAGTGACCCCTTTACCTTCTCTTTGTTAAACTAAACAGACTGAGCTCGTTGCGTCTGTCACCACAAGGCAGGTTTTCTAATCCTTTGATCATTCTCATGGCTCTTCTCTGAACCTTCTTAAATTTATCAGCATCCTTCTTGAATTGTGGGAACCAGAACTGGATGTGATATTCTATACCTTGTGGGAGCGCCCTGTAACCCCCATATTCCTCATTTACATATAATTGTGATATTGCATATAAAGCATGCCACGTGAGGTATCATGGGAAAGGTTATGATCTGCTGAAAGCCATTGTTCCATCTAAATATGTGTATCATTAATGCATATAATATTATAAGAATTGAGTTGTATAGTTTTCACTAAAATATGCTGTGGGTTTGGGAAGCACCCAGATACTAGCTCACCAGAGACAATGACAAAAGAGCTAACAAATGCGCAGGTGGATGTCCAACAACCATCAACAGCCATTGTCCAGCAAGGGAGTTACAATTCAGTGACTCAGCTGCATAAGACCACACCTGGGAAATTGCTCAACCTTGACTGGGGACCAGACTTGCCTGGACTTGTGTTCTCCAAGCACATGGGACTAAGTGTATAAAACAGAACACAGCGGGCCCATGTTTGGCCTTTTCTCCTCCTCCCCCGCCCCACCTATGCTGCAAGCAACAAGGACACTCAGAAGACTGAAGACTCCAACAGAGAAGACTGGCCCAGGTTTCAAGGGCGATATCTGTGTACTAAGAACTGCAATATCCAGTGGAGTGAGAAAAACTGCTTAGTCTAGTTGTTGCCCAGTCTAATAGGGTTGAGAGTTTAGGCTGCGTGCTTATATTTTATTTTATTTTGGTAATGAACTCTGATTTTTTGCCTATCACTTATAATCAATTAAAATATATCTTTTGTCATCAATAAATTTGTTTAACTATTTATCTTTACCACTAAATTTGCCTGAAGTGTTTGGTAAATCTCCTAAGATTTACAAAGGCTGGTGTATATCCACTTTCCATTGATGAAGTAGTGAACCAATTAATAAATTTGCACTCTTCATCTTGAGCAGTACAAGACGGTATATTCCTGAGGTACAAGGGTGGTAGCTGGGGGGATTTGGCTGGTGCCTTTCTCAGTGTGATTCATTAATGTCTCTAGGAGCATTCATGCAATCTAGCCGGGTGTGGGGGCTCCACATGCGGTTGTGCTGAGTGATTACAGTGCCTGGAGGGGTTTGCTGCTTGTCACTAGCAAAGCATTGTGTGAGACAAACCAGGCTGGAGAAAGTTAAGGGGGCACAACGGTCCCACAGTCCCAGGCTGCACCCCGGGGATCCCATCATACTGGAAACAGGATTCCCGCAGCGTTCGCACCAACTACAGAGGTAAAATAACCTCTCTACAGCTACTCAAGATTCCCCTGTGTACGCATCCCAGGATTGCATTAGTCCTTCTGGTCACAGTATCACTCTGGGAGCTCCTCTTCTTCTGATTATCCACCCCCCACCCACAAATCTTTCTCAGGGTCACTGCTTCCCAGACAGAGTCCCCACTCCTGTAAGTACAGCCCGCGTTCTGTGTTCCTAGATGTATAATTTTACATTGGTCATATTAAAAGGAATCTTGTTTCCTTGTACCCAGCTTACCTAGCGATTCAGATCCCTATGTGTCAGTGACCTGTCCTGTTCTCTATTTACTAGTCTCCCAATTTTCGTGTTATCTGCAAACTTTCTGACTGATGTTTTTATGTTTTCTTCCAGTTCATTGATAAAAATGACAAGTAGCGTAAAGCCAAGCAGTGATCCCGCAGGGCCCCAGTCAAAACACATTTCCCGATGATGATTCTCCATTCCCAATTATGTTTTGAGACCAGTAAGTTGTCCAATTTTTAATCAGTTTAACGGGTGACACATTGATTTTGCATCGTTCTTGTGCAGTGTTAAGTCGAATGCCTTACAGAAATCTAGGGAGACACGGTGGGTGAGGCAATATCTTTCATTGAACCAGCTTCAGTTGGTGAGAGAAACAAGCTTTGGAGCTCACGCAGAGCTCTTCTTTGGGTCTGGGCTCTATGTAAGCTTGAGAGCTTGTCTCTCTCACCAAGAAAAACTGGTCCAATAAAAGACATTTCCTCACCCACCTTGTCTCTCTTGTATCCTGGGACCGACATGGCTGCAACTAAACTACATACAAAAATGGCAGATGTCTAAGCAGGGCACATCAGGGCTATGCCCTGAAGCAACCAAACCTCTCATCTCATAAGAATAAGACAGCAAGTGAGTCTGACGAGAACTCACTGGTCACAGAGCGCCCATAGGGCTGGAGTTGGGTGGGGGGATCAGAGTGAGCAGACATGGCAGAGGGACACTCACAGCGATGTATACACCTCAGCCTGCAGCACGGTGCCCTAGCACCATGCTGGGGCATTGGGGTCAGCACTGACTCAGAGAGAGAGCAGCCCCCTCCTGTCATCCCCAAACTGCCCCCTGCAGCAAGGCCCTTAGACACGACCTGGGCTTTGTGGTAACGCAGGAGTCTGCAGGGAAAGCAGCCTCCGCTGAGCCCCAGCCCAGCATTTTGCATCAGGGTCAGAACTCACTGTGAGGGGAGAGCGCCCCAGTGAGTCCCCGAACTGCTTCTCGCAGCACTTACAGGGGCATGACAAAGGAGGGTTACCTGAGCACACAACACTGGCATCTTCTCCGTGGTGACAGTTATGGTCTCCCCAAGACTTAGCCCTGCATTCGGAGAGGGCAGCTTCTGTCCCTGTGCAGTTAACCTCAGCCAGCCAGATGGTGTCAGAACCTCTCCCAAACTGAGCTCTTCCAGGGGCTGATAACGCCGTCCCACAGCCCAGCTGCCTGCACACAACTCCGGCATCTGTTATGTCCCAGTTGTCATCACACACGGTTCCCCACTGCAGGTTGTGAAACACCTCGACTCTCCCAGCACAGCGACTAGAACCATCAACCAGTCGGATTGGAGCCTGCTCTGGAATGGCTGAATCTGCAAATGCACCAAGGGAATAAACACTCAGGGAGATTCCTTTGCCTCTGATCACTAGTGACATTGGGGAACGTAGCGCCTCGGATCTGATCAGTCTCTACACATACCAATTGCCTGGCAGGGGCTCATTCTGCCCTACTAATACACAGCCACCTCTGGGGTGGGAACGGGCAGCTGAGAGACAGGCCATGAAAACTCATGGGCTATATAGGAGAGGGAGTGAGGAAGAACCCTGTCTCCAGTCACACCAGTGGGAGATGTTACAGATTGAGGGGTAATTAGCTGAGATTGAAATCACTATGATGGGGGTAGGAGCCCCACACTTTATAAAGGGACCCAGGGTTTCTACTGCCCCTGAGTGCCTGGAGGCTCCATTCGACCCCAAATCCCACAAATGGGATCTATGGTTACCCAGCGCCCCATTGTGCTGTCATGGGGCAGGGGATCAGAGTGATCAGCGACGGGGAGGGTCTCTCACTGAGGCGCACGTACTGCTCCCTGCAGTGCAGGCCCTAAGTGCTGTGCTGGGACACGGGGCTCAGCACTGACTGTGAGGGAAGAGCGCCCCCTACTGAGCCCCCATCCCGCTCCCCACAACACCCACCGTGATGGATGAGAGTTACCTGAGCACACAACACTGGCATCTTCTCCGTGGTGACAGTTATGGATTCCCCAAGGCCGAGCCCTGCATTCAGAGAGGGCAGCTTCTGTCCCTGTGCAGTGAACGTTATCCAGCCAGATGGGATCAGAGCCTCGCCCAAATTGAGACCTGCCTGGGGCTGATAACGCCGTCCCACAGCCCAGCTGCCAGCACACGACTCTGGCCTCAGTTAAATCCCAGCTGTCATCACACACGGTTCCCCACTGTTGGTTGTGAAACACCTCGACTCTCCCAGCGCAGCGACTCGGGCCATTCACGAGTCGGAGCTGAGTCTGCTCTGAAATGTCTGAGTCTGCAAACACCCCAAGGGAATAAACACTCAAGTAAGTTGCTGTGCATCTGATCACTAGTGACCCTGGGGAAAGTAGCACCTCCCACTGACGGCTGTGAACCACCTCTGCAACTGCCTGTCAGGGCTTCATTCCCCACCACTGACATTCAGCCACCTCTGGAGTGGGACAGGACTGCTGAGAGACCAGGCACAGAAACTCATGGGCTATGTAGGAGAGGGAGTGAGGAAGAACCCTGTCTCCAGTCATAGCAGTGGGGGTAATTAGCTGAGATGGAAACCACCCGGAGTGATGGGGGAAGGAGCCCCACTCTTCATAAAGGGATCCCAGGTTTCTACTGCCTCTGAGCGGCTGCAGGCTCCATTCACCCCCAAATCCCACAAATTGGATCTACGGTTACCCAGCGCCCCATTGTGCTGTCATGGGCCAGGGGGATCAGAGCAATCAGTGACGGGAAGGGTCTCTCACTGAGGCAGACGTACTGCTCCCTGCAGCGCAGGCCCTAAGTGTGTAATGACGCATCCACTCCCAGTTTTTATTCAAGCCTAAGTTAATTGTATCCAGTTTGCAAATTAATTCCAATTCAGCAGTCTCTCACTGGAGTCTGTTTCTGAAGGTTTTTTGTTGAAGAATTGCCACTCTTAGGTCTGTAATCGAGTGACCAAAGAGATTTAAGTGTTCTCCGACTGGTTTTTGAATGTTATAATTCTTGACGTCTGATTTGTGTCCATTTATTCTTTTACGTAGAGACTGTCCAGTTTGACCAATGTACATGGCAGAGGGGCATTGCTGGCACATGATGGCATATATCACATTGGTAGATGTGCAGGTGAACAAGCCTCTGATAGTTCCAGTGTGGCAGACTGGCTGGCTCAGGGGGGCTGAGAATGGGACACTGGGGGGTTCCTCTCTGGAGGTCACCAGCTCTGATCCAGCCCCAGGCTGATCCAGCCCCAGGCATGCCGGAATGGCTGACTCGTGGGATGGAGGATGGGACACAGGGTCTTTCCCCCCAGGGGCTGGCTGGCTGCAGTACAGTCTGTACGAGGGGGAAGAGCTGAGCAAAACATTGGGGGAAGGAGACCTGGAGCTTTGCCCCTGGAGGGCACCGGTTCCTGTTTGGCCCCAACTCAGGCAAGGGCAGTGGCTGGTGTGGGGGGAACGGGCACTGGGTTTTCACACCTGGGGTCGTGGGTCCAAGCTGGTAGTGAGTGGAAGTTGCAGCCATTGCAGCTCTCTGATGCCCAAAATGTGAAATGAGCTGCTGGGGTTAATTCCCCTCCATGACAGGACAGGTGTGTGCAGCCCAGCCCAGCCCTCAGTCCGAGCGGCTCCCAGCTGAGGGGCAAAGGGCGTAACTGGTCAGGAGACTGAACTGCCCTTTGCCCCTGCCTGGGCTCCCTCCCCGTCTGCGCCCTGATGCCCCTGCCTGACCAGAGCCAACAGCAGCAGCTCCGAAGGGCTGTAGTTCTGCTCCCCCAAAGCCTCCACTGGCCCTGACTGGGGCTGACTCAGCTCCTCTATATTCCACAGCATCCAGACAGACAGGGCCTTCCAGACAGAGCACCCTCCTGTGGTGACAGCACTACGGCAGCCCAGCTCCTGGTACCCCACCCCCACCTCTCACAGGCCCCAGCTAGCATCATGGCACCCCAGTGTCAGTACACAGCACCTCCATTTGCCCTTTGCAGGGGTGAGGCCATTCACCAGCCACAGCCAGGGCTGAGCTGAAACTGCTCTAGCAATAACTAAAGGCAAAAATATCTGTTGGGGCAGATCATACCTCAGGATAAATCTGGGGTCACCCCAGACTGATGCAGCTCAGCCAGCCGCTGCCAGAGCCCAAATTTCAATCAGTCTTACTGGGCAAGGGTGAGCCCTTGAGATGCTGAATTGCTGTGGCATTTCCACAGGTACCCAACAGCCAGGATGCCCCCTGCGCCTTGCTCACTCTGCCACACAGTGCACCTTGTTAACAATTCACTGGAGGGGAAACTGAGGCATGTAGCGAGGAAGAGATGGGCTGAGACCATGGGGTGAGTCTGGAGGAGGCAGGATTTGAACCCAGATTCCAGTTCTACACTTGAATGACTAGATTAAATAACCTTAACTCTGCCCTTCCTCGCCCCAATTTATGAGATAGCTGCACACTGCAGCATGCACCCCACACATACGGACAGACCCCGCACCCTCTGCCTATGTTTGTATTTACCTGCCATGGGGAATCCTGTCATGGAAACTGAAAGAAAGCAAAGAGATGAGATAAGTCTCTGTCTCCATGGCTGGACACCTTGGGGATCTCCAAACAAGGCTGATGTAAGCTGCGGCCTGAGTGAGCTCTCCCTTGCCATCTCCTGATGCACTGAGAGAAAAGACTCAGAGGCACGTTGTATTTCAGTGACCTAGCTACTGCCTCTCGGGGCGGTGGGTTGCCCCTCCTGCCCCTCCGGTCGGCGTCGGTAGCGTCGACCCAGAAATGCTTTAGCTGCAGAGCTGCCACTGTAATGTTTCAAGTGCAGAAGAGCCCTAAGTAGCCGGCAAAAGACAAGACGTGGTTAGTGACATCAGAACCAGTGATACTGCACCACACTTTCCAAACCAAGCCACCTGCTTTCACAGACTGCCTGCATCGCTGAAGGACCCCCACACCTGGCTTCCCGCCCCGACCTTGAGTGTGCAGGCCCACTGGAGTGGCAGGTTTGTAGAAATTTTGGTGGTGCCCAGAACCCGCCCCCCAAACTCCACCCTCCACCTGCCTAAGGCTCTGGGAGGGAGTTTGGGTGGGGGGAGGAGGTCTGGGGTGCAGGCCCTGGCCTGGGGATTAGGGTGCAGGAGGGGTGCAGGCTCTGGGAGGGAGTTTGGTTGTGGGAGGGGGTCTGGGGTGCAGGCTCTGGGATGGAGTTTGGGTGCTGGGTGTAGGCTCCGGGATGGCGTTTGGGGGTGGAGGGGTGCAGAGGGAGGGGGTTCAGGCTCTAGGACAGCGTTTGGGGGATGGAGAGGGTGTGTGGGAAGGGGGAGGAGGTGCAGGCTCTGGGAGGGAGTTTGGGGATAGGAGGAGGTTCAGGGGTGAGGGCTGTGGGGCTGGGGATGAGGGGTTTGGGAGGGGCTCAGGGCTGGGGCAGAGGATTAGGGTGCAGGGGGATGAGGGCTCTGTCTGGGGCTGGCGTTGAGGGGTTTGGGACATTGGAGAGGCTCAAGGCTAGGGTGGAAGGGCTGGGTAACGGCAGCCTGTCCCGCCATCAGTGACGGGGGCACTAGGACCCTGCGGCAGCAGTTGATGCAGGGAGCCCGCAGAGCAGAGTCCCTGTGAGCTGCAGGCTCCGGGGCAGGTGCGTGGGGGCAGCAAGTGGGGGCCGCGGGACACTCGGGGGAGGTGCGGGGGGGGGCAGGTGGGGCCGGGGGAGAGACCCGGCCCAAACATTGCCGGGGGGAGGGACAGCTCAATGGTTTGAGCATTGGCCTGCTAAACCCAGGGTTGTGAGTTCGATCCTTGAGGCGGCCATTTAGGGATCTGGGGCAGAAACTGGGGATCGGTCCTGCTTTGAGCAGAGGGTTGGACTAGACACCTCCTGAGGTCCCTTCCAACCCTGATATTCTGTGATTCACCAGCGGCCCACACAACGCGCCGCCCCTGCCGTGGCCGTGGAGCGGAGAGCAGAGCGGTGTGACACCCGCACCAGAAGGGGCCCCAGGCAGCCTGATCCCCTGGCAGGCCAGGAAAGCTGCCCCGCCCCCGCCCCTCTCCACCCCTCCCCCCTCAACCCCCTCCTCTGGGCTACGTGTCCCGGGGGCAGCAGCAGGGGTCAGGCGCCATCGGCACTCACCCGGCGGCAGGTTATAGAGTGACCTTGCCCCGGCCTGGGGAGAAGATGGAGCGGTGGGGAAGGGGCATGGGATGGGGGAAGTGGGAGCTGGGGAAAGAGGCAGTGGGGAGGGGAGGAGATGGAGCGGTGGGGAAGGGGTATGGGATGGGGGAAGTGGGAGCTGGGGGAAGAGGCAGTGGGGAGGGGAGGAGATGGAGCAGTGGGGAAGGGGCATGGGATGGGGGAAGTGGGGGCTGGGGGAAGAGGCGGAGGGGAGGAGATGGAGCGGTGGGGAAGGGGTATGGGATGGGGGAAGTGGGAGCTGGGGGAAAGAGGCAGTGGGGAGGGGAGGAGATGGAGCGGTGGGGAAGGGGCATGGGATGGGGGAAGTGGGGGCTGGGGGAAGAGGCGGAGGGGAGGAGATGGAGCGGTGGGGAAGGGGTATGGGATGGGGGAAGTGGGAGCTGGGGGAAAGAGGCAGTGGGGAGGGGAGGAGATGGAGCAGTGGGGAAGGGGCATGGGATGGGGGAAGTGGGAGCTGGGGGAAAGAGGCAGTGGGGAGGGGAGGAGATGGAGCGGTGGGGAAGGGGCATGGGATGGGGGAAGTGGGGGCTGGGGGAAGAGGCAGTGGGGAGGGGAGGAGATGGAGCGGTGGGGAAGGGGCATGGGATGGGGGAAGTGGGGGCTGGGGGAAGAGGAGGAGGGGAGGGGAGGAGATGGAGCGGTGGGGAAGGGGTATGGGATGGGGGAAGTGGGGGCTGCGGGAAAGAGGCAGTGGGGAGGGGAGGAGATGGAGCAGTGGGGAAGGGGCATGGGATGGGGGAAGTGGGAGCTGGGGGAAAGAGGCAGTGGGGAGGGGAGGAGATGGAGCGGTGGGGAAGGGGCATGGGATGGGGGAAGTGGGGGCTGGGGGAAAGAGGCAGTGGGGAGGGGAGGAGATGGAGCGGTGGGGAAGGGGCATGGGATGGGGGAAGTGGGGGCTGGGGGAAGAGGCAGTGGGGAGGGGAGGAGATGGAGCGGTGGGGAAGGGGCATGGGATGGGGGAAGTGGGGGCTGGGGGAAGAGGCGGAGGGGAGGAGATGGAGCGGTGGGGAAGGGGCATGGGATGGGGGAAGTGGGGGCTGGGGGAAGAGGCGGAGGGGAGGAGATGGAGCGGTGGGGAAGGGGCATGGGATGGGGGAAGTGGGGGCTGGGGGAAGAGGCGGAGGGGAGGGGAGGAGATGGAGCGGTGGGGAAGGGGCATGGGATGGGGGAAGTGGGGGCTGGGGGAAAGAGGCAGTGGGGAGGGGAGGAGATGGAGCAGTGGGGAAGGGGCATGGGATGGGGGAAGTGGGAGCTGGGGGAAAGAGGCAGTGGGGAGGGGAGGAGATGGAGCGGTGGGGAAGGGGCATGGGATGGGGGAAGTGGGGGCTGGGGGAAGAGGCAGTGGGGAGGGGAGGAGATGGAGCGGTGGGGAAGGGGCATGGGATGGGGGAAGTGGGGGCTGGGGGAAGAGGCGGAGGGGAGGAGATGGAGCAGTGGGGAAGGGGCATGGGATGGGGAAGAGAAGGGAATGGGGGAAGTGGGGGGAAGCTGGAGCCCAGCGTGTGGCATCCCCTTGGCAGAAGCTGGGGCTCCCCCGTTAAGCAGGCCCATCGAAACTTCACCCTGACAAGCCCCACCTCCCCTGCATCTGTACCACCCCCACCTAAATGAACCCCACCTGCCCTGTACCTAGACCCCCCTGCTGAGCCCCAAACACCTTCACCTGGATCCCCTGCAGAATCCCATTGCCCCTGCAACCCCCCAGTGAGCATCTGTGCATCCAGATCTCCCACTGAGCCACCCACACCCAGATTGCCCCACAGAGAACTCTCTTACCCCTACCTGGATACCCCCACACTAAGTCCCTCTGCACTTGGATCCTGCTGCCGGCCCGAGCCTGCTCACCCGCACCTGGCGCAGGGGGGCAGGGCCCAGGGTGTTTCTGAGGCCAGCCTGGCCCTTGCACTGTGTCAGGGTCAGGTGCAGCCTCACGGCCCAGTCCCTGTCCCAGGGAGGGGTGGGGGGAGGCTGCAGGTAATCTCCCACCTCCATGCAACTAGTGGCCTGTGCTCCCCACTGCCAGAGAACCATGAACTGGCCAGGAGTTACTTTAGGCTGGAAATGAGAAGAAGGTTCAGGAACAGCCTCCTAATGGGTGAGGGGAGAACGTGCTAACTCACGTGAAGATGGCGCTTGATAAGTGTGTGACTGGGATTATATAACATGCCCTTCCAGCCCTGTGTCCCATGTTCCTAAAGAGACCAGCCCAGGGCGGCTGAGAAACACCTCCAGGACTCAGAGACATGTGAGTTTCTTTTTACTCTTTTAACATTTAACAAAAGTTAAACTAATTGTATTGTAAAATCGGACACGCAGCTAGATAGATCCTGGTTCCACTCCCTGCTCAAATCACTAGACCCCACTCCCCTTCCCAAGGCAGAATAGACCCCAGGATTTCTGGCTCCCAGGACAGCTGTAGCTGATGGGTGGGGCTGGAGAATCACAGGTTGCCCCCAGGGCTATTCAAAGCCAGAGCAAAGGGAAAAGGTCACTCACCCCAAAACCAGGCCAGGAGGATGGGGACCTTTGTGTTCCCGGCTCCAGCACAGGCAGCTGAGCTCCTGCCAAAGGGGTGCCCATCTGGGAGCAGGAGGCACTCGGGAAACCCCATGTTCATCGCACAGTCCTTGTGGGGCAGCGTGGCCAGGCGTTAGGGCAGGCAATCGTCCTTGTGAGAGAGACAGGCTGAGGTCTGTGTGACAGTCACAGGCTGGGGGGCTGGGGAGATGGGGCAGGCACCCAAGGGGGCAGGGATCCAAGGGGACAGGGGATGTGACAGGCCTGTCACTGCAGAGACCCCTCCCTCCACGCCCCCCTGCAGTGACCCAGTGGGTGTGCGCAACTGAGTCCACAGAGGAGAAGTGATCCTTGTGCTCTGCGCTGTGGCTTTATTTATATCATTGGATTGTGAAATACGTGTTCCTGGAACATGCTGAGCAAACAAGCCCCTCTTGGAACAGCTGGTTCTGGGACACATGGGGTGCAGGGACTGTTCCCAGAGCTGGTTCACCAGGAGTCAGCAGAACTGATCCATGGAGGCCTGGTGGACACGGGACGGGCGCACGGGTTGGACTGAGTGTGTGAAGATCATTCCATGCAGTTAAAGCGATGCTGAGGGCTGTGTGGATGCTCTTACTCCAGATGAAGGAGGCTGAGGCTTGGCCTGATCTACACCTAAAGCTTAGGTCAACCCAGCTACATTGCTCAGGGGTGTGAAAAATTCGGACCCCTGGAGACGGGATTAAGCCAACCTAAGCCCTAGTGCAGACACCAGAAGGTGGAATGAAGAATTCTCCCATCAGCCTGGCTACTGCCGCTTGGAGGGTGGATTAACTACGGTGACGGCAAAGCCCCTTCCAGTGCTGCAGCGTCTGCATCACGACACCACAGCGACGTAGCCGCAGCGCCGGGCTGTGGCCCTGCTGCGGTTGTGGAGTAGACACAGCCCTTCTCTGCCCAGGGATGGGACATCACTGCACTGGCCTCACCCCGTGGGGACCCCCCCCAGTGTACCTAGAGCAGGTCCATTCACACCTGAGCTTACGCCCAAGCCACCTTCCCATGTTGTCATCTCGGCAAATCCCAAAAGGACGTGGCCTCCTTGCAGATTGAGCGTCACGCGACTCAGTCTCTGGCTAGCCTCTGAAGGCGCTCGGGGTGGCTCTATGTGCTGCTCTGTCTGCAGGTGCCACCCCCGCAGCTCCGATTGGCTGTGGTTCCCAGCCAATGGGAGCTGCTGAGCCGATGCTTGTGGCGGGGGCTGCATGTGGAGCCCCCTGGCTGCCCCTATGTGTAGGAGCTGGAGGGGGGACATGCCACTGTGTCTGAGAGCCACACGGAGCCATGGCAGGCAGGGGGCCTGCCTTATCCTGCTGCACTGCCAACCGGACTTCTAAAGGCCCAGTCAGTGCTGCTGACTGGAGCCGTCAGGGTCCATTTTTGACTGGGTGTTCTGGTTGAAAACCGGACACCTGGCAACCCTAGAGTCCCCCAGGGGCAGGTTCTTCCCTCTGGCTTAGCTTCCTGCAGCTTCCTCTGACGCAGCTGGTTCTGCCCAGCAACAGAGAGGCGCCTGGGCTGGGTGGGACCCTGGTCTGCTCTGCTCTGGCAGCTCCTCTGTCCCATGTAAAGATCCCAAAGTGCAGTGGCCGCATAAAAGGATTATTCCAGCTGGAGTTTGTTTACAGCCCCCATGAGTGGCCGTGCTGCTTCCCTCGGCCATGTGGGAGGAGCCCTTGGGAATCTCCCAGGGCTGGGTGAGAGCTCCCAGAGGGGGATAAGTGAGAGCTGTCAGAGAGAGCATGGACTCGAGAGCTCAGGCTGTCATTGCAGGGAAGAGGGTTCAGCATCTTTAACTGACAGGTCTTTTCTCCCCAATGTACATTCAGCATCGGAATTAAATAGGGTTAACCCATCCCAAAGCATTTGAAACAATATAAATAACCCCCCTTCCCCTCTCTGGCCTGGTCCCCCCCTGGAGTCACCAGGTTCAGAAGTACTGAGCTGGTCCCAGTCCCTGTGAATCCACAGGGAGGTGCTGGAAGCCTCAGCACCCTCAGTCCCTGCAAACCAGCTGGCTCCTGTGTCTAAGCTGGGGGTCAGGTGGGGGCAGCTGCAGCAACTGCTGAATCAGGCTGTCCTGAGCCCCAGTGGGGACAGAGAGACACAGGGTCTGCAGAAGAAGGAAGAGCTATAACCCAGAGGTGACACAGGGAGTCAGGGCTATGCCTGGCTGGACTGGGACCCACAGCATTAATCCCATCAGTGCAGTCAGCACAGCCACCCTCTCCAGCCCCAGAGCCGCTCAGTAATCCCTGCAAACCCTAGGTATCGCTTTTGGAGAAGGGGGACCGGAGATTGACCTGTGCCTGCAGGCAGGACTCTCCTCCCCGTCACACTGCCTCTGGTGGTGATGGCTGGAGCCTCTCCCTTCTCTGCACTCGGGATTGGCCAGCTCCTTCCCCATGGACCAGATGCACCCCAGTATCAATGATTCAGCTCCCTGCCTGCAACGGGGCTGCCCACGATTCACATCGGGGGAAAGTTCATCCCGGCCTCTCTCCTCCCTTTGGTGAGGTACCAGCACTTCCTGAACCGCTGGCATGTGCAGGGCACAGATCCCTCGACGTAGAGGCCAGCAGGAACTGCTCCTATCCCCCAGTCTGGGCCCTACCACTCCCAGGCCAGACAATTGCGCCCAGTGACTCCTGCATCCAGCCCAGTAGCTGCTGTTGGAGGTAGAGTGGGGCATTTAGTGAGGCCTGTGGCACAGTGGGAAACATCAGGGTCAATCTGTTCTGTCTTGTTGCCTCCATGGTCAAATAGGGTCTCCACTTGGTGTTACGAGCTGAGCTCTGGTCTGACCACGCCCTAGCAAGGCCCTGGTGGTGTATGGCCATCAGCTGCCCTGCCTAGGAAAGGGGCTTGACTCTTCCTTGAAGGACAATCTCAGAGAAGCCATGAAGTTTGCAACCCTAGGGCCACCAACTCTGAAGGTCTCTCAGCTACCAGCACAGCGGAGCAGTGGGCTCTACACAGGAGTCCAGCGGGGAGATGGGACAAGCATTCTAATGGAGCATGGGGCAGAAAGGACAGAGGCTGCATTTAAGAGGGTTTCTCTGTGAGGGTCAGGGATTGTCCATTGCCACAAGCAGGGAGGCTGGGCTGGAGAAGAAGGCTGGAGGGATTCAGCCCAGCTGGGCCAGACCTTAGACTCACGGATAGGGTGAGATCAGACATCAGCAGGCGTCTGTAACTCTCTAGTGCTTTGGAAGAGTGAAATAACTGAAGTTAGGAAATCCCTTTGCTAGGCCCATGCTCCTGGCTTGCCACCTACGCTGTCCCCGACTGGGTTA
The DNA here is from genome assembly GCF_965140285.1 of Lepidochelys kempii. NCBI lineage: Eukaryota > Metazoa > Chordata > Testudines > Cheloniidae > Lepidochelys > Lepidochelys kempii. The sequence goes on from NC_136402.1 coordinate 10,584,414, forward strand.
CATTAGAAGGCAGAGTGCCTCCAGCTCTGGGTGTCAGGAGCTCTGAGGGAGGGCCTGGGGGGGGGCTGGACTGCAGAGTCCCACTGTGACATTATTGACATGAACTGTGACATGAACTGAATGCATCCGAGCTCACGAAAGCTTATGCTCAAATGAATTGGTTAGTCTCTAAGGTGCCACAAGTCCTCCCGATCTTTTTGCGAATACAGACTAACACGGCTGCTACTCTGAAACCCGTGACCATATAGATCATTGTCCTATGGTTGCATCAGGTCTTGTACAGAGGAGGCCAAGTGCGATGTCTATGGAAAGGTTGTAGTTTGCTGGTTATGATTATGCTATCTGTATGTGTGTATCATTTTTGTATTTGAAGTTATGAATATTGGCTATGTACTTATATCTCATTATGCTTGATTCTAAGTAGCCTCAGGTTTCAGAGTAACAGCCGTGTTAGTCTGTATTCGCAAAAAGAAAAGGAGGACTTGTGGCACCTTAGAGACTAACCAATTTATTAGAGCATAAGCTTTCGTGAGCTACAGCTCACTTCTTCAGATGCATATCGTGGAAACTGCAGCAGGCTTTATATATACACAGAGAATATGAAACAATACCTATTCCCACCCCACTGTCCTGCTGGTAATAGCTTATTACCATAGCTAAACTAAGCTATTACCAGCAGGACAGTGGGGTGGGAATAGGTATTGTTTCATATTCTCTGTGTATATATAAAGCCTGCTGCAGTTTCCACGATATGCATCTGAAGAAGTGAGCTGTAGCTCACGAAAGCTTATGCTCTAATAAATTGGTTAGTCTCTAAGGTGCCACAAGTCCTCCTTTTCTTTTTAAGTAGCCTCAGTGAAGCATTTAGTCAGCTTCTTAAGAGAGGACTATTCTCAGTAAGTGCCCAATCAAGAAACACTTAACTGACAATGGACTTTGGGAGACACCAATCCACACCTGATCTTTCCTGGGAACGTTCAAACTAACATGTAAACAATGGCATCAGCCTGCAAAAAGCTGAATCATTCATGGACATGTGATTTGCCCAGGTGGCTACAAACTCCATCTTGTTGCTGTGACTTTGCACAGTAGAACAAAGGGGTTTCCGCCCACAAGAGAGAATATAAAAGGCCCTGGAAGCCTCTCCATTTTGTCTTCAACTGGCTCAAGAGATGGCCCTTCCACCTTAATGGGATGCCTGAAAAAAACTGGAACAAAGGACTGTAACTATGGGGGTGTGAGTGATTGCTGGAACCAGGCCATAAATTACAATGTTGGTCTGAAAAGGATTGGGCCCAGATGAGGAAGGAGTCCAGTCTGTGAAAGAAGCTTATTGGAACATCTCTGAGGATGAGATTTCATCTGTAATCAGTTTCTTAATGTATTAGGCTTGACTTGCATGTTTTGTTTTATTTTGCTTGGTAACTTACTTTGTTCTGTCTGTTATTACTTGAAACCACTTAAATCCTACTTTTTATATTTAATAAAATCATTTTTGTTTATTAATTAACCCAGAGTAAGCAATTAATACCTGGGGAAGCAAACAGCTGTGCGTATCTCTCTATCAGTGTTATAGAGGGCGGACAATTTATGAGTTTACCCTGTATAAGCTTTATACAGAGTAAAACAGATTTATTTTGGGTTTGGATCCCATTGGGAACTGGGTATCTGGGTGTTGGAGACAGAAGTACCTCCTAAATGGTTTTTAGTTAAAGCCTGCAGCTATGGGGGACGTGGCTCAGACCTGGGTCCGTGTTTTCAGCAGGCTAGCGTGTCTGGCTCAACAAGACAGGCTTCTGGAGTCCCAAGCTGGCAGGAAAAACAGGCTCAGAGGTAGACTCAGCACGTCAGGCGACAGTCCCAAAGGGGTCTCTGTGACCCAGCTCATCACACCCTCATCCCACAAGGAAGGGCTCAGCCAAGGGATCTGGGCCAGGCATGCGCCCTATAGACCCAGAGCCAGGAACAATGAGGACACTCAGCCCAGACCCTGCTGGCTTGGAAGCAGGTGGGGCCGTGTGGCTGGGCTGCGGAAGAGCAGACTGGTGACTGCCAGAGGGGGCTGGGCCAGGCTGTAACCCCCCCACCCCATCCTGACTGACAGGTTCCTTGTGGTGGTAAATCCCCCAGCCCTGGGGGAGCCGTTCTGGTGTGTCACTCCCCCTCCCTGTGACACCAAGCCTGGATGGTTTGCCTGGCCAGCCCTGCACTAAGTGCCTTTTCTCCTCCTCTGTGCCAGGCCCGGTGACCCCAGCCAAAGCCATGCTGCTCAGAGATCACAGTGTGGGGTGGAATCATGCCGGGGGGGTCGCAGAGCCAGGGAAATACTTGGGAACCCTAAGCTGGGTCGCTGTGGGTGCAGGCTGGTAGCAAAGCTGCTGCCTCATAGGGCTCCCCAGGCTCCGCTGCCCCATTGACACAGGCTCTGGCTCCCCTGCAACCCCCGCTCGAGTTACGCCTCCCCACAGCCTGAGTGTTTGGAGCTGGGAGCCAGCCCCTTTCTGGGCATCCCCCCACTCCCAGTAGTGATAGTGGCTGGGCTGCATCCGCCAATGGGAGGCGCTAACTGGAGTGGGACAGAGCCGGAGCCTGTGTCCACACAGAAGAAAATGGAGCTGGCCCGGGAAGCAAGGCCCAGCCGCTCTGTCCTGCACAAAGGGGAGGGGCTCAGCCCCATGCTGCCCAGCTCTGCTTAGCGCCCCCCATTCATAGCGTGCATCCTGCCCCGCCCATTCCCAAAGCTGTGGGTGTGTCCAGAATGTAATTGGCTGTTTGGGAGCTGGGGGGATGGAACTGGCTGTTTGGGGTCATTCACGCCAAGAATGGGCAGTATCAGTTTGGGGTCATGCAGGTGATGGAGGGTTCTTGGGGGGAGGAGGCTGAGGAAGGGCCATGCAAGGAGGTCGGGAGGGGGCTACCTGAAGGGGACTGGATAATCTTGGATGCCTTTTTATGACATGCTCCAGCCCAGCCACAAGCTAGGTGTTAGATGCAGGGCTTGCCGGGGGAGGGTCTCTGGCCTGTGCTATGCAGCATCATAGAATCATAGAATCATAGAATATCAGGGTTGGAAGGGACCCCAGAAGGTCATCTAGTCCAACCCCCTGCTTGAAGCAGGACCAATTCCCAGTTAAATCATCCCAGCCAGGGCTTTGTCAAGCCTGACCTTAAAAACCTCTAAGGAAGGAGATTCTACCACCTCCCTAGGTAACGCATTCCAGTGTTTCACCACCCTCTTAGTGAAAAAGTTTTTCCTAATATCCAATCTAAACCTCCCCCACTGCAACTTGAGACCATTACTCCTCGTTCTGTCATCTGCTACCATTGAGAACAGTCTAGAGCCATCCTCTTTGGAACCCCCTTTCAGGTAGTTGAAAGCAGCTATCAAATCCCCCCTCATTCTTCTCTTCTGCAGGCTAAACAATCCCAGCTCCCTCAGCCTCTCCTCATAAGTCATGTGTTCCAGACCCCTAATCATTTTTGTTGCCCTTCGCTGGACTCTCTCCAATTTATCCACATCCTTCTTGTAGTGTGGGGCCCAAAACTGGACACAGTACTCCAGATGAGGCCTCACCAATGTCGAATAGAGAGGAACGATCACGTCCCTCGATCTGCTCGCTATGCCCCTACTTATACATCCCAAAATGCCATTGGCCTTCTTGGCAACAAGGGCACACTGCTGACTCATATCCAGCTTCTCGTCCACTGTCACCCCTAGGTCCTTTTCCGCAGAACTGCTGCCTAGCCATTCGGTCCCTAGTCTGTAGCTGTGCATTGGGTTCTTCCGTCCTAAGTGCAGGACCCTGCACTTATCCTTATTGAACCTCATCAGATTTCTTTTGGCCCAATCCTCCAATTTGTCTAGGTCATTCTGTATCCTATCCCTCCCCTCCAGCATATCTACCACTCCTCCCAGTTTAGTATCATCCGCAAATTTGCTGAGAGTGCAATCCACACCATCCTCCAGATCATTTATGAAGATATTGAACAAAGGTCAGACTGGATGGTCACAAGAGTCCCTGCTGACCTTGCAATCTAGGAGCGTGACTCTTGCAAAATGACTCAGGAAAAGAGCAGAGAGGGAGGGGGAGGATGGGAGGAAGATAGCGAGGGTGGAAAGGAGCACAGGAGGGAAGGGAAGACAGGGCAGGATCTCATGTGCACGAGGCTGGGGTCCTTGATTGTCCAGTGCTGATGGCCAGGTGCCCTCACTGACATGCCGGCCTGGACATCCCAGTGACTGAAGCTCAGCAACAAAGACAGAGTCTCTGGAGCGAAGTAGAAGCTATCAACCTTTTCCCAGGGAATCCCAGAGGTCTGCTCTGCCAGTTTGGTCCTCAAAAGTCTCCCTTTTTAAAGCTCTGTCAAGGCTAATTCCCCACTCTGGCAAGGATTCTAAAAATTAATACTGGCCAGTCCAGGTTAGTATTAAACTCCCAGGGTTACAGCTTTTCTCCGACCTTGGACTATTGGATGTTGCCACCACCCAAGTGCAGAACCCCTTTGGGAGCCCAGGAAGGTGCACTTGGGAATTCCTTCCTGTCAGGTACCCTCAAGCCCTTTCACACCCCCTCCTGGGAAAAGATGACCGGGGGGGGGCGGGAAGGAAATCAGCTGTTGCAACCAGCTAATTAAACAATATATGCACAAAAGAATCCAATTCTGTTCTTAAAAAGGGTAAATTTTATTAATGAAAAAAGAAAGAAAATACACACGGGAACTCAGGCTATTGCTAAATTTTAAAAGAGCAACTACAAGGATTAAGCACCAAGAATAGCTTTCCTAAGGTCCATCTTAAAGGTTACAAGCAAAACAAAAGCACCTGGGGTTAGCACAGAGGAATCCACAAGCCATAACAAAATCAAAGGGATAAACCTAATTGTGTCTATCTAGACATTTCCTGATCTATTTACCTGTCTGGGGTTTTAAAGGAGTAGTTTCTAGGTATGATTTTTTGCCCTGTCCACCTCTCCCTGGGAGAACAGCAACACACAGACAAAAGGGGAGTCTTTTTTCAATTTTAAAAATTTCTAGCCTTCTCATCCCCATGGAAGGAAAAGGCCTGGGTAGAGACTGTCGAATAGTGGAAGTCAATGAATGGCTACGCAGGTGGTGTCGGAGAGAAGGCTTTGGATTCTTTGACCATGGGATGGTGTTCCAAGAAGGAGGAGTGCTAGGCAGAGACGGGCTCCACCTAACGAAGAGAGGGAAGAGGATCTTCGCAAGCAGGCTGGCTAACCTAGTGAAGAGGGCTTTAAACTAGATTCACCGGGGGAAGGAGACCAAAGCCCTGAGGTAAGTGGGGAAGTGGGATACGGGGAGGAAGCACGAGCAGGAGCGCGCAAGAGGACAGGGCTCCTGCCTCATACTGAGAAAGAGGGACGATCAGTGAGTTATCTCAAGTGCCTATATACAAATGCAAGAAGCCTGGGAAACAAGCAGGGAGAACTGGAAGTCCTGGCACAGTCAAGGAATTATGGTATGATTGGAATAACAGAGACTTGGTGGGATAACTCACATGACTGGAGTACTGTCATGGATGGATATAAGCTGTTCAGGAAGGACAGGCAGGGCAGAAAAGGTGGGGGAGTTGCACTGTATGTAAGGGAGCAGTATGACTTCTCAGATCTCAAGTATGAAACTGCAGAAAAACCTGAGTGTCTCTGGATTAAGTTTAGAAGTGTGAGCAACAAGGGTGATGTTGTGGTGGGAATCCGCTATAGACCACCAGACCAGGGGGATGAGGTGAATGAGGCTTTCTTCCAGCAACTCACGGAACTTACTAGATCGCAGGCCCTTGTTCTCATGGGAGACTTCAATCACCCTGCTGGGAGAGCAATACAGCGGTGCACAGACAATCCAGGAAGTTTTTGGAAAATGTAGGGGACAATTTCCTGGTGCAAGTGCTGGAGGAACCAACTAGGGGCAGAGCTCTTCTTGACCTGCTGCTCACAAACCAGGAAGAATTAGTAGGGGAAGCTAAAGCGGATGAGAATCTGGGAGGCAGTGACCATGAGATGGTCGAGTTCAGGATCCTGACACAGAGAAGAAAGGAGAGCAGCAGAATACGGACCCTGGACTTCAGAAAAGCAGATTTTGACTCCCTCCGGGAACTGATGGGCAGGGTCCCCTGGGAGAATAACTTGAGGGGGAAAGGAGTCCAGGAGAGCTGGCTGTATTTTAAAGAATCCTTATTGAGGTTACAGGGACAAACCATCCCGATGTGTAGAAAGAATAGTAAATATGGCAGGCGACCAGCTTTGGCTTAACAGTGAAATCCTTGCTGATCTTAAGCACAAAAAAGAAGCTTACAAGAAGTGGAAGATTGGACAAATGACCAGGGAAGATTATAAAAATATTGCTCGGGCATGCAGGAGTGAAATCAGGAAGGCCAAATCACACCTGGAGTTGCAGCTAGCAAGAGATGTTAAGAGTAACAAGAAGGGTTTCTTCAGGTATGTTAGCAACAAGAAGAAAGTCAAGGAAAGTGTGGGCCCCTTACTGAATGAGGGAGGCAACCTAGTGACAGAGGATGTGGAAAAAGCTAATGTACTCAATGCTTTTTTTGCCTCTGTCTTCATGAACAAGGTCAGCTCCTAGACTACTGCACTGGGCAGCACAGCATGGGGAGGAGATGACCAGCCCTCTGTGGAGAAAGAAATGGTTCGGGACTATTTAGAAAAGCTGGACGAGCACAAGTCCATGGGGCCAGATGCGCTGCATCCGAGAGTGCTAAAGGAGTTAGCGGATGTGATTGCAGAGCCATTGGCCATTATCTTTGAAAACTCATGGCGATCCGGGGAAGTCCTGGACGACTGGAAAAAGGCTAATGTAGTGCCCATCTTTAAAAAAGAGAAGAAGGAGGATCCTGGAAACTACAGGCCAGTCAGCCTCACCTCAGTCCCTGGAAAAATCATGGAGCAGGTCCTCAAGGAATCAATTCTGAAGCACTTAGAGGAGAGGAAAGTGATCAGGAACAGTCAGCATGGATTCACCAAGGGCAAGTCATGCCTGACTAATCTAATTGCCTTCTATGACGAGATAACTGGCTCTGTGGATGAGGGGAAAGCGGTGGACATGTTGTTCCTTGACTTTAGCAAAGCTTTTGACACTGTCTCCCACAGTATTCTTGCCAGCAAGTTAAAGAAGTATGGGCTGGATGAATGGACTATAAGGTGGATAGAAAGCTGGCTAGATTGTCGGGCTCAACGGGTAGTGATCAATGGCTCCATGTCTAGTCTATCAAGTGGAGTGCCCCAAGGGTCGGTCCTCGGACCAGTTTTGTTCAATATCTTCATAAATGATCTGGAGGATGGTGTGGATTGCACCCTCAGCAAGTTTGCAGATGACACTAAACTGGAAGGAGAGGTAGATATGCTGGAGGGTAGGGATAGGATACAGTGGGACCTAGACAAATTGGAGGATTGGGCCAAAAGAATTCTGATGAGGTTCAGCAAGGACAAGTGCAGGGTCTTGCACTTAGGATGGAAGAATCCCATGCACCGCTACAGACTAGGGACCAAATGGCTCGGCAGCAGTTCTGCAGAAAAGGACCCAGGGGTTACAGTGGACGAGAAGCTGGATATGAGTCAACAGTGTGCCCTTGTTGCCAAGAAGGCCAATGGCATTTTGGGATGTATAAGTAGGGGCATAGCGAGCAGATCGAGGGACGTGATCATTCCCCTCTATTCGACATTGGTGAGGCCTCATCTGGAGTACTGTGTCCAGTTTTGGGCCCCACACTACAAGAAGGATGTGGAAAAATTGGAAAGAGTGCAGTGGAGGGCAACAAAAATGATTAGGGGACTGGAGCACATGACTTATGAGGAGAGGCTGAGGGAACTGGGATTGTTTAGTCTGCGGAAGAGAAGAACGAGGGGGGATTTGATAGCTGCTTTCAACTACCTGAAAGGGGGTTCCAAAGAGGATGGATTTAGACTGTTCTCAGTGGTAGCTGATGACAGAACAAGGAGTAATGGTCTCAAGTTGCAGTGGGGGAGGTTTAGGTTGGATATTAGGAAAAACTTTTTCACTAGGAGGGTGGTGAAACACTGAAATGCGTTACCTAGGGAGGTGGTGGAATCTCCTTCTTTAGATATTTTTAAGGTTAGGCTTGACAAAGCCCTGGCTGGGATGATTTTATTGGGGATCAGTCCTACTTTGAGCAGGGGGTTGGACTAGATGACCTCCTGAGGTCCCTTCCTACCCTGATATTCTATGATTCTATGATAGGAACAGTCACCGAGATCTGGGTGTGATGGGTTCAATTGCCGGGGGTGCAATTCATCCCATTGTCCAGATCATTAATAAAAATGTTGAACAAAATCGGCCCCAGGACTGACCCGTGGGGCACTCCGCTTGATACCGGCTGCTAACTAGACATCGAGCCATTGATCACTACCTGTTAAGCCCGAGAATCTAGCCAGCTTTCTATCCACCCTACAGTCCGTTCATCCAATCCATACTTCTTTAACTTGCTGGCAAGAATATTGTGGGAGACCGTGTCAAATGCTTTGCTAAAGTCAAGATATATCACATCTGCTTCCCCATATCCACAGAGCCAGTTATCTCATCATAGAAGGTAATCAGCTTGGTCAGGCATGACTTGCCCTTGGTGAATCCATATTGACTGTTCCTGATCACCAACTCTCCACCAAGTGCTTCAAAATGGATTCCTTGAGGTCTTGCTCCATGATTTTGCCGGGGACTGAAGTGAGGCTGTAATTCCCCGGGTTCTCTTTCTTCCCTTTTTAAAAGATGGGAACTATATTTGCCTTTTTCCAATTGCCCGGCACCTCCCCTGATTGCCACAAATTTTCAAAGATAATGGCCAGTGGCTCTGCAATCACATCAGCCAACTCCCTCAGCATCCTTGGATGCATTAGATCTGGACCCATGGACTTGTGCATGTCCAGTTTTTCTTAATAGTCCTTAACCTGTTCTTTCACCACTGAGGGCTACTCACCTCCTCCCCACACTCTGTTGCCCAGTGCAGCAGTCTGGAAGCTGACCTTGTCTGTGAAGACCGAGGCAAAGAAAGCATTGAGTACTTCAGCTTTTTCCACATCCTCTGTCACTAGGTTGCCTCCCTCATTCAGTAAGGGTCCCATACTCTCCCTGACCTTCTTCTTGTTGCTAACATACCTGTAGAAACCCTTCTTGTTACTCTTAACATCCCTTGCTAGCTGCAACTCCAATTGTGCCTTAGCCTTCCTGATTAAACCCCTGCATGCTCGAGCAATATTTTTATACTCCTCCATAGTCATCTGTCCAAATTTCCACTTCTTGTAAGCTTCCTTTTTGTGTTTAAGCTCACCAAAGATTTCACTGTTAAGCCAAGCTGGTCGCCTGCCATATTTGCTATCACTTACTCTGGGTTAATTAATAAACAAAAGTGATTTTGATGTAAGCTGTGTCAGGATGAGCTCCACCCTGACATCTGGTGGTGAGGTGTGGCAAGTTGTGGAAAAGAAATTCAGGGGCCGATCTCATTTGCATCGGCACACCCACCCCGCCTAGAATGAGGCCATAGCTGCCCAAAGGGTCACTTTGGCTGCTGTGGGATCCCCAGTGTCTCTGTTATTGGGGCAGGAAGAATAAATTGTTATTACCCTGATTATGGGAACTGTGCTTGGAACTGCACGTGGCCTTTTGTTATGATGGAGGGATTCACCATCAACTAAGTAGCACTCGCTAGGCAAGGGTCATGGGTTCCAAAACTCTGTGAATTGGGAGAGGTTGGGGATAAGTATTAATACTTGGTGGTGTGGGCCCCTTGTTAAGGGCCTTACATGCTAATTGCACTTCCTCCTCTCTCCACTGGGGAATATCAGAGTTCATTTTGATTCCGTTAGGAGTCTAGTTACAGGCTGCTGAGCTCACTTTGGGCTAATGGTGCAGCAGCACTGAGGCTCCCCTACTACAAGCTGAATTCATCAAAGAGCTGAACTGACTAAGAGCTGAAATCACTGAGCGTTGTGTTAAGTAGTGGGGGAGCCTGAAGATCTATTGTGGAGCAGTTTGCAGGACGGCTGGAATGTGTTGTGGACAGGCTGGTGGAGCAGTTCATAGGATGGCGGGAGCTGCTTGTGGGCCGCAGAGTGGAGCCGAGCAAAGCAGTTTGTGAGGCGGCTGGCGGAGTGGAGCGAAGGCCTATGGAGCTGTGGGGCAGTCAGCTTCAGATCATGTAAGGTGCCCCTTACCTCTCTCTCTCTTCCCCCCCCCCCCCGCCCCATCTCCACCCAGGTTGGGAGGTAAAGCTCTGCAGATAAACTTTCGAACTCTGGGGCTGCCCTGACCAGGGACAGAGACTTTTGGGTCATTGGACTTAGAATCATAGAATCATAGAATATCAGGGTTGGAAGGGACCCCAGAAGGTCATCTAGTCCAACCCCCTGCTCAAAGCAGGACCAATTCCCAGTTAAATCATCCCAGCCAGGGCTTTGTCAAGCCTGACCTTAAAAACCTCTAAGGAAGGAGATTCTACCACCTCCCTAGGTAACGCATTCCAGTGTTTCACCACCCTCTTAGTGAAAAAGTTTTTCCTAATATCCAACCTAAACCTCCCCCACTGCAACTTGAGACCATTACTCCTCGTTCTGTCATCTGCTACCATTGAGAACAGTCTAGAGCCATCCTCTTTGGAACCCCCTTTCAGGTAGTTGAAAGCAGCTATCAAATCCCCCCTCATTCTTCTCTTCTGCAGGCTAAACAATCCCAGCTCCCTCAGCCTCTCCTCATAACTCATGTGTTCCAGTCCCCTAATCATTTTTGTTGCCCTTCGCTGGACTCTCTCCAATTTATCCACATCCTTCTTGAAGTGTGGGGCCCAAAACTGGACACAGTACTCCAGATGAGGCCTCACCAATGTCGAATAGAGGGGAATGATCACGTCCCTCGATCTGCTCGCTATGCCCCTACTTATACATCCCAAAATGCCATTGGCCTTCTTGGCAACAAGGGCACACTGCTGACTCATATCCAGCTTCTCGTCCACTGTCACCCCTAGGTCCTTTTCTGCAGAACTGCTGCCTAGCCATTCGGTCCCTAGTCTGTAGCTGTGCATTGGATTCTTCCATCTTAAGTGCAGGACCCTGCACTTATCCTTATTGAACCTCATCAGATTTCTTTTGGCCCAATCCTCCAATTTGTCTAGGTCTTTCTGTATCCTATCCCTCCCCTCTAGCGTATCTACCACTCCTCCCAGTTTAGTATCATCCGCAAATTTGCTGAGAGTGCAATCCACACCATCCTCCAGATCATTTATGAAGATATTGAACAAAACCGGCCCCAGGACCGACCCTTGGGGTACTCCACTTGATACCGGCTGCCAACTAGACATGGAGCCATTGATCACTACCCGTTGAGCCCGACAATCTAGCCAGCTTTCTACCCACCTTGTAGTGCATTCATCCAGCCCATACTTCTTTAACTTGCTGACAAGAATACTGTGGGAGACCGTGTCAAAAGCTTTGCTAAAGTCAAGAAACAATACATCCACTGCTTTCCCTTCATCCACAGAACCAGTAATCTCATCATAAAAGGCGATTAGATTAGTCAGGCATGACCTTCCCTTGGTGAATCCATGCTGGCTGTTCCTGATCACTTTCCTCTCATGCAAGTGCTTCAGGATTGATTCTTTGAGGACCTGTTCCATGATTTTTCCAGGGACTGAGGTGAGGCTGACTGGCCTGTAGTTCCCAAGATCCTCCTTCTTCCCTTTTTTAAAGATTGGCACTACATTAGCCTTTTTCCAGTCATCCGGGACTTCCCCGGTTCGCCACGAGTTTTCAAAGATAACGGCCAATGGCTCTGCAATCACAGCCGCCAATTCCTTCAGCACTCTCGGATGCAACTCGTCCGGTCCCATGGACTTGTGCACGTCCAGCTTTTCTAAATAGTCCCTAACCACCTCTATCTCCACAGAGGGCTGACCATCTCTTCCCCATTTTGTGATGCCCAGCGCAGCAGTCTGGGAGCTGACCTTGTTAGTGAAAACAGAGGCAAAAAAAGCATTGAGTACATTAGCTTTTTCCACATCCTCTGTCACTAGGTTGCCTCCCTCATTCAGTAAGGGGCCCACACATTCCTTGGCTTTCTTCTTGTTGCCAACATACCTGAAGAAACCCTTCTTGTTACTCTTGACATCTCTGGCTAGCTGCAGCTCCAGGTGCGATTTGGCCCTCCTGATAACATTCCTACATGCCCGAGCAATATTTTTATACTCTTCCCTGGTCATATGTCCAACCTTCCACTTCTTGTAAGCTTCTTTTTTATGTTTAAGATCCGCTAGGATTTCACCATTAAGCCAAGCTGGTCGCCTGCCATATTTACTATTCTTTCGACTCATCGGGATGGTTTGTCCCTGTAACCTCAACAGGGATTCCTTGAAATACAGCCAGCTCTCCTGGACTCCTTTCCCCTTCAAGTTAGTCCCCCCAGGGGATCCTGGCCATCCGTTCCCTGAGGGAGTCGAAGTCTGCTTTCCTGAAGTCCAGGGTCCGTATCCTGCTGCTTACCTTTCTTCCCTGCGTCAGGATCCTGAACTCAACCAACTCATGGTCACTGCCTCCCAGATTCCATTCCACTTTTGCTTCCCCCACTAATTCTACCCGGTTTGTGAGCAGCAGGTCAAGAAAAGCGCCCCCCCTAGTTGGCTCCTCTAGCACTTGCGCCAGGAAATTGTCCCCTACGCTTTCCAAAAACTTCCTGGATTGTCTATGCACCGCTGTATTGCTCTCCCAGCAGATATCAGGAAAATTAAAGTCACCCATGAGAATCAGGGCATGCGATCTAGTAGCTTCCGTGAGCTGCCAGAAGAAAGCCTCATCTACCTCATCCCCCTGGTCCGGTGGTCTATAGCAGACTCCCACCACTACATCACTCTTGTTGCACACACTTCTAAACTTAATCCAGAGACACTCAGGTTTTTCTGCAGTTTCGTACCGGAGCTCTGAGCAGTCATACTGCTCCCTTACATACAGGGCTACTCCCCCACCTTTTCTGCCCTGCCCGTCCTTCCTGAGCAGTTTATAACCATCCATGACAGTACTCCAGTCATGTGAGTTATCCCACCAAGTCTCTGTTATTCCGATCACGTCATAGTTCCTTGACATCACCAGGACCTCCAGTTCTCCCTGCTTGTTTCCAAGGCTTTGTGCATTTGTATATAAGCACTTGAGATAACCTGTTGATCGCCCCTCATTCCCAGTATGAGGCAAGAGCCCTCCCCTCACAGACATTCCTGCCTGTGCTTCCTCCCGGTATCCCGCTTTCCCACTTACCTCAGGGCTTTGGTCTCCTTCCCCCGGTGAACCTAGTTTAAAGCCCTCCTCACTAGGTTAGCCAGCCTGCTGGCAAAGATGCTCTTCCCTCTCTTCGTAAGATGGAGCCCGTCTCTGCCCAGCACTCCTCCTTCATGGAACACCATCCCATGGTCAAAGAAACCAAAGCCTTCTCTCCGACACCACCTGCGTAGCCATTCATTGACTTCCACGATTCGACGCTCCCTACCTAGGCCTTTTGGGACTTTGGATGATTTGGGGTTGCTGGACTCAAGAACCAAAGGGAAAGGGCATGCCCCAATTTGCTTGGGGTGGGTTTTTGCTCATGGGTTGTGTTACGAATCCTGTTGGTGGTGTTTCCCCAACATAATGCCACATTGTTTCTCTCTGTTATTAAAAGACTTTTTGCTACACTCAGACTATGTGCTTGGGAGAGGGGAAATATTGCCTCCTGAAGGCTCCCAGTGGGGGTGGTATATATATTTGTCCCAGGTCACTGGGTTGGGCCTCGAGCCGGTTTGCATTGTGTTATTGAAATGGGTCCCCTAGATATTGAACCCGGCCCTTGTTGCTGCCAACTCTGACGGGCAGAAGGGTTACATTATTAAGTATAAAAAGTAGGATTTAAGTGGTTTCAAGTAATAACAGACAGAACAAAGTAAGTCACCAGGCTAAATAAAGCAAAAACACGCAAGACTAAGCCTAACACATTAAGAAACTGATTACAGGTAATATCTCAACCTCAGAGATGTTCCAATAAGCTTCTTTCACAGACTAGACCCATCTTAGTCTGGGCCCAATCCTTTCCCATGGTACAGCCCTTGTTAGTTCCAGCTCAGGTGGGAACTAGGGGATTTCCCATGACTGGCAGCCCTCTTTGTTCTGTTTCACCCCCTTTTATAGCTTTGTCACAAGGTGGGAATCCTTTGTCTCTCCCTGGGTTCGTGCTGAGCCGTGCCTAGGGCCAGGAGTCCTGGGCCATGACTGGGGCTCCTGGGCACTCCCGTAACACGTGCTGGGCCGTGCCTAGGGCCAGGGGTCCTGGGCCATGACTGGGGCTCCTAAGCGTTACCATAATACACCTAATAAAGGATGTGCAGCACCAAGCACCATGGGGTCCTGGACCATGAGTGGGCTCCTAGGCACTAGTACAATGCAAACAATAACAGAATTACTTTGCGGCCCCAAGTGCTGAGAGTGAGTCGTTCCCACACGCTCTGGCTGCCAGCTGCTGCCAGGAGCTGCACCATGAGCTCTGCAGTGGGGTACAGCCCCTGGAGCAGTTACCCAGTGGTCACTTCCACTCAAGGTGGGAGGATCCAGATAAATTGGATTGGTTGGGAATAAGACATGGAGCCTTTCTCCTGGAGGGTCAAGTGGTTAGAGCAAGGCAGCTGGGAGTCAGGACTCCTGAGTTCTATCCCTGTTTCTCTCATTGTAGGACCCTAGTTATGCCCTGGTGCCTCAGTTTCCCTGTCTCTAAAATGGAGGTGATGCTACCTGTGCAAAGTTTTGAGGACCTTGGGTAACAGGGACCAGCCAAGGTTAGGGTATGTGGGGCATGGGGAGGGGCGTAGCTAGGGAGGATGCCCTGTTGGGTAGGGCTTCTCATCTTAGTTAGCTCTGAGCCATGCCTGGCACAACAGGTCCCTGAGCCCTCTGGGGTTGGGGGGGGGGGGTTAGTATAATAGAACCATTAATAATATAAACTCTGTGCTTCCATACCTCAGCCCCTGGGATCTCCCTGGCTCTCCGAGCCGTCACTGTGCCCCAGCAGCATGTGAAACTCTCCAAATACCAGTGATTTATTCACTATTCCTCACACCCCACCTTCCCCTGACAGCCTGGGGTGGCAGCACCAGGCAGAACATCCCCCCAGGCCTTGCCTGGCTTCAGCAGCATGCAGTTGTGAAGGGCAGAGTGGTGGACATGTGCCAGGCTGGAAGATGACAAGAGAAGGCAGCTGGTGTCTGGCTGCAGCACACTGGGCTACCAGTCGCTGAGGCTCACCTTGCTGGCTCCAGGCTCATGAGTGCAGATACAGTCATGCATAGGTGCGTGCCTGTTCACACACATGTGTGCATGCAGCACATGCACCGGCATGTGCTCACATGCGTGTACATGTCATATTTGTGTGCACACACGCAGGCAAACCCTGGTTTTACAGGCAGTTCCCTTGGCCAACTCCCCAGCTTGCCCTGCGGTTTGTGCAGGGTGCTGGGCCCTGCAGGGAACGAGGGTCACACGGGGAGGGGCACTGGTGTATGGTGGGGGCAGGGTTATTTGGGACTGGCCTGAAGGTGCACCGTGGCTGGGGGCTGCTCTAAGCAGGCAAGGTGTTCTGATCTCCCCACAGCCAGCTCCTCCTTGTGGCAGAGGATAAAATAGTCTACAACTCCTTAAATCCTGTTTCACAGCCCTGCCCCGGAAATAGGTAAATGTCATCCCCATTTGTTCAGATGGGGAAACTGAGGTACAGAGCAGAGATGTGACTTGTCCAAAACAGGGAATCAGGACTCCTGGGTTCTATTTACAGGAGCTAATGGTTAGAGCTGGGAGTGGGGGGAAGAGTCAGGATTCCTGGGTTCTATTCCAGACTCTGCTGTCAGCTCCATATTCGATCCCTGCTTGGCACCTAAATTTCCCCTTGTGACAAAGTGGGAATTTTCATGAAACTTAGGTGTGCCTCAGTTTCCCTCTGTACCTTTGGCACCCACTGGGTAGCAAATGGTTAACACTGCTCCAGGAACAGTACAGGAGACAACAGGAGTGGTGTGTGTGTGTCACCTCCCTGGTTGTGGGAATGGACAGAGTCATTTAAGAGCCAGCTGAACCTGACCCAGATCCACAGCTGGTCCAGCAGGACAAAGAGACGCCCCAAGGACTCAACACCTAACAGCAGGACACCCTGCAGGCAGATGTAGGAAAGGAGCTGGAGAACAAAGGGGAAAAGGTGTCAGGGACCAGGAGATAGATGGCCCTGGGGAGGGACTGGGCCGCTCTCACCTGGCAGGACAAAGCAGAGTGAGGGAGAGCCAGGGATGGAGGCCATCCCAGCTTCTCTGGCTCATCATGGCACTGGCTTGGCCAGAGTGGTCTACAGCTGAACTTCTGCCTCTCTGTGCTGACCTAAGGATCTGCAGATTCTGTTGGTTCCCCTGTTTTGCGAAGGTTGCCAGTGCCCTTGGGACAGTTCCCTGGTCATCGTGCCCTGGAGGGCTCACTACAAGCCTCCCGTGGCTGTCTGGCTGGGTTGGACTCACTGCAGGGAGCCACAGAGACAGGAGTTGCTGGTGCTGGAGGCCCAGGCTGGGAGTTTGAGGGCACTGGCCTGCCCCTGTGGGTCCTTGGGGCTCAGCAGACTAAAGAGGTCAGTCCCAGGAGACTGGTGACAGGCTGGGGCATGACCAGCCCCTGTGATATCCCCTGTGATGGGTTGAACTCCCCTTCCGGGGTCCCACCTGATGTGCTGGGGTCCCACTGGTTTTGCCCATTCCAGCAGCCTGGGTTTCCTCATCCTGTTCTAGCTGTGCCGGGCCCGCAAGCCTTCTCCAGGATATATATACACACACAGGTAGGGACACCCCAGTGGCAAATGGACACAGAGACACTGAGATCGGCTCTGTGTGGGAGGAATCAGCTTGGGGATTGCCCAGCACTCACGTGCACACCTCCTTTGGGGTACAAACCCAAAATAATATTGTCTTGCGCTGTATAGAAAGATCTGCAAGGCACAAGCTCATAAAAATTCACCCTCTCCCTCAATGTGGAGAGAGATATGCACAGCTTTTGCGCCCCCATAGACCCCCCCCCCCCGATGTGAATTGTACAAACTGGGATTTGTAATAAACAAAAAACTAAGTTTATTACCTATAAAAGGTAATTTTTAAGTGATTATAAGGGATAGCAAATAGAACAAAGCAGATTATCGAGCAAATAAAACAAAACACACAATATAAGCTTAATACACTCAAGAAACAGGTTACAAAATGCAATTTCTCACTCTAAATGTTGTTTCAGGCAGGTTACAGAGTTTCTGTAGCTTAGAGTTCCAGTTATTTCTCTTTACAGACTTGGACCCCTGTCTCAGTCTGCACTCAGCCCCTGCCTTTCCCTTCAGGTGTTTTTAGCAATCCTCCTTCTTGGACCAGGAGGCAATGGAGACAAGTGATGATTGCTGTGAATAAATTGAACAACCGTCTTGTCAAGCTTGAACGAAATTTAAAAATTGCAAATGTTAGGCCTCAAACTTCCGTGTACTTCAAAATGTGAGCCTTGCAAAAATAAAGCTTAAGCTTGTGGCTTGTGGTCAGGACGTGCTGCTACCAAATAGCAATTTCTGCTGACTCCTATGTACTTATCAACCCCAAATTACCCACAATCAAGATCTAATTGGCTACAGAAAATAAATAGGCCTCTAACAACAACTAACAATTGGACATAAAAATTAAATGTGCATCAATTATACAATTAGGGCAACCACATAAACAATGTGGGGGTTGGACTAGATGACCTTCTGGGGTCCCTTCCAACCCTGATATTCTATGATTCTATGAATGTGGCTCACCCTGATTGGTTGGTCTGTTCTAAAACAACCAGATAAAAAGGACGAAGGCATGGGACTGTGTGTATGTGTGTGTGTTTGTTTTCAGTCACACCTGACCCACACCCCCTGAACCGAAGGGACGTACACTTCTCGACTGTCTGTACCTGGCCAGTGAGGAAGGCTGCTGACTGAAGGGTAATGTATTTTCGGACGAATGCAGGGTAAGTCTATGGAGTAAAGAAGTCTGGTCACTTGAGTTGAATTGATCATAGCCGTATCGATACCATAGTATAAAGTCGATAGTAGGTAGCTGATGCATAATAGCTTTGCATGTATTTGTGCTTGTCTTTTAAGTAGTCTGAGCGGATGCATGTGGTGCTGTCGTTCATCAGCTTTATGTTGCCTTTGAAATAGTTTGTCACCAGGAATACAAAGCTGGTGAACAAGACCCTTACTTATGCTTGTCTTCGGGGCTTTTATTATGACTTGCCAGGACCAGCATATGTAGAGTAATTCTTATTCAGTGCTGGTCTTTGGTTTTCCTTTTTCTGTTTTGTTTATGCTGTTCAAAAATCATTAAAAGCCTTTCTTGAGGAATAATTACTAGTTCTTTTATACGGACACCACTTAACCTCATTACATCCGTGCTGGGTGGTGGGAAGTAGTGAACACCCTGGGGTGAATTAGGGCCCCGATGCGTGCCTCCTTCTTCCTTCATCTCCACATGGTGTCAGCAGTGCGATTGTAAAATCCGGGATAAGGGAACGTAATCAGAGACTTAACCCATCTGCCCTGAGACCCATAAGCCTCTAGAGACTCTGCGGTATAGTTTCGGGATAAGGGGACGCAATCAGACACTTAACCCATCTGCCCTGAGACCTGTAAGCCTCTAAAGACTCTGCAACATAGTTTACCTTTTGTTCCATTGTGCCATCCCTTTGATCTACAGTGATAATGTCAGCGTTAGCATAAGTTATAAAAATTGTCTTGTGCTGGGGTTTATGTTGTCACTGTGAATTTATAATTCTCCCCAGGTATTAAGTTCTGTGGCAGGTCCACAATTGTATGGTTTTATTTCCCCCTGTGGAGTTTGATGATTAGCTAAATGAGTTTATGGTCTGATCCAGAATTAATTTCCGCCTGGATTTTTTCTGGACTTTTTTTTTTGTTTTGTTTGCTGTTGGAGTGATTTGTTATCGTCCTTAAAATGTAAAGTATTGCAACCTATAACCATGGCTGCTAAATGGTTAAGACAACATGCCACAAAATTGGCGGGGCAAGTAACAGTAACAAGGAAGGAGTTAAAAAAAAAATCAAAAGACACTACACAGTCCTGGAATGCTCCCACCCGCCTTGCAGGGTGGCAAGCAGCCCAAAGACAGCCATCACAGAACAGAATAAAACACTGAAAACAGCTGCAAGGAACCTACAAAAAATACACATGCTGTCCCCTAGTGTAAATATTTTTGGTAAACAGCGGGCTTCAGGTAGCTACTCTGTGCCTGAAAAATGGGGACAGAAATGGAAAAAGGTGGCCCTAGCAAAATTAAAAGATGAAACTGGGTCCACTGCATTGCAGCCACTACCTTATAATAAAAGCCAGGTTCTGGTTAAACTTAAACTTAAGTTTAAATCAAATGAATTGGTAAATCAAATGAAGAAAAAAATGGAACAGCTCACAGAGGCTGTCATTAGGAGATAGGAGCTGCGACTCAATCCCAGGGAAGTGAATAAAAAAGAATTTCAAAGTAAAAAACCAAAATTAAGTGGGTTAACACCTAAAATTGATGCATTAAGACATGGAGTTGCCCCAAAACAGTTAACTACAGCAAAAAAGAGCACACCTGCCATCCATTTGGCATGCACACAAAAGCAACAGACACTGGGGGAACAAATTCAGGTTTTACAAGAGCATGTAACTACCCTCCCCTCCTCTCAAAGACAGGATAAAAACCAGGGGCCCAGTTCCCAGCTCGGCAGGGTCCCAACTATTTTGACCCACAGAACCACACTCCGCGCTCATATCTAAAAACATAACCTTCTTTCTAAAATATTTGTACACACCGGTTAAGTTTTGTCCTTTATAGGCTTTCTCAGTTTGCTAACCTCGCTGCTGCTGCCTGTACTTTCATCTCGCTACCTTCCTAGGTTGCTCTTCACGCATTTCCCCCACCTCGCCTCCCTCTGGCTCCCTCTCTTTGTTTTAAAAGTTAAAAGTTAGAGTTTTTACAGAACTCTCCAAAGGACAAAGCAATTGAAAACAAAACAACAAACAAAGAGAAAACAAGGTAAAAACTTTACTTTACATAAATCCAGTAAATCAATTATTTTAACCGTTCAGGAATACAACAGCTGGAATTATTCTTCATTTTCTTAAAGATATGGTTGCCAAGCAGCAAAAATGCACACTCTTTTCTTATTTCCATATAGCAAAGTTTTAAAATAATGTTAAATATAAAGTAATGAAAAATGCCTTAAGTTACTAAATTAATACTGCAAATTTTGCAAGTAATTATATGATTTTTATCCATTTTTATTAAAAGCTTTAAATAACAAGGTAATAACTTGCTTATTTAGATGTTTAACCCTTTTGTTTATTTTGTATTTTTGTTTGCCTTATTTTGTATAGTGATCAATAGAATTCTGGCACCATTTCTTTTAATTGTAAGTTTGTCCTGTGTGTTGTATGTTGTGTGTCATGTGACTGTTTTGTATTATTTTTATTTTGTTGCAACAAAAGTCAATTTTATACCCTTTAAAAAGCATGTGTATATGTGGTACCAAGCTATTTTAAGATCACGGTTGGGGTATAATCATAGTATTACTAGCACCAATATTTTGTGCAAAGTTCAAAAAGGTTTCAGTTACAAATATATGTACATATATTTCTGCCTCAACAAATAATGCAATTGCAAACAAAAGAGCTCTCTTTTATCAACCACAGTTTGTTTTGTTTTTTAATTTTTTTTTTTAATTTGTTATTGAAAGAAAAAATGTAAGGGGAAACCTCAATATTAAGGTAAAAATAATATTTAAAAAATGTCAGTTTCTTGTGTGGGTTTTTTATAAACTTATTTGCACTTTTGAACATAGTTATAAGAATGTGATAGCAAAAATGTTTTAAAATAACAATTTATGCATAAAGCTAACCAAATAATTTCAACAGGTTTCCACCTTTGGCTCCCAAACATAACAAAGCATCATAAAAGTTTAATACCCTCAAAGTATTTGCACGGACCTATATTTAAAATTTATTTTGGTTTAATTTTATCGTTCGTTTAATTTTATATGCTTTTCTTTTGTTATGTTATGTTAATGGGAAGCGATGGGTGTTAAAGTTTGTGCTTCTAAACAGTTAACAAGAGTGAAGTTGGTATCACAAGAAAATTAACCCTAAAAGGCTTGTTAAAATTATGTTGTTGACTCTTTTGCTGAAACAAAATGTTCAGCAAGGGAAAGCAATACACCTTCTCATGGAAGATTGTGAGCATTTGTTTTAGCCGTTAAGCATTACATTTAGCATCAAATATTAGTAATGCACCTCAAATGAAAATGAATGTCTATACAACAATTGTAAAAAGGATAGTTTGTGTTATAAAAGATTTGGTCCCCATTACATTGTAAACACATTAAATTAATCTGTGTATTAAATTTGGGTTACTAAAAACAAAAACATAAAAAACACCAAAAACAACAAAAACCAGCCTTTATTACGTTAACTAACTAGCTATTTAAATTGCATCCCACAGACTAAAGACACCAGAAGATATCACACCACAAAAATACCAGATGATCTCAGTATATAGTGAAGAAACCCCCAAGCATCAAAAAAAGAAAAATGAAGTGCTTTATTAATAAAAGACTAGTCAAATACACCTCTATCTACCATATATGGACAATTAAATTAACAATCAGCTAAAAACCACTAGCTGAACCAGGATAAATTGTCATTAATTTCAACTTGGTTACTCTGTAAAAACAACTGCATTATTGCTGGATAACATTTACAATGGGCATAACCTTGCTCAACTGTTGAACCAACAACAAATAAATGGCAGCAAACAACATAAAGGCAAGGAAAAAACAAATTAGTAAAGAAATTAAGTTACACAGCAACTACACACTGGGTAAACAAATTCCTTGTGAGTACCATTCATAATCTGGGTTATACACTGCATCCTAACTAAGGCACATGTTATTCAAAACAACATGTTCAAAGTCTGCCCTATCAATTTTGTCGGTGTCTGGGTACCGATACTAATCCTGACACAGCAATATTTGAGAAATTGGTTACTGTCCATTCAGTAGGTTTTGTGAAAAACAACATCCATAAAGACAGGTTTCAGAGTAACAGCCGTGTTAGTCTGTATTCGCAAAAAGAAAAGGAGGACTTGTGGCACCTTAGAGACTAACCAATTTATTTGAGCATGAGCTCTCGTGAGCTACAGCTCACTTCATCGGATGCATCTGAATAATGCATCGGATGCATCCGATGAAGTGAGCTGTAGCCCATGAAAGCTCATGCTCAAATAAATTGGTTAGTCTCTAAGGTGCCACAAGTCCTCCTTTGCTTTTTGCGAACATCCATAAAAACAACTGGATCTATGGCAACTACTGGTGTATCACGGGGCCATGCAATCCATGGAACAGAGAAGCTAGCAGTTCCTATTTCCTGCACAGTGAAGCTTACCAAAGGGTGACAACCAGCAGTAAGGGTAATCAATAACATAAATGGACGCTACTGTTGTCACTACTCCAAATTTTTGTTTTACGTCTCATACACATAGCACTGTGGAACACATTATCGCAATCCCTATCTCAGTATTTTAAAACACTCAGCCTACTGCTAATAATGATATAAATGGTTACTGTAATTGCCCGAATAAAAGTGGGTTGCTATCTGCAGTACCACAAGGGCCAAACTACAACGACAAATTGGAAAAAAATGGTTATGCTTGAATATAAAGTGCTGTTATATGTATACATACATACTATACATACATGCCCATATACACTACAAATATCTGTGCCATATCCGTATTATTCATAGATATTAATGATTCGGGAGTGCCTCTAAGGCTCAATCATAATACTACATTCCTCAGTCAAGGTCCCGGACCTAACATTCCCAGGGCGACACATTCTTCTGGGATTGGCAGTCTGTTTTACCATACTTCTTATCACAACACACAGTCATGTTTTACCACACTCCATACTGGAGCCTTAATATTTGCTTGTATTTGCTATCTGCCACCGGTTATAGCGGGGTATACACAAGTGAATGTTATTGTACCCAAACCAGACGTTTAGGCCTCGGGGGGACGTGAATAAATTGAACCACTGTCTTGTCAAGCTTGAACGAAATTTAAAAATTGCAAATGTTAGGCCTCAAACTTCCGTGTACTTCAAAATGTGAGCCTTGCAAAAATAAAGCTTAAGCTTGTGGCTTGTGGTCAGGACGTGCTGCTACCAGATAGCAATTTCTGCTGACTCCTACGTACTTATCAACCCCAGATTACCCACAATCAAGATCTAATTGGCTGCAGAGAATAAATAGGCCTCAATTATATGAACAACTAACAATTGGACATAAAATTTAAATATGCATCAATTATACAATTAGGGCAACCACATAAACAATGTGGCCCACCCTGATTGGTTGCTCTGTTCTAAAACACAGCGGTCAGACCGGATAAAAAGGACAAAGGCATGGGACTGTGGGGGGAGGAGAGGTGTGCGTTTTCGGTCACACCTGATCCACACCCGCTGAACCAAAGGGACATGCACTTCTTGACTGTCTGTACCTGGCCAGTGCGGAAGGTGGCTGACTGAAGGGTAATGTATTTTCGGACGAATGCAGGGTAAGTCTATGGAGTAAAGAAGTCTGGTCACTCGAGTCGAATTGATCATAGTCGTATTGATACCATAGTATAAAGTCGACAGTAGGTAGCTGATGCATAATAGCTTTGCATGTATTTGTGCTTGTCTTTTAAGTAGTCTGAGGAGATGCATGTGGTGCTGTTGTTCATCAGCTTTATGTTGCCTTTGAAATAGTTTGTCACCAGGAATACAAAGCTGATGAATAAGAGCCTTACTTATGCTTGTCTTCGGGGCTTTTATTATGACTTGCCAGGACCAGCATATGTAGAGTAATTCTTATTCAGTGCTGGTCTTTGGTTTTCCTTTTTCTGTTTTGTTTATGCTGTTCAAAAATCATTAAAAGTCTTTCTTGAGGAATAATTAGTAGTTCTTACTTCTTTTATACGGACACCACTTAACCTCATTACATCCGTGCTGGGTGGTGGGAAGTAGCGAACACCCCGGGGTGAATTAGGGCCCCGAGGCGTGCCTCCTTCTTCCTTCATCTCCGCAATTGCCTTACTCCCCAGCCTTCAACAGAATTTACATAAGGTGGGAACCCCTTGTTTCCAGTGGAAAAATACCAGCAGTGTCCAAGGTGGTACTCCCTACCAGGTGACATCATCAGATGACCCTGCAGTGTCAAAGCAACATCCCAGGAAGCTCCCCAGGAAGGTGGGAGATTAATATCTTCAAAGTTCTATTGTCCTTCTTAAATGGCTCATTTAGGCTGATTGCCGACTGTCTGGTGGGTGTTCCCCAAGTACACACACAGTTGTAACTGTTACATAGTCAATATTCCTAACTTCAGATACAGAAATGATACATATATACAAATTTGGTAATCACATTCAGTAGATCATAACCTTTTCAATGATACCTCACATGACCCATCTTGCATAAAACATATATTAGTTATGCCATATTCATATCATAACAAGATTTCTATGAAGAATATGGGGAGTAATGTCACACCCCCTCTGTCATGTGTGGCCACATCCTGCCTGCACCCTGGCTGTGGGGCGTAACTGTGTTGGGCTCCCCGGGGGTACATGTCTGAAGAGGGTCCTGCTTCTCCTGCCCACATGGCTACCACTGCTCGTAGAGCGACTACAGGAGAGAGATTACAGCGGTGCAGCTGCATCCTTACAGCTCTGGCACGGTAAGGTCTCTAGTGTAGACATGGCCTAAATCCCCCTCCTAAAGAAGTTGTATCTACTCTTTATCTTATCTTAATTTAATAATTTAAGCATTTTTCTTTAACTAGTTGGACTGATATTAACAAATTGTGTTTGTTTGTAAATTGGGTAACACAAATAATGGATTTATATTTTAACCATTCATATTATACAATGAAACGTTTCAACAATAGCTATGGTTCGGCAGTGTAACCCTTCTTCCAGGTGGAGTCGGCAGCAACAAGGGCCGGGCTCAACATTCAGGGGTCCCACTTAACAATACAACACAGAACCAGCTTGAGCCCCCCACCTAGTAACCTGGGAAAACCTAACGCCTGGGGCCGGCGGCTGGGAGTGGGTTCCCAGCTGTGGGGGTGGGAGCGGATCCCCGGGCACAGGGCCGTGGCTGGGGCCAGGAGTGGAGCTGAGTGGTGCCGGCACTCCCTTCCCGCTCCTATTGGGGGCTGGCCCGGGCCCCAGCTGTGCCCCCCAAACATTCCTCCGTGTCCCTCTAGGGGCCGTGCCCCACAGATTGGGGCCGTCTGCGTTACTGTATTCTGAAAAGCTGATGTGCACTTTATGGTGGGTGTTTTCTGTGAATGTATTTTTTTAAGTGTTAATCAAACGTTAATTGGGAAAAAAAAAATCCCTAAGTTACTGACTCTCAGTAGGTGCAGAGAAAGCCCCGGAGGCTTGACTAGCTTCACGGCCCCTGTGGCTCCCACCCCCAGCCGTGGGAGTTTAAATCCATCCACCCCGGGCAAAAATCTGCCCTAGTAACAAGGAGACATCTCCCTCTGCCAGGCAGCGCTGGAGGAAAGTGCAGCAGAGGAGTGAGGTGCTCCAGCTACTCCTGAAAAGACAATTAATCACACAATCAAATGTGTGCTGGGGAGAGGGAGAGGGGGAGGGGAGAGAGCGGTTTGGGCTGCAGAGAAGGGAGTGGGATTGTGGGGATAAATAGGGATGGAGGCCTCAGGGCAGGGGGAGAGGATGAGGACTAAGGTGGTGGGAGGGGAGGGACACTGAGTGGGGTGATGTGGAGGTGGGGGGCAGGAGGCATCTCTCAGCCCCACATGCTGCTGCACCAGGAGCTGGGGGGAGGGGGTTTGTCCTTCAGGAGCGTCTGAGCCTTTCTCCCTGGCCCCTTCATGGCAGCTGGAATGGGGGGGCATGTCTCTCTAGGAGGGGGCCTCTCCCTGCCCCCCTTGTGAGCCAGCATCTGGGGAAGCTCTGGGTGGGGAGCTGAGAATAGGAATGCTGGAGGAGCACGCCCCCGGAATGCACATGCCTCAGGGGAGGGGGCATAGAGGAGCGAGCCGCTGGCCGGGGGGGCTTTGGGGGAGGGGGAAAAGAGGCGCGTGTGGCAAACGGGGTGGCCTTGGGGCTGGACTGAAGTAGCCACGGGGGCCCACAGGTGAAGAGGCAGAGTGGGGGCAGGGCCTTGGGGGAAAAGGTGGAGCAGAAGTGGGGCCGTGGGGTGGAGCATGGGCGGGACCCCAGGGAGAAGTCCAAGAGGGAGGCGGGGCCACGGTCCAGGCGCCAGTTGGACCCCCATTTCTAGGGAGCTTCTGGCACTCACGCCCAGCCTCCCCAAACGCGAGTCACGCGCTGCCTATCGGCATGCCATAATGCTCTAGAGATCGACCAAGTTTTAGTGTATGGGTAAGTTTTACAGCAGATAGATTTCAGAGCAGTTAGAACCATGTTAGTCTGTATCAGCAAAAGCAACGTGGCATCCTTGTGGCCACGTTAGAGACTAACAAATTTATTTGGGCATAAGCTTTCGTGGGCTAGAACCCACTTCATCAGATGCCTGGAGTGAAAATTACAGTAGGCAGGTATAAATATACAGCATATGAAAAGATGGGAGTTGTCTTACCAAGTGGGGGGGCCAGTGCTAACGAGGCCAATTCAATCAGGGTGGATGCGGCCTATTCCCAACAGTTGACAAGAAGGGGTGACTATCAACAGAGGGTGTGTGCCAGCTGTGCATGCCCCTGTTACCCCCTAGCACCCCTGCTGGGCCCTGGGCCCCACAACCATGCTGAAAAAAAAAAGATGTGTGACTCAGTTTCCCCCACTCAATATGTACTGATACGTATTGGGAGTGAAGGGGTGAATTTTTTCCCTGCAGCAGAGGAGGCAGACATGATTAGGGTTATTTCTGTTTTTTTCTTATGGCGAGTGGACTCCTCTGTGCTAACCACGGGGTGCTTTGTTTACTTGTAACCTTTAAGCTGAACCCCCAAGAAAGCTATTTTGGGTGCTTAATTTTTGGAATTGCTCTTTTAAAATCTAGCAAAAGGCTAAGTTCCAGATGTATTTTCTTTCTTTTTGTTTTTAATAAAATTTACCTTTTTTAAGAACAGGATTGAGTTTTGGTGTCCTGAGAGGTTTGTGCATGTTGTTTGATTAGCTGGTAGCCACAGCTAATTTCCTTTGTTTCCTTTCTCAGCTCTTCCCAGGAGTGGGGGTGAAAGGGCTTGAGGGTACCCCACAGGAAGGAATTCCCAAATGCGCCTTCCTGGGTTCCCAGGGGTTTGCATTTGGGTGGTGGCAGCATCTACCCATCCAAGGTCAGAGAGAAGCTGTAACCATGGGAGTTTAATACTAACCTGGAGTGGCCAGTATTAATTTTTAGAATCCTTGTGGGCCCCACTTCTGCACTTGGAGTGCCAGAGTGGGGAATCAGCCTTGACATCTGGTCTTGCCCCCGACACCTGGTCTAGCCCCCATGCACATGCACGGGTTCAGCCCTGCAGGGCTCTGCCCCAGATTCATGGGGCGCTCTGGGGCTAGAGGGCAGAGGGGTGACCAGGCCACACGGCACCTGCACCGAGTGAGCAGGAGTTTGGGAATCACCATGCCGCCAAAGCTGGGACTTAGGGAGAACTGGACTCGGGAACCCCCCAGTGATCCCTGCACCCAGCCCAGAGCTCCTGCAGTTCTTTCAGGCAGACATCCAGTCCTGAGTTACAGACTCCAAGACTGGGGAATACCCCCAGCCACACACCCTGGCACCAGCCCCACTCCCCCCACCCCTGGGCCAGCCTCAGACACCCCCCATGGGGGCAGCCCCAGCCACCCCACGGCACTAGCCCCACTCCCGCCCCCTGGGGTCAGCCCCAGCCACACACCCCTGGCACCAGCCCCATTCCCCGGCCAGCCTCAGACACCCACCATGGGGGCAGCCTCAGCCATCCCCCCAGCACCAGCCCCACTCCCGACTTGGGGCCAGTCCCAGCCAACCCCCATGGCCAGTCCCAGACACCCCATGGGGGAAGCCCCAGCACCCCCAGGGGCCAGCCTCAGGCACCCCCCCAAGAGGCCAGCCCCAAGGCACTCCCCCCCGTGGGGCCAGTCCCAGCCTCAGGCACCCAGTGAGGCCAGCCCCAGCCTCCCCCCCACCCGCAACAGGGGCCAGCTTCAGGCACCCCTCATGAGGCCAGCCCCAAGGCACTCCTCCCGTGCGGCCCCCCTGTGTGGCCAGCCCCAGCACAAGGCACCCTATGGGGTCAGCACCAGGCACTGCCCTTCATGGGGCCAGCTCCAAGCACCCCCTGGGGCCAGCACTGGTCATCACTTGAGTCACTCACAGAGACAGAATTGGGTTCATTTTTAAAAGTTGGTCTCATTTTCCTGAAAATGGAAAAAACAAAGAGATGCAGGAATCCTGGCCCAGCTCACCAGTGGGTGGGTGACACTAGGGGCCGCTGTGCTGCAGGGAGCGGGATGGGGCTCAGTAGGGGGCGCTGTGGTTCAGTAGGGGGCGCTGTGCTGCAGGGCATGAGCTCAGCCCCCAGACACAGACAGATGGACGAAGGGAGGTGGCCTGGTTGGTTTGGTCATTGCCGCAGAACACGGCTTGTTTTATTAACCCAGTGACCCCGGCCATTGCTACACGGCTGGGTCAGGAGCGCCTGGCTCTCAGGCTGCTGAGGGGCCTGGTGCCAGGGCCATGGGAGGGCACTGATGGGGGAGAGGCTGCAGGGGGAACCTGGGAGTGAGTCACACCCTGCCAGCTCCTCCCAGCTCCAAGGGGCAGCAGGGCAGGTGCCCGCTCCGCTCCTGGGGCGGCTGAGCAGTGTTCAGAGCCCAGCCGCAGGGCTGGGGGTCATGCCAGGACCACGCCTTGCTTAAGAGGTGAGCGAGGGGCCAGAGTGGCTTTCCTGGGGATGCCAGGAGCACCAGACGCCTCCACCCAGCTCCCAGGCTCCACCATGGTCCCCGTACCCAGCCAGCGCCCTCTCTGCCCCCCAGCATCAGCCACTGCGCCCGAGAGTCCTGGTGCCCTTCTGACGTGGGGCGTCCCCTCTGCATCCTGGGGAGAGAAAATGTGAGCGAGCTTAGCCACACACACTACAGCCACCAGCCCTACTGCCCCCGATCCGGGGCACCCAGCCCTACCGACCCCGATCCGGGGCACCCAGCACCTAACCCTGCCACCCCCGATCCAGGGCACACAGCACCCAGCCTTGCCACCTGATCCGGAACACCCAGCCCCCAGCCCTGCCGCCCCCCGGTTTCACTGCCCCAGCCTAAGTCCCCATCACCTCACCCAGATCACAGCAAGGCTCTGACTGGTTGGTCTTGGGCCTTGGCCAGCATCTCGTGCTGGAGGCATGGAGGCTGGAACACACCCAGCGATATGGGGGCATCTCCCTGAAACCCCACAGCAGATGCTGAGCTGAGGCAGAAGGCCACGTTCCCTGGTCGGGCTGGAGGTGCCACTAGGATTGAGCTGCTCCTGTAATCTCCTCCCCCCAGAGCCTGTGCTCCAACAGCAGGGAGTTCCACCAGGCCCAGCTCTCCAGCACACCCACTACCCCCCAGCACCCCCTGCTGCTCCCTGTGTCTCAGTGCCATGGCTGGCTGGGTGCCAGCTGTGCATGCCCCTCATTACCCCCCAGCGCCCCCTGCTGGCCCCTGCACCCTACAGCCATGCCGCGTGTGAGCCAGCTGTGCAAGCCCCCCATTGCTCCCCCCAGCGCCCCCTGCTGGCCCCTGCACCCCACAGCCATGTCGCGTGTGAGCCAGTTGTGCAAGTCCCCCCGTTACCCCTCAGCGCCCTCTGCTGGACCGTGTGCCCCTCACTCATGCTGGGTGTGAGCCAGCTGTGCATGCCCCCTGTTACCCCCCCAGCGCCCCCTGCTGGCCCCTGTGCCACACGGCCATGCCGCGTGTGTGTCAGCCGTGCAAGTCCCCCATTGCTCCCCCCAGCGCCCCCTGCTGGGCCCTGGGCCCCACAAACATGCCGGCTGTGCAGACACACACCCCACGCTCCCTTCACCCCCAGCGCTGGGCCCCACTCACCAGACTCCTCGTATGGGCGGGCAGCAGCACAAGTTCACCTCAGCGCCACGTATGTCACCGGGTCCTCGTTCTTGGGGGGCAGCGTCTGAAAAAAATGGGCTGCTCTGCCCATGGGGACCGTGGCTTGGGCATGCCCTTCTGCCCGGGAGGTGCCAGGCCCCACCCAGCCTAGGAGCAGAGGGGTTAGCAAATGCCATTGCAGAGTCTCTGCCCAGGTGAGCAGCCCCCCACGCTCAGCCCCAGGGCAGCAGGGTTCCCCCAGGCCAGGCGCTCAGCCGCACAGCAGCAGGGTCCCCCCAGATGTGCAGTGGGGTCACACACCCCCAGGGTTGCTGGGACAGGGTCAGCTCCTGCTGCAGTGGGGCAAGCCCATGGCCCTCAGCCTCACTCTACACCTCCCCCAGGCAGGGTCACCCAGCCCAGAGGCCCCCAAACGAAGCCGAGGTGGGGGGGCAGAACTTACCCTGGGGCTGCAGAACTGGCCAATGGCAGCATCTGAGAGAGAGAGATGGGGTGGGGTGAGATTGGAGCACGACTGGGTAGGTCCCACAGCTTCCCACCCCAGACACTCCCACCTCTGAGTACGGGGAGCCCTGAGACACCCCGCATGCCTCCATCCCCAGTGCTGGGAGATCCCAGACCCGCCCCCCCATCTCCTCCATCCCCAGTGCGGGGAGCTCCCAGACCCCCTCCCCATTTCCTCCATCCCCAGTGTGTGGAGCTCCCAGACCCCCCCTCCACTCTTCCATCCCCAGTGCGGGGAGCTCCCAGACCCCCACCCTCCACTCCTCCATCCCCTGTGCAGAGAGCTCCCAGACCACCCCCACATTTCCTCCTTCCCCAGTGAGGGGAGCTCCCAGACCCCCCCCCACGCACTCCTCCATCCCCAGTGAGGGGAGTCCCCAGACGTCCCCATCTCCTCCATACCCAGTGTGGGGAGTCCCCAGACACCCCTGCCTTGGGTGACCAGATGTCCCAATTTTATAGGGACAGTCCTGATTTTGGGGTCTTTTTCTTATATAGGCTCCTATTACCCCCTACCCCATTCTGATTTTTCACACTTGCTGTCTGGTCACTCCCCCCCACATAGCTCCCACTGGGGTCCTTCCCTCACCAGCTCCCCCTGGCCCCTTCCAGCGTCAGGCCCGGCTCTGTACATGGACACGGTGCCACCCCACCCCTTCAGTCTATGGACGCGCACGGCGGGGACCCCCACACAGGGCGTGGGGTGGGCGGTCACTGTGGGGGAAGGGGGCCTGTCTCCATCAGGCAGAGACAGTGAGATCTGCAGATGGAGAGGACCCGGCTCTTGGTGCCCAGCCTCCCGACACCAGGCTGGGGGAGCCTGGTGGGTCCTCACAGTGCAGCTGCTCCTCAGTGTGTCCACCACCACCACGGCCACCGTAATGATCACCGACGCCAGCCTCGCCGCCAGTGGGGCCCAGCTCCCTGTGGAGGATGAGCACAGCTGGCTCAACAAAAGCCAGTCCCACCGCCCCTCCCAATGCCCTCTGCGGACCCGCTCCCTCCTGTGCGCTGCCAGTGCACCCCAAACCCCACCCCAGGAGCCAGACAGCAGCTCGGCTGGCTGGGGAGGGCAGAGGGCCAAACACAGCCATGGGACTGGGGAGCTGAGTGCGCTGCGGGCTGGCTCCAGACAGGACCCGTGCCCAGGCGGGGCCGTCCCTTCTCGTCTGTTGGGGGGATCATGGGCAGTTCGGACATGACACCGAAATCCACCCCACCCCTCCCCCCCAATCCCTGCTGCAAGGGACTCCCTGGGGCATGGTGCCAGGGCGATGCCCTACAATCGCCCACCTACCTGGATCTTCGCCAGGACAATGCCACTGGAAAGGAGAGGGAGAACGTCACTATGAACCTCACACATCAACCCCCCTTCCTCCACCAAGCTGTGGCTGTGTTTGAACCCGCTGCCAGCCCGCCCCGCTCCCTCCCCATCTAAGGGACGGCTGGCCCCCTGAGCCAGAGGACTCCATGGCCTATATGTGGGCATGCAGCTTTTGTTCCTGGGCCCTCCTCGCCAGTCTGTCTGTCTGTCTGTCCCCATTGTCCCTGGGCACCGGGAATCACGCCGTGGCTCCAGAGGGCGGGCTCAGCATGCCACCCAGAGCTAGCCACGCACAGGCACTGGAAGCCCATCTCTGCCTCTCTCTCCCCCGAGCCCACCCCGTTACTTACCCCTGTGCAGCCCCAGCAGCCCCAGCAGCAGGGCGCAGGGCACCGAGATGCTCAAGATCAGGTTCAGGTTTCTGGCTGGAAGAGAGCACCCAGGAGAGGCCGTGAGATCCCCGCCCAGGAATGGCCCGGGGCCAGGGCCATGCACAGACCTTGATATTCAGGCCAGCTTGGGTGGTCCCGCACGGGCTCTCAGCCCTGAGAGGGCTGGCCCAAGCCGGGCCGCTAGCCCGCCCCAGCTGGGCTCACCACTACAGGGCAACACCAGCACCCACAATGGGATGAGGGGCCATCCTCCCACTTGTGGAGAGGGGAATGGGACCTAGCAGTGAGCACAGGAGGGCTGGGAGCCAGGACTCCGGGGTTCAATTACTGGCTCCAACAGGGCAGTGAGGTGTGGGGGGCTGGGAACCAGGACTCCTGGGTTCTAGCCCCAGCTCTGACAATGGCTGTGTCACTCAATGCCTTTGCCCCTCAGTTCCCTCCCTAAACATGGGCCATCAGCAGGGAATTAAGCTCCCCCCCCCCCCGGCAAGGGTCGGGGCAGTCCCTCAGTGAGCAGGAGGGGCTTTGGGGGCTGAGAACATCACTAGCGCTCACGCGTGGGTACCTGGGCTGGCAGAGTCGCCTCCGTCCTGGGCAGGTTCCGCGTCTAGGAAGATTTGCAGTAAGGTAAGGAGGGACCCAGCGGGGCCAGGGCTGCGACACTGGCAAGGGGCCCCGGGTCCCACCTCTGGGGATGGAAGCCAGACACCACCAGAGGGAGAGAAGGGAATCCCCAAACCCTGGGCCCCCAACCCTCCCCTGCCCCCTACCCTGCCCGCTTACAGCCAGGCAGGGACCTTGGCAATAACAAGAGCCAGCAATGAACCTTGCCACTGGCTAACAGAGCTGCCCATTATACCAGCCAGCCCCTCCCCTACTACCAACCCCCCCAACCCAGCCCCCAAGTCCCTCCTAATACCAGCCCCCCAGTCCAGCTCCCAAGCCCCTCCCCTAATACCAGCCAGTCTCCTCGCCTAATACCAGTCCCCCCAGGCCGCTCCCCTAATATCAGCCCCCCAGCCCAGCCCCCAGGTCGTTGGCAGCACCAGCCCTGGGCAGAGTTTGGGAAGGGCCCAGCAGAGGCCACTAGTGGCTCCCACGGCTCTGTGTTGCTCTCCGGGTGGGTGCTAAGCGCTGTGGGGAACAGGGAGCAGCGACAGGGGCTCCTGGCTCTCACTGGGTCCCCCAGGTTCACCAGGCCCCTGTGTCGCGATATCTGGGACCTTCAGGTCCGACCTGCTACCTGCCCACAGCCCCCCCTGCCCCTCAGCCCCTCTCCCTGCCTGGCAGTGCCCACTGTGGATCTGGGCTCTGGCCAGGGAGCTGACACTGACCCCCAGTGAGAGAGCCAGGCTGGGCAGGCAGGGCCCGGGCTGCCCCCAGAGGAGCCGTCTCTTCCCCCAACCTGCACAGAACGAGTCAATTGCCTCCAGGAGAAGAGCAGCAGCCGCCTGCCCTCCAGGTCTCTGGCACAGCTGATCGTCCCGCACAGCAGCATCCTCTGCCACCCCCAGCTTCGCCCAGCTACCCCGCAGGCCCAGGCCCCCATACTCCCATCCTGTTAGCCAGCACGTCTGCCCCTAGGGGCAGCAGCCTGCCTGGTTCATGGGCACCTGGTTAAATACCAGCCTGACGCTTCCTGCCTCATCCTCTCCTGCCCTGCCCCTTATCCGCCCCAGCCACAGTGGCTCAGGCCCCGCTGCACAGCAGCCCCGAACCGGCTCCATGCCCACGTACAGCTCAGAGTGCTCTGGACTGCAGCTTTTCTGCCATCCCAGCTGAGCCTGTCCCAGTGCATGCTGGGAGAATGGGGGCAGCTCCGATCCCAGATGGGGGGCACATGCACACAGAGTGGCACCAGCAGCACCTGCTGGGCAGAGAGCCTGGGCCTCCTGTCAGCCCTGAGAGCTGGCAGGGGGAACGGCAAGGCAGAGAGCCCTGTGCCAGCCTAGGCTGATGGCAGGGACAATGCACCAAGCCTGAGTCATGCCCAAGCTGGCACAAGGACTGCAGGGAAAGGGGCTGCCCCTCTGTCAGATGGGGCTTCTGCCCCCAGAGCCTGCTAGAACCACCCCTCCAGGGCCATCCAGCCAGAGACGAGCTCCTGGGGGTGCTGCATGGCCTGGGGGTGACTCCCGCTGGGGCTAGTGGGTTTGCTGCCGTAACCCAGTCAGGAGAGAGTGTCCAGGTCCCCGCTGTGCCGAGCCACAGGGCACAGGAGCTGTTACAGCCCCACATGCAGAGTGGGGGCAGGTTCCGTGGGGCTCACCAACAGCTGGCACAGAGCCTCGGGCCCTGCTTGTGAAAGTGCCCAGCCAGTCCAGGCAGTCACTGCTCAGCCAGGCGTTCGGACACCGCGGGGCACTCTGGGGAACCCTGGGCTTTTCTGGCTGTGTCAGCCCAGCCAGCTCCCCTAGACACAGCAGTGGGAGGTGGCAGAGAGTCCCTGCCCAGCAGCAGGGGCATGATGGGGGCTCCTGCCCAGACACCCCAGCTGCCCCAGAGCCCTCTGAGCTTGGCACAGTGACTGGTTCCTGTCCCAGCAGCGGGGTCAGGGTTGTCTCTGCCCTGCCGCTCTGGGTGGGGCAGGCCAGGGGCTCAGGGCCTCACCTGTCACGCGCAGGGTCTTGGGGGTGCTCAGGTTGGAATTAACCAGCTCGTTATTGTCACCCCTGGGCTGGTACCAGCAGGAGAAATCCTTGGCATACCCCGGTTCGGAGACGCGATGGGTGAGAGAATCGCCCAGGGGTGATCACTTGACTTGCAGCTTCCTGCCCGTCCTCGCAGAAGATAATGCAGGTCATGGGGGACTCTCCTGGGACCAGACACCTTATGGTAACCGTGTCCCCAATGGAAGCCAGGGACACGTTCAGAAACAGCTGGGGAGCCAGCAGGGGCCCTGGTGGGAGAAGCGGGAGTGAGAGCCTGGCCAGGGAGCTACCGAGAAACCAGAGTCAGACTAGTATCTCGGGTGCAGCTCGTGTAGACGTACCCGGCCTAGCTAGTTCCCATAGCACAGAGTGCGCATCCAGACAGGCGAGCCTGGGGAGCACTTACCAGGGGCCGGGGACCCGAGCTAGCTGGCTCAGGTACGTCTATATGAGCTGCAGTCACTGCGCACAACTGCAGAATAGACAAACCCAAAGCAGGCTGTCGGGAAGGGGACAGATCCTTGGGTGGAGGGGCATAAACCACATGGGGGGCAGGTGGGAAGACCTTGAATGTGGGGGAGGGGCAGAGACCATATGGGGTGATTGGGGAGACCCTGAATGTGGGGAAGGAGCAGAGACCACATGGGGAGGGTGGGGAGTCCCTGAATGTGGGGGAGGGGCAGAGACCACTTGAGGGGCAATGGGGAGACCCTCAATGCGGGGGGAGGGGAGAATCTCAGCCTCCCCATCACAACACCAATGAGCGTCTGGCTAGTTTTGAAGCCAATTGCAGGATTTTGGGCCTCTCTCCTGCCCTGTGAGTGCCGCGGGGCTGGCGACAAGGCGTATGCTGATAGGGGGCTGCCCTGGTGGGGACCAGCAGGTAGATCCCCTGGCACGGGGAGGGGAACCCCCACACAGCATGGGGCCCAGGAGATTTCCCACCAGGGCAGAGCATCTGAGCCAGACACTGATTCCCAGATGGGGGTGGGGTGGTTCCCCCTCTGGAGTGAGGTGCAGGGTCACTGTGGGGGATATCGGGGTCCCCTTTGCCTGGCCTGGTAGGGTCACCGATGTTCATGAATCTGCCAAAGTCTAGCAGTGTTTGGGGTTCCCTTGCAGCCCCAGCTCCCGGAGCCCTGGGATCCGAGCTGTCCCTGCTTTTGGTTAAACAAAGTCAGGTCCCAGCCCTGGGATTTGGGAAGAGAAGCTGGAAACAGGGGCCCCAGGAGGCTCCGCTGCTGGGAGAGCGGAGGGATCCCTTCCTGCTTCTCACTGGCAACGGGCCCTGGGGCCCCTGAGCTTGGCATCCTGCCGAGATGGGTTGGCTTTTCTAGGGCCTGCTGGGGCACTCACTCTCCGGGCAGCAGGACTTCTGGCTGGTAAGCTGCAGAGCCGGGGCTGGAAAAGAGAGCAGACAGCAGTGATGGGGACAGGGCACAGTGAGCCAGTGAGAGCTACCATGTAGCCAACTTGCTGCATCTGAGCGCCAGGCGAGGGGTCCCTGTGTGCACTGCCTCTGTGCCCCACCCCAGAGGTGGCTGCATCTTAGCACAGGGTGAGTGGTCCCTGTGTAAACTGCCCCTGTGCCCCACCCCAGAGGCAGCTGCATCTCGGCACCAGTCAAGGAGTCTCTGTATAACCAAAACCATGGCCTGCCTCAGATGAGGCCACATCTCAGAGCCGGGTGAGGGGTCCCTGTATAAATATCTCCTGTACCCCACCCCAGAGGCAGTTGCTTCTTGATGCCAGTTGAGGGGGTCCCTGTATAACCATCCCCCACCCCAGAGGCAGCCTTATCTCAGCACCAGACCAGGGGCCCCTGTGTAAACAGACTCCATCACAGAGGGCTGCCAGATCAGGCCCAGAATCCCAGCAGTTAATTAGAGCCGCTTGTCAAGTGGGGATTTTTGCAGAGTCCCACAGGCGACGGTGCGATTCCCCCAGACAAGAGCCAGGCGTGTGCACCACACAGCTCCGCTAGGCCTGGCTACCACTGGTCCTAGTCACTCCCCATCCCCCACAGCAGCCCCGAGCTCCCAGCCAGACTCGGGGTGCTCAGCCCAGCTCTGTCTGGTTTCTCGCTGCACAGCGGCTGGTTTCAGCCTCTTGGGTTTTTAGCACGGTTCTGGGGGAGGTAACCATGGCACTGTAGCTGCTTCCTCATTCCCTGGTGCTGTCCCCCCACAGCACTGCTAGGTAGTTATGCATGACGCATGCCTGCCACTGGTGTCTACACCGCAAGGGAGCTGCTCTCAGTTCCTGCACACATTGCAAGTGTAGCATCACCACAAACTGTGTGAAAGCCATGGAGGGGAGAGCGGTGCGGCCGGAGACTGCACGCTTCTCCAGCACCCACAGCTCCAGCACACAGTCATGCAGGTCGTATCTTGTATTGGACCAGCTTCTGCTGGGGAGAGAGACAAGCTTTCGGGCCACACAGAGCTCTTCTGCAGGGCTGGGGAAGGCACTGAGTGTCGCAGCTAAATGCAAGATGCAGCAGAGTGTGTCGCAGAAGGAGATACACAGATTGTAAGAAGAACAGGAGGACTTGAGGCACCTTAGAGACTAACAAATTTATTTGAGCATAAGATTTCGTGAGCTACAGCTCACTTCATCGGATGCATTTGTCTGTGAATCCCTGCGTGTCCCTGCATGTCTGTGTGTGTGAGATCTACATGGATGTGTGGAAGATCCTGGGGGAGTTGGAGTGATGGGAAAGATCCATGTGGCGTGACAGAAACCTACTCTGCCTGGGGAGAGAGAGCAAAAGAGGGCAGCGGATGGGGTGAGATAGATAGAGGATGTGGATGGAGTTAGATAGATAGATAGATAGATAGATAGATAGATAGATAGATAGATAGATAGATAGATAGATAGATAGATAGATAGATAGATAGATATTTGCAGTGTAGTTGTAGCCATGTGGATCCCAGGATATTAGCGAGATGAGGTGGGTGAGGTAATGTCTTTGATTGGACCAGCGTCTACAAGGATTCGCGCTTACACAGAGCTCTCCTTCAGGGCTGGGAAATGTACTCCCAGCATCACAGCTAAATACAAGGTGGTGCAGATTGTTTACCATAAAGAGTTAACCCAGATTGCTAGGGACCATTCGAGGTTACCTGGCCCATTAACACCCTTCCAGTCATAGGACAAAAGGAGGGTTATGGGTTACAGATTGATGGAATAAGCCATAAATCCAGTCTCTTTATGAAGATCATGATTTCTGGTGCCTAGCGAAGTTGGCTTCATAACTTTTGGTCCTATGACTGGAAGGGTGTTAATGGGCCCAGTATGGTAAACAATCTGCGCCACCTTGTATTTAGCTGTGATGCTGGGAGTACATTTCCCAGCCCTGAAGGAGAGCTCTGTGTAAGTGCGAATCCTTGTAGACGCTGGTCCAAACAAAGACATTACCTCACCCACCTCATCTCACTAATATCCTGGGATCCACATGGCTACAACTACACTGCAAATATCTATCTATCTATCTATCTATCTATCTATCTATCTATCTATCTATCTATCTATCTCACCCCATCCACATCCTCTATCTATCTCACCCCATCCGCTGCCCCCTTTTGCTCTCTCTCCCCAGGCAGAGTAGGGTTCTGTCCCGCCACATGGATCTTTCCCATCACTCCAACTCCCCCAGGATCTCCCACACATCCATGTAGATCTCACACACACAGACGTGCAGGGACACGCAGGGATTGACAGATGCTCACTTTCACAAGCACACACACATACAGGGACGTGGACACACACTCACACATGCAGGGACACACAAACGTGCACACACCGACATGCACACACACACAGTGTACACACACATATGCAAGGAGACACAAACGTGCACACAGATACAGGGACACACACACAGGGACATGCATGCACACACAGTGTACACACAACACACATACACACACACATGCACAGCTTCCCCGACCCCCGTGAAGGTGCACACTGGCCGCACACTCACCAAGCAGACACAGCCAGAGACTGAGCGCCATCGGGGGATCCTGTGTGATGTCTGTGCCAGGGGGCTGAGAAAGAAGTGAAGTTCCCGTGTCTGTGTGAGACTGGGACCTCTTCTCCTTTCCTCACCAGGGGTGGGAGCATCCTGTTCTCCCCTCGCCCGGCCACCCACTCTCTGCCCTGACGCCCTGGCCAGCAGGGGAGAGTGTGAAACCCCCAGTCCCTCCCGTGCTTCACTCCTGCCCCCATCTGCATTGCTGCTCCCCAGACAGGACAGCCTGGGTGCCGGAGAGCAGGGGGCAGCCAGGGGCCAAGAGGCTCCCAGTGCGGGTGCACGGCTGGGCTGGATCAGCACAGCCAGGGAAGGGGGATCGCCTCTGTGTCTGGCGTTAGTGAGACCAGTAATGGCCCAGGTCGGGTGTCCTCACTGCAAACAGGACAGGGACTAGCGAGGAGGGGTCAGAGAAGAGCTACAAGAAGGATTAGAGGGCTGGGAACCTGCAGGGCAGGGAGAGGCTGAAGGAGCTCAGTGGACTCAGTGTCTCTGACCAGAAGAAGGTCAGAGGAGCCGCGATCCCTGGCCTGTGGGTACCTGCCCAGGGAGGAGATTTCAGAGAGCAGGGGGCTCTGTGCTCCCCCGGCAAAGGCAGAGCCGGACCCACTGGCTGGAGCTGACCCCAGACAGATGCAGGCTGGGAAGAAGGGACAGATGTTTAGGGGACATGGAACAGCTGGCCAAGGGGTGGGGGGGATTCTCCATCCTGGGGAGTCTGCACAGAACCATGGATGTCTCTGACAGCTCTGCTCTAGCTGGGTCAGGAGAGACGGGCCGGAGGCAGGGAGCACTGCGGGGGTTCTCGGGCCTGGACGCTGTAGGGGGTCAGACTGGATGGACACAACAGTCCCTGCTGGCCTTGGGATCTACAACACTGAGCTCCTCAGGGACGCAGTGCAGCCAGAGCCAGCCAGCCTCCTGCGAAAGCAGA
The DNA here is from genome assembly GCF_965140285.1 of Lepidochelys kempii. Lineage (NCBI taxonomy): Eukaryota > Metazoa > Chordata > Testudines > Cheloniidae > Lepidochelys > Lepidochelys kempii. The sequence continues at coordinate 10,624,455 of NC_136402.1, forward strand.
TTGAAGGCCACTGAAAACTGGGGGGGAAACAACCCCTGTGCTCCACCCCAGAGGCAGCTGCATCACAGCAATCCCACAGGTTTGCTACAAGGTGCAATCCCTGTAGAAGCAGCTGAGTGTGGAGAGTCCACTCTGGCCTGGGGTGCCTTTGCGTGACCCCTTCCGTTGCTGTGAGGCAACTGCCTCCCCCGAATCTGGCAGCTTCTTTCTCCATGGGAACCTGAGCAGCCAACATCCCCCCCGCTCCACTCCCTGCGGAGCCCACCATAGATTATGCTGGTGACCCCAGAGCCCCCATCTCCCCACAGAACGTGAGCCAGGGAACCGAGCCAGAGCTCCTGGGCCAGTGACCCCAGAGCATCCAGCCCCTCACAGAATGTAGCAGCCCACTGCATTGAGCCCTCCAGCCTGCATCGACAGACTCGGGCTCAGTGGGGCTCACCCTATGGCGTTCAAATAGCTGTGGAGCTTTGACGTTGTGGGTCAGTCTGGAGCTCGTGCTCTGAAATCCCCTCCCCCCGCCTCGAGGCGCCAGAGTCTGAGCTACAGCCCAAGCTCCAATGTCTACACGGTTATTTCTTGTGCAGAGTGTGAGTCCTACATGCAGGTAAGCCTGGCCTGACCAGAGTGTTTAAACACATGTGGGGAGGCGTCATTCTTTGGAAGACAGGATTAGGGAGGTAAACAAGTCATCAGGCTGAAAACAGGACAGTTTGTGATACATAAGATAAGTCAATAGGTCAGTAGGCTAAAAGACAGAATGTGTGAGCCAGCTAAGATAAGAGAGAGAACACCCCGGGAACCATTTACAAACAAGATAACAGTGGAAAAGATGAGTTAGGGGTGTAGAGTCAAGGTGAAGACAAGCGTGGACAGGACATGCAGCACAGGGATATCCCTGCAAAGTAACCAAGCCAGTCCCAAAATGGGGATCCCAAGCCAATCCCAAAATGTGTGATGTGGTGTACAGTAATGTGATGAGATGTGCCGTGTATATGAAGGGAGAGGGTTTCTGTGTCACTTTGGAGCTGTGAAGTACCCTGCATTCACCTACCTGCATTTGACTCTGATCAACTCAGTGGCACTGCAGCTGGAATTGAACTGAGCTCTCAGGACACTGAGTGGAAAGAGGTCTCGGAGGGAATCCCAACGCCAAGAGCCCGAGGCTGCGGATCCAGACTGGGAAGCTCACTGCTGTGAGCTGTGTAGACGTACCCCGGAGCACGCCTGTCCCAGCTAGTGTAGGACAGAGACGCAGGACTTGAGCCCCTGATGTGCTTCAGGGCGGAGATGGGAGGGGTCATTCCTGCAGCTCCCAGTTGGGTGCTGTATAACTTGGCATGATTTGTAACCCTGAGCACAAGAGAGAAATGGACCCACAGCAAGAATGGGACCCACAGACCCTTCACAGAGTGCATGGGGACAGGTCTGAACTCCCTGCTCCCAGAGACACTCCTGGCCCCCTCACATCACCCCCCACAGTGGCACACACACCATAACAGACACACACATGTCCAGACCTGCACACAGTAACACCACATAGCTACAATTAGGTGCATGTGGTATAGTGGAAACTGCAGTTTCCAGGGTATGCATCCGATGAAGTGAGCTGTAGCTCACGAAAGCTCATGCTCAAATAAATTGGTTAGTCTCTAAGGTGCCACGAGTCCTCCTTTTCTTTTTGTGTTCAAATGGTGTCTGTTGCTGTATATTTGAGGGTTTTTTCCTAGTCCTGCTGGCAGGCAGGGGGCTCTGCAGGGAAAAGTGGATCTGGCTCTGGTGCATCCGGTCTGCAGAGAGCAGCCTAGACAAGGTGGGGTGAGTTGGGCCTCTCCACCTTAGGGAGCAGCCTACTTTCTCGCACTCTGTTCCACTGTTCTGGATGCTGAGACAGAAAGCCGTGTTATGCTGCCATCTTCCAACCAAGAGTCATTCTGTTTGCTCTAACGCCTCTGTGTGTGCCGTGACCATAAGTACACACGGCTCACACACTCCGAGTTACCCACACAAAACCAGAGTGGAACTGCTGGGGGCAGGGAGGTTGATGCAATTAAAAACTTAAGAGCTACTGCCGGGATCTGCAAACTTAGCTTGATCCTGAGACATAGATGTATGATGAAGTTGGGGATTTTTATAGTGTTTTACGTGACTAGTGTGTGTGCTCCTCAGTTTCCCTGTGTGCTGCATATTTAACAAGGTGGTGGGAGAGGGTCTGTGTTGCAGAGGACCAAGTGTGACCTCGCTTAGCAGCCGGGACCCCCGGACAACAACGGCCTGGAGATGCAGAACCCTAACAACTGGTGAGCTGGAGACTAAGAGACCCATCCCAGCTTGGCAGTCAGCCGGTTCTGGCCAGTGGGAAGACAATGGGCTGAGGAGAGAGGACCCCAGTGACCTGACCAACCAGTTCCAGACAGAGGGGAACAAAGGACTGAAGAGAGAGGGCCCCAGAGCCCTGTCTACCTGGGATGGAAGACAAAGGACAGGGGAGGAGCTGTTGGGGCCTGTGATATCCGATGCCCAGCTGGAAAGCGCAGGGTCTCTAGCCTTGAGAGAGAGAACAGCAGAGCCTACCTGGATGGTGGCAGATGACAGAACAAGAAGCAATGGTCTCAAGTTGCAGTGGGGGAGGCCTAGGTTGAATATTAGGAAACTCTGTTTCACTAGGAGGGTGGTGAAGCGCTGGAATGGGTTACCTAGGGAGGTGGTGGAATCTCCATCCTTAGTGGTTTTTAAGGCCTGGCTTGACAAAGCCTTTGGTGGGATGATTTAGTTGGGGATTGGTCCTGCTTTGAACAGGGGGTTGGACTAGATGACCTCCTGAGGTCCCTTCCAACCCTGATATTCTATGATGCAGGAGAGACTTAGATGTGCTGTGCTGAGAGAAACCAGGCCTGAGACCCTGAGAGTTTCCTGTGCTGTGTTCAGATGTTCAATAAACCCTCCTGTTTTACGCTGGCTAAGAGTCACTCCAGTCTAGAGATCAGGGTGGCATTATTTCCTCTGGGAGTGGAGGCCCTGGGGGTCCAGTGCGAGTGGACTCCCTGAGGGGGCCCACGGTGAGAGACAGGCGTGCTAAGGCTCAGAGAGGTGCAGTTCCAGGAGGCAGAGGGGCTTAACCTCCGAGAGAGAGTGGACCCCCGAGAAGGGCTGTCACACTGAAGGGGGTTCCCCCCAGCGACCATACTGGGCCAAGAGTGGGCACAAGCTGTGAGTCAGTGACAATGTGGTCGCAGAAGATGATTTGTGGATTTACCTTGTAGACAGTGGGCTGCGAGCGCAGGCACTTTGCAGTGAGTAGCTGCCAGCGATAAAACGAGGGAACTGAAGGAACCAGTGCAGAAATGACCTATAACCAGCTCCATAAGAGGGACCTGGCATGTCTGTGCAGGGAGAGAGAGCATTGGGAGGCTCACCCAGGAGCAGCTGATTGCCTGGCTGGTAGAGAGTAACTGGTCTGAGGACCAAGTTCCAGATCCCAGCGGGGCTTCTGGGATGCCTGGAGAGCCTGGGGAGTAGCAGGGCGCAGTTGGGGTAGTGGCAGGGGGTCCACCGGACCCAGTTGTGCAGCCAGGATGGGGTCTTCCCACCTGGGTTCCCCCCAGTGGATGTGAAGAGATGGAAACTGGAGCTGAAAGTGAAGGAGCTGGAGTTGGAGGAGCGGAGGCTTGCGGGCCACTCAGAGCAGTGAAAACATGAGCTGGAGTTGGAGGAGAGGCCGGCCAAGAGGGCCTGCCGGGGAAGGGCCCCGAGACACCAGTTCTGCGGGGAATCTAGACACCAAACTGCTGCCCCAGTTTAGGGGGGGGGGGATATTGATTCTTCGCAGCCTTTGAGAAGGGTTGTGATCTGAACCAGATTGACCCCACAGACAGGCTCCACTGTCTGACCCCACTGCTGGTCCCAGAGCCATAGAGGCATTCAGCCAAATGGATGGTATTGAGACGGGGGACTATGACCTGTTCAAACAGGCTTTGCCGCTGAAGTTTGAACTGACCCCCGAGGTGTACAGGAAATGATTCTGGGGTGTACGCAAGACCTCAGGCGTCACCTACAAGGAGGTCACCAACCTGCTGGGGGAATATCTCCGTAAGTGGGGAAAGGGCACAGGGACCACTACCATTGAGGATGTGTATAACCTGGTGCGGTTGGAGCAGCGGTATGACATCTGCCCTCCAGACCTTAAGATGTGGTTAGTGGACCGGAAGCCTAAAGATCTGTGCACAGTGGATGAGTTTGTGGACAGCAGATTGGTGCAGGGGAGGGGGGGGGGAAAGACCCACATCTGGGACTCAGAAGGGGTGTCACCCAGAGACCTCTCAAAAGGTGGGACTCCAGGAAGCCCAACTCAGGGATGCCCATGAAGGCTGGGGCGGGCCAACCCCCCGCATGGGACTTGAGGGACCTGAAATGTAATTACTATGGCTAAAAAGGACCGAAGGTAGTGTCATGCCCAAAGACAGGAAATTTTTGCCTAAGAGAACCCTCGAAGGGTTAACAGGCGAAGGGGAGATAGCCTGTAACACAAGCTGACAGAGTGAGCAGAGAACCTGTCATCCAGCCAGTGCCAGGGGCAGAACTGGACAGGGGAGTGGGGAAGGTTGACGGGCTTCCCCTCCAAGCCCAGCAGTTAAGTCTGCTTGTGACTCCTAGCCTCAGGCCCTTCTGATCCCCAGTGGGAGCGGCAGGTGGGGGTCATTGGGGAGACATTCATGGAGTGAAGCGATTCTGGGACCGAGACTCTTGTGGGTGTGATGCAACCTCCCCAGCTGCTGAGGGGCCATGTAACTTGGGGGAAGGCTCCCAGACAGCAGCCATTCACCTGGGGTTCCTGTACAGACACAGGGAGGATTGGGGTAGAGAGCTGTTAGCTGGGGTCCTTCAGCACATGAGCTTTGATGTACTCTTAGGAAGTGACTATGTCTCTTTCATACAGGATCCAGGCCCCGTGCCAGTAAGGGCCAAAGATCAGAAGGCGGAGAGGGCAGGAGCCAGTGAGCATATGAATGGCCCATAAATGGCCCGGCTGCAGGGGTGGGGGGGGTTACTTTCCCCCCTGGCTAGTAGCACAGGGGAAGAACTGCGAAGCTCCAAGCTCCAATTACCTGTCTGTCTGTAGCCAGCCTCTGGAGTTGAGTGGGACAACAGCCCTGCCCAGGGGAGAGGTGGCTCACACTGGCTCTGATGCAGCAACCAAAGCAGTGGGCTTTCTCCCTACCCTCACTGGGACATGGGTGGTGGGGGTGGTCGGACCCCCAGTTAAGGTTCTGTAGTGAGGACACATCTGAATGGGGGCCCCAAAGAGTTTGGGGTGCGTGATCAGCTACCTGTAGCGGTGCTGATGGGAGATGGACTGAAGAACTGGCCAGATGGTGCCCTGGTCCTTGCCTGTGGCCCATTCACAGTCACCGGGAAAACAGCCTGGGATCCAGAAACAGAGGGCAGTGACATGCTGAGGTTAGGGGTGATCCAGCCATCCTCCAGCCCCTGGGACTCACCCCCAAGTCAGACAAGTCGATCAGACCCAGTGTGCACTATTGGAAGCTCAGTGCCGTCACTGTGTTTGATGCCTGCCCCATGCCCAGGACTAACAAAATCCTAGAGAGGGGGGAGGAGGCATTACCTCAATACTGTGAATCTCACCCAGGGCGACTGGCAGGTGCCTTTGGATCCAGTTGCCAGGTTGAAATCTGCTCCCATCACCCCTATAGGGCTCTGAGTTCCTGATCCTACCTTTTGGCCTGAAGGGGGTGCCTGCCACCTTCCAGGGGCTGGGGGATCAGTGACTGATGGGGGGTGGAGGACTGTGCCTAGCATACATTCATTATGTCTTCAGCCCGACCTGGGAGAACCGTGTGTCCCAGTGAAAAGGGAGCTGGGGCACCTCCAGGATGCAGGACAGATGATAGAGGCTGGAAAGGGTAAGATGAGGATGGCAGAGGTGTCATACCTGGGCCACAAGGTGGGAAGTGGCTGCCTAAAGCCAGAGCCAGCCAAGGTGAAGGTAACCAGAGATTGGCCTGTTCCTCAAACCAAGACACAGGCCCAAGCCTCTAATGGGATGGCCAGGTACCACTGAAGGTTTGTACCCCACTTTAGCTCTCATTACAAAGATTGGTAAATTGGACAAGCCAGACAAGATGGTCTGGACCAAGCAGTGCCAGGGGACACTCTGTGCACTGAAGGAGGCTCTAACCCAGGGGCTGGGGCTGGTAAAGCCAGACTTGGACAAACCCTTTATGGTGTTCACCAACACAGCTCAGATGCAGGGCTGAGTGTGATGCTGGTGCCAGTCAGTCAAAGGCCAATCCATTGCATACCTGGGCAAGAAGCTGCTCCTCCGGTCATAGAGAAGGAATGCCTGGCCCTGGGATGGGATCGTAAAAAACTGCTGCCATATCTATTTGGGCGACGCTTTATGGTGTACAGGTTTCAGAGTAACAGCCGTGTTAGTCTGTATTCGCAAAAAGAAAAGGAGTACTTGTGGCACCTTAGAGACTAACCAATTTATTAGAGCATAAGCTTTCGTGAGCTACAGCTCACTTCCTCAGATGCATATCGTGGAAACTGCAGTAGGCTTTATATATACACAGAGAATATGAAACAATACCTCCTCCCACCCCACTGTGCACACAGGGAAACTGAAGTGTGCACACGCTCTTGTAAAGCATGTAAAGCACTAAATTCATGTAAAGCACTAAAAAAATCCCCAACTTCATCACATCTCTCCCCACTTCGAGTCTCAAATGAGCGGGGTCACTCCAGCCGGTGACCTGGGGAAGTTCAGGCCCGGGACACAGCATCAGCTATAACATTTGTGCTCCTCTTAACATGGACCACCCCTGTACGATCATCCTGGCTGATCAGACTTCACCCCTGGAGTTTGGCATTAGCCCCTTTCATCCAGTGCAGCGACACAGTGACCACTCGCCCTGACATCGCTGCACTGGATGAAAGGGGCTAATGCCAAACTCCAGGGGTGAAGTCTGATCAGCCAGGATGATCGTACAGGGGTGGTCCATGTTAAGAGGAGCACAAATGTTATAGCTGATGCTGTGTCCCGGGCCTGAACTTCCCCAGGTCACCGGCTGGAGTGACCCCGCTCATTTGAGACTCGAAGTGGGGAGAGATGTGATGAAGTTGGGGATTTTTTTAGTGCTTTACATGAATTTAGTGCTTTACATGCTTTACAAGAGCGTGTGCGCACTTCAGTTTCCCTGTGTGCTGCATATTTAACAAGGTGGTGGGAGAGAGTTTGTTGTTGCAGAGGACCAGGTGTGACCTCGCCTAGCAGCCAGAACCCCTGGACAACGGCCTGGAGATGGGGAACCCTAACAACTGGTGACCTGGAGACTAAGAGGCCCGCCCCAGCTTGGCCAGTGGGAAGACAAAAGGCTGAGGAGAGAGGACCCCAGTGACCCAACCAACCAGTTCCAGACAGAGGGGTACAAAGGACTGAAGAGAGAGGGCCCCAGAGCCCTGTCTACCTGGGACGGAAGACAAAGAACAGGGGAGGAGCTGTTGGGGCCTGTGATATCCGATGCCCAGCTGGAAAGCGCAGGGTGTCACGGAATCACTGGGCGATGCTCTGGAACTACTCCCTGGGAAGCCAGTCAGGACTCTGGGGAGAGCCTCCTCTCTGCGAGCAGACAGTCTCCCGGGAAAGAAGCTTCCCCCTTTCTGGGTCTGACCTCGGAGCTTTCAGCATCCACTTCTTCACTGTGCACTTTCCCCAGAGAGTCCGCCCAGGTGGGACTCCTGGGGAAGCCAGAGGACCCTGCACCCCAACTCCGCAGTCAGACGTGACTCTCAGCCAGCCAGTAAAACAGAAGGTTTATTTGACAACAGGAACACGGTTTAAACCAGAGCTTGTAGGTACAGAGGACAGGACTCCTCCATCAGGTCCATCTTGAGGGGCAGGAAGGCCAGGGCCCCAGCTGTGCCTTTCTCCATTTCCCCAGCCAGCTCCAAACTGACTCTCCCTCCTCGTCTGGGCTTTGTCCCTTTCCCAGGCCAGGAGGTCACCTGATTCCTTTGTTCTCAAACCCTTTAGCTCTCACCTTGCAGGGGGGAAGGGCCCAGACCATCAGTTGCCAGGAGACAGAGTGTCAGCCATTTATGTACCCTGGCCCTTTGCTCTGCAACAATTACACCCCCTTATCCCACCACCTAGATACTTAAGAAATCCATAGGGGAAACTGAGGCACCCACACAGTATTCAGAGAAAACATTAAGAACATTCCCAATTCATCACACAGGGTCTCTGGCCTTGAGAGAGAGAACAGGCAGAGCCTCCCTGGATGCAGGAGAGATTTAGATGTACTGTGCTGAGGGAGGCCAGGACTGAGAGCCCGGAGAGTTTCCTGTGCTGTGTTCAGATGCTCAATAAACCCTCCTGTGTTACGTTGGCTGAGAGTCACTCCCGTCTAGAGAACAGGGTTGCATTATTCCCTCTGGGAGTGGAGGCGCTGGGGGTTCAGAGCGAGTGGACTCCCTGAGGGGGCCCATGGCAAGAGACAGGCGTGCTGAAGGCTCAGAGAGGTGCAGTTCCAGGAGGCGGAGGGGCTTAACCCCCAAGAGAGAGTGGACCCCCGAGAAGGGCTGTGACACTGAAGGGGATTCCCTGAAGGGACCGTACAGGGTCAAGCATGAGCCTGACCTGTGAGTCCATGACAAGATGTTTGTGTGCGAGTGGGACCAAGTCTGGCTCCAAGCAGCCCTCCCCCCACCTTTATGGCTACCCCACAATGGTAACCCATATAGGGCTCTCAGCTCTGGGCGTGGCGGCTCTGCCGTACTGCTCCTATGGTCCTTGGGTCAGTTCTGGCTGCTGACAACCCCGCTGGGGCACTGGGTTACAGAAGGGGAAATGTCTTAATTCACACGTGAAACAGCTGAGCCAAGCTGGCTTGAAAACCTGAACTTGGGGCTAAACCCTGGTGTGTCAAATTTCAGCCCCCGAGATGCAGCTTGATGTGCAGGCTGTCAGCTGGTGGGCGCAGGGACAGTACCCTGCCCAATGAGGCCTGCAGCCTTCGGAGGCTGTCCTGAGTCAGATGAGGGCAGTCCCCAATGCCAGGGAGAACTGTGATCCGGCGTCAGGAAGGAGCTGTCCCGGGGAGAGCCGTTTGATTAAACCTCTGATAAGCTTTGGGTGTCGGGGCGCAGACGCCTCGGCAACGAGCCCGAGAGGAAATGGTACAGCAGTGGTATGACCCATGCGCTGGCACGGGATAAAAACGAGCACGACAAAGACTGAAGTTGCGTGGGCCAGTCCTGGGAGTTAAACCAGACTGACCAGCTGGGCCATGGAAGCCAGCGAGCTGGAGGGTGAGCTCAGTCCAGCGTGGGGAGCTGGGTGAGGGCAGGCTGACATCTCGGGTGCTGTGTACGACAAGTGGATGCTCCTGAGACTGACAGCCCCGGGGGCAGCAGCAAGGGTGGTACCAAGGTGGCAGGGTCGGCACCAATGGGGTTTGAGCAGAGTTGTCTTCACGCCAGAAGAGGAGCTCCACAAAGAGACAGATTGTGAAACGAAAGGATGGCTGACAATGGGGGCACGACGTCGCTGGGCCGCACATGCACGCAGGTGGGGGAAAGGGAGCTGGTTATGATAGCCCGGCTGGAGAGGCTGGCAGGATGGAGACCCGAGGAAAGCTGAGGAAGTGACGGCAGGATTGCATCGAAGAAGACGGGAGGCAGGTGGAGTTCAGTGCTGCCTCGGACAGATCAGGGAAGAAGGAGGAGGAGAGTGTCAGAGCAGTGAAATGTTGTGGGGGGCTAAAGGCCAACAGGACTGAACTTGACACACCCCCAGTGAAGAGTCCCCCAGCTACAACCTCTGTCTGGCTAATGGACTTTGGCCAGAGGAGGATGGGGTGACTTCCTGGTGGGGAGGAGTGAGGGCTTGGGGGCAAGGACGCTGCCCAGGGGCCCTGCGTGCTGTTAAACCTCCTTGCAGTGCTGCACAGTGCTCAGTGAGCTCCAGCAGGGATGGGGTCTGGCAGCTGCCCAGCACCCCTGAGCAGTCATTGCTGGAGCTGCATTAAGAGGCGAGAGCCCAGACCAGTGCTGGGGCGAGAGGTGACAGTGCCGCCAGAGAAGGTGCAGAGCCAGCAGCGGGGTGAGGCCGGCACGCGGGCGGAGGGGGGTGATGGTGCAGAGGTGGCACTGTGGCTATAGGTGGTGGAGACGATGTATTCTCGGCCTCCTCTGCCCGCTCCGTGCCTACCCACATTCTGCCTCCCCCTGCCCCACGTGGCTGCCTCCCTCACCCCACGGCTGGAGATGGACCTACCCGAGTGCACTCCTGGACTTAGGGACTTCACCAGCTGCAGACAATGAATCCTGCTACTGGGGCACCAGAGGGGAAAGGAGGAGAGTGAGGGGTCATAAGAGCACCCACACTGGGTCAGACCAAAGGTCCGTCTAGCCCAGTATCCTGTCTTCCGAGAGTGGCCAGGTGCCTCCTAGGGAATGAACAGAACAGGTGATCATCAAGTGATCCATCCCCTGTTACCCATTTCTAGGGACACCATCCCTGCCCATCCTGGCTAATAACCATTGATGGACCTATCCTCCATGAATTTATCTAGTTCTTTTTTGAACCCTGTTATAGTCTTGACCTTCACAACATCCTCTGGCAAAGAGTTCCACAGGTTGACTGTGCGTTGTATGAAGAAATACTTCCTTTTGTTTGCTTTAACCCTTCTGTCTATTAATTTCATTATGAGAAGTAGTAAATAACACTTCCTTATTTACTTTCTCCACACCCGTCATTTTATAGACCTCTAGCATATCCCCCCTTAGTCATCTCTTTTCCAAGCTGAAAAGTCCCAGTTTTATTACTCTCTACCCATAGGGCAACCGTTCCATACCCCTAATAATTTTTGTTGCCCCTTTTCTGAACCTTTTCCAATTCCAGCATATCTTTCTTAAGATAGGGCGACCACATCTGCACGCAGTATTCAAGATGTGGGCGTACCATGGACATATATATAGAGGCAATATGATATTTTCTGTATCATTATCTATCCCTTTCTTAATGATCCCCAACATTCTGTTTGCTTTTTTGGCTGCCGCTGCACGTTTAGGAGCTGTTTGCAGAGAACCATCCACAATGACTCCAAGATCTCTTTCTTGAGTGGTAACAGCTAATTTATACCCCATCATTTTATATGTATAGTTTGGATGATGTTTTCCAATGTACATTACTTTGCACTTGTCAACATTGAATTTCATCTGCCATTTTGTTGCCCAGTCACCCGGTTTTGAGAGATCCTTTACGTAGCTCTTCACAGTCTGCCTGGGACTTCACTATCTTGAGTAGTTTTGTATCATATGCAAATTTTGCCACCTCACTGTTTACCCCTTTTTCCAGATCATTTATGAATATGTTGAATAGGACTGGAGCCAGTATAGACCTCTGGGGGACACCACTATTTACCTCTCTCCATTCTGAAAATTGACCATTTATTCTTACCCTTTGTCTCCTATCTTTTAACCAGTTACCGATCCATGAGAGCACCTTCTCTCTTATCCCATGACAGCTAACTTTGCTAAAGAGCCAGGGCTGGATTAACTTTTTGTGGACCTGGTGCCAAACATATTTGTGGGCCCCCCTGGGGAATGAAGAGGCCGGGGCAAGAGCACAGTGGGCAGGGTGGATTTGATTTAAATCACGAGTCAGGAAGACTCCATCTAATCATGGTTTTCTACATAAAAGTGCATTCTTGATGGTTGTTATAACCTTAATACACGTTCTTCACAACTCGGAGATACATGTAGGTTTCATTTTTAGAAGATAAATACCATACATTTTTAAACAGTGATTTATTTTGAAAATTTTTCAGACTAGTTTTACAGCTATATCACAAAATGAATGAGTGTTTGGTTATTTCATTTACCAAAGGTAGCTGAAGCAGATATTTATGAAGTTATTGGGAGGTGAACTATCTCCAATTCAACAGGTTAATCATTAATAGTTGGAGGATTTTCTTGCCAGGCTGTATTAGGAGGAGAACATCACCAGACAGATATTTAAATTGTTTTATTTAAAACAACAATGTTAAGTATTCTGGATATTTTTCTTTAACAGCAAACATAATAGTTTAACAAAAAAGCATATGTCCCTCACTTCACACATTTATCTCCAGACTTCTTTTCCTTGTCCAGATCTAGTCTGCCCCCAACAATCTTATATTCATTGAACTTTTTAAAACTTTTCACTTTTAAAGAGAGGTAAGGGGTTGACCCTGTGTACACAAATTTGCAGTGGGACAATAGAGTTGAGGTCTGTTATTTCTCACTTCTGTGTATTGTTTATTTAAAACATTTTTGCTGTTAACAAGCATGTTACCTCTGGAGACACAAATCCACCGTTTGAGAACGGCAAAACTAAGCATCTCTGATGGGATCTTCTAGACTGAGCACTGAGTCCCATTGGGTAGATAGAAAAATTAACCTAAATAATCTATAGAGAAGCCTGTGGAACCCCATAAGATTGGGTCCCTAATCCATCAACTATTGGAACTCATTTACAAAACTTTTCTTAAAACATTACACGAATATATTGTCTCATACTATAGAAATAAAATTTATAATCCCTATTCCATGATGAGGTATAATGTACCTTAATTAAAACTATCTTTAGGTATTTTTTCCTCAAAAATCCAATTTAAATAAAAAAAAAACGGATTTGAATTTTTTAAAAAAGTCATTGAGTTTTATCCACCCTGACAGTTGGGCATGGTGGGGGGGGAGGATTGGTCCCCAGCTGGAGCGAGGCAGGGGCCGGGGGCAACAATAGCACAGCGGGGAATGGGGGTGGGGTGGGGGGGGAGGATTAGTCCCTGTTGACTGGAGCAAGGCAGGGGCTGAGGGCAAAAGCACAGAGGGGTGAGTGCTAGGGTTGGTTCTTGGAGCAAGAGAGGGACTGGGGGTAAACTGCAAGCGCAGCAGGACTGGGGAGGGAATAAACAGGGTCCCCCCCACCCCTGCCCACATAGAGGGGGTACCTACCTTTGCCCTGGCTCTAGCCCATTCTCTTCGTCTCGCTCTGCACCAAGCTGAGGGTGGGGGTGCTCTGAGCACAGGGTTGGGGGTGCAAGGTCTGGGAGGGAGTTAGGGTGCAGGAGCAGGCTGGGGGTTGGGGTGCAGGGTCTGAACAGGAGCTAGAATGAGGGAGGGGGCTCAGGATTGGGGTGTGGAGCGCTTACCTGGGGCAGCTCCCATTCGCTGTGAGGGGTGCAGGTGGGAATGTGGGGGGGAGGGTGCAGAAGCTCCCGTTTGGTGCTCAGGGTGGGGGTAGTGATGTGTGAGGGTGCAGGAGTCAGGGCATGGCAGAGGCTGGGTATGTGTGTGGGGGATGCAGGAGTCAGGGCAGGGGTCTGGGGGGGTCTGGGGTCATGGGGGTGGTCCCAGCCCCCTGCCCTCAGTGACTCATGGCAGGGGGCTGGAGGGGGTATGCCCCGATTCCACCCCCTTCCCCAAGGCCTCTTTTCCGCTTCCTCCTGCTCCCTGGCTCTGGCAAACAGCTGATCGGCAGCAGGGAGAGGGATGGAAGTAGCAAGCTGGGGGAAGAGGCCGGGGACGGGGGAGCTTGGTTGCCAGCAGAGCCTGCCATGCAGGAGAGAGCAGGGGGTGGAGAAGAGCGCCTGGCCGGGGCCCCTTTGGAGCATGGGCCTGGCGCCCTGGCAAATCCACTACTGTTAAGAGCTTTTGGTGAGAGACCTTGTCAAGGCTTTCTGAAAATCTAAAGTACACTACATCCACTGGATCCCCCTTGTCCACATGCTTGTTGATCCCCTCAAAGAATTCTAGGAGATTGGTGAGGCATGATTTCCCTTTACAAAAACCATGTTGACTCTTCCCCAACAAGATTCTTTACAATACTTTCAACCAGTTTGCCCAGTACTGAAGTCAGGCTTACCGGCCTGTAATTGCCGGGATCACCTCTGGACCTTTTTATAAATTGGCATCACATTAGCTATCCTCCAGTCATCTGGTACAGAAGCTGATTTAAATGATAGGCTACAGACGACAGTTAGTAGTCCTGCAATTTCACATTTGAGGTCCTTCAGAAGTTTTGGGTGAATACCATCTGGTCCTGGTGACTAAATACTGTTTAATTTATTAATTTGTTCCAAAACCTCCTCTAATGATGCCTCAATCTGGGACAGTTCCTCAGATTTGTCACCTAAAAAGAATGGCTCAGGTTTGGGAATCTCCCTCATAGGGTGACCAGATGACATGGGGGAAGCAAAAAAAAAACAAAACAAAAAAACCACACACCACAACGGACACAGGACAAAGAACTAAAAATTGGGACAGTCCCGATTTTATCAGGATATCTTGTCACCCTACTCCCTCACATCCTCAGCCATGAAGACCAATGCAAAGAATTCATTTCTCCACAATGGCCTTATCGTCCTTGAGTGCTCCTTTAGCATCTTGATCGTCCAGTGGCCTCACTGGTTGTTTAGCAGCTTCCTGCTTCTGACGTACTTTAAAAAAAATAGCTATTACTTTTGGAATCTTTGGTTAACTGTTCTTCACATTCTTTTTTGTCCTTCCTAACTATATTTTTACACTTCATTTGCCAGAGTTTATGCTCCTTTCTATTTTCCTCACTAGGATTTAACTTCCACTTTTTAAAGGATGCCTTTTTGCCTCTCGCTGCTTCTTTTACTTCGTTGGTTAACCACAGTGGCTCTTTTTTGGGTCTCTTACTATGTTTTTTAATTTGGGGTATACATTTAAGTTGAGCCTCCATTATGGTGTCTTTAAAAATTTTCCACGCAGTTTGCAGGGATTTCACTTTTGACACTGAACCTTTTAATTTCAGTTTCACTAACCTCCTCATTTCTGTGTAGTCTCCATTTCTGAAATTAAATGCTACTGTGCTGGGCTGCTGTGGTGTTTTCCCTGCCACAGGGATGTTAAATTCAATTATATTGTGGTCACTATTACCAAGCGGTCCAGCTGTATTCACCCCTTGGACCTGATCCTGTGCTCCACTTGGGACTAAATGAAGAATTGCCTCTCCTCTGGTGGGTTCCAGGACCAGCTGCTCCAAGAAGCAGCCATTTAAGGTGTCAAGAAACTTTATCTCTGCATCCTGTCCTGAGGTGACCCAGTCAATATGGGGATAGTTGAAATCCCCCATTATTATTGAGTTTTTTATTTTAATAGCCTCTCTAATCTCCCTAATCTTCACAGTCACTATCACCATCCTGGTAGGCAATAAAGCCTTATTATTAGGGCATGGAATTTCTATCCATAGAGATTCTATGGTACAGTTTGGTTCATTTAAGATTTTTACTTCATTTGATTCTACACTTTCTTTCACATATAATGGCACTCCCCCACCAGCACGACCTGTTCTGTCCTTCCAATATGTTGTATACCATGGTATTACCGTCCCCCATTGATTGTCCTCATTCCAGCAAGTTTCTGTGATGCCTATTATATCAATAGCCTAATTTAATGAGACACTCTAGTTCACCATCTTATTATTTAGACTTCCAGCATTGGTATATAAGCACTTTAAAAACTTGTCACTTTTTAGCTTTTACAGTACATGGTGTAATTGAATGGGGCTTTTTTTTCATTTGACTGTTTCTCATCAGATCCTACCCGTCAGAGGCGGATTTACAATGAAGCACACAGTGCCCTGGCACGGGGCCCCCCCAACTATAGGGGGCCCCAGGGCCGGGCAGCCCAGCACTGTCCAGCACCCCCTGCAGGGGGGCAGAAGCTGTGGGGGAGAGCAGGGAGGGAGCCATTTAAGAGGCGTGCTCTCCCAGCCAGGAAGCCGGGCTCCTGCTGGCTCCCGGGACCCCTGCTGCAGGCTAGCGCCCCCATGCACCATGGCAAGCAGGCGAAGGGCCGGCTGGGGGCACACTGTAGAGGAGGCATGCGCGTTCCCCTGGTGGGGCGTCTGTCCGCGCCTGTCCTCTGGACTCCGGGCAGTGCAGGTGCACTGCTGCTGGCGGCCCCTGGAAAAAAGCCTCGGGAAGGTAGCAGCAGGCCAGGGGGTCTCGGCTCTCGCACGCTGCTGCCACCACAGCTCCCTTTGGCAGCGAACAGGAGCAGCGGCAGGGCGGGGACGCATCCACCGGCCAGCCAGGTCCGGTAACCCAGCAGCCGTGACTGGGACTGCTAAGTCATTATGCAAGGTAACCTATTTCCCCTTGTTTTTTCCTACCCCCCCCCCCCCCCCCCGCAGACGTTCTTGTTAAACCCTGGATTTGTGCTGGAAATGGCCCACCTTGATTATCACACACATTGTAAGGAGAGTGGTCACTTTAGATAAGCTATTATCAGCAGGAGAGTGGGGTGGGAGGAGGTATTTTTTCATGCTTTGTGTGTATAAAAAGATCTTCTACACTTTCCACAGTATGCATTCAATGAAGTGAGCTGTAGCTCACGAAAGCTTATGCTCAAATAAATTGGTTAGTCTCTAAGGTGCCACAAGTCCTCCTTTTCTTTTTGCGAATACAGACTAACACGGCTGTTACTCTGAAACCTTTAATTTTAAGAACAACTGAAATGTGCTAACATTATGAATTGAACTGTGCACCAACACTGGGTGGACCCGTATTACACAATGTTCCAGTCGGTGACAGTGTTAGAATGTTAACCCTCATCCTTCAGTTCACAAGGTCTCTTCTCGCCTTTGCCCTTGTGAAGTGAATCACAGCGTCAGAGAGAGCCAAAGACTGGCCAATGGCATGTTCAAACAATAAATTAGCAAGCAATGTCAGTCTCTCATTGGCCATCGTCAATCAAAGATCTGTTTTAATGAGCCCAAGCTTCAAAGAGCCGCGCTCCCCACCCGCGTTGGTTTGGGCCTGATCCCTGTAAGACAGGTCTGACCCACGGAAGTGCTCTGAGCTGTATGTACAGGCGCCTTCCCCATGACAGTGGGGTGGCGTGTAGGAATGGGCTGGTACGGCCCACAGACTCATTCCTTCGTAATCCAAAATGGAGCAGCTTCAATGGGCAGGAGTGAAGGAGGCCCCTGAATATGCCCTCACCCAGCAGACAGGGCTTTGTCTTGAGGCGTGGGAGACCTCTGCTCGGATATGGGCTGCCCTGCAGGTGGGGGAGGGGAGTTGAACTGGGGTCTCCCACAGCCCAGCTGAGTGCTCTGGGGTAAAGAAGGGGGGCCTCTGTCTCAGCCCCTCTTGTGTGGAACGAGGCAGGCGCCCCACTCATTCACACAAGACACCCCCATCTCAGCTACCTGGCTCCAGAGAGGGGTTCCCGCTCATGGGCCACAAGCAGAGCTGGGTGCCTTCTTAGGTGTCTAACTCCATGCGTGGGGCAGGGCTTCGCACACATCCCCTTGGCTCAGCATTGTCCATTGGCTGGCATAGGCAGTTCCCTACCTGGTGTGCTGGCTTTTGGGGTCCCATCCGCGAGTGTCTGTCTCACCCCATCCGTTGTGCCGGGACCCGGGGCCCCCCAGTGCAGGCTCCCTGGATCCCATCGTTGGTCTGCTAACGTTCTCAATGCCCAAAAGTTGGGGCAGGGGGGTGATACAGAACATCACAGCACCTAAGTCCCTTTGTGGATCCAAAGAAACAAACCAACCCGCTCCCTGAAGAAGCAGCTGTAGGCAGGGGCCTGCCCCGCGGGTGAGAACTGGCGCTGGTGCTAATTAACCCACTAATTGTCGGGTTATAGCCGAGGACGACAGCAGGTGAGGGCAGTGGCTTCAGCAGACGTTCCTGAGCCCCTCGGTAGGCGCTGGTTGGACGGGTGAAGAATAACGAAGGGTTAAATCTGGTTTCAGGATGAGAACTGGATGCTGGTTTTTGAAATGTGCCCAGAATGTTGCCCTCGTTACCCCGTGAGGGAAGCGGGAATCTGCTATGATACTGGTGACCAACAGGCCAGGTTGGGGATTGTGCAGAAGGGCTGGGAGTGGTGGTTTGGAACCTTGATGGCTCCCATCAGCCAGGACAATCGACTGTGGATCGCTCTGTTTGCAGGCAGGCCTTCCTGTGAGTCAGGCTGGAAGGAATGAAGGCTTGGGGTCTTACAGTGACCTGTGACCATGTCACCTGGTACTGAAATACATCTTAAACCTGGTGCTTTTCCATTGGTGGGGGGGGCGTGGGACCCAGAGAGACAAAGGATTCCCGCCTTGTGCCAAAGCCATGCTTCTCCTGGGGCAGGGGGCTGGTGTGACGGGGTGAGGGCAGGACTGGCCGCAGCAGCAGCGATGAGCCAGCAGGAGCTGGCTGGGATCAGCATGTACCAAGGGAGGATCCAGAGAGGCAGCGGGAGCCCTGCTGAGCCAAGGACTGACTCTGACCATGTGAACGCTGTGTGGCTGGCAGCAGAGGCTGGGGCCTGGAGGGGACAGGAGCCCCTGATAAGAGCAGGAATCACAGGTGCACATGCAGCGGCTCTGTTGGGATGGGGGGGGAGTGTGGAGCTCAGGGAGCAGGACATGGCAACGCCCTGGCTTCCACCACCAGGAACCCTCACCTCAGCTAACCCAAGGACGGTCAGATTCTGTGCTGCGGGCACTGATCAGTAGTTACCTTACGCCATGGAGGGGCTCAGGATATCTGCAGATATCTCGTTGGGCTGCACACAGAGGGAGAACACCCGAAGGCCCAGTCTGGGAGTCCTGGAGGGAGCAGGCCTGTCCCATGGCATGGTCTGGCACACTCCAGGGGTCATCCCCAAGGGGCTGGTTGGTTACGGGCCATAGCCCAGCCCCATGGATCCCGGACAGCGTCACCTTGTTACAGTAATAAATGTTCTAAGTGGGAGAAATCTGCTTTTATTTGTGTCCAGAATTAAAAGAGAGATTTCACAGGGGTGGCAGATGGTGACAGGGCCCCTAACCATCACAAATGGCTCCCCCAGGCCCAGACCATGACACTGCAGAGGTGGCACCCAGCACCACTCTTGCCCGGCAGATGAGGGGGCGATCGCGGTGGAGCCGGGCGGTGGTCTGGGGTCCCTGCCGGGGCGATCTCATTTGGCAGGCTGGGCTGTTGGGGGTGCAGAGCTGGGCTCTGCTGCTCCCTCCCCAGGCTCCCCTGCCAACTTGTCTTTTGTCCCTAAACCCTCCCAGGCAATGCTGCCTCCATGGAAACCAGGTGGGGGCTGCTGTGGAGACTGTGGCGGTTGCTACGGCTACGGTACCAATGGGACATGGCACAGCTCAGCAGAGGGGTGGGCATCGGTGGGGGCAGGGCAGCTCCATTGCTGCTGGCCCGAGTTTAACCCCGGGGGACTGTGAAGCAATGGGGCCAGAGTCCCGGGAGCGATGGGAATGGCTGGCCAACACGTAACCTCCCTCCGCACAGGCAGGGCCTGCAGTGAGCCCCGCCGGATGTAACAAGTGAGACGGGCCTCTGGGGGAAGGGCCATAAATACCCCACCCCCGACCCATCGCCTGTGCTTGCATGTGACCAACACCCCTCACCCACCTGGTGCCTGGCAGGAGGAAGGGCAGGGGGATGGGGAGTGTGCGTCTGCCCCCCAGCACCAGCACATGCCCCGAATGCTCGACCAGCAGGGGAGGCTGTGGGGCTCTCTCGGCGCCATGGGGCTGCAGTACCCAGCTCCGTCCTGAGCCAGCGTGACGCCAGCTGGCATCTTCACCCCACTGCAGGGATCCAGGAGCGGGTGCTTCGAGCCACTCCCAGATACCGCCCTGCCGCAGGCCAGGCCGGGGGCAAGCGGGTGGGTCCTGTTATGGCCAGCTGGGATCGAGCCATCGCTCGATTTATCCCTCCACTATGCCCATACTGGGGGTGTGGGGATGGCCCCCCACTGAAGGGGGTGGAGGGGCAGGTATCCCCCTAGAGCTAAGGAGGGAGGGGGAAAGACAGGGGGCTTCATTCCCATGAAGAAGGTCTCATCTGTGCTGCTGCTGGGCCAGGCAGGACGGATACACAAGAGACAGCCCCTGCCCACCAGATTCACAGTCTAACTGGACAGCAGCTCAGCTAGAGTGCCACAGCCAGGGAGAGAACCCAGGTGTCCGGCTCTCAGCCCCTCCCAGCTCTAACTACTAGACCCCACTCCTTCCCAGGGCTGGGAATAGAACCCAGTCATCCTGGCTCCCAGATCCCCAGCTCTAACCCACTAGCCCACCCCCACCCCCATGTGGGGGTGAGGATGCTGTGAGCCTGGTGCATGCTGGGGCAGTCACTGGGTTCCTCTTTGTGATGTCTCCAGGCCCCTGATGTGCTGGCCCTATGGCACCTGGGAGGGAAGGGTGGGGAGCAGGCTCCTGTTAGCTCTCAACCCCCCTATGGAGGTCTCCATGGCAACCTGCCCCACCCAGAGCTCACACTTGGATACCAGCAGGTTGCTGTGGATACAGTGCTGCTATTTGGCAACACAATACACCCTAGGGACAGGTGTCTTGCTCAGCAGGGACCAGAGTGTGTATGTGGGGGGGGGGGCCTGGAGGGGTCTAGAGCCAGGGCCATATTCTCCCCTGGGGCCTGGTTGAACCATTAGTCTCTCCTGCCAGCCAGACTGGCGCAGCCTTGCAGGTAGGGGATTGGCAGTGCCTGGCTGGCCAGGGTTGTGTCTGGGAGGGCAGGAACTCACCCCTCCACAGTTACCCTCCTGAGCTCTGCTCTATGGCTGGCAGTCATCCCTGCCCTTGCCCCAGCCCCACATCTAGCAATGACCCAGCTGTGATGAAGTGGGAATTTTCTGTAGTATTTTTATGAGTCCAGTGTGTGCCTCAGTTTCCCCTGTACTTTGCATGGCTAGCCAGTGTACCCCCAGACAGTACAGTGTCAGGGGGTGGGGAGAGGGGCTGCGTGTCCATGTGTGTCAGTCACCTCCCTGTCTGGGTGGAACCAAGAGTCCTTAAGGAACGGCTGAAACTGACCCAGATGAGCCCAGGGCCAGAGAGATAATGCCAGCTCCAGTGACTCCAGGCTCAATGCTCTCAGCAGGGAGCGGGACACAGACCCCAGCAGGAGACGAGGAGGTGACCAGCAGGGATAAGTATGGGCTCTGGAAGAAGCTTCTCCTGCCCTCTCCTGGGAACTGACAAAGGAAGAGACTGAGCCTGAAAATGGCATTTATCCCAGCTCGCCTGGGCTCGAGGCTGACCAGAATGGGCTCTGCTTGACCCTTCCTCTCTCTGCGCTGCCCAAGGATGCCCTGTGCTGTGTGCCAACAAACCCGACTGCTTTGAAAACGCCACTGGGTGTCATTGTCAATCCTGGCTGAGGTGCATGGATCCCTGCAGGGTGGTGAAGGCTGTCGCTGTTGGACGCACTGGGGTAGAGCAGGAGGCTGGAACCCAGAGGTTCAGTCTAGGAGATGGTGAGGACCCGTGGCCTGCCCTGGAGAAGAGCGAGACCCCTTGGGGGTCTGGCACACTAAAGGGTTTCTCCGAGAGACTTTTCCAAAGTTGGGGGCGTAGCACCGATCCTGCGGATCTGTGACCCCAGCCCTGCCCTGGCCCCCAGCAATGACTTGGCTCTGCCCTGGCCCCCAGCAGTGACCTGGCCCTGTCCCAGCTCCACCCTGGCTCTGCCCCAGCCCTAAGCAGGCCTTAGCCAGGCAGGGACATCTCTCCCGGTGCCCAGACCCCAGCCATGTCAGCAGATGCTCCCCCTCCTGGATGTTCCCCAGGACAGTGGCCTGGGGTTGGCAGGGCTCCCCAAGGGCCATGTCTAGTCTGGCTGGGCTCCACATCAGGGCCAGTGAGCACCCACCCGTCTCCCGCATGTCCTGGTGTGAGGGAAGTAGGGCCGGCTGTGGGGTAGGGCTGGCCCTGCAGCTCCAGTTCAGCCCCCTCACCCCATCCCTAAGGGATACCAGCCTGTCTCCTCCCACAGGGACCAGGCCGGGCCCGGCAAGGGAAGAGGGGGTCACCAAACCCAGAGGTGGCCCTGGACACAGGGGCAAAGAGACCTCCACATACCTGCTCCACGGCCTAAGAGGCACAGCCTGACCCTGCAGCTCATGGGGGGGCAGTGTCAACCCCCCTAGCCCAACCCTGCACTGCCTAACTTCCCCAACACCCGCAGTAACAGCTGCCCCCCGCCCCCATCACTGGCAGGGCTGCCCCCCACTCCAGTGGGCACCGCGCTCTGGGCTGGGCACCACCAGGCTTAGTCAGGCGGGGGCAGGATGCAGGGCAGGAGGTTAGGTAGGAGCCTGGGGGGGAAAGTCGGGGGAGGGATGGCTGTCCCTGCTCCCTCCTGTGCTGGTGCCACACAGCGACCTCTGGGCTATTGATCCATGGTAGAAAGAGCCAGGGGACAAAGGCCGTGGTGCCAGCCTGGGGCCAGGGAAGCCGGTCGAAGCCAGACTGGGCAGGTGGCAGCATGGCCCGGGCTGCTCTGCTCCTCCACGACCTCCCCCCATTCCCTGCATGGGTCTTCGGGGGCTGGTGGGGGGGAGCATGAGGTGGAGGGGGTTAGTTTCATTGGAATAAATGGGGTGAGAGCACAGAGACCTTGGCCTGCCTGGTCCTCCGGCAAAAACGGGCACTGACAACCTGCTTAACCTGTTCCTGAGGATACAGCGCAGAAGGGAAGGGAAGCACAGCACCTGTCGGGCTGTCAGGGTGCCCACAGCCCCTGTTTCCCCTCCCATTAGCAGGAGAGAGTTTTCCTAGGGACCCCCACCCGCAAGGGTTATACCAAAGATGGAACTAACCGCCCTTTCGGGGAGAAGAGACGCAGTGAGCTGGGCTGGGGGCGTCGCTGCTGTTAATGTGCGATCCCGCTTCCTAGAAGATAAAACAAGACAAACACACAGTGGGGAGAAAAGCCAATGCAGAGACTGTCTCCAGGGCTGGCTCTCATGTGCAGCCTTCCTGCCCCAGGGACCCAGCCTGGCCCAGGTGGATCAGCCACTTGGAGAACTGGCAAACTTGTACCAGCGCCAGGTGGGGTAGACCCTTGCTGGAACTGCCCCTCAGGCAGGGCGCTCAGCACCCAGCTTGGAAAGGACGGAGATGCTCATTAAGCAGGAAGGGAGCGGGGAAGAAAAGTGACACAGGATGGACAGAGGGTGTCAGCAGGCACCCAACTTTCACCTCCTGAGTGCCGGTAAGGATTTTGCCGGCGGCAAGCCAGCGGAGATGTTAGTGGGGGCACAGTCAGGACATGTCAGGATGATGAAGATGCAATGTTGGATGTGCCATGTGCCAATGTGCCGTGTTGGATCCTGGGGTCCCAGGAGATGGGTGGGGGGCAGCCTGGATGGGGAAACTCCCTCCTTGCAGACCACACTTCACCATTTTGATCCCCCCAAAGTCTTTTCCTGTGGACCCCCAAGGCAGGGCAGGTATTTTGCCCACCAATTAGGTCTAGTTTCCGACACACTTGTTGATGCCCTGATCCCATGCCTCATTGCTTACCCATTGCGCTCTCCCACGCTGCTGGGGTGGGCTGAGGAGAATGTTTCGCACTAATCCATGCCCCTGTCTCCTGGCACTAATCACACAGCAGGCTCAGCTGGACTTTTGTTCCCCTGGACACATGAGAGTCCACAGACCAGAATCAGCCCAGGGTGGGATGGGACGTGCAGGCAAGCCCCAGCCCTATCCCCTGAGCCTGGTATTTGCCTGGAGACACAATGCCCTGGTTCAGGTCACAGGCTGCTGAGTGCCGTGTGCCCATCTCAGCAGCCCAGGACCTGAGGGAGGCCCCCAGCCACACACCCAGCCTATGGCCCGTATAGGGGCTCCAGTGCTGGATGCGCCTCATCGTGTCTCCCCCAGCCCCGCACCCGACTGGCCAGGAGCACAGAGCAGGGTAGCTCCTGGCAGTGCTGCAGGGCAGGGTTGCCCAAGACTGGCTGGCAGGCCCTGCTCCCCACTGGGATTGGGGCCATGGCAGCACAGAGCTGACACTGGCCTCAGCTCAGAACCCTCCTGAGTCAGAGAGGGCAGACCGTGGGTGCTGGAGTTTGGGGGGTACAGTGTGCTCATCATGGGGGTTGGGGGTGAGTGGGGAGTGGTTCTGGGGGTGTGGGAGCTGGATGCTATGGCGGCTGTATGGGGAGCACAGGGCGCCCCGGAGAGGTGCTGGTGGGGGAGAAGCTGCAGCAAATTGGATGCTCAGGGAGATGAGGTTTGGGGGGTGCTCGGGGGAGCTGGGGATGCTAAGAGCTGGCCACTGGGGGAAGGGGTGTTGGGGAACCAGACAGACACTTTGTCCCAGGTGACGTCTGACAACACCTACTACTTAAGTTGGGAGAAGGAGGGGGCTGCCCAGCTTTCCCTGCAGCCAATCACTACCCCGCTCCCGGCGCACTGCAGCCAATCATCGGCGAGCTCTGCCCACAGCTGATGCAACCCTGCTGCAATCGGGCCCCCCCGGGTCCTGCGCCCCTCCCGCAAAATAGGCCCCTGGCTCCTGCCTCGGGGGCGCCGCAGCAGGGGACGGGGAGCCGGAGCCGCGCAGCCCTGAGGCACAGCGGGGGGGCGGGCCGGGTTGGCGGGTGGGGACTGGTGGACGCACGGCCCCGCTGGCGGGGCGGAGGAACACGGGCTGTAATGCGGCCCGGGGGGGGGTAGGCGCTATAGATAGCGGCCCCTCCTCACCGCCCCCTCACTCCGCCTCTCTCCGCACACGCAGACCCGGGACCCGAGCGCCGCGCGCCATGGCTCTCTAGCGCTGCCCGACCCCGGACCAGCGAGCGCCGCGCCGCGCCGCCCCGCCGCCGCCGCCATGGAGTGAGTGCGGCGCCCCGGCTGGGAATGGGGGGCTCCCTAGGCGGGGACAGCAGGGCCCATCGCGCGGGGACCCCGGGGGGGGAGCCGGGTGCCCGCCTACAGCCCCGCGGTGGGCGCGCACTGTTGCACGGGCAATGCACCCGGGGTGACTCCGGGGGTCGGGGCTGGCTGGCTCCCAAGGCGGGGGCGCTGCCGGGATCACGCTGCACCCTGGAGGTGTCTCCCCGTGGACTCGCTCCTCCCCACACGGGTAGAGCGGACGGGGCGGGCTGGCCCGCCGTCTCCTAGCCCTGCCGGGGGCTTGAGCCTGCGCGAAGGGACGGGAGCTGAGCCCCCAGCCCGGGCAGGGCGATGTGGTTTGATGAGTGGAGGGAAGCTGGACAGGGTTGTCCTTTCGCTGTTATGGGGTGCTGCTGTGCAGAAGGGCGGGGACTGAGCCCTGCCATGGGTGTAGGGGTGCCCTCCCCTATGCCAGGGGCCTTGCTTACCCTCTCTTGTCCCCCCAACAGGTCTTCCTGCTCTGCCCCCATCTCCTTACCTGCCACCATTCTTGCCAGCAGGAATCGCGGCCCCCGCCCTCCACGCTCTGGCCCCTTGCCCTATTGTGCTGTGGCCTGCGTGAACCCGCACCTGCCCCACCATGTCAATGCTGGCAGCGCTGACCCTGGACCTGGAGAAGACTCTGCTCCCAGCTAGTGCCCTCTCCTGGAGGGCTGAGTTCCTCAAGATCCCTGGCCACTATGAGCCCATGCCAGGGGCCACGGATGGGCGCTATGCCCATGGCACAGAGGCAATGATGCTGGCAGGTACAGTACTGGCAGGAGTGGGAAGTACAGGGGTGAGGGGGAGAAGATGGGGGATACTGGTTGTGCTGCCTCCAGTGAGTTTGCCTCATTAGGACATTGCCAGGCTGGGAGATCCCAGCCCTTCCCCATTGATGGAGATGGTGTTGTTGAGGGGTTAGGATGTCTGCTCAGGTGTCTCAATGCCCATGGGGCACCTGGCTCCTAGGTTAGGCTGAGGCCAGGACAGCAGAAGGCAAGCTGTAAAGCCTTAGGGGGTTTGGCTAGGCCTGGTACCTGCCTACCTAGCCCTCCCTTCTCCAGGCCAGCTGCAGCCGGTTCCCTTCATGGGAGCAGCATACTCTGTGCTGCTCGCTTCCTGACAAGGCTCCCCAATGCAGCCTCTGAGCCTGCTCTCTCCACACAGGCGATGGCTTCTCAGACTGGATGACGGAGAGGGTGGACTTCTCCTCTCTCCTGATGGAGTCAGGGGACCCATCGCTGCCCTCACCCCCGCTGCCCGACCTGGAGGCCATGGCCTCCCTCCTGAAGAAAGAGCTGGAGCAGATGGAGGACTACTTCCTGGAGGAGTCACTGTCCCCCGGACTGGGCCTGGACCAGGTAGCCCCAAGCACACCACCTTCGCACCAGCCTGCCTTCCACTTCCCCTTCGGGGATGGGAGCGGGCCAGCAGGGTCCTTCCCACCCTTCAGCTCTGATAACCCCATGCCACTGCAGACCCTGGATTCGGGATGCCTGGAGCTCCTCAGCCTGTATGGGGCAGGGGTGCCTGGGGAGTGCCCTGGCCAGGGCCTGCAGGAGGAGTGTGCCAGTAGCCCAGCAGCCAAGCGCAGCAGGCCAAGCCCCTTGGAGCAGCCAGCAGCCCCCTGTGGGCCAGCCCTGCCCCAGCAAAAGGGGGACCGTAAGCAAAAGAAGCGGGACCAGAACAAGACAGCAGCACTGCGGTACCGCCAGCGGAAGCGGGCTGAGTACGAGGCACTGGATGATGAGTGCCAGGGCCTGGAGGCCAGGAACCGTGAGCTCAAGGAGAAGGCAGACTCCATTGAGCGAGAGATCCAGTATGTCAAGGACCTGCTCATTGAGGTCTACAAGGCTCGGAGCCAGAGGCTCCGTGCCAGCTAGGGCAAGGGCCAGCTAGCCCAAACTCCACCCCAGGTCTAGAGCATGACACGCAAGTCAGTGGGGGTGGGGCTCTGGCAGCTGCAGAGCTTCAGGCCTGGCGCACAATAAGCCCTAATGCAGTAGAGGGGGGTTCAGGGGATAGTGAGCTAGACAATGCTCTGTCTGGGTTAGGGAAGCAGTGTCTAGACATGTGGGGAAGTCTGGGTGACACTGACCTGGGAGGGGGAACCAGGCTGCCAGGCATGTCAGCTCTCCAAGCACCAGCATTGCCTGTGCCAGCCTGCCCTGCCTCGAGAGAGGGATGTTGGGGGAGTGGGGCTGGAGCCGAACAATGGCAGGAGCAGGGTGCTGCTGTGGCAGAGAAGGGATGTGTAAGAAAGGTGTGGGAGGGTGCTGGAGGGGTACAGTGAGAGTGCATGAGACAGGCAGAGTTATGTACAAAAACATTTGTATAGACTTTTTTGTAGCTTTTATAGAGCATAAAAGCCATTAAAGGCTGTTCCTGCCTTCAGGCTGAGCAGTGTGTGTGAGTGTACCCCTTCTTCCCTGGGGGCTGGGGCTCCCCCTGCACTCAGCCTCAAGGGAGCAGACTTCCCCACCCCACTTCTGCCATCTCTGCTAGAAGCAGAGCTCCCCATTGCATCACAGGGCTGACAGTGTCCACACCTGGCTTTCCCTGCACACAAAGGCTGGGTGCTAAGAAGGAGATTTAAGGTTTATTGTACACAACAATGCTCATTACAACTGAACAGATGCCGCTGCCTTAGGCCAGCATTTCCCTTCCCTTCCCTCCAGGGGCTCAGTGCACCTAGGGAAGGACAACAAGAGCTCTGGGCCTTAGCGCCAAGCACAGAGGAGGCAGCAGGGAGCCTAGGGCACTCACCATCCTTGCCCTGGCAGCCACTGGTGTCTCCTACCCCCTCCTGAGCTCCCCACACCAGCACTAGTAGAAGTCCTCCTCCTCAGCCTTCTCCACAGGCTGCTGGTTCTGAATCTGCTGCTGCTGCTTGTAGAGCTCAGCTACCTGCAGCCAAGAGAAAGGGATGGAAGCTGCCAACTCTGTCTCATACAGTGCCAGACACATGGCTCGGAGAAACCCCATTGGAGCTGTGCTGGAAAAGGAGGCAGGCCTAACTCAGAGAGGCTTCATCTCCATTGCTGCCCCTACATACAGGAAGATGCTCATCTAGAACTGTGCCCATCAACTCACCGGAGAAGCTCAGCCAGGTCCTGCTGCCCCAGAGACAAGGGCAGTAACAACCTATAGGCCCATACCAAGCTGAGCAATGTAGGCTGCTGTTGGGAGGGACAACCCCATGCTTGCAGTGAGGTTAGCTCACCCCTGGCACAGGGGCCTGGCCCTAAGAGGGATTTAGCCAGTATGCTGGGATCAACACCCTGACTGAGCTAAAGTGCTGTGGGGACATCAGCTTAGCATCTTGGAAAGAGCCCCTTAGTGCCATGCTGGGGCATTATGGCCAACACTGAGGGGCTCATGTCCCCTACTTTCCCGCTACCCTGCTCCTTGTAGCACAGCACCCCTAGCACAGTGTCAGTCAACACTGCACAGTGAGCAATTTCTGCTGGGCCCAGCCTTTGTCCTGGAGGTCACTCCCAGGCACTGCCTGTGAAGGAAAGGTGGATGCCCTCCTCTGTGCCATGTGCATGCCAGTCTAAGGCTGCCCTGGACATAGGCCTCTAGCACAAGTTCCCAACAGAGCAGTAGCCCCAAGTCCAGCTGAGAAGAGAGGAAGGCGCTCTGCAGACTTAAGCCACTTGTTCCTACCCTTGCCCCATGTGCTACCTGGGAACTGGTGGTGGCTTCCTCAGGCTTCTTGTCATCACGCACGCGCAGGAACCGGGGAAAGCGCAGGGAGATGCCCTTCTCCTCATCCACCTGGGGGCCAGAAAGGGCCTATGAGACATGGATGGGGCCAGCTGGGCACCTGGGGGAAGGTTGGGAGGGTGCTCCCAAGCTCTGAGGGACAGGGTAGAGCCCAGGGTTACAGTGGTGCTGAGACTGACTGGGCCAGCAGCCCAGGATTAATTATGAGGGGTTCCACTCTTCCCAATGCATAGACAGCAGCCCCAGGTGGTCCATTAGGGAAGGCCTGAGGCTGGTCCCATACTGCAGGCTGGTTGTAGGTCCTGCTCCAGCCTCTCCCTCCTCTCACTGCAGACCCTGCCCCAGACTCACCAGACCTATAGCTGCCTTGTGCACAGGAGAGATGGACAGGTCAGCGCACTTCACTTCCCACACCTGCACAGCTGCCAGCCAGTGGTTGGGCTCAGTGCTGCTATCCCAGCGGTAGTAGGGCCGTGGCTTCTCTAGCACATGGTCCTGCCACAGTCAGAAGGGAAGGGTTACAGGCCCAGCTGTTCTCCGGAGGTGTGCATCTAACTCCAAACACACTCCAGAACAGCTGCTACACAACTAGAGACCTTATGCCCTGGGAGCCAAGACTGGGAAGGGAGTGGGGTCTGATGGTTACAGCAGGGGGCTGGGAGCCAGAACTGGGTTCCACCAAAGGCTCTGCCACTGATTGGTTGAGTGCCTCTGGACAAGTCTCTCACTGCATGCAGAGGGGTTAAAGATCTTCCCAGAGCTTGAGGGTTACCTCTAGCGACCAGCAGGGGGTTCTGAGAAGCAGGCTCAGGGCAGGGAGCCAGGGCCCAAGAGGGCAATGCTCATGCCCCTCAAGAGCACCCAGCAGCTGGGCTGAGCTAGCAATGGGGGAGCTCCCTGTGAACAGCCCTGCAAGCTAGCTCTGGGCAAAGCCTCCTACCTTCAGGAAGCTGTAATGCTTCTCCAGGATCTCCTCTGTGAAGCCAGTCCCAATCTGGTGGAGAGAGCAGGGCGTTATAACAGCCCTCCCCAACGACCTGGCCTGCTCACTCCCACCACCACCCCTACTCACCCCGACCGTGGCGCCCCCCTGCCCTGCTCACCTCTGCCACCCCACCACACACGATCCCCCTCCGCCAAGGCTGCTCGCCACTGCCCCTGTGCACGACCCTCCTCCCCCAAGCCTGCTTATCTCTGCCATTGCCCCCCTGCACGACCCCATACTCACATTCCCCCTCAGCATGCTCACTTGCACCTCCTGCACAACCCCACCACTCATCCCCACCCCCCAGCCTGCTCACCTCCATGTCCCAGCATGCTCATGCTCACCCTTACTCTTCCTGGCATACCCACCTCCTCCCACTCTTGGCCCACTGGGGTTCCCCCTGCCATGAAAACCATTCTCTTCCCTCTGGCCTGTTTCACTGCCCTCAGATGGGCCTGACACACTAACACTGCACCCAACAGCCATCCCCCAACTACCCCCACTTATTAACATCCCCCTAACCCAGGAAGGGAGCTGCTTTCCTTCCCCTGCTCCTGCCCACAGGCAGCAGCCCAGAAGGGGGCACTAGAGAGGGCAGTGCTGCTCTGCTTTCTCACCAAGAGTGCTTAGTGTAATCCCAAATCACAGCCCCATCCATGGGGCACAGAACAGCATGGGAGCCTGGGATTGTAAGGGAGCCCATCTCCCAGGGGCCCCTGTGGCTGTGCCAGCCTGAAGGCTCCCAGCCCTGTGCGAAGAGCCCATGCTCCCTACCTTGCAGATGCTCTGGTACTCTTCACTCTCCTCATCATAGCAGGCCAGCAGGAAGCCGCCATACATGCCTACTCGCTTGCCCTTACCCAGGTAGGCACCAATCACCACCAAGTCCAGAGTGTCACCAACACCTTCCAGGTAATCCTTCTTCAGCTGCAACAGCAGAGCCAGCCTCAGCAACAGTGTATGCGGGACATAGGTCCTTTCTCCTCAAAGGGCTGCCTGCTCCAATCCAGCCACAGGTGGGGGGGACTGGCTGGTTCAGAGGGGTGGGGAATGGAACATGAGTCCTCTCTCCTCCAGGGGTCAACAGGGACCATGCAGCCCCAGGACAGCAGCGTAATGCAAAGCCACTTCCATGCAATGATAGTTTGCTGTCCTCATGTCATGGGAGAGGGAACTCTGGCTGGAGCAAGTGCAATTGAAGGAGGCAGGATGTGGATCTCTCAGTTGATGCCAACCTGTGTCCCCAGAGCTGGGGCTCCTCGCCCTGCCGCCATTGTCCTAGATGGATGTGCCTTGGCACCAGGCAGCATCCAGGAGCCCAGAGTATGGTTAGCTGCCTCCAACCCACTCCGATTCCTCTCCCCACTGCCAAATCAGAGCAACGGGCCCCCCCACTCCCCACTGTGGGATAGCCTGTCCCCTTCCTACTACCAGAGCTTTCTGGACCCCCCTCCACATCTGGAACAGCATGTCTCCTCCCAGTGCCAGAAACCCCAGTGGGGTAGCAAGAGAGGGGTGGTGGCTGAGTGGTTAAGGTACTCAACTATAAACCTGAAGGTTTGAGTTGCGCTCAATCTCACACTGAAAGGCCACCTCCAGTTCACCCAGCTGCAAAATGGGTACCTGATCCATTGGGTTAGGGTTGCCTATGGTGGTCAGATATGATGTTGGCCACATCACTCCCTTGTGTGCCACTGGCTGAGAAACTGACCTGCCTTAACCGCATCAGCCTAATGAGGCCACCTTCACCTGCACAGAGTGGAGGAGGTGTGTCAATGTGTGAAAGGACAGGAGAAGCTCAGTTCTAGCGACTCCTGGATTGACAAGATCAGCAGGAGACTAGGAGGTGACCAGCAGGGATAACTGTGGGCTCTGGAAGAAGAAGTTTCTCTTGCTCTCTCCTGGGAACTTACTATGGAAAAGAGAGCCTGAAAAGATCGGTTTCAGATCATTCACCACAGCTGGGCTGCTGGGCTCAGGGCTGACCAGAATGGGCTCTGCTTGAGCCTTCCTCTTTCTGTGTGACACTAAGAACTTCGTGTGCTGTGTGCCACTGACTTGACCGCCAGTGAAGTAGGACATATGGTCCCCACTCCAGCAGCAAGGGCTTTCTCACCTTCAGCCACTTGTGGGATCTCTTGGCGATCTCGTACGTGGCATCCACCTCCAGGGACTTGACCATGAGGCCCTCGCAGGAGTCTGCGAGAGAAGCTGGTTACCAAGGCCTGAAAGGCAGAGTGGAGTGCCCCATCTCCCCTCACCCATTGCCAGTGCTTAATCCATTCTCCCTAACAGGCAGGGCAGTGCATCCCCACCCCCTCCAGCTCACCTTTGATGGACTGGTCAAGAAATTCAGAGATCTCGTCCAGGCTGGAGGTGTCCATGGAGGTGGCAAACAAGAACTCCCCCTCCGTCTCCACAAAAGACTCGTGCAGCAGCTGACGGCGCCTGAAAAATGGCTCCTTCACTAGGGACTGCAGGGACAGAAGGGCACCGTGCTCGGTCACAGGCAAGTGAGGGGACATAAGGGATGGGGCAGATAGCATGTGGGGGGTTGCAGTGAGGCCAATGGGGTTAGGGAGCACAGGTAGGAACTCACCTCCCCATTGAGGTACAGAATGTCGAAGGCATACAGACACACCTGCACTTTGATCTCAGCAGCTTCCACATCCTGAGGAGACAACCAGCAGCAGGGGTTACTGCCCTGCTTTGTCCACCCCGTAAGCCCTGCTCTCTTCCCCACCCAACCCACTCTGTACCACCAGCCCCACTCTCCTCCCCGCTTCACCTGCCCACCCAGGGACCAGCCCCACACCCCTCTTCACAGGAACTGCCCCCTCACCTTGCGCTTCCGTGTGGTCAGGACCTGGAAGGGTTGAATCTGCCTCTTCTCAGGGTCCCAGGCCACGGCCTCAGCATCCAGGATACACGACCGCACACTGCCCTTCTTCACCTGCACAGGGGGGTGTCAATGCATGAAAGGACAGAGGGCTGGCTCATGGTGCCAATAGCACTGCAGCCCCCAGCCTGTATCCCTGCCCCACCTCCTTCCATTTCCTGCTGCTCAGGGGAGCACCCTCCCCTTAAGTGTTCCTGCCTGTTGGCACCCCCCAGCACTCTATGTCCCAACTTCCTTACCTTGGGGATGCGGCTGATGATGTCAGGGTATTTGGAGGTGTTGTCCTCCTGGTTGCGGCTGTAGACGTGCACATCGCCATTCTCCAGAATGTGGATCTGGGCAGGGGAAGGGGCACAATGAGAAACAGTGGAGGCTGCAGGGGGTGGGGGGGGTGTCCCCTCCTGGTTTCCGGGTGTGGCATTGTTACCTGGGCTCGCTCCCCGTCATACTTGTACTCGCAGGTGAAGGCAGCCTCCTCAAAGCGCTTCAGCACCTCCCCAATGCCCTTGGTGGGCTGGGCCAGCATGGGCTTCAGCGGGATCCCTAGGGAGGCCACGCACTGGGGCATCAGGATCCTCAGCATGTGGATGATAGCAGCATCCAGGGGCCGTGGCCAGGAGCCGGACCCCCTGCACCAGGTACTGCACACACATCACAGGATGGGCACTGCCCCACAGCACAGTGTCTGACCCCGCCCCCTCTCTCCCCATTCCAGGTGGGCCCTGAAGACAATCATCACAGCACTGGGCACTGCCCCACAGCAGTCTGCTTAACCCCCGACCCCCATGCCAGGTTGGCCCCGCACACACACATCACGCCAGGCCCTGCCCCACAGCACAGTCTGTCTGTCCTGCTCCCCCACAGCACAACACTGGGCACTGCCCCACAGCAGTCTGACTCACCCCCAACATGCCAACCGTGTGCTGCCCCAGAGCACACACTGACTCTGATCCAGTCCCTCCCCAATCCAAATGGGCACTGCACACTATCATAGCACCTGTCCCTGCCGCAGAGTACAATCAAAACAGGCCCGTTACACACAAGGAGGGGCGCAGATGGGAAGAACGGGGCTATGCCATAGTGCAGAAGGCTATGCAGGTGCAGGAGGTGCTAGGTGGGAGGCTCTGGTGCCAGGGAGCTGACGGTACCTGGGGTGATCTTGCAGTGCTGTGGCAGGCTCTCCACTCCGTGCTCCAGCAGGATGGGCACTATGATGTCATAGCTAGGCAACTCACTGAAACACAAACATAGAGGAGGCCTCCTGCCAGTCTCCGGTGCGCTCACTCCCCGCACTCTGTCCCATGGGGAAGCACCAGGACCTCACACAGCCCCAGTCCACCGGAGCTGGGGTCAACAGAGTTCTCTGGATGGCATGGAGATGATGCTTCTGAGACAACTTCCCTTATCTCACCCACCGCTGCCCTTGGGCACCACTGTGAGACAGTCCTGAATTGTGACAGCCCAGGGCAGCCCTTCTGGGATAGGCCACCAGGCTCATGCATCTCTGAAGACTCCCTGCTTTGTAGCTCTCTCTCCTGGAGCATCACAGAGAATGCACCCTAGAGCAGTGGTTCTCAAACTTTTTTATCAGTTACCCCTTTCACATAGCAAGCCTCTGAGTGCAACCCCCCTTATAAATTAAAAACACATTTTTGTACATTTAACACATAAGTGCTGGAGACAAAGCGGGTTTGGGGCGGAAGCTGACAGCTCGTGACCCCCCATATAATAACCTCACAACCCCCTGAGGGGTCCCAACCCCCAGTTTGAGAACCCCTTTCCTAGAGCCAGCATCAGCTGGAGCTGTTCAGTTATTTCCTTGGGGTTACAGACACTGTGCACTTCCCCCCCTGGGGCAAGTCCCCAGTCAGCAGGACATTGACACTGCCTTCCAGAAGGAGGATGGAAACCGCCACACACATCCATTCACACATCACACCACACTGGGATGCAGGTGGGACTGTCACTCGGGAGAGGCTTGTTTTCTCCAATAGGACCCAGCTGCCAGGCTCTGTGCTGTAGAGCAAAGTGAGAAAGCTAACTACTGGGAATCAGGCTAGCTGGGGACCAATTTATCTGTGCTCCCCCTAACAGCCAGGTAGCAAGCTCGAGTGCAGGTAATTCTGCATGGAGAAAGAGAAAACAAGAGAAAGTGAACACCAGAGACCAGGTTTGTTCGTGGAAGCAACTATCCCCAATGCAAAGGCATCCAGAGAGGTCAGTCAGCAAACCAAGGAAGCACTTTGCAGAAGTACTGCATGCCACTCAAAGCAGCCAGGTAACAAACACAAACTACACTGCAAGGCAGGTGCAGAAGAGAAGCTCCCAGGGGAAGAGGCTACGGAGCAGGGCTCACCGTGGGGTTTCTCTGAATGGATGAAATGAGGTTCCAGTTGGTAACACGGGAGAATGAACGCACAGCAGCATTGGAGCAGAGTGTAACCTCTTAACAGTGAGTGGATTCAAGTCCACAACAGGGTGCGTTTTGTATAGCAGGCTCACAATGAGCCCCTTTGGCAAAGCAGCACTGGTCTCCCCTCACAAGGACAGACCCACTGGGAGATGGTGAAAGCCACTGGAGAGAGCAGTTTGCACATACAGATGATCAAAGGGGTGCATGAGCTGCAAATTACACAGGAGCTAAAAATATACTAAAAGGAGCTGGGAGCACAATGCAGCAGGATGCAACCCATCCCCAGAGAGAGCCCCATGTGCAGCCACGCACCCCTCAGCACTGAAAGCCAGAGGAGACAGTGCACTTAGTGCTTCTGGAGGGAATTCGGACACAAGCTGGCACTCCCTGGAACAGATCCTACCAGCCAAGGATGTGTGTGGATCCCATGCCCGTCATCCGCCAGCCAACACTACCCCAGGAAGAGCCCAGCTTCCAGGAAGGATTCAAAGGGATTTGTCAGCCCAAGGCAATACAGAGATGGAAGAATGCTGCTCTTTGCCACTACCTCTGCCCTGGGGAAACCAGCTGGCAGGGATCAGGGCGGAGTGGCAGCATGTATTGCCAATTTTGGGGAGAAGGGGGGACTGATCCTCAGCATGAGCCCCAAGACAACAGATCTTACTTAGCGCTGCAAGGGCAGGAGGACATTGCCCTGCTACAGCCCCCACACCAACAGTGCTGGAGATACAGACTAGCTCTCCAAGCAAGGCCATGCTGACCTACCCCTAAGAGCAGCAGAGCCCACAGAAAGCCAGGACCCCAGCCCACCCTGCATGCCATTCCCAGGGCATGATGGCCAGCCCCTATCCCCACCTCTGGGGAGTCCTGCAGATGGAGATGGAAGGCTGGGGATCCTGCTGGTCATGCTCTGACAGCTGTCCTAGCATAAAGAAATCTGTGTGGCTGTGGCTCTGCCCCCACCCTGGTATGGGCAAAGGCAGCACTCACCAGAAGGTCTGCTTGAGGATCTGGGTCTGCTCCTCCAGCCAGGTTTTGCGTGCCTCTGCAGACTTGCCCTGGCCAGCATCTAGTACCTCTGGGGGAAACCCTGCAAGAGAAGTACACATCACTTCCCATTCACATACAACTTCCACCAGGGCACATGGCCCCACAGCACCCTGCCCCATGGACTCGCCTTGTGCCGGGGGAGTAAGAGACACGGCATGGGCAATGGCTGACAGCGCTGACTGCTCTGCCAGCCCAATCCGAAGCTTCCCGCCCAGGGACCTGGAATACACAAGGGAAGACAGAGACAAATCATAAGGCTGTGGGTCAGGATTGAGGGGCATTGGCTGACCTGGTAGAGGGGAGCCCAGAGCTGGGATAGCAGTGGGCTGTGGATGGGGATTGAGGGCCCCAGTAGAGGTGGGCTGGGAGTGCAAAGCCCAGGGCTGGGACAGCAGGGGGCTGCAGGTCAGGATTGAGGGGCACCGGCAGACCTGCAGGTGGGCGGAGCACAGGGCTGGGGTAGCAGCATGCTGCAGATCAGGATCGAGAGGCAACAGCAGAGCTATGAGGAGCTCAGGGCTGGACTGGAAGGTTCTGGCAGAGTCATGGCGGAGCGGGAGAGCGGCTCCAGCTGGAGCAGCAGCATGGTGATACTGACACAGGCCTCACCAGGCCTTGGGATGCAGGAGGGATAGCATGTCTCACCGAGTGATGTAGCGAGCTTCCGAGTGCCGGCAGGCCACAAACAGCCCTTTGATGATGTCGATCTTCTTGTTCATGGACTGTGTGGGGGGAGGACAGACAGCCCAGCTGAGCCAAGCCTGGGCTAAACATACACTGGGCCAGGAAGGGGCTGCAGCATCCACCAGCCTGGCTGACTGCTGCACCCCTGCACCCCCTGCCTTGTCTTCTTCTCCCACATGGTCTCCACTCCCATTGCTTGTGCCCCCAGGCCCTCCTCCCCAGGCCAACCTGGCCCCATGCAGTAGCTTAGGCCCTTGGCGAAGGGCTGCATCACAAATGTAAACTCCCCCCTCCTTGCACCACCCCTTCCATGTTTATTACAGGGGCTGCAGGCCAACACCCTAGCATGGGAGCAATGGCGCAGAAAGCCCTGTCATCCTGAGGAGCCAGCCAAGAGGTGGCCATGCCAGCCCCAGAGCCAGAGGCACTTCTCCACCCCTCTTGGGGGCCAACCCCTCTAGGCAGCCAGTAGCTGCGAAAAGCTTGAGCGCTCTGCATGCCCAGGGCCAAGCTGCCTACAGCCCTGTCAGAGGGACACGGAGCTAGGTCAGACAGGGCCAAGCCCACCAGCTCCACCTATGCGAGCAGACCCATCCCACTCACAGCACTGCCTGTCATCCTGGCAATCTCCTGTAGCTTGCTGAAAACCCCAGCAGCACTCAGCTTGGGCGGCGTAAACATGGTGCGCTGGTTGCTGCGGCTGCTCTCTGCTACCAAGCCCAGATCCCCCTTCTCCTGGGCCTCGGCTTTGATCTGATCCAGCTGGCGGCCTGCAGGCGACAGGGAGGGAGGGAGGTTCCCAAGCTGGCAGCTTACCCAGCACACCACAATGCCCCCAGCACATGGGTGGCCTGACCAGCTTCCCCCACCCCTTTGCCATTCCCCAAACAAGTGGGCCTGCTGCTCAGTGCAAGTCAGGGTGCCCAGGCACCAGGGAGGGGCACATCAGCTGTTGCACTGTGAGGCTTAGGGCCCAGATCCCCCCCACTGCTGGGGCTGAAGGCTATTCCCCTCTGGGTGGGCCCAAAGCAGGCAACGGCCAGACCCAGGCCAGGCAGGCAGTTCTAGGAGATGGGAGCAGCCTCTTGGGGCCCAGTCTTTTGGGGCCAAACCCCCATTTGGGATGGCAGCTTGGCCTGTCCAGATTGCAAATACAGCATGGATTTCTCACCCAGGCTGTGACACCCCCAAACCTGTTACACACACCAGCGTCCCTTCCAACTCTCAAGTCAGTTCACCTGCAACCACAGTGCTGCCTGTGCATGTACCAGGGCATGCTGGGAAAATCTGGGCAGCTCAGCCCTAATACCCCAACGGGAGACTGAGCCTCGAGACAGAGACCAGCACCTGCAGTCATGCACTCTGGGAAGGGGGAATGGTCACAGGGAGACAGCCTTGGCCCTCGGATGCTATCGGCTACTTTGGTAACTCAAAGGGGGCACACCCTATACCAGCGCCACCACACCTATAAGTGGATGGAAAGCGGCAGCATGGCCAGGGTCCCACTGCCCAGGAGCCGCACACCTGACACCCAGAGTCAGCAGGGATGAAGGCCATAGCACAGCCAGGGACCTCCTGCCTGGTCCCTACCCGTTGCCTGTGCGACAGCCTTCATGAGGATGGTCTCGCCAATGCCCAGCTCCAGCCCCTTGTAGGCAGGGCCCAGGCGGTTCAGGCAGAGGTAGATGCAGGGCAGAATGTCAGATGGCGACAGGGCGATCACCGAGCGGAAGAGGTTGCTCAGGGTCTCAATGTTCTTCAGCCTGGAACACACACACATAATGAGGGAAGGGCATCAGCCACCGCTAATGCAACCTAGCAGTCCAGGCGCAAGCAGCACAATGGGGCCTTACCGGGCAGACACCTCCTCGATCCGCTCAAAGGTCCGAGCCACAGCCAGGTAGGGGACCCTGCAGAGACAGACACAGATCTGTCAGAACCACCACCCCAACACATTTCCTCTCCCTGCAACCACAGGCTAGTGGGGAGAGCAGCATGGCGGGAGCCACGACTTATGGGTTCTATTCCTGATCACGGCAGGGGAATGGGTTGTAGTGGTTGGACCAGGGACAGCTGGGAGTCAGGACTCCTGGGTTCTATTGCCTGCACTCCTGCCAGCTCACTGCATGTTCCTAGGCCCATCACCTAGTCCTGCAGCCCCCCTGTGCACATCCCAAGGAACTTGCTGTATCTTCAGCTGCAAGCATACCACTGAAACTCAGAGCCTTGGGCCAGGGCAACAGACCCAAGGCTCCACATCCAAGGCTCACACCGCAGCTCTGTCTGCACTAGGGAATCTCACACATGAATCCCCAGGGCAGCCCAAGCCCTCATGCTTCCCCATTTCCAAGCCCCCCTGCCCCGTCACTCCTCAGGAAGCTTTTTAAGCCCAGCCAGGTGCTTTCCCCCACTGCCAGTGCAGAGCACCCTGCTGCTCTGCTGGGACCAGATGTGCCACAAAGGAGAATAGTGACAGTTCTGTGATATGACGAGAGCCCTGATAGCAGGGGAAGCACCCTGGTGTGCACCTCCCATTACACCCCTCCTTCCCCCCCACCCCCAGATGGGGCAGGGCTTGCAGGCTTCATAAGGGAGCACTGCCTCTTCATGGCCCCCTCACCTCTGACCATGCCCCCAGCAGGCATCCTGGATGGGGTGGTAGCTGCTCTTCGAAGGATTGTACTCCATAGGGTCCAGTGGCACAACTGGCTTGGAGAAACTGGAGGGATCACAAAGCCAAAGAGAGATAGGAAGCCACCAAGCCCAGTACAAAGGCCCCACCGCACTAGTGTTTCTGGGAGTCTCCCAACAATTCACTTGCACTAGCACCCCCAACGAGGGGATCCTAGCACAGGTAGCAACAGGCACCATTATAGAATGGATGAGACAGCACCCCCTGCACCAATGCCCCCCATGGGGGAAGCTGCAGTGTCACAGGAAGTTGTGTGTGCACGTAGGCCTGGGTGCAGCCCAGGGGCGTGTTGGATGGGATGTGCAGCCCTTGCAGGAATTGTACCTCGCAGGAGGGCGAGGGGGAGGACTTAAGCTGACGCTACCTCCTGCCACCCCCAAAAAGGGCCATGCTTGCCTGGGAGAGGGGCGAGGGCGAGGGGAAGGCTACCGCCCCTGATAGAGGAGTGCCACCCCACACAGGTGCTGCCCTACAGTGTGTTTGTTCCCCCACTGCGTGGGTGGGGCATAGCACCAGGCACAGGAGATGCTCCATGCCCACAGCTCCCTACCTGCCAGCTGTGCCATCACTCCCATTGCTGCTCGCTGTGGCTGAGCCAGTTGGGGCAGGCGGGATCTCCACTGCTGCATGTTCATCTGCCTTCCCTGCCCTTGCCACTGCCACCTTCTTGGGGGCTATGTGGGATTTAAAGGGCCAACACACAGCACATTATTCATTGGAGGAGAGCAGGCCCACCTGCCTGCAGGAGAGATACCCACAGGGGAACCCCACTGCCTTTAACGCTAAGTCCCCCTCCCCGGGATCTGCACACATCAGCTCCTGCTCATAGATCATCAGGGTTGGAAAGGACTACAGGAGATCATCTAGTCCAACCCCCTGCTCAAAGCAGGACCAATCCCCAATTTTTGCTCCAGATCCCTAAATGGCCCCCTCAAGGACTGAACTCACAACCCTGGGTTTAGCAGGCCTCCACACCCATCTCCAGATCCACCCACCTCCCATGCCCCTCCCCCGGATCCACCCATCCTGGGGGCCAGGATGTCTTCCTGTCCCCTCCCCTGGGTCTGTCTGTCCTGTGCCAGGACTGCTCTCCCCACTATTGGGAGGTGACCCTCCACCTGGGCGCAGTTCTGCTCTGGAGAGTGCCGAGGACAGTGGCACTGAGCCTTGCTGGCCACATTTGTTATGTTTATGAGGCGGTTTCCTACATGGCAGCTCCAGATTGGAGAGCTCAGTTGGGGACAGTCTGACCCCACACATAAGTGATGGATTATGCCTCATGCTGGAAACCGGCTCCCCAAGCCCAGCCCCCACCCCAGCCCAGGGGTCCCTGAACCAGTGGGGCTACACTGCCCCCACACTCACCAAAGAAGCTGGCGATGGCTCTGCTGGGCTTGGGTGGCTCAGGCTTCTCCTGGGCTCCCCCTTTAGTGCAGTCCTCTTCTCCCTTGTTCACAGCCCCCTCCTCCAAAGTGCCATTAACTTCAGCCAGTTCTATCTCCGAATGCTGACCTTTCATCTCTTGCATGTCCATGGCTGCTTCTTCCTTTGCTCCCCTGCCTACCTCATCTCCTGGGCCTGCAGCAGAACAGAAGCCCACAGCCGATCAGGCATACAGGGTGCAGGGAGGGACCCCATTGCTCAGGCAGCTGGCTGACCCATGCAGCTGGGGATGAAGGGTGAGAGCCAGTCCCAGAGGATAGGTTCTACAACAGTGGTCCTCAACCAGGGATACACATACCCCTGGGGGTATGCAGAGATATTCCAGGGGGTACATCAACTCATCTAGATATTTGCCTAGTTTCACAACAGGCGACATAAAAAGCACTAGCAAAGTCAGTACAAACTAAAATTTCATACAATGACTTGTTTATACTGCTCTATATACTATACACTGAGATGTAAGTACAATGTTTGTATTCCAATTGATTTTATAATTTTATGGTAAAAATGAGGAAGTAAGCCATTTTTCAGTAACAGTGTGCTGGGACACTTTTGTATTTCTATGTCTGATTTTGTAAGCAAGTAGTTTTTAAATGAGGTGAAACTTGGGGGTATGCAAGACAAATCAGACTCCTGAAAGCGGTATAGTAGTCTGGAAAGGATGGGAGCCACTGCTCTACACAGGATGCCTACAGCAAGCTCACTGCTGCCACCTCCTGGTTGCAGGTATGGTAGTGCAATACAGGCCCCTGTGTCGGGGGAGTACTCAGGTCTTGAGCACCCCAAGGAAAGGCCACGCAAATGAGCCCCCAGCCGAAAGAGACAGATCCCCTTGGGAGTGTCACTGGCAGCAGGACCCTCTGGGAAGCAGCAGGAGATATCCAGGGAAGGGAAGCCAGAGGCTCTGCATTCCCAGAGCAGCTGCTGGCACACTCTCACCTTGCTCTTCCCGGCATCTCTTGGCACTTGGCTCCTCATCCCTGTTGTTCTCCCTGCTAGTTGGCAGCTCTATTTTGCGTTTGGGGATCTGCTTGCGAGCTGAAGAGCAGAGTTTAGAGTCAGCCTCCTTCAAACTACTGGGAGGGATGTCTGGAGCCAGCCCCGAGCCTTTGGACTGGGACAAGTTGTGGGAAAAACAGGGGGTGCAGAGTCCAGAGGTGCACAATTGCCACGGTGCAGAAGCAGAAGCAGCAGTGGGTTACAGAGAGCATGCCAGGCCAGCATAGTAACCTACAGCGCCCAATGAGGCCAAACTCATCCAGAGGCCCCTCTGGCTTTAGGTGCCCTGTCTGACCCCCAATTCTCCAGCTGACTTCAGTGGAGTTTGGGTGCTCAGCCCCTCTGAGAATGGGGCACAGCTAGGCACCCCAGACCAGGCCCCTCGTGAACACTAAGGCCTGAGTGACTTGGTGGGCAGAAGGAACGTGGCAGCCATAATACAGCTGTACTGCAGAGAGGCACCGACACTGCATCTCGCTCTACACTGTTCGACCAGCTCCAACCTTTCCCAAGACTTAAGAGTTCAGAAAGACAGAAGCCCAAGCCAGCAGAAAGCCAAAAGGAAGGGAGAGGAGCAGCAATCAGAGAAACATCTCCTGGAGCCCAGGACCCCAGCAGTGAACGCACACATGGGCAGGTCTCTGTCAGGGCCCAAGGGAGAAAAGGCAAACAAGCAGCATGGATGGGATTTAATGAGGAGAACTCAACAAAGCATGGCCCAGGGAGAGCGCAACACATTAACTTCTGGCAATTACATTGTTCATACCCTTCGAAGAGCAAGCAAAACACAGACACTGGTTAGACTGATTTGCTGAGAACAACACAGGGCAAGCAGGGATCATCTGCAGCCTAGAAAAACACTGGTCAGGCAGGAGAGAGATGCATGTCTCTGTCCAAGAAAAGCAATGGCTGGAGAGCTGGGAGCCTAGAGTTGGTGCCCTTGCTGCACCACAAGGAGGAATACAGGCACAGTTGCCCTGCACTGTGACAGGAAACACAAAAGAGGGGCTGCTCAAGGCAATAACATGGGAAGTCCTATGGGCCATTTAGGGTGCATGCAGGCAAGGCTCCCTGCTGGTGTGGAGTCAGGCTGAGGGCTGAGACAGAGCCCCAGCGCCAGCTCACTTGTCCTGTCCCACAGGCCCATGGGGTCCAGCCTGTCTCCTGTGGCTGTCCTACCCAGAGCCCTGGGGAAAAGAACCAGGGAGTCATCTATAACGGACTATTATTCTGTCTGATTGCACGGGGCCTAAGACACCTGTTCAGGTGGGCTGAACCATGGAGGCCCATTCTGGGAGAGTGCAGGTAGAGGCCTGCCATTTGGAAAGAGTGCCCAAGGACAGAGTGAGGGCATGATCACATCCGGGCAGGGTCCTTACCCGTCCTGCGTCTGGGGATGCCAGCACGGCCAATGGCAGGGGAGTCAGAAAGGGCCGGGCTGTCTCCAGCGGAGTGGCTACTGCTTGGTGAGGGGCTATCCGCAGAAAGATCAGACTGAGGAGTTTGCATAGGCTCCTGAAAGACAACCCCCCAAGAGTGCTACAGGCAGGGCAGAGACATAGAGCACAAACCACAGCCCACCTGGCTGTATCACTAGCACTGGGCAAGGTGGGGTGGGAGCAGCACTCAGCCCCAAGAGAGGGGCCAGCAGGCTTCTGGAAGAAATTTAGGCGGGGATTCCAAGGAGGCCTGTGAGAGATATGGGGGCAAAACAGCCACCTTCAGGAGAGCTCCAAGTGGAGGGAGGGGGCACACACAGGCAGGTCTCTGTAGCAGCACAGAGGACACTGTACTGTATGTACCTCTCCCACCAGCAGAAGGCACTCTGCCCAGGACACACTGCAGGACTAGCATTAGGGGACACGTACAAGAGGGAGCCCAGAACCTGGCTGGAGTGAAGGGCACTAAGGCAAGGCATGGAGGAGGCACTGGGCTGGTGCAGGCCGAGTGAAGGGCACCATGGGGCAGCCTACACTCCAGTTGGTGCTGGGGGGATGCAGGATCCCAGGCTAGCCCCATGGGGATTCCAGGAGAGAGATGGGTGGTGCGCAAATGATACCTCCTTGCTGCTGGCTTTCTCTGAGCTTTTTTCCTGTATGGGATCCACCTCTGCTTGGGCTGTCAGCACGGCCTCCTCCTCGTCACTGTCGCTCTCCAAGACCCGGCGCAGGGGCCTCTTGGCAGCGGATTTCACTGGGGAGTCCACACAGAGGCTTAGGCCATTTCTCTGTATCACAGCTGCCTCTGACACCCTGTAACAAAGCTGTGGATCAGAAAGGATGGCCCCGGAACCAACACCAGCAAGACCTCGCTCCAACTGCCCCCCATGGTGCATAACGGAGCCCAGCAGTAACTCACTGGCTGGCTGAGTCCTCTTCTGCTGGCAGTCTGATCTTCTCCTCCTCCTTCACTGCCTTCATGGGCTGGAAAAATGACCTGGCCAAAGCAACAGACAGAAATGCCTGACTAACACCCCTGCATGGGCAGACTAGACTGTCTCTTGAGGAAAGGAGAAATGAGAGAAAGCCCTGCATTGGCAGCCCCAGGTGCTCTAATTGCATGGAGGTCCAACAGAAGGGCCTGGAGTGTTCCAGCAATACCCAGAATAACTGCTGCATTTCCCCACCTGTGGGCTCACTGCATCATCCCACACATGCAATGAAGCAGCTCTTGTCTGTGCCTCACTTAGCTGCAAGCCGTGTTATATCCTTGAAGGGAGCACATGTGGCCAGAGCTCTGTGGGGCGGTAAGTCTCTCTGCAGGGCCCTCCTGCAAGGCAGGCACTCTGAGTCACTCAGGTACTCATGCCCACAGCACTGAGCACAGGCTAACAGCAAGAGAGACAGGCCAGGAGACCCAGGGACCAGCCTCAGCTCTGAAAGGCAACGCATCAAACAGTGCAGGCAGGGCCTGTGCCTTCCCCAGTGGGCTGAGACACATTGCGGAGGGGCAGGGAAACACAGCCATGGCACAGGCGGGTTCTGCTGCCACAGGGATAGAGGGGTGAGGGTACGGGGCTGGCAAGGAACAACCAGCCTCTCCCCATCCCCTGCTCCTTCACCTCTCCCCTGTCGCTAGTGGGGCAGCAAGGGAGTGCCGAGGCTCCAGGCCCCCGGGGGGCATTACTCACGTGATGGGGCGCTGCATCATGGGTGGTGGGGGGG
Organism: Lepidochelys kempii; assembly: GCF_965140285.1. NCBI lineage: Eukaryota > Metazoa > Chordata > Testudines > Cheloniidae > Lepidochelys > Lepidochelys kempii. Next base: position 10,669,249 of record NC_136402.1, read on the forward strand.
AGCTGTCACTGCAGGCCAGGCAGATGCAAAGCCCTTCTGGCACGTCAGCTGCTCCGGGACCTGTGAGCTAAGCACCAGGGATCACTCAGCACCCCTCCACCATGGCGGCTCCAGCTGCAGGCAGAAAAGGGGAGAGAGGTGAGAGGCCCCCAAGCTGACCCAAGAACTGAACCTGGGGCAGACCAGGGCAAGCATTAGTCTGCAACACAGACAGGAAAGCGAAACCATCTGCCTAGGCATTGAGCCCAGTTCCCACTGCTCAGCCACAAGCCAGAGTCCAGGGCACAGAGCAGAGGGGGCAGCTGCCCCCTGGGAAGTACCAGGGTCATGGCTAGGGACTGGATTCCCTGACCAGACTGGGAGTTGGCCTGGCAGTGGAGGAGTTAGATGGCTGGGGGAGCAGGTGGCTGGATTGAGGGCCAGGTGTGGGTGCACGGCTGGGAAGGGGCAGGTGGCTGGAGGGGAAGGTGGATGAAAGGGGAGGGGCAGTTGGCAGAGAAGCGCAGGGGGCGTTGGAAGAGGGGATGGGGCAGGTGAGCAGCAGCCCCTTTTCCCGCCATTTCTGCCCCACAGGGGCTGCGCGCGGTCCTTGGCCCCCAACGGTCTATGTTCAACAGTCCCCACTCTACTGGCCGCGGGAGGGCGCGCGCGCGGCTACCTGCGGGTCTCGCGCCCAATTCCAACCCGGGGCTCGCGCCTCCCAGCGCCCTTTCGCGGGGAAAATCCAACCCGTCGCGTTCCGACAGCCACCGAGCTCCTGACGTCACAACAGCCGACGTGCGCTGCGCGCGCAACCCAAAAACGAACGCGCTACGCCCGCTGGGAAATGTAGTCTTGGTAGCATCTGACGCTCGGGGCTCGCCAAACATATCCAGGGGCATGCTGGGAAATATAGCCTCACTCCTGCCATTGTCCAACCCACACCTGCCCAATCTACAGCCTGGCCTAGCTCTGTTACCCCTGCCCCCACCCCCGGGGCACTCCCCCATGGTGCCCTATGGCGTCCCTGCACTCCCCTCCCCCCTGCATGGCCCATCTGCCCAGCTCCTGGAGTCCCCATGGTGCTGCCTTGGCCACGGTGCTGGGCCGGGGTCACAGGGCTGCTCCCCTCCCGCTCTGCCCAGGGCTAGCGCCAGGCCAAGCCACCTGCACATGCTGCCCAGGGCAGAGGTCCAGTCCAGGACTGTGTGGCTCTCCAGGCTCAGCCCCTTGGTGGGCACTGAAGGTGCCAGGGACTCTACTGGTTTCTTCCTGGGGGTGGCAGAGCAGTGCCCTCTGTCACTGCCAGGACAAGGCGCAGACATGACCCTGCCACTGTCCCATGGCATGAATTAGTTGCCAGAGCTGACATCGAAATCAGCATCAGCACTGAGCAGCAGAGTTAGCACATCTTGGAGCTGAGCAGGGCAGGTCACACCTCCTCTAGCTGAGCTAGGGGGGTTCAAGCTCTCCAGCTGCCCAGGCAAATGTCCCTGCACTGGTTACGCTATGGGCACTTTGGGATCTTTTCTACACACCCAGGCTGCTAGAGACGGACTTTTTAAAGCAATGAAAGCTGAGCCCGTGCCAAGAGCCAGCAGCTGGAGAGAGGTGGGGGCATGGCACCACAGCAATGGGCACCAAGATGGGCAGCCCCAGACTGGGCCCTGAAGGAAACCACAGAGCCATCAGAGCACAAGGGAATTGAGGGAGGAGCTGTAAGCCAGGAAGGGTCAAAAAGGAAAATATATGTTTATTGAATAAAGTGTATTCTCTGTACAAAGAGCGTTACCTGGCATCATCCACAGACCCACCTCTGACAGCACAGACACCCCAGAGCATCACACCCCGCATGGCACCATCCACCAATCCACTCTTGCCAGCATAGACACCCTGAGCGTCATACCCCATATGGCATCATCCGCCCACGTGCCACTGCAGCACAGACACCCCAGAGCATCACACCCCACATGGCACCATCTGCCCACCCGCCACTGTCAGAGCAGACACCCCAGAGTGTCACATCCCACATGGCATCATCCACCCACCCGTGTCTGCCAGTGCAGATACCCCAGAGCATCACACCCCGTATGGCATCATCCGCCCACCCGCTTCTGCCACCGCAGACACCCCTAAAGTGTCAAACCCTGCATGGCATCATCCATCCAAGCACCTCTGCCCGCACAGACACCCCAGAGCATCACACCCCTCATGGCACCATCCTCCCACCTGCCACTGCCAGCACAGACACCCTTGAAGTGTCACACCCCACGTGGCACCATCCGCCCGCCCCTGCCAGCGTAGACACTCCCGAGCGCCACACCCCACATGGCACCATCCGCCCGCCCGCCCGCCACTGCCAGCACAGACAGTCCAGAGCATCACAGCCCGCATGGCACCATCCGTCCACCCACCACTGCCAGCGCAGACACCCCAGAGCATCACACCCCGCGTGGCACCATCCGCCCACCCACCACTGTCAGTGCAGACAGTCCAGAGCATCACAGCCCGCATGGCACCATCCTCCCACCCGCCACTGCCAGCACGGACACCCCAGACCATCACACCCCATGTGGCACTGTCCACCCACCAACCTCTGCCAGCGCAGACACCCCAAAGTGTCACACCCTGCATGGCACTATCCTCCCACCCACCTCTGCCAGTGCACACACCCCAAAGCGTCACACCCCACATGGCAACATCCACCCACCCACCTCTGCCAGCGGGATCAGGGTGCTCTCAGCTATGGGCCAGCAGTGCCCAGCCCACCATGAGTACACAGACACCTCGGGATCTCTACCCGGCCTGGGCTGCAGGTGCTCTGAGGTATGGGAAAGCAGCATCAGGCCCATGATAGGCACCCAACCCACTGCGGTCCCTGCCCGGCACTGGCTGTAGGTGTTCTCAGCTACAGGACAGCACCACCCGCCACTTTCTCTTTTTTGTGAAAACAAGTCAAACAGGACCAGCACCCAGGTATCCCATCCATCCTGACGTCATCGCGGGGCACCGCCATCATGGCAATGGGCTGGCTTCTCCCCTGCTGTGTGAGCTGCAGATGTGCACCCAGCCCTGCACCAGTGCCTGTCCCCCTAACTTACATAGTAAGCACCCGGAGCAGCTGGGGTCCATGCCCCACGGCCCTAGCATGCGCCCAGAAGTGCTGCCCGGTTCCTGTGTAGCAGGCCAGGGTCAAAGAGCGCCAGCCCAGTGCGCAGACGTGTGGCGAAGAGGTGGCGGCAGGGCAGCAGGCTGGAGGTGTAGATGGAGCAGGAGCAGCGCGTCAGGGCCTGGTCCATAGCGAACTCAGACAGGCCGTCGTGGAGCAGGTAGCCCTCGGCTGTCTCCTGGAAGTGGTAGCGGCCATGCCGTGCAAAGCCCAGCTCCTCCTCGATCAGGCCAGCCGGCTCCGGCTTGCAGATGGCACGGTAGTGCGTGGCCAGCTCTCCCTCGTCCAGCTCGTGGGCCTCGCTGCCCACCTGCATGGCCAGCAGGTCCAGCATGCACTGGGCTACGGTGGGCGAGGGGCTGAGGGCTGCCAGCAGCCGGCGCTGGTGCTGCTTGAGCAGCTCGCAGGCGTTGACATTGCGGGCTGTCTCAAAGGCCCAGAACTGCACCCACATCTCGCTGCGCGGCTGCCAATGGCGCCGGAAGTAGCGCACAAAGCGCGGGGGAAGAATGGCCTTCATCTCCTGCACTGCCTGCTGGTAGGCGGCCGGCGACTTGGCCGCAGCCAGCCGGCAGAGCAGGGGCCAGATGCGCTCGTCTTCAGCGGCGCCCAGCTCCTGCGCCTTGCTAAAGAGCGTCTCCAGCACCTGGGAGCGACAGATCTGCACGCGGGCGTTGGGCAGCAGCTCCTTCACCGCCTCCAGGTGGGCGATCTCCACGCCCAGCGTGATGCACCGCACCTGCAGCTTGACCTCAGGCACGCTCTGCACCAGCGAGGCCAGCGTGAAGCGTAGCAGGTCGGGCGTCTCCCGTTGCGTCAGGCAGTAGGCCACCTCGCGGCCGCGCCCCGCCCCGTCCACGCACAGCACCGAATACAGGTCAAACTCCTCGTTCAGCCCCACCATGCGGTCGAAGAACAGCATGAGCGGGAAGCGCCGGCTCAGCGCCATCATGCGCGAGCTCAGGAAGAAGATAGTCTGGACGATGACCTTGTCCTCCATGAAGACCAGCTTGACCTTGGCGCTGGGGTCACTGGCGAAGAGCCCGTCCAGCACTGTCAGCACGTCCAGCACCCCATGGTCACGGCTCTTACAGTAGGAGAGCAGGCGCCGCACGTCCGGCCCCCGCACAAACTGCTTGGAGATCTTGTTGGTGGTGCGCACCGGCAGGCACGAGTTGGCCATCAGGTAGCCCTTCTTGAAGTAGTAGGCAAACTCGATGGGGCACAAGGAATGGTTGTGGGCCAGCTGGCACTCGGTGACGATCAGCCGGTCCTTCTTGGGGCTCATCTTCAGCACAATGCTGGCGCAGCAGCCCTTCTGCTGCCCCCTGTGGGCAGAGAGAGAGGCTGAGCACGCTGGGACCCCAGCACACGCCTCACCCATGGGCCAGGAGGCAGCTGTGGGAGCTGGCAGAGCGGGGCCTATGCTCACCCCATGCCTGGCGGGTACCAGTGCAGGGCTGCAAGGGGGCCTGGCCAGCATATACCTGTGTGCATGGAGCCTCCATTAGCTCTAGTAGTAGGGGCCTGGCTCACCGGCTCACTGCCCTGGGGTAAGGGCACTCCACTGCAGGTCTCCTGGGGAGACCCCAGAGCCATGCCAGCTGGAGCTCAGATATTGTGCGGCGGGGCTCCCAACTGGGGGGCTGAAGAGCCCAAGCAGGTTACTGCAGGGAAAGGATGGGACACAGGGACCTACAGCATCGATTGGGACAGAGACAGGAAACAGGTACCTCTGCTCCCCTCTCTCATGAGGCAGGAACCAGGACATGGGCAATGAGACAGGCAGAAATCCTTCCCTCACAGTGCTATAGGCCTGGGGAACTCACTACCACAAGGAAGTGTGGGGCCAGGGCCGAGCAGGGCTCAAAATGGAGCTGCGCCTTTGTCTGGATAACAAGAACACCCAGCATTACTGAGGCAGTGTGGCCTACTGGATAGAGCTCTGCACTAGGCCACAGAAGAGCTGGGTTCTGTTCTCAGCTCTGCCTGGTGTATGCCCTTGGGCAAGTCCTGTCCCTTCTCTGTGCCTCAGTTTTCCCTCTGTACAGTGGGTAAAGCGCTGTGAGCTCTACAAGGGAAAGGACTAGATAAGAGCTGGGGACGGTTGTTAATTATTAGTCAGGATTAAATGGGGCAGGGAGATGACCCACCTCCCAGCCAGTCACAGATTGACAGGAGCCGGGGGGAGTTCCCTGGGGCAGGCTATGCCAGCACTCCCCACTGCGGGGATTCGCCACCCTCGGATATGGAGCTAGGCAGCCTGGGGCTGAGCCAGTTTGGCAGTGCCGAGGGATGTAAGCTTTGTCCCATCACAGCCTCACCCACATCAGACCGCGCTCCTGCCTAGGGTAACATGCACTGACAGCAGCCATGCACCTCTCAGCCCCAATGGGACATAGGAAAAGGCTAGAGAGGGATCCCGTGCCTGGGGTGTGGAGGGTTTTTATACAGGGATTCCTTGCCCGGTACTGTGATGCAACTGCCTCTGGGGTGGGACATGAGCGCTGTTTAAAAGTCACACAGAACCAATGCACAACAGTGGAGATCAGGAAGGGGAGTCAGACAGAGAACAGAAATGGGGGTTGTAGCCATCTTAGTGTTTCAACGGGATACCTGGGTTCTCACCCCAGCTCTTAAGGGAAGTCTCCATGGGATTGTTTTAACTACAAGCGAGGAAGACTACAATTTTACATCTAGATCAGCCACTCAGCTCCCTTCAGCACAGACCCCCTAGCGCCGGCCTGGGCATCGGGGCCAGCACTTACTGTCAGGGGAGAGTGCTCCCTACTGAGACCCACACAGCAAGGATATGGGCTCCAAGCCCTGGCCCAGTTAGACTCTGCTTTGCAGGTGGGCTCTGGTGGACACCACAATGCACAGGAGCCCCACGGGAGAGATAGTACATGCCCAGTTTGGCGCTGAACCGTCCTGCCCAGCTGTGTCCCTGTGCCTCCCCCAGCCCTTCTGTGTGTGCTGCCCCTCTGCCGAACTGCCCGCCCCCCATGGCCCGCCCACAGTGGGTCCTCACCCCTGGTCGGGCTTGCTGGAGCCACGAAAGTCCTTGCAGACCAGGCGCACGGAGCTGTACTTGAGGGCCTCCACCACGTCGGGCCGTGGGGGCGCCGTTGCCCACTTGCACTTGCTGAGCGGCACCGAGTTCTTCACAAAGAACAGGACTTTCCTGCGCTCGCACCAAGCGTCGAAGAAGGCGCTGAACTCCTCCCACGAGAAGAACTCCTTCTCCTGCAGCTCGTCCTCCTCCATCCCGTGGGGTGGCTGGGCCTGCTGGGGACAGCTGGGGTCAGCACCGGGACAGGCAGGGTACAGAGCTCAGTGCTGGAGACCCACAGCACAACAGGCATCCCTCAGCCAGCCTCCTGACCAGGGACGGAGCAGAGGGGCACCAGGAAGGGGCTCACAGCTGCACAGACTCAGCCCCCCAGTCCTTGTCCTCTGGGCACCTGCCCTTGCTGTTCAGCCCAACCAGCACTGCCCCCCAGTAACTGCTGTGACTCCCCAGTATCCGCATCCCTCAGCCTCAGGGCAGCTCTGGTGTGACACTGAGAGAGGGGCAGGAGGGAGCTGGGGTATGTATCGAACCCCCACTGTGTATAGATCATGTTCCCCTGCAGCTTCACAAACCCCTCAGCCCATGGGGCACCCCACACCAGCAGCCTGTTATCACACACGCCCATCGTCTGTCTCTCTCTCACACACACACACAAACACACACGTTCAGCAGATTAACAGCTGGCTACATGACAGCTCTCCGGCACAGTCATCCGTGGGACCCCCATCAAGTGGGCTCTGCAGGGACCAGCTCCCGGCCTGATGCTAGTCTGCATTTTCATCAGCGATCAGGCAGGAAATACAAACTCCCAGCTGAGAAGAGCACTGACGGCTGACACACAGACCAGCGAGCAGTAATCAGCAACAAGGCCAGGGCAGCCAGACCAGGCAAACTGCACAGCTTGGTCAGCTGGGCCCATTCAAACAGAGTGTGTTTAATGCAGCTTGATGTGAGGTCATGCGTCTAGGAACAAGGGATGCAGGTCACACTGACCGCACAGGGGCTGGCCCCTAGAAAGCAGGGACCCGGAAAGGGATTTAGGGCTCATAGGGGACAAACACCTCAACAGGGGCTCCTAAGGCAATGCTGTGGCAACAAGGGCAAAGGTGACCTTTGGCTGGATAGGGAGGTAGGAGGCAGTTTTCCCTCTGGGTACGGCATTGGTGGGGCAGGCCTTGGATTTCTGCATGCTGTTCTGGTGTCCATGTTTATAAAGGATGTTGAATAATTGTTGCGGGTGCATCCCCATCGCTCGCTGGATTCAGGTCCAGGCTGAATGCTCTTCTGGAAGCTGCTTTAGTCAGATACAAGTTATTGGGCCCAGCAGAGGAGGGTGACTAGCTGAACTCTCGGGCTGTGTTATATAGAAAGGCGGGTGGCACCTGTCATTGTTTCCATAGGCTGAGTTCTGTGCTGGTGGCATCTCAGGTTTTCTGGAACTAACCCCACCCCATGAGATTCCACAGACAGACTAGCAGCTCTGGCAAATTTCACAGGCTGTATCGGCCAGGGGCCGCCATTTCCCCGCTTGGGTGAAGTTTCTGTGGCACAGTGCTCTCAGGTACCCTACAGCCACTGCACATCGTAATGAACTTCCCATCCCCCCCATGTCACAATCACACTGCCCCATTGTGTGTCACACTCCCATGTCATACACCCCTCATGTTTCACAGCCACAGCCTCCACTGTGTCACGCACCTTGTCATACACCCTGAGTCATATATATATACCCTGGGTCCCAATCATATGCTCCCGTCACACAAATTCAGCCCCCTTTTAGTGTCAAGTCCCCATGTCACACACACCCTGTATCACACACAGAGCCCTTATTGTGTCACACCCTCCCATACCATACCACTCTGTGTCACACACACAGTCCCTTCCCCACACCATAGATTCCAAATCCAGAAGGGACCACTGTGTTCATCTGCTCTGACCTCCCGTATAGCACAGGCCAAAGACCTTCCCCAAAATAATTCCTAGAGCAGATCTATTACAAAAACATCCACTCTTGAGTCAAAAATGGCCAGTGATGGAGAATCCACCATGACCCTTGGGAAAGTCTTCCAATGATTCATTACTCTCAGTTAAAATGTACACCTTATTTCCGCTCTGAATTTGTCTAGCTTCAACTTCCACCCATTGGATCGTGTTAGACCTCCCTCTGCTAGACTGAAGAGCTCATTATCAGCTATTTGTTCCCCATCTAGGTACTCATAGTCTGTGATCATCCCCCCTTAACCTCTTCTTTGTTACACTAAACAGATTGAGCTCCCTGAGTCTCCCACTATAAGGCAGGTTATCCAATCTTTTAATCATTCTTGTGGCTCTTCTCTGAACCCACCGCAATTGATCAATATCCTTCTTGAATGGTGGACACCAGAACTGGACACCAGTGCAAAATATAGGGGTAAAATACTCTACTCCTACTCAAGACTCCCATTTATGCATCCCAGGATTGCATTAGCTCTTTTAACTACAGTGTCACACTGGGAGCTCATATTCACCTGACTGGTTTCAGAGTAACAGCCGTGTTAGTCTGTATTCGCAAAAAGAAAAGGAGTACTTGTGGCACCTTAGAGACTAACCAATTTATTTGAGCATGAGCTTTCGTGAGCTACAGCTCACTTCATCGGATGCATACCGTGGAAACTGCAGCAGACTTTATATATATACAGAGAATATGAAACAATACCTCCTCCCACCCCACAGTATGCATCCAATGAAGTGAGCTGTAGCTCACGAAAGCTCATGCTCAAATAAATTGGTTAGTCTCTAAGGTGCCACAAGTACTCCTTTTCTATTCACCTGACTGTCCATCATGATCCCCAAATCTTTTTCAGAGTCACTGCTTCCCCAGAGAGTTCACCATGTAAATATGACCTGCATTCTTTGTCGCTAGATGTATACATTTACATTTAGCTGTATTAAAATGCACATTGTTTGCTTATGCCCAGTTTACCAAGCGAACCAGATCACTCCGTATCAGTGACCTGTCCTCTTCATTATTTGCTACTCCCCCAATTTTTGTAACAACTTCAAACTTTATGAGTGATATTTTATGTTAAACAGCAAAGGTCCTAGAACTGGTCCCTGCGGCACATACTGGAAGCATACCCAACCAATGACCATTCCCCATTTACAATTACACTTTGAGCCCTATCAAGCAGTTTTTAATCCATTCAATGTGGACCATGTTCATTTTATACTGTTCTAGTTTTTTAATCACAATGTCATGTGGTACCAAGTCAAACCTCTTACAGAAGTCTAAGTCTGTTACATCAACTTTATTACCTATATCAACCAAACTTGTAATCTCATCCACCAAAATCAAGTTAATTTTTCATGATGATTGGCATTAATTATAGTACCCTTCTTTATTTCTTTATTAATCAAGTCCTGTATCAGCTGCTCCATTATCTTGCCTGGAATTGATGTCAGGCTGACAGGGCTATACCTACACCGGTTACCCCCTTTTTAAATATTGGCACAACGTCAGCTTTCTTCCAGTCTTCTGGAATTATCCCAGTGCTCCAGGACGTATTAAAAAATCAACATGAACGGTCCAGCGAGCTCCTCAGCCAGCTCTCTCTCACGCACCCCATCACACACCCAGCTGTCCACCCCTTGTGCTGCACTCCCCGAGCTGCTCGCCCAGCCCCATCGATTCCCAACCCCGCAACCAGCCCCAGCGCTGCCACCCCGAGCCCTGCTCGGAGCTGGGATCGGACCAGGAGGGACCCACCGACAGCCCCGAGCATCAGCTTCTGCCCTGTGTGGGTCCAGCCCTGAGCACCAGCCCCCCGCCCCGGTCAACCCCCGCCCCGGCCAGCCCCGAGCTGCAGCCCGCTGCGGGTCCCGCCCAGCTCACCAGCACCAGGATGCTCCACAAGCAGCAAGAGCCGAGACTAGAGCACCCAGCCCCCACAGTGCTCCGCAGCCCTCGCCCAGCCCCCGCTTCCCACCATGCACCGCGGCCCTCCCCTCTAGGGTCCCCCCCTGCACTGCCGACCCAGCCCCCTAACCCGCCCCCACAGTGCTCCGCAGCCCTCGCCCAGCCCCCGCTTCCCACCATGCACCGCGGCCCTCCCCTCTAGGGTCCCCCCCTGCACTGCCGACCCAGCCCCCTAACCCGCCCCACAATGCACTGCAGCCCTCGCCCAGCCCCCGCTTCCCACCATGCACCGCGGCCCTCCCCTCAAGGGTCCCCCCCCTGCACTGCCGACCCAGCCCCCTAACCCGCCCCACAATGCACTGCAGCCCTCGCCCAGCCCCCGCTTCCCACCATGCACCGCGGCCCTCCCCTCAAGGGTCCCCCCCCTGCACTGCCGACCCAGCCCCCTAACCCGCCCCACAGTGCTCCGCAGCCCTCGCCCAGCCCCCGCTTCCCACCATGCACCGCGGCCCTCCCCTCAAGGGTTCCCCCCTGCACTGCCGACCCAGCCCCCTAACCCGCCCCACAATGCACTGCAGCCCTCGCCCAGCCCCCGCTTCCCACCATGCACCGCGGCCCTCCCCTCTAGGGTCCCCCCCTGCACTGCCGACCCAGCCCCCTAACCCGCCCCACAATGCACTGCAGCCCTCGCCCAGCCCCCGCTTCCCACCATGCACCGCGGCCCTCCCCTCAAGGGTCCCCCCCCTGCACTGCCGACCCAGCCCCCTAACCCGCCCCCACAGTGCTCCGCAGCCCTCGCCCAGCCCCCGCTTCCCACCATGCACCGCGGCCTTAAACTCCCCACAAGGCACTGCAGCCCTCGCCCCCTGCCAGTCTCCAGGATACACTACAAGCTGCCATCCAGCCCCAGTTCCCACAAGGCACTGCTGTAGCCCTCCCCCAGCCCTCCCCCAGCTCCCCAATGCCGTGTAGCCTCCAAACCCTCTAGGTTTCAGAGTAGCAGCCGTGTTAGTCTGTATTCGCAAAAAGAACAGGAGGACTTGTGGCACCTGAGAGACTAACCAATTTATTAGAGCATGAGCTTTCGTGAGCTACAGCTCACTTCATCGGATGCATGCCGTGCAAAATACAGTAGGGGGATTTTATATATACAGAGAACATGAAACAATGGGTGTTACTAAGCTCACGAAAGCTTATCCTCAAATGAATTGGTTAATCTCTAAGGTGCCACAAGTCCTCCTATCCCTCTAGGGAGCAATGACAGGGTGGGAGAAGCTGCAGCAGGGTCTCTAGGGAGTTGGAAGCCTCTGCCCACGGACTGTAGAGCTTTTACCCTCGTCTGGTACAGAGAGGCCAACTCTAGTGTGGATGCAGCACCACAGAGGGATAACAGTGTGTGTCCTGGCATTGTCATCCCTGCATAGAGCAGACAGCATCTATGGACTGGGCTGGCTGATCAGTTGTGACACTGGCCCAGTGCCAAGGGGAGAGCAGGGCTAGTGAGTAGAAAGCTGGTTCCCCAAGTCCCGTTGCGGGACCCATACCAGGAGCTCTGTATCGTTCCCATCTGGGCACTGCCGTAAGGCGTGACAACACAGCAAGTGTATGGCCATGCTGAGAGCACAGCGCCAGGGACCCATGGGAAAGGCCTAAAGACAGAGTTGGGATTTAGAGACTAGCATAACACCTGTGGGCAAAGATCGGCTGGCTTGCAACCTCTCCTTGTCGGGGGAATAAGGGCACTGAGGCTGGATGGAAGGCACCCCGAGGCTACACAATGCTGGGGTGGAATGAGGAAATGCACGTGCCCTCTGAGGCCTGGTCTGCACTACAAAGTTAGGCTGACAGAAGATGCCTTGCGTCAACCCATTTTTGCACGTGTGGCCCCCGCCGACATGTGTGCCCTGTTACTGTGAGTAGCCAACCCATGTCCCCCAACAGCATGGAGCAGACCTGCTGAGGCTGATGCAGTGCAAACATACACGCTACATGACGCTTGTTGACCCCAGCAGTCCTCTAGGAGCTGCCCCACCATGTCCAATTCCCTGTGACAGTGACTGCCCTGCTCATAACTGTGAACTCCACTGCCCAGGACGTGGGCTCGCAGAGACCAGAAGCCATCTCCCCACTTCCGGTTTTGAAATGCCTTTTCCTGACAGCCCAGCTTGGCAAGCACACTTCTCCGCTCACCGTTGTTACATACAGGTGCACAACAAGCCATGCCAGAGGTGAATTACACCAGCTCCACGCTCCTGCCTGGAGCAGACAGGAAATAGTGGATCTCCTGGGCCTGTGGGGAGAAGAGACTGTGCATACATAGCTACAGAACAGCTGCAGAAACATGGACATCTACACCCAGATTGCACAGCGGTACGACAGGGATCAGCAGCAGTGCAACGTGAAATCAAAGGAATTTCGCCAGGGATACCACAAGACCAGGGAGGCCAACTGTCAATCTAGTGCTGCCCACCTGCCACTTCTGTAGGGAACCATGGCGGAGACCCCACCAGCATGCTGGGGTTACTTTGGAGGAGCCCGAGACAGAGAAGAGTGAGGAGGAGGGGGAGACGCACCAGAGGACTCCAGCCAAGCTGCAAGCCAGGACCACAGTCTAGCCAGTCCCGCCAGTCAAGCACGGATGAGGGGAGGGGAACGCAGGGAAGCACATGCATGCATTTTCCCTTACAGTGTTTAAGTTTAAAGATGGTGCCCGGCCCTTCCCCAAGTTAACCTGACACATGTATTGATGTTTCCTTGTTTGACTCTCACGAGAAGAGGTAGTGGTGCAACAAACAGAGGTTGGGCTGGCATCTGCTTTTCATTCTCCTGTTGGGTTGTAGGCGGGGTCATGAGGAACGCTTTATGACCCTGGGATCCTCCTGAGAGATCTCCAGGAAAGGTTCATGCAGATTCTCTGCAATCCTCTCCCAAAGGTTTCTAGAGAGGGCTGCCTTGTTTCTTCCCCCACCGTAGGACACTATCCCATGCCACTCTGCAATGCGTTCGACTGGCACCATCGCAGTACACAGGCTATTGGCATATGGGCCTGGGTGGCTTCAGGACACGAGCAGCAGCTGAGATCTCTGTGCTTTGTGACCCTCAGGAGTGAGAGATCAGCTAAGATCACCACCGCCTGTGGAAAACAGTGCCAGTATTCAGTGCCATTGCCCTGTACTCATACCTGTGGAATAGGGACCAAAATTTTACATCATCATGTCAGAGAAAATCCTTCCCCCCACCCCCCAGCAGGCCATACTCACTAGGGCTGGGGCTGGAGAGCAGTGCTGTGCCGAGGCGCTCCAAAGCTCAAGTGTTGATAGGCATGTCTTGTTAAAAGGGTTTATGGGAGTAAGAGAAGGGAGGTTGGAGACATATAGTTCCCTTGTGACTGTAAATCCAGGGGTACGGTGATTGTTTTCATCATAGCTGCTGCCATTGCATCCTTGAGGCAAAGGAAGAAGAGGACTAGCGAGGACACATTCACTGAGACCCTGCAGCCACTGCTGCCTTGGACTGTGAATAAAGGCCCTGGATGGCCCACTTGACAGACAGCCTGGAGAAGGAAAGAGCAGACAGAAGAACAGCCCAGGAGTGCCAACAAGACAAGGAGAGGCAACTGCACCAGGACATAATTGGACTTCTCAGGTAGGTAACAAACCAAACGCTGCAGATCCAACAATCTGACTCTCCACCCTTTGCAGTCCTTGGAGACCTCCAGTCAGTGCTCCCCACACCCCTCACCATATCATGGGACACCACAGGCCGCATCCTTACCCCTACTACGCCACACCGGGGGACAGGGAGGAAAACCACGGCTTGCCCCAGCTGCTGTATGCGTACCCACAACGGGCAGCATATGTGCACTCAAATGGACAGTAATGTTTACTTCCTTTCTAATTTTACATTTTCACCCCATTAAGCTATGTTAAAAATGGGTCTAACATGGCCTGCGGGTTTCTTTGCCCATTGATTTTCTGCACTGTTTTTTACCCACTCGATAAAGTTCTAATTTTGGAAAATCAAGTTTTCTTTATTAGTTCATGACACTTATTGCAGAATGGCCCTCAAAGCAAGCAGGACTTGGACACATGCAGCAAGCGCCGCCGAGTTCACAACTCCAGAAAGGCACCTAGCCACATCTCTATATGTCCAGCAAGCATGATGCAGGTCCTAGCAGCACTCAAAGCGCTAGGCCCGAAAACACTCCACACAGAACGCTGCTGTGGCTAACCGTTACAGTGCTTTCAAAGCCTCCCTCAACTGCACAGCTCCATGCTGGGCTCTTGTACTGGCCCTTGTGTCTGGCTGTTCAAGCTCAACAGAGAGCCACCCCAGCTCTGCCCTTCACCCTGCCGGCAGCTTTCCCCCCTTCACCTCACAGGACACAGCAGGCAGCTGTAAGCCACAGGGGTATTTCTTGCACGGAGATCCAACTTACTGAGTAAACAATGCCAGCGCCCTATCTACCAAAAGCACATTCAGCTGTCATTCTGCAATTGCTGAGCGGAAAAAAGTTGAACCCTTCCTTGGCGCTGTCGATGCAGCCGCTGTATGGCTTTATGAGCCGGGGCTAGGCTGTGTTGTCAAATGCGGAAGGCTGAAGTGTCGTTGCTGTGGTGACACAGTCCAGGGCTGCTTTGAGTTGTTACAGCTGCTCCATGTCTTTGCCGTAAAAAAGCCAGTGTTCTCAATGCAAGCATAAACTCCCCCTAGCTAATTCCACAGACCTCGGTGTTATTCAAGAATGACTACCAGCACTGCTCTCTGACAAAGGCACTCGGCCAGGTTTAGTGCCCTCAAGACACAATCCTAGCACCCCATAGGAGCTACAGGCATGCTAACACGAGTGCCCTGTGGCAAGGAGCGATTCAGTCAGTTGGAGGAATTTCTGCTCTCCCACAGGCCGCACAAAGAGATAAAGCGAGGCACCCCAGTATTTATAGACTGAGACAAACAACTCTCCCCGGTTCAGGACATCTGCTTCTTACCTCCCCTGGTATCATGCTCCAGGTTCCTGGGACAAAACATCCTGGTCTGGTGTTAGCTCAGGATGGCCCTGGACTAATCGTCTGGAGTGTGTTTTCACACATACCTTGTATCTGTTGCTTCTCAGGGGGGGCCTGTATTTTAGCAACACTAGTGATATTTTTGCCAAGATCATACAGTAAACTCGTAAACAGCTACTTTAACACAGGGCCTAACTTTGACTCAGTCTCTGGTTCAGGCCTCAAATCTTATACTGAGCCCAGAACTTCAGGCTCTCTCTCTCTCTCCGACAGGCTGGTCCCCCAGGATCATTATTGGCATTTCAAGATCGCCAACGGTAATCTGCCAGTCAGGAAAGAAAGTCCCTGCTTGCAGCTTTCTGCACTGTCCTGTGTTCTTAAAGACATGTGCGTCATGCTCCTTCCCTGACCAGCCTACACTGATGATCCACCCAACACTTGCACAATCATAAAAAAGCCCTTTCTGTTGATGTCCCCTGTGACAAGGCAGGCTGGTGCCAAAATAGGGATGTACATGTTGTCTATCACCCCACTGCAGTTTTGGAACCCCATTGCTGTAAATCCATCCTCTATGTCCCGCACATTGCTGAGAGCCACAGTCCTGTGCAGCAGGAGACAAGTAACAGCCCTACACGCCACATGACAATGACCCATGTAATGACGTGGCGCCCACCTTCCTTCCTGGTTGGGTGTGTCTGCAGTCTTTAAATTGGTACCTTACTTGGAGGACTCCTCTACTGCTCCTTTTCTGGGATGGGTGCAGCAGGACCCTGAGGCCCATCACCCCCCATAGTGGATTTTCCAACTCCAGAATGATTCCCACTGACCGGCAGCAATCCAGCATTGCAAGAGTCCAGAGCGTGATCTCCACACACTTCTCCATTGTCAGTGCAGCCCTCATTCTGGTGTCCCTGCACGGGGGGGCTGGGGCATGCTCAGCACATAGATCCAGGAACGTGGCCTTTCCCACCTGAAAGTTCTGCAGCCACTGCTCGTCGTCCCAACCTGCATTACAATGCGATGCCACCAGTCGGTGCTCATTTCTCGGGCCTGGAAGCAGTGCTCCGCTGTGAATGCCACAAACAATCCTGAACTGTTTGTTGCTGTCCCTCAGCAAAGTGTCCTTGAAGAAATCTCACGTCCCCCATTATTGCGGCTCTTCCTGCCGGTTTGCACATACAGAACTGCACATCCTGGGTTTGTAATGTTCATGAGAACAGTGCAGAGCGCTGCAGGCTCCGTGCTTCCCTCACAGACGGCAGAGACAGAAGAGTGACAAAAGGGTTTGGGGATTTTTAAAAAAAGACAGGAAAATGATGGGATATGGATGGCATTATGGGATGGAGAAAGTTGCAAGCTGGGAACTTGACCCCCTAGTTCCCAGATCCCTGCGCAAGTCATACCTGTCCCACAATAGATTGTGAAAATTTCCCAAAAGGCATTGTGCCAGACAGCAGCTCATGGCCGTGGGATACCTGCCCGTGGTGCACCACACTGTGCAGCGACACAAGCACTCCTGTGGGGTATGTGGAGCACCAACACAAGCAGCCAAGTATGCACCCGCCCGAGCAATATACAGACTTCAGCAGTTGTATGCCTCGTGCAACGTGCGTGGACTTTAGCAGTTGTATGCCTTGTGTAACAGTCTGCGGTGTTAGACACAGCCTGTGAGTGTCTTCAGTTAATGGACTATAAGGCCAGAAGGGGCCCAGTCTGGTTTCTGCATCACCCAGGTTGGGCAAACCCGACCAGTGAGCCCTGCCTACTGACCTCTGACAGGGCTACAGCAAATACATGTGGTCCTGATGTACTGACTGCCCGGGATGCAGAATCTCCCATGTTCCAGGCCAGTTGTTCTGTCAGTTCCTCTCCCTGGTAAACATTAGCCTCTTATTGATAGTCTGGGATTATCCAGCTTCAGCTCCAGCCAGGCTTTGCCTTTGCTGGGGGAGCACAGAGCCCCCTGCTCTCTGAAATCTCCTCCCCGGGCAGGTACCCAGCAGCACGGAGATGCTGAATCCACTGAGATCCTTCAGCCTCTACCTGCCCGGCAGGTTCCCAGCTCCCCCTTCTTGTAGCTCTTCTCCAACCCCTTCCCACTCGTCCCTGTCTTGTTTGCAATGAGGACATCCTCTGTCTAGCTGCCTGAGTGCTATCTCGCTCTCATATGTGGGTCACCTGATTTGGGATCAGATGGGAATTTCCCACCAGGTCAGACTGGCAGGGGCTTTGGGGGGGTTTCACCCTCCTCTACAGCCTGAGGCATGGGTTACCTGCTGGGATCCATTGGGCAGATCTCACCTGATCAATTCCCTGCCATTGCCCTCAGTCTCACCTCTCTGCCTGACACACAGAAATCAGTGCCCCGAGGACTGAAATGCTTTCATCTGACTGAAGTCCCTGGGCTCAGTCCAGGGGTATCTGTGTGCAGTGTAACACCTGGGCCATGCAGATTAGAACAGATGAGCCCATTTGGCCTTAAACTGTGTGAAACTATGAATATACAGGTTTCAGAGTAACAGCCGTGTTAGTCTGTATTCGCAAAAAGAAAAGGAGGACTTGTGGCACCTTAGAGACTAACCAATTTATTAGAGCATAAGCTTTCGTGAGCTACAGCTCACTTCTTCAGATGCATATCGTGGAAACTGCAGCAGGCTTTATATATACACAGAGAATATGAAACAATACCTATTCCCACCCCACTGTCCTGCTGGTAATAGCTTATCTAAAGTGATTTCCAGCACAAATCCAGGTTTTCTCACCCTCCACCCCCCCACACAAATTCACTCTCCTGCTGGTGATAGCCCATCCAAAGTGATAACTCTTTACACAATGTGCATGACAATTAAGCTGGGCTATTTCCTGCATAAATCCAGGTTCTCACATCCCCCCCACCCCCATACACACACAAACTCACTCTCCTGCTGGTAATAGCTCATCCAAACTGACCACTCTTCAAGTTAAAATCCAAGTTAAACCAGAACATCTGGGGGGGGGGAGTAGGAAAAAACAAGAGGAAACAGGCTACCTTGCATAATGACTTAGCCACTCCAAGTCTCTATTTAAGCCTAAATTAATAGTATCCAATTTGCAAATGAATTCCAATTCAGCAGTTTCTCGCTGGAGTCTGGATTTGAAGTTTTTTTGTTTTAAGATAGCGACCTTCATGTCTGTGATCGCGTGACCAGAGAGATTGAAGTGTTCTCCGACTGGTTTATGAATGTTATAATTCTTGACATCTGATTTGTGTCCATTTATTCTTTTACGTAGAGACTGTCCAGTTTGACCAATGTACATGGCAGAGGGGCATTGCTGGCACATGATGGCATATATCACATTGGTGGATGTGCAGGTGAACGAGCCTCTGATAGTGTGGCTGATGTTATTAGGCCCTGTGATGGTGTCCCCTGAATAGATATGTGGGCACAGTTGGCAACGGGCTTTGTTGCAACTTATCCTTGCAACAAAGCCCGTTGCCAACTGTGCCCACATATCTATTCAGGGGACACCATCACAGGGCCTAATAACATCAGCCACACTATCAGAGGCTCGTTCACCTGCACATCCACCAATGTGATATATGCCATCATGTGCCAGCAATGCCCCTCTGCCATGTACATTGGTCAAACTGGACAGTCTCTACGTAAAAGAATAAATGGACACAAATCAGATGTCAAGAATTATAACATTCATAAACCAGTCGGAGAACACTTCAATCTCTCTGGTCACGCGATCACAGACATGAAGGTCGCTATCTTAAAACAAAAAAACTTCAAATCCAGACTCCAGCGAGAAACTGCTGAATTGGAATTCATTTGCAAATTGGATACTATTAATTTAGGCTTAAATAGAGACTTGGAGTGGCTAAGTCATTATGCAAGGTAGCCTGTTTCCTCTTGTTTTTTCCTACCCCCCCACCCCCAGATGTTCTGGTTTAACTTGGATTTTAACTTGAAGAGTGGTCAGTTTGGATGAGCTATTACCAGCAGGAGAGTGAGTTTGTGTGTGTATGGGGGTGGGGGGGATGTGAGAACCTGGATTTATGCAGGAAATAGCCCAGCTTAATTGTCATGCACATTGTGTAAAGAGTTATCACTTTGGATGGGCTATCACCAGCAGGAGAGTGAATTTGTGTGGGGGGGTGGAGGGTGAGAAAACCTGGATTTGTGCTGGAAATCACTTTAGATAAGCTATTACCAGCAGGACAGTGGGGTGGGAATAGGTATTGTTTCATATTCTCTGTGTATATATAAAGCCTGCTGCAGTTTCCACGATATGCATCTGAAGAAGTGAGCTGTAGCTCACGAAAGCTTATGCTCTAATAAATTGGTTAGTCTCTAAGGTGCCACAAGTCCTCCTTTTCTTTTTATGAATATACACTGTACCCAGTACCAGTCTCACTAACATGATCCCCTCCCCCTGCTGATCCAGCCCAGCCATGCACTCACCCTCTTAGACACAGCCCACGCTGGGAGCCTTGGGCAGTTCAATTCCAATAGGACCCTGCCATCCTTTGCAGTATCCCTGCTCTCCAGGACACAAGCCCCACATCCGGCACGTGACCCCTCCTCTTGGTTCCTAGATGTGTGCCCTTGCCCCTGGCCATGTTGAGGTGCATGCTGTTTGGATGCACACACTGTACCAACGATGCAGCTCACCCTGCAGCACTGTGTGTCCCCTGCGTTACTCACCACTCCCGCACTGTCTCACCTGTAGGCTTCACCAGCAATGGGCCTATCTTTCCTTCCAGCTCAACAATACAGCCATTGCCCAACCCTGGGTCGAGACCAGAGCCCAGCGGGACACCCCCCAGGGGTGACTAGTCCCCCTTTATCAATTGTCCCTATAGCACAATGATCGCCTTGCGCTCATTGCTGTCAATTATGGGGCGGGGGGGGGAGAGCCAGGACTCCCCGGTTCTATTGCTGGCTGTGGAATGGGAGTGGTTATCTAGTGGGGTGGGAGGCACTGGGTCAGTTGGGCTTGGGTCACGATTGAGTGGTACTTGCAGATCTTGGGCATGAGAGGGGTGCAAGGTCACAGTGATAGTGACCCCATGACCTGCTCCCATCCCATTCCCCCTCTGGCAAATGGGGCTCCTCTCGTTCCCTGGCCACACACGGAGCAGGCCCTGTGGGCAGGGGCTCTCCCCTTGGGTACCACCACCCTCAAGGGCTGCCCTCAACGGGAGCAGGCCAATACCATGACCAGAACCCACCTGCCCTTGCCTGGATGCGGGTGGGGCTGGCAACCAGGCTGGGGTGGAGAGTCGCCCCTGCTGCCTCAGGCAGAGGAGCTGATATTCCCAGGGTCCCCCGTGAGGCCAGCTGAGGGCTCCCACTCCTTGCTCCTGCTCCCTCTGCAGGCCCCAGGACATTCTGGGACCAAGACAAAGCAATGACAAGAGCTCAGGGCTCATCCATGGGGTATGCTGAAGGGCTGTCAGGCTGCCCCCGCTGGCACCACAGGCTGAATGTGGGGCTGGCCTCTCGCTGGACAGGGGGCCATGGTGAAGTCCCTGGGACAAAGTGGGAATGTCCTGTAATATTTGACCACAATATGGGCCTCAGTTTCCCCTCTCTGTCACATCATTATGGTGGGGATTGTTTGCTCTCAGGGCCTCCTAAGAGTATGTCCACACGACACCCCCACGTCTGGCCCCTGCCAGCTGACTCAGCTGTTGAACTGCATTACCCTGCAGGGTGGGAGGGGCCCAGAGCTCACCCAAGCCCAGAAGCCTAAACTACAATTGAACAGGCACGTAGCTGGAGTCAGCTGGCACAGGCCAGTTGCGGGTGTCCAACTGCAGTGTAGACATGCCCTAAGAGACATAGGTAGGAAGGCATCCAGCTGCCTGAGCTAAGATGGGTCACTGAAAGGCCAATCGTCCGTTAAGACAATGGCAAACCCAGTCCCCAGGACAGGGACACCTAGCACCCAACGCCCCAGAGGGAATCTGGGCACAGACTGGGGAGGTGGGGGACAAGGGCTGGCTGCTGGAACGAATTGGGACTCTCCCCTGGGAACTGACCAAGGCAGTCAGACGGGGGGAGACAGAGCTGAAACAATGGGGTTCCCTACAGCTCGGCTGAGCTCTGGGCTGACCAGAATGGGCTCTGCTTTAACCTCCAGCTCTCTGTTCTGAGCCAAGGATGGCCTGTGCTGTGTGCCGCTGAGTAACAAACCCGACAGCTTTCACAAACCTGGCCAGTGTCGCTGTCAATCCCAGCTGAGGTGCACTGCCCCTGCAGAGGTAACCTCTCTCTCCCAGGAGTCTGTTTCCCTGGGCAGGGGCGGGGCTCTGAGGACAGGACAGGGAGCCCCCACCCCTGGCTGGACCGTGTCACAGACAGCGCTTTCCCAAAGGCATTTTATTGATGGGAAGTTTATAAAGAGTCACGTCCACAACCAGACCCACCCCCCATTCCCTGACCCTCCCAGGCACCCCCATGCCCCTTCTCACTGTCCTGAGGCCTCGCTCCCCCAGCCTTGTGCTGTGGGGACTTGCCCTTCCCACACGTCCCCCCCAGTCCCATACTCTGGACCTGTGGGCAGACAGTTCTCTCCTCCGCCCACAGGAACCTCCTCCTCTCCACCCCCAGAGCGGTGCTGTGGGAGCAGCTCGGAGGCTGTCGGTCCACGTGGCACCCAGGGGCTAGGAAGTGGCTGGCGGGGGGTGCAGCACCCCTGTGCTAGAAGGTGCCAGTCTGTGCAGCACCCCCAGCACTAGGAGGCAGCTGAGTGGGGCCATGCCATGCCCCAGGGCTAGGAGGTGCCAGTCTGGGCTGCGCCTCTGGCGTTAGGTGTCCTGCCCCTCGCTTCCCGATGAGGCGTGCAGCAAGCCGGGGTCGTAGAGGGGCTGCCCAGTCCAGAGGCGGGTGGCGAAAAGGTGGCGGCAGGGCCGGCGGCTTGAGACGTATATGGAGCAGGAGCAGGCGGCCAGGTCACGGCTCACCAGGAAGGAGCAGATGCCGCCATCCAGCAGGAAGCCCTCGGGCACCTCCTTGACATGGTAGTTGGCGTGCTTGGCCAGGCCAAGCTCCTCAGCGATGAGCGCAGCACTGTCGGGCGGACACACGGCCCGGTACAGCTCCGACACCCGCTCTTCATTGAGCGCCGCCATCTCCACCCGCAGCGCCTGCAGCTCCAGCAGCCCCCGCACGCAGGCCGCCAGCCCCAGGGGCGGGCTCAGCACTGAGCGCAGCTTCTGCTGGTGGAAGCTCATGTGCTCCAGGAACGGGCAGTCGCAGTTGCGCTCGAAGGCCCAGCACTCCGCCCACGTGCCCTTGTTATGGTGCCAGTGCTCCAGGTAGTACTGCAGGAAGGGCAGCGGCGCCACATCCTCCAGGTCGCTCAGGTACTGGCTGTAGACGCGGGGCGAGCTGGCGTTGGCCATGTTGTGCAGCAGGTTGCGCACCTTGTCCTCCTTGGGCACGGCCAGCTCGCGCGCCTTGCGGTACAGCGCCTCCAGCACCTGCAGCCGGCAGATCTGCACCCGAGCACAAGGCAGCACTTCCTCCACCGCGTCCACATCCGTGATGCCCGCCCCCACAGTCAGACACTTCACCTTCAGCTTGATGTCAGGTGCGCTCTGCACCAGGGAGGCCACGATGAAGATGACCAGATCGGGCACGCCCCGGCGGGCCACGCAGTAGGCGCACTCGCGGCCCCGCCCGTTGCCATCCTGGCAGAGCACCGAGTAGAGCTCGAACTCACTGTTGATGCAGGCCGCCTTGTCCATGTAGAGGCAGCGGGGGAAGCGCTGCACCAGCCCCCGCATGTGCGATGTGGCCAGGAAGATGCTGTTGAGCACGGCCACGTCCTCCTGGAAGACCAGCTTGACCTTGGCGCCCGGGTCGCTCTTGAAGAGGCCATCCAGCTGGCTCAGCAGCTCGCACATGCCCTTGTCCTTGGCCTTGCTGTAGTCCTCCAGGTTCCAGATCAGGTCAGGTGCCAGGAACCGCTTGGACACGCTGTTGGTGATGCGGATGGGCAGCCCCATGCTGGCCTCCAGCTGGTGACGCTTGAAGTAGTGAGCAAACTCCACCTCTGACAACTTGTGGTTGTGCTCCAGGCTGGCCTCAATCACCACCAGCCGGTCCTTCTTGGGGCCCAGTCGCAGTGTGATGGAGGCCGGGCAGTCGATCTTCTCGCTGCTGGGGAGGGGAAACAGAGGGGTCAGCATGGGACAGCCATATGGGGGTGGGGGGGAGGGACAGCCTCTAGGGTCTGGCAGAAGGGGTGAGCCTGAAGCAGATAGACATCACCCGCTGTTGCCAATGATGTGGGCAGTGGAAGTCACTCCGACAAGCTGCCCACATTGGCACCTTGTGCCCAACCCATCCCTTGACCTGGGGGGACTAAATGGAGAGGGGCTGTGGCCCCATGGGGCGATGTTGCCAGGTGCCACAGAGCACAGAACCAGGGAGAGGGGCTCAGGCTGCAAACTGCTGCCTCCAGGGCATGCCAGGGAGCCCCATCACCAGCACAATTAACACTGGTCATGGCCCAGCCTGGAGACCTACTGGCGAGGCCAAACGCAACCCAGTAATGCACAGCAATCCCCTGGCAAGGCTAATGGCAGCTCCCCCAGGCCCAGGCAGGGCCCCCTCCACCACCACAGCCAGGGGAACATGACAGGCCCCCAGCCGCACTGGGGGAGAGCAGAGCGCCATGTAACAGCAGAGTCAAGATAGCGGCAGGCAAGATCTGCCAGCAGAACCTAAATGCTGCAGAGTATGGACTTAGTTGGGGGGCACAGCGCCGCAGCGAGCCCTAAGGCGCCCCACTCACAGCCGGTTGCGTTGCACGGTGCTCTGGCCCACGTAGGTGCCGCTGTGCTTGCAGATGAGGCGGACGAAGCGGAAGCGCAGGGTGGCGGCCAGGCTGGGCTGGTAGTGCAGCGGGTTCTGGCGCAGCGAGATCAGCGGCTTAAGGCTGGCGATGATGAATAACACCTTGTGCTTCTCGCACCAGTCGTCGAAGAAGCTGCTGAACTGATGCCACGTGTGGAACTCCTGGCCCAGGCCCAGGTCCCCCATGGCCCTGCGGGCAGAGGGTGGGCGTGGGGAGCCACTGCCACAGGGGACACAAGACAGCGTCAGCTGGGCAGGGGGGAAATGCAGCCTCCCGTCCACCCCGAACCAGCCTGCCCTGCCTGGCCCCTTCCTGCTGCCAGGTCCCAGCCTCCCGACACTCCCCATACCCCGCTCCGGGCAATGGGACCAGCCCCACGACGGGCAACGGGCCCGGCCCCCCCGACGCTCCCCACCGGGCCCCCCTCCGGGCAACGGGCCCGCCCCCCCCGACGCTCCCCGGGCCCCCCCTCCGGGCAACGGGCCCGGCCCCCCCCGACGCTCCCCGGGCCCCCCCTCCGGGCAACGGGCCCGGCCCCCCCCGACGCTCCCCACCGGGCCCCCCTCCGGGCAACGGGCCCGCCCCCCCCCGACGCTCCCCACCGGGCCCCCCTCCGGGCAACGGGCCCGCCCCCCCCCGACGCTCCCCACCGGGCCCCCCTCCGGGCAACGGGCCCGCCCCCCCCCCGACGCTCCCCACCGGGCCCCCCTCCGGGCAACGGGCCCGCCCCCCCCCGACGCTCCCCACCGGGCCCCCCTCCGGGCAACGGGCCCGCCCCCCCCCCGACGCTCCCCACCGGGCCCCCCTCCGGGCAACGGGCCCGCCCCCCCCCCCCGACGCTCCCCACCGGGCCCCCCTCCGGGCAACGGGCCCGGCCCCCCCCCCCCGACGCTCCCCGGGCCCCCCTCCGGGCAACGGGCCCGGCCCCCCCCCCCCGACGCTCCCCGGGCCCCCCTTTGGGCAACGGGCCCGGCCCCCCCCCGACGCTCCCCGGGCCCCCCTTTGGGCAACGGGCCCGGCCCCCCCCCGACGCTCCCCGGGCCCCCCTTTGGGCAATGGGCCCGGCCCCTCCGACGCGGTCCCCTTGCCATGGCCCCAACCCCCGACGCTCCCGGTGCAACGGACCCGGCCCCCGGTACCTGCCGAGCTCCCTCCCGTCCCGGGGGCCCGGGCAGCGGGGCTCCTCCCCCACAATGCACCGCGCGCGCGGCGGCCGGGAGCCGGGACAGGACAATGCCTCGGTGTCCCAGCGTGCACCGCGCGTGGCCCGGGGGCGGGGGCGGGGGCGTCTCTCCGGGGCCGGGCGGGGCCGGGGGCTCGGACCGGGCGGGGGGGGGGGCAGCGTCTGGGCTGCACCCCGGAGCGGGCCGGGAGGCAGGACTGGGGGCGCGGGGGAGTTGTGGGGCTGTGTCCGCGTGTGCCCGGGGCTGTGCGTTGTGCACACGCGGGCACGAGTGGGTGTGCCGGGCGGGTGTCCGTGGGTGGGCGGCCTGGGGGGTGAGGCTGCTCTCACCAAACGGTGGCCAGATCTGGCCATTCCACCCAAAAATCTGTCTAATCAACTCGAAGGTTTGGGACTTTTCCTGTGGGAAACCCATTCGTTTATCCGGCTAACCCAGAACGAGCTCTCGCCTTAAACCTGCACCTGGCCCGGGCCCGCACCCTGATCCGAACCCGCTTCGAACGCCCCTCCGAGACCGAACCCCAGCGAAGGAGCTGACCTGGTCGCAGATCTCTGTGACTTCTTCCGTCAGCTTCAGCCCCTCTCCGGCTTCAGCCCTGGGCGGCGGGGCTCCGCTTCAGCCCCGCCGTCGCCAGACCCTGGTTTTGTACAGTTTTCCCGTGACCGCACCAGGAATTTTGTTTAATTTTACCGTGACAAAATCATATCCGTAACTATAACCCATCCCTAACTCTAGCCCTAACCCCTCAGGGTATGGGCGCGAGGATATAGGTTAGGTTTGGCACTGTGGGCCCTGACCCATTTCACACCCTAATAAAGACAAGGGTGGTTGGATGTGAAGCCTTGTTCATTGGTTAGTGTTAGCTCCAGGGGGATCTGATTGCCCCCGCCACCACCTCTGCCACACCCTGAGGAGCAGCAGATCCAGGGAAGAGATGGGAGTTGCATGACAGCATCAGAACTGGATCATGTAAAGGGCAGGAAGCCAGGACTGGTCAAGTGGGAGTGAGAGAGTGTTAGTGGGACTGTGTACGTGTTAGGTGTACTAGGTGTGTGTTAGAGAGTATGGTGGGTGTATGTGTGCGCTATCTGCAAATGGTGGCTAAATCTCACCATTTAAGGCAAAATCTATTTAAAATAATAAACTAAACAATTTTGTGAACTTTATATTGGAAATACATTCAGTTTAGACAACTAACCTTAAATCTAATCTGAAAACTGCCCTTCACCCTAATTCTAGCCTTTCCCTAAACCTAGCTATAAAAACAGATAATGAAGTCATATCATATGATAACACTCTTTCCATTCCACTAGTATCTCAGGAGGATGTTAAACAGCAACTACTAAAGTTAGACATTTTAAAATCAGCAGGTCCAGGTAACTGGCATCCAAGAGTTTTAAAAGAGCCGGCTGAGGAGCTTCCTGGACCATTAATGTTGGTTTTCAGTAAGTCCTGGAGCAGTGTGGAAATACCAGAAGATTGGAAGAAAGCTAATGTTGTGACAATATTTAAAAACGGTAAAAGAGATGACTTAGGTAATTATAGGCCTGTCATTCTGAGATAGATCCCAGGGTAGATAAGGGAGAAGTTGATACGGGATTTGATTAATGAAGAATTAAACAACGGTAATGTAATTGATGCCAGTCAATATGGGTTGATGGAAAATAGATCCTGTCAAACTAACTTGGTATCGGTTTTGTTGCAATTACAAGTGTGATTCATAAAGGTAATAGTAGGTTTCAGAGTAACAGCCGTGTTAGTCTGTATTCACAAAAAGAAAAGGAGTACTTGTGGCACCTTAGAGACTAACCAATTTATCTGAGCATAAGCTTTCGTGAGCTACAGCTCACTTCATCGGATGCATACTGTGGAAAGTGTAGAAGATCTTTTTATACGCACAAAGCATGAAAAAATACCTCCTCCTACCCCACTCTCCTGCTGGTAATAGCTTATCTAAAGTGATCACTCTCCTTACAATGTGTATGATAATCAAGTTGGGCCATTTCCAGCACAAATCCAGGTAATAGTGTTGATGTAATATACTTAGACATCTCTAAGGCCTTTGACTTGGTACAGCACATTTTGATTTAAATCTAGAATGATATAAAATTAACATGGCACACATTAAGTAGATTAAAAAGCAGCTAACTGATAGATCTAAAAATATAATTGTAAATGGGGAATCATTGAGTGAGTGTTTCTAGTGGGGTCTCACAGGTTTCTGGCTCAATGTTTCTTAGCATTTTTATCAATGACCTGGAAGAAAACATGAAGTTGTCACTGATGAAGTTTGAAGATGACACACACATTGGGGGAGTGGTACATAATGAAGAGGACTGGGCACTAGTTCAGAGCAATCTGGAACACTTCATAAGCTGGGCGCAAGCAAACAATATGCATTTTCATATGGTAAATGTAAAGGTACACATCTAGTAACAAAGAACGCAGGCCATACTTACCGGAGGGGGGACTCTATGCTGGAAAGCAGTGACTGAAAAAGATGTGGGAGTGGTGGTGAACATGAGCTCCTAGTGCAACACTGTGGTCAAGAAGGATAATGTGATCCTGGGATGCATAAATGGGAATCTTGAGTACGTGTGGAAGGGTTATTTTACCTCTTTATTTGGCACTTTGATACCGTCTGACATGCCCATTGTGACACTGCACCCCATATTCTTCACAGTGATATTATTACAATATGATTATGGCATAATTCTGATGTATTTTATCCAAGATAGGTCATGTGGCGATTGGGGGAGGTCCCGGACAATTGGAAAAAGGCAAATATAGTGCCCATCTTTAAAAAAGGGAAAGAGAACCTGGGGAACTACAGACCGGTCAGCCTCACCTCAGTCCCTGGAAAAATCATGGAGCAGGTTCTCAAGGAATCCATTTTGAAGCACTTGGAGGAAAGGAAGGTGATCAGGAACAGTCAACATGGATTCACCAAGGGCAAGTCATGCCTGACCAACCTGATAGCTTTCTATGACGCGATAACTGGCTCTGTGGATATGGGGAAAGCAGTGGATGTGATATATCTTGACTTTAGCAAAGCTTTTGATAGGGTCCCCCACAGTATTCTTGCCAGCAAGTTAAAAAAGTATGGATTGGATGAGTGGACTATAAGGTGGATAGAAAGCTGTCTCAACGGGTAGTGATCAATGGCTCAATGTCTAGTTGGCAACCAGTATCAAGCAGAGTGCCCCATGGGTCGGTCCTGGGGCCGGTTTTATTCAACATCTTTATTAATGATCTGGAGGATGGGATGAATTGCACCCTCAGCAAGTTCGCAGATGACATGTGCTGGGGTAGAGATAGATACACTGGAGGGTAGGGATAGGGTCCAGAGTGACCTAGAGAATTTGGAGGATTGGCCCAAAAGAAATCTGATGAGGTTCAGCAAGGACAAGTGCAGAGTCTTGCACTTAGGACGGAAGAATCCCATGCACTGCTACAGGCTGAGGACTGACTGGCTAAGCAGCAGTTCACAGAAAAGGACCTGGGGATTACAGTGGATGAGAAGCTGGATATGAGTCAACAGTGTGCCCTTGTCACCAGGAAGACTAATGGCATATTGGGCTGCATTAGTAGGAGCATTGCCAGCAGATTGAGGGAAGTGATTATTCCCCTCTATTTGCCGCTGGTGAGGCCACATCTGGAGTACTGCGTCCAGTTTTGGGCCCCCCCACTACAGAAAGGATGTGGACAAATTGGAGGGAGT
This sequence comes from Lepidochelys kempii, assembly GCF_965140285.1. Lineage (NCBI taxonomy): Eukaryota > Metazoa > Chordata > Testudines > Cheloniidae > Lepidochelys > Lepidochelys kempii. The sequence continues at coordinate 10,698,132 of NC_136402.1, forward strand.
CCAGCGGAGGGCAACGAAAATTATTAGGGGCCTGGGACGCATGACTTACGAGGAGAGTCTGAAGGAACTGGGGTTATTTAGTCTGCAGAAGAGAAGAGTCGGGGGTCAGGATTTGATAGCAGCCTTCAACTCCCTGAAGGGGCGTTCCAAAGAGGATGGAGCTCAGCTGTTCTCAGTGGTGGCAGATGACAGAACAAGGAGCAATGGTCTCAAGTTGCCGTGGGGGAGGTCTAGGTGGGATATTAGGAAACACTATTTCACTAGGAGGGTGGTGAAGCACTGGAATGGGTTACCTAGGGAGGTGATGGAATCTCCATCCTTAGAGGTTTTTAAGGCCCGGTTTGACAAAGGCCTGGCAGGGATGATTTAGTTGGTGTTGGTCCTGCTTTGAGCAGGGGGTCTCCAGAGGTCTCTTCCAACCCTAATCTTCATTCTATGAAGTCTTTTTCAGAGTCACTGCTTCCCCATCCTGTAAATACGGCCTGTGTTCTGTGTTCCTAGATGGATACATGTACATTTAGCTGAATTAAAATGCATATTGTTTGTTTGCACTCAACTTACCAAGTGATCCAGATAGCTCTGTATTAGTGATGTATCCTCTTCATTATCTACCACCTGTGATGGCTTGTTCACCCCACACTTGCCCTGAAGGGGTTCATGTAGGATAAGAAGGGGGCTGTGATAGGGTGGGCTAGGCCCAGAGGCCCCCTGCTGAAGGCCTCAAGGTCCTGCCACACTTGTCTCAGGAAAGGAGCAGTGGAGAGGTCCTCTAAGCGGCCTAGAGTAGCTGCAGGGGAAGCAGCCAATCATAGAGGCTGCAGGGAGCAGCCAATCAGGGCCAGGAGGGCCCTATAAAAAGGAACACAGAGCCAGCTGGAGTTAGAAGAGTGAAGATGGTGCTCCTGGCTGGCTAAAGGGAACTGCAGGAGACTGGTGAGCTTAATGCCAGTAGGGACTGGTGTAGCAAGAAAGAGCTGGCTGCTGGGCCTGAGCTTGGAAGAGCCCTGAGCTAAGAGTAAGGCATTGGTGAAGGCTGGGGTTGAGGAGAAGTGGCCCAGGGAACTGAAGCTGATTTTGCTAAAGGGACATGGCAGCATGCAGCTGCTATTCTTAGGGTCTCTGGGTGGGCCTGGATTCTCCCCCATAGGCCACTGGGGAAGGGCCTACAATTGGATATTAGTAAACCTGCAGAAGGGCACTGAACTGTCAGGAGGCCCAGCTGAATGCTATGGCCAAAACAGACCAAGAGGGTGAAACCATTTCCTCTGGGGAGGAAACTCTTGGGGTACAGCCTGATGCCAGGGATGGGGCTGCTTTAAAAGACTGTAGACACACCTAACCAGAGGAAGGTGCTCATGAGAGGTCTGTGCCATACCATTACAGAGGCCAACTAACCAGACAGACCACAGTTGCAGGGAATTGGGTGTCTTAAGTAATCCCAGGACTGAATAATGCAGGAGTCCAGCTGTGGAGGAGTGAACTGGGCTGGGCTTATAAAGGCAGGAAGTTGGCAGCTGAAGGGTGAGGGGTTGCATTTGCCCTCTGGGAGAAGGGAGGTGTGTTTGGGGCTACAGAGGTCTATAACTTTGACTGGTGTGGAGAAAGTGAATAAGGAATTATTTACTCTTTCATGTAACACACGAATCAGGAGTGATCCAATGAAATTAATATGCAGAAGGTTTAAAACCAACTTAAAGAAGTATTTGTTCACATAACACACAGTTAACATGTAGAACTCCTTGCCAGGGATGTTGTGAAGGCCAAAACTGTAAGTGAGGTTCAAAAAAGAACGGATAAGTTCATAGAATCATAGGACTGGAAGGGACCTCGAGAGGTCACCTAGTCCAGTCCCCTGCACTCATGGCAGGACTAAGTACTATGTAGAGCAGTGGTGGGTGAACTTTTTGGCCCATGGGCAACATCTGGGAATAAAAAATGTATGGCAGGCCATGAATGCTCAAAGATTGGGGATCAGGAGGGGTTGAGGGCTGTGGTTGGGGGTGCAGGCTGGGGTGGGAATGAGGAGTTTGGGGTGTAAGAGGGTGCTCTGCACTGGGACTGAGCCCTTCGGAGGGACGGATCAGGGTATTGGGGCACAGGCTCCAGGCGGCGCTTATCTCAAGTGGCTCTCGGAAGCAGCGGCATGTCCCTTCTCTGGCTCCTACATGGAGGCACGGCCAGACAGCTCTGCACGCTGCCCCATACGCAGGCACAGCCCCTGCAGATCCCATTGGCCGTGGTGCACAGCTAATGGGAGCGGCGGGGGCAGCGTGCAGAGCAGAGCCTCCTGGCTGCCTCTACGCATAGGAGCCAGAGGAGAGCCATGCTGCTGCTTCCAGGAGCTGTGTGGAGCGGCCCCTGACCCTGCTCCCCAGTTGCAGTGCCCTAGTGGGGCAAGTCCCAAACCCAGCTCCCCAGCAGGAGCTCGAGGACTGGATTAAAATGGCTGGCAGGCCAGAAATGGCCTGCAGGCTGTAGTTTGCCCACCCTGATCTAGGCCATTCCTGACAGCTGTTTGTCTAACCTGCTCTTAAAAAAATCTCCAATGATGGAGATTCCACAACCTCCCTAGGCAATTTAATCCAGTGCTTAACCACTCTAACAGTAAGAATTTTTTCCTAATGTCTAACCTAAACCTCCCTTGCTGCAATTTAAGCCCATGGCTTCTTATCCTAGCCTCAGAGGTTTTTCTCTCTCATCCTTGTTAACAACTTTTTATGTACTTGAAAACTGTTATCATGTCCCCACTCAGTCTTCTCCTTTCCAGACTAAACAAACCCAATTTTTTTCAATCTTCCCTCATATGTCATGTTTTCTAGACCTTTAATAATTTTTGTTGCTCTTCTCTGGACTTTCTCCAATTTGTCCACATCTTTCCTGAAATGTGGCACCCAGAACTGGACACAAGACTTTAGCTGAGGCCTAATCAGCGCAGAGTAGAGCAGAAGAACTACTCATGTCTTGCCTACAACACTCCTGCTAATACATCCCAGAATGATGTTTGCTTTTTTGCAACAGTGTTACACTGTTGACTCATATTTAGCTTATGGTCCACTTTGACTCCCAGATTCCTTTCCGCAATACTCCTTCCTAGGTAGTCATTTCCCATCATGGTGGATAGTCCATCGATGGCTATTAGCCAAGATTGGCCGGTGTGCAAGTCCATGCTCTGAGTGTCCCTAGCCCCTGTTGTCAGAAGCTGGGACTGGATGACCAGGGATGGATCACTTGATGATCATTCAAGTTCAGTTCATTCTCTCTAAAGCACCTAGCACTAGTCATTATTAAATCACCAAGTGTGTATATATATTCCTGGTCTGGACTTTATTCTGTTTGCCCATAAAAACTATACGTACAAAATGATGGGGTCTAAATTAGCTGTTATTACTCAAGAAAGAGATCTTGGAGTCATTGTAAATAGTTCTCTAAAAACATCTGCTCAATGTGCAGCAGTGGTCAAAAAAGCGAACCGAGTGTTAGGAACCGTTAGGAACCATTAGGAAAAGGATAGATAAGACGGAAAATATCACAATGCCACTATATAAATCCATGGTACACCCACACTTTGCATACTGCATGCAGTTCTGGTTGCTCCATCTCAGAAAAGATATATTAGAATTGGAAAAGATACAGAGACAGGCAACAGAAATGATTAGGGGTATAGAACAGCTTCCGTATGAGGAGAGATTAAAATGACTGGGACTTTTCAGCTTGGAAAAGAGATGACTAAGAGGGGAAATGATAGAGGTCTATAAAATCTTGATGGGTGTGAAGAAAGTGAATAAGAAGTAGGGGTCACTCAATGAAATTAATAGGCAGCAGGTTTAAAACAAACACAAGGAAGCATTTCTTCACACAGCACACACTCAACTTATGTAAGTTGTTGCCAGGGGATGCTGCAAAGGCCAAAACTATAGCAGAGTTCAAAAAATAGCTAGATAAGTTCACGGGAAAATAGCTGCATCAATGGCTATTAGCCAGGATCGTCAGGGAGGGAACCCCATGCTCTGAAGTGTTCCTAAGCCTCTGTTTGCCAGAAGCTGGGAGTGGGTGACAGGATGCATCACTTGATGATCACCTGTTCTGTTCATTTCCTCTGGGGCACCTAGCATTGGCCACTGTCGGAAGACAGGACACTGAGCTAGATGGACCATTGGTCTGACCAAATATGGCCATTCTTATGTATGGTAGCTTGGTCCAGTGGGGTTTTCTTCTGGGCTCAGTGGATTAGAGGAAGCAGCGGGAGGCAGAAAGAAGCCCTTACACCAGTTGAGCATGTGTGTCTCCGATATGGACCCTGTTGTCCATCCCCGCTCTCAGGCAGTCTTTCCACCACTTGTGTTCCCTGGTAAATAGGTCTCTCTCTGGGTCACCCCACTGGGAGGAGATAGTTATATTTGTTTTCCCTGAGCTGGTCAGATTTGGGTGCTAACATGCTCACACAGAGAGAGACACATACATGCTAACACATGCACCTGTTACACACAGACGCTAACAAACACACCCAACACGAGCCAACTAATGGTAACTTGGGTACAAGTGATCATGACTTGATCAGGTTTATAATGTGCAAGCATTAATAAAGTCCAGACCAGGAATATATGTACTGGGTGCTTTAGTAGGGTCAGGCTAGATGGTCATAAGGGTCCTTCTGGCCCTGGGATCTATGAATCGCTGCCCTGGAGCCTCTCCAGGCCAGGAGAGAGCTCTGGGGAAGAAGCTAGTCAGCTGTCTCTTTGGGTCAGAAGGCAGCTCCATCACCCTCCTAGTTAATATTAGCAGCCCTTCCTGGGCCTGACAACAGTGGTATTCAGGAAGCTCCCTGCCTTCAGACCATCTCACCCCAAGGAGGGGTTGCATCCAGCACCCAGACTCGGACCCACTCCATCTCGCAGCCTGGGCTGTGGGAATCTACCTGCATCGGAGCTGGATTGTGCAGCAGGGTGCAAGAAGCAGCACTGAACTCCAGAACACTACCAGCAAGCTGCTGCTATCCACACGAATGCAGATGAAACATGGCTCCAGGGTAGCCCATACTGGAGTCTCTCTTACATCTCAAACCCCAATAACTCTCTTCTTCCTCAGCCATGGCGCTTTTGGCAGGAATTCCCGTCCCATGGTCCAGTGGAGCAAAACCCCTGTGTTTAGCCACACTGTAGTTAAAGGCTCCTGCAGGGTCTCATCAATACTCACCCTCCCAGCAGGGATCTGTCTCCTGCTTGGGACCTTAGTGTGGTTCTAACCCAGTTAATGGGGCCTTGCTTTAGCCCTTGGGAGAATGTTCCTGACATCATTTCTCCATGGAAACAGTTTGTATCATAGCCATGATGACAGCTAGGAGGGTGATTGGGCTGCCTCCTGATCCAAAGAGACAGCTGGAGAGCTTCTTCCCCAGGGCCCCTGCCAGGTCGGCAATTCATTGATTCCAGGGCCAGAAGGATCCTTGTTCATAGAATCATAGAATATCAGGGTTGGAAGGGACCCCAGAAGGTCATCTAGTCCAACCCCCTGCTCAAAGCAGGACCAATTCCCAGTTAAATCATCCCAGCCAGGGCTTTGTCAAGCCTGACCTTAAAAACCTCTAAGGAAGGAGATTCTACCATCTCCCTAGGTAACGCATTCCAGTGTTTCACCACCCTCATAGTGGAAAAAGTTTTTCCTAATATCCAACCTAAACCTCCCCCCTGCAACTTGAGACCATTACTCCTTGTTCTGTCATCTGCTACCATTGAGAACAGTCTAGAGCCATCCTCTTTGGAACCCCCTTTCAGGTAGTTGAAAGCAGCTATCAAATCCCCCCTCATTCTTCTCTTCTGCAGGCTAAACAATCCCAGCTCCCTCAGCCTCTCCTCATAACTCATGTGTTCTAGACCCCTAATCATTTTTGTTGCCCTTTGCTGGATTCTCTCCAATTTATCCACATCCTTCTTGTAGTGTGGGGCCCAAAACTGGACACAGTACTCCAGATGAGGCCTCACCAATGTCGAATAGAGGGGAACGATCACGTCCCTCCATCTGCTGGCAATGCCCCTACTTATACATCCCAAAATGCCATTGGCCTTCTTGGCAACAAGGGCACACTGCTGACTCATATCCAGCTTCTCGTCCACTGTCACCCCTAGGTCCTTTGTTGTCCCCTAGTGTGAGCCCCCAAACAGCTGCATGCACGAGAGGCCAAAAGGGTGCTAGCCCTCTATCTCAATGTGTGAAAGGTTCCAGGCGAGCTTCTCATCTAGACACGGTGTGTATGTGGGGGGAAGCACAGAGGCTGTCACTGCGCTGCATGTCCCAGTGGATCTCTGCAGTGAGGGGTAATACTTGGAAAGCCAAAACGCCTCAGGGAGTGGGGGGCATTCATCTTGGGGCAAGGCAACACCTGTAGCTGGGCTTTGACACGCTCCCATTGCAGATAGCTGGCAGGTCTCGTCACAAAACACTGTTCCCTTGTCTGGGTTCCCAGGCTGATGCACAGTGTCAATCACTGTCTAGGGACACAGGTCTGGACGGGACCTCCTGGGTCATGGAGTCCAGTCCCCAGTGCTGGATTAAGGTATAAAATAACTAAGCTACAGTTTAGGACCTCGCCATATGAGGGGCCTCTAAAAAATAAAAAACTGACTCCATTTCAAATTTTATCAAAATCGATTGATAAAGGAGATGGGGAAGAAGATTCTCTCTAAATATAGAGATTTTCACAAAAATGTGACACAAATACTGTCCATACCCTTACCCTTTATTAATTGTTCATTATTGACAGGCGGGAGGCCAGAGCTGAGAAAAAACAATAATTGCACTAGGAAAAATTAGTATTTCTATGAGTATGTCTGCTATCAGTCTCCTAAAGCAGAGTTTTGTTGGCCAGCTGCTTCTGGTAAAATTCTGACTCTGCCTTCATAACTTACTTAAATAAAGGTTTCAGAGTAACAGCCGTGTTAGTCTGTATTTGCAAAAAGAAAAGGAGTACTTGTGGCACCTTAGACTAACCAATTTATTTGAGCATAAGCTTTCGTGAGCTACAGCTCAAATAAATTGGTTAGTCTCTAAAGTGCCACAAGTACTCCTTTTCTTTTATTTAAATCTCACTGCCAATAATCTCGTCTCTTAATGTGTTCCTTCTTCTTTTGATCTGTACATACGTATACTTGTGTATTTTAGTGGGCATGCTGCTTTCTGCTTCATGCTCTATCCATGCTCCCCAGAACTGAATTTGCAGGTGTTCGTCTTACGGACTTGGGTCGAGTGGATCTAGAGGAGGATAAATTTGTGTTGGCTTCCCTCCATCAGTTTTGGGAACCTGCACAGTAAATATTGGAGTGTGCTGATGAAAGAATAAATGGGGGTTTTGAGAGAAGTGAAAGAAGCTATATGTATATATCAAAATAAGTTCTGAGTACTTGCTGAGCAAGTTATTCCAAACTCTGCATATATGATTTATAGGCTATTAAAGCCTCTAATATTAATTATAGTTGCTTGAAGATAGACATTGAGAAAGTGAGGAAAAACTAGCCTGTCTACAGATATCGGGGGGGGGGGGGGGGAGGGGGAGAAGGGGAAGACTGGTAAAGTCTTTCCTTCTCTTTTGCAGGTATAGCTTGTTGTCACTCTGTGTCCAAGGTGTTTACTCAAGATTAATTAGTGGTCCTGGGGGACACAGAGGATAAAGAAGCAAATGTGAAAAGAGAGATCTGCTTAGAAAAAAGGGCTTTTCTGGGATTTTCTGCACAGCAGGTTTTTATATAGACTTATAAATCACATATATGCATAATCATGGTATTTTTATAGTATGGTAAAAGAAAAATCCCAACAATTAATTGTTTTGTAGCAAAAAATTAAATTAGAATAAACATTTGTAAATATATTTTATATATAGTCTGCATAAACTTTGTATTTCCCTAACAAAATTAATCAGATTTTTTTCCATTTATTCATATGGAAAGAATAATTTTCCTTATTCGTGGTTTAAGAAAATTATATATCCTCTTGTTTTCCTGTGAGAACATAAACAAAATAGCACTAACTTTCATGGAAATATTCTGGTAAAATAACACTGGATTTTGGCGCGTGCATATATGTGTGTGTGTGTGTGTGTGTGTGTGTGTGTATATATATATATATATATACACCTCAATATTTATAATATAAAACTAAATTTTTACAGTTTTTATTAAAACCTTTCTGCTACTAATTTTAGTACCAATATTAGGTAATTCAGCATAATCTTCTATAAAAACAAAACAAATTTATTGGAAAAATACAACCTGCATACAATTTTCTGATGGTTTGCTTATTACCTGGGGATAATTCATATCAATATAATGGATAGCTGAGTTTAAAACTCGTGAGTTATCTGCCTCCTATATCCTCTATTGCCTCTTGCGTCCTCTATTGCCACCTGATATCCTGTAAGTCTCCGTGCATATTCAGACAAGGAATTCCACAATTTAGATGCCCCAACAGAGAAGAAGAATTTCCTGAGAATTTTTCTAGTAAACTGTATTATTTACTGTTTTTTAATATTGTATTGTTTACTTCTACTTTACTTACATACAAAATTTGTTCAAAGAATTTGTCTAAAATTTATTTTCGTCATGATGTCATCGTTACAGAGACAGCTGCTGAAAATGCAGATTATTATTCACCTTTGTATATATGCCAATATAAAGCTTTGTGTTCATATATTCAATGACCATAAAAAATATATATATATTTTTATGATCTGGGGCTTCTTACATTTGACATAGCTTAGGGCCTCAGAATGTCACAATCCAGCCCTGCCAGTCCCTGCTATCACAGCCAAACCTTCATATCAGCCTCCTGTAAACTTACCAAACACCGCCTGAAAGCCAGTCAGGGTGTCCCTCCCCCCCCCACCTCCTTATGGGGGGAGGCTGTCCCAGAACTACCCTCCTGAAAGGGGTAAAACCTTCTCATTTCTAGCCTAAGGTAACTCCTGGCCAATTTATCCCTACTCGTTCTGGTTCCAACACTGTCCTTTGGCTGTAGTAGCTCTTCTCCCACCCCAGGATTCCCCGAGGGATTCAAACAGAGCAATCAGATCCCTGCACAGCTTGTACTGTGCCAGCTAAGCTCTTCCAGGCTCCTCTCCTATGACCGACCTCTATCCCCTGACCACCCTAGCACCCCTTCTCTGCACCTGGTCCCATCTAAATCCATCAGTTTTGCAGCCAGGTGACCAGAACTGCACACAAGATTCCAGATGAGATCTTACCAGTGCCTTGCACAATGTGTGTCTGTCCAGGCGTGCCCGTGCCCGGTGCATGCTGTGTCTGTCCAGGCGTGCCCGTGCCCGGTGCACGCTGCGCCTGGTGTGTGCGAGTGTGTCTCCCAGCTCTGCCCACTGCACCCTGTAGTGTGGGCTCTACAAATGCCCCATATTATTATTCAATTTATTTGAGCATAAGCTTTCATGGGTAAAGGTTTTTTTTTTTTTACCCACAAAAGCTTATGCCCAAATAAATCTGTTTAGTCTTTAAGGTGCCACTGGCCTCCTTGTTGTTTTTGCAGATACAGACTAACACCACCACCCTTCTGATCCTTAACACCCCATTATTGTTACACAGCTAGACAGACAGACACGCAGAAATGGCGGGGAAGCCCAGACATGTAGCCTGTTGCCCCTGTCATGGGGGACGCCTCCCTCCTGGCCTAGGAGGAGAAGGGCAGCGAGGAAGGGACCATTGTCTACGCTGCCCCTGGTTGTTTGTTTTTTAGCATTTCATACCCCCTATTGTTTGCCACATCTGATTCTGTGATACCTCCAGCGGCCACTAGGTGTCGCTGTTCCCCGACAGCGCCCCATCGCAGCGCCTTTGCGCAGCACAGCGCATCTCCGTGGAGGGACCCGCAACCTGTGCAAGGCGGGGCGGGGTGAACCCAGCTTGTGCGCGGGGAGGGGGGGGGAACCCAGCCCCCAGCCTCTTTGTGCGGGGGGAAGGAGGGGAGACCCAGCACCCAGCCTCTTTGTGGGGGGGATGACCCAACACCCAGTCTCTGTGCAGCGGGGTGGGGGAGGCACCCAGTCCCTGACAGTTGGGGGGATCCCAGCACGAGGGTTGCCAATTTCTAATCACACACAACCAAACACCCTAGCCACACCCCTTCCCCCCACAAAGCCCTGGCCCCTGCCCTGCCCCTTCCTCAAGGCCCTGCCCCCCACTCACTATGTTCCCCCTCCCTCGGTGGCTCGCTCTCCCCCACCCTCACTCACTTTCACAAGGCTGGGGTGCGGGATGAGGTGAGGGCTCTAACTGGGGGAATGGTCTCTGGGGTGGGGTCAGAAATGAGGGATTTAGTTGGGGTTGGTCCTGCTTTGAGCAGGGGTTGGACTAGATGACCTCCTGAGGTCTCTTCCAGCCCTAATCTTCTATGATTCAGGGTGGGGGAGGGGGCTCCGGGCAGGGAGTTGGGGTGAGGGCTCCTGCTGGGGTTGCAGGCTCTGGGGTGGGGCCAGGGATGAGCAGTTTGGGGTGCAGGGAGGCTCCAGGTTTGGGGGAGGGGGGCCTCAGGGCTGGTGCAGGGGTTGGGGCATAGGCTTACCTCCCGTGGCTCCCTGTCAGCGGCGCAGCGGGAGGGCTAAGGCGGGCTTCCTGCCTGTCCTGACTCCACGCTGCGCCCTGGAAGCGGCCAGCAGGTCTGGCTCCTAGGTGGGGAATGTGGCTATGTGCACTGCTCTCGCCTGCATGCAGTGCCCCCACACCTCCCATTGCCCTTCCCTTCCACCTAGGAGCTGGACCCGTTGGCCACTTCTGGGGCGCAGTGCGGTGGCAGGATAGGTAGGGACTTACCTGTCTTAGCTCCACAGCACCGCCGAGTGGACTTTTAACAGCCTGTTTGAGCCGCCAGGGTCCCTTTTTGACCGGGTGTTCTGGTAGAAAACGGGACACCTGGTCACCCTACCCAGCACCTAGTCTCTGCACAGCGGGTGACCCAGCACCCAGTCTTCGGGCAGGGGGAACCCAGCACCACGTCTGTCTGATTGAAGGTGTAGCTAGGCCCCGCTTATCCTGCACCCTGCTGTTGGAGTTCCACAACCTTCTCGGGTCCCCAGTGTCCCAGCATGGCGCTTGTGGGCCTCTGCTGTGGGTCGTGGGGGAGTCTCAGTAGGGAGCGGTAACAGAGTCACAGGGCCTGTCCCCTTACCAGCCTACTGGGAGTGACCTTGTTAGTATGCCAGGCCCCAAGGACCCACACCATTCAACAGGGGTAGGCCCAGGACCTCCACAATTCCCAGCCTGGGACTTGGGCACCAGCGACCCCTGTCTCTCCCCATGGCTCCCTGTAGTGAGTCCAGCACAGCTTTGCTGGGCTGGAGGAGGGGAAAGTGGATAGAACTGGGAAACCTGGGGGGATGATGTGTATTGACTGGAATGTTAGTGTCGCTGGTTACAACCCATAGAGGAAGGGGAGAGAGAATCAAAGTGGTGGGCTCGGTGGCACTTGACATTAGACATGTCATTACCTGTTTAAAGTTCTTGGTTATAGAGAACCCCAGGACCTCAAATGGACAGGGGTCAATCGGCTAACTAACACAGCCCAGCAAGGGAACCAGTTCACTGAATCCAAACCAGGGGATGTTTCTCCTTTAGCACCTGTCTGTGACTTGTAGGAAGACAATTGGGTTAGCCTGGGGGACTTCCTGTTGGGTGACAGACGGGGGAGGTCTCTCGTAGCCAGTGGTAAATCATCCTTGGAAATTTAAAAACATTACAGATACTTTTATAACACAAACTTTTGGATCCAACTAAGGGTGACTATATTGTGGGCCTCATTGTGGTGCAGTGGTTGCCCTGAGGCCAGTGATCATGTCTTGACTGTCTTCAGTAAGGACCAATAGAGGACAGCCCCAACCAGCCCTATTCACAGTTGGTGCATTGAAAGGGCTAACTTTCTAAGCAGCTCTCTCCCTCTTGGGGTAGCAGCTGCCTCATCTCGGGACTTGGCCCTCCAGCCAGGTCAGTTCCAAGCTTCTCCCCTTCCAGGTAGTCCATAAACAAAAGCCCAGGAATCAACACCCAACAACTGGTTAGTAGGTGTGAGGGGGAAATGCCTCCCTCTCTGGGTATAACAGAGACAGGTCCCCCTTCCCTCAGGGAGGGACCTTCAGGCAGTTGCAGAAGGGGAGATCCTGCCTTCCCTCAGGACCTGCAAGAACAGTAGAGATTTTTTCCCCTTGCCTGGTCTGCTCACAAGTGAGCTGTTCTGCTCACTTTTAAATCCTCCCCCAGTCTGTGCATCCCCTGCAGGTGTGTTGGGGTGGGGCTGGCTGAGGCCAGAACAGCTCCTTAACCCCTTGTTGCCTAGTGTGGAATTTGTATTCCTCATCACAAGTCCAAACGGAGGGGAAAAAACCTTGAAGTTACAGCTTTCCGCACTGTTAATGGCTAACAACCTAGCAGGCCTGAGGGCCTATTTTTGCAAGTTGAGCTTTTAGTTATATATGCTTCAGATGCATATTTTGGGTAGCAAATTGTTACCCTGCCTAGCAGGAACAATGTGAATTTTGAATCCTTTTTTATCCTGGTTTCTCCTTAACTCTTTGGAAGGCAAGTTTAGATGATGCGTCATGCAGCAGGCATTATTTTGCCCTGTGTCGTCTTGGCTTTTCTGTTGCCTGGGTCGGAAGGAGAGTTGGGGAGAATCCCCTCTGCTGCCTGCAGAAAACTGCATTCTAATCCAAAAGTTTGTTAATTTTTGTCCTGATTTCCTCCCTCTCCTGGAAGGTGATATTCGGAAGTTTTTCATGGAGCATGAATTTTAGATCACTTTTTTAGATTTCTGGGTAGAGAGAATTTTTGTTAACCACCCTACCCCTGTCCCCGGTAGTTTACTAAACCATTGCACTCATTGATGTGCTGTTCATGCACCATTTCGCTGAATAGCTCCTCTGCATAGTTTGATAGGATCCCACAACTCGCCTGGAAAATTACTAGGTTCCAATATTTCTAAAATATTAAGGGCTTCCCTTACCACAAACAAAGTCAGAGCCAGTATTGGTAAATGTCCCCAAAACACATCAGCCTACCCCGCATCAGCCAGATCCAGCTTCGTTAATTTTTTTATTGATTTGAAGTAAAATCATTTATGAAAGAGTGATAGAGAAGCATTCCACAATGTTGTAAATCATGGCCTTGTGGACAGACAGAAAGCAAAGTGGGGGATTCTTCCTCCCCCCCACCCCATGGTAATACAATGAATATAGCTAAGGCTATGAGTATTTTTAGTAAAAGTCATGGACAGGTCACTGGAAAAAACAAAAAACCACAGCCCCATTGTTAGAGGGCTTTCTCTCAACCCTCCCGCTTCCCTGGTTCTTGTCACACAAACAGCAAGCAGCAAAAGACAGAAGTCCAAAGTGCAGACAATGTGATGTTTATTGGGGTTAGTTTCCAAACAAGCATATTCCGAAGCCGTTCACACCAGTTGGGCTTATCTCTAGACGCCCATAGAGTCTGTTCCCTAGTGTTCCCTTCCCAGCTCTAACACTGCAGAGCATTTACCCTGTGTCCCCCTTCTCACTGTCCCAGCCCACTCCTGCACCAAACTCCCTCCCAGACCCTGCACGCCCTCCATTAATATAGTAGAAATGCGCGGCATGTGATGACTTACCAAAATTTGTGGAGTGACCCCCATATGAAAATTTTTGCCTGCCCCTGCTATAACCCCTGTCCAAGAGATGTACCCCTGTCTCCAAGACCAATGAGGTGGCAGAACGCGTACTGGTTTATGCAGTGATGAGCTGCCAAAATCTTAACAACGGGTTCCCTCCTCACCCCACGAGGGGGTTGTTGCCCATCCCTGCCCCCCGGGACTCCTGCCACATCCAACCCCCCCACATTCCTTGACGCCCCCCCCCCCCAGGACCCCTGCCTCATCCACCCCCCTCCCCTGTCCCCTGACTGCCCCCAGAACTGGGCAGGAGGGTCTCATTGGCCACCATAGTGGGTGCCCACCCCTAAGAGCAATGATGGGGACAGGGCAGTAATACAGAGCAATCCGGATCCCTTGATAAGCTGGACCCATTCAAACAAAACAAGTTTGAACGGAGCCAAGTGCAAGGTCCTATACCTAGCAACAAAGCATGCCAGCCACACCTACAGAATGGGGAAGTGTATCCAGGAAAGCAGTGACTCTGAAGGGGACTTAGGGGCCATACTGGACAAGCCGTTCAACAGGAGTGCCCAGGGTGATGCTGTGGTGAACAGGGCTAAAGCCATCCTTAGACATATGAGCAGAGCAGTGAGTAGGACAGGGAGGTGACACGGCATCAGTGAGACTGATATTGGAATATGACATCTGGTTTTGGTGTCCACGTTTGAAAAAGATGTTGAAAAATTGGAGATGGGGAGGCAAAAAGAGGGAGTTTGCCTGGGAGTTCACCTGGGGGAGTTCCCACAGAGTTTTTTTGCCTTTCAGGCTTCTGTGAGCAGTAAATACAACATCTGAGGAGGCTCTTAGAAAGAAGACAATGTGGATAGTGAGTGATCAGCTGCTGTGACCTGCACAGGATGTGCCATGTTTGTCTATCTCCCAGAGGATAGACATGTAACCCCCAAGGAGATTACCTAGATTCCTGGGACCCTGTCTGCTGGCAGCTCAGGGAGAGGGAGCCAAGGCAGACTCAGAGTCTGCCCGGCAACCAATAGGGAGTGAGAGGCCCTCCCAGGGAGTTGAGAAAAGGGGAGAAGCCATTTTGGAGTCAGTCTGGAGCCAGCCTGAGCAAGGGCAGGACTGGCTGTGTGGGGAGCTGGTGAGTCCCAGGCCTGCATGCAGGGTTCCCCCTGAGAACTGGCCTCTAGGGACCAGACAGCAGATCCCTCAGCTGGGCTTTTCCTTCCCCACTGATGATTCCCAATTTGTAGAGTTTGCTGGGAAACTTCCCCAGCCAGGCTGAGTTCGCCCCCCAGCTCCCTAGGTGAGACCAGTCACCACCACATGGTCAGCTCTGCTCTGGCTGCTAGTCCAGGGAATCTGCCTGCTGAGTGTGTGTCTGGAGGCTGGGCTCCCGTTTGGGTGTTAGTGTAGTTGTGTAACCTACACCTTGAGCCCTGCACCCCTTTGTGCTGAGGGGAAATCCTGGGACCGACCCAGCCTGATTCCTCCTTGAGGAGGATCCCTGCCAGCAGAGAGCAGCCCCTCTGCCGTGACTGAGGAGTCCAGAGTCCTCTTCGAACCTGAGGATCGTGCATGGAGTTTGTGAGTGCACCATCTTTTAGTTAGTTAGTCAGGGAATTTGTTTTGGGGACCCCCTACTCCCTGAACTGTGTCCTCAAGCCAGGGAGTAAGGGTTTGAGGATTTTATAACCTGCTGCATATTACACCTGTGGAGGGATTTACCACCTTCTCCCACTTGTGAGTCCTTTGGGCTGGACTGAACCCAGTCAGCCACGCTGCTAAACCACCGCAGAGAAGAATTTTGTGGTTATAGGTCATCAAGGGCCCCTGCAAAGTACGCGTATCAACGGGACACTAATTTTACATTTGCTACACCAAATTACGGGTATTTTCAGTGTTGGCACCGGTGACTCTAAAAATAGTGTTTTACCCTGTTATGTTGTATTTGTCTCCTGTTTAATATAATTATTGTGTGTGTTTGTGTTATTTCTTGGAAGTCTCCAACTATCTGGCAAGTATGTGGGGATTACCCGGTAGTTAAAATTTTCTGCCCAAGCTGCCCTGGTGACCCTGTCAGGAAGGAGTGAGGGGGGTGGAGGCATCGCCAAATAATTTCATAGGAAAAAAGAAAGAAGATACACCCTGCTGAGTGGGTGACGAGATCCAAAAGAACCCAGACCTGTTAGTGGACTAGCATTAAAGGAGGTAACCAGGAGGAAAGGGGGCACTACAGATGCGACTTCGTCTGTACGAAGTGAAAGCTGGTCTCCATATTGGGAGAGAAGGTTAAAGGACTAGAGCCCCAAGTATCAACCCTGTGTTGCATTAGATAAAATGAAGACTTTCTGAATAGAAGTCAGCATTTGGTACTGCAGACACAGCATGCTGAAGAATCAGAGTGGGCAGTGATCTGGAGGATGGCATGGATTGCACCCTCAGCAAGTTTGCAGATGACACCAAACTGGGAGGAGTGGTAGATATGCTGGAGGGTAGGGATAGGATACAGAGGGCCCTAGACAAATTAGAGGATTGGGCCAAAAGAAATCTGATGAGGTTCACCAAGGACAAATGCAGAGTCCTGCACTTAGGACGGAAGAATCCCATGCACCACTACAGACTAGGGACCAAGTGGCTAGGCAGCAGTTCTGCAGAAAAGGACCTAGGGATTACGGTGGACAAGAAGCTGGATATGAGTCAACCGTGTGCCCTTGTTGCCAAGAAGGCTAACAGCATTTTGGGCTGTGTAAGTAGGAGCATTGCCAGCAGATCAAGGGACGTGATCGTTCCCCTCTGTTTGGCATTGGTGAGGCCTCATATGGAGTACTGTGTCCAGTTTTGGGCCCCTCACTGCAAGTAGGATGTGGAAAAATTGGAAAGAGTTCAGAGGAGGGCAACAAAAATGATTAGGGGACTGGAACACATGACTTATGAGGAGAGGCTGAGGGAACTGGGATTATTTAGTCCGCAGAAGAGAAGAATGAGGGGAGATTTGATAGCTCCTTTCAGCTACCTGAAAGGGGGTTCCAAAGAGGATGGATCTAGACTGTTCTCAGTGGTAGGAGATGACAGAACAAGGAGCAATGGTCTCAAGTTGCAATGGGGGAGGTTTAGGTTGGATATTAGGAAAAACTTTTTCACTAGGAGGGTGGTGAAGCACTGGAATGGGTTACCTACGGAGGTGGTGGAATCTCTTTCCTTAGAGGTTTTTAAGGTCAGGCTTGACAAAGCCCTGGCTGGGATGATTTAGTTGGGCTTGGCCCTGCTTTGAGCAGGGGGTTGGACTAGATGTCCTCCTGAGGTCCCTTCCAACACTGATATTCTATGAGTGCAGAACAGGGAAGAAAATTGGCAGCATGTGACCTCCAGAAGAAGAAAGATTAGAACCCCCAATGCAGATAGAGGTAAGAAAACATTTTCAGGGTCTCTGCACAGGTACTATGGTGGAGAATGGTTTGGAAGAGTCATCTGAGGAAAGGGATCAGGAGACCCAGCGAGAAACTGCTGAATTGGAATTCATTTGCAAATTGGATACTATTAATTTAGGCTTAAATAGAGACTTGGAGTGGCTAAGTCATTATGCAAGGTAGCCTGTTTCCTCTTGTTTTTTCCTACCCCCCCCCCCCAGATGTTCTGGTTTAACTTGGATTTTAACTTGAAGAGTGGTCAGTTTGGATGAGCTATTACCAGCAGGAGAGTGAGTTTGTGTGTGTATGGGGGTGGGGGGGATGTGAGAAAACCTGGATTTGTGCAGGAAATAGCCCAACTTGATTGTCATGCACATTGTGTAAAGAGTTGTCACTTTGGATGGGCTATCACCAGCAGGAGAGTGAATTTGTGTGGGGGGGTGGAGGGTGAGAAAACCTGGATTTGTGCTGGAAATGGCCCACCTGATGATCACTTTAGATAAGCTATTACCAGCAGGACAGTGGGGTGGGAATAGGTATTGTTTCATATTCTCTGTGCATATATAAAGCCTGCTGCAGTTTCCACGATATGCATCTGAGTAAGTGAGCTGTAGCTCACGAAAGCTTATGCTCTAATAAATTGGTTAGTCTCTAAGGTGCCACAAGTACTCCTTTTCTTTTTGCGAATACAGACTAACACGGCTGTTACTCTGAAACCTGTCCTAGGAATGGGGGTTCCACGACCACCACTCCCAAGAGGAGGAGAACGGTTGGTGGTGGTTGGGGACTCACTCCTAAGGGGGACAGAGTTCTCCATCTGCCATCCAGACAGGGAAAATCGAGAAGTGTGCTGCTTGCCTGGAGCTAGAATTCAGGATGTGACGGAGTGTCTGCCGAGACTGATCGAGCCCTTGGACCGCTACCCCTTCCTAGTTCTCCACATGGGCACCAATGATGCTGCCAAGAATGATCCTGTGCAGGTCACTGCAGACTACATGACGCTGGGAAGAAGGATAAGAGTTTGAGGCGCAAGTCAAGTGCTCATTGTAGCCAGACAGCCAGCCCCCCCTTCCCCCCCCCTCAGACTAGCATTGCTGGAAACACAGGAGGAAGCCGGAACAGGGCACTTAACATATATTCCAGCACAGCCTTTGAAGCTGTGAAAAGCACAGGTGTGCTGCTACAATGTGCCTCTGGGAACAGATACAAGGATTAAGCTCACAGCAGGCAGAGGCCCTGTGACAGACATGGCTCTTAGCCCCTACTAAATAGCGTGATGCACACACACCAACATCCTAGGTGGGAAAATATTTACCCTGATAAAAGAAATGTCCAGTAGTCGAAACTTATTGTTTCTCTCCCTTGCAAGTGTAAACTACTCTTGCGAAAGCTGGCGTCACCCAGACAGACCAGCCTCAATTTGGCATAAGAAAGGAGAAAAAGAATAAAGGAGTACAGAGGTATAAGTAGGGGACCTACAGCACCATGATTTTTGAGTGCTTTTCACTATCTATCTGCGGTCAGATAAGTGACAGCCTCCCAAGGCTTCTGCAGCTAAGAGGGTCCCTAAGCCTTGTCCCTTATTCGTCTTTCCGCGGAATTGAGTGACCGATCCTGGCTTGGCACCGCTGGAATCGAGAGATGCAAGGAGGGTAAGAAGCACCCACACCTGATCTCCTATCTTTAGTGTACACATATTTTGAAATAGAGCTCTATACTTTGTTTTCTTTCTTTGGGATTGTGGCTTCAGTTTTGTAACTTGTTTGTGTGTGTAACATCTCTACATTTAAATAAGTAGGCACTAGCAATTTTGTAACCACATGATTAGAATCTAGCTTAATAAATTTTGGTAACCATTTATGCATAAGCCTGACTTGTTTTCTCTGGTTTACTGTAAAGCAGCCAACACAATTAAAGAACCTCAGCCGTTTTGGCTCTAAAGCCTGGCCATTAGGTGAGAGTACTAAGAGCCTAGCGTTGAGTTGTGCCGCCTCCACGGGGCAAACTCTTGGGGCACCTGTCAGTCAATCCTGGCTGCCCGCTGCGAAGGAGCTCTGAGCTCTAGCAGTTAAAGTCACGGGTGTGGAGAGGCTCTTAGTGCTGCCATTGGGGCACCTGTCAGTCAGTATTGACTGCCCGCTGCGAAGGAGCTCTGAGCTCTAGCAGTTAAAGTCATGGGTGGTTAGGACCTTGGGGCATCCGTCAGCCTAGCCCGGGCTGCCCGCCGCGAAGGGACAGTGCGTCCTAGCGGTTAAAGTCACGGATGGTATAAACGGGCATAGCTGGCACCTCACCAAACATCCTTGGCCGTCGGCTAACAGGAATGAAGAAGGGTAAGAGTTTGAGGCGCAAGTCAAGTGCTCATCCATCCTCCCTGTTGAAGGAAAAGGCCCAGGTAGGGACCATCGAATTGTGGAGGTAAATGCCTGGTTGTGCAGGTGGTGTCGGAGAGAGGGCTTTCGGTTCTTCAACCGTGGGATATTGTTCCAGGAAGAAGGAGTGCTAGGAAGAGATGGGATCCACCTGACGAAGAGAGGGAAGAGCATCTTCGCAGGCAGGTGTTGCTAACCTAATGAGGAGGGCTTTAAATTAGGTTTGATGGAGAATGGTGGCCTAAGCCCAGAGGTAAGTGGGGGAGTGGGATACCAGGAGGAAACACAAGGAGGAGAGTACAAGACGGGAAGCCTCCTGATTCATACTGAGAAAGTAGGGCAATCGGCTAGTTATCTTAGGTGCGTGTACACGAACACAGGAAGTCTGGGAAACAAGCAGGAAGAATTGGAAGTCCTGGCACAGTCAAGGAACTATGATGTGATTGGAATAACTGAGACTTGGTGGGATAACTCACATGACTGGAACACCATCATGGATGGGTATAAACTGTTCAGGAAGGACAGGCAGGGGAGAAAAAGTGGAGGAGTTGCACTGTATGTAAAAGAGCAGTATGATTACCCAGAGCTCCAGTATGAAACTGGAAAAAAGCCTGTTGAGTTAAGTGTAGAGGCAAGAGCAACAAGGGTGATGTCGTGGTAGGCGTCTGCTGTAGACCACCGTACCAGGAGGAGGAGATAGATGAGGCTTTCTTCGGACAACTAACAGAAGTTTCCAGATCACAGCTTTTGTGAACAGGGAGTTTTGAAAGGGAGTTCTTCAGGTGAAGGAGGAGCAAATACACAACCCTTGGGGTAAGTATGGTGGCTTGCCTGCCTGATGCGAAGGTTGTGGATCTCTCGAGGCATCTAGATAGACTTATGTGTAGTTCTGGGGAGGAGCCGGTGGTCTTGGTACATGTAGGTACCAATGACATAGGGAAGGGTAGGAGGCCAAATTTAGGCTGCTAGGAAAGAGACTGAAATCCAGGACCTCTATGGTTGCATGCTGAGAAATGCTTCCAGTTCCAAGCGCAGGGCTAGGTAGGCAGGCAGAGTTTTGGAGTCTCAGTGCGTGGATGAGACAATGATGTAGAGAGGAGGGGTTTAGATTTATTAGGAACTGCAGAAACTTTTAGGATAGGGGGAGCCTATACAGGAAGGATGGGCTCCACCTAAACCAAAGTGGATCCAGACTGCTGGCCCTTAACATTAAAAAGGTTGCAGAGCAGTTTTTAAACTAGGAGATGGGGGGGAAAGCCGGTTGCTGCAGAGGCACACATGGATCGGACAGAGACTTCTCCTAGAGGAGAGTCAGTGGATAGAGATTCTCTAGCTTTTAGTCAGGAGGAGAAGATGGAAGAGGATAAAGTATGGGCCAGATCAAACGAGAAACATTCACATAAGGAATCTGACACATCAGAAAAGGGCAGACAAATAAACAGTGACAAGTTTTTAAAGTGCTTGTACACAAATGCTAGAAGTCTAAATAATAAGACGGGTGAACTAGAGTGCCTTGTGTTAAAGGAGGATATTGATATAATAGGCATCACAGAAACCTGGTGGAGTGAGAACAATCAATGGGACACAGTCATTCCGGGATCCAAAATCTATCGGAAGGACAGAATAGGTCATGGGGGGGGGGGGGGGGAGTGGCGGCACTATATGTGAAAGAAAATGTAGAATCAAATGAAATAAAAATCTTAAATGAATCCACATGTTCCATAGAATCTCTATGGATAGTAATTCCATGCTCTAATAAGAATATAACAGTAGGATCTATTATTGATCACCTGACCAGGATAGTGATAGTGACGATGAAATGCTAAGGGAGATTGGAGAGGCTATCAAAATAAAGAACTCAATAATAGTGGGGGATTTCAATTATCCACATATTGACTGGGTATATGTCACCTCAGGATCAAATGCAGAGACAAAATTTCTCCATACTTTAAATGACTGCTTCTTGGAGCAGCTGGTACAGAAACCCACAAGGGGAGAGGCAACTCTCGATCTAGTCCTGAGTGGAGCACAGGATCTGGTCCAAGAGGTAATTATAATAGGACCACTTGGAAATAGTGACCATAATATAATAACATTTAACATTCCTGTGGCGGGAAGAACACCTCAACAGCCCAATACTGTGGCATTTAATTTCAGAAAGGGGAACTATGCAGAAATGAAGAAGTTAGTTAAACAGAATTTAAAAGGTACAGTGACTAGAGTGAAATCCCTGCAAGCTGCATGGACACTTTTCAAAGCCACCCTTATAGATAGAGGCTCAACTTAAATGTATACCCCAAATTAAAAAACACAGTAAGAGAACCAAAAAAGAGCCACTGTGGTTTAACAACCATGTAAAAGAAGCAGTGAGAGATAAAAAGGCATCTTTTAAAAAGTGGAAGTCAAATCCTAGTGAGATAAATAGAAAGGAGCATAAACACTGCCAAATTAAGTGTAAAAATGTAATAAGAAAAGCCAAAAAGGAGTTTGAAGAACAGCTAGCCAAAAACTCAAAAGGTAATAACAAAATGTTTTTTAAGTACATCAGAAGCAGGAAGCCTGCTAACCAACCAGTGGGGCCCCTGGACAGTTGAGATACAAAAGGAGCACTTAAAGACAATAAAGTCATCGCAGAGAAACTAATTGAATTCTTTGCTTCAGTCTTCATGGCTGAGGATCTTAGGGAGATTCCCAAACCTGAGCCGTCTTTTATAGGTGACAAATCTGAGGAATTGTCACAGACTGAAGTGTCACTAGAGGAGGTTTTGGAATTAATTGAGAAACTTAACAGTAACCAGTCACTGGGACCAGATGGCATTCACCCAAGAGTTCTGAAAGAACTCAAATGTGAAATTGCGGAACTATTAACTATGGTTTGTAACCTGTCCTTTAAATCAGCTACTGTACCCAATGACTGGAAGATAACTAATGTAACGCCAATATTTAAGAAGGGCTCGAGAGGTGATCCTGGCAATTACAGACCAGTAAGTCTAACGTCAGTACCGGGCAAATTAGTTGAAACAATAGTAAAGAATAAAATTGTCAGACACATAGAAGAACATAAATTGTTGCGCAAAAGTCAACATGGCTTCTGTAAAGGGAGATTGTGTCTTACTAATCTATTAGAGTTCTTTGAGGGAGTCAACAAACGTGGACAAGGGGAATCCAGTGGATATAGTGTACTTAGATTTCCAGAAAGCGTTTGACAAGGTCCCTCACCAAAGGCTCTTTAAGTAAATTAAGTTGTCATGGGATAAGAGGGAAGATCCTTTCATGGATTGAGAACTGGTTAAAAGACAGGGAACAAAGGGTAGGAATAAATGGTAAATTTTCAGAATGGAGAGGGGTAACTAGTGGTGTTCCCCAAGGGTCAGTCCTAGGACCAATCCTATTCAACTTATGCATAAATGATCTGGAGAAAGGGGTAAACAGTGAGGTGGCAAAGTTTGCAGATGATACTAAACTGCTCAAGATAGTTAAGACCAAAGCAGACTGTGAAGAACTTCAAAAAGATCTCACAAAACTAAGTGATTGGGCAACAAAACGGCAAATGAAATTTAATGTGGATAAATGTAAAGTAATGCACATTGGAAAAAATAACCCCAACTGTACATACAATATGATGGGGGCTAATTTAGCTACAACAAATCAGGAGAAAGATCTTGGAGTCATCGTGGATAGTTCTCTGAAGACGTCCACGCAGTGTGTAGCAGCAGTCAAAAAAGCAAACAGGGATGTTAGGAATCATTAAAAAAGGGATAGAGAATAAGATGGAGAATATCTTATTGCCCTTATATAAATCCATGGTGCGCCCACATATTGAATACTGCATGCAGATGTGGTCCCCTCATCTCAAAAAAGATATACTGGCATTAGAAAAGGTTCAGAAAAGGGCAACTGAAATGATTAGGAGTTTGGAACGGGTTCTATATGAGGAGAGATTAAAGAGTCTAGGATTTTTCAGCTTGGAAAAGAGGAGACTAAGGGGGGATATGATAGAGGTATATAAAATCATGAGTGGTGTGGAGAAAGTGAATATGGAAAAGTTATTTACTTGTTTCCATAATATAAGAACTAGGGGCCACCAAATGAAATTAATGGGCAGCAGGTTTAAAACAAATAAAAGGAAGTTCTTCTTCACTCAGCACACAGTCAACCTGTGGAACTCCTTGCCTGAGGAGGTTATGAAGGCTAGGACTATAACAGGGTTTAAAAGAGAACTGGATAAATTCATGGAGGTTAAGTCCATTAATGGCTATTAGCCAGGATGGGTAAGGAATGGTGTCCCTAGCCTCTGTTTGTCAGAGGGAGGGAGATGGATGCCAGGAGAGAGTTCACTTGATCATTACCTGTTAAGTTCACTCCCTCTGGGGCACCTGGCATTGGCCACTGTCAGTAGACAGGATACTGGGCTGGATGGACCTTTGGTCTGACCCAGTATGGCCATTCTTATGTTCTTACAGGTTCTGGTCCTCATGTGAAACTTCAATCATCCTGACATCTGCTGGGAGAGTAATACAGCAGTGCACAGACAATCCAGGAAGTTTTTGGAGAGTGTTGGGGACCACTTCCTGGTGCAAGTGCTGGAGGAACCAACTAGGGTCATGCTCCTCTTGACCTACTGCTAACAAACAGGGAAGAATTGGTAGGGGAAGTAGAAGTGGGTGGCAATCTGGGCAGCAGTGACCATGAGATAGTCAAGTTCAGGATCCTGACAAAAGGAAGAAAGGAGAGCAGCAGAATACGGACCCTGGACTTCAGAAAAGCAGACTTTGACTCCCTCAGGGAACTGATGGGCAGGATCCCCTGGGAGGCTAATATGAGGGGCAAAGGAGTCCAGGAGAGCCGGCTGTATTTTAAAGTAGCATTATTGAGGGCGCAGGAACAAACCATCCCGATGGGCAGAAAGAATAGCAAATATGGCAGGGACCAGCTTTGCTTAACAGAGAAATCTTGGGTGAGCTTAAACACAAAAAGGAAGCTTACAAGAAGTAGAAACTTGGACAGATGACTAGGGAGGAATATAAAAATATTGCTCAAGCATGCAGGGGTGTAATCAGGAAGGCCAAAGCACAATTGGAGTTGCAGCTAGCAAGGGATGTGAAGGGTAACAAGAAGGGTTTCTACAGGTATGTTAGCAACAAGAAGGTGGTCAGGGAAAGTGTGGGACTCTTAATGAATGGGGGAGGCAACCTAGTGACAGAGGGTGTGGAAAAAGCTGAAGTACTCAATGCTTTTTTTGCCTCAGTCTTCACAGACAAGGTCAGCTCCTAGACTGCTGCACTGGGCAGCACAGTAAGGGGAGGAGGTGAGCAGCCCTCAGTGGTGAAAGAACAGGTTAAGGGCTGTTTAGAAAAGCTGGGCATACACAAGTCCATGGGGCTGGATGCAATGCATCCAAGGGTGCTGAAGGAGTCAGCTGATGTGATTGCAGAGCCATTGGCCATTATCTTTGAAAACTTGTGGTGATCGGGTGATTGGAAAAAGGCAAATATAGTGCCCATCTTTTAAAAAGGGAAGAAGGAGAATCTGGGGAACTACAGCCTCACCTCAGTCCCTGGAAAAATCATGGAGCAGATCCTCAAGAAATCCATTTTGAAGCACTTGGAGGAGAGGAAGGTGATCAGGAACAGTCAACATGGATTCACCAAGGGCAAATCATGCCTGACCAACCTCATTGCCTTCTATGATGAGATAACTGGCTCTGTGAATATTGGGAAAGTGGTGGATGTGATATATCTTGACTTTAGCAAAGCTTTTGATACAGTCTCCCACAGTATTCTTTCCAGCAAATTAAAGAAGTGTGGGCTGAATGAATGGACTATAAGGTGCATAGAAAGCTGGAAAAAGAAAAGGAGTACCTGTGGCACCTTAGAGACTAACAAATTTATTTGAGCATAAGCTTTCGTGAGCTACAGCATGCACCTGATGAAGTGAGCTGTAGCTCACGAAAGCTTATGCTCAAATAAATTTGTTAGTCTCTAAGGTGCCACAAGTACTTTTTGCGGATACAGACTAACACGGCTGCTACTCTGAAACCTGTCATAGAAAGGTAGCTAGATAGTCTGGCTCAACGGGTAGCGATCAACGGCTCCATGTCTAGTTGGCAGTCGATATCAAGCGGAGTGCCCCAGGGGTCGGTTCTGGGGCCGGTTTTGTTCAACATCTTCATTAATGATCTGGATGATGGGATGGATTGCACCCTCAGCAAGTTTGCGGATGACACTAAGCTGGGGGGAGAGGTAGATACTCTGGAGGGTAGGGATAGAGTCCAGAGTGACCTAGACAAATTGGAGGATTGGGCCAAAAGAAATCTGATGAGGTTCAACAAGGACAAATGCAGAGTCCTGCACTTAGGACGGAAAAATCCCATGCACTGCTACAGGCTGGGGACTGACTGGCTAAGCAGCAGTTCTGCAGAAAAGGACCTGGGGATTACAGTGGACAAGAAGCTGGATATGAATCAACAGTGTGCCCTTGGTGCCAAGAAGGCTAACAGCATATTGGGCTGCATTAGTAGGAGCATTGCGAGCAGATAGAGGGAAATGATTATTCCCCTGTATTCAGCGCTGATGAGGCCACATCTGGAGTATTGCATTCAGTTTTGGGTCTCCCACTACAGAAAGGATGTGGACAAATTGGAGAGAGTCCAGCGGAGGGCAACAAAAATGATTAGGGGGCTGGGGCACATGACTTATGAGGCGAGGTTGAGGGAACTGGGCTTGTTTAGTCTGCAGAAGAGAAGAGTGAGGGCGGATTTGATAGCAGCCTTCAACTACCTGAAGGGGGTTTCCAAAGAGGATGGAGCTCGGCTGTTCTCAGCAGTGGCAGATGACAGAACAAGGAGCAATGGTCTCAAGTTGCAATGGGGGAGGTCTAGGTGGGATATTAGGAAACACTATTTCACTAGGAGGGTGGTGAAGCACTGGAATGGGTTACCTACGGAGGTGGTGGAATCTCCATCCTTAGAAGTCCGGCTTGACAAAGCCCTGGCTGGGATGATTTAATTGAGGTTGGTCCTGCTTTGAGCAGGGGGTTGGACTAGATGACCTCCTGAGGTCTCTTCCAACCCTAATCTTCTATGATTCTAGGATTCTATGATTGAGTCGGATCAGATTATGGCATAATAGCTGACAGATTCTATTTTATTTGTATTTTATTATTTTGAAATTGTGAAGATCAGCAACTACTTAGCTCAGACTGAAGCATCTCATCAAATTTTCTCCATCAAAATGTCTCCTCTTTGTGTGCGATGAGACAATTTAACACACTGTGACAAACAGGAGATGCTTTTGTTTTGCAAACAAATATTTTTGAAAAGAATTTTCATCCAACTTGTTATGATTTCAAGAAACAAACTGGTTTAGTCTGAATGGGATTTCCTGACAGAAAATGGTTTCAATTAAAATTTCCCCATCATCTTAATTCCTGGGCTCTCTCCCTGCCTCTGCAGGGTTTGTTGTGTGTTAGTTAGAACAGGAGTCAAGACTGTTGTCTGGCTCTGCCACCGCATTACTGTGTGGGACCTTGGGTAGGTCACTTCCCTTCTCTGTACCTCAGGATTCCCATCTTTCCCATGGGATTGGGGACAATTCTCTACCTCCAAGCAGTGGTGAGCGTGGGTGAGATAAAGGCTGTTAAAGCCCTCTGTGGGGGAGAAAGGGATGTTTCAAGCTGCTTAGAGCCAAGAATTCTCAACTTGGCTAAAATGTCTAGTCTAAAGAAACAAGAAATAGTTGGGGCCAAATTTTAACCATTGTCTTTTTTAAAGCCCATTCAGGGATATGAGTCCCACTGAGCCATAGAGAAGGGGAGCAACTTGCCCAAAGTCCCACAAGTCAATAGGAAAACCAGCAATGGAACCCAAGGGTCCTGACTCCCAATCCCCTGGTCCAGTCACTACCGCAGAGCGCACACTCTCTGAAAGGCAGGGGGACTGGACAGGAGGGCCTGGTTGTAATTGCCAGCTGTGGGAGGGAGTGTGCAGCCCTGGTTAGTGAAGGGGCCAGGAAATAAGGACTGCTGGGTCCCATCCATGGCTCTGACACTTGGGGTGACCCTGAGTCAGGAGCTGGGAGGTGCTGTCACCCCCGCACTAGGAAGTGTTCTGGACCCCCGGATGCTGACTGAGTTTCTCCATCCCTTGGCAATAAAACAGACTCTTGTTTCTACAGCCAATATACATCACCCCGTGTCATCACCCTGTCTGCTGGCTGGGCAGGGTAACTCCTCAGGTCACCACCCTCTCCAACCTGCCTTGGGCTTGGGGAGTGATGAGGAGGGCGAGGGACAGCTGGCGACACTGAACATCCACCATCCATCTCTCCATCACTGGAGCAAGTTAGTGGTATTAGGGCTCCTCGGTGGCTTCCTCTGTCTGGGGAGAGGCAGAAAGAGGGGGAGAGATCCTCTGCCAAAGGAGATTGGATTTGCAAACATCCCCCAGGAGCCCCTCGCTCTCAGACTGGGCAGGGGCTTCTCTAGAGCCATCTCCAGTGTGTTTGAAAACGTCCCAGCCATGGGGCTCCCAGCCCTTCCCTTTTGGAAGGCTGTTCCCCAGGCTGAGAGTCTCTGAGCTGGACCAGACCCTGCTGAGCATGGAAATCAATGGGAAACGACGGGGCCCTGGGCTTCCTTTGCCTAGGGACTTTGTGACTTTGATGTGGGGAATGGTTTCCCAGGAGAAGTCTGGACTCCTGCGTTCTGTTCCTTCTCTACCCTGGGCGGAAGTGTGGCCTAGGATGGGAGGAGGCGGTTGCTTGTCCAAAGTGGTCGATGGTCTTTGTGACTGACCCCACTGTTCTAAAAGGGGGAGACTCCCTGGGTATTGCAGCACCGGGGATGATGAGGGGGAATGTTGGGAGCAGATCATGCAATGAACTCCTGCCAGTGTGTGTGTAGCTTGCACTCCCTGCACCCCTGTGGGGGGAGGAGGAGCTGCTCTGGCTGGGGTGGGGATGGGGAGGGACCGAAAAGGCCCGTTAGTGAGCGGCTGCCTTGATCCCAGACTCTCGCCTGCTCCCTGTTTTGTTCCAGGATGGCCAGGCTCCTGAGGATGTTCTGGAAGAAGGCTCTGCAGGTGGCCCCAGGGCCTGAGGGAAGCAGTTGCTATTTTCCCCAGGAGCAGAGCGGCCCCTCCGTCCCCGCTGGCGGGGAAGGAGCTCCCGGCTGGGCCAGGAGGTGGAAGTGCCCAGCCTTCTGGTGAAGAAAACCCACTCCAGGCACAAGCACTGATCTGGGAGAGGCACTGTCCAGGCCCAAATGGAGCTGGCTCAGGATGTGGCTGGGCAGGTGGGACGCAGCCCAGGAGGGGAGCTGGGCAGGGTGGCTCTGGGGCTTGTTGTGTGGGAAGCCCCAGCCCTGATTCCCGGCAGGAGACATCACCCTGCCCGGTCACTGAGGACCTTCCAGCCTCCCCAGGGCAGGAGGTGGAGTGTCCCTGTCCCAGCAACAGCAGCTCCCCATGGGACAGCAGCAGCACCTGGGACTCTGGCAGCAGCGAGGCCGATGGCTGCCGCTGTTTTGTACCAGGTGAGGAGCCTGGCTGGGCTCAGGGAGGGGTGAGGACGGGGCTGTGAACACCCTGGGCCCAGGCACTCTACCAGTGCTATGTGGGGCGGGTCCCCAGCCCAGGTGTCTGGACTGAGCCCCATGAACCACACTGACACCAGCAGCAGTCACACAGCTGCCCCTGCAGCAAGGGGAGCTGGCGGGTGGGGGCAGCAAGAGCTGCTGCCACTTTGGTCCCTTGATGCTCCGGGTTGGGGGGGCAGGTACCTCCCAGGGAATCCAGCACAGCAGCGGGGGGGCTTCTCTACTAGGGGCTCCTGAAGCTATTGGAGGCTGAAGGCATCCCCGAGAGGGGGGAGTGTGGGGCCCAATCTGCCCTGGGTCCCTGAGGTGGGAAGAGGGAACATTAACCCTGCTCTCCCCATCACGCCCCTGTCCTTCCCCTGAGTGGCAGCAGGAGTCACCCTGTCCCCTTCTCTCCCTGGTGCAGGGACTCCCAGGGACTCAGAGGATGAGGAGGAGAAGGAACGGGTGGACGTGGCCATAGAGGAGGCTGCTCTCAAGGACATCCGAGAGCAGCTCCAGGGCAGAGAAAAGGTACAAATGTTCCCCAGCTAGGCTGGAACTGAAATTGTCCTGCCCACTCCCTGCCAAAGGTCTTGTCTATGATAATCTACCACCCCTAATGGGAACCTTTCTTCTCTGTGATCTGGGACCCCCAAGATGGGTTTGTTTGTCACACACCAGCCAGAATCTCCTCCCCCCACAGGCACTGTCCCAGTTTCTGACCCTGCTTGTGTAAGAGTTGTGGGTGATTTGGACAATGGGTGGGTCCCCACTATCCCCCACTGGGGAGAAGAGAGAGGAGAAATATTGAGATTGGTCACTAGTGGGCAGTGGAGCTGGAGGGGCAGCTGAGGCTGGGGGACAAGGAATCAGATGGTCCCAACTCAGTAGTCAGGATGCTGTTGAATGGGAACAGTTTTGATAGGTAGAAGGGAAGAAGGGGAATGAGACTAAGCTGGCCGGGAATCCTGGGAGGAGGCCAAGTTTGTTGGGCAGGAAGGAATCGGAGGAGCGGGAGGCAGGTGGGGGGATCCTGCTAGCCATGGTGGGCGCTGGCTATGTAATCTTCTCACTGGGAAGTGTCAGTGAGGCCCGAATCTCGCACGCTCCTTTGTCTCCTTTGGGTATCACAGGAGCTCATTGAGGAGCTGCTTGGCAACTCTCCACCTGCCGTCCTCGCCAACTCCCTGATTGCTGTGGGCAACCTCAGGTACCGAGACCCTCTTGCCCAGTTCCCCTAACCCCGGTGCTGCTCAGGCCTAGGGCTGGGAGTCACGGCCCCTCCCGCTCCCAGGTCACCTCCCAAGGGTGACTCCTCTGACAGAGGTGGTGGGGAAGGTTCACTCTCCTGGCTCGGCTGTTCTTTTCACTCCAGTAACATTACAGGGGCCTTGGGGCGAGGCTCACTCCCAGGGTCAGATACAGGAGGGGCAGCAGGGTCCAGGGAACAGGCGCTATTCCTGCCCTGCCCCAGATGTGAGGCCTTGGCCTGGTCCTTCCCTGGCTCGGTGCCTCAGTTTCCATTCTCATAGATTCATAGAATA
Source organism: Lepidochelys kempii (assembly GCF_965140285.1). Classification (NCBI taxonomy): domain Eukaryota; kingdom Metazoa; phylum Chordata; order Testudines; family Cheloniidae; genus Lepidochelys; species Lepidochelys kempii. The sequence continues at coordinate 10,728,660 of NC_136402.1, forward strand.
TCAGGGTAGGAAGGGACCTCAGGAGGTCATCTAGTCCAACCCCCTGCTCAAAGCAGGACCAATCCCCAATTTTTGCCCCAGATCCCTAAATGGCCCCCTCAAGGATTGAACTCACAACCCTGGGTTTAGCAGGCCAATGCTCAAACCACTGAGCTATCCCACCCCATTCTCACCAGACTGTGCCTATTTCCTGCAGTTTCACATCTGTGTTGGTGCCAATCCCACCCCCGCACTGCACAGTCCGATACTGGCTCCTCTCTCTTGCCAGCACCATGAAACCTGCCCTGGAGCCAGAGCTGGAGACTCCCCTCCTGTGAGCTGCCCTGCATGCCATCTTCACCCTGGGCATGGAGAAGAACGCCACCCAAGATGGCTCTAGATCATCCTTCTCCTCTCTGCCAGGAGCAGGAGTGGCCTATGGTCCCTGCTTCCCTCATTTGCTGGAGCTCCAGAGATAGGGGTGGGGAGGGCAGAGATGGAACAAGCTGCAGGGTTGGATCCTTCCCTCCAGGGGGGATGATGTTACCCCTCTAGGGGGAATTCCTTCCATCCTTCCACATGCTGTGTTTTGCCCAGCAGCCCAGCTTCCATCCATAGCAGCTTGGCTGTTCCATACTCTGCTGCCTACAAGGTCCTCTGCAGAGACCCCTCTTCCCATCCTGCCATGGATCAAAGAGCCAGCTGTCATCGTGCCATGAATCCTTGCTAATTGCCTGCAGTGGGATGTGAATGACAGAGGCTAGGATATGTATTTGGGGGTCTCACCAGTGCTTCCCAAAGACCCCTCTTCCCATCCTGTGGCAGGTATAGCCCCAGTTTCCCTAACTCTGACCTATGGTTCTCCCTCGCTTTGCAGGCTCTGCACAAAGTCTTGCCAGAGCTCCTGGACACCATGCTGGGGAACCTGCTGGCAGAGTCCCCAGACACCGACAGGCTCCACTACATCTTAGAGGTGAGCCCCATGAGGAGGGGGACAGGGGGCAATTTTACCTTAACTTTTAAGAGGACTGCTAAGGAGAGACTGGAAGATCCATTTTCCAGTTTGCCCTCCTAGCTGGTCCCACAGTGGGCCATCCTTGGTCGGGGCAATGCCGTGTCAGGCCCTTCATCTTTGAAGGACAGAAGAAGGAGCTGGGACTTCAAGCCAGAACTCTGCCTGGTTCTGTTGAGCACTAACCACAGGGTCCCTAGCTGGCTTGGGGAGTGAGAGTCTGAACCCCCGTGTGGGATCCAGGTCCTCAGAGAATAGGCACAGGCTCCTCAGAGAAACAGGAGGACCCCAGGGAATCTGCCCTTGTCTCCGACGGGCCCTGAGATTCCTGGGGGGATGGTGCTTACAGTCACTCCCTTCATCCACCAAAGGACTTGAGAGTCAGGGAGGGGTGAGGGTCTGTCTCTTTCCTGGTGAACTGTTCAGGAATCAGGAGTTCAGGAAGGATGGGACCAGCCCCGACACCAAACACTGTCCCAATCTAGAGAGACACTGACAAGTTGTGACCTGCAGAATACAAGTATCGGCTTGGGGGCAACAATCCCCTTATAAAGCTCTGCGATCAATGACTCAGATATTCCCCCCCTGCGCACAGTGTCTCAGCCCCCTGGGGATGGGAAGGGGCTCATTTGCACAGCACGTGCACCTGCCTATTGATCCTGACCTGCCTCTTTCCCCCACAGCACGTAAACTTCTGGCTCATGTCCCAAGAGAGAGCCAGGGCTGTTAGGAGCATCACGGCCCTGCTCAGATTCACCATCACCCTCCCTGAGTTTGATGTTAGTGACCTCTGACCCCAGCTTCTTGACTCCAGGCGTAGACTGGCCCCAACGGGCTGTAGGATTTGCTGCTGCAGAGGCTATCAGTTAGGAGTGTTCCCCTTGGGGATGCAGAATCAGAGCAGGGAATGAGCGAGGCTTGAGTCAAGTCCTTCTTTTCCTGGTTGGTGATGACTCTGGGCCTTTAAGGGGACCATGCTCCAGTCTGTGCTCCAACCAGGTTCATGCCTGGCCTTGGGTCCCTTCTTGGTATCCTGGAGCAACTCTAGGCTCCCTTAGGGGCAGAGAAAATGAAGGGTCTAGCTCTGTCTTCTTTCCCCCAGCATCTCCTGCACAGGGGCTGAGGGGAAGAAGACTCCTGGCCCAGGGGGGACTGGGAGCTGACAGAAAAATGTTGATGGAGTCCCTTCTCCTCTCCCTTCCATTAGATCTCAGCCGAGTTCCCTAGGATGGGTCACCATGTGGCACAGCTGGCTCTGTTTGTCGGTGACCCAGCCAAGGACATCAGCCAGCAGGCCAGGGAGGGGGTTTACCAGCTCTACCAGCTGCTGCTGCACCAGAGGGTAAGGAACCCAGCTGGGAAATGGGACCCAATAGGAGTGACCACAACTGGGTAATGAGACCCCAGCCAATTTCTCTCAGCCTGACCCCAGCTGGAGGATGAGTCTCTCTCTGTCTCGCTCTCTGTTCTGCTCCACCCCCTCCAATTCTATTGGGCCAGGGATGCAGCGAAGACTCTGCCCACTGTGCAGCCACCAGTTTCCTATCCAGCCCCCAGTGGGAGAGGCTGGTACTAAAGGTCCCACGTTGGAGCCTCGCTAGTTGCCATGATTTGTGTGTCTCACATGGATCCATTGCTATGTGGCATAAGGAGAATCCCCGGGTGGGTGAGTTAGCGTAGGATTGTGGCTATAGGTTTGTCTCCACAACTTGTCCCCCTGGCTGATACCTGAGGGTCAGAGAGGAGAGCACTGGGTCAGTGAGTCACTATTGCCTGGCCAGACCCTTGCTAGATTCCCTGCCCCATAGAAGCAGAGAAAGGAGGTGGGGTTTGCCCAATGCCATCACCAGTCAGGAAGCAGAATGCCCCAACCTGGGAACTGGGTAGGGGACACAGTGAACTCCGAAACCACTATGGACCATATGCGCCCCCTCATGTCTCTGGACCCGGCCAGGGAATGGTAGAGTGCCTGGACCTCAGCCGCTCTTCCAAAGAAGCCCATTATCACTGACCCAAGTTGTGGCTACTTGATGCACAGGTAGAAAATCAAAGACTCCCCTTCGCACGTCTGCGGTGAGAACATCCAAACCCTTGAACACCCCATAACACAGTGCCCCAGAATTGGAGTCCAAGGTGAAATGGGGGATCTCCACAACGTCACAGAGGAGGCCTTCGAAGGGCTCCTGGATCTACAAGTGCATCTACAGAATGCTGCTCTGCAGACGCCGTGTGAGAGAGACACTGAGCTTGTCCTCCCTCCCACAAGCTGAACTGCTGCCCCAGAACAAAAGGTTCACAGGCGTGTCTGTGTGTTGGGGACTGGGACCTGAGTCTCCTGGTCCTTGTCATGGTGCAGTTTGGATTCCCCTTGGGAGAAGCGCAGGAGCTCCAGGCGCCAGACCCAGCTACTAGAGAAATCACTCAGTTGGGGGGGAATAGAGCTTTGGTCTGTCAGCTCCAAACACAACACCCCCCCCCCACACACACATACACATATGCACTCTACCTCTAGCCACTGAGGTGCAGGAGATCTCTCTGCTGGAAGCAATGCAGGGTCCTCTGTCAGCGCTGTGAGCTGCACACCAGAGCGTCCCTGCTCCCACACACACAGAGCCATTTCCAGCCCAGCCCCTGCGATAAATTGCCCTCCAGAAAGAGCCACTACAGGCTTTGGATCCCTTAGTGCCTGCCACCTTTTACTAAAGGGCTTCCCTGAGCCAGGGGCCCCTGAAAGCCTCCAGGGAATGAGCTGCCTGGGCTGGAGCAGCTCTCTGCCCCTGGGTCACTAGAGGGTGATGCTGTTCTAGCCCCAGCACGTGGAGCCTGGCTTTGGGCAACCTGCTAAGGCCTTGCGTCCTCTTGGTTTCAGGTCTTCGGAAAGTTCTTCTCAGAGGGGAGAGAAGATTCTTCCTCCAGATGGCAGTGCTGGCCATCCATTCCCCTCTGCTGCCTGTCAGCCAGGCTGGGCTGGTCCTGGCCTCCTCCCTCCTGGGGGAAGTCCAGCAGCTGATGGGGGACAAGGTGAGCAGCTGCATTGGACTCAGGAGATTGGGGGGGGGCAGGGCCTCATTCCCATCCTATCGCCATTCACTGGCCTGGGAGCAAGGAGCCTGGTGGGGAATGAGAGTCGGAGCAGGTGCCATCTTTAGCAAGGCTAATTAATTGCAAGCATTACCTCATCCTGGATTTAGGTTCTTAGGACACGATACTATCAGTCCTGGGAAGGGCAGGAGAGTCCCCTAAGTGCCCTCTGCGAGCCTTTCCTGCCTGCCCCACAGGGCTGCACCCAGTTCCCTGTGGCCTAGTGTCCGTGTCACCTGAGCCACCATCCAGAGTTGTTTCCATCACTGGCAGCCTGAGAGGCCAAGGACTGACTGGTGACGGCAATTGACCGGGCAGGGCCAAGGCACATGGGCGGGGGACGCTTGTCCTGCTGCTGGCAGGGCTGGATCCACACTTGAGAGAACAGGAGGATTCGGTCAGCAGGGGCTGCTGACCTGGCCCATTCGCCAGGGCTGCCATCCTGTGGCTTCAGCATTAGTCACTGGTGTGACTTGGGGAAGGATCTCAACCTCCCACCATCCCACTTCACTGCTGCCAGAATCCCTCCTGCCCCCCCCCACTGGAGCCCCCTCCCTGCCCTACCTGGGTAGGGGTGGGGGTGAGGTTGGAGGAGAGGGTTCTGAGAACTTGAGCTGTATCCCCAGGTGGGTTGGGAGTGGAACAGCTGTTAGGGGCATTGAGGGGGACGCGGCAGGAGCTCACCCTACAGGGACAGGGGTTGGTACTGGAAGCCGCTAGAGAGGACAACAAGACTCCATCCTGGGGGTCAGGAGGGTGAATCCATCCCTCGGACGTGCGCAGGTGCTGGGGGGAAATGCTGCTGGTTCCAGGTGCCCTTAATCCCGTAGGCGCCGACTACGTGGGTGCTCCGGGGCTGGAGCACCCACCGGGAAAAATTGGTGGGTGCTCAGCACTGGCCCCCCCCAGCTCCCCTCCGCTACACCTCTGCCTCCTCCCCTGAGCGCAGCGCTCCGCTTCTCCTCCCCCCCCCACTCCCCGGTTCAAGGGCAGGGCAAGCCTGGGAGCGGGAGGGAGGGGGAGAAGAGGAGAGGTGGCAGCGCGCCCAGGGGAGGAGGCGGAGCAGAGGTGAGCTGGGGCAGGGAGCGGTTCCTCTGTGCGCCCCCCCAGGTTACTTCCTGAGGGGCCCCCCCCCGCGCACCTCTGTTCCACCTCCTCCCCTGATCGCGCCGCCTCTCCGCTTCTCCCCCCTCCCTCCCAGGCTTGCCGGGGAGGAGGGGAAATGCGGCGTGCCCAGGGGAGGAGGCAGGGCAGGGAATTTTGGCGAAGGGGTTGGAATGGGGGCGGGACGGAGAGGGGGTGGAGTTGGGGCGGGGCTGGAGGCAGGGGGCACGAACACCCACCGGCGCCGGCTAAAGTTGGTGCCTATGGTTAATCCTGAGTCTATGACACGTTCTCGTTCCCTTGCAGCAGGAGGACGTCACGGCCAATATGAGGCACCAGCTCCACGTCATCCGCCCCTTGCGCCTGCTGCCCGAGGCGCTGCAGGGGCTGTGCCACATCGGATGCCTTGAAAGGTTCCCCTCCCATGTTCAGCAAGTCCCGCTCCCTGCTGCAGGTCGTGCTCTGGCTCACTGTAAATGATGGGGATGGGGAAATGGAGCCCCCGGCAGTGATAGAAATTCTCTCCCCTCTTTGTGGAGCAGGGTCCTTCCCTCTGCCCCCAAAATTCCTTCATCTGGGGCATGAGCTCTTCCTCTCACTCTCTCTCCCCTCCCCCCATTCCTTGGCCTGACCCCCGTCCCATTCCCCCTGCGCCCAGGCAGAGCTCTCCCTGACCCATATGGTGCAGAGAGGTCTTTGGGTCATGGCTACAGCCCCTCTGCCCTACTGAAGCTCGGAAAGCTCCACTTTTGAGGAGATGGGGATGGGACAGAGACTCAGGGCTAGCTTCACCTTCCGCCCTTTATTCTCCCCTTGGCCCTTCCACGGGGTCTCCGAGTGGGAAATGGATAGGAGCCTCCTCCCCAGCTGTCTCCCAGGCCCTGGGATCTGTCACCGCCTCCCAGATGGGGGCAGCCTGCAGCTGAGCCACCTCAGGGAGCAGTGGGGACAGGTCACTTCGTCCCATCAACCCAAGCAGTGCTGGGTCTCAAAGCGGCTTAAATGGAAGACCCGCCCCCTCGTGGAGGTAAGAGCCATTTACCCCTCGGGGCATCTCTGAAGGTGGGGATAATTCTGACCCGCATTTAGAAAGTGTTTGATCCTCTGCTCTTGCTTCCCAAGTCCCTGCCCTCCTTGCCCCATATGGGCCTCTGCCTTATTCCTCAAACTTCCACACCCAAATCACTGCCTGTCTGGACCACACCCCCCCAACTGCAAGGTCTCATATACAGTCTCCTGAAGCTGCCACTAGATCCGAAACAGGAAATCGCAGTTCCTGTGCACTGCCCTGCATGGAGTATAAACCATGGCCATGGGCAGGTAGATCATCAACCTACTCCTCTGTCCCAGGAGCAGGAAGGCCTCTGGTCCATGGATGCCATGCTGAAGAGCCTGCTGACAGCAACCTCCAGCACATCTGGGAGTTGAGCACAATGGGGAGGGGCAACAGGAATTTTACTGTAACCCTGGGGAGGCCTGGAAATGAGAGACTGGATGATCCACATTTCCATTGTGTCATGCTACCTGAGAGCACATTGGGCCACCCTTAGTCAGAGCAGTCAGTGCAGAGCAGTGTTGGGGCCCTGCCTCCTTCAGGGACAGAGGGAAGGCGCTGGTGCTCTAAGACAGGGCTCTGCCTGGTTCTGCTGAGCACTAACTCCAGGGCCCCAGGCAGGCTTGCGGAGTGAGAGCATCAGACTCCTGTGAGATCCAGGAGAAGGTCTGCAGAGAAGAGCAGTGGCTCCTTCCTAGGGAGCTGCTGAGAGTCACAAGGAGGGAATCAGCCCTTCTCTTCCGTGGACACAAATTATTGTAAGGAGCAGGAGACTGTCCTTTGTCCAACAGAGACCTGCCCTAGATCTCACCCACAAACCTGGGAGAGACCTGGGAACTGAACTGGGTCCCACCCCAGCACTTCCCCTGCTACACTCTCTTCTCTCCTCCCACTTTGGCTATGTTGCTGTGGGTCTGTGAACGTGAAACAAACAGGAACTACTTCTCCATCTTTGAGGTTCTGCTCAGGACACCCAGAACCATCAGCCACTGTTACCCTGTGCCAGACACGCCAGCCTCTCTACCTTGCCAGCAAACTCTTCAAGACTCTGCTAGACTAAAACTAACATGCAGGTAACAATCAGTGAACCACACCAGCCCGGCTCTGCCTTCCCTGGTGCTGCCGCAGCCCAGCCTGGGGGGCAGGCACCTCCCAGGGAATCCAGCACAGTGGCGGGGGGGGGGGGGGGAAGGGGCTCCTGAAGCTATTGGAGGCTGAAGGCATCCCCGAGAGGGGGAGTGTGGGGCCCAATTTGCCCTGGGTCCCTGAGGTGGGAAGAGGGAACATTAACTCTGCTCTCCCCACCACTCCCCTGTCCTTCCCCTGAGTGGCAGCAGGAGTCACCCTGTCCCCTTCTCTCCCTGGTGCAGGGACTCCCAGGGACTCAGAGGATGAGGAGGAGAAGGAACGGGTGGACGTGGCCATAGAGGAGGCTGCTCTCAAGGACATCCGAGAGCAGCTCCAGGGCAGAGAAAAGGTACAAATGTTCCCCAGCTAGGCTGGAACTGAAATTGTTCACCACCCCTAATGGGAACCTTTCTTCTCTGTGATCTGGGACCCCCAAGATGGGTTTGTTTGTCACACACCAGCCAGAATCTCCTCCCCCCACAGGCACTGTCCCAGTTCCTGACCCTACTTGTGTAAGAGTCGTGGGTGATTTGGACAATGGGTGGGTCCCCACTATCCCCCACTGGGGAGAAGAGAGAGGAGAAATATTGAGATTGGTCACTAGTGGGCAGTGGAGCTGGAGGGGCAGCTGAGGCTGGGGGACAAGGAATCAGATGGTCCCAACTCAGTAGTCGGGATGGTGTTGAATGGGAACAGTTTTGACAGGTAGGAGGGAAGAAGGGGAATGGGACCAAGCTGGCCAGGAATCCTGCCTTCCCTGGCGCAGCCGCAGCCCAGCCAGCCCGGCTGTGCCTTCACAGGGCCCACGCCAGCCCAGCCGACCCGGCTCTGCCTTCCTTGGTGCTGTGCCGGCCCAGCTCTGCCTTCCTTGGTGCTACACCAGCCCAGCCAGCCTGGCTCGGCCTTCGCAGGGCCCACACCAGCCCAGCCAGTCCTCCTGGCAGCTCTCTGTCTTGAATACTATCCAAGGAGATCAGTACAGAGTCACACAGACAGTTCATAAAATGCTACAGACAATCCCCACCTTTGTCACAAGGCACTCTCCCCTCACAGTCGCTGGTGGCCCCGGCTGCCCCTCTTGGACCTGATGGCTGGTGTTGAAAAACTAATATTAAGGACTCAGACTGTTGTGGAGGGTTCCCTAACCCAGGTCGTTTCCCCCTGGAGTCTGGGAGTGAAGCTTGGGGCCTGGACAAACCTCCACAGCCCACGTAGAACTGCATCTCAGCGCCAGGCAAGGGGTCCCTGTATGCACAGCTGCCCTACCCCAGAGGTGGCTGCATCTCACCGCTGGCCGAGGGGTCCCTGTATAAACAGCTGCACCAAACTAGAGGTGGCTGCATCTCAGCACCAGGGAAGGGGTCCCCGTATAAAGTCCCCACACTACCCCAAGGCGGTTTGGTGTCTGTGGGGTCTGGCCCTTGGGCAGAGAGCAGGAGCATGGCCCTGGTTGTCCTGCCTGGGAGCTGGGGGGGTGGCCGAGTCTCATCAGGTCTGGTGCCCCCTGTTCGTTGGCATCTGGTGCCTGCGAAGTGCAGCCCAGCCTGGTCTTGTTACCACCGGGCGTGGTGCCCCCAAGCCAACCTGTTCCCAGGGGAAGGCCCCATGCTGAGGAGGTTGCATGTGGCCCAGAGGGTGGGGGGCTAGTGGTGGGGGAGTCATGCTGTCCCTGCCACCACCACCCCCTGCCCAGAGCAGATGCCATGTGCTGTATCTGGGGCTGTCGCCATGGCACAAGCACAGAGACCCCCTGAGGGGATCCCAGAATAGGCCTTTGTTGTGGCCATGTTGCCGTGGTTCTGGGAACAGGAACGGCCCAAGTCTCTGATGCCTGCCTGAGCCGTCCCTGCCCTGCCCCCAGGCCTCCTTTGCCCTTCCTCCCCCCACCCAGAGACTCAGGCAAACAACAGAGGGAGGCGGGAGCAGGCCTCCGGGACTCGACCCTGTGGGGGTGGGGGGCTCAGTTGCTCATGAGCGCCCCAGAGCTTCCCCAGCCAACCCCAATCTCTGCAGTTCCCCAGACTGGCAGGGCCCCCCACGCTGCCCCTCACAAGCCAGAGTCTCCAGCAGGAAGCATACCTGGCAGGCAGGGCAGGATCTGCAGGGGGCATGGGGAAGATAAAGGGGTGGCAGCTTGTACCAGCAGGGGATAGAACCCAGGAGTCCTGGCTCCCAGCCCCCCTGGTAGATTCTGCCAAGGACAACCCAGTGTTGGGATGGGGGGCTGGCTGGGGGCAATTCCCAGCAGTCAGTGCTTACCCCCAGTGCCCCCATGTGGTGAAAGGGGCCTCATATCTGTCTTACCAAAAGTAACACCACAGGCCCAGACTGTATGTGGGGTTCTCACATTGCAGTGTGAGGGAGATATGTTCTCTGATGTCTCGGCATGAACCACACGTCCTGGACAATCCTGGCTACCTTCCTTCTTGAGAAATGTTCCCATCTCCACCTCCCTATGCCCATGCAGCCTGTCCAGGTGCTAGTCCACCACTTCCACACCCACCCCAGAGGTGGCTGCATCTCAGTGCTGGGCGAGAGGTCCCCATTTAAACAGCCCCTGCTCCCAGCCCAGAAGGGCTGTATCTCAGTGCCCGGCAAGGTGTCCCTGTATAAACAGCTCCTGTGCCCCACCCCAGAGGTGGCTGTATCTCCGTGCCTGGCAAGGGGTCCCTGTATACCGTGGCAGAAAATGCTTTGGGCTCTGTTGGGGGGAAGGTGTTTCCTGGAGCTTCACCCCAGCAGGGTCTCTGCCCTGCTCCAGCTCCCCAGTGGGTTTCCAGGGTGGGGCGCTCCCCTGCTGTCAGGAGCTGACTTTCCAGGAACACCTGGGACAAGCTAATCCTGGACAGAGGGTACTGGGGGGCCAGGGGGAGGGGAGCAGTAAATGAGAGTGGGGGCTGGGGGACTGGAGTATCCAGTGCCAGCTGGTAAAAATAACCCAGATAAGTGCCTGCTAATCCCGGCCCAGCGAGTGCCAGCCCCCGGCACTGACCGCACCCGACCCCTGGCCCGCACTGCCAGCTGGGATCTGCCAGCCACCACGGGACCCTTTCCAGCTCGGGGTGGACGGGATAAAAGGCTCATCCCAGGCCAGCGGACAGACAGACGGGAAGGTAGAGGCTCCCCTGTGCATACTGTGGGGCTCCAGCTCCAGGAGGCAGGTAAGTGGGGTCCCTCTTTCATCTGGTGCCCCCCAAGCCCACAGGGCTCCACTGATTTATCTGGGTGGGCCTCTCAATGCTGCCCTTCTCTTGCTGCTGGCAGCTCCCAGCCTGAAGATGCCGGGGGGTGTCCAGGGCTGCTGGTCCCACATTCACTGCACATGGTGCTGGGGCACTGACACCAGGGCCACTTCCTCCCCTGAGCAAGTCCAGGTATTAGCCGGGACTCCTGGGTTCTATCCCAAACTCTGGGAGGGGAGTGGGGTCTAGTGATTCCAGCAGGAGGGCTGGGAGCCAGGTTGCTTCCCTGGCTCTGCCTCTGACTAAGGCCTTGACTGCGCTCGGAAGTGATACAGGGTTTGCTGCCGGTATGAATTTGGTGCCCGAACCCAGGGTTGTAGAGGGGCCTGGGGCAGTTCAGGCTCAGTGGGGCAGGAAGAGGTGTCACCGGGGCAAGGGAGCTGTTCTTCCCCAGGTGCAGAGCATCAGTGGGACCTGGAGTCTGTCCAAACTCCACAGGCTGGAAGGGGAGCCCAGTGTGGGGGGTATGTCCCCTTGGTCCACAGCTGGGCATCTACAGGAAGCCATGTCTTGGTGCCCCAGGCCCATGCAGAGAGGGATGGAGAAGCTGCTGTCAGGCCCCAAGGGGCTTGGGAGGGGCTGTTATTCAATGGGACATAACCTTGTGTGAAACAAACCCTGTACTCCATCACAGGTGGCTACGTCTCAGCACTGGGCGAGGTCCCTGTATAAACAGCCCCCCGTACCCCTCCCCAGAGGCAGTCGCATCTCAGCACAGGGCGAGGGGTCCCTGTATAAGCAGCTGTCACAGATCCACAGGAGCAGTGCTATGCCCCAGCTTTTAAATTGTCTCTTGGAGGAATCCTGAGTGCCAAACCCCTGAGGGGTCTCACTCGCCCTTCAGGGCAGGCCACCTGGCCTCACCGCCCCCAAGCTCCAGCCTCCTGCTCCACCCTGTGAGCTCTGCCCAGTGAGCCCACCTGAGCCAGAGCCCTGGGGGAGACTTGTCTGCTGTGCAGGGGCCCAGGCGTCCCCAAACGGATCAGGGTGCATTAGCCAGCTGGGCACGGCATGGGCATAGGGTTGCCAACTTTCTACTTTCACAAAACCAAATACCCTTGCCCTGCCCCTCCTCTGAGACCCCGCGGCCAACTGGACAGTCAATGGCCCAGTCAGCGGCGCTGACCAGAGCCACCAGGATCCCTTTTCAACGAGGTGTTCCAGTCGAAAACCGGATGCCTGGTTACCGTAGGTGGGCAGCCCTGAGGCCAGCATGGCGAAGCAAAGGTGCCGACGCCAGCCGTGTCTCAGTGCTGGGCTGGTGATGTCCGTGTCCCCCGGGGGCCGTCTGGGCACTGCTCCCGGTGGTAACAACCCCATCCCTCCCCCTCCCGCAGCCATGACCCTGCCCGCCCCGTGGGGCGCAGAGCAGCAGCTGGAGGAGATGATGGAGCTGACGGCGCAGAACCTGCCCAGGCTGGAGGTGACCCAGTCATACACCATCCTGAGGGAGCTGGGCAGCGGCTCCTATGGCCACGTGCTGCTGGCCGTGCACCAGCGGCAAGGTAGGGCCTGGGCTGCCCCTGGGGGGGGGCAGTCTGTGTCCATGTGGCCCCACCTCCCACAGAACCCACTGCTCCTGTTCCCCCAGGAGCGCCAGCACTGAGCCCACCCCCTGATGGGCACCGGCTGGGGAGGGGGAGCCCTGTCCAGGGCCAGGCATGGAGCACTGAGCCCCTCTGCCCCCCGACTCCACACCTGGTTAGCTGCTGGGCCCTGGGATCCTACAGCCTGACAGCCCTTGGCCCCACAGAGCAGCGTGGGGTGGCAGGGGGCTGATCCATGGGAGGGATGTGGAGAATATGTGGGTCTGATCCAGCATAGGGGAGGGGGTATGATCTGGCGGGGGGGGGGCAGCAGCCTTGACTTCTCCGCACGTCCCTCCCCCCCAGGCAGGCCGATGGCGTTGAAGTTCATCGAGAAGCGGGACACTGAGCTGCGGGACTTCCTGAGCGAGTACTGCATCTCGCTGAGCCTGGCCGCCCACCCCTGCATTGCCAGCGCCCTGGGCATCGCCTTCCAGACCGAGCACCACTATGTCTTCGCGCAGGACCTCGCCCCTGCCAGGGACCTCTTCTCCCTGCTGCAGCCACAGGTACTATGAGCCAGAGTCTCCGATGTAGCCACACTGAGGACGGGCATGGGACATGGGCCTGTCCCCTTTAGGGGACGCCCCACCCGGCCTTAGGACGGGGACTGGCTGGCTCAAGGGGTGGGGATTGGGACATGGGACCTTTCCCCTCTGTTGGGCACCAACTCAGATCCAGCCCCAAGGCAGGCACAGGGAATGGGACAGGAGGCCTTTCCCCGCTGGGGATGGCGGGGGGTGGCTCCCATCCGCCCAGGGCAGGGACTGGCTGGCCCTGAGGTGGGCAGTGGGACCCAGAGTCCTTCCCCTCCAGGGCACTGTGTGTAACCTCTCTCCCCCGTGCTGAGGGATGATTTAATTGGGGATTGGTCCTGCTTTTGAGCAGGGGGTTGGACTAGATGACCTCCTGAGGTCCCTTCCAACCCTGATATTCTATGATTCTATGATTCCCTAGGTGGGGTTCGGGCTCGCAGAGCTGCATGTCAAGCGCTGTGCTCTGCAGCTCGCCAGCGCCCTCGAGTTCATGGGGGCCAAGGGGCTGGTTCACCGCGATGTCAAGCCTGAGAACGTGCTGCTGCTCGACCTTGAGTGCCGGCGTGTCAAACTGACCGACTTTGGGCTGAGCTGCCCGCAGGGCACTGCCATCGAGGCCCTGCCTGAGAACCTGCCCTACACGGCACCCGAGCTGTGCCTCCTGGGGCCCTCGGCCCGCCTGCCGGCCCAGCCTAGCCTGGACGCCTGGGCCCTGGGCGTGCTGCTCTTCTGCGTGCTGACTGGCTTCTTCCCCTGGCACACGGCCGCCGACCGGCACTACCGGGACTTTGAGCGCTGGCATCGCAGCCCCCGCGTCCGCCCGCGCCCACCCCGCTGGGGGCGCTTCACCTATGAGGCCCAGGAGATGCTGCGAGGGCTGCTGACCCCTGACCCCAGCCAGCGCAGCCCAGCCAGCATTGCCATGGCCCACATCAAGTGCCCCTGGCTGGAACCCAAGGAGCCGGGCGCTGCCCGTGGAGGCAGGACTCTGCGGGGGAGTAGCCATTGCCGCTGAGCACAGCCTCATGGGCACTGCCGCCAGGCACAGGCACCCGCCACGGCCAAGGGGCCGCAGGGACCAAGGACTTGCAGGACACATTGCTTAGCAGGGACCATGGCCAGAGGCTGGTGCTGGGGGCCAGGCCTGGGGGATTGCAGAGATGGCAGGGGGACGGGGGGAGGGAATAAAAGCACAATCCTAACACTAGCGGCTCGGAGCTTCCTTCAGCATACCAGAGCAATAGGTCCACCTGCCTGACACCGTCCCCCACGACCCACAAAGCCCCAGATCAGACCCACGGCCCATTCCCACTCCTCAGTCACTGCTTTCGTCCGACAGGCCCCAGGTTGATGTTATTGGCCCCAACCACCATGGACTCTCTGAGCTGGGCCAGCTGCCCACGATGGGAATGTATGGGCAGGAGGGCAGGAACTGAGCCCCATGGCTGTATAGGGCAGGAGGGCAGGGACTTGCAGTGGAGGTGCATGAGGTGAGGGGAGGGACTGAGACTCCCCATGGTGGGGCTGCATGAGCAGTGGGGTCAGCCCCTGTGGTGGAGACTGTGAGGCGTGGGGGCTGAGCCCCACGGTGCACATCCCGTACAGGAACAGGGCTGGCTTTGCACCCTGTTTCCTGGCTGTGTTTCCAGCATGTGGCCTGTTGCTGACCCCAGATGCCAAAGGCCTCAAGACACGAACCTCCGCGCACAACTGTAATTGGAAACTGTCAACAAGTGGCCAAGGCACGCGGCCGCACACGGCCACTAAATATAACTGGGCTGGCAAGGGGGCTTCTGTACTGCAAATGGGTCCAAGACATGGTGGGGACCTCAGAGCTGGGGTAGCTGGAGGCTGCGGCTTGGGTTTGAAGGGCATCCAATCTATGCATGGGGTGGGGGGGAACCCAGCATCCAGTCTTTGCAGGGGGACCCAGCACCCAGTCTGTGCTGGGGGGGGGGGAACTCAGCACCCAGTCTCTGCATGGAGGGGTGTAGGGAGGGGAACGCAGCACCCAGGCTGTGCGCTGGTGAAATCAACAGGGCAGCAACATGCCTGACACTAAGCGAAGGGGGCTATCCAGACTCGGAGGACAGAGAATGAACTTTGGGGCTATGAGCAGAATGCCGAGAGACCCACTTTGTCCTGCACCTGGGCAGTGCGGGTACACTTTAGCCAGATTAGCCTGGGGAGGTGGGTTTAGGGCAGGCTCCAGACACCAGGTGTTGCTTTTGGTTTATGTGGCACCCTTCTGTTGCCACTGCCCTTCCTCACGGGCCTCTCTGGGACCAGAGTTCAGGGCGGGGCTGTCATGCAAGGGGCTGCAGCGGAACTGGGCACGCTGGTGTGTGCCCCGGTCCCATGGGGGCTGCAGCCCCAGCATTATGGGGTGTGCTCAATGGAGAGGGGGCAGCACACCACAGCAGGAGGTTTTCTAAGGGGCTCAGGCCCAGCTGTTCACCCACGAGGCAAACGTGGGCTTGTAAGCGGAGACTTTGGCAAACCAGTAAAGTGCCTGAAACCAGTATGGCTTCAAGGCAGCAGGCTCTAAACTGGCCATTCAACAGTCTCAGTTTAACCAAGGCTGGGGGTGGGGGGGGGGAGTTGGGTGCCACAGAAAGGGCAGCTTGACCCCGCATCCTTCCTGATATGAATTGTGTTGAAGTTGCTGATACACGCATTTTAGAAGAGCAGGATGTGCCCCAGGAATCTCTACTGGGGCCTCAAGGCTGCAAACTCTGGAAAAACCCACCCCTGGTTAATCAATAATCAGAAGGAGCCTCTTTCTTGCCCATTGGAACTGCTTGCTTAACAAGTTTTCTTTAAGGGACATGTCATGCTATTACTCATGTCTAAATAAGGAGGGAAAGTTTGAGGTAGGGGGACTCTTTGGGACTGGACTCTCTCTCTGGAAGCATCTTGTGTTCCCCACCGGCAGACAGCAGACGGGCTGCCGCTGTGCCACTCGAGAGCCACACTCAGCTTTGGTAATGATCAAGGGTTGGGGGTGATTTCCTGGTGCGGATGTGTGTATAAGTGCTTGAGACTAAGTAAAGTTTAGCTTTAAGTGAAAGCCCTCTTGTGTTGTCCTGTTTGTGCCAGCCATTGATTGGTCGGCCCTGGCTGACACCACCTCGCACAGAGTAAAAGTTACCAAGAGCTTTGGGTTGAAAGAACCCCGGGTAACAGGCTGGCCTAGTGGCTGCCAGGCTGGAGGGATCAGGGAGCTGGCACCCAACTAAGCACCAGCAAGTCTGTCTGTGGCTGGAGGCAGCAGGGGGTAACATGGTGATGCCCAACCCTGGGCACCCCAAGAGCCATCCCAGGGGCCATGGTGGCCAGGCTGAGGTGGTGCCAGCGTGAGAGGGCCAAGTCCTGTCCTGAGCAGAAACCGTCTCAGAGACCGGGCGAGGGCAGGTGAACAGCAGGTGCCAGGGCACTGATGGGTGCCTGGTTAGGAGCAATGGGGAGCACCCAGTACTTAGGCTGCCCTACACCTTCCATTCTAAGAGTCCTTCCTTGTCGCCCCCCACCCTCATCGTTTGCTGCAGGCCTTTGCCATCTGGCAGAGAAAGACCCTGGCTCCAGCAGTGCCTTTGCTGGCAGTGAAAATCCACCGGGCTTGGCCAAAATGCGTGTTAAAAATCTGTCATTTCCCATCTTTCGCCGGCGCAGGGAAAAGGGGGCCGCGGCCGAAATCATCACTGGCCATGAACCTTCTGAAGAGCTGGGCTCACGCCAAGGCCCTTGAAGCCGTGGCAGCAGCAACAAGCACGGCCCTGGGAGAGGGGCTGGGAGAGCCCCTAATGAGGGGGAGAGCCCTGAGAACCCCAAGTACCTGCCCCCCCTCACAGCCCATCCCCAGCCAGCCTGGATAATGGTCTCCTGCTGCTGCCAGCTAGCGCAGTCAGTCCCGCAGCTCAGGCGGTCGCACTCCGTGCTGGGGGGCCAGAGCCCAGGCGCTGCTGAGGAAGCCTGGTGGGAGGCTCTTCAGGCCGCATTTAAATAAAGCCATTGTGCTTTAAGGCCCCAGGGAATGACACACAAGAGGCCATTCCCAGGACGTCTGGCAGCTGCTGTGGGAAAGGCTGGCCCTGGCCTAGCTGCTGTCCCCCTGCTGCTGAAGCTGTGGGTCTCTGGGGCTGATACAGATTCATGCACCTGGGTGGTGGGGGTGGGAGGGGAGGGACGTCATTTGACCTCCTCAGACCCCTCCCTGTGTCTGCACTAAATGTCCCTGTTCAGAGACCGGTCCATGGGTGGTGCTGCTCGGCGCAGGGCTCCGTGGGCAGGTGGCGATGCAGAGCAGGGGTGAGCAGTAAGACAGAGCCATACATTTCAGGCTGCTCCCAGGGGAGCTGATTTCAGACAACACCCACTGAGCCTGGGGAACTCCCTGCCACCGGACTGGGTCAGGCCAGGCCTCAGCATTCAGCAAGCCTCTCTCTGGGTAACAGGGATGTCCAGGGGCCCACAAAAGGGGCAGTGCCCCCCCCACCATGGAGGGGATGGGAAGGCTCTGGCTGTGGGGGTTTGGGCATCTCAAACTCCCAGAGCCCTGGGCACAGTTCAGGACTCTGTATCCCCCCTCTCCTGTGGCACAGATGTGATGGCACTGGCTCTACCTGCATAACCACGGCTCTGCCCCATGGGGCCCAGTGCTTCCCTGCTGGGCAGTAGGTACCAATGCCCTGGCGTTTGGTGTTCATGTGGGGCGGGGCCCACAGGCTGCGGGGTTACACACAGCACCGTGGCAGCGGGATGCATTGGGCTCCCTGGCTGGCTGCATCCCAGCGAGATGGGCTGCCCCTTGGACCCCGTCACCCGCCCCAGGGCTGTTGACCCCCATCCCTGTTTACTGGGCCAGATTTACTGTCCCTCCAGGGAACACTGGCTAATCCCCCCGTCCCCGCCTTGAATTGGTGATTAAAGGGAAGCCAGGTGCAGAGCCAACACCCCGTGCCCTACACCTGCTCAGCTCCAGGCAGGTCTCTCCTACCAGCCCAGCCCAAACCACTTTTGTTTATCGCTGAAACATGTCACTATCTGCAGGCTCAAGGTGTGACAGCAAGAGAGCAGCCAAGGGACCCGGGGCTGCAGTGGGGAGCTGCCACAGCAGGTGCTGTGGGTCGGAAGTGAGGGGCATTGGCAGAGAACTTGAGGGGGAGTCCAGGGCTGGGATAGCAGGGGCTGTGGGTTGGGATTGAGGGGCACTGGCAGAGCTGCCTGGGGGGAAGCCCAGGACTAGCAGGGGCCAGGGAGCTGCGGGTTGGGATTGAGGGGCTCTGCGGGGGTCAGCCTACACCTCCCCCTTCCCCACTCTGTGCTCCCTGGCTGTGTAGTGTCCAGCTGAGTTGCAGCTCTGCAGCAGCCCCCTCCTCCCCCGCCCCCCAGCTCTGTACCAGCCATTTCTAATTCTGCTCCTGGCAGCAAGCCAGCCTCCCTGCTCAGCCCAATGGAGGTCTGGCCCTGGCACTGCCCATAAATCTCTGGCCATGTCCTGGATCTGCCAGCACCCAGCAGCACAGAGCCATGTATGTCATGGAATCCCACTGCACGTGGCTGGTTGAGTCCAGGGGACATAAGAGTGGCCATACTGGGTCAGATCAAAGGTCCCTCTAGCCCAGTATCCTGTCTTCCAACAGGTTTCAGAGTAGCAGCCGTGTTAGTCTGTATTCGCAAAAAGAAAAGGAGGACTTGTGGCACCTTAGAGACTAACCAATTTATTTGAGCATAAGCTTTCGTGAGCTACAGCTCACTTCATCGGATGCATTCAGTGGAAAATACAGTGAGGAGATTTATATACACACAGAACATGAAAAAATGGGTGTTATCATACACACTGTAAGGAGAGTGATCACTTAAGATGAGCTATTACCAGCAGGAGAGCTGGCGGGGTGGCGGGGGGGAACCTTTTGTAGTGGTAATCAAGGTGGGCCATTTCCAACAGTTAACAGGAACGTCAGAGGAGCAATGGGGAGTGGGGGTGGGGAAAATAAACATGGGAAAATAGTTTTACTTTGTGTATTGACACATCCACTCCTAGTCTCTATTCAAGCCTAAGTTAATTGTATCCAGTTTGCAAATTAATTCCAATTCAGCAGTCTCTCGTTGGAGTCTGTTTTTGAAGTCTTTTTGTTTTAATATTGCGACCTTTAGGTCTGAGATCGAGTGACCAGAGAGATTGAAGTGTTCTCTGACTGTTTTATGAATGTTATAATTCTCGACATCTGATTTGTGTCCATTTATTCTTTTACGTAGAGACTGTCCAGTTTGACCAATGTACATGGCAGAGGGGCATTGCTGGCACTTGATGGCATATATCACATTGGTGGATGTGCAGGTGAACGAGCCTCTGATAGTGTGGCTGATGTGATTAGGCCCTATGATGGTGTCCCCTGAATAGATATGTGGGCACAGTTGGCAACGGGCTTTGTTGCAAGGATAGGTTCCTGGGTTAGTGGTTCTGTTGTGTGGTATGTGGTTGTTGGTGAGTATTTGCTTCAGGTTGGGGGACTGTCTGTAGGCAAGGACTGGCCTGTCTCCCAAGATTTGTGAGAGTGTTGGGTCATCCTTCAGGATAGGTTGTAGATCCTTAATAATGCGTTGGAGGGGTTTTAGTTGGGGGCTGAAGGTGACGGCTAGTGGCGTTCTGTTATTTTCTTTGTTAGGCCTGTCCTGTAGTAGGTGACTTCTGGGATCTCTTCTGGCTCTATCAATCTGTTTCTTCACTTCTGCAGGTGGGTACTGTAGTTGTAAGAATGCTTGATAGAGATCTTGTAGGTGTTTGTCTCTGTCTGAGGGGTTGGAGGAAATGCGGTTGTATCGCAGAGCTTGGCTGTAGACGATGGATCGTGTGGTGTGGTCAGGGTGAAAGCTGGAGGCATGTAGGTAGGAATAGCGGTCAGTAGGTTTCCGGTATAGGGTGGTGTTTATGTGACCATCATTTATTAGCACTGTAGTGTCCAGGAAGTGGATCACTTGTGTGGACTGGACCAGGCTGAGGTTGATGGTGGGATGGAAATTGTTGAAATCATGGTGGAATTCCTCAAGGGGTTCTTTTCCATGGGTCCAGATGATGAAGATGTCATCAATATAGCGCAAGTAGAGTAGGGGCGTTCGGGGACGAGAGCTACAGTTACAATTAACTTAGGCTTGAATAGAGACTGGGAGTGGATGGGTCATTACACAAAGTAAAACTATTTCCCCATGTTTATTTTCCCCACCCCCACTCCCCACTGCTCCTCAGACGTTCCTGTTAACTGCTGGAAATGGCCCACCTTGATTACCACTACAAAAGGTTTTTGCCCCCCCCCACTCTCCTGCTGGTAATAGCTCATCTTAAGTGATCACTCTCCTTACAGTGTGCATGATAACACCCATTTTTTCATGTTCTGTGTGTCTCCTCACTGTATTTTCCACTGAATGCATCCGATGAAGTGAGCTGTAGCTCACGAAAGCTCATGCTCAAATAAATTGGTTAGTCTCTAAGGTGCCCCAAGTCCTCCTTTTCTTTTCGCGAATACAGACTAACACGGCTGCTACTCTGAAACCATTCCCTGTTGTTCATTCCCAGCTTCTGGCAAACAGAGGCAAGGGACACCATCCCTGCCCATCCTGGCTAATAGCTATTGATGGACCTGTCCTAGTTCTTTTATGAACCCTGTTATAGCCCAGGGGCTGGGGGTTCTGCCACCCAGTGCCTCCTGCCCACACTGGGGGCCATGGCAGATGGAGAGCACCAGGAGCCACTGTGCTCCTCAGCCCAGCCACGGTGGGAAAACTGAGGCCCAAAAAGGGACGGCTCTGCCTGCCAGTATAGAGTCCATCAATTGAACAGAACCCAGGAGTCCTGGCTCCTAGCCCCCTGCTCTAACCCACTAAACCCCACTCCCCTCCCAGCACCATGGACAGAATCCAGGAGTCCTAGCTTCCAGCAGTACTTCTCCCTCCCAGCTCTATTTCCTGGTCCCCTGTGAAGAATGCGGGATTTTTTTTTTCAGTATTTTTATGAAAAACAATTCACAGAATCATAGATTCCAAGGCCAGATGGAACCATTGTGATCATGTATACCTCCTGTATAACACGAGGCATGACTCAGTTTCCCCATTCCTGGTGCATGGATCCTCACTGGCTGGGAATGAGTTGATTTTTCTTTGTGGAGTGGGAGTAGCCTAGCTCAAGCTGAGTGTCATTGATGCTTTCTCAGTTGGGACCAGAGACATTAACAAGTTGTGAGGAATTTGGAATTTTTTGTAATATTTTTATTAGTCAGCTGTCTGCCTCAGTTTCCCCCACTATTTGCATGGCTACTCAGTGTGGGGAAACAGGTCCAGGTTTGCTCTCAGGAAAGGCTAAAAGACACAGGTTTGTGTGTGTGTCACCTCCCAGCCTGGGTGCAATGAACTGAGTCATTAAGGAATTGGCTGAAACAGACCCAGATTAGCAAGGGGACCAGAGAGACAATGTCAGCTCCAATGACTCATGGAGCAGGTGCTCAAGGAATCCATTCTGAAGCACTTGGAGGAGAGGAAGGTGAGCAGGAACAGTCAACATGGATTCACCAAGGGCAAGTCATGTCTGATCAATCTGATTGCCTTCTCTGATGAGATAACTGGCTCCATGGATATGGGGAAAGCAGTGGACGTGATATATCTTGACTTTAGCAAACCTTTTGATATGGTCTCTACAGCAAATTAAAAAAGTATGGATTGGATGAATGGACTATAAGGTGGATAGAAAGCTGGCTAGATTGTCGGGCTCAACACGTAGTGATCAATGACTCCATGTCTAGTTGGCAGCGGAGTGCCCAGGGGTCAGTCCTGGTGTAGAACTGATCAATAAAATTGTTTTTAATTGTTCACTTTATTCATATAACTTCATAAGCAAAGTTTTATGAATGAAACAACATTCATTCATAAAACCAGTTACCCCAATAACTGGCTAACTGAGTTTCGCTTTCAATCCAATTGCTGCCTAAATCACTGAAACTTGCACTGCTTCAACATTGTAACTTCTGCTCACTGTTTGTCATTCATTATACTTGTGTATATTGTAACTTCTGTTCACTGTTTGCCATTCCTTATACATGTCCATATTATAACTCAAACTCTATTTTAAAATGCTCACTCCATTTTGTAAAAGCCTGCTGCAACCTTCATTTTGCAAAACCCGATGTAATCTTATTAGTTTAGTTTAGATGTGGGAATGAGGTATGTATGGATGATGGAATCAACCTCCAGCCCCAGCCTGTCCTGATGAAATGAAGTGTAAACACCAAAGGCTGAAGATGCAGACAACAGCCCCGACAAAGCAAGAAGAGTCCACCCTAAAAAGAAAAGCACAAAGGTACAATTGAAGGAACATCAAAGCCAGGTCCCAGGCTGAAAGTCATGTTTGCAATTGATGGCTGATCAATCACCGGACCCAGAGGCAGCGTGACACAGCAGGACCGATAGACTCTGGATTCAGACTAAAGCCTACAAAAAGGACAGGTGAGATGGAAGACTTTGGAGGGTAACGTTCCTCTGCCAACATCAAGGGGCATCGGGGCATGCCCGACAGAGACCCGACTCTTCCTTGTGCCCGGCTTTCCTGGCCAGTTAGCTGCCACGAGCCACAATCCCAAGCTGCGAACTCAAGCCACGAACTCAAGCTACGTTCAGGACTGGTAACTATCCAGCAGCTGCAGAACATTCGATGTGTGTGTGCGTGTGTATAGGAATGCCACGCGTCACCTGGGGAAGCGCATCGGCTGCCGCTGGGAGTGGTGCGTGGAGCGCCAGGAGCTGGGAGTCCTGGTGCCGCAGATCAGGTCTGAGGACAACACCATCGTCACCCCGAGCGCCAGGGGCCTGCTGGAGAGGACCCTGAAGGCAGCCATCCACTCGCTGTACATAGAAGCCCTGAAGCGTAAGCCGGACCAGGGAAAAGCCTTCGACCTGACCAGTAAGTGGGATGCCAGCAACCACTTCCTCGCCGGGGGCGGCTTCACCCGTTTCGCCGACTGGTGGTTCATCCACCGCGCCCGGCTCAACTGCGTCCCTCTCAACGGAGCCGTCCGCCACGGGAACCGAGACAAGCGGTGCAGGAAGTGCGGCTACTCCAACGAGACCCTGCCCCACGTCCTGTGCAGCTGCAAGCCCCACTCCAGAGTCTGGCAGCAGCGCCACAACGCCATCCAGAACCGCCTGGTGAAAGCCATCGCACCACGCCTGGGGGAGGTCGCCGTGGACTGCGCCATCCCCGGTACTGACAGCCCGCTGCGACCCGACGTGGTAGTCATTGACGAGGCCCAGAAAAAGATCATCCTTGTCGACATCACGGTCTCCTTCGAGAACAGGACCCCGGCCTTCCGCGAAGCCCGAGCTCGTAAGGTGGAAAAATACGCCCCCCTGGCCGACACCCTGAGAGTGAAGGGCTACGAGGTGCAGATGGAGGCCCTGATCGTTGGAGCCCTGGGCGCTTGGGACCCCTGCAACGAGTGTGTGCTGCGGACCTGTGGGATCGGTCGACACTACGCATGACTCATGTGGCGCCTCATGGTCTCAGACACCATCCGATGGCCCAGGGACATCTCCATCGAACACATCACCAGCCACCGACAGTACCTGGAGGTGTGAGCCGGTACAACATCGTGCATCAACTATGGGAAAGGGACTGAGAGACTTTTTCCGTTGGACCATATGAACTGGAACCATAAACTCACTGAACATTAAATCCCACCAAATGAGGGTAGATACATCTCCATCATCGTAGCCACTTATTATACTCCACACCTGAACATAGTTTGAATCCAGAGAAGCTTACAAGAAGTGGAAGATTGGACAAATGACCAGGGACGAGTATGAAAATATTGCTCGGGCATGCAGGAGTGAAATCAGGAAGGCCAAATCACACCTGGAATTGCAGCTAGCAAGAGATGTTAAGAGTAACAAGAAGGGTTTCTTCAGGTATGTTAGCAACAAGAAGAAAGTCCAGGAAAGTGTGGGCCCCTTACTGAATGAGGGAGGCAACCTAGTGACAGAGGATGTGGAAAAAGCTAATGTACTGAATGCTTTTTTTGCCTCTGTCTTCACGAACAAGGTCAGCTCCTAGACTACTGCACTGGGCAGCACAGCATGGGGAGGAGGTGACCAGCCCTCTGTGGAGAAAGAAGTGGTTCAGGACTATTTAGAAAAGCTGGACGAGCACAAGTCCATGGGGCCGGATGTGTTGTATCCGAGAGTGCTAAAGGAGTTGGCGGATGTGATTGCAGAGCCATTGGCCATTATCTTTGAAAACTCATGGTGATCGGGGGAAGTCCTGGACGACTGGAAAAAGGCTAATGTAGTGCCCATCTTTAAAAAAAAGGGAAGAAGGAGGATCCTGGGAACTACAGGCCAGTCAGCCTCACCTCAGACCCTGGAAAAATCATGGAGCAGGTCCTCAAGGAATCAATTCTGAAGCACTTAGAGGAGAGGAAAGTGATCAGGAACAGTCAGCATGGATTCACCAAGGGCAAGTCATGCCTGACTAATCTAATTGCCTTCTATGACAAGATAACTGGCTCTGTGGATGAGGGGAAAGCGGTGGATGTGTTGTTTCTTGACTTTAGCAAAGCTTTTGACACGGTCTCCCACAGGTATTCTTGCCAGCAAGTTAAAGAAGTATAGGCTGGATGAATGGACTATAAGGTGGATAGAAAGTTGGCTAGATTGTCGGGCTCAACGGGTAGTGCTCAATGGCTCCATGTCTAGTTGGCAGCCGGTGTCAAGTGGAGTGCCCCAAAGGATGGTCCTCGGGCCAGTTTTGTTCAGTATCTTCATAAATGATCTGGAGGATGGTGTGGATTGTACCCTCAGCAAGTTTGCAGATGACACTAAACTGGGAGGAGAGGTAAATACGCTGGAGGGTAGGGATAGGATACAGAGGGCCCTAGACAAATTAGAGGGTTGGGCCAAAAGAAATCTGATGAGGTTCAGCAAGGACAAGTGCAGGGTCCTGCACTCAGGACAGAAGAATCCCATGCACTGCTACAGACTAGGGACCGAATGGCTTGGCAGCAGTTTGGCAGAAAAGGACCTAGGGGTTACAGTGGACGAGAAGCTGGATATGAGTCAACAGTGTGCCCTTGTTGCCAAGAAGGCCAATGGCATTTTGGGATATATATGTAGGGGCATTGCCAGCAGATGGAGGGACGTGATCGTTCCCCTCTATTCGACATTGGTGAGGCCTCATCTGGAGTACTCTGTCCAGTTTTGGGCCCCACACTACAAGAAGGATGTGGAAAAATTGGGAAGAGTCCGGCGGAGGCAACAAAAATGATTAGGGGACTGGAACACATGACTTATGAGGAGAGGCTGAGGGAACTGGGATTATTTAGTCTGCGGAAGAGAAGAATGAGGGGGGATTTGACAGCTGCTTTCAACTACCTGAAAGGGGGTTCCAAAGAGGATGGATTTAGTCTGTTCTCAGTGGTAGCTGATGACAGAACAAGGAGTAATGGTCTCAAGTTGCAATGGGGGAGGTTTAGGTTGGATATTAGGAAAAACTTTTTCACTAGGAGGGTGGTGAAACACTGGAATGCGTTACCTAGGGAGGTGGTGGAATCTCCTTCCTTAGATATTTTTAAGGTCAGGCTTGACAAAGCCCTAGCTGGGATGATTTAGTTGGGGATTGGTCCTGCTTTGAGCAGGGGGTTGGACTAGATGACCTCCTGAGGTCCCTTCCAACCCTGATATTCTATGATTCTATGATAGCCATTATATGGAAAACATACCCCCACATCTCAATGTCTGTACTTTGACCGGTTAAACTTTTATCCCCAATCGGGGAGATTGCAGATTATGTATTCCTTATGCCACCAGTTCCGAAACCGAATTTCGCACCCCTTGATAATCTGTACCTTATTGCCTGATAACCAGAAACTTCTATGCTTAAACTCTGTACCGTTTTCTTTTTTACTTCAACATTATGTATTAGCTAGTGGTTATAGATCAAATTGTTATCATAAAGATAAACGTGGCATCTTTGCCTTGTACCCTAAAATGATCCTGTGTAGTTTTGTCTGCATAACACTGGGGCCAGTTTTGTTCAACATCTTCATTAATTATCTGGATTATAGGATGGATTGCACCCTCATCAAATTCGCGGATGACACTAAATTGGGGGGAGAAGTAGATACGCTGGAGGGTAGGGATAGGGTCCAGAGTGACTTAGACAAATTGGAGGATTGGGCCAAAACAAATCTGATGAGGTTCAACAAGGACAAGTGCAGAGTCCTGCACTTAGGATGGAAGAATCCCAGGCACTGCTACAGGCTGGGGACCGACTGGCTAAGCAGCACTTCTGCAGAAAAGGACCTGGGGATTACAGTGGACGAGAAGCCTGATATGAGTCAACAGTGTGCTCTTGTTGCCAAGAAGGATAAAGGCATATTGGGCTGCATTAGTAGGACCATTGCCAGCAGATCGAGGGAAGTGATTATTCCCCTCTATTCGGCACTGGTGAGGCCACATCTGGAGTATTGCGTCCAGTTTTGATCCCCCCACTACAGAAAGGATGTGGACAAATTGGAGAGAGTCCAGCGGAGGGCAACAAAAATGGTTAGGGGGCTGGGGCACATGATTTATGAGGAGAGGCTGAGGGAACTGGGCTTATTTACTCTGCAGAAGAGAAGAGCGAGGGGGGATTTGATAGCAGCCTTCAACTACCTGAAGAGGGTTCCAAAGAGGATGGATCTAGGCTGTTCTCAGTGGTGCCAGATGACAGAACAAGGAGCAATGGTCTCAAGTTGCAATGGGGGAGGCCTAGGTGGGATATTAGGAAAAACTATTTCACTTGGAGGGTGGTGAAGCACTGGAATGGGTACCTAGGGAGATGGTGGAATCTCCATCGTTACAGGTTTTTAAGGCCCGTCTTGACAAAGCCCTGGCTGGGATGATTTAGTTGGGCTTGGTCCTGCTTTGAGCAGGGGGTTGGACTAGATGACCTCCTGAGGTCTCTTCAAACCCTAATCTTCTATGCTTCTATGAGTCCTGGAACGACACTCTGAACAGGGAAGCTGGGCTCAGACCCCAACTGGAGGACAGAGGACTGGGACTGAGAATAAGTGTGGGATTCTGGGTCTGGAAGAAAACTTGGGGCTCTCACTTGGGAATGACTGAGGAAGTCAGAGAGAGACACAGATTCTGAACACATTCACTGCAGCTCAGCTGGGCCAGAATGGGTTCTGCTTGCACCTAAGCTCTCTGTGTTCAGCTAAGGACTTCCTAGGCTGGGTGCCACTTGGTAGCACTGTAAATCTGTGCTGGGTGCATTATTCCCTGCAGCGCGGAAAAGGCTCTCCCAGGAGTCTGGCTGAGCAGCACTCGCTGGGCAGAGCTCGCAGGGTGAAGCAGGAGGGAGGGAGCCCAGAGGCTCAGGCTATGTCTTCACCGCTGCAGTGTGGCCCTCTCTGCAATCCCTCTCCCCGAGAGGTGGTAGCTGGGTGGATGGATGAATTCTCCCGTGGACCTAGCGCTGTCTGCACTGGGGGTTAGGTTGGCTTACCTACGCCCCACAGGGGTGTGGATTTCTCACAGAGCTGGGTTGACCTGACTTTTCAGTGTAGACCCGGCCTCAGTCTTAGAGATGGTGAGGCTGCGTGGTCCTCCTGGGGGTCTGGCAGGCTGAAGTGGCTCCTCCTGGGGATGTTTAGAAGCTGTGGCGTAGCACTGATCCTGGGGATCTGCGACACAAGGCCTGACTGGAATCACTGCACACAGCTGGCACCAACGCCGGGGAAGCTGGACAGCAACTGGGGGAAGAGGCAGGAGGTGTTGGTGGCTGTTTATAAGGTGCCAGAGAAACCCAGGATGTGAGGAGCTTGCACTTGTTGGACACACAGGGACAGGGACAGAGCCAAGGTGGATCCCAAGGAGGCAGAGCCAGGGGACAGGTGAGGAGTCAGGGGGCAAATGCTCCTTCCCATAGTGACTGTCTGCAGCGCAGCTTCCCCAGGCTACGATAACGACTCTCCCATGCTGGGTCCAGGCGACTATTAAATGCGGCTTGTCTTGAATGGGCCGCGCTTCCTCGCTGCACACGCTCCCTGGGGTGTGCTTCCTGCTGGGACTGAGCCTCTAAACAGCTTCAGATCAGCAGAAAAACAGGCTGTCAACCAGAAGCGTGTCAACAGGGCTGGGCAGAGCACAGACCCTGCCAGCTCGGGACTTCCAGCACAATTTCTGGGCAACTGCACCTTTGACCGCCCTTCCGTGGTCTGCTCCAGGAAAGCTGCTCCGGTCTCAGGGCTCTCCCTGGGCAGGGTCCCACGTCCCACTCCCTCCAGAGCAGGGGTTTAGGCTGCACCTGCTTGCCACTTGCCCAGCAACGCCAGTGGGGCCTGGGGAGCAGCCAGCAGAACAGACGTCTGAGAAACGCCTCCCAGAGAACACACAGCTCTCCCTGAACCCTGCTAGGAGCAGAACTTCCCACCACCTGCCCGGGGCTCTGGCAGGGATCCAGCAGTGTGGCTCCCCCCTTGGCCCAAAGGTCAGGTCCGTCTGACGGCCCCTCGCTCAGGCTGAACCCAGCCTTTCACAGCACACACCTTTTCTTTGTCTCTAGGCCTCTGATCCCTGGCTGAGCCAATCTATGCCAGCCACCCTGGGCAGGGGACGTCTCTGGAGCAGTTTCCACACTTGCCGGCAGGGACAGCAGTGCCCCCCCACCCACACTGCTTCCAGCTCCTCAGGGAGCGGCAGTGTCCCTTCCACATGGAGTCGCCCACAGTGACCTACAGCATGTTCATAGTGCTAACCCCATAAGGCCCCCGCAGATCCCACTGTGGTTGCAATCTGTGCCCCAGCTGCCCTGCTCCAGCCTGCTAGGCTGCCTGGGTCCATGGCCCCAAGTACTGGCTCCCCAGGGAAGCTGACGGAGCTCCAGCTGGTTCAGGGCAGCTCTGTAGTGGGGGCTCTGCCACACCATCCTGGCCCCTGCCCCCCTTGCAGTCTGTCCCATGGGAGCAGCCAGCCCAGGGCCACCCCAGCTGGAGCAATTCCCCAGGGCAGCCCCTGTGTGCAAAGGGGGCAGATGCATCCTCGTAACCTCCTGGGCTGCATGGCTCATTAGCGCAGCATGGCCTAGTTGGGTCACAGTGTGGAGGGACAATCCAGCCCCACAGGGAGCAGGGCAGGGGTTCTGTAGGGGACCCTGTCCCCTCACAGTCACTGCTGGCTTTAGTGCAATGATATATGGGGATATGAGATGAGGCAAAACCAAGGTCCTTTTGATGTGTCATTACAGCTCCCTGAAGGGGATAAGCCTTGCACCCCACTCCACACCAGCTCCAGCATGGGCCCACTGGTCGTAGGGCCTAGCTATGCCCTTGGTGCACTCCTGCCGTGGCTGGATGGCAGCCAGAGGGCTGTTGTGTAACAGGGGGGTGGAGGGTGGAGGAGGGGTGTTGCTTCACATGCAACAAATTTAGCTGCGTGGGTGAGATCTCTCATCACCATTCCAGGGATCAGCACACTGGCCGCTGTCCTGTCAAGCTCTGTATGTGTGTATGTGTGTGCATAGCTCTGCATCTGTGTGTGACGCTGGCAGACCAGGTGCCAGCTCACGCCAAGCCCCTAGGTCTTGACTGAACACCGACAAACCCATCGCTGGATCCAGTCTGGCTCCTCTGTCTGTTAGGGTTGTCATAATAGGTATTAGAGTTATAAGAATGTGTTTAGTGCTTAGACTTTGTGAAATGCTTGTGAGTTGCCGCATGCATTAATCTCACTTATAGCAGCTGCATCCCGCGCTATAAGACTATTTGTGAGCATTTGCTCTGTAACTAGAAATCGCCAGACAGGAGAGAAGCATTAACCAGTTTGAAATACTAGCTGCCAACAGGAGGTGTTATCCCCTGACCAACAAGAAGGCCCATCAACACTAGAGGAACTATTGTGGAATATCAGAGGACAAAAGACTTTGTTGTTTGCTCCCTCACCTCGCAAAGAGGAGATGGCAAGCGAATTCCTTCCATCAACTGAACTTGCAGCTCAAAGCAGGAGGGAAGAATAAAAAGTCCTAACAAGGAGGAACTGTATGCTGCTGGGATTGTGAGAGCATGTGTACACAGCAACGAGACACTCGCGGCTGGCCTGTGCCAGCTGACTCGGGCTCTAGGGGCTCAGGCTGCGGGGGCTGTTTCATTGCTGTGTAAACTTCTGGGCTCGGACTGGAGTCCAGGTTCTTGGACTCTGTGAGGTGAGAAGATCCCAGAGCTCGGACTCCCACCTGAGCCAGGAGGTCTACATTGCAATGAAAAAAGAACAAGGAGTACGTGTGGCACTTTAGAGACTAACAAATTTATTTGGGCACAAGCTGTCGTGGGCTAAAACCCACTTCATCAGATGCATGCAGTGGAAAATACAGTCGGAAGATATACAGTACAGACCCGTTTACGCGTGGATGTCGGGAGTCAAGCCATCACTCCCACATGTTAACGGACTGCAGGTTAGGAGGGCCATGCTGAAAAAAGTGTCTATGATTCACTTAGAAAAAAATGCTGTTATTTTCTGCTAGGTCTGGCTCGCACTTGTTTTCTTTCTTAGGAAGTCTGTCATTCGCGTTCCCGGCTGATTCATCGGCTGATCGGCTTTCTCCAGAAATCGATACCTGCGCTATGCCATGAAGCTTTTTAAAATGACTTATGAACCCCTTGCTGGCTTGGAATGATTCATCCCCCATTAAATTTCCAAATTTTGTTGCTTGGGCTTGAAGAATTGGCCCCCTTAGTGGCATTCATAGAATCATAGACTATCAGGGTTGGAAGGGACCTCAGGAGGTCATCTAGTCTAACCCCCTACTCAAAGCAGAGCCAATCCTCAATTTTTGGCCCAGATCCCAAAATGGCCCCCTTAAGGATTGAACTCACAACCCTGGATTTAGCAGGCCAATGCTCAAACCACTGAGCTATCCCTCCCCCCTTCCTTTCAGCCTTTCCTGAGCAAACCCTGTGTGCGTGGCTTTGTCTACTGTGGGTTTTGCTGAATAGCGCACAAGTTTTTGCTTAAGCCCTGTGGCAGAATTGATATTTTGTACCAAGCCGTTCAGTTTAGAATTCTTTTTTAGTCATCCTTGGAGAGTAGATTCGGCAATGCCAAGATCTTTTGAAACTTTGGCCTGGGTTTCTCCGCTATTTACTCGATCTGTTACAGCTAGCTTTTCTTCTACACTGTAGGAACGCTGACGCTTGCCCTCTGCCATTATTTTAGGCCTATGGTTAAAATTTTCTAATGTAGTATATATATATATTACTATATAACTACTATATATTATATCTCTCTGTAGCGTGACAATGATTCAGCGTGCGTGATACGTCTTCACCAATATCGGTAAACACGATTCTGCTCTGTACTTCCTGTCGATTTCTATGTCAGTGAGTTAGTGAGCAAATCTGTAGCGCTACATAGCAAGTTCCTGTAGCGCATGTTAACGAGTCTCATATTTTAAATAGGTGGCACTGGGAGGCATGGCACTACCGTGCTTTAAGCGGATTCACGCGTAAATGGGTCGCATGTAAACGGGTCAGTACTGTATATACACAGAGAACATGAAACAATGCGTGTTGCCATACCAATTACAAAAGGTTTTTTTCTCCTGCTGATAATAGCCCACTTTAATTGATTAGTCTCGTTAGAGTTGGTATGGCAACACCCATTGTTTCATGTTCTCTGTGTATATATATAGTCCTACTGTATTCTCCACTGCATGCATCTGATGAAGTGGGTTTTAGCCCACGAAAGCTTATGCCCAAATAAATGTGTTAGTCTCTAAGGTGCCACAAGTCCTCCTCATTCTGTTTGCTGATACAGACTAACACGGCTACCACTCTGAAACCTGACAGCAATGAAACAGCCCCGCAGTCCAAGTCTGCTGGCATGGGCCAGCCCCAGGTGCCTAATTGCTGTGTAGACATTCCCTGAGGGGCAAGGATCACTAAGCACAAGCAAAAGATCCCCAGTGCTTAGCATGGGTTAGCCCTGAAGGACACATAGAGCTTGCTTAGCATCCAAGCTTCTATTACTTTTTGAAACTTAAAACTGAAACTCATTTGTGTACCTGCTTTAACCTTGTAAATAACTCTGATTTCCTTTTCCTGTAAAAAGAAAAGGAGTACTTGTGGCACCTTAGAGACTAACCAATTTATCTGAGCATGAGCTTTCGTGAGCTACAGCTCACTTCATCGGATGCATACCGTGGAAACTGCAGCAGACTTTATATACACACAGAGATCATAAAACAATACCTCCTCCCACCCCACTGTCCTGCTGGTAATAGCTTATCTAAAGTGATCATCAAGTTGGGCCATTTCCAGCACAAATCCAGGTTTTCTCACCCTCCACCCCCCCACACACAAACTCACTCTCCTGCTGGTAATAGCCCATCCAAAGTGAAAACTCTCTACACAATGTGCATGATAATCAAGGTGGGCCATTTCCTGCACAAATCCAGGTTCTCTCACCCCCTCACCCCCCTCCAAAACAAACAAACAAACAAACAAAAACCACACACACAAACTCACTCTCCTGCTGGTAATAGCTCATCCAAAGTGACCACTCTCCCTACAATGTGCATGATAATCAAGGTGGGCCATTTCCAGCACAAATTGAGAAAACCTGGATTTGTGCTGGAAATGGCCCACCTTGATTGTCATGCACATTGTGTAGAGAGTTGGTGGAGCCAGGCCCACATTCCTGAATGTTGGTGGAGCACGGGCACCATGGGCCCATATAACTTGCAAGTGCCGCCCATGCTGGGGTAAGCGACTGGTCCTTTGGGAGTAACCTGCATATTGCTGTGATCTTTGGAATAAGGGACCATCTATCACAGAGGTAAGCTCATCCAGGCAGCAAGGCAGCTTGAAGAACCCAAGGGGACTGTCTGTGACTCCCTGGTCAGGCTATATAATGCTTGAAGAGTTCACACTGGATACTTGGCTAGTCAAATGTAAGTCTAGAACTCACACCCAGTTTGGGCCGTGTGCCCTGCTTCAAAAAACAGTCTGCCCTGAGCCACTGCAGGACCCCTTGCCAGTGTATATGTGACAGCAGTGTGTGAGTGTAGAGCTGTGTGTGTGCACAAAGCTCTGTGTGTGTGTGGACACAGCTGTGTTTACCTGTGCAAAGCTGAGTGTGAATGTGCATAGCTGAGCTCTGTGATTATGTGAGTAGCTGTGTGTATGTGTGTAGAGCTGCGTATGCGTGTAGCTGACTGGGGGCTGGCATAGGGCTGGGTGTGTAGAACTACGCGTGCACCCAGCTGCTGGTGGAGGGTTTGGTGGGTGTGTGTGGGGGGGTCTATGTGTGTACGTGGCTCAGTGTGCCGGGGGGCCTTGGTATGTGTGCATGGCGCAATCCATTGCCTCCTGCAGTGCTGTGTGCCCTATTCCCCGCCCAGCGGGCTCTGTCGGCGAGGGACAGGGGGTGCAAGATCTGGGCCCTGGAGCGCTGGGGAGGCTGGCGGGCTGTGGTCCCGCAGGAGAACCCCCCCTGCCGGGCGGGACCGCCGCAGCCAAGGGCTGGGCTGCCCAAGCGAACTCGGATCCGCGGCGCCAGCGCGCCCCAAGGCGGACAGTGGGGAGCCCCCGGGCGGGGAGGAGCTGGGGGCAGGCTCGGGGAGCTGAGGCGTGTGTGGACGCGGAGCGGGAGCGGCAAGGGGGCGGTGCAGGGCCTGGGGCAGGGGAGGGGCCAGGTCAATCCCGGGCGCCGCCGGCGCAGCCGGTCCTGTGGGCCAGGACCGGTTCCCTGCGGCCCCACCCTGCGGGGGCAGTACCCCACGGCCGAGCCCTGGCGCCGCAGCGCTACGTCACCCGTGGGGCAGGAGCCGTGGGGCGGGGGGACGCACAGGCCGCGGGAAGGAGCCGCGACGCGGCCCAACGTCGGGCCCAGACGCCCCGCCCCGAGCTGCCCCGCCCGTGGGGACGGGCCCAGGCCGCCCGAGGGGCCACACTGCGGAGCCGCCCGCGCCGGAGGGGGGAGGGGGGGCAGGAGCTGAAGCGCCTCAGGGCCGAGGCCAGCGGGGTCACCGCGGGGTCGGGGGTCACCATGTAGGGGTCATTGGGGGGGCGAGTCTGATGATGCTCCGCCTGGCCCCCGCACAGCCCCTCATTGGCAGCACCCCGGTGACCTACGCCCTGACGTCATCCCTCTGTGGGTGCGGGGAGGCCTTGCCTCACCGCGTGGTGACGTCCCCATAGGGCGATGAAGTCACTCTACCGCGAGTCGGGGCTTCTCGCCCTCCCGGGCTCGGCTTAGCCCCGCCTCCAGCTGCCCTCACCCAACATGGCCGCCCGCCTCGTTCGGGCCGTCTAATGGACTCCGTCTACCAGGCTGCCCCGCGCGGAGGCAGCCGGCCAATGGGCGCGGGCGGAGGGGGCAGGGCCCGCGCGCGGCCCGGTGGTTAGTGTGCGCGCGGTAAAGGTTGGGTGTCTCGCGCCGGCGGCCGTTGGGAGCCAGGAGCGGCCCCGCCCCCTCGCTCCCCCCGCGGGGCGGCTGCCCTCTCCCCCCCGCTGGGAAGGGGCCCGGAGCACGAGGCAGCGAGGCGGGAGAACAGCCCCTCCCTTCCGCAGGTGAGATTGCAGGGGCCTAGAGGGAGGGGCGGCGCGGCGCGGTGGGCTCTGTGTTTAAAGGGGCGGGGCCGCTCTTAAAGGGGCAGGCACGCGACGCCGATTTTGTGTCCGCTGGCCTGTGTCACGGGGCGGGGCGAATGGCTCAAAGATGCGGGGCCGGCCCGAAGCTGGGTGGGGCCCCGGGGCGGTTAAAGGGGCAGGCGGTGCTGCCGTTAAAGGGGAAGTCCCCGCTCCTCTGCGGGGCGGTGCTGTCGGCCCCGGGGGGAACGCGCCCCGTGTGTGCTGCCCTCCAGGCCGCGGGGGGAGGGCGCCTGGCCGAGGAGCCGCCGGGGGCGGCCCTGTGAGTCTGCAGCGCGAGCCCCGCGAGGCCTGGCGGGCTTATTTGGGCGGAACTGTCACTCCGTGCCCCGGGGGGGGAGGGGGGTTTGCCCTCGAGAGCTTCCGCCCCAATAAATCCCTGAGTCTCTGAGCTGCCACCAGACTCCTCCTTGTTTTTGCCAGAGAAATGTACCCGGGGGGCTGTGTGACACGGGGGGGGGGCTTTACCCAGGGGGGCTGTGTGACACGGGGGGGGCTGTGTGACACGGGGGGGGCCTTTACCCAGGGGGGCTGTGTGACACGGGGGGGGCCTTTACCCAGGGGGGCTGTGTGACACGGGGGGGCTGTGTGACACGGGGGGGGCCTTTACCCAGGGGGCTGTGTGACACGGGGGGGGCTGTGTGACATGGGGGGGCCTTTACCCAGGGGGCTGTGTGACACGGGGGGGGGCTTTATCCAGGGGGGCTGTGTGACACGGGGGGGGCTGTGTGACACGGGGGGGCCTTTACCCAGGGGGGCTGTGTGACACGGGGGGGGGCTGTGTGACACGGGGGGGCCTTTACCCAGGGGGGCTGTGTGACACGGGGGGGGGCTGTGTGACACGGGGGGGCCTTTACCCAGGGGGGCTGTGTGACACGGGGGGGGCTGTGTGACACGGGGGGGCCTTTACCCAGGGGGGCTGTGTGACACGGGGGGGGGCTGTGTGACACGGGGGGGCCTTTACCCAGGGGGGCTGTGTGACACGGGGGGGGCTGTGTGACATGGGGGGGCCTTTACCCAGGGGGACTGTGTAAGATGGGGGGGCTGTGTGGCTGGGGGACTATACTCATGGGGGAGGAGGCTGTACCCAGGGAGGCTGTATAACTAGAGAGGGCTGTACGTGGGGGGCGTGGGCTGTGTAACACTGAGAAGGTGGGGGGCAAATAGCTCTTCACACAAGCTCCCTGCGTGTTGCTGCAGCAAGGGGGCCCATGAGACGCTGAGCTGGAGTAGCTGGCGGATTGTAGGTGGAAGCAGAGAGGTTATTTTCTCTCTTTATGTGACCCTGGTGGAACCACGGCTGGGATCCTCTGCCCAGTCCTGGTGCCCTCAATTGAAGAAGGATGTTGATGAATTGGAGAGGGGTCAGAGAAGAGCCATGAGAATGATTAAAGGGCTAGAAAAGCTGCCTCAGAGTGACAGACTCAAGGAGCTCAATCTATTTAGCTTAACAAGAGAAGGTTAAATGGTAACCTGATTACCATCTATAAGTACCTACATGGGAACCAATATTTAATAATGGGCTCTCAATTGAAAGGTAGAACATGAGCTAATGAATGGAAGTTGAAGCTGCACAAATTCAGACTGGAAATAAGGTGTAAATTTATAATGGTGAAATTAATTAACCCTTAGAACAATTGACTAAGGGTTATGATGCATTCTCGATCGCTGACAATTTTTAAGTCCAGACTTGATGTTTCTCTAAAAGCTCTGCTCTAGGTCTTATTTTGGGGCAGGTCTCTGGCCTGTGCTATGCAGGAGGTCAGACTAGATGATCACAGTGGTCTTTTTTGGTCTTTGAATCTTATTAACAGCATGACAGAACAGTGGAGCGTGAGTCAGGGCAGGAGGTGCCAGGCCCAGTGACAGGGACAAGTGGGGATGTGGTTCGGCTTTTTGACATCTAGCAAGTTTCCAGCCAAAATCCTGTTTGGATCTCAGAAATCACTGCTGGATTTGTTAACAGCCACCACATCCCAGACCAGAGGCAGCCGCATTTCAAGCCTGTGCTCCCAGGGATCTAGGCTGTCACCAACGCAGCACCAGGACACATCTTAGCTGGTACTCCCAAAGTGGGGTCAGCATCCACTCAGGTAACAGCAGGCTGTAATCAGTTGCATGGTAAGCAGGTGGGAGCCAGAGCAGTAGGTGAAGGACTGATTCCTTTACTAATCCTGCTTTGAAAGAATGCCACAGAGAGTCCCAGCAACCAAGGGGTTAATGTGAACCATGAAGTTCATAATTCGAAGACAAATCCCCCCTTTGTATTCTAGAGTAAAGCTGGAGTCACCCCATGACTGCTGGGGGATCAGGATTCTGATCTCAGTTCCCCCACGACTGATCTGGAGTTACCCTGCCATCGTTGGCTGGCTCTGGGCGGCTTGGGCTCTGGGTGACACTGGGCTCTGAGTGGCTGCAGATTCTGGCTTGGCCCTGGCTGCCAGTGGGCTCTGGGTAGGTGCGGGCTCTGGCTGGCAGTGGGCGACTGCGGGCTCTGGCCCGGTTGTTGGTGTTCTGCTGACCTGCCCACTCTTTCCCTGTAGGCTTGGGTGAGATGGTGGGAGCTCAGCAGCTGGAGATGGCGGAGATGCAGCCAGCGCCAATGCCGCAGCCAGGCACCAGCGACCACCAGTACGAGTGTCTGGAGTGTGGCAAGGTGTTCAAGTGGTCGTCGCGGCTGATTCACCACCAGCGCACGCACACGGGTGAGCGCCCCTACAAGTGCTCCGAGTGCCCCAAGGCCTTCAAGGGTTCGTCAGCACTGCTCTACCACCAACGCAGCCACACGGGCGAGCGCCCCTACAAGTGCGCTGACTGCGGCAAGGCCTTCAAACGCTCGTCGCTGCTGCAGATCCACCAGAGCGTGCACACGGGCCTGCGCGCCTTCAAGTGTGCTCTGTGCGGCATGGCCTTCAAGTGGTCGTCTCACTACCAGTACCACGTGCGCCAGCACACAGGCGAGCGCCCCTACAAATGTACGCTGTGTGAGAAGGCCTTCAAGAACTCCTCCAGCCTGCGGCGCCACCGCAACATCCACACGGGCGAGCGCCCCTACGTCTGCGCCGCCTGCGGCAAGGCCTTCACCCAGTCCACCAACCTGCGGCAGCACCAGCGCATCCACACAGGCGAGCGCCCCTACCAGTGCACCGAGTGCCCCAAGACCTTCACCCACTCCTCCAATCTGCTGTTGCACCAGCGCACCCACGCCGGGGGCCGGGCCCACAAGTGCCAGGCCTGCGGCAAGGCCTTCATCTCGGACGCCTACCTGCAGAAACACCTGCAGACACACGCGGTCAAGCCGCTGGCACCCTACGGCGAAGCGGAGCTGGCCTGCACACCGGCCAAGCTCTTCCTGGCTCCAGCCGAGCCAGTAGAAACGGTGGAGATGCTGTGGAAGTGTGGGGAATGCGAGCTGACCTTCCCCAGCGAGGAGCTGCTGCTGGGCCACCAGCAGAGCCACCTGAGCCCTGCTGCACCCGCTGAGCCACCCATCCCACCACTCTACTCCTGCGCTACCTGTGGCAAGACCTTCAAGAATGGCTCGGGCCTGGCACGCCACCAGCACAGCCATGTGGGCGAGCGCCCCTATAAGTGCTCCATCTGCGAGAAGACATTTGTGCAGCTCTCCAGTCTGCTGGGGCACCAGCGCAGCCACCCGGCCGAGCAGCAGCTCATCCAGGCTGAGGCCGAGGTCACCTGTCCCCAGACCACAGCCGAGCCGGTCCCACCCCCCGTGCCTCCCGAGGTGGCTGAGCGCCCCTACAAGTGCACCGAGTGCGGCAAGGCCTTCAAAGGCTCGTCGGGGCTGCGCTACCACCTGCGCGACCACACCGGCGAGCGCCCCTATAAGTGCTCCGAGTGCGGCAAGGCCTTCAAGCGCTCCTCGCTGCTGTCCATCCACCAGCGTGTGCACACCGGCCTGCGCGCCTTCAAGTGTGCCGAGTGCGGCCTCACCTTCAAGTGGTCGTCGCATTACCAGTACCACCTGCGCCTGCACACAGGCGAGCGCCCCTACGGCTGTGCCGACTGCGGCAAGGCCTTCAAGAACACCTCGTGCCTGCGGCGGCACCGCCAGCTGCACACAGGCGAGCGCCCCTTCGCCTGCCTGGTGTGCGGCAAGGCCTTCACCCAGACCTCCAACCTGCGGCAGCACCAGCGCACCCACACGGGCGAGCGCCCCTACAGCTGCCAGGAGTGTGGCAAGAGCTTCACCCACTCCTCCAACTTGCAGCTCCACCAGCGCACGCACTCCAGCGAGCGCCCCTTCAAGTGCTCCATCTGCGCCAAGGGCTTCGTCATGGCCTCCTACCTGCAGCGCCACCTGCGCACCCACGCTGCCGAGACCAAGGGGGAGGGCCCGGCCCCAGGCCTTTCTGCCCCGCCTGCCACCCAGGAGGTGCACATTGTGCCCAACCTGCAGGCCACCCTCAACCTGGAGGTGGGCACCGCCCCCAGTGCCCCCAACTCGCAGACCTTCCTGCTGGTGCAGACGGCTCAGGGACTGCAGCTCATCCCCAGTGTCCAGCAGAGCCCCCAGAAGCTGCTGCTTCTTCCCAGCACGCAGCTGGTGCCCACGCAGCAGAAAGTGCCCATCCTCCAGAACACCCCCAATTTCACACTGGTGCCCAGCAGCCCTGTGGCCCCAAGCAATCCTGCCCCGCGCCAGCAGAGCAAGGCTAGGAAGCCGGCAGCACCTGGCAACCCTCAGAACATTATCCTGGTGCCGGGAGGTGGGCCGGCGCTGCCCAGTGTGCAGATCCAGGCGATGCCAGGCACACAGCGGGCACCAGTGCTTCCGGCTGGGCAGAACATCATCGTTCTGCAGAACATGGCTGATCAGGCCCCTGCAGAGGTGTCTGGTGTCCAGATCCAGGCTCAGCCTCAGGAGGTGGCCAGCATCCAGCTGCAGGCCCTGCCACCACCCCCTGCTGAAGCATCCAGCATGCAGGCTCTGCCTCAGCCCCCGGAACTGGGCAGCATGCAGCTGCAAACTCTGCCGCAGCCTCCCCCAGCAGGGGGTGAGGAGCAGCCCCTGCCCTGCTCCTCAGCCCTTCCGGACACTGTGGGTTCCGGGCCAGAGGTGCCAGGCCTGCAGGAGAGCCAGGACCTGCTGGTGGTGCAGAGCGGGCCAGGGGAGGAGCTGCTGGGGTCGGGTGGCGAGGTAGGTGTGCATCTGGAGACACTGCAGACAGAGGAGGGGGTGCAGAGTGTGCTGGTGTTGCGTGGTGCTGACGGTGAGCAGACCCGACTCTGTGTGCAGGAGGTGGAGAACCTGCAGGAACTGCCCCCAGACAGTGGGGTGGGGGCCCTGGCACCATCCTCAGGGCAGAAGCTCTTCATCATCCGCAGCGCGCCCGGTGAGCAGACCCTGCAAGTCCTGGAGAATGTGGGCTCTGGCAGTGGCGTGGGGCGAGGGGGGCCAGCTGGTGGGCAGCCCTCCACCACCAGCACCCAGATGGTACAGTTGCTGCCAAGCCCAGTGCCACCCCCACAGGAACTTTCCTCCATCCAGATTGTGCAAACGGTGCCCAGCGTGCAGCTGGTTCACACCTTCTGAGCACCTTTCCACAGACGCCAGCCAGAGGGTGTGCAGCTTGGGTTGGCATCGCAGGATCTGCCAGAGCTCTTGCTCCCTGTCGGCGTCCCCCACCCCCATTGTCCTGCCCAGGCAGCATGGAGACAGCGGGATGCCCCCACATGATGACCAGCATGGGCAGAAAGCTGTGGGACTTATGCAGGCAGCTTAACTCTCCTTCGCCCTCGCTATCTTGGCTACAGCCTTCTGGGATGCAGGGCTGGTGTCTGTGCCACAGTCAGAGCCATGCTGGTATTAACTGTGCTGGGACAGGATTGCCCAGCAGCACTGTGATCTAGGAGGGGCAGGACCTGGCACAAAAGGAGCCCTTAGCCCACCCCTTGGCAGGGTCAGCGTGGCGAGCTGAGCAGGGCCCTCATCCATTGCCATTCCTGACACTCCTCCATGTCAGGCTTAAAGACGGTGACAGATACTCCTGCCTATTAGTTTAAAGAAGAGGTGTGGGAGCCAGGATTCCTGGGTTCCGTCCCTGGCTCTGGGAGGGGAGTGGTGTCTAATGGTTAAAGTGTATGTGGGGAGGGCAGGAGGGGGAATGGTTTGGGAGCTAGGACTCCTGGGTTCTGTGGGGGGCTGGGTGACCCTGAGCAAGTCCCTCCCTGGCTGTGGCGTTTTCACTGCTGTGGGTGGGGGCTAGCACTCAGGGTGCATGAATAAAAGTTGGGAGTTCTGCAATCACCAGGTGAGGGGAGCAGCTGGCACTTGTCACTCTGCAGAGGTGGGGGGTTCCCCATGACTCTGGCAGACAG
The DNA here is from genome assembly GCF_965140285.1 of Lepidochelys kempii. Taxonomy (NCBI): domain Eukaryota; kingdom Metazoa; phylum Chordata; order Testudines; family Cheloniidae; genus Lepidochelys; species Lepidochelys kempii. Next base: position 10,769,392 of record NC_136402.1, read on the forward strand.
AAGACTGGCATGAGAGCAACTGCCACCTCCTGTATCCCTGTCCTGGCAACCAGGTAATACCTGCTTCCTGAAGCCTTGGCCTATTCCCCCAATGCCCATATGGCCTCCTCTGTAGGCAAAACACCCCCAGTCTCTTCCAGAGCCCACTGTGTATGATGGCACCTGGCGCTGCCCTGTTGGTTCCTTCAGCCTAGAAGGCAAATAAATGACTGCTTCAAAAGCGCCTCTATCTGGTTTGTTCAGTGCATGGGGGGGACATGGCCTCACGTCCACTCCCATCTCTCTAGGGCTGAGCCGGCAGGTACCACACAGGGCAGTATGAGAACTGGGCCCAGCTGGTAGATGGTGCCCTCCTGCTGCCACCACAGCTGCAGCCCCTGTGCCGAACCTAGCTGTGGCTGGTGCGTGCCTGCGGGCTCAGCCCGGCAGCTGTGGATGCATGAAACAGATCAGTATGTGCTCAGACACAGAGATGGGTCCCTGTGCTGGAGCAGCTGGGGTAGAGGGACCCGGGGAGCTGCCAAGCTTGAGGAGTGTTCATCAGATAATTCTTGTGCTGGGGGCTGCAGGGCTTTGCCACAGGAAAGCAGCAATCAGTGCTGGTCCCAATGCCCCAGGATGGTGCTTGGGGGCCTGTACTGCAGAGAGTGGGGTGGGGCTCGGCAAGGGCCCCTTTGCCCCCCCATATCCTGCACTGTACATTTGACCCCTGAATATGTGTTGGGTGGGGCCTGCCTGTCAGGTCACTGGGTCCATCTTGGCTTGTCCCCTTGCTCAGTGGTCACCAGGTCTGGCCTGGCTCACTGAGTCCAGCTCAGCTCAGTCCTTGGGTCTGGCTCAGCTTGTCTGTTCACTTGGTCACCGGCTCTGGCTTGGCTCACACACTGGGTTCGACTTGCTTCGCTCATTGGTTGCTAGATCTGGCTTCGCCTGCACGCTGGGTCAGTGGATCCAGACTGGCTCGCCCTCTAACTCATTGGTCACCAGGTCCCCCTGGGTCCAGCTTGGCTCACCCCCTCACTCAATAGCCACCAGGTCCGGCTTGGCTTGCCAGCCCGATCACGGGGTCTGGCTCGGCCCACCCCCTCACTCACTGGTCAGTGGATTGGGGTCGGGCCACCTGCTGGGTCACTGAATACAGCTCAGTTTGCTCCCTTCCCTCCTGGGTCACAGTCTGGCTGAGCCTGCCCCACGGCGCATCCATCCACAGAGACCCAGGCTGGCCTCTGGCTGGCTGGCGGCAGTTTGTGGGGAGGCCTCTGGAGCAGGCTGGGCAGGGCCGCTGGCCTGGTCATGGCTGCAGATCAGGCAAGAGGTAGGGGCAGTCCTGGCGTCTTGTCCCAACATGTAGGCCAGCATGGCAGGAGCTTGGCTTTGGGGGGGCCATTGCAAGAGCCCTCATAGCAGTGCCATGGGTAGGGGCCATGCCCCCCCCCCCCCAGGGATTGGTGCCCGTTTGGTGAGTGCCCCAGGAGGAGCCCCCATCCTTGCACACACCCCACTGTCCTCCTGCAGGACCCGGCCTCGGCCTCCTCGCGCCCCCTCACTGCGAGGCAGGCCCTATGCGGCCCGCTGGGCCGCACTTGCTGCCTTAGCAACGGTTGCTAGGTAGTGCCAGGGCGGGTGGGGGAAGAGTCGGAGGCGTGAGCTACGGCGCATGCGTACTGGGCAGGAGGAGCGAGGCCGCCGGTGCCTGCGCACTGGGCTGGGGTGAGAGGCTCTGAGACCGTGGAGCAGGTCCATTGCTCACAGCGGCGGGGGGATGACGGGTTGTGGGAGGTTCCATTCTTGCGGGCTGCCGGGGAGCTCCATCGCATGTGCTGCAGGGGTCGCATTTTCTGGGGAGGAGGACTGTACCATTCTGTTCTTGGGGGGAGGAGGTGGTTGCAGGGGCGGGCAGTCCCATTTCTTTAATGGGGGAGGGGGGCAGTCCCATTCCCTTTAATGGGGGGAGGGGCCGTGGGGGCAGGGGTGGGCAGTCCCTTTCTCTTTCATGGGGGGAGGGACATATCTCCATTATCTCTAGGGCAGTGGGGGCGGGAGCTCTCCCTGTGAGGGGGCTACTCTGCTCTGGCGGGGCAGGAACAGGAGAGCAAAGATCTCATCAGTGGTGAGAGCTGCTTCTGCCCCACCTTGTCTCTCTGACCCCTCTGCCACCTGGGCCATGGGGCCCTTTCCTTTCTAGGGGGTGCTGGCTCCCACCTGGCCCCAGGGTGGGGAATGGCTGGCTCAGAGGGGCAGGGAATGGGACGTGGGGCCTTCCCCCTCTAGGGAGCTCCAGCTCCCACCCAGCCCCAGGGCGGGGAATGGGACATGGGGCCTTCCCCCTGTAGGGGGCTCCAGCTGCCCCCGGGCCCCCGGGTGGGGAATGGGACGTGGGGCCTTCCCCCTGTAGGGGGCTCCAGCTCCCACCCGGCCTCAGGGTGGGGAATGGCTGGCTTAGGGGGTGGAGAATGGGACGTGGGGCCTTTCCACTCTAGGGGGTGCTCTCTCTGCTCCTGCCTGGGAACACCCTGTGGATTCAGCCTCCTGGACCTGCCCAGCTCTTCTCTGTGCTGCAGTCGCTGAATGACTCTAAGGCAGTGATGGGTGGCACTGGCCTGGTGGCAGAGCTGGCTCAGCAGGGCCTGCTCTCAGTGCTGGGGGAGTGAGCCATTCGGAGCCTCACCAGGTCTGCAAGGGGAAAGAGAAAGCCCCAGCACTCAGCCTTGTCTCCTGCCTTGCAGGTGCTCTCACTCCTGCCAGACATGATGCCCATGCTGGACCCTAGCCAGCTCGCCATCCGTGAGATGCAGGAAGATGAGGAGCAGATGGTCCTGGAGCTGCTAAAGGTCTGGGGAGGGGCCAGTCAGTGCCAGTCTGTCCAGGCTTGGAGCTGTCTGTCTGTCCGACCGTTCAAGCTCTAATGCTTTGCCTGCCTTTAGCACCTGCCCTGTGGGGATCTCAAAGCTAGTTAATGATCCTGCATGTCCCCCCGCCCCTAGCTCGGGGTGGGCAAACATTTTGGCCTGAGGGCCACGTCTGGGTAGGGAAATTGCATGCAGGGCCATGAATGTAGGGCTGGGGTTGAGGTTAGGGTGCAGGAAGGAGTGCTGAGTGTGGGAGGGGGGTGTGGTGTTAAGGAAGGGGCTCAGGGCAAGGGGTTGGGGCAGAGGAGCGGTGCAGGGTGTACGAGGGGGCTCAGGGAAGGGGGTTGGGGTGCAGGAGGGGGTGCACAGTGCAGGAGGGGGCTCAGGGCAGTGGTGCAGGGAGGGGTGTGGAGTGCGGGAGGGGGTTCAGGGTAGGGGGTTGGGGTGCAGGAGGGGTTCAGGGTGTGGCAGGGGGCTCGGGGTAGGAGCTTGGGGTGCACGGTATGGCAGGGGGTTGGGGTGCAGGCAGGGGGCTCAGGGCAGGGATTTGGGGTGTGGAGTGCAGGAGGAGTTCGGGCTGCAGGCTCTGTCCCGGTGCCTCTTACCTGGAGCAGCTCCAGGGTGGCAGCGGCACGCACCAGGGCCAGGGTAGGCTCCCTGACTGCTGCCCCGGCCCCTGCGCCGCTCCGGGAAGTGGCCAGCACCACGTCCCTGCGGCCCCTGGGGGAGCGGGGGCAGAGGGCTCCACGTGCTGCCCTTGCCTGTGGGTACCTCCCTCGAAGCTCCCATTGGCTGCGGTTCCCCATTCCTGGCACTATAAGGTGGGTAGAAAGTTGGCTAGATTGTCGGGCTCAACGGGTAGTGATCAATGGCTCCATGTCTAGTTGGCAGCCGGCGTCAAGTGGAGTGCTCCAGGGGTCGGTCCTGGGGCCGGTTTTGTTCAATATCTTCAAAAATGATCTGGAGGATGGTGTGGACTGCACTCTCAGCAAATTTGCGGACGATACTAAACTGGGAGGAGTGGTAGATACGCTGGAGGGGAGGGATAGGATACAGAAGGACCTAGACAAATTGGAGGATTGGGCCAAAAGAAATCTGATGAGGTTCAATAAGTATAAGTGCAGGGTTCTGCACTTAGGATGGAAGAACCCAATGCACAGCTACAGACTAGGGACCGAATGGCTAGGCAGCAGTTCTGCGGAAAAGGACCTAGGGGTGACAGTGGATGAGAAGCTGGATATGAGTCAGCAGTATGCCCTTGTTGCCAAGAAGGCCAATGGCATTTTGGGATGTATAAGTAGGGGCATAGCGAGCAGATCAAGGGACATGATCGTTCCCCTCTATTCGACATTGGTGAGGCCTCATCTGGAGTACTGTGTCCAGTTTTGGGCCCCACACTACAAGAAGGATGTGGATAAATTGGAGAGAATCCAGCAAAGGGCAACAAAAATGATTAGGGGTCTGGAACACATGACTTATGAGGAGAGGCTGAGGGAACTGGGATTGTTTAGTCTGCAGAAGAGAAGAATGAGGGGGGATTTGATAGCTGCTTTCAACTACCTGAGAGGTGGTTCCAGAGAGGATGGTTCTAGACTATTCTCAGTGGTAGAAGAGGACAGGACAAGGAGTAATGGTCTCAAGTTGCAGTGGGGGAGGTTTAGGTTGGATATTAGGAAAAGCTTTTTCACTAGGAGGGTGGTGAAACACTGGAATGCGTTACCTAGGGAGGTGGTAGAATCTCCTTCCTTAGAGGTTTTTAAGGTCAGGCTTGACAAAGCCCTGGCTGGGATGATTTAATTGGGGATTGGTCCTGCTTTGAGCAGGGGGTTGGACTAGATGACCTCCTGAGGTCCCTTCCAACCCTGATATTCTATGATTCTATCATTCCCCTAGGGGCCGCAGGGACGTGGTGCCGGCCGCTTCCCGGAGTGGCACAGGGCCCAAAGCGCCACAGGGCTGGCAATCCCGCAGGCTGGATTGACAGCCCTGAGGGGCCGGTTCTGGCCCGTGGGCCGTAGTTTGCCCACCCCGACCTAGCTTGTTGCAGCAGGTCAGTGAGAATACCATTATTCATGGAGGAAACTAAGCGTATGTCTACGCTACCCGCAGGGTTGGCGGGCAGCGATCGATCCAGCGGGGGTCGATTTATTGTGTCTAGTCTAGACGCGATAAATCGACCCCCGAGCGCTCTCCCCTCGACTCCTGTACTCCAGCTCCGCGAGAGGCGCAGGCAGAGTCGACGGGGGAGCAGCAGCAGTCGGCTCACTGCGGTGAAGACACCACGGTAAGTCGATCTAAGTTCGTCGACTTCAGCTATGTCATTCACATCGCTGAAGTTACGTAACTTAGATCGATCCCTCCCTAGTGTAGACCAGACCTGAGGCGCAGAGAGCTGAGGCAACTGACCCTTGAAGTCACACAGGGTCAGTGCAAGACCTGCTCTTGACCTGCCATTTCCTGCTGTGAGCACTAAACCCTGCTGGCCTGCAAGATACAGAGCTAGAACCCTGCTCCTTTCCCTCTACCCCTGGCCTTTGTGCTCTGTGTGCAGTACCTGTGAGAAATGCATGGGATTGAGGCCCTGTGTCGCACTCTGCACTGCCCTCGATACCATCCCCTGTGGCTGTGGTGCCCTTTCAGTTGGGGTCACATCCCTCAGGGAAAGCTGCTGCCCGGGGCGAACCCGACATCACAGCCTGACCCTACGTTGCACTCTCTCCCTCCCCCCAACCTCCCTGCTTCTCCTGCCTATGCTGTCCTTGTGCCAGGCCCTGCTGACATGCCCTTTCCCCCCAGGATGGGTTCAAGGACACGGAGAACCGGCTGATCCTGTATGTCCTGACACGGCCCGTGGTGCTGCTGCTCCTGGCCGTGGTGAGCAGCGGCCTCCGCTTCCTGCTCAACTCCTTTGTAGCAGCGCTGCTGGGGCCCGTGCTCCTCACCATCCTGGCCCTCAAGCTGCTGCTGCGGCGCTCACCGGACCTTGGTGGCCTGGGCGCGTACTACCGCTCGGGGCAGCGTGGGCTCTGGGTGGCGGTGTACGGCGGCGACGACGTGTGCGGCTGCGTGGCGCTGCAGCCCCACCCGCAGGGGGCGACCCGCACAGCCGAGCTGAGGCGCTTGGCCGTCAGCCGCTGGTACCGTCGCTCCGGCGTGGGGCGCCGCCTGCTGGCCTTCCTGGAGGCCCAGGCCCGGGCGCAGGGCTACGAACGCATGGTGCTCTACGCTGCCGTGGTCACCAAGGCTGCCATCGGCCTCTTTGAGAGCAGCGGCTACCGCCCCACCGGCGGGCGCCGCTGGCTGGGCTACACCATCCTGCAGGAGTTCAGCAAGGAGCTCTAGCAGCCCCTCCCTGCCCCCTGCCCTGCTGGGTCGGGGGAGCGGCTTGCAGAGAGCAATTCTGGCCAAGGGCTGGCGGGCCGTATCTGTCCTCATGCCCAGGAGTCCCTCTGCTCCATGGATGCCACCGAGGGACACAGGGCGGCGATGGCCGGGATGTGGGATTTAGGGTGTGACAACGCCGGACTTCACTCCCAGGACAACAGTGCCACCTTGTCCTGGACTGGAAACCACCTGTTCTGGATGAGTCCCTTGCTGGAGCTTCAGCAGGACAAGACCCGCCGGACCTGATTGTGACTGGGAGGGAGGAGGGTTAGCTCAGTGGTTTGCGCATTGGCCTGCTAAACCCAGGGTTTTGAGTTCAATCCTTGAGGGGGCCTTTTAGGGATCGGGGGGAAAATTGGGGATTGGCCCTGCTTTGAGCAGGGGGTTGGACTAGATGACCTCCTGAGGTCCCTTCCAACCCTGATATTCTACGATAGGAGATCACAGCCCCGATTGTGACTGTGGTGGGTGGGGATCACAGGCTCTATGGTGACTGCTCTGGGGAAAGAAATATAGGGTGGGCGACCCTGACATGGAGCGGAGCAAAAGGGAACTTGAGCTTGGAGACTGGGGATGTCCTGCCCTTGGGGTGGAGGTGCAGGCATTGCCTCAGGGGAGGGTGGGACCCCAACATTAGAGCAGGGCTGTGGAGGAGTGTCTCTCTTCTGCCCCAGAGTGGGCTCTCCCCAGCACCAGCTTGGCTGTGTGATGGAGTCATTTGGCCATGGTTTGGCCTGGCTGAGGATCGCATTGCTGCAGCCAGGAGAATGGGGACTCTGGAGCTGTCAGTTGCCCCCACAGTCTGGCAGCTGCTGTCCAAGCACCCAGAGTTCACACTGCCCCACCCGGGGCCATGGGACCTTGCTGCAGTCACGCAGGCTGCCAGCTGTCACTGGGTACATGTATGTTCGAGCATGTGTGTGAATAAATCTTGCCTTTGTAGATACAGCAGCTCCATCTATCTCCTACCCCGATGGGCCTGAGGCAGCTCCCCAGGCAGAGGCCAGCCAGCAGGAACACACAGCAAGGGGATCCACTCGGCCCAGGGGGGTCGTCAGGAGAGTCACTGCCAGGAAAGGCCAATGGGAGCTGTCTCTCGATCTCCAGACATGTTCTTACAACAGCAAATATCCCTCCTCCCATCTTAGTGTGCATGGTGGGCCAGCGCTGATGGCCAGGGGAGAACGCCCCCTACTGAGCACCCCATTTTCTGCAGCACAAGCCCCCTAGCGCTGCCCTGGGGCATTGGGGCTAGCACTGACTGCGTGGGGAGAGAGCCCCTGCCTGCTCCTTGCAGCCGCTTGCCTGTTCCTTGGCAGTCTCCCATCCATGGCGGGTCAGGCAGCTGCTGTTTAGCGGGATGTTTGGTTGTATGACAACACAGGTTGCTATGGTTGCCAGTACCCTGGAAACACAGCCCTCAGCAGCGACTGCCCTGCGGTGCAGCTGGCTGGGCAGGGGCAGTGCCTGGCATGGGGTGCCAGGTGGCCAGGGTCCCCTGTTTACGGGCAGGGTCCCAGAGGCCTGGGCTGCGCTGTGCCTCTGCCCGTGGCACTGCTGGCTGCAGGCCAGCCTGGCTCGCACAGCACTGACTCAGTCTTTCTATGACTCGCCCCTGGCTGGGACTGTGAGGCCCGGACATCCCCAGGGCTGTGGGGGGAGATGAGCGCCAGCCAGGCCAGGGCCCCCATGGCAGGACAGGACCCCTCCCCCTGTCCCCTCACACCCCTTGGTCCGGACATGGCACAGCACACAGGGCGTGAGGCCAGCCTGGCAGCTGGAATCACAGGAGGACGTGTCAGTGTGCGCGCACAAGTATGTCGGTGTGTGTATATGTGTGACTGACTGTGTGTGTGCGTTGGCATGTGTATGAATTGACAGTGCATGTGTCAGTGTGTGCACGTGTATGTCAGCACCTGTGTGTGTCTGTGCGTGTGCATCCCTTTGCATGAATAGTTGCACACGCATGGGCGGGCATGTAGGGATGGCTGGGTGTGTGTGTGTGGCCCTGGGTGTTGGTTTGTGCTGCAGACACAGGCATGAGCCCAGCTGTTGCAGCTGTTTCTGTTGCAGCTCATTAACCCATTGCCTGCCAGTGGTCTGGCTGAAGGATGCTGCTCTCTGTCCTGGGACATGTGGCTGGCAGGGCTCGCCCAATCCAGCATCCCTGGTGTCATGCTTGCCTACTCCTGTACACAGGGTTCCCTGCCACCCCTGGCTTCCCAGGCTTCGAGGTCACACCCTGAGCTGTGGGCGTTGCAAGGCTCCCTCCTTAGAAATTGTGGCCAGGCTGAGTCATCCCCTGGCCTGGCCAGTCCTGCTCCATGAAACACCCCTTCCTGACACTGTGCAGACCTGGCCCCAGGGCTTGCTCCCCACCAGCCACCATGCGGCTGCCCCTGCTCCTCCTTGGTGAGTACCAGCTGCTTTGGGGGTGAGGCTCAGGCACTGGGGAAGCCCAGCCCCTTCCTAGCCCCAGGGTCCCACCTCAGGCACTGTCAGAACTCCCGGATGCTGAGGGCTGCAGGGGACACAGTGCTGGGCAGAGGCCACTGAGCATTGGGAAGCTGGTGCTGAATGCTGGGCAGGGGGCAGCAAGCAGGGGGCACTGGGCAGTGGGTGCTGAGCTCTGGGCAGGGGATACTCAGTTTCAAAACCGCAGGCAGGGAGATCAAGGTGCCTGGCACTCCAGGGCTCGCTCCTTTCACAGGCATTTGCAGTGTATATCTAAGTGCTGCTCATTCTGGTCATTCCCGGGTTGGGGGCTCAGACTGGCTGCTCCCCCACACCCAGCCAGCCCCCACTACAGGACAGTCCTGACCCACTGGGCAGGAGATTAGCCATCTGCTGGGCTCTGCTCACCCATTGCGCTCTTGTTTTTCAGTTGGGTTCCTGGAATTTCACTGCACAGGTAACTGCGTATTGTGGGTGTGTGCGCGCACCTGTGTGTGTCCCTGTGTATGTGTCCCTGTTGGCTCTGTGTGTGTGTATGCGTGTATCTGTTGTCCCTGTGTGTGGCCCTAGGTATGGGTGTCCCTATCCCTGTGTGTGTCGGGGGGAGGCGGGGCACAGGACTACCTAGGACCTGCGTGAGCCTGGTGTGGACGCAGCTCATGGAGCAGTGCTTGGCCAGCCCAGCTGAGCCACCTTGATGATGCAAGCTCTGTCCTGCAGGTACCACTCAGGGCTCTGCTGACAGAGCCATGTTGGGCAGGGGTGACACCTCTTCACACCCTGCCCAACAGCCATGCCAGCAAACTCTGCGCGTAGGCCTGGCCAGTGTATCCCTAGCCTTGTGTGTGTTCACCCCTGCCTGTCTCACCCTAGCACTGTCTGGGCCTGGCACTGTCTGTGGGGGTCCCCTCTCTGCCTCCAGCTCTTGCTGGCTCTAGGGTTTCTGATGTGATGGGGATGGGACCGGGCAACCACAACTCCAGCCCATGTGAGGCAGGGGTATGAAGGATCGCAGTGCAGTGAAAGGGTTGCAGTGGGGTGAAAGGTTGCAGGGGGTGTGAAGTGTTGCAGTGGGGTGGAGGCTCAAAGGGGTTGAAGGTTCACAGGTGAGTGAAGGATCATGGGGGTGGGCTCAGTGGGGCGGAGTGGCCCAAGGGGTGATGGGCACAGGGAGGAACAGCCCCATTATGGGGTGGGAGCCTGGGAGGGAAGGACTATATGGGGTAGGAGTTTCCTGTGGGGAGGGGCCCTCAGGGTGGAGGGGCCCTCGAGGGAAGGGGCCTATTGGGGTGGGGCTAGAGGAGAGCAGTCTTGTGGAGCAGATAGGACTGTGGGGGGATGGGGTCCTGGGAGGAAGGAGTGGTGCAATGGGGCCCTGGGGGTGGGGATAAGGCCCCGCGGGGCTGTGTGGAGAGGGGAGGGCCCTATGGGTCAGAGGGGCCATGAGAGAGGGGCTGTGGGTCTGACAGGCTGTGCCATCCCTGCAGGCCCATTCCTGGTGCGTCTGGCTGGGGGCCCCAGTGAGTGCGTGGGGCGTGTGGAGATCAACTACAAGGGCCGCTGGGGCTCGGTGTGTGACGACGAGTGGGACCTGGCCGACGCAGCCGTGGTGTGCAGGCAGCTGGGCTGCGGCACCGCGCTCTCCGCCCCGGTGGGCGCCTGGTTTGGGGAGGGCACGGGCCCCATCTGGCTCAATGAGGTGCGGTGCCAGGGCTCAGAGCAACATCTGCGCCACTGCCGTCACCGGGGCTGGCGCCAGCACGTCTGCAGCCACGAGGAGGACGCCAGCGCTGTGTGCTCAGGTGGGGCCAGCCGGAGCATGTGAGGTGGCAGCTGGGAAAACCACACAGCTGTGCCAGGCCGCACCGAGCTCTGGGACAACTATTGGGATCAGGTCCCATGAGCCATTCCCCACCCCCTGAGCCAGCTGGTCCCCGCCTGGGGCCAGAATGGAGCGGACCCCCCTAGAGGTCCCCATGTCCCGTTCCCCGCCCCCGGAGCCAGCCAGTGCCTGCCTGGGGCCGGATGGAAGCCGGCGCCCCATAGAGGGGACAGGCCCCGTGTCCCATTCACCACCCCCTGAGCCAGCCAGTCCCCGCCTTGGGCCGGAGCGGAGCGGATGCCCCTAGAAGGCCCTGTGTCCCACTACAGCATGGTGTGGCTGGGGCTCTGGGTATGGCGCAGGTGATATGGCCTGTTCCATTTCAGTGCCCATTGTGGCTGGCACCGATCCTTCCAGGGCCCAAAGGCCACACTCTCCCTGTGGCCGTGTCTATGTGTCCCTGTCTGACCCTGCTGTGCCCACAGCTCACCGCTTCCTGCCCATCATCACCACTGAGCCCTCGGTGCAGCCGGCCCTTGGGGACCACAGCCCCCCAGCACAGAGCACTGCCAGGCCAGCTTCCACCACGCCAGAGCACAGTGAGTATGAGACAAACCAATTCCCCCCCTAGCAGACCCCCACCCCCAATGACCCTCCCACTCCTTGGCACATGCCTCCCTCCATTCCATCTCCCCAGCTTCCTGGGGCTTCATCCCAGGGGAAGTGGAATTGCTCATTTATGAGCATTGATTGGAGCTAGCTGCTATTACTGACCCCTGATGGGATAAGCCGCAGAACTGGAATGTTAAAATCAAGGATTAGAGCCTAGGTAGGAAGCCTCAAGTGGGCAAACGGGGAGGGAGGGTACCCGACCTTAAAAGTGGCATTGCTTGTTTCTGAGTCACTTCTCTACCATGTGTGGAAGAACAGCTGTATCCTGGGGGACTTCAATTCTTTTCAATTCCAAGGGAGAAGGGGCCATTGTGGTAATGTCTAGTCTGACCTCCTGCATAACACAGGCCCGAGAACATCCCCCAAGTAATTCCTAGAGCAGAGCTTTGAGAAAACCCTCCAATTGGAGTGACCTACCCTGGAGATCTCACACTGCCAGGATCAAACTGTCATAGGAATTTCAGAATATTGTAGGTTTCAGAGTAGCAGCCGTGTTAGTCTGTATTTGTAAAAAGGAAAGGAGTATTTGTGGCACCTTAGAGACGAACAAATTTATTTGAGCATAAGCTTTCGTGAGCTACAGCTCACTTCATCGGATGCATTCCGATGAAGTGAGCTGTAGCTCACGAAAGCTTATGCTCAAATAAATTTGTTCGTCTCTAAGGTGCCACAAATACTCCTTTTCTTTTTGAGAATATTGTAGATGACAGTTTCCTAACCCAGAGAGTGCTGCAGCCAACACGGGAATTTTACACTTGAGCTTGTCTATAAACTGTTACCCGCACGCTCTAGGACACCCCACCTTTACCCTACCATGGGCTCAAGACATAACCCGGTTGATTTAGTTCCTAGGGCAATGGGCAAAAGGCACCTACCCTTACCCAGTTCTTAGGGCTCAGGGCCCCCACCCCCATTCTTAGGGCTCAGGAAGTAATCAGCGGGTTTGCGGGGCCTGTTTACCAGTGAAAGAGCCTTATACAGTAATATCCTTAACTTCTATTTATTAACACTTACCAACACAGAATACACAGGCTAAGCATACAATGCTGACCACTCCCAATAAGGCAGACGAAATTTTCCTGATGTCCAGTCAGGATCAGGTCATCCGGGGCTCTAGCTTCCAGCACGGTGTGGTTGGCAGGGTGTTGAGGTTTGGCAACTCTGATCTTGAGCTTTGTCCTGGAGTTAGGTTCTAAAGAACTTCCTTTTGGAGTTGGGACCCCAATTTATATAGTTAAACTTGAGTCCTGCTTAGCTATACCTTAATCAATTGTTTTAAACTAAAGTACTACAAAACAGTATTTTTCACAATCCTAGCCCATTACAAAACAATTCTTTAACCAATCATTCCCCACCACCTTAATTGATTTAAATCTTGCAAAATGAGTTATGCAACAGACAGAAACAATCAAAGAACCAGACAGAGACCATACAGATGACCATGAGAGAAGTGGGGACCAAAAAGGCAAAACAATAAAGAAGTAGATCTACCACTCCTCCCAGTTTAGTATCATCCGCAAATTTGCTGAGAGTGCAATCCACACCATCCTCCAGATCATTTATGAAGATATTGAATAAAACCGGCCCCAGGACCGACCCTTGGGGCACTCCACTTGATACCGGCTGCCAACTAGACATGGAGCCATTGATCACTACCCGTTGAGCCCGACAATTTAGCCAGCTTTCTACCCACCTTATAGTGCATTCATCCAGCCCATACTTCCTTAACTTGCTGACAAGAATACTATGGGAGACCGTGTCAAAAGCTTTGCTAAAGTCAAGAAACAATACATCCACTGCTTTCCCTTCATCCACAGAACCAGTAATCTCATCATAAAAGGCGATTAGATTAGTCAGGCATGACCTTCCCTTGGTGAATCCATGCTGGCTGTTCCTGATCACTTTCCTCCCAGAAGTGGCCAGCATGTCTGGCAGTGGCTCCTGGGGGTGGGTGGGGTGGGGCAGGCGGCTCCGCCGTGTGCTGCCCTTGCCTGCCTGTACCACCCCCGAAGCTCCCATTGGCATGGTTCCCCATTCCCAGCCAATGGGAGCTGTGGAGGGCAGTGCCTGCAGGTGAGGGCAGCGCACTGAACCCTCTGCCCCCTCACCCCCAGGGGCTGCAGGGATGTGGTGCCAGCTGCTTCTGGGAGCGGCGCGAGGCCAGGGCAGGCAGGGAGCCTGCCTTAGCCCTGCTGCGCCATGGGGCTGGCAATCCTGACGGGCCGGATCTGGCTCGCGGGCCATAGTTTTCCCTCCCCTGTGCTAGCGCGACCCATGGTGGAGTATCCATTGGTCACTCCTTGGAGCTTCCATTGTTCCTCTGGACCCCTTGTTGCTCTAGGTCTGTTTCAACCAGTTCCGTAATGAACCATTTGTTCCACCCAGACAATGAGATGACACACACTCCTGTGTGTCCTGCACTATTCCAGCAGTAGTGCTATCCCACTGGGTAGCAATGCAAACTACAGAGGGAAACTGAGGTGCACATAGGATTCATAAAAATATTACCAAAAATTCCCACTTTGTCACAAGTGAGCATGACCTGATCACATTTATAATGTTCAAAAAGGAGAAACTCCAGTCCAGCAATCTGTATACTTGATGCTTTAGAAGGGACAATTTCACAAAGCTGAAAATAATTATGAGCCAAATCATCTGGGAGGAAGAATTTAATCAGAAAAATGTGTATGATAATTGGGAATAGTTTGAGAATTAGATGTTCCAAAAGCCACAATTCCACAACTGAGGAAGAAGGCCTTGCTGGTTAAAAAAACTGACCTGCTTGAAAGGAGGAGCGAAAGCAGTGATAAAAATAAAAACAAATATATATAACAAATGGAAGAAAAAAGGAAGTTGGCAGTAATGAATATAAATCAGAAGCTAGAAATTGTATAAAATTGATTAGGGAAGACTTTTAAGTGAAGTAGTAACGAAAAGAATCCTGACCATGGTATTGATGCATTACTAGATGAAAATGGTAGAATTATTAATAATAATGCAGAAAAGGCAGATGTGTTCAATAATTATTTCTGTTCTGTATATGGGAAGAAAACAGATGATGCAGTCTCATCATAGAATGATGATAACACTCTTCTTATTCCACTAATATCTGGAGGATATGAAATAGAAGCTACTAAAGTTAGAAATGTTTTTAAATCAGCAGGTCCAGATGACTTCCATCAAAGAGTTTTAAAAGAGCTGCCTGAGGGACTCACTGGACCATTACTGTTGATTTTCATTCAGTCTTGGAGCATTGCAGTAGTTCCAGAGGACTAGAAGAAAGCTAACATTGTGCTAATATTTAAAAAGGGTAAACAGGATCACCCAGGTAATTATAGGCCTGTCAGTCTGACATCAATCCTAGGCAAGATCATGGAGCAGATGACATGGGACTTGACTAATAAGGTATTAAAGTAGAGTAATGTAAATATTGCAGATCAACATGGGTTTATGTAAAATAGATCCTGTCAAATTAACTTGATATCTTTTTTGATGGGATGACAAGTTTGGTTGATAAAGGTAATAGTGTTAATGTAATATACTTAGTCTTCTCTGAGGCATTTGACTTAGCACTGCATGACCACCACTCCCAAGAGGAGGAGACGGGTGGTGGTGATCGGGGACTCCCTCCTAAGGGGGGCAGAGTCATCCATTTGCCAACCAGACTGAGAGACTCGAGAAGTGTGCTGCTTGCCAGGAGCTAGAATTCAGGATGTGATGGAGTGTCTGCCGAGACTCAGCCCTCGGACCGCTACCCCTTCCTACTTCCCCACGTGGGCACCAATGATACTGCCAAGAATGACCTTGAGGGGGTCACTGCAGACTTTCAACTAGGTTCGCCAGGGGACGGTGACCTATGCCCTGAGGTAAGTGGGGAAGTGGGATATCGGGAGAAAACACAAGGAGGAGGGTGCAACAGGGGCAGCCTCCTGATTCATACTGAGAAAATAGGGCAAGCGGCTAGTTATCTTAGGTGCCTGTACACAAACGCAAGAAGCCTGGGAAACAAGCAGAAAGAATTGGAAGTCCTGGCACAGTCAAAGAACTATGATGTGATTGGAATAATAGAGACTTGGTGGGGTAGCTCACGTGACTGGAGCACTGTCATGGATGGGTATAAACTGTTCAGGAAGGACAGGCAGGGAGAAAAGGTGGAAACATTGCACTATATATAAGAGAGCAGTATGATTGTTCAGAGCTCCAGCATGAAACTGGAGAAAAGCCTGTTGAGAGTCTTTGGGTTAAGTTTAAAACCAAGAGCAACAAGGATGATGTCGTGGTGGGTGTGTGCTATAGACCACCGGACCAGGAGGATAAGGTGGACGAGGCTTTCTTTGGACAATTAATTGAAGTTTCCAGAACACAGGCCCTGGTTCTCATGGGGGACTTCAATCACCCTGACATCTGCTGGGAGAGCAATACAGCGGTGCACAGACAATCCAGGAAGTTTTTGGAGAGTGTTGGGGACAACTTCCTGGTGCAAGTGCTGGAGGAACCAACTAGGGGCCGTGCTCCTCTTGACCTGCTGCTCACAAACAGGGAAGAATTGGTAGGGGAAGTAGAAGTGGGTGGCAACCTGGGCAGCGGTGACCATGAGATGGTGAATTTTAGGATCCTCACAAAAGGAAGAAAGGACAGTAATAAAATACGGACCCTGGACTTCAGAAAAGCAGACTTTGACTCCCTCAGGGAACTGATGGGCAGGATCCCCTGGGAGGCTAATATGATGAGGAAAGGAGCCCAGGAAAGCTGGCTGTATTTTAAAGAAGCCTTATTTAGGGTGCAGGAACAAACCATCCTGATGTGCAGAAAGAATAGCAAATATGGCAGGCGACCAGCTTGGCTTAACAGTGAACTCTTTGGTGAGCTTAAACACAAAAAGGAAGCTTACAAGAAGTGGAAACTTGGACAGATGACTAGGGAGGAGTATAAAAATGTTGCTCGAGCATGCAGGGGTGTAATCAGGAAGGCCAAAGCACAACTGGAGTTGCAGCTAGCAAGGGATGTGAAGGGTAACAAGAAGGGTTTCTACCTGTATGTTAGAAACAAGAAAAAGGTCAGGGAAAGTGTCGGATCCTTAATGAATGGGGGAGGCAACCTAGTGACAGAGGGTGTGGAAAAAGCTGAAGTACTCAATGCTATTTTTGCCTCCATCTTCACAGACAAGGTCAGCTCCCAGACTGCTGTCCTGGGCAGCATGGTATGGGGAGGAGGTGAGCAGCTGTGAGTGGTGAAAGAACAGGTTAAGGACTATTTAGAAAAGCTGGACATGCACAAGCCCATGGGTCCAGATCTAATGTATCTAAGGGTGCTGAGGGACTTGGCTGATGTGATTGCAGAGCCATTGGCCATTATCTTTGAAAACTCATGGTGATCAGGGGAGGTGCCGTACAATTGGAAAAAGGCAAATATAGTGCCCATCTTTAAAAAAGGGAAAGAGGAGAACCCGGGGAACTACAGACCGGTCAGTCTCACCTTAGTCCCTGGAAAAATCATGGAGCAGGTCCTCAAGGAAACCATTTTGAAGTACTTGGAGGAGAGAAAGGTGATCAGGAACAGTCAACATGGATTCACAAAGGGCAAGTCATGTCTGACCAACCTGATTGCCTTCTATGATGAGTTAACTGGCTCTGTGGATATGGAGAAAGCAGTGGACATGATATATCTGGACTTTAGCGAAGCTTTTGATACGGTCTCCCACATTATCTTGCCAGCAAGTTAGAAAAGTATGGACTGGATGAATGGACTATAAGGTGGATAGAAAGCTGGCTAGATTTTCGGGCTCAATGGGTAGTGATCAATGGCTCGATGTCTAGTTGGCAGCCGGTATTAAGCAGAGTGCCCCAGGGGTCGGTCCTGAGGCCAGTTTTGTTCAACATCTTTATTAATGATCTGGAGGGTGGGATGGATTGCACCCTCAGCAAGTTGCAGATGACACTAAACTGTGGAGAGAGGTAGATATGCTGGAGGGTAGGGATAGGGTCCAGAGTGACCTAGACAAATTGGAGGACTGGGCCAAAAGAAATCTGATGAGGTTCAACAAGGACAAGTGCAAAGTCCTGCACTTAGAAGAATCCCATGCACTGCTACAGGCTGAGGACCGACTGGCTAAGCAGCACTTCTGCAGAAAAGGACCTGGGGATTACAGTGGATTAGAAGCTGGATATGAGTCAACAGTGTGCCCTTGTTGCCAAGAAGGATAAAGGCATATTGGGCTGTATTAGTAGGAGCATTGCCAGCAGATCGAGGGAAGTAATTATTCCCCTCTATTCGGCACTGATGAGGCCACATCTGGAGTACTGCATCCAGTTTTGGGCCCCCCACTACAGAAAGGATGTGGACAAATTGGAGAGAGTCCAGTGGAAGGCAGCGAAAATGATTAGGGGGCTGGGGCACATGACTTATGAGGAGAGGCTGAGGGAACTGGGCTTGTTTAGTCTGCAGAAGAGAAGAGTGAGGGGGGATTTCATAGCAGCCTTCAACTACCTGAAAGCGGTTTCCAAAGAGGATGGAGCGCAGCTTTTCTCAGTGGTGGCAGATGACAGAACAAGGAGCAATGGTCTCAAGTTGCAATGGGGGAAGTCTAGGTTGGATATTAGCAAACACTATTGCACTAGGAGGGTGGTGAAGCACTGGAATGGGTTACCTAGGGAGGTGGTGGAATCTCCATCCTTACAGGTTTTTAAGGCCTGTCTTGACAAAGCCCTGGCTGGGATTATTTAGTTGGACTTGGTCCTGCTTTGAGCAGGGGGTTGGACTAGATGACCTCCTGAGGTCTCTTCCAATCCTAATCTATGATTCTATGACCAACTAGAATGAAACAAAACAATATAAAATTAACACGGCACACATTAAATTGATTAAAAACTGGCTAGCTGATAGGTCTCAAAATGTAACTGTAAAGAGGGAATCATCAACGAGCAGCAGTGTTACTAGCGGGATCCCACTAGGGTCAGGTCTTGACCCTATGCTCCTTAACATTTTTATCAATGACTTGGAAGAAAACATAAAATCGTCACTGATAAAGTTTGCAAATGACACATATATTGGGGGAGTGGTAAATAATGAAGGGGACAGGTCATGGACACAGAGCGATCTGGATCAGTTGATAAAGTGGGTGCAAGCAACAATATGTGTTTTAATATGGCTGAATGTAAATGTATTCATCTAGGAACAAAAAATGCAGGCCATGCTTACATGGTGAACTGTCTCCTGGGAAGCAGTGACTCTGAAAAAGATTTGGGGATCATGGTGCATAATTGGCTGAACATGAGCTTCCAGTGTGAAGCTGTAACCAAAAGGGCTAATGAGATGCTGGGATGGAGGGGAATCTCAGGTTGAAGTAGAAAGGCATTT
Organism: Lepidochelys kempii; assembly: GCF_965140285.1. Lineage (NCBI taxonomy): Eukaryota > Metazoa > Chordata > Testudines > Cheloniidae > Lepidochelys > Lepidochelys kempii. The sequence continues at coordinate 10,787,929 of NC_136402.1, forward strand.
TTACCTCTATACTTGGCACTGATGTAACCACTTATGTGATCAACCAGTTCTGGTGCCCACAATTCAAGAAGGATAGTGATAAATTGGAGTGGGGTCAAAGAAGAGCCACAACAATGATTAAAGGGTTAGGAAACCTGCCTCAGAGTGACAGACTCAAGGAGCTCGATCTATTTAGCTTCACAAAGAGAAGGTTAAGGGAGGATGATCACAGACTATAGATATCTACATGGGGAATAAATATTTAATAATGGGCTCTTCAGTCTAGAGAGGAAGGTCTAACACTATCCAGTGGCTGGAAGTTGAAGCTGGACAAATTCAGACTGGAACTAAGATATACATTTTTAACAGTGAGAGTAATGAAGCGTTGGAACAATTTACCGTGAGTTGTTGTGGATTCTCCATCATGGACAATTTTTGACTCAAGATTGGGTGTTTTTGTAAACAATATGCTCGAGGAATTATTCTGGGGACGTTCTCTGGCCTGTGCTATTCAGGAGGTCAGACTAGATGATGAAAGGGGTCCCTTCTGGCCTTGGGATCTATGAATCTACAAGCTTCCCTTTCTGTCCGCTGTGATGTCACCAAGCATGCCAGAGCCATGACCCTGTCAGAGACTTGCCCCCACCCATCAGCCTGGGCAGTGGGGCTCCCTTCCCTTGGAAAGACCCCCCCATGCCCCAGCCTGGCCTGTGGCGCCCCTTCCTCTACAGAGAGCCCCCAGCCTCTTAGTCTGGCCTATGGGCCCCTCTGTGATCCCCATCCCCTGGTGACCTATTATCTGCCCTGCAGGCGGCGCCCCCCTGCGGCTCGTGGGGGGCCCCCACAGCTGCGCGGGGCGTCTGGAGGTGCTTCACGGGAGCCAGTGGGGCTCGGTGTGTGATGACGGCTGGGGGCTGCTGGAGGGCGCCGTGGTGTGCCGGGAGCTGGGCTGTGGCGCAGTACAGGCTGCCCCCGGGGGGGCGCATTTTGGGACTGGCACTGGCCCCATCTGGCTGGATGATGTGGGCTGCAGTGGGAAGGAGATGTCCCTGCAGCAGTGTCGGGCACAGCCCTGGGGGCGAACCAACTGCCAGCACGATGAGGATGCCAGCGTCATCTGCACAGGTACCCCTCCGAGCTATCCCCGCAGGAGCTGCCTACCCGCCTAGGACCAACTACCCCCCAGAGCTACCCCTCCCCCAGAGCTACCTCCCCCAGAACTACCTTCCCCCCCAGAGCTATCTCTCCCCCGACAAACTATTCCCCAGAACTGCCTCCCCCACAGAGCTACCTCCCCAGCGACTTGCTACACCTCCCCCAGAGCTACCTTCCCTACAACCCGATGAAGTATTCCCTGGAACTACCTCCCCTACAGAGCTACCCCCCACCCAGAACTATCTACTTCCCCAGAGTTACCTCCCCCCAGAACTACCTACCACCCTGACAAACTACTCCCCAGAGCTACCTACCCCCAAATAAACTATTCACCAAAACTACCTCTACCCCAGAGCTACCTCCCCCTGACCTACTACACCCCAGAGCTACCCCTCCCCCAGAGCTACCCCCCGAGAACTACCTACCCCCTGACAAACTACTCTCCAGAACTACCTACCTCCTCAGAGCTACCTCTCCCTGACCTACTACCCCCCAGAACTACCTACCCCTGACCTACTACCCCACAGAGCTACCCCTCCCCAGAGCTACCTCTCCCTGACCTACTACCTCCCAGAACTACCTACCCCTGACCTACTACCCCACAGAGCTACCCCTCCCCCAGAGCTACCTCCCCACCCAGAACTACCTACTTCCCAGAGCTACCTCTCCCCCAGGACGAACTATCCCACTGAGCTATTTTCCCCCCAAAGCTACCTCCACCCCGAACTACTTACCTCACCAACCTACCTCCTACCCAGAGCTACTGACCCCCTCGACCAACTACCCCCCAGAGCTACCTCCCCCCCCCCAAAAAAAACTACCTACCTTAGAGCTATTTACCTCCCTGGGAACAACTATCTTTCAGAGCTCTTCCCCTCCCAGAACTAGCCCCCCAAGAACTACCTCCCCACCCCCCAAACTACCTACCTCCCAAAGCTACCTAGCCTTCTAGGACCAACTACCTCCCAGAGCAGTCTTCTCCCCAGAGCTATCTACCCCCAGACAAACTGCCCCCTCAGATCCCTGCTCTCTTCCCAAGGGGGCTGATCTCTGCTCTCTCCCCAGGGGGTGCTGTGCTGCGGCTGGTGGGTGGCGCTGGTTCCTGCTCTGGGCGGCTGGAGGTTTTCCACCAGGGCCGCTGGGGCACAGTGTGTGATGACATGTGGGCGCTGCCAGGTGCGGCTGTGGTGTGCCGGGAGCTCGGCTGCGGAAACCCACTCTCTGCTCCCAGGGGGGCCTTTTTTGGTGAGGGCAGCGGTCCCATCTGGCTGGACAACGTGCGATGCCAGGGCAATGAGTCGGCGCTGAGCCGGTGTCGGGCTGCACCATGGGGCGTGCATGACTGCCAGCATGCGGAGGACGCTGGTGTGGTGTGTACAGGTAACGTGTGTGCGGGCGGAATCTCTCGTCTCTTGCACTGGGCTCTCGCCTGCCGGCACCCAGATTTTAACTCTCTCCGTTTCTCTGCTGCTTCCATCAGCAGATGGCGCTGGTTTGTGGCACATTTTCTCCATGCTGCGCTGAGCCAGAGGGTTTGGTTCATTCTCATGTAAATCAGAATTAGCCTGACGGTTCATTGGGATCCCTCCGTTAAGCAGTTTCTTTTAATATTCCAAAGTTATACCCTGGGTAGGAGCCAAGATCTGGCATTCTTCCCTTCCCCTCCCTGGGCTGGACCCCCATCGCACTTCTAGAGCAGGACGCTCAGCTAGAAACAAAACCCTGGATTGGGCCTCTGAATGCAGGGCCCAGCCTGGATGTCCCTGTACTGAATGGAGAGCAAGAGGCACTTCGCTGCAGTGCAAACAGAAATCCATTCGGGGCAGTTCTCTGGCCTGAGAATGTGTGAAGGAACACAACCAAGGGTTTGCTCAAGGAGAGCTGTCGATGGGGTTCGTAAGGCACACAAAGGAACAGTGGCTAGTTGGGCGTGAGATATGTGTCTGTACGCTGGAGTTCAGCTAGTTTGCTCGCGAGGCCGTTCAGCTGTCTGGGCGCACAGTGAGCTCTTCCTAGATGGGTTTTTTTTACACTCCTCTCTAATGCTTGACTTACCCCTGGCAGCCGGGGCTCCCCCTGTGTGTTGAACCTTGGAGGGTCTCTGTAGTTGGACAGAGGGAGAGAAGCTCTGCTCCTAGGTGGCTGTCAGACTTGCTTGGTCACTGAGCAGGATGTAGATTTGCTTTAACCATCGCATCTCTTACTCCTGGGCTCATGGAAATTCCTTGGCCAATGTGTCTAAAAGGTATGTAACCCCGCTGCCAGCTAGTGGTCGCAGCGACAAGAGCCAGGTTCAATTTCTAGGGGTTCCTCTTAACACCACAAAACAGAACTGGTTCAAGCCCCCACCCAGAAATCTGGGAAAAGTTACCACCTCCCCACGTGCCTCCAAGAGGCAATGCTTCCCCCTCACAAACTCTGAGTCTGCGTACAGTATAGAAGAGAAAACTTCTAAGAAAAGGCAAAAGGAACCCAGCATTAATTTGAGAAGACACCATAACAGTGACTCCCAAATAAGCAATCAGTAAGTAAAACACCCGCCCGGCAGTGTCCTTTGCCTCAGTTTCCCACATTGCAGTGTGAAAGTCCAATGGACAAGTGTCCCTTTAGTATGCCACTCCCCTCCCCCTGCGCTGCACCCCACTTGGTTGTCTGAGGTGGGCGAACTCCCAGAATTCGGGGGGCATTCACAGGGTTCAGCTCCCGCTCCTGAAGGGGGGTTGGGCAATACCTCTGTCACTGCTGCTTGCTGCAATGCCGTGGTCTGACGCCCCGTCCGCAGGGATTTCACGGGACAGCGAGGAGCCTAACTGCTGCAGCCTCTGCCGTGCTTTCACCACCCCACTGTCCCGACACCCGCGCCAAGGCTCATCCCCAGGTCCTGCTCTAGTGAGCGCTGAGCAGAAGCCAGGCCGCTCCATGGTGTCCACTCAGGGCTCTCTTTACACCCTGGAGAAGCATCACACAGTAGCTAAAACGCTTTAACCCCCAGCTAGAAACCCCTATTCCGGCCCTTGTTGCTTTTCCCTGGGGTTTGGCATCTCTGTGCCTGCTTAGTGAGGAGATTAGGGAGACCCTCTCAGTCAGGGCAGGCTAAGTACAGGTCTGCTGCCCTTTACTCCTGCAATAAGGATAACAATAAGGTGCCCTGCATCCAAGACTATTAACCCTTAACAGCCCAAATGGATCACTTTGGCCAGGCAGCTGTCTGCTGAGTGCCTAGGCAAAGGAGGCGGTGTCTATGCAAATACAGCCTGTTCCTCGCATCTTGCGTCACTAGAGGATAGGGCAGAGCTCAGTCAGATCCTGCTTGCCCACGGATTGTGGGCAAGTGATGGGATGAGCCAGGGCCATCTCGCAACCTTCTTCAGTACCCTCGCTAGGGGAACAGAGGGAGAGCACCTGATCAAAGGCGCGGGGGAGCATATAGCTCTTACCAAGCTATTCCAGGCACGTTTAACCTCCGTACAGCTTGCTGTGTGCGCTGTGTGTGCACGTGTATGTGCATGCAGCGTGTGTGTGCAGTGTGCATTTTTGTGCAATGCAGTGTGTGTGCATACAGTGCATATGTGCAGTGGGGAGTGTGTGGGTACATTGTGTGTGCAGCGGTTTGTGTGTGCAGTGTATGTGTGTGCTTGCAGTGTACAATCTGTGTGTGCAGCAGTGTGTGTGTGCATTGTGCATGGGCGCAGTGCTGTCTGTGTGTGCAGTGTGTGCAGTGTGAATTGTGCATGGGCAGTGTGTATTTGCAGTGTGTGCAGTGTCCGTGCAGTGTGTCTGTGTATAGCGTGCACAGTGTGTGTATATCTCTGGGAGTGTGTTTGTGCCAACCCCCTCAGGTTGCTAGGATCTCCTTGTCACGGAGTCCCCGGGCGACGCTCTGGAACTGCTCCCCATGAAGTCAGTCAGGACTCTGGGGAAGTCTCCTCTCTGGGAGCAGCCTGTCTGCAGGGCAAACAGCTCACACAGCTTCCACCTTCCTGGGTCTGACCTTGGAGCATTCAGCATCCTCTGCCCCTCCATGAGCTTCCCACAGCGAGTCCGCCCAGGCAGGGTCGTGGGGAAGCCAGAGGGTCCTGCACCCCAGCTCCGCAGTCAGACGTGACTCTCAGCCAGCCAGTAAAACAGAAGGTTTATTTGACGACAGGAACATGATCTAACACAGAGCTTGTAGGTGCAGAGAACAGGACCGCTCAGCTGAGTCCATTTTGGGGGGCAGTGAGCCAGACAACCCCGTCTGCACTTCACTCCTCATCCCCAGCCAGCCCCAAACTGAAACTCTCTCCAGCCCCTCCTCCTCTGGGCTTTGTCCCTTTCCCGGGCCAGGAGGTCACCGGATTCCTTTGTTCTCCAACCCTTTAGCTCTCACCTTGCAGGGGGGATAGGGCCCAGGCCATCAGCATCCAGGAAACAGGGTGTCGGCCATTCTCTGTGTCCAGACCCCTGCACACACCTGCCCTCTAGGGCTCTGCAATGATCATACACCCTTACCCCACCATCTAGATACTTAAGAACTGCCTAGGGGAAACTGAGGCACCCCCACAATATTCAGAGGAAACATTAAGAACAGTCCCGCTTTGTCACACTCCTCCATCTCTTTCACAGACGAATTGGCCCATGTGAGGCAGCGCTTTGCCAAGCCCATGGCCCCACAGCCACGAATGCAGAAGCCACGAATGCAGAAGCCACGAATGCAGAAGCCACGGACGCAGAAGTCACGGACGCAGAAGCCCCGGCCCCGGCCCCCTTCAGCGGCACGGGAGGAGACACAGGCACCAGCCCAGGTATCCCCACAGGCAGTGCTACCAGGTGAGTGAGCAGTGGGACTACCCTCCCCAGCCAGCCCCCTGTTCCGGGCCAGCCAGTCACCAACCACTCCCTAGTCCAGCCTCCAACCTGCCCCATCCCAACCCAAAGCCATCCCCCTGCTAGCTCCCAACCCATCTGTCCCTGATCCTCAGGATCCTGCATTAGACAGTCCCTTGAAGGAACCCATCAGTGTGCTAGACCCCCAAGGGGTCCCAATCTTCCTCCAGGATCAGCCACACCAGCCTCACTGCCTCCGAGACTGAACCTCTGGGGTCCAGCCCTTCTGCTCCACCCGGCGAGCTCTGCCCAGCGCGTCCAGCTGAGAGACTCCTGGGAGAGCCTGGGCCGCCCTGCAGGGATTCCTGGGCCGCCCTACAGGGATTCCTGCACCTCAGCCGGGATTGACAGTGACACCTGGCGTGGGGCAGGCCTTAGGGTAGCAGGACGTTGTCCAGAGTGGCCAAGCCAGGACTCTCTTGAAGGAACCGTGCCACCGTGGTGTCCTCTCAACCTGCTCTGCCCCAGAGCAGCTTCCCTCCCTGCCCCTGGCAGCCCTCCCTAGCCCAGTAAGGCACTGCCACGCCTGCCCATCAGAAACATAGTACTGGCAACTCCTGCCTTGGCACACTAGCCCTTAGTCCGGCCCCATCCTGCCCTCACCCGCCCAGCCAGCCCCCAGCCCCTCATTTGCCCCAAACTTCACCTGCCCAGCCAGCCCTCAGCTCCCCATCTGCCCCCCATCCCGCCCCACCCGCCCAGCCAGCCCTCAGCCCCCCATCAGCCCCTCCAGTCCCCCCTCCAGTCCAGCCAGCCCACAGCTCCCCATCTGCTCCCCATCCTGCCCCACCTGCCCAGCCAGCTCTCAGCCCCCCATATGCCCCTCATTCCACCCCTGCAGTCCAGCCAGCCCACAGCTCCCCATCTGCCCCCCATCCCGCCCCACCCGCCCAGCCAGCCCTCAGCCCCCCATATGCCCCTCATTCTACCCCTGCAGTCCAACCAGCCCTGTACTCCCCGCTGCCAGGCTGTCCCTCTGCTGCTGGCTGGGCTCCTGTTTCCCGTGTGCCTGGGGCAGGTCCGGCTGGCGTGGGGTGAGGGAGGTCCTGGCTGGCGTGGGGTGAGGGGGGTCCTGGCTGGCGGGGGGTGAGGGGGTCTGGCTGGTGGAGGGTAAGGGGGGTCCGGTGGCAGGGGGTCCTAGCTGGTGGAGGGTGAGGGGGTCTGGCTGGCGGGGGATGAGGGGGGTCCGGCTGGCAGGAGGTCCTGGCTGGCGGTGGGTGAGGGGGGTCCTGGCTGGTGGGGGGTGCTAAGCCAGCTGCTCTGTATTCCAGGGAAGTGGAAGCCGTTGTCTTTGCTGGAGGTCACCAGCCCCCGGGAGGCCGCCCAGCCAGAGGGGACCACACGGGGCCCCCCGCCCTCAGGAGAGCCAGAGCTGCCCACTGCTGGACCCGCAGGTCAGTCTGGGAACCTGCAGCTCGAGCTGCCCAGCCATCCTCGCTGTACCCATCCTGCCCTGGCTCCGAGCGCTCCGCCCAGCAGAGCACCTGTTTTTTCCACTGCTGTCTGTCCAGATCTCCCCAGCACTTCTGCCTGGGAGACCCTCCCTGCCCCCCTCCCCCCGTAGGGGACGCCTGCAGCTCAAACGGCGCTGGCCTCACTGTCAAAGCGATGAGCCAGGGGCCAGCTAGTGCTGTGGGTGACGCCCTCTTGGGCTGGGCCTGAGCCCCCAGGGCAAAGAACCAGGCTGGGTTAGGCCCTAATCCTTGCTCTGCCCCTCTGCCCCCCAGTCCTCTGCCTGTCCTATCTCCCAGCCCCCTTCCCCATGGGCTGGGGCTAGGCAGTGGCTACCCACCTCCCTTGTAAAGTGCTGTGAGATGAGGGGTGGAGAGGGCAGAGTGGGGGAGCGGTGGTTTTATCGGGGTGTGCACATGGGGACGGACGGCTGGACAGATGGGGTGTATGGGGACTGAGGGTTAGTGTGTCAGATGCAACCTTCTGCAACCTTTACATTGAAATGTTCCCAGTTGCTATTAATATGAAGTTGTGAAGGATAAAGGTGCGATGAAACCCAGCTTAGCTTTCAGGGTTGAGCCTCTGGAGCGCTGACAAGCCGTGGTCAGTGAAAGGCCACAGGGCAGCACTTGGAGGGATAAAACCAAGCTTCGCTTAACTAATCATTTTCCTTTTCAATGATTGCCACGTAGGCAGCACAGCGGTTATACTCGCACCAAAGATGGACGGGTGTACCACGGACAGCAGAGTGAAGTGAACCGAGCAGTGCCCTTTGGATGTTAACTGCTATTCAGCAAAACTGTTTCTTTCATAGGCACCAGCTCCATGGGTGCTCCAGAGCTGGAGAACCCATGAAAAAATGTTAGTGGGTGCTTAGCACCCACCACAGCCAGCTCCCGCCCTTCCCCCCGGTGCTTCCCGTCTGCTGCCGGCCCCACGGATCAACTCCTCCCCCTCCCTCCTGCACTCAGCTGTTCCAGGTGTGCAGGAGGCACTGGGAGGAAGGGGGAGGAGCGGGACAGGAAATGCTGGGTGGGGAGGAAGGGGGGGAACTGGGTTGGAAGAGACGGGGCAGGGGTGGAGTGGGGGCGGGAAGAGGCAGGATAGGAGTAGGAGCTTGGGGAAAGGGTTAGGCCAAACCCTAATTTGTAATTAACATAGGCTACAAAGGGGATAGATAGACAGACAGATAGATAGATAGATAGAGGGGGTGGATGGGGATAGAGAGATAGAGGAGGTGAATGCGGTAGATAGAGAGATAGAGGGGGTGTACAGGGATGGGTAGATGGGGGGGTGTATGGGGATAGACAGATAGAGGGGGTGTATGGGGTAGATAGAGAGATAGAGGGGGTGTGCGGGGATGGATAGATGGGGGGGTGTATGGGGATAGACAGATAGAGGGGGTAGATAGAGAGATAGAGGGGGTGTACGGGGATGGATAGATGGGGGGTGTATGTGGATAGACAGAGGGGGTGTATGGGGTAGATAGAGGGGGTGTACGGGGATGGATAGATGGGGGGTGTATGTGGATAGAGAGATAGAGGGGGTGTATGGGGATGGATAGAGAGATAGAGGGGGTGTACGGGGATGGATAGATGGGGGGTGTATGTGGATAGACAGATAGGGGGGTGTATGGGGTAGATAGAGAGATAGAGGGGGTGTATGGGGAAGGATAGAAGGGGGGTGTATGGGGATAGACAGATAGTGTTAGTGCTGCGCTGGGTGGTGTGGGGCAGTGTGTTGTGCAATGGGTGTGTTAGATGGACCGTTGAGTTGACCCAGTGGCCATTCTTATGTTCTTGTTAACAGGGGATTTACAAGTGACTTTAACTTTCTATAGCTCAGTTTATTTCAGCCTTTCAAATACAGGGCCATGGATCTTAAGTGCTGCTCTGGGCAGTGTGGGGCCGGGCTGGGCAGACTGAGCTGGGGCAGGGCTGGGTTTGGGTGGGCGGTGCGGGGCTGGGCTGGGCAGACTGAGCTGGGGCAGGGCTGGGTTTGGGTGGGCGGTGCGGGGCTGGGCTGGGCAGACTGAGCTGGGGCAGGGCTGGGTTTGGGTGGGCGGTGCGGGGCTGGGCTGGGCAGACTGAGCTGGGGCAGGGCTGGGTTTGGGTGGGCGGTGCGGGGCTGGGCTGGGCAGACTGAGCTGGGTCAGCGCCGGGCTGGGCTGGGTGGTGTGGGGCTGGGCTGGGCAGACTGAGCTGGGGCAGGGCTGGGTTTGGGTGGGTGGTGTGGGGCCTGGCTGGGCAGACTGAGCTGAGATAGGGCTGGGTTTGGGTGGGTGGTGTGGGGGTAGGGCTGGGCAGACTGAGCTGGGGCAGGGCTAGGTTTGGGTGGGTGGTGGGGGGTAGGGCTGGGCACACTGAGCTGGGGCAGCGCCAGGGTGGGCTGGGTGGTGTGGGGCCGGGCTGGGCAGACTGAGCTGGGGCAGGGCTGGGTTTGGGTGGGTGGTGTGGGGCCTGGCTGGGCAGACTGAGCTGGGGCAGGGCTGGGTTTGGGTGGGTGGTGTGGGGCCTGGCTGGGCAGACTGAGCTGGGGCAGGGATGGGTTTGGGTGGGTAGTGTGGGGCCTGGCTGGGCAGACTGAGCTGGGTCAGCGCCGGGGTGGGATGGGTGGTGTGGGGCCTGGCTGGGCAGATTGAGCTGGGGCAGGGATGGGTTTGGGTGGGTGGTGTGGGAGTAGGGCTGGGCACACTGAGCTGGGGCAGCGCCGGGGTGGGCAGACTGAGCTGGGGAAGCATCCGGGTAGGCTGGGCAGTGTCGGGTAAGGCTGAGCAGACTGAGCTGGGGCTGGGCTGTACGGTGTGGGGAGCAGGAGGCAATTGGCAGCACAGCTCAGAGGCCCTGCACTGCAGGCAGAGGAGGGGAGTCTCCATTGGCTGGAGCAGCAGGGCCCTGTTCTCTGTCTCCCACCCTGTGGAGCTGGCAGGGCCCAGCGAGTGGCTCGCTGCGCCGGTGCCGGCCTGGTGTCTATGCACATCTCTGGGGAAACCCACCATCCGGACCCAGCCCCTGGAGCTGCAGCTGGAAGGGCAATCAGGGTGGGGGGGTTCTGCATGGGGAACATTACCCGCCTTCCAGCTCTGCGGCTTTGTCCCCACAGCCAGGCTGTGACACATGCTGCCATGGGGGTGAGCAGCCCCAGGGATGGGCTCCATCCTGAACGGCATGGAGCCCCGGGGGTGCAGCACCCCGTCCCGAAGAACCGGCGGCCCCACCCCAAAACATTGGAGACACGCACAGGTACCAGTGTCACTGTGCGGCGTGCTGTGGCCAGGGCCTGCCCTCGGGGTCTATGGGAGAGGGTGTCTGTGCTGGCCCCGATGCCCAAGGTAGCGCTAGGGGTTCTGTGCTGCCGGGAGCGGGGGGCTCCGTAGGGGGCACTGTCCCCAGCTGTCTGTGCTGGCCCCGATGCCCAGGGGGTGCCAGTTGGGCCGTGGTGTAGGACAGTGGTCATCGGGGGAGGTGTTGAAGGGGGCCTGTTGGTTGTGACAGTCAGTGGGGCAGGGTATGAACCCTGGCATCCTGGCAAAATGCCAGGGAGGGTCAGTGCGTTCTGCCCCTGCCAGGCGGTGCAGGACACAGTGGGCCGGGCTGGAAGGTGTCGTGGGATGGAGCCCGTTGGGCACTGGGGCGGGGCAGGGCTGGAAAGACCCAGCCATCCCCAGAGCGCTCTGGAAACCTGCGTCCATGTGTCTGTCCCCTTCCTTACATAGACGCCATCCGGCACCGAGCTCCTGCTGCCACCCCCACCCTCGGGACCCACGCTGGGGCCCAGACTGACCCCAACGTGCCTCGTCCCCCACGCCGGCCTGGGGATAGCACTCTGACGACTGTGGCCTCCGCAGCCCACCCTTCCAGCCAGCCCCAGAGCGCCTGGACCAGCCCAGCCACCCCCACTCCCGGCCAGCCCCACAGCGCCTGGACCCGCCCAACCACCCCCACTCCCGGCCAGCCCCACAGCACCTGGACCCGCCCAGCCACCCCCACCCGCACTCCCGGCCAGCCCCACAGCGCCTGGACCCGCCCAGCCACCCCCACCCGCACTCCCGGCCAGCCCCACAGCGCCTGGACCCGCCCAGCCACCCCCACCCGCACTCCCGGCCAGCCCCACAGCGCCTGGACCCGCCCAGCCACCCCCACCCGCACTCCCGGCCAGCCCCACAGCGCCTGGACCCGCCCAGCCACCCCCACCCGCACTCCCGGCCAGCCCCACAGCGCCTGGACCCGCCCAGCCACCCCCACCCGCACTCCCGGCCAGCCCCACAGCGCCTGGACCCGCCCAGCCACCCCCACCCGCACTCCCGGCCAGCCCCACAGCGCCTGGACCCTCCCAGCCACCCCCACACCCACTCCCGGCCAGCCCCACAGCACCTGGACCCACCCAGCCACCCCCACCCCCACTCCCGGCAAGCCGCAGAGCACCTGGACCCACCCAGCCACCCCCTCCCCCACTCCCGGCCAGCCCCACAGCGCCTGGACCCACCCAGCCACCCCGACTCCCGGCCAGCCCCACAGCGCCTGGACCCACCCAGCCACCCCCACCCCCACACCCGGCCAGCCCCAGAGTGCCTGGACCAGCCCAGCCTACCCTAACCCCACCCCTCCTCCCAGCCAGCCTCACAGCACCTGGACCGGCCCAGCCTCCTCTACCCCCACCTCCACAACCACCCACCCTCCTGGCCAGCCCCACAGCACCCGGATGTACCTGGCCTCCCCTACCCCCATCCCCAAAACCATGCACTCTCCCAGCCAGCCCCACAGCACCTGGATCAGCCTAGCCTCCCCCATCCCCACAACCACCCCCCTTTCCAGCCACCTCCACAGCACCCAGATGGGCCTGGCCTCCCCTACTACCACCCGTATCCTCACAATGACCCACAGAGCCCAAACAGACCCAAGCATCCCCATCCTGGCAACCACCCAGTCTCTGAACATGGCCCACAGCACCTGGCCAGGCCTGGCCCCCACCTCCCCCTCCGACACAACCACCCAGCTTCCTAGCCAGACCCTCAGCACCTGGATGGGCCCAGCTCCCTCCGACCCTACAACCACTCAGCTTCCTAGCCAGACCCACAGCACCTGGATGAGCCCAGCTCCCTCCGACCCCACAACCACCCAGCCTCAGGATGAGACCCACAGCTCCCGGATGAGACCAGCTCCCTCGGACCCCACAACCACCCAGCCTCGGGACGAGACCCACAGCACCCAGATGGCCCCAGCTCCCTCCGACCCCACAACCACCCAGCCTCGGGACGAGACCCACAGCGCCCGGATGGGCCCAGCTCCCTCCGACCCCACAACCACCCAGCCTCGGGACGAGACCCACAGTGCCCAGATGGGCCCGGCTCCCTCCGACCCCACAATCACCCAGCTTCCTAGCCAGACCCACAGCACCTGGATGGGCCCGGCTCCCTCCAACCCCACAACCACCCAGCCTCGGGACGAGACCCACAATGCCTGGATGGGCCCAGCTCCCTCTGACTCCACAACCACTCAGCTTCCTAGCCAGACCCACAGCGCCCAGATGGGCCCAGCTCCCTCCGACCCCACAACCACCCAGCCTCAGGACGAGACCCACAGCGCCCGGATGGGCCCAGCTCCCTCCGACCCCACAACCACCCAGCCTCAGGACGAGACCCACAGTGCCTGGATGGGTCCAGCTCTCTCCGACCCCACAACCACTCAGCTTCCTAGCGAGACCCACAGCAGCTGGATGGGCCCGGCTCCCTCCAACCCCACAACCACCCAGCCTCGGGATGAAACCCACAGTGTCCAGATGGACCCGGCTCCCTCCAACCCCACAATCACCCAGCTTCCTAGCCAGAACCACAGTACCCAGATGGGCCCAGCTCCCTCCAACCCCACAACCACCCAGCCTCAGGATGAGACCCACATCGCCCGGATGGGCCCAGCTCCCTCCAACCCCACAACCACCCAGCCTCAGGACAAGACCCACAGCGCCCAGATGGGCCTGGCTCCCTCCGACCCCACAACCACCCAGCCTCGGGACGAGACCCACAGCTCCCGGATGGGCCTGGCCTTTCCCTCCAAGCCCCAGGGTGAGCCTCCTGGTACTCGGACGCAGTATGCCAGCCCAGCAATTAATGGGACAGGTTGTGCCAAGACACCTGGAGCGCCCTGGCTTCCAGGCACCCCAGCTGCACAGACAGGTAGGGGTCTGGGGGCACTGGTCCCAGGAAGGGGGGGTCCAAAGGCCTGGGCCAGAGGGTGTGTGGACAGCATCTAGACACCAAGGCTGACTGGAAATGTCACCATGTATGTGTGTCAGGGGGATTCTACTAGGTCCTCCTGGGGCGATAGCATCCTCCCTAGACTGGCCGGGCCAGACCCGGCCCTCCAATAACCCATCCTTCTCCGCCATGACACCCACCCAATATCAGGTTTCAGAGTAACAGCTGTGTTAGTCTGTATTCACAAAAAGAAAAGGAGTACTTGTGGCACCTTAGAGACTAACCAATTTATAAAAATATTCCACTCCATACGGCTAAATGCAGTGCCTTGCATAATGACAGGTTTCAGAGTAACAGCCGTGTTAGTCTCTAAGGTGCCAAAATTGGTTAGTCTCTAAGGTGCCACAAGTACTCCTTTTCTTTCCACCCAATATCGTCCCAGTTCTGGGATCCCCAGGCCTTTACACAGGGGAAAATACCATTATCCACCTTTGTAGGTGGATAAACTGAGGCATGGACTCTGAAGTGAGACAGTGCCTAAGCTGGGGAGAAAACCCTGAAGTCCTGGCCAGCATGTCCCCTCTCACCCTAACCCACTGTGCCTCATGCCCCTTCCCAGAGCTGGGATAGAACCCAGGACTCCTGGCTCCCAGCCCTTCTGCTTTAACCCACTAGACCCCACTCCCCTCGCAAAGCTGGGATAGAACCCAGGAGTCCTGGCTCCCAGCTCGCCCTCCCCCAGCTCTAACCATTAAATCCCACTCCCCTCCCAGAGCTGCCTTGGCCTGTGCAGTAGCAGACAAGGCTGTTGTCAGTGGGTGAGTGGCTGGTGGCCAGACCACATAGTGGCGTGGGGGGGGGGGGCGTGTCTGTCCAGCATGGAGCTTTACAGGTGGCTTCTTGTGTCCCATCCCACAGATGCTGCCACCACGCCAGGCCAGCCTCAGGGACCTGTCCTGGAGATGCCACACCCTGCCACCCGCGCCCTCCCACCCACGGCCTTCCCCCCAACCATGCCCTCAACCCTGGCCCTCCCATCCCTGGCCACTGCTCTCCACACCACCACCCCTCAGGCCACCACCACCCCTGCTCCACCCCCTGCCCAGGGGGCAGTGACTATGGTGTGGGAGACAAGAGCCCCCTTACCGGCTGCAGGGCTGGGGGCAGTCAGGGGGAAGGGGGATTGCCAGGAGCCAGGCTACAAATCTCCCCAGCTGCAGGAGCTGATCCAGGTGGTGCGGGAGCTGCGGGGGGACTTGCAGGCCCTCGTCCATACCCAGCGGCAGGAGCGTCGCCAGCTGGGAGCCATCGCTGGCAGCCTGGCTGAGCTCGTGGGGGCTGTAGGGCAGCTGGTAGGGGAGCTGCCCAGCCAGGTGCTTAGGGGGCAGAGCCAGCTCCCCCTCCAGCGTGGCGCAGGCAGGGCCCTGCACCCCACACTGACAGCCTCGCCTGGTACCTACCTACCAAAGAGCCCCACTGAGAGACAGACCCCTCCCAGCCCGAACTAACTCCCCACTGAGAGACAGACCCCCCCTCCCCGGCCCGAACTAACCCCCCACTGAGAGACAGACCCCTCCTCCCCAGCCTGAACTAACCCCCACTGAGAGACAGACCCCCCTCCCCGGCCCGAACTAACCCCCCACTGAGAGACAGACCCCCTCCCCATCCCGAACTAACCCCCCACTGAGAGACAGACCCCCTCCCCAGCCTGAACTAACCCCCACTGAGAGACAGACCCCCCTCCGGTCTGAACTAACCCCCACTGAGAGACAGACCCCCTCCCCAGCCTGAACTAACCCCCACTGAGAGACAGACCCCCCTCCGGTCTGAACTAACCCCCACTGAGAGACAGACCCCCTCCCCAGCCTGAACTAACCCCCACTGAGAGACAGACCCCCCTCCGGTCTGAACTAACCCCCCACTGAGAGACAGACCCCTCCCAGCCCGAACTAACCCCCCACTGAGAGACAGACCCCCCTCCGGTCTGAACTAACCCCCACTGAGAGACAGACCCCCTCCCCAGCCTGAACTAACCCCCCACTGAGAGACAGACCCCTCCCCAGCCTGAACTAACCCCCCACTGAGAGACAGACCCCCCCTCCCCAGCCTGAACTAACCCCCCACTGAGAGACAGACCCCCCTCCCCGGCCCGAAATAACCCCCCACTGAGAGACAGACCCCCTCCCCATCCCGAACTAACCCCCCACTGAGAGACAGACCCCCCTCCCCGGTCTGAACTAACCCCCCACTGAGAGACAGACCCCTCCACAGCCTGAACTAACCCCCACTGAGAGACAGACCACCCTCCGGTCTGAACTAACCCCCCACTGAGAGACAGACCCCTCCCAGCCCAAACTAACCCCCCACTGAGAGACAGACCCCCCTCCGGTCTGAACTAACCCCCACTGAGAGACAGACCCCTCTCCCCAGCCTGAACTAACCCCCCACTGAGAGACAGACCCCCCTCCGGTCTGAACTAACCCCCACTGAGAGACAGACCCCCTCCCCAGCCTGAACTAACCCCCCACTGAGAGACAGACCCCCCTCCCCAGCCTGAACTAACCCCCCACTGAGAGACAGACCCCTCCCAGCCCGAACTAACCCCCCACTGAGAGACAGACCCCCCTCCGGTCTGAACTAACCCCCACTGAGAGACAGACCCCTCTCCCCAGCCTGAACTAACCCCCCACTGAGAGACAGACCCCCCTCCGGTCTGAACTAACCCCCACTAAGAGACAGACACCCCCTCCCCAGCCTGAACTAACCCCCCACTGAGAGACAGACCCCCCTCCGGTCTGAACTAACCCCCCACTGAGAGACAGACCCCCCTCCGGTCTGAACTAACCCCCACTGAGAGACAGACCCCCCTCCGGTCTGAACTAACCCCCACTGAGAGACAGACCCCTCCCAGCCCGAACTAACCCCCCACTGAGAGACAGACCTCCCTCCCCAGCCCGAACTAACCCCCCACTGAGAGACAGACCCCCCTCCGGTCTGAACTAACCCCCCACTGAGAGACAGACCCCTCCCAGCACGAACTAACCCCCCACTGAGAGACAGACCCCCCTCCGGTCTGAACTAACCCCCACTGAGAGACAGACCCCTCCCAGCCCGAACTAACCCCCCACTGAGAGACAGACCCCCCTCCCCAGCCCGAACTAACCCCCCACTGAGAGACAGACCCCCCTCCGGTCTGAACTAACCCCCCACTGAGAGACAGACCCCCCCTCCCCGGCCCGAACTAACCCCCCACTGAGAGACAGACCCCCCTCCGGTCTGAACTAACCCCCCACTAAGAGACAGACACCCCCTCCCCAGCCTGAACTAACCCCCCACTGAGAGACAGACCCCCCTCCGGTCTGAACTAACCCCCCACTGAGAGACAGACCCCCCTCCGGTCTGAACTAACCCCCACTGAGAGACAGACCCCTCCCAGCCCGAACTAACCCCCCACTGAGAGACAGACCTCCCTCCCCAGCCCGAACTAACCCCCCACTGAGAGACAGACCCCCCTCCGGTCTGAACTAACCCCCCACTGAGAGACAGACCCCTCCCAGCCCGAACTAACCCCCCACTGAGAGATAGACCCCCCTCCGGTCTGAAATAACCCCCACTGAGAGACAGACCCCTCCCAGCCCGAACTAACCCCCCACTGAGAGACAGACCCCCCTCCCCAGCCCGAACTAACCCCCCACTGAGAGACAGACCCCCCTCCCCAGCCTGAACTAACCCCCCACTGAGAGACAGACCCCCCTCCGGTCTGAACTAACCCCCCACTGAGAGACAGACCCCCCCTCCCCGGCCCGAACTAACCCCCCACTGAGAGACAGACCCCCCTCCGGTCTGAACTAACCCCCCACTGAGAGACATACCCCCTCCCCAGCCTGAACTAACCCCCCACTGAGAGACAGACCCCCCTCCGGTCTGAACTAACCCCCCACTGAGAGACAGACCCCCTCCCAGCCCGAACTAACCCCCCACTGAGAGACAGACCCCCCTCCCCAGCCCGAACTAACCCCCCACTGAGAGACAGACCCCCCTCAGGTCTGAACTAACCCCCACTGAGAGACAGACCCCCCTCCGGTCTGAACTAACCCTCCACTGAGAGACAGACCCCCCTCCCCAGCCCGAACTAACCCCCCACTGAGAGACAGACCCCCCTCCCCAGCCCGAACTAACCCCCCACTGAGAGACAGACCCCCCTCCGGTCTGAACTAACCCCCACTGAGAGACAGACCCCCCTCCCCGGCCCGAACTAACCCCCCACTGAGAGACAGACCCCCCTCCGGTCTGAACTAACCCCCCACTGAGAGACAGACCCCCTCCCCAGCCTGAACTAACCCCCCACTGAGAGACAGACCCCCTCCCCAGCCTGAACTAAACCCCCAATGAGAGACAGACCCCCCTCCCCGGCCTGAACTAACCCCCCACTGAGAGACAGACCCCCTCCCCGGTCTGAACTAACCCCCACTGAGAGACAGACCCCCCTCCCCGGCCCGAACTAACCCCCCACTGAGAGACAGACCCCCCCCCAGCCTGAACTAACCCCCCACTGAGAGACAGACCCCCCTCTGGTCTGAACTAACCCCCCACTGAGAGACAGACCCCCTCCCCAGCCTGAACTAACCCCCCACTGAGAGACAGACCCCTCCCCAGCCTGAACTAACCCCCCACTGAGAGACAGACCCCCCTCCGGTCTGAACTAACCCCCCACTGAGAGACAGACCCCCCTCCGGTCTGAACTAACCCCCCACTGAGAGACAGACCCCCCTCCGGTCTGAACTAACCCCCCACTGAGAGACAGACCCCCTCCCCAGCCTGAACTAACCCCCCACTGAGAGACAGACCCCCTCCCCAGCCCGAACTAACCCCCCACTGAGAGACAGACCCCCCTCCGGTCTGAACTAACCCCCCACTGAGAGACAGACCCCCTCCCCAGCCTGAACTAACCCCCACTGAGAGACAGACCCCCTCCCCAGCCTGAACTAACCCCCCACTGAGAGACAGACCCCCTCCCCAGCCTGAACTAACCCCCACTGAGAGACAGACCCCCTCCCCAGCCTGAACTAACCCCCCACTGAGAGACAGACCCCCTCCCCAGCCCGAACTAACCCCCCACTGAGAGACAGAACCCCCTCCGGTCTGAACTAACCCCCCACTGAGAGACAGACCCCCCTCCCCAGCCTGAACTAACCCCCCACTGAGAGATAGACCCCCTCCCCAGCCTGAACTAACCCCCCACTGAGAGACAGACCCCCTCCCCAGCCTGAACTAATCCCCACTGAGAGACAGACCCCTCTCCCCGGCCCGAACTAACCCCCCACTGAGAGACAGACCCCCTCCCCAGCCTGAACTAACCCCCCACTGAATGACAGACCCCCCTCCCCAGCCTGAACTAACCCCCCACTGAGAGACAGACCCCCCTCCCCGGCCTGAACTAACCCCCCACTGAGAGACAGACCCCCCTCCCCGGCCTGAACTAACCCCCCACTGAGAGACAGACCCCCCTCCCCGGCCTGAACTAACCCCCCACTGAGAGACAGACCCCCCTCCCCGGCCTGAACTAACCCCCCACTGAGAGACAGACCCCTCCCCGGCCTGAACTAACCCCCCACTGAGAGACAGACCCCCCTCCCCAGCCAGAACTAACCCCCCACTGAGAGACAGACCCCCCTCCCCGGCCTGAACTAACCCCCCACTGAGAGACAGACCCCCCTCCGGTCTGAACTAACCCCCCACTGAGAGACAGACCCCTTCCCCAGCCTGAACTAACCCTCCACTGAGAGACAGACCCCCTCCCCGGTCTGAACTAACCCCCCACTGAGAGACAGACCCCCCTCCCTGGCCTGAACTAACCCCCCACTGAGAGACAGACCCCCTCCCCGGCCTGAACTAACCCCCCACTGAGAGACAGACCCCCTCCGCATCCCGAACTAACCCCCCACTGAGAGACAGACCCCCCTCCCCGGCCTGAACTAACCCTCCACTGAGAGACAGACCCCCTCCCCGGCCTGAACTAACCCCCCACTGAGAGACAGACCCCCTCCCCGGCCTGAACTAACCCCGCACTGAGAGACAACCCCCCCTGTCCTGCACTGCTGCCCCCCCCTCTGCTGAGAGGCAGATCCCACGGCCTGCACTCCCCCCCGCCCCCCACTCTGCTGAGAGACAGATCCCACAGCCTGCACTGTCCCTTGCCCCCCTGCCCCCCTGCTGAGAGACAGACCCCCCCCCCTGCATTACACACACACTGAGAGACAGACCCTCCGGCCTGCACTGCCCCCCCCCGCCGCTGAAAGACAGATGCCACGGGCTGCACTGCCCCCCCCCCCACGCTGACAGACAGACCTCCGGGCCCCCAGCCTGCACTGCCCCCTTGCTGAGAGACAGACATCCCCAGCCTGAACTCACCCTCAACCTGCACTGCCTCCCTGGTGAAAGACAGACCCCCACTGCCTGTACTGCCCCCCTTGCTAAGAGACAGACCCCACCCGCCTGCACTGCCCCCCTGCTGAGAGTAGACCCCCCCATCCCCTAGCCTGCATTGCCCCCCATGACAGACAGACCCTGCCACTGAGATGCACTGCCCCACTACTGAAAGACAGACCCCTGTGACATTCCCTTCTGGTATTATCTGGACCAGTTATCTGCTAGGTCACTCCAATCCTCGACTCTGGGAGCCAGCCTTACCCTGCTCTGCTATGAGAACCCGCACTCCTGGGCTGTTCACGCAGAGCCTCTGGCATGTAAGCTGCTCCTTGGATTGTGCAACTGAACAAAACTAGACAATAGCGCCGATCCCAGACACAACCCTAGGAACTTCCATCTTGCAGTGTCCAGTTATGCCCTCTGGACGCTGCAAGCTTATATGAGTTTGTCAGTTTAACAAAGAAATTGATATGTACCAGGCTTGTTATCCCAAGTGGAGTCTCTGACACACTTCAAACCAAACACACTGCTTCAGGTAGAATAAACATACAAATTTATTAACTAAAAAGATAGATTTTTAACTGATTATAAGTCAAAGCATAACAAGTCGGTTTGGTCAAATGAAATAAAAGCAAAACACATTCTAAGCTGATCTTAACACTTTCAATGCCCTTACAAACTTAGATGTGTCTCACCACAGCCTAGCTGGTTGCCCTTCAGCCAGGCTCTCCCCTTTGATCAGCGCTTCAGCTGCTTGGTAGTGGTGTCTGTAGATGTAGGTGGAAGAGAGAGATCATGGCAAATGTCTCTCCCTTTTAGCATGTCCTTTCTTCCCTCTTGGCTTTGCCCTCCCCCCCACTTCAGATTCAGGTGAGCATTACCTCATCGCACTCCCAAACTGACCAAAGGAAGAGAGAGTCCAACAGAGCCTATGTTGCTCTCTAGGCCAGTGTCCTTTGTTCCTGTGAGGCTGGGTTGAGTTTGTCCCATACATGCCTTGATGAGGTGTGAACTGCGCCTCTGCTCTTAGAGAGTTTTTGCCTGGGACACAATTTCAGCCTCATAACTATATACATGAAATTATAACCTATAACATTACTATAAAATTACTGTAACGACAATTACTATAATATCATTATAATAACAATGCTCAGTACATCATGAGCCTTCCGAAGATACCCGACACGACAAACTTTGCATTGGATACCACACAATCATTTTACAAGAATGAGCATGGGGGTGCTGGGTGCTCCCTCGAGGTACAGAGCATCACACCTCCCCTCTTAGTTTACTGCAAGAGGGTTAGTCCCTGGCTAGCTCAAAGGCAGTTTGTGTTATAGTTCTCTTGGCATCCAGCCATTAAGGCCTTGAGGCACCATGCCTCAGTTTCCCCATTCACACACAGGTTTTTTATGGTTTCTCTGCTGTGATAAGCTTTAAACCTGTTTACAGGTATTAACTGGAAAGTAGCATTATCATAAGGTTTAACATCCTTGTCAAAATTCTTATCCCCAAAACTTAACATTAATACCAAAATTTTTATCACAGATGTGTTTTTACAAGTGTCTTTATGATACCACACCCTCTCTTCAAAAACAGACTCCAAGGAGAGACTGCTGAATTGGAATTAATTTGCAAACTGGATACAGTTAATTTAGGCTTGAATAGAGACTGGGAATGGATGGGTCATTACACAAAGTAAAACTATTTCCCCATGTTTATTTCCCCCCCCCTCCACTGTTCCTCAGACTTTCTTGTTAACTGCTGGAAATGGCCCACCTTGATTATCACTACAAAAAGTCCCTCCCCCCCGCCCTCCGCCCTGCTCTCCTGCTGGTAATAGCTCATCTTAAGTGATTGCTCTCCTTACAGGTTTTTTTGTTTGTTTTTTTTCCCCTTCACGTTCTGTGTGTATATAAATCTCCTCACTGTATTTTCCAGGAAATGCATCCAATGAAGTGAGCTGTAGCTCACGAAAGCTTATGCTCAAATAAATTGGTTAGTCTCTAAGGTGCCACCAGTACTCCTCTTCTTTCTGCTTTTACAGGAGATTTGGGATGAGGGTTAAAGGAATGGTTTTGGGTAAGAGAATGTTTAGGCTCCCAGCCCCCTTCTCTTTTCCCAGGGGCAAAATGGGATCCTCCCTTCTCACCAGTTTTAAACCGCACTTTCTGTGGCCTGCCCTCAATAGACGCCTGAGTCTGTTTGAAGGCATCAGCCAAAAAAGCCATCCCATCCACAGACTTTACATCCTTGTCTCACAGGCGCTGCTTCACTTCAGGCTGACACATGCCTAGGAAACGCTCTTGAGCAACAAGATCCAACATCCCCTCAAAACTCGCCCCCTCTTTGCCCCTCACCCATTTTCCCCACAAATCTTTCATTTTGTTCACATCTTCCCCATTACTTATCCCAATATCCCTCTTGAGATTCTGAAATTTCACTCTATCTGATTCAGGGGTAATCTGAAACCTTTGCAAAACAGTATCTTTAAATTTACAATAGTCTAAAGCATCTTCACTCGGCATTCCATTGACGACGTTTCCAGCGTTACCAGTTACTTTCGCAATCAGGGCAGGAACTCTCTTGTCATCAGGGATTTCCTGTATTACACACAGCCTCTCGAAGGCAGTCAGAGCTTCAGCAATATCATCGTCCTCACTCTATGCGGGGCATAAGTGTTCCCATTTGTGGATTTTAGGAGTGATGGGGGTCCTTGGGGTCAGGGGGTTCTCATTCTGCTTCTCTAGCATGCCCAGTTGGTGTTTTCGCTCTCTCTCTTTTTCTCTCTCTTTCGTCTCGCTCTCTTTTTCTTCTATAGCCCTTCGGTGGGCCGCCTCCTCTTCTTTGAGCCTCATTTCAGCATCATTTCATGAGCCTTCCGAAGACACCTGATGTGACAAACTTGCATTAGATACCACACGAGCATTTTACAAGGCTGAACATGGGGGTGCTGGGTGTTCCCCCAAGGTACACAGCGTCACAACCCCCCAGCCTGCACTGCCCCCATTCTGAGAGACAGACCCCCCCCCAGCTTGCACTCCCCCCCACTGTTGAGAGAGAGCCCCCTCCTAGCCTGCACTGCTACCCCCCCCTCGCTGAGAGACAGACATCCCCTATCCTGAACTCACCCCAGCCCACACTGCCCCCCGGTGAAAGACAGACCCCTGCTGCCTGTACTGCCCTCTGCTGAGAGACAGACCCCCCCAACCTGCACTGCTGTCCCCCTGCTGAAAGATAGATCCCTTGGGCCCCTGGCCTGCACTGCCCCTTGGTGAGAGACAGACTTCCCCCCAGGCTGAACTCACCTCCAGCCTGCACTGTCCCCTGCTGAGAGACTGACCTCTGCTGCCTGCACTGCCCCCCAACCTCCAGTGCAGAGCTCTGTGGGATCCATCCTGAGATCACGCCCGTCTGCCCCCCTCATTGGCACCGAGCTCCGGGCTGCAGGCGTCAGTCTGAGCCCGGCCCCCAGTAAAGAGGAAGGAGCTGGATCTGCTGCATCTGCTTGTCTGTCTGTTCTGGGGAGCCCTGTTTGCAGAGGGCAGTGGCCTGTAACCCCTGGTAGCCCCAGCACAGGGTGCTCTGCAATGCAGGGCCCCCGGGGTCTGTGCTCTGGGTAGCTGGCTGGCCCTCTCGGCCTGGCTGCCCAGTTTGCCCATCTTCCCATTGTAGATCCACAGGGTCTGGTTTAGGTCACCAGTCTCCTGCGAGTGACCCCTTTAATATGCTGGGCCCTGAGGCCCCCCGCCCGTTCCCAGGGGCAGGGCCATGCCCTCGGTACCAGCAACCCCGTCTCTCCCTGTGGCTCCCTGCAGTGAGCCCAGGCCAACCTGCAGGAGGCTTGTACTGGGCTCCTCCAGGGCACCTGGCCAAGGGAGCCTTCCCAGCCACACTAGCAGCCTTTGCACAGAGAGCAGGACTAATTAGTCACCTGGCTGCCACATCCCGCAGCCTGGGGACTAGCACAGAGAGGCAGGGGCTAAGCCATTGGCCAGGCTTGAGCTCTCAGTGTCCTTTTCAGTCCCAGGTGAGCCCTGAGCCTCTCCCCAAAGGCAGCTCTTAGCCACTGCCTGCCACACTCACCCCCTTGGCGCCGGGCAGGGCCGTGCTGAGTTCACAGCAGGCCAGGGAGACACGAGTGTCCCGTGATCAGCACTGGGGCTTCCCTTGGCTCTCTGGACCCTCTGCTGAGTTGGGTTGGTTTCAGTTCTTTAGTGACCCAGTCACGCCACCCGCCAGCAAGGGGCCTCGCTTCTGCTTGGCTCCAAGAGCAGCGTTAACCCCTGTGCCCCCGCTGGGTAGTGATACAAACCACAGAGGGACCCTGAGGCACACACAGGAGTCATAAAAATTATACAGAAAATTTCCACTTCGTCACCCCCCTTCCCCCGGGGCCGGGTGAGGCGTTGAGTGATGGGGTGCAATATGAAGGGTGAACCGCTGACCTGGCTCCTCCCACCCCATGCCCTGGGTTCTGCGCTCCACCCCCCTGGACTCTGTACCCCATCCCCTGGGCTCTGCACCCCACCCTATCCCCTGGTCTCTGCACCCCACCCCCGGGCTCTGTGCCCCATCCCCTGGGCACTGCACCCGACCCCATCCCCTGGCCTCCGCGCTCCACCCCGTCTCCTGGGCTCTGCACCATACCCCCATTACTCCTGCGCTTTTGCCTCCCATCCCATGAGTTCTGCACACACACCCACCAACCCCTGGGCACTGCACCCTCTCCCCCCACCCCAACCCCTGGGCTCTGGCCAAGGACAAGGACATGCAGAAGCCCCAGCGGGATGCTGTCCCCAGGGATAAATGAACAGGAGCCCCGCCCTGCAGCTGGGTGGGGCAGCACCGACAGGGGAGGTGGGGGTGGGGAGCTCCCTGCCCCTGCGGCCCTTCCCGGGGAACAGCTCCCCTGCTGGGTGGGAGATGCCTAGGTTCCATATGGCCTGGTTTGGATGCAGCTGGGGCCCCAAGGGCCGAGCAGGGGGTGGCACTGCACCACCTGGCAGACACCCTAACGGCCTGACCATGCCAGCAACCCGGGCAGCAGGGGGCTCCAGCATCTCTGCCCTGGACTGGCCAGCGCTACGCCGGGGAGATCGGTTCACGGCACGTCCTCCGTGACAGAGCTTGGGAAGCAGCCGGCGACCCCAGCAGGTCACCATCTGCTCAAAAGCTCGTTACTCCTGGGCATTAACACCAGCTTCCCTGAGCGCAAAGGCCCCGGGAACTGCCAGCAGGAGAGGGCTGGAGAGCTAGGCAGGGCACCTGGGAGCTGCACAAGGAGAGAGCCACACACCAGAAGGGGCAGCCCGGGCTGGCCCAGCCAGACACTCACAGACCCAAGGCAGCCGGGGAAGGCCAGGAGAAAGACACAACACGGCAGGCAGGGATAGGACCCATGATGAGGGAGCGGGGTGTCAGCAGGAACCCGACTCACCTCCCACGTGGGGGCTGCTGGAGGGTCCCTCCCCAGGCCTAGTCTGTCAGGACGTCTCTCTCAAGCTCAGGACAACGACGGGCCAAGTGTGTCCCAGTGGGTCTCGGGGTCCCAGGTGCTGGGGGACAGCCAGGCTGGGGGAGCGACCTCCTTCTGAGCAACCCATCTCCCAGCTGGATCTCTCCCCCAAAGTTGCCTTCTAAGGTGCCTGCAAGCGGGTGGTGGGTGGAAGTGCCCAGCCCCTCGGTTCTCTGCTCACTGACTAGGCCCAGGTGCTGCTCCAGCCCCAGTCAGCCTGCTGCTGGGCTGGGATCCCGTCCCTGCCCACATAGAGTGGGTACCTACCTTCTCCCTGGTTCTAGCCCATTCTCTTCCTCTCTCTCTGCACTGAGTTGAGGGTGGGAGTGCACTGAGCACAGAGCTGGGGGTGAAGGATCAGGGTGGGGGTTGGGGTGTAGGATCTGGCCAGGAGCTAAAATGAGGGAGGGGGCTCAGGGTTGGGGCAGGAGGTTTGGGTGTGGAGTGCTTACAAGGGCAGCTCCTATTTGGTGCAAGGGGTGCAGGTGGGAATGTGGGGGGGGGTGTGCAGGAGCTCCCGTTTGGTGCTCAGGGTGAGGGTGGGAATGTGGGGGGTGCAGGAGTCAGGGCATGAGGTGTGGGGGGCCTGGGTGTGTGTGTGGGGTGCTGGAGTCAGAGTTGGGGTCATGGGAGAGGTGCAGGGGTCAGGGCAGGAGGCTGGGGTGTGTGAGGGGGGTGCAGGGATCAGAGCTGGGGGCTGGGTGTGTGTGAGGGGGGTGCAGGGATCAGGGCCAGGGGCTGGGGGTGTGTGAGGGAGGTGCAGGGGTCAGGGCTGGGGGTGTGGGCTTGGGTCCTGGAGGTGCTCCCAGCCTCCTGCCCAGAGCGGCTCACGGCAGGGGACTGGAGGGGATATGCCCTGATTCCACCTTCCTTCCCCAAGGCCCTATCTCCACCTCTTCTTCGCCTCCTCCCCGAGCAGTGAGCGTGCTCTGCCTCCGCTTCTCCCCCTCCCCCTGGGTTCGGCTGCGGACTGAGCGGGGCCGGTGGCTGGGACCCAGCAGGCAGCAGCGTGCCATTAAAAACTGGCTCGCGTGCCGTCTTTGGCATGAGTGCCATAGGTTGCTGACCCCTGGTCTAGATGATCCAGGACTGTGGACCCACTTGAGCAGTAGCCCGAGGGAGTTCCTTGTACTGCATGGGCCACAGCAAGTGAAATACTTCATGTTCCCCAAAGACAATGAAAATAGAAGTTTCCATCCAACACATTACTGGCGTGAAATCCCCAATGGTGACAAAGTGGAGAGGCCATGCCTTTTGTACTCAAAAACCCAGAATGTTGCATACTGTTTTTGTTGCAAACTCTTCCAGTCTAATGTTCCAGCCACCTTGGGTTCTACAGGAACAAAGGACTGGAAAAATCTGGCTAGAAATCTGGCATGCCATGAGAAGGCAGCAAATCACCAGAGTGCATTCATTCCATAGGTGGAAAGAGCTTGAGATGAGACTAAGGTTAAAGGCCACCATAGATGATCAGCATCAAGAGAAGATTGCATCAGAGTCTCTTTACTGACAAAATGTTCTGAAAAGGCTTATTGACATTGTGAGAATGCTTGCTACCCAAAACCAAGCACTGCTTGGCACTTCAGATCCGCTGTATGTGCCAGACAATGGAAACTTCCTTAACACTGTGGAGCTGATGGCTGAGTTTGATGCTGTACTCCAGGAGCATCTAAGAAGAGTCACCACCCAAGAAATGTACACACACCACTACCTTGGAAAACAATTCAAAATGAGATCATACAGTCACTGGCAACAAAAGTCAAACAGAAGATTGGGGCAGATCTGAAGTCAGCAAGATATTCCCCTGTTATTCTGGACTGCACACCTGACATCAGCCATATGAAACAAATGACTTCAATGGTGCGTTTTGTAATAACAACAGAACCTAGTGAAAATGTCCCTGCAATGGTGACTGTCAGAGCATTTTCTAGAATTTATTGACATTGATGATACTACAGGAGCTGGTATGACAAATGTACTTCTTACAAGCTGGAAGAGACGGCAATTGCGATAGCTGACAGGAGAGGTCAGGTCTATGGTAATGGTGCCAACATGAGAGGACAGAACAGAGCAGTGCAGACATGGATCCAAGAGTTAAACCCCTCAAGCTTTTTTTGTCCCGTTCAGTTCTCATTCATTGACCTTGGTGGTCAGCGATGCAGCATCAGCTTCTAGTGAGGCTGCCGAATTTTTAATGTAATTCAAAGCATCTCTGTATTTTTCTCTGCATCAACTCATCGATGGCAAATTTTGAAGCAACATCTGGGAACATCCTCTCTGACACTGAGACCACTGAGTGCCACACGATGGGAAAGTCGAGTGGAGGCGATAAAGCCTATCAAACACCAAATTGGGAAGATAGATGATGCCATAGTTGCCATTATGGAGGATAATGCTGTGACAGGAACTGTTCATGGGAGAACAGTGGTAGAGGGAAATGGAATCACCAGAAACATACATAACTTCAAATTTCTGTGTGGCTTAGTGTTGTGGCATGACATAGTGTTTGAAATAAATGTTGTAAGCAAGAGACTCCAAGGTGTTGACCTTGATATATCTGGAGCAATGGAACAACTGGACAAAGCATAGTCATACTTACAGTCTTACCAGTCAGATGAGGGATTTCAAAACGTTCTGAAGAGTGCACAGAAGTTGGCAGAAGAATTTCACACTGAAGCGATTTTCCCACCCATTCAAGAATACAAGAGTCACCGAAGAAGACGACATTTTGATTAGGAGGCACGGGATAATCCCATAAGAGACCCCTAACAACAATTCAAAGTTGAATTCTTTAACCAGGTGCTAGATTGTGCAATACAGTCAGTTGAAGAACGTTTCATGCAGCTCAAGGAACACAGCAGTATATTTGGGATGTTGTATGATATTCCAAAACTCCTCACTATACCTGAAGAAGACCTATACCAGCAATGCAGGGCACTAGAGACAGTGTTGACACATGATAACATGCGCCATATTGATGTGACTGATTTAGGTGATGAACTGAAAGCCCTTTCAAGATACATTTCAGCAGGATCAACTCCATAGGCTGTTCTGGAATATATGTGCACAAATAAGATTGCCACCCTCTTTCCAAATGCTTTTGTTGCTCTGTGCATACTTCTAACACTTCCTGTAACAGTTGCCAGTGGAGATCGCAGCTTTTCCAAGCTGAAGTTAATAAAAACACATCTATGCTCCACAAGGACGCAGGAGAGGCTGGTCAGCTTTGAAACCATCTCAATAGAGCATGAGCTGGCCCAGACTGTGGTTTATGAATGTTATAATTCTTGACATCTGATTTGTGTCCATTTATTCTTTTACGTAGAGACTGTCCAGTTTGACCAATGTACATGGCAGAGGGGCATTGCTGGCACATGATGGCATATATCACATTGGTGGATGTGCAGGTGAACGAGCCTCTGATAGTGTGGCTGATGTTATTAGGCCCTGTGATGGTGTCCCCTGAATAGATATGTGGGCACAATTGGCAACGGGCTTTGTTGCAAGGATAAGTTCCTGGGTTAGTGGTTCTGTTGTGTGGTATGTGGTTGTTGGTGAGTATTTGCTTCAGGTTGCAGGGCTGTCTGTAGGCAAGGACTGGCCTGTCTCCCAAGATTTGTGAGAGTGTTGGGTCATCCTTCAGGATAGGTTGTAGATCCTTAATAATGCGTTGGAGGGGTTTTAGTTGGGGGCTGAAGGTGACGGCTAGTGGCGTTCTGTTATTTTCTTTGTTAGGCCTGTCCTGTAGTAGATAACTTCTGGGAACTCTTCTGGCTCTATCAATCTGTTTCTTTACTTCTGCAGGTGGGTATTGTAGTTGTAAGAAAGCTTGACAGAGATCTTGTAGGTGTTTGTCTCTGTCTGAGGGGTTGGAGCAAATGTGGTTGTATCGCAGAGCTTGGCTGTAGACGATGGATCGTGTGGTGTGGTCAGGGTGAAAGCTGGAGGCATGCAGGTAGGAATAGCGGTCAGTAGGTTTCCGGTATAGGGTGGTGTTTATGTGACCATTGTTTATTAGCACTGTAGTGTCCAGGAAGTGGATCTCTTGTGTGGACTGGACCAGGCTGAGGTTGGTGGTGGGATGGAAATTGTTGAAATCATGGTGGAATTCCTCAAGGGCTTCTTTTCCATGGGTCCAGATGATGAAGATGTCATCAATATAGCGCAAGTAGAGTAGGGGCTTTAGGGGACGAGAGCTGAGGAAGCGTTGTTCTAAATCAGCCATAAAAATGTTGGCATACTGTGGGGCCATGCGGGTACCCATAGCAGTGCCGCTGATCTGAAGGTATACATTGTCCCCAAATGTAAAATAGTTATGGGTAAGGACAAAGTCACAAAGTTCAGCCACCAGGTTAGCTGTGACATTATCGGGGATAGTGTTCTTGACGGCTTGTAGTCCATCTTTGTGTGGAATGTTGGTGTAGAGGGCTTCTACATCCATAGTGGCCAGGATGGTGTTATCAGGAAGATCACCGATGGATTGTAGTTTCCTCAGGAAGTCAGTGGTGTCTCGAAGGTAGCTGGGAGTGCTGGTAGAGTGCTGGTAGAGTGCTGGGAGTGCTGGTAGAGGCCTGAGGAGGGAGTCTACATAGCCAGACAATCCTGCTGTCAGGGTGCCAGTGCCTGAGATGATGGGGCGCCCAGGATTTCCAGGTTTATGGATCTTGGGTAGTAGATAGAATATCCCAGGTCGGGGTTCCAGAGGTGTGTCTGTGCGGATTTGATCTTGTGCTTTTTCAGGAAGTTTCTTGAGCAAATGCTGTAGTTGCTTTTGGTAACTCTCAGTGGGATCATAGGGTAATGGCTTGTAGAAACTTGTGTTGGAGAGCTGCCGAGCAGCCTCTTGTTCATATTCCGACCTATTCATGATGACAACAGCACCTCCTTTGTCAGCCTTTTTGATTATGATGTCAGAGTTGTTTCTGAGGCTGTAGATGGCATTGCGTTCCGCATGGCTGAGGTTATGGGGCAAGTGATGCTGCTTTTCCACAATTTCAGCCCGTGCACGTCGGCGGAAGCACTCTATGTAGAAGTCCAGTCTGCTGTTTCGACCTTCAGGAGGAGTCCACCTAGAATCCCTCTTTCTGTAGTGTTGGTAGGGAGACCTCTGTGGATTAGTATGCTGTTCAGAGGTATTTTGGAAATATTCCTTGAGTCGGAGACGTCGAAAATAGGATTCTAGGTCACCACAGAACTGTATCATGTTCGTGGGGGTGGAGGGGCAGAAGGAGAGGCCCCGAGATAGGACAGCTGCTTCTGCTGGGCTGAGAGTATAGTTGGATAGGTTAACAATGTTGCTGGGTGGGTTGAGGGAACCATTGCTGTGGCCCCTTGTGGCATGTAGTAGTTTAGAAAGTTTAGTGTCCTTTTTCTTTTGTAGAGAAGCAAAGTGTGTGATGTAAATGGCTTGTCTAGTTTTAGTAAAGTCCAGCCACTAGGAAGTTTGTGTGGAAGGTTGGTTTTTTATGAGAGTATGCATTTTTGAGAGCTCATTCTTAATCTTTCCCTGTTTGCTGTAGAGGATGTTGATCAGGTGGTTCCGCAGTTTCTTTGAGAGCGTGTGGCACAAGCTTGTTTGGATGAGCTATTACCAGCAGGAGAGTGAGTTTGTGTGTGTATGGGGGTGGGGGGATGTGAGAAAACCTGGATTTGTGCAGGAAATAGCCAGACTTGATTATCATGCACATTGTGTAAAGAGTTGTCACTTTGGATGGGCTATCACCAGCAGGAGAGTGAATTTGTGTGGGGGGGTGGAGGGTGAGAAAACCTGGATTTGTGCTGGAAATGGCCCACATGATGATCACTTTAGATAAGCTATTACCAGCAGGACAGTGGGGTGGGAGGAGGTATTGTTTCATATTCTCTGTGTATATATAAAGTCTGCTGCAGTTTCCACGGTATGCATCCGATGAAGTGAGCTGTAGCTCACGAAAGCTTATGCTCAAATAAATTGGTTAGTCTCTAAGGTGCCACAAGTCCTCCTTTTCTTTTTTTTGAAAGTTAAGTGTTACTTATGTAAGCAGAGTCAGAATGAGCTCTGCCCTGACATCCGGTGGTGAGCTGTGGAAAAGGACTTCAGGGGCTGATCTCATTTGCATGGGCACTCTCGTTTGCATGGGCACACCCACCCTGCCTAGTATGATGGGCTGCTTGACCAAATGGTAATTTAGGCTGCTGTGGGATCCCCAGTCTCTCTGTTATTGGGGCAGAGTAATAAAGCGTTGTTATCTTGGTTATGTGAATCAAGGACAGTAGAACTGTACTTGGCATTTTATGACAAAGGGAGTCGCCCCCAACTAAGTAGCACTTGCCAGGAAAGGGACATGGGTTCCAAACTCCAGGGAATTGAGAGAGGTTGGGGATAGGTATGTGTACTTAGTAGTGTGGGTCTTTAACAGTACTTTAATCTCTTCTCTTGCTATGTATGGGTTCCATTAGGAGCCTTGTTTGTTATGTGCTGTAGAGTTGAAATCACTGATGCCTAGATCTAAGCATTAGATTTACTTTGGGGGTAGTGACAGATTTCAGAGTAACAGCCTAGTCTGTATTCGCAAAAAGAAAAGAAGTACTTGTGGCAACTTAGAGACTAAATAAATTGGTTAGTCTCTAAGGTGCCACAAGTACTCCTTTTCTTTTTGGGGTAGTGGTGCACCAGCCCTGAGGCTCCCCCTGCTACCAGCTAAAAATCACTGAGAGCTGCAATCACTGAAGAGTTGAAGCTGTTGAGAGCTGTGTTAAGTAGCGGGGGGGGGCCTGAAGACAAGTTAGTGAGTAGATGGCTGGCGAGCAGAGTGGATAGCTGGGTGGCTGAAGAGGCGTGGATAGCAGAGTAGAGCAAATAGCTGGGAAGCTGACGGAGAGGTGCGGGTGGTGGTAAAGACTACAGCAGAACCCCATGGGGAGGCGAACCCCATGGGGAGGCATGGCACTTGGCCATCGAGGAGCAGCAGCGTAGCATGTAAGATGCCCCCCCCCCATACCTCCCTTCATTTCCACCCAGGCTGGGAGGTAAACTCTGCAGATGAACTCTGGGGGCTGCACTGACCAAGGACAGCAACTGTGGTGGGGGGAAGGTGACTATTGGGTTGCTGGACTTAAGACCCTGAGGGGGAAAGGACACTGCCAAACTTAATTGGGGGTGGGTCTTTTACTCGTGGTTGGTGTTATGAATCCTGTTTGTGGTGTTTCCCCAATATAATCCCGCATTGTTTCCCTCCTTTATTAAAAGGTTTTTGCTACACTCAGACTCTATGCTTGCGAGAGGGGAAGTATTGCCTTTTAGAGGCACCCAGCGGGGGTGGTATATATTTGTCCCCGGTCACTGGGTGGGGGCTCGAGCCGGTTTTGCATTGTATTATTGAAACGGAACCCCTAGATACTGAACCCGGCCCTTGTTGCTGCCAACTCTGACGGGCAGACGGGTTACACTTAAAATTTTTGAACAAGGCATTTTAAATTGTTAGTTCTCCTTTATTAAGGTAGGTAGCAGAGCAGTACCATGAGAGGAGTAGAACAGGAAGAAGGCAGAATTGAGATCTTTCAAAGTTTTGGCCCAAACGAGGGGGCATGGGGGCATCATTTGAGCTCCCCGCCTCATGTGCCAAAATGTTGTGGGCTGGCCCTGGGAGGAAGGGAGCCCAGAGCCAGGGCTCTGGCCCTCCTCCTGTGCCCCAAGCCAGTGGAGACTGACTCGCTTCCAGCTGCCTGGCCCCTGCCCTGCCCGTTGCTCCTCCTCCGGCCTTTGTCTTGCTTTCCAGGCCAAGAGTCACCTGGTTGCATCCCACTCCTGGATCTCAGGTTATGAAGGGGCGGCCATAGCATCCCTGCATTCATCACACCTCCTTCACTAGGCATAAGCACAACATCAGCCTTGAGTTACAGCTGGAGACCAGTTTGTCTGAACTCAGCCAGCTGCTGGCTCCCAGAAAGTTGGGCCAGAGCCATGGGACTCAGGACAGTCATGGAGTGGGGAGGTGCCTCTGAGGTCCCCACTCCCAGCCCCCCTGCTCTAACCACCAGATCTCACTCCCCTGCCAGAGCCAGGGATAGAACCCAGGAGTCCTGGCTCCCAGCCCCCTGCTCTAGCCACCAGACCCCACTCCCCTGCCAGAGCCAGGGATAGCACTGGGGCCAGCACTGACTGTACGGGGAGACTGCCTCCCACTGAGTTCCTGCCCTGCTTCCTGCAGCACTGGCCATCCATTGCCACATCAGCAGGTTTATTTGCAGGCAACACTATTGACCTCAGTGTCACTCCCCTGCCCTCCTTCCCCCAGCCCTGGGACACGTGCTGAGCCCAGTGCCATGGTGCCCGGAAATGATCTTGTGATGGGTTCATGGGCCGGCCCCTCACTCCGGTTCCTCCCATGCTGACCTGGCAGTCCTGTGCCAGACCTTAAAAAGGGCTTCCT
The DNA here is from genome assembly GCF_965140285.1 of Lepidochelys kempii. Taxonomy (NCBI): domain Eukaryota; kingdom Metazoa; phylum Chordata; order Testudines; family Cheloniidae; genus Lepidochelys; species Lepidochelys kempii. The sequence goes on from NC_136402.1 coordinate 10,821,932, forward strand.
GGGTGGTGTGGGGTGAGACGAGCACTGGATTGCGGCAGGACGGAGCTGCTCGCCCCGGGGGAGCCATGGATCTGCTGCTGTGCCTCTTGCTCTGCTTCGGTGAGGGCCCCTCCGGGTGTGGAAGGCACCCGCCCCATCACGGGGAGGTGCCAGCTCGGTGGGGATACAACGAGCTCACCTGTTCTTCCCCGACCAGGGGATGTGGTTGAGCCCTGCCCTGCCGAGTCCCCCCACAGGGAAAGGGCCTGAGTCTGAGTGCTAGTGGGGCCAGACAGTGCCCTCATGGGGCTGGTCTGTGCACCATGGAGAGGAGCAGAGCAGAGCAGCCGATGGGCAGCCGGCCTGGGGCTCCCCCGTTCCCCTGGGTCCCAGCATGTGTCATTGCTGTGTCTGGCTCTAACTGCTCCGGACTCTGTCCCGCCCAGCCCCACTTTCCTTCAGGTGCCTTGGGACTGGGAAGCTTTGGGGTGCACGGGCCCCTCTCTGCTCCTGACAGTTTCCCCCTTGTCTCTCCCCAGCTGCCGACGTGGGAGTCTCCTCCTCCTCAGGTAAGTATGTCTGGCCCCCAGGGGGCTGCCCTTTGCCAGAACCCAGGCCAGGATCCCAACCCCCCGGCACCACGGCTGGGGCCTGAGCAGAGGTGACCACGGCCACCCTTTGGAGAGTCAGCTGCCCAAGCACAGGTCCCAGAGTGCAAAGGCATTAGGCAGCTGCCTGAAGTTAGGTCACAGAATGCAACAGGAGTGAGGAGGCTGCCCGAACGCAGATCCCAGCATGCAATGGAAGTGAGGTGGCTGCCTGAGTGCAGATCCCAGCATGCAATGGGAGCAAGGGAGCTGCCTGGGTTCAAGCACACAACGGGAGCAAACTGGAGCAGGGCACTAGGAGCTGCCTCTATGTGAGCTGTTACTCATTGCAATGGAGTCACTTCCTGTCTCTGTGCCTCAGTTTCCCTTCTGTAAAGCAGGGGCACTGATGCTGCACCATTTCCTGGGGCTCAGTGACTTGTCTGTGCAGCACATGGCGGAAGGGAGGTGCGGGAGAAGGGCCCAGGGTTAGTGTTGCAGGAAAGCCCATTCTGCCCTGTTCTGCACTCGCTGGCAATGTCTCGCGCTGAGCTGGGCCTTCAGTCCCTGCAGCCCCTGGGGTCTCCCCGCGCAGTCCCGGAGCAGGTGTCCCAGCAGCTGTTTGCTTTGCCAGAGGTAAGGTTGGTAGGTGGCCACCACCGCTGTGCCGGGCGGGTGGAGGTGCGTCTGGACGGGCGCTGGGGCACCGTGTGTGACGACGGCTGGGACCTGAGCGACGTGGCCGTGGTGTGCAGGCAGCTGGGCTGCGGGCAGGCCATGGACGCCCTGAGTGGTAAAGTGTTCGGCCCGGGCCCTGAGTCACTCCCTGTCCTGATGCTGAACGTGGAGTGCGAGGGGACAGAGGCGACGCTGGGGAGCTGCCTGTACACGAATCCAGGGAACTTCTGCAAGCATGATGAGGACGCGGGGGCTCGTTGCCAAGGTGAGCCGGCCTGGAGAGCCCTGGCCCTAAGGGAGGGATGGGAGGATGCCTGGAGTCCCAGGGTAGGGTGCTCAGTTCTGACTGAGCGGTCTGGCTGGGTGAGCACTGCACAGTCTGCCCAGGGAGCAGGGAGGGGACCTGACAGGCCCAGAGGGTGGGACAAGCAGGGCCTGGGCTCTGCTCCCTGTCATGTGCCATGGGGCAAGGTTATGAAGGGAAAACACTCTCATGCAGTAGGGTCAGCATCCACACACACCATCTGCTACTAATACATTCCCAGCAGGGCTGGGAGCCAGGACTCCTGGGTTCCATCCCCAGCTCTGGGACGGGAGTGGGCTCTCGTGGGTTGGGGAGCTGGGAGTCAGGTCTCCTGAGGACTATTCCTGGCTCTGGGAGGGTGTTACCTACACACTCTAGGGCACCCACCTTTACCCACTTCCTAGAGCTTAAGGTGTAACCTGGTTGACTTTGGCACCTTGACCCTTTCCAGTTCCTAGGACTCCAGGGGAAAGACACCTTCCCTTACCCAGTTCCTAGGGCTCAGGGCTACCCATACCCAATTCCTAGGGCTCAGGGTGTAACCTTCTGTGGGTTTGTGGGGCCTTCCAGGGAAAGAGCCTTACACAGTAATACCAGTTGTCACGGAGTCCCCGGGCGATGCTCTGGAACTGCTCCCTACGAAGCCAGGCAGGACTCTGGGGAAGTCTCCTTTCTGTGAGCAGCCTGTCTGCAGGGCAAAGAGCTCACACAGCTTCCACCTTCCTGGGTCTGACCTCGGAGCATTCAGCATCCTCTGCCCCTCCGTGCGCTTCCCACAGCGAGTCCGCCCAGTCAGGCTCCTGGGGAAGCCGGAGGGTCCTGCACCCCAACTCCGCAGTCAGACGTGACTCTTAGCCAGCCAGTAAAACAGAGGTTTATTAGATGACAGGAACATGGTCTAAAACAGAGCTTGTAGGTACAGAGAACAGGACCCCTCAGCCGGGTCTATTTTGAGGGACAGTGAGCCAGACAACCATGTCTGCACTTCACTCCACTTCCCCAGCCAGCCCCCAACTCACTCACTCTCCAGCCCCTCCTCCTCTCCTGGGCTTTGTCCCTTTCCCGGGCCAGGAGGTCACCTAATTCCTTTGTTCTCCAACACCTTTAGCTATCACCTTGCAGGGGGGAAGGGCCCCGGCCATCAGTTGCCAGGAGACAGCGTGTTGGCCATTTATGTACACTGACCCTTTGCTCTGCAACAATTACACCCCCTTATCCCTCCACCTAGAAACTTAAGAAATGCATGGGGAAACTGAGGCACACCTACAGTATTCAGAGGAAACATTAAGAACAGTCCCACTTCATCACACCCTTAACCTATATTTATTAACAGTTACCAACACAGAATACACAGGCTAAGCATACAATGCTCAGCACTCCCAATAAGGCAGATGAAATTTTCCTGCTGGCCAGTCAAAATCAGATCATCTGGGGACTCCAACTTCTGCACAGTGTCGTTGGCAGGGTGTTGAGGTCTGGCAGCTTTGGTCTTGGGGCTGTGTCCTGGAGTTGATTTCAAAAAACTTCCTTTTGGACACCAGTTTATATAGTATCAGAGGGGTAGCCGTGATAGTCTGTATTCACAAAAACAACCAGGAGTCCGGTGGCACCTTAAAGACTAACAGATTTATTTGGGTGTAAGCTTTTGTGGGTAAAAACCCCACTTCTTCAGCTGCATGGAGATGAATGCAAGTTTATATAAAGAAACTTGAGTCCTGCCTAGCTATACCTTAACCGATTATATTAAACTAAGAAACTACAAAACAGTATTTTTCACAACCCTAGCCCATTATGAAACAATTCTTTAACCAATCAGCCCCCACCACCATAGCTGATTTAAATCTTGTAAAATTAATTATGCAACAGACAGAAACTGCAATAGACAGAAACAATCAAAGAACCAGACAGAGACCATACAGATAAACAAGAGAGAAGTGGGCAAAGCTATAGAGATTTCACACCCACAAGTGTTGATAAGTGGTACCTTGCCAGACAGAATGCATCAAACAACATTTTATTTAAACATCTTAAGATCTGTTTCTTTATCTGGTGATGTGGGTACTATTAGGACAGGAGCCTTCTTAACAGCCCGCTACTATATTGTTTTAATGTAACTTAGATGGAATGTGAGGACGGGACTTTCTGCTTCTTGGCTCATGGCTGCTGCTCTCCTAATATGGCTGCAGAAAAAAGGCTTCAGACCTTACATGGGGAGTGGAGCCTAGTGGTTAGAGCAGGGGGCTGGGAGCCAGCACTCCTGGGTCTTTCCCAGCTCTGTAAGTTGCTCTCCACAGCCCCTGATCTCTCCCTGATCCTCATTCATATCTCTCCCCCTGTCTCTAGCTGCAGAGCTCCCAGAGCCACCTGTCCGGTTGGTGGGCAACAGCACGCGCTGCAGTGGGCAGGTGGAGATTTACCATGACGGCCGCTGGGGTGCTGTGTGTGGGTTGGGCTGGGACCTGACTGACGCCAAGGTGCTCTGCCGGGAGCTGGGCTGCGGGAGCCCGCGGTACGTCACCCACCACTGCAGCAAGTTTGGTCAGAGCTCAGCACCCATCCTGCTGGGCCAGCTGGAGTGCACCGGGCAGGAGGCCTCCCTGACCCACTGCCGAGTCCAAGCCTGGGAGGGGCGGCACTGCCCCCACCACCGGGACACCGGAGTCATGTGCCAAGGTGAGAAAGCAGCGCTGGTACCAGGCCCTCACCACCTGCCAGAGGCCCAGGTCAGACAGGGATGGCTGCACTTTTCCCCCTGAGTGCCAAGCTGGTCCCCTTGGAGCACGGCCATCCCCGGCCTCCTTGCCCACTGGGGCAGCGTGTGCCATGGCCCCAGCTGAGCCTGGCAACAGCTGCCCCTCCTAGTTGGGCACAGAGAGCACAGCACTGGCGCCCCTGCGATGTGGGGGTCAGTGCCGGGCAAGCCCCCTGCACCAGCCAGGCCATGCCTTCCCAGCATGCATTGGGGCACCGACACAGCTGACCCCCCCGCTTCCTCGCAGAGCCCTTCGCACTGCGGCTGGTGGACGGCCCAAGCAAGTGCTCCGGGCGGCTGGAGGTGCGGTATGATGGGGTGTGGGGCACCGTTTGCGATGACAACTGGTCAGTGACCATCGCCCAAGTGGTATGCCAGGAGCTGGGCTGTGGCCCAGCTGAGCCACTGGCCCCAAAGCCGCAGGACTGGCCCCGCTTTGGCCAGGGTACGGGGAAAATCTGGCTGGACGACATCCGCTGCAAAGGCACCGAGGAGACCTTGCAGAAATGTGCCCACCGCTTCTGGAGCTACAACGACTGCACCCACTGGGAGGACGTCAGTGTGGTCTGCCAGGTGCATGCCCACAGCCAGGGAGAGGGAGATACAGGGAGCCCCACAACTTCTGGGTTCTCTCCCAGCTCTGGGAGGAGAGTGGGGTCCAGGTGGTTAGCAGGGGGGCTGGGAGCCAGGATTCTTGGGTTCTATCCCAGCTCTGGGAGGGGAGTGGGATCCAGGTGGCTAGCAGGGGGGCTGGGAGCCAGGACTCCTGGGTCCAGGCAGGGAGTGGCCGTAGGCACTGGCTGTGTCAGTGAAGGGGTGAGAATGGGGCTGACAGAAGCACACAGTTGGGTGAGGTGCCTGGCGCTCCCTGCAGCCCTCGCCCGAGGCCATGGGCAGTGCTCCCTAACCTCCCATGTTCTCTTCATCCTGCAGGACAGCTGAGCCGGCCACAGCTCCTCCATGGCCTTCCATTGATTCCCCCCCACCCCGTCCCCGAGCTTTCAGTGCATCCCCCCTGCTGCCAGGCCCTTCTTCTCTGCTGCCAGGCTCCCTGGCCCTGCCCGCCCAGCCCAGGGATGGCTGTTGGCTGTGCAGGGGCATGGCTTGGTTAGTGCCCGGGGGGATTCCCATTTCAGGGATGAACCACAGGCGCCCAGGGCATTCCCCTCCCACTGTGAGCCACACTCTGTGGGCTGCCGCACAACGCTGGCACAGACTGGGGCTCGTGTCTCGCTAACAATGGGGCAGCTCGCCCTGGCAGGCCCCGCTCGGAGCACGGGTCTCCAGGGCCGTCACTCCAACTCCAGCCAAGGGAGCCGTCCCTGATAAACCCTGCCATCGCCTTGGGGGCCGGGATACATGACTGTCTCCCCCGGAGGGGTCCGTGCTGCATGGACAGGCAGGAGCCGGGAGGGGGAGAGCCCCGGGTGCCGCACGCCATCCCAGGCTGAGCAGATGCGAATAAAGAGCTGAATCCACTGGATGACCGACTGCCCTGTGTCTGCCTGCGTCTGCCAAGCGCTCGGCGCTGCACAGGCAGGCCCGGGCCTTACCCCAGCAGGTTCAGAGCTTGAGGCACTGGGAGCAGCCCAATTCCTGAGAGCAGTGGGCAGAGGGGTCCGGAGGGGCCAGGCACAGCAGTGCCTGCAAGGGAAGGAAGGTGCTGCCTCCAGAACTGGCCCAGAGACAGCGAGCTCCTGCAGGCTTTGGGAGTCCCGGCTTCGGCCAGTAGATGGCAACAGTCTGCATGACAGTGCACACAGCTGTCATCAAAGTCAGTCCCTCCCAGAGCTGGGGATAGAACCCAGGAGTCCTGGCTCCCAGTCCCCCCCCCCCCGCTCTAACTACTATACACCACTCCCAGAGCCAGAACCCAGGAGTCCTGGCTCCCAGACCCCTGCTCTCAGCAGCTGCACCCGTTCCCTCACGACTGGCTGGTGTCCCTGCCGACACTGGGCCAGTGTAACCTCTCCCAGCATCTCTGGGCTGTGACTGTCTGTCCTGGAGTTGGGGGCTGGAGGGGCATCCTCTTTTTGGTCTGGTGCAGTTGGGGCAGCTCCTCCTCCTGAGGGTTCCCCATTCATGCAGACGCCCCCTGTGCACAGCTCCCCTGCCCAACCTCAGGGAGTGTTTGGGGCCCTACAGTCAGGGAAGGGGTGGACAATGTGTCTGGAAACCCTTTCCTCCCCTTCAAGGCACCCACTGCAGCTCCCAACCTCCACATGTCTAGGGGGGGTGCTGGGAATGGAGCTGACACTGAGCCCCGAGGAGGGGAGCTGGGGAAGGACAGGACCCTGTGTCCTGTGTAGGGGAGAGGCACCCGGGAGGGAACCGACCCTGTGCCCCATGGAGGGGAGAGGGGCTGGGGTGGGAGCTGACCCTGTGTCCTGAGGAGGGGAGGGGGCTGGGGAGAGAGCAGTGTCACGGAATGTAGGGGAGTCAGGGCCCTGCACCCCGTACTTCCTGCAATTCACCATGACTCTCAGCCAGCCAGTAAAACAGAAGGTTTATTAGGCGACAGGAACACAGTCCAAAACAGAGCTTGTAGGTACAGACAACAGAACCCCTCAGTCAGGTCCATCTTGGGGGCAGAGAACCCAGACCCCGATGCTGGGCCTCCCTCCGTTTCCCCAGCCAGCTCCAAACTGAAAACCCCTCCAGCTGCTCCTCTGGCCTTTGTCTCTTTCCGAAGCCAGGAGGCCACCTGATCTCTTTGTTCTCCAACACCTTCAGTTGGCACCTTGTGGGGGAGAGGCCCCGGCCATCAGTTGCCAGGAGACAGGGTGTCGGCCATTCTCTGTGCAGACCCCTGCACACCCTTTCCCCTCTAGGGCTCTGCAACAATCATATGCCCTTATCCTACCACCTAGATACTTAAGAAATGCATAGGGGAAACTGAGGCACACACACAGTATTGAGAGAAAATATTAAGAACATTCCCACTTCGTCACAAGTGGACCCTGCACCCCGAGGAGCGGAGGGGCGCTGGGGAGGGAGAGGACCCTGTGCCTTGTGGAGGGGTGGGGCCCTGGGGAAGGAGCTGTCCCTATGTCCCAATGAGCGGAGGGGTGCTGGGGAGGGAGCTGACCCTGTGTCCCGAGGTGGGGAAGGGTGCTGTGGAATGGCAGGGTCGCATGCAGCTAGAGGTTCCACTGGGGCGATTACTGTGCTCTGGATCCTGGGGTGCATAGGCTCTGTGCTGTGGGTCCCAGATGTGTATGGGGGGGGTCTATCCTGTGGGTGCGTGGGGCTGTTTGTCTCCTTGCCGTGGGTTCTCGGATGGGTTTGGGGGTTCTCGATGTCACGGGTCTGGGGAGGTGAGGGGTCTGTGCTGTGGGTCATGCTGGCAGGGAATTGTGCATGCCGGGCACTCAGGACACAACTGGGGTTATGTTTAGGGTGGGTTGATTAAGGGACAGTGCACCTCAAGCGGCCACTGTTGGGGGGGGCATGCCTGAGAGCTGAGCCTAGGCGCAGCGGGACTAGGCCTGGAGCAGCATCCTCCCTGGCACCTACACTCTGTCCAACTAGCACTGACCCCCCTTCGGCTGCAGGGACCCCTCCCCCAGCTGCAGGGACCCCTCCCCCGGCTGCAGGGACCCCTCCCCCAGCTGCAGGGACCCCTCCTCCAGCTGCAGGGACACGTGAGAACGGCCACACTGGGTCAGCCCCATGGTCCATCTAGCCCAGTATCCTGTCTTCCGACAGTGGCCAATGCCAGGTGCTTGAGAGGGAGTGAACAGAACAGGGCAATTTATCAAGTGATCCACCCCTTGTTGCCAAGTCCCAGCTTCTGGCAGCCAGAGGTTTAGGGACACCAAGAGCATGGGGTTGCATCCCAAACCATCTTGGCCAGTAGCCACTAATAGACCTATCCTCCATGAACTTATCTAGTTTCAAAGATTCATAGATATTAAGATCAGAAGGGACCATTATGATCATCTAGCCTGACCTCCTGCACAATGCAGGCCACAGAATCTCACCCACCCACTCCTGCAATAAATCTCTCACCTATGTCTGGGCTATTGGAGTCCTCAAATCATGGTTTAAAGACTTCAAGGTGCAAAGAATCCTCCAGCAAGTGACCTGTGCCCCATGTTACAGAGGAAGGCGAAACCCCCCCAGGGCCTCTTCCAATCTGCCCTGGAGGAAAATTCCTTCCCGACCCCAAATATGGCGATCAGCTGAACCCTGAGCATGTGGGCAAGAGTCACCAGCCAGATACCCAGGAAAGAATTCTCTGTAGTAACTCAGATCCCACCCCATCTAATATCCCATCACAGGCCATTGGGCCTATTTACCATGAATAGTTGAAGATCAATTAATTGCCAAAATCATGTTATCCCATCATACCATCTCCTCCATAAACTTATCGAGTTTAATCTTGAAGCCAGATAGGTCTTTTGCCCCCACTGCTTCCCTTGGAAGGCTGTTCCAGAACTTCACTCCTCTAATGATGGTTAGAAACCTTCATCTAATTTCAAGTCTAAACTTCCCGATGGCCAGTTTATATCCATTTGTTCTTGTGTCCACATTGGTACTGAGCTTAAATAATTCCTCTCCCTCTCTGGTATTTATCCCTCTAATATATTTATAGAGACCAATCATATCTCCCCTCAACCTTCTTTTGGTTAGGCTAAACAAGCCAAGCTCCTTGAGTCTCCTTTTGTAAGACAGGTTTTCCATTCCTGGGATCACCCTAGAAGCCCTTCTCTGTACCTGTTCCAGTTTGAATTCATCCTTCTTAAACATGGACCAGAACTGCACACGGTGTTCCAGATGAGGTCTCACCAGTGCCTTGTATAACGGTACTAACACCTCCTTAAAAGCAGTTCTTTTATTAACCCCATTTTACGTCTGGCCTTTGCAACATCCCCAGCAAAGAGTTCCACAGGTTGACTGTGCTTTGTATGGGGAAATATTTCCTCCTGTTTGTTTTATACCTGCTGCCTATTAGCTTCATGGGGTGACCCCTTGGCTTTTGTGTTATGTGAAGGGGTAGATAACATTTCTGTACGCCCTTTCTCCACGCCAGTCACGATTTTATCAGGCCTCTACCATATCTCTCCCCTTTCTCATCTCTTTCCCAAGTGGAACAGCTCCAGTCTGTTTATCCTCTCCCCCTAATCTTTTTTGTTGCCCTTCTCTGGACCTTTTCCAATATATCCTTTCTGAGATGGGGTGACTAGAACTGCACACCGGGTACAAGATGTGGGTGTACCATGGATTTACAGAGGCCATATGATATTTTCTGTTTTATTATCTAGTCCTTACCTAATGGTTCATAACATTCGGTTCGCTTTTTTGACTGTGCTGCATATTGTTTTCAGAGAACTATCTACGATGACTCTGAGATCCCCCCACTTGGCTGCAGGTACCCATCGCCCCCCAGCTACAAGGATGGACGCCCAGAACATAACATAAGAACAGCCACACTGGGTCAGACCAAAAGGTGCATCTAGCCCACTATCCTGTCTTCAGAGTGGCCAATGCCAGGTGCCCGACACTCTGCCTTCAGCTGCAGGGACCCCTCCCTGACCTGGCAGCAGGGATCCCTCCCTTCCCCCAGCCCCATGCTGAAAGGACACCACTCCAGCTGAAGGGACCCCCCTCACCCTCCTCGGTGGAGGGACACCCCCCCACCCAGCTGCAGGGACCCCTTCCTGCCCTGGCTGCAGATCCGGAACCTCCCCCACCCCATGCTGCAGGGCCCAACCTGCCCACCCCCACGTTGCTCAAGTCCTGTCACATCCTGATCTCTGACCCTATTATGAAAGCTGGTTAGCAGCTAATCCCACCCCTCCCCCGCAGCCCCCAGAGCTGCCACCTGTCGCTGGCTCTGGCCCCTAGCCCATGACTGTCCCCAGGGGTCACACTGTGGAGGGAGGAACCAGGCAGAGCAGCTCTTGGTGGGGCTTAGACTAGCCTGGTGCAAAGGGCCCCCCACCAGTGTTGGGTTCACAGCCCTGTTCAGTGGCCCTCAGCCTGTATCGCAACAGAACCAACCAGCGTTTTCGGGGCTTGTCGGGTAGCAAAAAATATTGAGAAATTTGAGCTTGTTCTGAATTGGAGTAAAACCAAGGTCTGGACAATTGCCCCCTGTCCCCGCCCGGAGCCCCATGGGAGCCAGCTCCAGCTGACCCCACTGTGCAATGAGCAGGGGGCGCTCTCCCTGGCAGTCCATGCTGGCCCCAATGCCCAGGGCGGTGCTAGGGGGCGTCTGCTGCAGGGAGTGGGGCAAGGGAGTTGGCTAGATTGTCGGGCTCAACGAGTAGTGATCAATGGCTCCATGTCTAGTTGGCAGCTGGTATCAAGTAGAGTGTCCCAAGGGTCGGTCCTAGGGCCGGTTTTGTTCAATATCTTCATAAATGATCTGGAGGATGGTGTGGATTGCACCCTCAGCAAGTTTGCAGATGACACTAAACTGGGAGGAGAGGTAGATACTTTGGAGGGTAGGGATAGGATACAGAGGGACCTAGACAAATTAGAGAATGGGTCCAAAAGAAATCTGATGAGGTTCAACAAGGACAAGTGCAGAGTCCTGCACTTAGGATGGAAGAATCCCATGCACCGCTACAGACTAGGGACCGAATGGCTCGGCAGCAGTTCTGCAGAAAAGGACCTAGGGGTGACAGTGGACGAGAAGCTGGATATGAGTCAACAGTGTGTCCTTGTTGCCAAGAAGGCCAATGGCATTTTGGGATGTATAAGTAGGGGCATTGCCAGCAGATGGAGGGACGTGATCGTTCCCCTCTATTTGACACTGGTGAGGCCTCATCTGGAGTACTGTGTCCAGTTTTGGGCCCCACACTACAAGAAGGATGTGGAAAAATTGGAAAGAGTCCAGCGGAGGGCAACAAAAATGATTAGGGGACTGAAACACATGACTTACGAGGAGAGGCTGAGGGAACTGGGATTGTTTAGTCTGCGGAAGAGAAGAATGAGGGGGGATTTGATAGCTGCTTTCAACTACCTGAAAGGGGGTTCCAAAGAGGATGGCTCTAGACTGTTCTCAGTGGTAGCTGATGACAGAACAAGGAGTAATGGTCTCAAGTTGCAGTGGGGGAGGTTTAGGTTGGATATTAGGAAAAACTTTTTCACTAGGAGGGTGGTGAAACACTGGAATGCGTTACCTAGGGAGGTGGTGGAATCTCCTTCCTTAGATATTTTTAAGGTCAGGCTTGACAAAGCCCTGGCTGGGATGATTTAGTTGGAGATTGGTCCTGCTTTGCGCAGGGGGTTGGACTAGATGACCTCCTGAGGTCCCTTCCAACCCTGATAGTCTATGATTCTATGAAGGGGCTCAGTAGGGGGCGCTCTCCCCAGCAGTCTGTGCTGGCCCCAATGCCCAGGGTGGCGCTAGGGGGCATGTGCTGCAGGGAGTGGGGCAGGGGCTCAGCTGGGGACACTGGGTGGGTCTATTGTGTAAAGTGAGATGTCTCAAGCCCTGGATCCGGCGCCCAAGTCGCTGGCCGGGCCCCGATTACAATGTGCAGCGTTTTCAAAGCAGTCGGGTTTGTTAGCCCTTGGCACGCAGCACGTGGAGCCCTTAGGGCAGTGAGAGAGGATTCTGAGTCCCTTCTGGTCAGCCCCGAGCCCAGCTGAGCTGTAGGGAACACCGTAGGCACCATGTTTTTCTTTTCCCCAGGGGATGCTCCACCCCTGCTCTGGCCCGAGGCCCCACTCCTCCCCCAAGGTCCCTCCCCCATGCCTGCTCTGCCCGAAGGCCCCGCCCTCGCTCCACTTCTTTCTGCCCCTTCCCCGCCCCCCTCCCTGATGCCCCCGCTTGCTCACTGCTCTCCGCCCTCCCCCAGTCCCTCCCACAACCACCAAGCAGCCAATTGGGGGCGCCACCAAACAGCTGTGGCTGGTGGGTGCTGAGGACCCACTATCTTTTTCCATGGGTGCTCCAGCCCCGGAGCACCCACAGAGTTGGCACCTATGGGGAACGCCTTTTTCAGGCTCTGGGTCTTTCTTCCTTAGGGTTTGTCTGCACGTAAACCGCTGGTGCGGTAATGCTGTCGTGAAGACGCTGCCTACGCTGACAGGCGGAGGTCTCCCCTCGGTGTGGTCAGCCTCCCTCCCTGAGAGGAGAATTCTCCTGCCGACCTAGCGCTGGCCACACCGGGGTTCAGGCGGGTCACCTGTGTCGCTGAGAGGGGTGGAGTTGCCGCACCCCTGGGAGACGTAGTTGTACTGAACTAATTTCCTAGCGTAGATCAGGCCTAAGTCAGTTCCCAAGGGACAGAGCTCCAAGGATCAAGGATCTCCCAGAAGCTAACTCTTATCCCCCCACCTCCCCGTCCTTTGTTCTCCTGCTGGGGTCTGTGCCCAGCTTCCCTGCTGATAGCGTTGAGCCAGGAGTCACTGGAGCTGGCGTCGTCTCTCTGGCCCCCGGGCTCATCTGGGTCAGTTTCAACCCGTTCCCAACAAGACTCTTTGTTCCACCCAGACAGGGAGGGGACACACACACTCACACACAGACCCCTTCCCCCCACTGGGTAGCCATGCCTTGTCACACATAGGGGAAACTGAGGCACACATAGACCACATAGATCATAGTCACTTTTGAAAATGTAGGCCATAGTGGTTGGGATTTTTAATTGGCCTTTCTGGGACAGCACTGTCTGGTTTAAGTCTTCCAAGAGATCATAGAATCATAGGGTTGGAAGGGACCTCAGGAGGTCATCTAGTCCAACCCCCTGCTCAAAGCAGGACCAAACCCCAATTTTTGCCCCAGATCCCTAAATGGCCACATTATAGAAAGTTCCCATTTTGCCACACCCCCACGAACTCCTGTGCCAGTCCTCTTTGGATTGTGCCCCCTCCACCAGATGGGATTGGGGTCTGGTGGGTTAGAGAAGGGGGGCTGGGAGCCTGTACCAACCCCCTGGGGTCACTGCCCCACCCCCCGCCGCTCCTCATGACCCCATGCGAGGGTCACCCAGGAGCAGCAGCTGCACGGCCCTGGTGCGCTGAAGCACAAGCCACACTCGTCACACAGCCTGGCCACTCGGGACCTATTTCCAGCTCCACGCGGCTATTTATACCCCGGCCACTGCACTCTCTCAAACATCTCCTGGCAAGCTTGTCAGCAAATGCCGCCACCTCCTCCCCAGGGGACAGACACCTACGTTCTCCTGCCCCACCCAGGGCCTGGGAAGGAAAGGACTGGTTATATATGGGCACTAGGACTCCTGGGTTCCATCCTAGCTCTGCGGGGGAGTGGGGGCTGGAGGGTTAGAGCAGGGGGGGCTGGTGGTGGGTAATTCTAGTGAGTCTCTCCAGCTCTGTCATCCTGACGGGGCTGGTAACTTTCCCACCCCTCCATCCCCAACCATCAATCTCCTCTCAGAGAGTAAACACTTCAGCTGGCTATGCAAACAAGGGCAGCCCACGGAAGTCTTTGCTGGGACACAGCTGCCTGACCTTTCCTCTTCAGCCGCCAGCCAAGCCCAGGTGCTGCTAATGCGCTGTCAAGTATTAATTCCTCTCCATTGAAGCTGGGGTCAGGACAGCCCTGAGCAGTTGGCAGGGGTGGTGATAGATCAGATGGGAATGGGACAAGGAGCCCCTGGCTGGACAGGCACAGGCCCATCCTGGGGCTACACAGAATTCAGGCCCTTCTGCGGATGTGGGGTGGGCCCTGTCTCTACTGCAGGTGAAACCCTCTCTCCCCCACCCCCAGCCCCCACTTTAAACCCCACTTCCTTTCCAAAGCCAGGGATAGAACCCAGGCTCCCAGGCCCCCTGCTCTAACCACTAGATACCACTCCCCTGCCAGAGCCAGAGATACAGCCCAGTAGTCCTGGCTACCAGTTTATCAGGCTGTCTCTAGGCTCTTAGAAGACCACTGCAGCGCAGGGTCTGAGCCCCTTCTCCTCTAACAACTAGACACTGGCTGTCAATACAATCATACTCTGTTGGCAGGACACGCTACCCTTGTGCTGCCAAGAGCACTGCCAGGATAGACGCCTCCTGAAATAGACCCCCGGAGCATTCCACGTGCAGAGGCTCAGCTGTGAGCTGTAGCAGGGGCCTGTGGGGACCCAGGCAGCCGGGGGCTGCGGGTCGGGATTGAGAGGCACCGGCGGGGCTCTGGGAACGTGGGGCCGGTTCGCTCTGCACAGTGCTAGCTCTGGCTGGCAGCGTCACTCTGTCAGTTTTTGCCCCTCACCTTTGATATGATCCTTTCCCCACTCCCAGCCCCAGGAGATGTCCTGCAGGAAAGGGGGACATGGGGATTGCCCAGCTCTGCAGGGAGCCTGGGTCCCCCCATCTGCCAGGTGGGGGTGAGGCTGCGCCTGGCTCCCAGCTTCCTTTGCCTGCCCAAGACTGGAGGAAACAGTTGCAGGGTCAGCATCCTAACTTAGACTGTTCCCAGGCAGATTAACCCTTTCAGCACCCCCCTCCCTCTGAGGGGAGCTCTCAGGGGCTCTGGGCCCTGGCTCTGCAGCGATAGGGTTGCCAACCCTTCAGGATTGTCCTGGGGTCTCCAGGAATTAAAGGCTAATCCAGAGGCACCGATTTACTGGTTTCCTCCCCCTCCCCCCGAGTTGATCACCGGCGGCACCCATGGAGTCCGCGCCTATGGGTTAATCTTTAATTAAAGATTATGTCATGTGATCAAACCTCCAGGAATACGTCCAACCAAAATTGGCAACCCTACAAGGCGAGGGGGTGGATTCTGGCCCTGCTCTGGTGATCAACTCTTGCCCAGGTTTGTTAGCTGACCAGAGGGCTCAAATGTGCAGTGAGGGATAGAAGGACACGTCCATGGGACCATGGGCGACGGGTATAATAGGCCTGGGGAGGCCAAGTCTTCTCTGGCGCAGCCGACCCCGAGGTGGCCCCTCCCCTTCCCCGAGGCCCCCCCATACACCGCCTGCTGCTGCTGCCTCCTGCCTACCTGCACCCCACATCCCCTCCTCACACAGGTCCCCACTGCTCACACCTGGGGGCAGGGAACTGAGGAGGGATGCTGCGAGCCAGCGGCGGGTGCGTGGGTCTGGCGGGGAAGTGAGGCAGCTCAGCCGGGCACTGGGGCCGCCAACTCGGGGAGGGCGGATAGGGTTGCCAACTTTCTAATCGCACAAAACCGAACACCCCAGCCCCGCTCCTTCCCCGAGGTCATGCCCCCTTCCCACAGGCCCTGCCCCCTGCTCACTACATTCCCCCTCCCTCGGTGGCTCGCTTTCCCCCACGCTCTCTCACTTGCACTGGGCTGGGGTGCGGGAGAGGGTGAGGGCTCTAGCTGGGGGAGTGGTCTCTGGGGTGGGGTCAGAAATGATTCACCACACGCAAAAGGGGCCATCTCCGTGGCTGAAACAAATTCCTGTGGGGGGAGGGATAGCTCAGTGGTTTGACCATTGGCCTGCTAAACCCAGGGTTGTGAGTTCAATCCTTGAGGGGGCCATTTAGGGATCTGGGTAAAAACTGGGGATTGGTCCTGCAGGGAGTTGGACTAGATACCTCCTGAGGTCCCTTCCAACCCTGATATTCTATGAGTCTATGATGGGTTTGGGGTGTAAGAGGGGGCTCCAGGCTGGGCAGTGAGACAGAGGAGTTCAGGGTGTGGGAGAGGGCTCAGGGTTGGGGTAGGGGCTTGGGGTTGGGGTGCAGGCCTACCTCAGGTGGTTCCTGGTCTGTGGCACAGCTGGGGGGCTAAGGCAGGCTTCCTGCCTGTCCTGTTCCCAGCCAATGGGAGTGCAGAGCCAATGCCCGGGGCAGGGGTAGCGCATGAAGCCCTGTGGAAGACCTGCTGGCCACTTCCAGGGCACAGTGCAGTGCCAGCCAGGGCAGGTAGAGACTAGCCTGCCTTAGCTCCCCAGCACCACCCATCGGACCTTTAATGGCCCAGTCGATGGTGCTGACTGGAGCCGCCGGGTCCCTTTTCTACCAGGTGTTCTGGTCGAAAGCCAGACACCTGGTCACCCTAGGGCTGGCGCTGCCCAGCACTAGGGCAGGGACGGCTCGGCCTGGTGCTCAGGTGTGGGGCAGGGAGGAGTGGCTTGGTACTCTGGCAGGAGGTGGGGGGCAGTGGCTCGGCCTGCCGCTCTGGGCAGGGGACTCACCCGGCCCGGCCTGGCACTCGGGAGGGAGCGGCTCGGCCAGGCCTGGTACTGGGAGTGGCCTGGCCTGGCACTCAGCCTGGGGCTCGGGGAGCTGGCCCGGGGTGGCTGGGGTGGGTGAGCCAAGATTTCTCTGGTCATGTGAGGGAGGGCTCTGGGCTCCTCCAGTTATGGGGGGGCAGGTTTCAGGGCTCCAGCCTGAGGGGGTGGGGCCTCGGGCAGAAGGGGCAGGGCCAGCAGGCTAGCCTCCCTAAAGTGGGGGTTCACCTGCCGCCCATGCATGGGACAGACAGAGAGATGGGGCTGTGAATGTAGTGGTGCAGGGGGATGTGTTCATGGGACAAACCAGGCTGCGGACAGAGTGGGGCAGGAGGATGTGTCCACAGTGTGACAGATTTACGTTACCAATCTGCCTGAGGCGTCAGGTGATTAGGCTGAGGCCGCAGGATCATTTGGGAGGAGATGACGGAATTTTAAAAGTTTTATTGATAAAATAATAGTGGAGAGTGCTGGGTGGGGGCATTCCCCATGTTACTCAAAGAAATGAAGAAAGTGTTAACCCACTTTCAAACTCATACTCACGCTACCCAAGGCTGGCCAGGCCTGGGTGTAATGTAAGAAGAGGGGGAGGGATGGACGAGAGTTCTATCCTGTGTGCACAGGTCATCCAGGATCCGCTGTTGATCTCTGATTTATTGTGGCTTTTGGGACGGTTTTTAAGTCCTGGGTTCTTTTGGGGGTGTTTTTATTTGGTGGCTTTTGTTTTTGGTGCTTTTTGTACCAGTCCAAACAGGCTCACTGTGGCCTCCTTGGCTTTCCCAAAACACACCGGCTTTAGAGACTTTGTTTTCCCCCCTGTTGGCCTTTGCCATTTTATTTGTTTTTATTGTAATTTTTGCAGCCCTGCTTTGCTTAGGTTTTTTTTTTTAATGGCTGGCGGGGGTGCGGTGGGGGGTTAGGTAAGATGTGAAAGCAACTGCTGACTTCTTGTCGAGCCCCTGACCTTGGATGGAGCTAGCAGAGGTGTCGAGTTAACCCGTTTTTTGCTTTTTTTCCCCCTCCCCCTTTTGGCTTCTCGCAACCTGCAAAGGAATCTTCCACTCCACACTCACACCTTTGACCCTTTCCCAACATGCCTTGTAATGCTTGCAACAGCATTAGCAACATACAGTGCTGATTTGCCTCCCCAGGGGACCCCCTAAGGGAGGGGGCCCTTGGGTTGGACACTGGTACAGACAGACAGATGGGGCTGGGGACTGTGATGAAGTGGGGGTTTTTCTTGTTTTTTCCTTGGGTTTTCTATGGTTTGCATGCAGACGGGGTGGGGCGCAGTTTCCCTCGGTGTTACTGGTTTCACGAGGTGATGGGAGAGGGAGTTGGTTGTTGCAGAGGACCGCAACGGAACTTGGGACCCCAGCCAATGGCCTGGAGAATGGATACCCCAGCGACTGGTGACCTAGTGACCTGGAGGTCCAGCTCAGGAGTCACTGCTGGGTTTGGCCAGTGGGAGGACAATGGGCTGCAGAGAGAGGACCCCGGTGACCTGACCAGCCAGAGGGGGCCAGAGGATGGAAGAGAAGAGAGGAGGCCCAGGCGACCCTGTTTACCTGGAGAGAAGACAATGGACAGAGGTGGGGCTTGGGGCAGGTGATATCGGATGCTCAGCTGGGAAGCAGGGAGGCTCGGGACTGGAGAGAGGGAGCAGGCAGAGCTCACTTGGATGCAGGGGAGACTTGGATGTGCTGTGCTGAGGGAGGCCAGGCCTGAGGCCCTGAGAGTTTCCTGTGCTCTGTTCAAACGCTCCACAAACCCTCCTGTTTTACGCTGGCTGAGAGTTGCTCCAGTCTAGAGATCAGGGTGGCATTATTCCCTCTGGGAGTGGAGGCCCCAGGGGTCCAGAGCAAATGGACTCCCTGAGGGGGCCCACCATGACAGACAGGCATGCTAAGGCTCAGAGAGGTGCGGTTCCAGGAGGCGGAGGGGCTTAACCCCCGAGAGAGAGTGGACCCCAAGAAGGATTGTCTCACTGAAGGGGGTTCCCTGCAGGGATTGCATGGGGCCAAGAGTGGGCAAGACCTGTGAGTCCATGACAGGAACAAAACTGGGTAGGGGGATATGTCTGTGGAGCAGACAGGGAGACAGGTTGGCATAGAGCAGGGCAGGGGGATGTGTCCATGGGACAGACAGATGGGGATGAGGACAGAGTAGGTCAGGAGCATGTTAACATGGGACAGACAGACAGGCGGTGCTGGGGACAGAGCAGGGCATAGGGATGTGCCCACGGGGAAGAGAGACAGACGGGGCTGGGGACAGCATGGGATTGGGGGATGTCTCCATGCCACAGATGGAGAGATGGGGCTGAGGATGTGGGAGGGCAGTGGGATGTGTCTATAGGACAGACAGACAGACAGGGTTAGGGAAAAAGCAGGGCAGTGGGATATGTCAATGGGAGAGAGGGAGAGACAGAGAGGTCTGGGGACCGAGTGGGACAGGGCGATGTACCCATAGGACAGACAGAGTGGGCTTGGGACAAAATTGGGTAGGGGAATGTGTCCATTGCAGAGATAGAGAGAAAGGTTGGCCCAGAGCAGGGCAGAGGGTTGTGTCCATGGGACAGACAGACAGACAGGGAAGGGGACAGAGCAAAGCAGTGGCAATGTGTATATGGGACAGTCAGAGAGATAAGACTGAGGACAGCCTGGGGCAGAAGGCTGTGTCCATGGACAGATAGACCGGGCTGGTGACAGAGAGAAGCAGGGCGTTGTAAATATGGATTAGAGAGAGTGATGGGGGTGGGGACAGCAGGGCAGAGGGTTGTGTCCATGGACAGACAGACAGACATGGCCGGGGACAGAACAGGGCAGGGGGTTGTGTCCATGGGACAGACAGACAGACAGGGCTAAGGACAGAGTGGGGCAGAGCGATGTGTCCATCTGACAGACAGACAAGGCTGGTGACAGAGAGAAGCAGGGCGTTGTAAATATGGGACAGACAGACTGACAGGGCTGAGGACAGAGCACGGCAGAGGGATGTGTCCATGGAACAGACAGACAGACGGGGCTGAGGACAGCATGGCGCAGGGGTGTGTGTCCATGGGACAGAAAGACAGATGGGGTTGGGGACAAAGCAGGGAGGGGGATCTGTCTAAGGGATAGACAGGGCTGGGGACAGAGTGGGGCAGTGGATTATGTCTTTAGGACAGGCTGACTGATGTGGCTGAGGACAGTATTGGGCAGGGATATATGTCCATGGGGCAGACAGACAGACGGGGCTGGGAACAGAGCGAGGAAGGGGAATGTGTCTATGGGACAGTCAGAGAGAGAAGACTGAGGACAGTATGGGACAGGGGGATGTGTCCATGGGACAGACGGACAGACAGGGCAGGGACAGAGCAGGGCTGGGGGTTGTGTCCATGGGACAGATAGACAGGGCAGGGACAGAGCAGGGTTGGGGGTTGTGTCCATGGGACAGACAGACAGGGCTGGGAGGAGAGCAGGGCAGAGCAATATGTCCATCTGACAGACAGATGGGGCTGGTAACAGAGAGAAACAGGGCTTTGTAAATATGGGACAGAGAGACCAACAGGGCTGGAGACAGAGCAGGGCAGAGGATTGTGTCCCTGGGACAGACAGAGAGACAGGGCTGGAGACAGATTGGGGTAGAGGGATGTGTCCATGGAACAGACAGTCAGATGGGGCGGGGGACAGCATGGGGAAGGGGAATGTGTCTGTGGGACAGACAGACGGGACTGGGCACAGAGTGAGGGAAGTGCGTGTGTCCGTGGGACAGACAGACGGGGCTGGGGACAGAGTGGGGTGGGGGGATGTATCCATGGGACAGACAGATGGACAGAGAGACAGGGCTGAGGATAGCATGAGGCAGGGGGATATGTCCATGAGACAGACAAACAGATGGGGCCAGGATGGAGTTCCCTATGATCCACAGGATCAGTTCTATGTCCCATCTTTTAAACAGTCTCTTGGAGGATCCTCTTCAGTGTGTCAGACCCGTGTCCTTCAGGGCAGGCCCATCGGCACCACTGCCACCCACCCAAAGCTTCTGGGCTCCCGCCTCCTGCTTCACCCCATGAGCTCTGCCCGGCGAGTCCACTGAGCCAGACCCCTAGTCAGAGGCTTGGCCACTCTGCAGAGACCAATGCACCCCAGCTAGGATTTGCAGTGACACCAATCAGCCGTTTCCAAACAGAGTAGGGTGTATTAGTCTGTGGGACAGAGCACTGGATGTCTTTAGGTTAGCTCAGAGAACCAGAGGTTAACACATTGTCCATCCGGCCATGCCAGAGCAATTCCCCAGCCAAGCTGTCCCAGATCCCATGTCAGGCTCTGTCTCCCTGCTGCCTTGAGGACCTTGTTTACTGCTGGTCAGTAAATCGAAGTCAACACAGAGTGCTTCGTCCAGGACAACTGTTTAAGGATGTTATTGACCAGCGAGTTATTAGTTTTCAAATGACACATCACAAGGCACAGTGTACAAAAAGTATGACAGCAGTGCATAGGGTGTAAACAAAGGGGTGCTTCAGGCCACAAAGATGGAGCCCAAATCCTCACAGGGCCTGTGTGTGTCAGCCCTAGATACTGTGCTGCAGAGATGGGAATGACAACCCACCCCACACACATGCAAATGTACCCACACAGCATGGACACACCCACACAGCCCTAACACAAACTCCCTGCAAAGGCCCAATACATGCAAGTGTAACACCTACAGATCCTGGTCGTCAGCGGACAGGATCGAACCTGGGACCTCTGGAGCTTAGTGCATGAGCCTCTACCGCATGAGCTAAAAGCCAACTGGCTGTTAGCTAAGGCTGTAGAGCAGACTCATCCTTGTGGGGACA
The DNA here is from genome assembly GCF_965140285.1 of Lepidochelys kempii. Lineage (NCBI taxonomy): Eukaryota > Metazoa > Chordata > Testudines > Cheloniidae > Lepidochelys > Lepidochelys kempii. The sequence continues at coordinate 10,843,161 of NC_136402.1, forward strand.
AATGGTTATGAAAACCAATACCCCAGTAAAAGAAAAGAGGTTCTCTTGATTCCAAAGGACCGAGCCCCAGACCCAGATGAATATACCAGTCAGATCTTACCCACAAATCACGCTGTTGCCAATCCTTTAGCATCTAAAATCTAAAGGTTTATTCATAAAAAGAAAAATATAGATGAGGGCTAAAATTGGTTAAATGGAATCAAATACATACAACAATTGCAAAACTCTTAGTTCAGGCTTGTTTCAGGCTTGATAGGATTACTGCTGATTTAAACCAATCAAGTCTTTGGAGTACAGACATGGTACATCCCAGTTTGGATGGGTCATTCAGTCCTTTGTTCAGAGCTTCATAGAATCATAGAATATCAGGGTTGGAAGGGACCCCAGAAGGTCATCTAGTCCAACCCCCTGCTCGAAGCAGGACCAATTCCCAGTTAAATCATCCCAGCCAGGGCTTTGTCAAGCCTGACCTTAAAAACCTCTAAGGAAGGAGATTCTACCACCTCCCTAGGTAACGCATTCCAGTGTTTCACCACCCTCTTAGTGAAAAAGTTTTTCCTAATATCCAATCTAAACCTCCCCCACTGCAACTTGAGACCATTACTCCTCGTTCTGTCATCTGCTACCATTGAGAACAGTCTAGAGCCATCCTCTTTGGAACCCCCTTTCAGGTAGTTGAAAGCAGCTATCAAATCCCCCCTCATTCTTCTCTTCTGCAGGCTAAACAATCCCAGCTCCCTCAGCCTCTCCTCATAACTCATGTGTTCCAGACCCCGAATCATTTTTGTTGCCCTTCGCTGGACTCTCTCCAATTTATCCACATCCTTCTTGTAGTGTGGGGCCCAAAACTGGACACAGTACTCCCGATGAGGCCTCACCAATGTCGAATAGAGGGGAACGATCACGTCCCTCGATCTGCTCGCTATGCCCCTACTTATACATCCCAAAATGCCATTGGCCTTCTTGGCAACAAGGGCACACTGCTGACTCATATCCAGCTTCTCGTCCACTGTCATCCCTAGGTCCTTTTCCGCAGAACTGCTGCCTAGCCATTCGGTCCCTAGTCTGTAGCTGTGCATTGGGTTCTTCCGTCCTAAGTGCAGGACCCTGCACTTATCCTTATTGAACCTTATTGAACCTATTGAGCTTCAGTTTCAAGCACAATTCCTACAGAGGTCAGAAGCAGAACTGAAGACAAAATGGAGGGGTTTCCAGGGCCTTTTATAATCTCTTGCCATGCGGCCTGTGCTTTCTTTGTTTCAAACACAAGCTGCCCAGCACATGGCTTGGAAGCCTCAGAGTTCTCTCCATAGGCATGTCCCTGCAGGCCTTGCTGAGTCACAAGGTATATCTGCCTTCTCTCAATGGGTCAGTTGTGTAGCTGATGGTCCTTAATCGGCCATCAAGCAGGCTAGGCATTGCTGACGCCAAACTGTCTGGGGTGTCACCCAGAAGCATAACACAAGTTTGAAATACAGACATACATACATACCTATAACTCATAATACAAAGGCGATACCAACATATAAACAAGATTATCATATCTGGCAAATTATAACATTTTTGCAGATATCTTACATGGCCTATCTGGCTGATTACTTTGTGGTTGTTACCCCAGGAGCCCAGATTTGAAAGAGGTATGGAGCCAATACTTATAACTTTAAATACAAAAATGATACAAGCATACAGAGAGCATAATCATAACCAGCAAACCATAACCTTTTCATAGACACCTTACCTGACCTCCTTTCTACAAGATTTGGTGCAACTGTAGGACCTTGGTTGCAACAATGATCTATATGGTTACAGTTCATGTCAATAACATCACACCCCCACACATAGATAAACCCCACACACATTGACCTCCCTCCACACACGATTCCTATCCCACATGAACCTCTCACACACATAAATGACCCCCAATGACCTCCTCCCACACTTAGATACGCCCATGCTCATGTACCTCCCTGCAGACATACATACCCCCCACACACATGTACCTCCCTCCACATATACCTCCCTCCACATGCTATACTCAGACATATACTGCCCCACACACCTACATACCGCCCACCTACACGTTCCTCCTTCCATGCACTATACCCCTCCAAATGTACCTCCCTCCACACACTATACCCCTCACACACATACGTCCCTCCACACGCTATACCCCTCACACACATACGTCCCTCCACACGCTATACCCCCACACACATACGTCCCTCCACACGCTATACCCCTCACACACATACGTCCCTCCACACGCTATACCCCCATGCCTACCTCCACACACTGTACCCACCACACTCGTAACTCCCTCCACACACAGTACCCTTCACACACAGATATAGTGTGTGTATCTGTGTTTGTGGTGTGCTTGCTGTGTGACTGAAATATATGGTGTGCTCTGTTTGTTTATTTAGGGGACCGTGTGCTGACCGTGTGTGTGCTGAGCCTAGCGGCCTGCTAGGCAAGGAGTTCCTGGCCCTCAGAAACTGTGTACGGGCTTTGGAGACCAGAGTGGCTGAACTGGAGGAGCTGAGGGAGACAGAGAGGTACATAGATGAGACTTTCCGGGGCACAATAGAATAGTCCTACTCCCAGTCTGACAGCCTCTCTGCTGCTGAGGAGGATAAAAGTCCCAGGGAAGGAGAACATCTAACTGGAGCAGAGGGAAACAATCCCATAGTTGGGACCTTCCTTCTAGATGATGATGTGGTATTGTCTCACACTGAGGATACGTCTCTGGGGGAGGGAACTCCAGTTATTAGGAAGAAACAAGTATTACTAATGGGCTATTCAATCATTAGAAACATAGATAGCTGGGTTTGCAATGACTGGGAGAACCACATGGTGACTTGCCTGCCTGGTGTGAAGGTTGCGGATCTCTCGAGACACCTAGATAGACTTATGTGTAGTGCTGGGGAGGAGCCGGTGATTGTGGTACATGTAGGTAACAATGACCTAGGGAAGGATAGGAGAGAGGTCCTGGAGGCCGAATTTAGGCTGCTAGGTAAGAGATTGACTTCCAGGGCCTCCATGGTAGCATTCTCTGAGATGCTCCCAGTTCCACGCACAGGGCCAGTTAGACAGGCAGAACTGCAGAGCCTCAATGCGTGGATGAGACGATGGTATATGGAGGAGGGGTTTAGATTTATCAGGAACTGGGGAAACCTTTGGGAAAGGGGGAGCCTATACAGGAAGGATGGGCTCCACCTAAACCAAAATGGAACCAGATTGCTGGCACTTAACATTAAAAAGGTCGTAGAATTGTTTTTAAACTAAGGGCTGGGGGAAAGCTGACAGGTGCGGAGGAGCACGTGGTTCGGACATCCCTTAGGGGAGGATCTATTAATAGAGAATCTCTATGTCCTAGTGAGGACAAGAGGATGGAAAATGATAAAATAAAGGCAAGGTCTGATCAGAAACAGTCAAATAAAAAAGAGTCCCATTCAATTACATTGTGTAATGGCAGACAGCTGAAAGGAGACAAGTTTTCAAAGTACTTATACACTAATGCTGGAAGTCTAAATAATAAAATGGGTGAACTAGAGTGCCTTGTATTAAATGAGGATATTGATATAATAGGCATCACAGAAACTTGGGGGAATGAGGATAATCAATGGGATACAGTAATACCAGGGTACAAAACATATCGGAAGGACAGAACAGGTCATGCTGGTGGGGGAGTGGCACTATCTGTGAAAGAAAGCATAGAATCAAATGAAGTAAAAATCGTAAATGAATCAAACTGTACCATAGAATCTCTATGGATAGAAATTCCATGCTCTAATAATACGAAGATAGCAGTAAGGATAGCGGTAAGAATATTACCAACCAAGATGGTGATAGTGACTGTGAAATGCTCAGGGAGATTAGAGAGGCTATTAAAATAAAAAACTCAGTAATAATAATGGGGGATTTCAGTTATCCCCATATTGACTGGGTACATGTCACCTCAGGACAGGATGCAGAGATAAAGTTTCTTGACACCTTAAATGACTGCTTCTTGGAGCAGCTGGTCTGGAACCCACCAGAGGAGAGACAATTCTTGATTTAGTCCTAAGTGGAGCACAGGATCAGGTCCTGGACCGCTTGGTAATAGTGACCATAATATAATTAAATTTAATATCCCTGTGGCAGGGAAAACTCCACAGCGACACAGCACAGTAGCATTTAATTTCAGAAGGGGAACTACACAGAAATGAGGAGGTTAGTGAAACAGAAATTAAAGGGTACCGTGCCAAAAGTGAAATCTCTGCAAACTGCGTGGAAACTTTTTTAAAGACACCATAATAGAGGCTCAACTTAAATTATATCCCAAATTAAAAAACATAGTAAGAAAACCAAAAAAGAGCCACCATGGCTAAACAACAAAGTAAAAGAAGCAGCGAGAGGCAAAAAGGCATCCTTTAAAAAGTGGAAGTTAAATCCTAGTGAGGAAAATAGAAAGGAGCATAAACTCTGGCAAATGAAGTATAAAAATACAATCAGGAAGGCCAAAAAAGAATTTGAGGAACAAGTTAGCCAAAGACCCAAAAAGTAATAGCAAAAATGTTTTTAAGTACATCAGAAGCAGAAAGCCTGCCAAACAACCAGTAGGGCCACTGGACGATCGAGGTGCTAAAGGAGCACTCAAGGACGATAAGGTCATTGAGTAGAAACTGAATGAATTATTTGCATGGCTGAGGATGTGAGGGAGATTCCCAAACCTGAGCCATTCTTTTTAGGTGACAGATCTGAAGAACTGTCCCAGATTGAGGCACCATTAGAGGAGATTTTGGAACAAACTGATAAATTAAACAGCAATAAGTCACCAGGGCCAGATGGTATTCACCCAAGAGTTCTGAAGGAACTCAAATGTGAAATTGCAGGACTACTAACTGTCGGCTGTAACCTGTCATTTAAATCAGCTTCTGCACCAGATGACTGGAGGGTAGCGAATGTGACGCCAATTTTTAAAAAGGGCTCCAGAGGTGATCCCGGCAATTACAGGCCTGTAAGCCTGACCTCAGTACCGGGAAAACTGGTTGAAACTATAGTAAAGAACAAAATTGTCAGACATATACATAAACATAGTTTGTTGAGGAAGAGTCAACATAGTTTTAGTAAAGGGAAATCATGCCTCACCAATCTACTAGAATTCTTTGAAGGGGTCAACAAGCATGTGGACCAAGGGATCCAGTGGATATAGTGTACTTAGATTTTCAGAAATGCTTGACAAGGTCCTTCACCAAAGGCTCTTATGCAAAGTAAGCTGCCACGGGATAAGAGGTAAGGTGCTCTCATGGATTCATAACTGGTTAAAAGATAAGAAACAAAGGGTAGGTATAAATGGTCAGTATTCAGAATGGAGAGAGGTAAATAGTGGTGTCCACCAGATCTGTTCTGGGACCAGTCCTATTCAAAAATTCATAAATGATCTGGGAAAAGGGGTAAACAGTGAGGTGGCAAAATTTGCAGATAATACAAAACTACTCAACATAGTAAAGTCCCAGGCAGACTGCGAAGAGCAACAAAATGATCTCTCAAAACTGGGTGACTGGGCAACAAAATGGCAGATGAAATTTAACATTGATAAATACAAAGTAATGCACATTGGAAAGCATAATCATATGCATATAAAATGGTGGGGTCTAAATTATCTGTTACCATTCAAGAAAGAGATCTCGGAGTCATTGTGGATAGTTCTCTTAAAACATCCACTCAATGCCAGCCAAAAAAGCGAACAAAATGCTGGGAATAATTAAGAAAGGGACAGAAAATAGAACAGAAAATATCATGTTGCCTCTATATAAATCCATGCTATGCCCATATCTTAAATACTGTGTGCAGATGTGGTCACCCCATCTCAAAAAAGAAATATTCAAATTAGAAAAGGTTCAGAAAATGGCAACAAAAATTATTAGGGGTATGGTAAGGCTTCTGTATGAGAAGAGATTAATAAGACTGGGACTTTGATGCTTAGAAAAGAGACGGCTAAGGGGAGATATGATTGAGGTCTGTAAAATCATGACTGATATAGAGAAAGTAGATAAGGCAGTGTTGTTTTCTACTTCTCATAACACAAGAATTAGGGGTCACCAAATGAAATTAATAGGCAGCAGGTTTAAAACAAATAAAAGGAAGTATTTCTTCACACAGCGCACAGTCAATCTGTGGAACTCCTTGCCAGAGGATGTTGTGAAGGCCAAGACCATAACAGGGTTCAAAAAAGAACTAGATAAATTCATGGAGGATAGTCCATCAATGGCTATTAGCCAGGATGGGCAGGAATGGTGTCCCCAGCCTCTGTTTGCCAGAAGCTAGGAATGAGTGACAGGGGATGGATCATTTGATGATAACCTGTTCTGTTCATTCCCTAGGAGGCACTTGGCACTGGCCACTCTCGGAAGACAGGATACTGGGCTAGATGGACCTTTGGTCTGACCCAGTACGGCCATTCTTCTGTTCTTATATTCCCTCCACACACTATACCCCCCACTTACCTCCCTCCACAATATACCCGCCACACATATGCCTCCCTCTACACCTTATACCCCCTCCACATGTACATCCCTCCACACACTGTACCCCTCACACATGTACCTCCCTCCACACACTGTACCCCCACACTTGTACCTCCTTCCACGTGACTGCACCCCTCAAACACGTACCTCTCTCCACACACTATACCCCTCAGACACGTACCTTCCTCCATACACTATACCCGCCACACATGTACCTCCCCCCACATGACTGCACCCCTCACACATGTACCTCTCCCTACACACTATACCCCTCACACTCGTACCTCCCACCATGCACTGTACCCCTCATACTCGTATGTCCCTCCACACATTATACCCCCCACTTACCTTCACACACTACACCCTCACACACGTACCTCCACACACTGTAACCCCACACGCACCTCCCTCCACACACTGTACCCACCACACACGCACCTCCCTCCACACACTATACCCCCCACACACGCACCTCCCTCCACACACTATACCCCCCACACTCGTACCTCTCTCCACACACTATACCCCCCACACTCGTACCTCTCTCCACACACTGTACCCCTCAGACACGTACCTCCCTCCACACACTATACCCCCCACACTCGTACCTCTCTCCACACACTATACCCCCCACACTCGTACCTCTCTCCACACACTGTACCCCTCAGACACGTACCTCCCTCCACACACTATACCCCCCACACTCGTACCTCTCTCCACACACTGTACCCACCACACACGCACCTCCCTCCACACACTGTACCCCCCACACTCGTACCTCTCTCCACACACTATACCCCCCACACTCGTACCTCTCTCCACACACTATACCCCCCACACTCGTACCTCTCTCCACACACTGTACCCCTCAGACACGTACCTCCCTCCACACACTATACCCCCCACACTCGTACCTCTCTCCACACACTGTACCCACCACACACGCACCTCCCTCCACACACTGTACCCCCCACACTCGTACCTCTCTCCACACACTATACCCCCCACACTCGTACCTCTCTCCACGCACTGTACCCCTCAGAAACGTACCTCCCTCCACACACTATACCCCCCACATGTACCTCCCCCCACATAGTTACCCCCATGCACACATACACACACGCACCCCCACCATAGACATATACCCCCACATACACTGCCGAAGACACATTCACCCTGCACACTACACCACCCCACATACACACCTGTGCACATCCATCCCCCATGCACATCCGTCCCCACCTATATACCCCCATATGCACACCCCCCACACATATACATGTATACACAGTCCCACAAACACATATATACCCCACACATATACACACATATGTACACACCCCAAACATGCACCTGCCCCAAACACATACACCCCCACACCAATACAACCCACATATACATCCACGTATAGCCTGCCCCCCACATATACACACAAGCTGCTCCCATATACATCCCCACAAACACATATATACCCCTATATACACACAAATGTATATACCTGCCCACACATATACAACCCACACACATATACACACAGCCCCCACACACTTACACCCCCACATATACACTCCTCCACTCATACACCACCCTCTCATATACACCCCCTACATATACACCCACCAATACACATACATATACCCCCTTATATATATACATACACCCCCATCTTACATATTCATATACACCCCTCACACACATACAGACCCCCCCACACATAGAGCCCCAAACACACAAATGCCACCCCACAGAGCTACCACAAACAAACGCCAACACAGGGCACAAGCCAGCACCCACACACATACCACAAACACCTCCCTGCCCACCCACACAGATGGATGAGCTCCAGCTGTCTGCCTGCCATGGCTCTGCCTGGCGTGCTGTGGACAGCTGGTGCAGGGCTGTGTGGCTGAGCCCCTGTGCTGTGCGGCTCTCCCCTGCCTGTCACAGTTCCTAGGTGCTCTGGCACTCACAGCCCCCCAAGTCTGGCTTTCTTTGGAGGGGGGGGTAATTGATACTGAAGCACATCTACCCAGCCCTGGGGGGTGGTCTGTGCCAGGCCAGAATAGAAGTGCCCCTGGTCAGGGCAACCCCAAGTGGGAACAGGCGTTCAGCTCCCCCCACAGGGGTCATGTTGTCTATGCTCCATGATTTCATTCACTTCGCTCCCTCTAAGCAACTCCACTTCCATGGACTCCCTGCCATGGGATTCAGCATAGGCCCAGCAGAGCCAGTCTTCCCGCGCACCTGTCTTTCTGTCCCCAGACACATCACCCTCTAACTATGGCCATACTGAGTGCATCTATCTATCTATCTATCTATCTATCTATCTATCTATCTATCTATCTATCTATCTATCTATCTATCTATCTATCTATCTATCTCCATACACCCCCTTTATCTATCTAGCCTCATACACCCCCCTCTATCTAATCTAATCTATCTATCTATCCTCATACACCCCCTCTATCTATCTATCTGTCTATCTATCTATCTATCTACAGCACAGAGCTCTACGCTCTCTCTCTGGTTGCCCTCACCCTGCAGCTGGGAGGAGCTAAGGGGCACTGCTGAGGGCTGTGGGGAGGGGGCTGGGGCAAGATCCCTGCACAGGGCAGCAATGCTGGGTTCATTGTTGTCAGCGGGCTGTTCAGCACCAGCCTCCCTGCCTATGTTTGGAAGTCGTCATGAATTGTGTTTGAGTCAATGACACATGTTCTCCGCGAGCGGGAGAGATTATCCCAGCGCAGGACAGCCCCGGGGACAGAGAGCGCTGGCCAGAGCAGGGAAAGTCTGAGTCACAGCTCCAGCTCCTGGGGACTGCACGGCTGGCCGGTGGCTCGCGGCTTGGCCCGGTGCAGGGAGAGACACGGAGACACAGCAGCACAGAGTCCCTGCATACGGAGCTCACCGACATGGTCCCTGGGTGCATGCCAGCAACAGGATCCCTGCACCGCACCTCCTGAGAGACGCCAGCCAGGCCAAGTGTGGACACTAGGGTGAGAGAGAGGCCTTCAAACACCATCATCCATCTATCATCTAATCTAATCTATCTATCCATCCCCACAGCCCCTCTATCCATCCCCCCCTTCTATCTCTCTATCCCTCCCCATACACACCCTGTCCCACAGCCCTGGGAAGCTGCCTGGGAATGCCATCATGCTCTCTAAGCTGGGGGAATGGGTGCTGGTACCCATCTCAGGGTACAAGTGCATCAGCTGGCTCCCCCGGCCCGGGGAGCAGGAATGCTCTGCCCTTGCATGCTGGAGGACAAGGCATGCGGGGAGGGGTGCTGCAATGTCTCCAGGTCTCTGTGGGGGCTCAGGGAGAGAGCCAGGGTTGTATGCCACATTGCCGCCAGTTCTCGTATCAGCAGAGGAGGGTGCCCAAGCACCCAATGGATGCTGGCTGCTCCCGACTCCCTGCTAGGCTGGCACAAGGCTAGGCTCACTCCGTGGCAAGGAGCACACAGTGCTGCAGGGTGTGACAAAACGCCACTCCCCCAGCCCTGGTGGGGCACTGGCTCCATACCCCCATGAGGGTCTGTGAGCTCTAGAGCCCTGCCCTGCCATTGCGTCTTCATGGTTCCGATCCCGCTGCACAGAGCTAATGGGACTTTTCCATCCACTAAGCCTCACAGCAGCCTGCATGCTGATAAATCTGGAGTCCCTCCCTGACTGCAGTGCGGTCAGATACATAGACAGAGGGTTGTGTAGGGATAGATAGATAGATAGATTAGATAACTGGTTCTGTGGATGAGGGGAAAGCAGTGGACGAGTTATTCCTTGACTTTAGCAAAGCTTTTAATACGGTATCCCACAGTATTCTTGCCAGCAAGTTAAAGAAGTATGGGCTGGATGAATGGACTATAAGGTGGATAGAAATCTGGCTAGATCATTGGGCTCAACGGGTAGTGATCAATGGCTCCCTGTCTGGTTGGCAGCCGGTATCAAGCAGAGTGCCCCAGGGGTCGGTCCTGGGGCCATTTTTTTCAATATCTTCATTAATGATCTGGAGGATGGTGTGGATTGCACCCTCAGCAAGTTTGCAGATGACACTAAACTGGGAGAAAAGGTAGATACCCTGGAGTGTAAGGATAGTATACAGAGGGACCTAGACAAATTAGAGGATTGGGTCAAAAGAAATCTGATGAGGTTCAACAAAAACAAATGCAGAGTCCTGCACTTAGGATGGAAGAATCCCATGCGCTGCTACAGACTAGGGACCGAGTGGCTAGGCAGCAGTTCTGCAGAAAAGGACCTAGGGGTTACAGCGAACGAGAAGCAGGATATGAGTTAACAGTGTGCCCTTGTTGCCAAGAAGGCTAACGGCATTTTGGGCTGTATAAGTAGGAGCATTGCCAGCAGATCAAGGGACGTGATGGTTCCCCTCTATTCGGCATTGGTGAGGCCTCATCTGGAGTACTGTGTCCAGTTTTGCGCCCCACGCTACAAGAAGGATGTGGAAAAACTGGAAAGAGTCCAGCGGAGGGCAACAAAAATTATTAGGGGGCTGGGGCACATGACTTATGAGGAGAGGCTGAGGGAACTGGGATTACTTAAGTCTGCAGAAGAGAAGAATGAAAGGGAGTTCCAAAGAGGATGGATCTAGACTCTTCTCAGTGGTAGCAGGTGACAGAACAAGGAGTAATAGTCTCAAGTTGCAGTGGGGGAGGTTTAGGTTGGATATTAGGGAAAACTTTTTCACTAGGAGGGTGGTGAAGCACTGGAATGGTTACCTAGGGAGGTGGGGAATCTCCTTCCTTAGAGGTTTTTAAGGTCAGGCTTGACAAAGCCCTGAGTGGAATGCTTTAGTTGGGGATTGGTCCTGCTTTGAGCAGGGGGCTGGACTAGATGACCTCCTGAGGTCCCTTCCAACCCTGAGATTCTATAATAGATAGATAGATAGATAGAGGGGGTGTATGTGTATAGATAGATACATGGATAGACGGATGGATGTACAGAATAGACAGGTGTGTGGAGAGAGTGAATGTGTATGTGTGGGGGATAGACAGTGTGTATGAAGAGAGATGGATCCACATCCTCCCCAGATCTGAGTAGGCTCCTCTCTGAGCTGCTCAGAGCTGACCACCGGGCTATAGGCTGTTTTAGGGGCATCTCTCTCAGGGCTGGTCTATCCTGGGAACTTACATTGGCACCACTACATTGCTGAGGGGTGAGAAAAATCTACCCCCTTGAGCAGCATCCTTAAGCCTGCCTAACCCCTGGTGCAGACAGCGATTGGTCCACGGGAGAATTCTTCCATTCATCTAGCTGCCGCCTCCCACGGAGGTGGGTTAAATACGCTGACAGGAGAGCCCCTCCCATCGCTGTCGTGAGTCTCTGCACTGAAGCGCTACCACCTTAGCCTTGGTTGGCACTCCACACTACGTTGCTCAGGGGTAGGTCCACATCCCTGAGTGACGCAGTTATACCGACCTAACCTCCCACGTAGACAGGGCTATGTCGATGGGAGGGCTTCTCCTGTCCACATAGCTACTGCCTCTGCGGGAGGTGGAATCCCTACGCAGGTGGGAGAAGCTCTTCACATCTTCACTAAGCGCTACAGCGGCACTGCTGTCCGTGTAGACAAGCTCTTAGGCCTGGTCTACACCGTTAGGTCAAAGAGAGGCAACTTATGTCGATCTCACTCCGTAAGCGTCAGCTCTAACTCGTGTAGCTCCCACTGAAGTAAGTGCCCCACTACAGTGGCTCTCAGCCAGAGATACGTGTACCCCTGGGAGTACGCAGAGATCTTCCAGGAGGTACATCCATTCATTTAGGCATTTGCCTAGTTTCACCACAGGCTGCATAAAAAGCCCTAGCGCAGTCAGTATAAACTAAAACTTCATTCAGTCGATGGCTTGTTTATACTGCTCTATATACGATACACTGAAATGTAAGTACAATATTTATATTCCAGTTGATTTATTTTATAATTATATGGTAACATGAGAAAACCAGCCATTTTTCAGTAATCGTGTGCTGGGACACGTTTGTATTTTTATATCTTATTTTGTAAGCAAGCAGCTTTTAAGTGAGGTGAAACTTGGGGGTACGCAAGACAAATCAGACTCCCGAAAGGGTATAGCAGTCTGGAAAGCTTGGGAGCCACTGGCCTACTACACCGACTTAATAACTCCTTCACTGCGAGAGGCGTAGCGTTTGGGTCGCCGTCGGTAGGTCGACGCAGTGCCAGGGTAGACACTGTGTTACTGATATCACCTGTTGCCACCTTTCCGAAGCCGTCCCACAATGCCCCATGCTGACAGTTAAAGTGGTGCAAGCGCTCCTGGTGAGGACACACACCGCCGACACAAGGAGCATTGTGTGGACATACAAAAAGAATCGAATTTCTGCGGTGCTTCTACGTCCATGTAACTTAGGTCGACTTAATTTTGTAGCATAGACTTGCCCTTAGTCTCTGCTGTTGAAGCTGGTCCATAGTGTATAAAGACTGAAATAATTACAGGGCCAGCAAGTGCGAAAGCCCCAGGGAGTTTGACTCTGCAGCCCAGTGGCTGGAGCATTTACTGGGAAGCAGGAGACCTGCACCACAGCAGATAGAGGGGGGATTTGAACCTAGCTCTCCCCTCTCCTCGCAGAGTTTACTGCCCACTGGGCTAGGGCTGTAAGCAGGGAGCTCTCCTGGGGGGTTTTCATGAGACAGGGCTGACCTGGCTCAGGCACCCAGCTCTAGGACAGGGGTCCCGGGTGACAAACCTGGGCTGGGGGCCAAACTATCTCAGAGGGAGCGGGCTGAGGAACTGTGGTCTGTGCAGTCCGCTGGTGGCCGGGGGCCAGGCGCTGCACCGCAGAGCTCTTTGTGCACCCAGCCCTGGTCCCTCGGCTCGGATCTGCTTTTCTGCTTTGGGAGGGGACTGGGGCCAGGCCCGCAGGCAGGTGCAGCTCCTGCTCTGTAACCCCTGCGGGGTGAGTGAGGCTCCAGGGCTGCCCACACGAGTCACGCTCGGGGCTGGCAGCTCCAGCAGGAGGCCCTGGGGACACAGGCAAGTCACAATCAGCACTAATTAGCACTGGCTAGCAGACAGGAAAATCCAGCAGCCTGGCAGGCAGAGGGAGCCCCCATCTGGGTGGGGACAGTCCCAGACCTGGGGTGGTGATCGCCCTGGTTGGGAGGGCCTGGGCCTAGACCCACACTGGGGGACAGTCTCCCCCACGGGGGTAGGGGCGCATGGTGGATGGGATCAGGGCCAGGGCCAGCTCAGCAGGAAGCACCTAGCCAAAGCTCACAGGTGGCCTTTGCTGGGCGGGCAGCAGGGCTTGTGCACAAAGAGGCACCAGCCTTCCCCCCTGCCCCCACCCCATGACTGCATTTCCCCTGTGGGTACGACTCCCTCGCATCAGCCCTGTGTGGGGCAGCAACAGCACTGGGGCTCGGCTACCAGGGGCAGAGCCCAGCCCCCTGCTCTAACCATTAGACCTCACCCCTGCTTCCCAGAGCTGCGGAAAAAGCCCAAGATTCCTGTTCCCAGCCCCAACCCCTAGTTAGGACCCACTAGACCCCAATCCCCTCCCACAGCCGGGGTAGAACCCAGCAATGTTCCCTCTAATTTTTTACGTCCATGTGCACAATGAATGTGCATCACTGTGCACCACTCTGGGGTGACGTGTGGCGGCGGCGGGGGGGGGGGGGGCTGAGGGGTTTGGAGAGTGGGAGGGGGCTCAGGGCTGGGGAAGGGGGTTGGGGTGTGGGAGGGGGTGAGAGGTGCGGGCTCTGGGAGGGGGTTTGGGTGTGGGCGGGGGCTCTGGGCTGGGGGTGTGGTCTCTGGGGTGGTGCTGGGGCTGAGAGGTTTGGGGTGCAGGCTGCCCCAGGGTTGCAGAGGGGAGAGAGGACTCCCCCCAGCCCTCTCTCACCTCAGCAGCCCAGGGCTGGGGGAGAGCTCCTCTTCCCGCTGTGGTAGCTGAGGCCGGGGCCAGGTGAGAGGTGCCTCGCCCCGCTGTGCGCCTGTGCGGTCCTTGATAGCCTGCTGCACGGCCCTGTGGCCACGCAGCTTAGAGGGAACTTCACAGTCAGGAGGAGCCCTGGCTCCCAACCCTCCCTGCTCTCGCACCTAGACCCCGTCTTCCTCATCTAACTCAGACAGTGGGACTGATGCTACCCACACTGACACCCCAGGGTGTCCAGGGGGTGCCAGGAGGGTAGGGATGGGCCCCACATGCGGGTGGAATAAGGGCCCTGCCATGGAGGGGGAATTGGCCCAGACAGAGGGGCACGTACTTTGCCAGGCATACGCCTGGTCATGGATGTCGTCCCGTGCACCTCAGCCTTTGGCCCCCAACAGCAGCACTCTGCACAGTTTCCCCATCCCATAAGCTGGGGAGCAAATCACGCAGCCCCTGCCCCTCTCAGTGCCCCCCCAGCTAGAACAACCCAGCTCTGCCCCTCTCAGTGCCCCACCATGCTAGAACCAGCCAGCCCCTGCCCCTCTCAGTGCCCCCCTGCTAGAACAACGCAGCCCTGTCCCTCTCAGTGCCCCCCCAGCTAGAACAACCCAGCCCTGCCCCTCTCAGTGCCCCCCCAGCTAGAACAACCCAGCCCTGCCCCCTCAGTGTCCCCCCAGCTAGAACAGCCCAGCCCTGCCCCTCTCAGTGCCCCCCCAGCTAGAACAACCCAGCCCCGCCCTCTCAGTGCCCCCCATGCTAGAACCAGCCAGCCCCTGCCCCTCTCAGTGCCCCCCCAGCTAGAACAACCCAGCCCTGCCCCTCTCAGTGCCCCCCATGCTAGAACCAGCCAGCCTCTGCCCCTCTCAGTGCCCCCCCACTACAACCCAGCCCTGCCCCTCTCAGTGCCCCCCCGGCTAGAACAACCCAGCCCTGCCCCTCTCAGTGCCCCCCGGCTAGAACAACCCAGCCCTGCCCCTCTCAGTGCCCCCCCATGCTAGAACCAGCCAGCCCCTGCCCCTCTCAGTGCCCCCCTGCTAGAACAACCCAGCCCTGCCCCTCTCAGTGCCCCCCAGCTAGAACAACCCAGCCCTGCCCTTCGCAGTGCCCCCCCAGCTAGAACAACCCAGCTCTGCCCCTCTCAGTGCCCCCCATGCTAGAACCAGCCAGCCCCTGCCCCTCTCAGTGCCCCCCCCAGCTAGAACAACCCAGCCCTGCCCCTCTCAGTGCCCCCCCACTAGAACAACCCAGCCCTGCCCCTCTCAGTGCCCCCCATGCTAGAACCAGCCAGCCCTGCCCCTCTCGGCCCCCCCCACTGTGCTTGAGCTAGGTGGGTGGGATTCTGGACCCATATGTCTGAGCCAGCAGCACTCCATGTGCAGATACGCATCCCACAGCAGCAAGGGGTGGCAGCAAGTGGGGCAGGCCCACACCATACAGCCTGGCCCGGGCTGCCCTCCCAGCTAGCTGTAGTGCTAATCAATGGCAGGAGGCCCTGTGGGGACAGCCAGACGCCGAGCCCTGCTCTGGAGGGGCAGCACCTCAACAGCAGTGAGAAGGAGCTGACCTGTCACTGGGTTTATCTCACACCTCTCAGCTCAGGCCTGCAAATATCTGAGCACTTCCCAGAGCAGGGAAATTGAGAGCTGAAGGGAATTCACTCAGCTCAGCTGGGACAGAGCCAGAAATAGAACCCAGGAGTCCTGGCTCCCACACTCCCCTTACCACCAAACCCCACTCCCTCCTGGAGCTGTGATTGAACCCAGGTGTCTCAGCACTTCCTCCCCACTCTAACCCAGTAGACCCCACTGCCCGCCCTTGGCTCTAGGCATCAGGAGGCGGGTGCGGTGGGTGCCCCATGGGGGGATAGCTCTCCTTTGATGGGCACTGCCTTCTCCACTCAGGTGCGGGCAGCGAGTGGCATGGAGCTCCCTGAGGTGGAGGACAACGCGGAGTTCCTGGAGCGGCTGATGGAGGTGACCTCGCGCCGCCTGCCCCAGCTGGAGCTACAGGAGCAATACACCATCATCAAGGAGCTGGGCAGGGGCACCTACGGCAACGTGCTGCTGGCAGAGCACCGGGAGCAAGGTGAGGGCAGCGCCAGCTGCTCCTGGGTGGGCCAGGCCTGAGTAGCCGCAGCCTGCATTGGGCCCCTGCAGGGAGCCGGGTGGGGACTCGTAGAGGGCTCTGTCTCCTCACAGTCAGTGCTGTCCCCAGTGGGGCACTGCGAGGCGCTGTGCTGCAGGGGGTGGGGGCTCAGTAGGGGGCGCTCTCCCCAGCAGTCAGTGCTGGCCCCAGTGCCCCAGGGCGTGCTAGGGGGCACTGTGCTGAAGGGAGTGGGGCAGGAACTCAGGGACTCACCCGGCTGCTGTCTGACACCACTTACTTCAAAATAGCCAGCTCCCTTTTGCTCTCTGCTCCCGGCACAGGCACCGATGGCCCCATGCCACCCGGCAGGTGATCCATTGCAACTGCCAGGCCAGCCACTCGGGCACCCACTGCCAACTCACAGGGGCCCAGGGGAGCAGTCAGTGAGGTGAGGGGGCAGCCACAGAAGGGGCCCTCTACTCCCAGAAGCTACTGACACAATGGTACTCTCTGAGCCCGCCCACAGGGCCCCTCCACCCCCTCTGGTTGTGCCCAAGCACTGCCCCCTGCTGGGGCACACCGACCCCCCCTTTGTGCCCAGGCACTGCCCCTGATGAAACACACTGACCCCCACTTTGTACCCAGGCTCCGCCCCCTGTTGGGACACATCCACACTCTCTTTGTACCCAGGCCCTTCCCCTGCTGAAACACATTGACCCCCTCCCCCTTTGTACCGAGGCCCTGACCCTGCTGGGACACATTGACCTCCCCTTTGTACCCAGGCACAGCCCTGCTGGGACACACTGACCCCCCCCTTTGTACCCAGGCACGGCCCTGGCGTTGAAGCTGATGCCAAAGGAGAGGACGGAGCGGCGGGCGTTCCTGCGGGAGTACTGCATTGCGCTCTGCCTGTCTGCCCACGCCGGATTCCTGCGCACTCTGCCCATTGTCTTCGAGAGCCCCACCCACTTTGCCTTTGCCCAGGAACTCGCGCCCGCTGGGGACCTGTGTGCCATCGTGCATGACGGGGTATGCTGGTGTGAGGCAGGGGGGGCAGGGGCGTTCTGGGGAGTGGCGATCAGGGGACGGAGCATCAGATGTCAGCAGGGCTGCTGAGTAGGGGATGGGATGGAGAGCAGGGGATGGGATGGGGAGCAGGGGCATGGGCCACTGGGTCTCAGGGGGGCCTGTGAAACAGGGAGCTGGGGAGTGGAGGGGGGGGATCGGTGCTGGGGGTCTCGGGAGTGTGTGGCTGGAGGCTCAGCGGAGAGGGCTGGGAAGGGGTTGCTGGGGTGCAGGGTCTCAGGGTTCCAGGGGAGTAGCGGCTGGTGGGCTGGAGTCTTGGGGCAGGGGAGCAAGGGATGCAGAATGGGCTCTCAACAGGAGGCCTTGGGACCTGGGGTGAAGCATAGGAGATGCTGGAGGGGACACTGGTGTGCTGTGGGGAGTTACAGTTCAGGGCACTGTGGGGTGCTGAGGGGTTGGGGCCAGAGGGAGCATAGGGTGCTGTGGGGGGGAGCTGCACTGTGACGGGGAGGTCTCCAGTGGGGGTGCTCTGTGGGGAGGTCCCGAGAGGGGGTGCAGGGAAGGTCCCCAGAGGGGGTGCTGGGGTGCTGTGCGGAGGAGCTCTGGAGGGGGCGCTGTGGCGCTGTGTGGGGGAGGTCCCTGGTGGGGCACTGTGTGGGGAGGTCCCCAAAGGGGGCGCTGTGCGCTGTGTGCGGGAGGTCCCTGGTGGGGCACTGTGTGGGGAGGTCCCCAAAGGGGGCGCTGTGCGCTGTGTGGGGGAGGTCCCTGGTGGGGCACTGTGTGGGGAGGTCCCCAAAGGGGGTGCTGTTGGTGGGAGGCCAGGGCTGCCCTTGTGTAACCCCCATGCCCCCACAGGAGGGTCTCCCAGAGGCCCAGGTGAAGCGCTGTGCAGCCCAACTGGCTGAGGCCCTGGACTTCATGCACGGCAAAGCCCTGGTGCACCGGGACATCAAGCTGGACAACGTGCTGCTCTTCGACTGCGAGTGCCGGCGGGTGAAGCTGGGCGACTTCGGGCTGACGCGGCTGGAGGGCACGCCCGTCTGCGCCATGTCGGGCACTCTGCCCTACGCGCCGCCCGAGCTCTGCCTGCTCGAGGCCTCGGAGACGCTGGAGCTGGACGCCAGCCTGGACGTGTGGGCCTTCGGGGTGCTGCTCTTCTGCCTTGGCACCGGCTGCTTCCCCTGGGACGTGGCTGTCAGCCCCGACCCCCAGTTTGAGGAGTTCGGCGCCTGGCAGAACAGCACGGTTCCGGGGGAGGTGCCGGCACCCTGGAGGGCTTTCAGCTCCGCCGCCCAGGAGATGTTCCGGCGGCTGCTGACCCTCGACCCCAACCGCCGCAGCCCAGCCATCGAGGTGCACAAGTACCTGCCCCTGGTCTGGCTGGCAAGCAGCCTCCGGGAGCTGGATGGTGCCGGGGGACTGGGGGGCCAGGGGCACAGCCAGAGCCTGGCCGGAGAGCAGCACAGTCAGGAACACCCCCGAAGCAGCCCAGGTGCTGCCTGCAGCACAGCCCCCCCCACCGAGAGCTCTGCCCAAGCTGCGGGGGGCAGGCCCCAGTCCAAATTGGGAAAAGAGGTGGGGGGAGGGGAGGAAGGAGCAGAGGAAAAGGGAGGAGGCACTGGCAGGAGCGGAGGGGGAGGGAAGCCAGCACCCCCTGCCATAGCTTCCATCTCCTGCCACCCCTCTGTCTCCTCGGCCCCCATTCCGATCAGTTCCTGCTGAGGATCCTGAGACAAAGGGGCAGCCCGGGGCTCCCTGCCAGAGCTGCCCTTGCCAAGGGCTGGGCTCAAGGAGCCTGTTCCCCTCCGACAGCGCCAACCCCTGCTGGGTGGGCAAAGGAGCCTGCCTGTGTGTGCAGTAAGTCACGGGTGATGAGCCCAGCCATGGGGGGCACTCTGAGCTCAAGGCGGCCCATTGGCCAGGGGCTCCCAGCGTAGGGCTGTGGCTACGGGCTGGAGCAGCAAGGGGTACCCAGCATGGTCAGGGAGGGTAAGTGGGACCGTTACTGGGCCCTGGGCTCAGCTCACTGCAAACAGGACAGGGACTAGCAGGGAGGGGGCAGAGAAGAGCTACAAGAAGGATTTGGGGGCTGGGAACCTGCCGGGCAGGGAGAGGCTGAAGAAGCTCAGTGGATTAAGTATCTCCACCCAGAGGAGGGTTCTGTGATCCCAGCCTCTGGGTACCTGGCCAGGGAGGAGATTTCGGAGAGCAGGGGGCTCTGTGCTCCCCCAGGGCAAAGGCAGAACCAGACCCACTGCTCAAACCAGGCTGATGCAGGCTGGGAATAAGGTGCAGATTTTGAAATGAAGCAAACTAATGCCTGGAGCAGCTTCCTGCAGGGTTGGGGGATTCTCCTGACTCTGCTTTATAAACCTTTGACATAGATCCACAGGATCGGGGCTATGGCCCCAGCTTTGTAACAGTCCCTGGGAGGAGCCTGTCAGTGTGCCAGACCCCCTAGGGCTCTCACTCTTTCTCCAGAGTAAGCCACACGGCCTCACCGCCTCCTTAGGCTGGATCTCTGAGCCGTCAGCCCCACTGCACCACCCTTGAGCTCCGTTCAGGGAGTCCCACTGAGACAGACCCCTGAGGGAGACTTGTACAATCGTAGGGAGCAACACACCCCTCTGCCAGCATGTGCAGGGACACTCAGCCAGCGCTGTCACACAGGCAGGTTTATTTGTCGACTGGCCCCCAGTGCAGGAAGCCCTTGGTGAGCACAGAGAAATGAAGGTTCAAAGCTCTGTCCCTGTCTCACTCGGTCTGACCTCCTCCATCAGCAGAGCCCTGCACGGATACACATTTCTATCTGTGGATGCAGATATCGGCAGACAGAAATCGGTATCCGCTGAACCACAGGGCTCTCCCGGGAACCAAAGCAGCAGAGGGAAGCCACCTCCTCGAGGTGCAATAGCTGTGTGGATGGAAGAATTCTTCCCTCGACCCAGCGCTGTCTACATGGGGATTTGTTCGCCTTAACTACACCACACAGGGCTGTGGATTTTTCACATCCTCCCTTAGGTCTGGTCTGTCGGCTGACACATGGGGCGTTTTCACATGGCCTGTGCCCTTCTGCCACCCCAAAACCTTTGGGTTTGAAATTGGGCTGGGGTGCTGCCGCTCTCTCCTCCCCTTCATCAGCCGGGGAGGGAGGAGGGCAATGCACCCACATTTCTCCATGTGTCAGCTGTCTTGGCTGCAGCCTGGGGTGTCTGGAGCCCTAAGCTGGGGTACAAAGCGATCCCTTGAGCATTAGGGGGATCAGTGTAGGTTTTTCCCCTCTGTCACAAGTCCAGAGGATTGGTGCCGTGCCTCCTGCTTTGGAACAGTCTTTAGGGAGAACCACTTCAGTGTGCCAGACCGCCATGGGGTATCACTTCCTGCACCACGCGGTCTCATCACCTCCTAAGACTGAACCTCTGGGCTGCAGCCCTCCTGCTTCACCCCCATGAGCTCTGCCCAGTGCATCCAGCTGAGACAGACTCCTGGGAAAGATTGTCCACTCTGCAGGGACCAGTGCATCTCAGCCAGTATTTGCAATGACACTCGTGCTTTCCAAGCAGTTGGGTTTTTAGTCAGCGACACACAGCACCGGCCGTCCTTAGCTCAGCACAGAGAGCTGGAGGTTAAAGCATAGTTCGTTCCGACCAGCACAGAGCCAAGCCAAGCTGTAGGGAACCCCATGTTCAGGTTCTGGGTCCCTCGACCAGACCTGCTTATTCAGTTCCCAGGTGAGAGCCCCAACTCCTTCCAGTAGCCAGTTCTTACCTCCCACCTCCCACCTCTCCAGTCCTGTTCTCAAGCTGGGGCCTGTGCCCAGCTTCCCTGCAGGGGCCGGGAAGGGTGGGGGGGAAACCATCCCCCTCTGGGCCATTGGGTGCTAGGTGTCCATGTCCTGGGGACTGGGTTTTCTGTTATCTTCTGGATTTTCCACTGATCTGGGGTTGGCCTCAGCCAGTCCTTTTCCCGTGACCTGTTGTAGCTCAGAAAGCTGGACGACATTCATACCTGTGTCTCCTAGCCTGCCCAGGGGGCAAACAGTCCCCTTTCCCACACTGGACAATCATGCAAAATTTAGGGGTCACACAAATATAACAAAAGCTTCCTACTTCATCATACCCTGCGAGGTTGGTCTTAACCCAACCATGTCTCTGGGGCTCTGGTGCCCCAGGGGCTGGTGAGGCAGGGATGCAGGATGCTCCTGCATATTTGCAGGCTCCCTCTGGAGTTGTCTCGTAACCCCAGGGCTGTGACTTGGGAGTCTCTTGTTTTAAAGAATCCACCCTGGCCATGGCCACCTGCTGACAGGGTGTCTTTGTGATGGGCTGTGGTCTCAGGGCTGCTCTACACTTACCCTGGGCTTTCCCCACCCTCTGGCAGGGCTCACAGGACTTGCAGTACTGCTGGACTGCTTCTGAGACTCTGGGCTGGTAAAAGTTCTGCAGCAACTTGTGCTTGGTGCACTAGATCCCCTGCTGGCCCGAGGGAGACGTCATGGGCCAGGTACAGTAGCCTGCGGCAGCACCCTTGGGGAAGCACCAGCTGTCTCCTGATCCCCCAAGACTTAATTTTCCCCGGGGGACCCACGCCCAGCACAGGAATCCCTTCCCCACAGGAATCTTTCCCTGCCATCCTCCTGAAGAGGGTTTGCAGGGCTGTGGCCGGCGGGGCCCTCAGCTTTTCTAAGCAGGGAATCCCTTGGCAGTTCAGTATGAAATTCAGCTGCTGGGGCAGGGAGGGGGACCCATCCCTCCTTGCTGGTGGGGTTTGGAGTCACAGCACCGCTTGGCTGAACCTTAGTTTCCGCAACTTGGGACAGAGTCTTGGACCCCTCTCCATTCAGCCCTGCCTCAGGGAGCTTATCCCCCCAAGCCAGAGGTGGTGGCTTGCTAGCCCCAAGAGTGGTAGCCTTTGAGCCTGGGCCAGGTCCTGGTGGTGCTCTCTGGCTCTGTCTCCTGGTAAGGACCAGGGAGCTGTGGGCACCGCCTGGCCACTCCTCCAGATCATTCCCCATCTGCAGGTAACTGATCCTGCACCCCAACCTCTTTGTGCCCCTCCTTGGCACCCCATCTCAGGTACACCCGTGCTACAAGCACCTTGACCTAGGGTCCAGACACCCCCTGGGATGCTGGCAGAGCAGGTGCCAGTTCATGCCAAGGTCCCCATGTCTCAAACGAACATTGACACACATATGGTTGGAACCAGTCTGGCTCAGCTGTGTGTTGGGATTGGTAGAAGATGTATTAGAATTATAAGAATATGTTTAGTCTTTATGGAATGCTTGTAAATTACTGCCTGCATTAATCTCACGTATAGCATCTGTATCTATCCCATCTTGGAAGGTCATAGTTAAGCATTTGTTATAAGCCACCATGACTGTGTCACCAGAAAGGAAGATACATTAACTAGTGTGAAGTTCTGGTCTCCAGCAGAAGGTGTTGTGTCCTTTAGGACAAGGAAGGCCTGTCCACACCAGACAGACTAGAGCAGTGGTTTTCAAACTTTTTTTCTGGTGACCCAGTTGAAGAAAATTGTTGACGCACATGATCCAATGGAGCTGGGGATGAGGGGTTTGGGAGTGGCTCAGGGCTGGGGCAGAGCATTGGGGTATGGGGGAGAGCATATGGGGCTGGGAATGAGGGGCTCCGGTTTTGGGGGGGGCTCAGGGCTGGGGCAGGGGATTGGGGCGTGGGGTTGGGGCATGGGTTTACCTCGGGCAGCTCCCGGTCAGCAGCACAGTGGGGGTGCTAAGGCAGGCTTCCTGCCTGGCCTGGCACTGCAGACTGTGCTGCGCCCCGGAAGCGGCCAGCAGCAGGTCCATCTCCTAGGCAGAGGCACGCAAGCAGCTCCACATGGCTCTTGCCCACAGACACTGACCCCTCCAGCTCCCATTGGCTGGGAACCAGCCAATGGGAGTGTGGAGCCAGTGCTCGGGGTGGAGGCAGCGTGCAGAGCCCTGTGGCTCCCCCGCCTAGGAGCTGGACCTGCTGTTGGCCACTTCCACGGTGCAGCATAGTGTCAGAACAGGTAGGGACTAGCCTGCCTTAGCCAGGCAGCACCACTGATGGGACTTTTAATGGCCCAGTCGGCAGTGCTGACCAGAGCCACCGTGACCCAGTGCCTTACGTTCCGCGACCCAATACTGGGTCACGACCAGCAGTTTGAAAACTACTGGACTAGAGTGGAACACTAAAGAGGAGAAAGTACTTTGTTGTTACTCTTCCCACCCCCATGAAGATGAGTCTTGAAAGTGAATTTGAGTTTGCTGAGTTTGCAGCTCCAAGCTGAAGGGGGAAGGGAATAAAACCCCCTAACAAGGAGGAACTGTATCTTTATGCTGCTTGTGCTGTGGGGGGCAAGGTTTTCTAGGCATAAGCAAGAGGCCCCCAGTGCTTGGCCTGGGTTAGCCCTGAAGGCCACACAGACCTTGCTTGTCATAGAAGCTTCTATTACTTTTTGAAATTTAAGAGTGGAACTCGTTTGTGTGGGTATGTGTTTACCTGCTTTAACATTGTAAATCACCCACTTGTTTCCTTTTCCTATTAATCAATCTCTACATAGTTTATTACAGGATTGGCTACAAGTGTTGTCTTTGGTGTGAGATCTAAGGTGTAATTGACCTATGGTGAGTGACTGGCTCTTTGGGAGTGGCAATCACCTGAACATGGCTCACCCACATGGCCTCAGGGATCCAAGTGGTGGAGGCAACCAGATGACTCCTACCCTCCCTGACATATTAAGGGATCCCATCATGGTGACCCCCAGCTGCCCCCACCCCTGCCAGCCTCAGGGATCTAATGGCAGCAGGATCTGAGCACCCTTCCTCTCAGGGATTCATTCACACACACACACACGCAACACCCAGCCACAACCCACCTCTGCCCCCTCTGAACAAATTCAGACATCCTGTGGGGGCAGTAGCAAGCTCTCCCCTGCCCCCTTGCTGGCCTCAGGGATCCAGTGGAGGGAGGGGCAGCACCTGGCCACCCACCAGCCAGCACCATGGATCCATTGGTGGCTTCATCTGGCTGCTCCCCCCTTCCCCCTGCTGGCCTGAGTGATCCAGTGGTGCTGACACCAGGCCTGCACCCCTCCCTCAGGGATCAAGTGGCAGCAGCAATGGGCCGACTCCACCCACCACCACCCTCGCCAGCCTCAGGTTTGCCATGGTGGTGGCACCCAGATACCCCCACTCCCTTCACCAGCCTCAGGGATCCAGTGTCCATGGTACCCAATGTAGTAAGATGAGGCCCTGAAACGTAAACCTTTGGTATCAGAGACCTGGTATGAGGCCTAAGGCCTGAACTAAAGTAATGGTCAAGACTTTGCTAACATAAAGCAAAGCTAAGCTGTGAGCAGGAGGCAGGCTCTGCTCACAAAAGCTGGCAAGGAGAAGGCTGCTAATTGGACATATACACATATCTAAAGGGGATCAAGCACTAATAGGTTAAACATGGGCCAGGATGGCACCAGAACAGTCTGGTACGAACACATTCCACAGAGATAATGAGGAATAGGCTGACCCATCCTAAAACTGGGACCTGAGGGAACTGGGGATGTTTAGTCTTCAGAAGAGAAGAATGAGGGGGGATTTGGTAGCTGCTTTCAACTACCTGAAAGGGGGTTCCAAAGAGGATGGCTCTAGACTGTTCTCAGTGGTAGCAGATGACAGAACAAGGAGTAATGGTCTCAAGTTGCAGTGGGGGAGGTTTAGGTTGGATATTAGGAAAAACTTTTTCACTAGGAGGGTGGTGAAACACTGGAATGCGTTACCTAGGGAGGTGGTGGAATCTCCTTCCCTAGAAGTTTTTAAGGTCAGGCTTGACAAAGCCCTGGCTGGGATGATTTAGTCAGGGATCGGTCCTGCTTTGAGCAGAGGGTTGGACTAGATGACCTCCTGAGGTCCCTTCCAACCCTGATATTCTATGATTCTATGAAAAGACAGGGTCAAAAGGATAATATGATGGATAGGCTTGTTTTTTCGAACCAACATGTACCAGGAGAGAGGCAGCACCCCAACACTCAGAGGGGTTGTACCTCAATACGTCAGGAGTGATGTGTCACTTGTTTGTACCTGTGTATAAGAATGCACCCCTGAGGAGGTTTCTTTGTCCAGCCTAGGGGCCAGTGGAGGGTCCCACCACTGATTGAGTTGCGTCCATTGTCAGGGAGCAAATATGTACTAGCAGAACCATAGACATCTGATCCGGGGAGCTAGACACTGTGTTTCGTTTGGCAATAAACCTGGCCAGGTGCCTTCCTACCTTATCAGAGTCTGTGGTCATTGGGGTTTCTCTCGGGGCCTGCTGTGTCAGCGATCTGCACAGAGCAGCACACAGAGGGAACACACGCACACGGCTGACTGTTATCAACATTGAACAGAGCAGAGCACCACACCGGTGACGTCTGACGACACCCAACTCACCCCATGGAACGACCCACCAAATATCCTAAGAGAACCTGGTTCAATATGGAAAGAAAGCCTCCTCCGACCACATACCCCTAGTTGTCAGCTGTCACCCCATGTGGGCTCCCATATGGGGTAAAATCAAACAATGACACCCCATACTCAACAGGGACCCCATCCTGAAAGCAATCTTTTCTGGCGTTCGAACAATCCTCCAATCTCATCATCAGAAGCAAGCTCCCCACAGACCAGGACCTAGCAACTCAAAGCAGCACCGGACCTTGCCAAAACAACAGATGCAAAACCTGCAGCCATATCTCCACTGCTACCATGATCAACACCCCCCACACAACACACCTTTAAAGAGCCATGGGTCCTACACATGCCGAGCACAACATGAGATGTAACCTCACCCAGTGCACTAAATGCCCCAATAACAACTAGGTTGGTGAAACCAGACAAGCACTATGGTCTCATATGCACTTTTCTATAGCTGACCTCTCAGTCCTCATCCTCCAAGGAAACCTGCACAACACTTTAAAAAAAAAATGCCAGAGAGCTTCAATTCATGGACACTAAAAATTGTGGTCTTAATAAAGACACTGGATTTATGGCTTTTTACAACAATCTGTAACCCACTAACCTCCCTTTTTTCCCTATGACTGCAGGGTGTTAATGGGCCACTTCACCCCACGTGGTCCCTAACCATGGTCCTGCTGGCTGGAGGGTGAGTGCCCCGGCAGGCCATAGAAAAGCCAACCCATCTCAGCAGGACGCCGAGCGCGGGGGCCCCAGGGCCTGTTGCCACTGAGAAGCAGGATGGGATCCCTCTGCCTCCCGGCAACAGAGCCTCCTGGGGCCCCCGTTTCCAGCTTCTCTTCCCAACTCCCAGCGCTGGGACCTGACTTTGTTTAACCAAAAGCAGAGACAGCCCAGATCCCAGGGTTCCAGGAGCTGGGGCTGCAAGGGAACCCCAAACACTGCTAGACTTAGATGGGCTCATGATCATCGGTGACCCTGCCAGGCCAGGCAAAGGGGACCCCGATATCCCCCACAGTGACCCTGCACCTTACTCCAGAGGGGGAACCTCCCCCCAGTCTGGGAATTGGTGTCTGGCTTAGAAGCTCTGCCCTGCTGGGAAATCCCCTGGGCTGCATGCTGTGTGGGAATCCCCCACCTGCCACCAGGGGATCTACCTGCTGGTCCCCACCAGGGCACACCCCTATCAGCATACGCCTTGTCACCAGCCCCGCGGCACTCACAGGGCAGGAGGGAGGCCCTGAAATCCTGCGGTTGGCTTCAAAACTAGCCAGACACTCACTGGTGTTGTGATGTGGAGGCTGAGACTCTCCCCTCTCCCCACATTCAGGGTCTCCCCATCGCCCCCCATGTGGTCTTTGCCCCTCCGCCCGAGGATCTGCCCCCTTCCTGACAGCCTGCTTTGGATCTGTCTATTTTGCAGTTGTGTGCAGTGATTGCAGCTCATGTAGACATAACTGAGCCAGATAGCTCGGGTTCCCGGTCCCTGGTAAGTGCTCCCCAGGCTAACCTGTCTGGATGTGCACTTTGTGCTATGGGAACTAGCTAGGCCGGGTATGTCTACACCAGCTGCAGCCGAGATACTAGTCTGACTCTGGTTTCTCTGTAGCTCCCTGGCCAGGCTCTCACTCCCGCATCTCCCACCAGGGCCCCTGCTGGCTCCCCAGCTGTCTCTGAACGTGTCCCTGGCTCACGTCAGAGACACGGTTACCAGCTATTGGTGAGTCCCACGAACCCTGCCCCAGGGCTTGACCAGGGCGCCGGCGTGAGCTGAGCCCGTGCTCTACATGTGGGGCTGTAACAGCTCCTGTGCCCTGCAGCTCGGCACAGCGGGGACCTGGACATTCTCTCCCCATTGGGTTACGGCAGCAAACCCACTGGCCCCAGCGGGAGTCACCCCCAGGCCATGCAGCACCCCCAGGAGCTCGTGTCTGGCTGGATGGCCCTGGAGGGGTGGTTCTAGCAGGCTCTGGGGGCAGAAGCCCCATCTGACAGAGGGGCAGCCCCTTTCCCTGCAGTCCTTGTGCCAGCTTGGGCATGACTCAGGCTTGGTGCATTGTCCCTGCCATCAGCCTAGGCTGGCACAGGGCTCTCTGCCTTGCCGTTCCCCCTGCCAGCTCTCAGGGCTGACAGGAGGCCCAGGCTCTCTGCCCAGCAGGTGCTGCTGGTGTCACTCTGTGTGCATGTGCCCCCCATCTGGGATCGGAGCTGCCCCCATTCTCCCAGCATGCACTGGGACAGGCTCAGCTGGGATGGCAGAAAAGCTGCAGTCCAGAGCACTCTGAGCTGTACGTGGGCATGGAGCTGGTTCGGGGCTGCTGTGCAGCGGGGCCTGAGCCACTGTGGCTGGGGCGGATAAGGGGCAGGGCAGGAGAGGATGAGGCAGGAAGCGTCAGGCTGGTATTTAACCAGGTGCCCATGAACCAGGCAGGCTGCTGCCCCTAGGGGCAGACGTGCTGGCTAACAGGATGGGAGTATGGGGGCCTGGGCCTGCGGGGTAGCTGGGCGAAGCTGGGGGTGGCAGAGGATGCTGCTGTGCGGGACGATCAGCTGTGCCAGAGACCTGGAGGGCAGGCGGCTGCTGCCTCTTCTCCTGGAGGCAATTGACTCGTTCTGTGCAGGTTGGGGGAAGAGACGGCTCCTCTGGGGGCAGCCCGGGCCCTGCCTGCCCAGCCTGGCTCTCTCACTGGGGGTCAGTGTCAGCTCCCTGGCCAGAGCCCAGACCCACAGTGGGCACTGCCAGGCAGGGAGGGGGGCTGAGGGGCAGGGGGGGCTGTGGGCAGGTAGCAGGTCGGACCTGAAGGTCCCAGATATCGCGACACAGGGGCCTGGTGAACCTGGGGGACCCAGTGAGAGCCAGGAGCCCCTGTCGCTGCTCCCTGTTCCCCACAGCGCTTAGCACCCACCCGGAGAGCAACACAGAGCCGTGGGAGCCACTAGTGGCCTCTGCTGGGCCCTTCCCAAACTCTGCCCAGGGCTGGTGCTGCCAACGACCTCAGCATTGAACCCTCAGCACTGGGCGTGAGCAGGGTCTGGGCCTGGTGCTGCCCCAGGCACAGGGGCGGCTGGGGATTGTCGCTCGTGCATACAGCTTCATGACACAACCCCGGGCGAGCCTCAGGCTGTCTGAAGGGTGCAGGGGTCTCCAGCACATTCAGATCTCCGCGGGTGCTCCATAGACAAGTGCGTCTGATTGGGGGGGGGCGGGAAATCCTGGCTCAGAGCTCAATGAAATGACAGTTTTTAAATGGACAGTGATGTCCACACTGAAGTCTGCAGTGGGAAAACTCAGTATGAAACTGTGATGAAGCAGGACTGTTCTTAATGTTTCCTCTGAATATTGTGGGGGTGCCTCAGTTTACCCCATGCAGTTCTTAAGTATCTAGGTGGTGGGATAAGGGTGTATGATTGTTGCAGAGCCTTAGAAGGCAGGAGTGTGCAGGGGTCTGGACACAGAGACGGGCCAACACCCTGTTTCCTGGCAACTGATGGCCTGGCCCTTCCCCCCTGTGAGGTGAGAGCTAAAGGGTTGGAGAACAAAGGAATCAGGTGCCCTCCTGGCCCAGGAAAGGGACAAGGCCCAGAGGAGGAGGGGCTGGAGAGAGTTTCTGTTTGGGGCTGGCTGGGGAGTGAAGGGCAGACCTGGTTGTCTGGCTCACTGCCTCCCAAAATGGACCCAGCTGAGGGGTCCTGTTCTCTGCACCTACAAACTCTGTTTTAGACCCTGTTCCTGTCGTCTAATAAACCTCTGTTTTACTGGCTGGCTGAGAGTCACGTCTGACTGCGGAGTTGGGGGTCAGGACCCTCTGGCTTCCCCAGGACCCCACCTGGGCGGACTTGCCGTGGGAAGTGCACGAGAGTGGAAGTGGGAGGATGCTGAATGCTCCGAGGTCAGATCCAGGAAGGTGGCAGTTGTATGAGCTGTGTGTCCTGCAGACAGGCTGCTCACAGAAAGGAGACTTCCCCAGAGTCCTGCCTGGCTTCGTAGGGAGCAGTTCCAGAGCATCGCCCGGGGACTCTGTGACAGAAACTCAGAGCAAGAGAGAGAGTCCAGGGACTAGCTCCTTGGCGGGTGTAAACTGGCAGAGCCCTATGGACTCCAATGGAGGGATGCCAGTTTACACCTGCTGGGGATCATCTGACCCATTGACTCCAGTAGGGTGATGCTGATTTACACCCACTGGGGATCTGGCCCCAGTGAGGCTGCAGGCGTCTCTCCCGCATGGTGCGATTCTCTTTGCCCTTGACCCACAGGCAGCGTGAGCAGCAGCGTAGGACCCGACCCGCACAGATAAGGGGTTTTGCTCTGTCACATCCTGATTATCAGACCCCAGCTCTGTGCCCCCAGCTCTGACCTCAGGACATAAAGTCTGGGTCAAACTCACCCAGGGGGCAGGTAACTCCCTGGCCTGCAGCGCAGTCACCCCCGGATGGGCTGGGCAATTCCCCCAGGGCAGAGGGGCCGCACAGCTCCACAGCATGGGCGGGGCGTGACTCAATCGTTTGGAGAGGTGGGCGCATCTGGCCTGTGGCCCCGGCCTGAGGCCTGCCCCCACTCGGCTACCTCTCCCAAAAGCCCCGCCCACACTCCACCCCCGGCCCCACTCTGCCCCCACCCCCATCTGCCTCTCGTGCCTCTTCCCCCAAAGCTCCCCCACTAGGGTTGCCAAACTGTCTAATCACACAAACCCAAACACCTTTGCCCCTCTTCCCCAGGGCCCCACCCCCATACCGCCCCTTCGCTAAGGCCCTGCCCCGCTCACTCCATCCCACCTCCCTCCGTCGCTCACTCTCCTCCATCCTCACTCTCTTTCACCGGGCTGGGGCAGGGGGTTGGGGTGCAGGAGGGGGTGAGGTGTGCTGGCTCTGGGAGGGAGTTTGGGAGTGGGCGGAGGCTCAGGGCTGGGGCAAAGGGTTGGGGTGTGGGAGGGGGCTTGGGCTGCTGGTTCCGGGAGGGGGCGTAGGGCTGCGGCAGGGGCTTGGGGTGCAGTGGAGGGTTTGGGGTGCGGGCTCTGACCGGTCATCGCTTACCTTGGGTGGCTCCCGGTCGGCAGTGCAGCAGGACTAAGGCAGGGTCCCTGCCAGTCCTGGCCCCGGGCTGCTCCCAGAAGTGGCCGGCACATCACTGTGGCCCCTGAAGGTGGTAGGGGACTCCACGTGCTGCCCCTGCCTGCAGGCACCGGCCCCGCAGCTCCCATTGGCTGCAGTTCCTGGCCAATGGGAGCTGCGGAGTCAGTGCTCAGGGCGGGGGCTGCGCGCAGAGACCCCTGCCCCCCTCCAGGGGCCTCAGGGTGCCTGCCTTAGCCCCACTGTGCCGCTGGACTTTTAGTGGCCTAAAATCTCCCAGTTTGGCTTCCATAGCCTCTGGGAGATAGAGCCCGATTCTGGGAGACTCCCGGTGAAACCGTGAGGGTTGGCAAACCTACCCCCCATCTGCCTCTCTTCTCCCGAGGCCTCCCCTGCCTACCTCTCACGTCTTTTCCCCCAAGGCTCCCCCGCCCACCACTTGTGCCTCTTCACCCTCTCCCCCAAGGCCCCCAGGCGGGCAGAGTGGGGACGGGTTAGGGTCTCAGAGGGAAGAGGATGAGCGGGAGCTGGGTCTCCAGGAGGAGTGCTGGCAGGGCCAGGGCCTGGGCATCCTTTCGGCAACAGCACATGCCAAAGGTAGGGTTGCCAGGTGTCCAGTTTTAGACTGGAACACCCAGTCGAAAAGGGACCCTGGCAGCTCCGGTCAGCACCGCTGGCCGGGCCGTTAAAAGTCTGGTCAGTGGTGCAGCGGGGCTGAGGCAGGCTCCCTGCCTCTCCTGGCTCCGTGCGGCTCCCGGCAGCTGCCAGCATGTCCCTGCAGCCCCTAGGCGCAGGGGCAATCAGAGAGACTCCACATGCTGCCCCCGCCCCAAGTGCCGACTCCACAGCTCCCATTGGGCAGGAACCACGATTAATGGGAGCTGCAGAGGTGGCACCTGCCAGCCCTGTGCCTAGGAGGCGGACACACCGGCTGCTTCCGAGAGCTGTGCGGAGCCAGGACAGATACGGAAACTGCCTTAGCCCCACTGCACCACCAACCGGGAGCCACCTGAGGTAAGCGCTGCCCAGCTGGAGCCTGAACCCCTACCCACACCCCGACCCCCAGCCCCAGCTCGGAACCCCCTCCTGCACCCTAACTCCCTCCCCGAGCCTGCACCCCAACTCCCGGCCACTGCCCTAAGCCCCCTCCCAGAGCCTGCACCCTGCACTGCCTTCCGCACTCCAACCCCCAGCCCTGAGCCAGTTCTCACACTCCAAACCCCTTGGCCCCAGTCCGGAGCACTCCTGCACCCCAAACCCCTCATCCCCGGCCCCACCCCAGAGCCCTCACCCCTCCTGCACCTTAACGCCGTGCTCCAGCACAGTGAAAGTGAGTGAGGGTGGGGGAGAGCGAGCGACAGAGGGAGGGGGGATGGAATGAGTAGGGGGCGGGCCTCAGGGAAGGGGCAAAGGTGTTTGGTTTTGTGCGATTAGAAAGTTGGCAACTCTATCCAAAGGTGGCAGGCTGGTTACTTGGGAAAGCTTAGTCTCCTCTGGCCTGTTACACCCACCGCCATGTCCTCGACATCGCTTACATCCCATGTCCACCCTTGCCTGAGGACACAGCTGGTGCCAAGACCTCGTGCTGCCCCTCTTCCAAGGCAAGGTCACCTCACAGGAACTGCCAGCCACGCTGGAGAGGGGCGACAGGGTCTGGGCTGCTGCGTCCGTCGCTGGCTCTTGTGAGGCCTTTGCACAGAATCCCAGTGCAGCTTGAGCAAACCTGGGCCATTCCCTGCTCCTCCAACCCCTCAGGGCTGTGCTGGGCAAAGGGAGCGGCCTCCCAACAGCCTCCATGACTTAGACCTCCCGTCAGGGGAACGTGCCCCCTGCAGCATGATTCCCCCTTAGATCTAGGCCTCCGGGAGCTCACACGGGGTCTCTGCTACAGGGCAGCTGCTCTGTGACGAGTGCGGGCACGGCAGCCCACATACTGCTTTGCACATGGCTCTCATGATGTCCCTTTCCATGTTGCAGGGCCGGCCATGTCCCTCGCCATCTGGGCCACTCTCTGCACCCTGGTCCTGCTCCTCCTGGTGTCTGCACCCCTCATCACCTTCATGCTGGAGGCCTGCCCGAGCCTGCGGGGCTGGAGGAGACTCCTCGGGGGAGGAGCAGCACCATGGGAACTAGAGGCCTGGGAATGGGAGAACCCCATTGACCAGCTGTGAGTAGGAGGTGGGGGTGGGGAGGGGCCTGGGGAGATACCAGTGCCCAGCTCTGAGGGGGTGTTGGGGAGACACCATTGGTCAGTGCTGCACAACAGTCCCCTGCAGTAACTGTCTTTGCCCAGGTAATTCCTGCAGCCTCCGTCAGTCCCTCCTCCTCTCCCCCGTTGGGACGCTGTCAGTCTACTCTGCTCACTCCCAGCCAGGCCAGGGCCAGGCCAAGTTCTTACCCTACCACGACCTGCCCCAGCCAGACAGCCCAGCACAGCTCCTTTCTTCTGCACAACTAGTCCCTCCTGCAGAGAGGCTGTACATTTAGAAGAGGAGGATGACCTAGTTGTTAAGGCGGAACTTCTGGGAGATTGAGATTCAAGTTCCAGCTCTGCTACAGAGTCCTTGGGCCTGTCACTTCCTGTCTCTGGGCCTCAGCTCTCCATCTTTGAAATGGGGGCAATCATTCAGGTGGGTAGAAAGCTGGCTAGATTGTCGGGCTCAACGGGTAGTGATCAATGGCTCCATGTCTAGTTGGCAGCCGGTATCAAGTGGAGTGCCCCAAGGGTCGGTCCTGGGGCCGGTTTTGTTCAACATCTTCATAAATGATCTGGAGGATGGTGTGGATTGCACTCTCAGCAAATTTGTGGATGATACTAAACTGGGAGGAGTGGTAGATACGCTGGAGAGGAGGGATAGGATACAGAAGGACCTAGACAAATTGGAGGATTGGGCCAAAAGAAATCTGATGAGGTTCAATAAGGATAAGTGCAGGGTCCTGCACTTAGGATGGAAGAATCCCATGCACCGCTACAGACTAGGGACCGAATGGCTAGGCAGCAGTTCTGCGGAAAAGGACCTAGGGGTGACAGTGGACGAGAAGCTGGATATGAGTCAGCAGTGTGCCCTTGTTGCCAAGAAGGCCAATGGCATTTTGGGATGTATAAGTAGGGGCATAGCGAGCAGATCGAGGGACGTGATCGTTCCCCTCTATTCAACATTGGTGAGGCCTCATCTGGAGTACTGTGTCCAGTTTTGGGCCCCACACTACAAGAAGGATGTGGATAAATTGGAGAGAGTCCAGCGAAGGGCAACAAAAATGATTAGGGGTCTAGAACACATGACTTATGAGGAGAGGCTGAGGGAGCTGGGATTGTTTAGCCTGCAGAAGAGAAGAATGAGGGGGGATTTGATAGCTGCTTTCAACTACCTGAAAGGGGGTTCCAAAGAGGATGGCTCTAGACTGTTCTCAATGGTAGCAGATGACAGAACGAGGAGTAATGGTCTCAAGTTGCAGTGGGGGAGGTTTAGATTGGATATTAGGAAAAACTTTTTCACTAGGAGGGTGGTGAAACACTGGAATGCGTTAGCTAGGGAGGTGGTGGAATCTCCTTCCTTAGAGATTTTTAAGGTCAGGCTTGACAAAGCCCTGGCTGGGATGATTTAGTTGGGGATTGGTCCTGCTTCGAGCAGGGGGTTGGACTAGATGACCTTCAGGGGTCCCTTCCAACCCTGATATTCTATGATTCTATGATTCTATGATTCTGCCTTGTCTAAAGGGAGAATTTTCAAAGCCCCTAAGGGATTTAGGAGCACAAGTGTGTGACTGTGCTCACTGCCTGGTGCTCCTAAGTCCCTCAGGTGCTTCTGAATATCTCCCCCTTAGTTTGGGAACTCTTCCGGGCAGAGGCTGTCTCTCAGGGAAACGGACCAGAAGAATTACACTGGCGTCATTAAATCACTGCAGTTATCCCGGGATAACTCTCCATGGGGACACTTTTATTCCAGAATCAGAGAGCCTTGGTCAGGGTTCGTTTACACCATTTTCAAAGTGACATAAGCTAAACTGGACAAAGCCCCTCATACACTGGAATAAAAGCGTCCCCATGGGGAGTTATCCCGGGATAGCTCTAGTGGGTTAGGTAGACCAGTGTGGTTCTGCTGGTCAATTTTCCCCATTCAGACCAGGCCTTAGTGTCTGTGCAGCACGCAGAGCAAAGGGGCCCTGACCTTGGCTGGGGTCTCTGTGGGGTCCTTTTATATAAATAATAATGGCAAAATGCAGTCAGGGCTAACCTATGTAGGGTGCTGGGGTCTTTCCCACCACTGGAAGGACACATGCCCCCCTGGGGTGTCTAATGTCTATACAGGGCCTTCAGCGATACACACTTAGCTGCATTTCAGATCTGGGAACGTCAATGATGGCACCAAGGTCCATCGTGGGGTTTATAGACAATACACAATTCTTAAAATAGGGGAGGAGAGATAAGAAGAAAATCCTGGTAATGTTTCATCTCTGACCTCTTCAGCCTTTTCCAGGTGAAGGCACTTCCCACCCAGTAGATGGGGCTTTGCAACAATCCCATTGCAAAAGTCTACCTTACCTATTGTTTCCATGTGTTTCCATGCCCAGACCTGAAGAAGAGCTCTGTGCAAGCTCAAAAACTTCTCTCCCACCAACAGAAGTTTGTCCAACAAACAATATTACCTCCCATACCGTGGCTCTCTATTTTTTCCAGACACACATTAATGCCGCCATCTACCGGCCAAAGCAATAAATGCAACTGTAAAAATTTGTCTTGTTTTTGAACTCTACATCAGGTTTCATGAACTTCTCCATCCTGTGGAGAAAAGGAGTACTTGTGGCACCTTAGAGACTAACCAATTTATTTGAGCATAAGCTTTCGTGAGCTACAGCTCACTTCAGGAGCTGACTGTAACAGACAGATTATCTCACAGACACCTCCTCTGCAATTACCACCCACGTAATATCCCTGTGACCATCCCCACAACAGATTGTTCTGAAAGTTAGCATAAGGAAAGGGCTGGTTTCTCAACAGGAAAAAAAAATTCTCCCACTCTGGTTCTGTTCCCCTAAATCCTGACAACATCCTGACACCCCTACCCAGCAAGTAATCTCATGCCAGCCTCAGCTAAAAACAGAGACCAGAGAGCCAGGGCTTCAACCCTCCAGTGTCAGCCAGAAATGAAACTTCAGTGTGGTTTGGGGGGCTCAGGGCACTGGGATACAGGGCTTTTTCCTTATAGGGGTCTCAGGCTCCGATCCAGCCCCACACTGCGGGAACTGGCTAGTTAGAAATAAATCCCCAAGTACAAACTGCTCAACTGGGCCCCACAAGCTAACAATAAGGGTCCCAAACATGAACACTTAGTCACAATAGCCCCTCAATAGCTAGGAGCACATGGCAGCAGGTTTATAACACACAGCAGCAGGATTACACAGTGTTGCCAGCTTGTGGGATTTTATCAGGCGTGTCGCAATATTTGATGTTTTTCTTAACACGCCAACTCCTGGAGTTATATGGGATTAAATGAGAATCTCAGCTTTCGTTTTTAAATAAAAGCCAGTTCCTCACCCTTATGGCTGTAAAAAGAAGCTAGAAAACACGAACCTACAGCTGTTCTACACGGAGACTCTCAAGAAAGTTAATCCCAATTACCTTTTAAAGTGGATTAGTTAAACCGCATTAAACCCCTGTGTGGATGCTCTTCTTCAGAATTTAAGTGGAGTTAATCTGATTTAGCTCTGTCTAGGTGCTCCAACCACCCCTCAGCCCCTGCAAATGGTTCAGGCACAAAAACTGGGCAATCTGGTCTGAGTCGTCCCACTCCCTTCTGCACGTCTCCCTCCTCCTTGCTGTCACCAGGGGCGCCATTTCCAGGGGGATGGGGGGGGGAGGGTTTAGTACTACCAGCTGGAAGCAATGCTGCTTACTCCTTCCCCCTCCCCTCAGCGGCCAGGAGCAACGGTTGCTTACTCCTCCCCTCCCGCAACCCCTCCCGTGGCTATTCTTTGCTCAGCGAGTATCTGGCAGAGACAACAGCAGCCCTGGGAACTTTGGCAGCCCTTTTTCAAATTCAGTGGCCACCTGGAATCTTTCCCTGCTGTGAAGACACAAGAGTGCACCGCCCCCACCACAAATATTGTTCAAATTACACTTAAAACCTTCTAATTTTTTCCGGCTCTCTAATTCTGCCGTGACTGGCAGTACCCTCGTGCGGCCATTTCGTCCCACTTGTCTGTAGGAGTCTTTCCTTTGCCAGCAATGGGCTTCAGGGGTCAGGCCCATCGGCTGTGACACAGAAACACCAGTTCTTCTGGGAACGCCTGGATTTTACCAAATCTCCGCAGAGCGGGGCTGCACTTTTCTAGGACCTTCTCCCCAGATACCTTTCGAGTAGGGTGACCAGATGTTCCATTTTTAAAGGGACGGTCCCGTTTTTTGTGACTTTTTCTTATATAGGCGCCTATTACCCCCCACCGCTGTCCCGTTTTTTCACAGTTGCTATCTGGTCACCCTACTTTTGAGGGGCTGCTGCCCCTCAACTGCTGCCCTCAAGCAGCCATTTTGCAGCCCTCTGCTGTATCTCCTTCTCTTCCAACTGGTAAATATTCTTATCTCCTGTGGTCAGGGCTGGATTAACTTTTTGTGGGCCTAGCGCCAAACATATTTGTGGGCCCTCCTGGGAAATGAAGAGGCCGGGGCAAGAGCACAGCGGGCAGGGTGGATTTGATTTAAATCACAAGTCAGGAAGAGTCCATCTAATCATGGTTTTCTACATAAAAGTGTATTTTTGTTGGTTGTTATAACCTTAATATACGTTCTTCACAACTCAGCTAAGATAGATGTAGGTTTCATTTTTTGAAGGTAAACACTACACATTTTTAAACTGTGATTTATTTTGAAAACTTTTCAGACTAGTTTTACAGCTATATAACAAAATGAATGAGTGTTTGGTTATTTCATTTACCAAAGGTAACTGAAGCAGATATTTATGAAGTTATCGGGAGGTGAACTATCTCCAATTCAACAGGTTAATCATTAACAGTTGGAGGATTTTCTTGCCAGGCTGTATTAGGAGGAGAACATCACCAGACAGATATTTAAATTGTTTTATTTAAAACAACAACGTTTTAAGTATTCTGGATATTTTTCTTCAACATCAAACATAATAGTTTAACAAAAAAGCATATGTCCCTCACTTCACACATTTATCTCCAGGCTTCTTTTCCTTGTCCAGATCTAGTCTGCCCCCCAACAATTTTATATACTTTGAACTTTTTAAAACTTTTCACTTTTAAAGAGAGGTAAGGGGTTGACCCTGTTGTCACGGAGTCCCTGGGCGATGCTCTGGAACTGCTCCCCATGAAGCCAGGCAGGACTCTGGGGAAGTCTCCTTTCTGTGAGCAGCCTGTCTTCAGGACACACAGCTCACACAGCTTCCACCTTCCTGGGTCTGACCTCGGAGCATTCAGCATCCTCTGCCCCTCTGTGCACTTCCCACAGCGAGTCCACCCAGGAAGGGTCCTGGGGAAGCCAGAGGGTCCTGACCCCTAATTCCACAGTCAGACGTGACTCTTAG
This sequence comes from Lepidochelys kempii, assembly GCF_965140285.1. NCBI lineage: Eukaryota > Metazoa > Chordata > Testudines > Cheloniidae > Lepidochelys > Lepidochelys kempii. Next base: position 10,881,742 of record NC_136402.1, read on the forward strand.
CCAGCCAGTAAAACAGAGGTTTATTAGACAACAGGAACATGGTCTAAAACAGAGTTTGAAGGTGTAGAGAACAGGACCGCTCAGCTGAGTCCATTCTGGGGGGCAGTGAGCCAGACAACCATGTCTGCACTTCACTCCATGTCCCCAGCCAGCCCCAAACAGAAACTCTCTCCAGCCCCTCCTCCTCTGGGCTTTGTCCCTTTCCCGGGCCAGGAGGGTTCTCCAACCTTTTCGCTCTCACCTTGCAGGAGTGAAGGGCCAGGCCATCAGTTGCCAGGAAACAGGGTGTCGGCCATTCTCTGTGTCCAGACCCCTGCACACACCTGCCCTCTAGGGCTCTGCAATGATCATACACCCTTACCCCACCACCTAGATACTTAAGAACTGCATAGGGGAAACTGAAGCACCCCCACGCTATTCAGAGGAAACATTAAGAACAGTCCCACTTCATCACACCTGTGTACACAAATTTGCAGAGGATCAATAGGGTTGAAGTCTGTTATTTCTCACCTCTCTATATTATTTATTTATTTACTTAAAACATTTTTGCTGTTAACAAGCATGTTACCTCTGGAGACACAAATCCACAGTTTGAGAACTTCAAAACTAAGCATCTCTGATGGGATCTTCTAGACTGAGCACTGAGTCCCATTGGGTAGATAGAAAAATTAACCTAAATAATCTATAGAGAAGCCTGTGGAACCCCATAAGATTGGGTCCCTAATCCATCAACTATTGGAACTCATTTACAAAACTTTTCTTAAAACATTACACGAATATATTGTCTCATACTATAGAATTAGAATTTATAATCCCTATTCCATGATGAGATGTAATGTACCTTAATTAAGACTATCTTTAGATATATTTTCCTCAAAAATCCAATTTAAATTAAAAAAAAATCCAAGTATTTGATTTTTTTTTTAAAAAGGCATTGATTTTTATCCACCCTGACAGTTGGCCATGGGAGTGGGGGTGAGGGAAGGATTGGTCCCCAGCTGGAGCGAGGCAGGGACCAGGAGGCAAGATGAGCAAAGCGGGGAATGGGGGGAAGATTAGTCCCTGTTGACTGGAGCAAGGCAGGGGCTGAGGGCAAAAGCACAATGGGGTGGGAGCTAGGGTTTGTCCTTGGAGCAAGAGAGGGACTGGGGGTAAACTGCAAGCGCAGCAGGGCTGGGGAGGGGGTAAACAGGATCCCCCCACTTCTGCCCACATAGAGGGGATACCTACCTTTGCTCTGGGTCTAGCCCATTCTCTTCATCTCGCTCTGCACTGAGCTGAGGGTGGGGTGCTCTGAGCACAGGGCTGGGGGTGCAAGGTCTGGGAGGGAGTTAGGGTGCAGGAGCAGGCTGGGGGTTGGGGTGCAGGGTCTGAACAGGAGCTAGAATGAGGGAGGGGGCTCAGGGTTGGGGCAGGAGGTTGGGGTGTGGAGCGCTTACCTGGGGCAGCTCCCATTCGGTGTGAGGGGTGCAGGTGGGTATGTGGGGGAGAGGGTGCAGGAGCTCCCGTTTGGTGCTTAGGTGGTGATGTGTGTGTGGATTGCAGGAGTCAGGACTGGGGACTGGGTGTGTGGGAGGGGGGGTGCAGGAGTCAGGGCATGGGGTGTGGGGGGTCTGGGTATGTGTGTGGGGTGCAGGAGTCAGGGCAGGGTTGTGGGGGGGCTGGGTATGTGTGTGTGGTGCAGGAGTCAGGGCAGGGAGCTGGGTGTGTGTGTGTGGGGTGCAGGAATCAGGGCATGGGGTGTGGGGGGTCTGGGTATGTGTGTGGGGTGCAGGAGTCAGGGCAGGGTTGTGGGGGGGCTGGGTATGTGTGTGTGGTGCAGGAGTCAGGGCAGGGGGCTGGAACTGTGTGAGGGGGGTGCAGGAGTCAGGGCATGGGGTGTGGGGGGTCTGGGTATGTGTGGGGTGCAGGAGTCAGGGCAGGGTTGTGGGGAGGCTGGGTATATATGTGTGCTGCAGGAGTCAGGGCAGGGGGCTGGGGGTGTGTGAGGGGGGTGCAGGAGTCCGGGCAGGGTATGTGTGTGGAGGGGTGCAGGAGTCAGGGCTGAGGGCTGGGGGGGGCATGAGGGGGGTGGAGGAGTTAGGGCAGAGGGCTGGGAGATTGGGCTGGGGTCGTGGGGGTGCTCCCAGACCCTTGCCCCGGGGGTATGCCCCGATTCCATCCCCTTCCCCAAGGTCACGCCCCTGCCTCTTCTCCACTCGCCCTCCCACCCGCCCCCCCCACCGGGTCTGGCAAACAGCTGATCGGCGGCAGGGAGAGGGATGGAAGTAGCAAGCTGGGGGAAGAGGCCGGGGACGCGGGAGCTTGGTTGCCAGCAGAGCCTGCCATGCAGGAGAGAGCAGGGGGTTGTTGGGAACACTGGGGTAACGAACCAACTCAAGCTGTTGTTCAGCCTCTCGGCACTGGGTGCCGGCAACAGGGTGGAGAAGAGCGGCTGGCCGGTGCCCCTTTGGAGCGTGGGCCCAGCGCCCTGGCGCCATGGTCAATCCGCTCCTGTCTGTGGTACTTACTGTTTAACATTTCTGAGGGTGGCAGAGTCTCACAAACTTGAGGACCATTCATGAATTTCATGGAGGTGACATTTATTCTCTCAAGTCCTCACCACAGCACACTAGAAACCTCCCTCCAACTTAATCCTTTGAATTTATCAGAACTATTTGTATAAACCCTTCAGTGAACAGAACCCCCAGCCAGTCTGAACAATTTGTACGATTTGGCTGACAAAATGTGTTCGTTACAGATCTATGCTGCTAACATCCATCATTTAATTACACTCTAGATCAGGGGTCTCAAACTCAATTTACCTTAGGGCCAGTCCCAGTCCTCAAATCCTCCCAGCAGGCCAATCTTGTCACTCGTGCCACCTAGAACCTGCCCCCCCCAAACTCTGCCCCCCCAAACTCTGCCCCCCACCTGCCTAAGGCTCTGGGAGGGAGTTTGGGTGGGGGAGGAGGTCTGGGGTGCAGGCTCTGGGCTGGAGTTTGGGTGCTGGGTGCAGGCTCTGGGCTGGGGCAGGGGGTGGGGGTGCAGGAGGAGGCGGTGGGGTTGCAGGCTCTAGGGGTGGGGGTGCAGGCTCTGGGAGGGCGTTTGGCGGCAGGAGGGGGTATGTGGGGAGGGGGTGGGGATGCAAGCTCTGGGAAGGGGTCAGGGGGTGTTGTGCTTACTTGGGGCTCCAAGGTGGGGTGGGCCGGGGGGCCTCCGTGCACTGCTGTAAATCACCCAGGGGGAGCACCTGGAGGCGGCAGGTGGGGCCAAGGGAGACACCCAGCCTCAAAAGTGCTTGAGCCCCGTGGGCCACATTGGGGAGGTTCTTGGGCCGCAGATGGCCTGCAGGCTGGGAGTTTGAGACCCCTGCTCTAGATAGTGACTCTTTTTAAAGGTACAGACCATAGTGTTAATAAAAACAATTGTTGAAATAAATAGAGTTACTTTTGAACTAGTCTTTAAGTGACTGGGGACTATTGATGCAGTAGAAAGGAGCCCCTGGAATCATGGTTAAAGTTGCCCTCCCCCCCAATCTGAAATGGTGCCTCTGCCTCCACTTTGGGGGTACTGGGACCCTCCCTCCCCCCAGCCATGGGGTCTGCAGAGAGGAACCAGCCAGAGGGTTCCCTGGGAGGCAGGGAGCACCCAAAGCTAGGACCTTTTTTGGCCCTCTAGCCAGTCTAGCCCGAGGTGCAAACGATCTGGGCCTAGTGCTGGTTGGTTGCTGGGCCCCATCCCTCCCCCACCCCCTGGCATGGCAGTGTCTTCACCTCAGCTGCAATCTCCCCCAGCCCCTAGGCCTCGCCCCCTCTCCCCTCTGCCCTTTAGCTGAGCCCCTCCTAGGTGACTCCCCGCCCAATCGCAGCCCTGCCAGGCTCTGTGCCACCATCACGCTATGGCTCTGCTGGTCTGTCCTGCCCCGGGCCTGGCTGGGTGTCCTGGAGCCACAGGGTCTGGTCCATGCCCAGCCTCTTACTGGTCCTCCAGGTGTGACCCCATTATTGGGTCAGGCCTCAAAGCCTGACACGGTTCCACAGGGCCAGGCCTGTGGTCTCCACAACACTGAGCCTGGGCCATCAGCACCAGTATCCTGCGTCTCCCCAGGGCCTCAGGTGGCATGGCCAGGCCAGTTCGGGAAACAGGTCCATATTCAGAGCTGGTGCCAAGCTCTGCAGCAAACCATGCACACCCCAGTCCCAGAGCTCCCCCTCTGGCCCAGATCAGCAGCTGCCATTGGCACAGACAGGAATTGGAGGCTGCCAGCCTGCCCTCCCCATCCTGCTCCGTCCCCTCCCCACAGGGTCAGTGTGGCCAGGGGAGGGGCTGGGCTAATGCTATGAGGAGGGTTTTGGAGAGACTCAGCTGAGAGCCCGTCACTGGGGATCCTGTGTGAGCATCTGTCATCGGATAACGGCACCCCCTCCTCCTGCCCATGGAAACCCTAGTAAGTCTCCCCCGCCACCTCATAAATCATAGACTCATAAAAGATTAGGGTTGGAAGAGACCTCAGGAGGTCATCTAGTCCAACCCCCTGCTCAAAGCAGGACCAACCTCAACTAAATCATCCCAGCCAGGGCTTTGTCAAGCCAGGCCTTAAAAATCTCTTAGGAAGGAGATTCCACCACCTCCCTAGGTAACCTATTCCGGTGCTTCACCACCCTCCTAGTGAAATAGTTTTTCCTAATTTCCAACCCAGACCTCCCCCACTGCAACTTGAGCCCATCTGCCACCACTGAGAACAGCCAAGCTCCATCCTCTTTGGAACCCCCCTTCAGGTAGTTGAAGGCTGCTATCAAATCCCCCGTCTTCTCTTCTGCAGGCTAAATAAGCCCAGTGCCCTCAGCCTCTCCTCATAAGTGATTTGCCCCAGTCCCCTACTTTCATTGCCCTCCACTAGATTCTCTCCAATTTGTCCACATCCTTTCTGTAGTGGGGGCCCAAAACTGGACGCAGTACTCCAGATGTGGCCTCACCAGTGCTGAACAGAGGGGAATAATCACTTCCCTCGATCTGCTGGCAATGCTCCTACTCATACAGCCCAATATGCCGTTAGCCTTCTTGGCAACAAGGGCACACTGCTGACTCATATCCAACTTCTTGTCCATTGTAATCTCCAGGTCCTTTTCTACAGAACTGCTGCTTAGCCAGTCGGACCCCAGCCTGTGGCAATGCCTGGGATTCTTCCATCCTAAGTGCAGGACTCCGCACTTGTCCTTGTTGAACCTCATCAGATTTCTTTTGGCCCAATCTTCCAATTTGCCTAGGACACTCTGGACCCTATCCCTACCCTCCAGCATATCTACCTTTCCCCCCAGCTTAGTGTCAGACGCGAACTTTCTGAGGGTGCAAGGAATCCCATCATCCAGATCATTAACTAAGATCTTGAACAAAACTGGCCCCAGGACCGACCCCTTGATATCAACTGCCTACTAGACACTGACCTGTTGATCACTACCCATGGAACCCGACTATCTAACCAGCTTTCTATCCACCTTACAGTCCATTCATCCAATCCATACTTCTTTAGCTTGCTGGCAAGTATACTGTGGAAGACCGTATCAAAAGCTTTGCTAAAGTCAAGATATATCACATCCACCACTTTCCCCATATCCACAGAGCCAGTTATCTCATCATAGAAGGCAATCAGATGGGTCAGACATGACTTGCCCTTGGTGAATCCATGTTGACTGTTCCTGATCACCTTCCTCTCCTCCAAGTGCTTCAAAATGGATTCCTTGAGGACCTGCTCCATAATTTTTCTGGGGACTGAGGTGAGGATTTTCCTTCTTCCCCTTTTAAAAGATGGGCACTATATTTGCCTTTTTCTAATCATCCGGGACCTCCCCCAATCGCCACGAGTTTTCAAAGATAATGGCCAATGGCTCTGCAATCACATTAGCCAACTCCCTCAGCACCCTCGGATGCATTGCATCCGGCCCCATGGACTTGTGTATGCCCAGCTTTTCTAAATAGTCCTTAACCTGTTCTTTCACCACTGAGGGCTGCTCACCTCCTCCCCGTACTGTGCTGCCCAGTGCAGCAGTCTGGGAGCTGACCTTGCCTGTGAAGAGAGAGGCAAAAAAAGCATTGAGTACTTCAGCTTTTTCCACATCATGTCACTAGGTTGCCTCCCTCATTCGGTAAGGGTCCCACACTTTCCCTGACCTTTTTCTTGTTGCTAACATACCTGTAGAAACCCTTCTTGTTACCCTTTACATCCCTTGCTAGCTGCAACTCCAGCTGTGCTTTGGCCTTCCTGATTACATCCCTGCATGCTTGAGCAATATTTTTATATTCCTCCCTAGTCATCTGTCCAAGTTTCTACTTCTTGTAAGCTTCCTTTTTGTGTTTAAGCTCACCGAAGATTTCTCTGTTAAGCCAAGCTGGTCGCCTGCCATATTTGCTATTCTTTCTGCACATCAGGATGGTTTGTTCTTGCACCCTCAATAAGGATTCTTTGAAATACAGCCAGCGTTCCTGGACTCCTTGCCCCCCCATGTTATTCTCCCAGGGGATCCTGCCCATCAGTTCCCTGAGGGAATCAAAGTCTGCTTTTCTGTAGTCCAGGGTCCGTATTTTGCTACTCTCCTTTCTTCCTTTTGTGAGGATCCTAAACTCGACCATCTCATGGTCACTGCTGCCCAGGTTGCCACCCAATTCTCCTTCGCCTACCAATTCTTCCCTGTTTGTGAGCAGCAGGTCAAGAGGAATGAGGTGCATCATCTGGGGGCATTTTGGGGCAGGAGTGAGGTGCATTGTTGGGGAGCGGGTTGCAGTCATGGAATGAGGCGTATCGTACAGGTGGGGGGCTGTGAGTCAGGAGTGAGGTGCATCATTGTGGTGGGGGCCTGCAGGTCAGGAGTGAGATGCATCATCACGATGGGGGACTGCAAGTTGGGAGTGAGGTGCATTGTTCGAGTGGGGGGGCTGCGGGTCAGGAGTGAAGGGCATTGGCAGGGGAACTGCGAATTGGGAATGAAGTGCATTGTTTGTTGGGGATGCTGGTCAGGAGTTGGGGATGCTGTGAGTCAGGAACGATACGCATCAATGGAGTGAGGGGCTGCGGGTCAGGAGTGAGGCGCATCGTCTGCTGAGGCTGCGGGTCAGGAGTGATGTGTATGGTATTCTATGATGGTGTCCAGTACCAGGTGACTTGGTCACATGCCCTATCCCTGGCAAATAAAGGCCACAAGGGGCCCACCCCAGAGGTGGCTCCATTTCAGTGCTGGGAGAAGCAACATGTCATGGAGCTCATTAGTCATGGGGATTTGAGACACTTCCAGTGAACGTGGTGATGGGAAAGTGAGGGGTTAATACAGTAGCATGGAGATTGTCACCCACTCTGGGGAGTGCCTGAGGCAGCAAAAACCCAGGGCTTATCTTCACTGCTACATTACATCAGTGCAGTCATAGGCAATGGGTATAATAGGCCAGGGGATGCTAAGACTCCCTGCGGCATAGCCACCGATCTGCTGCTGCCTTTGAGCGAGCAGACACCTGGGCTGTGGTGGCCCAGCCTGTGCTCTGTCCCCAAGGCCCCCTCCCGCTTTTCCTCCGGTGGTCCCCCAAGCGCTCCACCTCTTCCCGTCCCTGCTCCGCCCCTCCCGCGAGGCCCCCCATGCTGCCATTCACCCAGTCTCTCCCCTCCTCCACTCTCCTCTCCTGTGACCCCCCCACTTACCACAACGCTCGCTGAGTCCCGACTTCCTCCTCTGCTCCACCCTCAACCCCCTGGCCTCCTCCCCCGAGCAGCGGGGTCTTGAGGGTGGGGGGGGACGGACTCAGCGAGAGGTGGGCAGGGGGGCCTTGGGGACAGGGGTGGAGGAGAGGAGGGACTCGGCGAGTGGCAGCAGAGGGGACATGGGGAAGGAGGTGTAACACCAACAGACCCTGGTCGTCGGGCAGGGGGGATCGAACCTGGGGCCTCTGGAGCTTAGTGCATGAGCCTCTACCGCATGAGCTAAAAGCCAACTGGTTGTTAGCTAAGGCTATAGAGCAAACTCATTTCATCTCTCTCTCTACGTGGTCTTTGTGCCACTAGATGGCACAGAACACCACACCCAGGAGGTGTGGGGGTTACAGAGAGTGGTGGGTGTCTCGGGACTCGGTGGGGTCTCAGGGAAGGAGGCGAGGATGGACTCGGTGGGTGGGCAGGGGGGCCTTGGGAGAGAAGGCTGAGCGGGAGCGGGGCCTGGGGTGGAGCGGAGGTTGAGCATGGGCAGGGCCTCAGGGGAGAAGGCCACATGGGGGTGGGGCAGGGCCTTGGGGCCACCATCTGGGCACCGGTGGAGCTTCTGGCACTTGGGCCAGCCTCCAAATGCTGGAGCCACATGCCACCCATGGATGCAGCTGCATCGATGTAGCGCATCTGGTGAAAACATGTGATGTCAGCCGCAGACGCTCTCGCTGACATCGCACAGTGTAGACAGCCCTGAAAGTTGATGTGACTTATGTCACTGTGGGGGGAGGGGGAGGTTCAAACTCTGACAGCTGATATCAGTGTTCAGTCGTTACAGACAGAAGGGTGGATATCTAAAGAATTTTGGATCAATTTTCATAAATTAGAAAAGAAAGTGGAAAAATCTGAGGGATTTAATACTTTGAGTCAATAATAGGTAAAGAATTAAAATTTGAGTGAATTTCTGATAATTATTTCATAAATAGAAAGAAATGGGGCAACATTTGGAAAGATTTTCTATCAATATTCAAGAATTTGAGAAAAGGGAAAATTCTGAGATTTTATGTTAATATTTTATAACAGAGACGGAGAAAATCTCAGGACACTTAAATAAGGAATAGAGAGGCAGAGAGAAAGCAGGGAAAAATTTTAGGACAGTTTATAACAATCCTTGAGACATGGGGAGAAAATAGGATACAAATAAAATATTTGATCATATGAGAGAAAAACACCATGCTGTGAAGGGATTTGATCTCAATATTAAATACGTGGGAAAGTTAGAAGGGATTGTACATGAACATTCAATAAACAAGCAGACAGTGATAGTTTCTCACCACCACTGCCATTCACATGGGCAGCGGGCAGCCCTTTGGGGAGCTGCTTTCAGAGGGGGGTATGGAAGAAGCAGACTCCCTTGCAGCAGGGAGGGCGCAGCAGCAGAGGTGGACAGGTAACCTGCAGCACATGGGAGCTGTGTTGGGCAGATCGGGGGGGACAGCAACTCAGAATGGGTAACCTTGGGCTGGGCAGTCTCCCTTCCTCCTTACCCATCCTGTTCCCAGGGGCTGTGAGCTCTGAAAGACTCTTTCCTGCCCATCCCCAGCCCTTTCTCCAAGGTCTCTCTCAATTAGCTGGTGTCTCCGACTCAGGGGCTGCTGATGGCAGAGCCCGTAGCGGGGCGGGGGGTGGCAGAGCCCGTGGCGGGGGCGGGGGGTGGCAGAGCCCGTGGCGGGGTCCAGCTGGAGAAAATCCCCACCTCAGCTGAGCACAGGAAGAACTTTAACGAAGATTTCTCCTCAGCACAGACCAGGCTGGGAAAGCAGCAGCTGCTCAGCCAGGGCTCCCCAGTCACACTGGAGGTAGCAGCATCTTGTGTTTCACAGAGCACCTACAGCCAGGAGCTGCCCAGTGTCTCGTTCTTTGTGCTTCCTTCCTGCCAGCCCCTCCTGTCTCCTTCAATTCCAACCTGGCCTGCAGCCTGCCACACACACTGGGACAGGGACTTTCTCCAGAGGGAACTAGCCCCCATCTCTGCTCTTCCTCCTGCATCTGTGAGTCCCAGAGCTGCTGCGTTACACACTCTCTCTCTCACACACACACACACGGCTTTCGCTCCTGTTAGCCCTTGTAGGAGCCAATCCAGCTACAGGAGAGTGAATGCCCTGGGAACAGGAAAGTGACCAGGGCTATCTCTACACTGCAATGTAAACTCAGGCTCAATGCAAACCCCACTAGCTTCCACACTGCAATTGTGCTAACCCTGGGCTTGAACCCAGGGTCCCAGGACCCTTAAGGGTTGGAGGTCTGAGCCCTATTGCTTTGCAGTGTAGACATGACCTTGGCTTGATTCAGGTCTTGGGAGTCTGCCGGATGTATCCCAGAGGTCATTGGGACAACTTCCTTAGTCCTCTCTATGCCAGCAATCTGCAATGCACTCTACTGCAAACGGAAGCCCCCCTTCCGAATGGCAGCAAGTCAGCGTTAACCCATTGTCTTCTGAGCACCGCTCTGCAAGCACACGGTGAGAAATCCTCCAGGGTTTGCAATGGAGACTGATCCATTCAAGCCTTTTGTAAAGCGAGCTGCTTCCTGGTCACTTGAGCACAGCCAGATTTTGGTGAATCTGTGGTGTGAGGCCAGTAAAACTGTGGATTTCAGCAAAAGCACCAGGAATGACCACCTGTACCAGCAAATCTCTAAAAAGCTGGCCGCTCTGCAGATTTTCCGGACAAGTGATCAGTGCAGGGAGCGAATTAAGAGGCTAAAGAGAGAATACAGGAAGACCAGGGATAAGAATCGCTTCTCGGGCAACTCACCAATGACATGCCCATTTTATGATGACTTTGACCGGGTCCTGAGCACTGTGCCCAGCACAGAGCCAACCGTGCTTCATGATGACCTGGTGAGCCCGGACGGTGCCCTGCTGGCCCCCGAATCCAGCCTGGGGTCTGATTGCAGGCGGCAGCCGGCTCCCAGCCAGGATCATGAAGTGACATTTTTAATGCAACCAGTTCCAGAGCAGGCTGTGGATCAGGATCAAGAGCAAATTCTCAGTCCCTACTCAGAAGAGCTGTTTGATCCTCCTGCCTCTAAAGAACAGCCCTCTGCCAAGTCTGCTGAGAACCCGGTGGAGCCAGAAGCAGCCCTAGAACCCGCCGGTAAGTGTATGATTCCAATTAAAAGTGGATTATTACAGTAATGGGAGCGATTTCTGCTTTAAGAAGCAATGCAAAACCAGTAAGCTACCCCTGGCTACCAGCGTTTGGCTAGTAATGGCGGGTTGTATCACAGTCCCTAGGCGCCCCCACTTCCCCTGTCCCAGCGTGGAGTTCGCAGGGTGACTTGGAATTTCAAACTTCCGTACACAGCTGTAATGGTTATTTTAAGTATTAAGACACAGTGATTTGCTATGGTCATTCTTGTTTTCCTTTCAGTAATTAGAAATTTGCCACTCTACAATCACTCCTAGGTCTATGCAGCTGCCTGTAAACAGTGAACTGGTGTGTGTATTTTGGAAACAGTATTCTATATGTCCAAATCTAGTCCATTTCAGTTAGAGATAATCCATGCAAGGGTGGAGTAAAGTTGCAGATTTCAGAAAATGTTGCATACAGTAATAACGGGATAAGCCATGTGTGAGCTAACACAGCATCATGTTAATTCCCTCATGGATTCTGACCCAAGCCTAGCTGCTGATAGCTGCAAACTTCTCCTGAAGCAGGAACTCTAGATAGATTGCATGGAAGAGCAAATTTTCCAGGCCCCCTCCAGTCACTATACATTTGAATACTTCTGCTGCTTACACTGTGGGTTTCCCTCCAGTAGCTTGGAATAACCTCTCTCTCTGTCACTAGGGCACCACAAGGACAGTTATGCCTTCTGAAATAGGAAAAAGATCTGAAATGACAGAAAAAGCCTTTTGCAGCCAGGGTGCTATACACCCCTCCCCCATATGACAATAAGTTACGAGGTTTTTATGAAGCAGAGTAAAGGTTTTAATTTTAAACTTACCATTGCTTTTGCACATCTGTCACTGTGATTAACAAGGCTGTGTCAAGAAACAGCATGTGGACTGAAGCGTCCCCTTCACAATATGTGTAGGTTCACTTCAGAACTGTTACGTTTTATGTCCTTGGGATTCCTCAGTTACTGATCTTGTCTCCTCCGCTGAGCTAGTTTAGACGCTAACCCTCTCTTTCTTGTCCTGTTTCAGGACCTTCAGGCTACACGGCCTGCTGTTCTTCAGGAACTCCATCCCTGACCCAGCGTACCCTCGCGGACCGTTCCAAAAGAAAGCGTTTCCGTGATGAAGTTATGCTCCATGTTCTTCAGAGGGTAGAGCAGCAGGTGCAGTACCAGGAGCAGAGGGATGAAAGACTGGAACAACGGCGTGCTGAGAGGCAGGTGGAGAGGCTGAGGCTCGCCATCCAGCTGGAGGCAAGCGTTTCAGCCAGGGAGCAGGCACTTGCAAAGCAGTTCCTGGAACAGGAACGGCAGCTAAGGGAGGAGGACAGAGCCCAACAGAGAGAACTGGTCCAGCAACTCCTGTCTATAATGGCTGCAAGAGCACAGGCCCCTGCTGCCTCTCCCACACCACGGCATGATGCCTCAGCAACGTACCCTCAGCCCAGCAGTAGGTGGGGACTTTCTCTGGCTGGAACCAGCCCCCTAGGACAGCTCCCGGCTCTGCTGACTTCAACCCCTGAGCCGGGGACACCAGGTGATGGAGAGAAACCTCAGTGAAAGTGCTGGGGACTGGACAGGCACGAATGCTCCTGGAATGTCACATCTCACGGCCTCGGAATCTGCTCCCTTGTTGCTAATGCTCCTGCGGGAGTCACTGGAGCTCTGTTAACAACAGTGACACTGTTGCTCTCAGCTCTTGCCAGGATCTGCCCCAGGAGCAAAACTGGGATTGTGGGGGGGAGCAAGGAGACCTGTCTCCAGTGGGTTTTCCCCTTTGTGTTCGGGGATAGAGATGTGAGAAAGGGAAGAGAGACAAAATAAAAGAGATTAAAGGGAGAGGGGAGAGAGACAGCGTGAAGTGTAGATTTAACTATCTCTGTGTAGCCAGGAAATTACAGCGAGATGAGAAGAGAACATAGAATAGAATCGCAGGGACAAGGGAGGATGAAATCACCTCAGAATTGACGATTTCCCAAATACTCCCAAATACTGATAAAATTTTCTTCAATTCTCCCCCATTTCTCTCTAATTATTGAATATGGAGGTAAAATCCATGTAGATTTCCCCCCACACACTTTTTTTCCCCTCAAATTACTGACCCCTTTTCTATTCTCAGATTTTGCCCCATTTTCTCTCTAATTCTCCACTATCAATTTCAGATCTCCTCAGATTTTGGATATTTCCCTGCCTATTTTCTCTGCAGTAGATTGTCCTTGTTTAGGCAGGAAATTGTTGTCCTGAGTCATTCCCCAGATAGGAAGGGGGTTAGATGGGGAGGGGGTTAGAGGGTGCTGCTTGGGAGAGCCTTGTGCCCTGGCTGCCTGTGGGGTGGGATGGGATGGGGTGGCCATTCTCTGCAAGCCGTCGGGCATGGAAGATGCAGAGGAGGAGAAGGGAGGAACTAGAGTCCCCAGTGGAGACTGCCCACCCAGACTCAGGTTACCCAGTCCCAGATACTGCCCCCCACAACTGCCTGATGCAGCTCTCACCAGTTGCCTGCCCATCACCCTCCGGCTCCGTATTCCCCTGCCTTGTCCTCTTAAAGCAGCTTTTCAAAGGACTCCCTGCTCATCATGTGAATTGGGCAGGGGGGTTGTTTGGTTACAAACAGCCATATGAAATCCTTTCAAGTGTTCCCACTTTTCTCTCTCATTATTGAATATGGATGTAAAATGCCCTCAGATTTTACTGTTTCTCTCTATTATCAAATATTTAGTTTTTGACCCACAAAATTCTTCCTCCCAATTCTGATATAAAACTCCCCAAGACTGATATAAAATACCCTAAGTCTTGCCCCATTTTCTCTCTAGTTATCTATTACTAATTTAATATCCCCTGCGATATTTCCATCTCTCTCTCATTATAAAATGTTAACATTAAAATCTCCTCAGATTTTGCCCTTTCCTCAAATTCTTGAATATTGCAAGGATTGCATATCAAATGTTGGGGGTTTTTCTCTCTTTTGATGAAATACTGATAAGAAATTCATTCAATTTTTGCTTCTATTCCTATTATGAACTATTAACATACAATTAACATACCCGGCTCCAGCACTGTTTGAGGCCGGCTCTCTCCCTCAGCCCCGCCTTCTGCCTCCGCCCCCCCCCCCCCCCCGTGCATCCCCCAGGCCATTTAAAACAGCCCAGGGTCCCCACTCACCACTGGCAGCGCAGCAGAGCTGAGTGGCTTCCTGCCTGCTCACTCCACGTGGGCAGGGGGGGATCTGTTTCCCACCCCAAGTGCCCTGCCTTCCAATGGGAAGCTGCAGGGGGAGTGCCTGGGGGTAGCAGCACGTGGGGACCCCCGGCCTGCCCTGCCTAGGAGCCCTTGGTGAGCGCTGCACCCCCTCCCAGAGCCTGCACCCCCACCCTCTGGCCCCAAACTCCCTCCCAGAGCCTGCACCCCCAAACTCCCTCCCAGAGCCTGCACCCCTCACCCCCTCCTGCACACCCACCCCCTGCCCTAGCCTGGAGCCTGCACCCAAACTCCATCCCAGAGCCTGCACCCCCACCCCCTTCCCACACGCCCCCTCCTGCCCCCAATTTCCTGCCGGAGCCTGTACCCCAGCCCTCTGCACTCCCTCCCAGAGCCTGCAACCCTTGCCCCAGCCCAGAGACTACACCCAAATGCCATCCCACAGCCTGCATCCCAGACCCCCTCCCACACCCAAGCTCCCTCCCAGAGCCCAACCTCTCACTCATCCTGCACCCCAATCCCCTGCCCCAGCCCAGGGCCTGCAGCCCGGACCTCCTCCCCCCTCCCCGACCCTTAGGCAGGTGGGGGGGCAGAGTTTGGGGGGCGGCAGGCTCTGGCCGTTCTGGGCACCACCAAAATTTCTACAAACCTGCTGCCCCTGCCCATTCATACTTCTGGCCTTCACAGCACCCTCTGGCAATGTGTTCCATCGGTTGACTGTGTGCTTTGTGAAGATGTACTGCTGTATGTTGTTTTAAACCTGCTGTCTATTAATTTCGTTAGGTTCCCCTGGTTCTTATGTTATGTGAAGGAGTATATAACACTTCCTTATTCACTTTCTCCACACCATTCATAATTTTATAGACCTTTGTCATCTCTTTTCTAAGATGAACCGTCCCTGTCTTTTTATTCTCTCCTCATACAGAAGCTTGTTCCATCCCCTGAATCATTTTTCTTGTCTTTCTCTGTACTTTTCCAATTCTAATATTTCTTTTTTTGAGATGGAGTGACCAGAAGTACACACAGTATTCAAGATGCGGACATACCGTGGATTTATATAGTGCCATTATGGTATTTACTGTCTTATCTATCCCTTTCCTAAAGGGAAAACCTACTTGCATTTCCTAATGATTCCTAACATTCTGTTTGCTTTTTTGACTGCTGCTGCACACTGAATGGAGGTTTTCAGAGAACTATCCACAAGGACTCCACAATCTCTTTCTTGAGTGGTAACAGCTAATTTAGACCCCATCATTTTACATGTATAGTTGGAATTATGTTTTCCAATATGCCTTACTTTGAATTTATCAACATTGAATTTCATCTGCCATTGTGTTGCCCATTCATCCACTTTTGTGAGATACTTGTGTCTCTTCACAGTCAACATCTTGAGTAATTTTGTGTCATCTGCAAACTTTGCCACCTCACTCTTTACCCCTTTTTCCAGATCACTTATTAATCTGTTGAACAGCACAGGACCCAGTACATATCATTGGAGGACCCCACTATTTACCTTACTCCACTTTGAAAACTGAACATTTATTCCTACCTTTCCTTCTCCCCCTCCCCCACATCTTTTAACCAATTACTGATCCGGGAGAGGACCTTCCTGCTTGTCCCAGAACAGCCTACTTTGCTTAAGGCCCTTTCGTGAGGGACCCTGTCAAAGGCTTTCTGAAAGTCCAAGTATACTAGATGCACTGGATCACCCCATCCACACGTTTGTTGACGCCCTCAATTCTAGTAGATTGGTGAGGCATGATTTCGCTTTACAAAAAGCCATGTTGACTCTTTCCTAACATATTCTTCTATTTGTCTGATAATTCTGTTCTTTACTATAGTTTCAACCAATTTGTTTGGTAGTAAAGTAAGGTTTAGTGGCCTGTAATTCCCAGGATCCTTTCTGGAGCCTTTTTTTAAAAATCAGCATTACATTAGCAATCCTCCACTCATCTGGTACAATGAAAAGGAGTACTTGTGGCACCTTAGAGACTGAATGCATCCGATGAAGTGAGCTGTAGCTCACGAAAGCTTATGCTCAAATAAATTGGTTAGTCTCTAAGGTGCCACAAGTACGCCTTTTCTTTTTGCGAAGACATACTAACACGGCTGTTACTCTGAAACATACCACAGTTAGTGGTTTTGAAATTTCATTTGAGTTCCTTCAAAACTCTAGATTGAATATAATCTGGGCCTGGTGATTTATTACTGTTTAATTTATCAATTTCTTCCAAAACCTCCTATTGACACCTCAGTCTGGGGCAGTTCCTCAGATTTGCCACCTAAAAAGAATGTCTCAGGTGTGAAAATCTCCCTCACATTCTCTGCAGTAAAGTCCTATGCAAATAATTCATTTAACTTCTTGTCTTTCTTGAGTGCTCCTGTAGCACCTTGATAGTCCAGTGGCCACACTGACTAGCCACTTCCTGCTTCTGATGTACTTTAAAAACAATTGCTCTTAGTTTGTGTGTCTTTTGCTAATTGTTCTTCAGATTTGTTTTTGGCCTCCCTGCCTAATTATACTTCCTGTGACTTGCCACAGTTAATGTTTCGTTCTGTTTTTTTCCCCATGGGATTTGATTTTTGTAAGAGACAGCCATGTTTGGAGATGGGATGTTGGATGGGAGGCCCAAGCCTCTGAGGTGGCACTGAGCACTCTCTCTCTCAAGTGCTTGGCTGGCTAGTTCTTGTTCACCTGCTCAGGCTCTGAGTGGATAGGGTCAGGAAGGAATTTCCCCCAGGACAGACAGGCAGTGACCCTGGGGGTTTCACCTTCCTCTCCAGTGTTGGGTGCTGGTCAGTCACTAGGATTGTCTTTGTGTATCTCATTGAATCATCTCCCTGCCATTGTAGAGGGCTCAGACATCGGTGGTCCTCACTCTCTCCTAGTCTCTCCCTGTGGAACATAATAGTTGATTTTCCCATGGGCTGATATGGTGGGGTCTAATTTCAGTCTCTGGGTTAGTGTGATGACGCTGCATGGTGCTGGTAATCTGTGATATACAGGGGGTCAGACCAGATGATCTGCTGATCCCTTCTGGCCTTAAACACAATCCTAACCAGAAGTATCCCCAAACTTTATGACAAATGGTCTCCATGAGGGTTTGCTTTCCCCGGGGCTGAGATGCAGCCGCCTCTGGGGTGGATCAGTGGCTGCTGTTAGCCAGTGACGGCATGGAAATTTCACACCCGCCATTCTCTGGTTAAAAAAGCATCACTCAGTGCTCCCTGTGTGAGTGGCCAGCAGGTGGTGAGCTAATGTTCTCTCCTTTTAGCAAATACTGATAGGAAATCACTTTCACAGTTCAGGGCAACTGCACATGTATCTCCACTGCATGGTCCACCAAGGGCACCCACTTTTAGGCTTCTGGCTCCTGGCCAGCACCTCTCTAATGCAGTGTCCAGTGTTTCTCTTCCTCCTGTCCAGAGTGTTTCCTGGCTGCACAGCTCCCTGCCTACATTGTGATATCCCAGCAAGCCACGCTGCGTAAACAGGCCAGAGTCTGCACTTTGCATTGTCTCCAGAGGCTATCAGCAGTGTAAAAACAATAAAAACCCTACATGCATGCTCATAAGCTTACCAGAAATCAGCCCCCAGCTCCAGCAGGGGCTCTAAAAGGAGCCAGGCCCTCAAACTCCACTCAGCTTTTTTTCTGTTGTTACAAGTTCATAACAGTCTTAACTAGAACCAGAACAACCATAAATAGTTCAGCCTTGCCTCTATACAGATTTGGCCTTTGATGTTGGCCTCAGATAACAGGTGGCCAGCAGACAAAGGCCCACTCCTCAGGGCATAGCTTCAGAAGGCCTGGAATTTGCATAAACTGGGGTGGGGGATTTGCATTCAAGATATTTCCCAGGAAATCCAGTTCCCACATCTTGTCCCAAAAGACCATTCTTGTCGGTCACCTTGTTCAATATAGTCCTTTGGTCTACCTGGCCCACAATAATACAAAATCTCTGCATTTTCTACAATGGTCTCCAAAGATATTTACTTCATTCCGTAACACTTACCAAGGAAATTGCCAGATCTGTCACAATCACCCCAACTTTTGCTGCACTGGCCCCTTCAGTACTGCAGGAACTTCACATTTTGGAGGGAAAACTATTGCCCTGAGGCCTTATCCCAGATGTGACCTGTTGAAACAGATTCTGTCCTCATCTCTCCAAAGCCATGTTTCTTGTTTCACTGAAACTAGTGTTAATCCAGTCACTGGAGGGAAGGACAAGGAGTGACTCCAGAGTAACATAGGCATCAGCATATGGTTAGTATTTGATTCAGAGACTTCGTTCCTGGGGAGGGTTTAAAAATGTCTGCATGGGTTTAGTGCTGGTGAGAGGGGCCAGGTCTGCTCTGCAATGAGGAGACCAGGCGTTTCCTCTGCATGGCAGAGTCGAGAACAGCTCTGCCGGGAAAGAGCCTGTGGGGAATCAGGAGGTAAATTAAAATAAAGCCTTTTCTGCAATCTGCCCACTTGCCCTTTTTGTCCTGGCAGGCTGCAGAAGAACATCCCTGTTTCGCTCCTGCTCATCCCCTCTCCCCCGGCGACAGGGCAGGGAAATGGCTGCCGTGGAGCCAGTTCAGGTAGGGATGCTGGTGGGCTCCTGTGTGAGAGAGGAGACGGGATCTGCTGGGCAGTTCGGCCTGGAGGTGGAGGAGGTGGAGAAAGGGAGGGGCTGGGTTGTAGGAACAGGCCCAGGAGGTTTGGGGGCAGGGGGGGCTGGAACTAGGGGGTGCGGGCTTGAAGTGGTTTCCATCGTATACAGGGTTTACAGTTTGGTGCAATGGCTCTCAGCCTCCCCCACTATAACAATTGTTCCAGCACCTCTGTTTGGGGGTATAAAAGCCCTGAACTGTGGAACAGGAAACAACCCCCTGGACTGCACTGGGAAAACTCCCCAGCCTCTAAGTACTGGAGTGTGAATCTACTAACCAGGGGCTGCTGTGAGATATGAAGGGGACCCCCCCACCCAGTGAGGTGTAGGGGAGATAACCCATCCCCTCACATCCAGCTGATGGCAATGGGAAGGGTGTTGGGATTCCTACCAGGGAGCTGTCCCTGCACCATGCTAGCAGCTCTGTTTCCTGTATCTGCCTCATAGGCAGCGACTTCGTGGGTGCTCCGGGACTGGCGCACCCACAGGGAAAAAACTAGTGGGTGCTCAGCACCCACCAGCAGCCCCTGTGATCAGCTCCTCCCCCCCTCCCAGCACCTCCCACGCCCCCAAGGATCAGCTGGTCAGTGGCGTACAGGAGGCGCTGGCAGGGAGGAGCTGGGGCAGGAAGAGGCAGAGCAAGGGCAGGGCATGCTCTGGGGAGGGGGTGGAACGGGGCGGGGTGAAGCAGGCCCAGGAAGGGGCAGGGTGGGAAGAGGCGAGGTGGGGGTGGGGCCAGGGCCTGGAGTAAAGCAGGGATCGAGCCCCCTGGGGGAAATTAGAAAGTTGGCTCCTCTGATCTGCCTCTGGTGATGAATGCAAAGACCCCCACCCCCTCTTTCTTCTGGGAGTGGGGAGAGGTCTCCCCCCCCCCGCCAAGTCTCCTGTCTGCTGTGAGTGGGGTAGGGCTGGCCCTTTTCTCCTGTGATGGGGGGCAAGCACTGAGTAGGGGGCTCTTGCTCTTTCAGCAGCTGGTGACCTTTGAGGAGGTGGCTGTGTATTTCACCAGGGAAGAGTGGGCTCTGCTGGACCCCACTCAGAGAGCCCTCTACAGAGACGTCATGCAGGAGAACTATGAGAATGTGACCTCATTGGGTAAGGATTCCTGACCCCTCGGTTCTTAGAAGGAGAAATGAAGAGTTAAGGTTCACACCACCCACACAGGGCCACTCCAGCTCTGCCCTGTTTTAGCAACGTCCCCACGTACCAATGACACATACAAAAGCACTCTGCCCTCCACGCCACAGAGCACTCTGGGAGCAGAGCACAGGAGCAGCATGGCACAAAGTCTCACACCTTCTCTTTGCAAAGGTCAAACTTGGGTTCAGGTCTGGTGTAGCGAATGGAAGTTTCCTGCCCTGAACCGGCAAGCCCAATCCACACAAACCAGCTCAGACTTGCAAACTATTGTCACTCCTTCACCTTTGCGTGTACACCACCACGCTGCTGTCAATCCCTGTGGCAAGGACACACCCTTGTGCACCTTTACTGACACAACCGACAATAACCAGCACTTACGTGAGGCATACCTGTTCCCTCAGGGTCGACATACACCGGTCTTTTATCCCAGTCACAACTCTGCCAAGCTGCTCCACTAATCCCTCCACCATTTAATTACAGTTGCCACTGACACAGTGCACACAGCTGGAGGGCATGCGGAGAAATGCTGGCATTCCGATAGCTCTTATAGATTTACAGATTCCAAGGCCAGGAGGGACTGTTAGGCTATAGAACTTCATCCAGTTATTGTTGGGTTGATGTCAGGGCTAGGTCATGGACAACCAGATCCAGTGGTCAGAGCTGGGGTCCACAGTCAGGAGTCAAGAGCCAGCTGGGTCAGGATCTGGGGAGATCAGAGGCAGGAGACAAACCAGAGTTCAGAACCACAAGTTGGTAACCAGAGTCAGTCGAAGTCAGGATACCAGGGGGTCAAAGGCAGGCGACAAATCAGAAAGAACCACAGCTCAGATGCCAGGAGCCAAACCAGGTCAGGGCCCCCAGAAGTCAAGCCAAAGGATTGGCCATGAGAGCCACAAGGTACACAATCCAGAGTAGGGTGGATCCCAGTTATTCAGACAGCTTCCTGTTCCCGTTGCTGGTTTAAGTAGGGTCAGCAGCCCAATTGGCAGCTCTGGGACTCTGCCAATTGGCTGTCAGGAGCAAAGCCTCAGATTGGGTCTCGGCTTCCGGGATCCTGGTCAGCAGTTAGCTGCCAAGTGGAAGGTTGAAGCGTGGCTGCTCCCGTGGCCCTGGCTTCAAGGCCCATGGTTCTGACAATTGATCTGAATACCTTGTGCTTGACTAAATTATCTTCCAGGAAGACATCCAGTCTTGGCGTGAAGACTTCCAGAGGTGGAGAATCTGCCCCTTCCCTTTGCATTGCCTTTACTGACCTATTCCAAGTTGCTATTGCCAGCTCCCGGCTCAGGGGGTGGGGCCGAGCCAGAATTTGCATGTGGATTTGAGAGCACTTTAAAATACGGCTGTTAACCCAGAAATTCTGGTATCCGTGCGAAACCTCCAAGGCAAATTCATGCAGAATGCAAGAAAACCTCATCACATGCACTGTCTGAAAGCTGTCCCAAGTTGGGCTCAGGCTAAAATGCATGGGGGTAGCTCAGGTTCAATGGCCACAGCGTGTCCTCTTCAGTCAATGAATGGCTTTGAGAGCTGATTGCTGGAAACTCTTTGGGGGTTAACAGAGCCTTAGATTTGCTGGACGTGTGCATTTCGGTCTGTTGAACTCATCAGTTTGGCTCATCATCACCTGAAGTTCCAATCTCTGCAGTTTTTAGCTTCCCCAAAGAGGCAGTGGGTGTGATGGATGCCAAGCGACTGAGATCCATCAAGGAGACGATTAGAACCACTGTGGCTATTAGCCAGGATGGGCAGAGATGGTGTCCCTAGCCTCTGTTTGCCAGAAGCTGGGAATGGGTGACAGGGGATGGATCACTTGATGATGACCTGTTCTGTTCATTCCCTCTGGGGCACCTGGCATTGGCCACTGTCAGAAGACAGGACACTAGGCTGGATGGACCTTTTGTCTGCCCCAATATGGCTGTTCTTATGTTCTAATGGAGAAAAGCAGGGGAAGGGCTCAACAGTGGTGCTGTTGGTGGGGAAGGATTGAGTTGGAGATCCGGGTTACCCGGGAATGAGGAACACTCATCCTCCTTGACCTGTCAGCAGCCTTTGATACGATGAACATACTCTTCTTCATGAAATCTTGCCTTCCCTTTTCCTCCCCTGATTCTCCTGCTACTTCTCTATTCTCTCCTTCAGCATGTCCTAAGGAGGATCCTCCACATCCCCACTCTGTCCTTGGTCCCCTTCTCTTCTTCCTCTGTAACTTATCTCTTGGGAATCTCATCCACAAACACAAATTCAGCTACCATCTCTAGGCAGATGACTCACAGGTCTACCTCTCTACTCCAGACCTGTCTCCTTCTGACCAAACTAAAATCTCAGACTGTCTCTCTAACATTTCCTTGTGGATGTCTGGCCACCAGCTCAAGCTAATTGGCTAAAAACAGACTCTTACTATTCCCCTGAGCCATCCCATCACCACCTTTCTCTGTCACTGCGGACAACACCACAGCCACTCAGGCCCACAAGCTGAGCAATATCTTCAGCATGGCCCTCTCTCTAGGTCAGGGGTCTCAAACATGCGGCCCGCGGAGTTCTTTGCTGCGGCCTGCCAAGCTCCCCGTGCACCCCCACTCCCCGGAGTTACTTCCTGTGGCCGCCAAACTCCCCTCACCCCCGCCCCCACCCCGAGTTATTTCCTGTGGCCGCTAAGCTCCCCGTCCCCTCCCGTGCGTGCGCTGCTCGCCACTCCTCTACATACCTCCAGGCAGTTCCTGCTGCCAAACAGCTGTTTGGCAGCTTAGCTGTTTCCAGGAGGGAGGAGCAGGAAGCCACGCGCACAGGGGAGGAGGGAGAGAAGAGGCAGGGATTTGGGGAAGGGGTTGGAATAGGGGCGGGGAGGGGGCGGAGTTGGGGTGGGGACTTTGGGGAAGGGGTTGGAGTGGGGGCAGGGCCTCATGGAAGGGGTGGAGTGTTAGTGATGCAGCCCTCAGGCCAATACATTAATCCTCATGTGACCCTCTTGGTCATTTGAGTTTGAGATCCCTGCTCTAGGTCCTGATGGTCAAGCTGTCTGGAGTGGCTTATGAGCATGAGTTGCTGGGTCAGGGCAGACTAGAAGCAGGGCACACGCCCCAAACTGGCTGTGAGTTCTATACTTAGATTTCACCAACCAAGTACAAATTCCTCAGGCGCTATGACAGTCCCCCTGAGTACTCTGGTCTATTTTGCCATCCAGGCAAGCTTGCCTTTGTTTGGTCCATTACAACAACAACAACAAAAAAATCACAATAATTTTCAGGTTACTCCCAGTCCCAAAGGACCAATCACTCATCCCAGATCAATGGCACTTTAGATCTGACACCAAGAACAAGTCTGGTAGCCAATCCTGTAATAAACTATTTACAAATGTATTAACTAAGAATAAGAAGTAACAAAGGTTAAAGCAGGAAAACATACACACAAATAAGTGACAGTCTTAAGTTCCAAAAGGTGATAGAAGCCACTAATGTGCAAGCTCTATATGTCCTTTAGGGCTAACCCAGTCTAAGCAGCTGCAGATCCCTTGCTTATGCTTAGAAATCTTCCCTCCCAAAGTCCAAGCAGCATAGAAATCCAGTATCTTTTTGTTAGGGATTTTTATACCCTTCTCCCCCGCAAATTCAAGCTGATGGGATGAGTTCACATGCATGTCTCCACTACATGCAGGGAGGGGAGGAATGCAATTACAAAATCTTTGTTCTTTGATGTTTCATAATGGCTCATTTGGTTTCATTGGGCCTTCTTGGTGGGCAGGACCAAACACCTTCTGTCAGAAGCCAGCATTTTACATTAATCAGTGCTTCTTCCCTGTTTGATGACTTAGTTACAGAGGATTACAGTGTAAATGCTTAATGTCACTCTAGAACCCAGGATACAGATGTTATAAGTGAGATTAATACATGCATCTTCCTACAAGTGTTGAATAAGTCTTAACACTAAACATTTTTATAACTCTAATACCTATTGTAACCTCACACACAGGTGAACCAGACTGGTTCCAGGGATGGGGTTGGCGGTGTTCAGCTGAGGCTTAGCAGCCTTGGCGGGAGCTGGCACCTGATCTGCCAGCATCACACTCACCTCCAGGTGATGTCAATCTCTTTCATTTGCTACAAATCGCCATTCAGAAGTGAAACGACAAAGCTACCTCCTTATCCTCACACATGATCTATGAGGAAAGGTTGAAAGAAATGGGCATATTTAGTGTATGGGAGACCTGATAACCGTCTTCAAATATGTCCCGGCCTATTATACAGAGGATGGTGACCCATATTTCGTTGTGCCCACCAGGATATCACATAAAGTAAGTGGCTTGATCTGTAGCAGGGGAGGTTTAGGTTGGATATTAGAAAAAGCTTTCTAACGTTAAGGATAGATATGCACTGCAGAAGATTACCAAGAAACAGTGGAATCTTCATCAATGGAGATTTTTAAGGACAGGTTAGACAAACACCTGTCAAGGATATTCTAGCTATACTTGGTCTTGCCTCAAGGCTGTTGTGGGTACACTAGATGACCTCTGGAGGTCCTTCCCAAGCCTATGTTTCTAGGATTTTATGATTCATTATTCAAGCCCTTTGCTTTGACCACATCTCCCTGTGGAGAAAGTGGGACGTTTTGGTAGTATTTTTTTTATGAAAATATGCATGACTCTGTTTCCACCTTCACTTTGCATTGTCATGCTCTGGGTGTGAAGGAGTTAATTCCACTTCTGGGACAGGGGAAGTGATGACTCTCCCAGTAATGTAGGCTTGTCTAGATTGGCATGGATACATTATCAAGAACTGTCTACATACGAATGGAGCGCCTGAAGACCTAGCTGTGACAGGCACGGCAATTTCCTGCAATATCCTGGTCACACCTTATTGAATGAAATTCAATGTCTTTGGAGTCCATTGTATGAATTGTTTATGCATCCATGCGGAACAGGGCCTGCATGTATTGCCATGGGGAAGGGTAGTTCCTTCAGGAACTGAGAGCAGTGAACATTGCTTAGGCAAATTTATTCATGTTGTAACACCGCCAGAAAAGCACCACGACCTGCAGAGCCTCGCATACACCAATGCAAACTGGGTTCTCCAAAGACCAACAGATACAGAAAGGATTTTTGGATCAATAGCCTGAATTTAAACTGACTCATGCCCTTCCTTCTCATCAAGAACACAGGAATTCTGGTCCAAGAGGGGCCCAATCCTTAGGGAAGGGTCGGAGAGACTTTGGCCTCCTGAGGCCCTGTACAGGGGTGCTGGAACAATTTATGTAGTGGGGGTGCTGAGAGTCATCAAACCTGTCAAGGTTCCTTCCCCACTCTGAACTCTAGGGTACAGATGTGGGGACCTGCATGAAAACCTCCTACGCTTACTTTTACCAGCTTAGGTTAAAACTTCCCCAAGGTACAAACTATTTTACCCTTTGCCCTTGGACTTCCACTGCCACCACCAAACTTTATCTGGGTTTCTGAAAAAACGTAGTTTGGAAACGTCTTTCCCCCCAAAATCCTCCCAACCCTTGCACCCCACTTCCTGGGGAAGGTTTGGTAAAAATCCTCACCAATTTGCATAGGTGACTACAGACCCAAACTCTTGGATCTTAGAACAATGAAAAAGCATTCAGTTTCCTTACAAGAAGACTTTTAATAGAAGTAAAAAAGGAATCACCTCTGTAAAATCAGGATGGTGAATACCTTACAGGGTAATTAGATTCAAAACATAGAGAATCCCTCTAGGCAAAATCTTAAGTTACAAAAAAGACACACAGACAGAAATATTCATTCTATTCAGCACAGCTATTTTCTCAGCCATTTAAAGAAATCATAATCTAACGCATATCTAGCTAGATTACTTACTAAATTCTAAGACTCCATTCCCATTCTGTCCCTGGTAAAAGCACCACCCAGACAGACACAGACCCTTTGTTTTTCTCCCTCCTCCCAGCTTTTGAAAGTATCTTGTCTCCTCATTGGTCATTTTGGTCAGGTGCCAGCGAGGTTACCTTGAGCTTCTTAACCCTTTACAGGTGAGAGGATTTTTCCTCTGGCCAGGAGGGATTTTAAAGGGGTTTACCCTTCCCTTTATATTTATGACAAAACCAAACTGTAAACCCTACATATGATGGAAACCATTGCAAGCCAGGAGGTGTGGCAGCATCCCTGGTTCCAGCACCTATGGCCCCATAAAACTGAGTGTGCGTCTTCTGAGTTTGTAATCACAGGATAAACCAGGGGTGGGTAAACTTTTGGCCCGAGGACCACATCTGGGTACAGAAATTGTATGGTGGGCCATGAATGCTTACAAAATTGGGGCTGAGGTGTGGGAGGGGTGAGGGCTCTGGCTGGGAGTGCGGGCTCCAGGGTGGGGCCAGAAATGAGGAGTTCAAGGTGCAGGAGGGGGCTTCGGGCTAAGGCGGGGGGGTGGAGTGCAGGGGACGGGGTGTGAGGGCTCCAGCTGGGGGTGCGGGTTCTGGGGTGGGGCCAGAAATGAGGAGTTCAGGGTGCAGGAGGGGGCTCTGGGCTGGGGTGGGTGGAGTGCAGGGGGGGTGAGGGTTCCAGATGTGGGTGCGGGCTCTGGGGTGGGGCTGGGGATGAGGAGTTTCGGGTGCAGGAGGGTGCTCCGGGTGGGAACCAAGGGGTTTGGAGGGCAGGAGGGGGATCAAGCGTTGGGCAGGGGGTTGGGGCGTGGGGCAGGTGGCTCAGGGGTGCAGGCTTGGGGCAGCGCTTACCTTAAGCAGCTTCCAGAAGCAGCGGCATGTCCCCCCTCCAGCTCTTACATGGAGGCGCAGCCAGGCAGCTCTGGTGCGCACTGCCCCGTCTGCAGGCACCACCCCCACAGCTCTCATTGGCCATAGTTCCCAGTCAATGGTGGGAGGCACTTGGGGCAAGGACAGCGTGTGGAGTGGTGCCCCCTGGCTGCCTCTACGTGTAGGAGCCAGAGGGGG
The DNA here is from genome assembly GCF_965140285.1 of Lepidochelys kempii. Taxonomy (NCBI): domain Eukaryota; kingdom Metazoa; phylum Chordata; order Testudines; family Cheloniidae; genus Lepidochelys; species Lepidochelys kempii. The sequence continues at coordinate 10,908,503 of NC_136402.1, forward strand.
ACATGCTGCTGCTTCCGTAAGCCGCACTAAGCGGCCTCCGACCCTGCTCCCCAGCTGGAGGGCCAGAGTGGGAGCTCGAGGTCCGGATTAAAACGGCTGATGGGCCGGATGCGGCCCATGGGCTGTAGTTTGCCCACCCCAGGATAAACCCTTGGGGTGGATGAAGAAATGCTCACCAGCCATAGAGCTTGTTGGAGTTGCAGCGATTGCTCTTTGGTGAGCTTATTAGCAGGCATGTAAATTCTTTTACTGTTTCAATAAATACTTTCTCTGTACTGCTTTCTCCTTAAGAATTAATGTGCTTGCTTAGACAGAGCTGGGTGCAATTACACTAACCTGTGGGCAATTACACTGTTTACCATCTCTGAAGAGAAGGCAAGGCAGGCCTGCATAGACAGTACGTCTTGCTGGGGAATTCAGAGCCGAGGCAGGGGATAGTGCAGCCTGGAAAGACCCTTGTCAGGAGGCAGTGAGACATGTGTCACTGCCCAAGAGAGGTGACGGCGGGGGAACTCAAAGCCGGAGAGTGGGGGCCCTTAATGGATCATAGGCAGGGAATACAGGTGCAGTACCAACAACTGGACACGAATACGTAATGACTAGGAGACCAGGGAAGCAGAACATGGGAACCCTAAGGAAGTGGAACCTGGGACAAAGGGACTGGGTGTGAACAGGACTTTGCGGCTGCCCAGGAGGGCACAGGGACTGGAACAGGGGAGAGGGAAGGAGAGAGAGACAGGAACTTGAGGACAATTTGGAAAAGCTGGGCAGAAGATTCTGCCAACATACATTTTGATTTGTTTTGTTTCATCAGACTAACCTAATGACTCTTCCGTTCTGTATTCCAGTTGTTTAATAAAGGCCAGGTTCTTCTTGTGATGCTGCCAGTACCTACTGGTTACATCTCCTGAAGAGGGAGAGTGTCCAACAGGAATCTGAAATCATGTGGACTCCCTGGAGAGCCACAATGAGAAAAATGGGTGTTGCCACCAGGAGGCCTGATCTCTCAGGCTACTGGGGAGGGGCTGGATGGTGGCAAGCTGGGGTGGGGGGAGGATTGGGGCAAACAGCACCAGTGAGCCAAGATATCTGGGGACAGTGGGAAGGGGGGGTTCCATGGAGTAGGTGCTATAAGGAGTTGGGGTGCAGTGGGGTGCCGGGAGCAATGGGACAGTGCTGGACCAGAACCTCAAGAAGCTGAGAGGGTTGGTGATAGTGAGAGTAAGGAGAGGGTGGCAGCTGCTCCAGGAAATGGGGTGCTAGCAAGGGGAGGGGAGAAGGGACACTTTTTTTGGCAGGAGCTCCTGGGACTCAGGAGCAAGGAACACTTGGGACAGTGGGAAGGTGGGGTGGAAAGTGGTTGGGGAGCAGGAAATGTGAGGGAACTGGTAGAGAGAAGCACTGAGGACAATAGGAGTGGAGGAGAGAACACAAGAAGTGGGTGTTCCTGGGGCCCCAGGAGCTGGGGAGAGCTGACAACAGCAGGGAAAGGGAATTGGGTGTCAGAGTGAGTGACAGGGCTAGCTGTATCTTTATCCCCTTCCTGTTCTCTATGAGCTCCCCGCCCCCGCCCAAGGTGTTCGGCCTCTGGTCTTTCCATCTCCTGGAGTGGAATTACACAATTTCCCACATCCTAGACCAGGCCCTGGGTACAATGCCATGCTTACTTACAACCATGCTTACTCAGCAGGTCAGGCTGACTGCAGACACCTTTGGGAGTCTGGATCAGTGTTGTACAGTGCAGCCTTCTTCATAAGAATGACCATTTGGGTCAGACCAATGGTAGCCCAGTATCCTGTCTTCTGAGAGTAGCCAATGCCAGATGCTTCAGAGGGGATGAACAAAACAGGGCAATTACTGAGTGATCCATCCCCTGTTGTCCAGCCCCAGCTTCTGGCAGTTGGAGGTTTAGGGAAGCCCACAGCCTTGGTTGCATCTTGTCAAATAGGTTCATGGAGGACAGGTCCATCAATACTCATCTAAATTCATTTTTGAACCTAGTTATTCTTTTGACCTTCACAACATCCTCTGGCAAGGAGTTCCACAGGTTGACTGTATGCTTTGTGAAGTACTTCCTTATGTTTGTTTTAAACCTGCTGCCTATTAATTTCATGGGGTGACCCCTGGTTCTTCTGTTATGTGAAATTAAATAACACTTCCCTAGTCACGTTTCCACATCATTGATGATTGTAAAGACCTCTGTCATATCCCTCCCATTGTCGTCTCTCTTCTAAGCTGAACAGTCCCAGTCTTTAACATTTTTCCTCCTACAGAAACTGTTCTATACCCCTAATCATTTTCATTCCCCTTCTGTTTGCCTTTTCTGATTCCAGTATATCTGTTTTGAGATGGGGTGACTAGAACTGTATGTAGTATTCAGAGTGTGGGTGTACCATGGATTCATATGGTGGCTTTATGATATTTCTATTTTATTATCTTCCCTTTTCTGATTGTTCCTAACATTCAGTTAGCTTTTTTTGACTGTCACTGCACATGTAGTGCAGATGTTTTCAGAGAACTATCCATGATGACTCCAAGATCTCTTTTTTTTGACAGGTAACAATTAATTTAGATCCACTTCATTTTGTTGAATCATTGGGATTATTTTTTCCAGTCTGCATTACTTTGCACTTATCAATATTGAATTTCATCTGCCATTTTGTCACACAGTTTTGTGAGATCCCTTTGTAACTCTTCACAGACTTCTTTGGACTTAACTATCTTGAGTAATTTTGCATTATCTGCAAATTTTGCTACCTCACTGTTCACCCCTATGTGAGATCATTAATGAATATGTTGAACAGAAGGTCCTAGTACAGATCCTTGGGAGACCCCGGTGTTTACCTCTCTCCACTCTAAAAATTGACCATTTATTCCAACCCTTTGTTTCCTATCCAGTTACTGAGCCAGGAGTGGACATTCCCTCTTATTCCATGACTGCTCACTTTGCTGAGTGCAGACACCTTTGGGAGTCTGGGATCAGTGATGTACAGTGACAGTCTTCTTCATAAGAATGGCCATGTTGGGTCAGACCAATGGTCCAGCTAGCTTGGAGTGGGAGCTTGTCAAAGGCTTTGTGAAAGTCCAGGTACACTGTATCACCCTTGTCCACATGCTTGCTGATAACCTCAGATCATTCTAATAGATTGATGAGGGGTGATTTCTCTTTACAAGAATTGTGTTGACTCTTCCCCAATATACAATGTTCTTCTATGTGTCTGATAATTCTGTTCTTTACTATAGTTTCAACCAATTTGCCTGGTGCTGAAGTTAGACTGACCCGGTGGTAATTGCCAGGATCGCCTCTGGAGCCTTTTTTAAAAAATCAGCATTATTTAGCTATCTTCCAGTCATCTGATACAAAGGCTAGTTTAAGCAATAGGTTACATACCACAGTTAAAACAATAAGGAGTCCTTGTGGCACCTTAGAGACTAACACATTTATTTAGGCATAAGCTTTCATGGGCTAGAACCCACTTCATCAGATGCATGGAGTGAAAAAAAGCAGGCAGGTATAAATATACAGCACAGGAAAAGATGGTAAAGCAACTCCCAAGTGTGTGGGGGGGGTCAGTGCTAATGAGGCCAATTCAATTAGGGTGGATGTGGCAACTGCTGGAAAATGGGCCACATCCACCCTAATTGAATTGGCCTCATTAGCACTGACCCCCCACTTGGTAAGGCAACTCCCATCTTTTCATGTGCTTCCCTGGGACTAAGGTTCAAATTCTGTCCCGGGTAGTTTTTGTAAAAGTCAGGGACAAGTCGTGGGCAATAAACGAACATTCACGGAAGCCCATGACCTGTCCTTGACTTTTAACTAAAAATACCCTGGGGGAGGGGGGACAGGGACTAAGAGTTGGAGCACTGCTGAGGGCTGACCTCTGGCAATTGCTCCAACCCCACCGCTGCTCCTGCAGCAGGGGCTGACCCAACTCCGGTTGCTGCTTCAACCCTGTGGCCACTACTCCAGTGGTCAGTGTTAGCCGACGGCCAAGGATGTTTGGTGAGGTGCCAGCTATGCCCGTTTATACCATCCATGACTTTAACCGCTAGGACGCACTGTCCCTTCGCGGCGGGCAGCCCGGGCTAGGCTGACGGATGCCCCAAGGTCCTAACCACCCGTGACTTTAACTGCTAGACCTCAGAGCTCCTTCGCAGCGGGCAGTCAATACTGACTGACAGGTGCCCCAATGGCAGCACTAAGAGCCTCTCCACACCCGTGACTTTAACTGCTAGAGCTCAGAGCTCCTTCGCAGCGGGCAGCCAGGATTGACTGACAGGTGCCCCAAGAGTTTGCCCCGTGGAGGCGGCACAACTCAACGCTAGCTCTTAGTACTCTCACCTAATGGCCAGGCTTTAGAGCCAAAACGGCTGAGGTTCTTTAATTGTGTTGGCTGCTTTACAGTAAACCAGAGAAAACAAGTCAGGCTTATGCATAAATGGTTACCAAAATTTATTAAGCTAGATTCTAATCATGTGGTTACAAAATTGCTAGTGCCTACTTATTTAAATGTAGAGATGTTACACACACAAACAAGTTACAAAACTGAAGCCACAATCCCAAAGAAAGAAAACAAAGTATAGAGCTCTATTTCAAAATATGTGTACACTAAAGATAGGAGATCAGGTGTGGGTGCTTCTTACCCTCCTTGCATCTCTCGATTCCAGCGGTGCCAAGCCAGGATCGGTCACTCAATTCCGCGGAAAGACGAATAAGGGACAAGGCGTAGGGACCCTCTTAGCTGCAGAAGCCTTGGGAGGCTGTCACTTATCTGACCAGCAGATAGATAGTGAAAAGCACTCAAAAATCATGGTGCTGTAGGTCCCCTACTTATACCTCTGTACTCCTTTATTCTCTTTCTCCTTTCTTATGCCAAATTGAGGCTGGTCTGTCGGGGTGACGCCAGCTTTCGCAAGAGTAGTTTACACTTGCAAAGGAGAGAAACAATAAGTGTCGACTACTGGACATTTCTTTTATGAGGGTAAATATTTTCCCACCTAGGATGTTGGTGTGTGTGCATCACGCTATTTAGTTGGGGCTAAGAGCCATGTCTGTCACAGGGCCTCTGCCTGCTGTGAGCTTAATCGTCGTATCTGTTCCCAGAGGCACATTGTAGCAGCACACCTGTGCTTTCACAGCTTCAAAGGCTGTGCTGGAATATATGTTAAGTGCCCTGTTCCTGCTTCCTCCTGTGTTTCCAGCAATGCTGGTCTGAGGGTGGGTGGGGGGGGGGGGGCTGGCTGTCTGGCTACAGTCAGCCCACCAGCCAGCTTCTCAGGTGGCCCTGGGGCTGACCACTGGCAAGCTGCTCCAGCGACCCCGGGGCTGACTGCTGGCCAGCTGCTCCAGAGGCCCAGGGGTCTCTGCTGTGGTGGCCTTGGGGCTGACTGCCAGCAGCTGCTCCAGCCCCACCAGTTCCAGAGGGGCTTACCAATCCCAGAAGCTGCTCCAGCCCTGCCTCTGCAGAAGAGGTCCCAGAAAGTCATGGATTCTGTGACCTCTGTGACAGAGCCATACCCTTACCTATGCCTCACCCTTTGTCTCTTGGCCTCTTTCTGTCTCAGTCAGAAGCAGTTCCAGGGTGATTTTCCTCTTACTAACGTCCTCACCTTCTGGCCCAGAGAGTTACCTTCTCTGTGTCTTAGGAGCCTCTTTGAGGGGGAGTGTCTGGCTGTGTGTGTTCCCAGCACAGATGAGGATAGTTAAATCCCTCATAAGCAGAGAGCTTTCAGTGCCTGGGCATCTGTCCCTGGGATTTTATGGCTTTACAATGGACTGGGGTTAAAATAATGGAACATTTTTGTGACAAATATCTCAAGAGTTCACTTGATCTCCCTTGTTTTCTTTCCCCTGGGCAGGATTTCCAGTTTCCAAACTTGATGTGATCTCCCAGCTGGAATGGGAGGAGGAGGAATGGGTCCCAGATCTCCAGGGCTCAGGAGAAAGAGAGACCCTGAGGGGCAGAAGCACAGGAGCGGAATCATTCACCCCGACTGACTTATGTCAGTAGCTCCCTCCCTCACCTGCCTTCATCCTGAGTGTTTGCATGGGATGTGGAGGGAAAATTGCTCCCCTCTTCTCTCCCTTAGTTGGAAGAGTTTGAGGGAATCATAGAAGTGTAGGACTGGAAGGGCCCTCAGTCAGTCATCTAGTCCAGTCCCCTGCATTCATGGCAGGACTAAGTATTATCTAGAGCAACCCTGAAAGGTGTTTGTCTAACCTGCTCTTAAACACCTCCAATGACGGAGATTCCACAACCTGCCTAGGTAATTTGTTCCAGTGCTTAACTGCCCTGACAGGAAGATTTTCCTAATGTCCAACCTCAACCCGCCTGTGACAGGTTGTCCCCCCTCCCCTGGGTGCCACCTGATGTACTGGAGTACCACTGAGCCCGCTGGTTCCACCAGTCTGGGTTCCCTTACACTGACCTGGCGAGCCGGGCCGTCAAGCCTCCTCCAGCACACGTGCAGGCAGGGCCACACCCAGCTGCAGAAAGACACAGACACTGAAATCAGCTGTGCGTGGAAAGACTCAGCTCAGGAATTGGACTAGATGACCTTCTGGGGTCCCTTCCAACCCTGATATTCTATGAATTGCCCTAAAGCACTCAAGTGCACACCCCCTCTGGAGTGTAAACCCAAAATTATATTGTCTTGCACTGCACAGAAAACTACAGCGTAAGCTCATGAAATTCACTCCCTCCCACTATGTGGAGGAAGATATGCACAGCTTTTTGCCCGCCCCCCGCCCATTATGAATTCCACAAACTGGTATATAGAAAACAAAAACAAGTTTACTAACTACAGAGGATAGATTTTAAGTGATTATAACGGATCAAAGTAGATATTGAGCAAATAAAGCAAACACACAAACTAAGCTGAACACGCTAAAGAAACTGGCTGCAAGTAGTGATTTCTCACCTTAAATATTGTTTTAAGCAGGTTGCAAAATTTCTTTTAGACAAACTGATCTTGCTTGCCGTTTAAAACTCCAGATATTCCTTTCACAGGCCAGATACCTTCTAGCCTGGATCCAGTCCTTTCTTCCCCAGATCAGTCTGAGGTGTTTTTAGCAGTCACCTTGGGTGGGGATTCAGTGAAGAACTGACCCTGATTAACTCACTCCCCAGCCTTAAATAGGATTTACATATGGCGGGAATCCTTTGTTTCCCAGTTTGATCCCCACCCCCTACTAGTGGAAAAATATTAGCAGTCCAAGATGAAGTCCAGTACCAGGTGACATGATCACATGACCCTGCAGTGTCAAAGCAGCATCCCAGGAAGCTCCTAGGAACGTGGGAGATTAGCATCTTCAAAGTCCTATTGTTCTCCCTAACGACCCATTGTCTAACCAGCCAGACTGATTGCATTTTGTCTGGTGGGCATTCCCCAGGTGCAAACCCACTTGAAATTGTTACATAGTCAATATTCCTAACTTCAGATACAGAAATGATAAATGCATACAAATAGGATAATCACATTCAGTAAATCATAACCTTTCCAATGATACATCACATGACCCATCTTGCATAAAATACAACTTAGTAATGCCATAGTCATATCACAACAATATCTCTATGAAGAATATGGGGCATAGTGTGACACCCCCTTGCTGCAATTTAAGCCCATTGCTTCTTGTCCTAGCCTCAGAGATTCAGGATAACATTTTTTCACCCTCCTCCTTGTAACAACTTTTATGAACTTGAAAACTGTTATCATGTCCCCTCAGTCTTCTCTTCTCCAGACTAAACAAACCCAATTTTTTTCAACCTTCCCCCATAAGTCGTGTTTTCTAGACTTTTAATAATTTTTGTTGCTCTTCTTTGGACTTTTTCCAGTCTGTCCACATCTTTCCTGAAATGTGGCGCCCAGAACTGGACACAGTACTCCAGGTGAGGCCTTATCAGCATGGAGTAGAGCAGGAGAATTACTTCTCATGTCTTGCTTTCAGCACTCCTGCTAATACATCACAGAACGATGTTTGCTTTTTTTGCAACAGTGTTACACTGTTGACTCATATTTAGCTTATGATCCACTATGAAACCCACATCCCTTTCCGCAGTACTCCTTCCTAGGCAGTCATTTCCTAGTTTGTATGTGTGCAACGGATTGTTCCTTCCTAAGTGGAGTACTTTGTCTGTATTAAATTTCATCCTAATTACTTCAGACCATTTCTCCAGTTTGTCCAGATCATTTTGAATTTTAATCCTATCCTCCAAAGCACTTGCAACCCCTCCCAGCTTGGTATTGCCCGCAAACTTTATAAATGTACTCTCTATGCCATTATCTAAATCATTAAAGAAGATATTGAACAGAACTGGACCCAGAACTGATCCCTGTGGGACCCCACTCGTTATGCCCTTCCAGCATGACTGTGAACCACTGATAAGTACTCGCTAGGAAAGGTTTCCCAACCAGTTTTGCACCCACCTTATAGTAGCTCCTTCTAGGTTGCTTTTCCCTAGTTTTTGTATGAGAAGATCATGTGAGACAGTATCAAAAGCTTTACTAAAGTCAAGATATACTACATCTACCGCTTCTCCACCCCCATCCACAAGGCTTGTTACCCTGTCAAATGTATGCTCTATACCATTATCTAAACCATTGATGAAGATACTGAACAGAACCAGAACCAGGACTGATCCCTGCAGGACCCCACTAGATATGCCCTTCTGGCTTGACTGTGAACCCCTCATATCTACTCTCTGGAAAAAGTTTTCTAAACAGTTATGCACCCACCTCATAGTAGTTCCATCTAGGCTATATTTCCCTTGTTTGTTTATGAGAAGGTCATGCAAAACAATATCAAAAGCCTTATTAAAGTCAAGATATACCACAGCTACTGCTTTCCCCACATCCACAAGGCCTGTTACCCGGTCAAGGAAAGCTATTAAATTGGTTTGACATGATCTGTTCTTGACAAATCCATGCTGACTGTTACTTATCACCTTATTATCTTCTAGGTGTTTGCAAATTGATTGCTTGATTATTTGCTCCATTTTCTTTCCAGGTACTGAAGTTAAACTGATTGTCTGTAATTCCCTGGATTGTCCTTATTCTTGTTTCTATAGACTGGCACTCTGGTCTGGTCTACACTACAGTTATCAGTATAACTACATTGCTCAGGAGTGTGAAATATCCACACCCCTGAGTGACACAGTTATACCAACCCAACTCTTTGACAGTGCTATGTCAACAGAACTCCTCCATGAAAACTCCTTTCATGAAAACTGAAACAAAAAAGGCATTTAGCACTTCCAGCATTTCCACATTTCCTATTAATTGTTTTTTCTGGGTCTTCCTCTTGCTCTCAGATCAGTTCCTGATTTATTTCCTCAGCTCTCAAGCTCTTAGAATATCAGGATTGGAAGGGACCTCAGGAGGTCATCTAGTCCAACGCCCTGCTCAAAGCAGGACCGATCCCCAATTTTTGCCCCAGATCTCTAAATGGCCCCCTCAAGGATTGAACTCACAACCCTGGGTTTAGCAGGCCAATGCGCAAATCACTGAACTATCCCTCCCTTATTTTGGTTCTCCCCTTTTCCATCCCTGCTTCTGAGGCTTTTCTCTCTCTGTTTCCCAGCAGGTGATGGGATGGTGAGCGAGGATGCAGAACAGAATTCTCAGCAGGAAGATGCTGAGCAAATGGAACTACACAAAACATTATCACAAAGATCTAAAGGGAATGTGTCCAGGAGCCAGGGGCAGGGAAAGACCCTGTGAAAGTCAGCACAGGCCAGGAAGACAGCTGGGAAACCAAGCAGGGGAGAAAGTGGATAAATCCAGTAATTGTCAGGGAAGTCAAAAGGGCCTCAAGGAAAGCACAGCCCAGCAGAGGATCCCCAGAGGAGAGACAAACAACACATGCATTGAGTACGGGGAAACCTTCAGTTGCCACAATGGCCTTATTGGACTGGAGAGACTCCACACAGGAGAGAGCCCCTATGAATGCTGGGCATGTTGTAAAACCTTCAGTCCGAGCGCAAACCTTTTTACACATCAGAAAATCCACAAGGAATGAGCACCTATGAATGCTGGGCATGCAGTGAAACCTTCCCTCTGCGCTTACTCCTTATCGCATATCAGAAGAGCCACACAGGACAGAGAACATGTAGGTGCTTCTAGTGTGGGAAAAGCGTCCATGAAAGCCCAGCTCTTTGTCAGCAGAGAGTCCATCAGGAAGATAAATACCCCAAAAACTTGTCTAGAGCTGACAAAAGATTGTTTTGCTTCAGTACATTTGCTCAGTGCCACATAGTGACCTTTAAGGCTGTTTGCACCATTTGTGTCACTCTCGGGTCCCCCAGATAATTTGCCCACTGTTGCCTTTTGCAGCTTCCCCTTCCCTGGGGTGAATCCCATGGTCCTTTCTATCAACTCCTTTGTCCTATGAGTCCTATCAGGAATGTCCATCAGCCACAGGTGGGAGAGATAAGGATGACCTCAACTAACTACATGGGTCTCCACAAGGATTTTCCGCAACTGTAGCTGGTTTGAGTTAGATATCCCGTTGTAAAAACCCACAACTTCCTGCAATAAAGGCATAGCCCATTTATAGTGGCTGGGGTACCTAGCATGTTTCCTCATGACCCAACCTAACCTCCATCATTTTCCTAGTCTAAAGAAACCCATCGTATCTCATTTCTACTGTTCCTCCCATTGCTTTCGAGTCACCAAGTTCCCCTCTTGGGACAGGTTGTCTCATTCCCACTTGCACTGCCTGGAGCTGAACAGAAATTCTTCTGTATACCCTTTTTATAATTTAAAATCTTTTAAAATATAACAAAGAGCAGGAACAGAGGCAGGAAGAAAAGTGTAGTTTCAGTCTCAGTGACACCTGAAGGAGATCCCTGCCTTCCCCATCACCACAGCAGTGTTACCTTCTGTCGGAGGCATGTGGAGTTTATTTTCTTCACATCCTACCTTCCACCTCCCAAGCATCATATAATGTAGTCATAGGCAGTGGTGAGCTGGACCCGCGGGAACCGGCTGCTAAATTTTGAAGCAGTTTTAGAACCGGTTGTTAAAAATTGTTAGGAAAAAAATGTTATAAAATGATCTTAAAATGAATAATCTTAATCTTATAAAATGGTGTAGAAAATAATAGGGCAGAGGTCGGCAACCTGCAGCACACCTGCCAAAGGCAGCACGCGAGCCGATTTTTACTGGCACGCTGCTGCCGGCTGGGGTCTGCTGGCCCCACTCAGCCCGCTGCCTGCCTGGGTGAACGGAACTGAGCGGGGCCGGTAGCCGGGACCCTGGCTAGCAGGAGCCGGCGGCCGGAACCCCAGACCAGCGGTGGGTGAGCCGCTGCCTGTCTGGGGTTTTGTCCGCCATCCCTCTCAGCCCACCGCCGGACTGGGGTTCCGGCCGCTGGCCCCTTGCCAGACGGGGTCCCGGCCATTGGCCCCCACTTAGCCTGCTGTCATTCTGGGGTTGCATCAGGGGCTCATGTAAGTGTAAATTTATAACTGGCACGTGGGAAACCTTAAATTAATGAAGACTTGTAATACGGTGTACAAAATAAACTTCAAATGCAAAGGGACACAGAATTCTAGCAGTTAAAGAGCCATTTCTACAACAGATAGGTCAAGATTTATGTTGCTATGCGCGTGCGCATGTAATGTCGTCGCAGGCTGCGACTCGGTCGCATCCAAGTTTGTCCTGACGCAAGACAAACGTCTCGTTTATTATTTTATTAATAGGGGTTGCACTTGCCTCGTTCGTGCACTTGCTCAACTGTTTTCTATACAATTCAACATGACCAGTGAGTCATAGTTGGTCTGTCGGTTTCTAGTTAAGTGCATGTGATATTTCGGTGTGTAATGCTAACTGGACTGTTATTCGAAGATTAAAGTTTTCTAGTCAATATTATTTACCCTTCATAATGAAACGCCAGAAAAGCATTAGTGACTGGTTTTCCACGAAAATGACAAAATCATTAGTCAGAAGTTCTCATTGTGAAAATAATGATTTAAATACTGAAAACGCTGACGACAATAATTTTGGTGATGAAAATATCTTAAATGTTGAATCATCTGAAAATGTGTCCGCAATGGAAGAGGATTTACATGATTGAGAAAAGGTAGCACCCGATGGTTGGACTTCCGAGCAGGCACAATATTTTTAAAAGAAATATAATGGGTTGATAATGGAAGGCAAAAAATGTGGCTGTCCCCACTGTGCAAATACGTCACATTTGGGGGTCCTTGGCGGAAAATCTTGACACATTTCTTCGGCATGGCGGAAGTGTACTATTCAAGCCTCTGGAGCTGATAAAAAAGTTCAGCAAGCTTCACTAAGAAGAAAAATGAAGGAACATTTCGAATCAAGCTCTCATTTGATAGTTATAAATATTTTAAATGAATCTAAAAAAAACCCTCTCACTACAGTGAGTTACTGAAAAAAATAAAGTTACTGAAAAAAATCTTGCAATAAGGAGCAAAAATTTCAACATAGTTTACAGCTTAGTAAAAAGAAACCGACCAATGTCAGATATGGAGGATGAAGTAGAGCTACAAATTAAGAATGAAACTGATTTAGGGAACTGCCTACATTCTCGATTTTCGGCCATCAGAATCGTAGAGCATATTGCTGAATTAATAAGAAAACAAATTTTTAGTAAAATCATTTAAAACAATTCAAAGATTTGTATTATTATTATTGATGAAGCTTCTACAATTTCAAGTAGAACTGTGCTTGTAATTCTTATAAAATGTGAATTACAAGATTCTTCACCAACAATTTTTCTCGATTTAGTGGAATTAGAATCAACAAAAGCAGAAAATATTTATAATGCTTTGAGAAATATGTTAACTGATACAGGATTTGACACAGAATATTTAAAGAAAAATTTAATCGGATTCTGTTCTGATGGCGCGAGCAGCATGCTTGGACATAAATCTGGAGCTGCTACAAGACTCATTCAAGATTTTCCAAACATTATAATTTGGCACTGTTTGAATCATCGGCTACAACTGGCTTTAGATGATGCTATAAATGATATCAATGAAATAAGCCATTTCAAGATTTTTTTGGACAAGATTTATGCAATTTTTCATCAGTCAAATAAGACTCAGTTTGAACTTAAACAAGTTTCTGAAGAACTATATATTGAAATAATCAAAATAGGCCGTGTTTTTGGTCCTCGATTGGCTTCTTGTAGCCTTAGAGCTGTCAAAGCGGTCTGGAGAGCTTATCCAGCTCTTTATATTTATTTTTCCAAAAATAAGAAATTTTCTGGCCTGGAAAAAAGATTGAAAAACAAAGAATTTTTAAAAGACTTGGCATTAATGATTGACATTTTGGATGAACTTGCATTATTATCAAATGCACTGCAAGCGAGACAATTGAGTTTAACAAAGGCAGATAAGCTAATCAAACGAATGATTGATTTTTTCATACAATTAAAAGATAGTTTGGTATACATGAAAATAAAATTAATGAAATGATAGAAAGTGATGCTTTTAAATGCATAGAGTCTGAAGGTAAAGTAAGGTTTAAATCACTGCCACGAGACAAAGTAATAGAGTGTATTATTGAAAAAATGAAGGGAAGATTATTAAACGAAAATCACATTAAATATAAAGAAGATAATTTAGGTCATTCTAGTAATACACCTAAAATAGTTGAATATTCAATGTTATGGATCCCACTTCATGGAATATTGAAGAAGTCAGGTTACCTTGGAAATCAGGAGAAGAAAAAGTGCATGAATTAAACAAATTCATAAAATTTGTAGTCGATTTCAATGATTTTCGTGACTATGTAGAGAATAACATTCAATCAGAACATCTTCCTGATCTGGAAACAATAAAGAAAGCAAAGCAAATTATGAACACAATTGCAATTAGTTCTGCAGAAGCAGAAAGAGCTTTTCCGTTGATGAATATTATTTATAGTAATAAAAGGGCGAATTTAACAATTACACATATCTCAAGCTTTATGACCATCAATTTGTTGGGAAAACCACTAAGTTCCTGGAACCCAATACCATATGTTAAAGCATGGATGAGAAGTCATCGATCCACATTAGATACCAGAGTTCATGTATCCAACACCAAAGATTATGGAGAAGATCAAGAAGCCATTTGGAAATTACTACCTAATTAGTAATAATGTACTTAAATATTCTTTAAAATATTGCTTGTTGCATTGTATACTTCAACATGAATATATTACACTTTTTATTTTTAATAACTTAAGTAGTTCACATGTAATATTTTAAAATACAAGAATATTTCATTACTAGGCATTTCATTATTAAATACTATTATCATTTGCTTACTCATACATCTCTTCTTTATATTTTCTTCATTTCAGACTTTGAACTAGGCAAGATGCCCATATGTTTCATTTCCAAAGAGGTTGTGGCTCTGGGCCTACTGCAGGTTACTGCTGAAGATATCGCTTAGCTAATCCTATGATTTGGAGAATGCTGCCCCTAACTATGCATATGTGGAGGAAATAGAAGAGTTGTGTTTTTGAACTCACCCTTTGTAGTTGCTGTAAATGTGTATAAAATGAAATGTGTTGAATGAGATAGCTGCAGAAAAATAACAATTTTTGAATAGAAACTCCACCTCTGGGAGCTTCTAGACCTTCTGATCCAGGCCTGTGTCCAGTTCCTAATTTAGACCTGTGCCACCCAATTAAAGAAATAAACCAGGAATGTTTGTAGAAGCCATTCCTCACTACCACTGCTGACCATTTGGGTGGCTTGGTAAAGGATTCTATTTCAGAGAAGTGTAAGTTTACCCTGAACAAGGCCAAAAATTTGGCAAGAACTCAGGTAGAAATAGCAGGAACCTAGTTGTTGGTTTACACCCCAGACAAGGAAACTATGGTGAACTATGGCCCAGGTAAAACTGTTTTTAGAACCACTCCCTAGTTCATTGGCATTAATTACAGTCACAAAGGATGCCATGGTTAGATTGTGAACAATTATTCTTTACCATTTGGATCCAAAATTTCATGTGGCAAAGAGAGAAACAGTTGATTCCTTCAGAGAACATTCCTTCCCTATGGATCCTATGGTTGAGAGTGTTTTGTTTCAGTGAGCCTGGCTGTTTAAAAAAGCCGGCGCTCCACGAACCAGCTGAGCGGCGGGGAACCAGCTGAGCAGCGGAGGACAGCAGAGCAGCAAACAGCAGGAGTTTGCCAGGGATCTGTGCTGGTGAGTATCTGGGTATCTGAGTGTGTGTTTGGTGAGAGGATCGGAGTGTTTGTAGTGAGGGCAGCTTGAAAGTTTGAGTGAGTGCTTGATTGGTTGGCTGAAAAGGGCGGGAGTTGGGAGTGTTTTGTTTCAAGTGAGCCTGGCTGTTTAAAAAAGCCAGCGCTCTGCGAACCAGCTGAGTGGCGGGGAACCAGCTAAGCAGCGGCGGACAGCAGAGCAGCAAACAACAGGAGTTTGCCTGGGAGTTCGCCTGGAGTGAGCCCACTGAGGCTTACACCCTAACGACTTCTCTGAGTAATTACTGCATCTCCTGAGGAAGCTCATAGTAGGAAGGTAATATGGATGGGAAGTGTTCAACTGTTGTGACCTGCACTGGATGTGCTATGTTTGTCTTTCTTCCAGAGGACAGAAGCGACTTTGTGTGTACAAAGTGCAAGCTGGTCTCCATATTGGAAGAGAAAGTTCAAGGTCTGGAGCAACAGGTATCGACCCTGCGTTGCATAAGAGAAACTGAAGATTTCCTGGACAGGCGTCAGGATATGCTTCTACAGGCACAAGGTTCTGAAGATTCAGAGCAGGCTGCCCAGCGTGGACAGGAGGACAGTGAAGAAATCTGGCAACATGTGACCTCCAGAAGAAGAAGGGGGAACGTCCAGGTACCAGAAACGCAGATACAGGTAAGTAACCGTTTTCATGTTCTCTCCACAGGTACCATTGCGAGGAGTGGCCCAGATGATACGTCTGGGGGAAGGGAGCAGAAGGAGACTCCACCAGTTGAAAGGCATGAGATGCACTGTCCTAAGGTTGGGGGTTCCACGACCACCACTCCCAAGAGAAGGAGGCGGGTGGTGGTGGTCGGGGACTCTCTCCTCAGGGGGACTGAGTCATCTATCTGCCACCCTGACCGGGAAAACAGAGAAGTCTGCTGCTTGCCAGGGGCTAAGATTCGCGAAGTGACGGAGAGTCTGCCGAGACTCATCAAGCCCTCGGACCGCTACCCCTTCCTGCTTTTCCACGTGGGCACCAATGATACTGCCAAGAATGACCTTGAGTGGATCACTGCAGACTACGTGGCTCTGGGAAGGAGAATAAAGGAGTATGAGGCGCAAGTGGTGTTCTCGTCCATCCTCCCTGTGGAAGGAAAAGAGCTTCTCCCTCTTTCAAGTAGAGATAATAAAGGTCCACTCCTACCTACCTCATGGTGGGTGGAAGATGGGGATCCACTGGAGAGTGCCACAAGGAGTAGTGCATAATATGAGGTGTCCTATCACATTTACTCAGATCAGATTATGACATGATAGAATAGCTGAAATAGTCTATTTTATTTGGATTTTCTTATCGAATTTTTGAGATTTAAGTGTCTCCTCTTTGTGTGCAACAAGACAATTTAAGACACTGTGACAAAGAGGAGATGCTTCTGTTTTGCAACAAAACATCCCACTTGTTATGATTTCAAGAAACAAACTGGCTTAGTCTGAATGGGATTTTCTGACAGAAACGGTTTCAATGAAATTTCCCCACATCTCGATTCCTGGGCTCTATCCGTGGCTCTGGGGGGTTTGTTGTCGGTTAGAACAGGAGTCAGGACTGATGGCTTCTCTTTCCGGCTCTGCCACCACCTTGCTGTGTAGGCCCTTGGGTAGGTCACTTCCCTTCTCTGTACCTCAGGCTCCTCCCCATCTGTCCAATGAGAACAGGGACAATTCTAGAACTCTGAGCAGTCAAGAGCCTGAGTGAGATAAGGGGCATCAAAGCCCTCTGTTAAGGAGAAAGGGGAGTTTCACGATGTTTCGCACCAAGGAATTCTAAAGTTTGCTAAAATGTCTAGTCTGCGGAAACAAGAAATGGTTGGGGCCAAATTTTTTAACCATTGCCTTTTTTAAAGCCTACTCAGGGATGTGAGTCCCTGTCTTTTAGGTACCTGGGGTTCTTTGCCAGCAGGAGAGAAGAGGTTCCTGCCTCCAGTTTTGTGGCCTTAACAAACCAGGTGCTGTGCCCCAGTTCTCATCTGAGATCCCTGAAAAAGAACATCTTCCCATCCATTAACAAGACAGGACCTATCTTTAAAAGTGGAATAAAGAGAACCCTGGGACTTACAAACTAGCTAGCCTCCCTGGAAAGATCCTGGAATACATTATTAAACAATCACTTTGTCAGCACCTACTGGATAATTTGGTTCTTAGGACTAGTGAGCATGGATTTGTCAAGAACAAATCATTCCAAACCAATCCTATTTCCTTCTTTAGCCTAGTGGAGGTGAGTAAACAGTAGATGTGATCTATCTTGGTGTTACTAAGGCTTTTGACAGTCCCATAGGACATTCTCACAAGCAAACTAGGGAAATGTGGTCTAGATGCAATTAGTGTAATGTGGGTGCAGAGCTGGTTGAAAGCCCATACTCCAAGAGCCCTTCTCCATGTTTGGCTGTCCAACGGAGAGGGTGTACCTAGTGGGTCCAGCAGGGATCAGTCCAGAGTTGTGTACTATTCAATATTTTCATTAATGATTTGGAAAATGGAGCGGAGAGTACGCTTCCAAAATTTGCAAATGACACCAAGCACTTTGGAGCACAGGATTGGAATTCAAAAAGCCCTTAGCAAATTGGAGAATTGGTCTTCTTGAGCCAAACTCCATGGCTGGGCCCCTCTCTATAGACTGGGCTGAAGTGAAACCCCAGAGCCAAACACTCCTCCTCCCGGGCAGTGCGCTCTGACCTTTAATGGTCAGATACTACTTAGCACTGTCAGAGCAGCTTTTGCTGGGGAATTCTCCCAGCACTTTCCAATAGCGGAAAGTATTAAATCCCCATTTAACTGCTGGGGACAGAGCCATAGAACGGGGAAAGAAAAGGAGGACTTGTGGCACCTTAGACACTAACAAATTTATTTGAGCATGAGCTTTTGTGAGCTACAGCATCCGATGAAGTGAGCTGTAGCTCACGAAAGCTTATGCTCAAATAAATTGGTTAGTCTCTAAGATGCCACAAGTCCTCCTTTTCTTTTTGCGAATACAGACTAACACAGCTGCTACTCTGAAACCTGTCATAGAGCGGGAAGCAACTTGCCCAAAGTCCCACAGGAAAAGGAAAACAACCAGCAATGGAACCAATAGGAAACCCAGCACTGGAACTCAGGAATCCTGACTCCCAATCCCCTGGTCCAGTCCCTGTCAAAGGCAGGGGGAACGGACATGAGGGCCTGGTTATAATTGCCAGCTCTGGGAGGGAGTGTGCAGCAGTGGTTAGTGAAGGGGCCAGGAAATAAGGACTTCTGGGTCCCATCCATGGCTCTGACACTTGGGGTGACCCTGAGCAAGTAGCTTCCCCTCCCCAGGCCTGTTTCTCATCAGCCGGGTTGGGGTCGCAGTCCCTACAGCCCAGGGGGGCTGGGAGGCTCCAGGAAGGTGTGTAAAGTGCTGGGATGTCAGGATCCTGGAGGTGCTGTCACCTCCGCCCTAGGGCAGTGTTCTGCACCCCCTGCTGCAGGCCGAGTTTCTCCGTCCCTTGGCAATAAGACAGACTCTTGTTTTCACAGCCAGTCGACCACCCAGTGTCATCACCCTGTCTGCTGGCTGGGCAGGGTAACTCCTCAGGTCACCACTACCCTCTTCAGCCTGCCTTGGGCTTGGAGAGTGAGGAGAAGAGTGAGGGACGACACTGAACATCCGCCATCGATCGCTCCATCACCTAGAGCAAGTGAGTGGCATTAGGGTTCCTCTGTGGCGTTCCCTGTCTGTCTGGGGAGAGGCAGAAAGAGAGGCAGAGAATCTCTCCCAAAGGAGATTGGATTTGCAAACAGCCCCCAGGAGCCCCTGGCTCTCAGACCAGAGAGTGGCTTCTCCAGAGCCATCTCCAGTGTGTTTGGAAAGGTCCCAGCAATGGGGCTCCCAGCCCTTCCCTTGTGGGAGACTGTTCCCCAGGCTGAGAGTCTCTGAGCTGGGCCAGACCCTGTGAGCTGCTGAGCATGGAAATCAATGGGAAAAGAGGGGGCCCTGACTTTGCTATACCTAGGGACTTTGAAGTGGGGAATGGTTTCCCAGGAGAAGTCCAGACTCCTGGGTTCTGTTCCTTCTCTTGCCTGGGCAGGGGGCGAGGGGAGTGTGGCCTGGGTTGGCAAGAGGGAGCCGCTTGTCCAAAGTGACCGATGGTCTTTGTGACTGACCCCACTGCTCGAGAGGAGGAGACTCCCCAGTTATTGCAGCACCAGGAATGACGAGGGGGAAAGCTGGGAACAGATCGTGCAATGAACTCCTGCCAGTGTGTGTAGCTTGCACTCCCTGCACTCCTGGGGGGGGGCAGGGCCCAAAAGGCTGGTTAGTGAGAGGCTGCCTTGACCCCAGACTCACGCCTACGTCCCGCTCGGTTCCAGGATGGCCAGGCTCCTGAGGGTGTTCAGGAAGAAGGCTCTGCAGGTGGCCCCAGAGCCTGAGGGAAGCAGCTGCCATTTTCCCCAGGAGCAGAGCAGCCCCTCCGTCCCTGCTGGCGGGGAAGGAGCTCCCTGCCGGGCCAGGAGGTGGACATGCCCAGCCTTCTGGCAGAGGGAACCCACTCCCGGTGCAGGCACTGAGGTGGCAGAGGCAGTGGCCAGGCCAAAACGGAGCAGGGCCAGGATGCGGCTGGGCAGGCAGGACCCAGCCCAGGAGCGGAACTGGGCAGGGTGGCTCTGGGGCTTGTTGTGTGGGCAGCAGCGGCCCCAGGAGTCCAGCCCTGATTCCCAGCACGAAGCATCACCCTGCCCAGCCACTGAGGTCCTTCCAGCCTCCCCAGGGCAGGAGGTGGAGGTGGAGGATCCCTGTCCCAGCACCAGCAACAGCAGCTCAGCCCGCTCCCCATGTGTCACGGAGTCCCTGGGCGATGCTCTGGAACTGCTCCCCATGAAGCCAGTCAGGACTCTGGGGTAGTCGCCTTTCTGTGAGCAGCCTGTCTTCAGGACACACAGCTCACACAGCTTCCACCTTCCTGGGTCTGACCTCAGAGCATTCAGCATCCTCTGCCCCTCCGTGCGCCTCCCCCCAGTGAGTCCGCTCAGGCGGGGCTCTTGGGGAAGCCAGAGGGTCCTGCACCCCAACTTCGCAGTCAGACGTGACTCTCAGCCAGCCAGTAAAACAGAAGGTTTATTAGACGACAGGAACATGGTCTAAAACAGAGCTTGCAGGTGCAGAGAACGGGACCCCTCAGCTGGGTCCATTTTGGGGGGCAGTGAGCCAGACAACCACGTCTGCACTTCACTCCATGTCCCAGCCAGCCCCAAACTGAAAACTCCCTCCAGCCCCTCCTCCTCTGGGCTTTGTTCCTTTCCCGGGCCAGGAGGTCACCTGATTCCTTTGTTCTCCAACCCTTCAGCTCTCACCTTGCAGGGGGGAAGGGCCCAGGCCATCAGTTGCCAGGAAACAGGGTGTTGGCCATTCTCTGTGTCCAGACTCCTGCACACACATGCCCTCTAGGGCTCTGCAATGATCATATACCCTTACTCCACCCCCCAGATACCCAAGAACTGCCTAGGGGAAACTGAGGCACCCCCACACCACCCAGAGGGAACATCAAGAACAGTCCCACTTCGTCACACCATGGGACAGCAGCAGCGCCTGGGACTGGAGCAGCAACCAGGCCAATGGACGCTTTTGCTTTGTTCCAGGTGAGGAGCCAGGCTGGGCTCAGGGTGAAGAGGGGGCTGTGAACACTCTGGGCCCAGGCCCCTGCCTATGGGGGGCAGATCCCCAGCCCAGGTGTCTGGCCTGAGCCACGTGAACCCCAGTGACACAAGATGCTGCCACTTTGGTCGTTGGTGCTCCATTGGGTGGAAGGTGGTGTGGGGAGCACCTCCCAGGGAGACCAGGACAGTGTGTGTGTGGAGGGTCTCTTTGCTATGGACTCCTGAAGGAGTTGGGGGCTGAAGGCATCACTGAGGTGGGGAGTGTGGGGCCGATCTGCTCTAGGTCCATGAGGTGGGAAGGGGCACATTGCCCCGCCATGCCCCTGTGCTTCCCCTGAGGGGCAGCAGGGTGACGCTGTCCCCTTCTCTCTCTGGTGCAGGGACTGCCAGGGTCTCGGAGGAGGAGGAGGAGGAGGAGGAACGGGTGGACATGGTCACAGAGGAGGCTGCTCTCAAAAACATCCAAGAGCAGCTCCAGGGCCGAGAAAAGGTACAAACGTTCCCCAGCTGTGCTGGAACCGAGATTGTCCTGCTCCTTCCCAGCATCCCAACCCCCTGCAGAGGGTCTTGGCCCTCATAAGCCACCACCCCTAATGGGGACCTTTCTCCTCCATGATCTGGGACTCCCAAGGTGGGGGTGTTTGTCACACGCCAGCCGGGATCTCCTCCCCTCACAGGCACTGTCCCAGTTCCTGACCCTGCTTGGGTAAGAGTCATGGGTGATTTGGACAATGGGCAGGTCCCCACTATCCCCCATTCAGGCCTAAGTCCTGCAGCTTGTGTGGCTGGGGCAGGGAGGTCCCTGGCTAACTGGCTCTCTCTCCCCTAACGCCACTCCTGATGGGTACAGGATGAGGCCCAGCAGCTCACGTTCCTGCACGCCATCTACTCCGCGTGTCTCACTGCACACCAGAGAGGGCAGGACACGCTGGAGCCGCACTACTGCAAGGTGGCTATGGTGGAGAGGATTGTGGTGAGCGACACATGGCTCCTGGCAGCTGGAGGGTGGACAGAGACATGGGAGGGGCAGGGGTCTCTCCGGGCCGATGGTTGGGGGATGGCTGGTGCTGGAGGGGCAGCTGAGGGCAGGGATTGCTGGGGCTGAAGATTGGGGTGAAGAGACGGGAGAAATAGTGGGCAGGAATCGGAGGAGCGGGAGGCAGGTGTGAGAGATCCTAGTGGCTGGGTGGGGTGCTGGCTGTGTAATCTCATTGGGAAGTGTCAGTGAGGCCCGAATCTCACACGCTCCTTTGTCTCCTTTGGGTTTCACAGGAGCTCATTGAGGAGCTTCCTGATGACTCTCCACCTGGCGCCGTCCTGGCCAACTCCCTGATTGCTGTGGGCAACCTCAGGTACCAAGACCCTCTTGCCCGGTTCCCCTAACCCCGGTGCTGCTCAGGCCCAGGACTGGGAGTCACGGCCCCTCCCACTCCCAGGTCACCTCCTAAGGGTGACTCCTCTGGCAGAGGTTCCCTCTCTCCTGGCTCGGCTGTTCTTTTCACTCCAGTGACAGTGCAATGGCTCTGGGGAGAGGCTGACTCCCAGGATCAGATACAGGAGGGGCAGCCGGGTCCAGGGAACAGGCGCTATTCCTGCCCTGCCACTGTCTGTCTGGGAAACCTTGGCCTTATCATTCCCTGGCTCGGTGCCTCAGTTGCCATTCTCTCCAACCTCTGCCTATTTCCCTGCAGTTTCACGTCCCTGTTGGTGCCACTCCCACCCCTGCACTGCACAGTCTAATACCTGCTCCACTCTCTCTTGCCAGCACCTGCCCTGGACACCTGCCCTGACACCTGCCCTGGAGCCGGAGCTGGAGACCCACCTCCTTCGCGCTGCCCTTCTTGCCGTGTTCACACTGGGCACGGAGAAGGATGCCACCCAAGTCCAGGTAGATCATGCTAAAGTCATGGATTGAAGAGCTAGTTGTCATCCTGCCACGAATCCTTGCTAATTGCCTGCAGTGGGATGTGAATGAGAGAGGCCAGGATATGTGTTTGGGAGTCTCACCACTGCTTCCCAGAGACCCCCTCTTCCTATCCTGTGGCACGTGTAGCCCCAGTTTCCCTTACTCTGACTCATGACTCTCCCTTGCTTTGCAGGATCTGCATAGGGTCTTGCCAGACATCCTGGATGCCATGCTGCGGAATCTGCTGGCAGAGTTCCCAGGCTCCGACAGACTCCACTACATCTTGGAGGTTAGACCGATGAGAGGGGTGGGGGCAATTTTACCTAAACTCTCAGATCCATTTTCCAGTCTGTCTTCCTAGCTGGGCCAGCAGTGGGCCGTCCTTGGTCAGGGCAGTCAGTGCAATGCAGTGTCAGGCCCTTTCTTCTGGAAGGACAGAGGAAGGAGCTGGGACTTCAAGCCAGAGCTCTGCCTGGTTCTGTTGAGCACTAACCACAGGGCCCCTGGCTGGCTTGGGGAGTGAGAGTCTGAACCCCTCCTGTAGCATCCAGAAGACGGTCCTCAGAGAAGAGTCACAGGCTCATTCCTAGAAAAATAGGAGGACCCCAGAATCATAGAATCATAGAATATCAGGGTTGGAAGGGACCTCAGGAGGTCATCTAGTCCAACCCCCTGCTCAATGCAGGACCAATCCCCAATTAAATCATCCCAGCCAGGGCTTTGTCAAGCCTGACCTTAAAAACTTCTAAGGGAGGAGATTCCACCACCTCCCTAGGTAACGCATTCCAGTGTTTCACCACCCTCCTACTGAAAAAGTTTTTCCTAATATCCAACCTAAATCTCCCCCACTGCAACTTGAGATCATTACTCCTTGTTCTGTCATCTGCTACCACTGACAACAGTCTAGATCCATCCTCTTTGGAACCCCCTTTCAGGTAGTTGAAAGCAGCTATCATTTCCCCCCTCATTCTTCTCTTCCGTAGACTAAACATCCCCAGTTCCCTCAGCCTCTCCTCAAAAGTCATGCGTTCTAGTCCCCTAATCATTTTTGTTGCCCTCCGCTGGACTCTTTCCAATGTTTCCACATCCTTCTTGTAGTGTGGGGCCCAAAACTGGACACAGTACTCCAGATGAGGCCTCACCAGTGTCGAATAGAGGGGAACGATCACGTCCCTCCATCTGCTGGCAATGCCCCTACTTATACATCCCAAAATGCCATTTGCCTTCTTGGCAACAAGGGCACACTGTTGACTCATATCGAGCTTCTTGTCCACTGTAACCCCTAGGTCCTTTTCTGCAGAACTGCTGCAGAGCCATTCGGTCCCTAGTCTGTAGCGGTGCATTGGATTCTTCCATCCTAAGTGCAGGACTCTGCACTTGTCCTTGCTGAACCTCATCAGATTTCTTTTGGCCCAATCCTCCAATTTGTCTAGGGCCCTCTGTATCCTATCCCGACCCTCCAGCGTGTCTACCTCTCCTCCCAGTTTAGTGTCATCTGCAAACTTGCTGAGGGTGCAATCCACACCATCCTCCAGATCATTTATGAAGATATTGAACAAAACCGGCCCCAGGACCGACCCTTGGGGCACTCCGCTTGATACCGGCTGCCAACTAGACATGGAGCCATTGAGCACTACCCGTTGAGCCCAACAATCTAGCCAGCTTTCTATCCACCTTATAGTCCATTCATCCAGCCCATACTTCTTTAACTTGCTGGCAAGAATACTGTGGGAGACAGTGTCAAAAGCTTTGCTAAAGTCAAGGAACAACACGTCCACCGCTTTCCCCTCATCCACAGAGCCAGTTATCGCGCCATAGAAAGCAATTAGATTAGTTAGGCATGACTTGCCCTTGGTGAATCCATGCTGACTGTTTCTGATCACTTTCCTCTCCTCTAAGTGCTTCAGAATTGATTCCTTGAGGACCTGCTCCACGATTTTTCCAGGGACTGAGGTGAGGCTGACTGGCCTGTAGTTCCCAGGATCCTCCTTCTTCCCTTTTTTAAAGATGGGCACTACATTAGCCTTTTTCCAGTCATCCGGGACTTCCCCCGATCGCCATGAGTTTTCAAAGATAATGGCCAATGGCTCTGCAATCACATCCGCCAACTCCTTTAGGACTCTCAGATGCAATGCATCCGGCCCCATGGACTTGTGCTCGTCCAGCTTTGCTAAATAGTCCCGAACCACTTCTTTCTCCACAGAGGGCTGGTCACCTCCTCCCCATGCTGTGCTGCCCAGTGCAGTAGTCTAGGAGCTGACCTTGTTTGTGAAGACAGAGGCAAAAAAGCATTGAGTACATTAGCTTTTTCCACATCCTCTGTCACTAGGTTGCCTCCCTCATTCAGTAAGGGGCCCACACTTCCCTTGACTTTCTTCTTGTTGCTAACATACCTGAAGAAACCCTTCTTGTTCCTCTTGACATCTCTTGCTAGCTGCAACTCCAGGTGTGATTTGGCCTTCCTGATTTCACTCCTGCATGCCCGAGCAATATTTTTGTAATCCTCCCTGGCCATTTGTCCAATCTTCCACTTCTTGTAAGCTTCTTTTTTGTATTTAAGATTAGCAAGGATTTCACTGTTAAGCCAAGCTGGTCGCCTGCCATATTTACTATTCTTTCTACACATCGGGACGGTTTGTCCCTGTAACCTCAATAAGGATTCTTTAAAATACAGTCAGCTCTCCTGGACTCCTTTCCCCCTCATGTTATTCTTCCAGGGGATCTTGCCCATCAGTTCCCTGAGGGAGTCAAAGTCTGCTTTTCTCAAGTCCAGGGTCCATATTCTGCTGCTTTCCTTTCGTCCTTGTGTCAGGATCCTGAACTCGACCATCTCATGGTCACTGCCTCCCAGGTTCCCATCCACTTTTGCTTCCCCTACTAATTCTTCCCTTGCGGCTGCCCCCGGGAAAAGAGGGAGCTCCCAAGGCTCACAGCCCCCAGCATGGTTATCTCTGCCTCTCGGGCAGACCAATCAGAAACTGTTCTACAGCTGCATCATAGAATGCATTTTCCTGAACCAATCCTATCAACCCAAGATTTTTAAACAAGAG
Organism: Lepidochelys kempii; assembly: GCF_965140285.1. Classification (NCBI taxonomy): domain Eukaryota; kingdom Metazoa; phylum Chordata; order Testudines; family Cheloniidae; genus Lepidochelys; species Lepidochelys kempii. The sequence goes on from NC_136402.1 coordinate 10,934,288, forward strand.
CCCTCTCCCTCCCCTCCCCGCCGCTCCCCTCACCACCCACCCCCTTTAACTGCCTTATTCTTATCTAAAAAAACAGGCCCCAAGCACCTTTCCCACTAGATTGATAGATAGATAGATAACCCCATTGGCTTTAAGGCCTTTTAAATTTTATGGGACTTTTCCCACTGGGGCTGACAGACAAACAACAAAAATAATTTTGGGGGTTTTTAGAGAGTGTTCCCTGTTTTAAAATGTCACAGTTCAATTAGGGCTTGTCTACACTGCCACTTACAGCGCTGAAACTTGCCCCGCTCAGGGGTGTGAAAAAACACCCTCCTGAGCTGGAGCCGCGAGGACACTGCCACCTTAAAGCGTTGTCGCGGCAGCGATTTCACGTGGGCAGTGTAGACACCTTCTTAAGAGCTTAAACCAGTTCGTGTTACAAAGGGGCCTCTTTATTTCCCTACAGAACAAGAGAGTTCATTTCAAGGGTTACAAATGTGTTAAATAGATTGTGAATGGTAATATTGCTTTATCTTTACCATTAACGTTCCCGTAAACAGGTGTTGATCTTACTAGTGTTCAGTAAAACTTGGCAGCCCCTTAGGTTTACATTTAGTTTTAATCCTCTGCCTTTCCTGCAAAAAAAATTTAAAAGCAGAAGGGCCTGCTTCAAATAGGTCAAATTTCGCCTTTGATTTACACTTAAAAAATCACTAGAAAAGAAAAATGGGGGGGGGGGGGGGCGACAAATACCTTATCTCTGGTTTAAAAAAAAAAGCTAACTGATTCACATAAGCTGCTTTTTCTTGTGTTTTGTAGAAATCCATACTTTCAAAACATGAGATTTTTAACTGTACCCTGATTTTTAAAGCTTTCTTTACAATTTCAAGTTAACCAAAAAAACCCAACTTTCTCTTTTTGCATTCTTTGATATATTAAGTCCATTTAAACAGTTAAAAAAGAGCTTGTACCTGGGTCTCAGCACACGGACTGCAAACATTTAGAAACAAAGACAGTCTGATAATGCAACAAAAAATCATACTAAAATCCCTAAGTCAATAAAAACTTAATTTAACTTTAACAAATTACTTTTGTAAACTGCCTGTGGTTTTAACTCCGAGATGCTTCTTTATTTTACACTCTTAAGAAGTTCAAAGGGTGTCTTCTGAAAAGCAATCTGCTGTGGGTTCTTGTTTGTTTTAAATTCATATATGTTCTGGCCATCTTTACAGTGAAACAACTTTGGTCACAGGACATGCGAGCTAAACAGGGGAAGGCAGCTATTTTTAAATCCTGCTTCATGCAGATTTAAATGTAAACCAGATGTCCTGGTTTACATTTCAGAAAAACATGAGAAAAGAAGAAGAACGTATGTGTGTGTATGTTGGAAACAGAACAAGCCCCTTATCTCTGTCAGAATTTTTCACATAAGCTGCTTTTTCTTCTTTTTTGTCTAAATCCAAACCTTAAAAACATGAGGGTTTTAACTGTACCCTGATTTTTAAAGCTTTCTTTACAATTTAAAGGTAAAGCTGTTTTGGTTTGGGTCTCTTTTTGTATTCTTTTATATAGTAAGTTTATTTAAACAGTTAAGAAAAGATTTTGTAAATGGTGATATGGCCATTCCCATTTCTGTAACCAGGAGGCTTTGAAATCTACATGCCTATTTCCTTTAATTAACTTTACGGCCCTGGCTTTTGCTTAATGGTAACTAGACATCTTTGGAAAACAAACTGGCTAATTCAAAAATGCCCCTGTCAAACTTATTACTAAAATGCTTTTTGTCTTCTTAGAAACACAAAGTACAAATGAAAAAGACTTTTTGCTTTTATAAAGTATTACTTTTAATACAGCCTCTAGACCCAAAACAAACACAGAAGCATGTGTTTGCCCTTGGGCTGGAAACATCTGAGAACAAAAGCAGTCTGATAATGCAACAAAAATCTAAAATGTTTAATAAGCTTAATATAACTTTCATCATGTGTTAAAACTGTTACAGCATTTTTAAAAGGTGCATTTTTATTCCACTCCAAAACACAGCCTTGTTTTTTTCCGGTGAACAGGAGGTTTAACGTCATGGCACTGTTTCCTTAGGTCCTGTCTACGCTGGCAAGTTGCAGCGCGGTAAAGCAGCTTTCTGCACTGCAACTGGTGAGGTGTACGTACGGCCACGCCACTCAGGGCGCAGAAACAGGGCAGTTGCAGCGCTTTAAAAAAAGCCCTGCACAGTTTAAAAAACTTTCTGCGCCGGGGCTACAGGCTGCGGTGCCAGTGTAGACACCGAGGTCGATAACGGCGCTGCGATTGAACTCCGGGAGGTGTCCCACAATGCCTGCTCTCGCCTCTCTGGTCATCGGTTTGAACTCTACTGCCCGGCCCTCAGGTGAGGGCCGGTGTCAAGTGGAGTGCCCCAGGGGTCGGTCCTGGGGCCGGTTTTGTTCAATATCTTCATAAATGATCTGGAGGATGGTGTGGATTGCACTCTCAGCAAATTTGCGGATGATACTAAACTGGGAGGAGTGGTAGATACGCTGGAGGGGAGGGATAGGATACAGAAGGACCTAGACAAATTGGAGGATTGGGCCAAAAGAAATCTGATGAGGTTCAATAAGGATAAGTGCAGGGTCCTGCACTTAGGATGGAAGAATCCCATGCACCGCTACAGACTAGGGACCGAATGGCTAGGCAGCAGTTCTGCGGAAAAGGACCTAGGGGTGACAGTGGACGAGAAGCTGGATATGAGTCAGCAGTGTGCCCTTGTTGCCAAGAAGGCCAATGGCATTTTGGGATGTATAAGTAGGGGCATTGCCAGCAGATGGAGGGACGTGATCGTTCCCCTCTATTCGACATTGGTGAGGCCTCATCGGGAGTACTGTGTCCAGTTTTGGGCCCCACACTACAAGAAGGATGTGGATAAATTGGAGAGAGTCCAGCGAAGGACAACAAAAATGGTTAGGGGTCTAGAACACATGACTTATGAGGAGAGGCTGAGGGAGCTGGGATTGTTGAGCCTGCAGAAGAGAAGAATGAGGGGGGATTTGATAGCTGCTTTCAACTACCTGAAAGGGGGTTCCAAAGAGGATGGCTCTAGACTGTTCTCAATGGTAGCAGATGACAGAACGAGGAGTAATGGTCTCAAGTTGCAGTGCGGGAGTTTTAGATTGGATATTAGGAAAAACTTTTTCACTAAGAGGGTGGTGAAACACTGGAATGCGTTACCTAGGGAGGTGGTAGAATCTCCTTCCTTAGAGGTTTTTAAGGTCAGGCTTGACAAAGCCCTGGCTGGGATGATTTAACTGGAAATTGGTCCTGCATCGAGCAGGGGGTTGGACTAGATGACCTTCAGGGGTCCCTTCCAACCCTGATATTCCATGATTCTATGATTCTATGACCATCCATCATCCCCACTCCATAAACTCCTTTGCCATTTTGACAGTCCTCTTCCTGTTTGCTCAGTGATGAGTGCAGCGCATCTTTCCAGGTGGCCAGACCTGCTCCACGCACCAGGCGATCCACCTGCTCGGAGCTATGCTGAGCTGCTGGACCCCATCAGCATTTGGGGAGAGGAGGCTGTACAGTCCCAGCTGCACTCCGGACGTAGCAATTATGATACCTACTGTGACGTTATTGACTTGAACTGGGACCATATAGATCATTGCTGCAACCAAGGTCCTGTAGTGGCACCAAATCTTGTATAATGGGGGGTCCAATAAGGTGTCTAAGGCAAGGTTACGGTTTGCTGGTTATGACTGTGCTATCTATATGTTTGTGTCATTTTTGTATTTTAAGTTATAAGTATTGACTCGATACTGTCTGTGGCTCAATCTTGTACTATGCTTCTGGGTGACACCCCAGACAAGTTGAAAAGGAGGACTTGTGGCCCTTAGAGACTAACAAATTTATTTGAGCATAAGCTTTCGTGAGCTACAGCTCACTTCATCGGATGCAATGCCTAGCCTGCTTGATGACCGATTAAGGACCATCAGCTACACAATTGATCCATTGAAAGAAGGCAGACAAGCCTTGGGACTCAGCACGGTGTTCAGGGACCTGCCTATGGATAGAACTCGGAGGTTTTTCTAGGCCACGTGATGGACAGCTTGTCTTTGGGACAAAGAAAGAAAGACCACATGGCAAGAGAATATAAAAAGCTGCTGCAGCTCCTCCATCTTGTCTTCAGTCCTGCTTCATCCCTCTGGAGGGACTTTGCTACACTGAAGCTTTGAACCAAGAACTGAAAGACGCATCCCAGCTATGGATGTTCTCCAGAGACTTGATGTGAACCTGCAGTTTATTCTGTCGCTGCCACAAGCCTGAACCAAGAACTTGGCCATGACTGTATGTCATTGATTCCATTTCACCAATTCTAGCTCTCATCTATAACTTTTTCCTTTTATGAACAAAACCTTTAGATTTTAGATTCGAAAGGATTGGCAACAGTGTGATTTGGGACAAGATCTGATTTGTATATTGACCTGGGTCTGGGGCTTGGTCCTTTGGGATCAAGAGAGCCTTTTTTCTTTTCCTGAGGTATTGGTTTTCATAACCATTTGTCCCCATAACAATTGGTGATACTGGGAAACTGGAGTGTCTAAGGGAATTGCTTGTGTGACTTGTGGTGAGCCAGTGGGGTGAGACCAAAGTCTCCTCTGTTTGGCTGGTTTGGTTTGCCTTGGAGGTGGAAAATCCCCAGCCTTCGGCTGTAACTGCCCTGCTTGAAGCAGTTTGTCCTGAACTGGCACTCTCAGTTGGGTCCCGCCAGAACCAGCATCATTACACCTACGGGCAGATTTCACAATGCATGACAGAAAGGGGCGATGACCGGGACACACGGCAGTTTAGGATCAAAGTGAAGGAGCTGCGGAACGCCGAGCACAGGGCGTGGGAGGCAAACCGCCACTCTGGTGCTGCGCCTATGAGCTGCCGGTTCTCCAAAGAGCTGGACATGATACTCCGCGGCGACCCCACCTCCATTGCGAACACCACTGTGGATACTTCGGTGGCTCGCATGTCAGTTGAGAGTGGACCGAGCCAGGAGGAGGAAATCTTGGACGAGGATGTGGAGGGGACCCAGAGGCAGAAGATGACTCGGAGGTCAGAGATGCATGCGGCCAGGAGCTCTTTTCTACCCCGGATGTTGGCGAAGCGCAAAGAGGAGAGGAGGCCCCTGGTAAGTGGATTTGATTTTGGGACTCGCTGAAGTGGGTTGTTGGGGGCAGGAGGGTTGCAGAAAGCAGGCTTGTCTCCCACCGCATGCCACCCTGCCGGAAGCAGAGGGGCGGGACAGGAAGCGGAACTATAAAAGGCCGCCCCTCCAGCTGAGTTGGGAGAGAGCTGCTGGAGGAGCAGAACGTCTCTTCCCTGCTCCCCTAATGGAGAGCGCTATCCTGACAGAGAGCCAGAGGGGTTGCCGGCGCTGCCAGACGCCGGGGACTCCAAGGAGCTGGTGGGGCTGCCATTAGCCGTCTACCCCAGCGAAGCGAACAACAACCCTGGGACCCATGTACACACGGAATGGGTGTGTAGGAAGGAGCCCAGGGCAGCTGAATCGGGTTCACGCTGGCCAGCGTGTTGTGATTGGATTTTCCCCGCTGACCCAGTGGCGGACCACTCCGCTGCTGTTTAGGGCCCTGGGTGGGGACGCAGTGGAGCGGGAAGGCCTGGGTTCCCCTACCACCGCCACGCCACCGTCAGGAGTGGCAGGTTCCCCACCTGGTTGTCAGGAGGCCTGATTGGTCTGGCGCCCGCCTGAATCAGGACGCCAGACGGTTGTGCTGACTCTCCCACCAGAGAGCTAAGCTCCGCTAGACGGCGACGGCTCTGCCGGACTGTAGGCCAGAGCCCCCCTATTTGATTGCTGCCCCGCCCTGATCAAGGGCCAGACAAATGGACCTTCTGCTGCTCTGCCTGCCTGACTGGAGGCCAGAGCCCCTACTTGACTGCAGCCCTGTCCTGAATGAGGGCCCCCTGGCAAACAGACTCTCTACCATTGCTCGGCCTGACTGCAGGCCTGAACCATTAACACTGGGCTAATTTTCCCCTGAACCAAGGTACCCCGGAAGTATCGTAGCGAGGGGCGTGGTCTCCCACCCTGATGGACGGGGAGGGAGCCGCGAACCCCTTACAGCCTTTCTTTCTACTTGTTCATACTTTTTCTCTAAATATGTCAAAACACAAGAACGCAACCTTCCCCAGGCCAAACACAGAAAACAATACAAAAGAAATGTTCAAAAGGGCCGACGGCACCAAAAACGTACACGACCGGAAACGGGGACGGAGGGCGGGACGTAAACCCTACACAGGGCACAGAAATCTGTCAGAAAGTACCCGGTGATGAAAGCTCTCGAGCAGTTAACTAGTCACGTGTAAACCCCCCTGTACATAGCAATCCCCCCTGTACATAGCAATCCTCTGTTTCATTTTGATGCTTTTTGATGTATTGTTCTGCTTTTATTTGATATATTAAATAACTGTATTTACAGTGATACATTGAGGTATAAACGATCTACACACCTTGTCCTGTACAGAGGACACAGACGGCTCCCCTGGATCCCACAACCCACACAAGGAGAAAGCTGTCGCAAGCGTCAGCATCTCCAAAATCGTATCAGGGCAAGAAAAGGCACCTGCTATTTCCCACCCTCATACAGTGTAGACACGGGGTGAGGGCGAGACCCAGTGACCCCGGTTAGTCCTGCTCCATCTCTGCCGTCTGGGTTTCCATCGACAGCTGTTCACACTCGAAACGCAGGGCGGGGTGAGATTCGCCCATCAGCCAAAGAACCTTAATGTAAAGCAGCGCGCTCCTGCCAGTGCCCGTGGCAGATCCCCCATTCGATGAGTGTGATCATTTCCGCCCTGAGATGGATGAGACCTCGTGTCCTGGTGTGAGGGGGTGCTGTGCTCTGTACCCCACATATCCCCCCTCTCCCTGCCCCCCAGCCTGGTGTTAGGGGATGCTGTGCTCTGGATCCTACATATTCCCCCAGCTTCCAGGCCCCCTGGCCGGCGTTAGGGGGCGCTGTGCTCTGTACCCTACACCCCCCATCTCTCAGCCCCCCTGCCAGGTGTTAGAGGGCGCTGTGCTCTGTATCATATGCATTTCGCAGCCCTCCTGCCCGGCCTTAGGGGGTGCTGTGCTCTGTACCCTACACATCCCCAGCACCCAGCCCGGTGTTAGACAGTTTCTAGTGTCTGTGAACTTACTGCATGTACCGGAGTCTATCGGCGCACGCTGGGTGCCACACGCTGTGGGTATGGACAGGGCCCGACGCTGGAACCTGACCTGAAGGTGGGATTGGCCACTGTCCTGGTGGTTAGGACACAGGCAGGTAGTAGAGGGGCTCCGTGCGGGGACCCGATTCTGCCTTTCTGTCTGGCCGATTCCTTCTAATGAGGCTGAACCTGCCCATCTCCCCAGACTCAGCATAGCACAGGACTTGGGGGGCACCTGCTGGCAAAGTGGCCTCAGTCACCACCGTACAGGCAGGGGTCATTCAGCTGGTGATAGCCTTTCTCTCAAGCCCCCAAGCACCTGTGTGTCATGGCTGCCTGCAGCAGTTCAGGGCCAACAACTGCCTGGGGGGAGGGAACAGGGCCTGGCTAGGCAGGGGCTCAAACCAGGGAGTGTCAGTTTGGATCTCCAGCTAGCCGTTGGGGTGCAACACGGAGGGCGGGGAGGGAGATCAACTCCAGCTGCTTCATCATAAACCCTGTCCCTGAGGCCTCAGTAGAAATGGGGATGTTCCCCTGGCAGTATGCAGGTGCGAAGGACTTGAGAGGGAGGTGGCAGACGTGCCCTTTTGATGGCGGTCCCTAAGCACACAGGGAGAGCAGGGCCAAACATGTGTTGGCAAATGTTCATTGGCAAACGTCTGTGACTCACGGGCCCTGGGTGCACACACCCCTACAGAGGAACGTGTACAGGCCCAGCCCAGCCTGAAGAAGACCAGCTCCTGTGTAAGGGAAGTCACCGTTTTTTTCACAAGAGCGGGAAACTGACGTTGGATAAGCCCTGATGGGCACTTTCGTCTCTCTGGGAGACCAACCCATCTAGCACAGAGAACGGGGGGACATAAAGGCTGAGCTGAAGCTAGATTCATGCTCTCCAGGATGCTGGGGTGCCCTCATGCTTGAGCTGAAGACGGCCTGGGGGTTCCCAGCATTGCCCTCCTGCCGTTTCTCTCTGGGAGCCCTCGCCCTGCACCCTGGCCTGTGTGTTCTCAGGAGGCTGCATGCTGCCAGGTGCACATCCCCAGTGCGGAGTCCCTGGATTAATGCCAGGGGACGGGGACTGGGACTCTGCTCCTGGCTCATTCCTAGGACGCTGGGAGTGTGAGTGGTGGAGCTGCCGGCTCTTGGAACCTCCTTTCCCAGCACGGGGTTGTCTCTGGGGGAAGCCCACCCCAGGAGCTGGCATTTGTTGGCCTCTTCCCCAGAGCGCTGGAGTCTCAGCCACTCCAGATCGGGGGGAGGGGCCAGCTGTGAATTGGGAGCCAGATCTGGGTTTAGATGTGAATCCGCCGGCGCTGCAGAGCGTTCGGATGTGGGCAGCCAGCTCCCGCCTGCGCCAGATCACAAAGTGCCACTTCAGCCAGCTGCCTGCCAGGCTCTGGCAGCGCCCCGTGTGGAGCTGCAGCTGGGCCCTCCACAGCTGGGTGCTGCTCCTCCTCCCTGCTGGCCAGCCGGCCGCAGCTCCTCAGCACCTGCCCACTCAGCCCCACCTCAGCGCTCCTGCCTCCCCAATGTCCTCCCTGGTGCTGCGCCTGGCCCCCTGCACCTGGCCTGTCAGTGCCCAGCGGGGCCGGGAGCCAAGCGCCCCCTGGAGCCATGTGTCAGGCCCTGAGTCCCTCCTGTGCCGGGCTCCCGCCAATCCACAAGCCAGGAACAGGCCCGTGACTCCCGGAGCAAGTATTTCAGTCTCACAGCAGCAGCTCAGTCTGCTCAACACGACTCCAGGGCCAGGAACTCGCTCCTGCCTGACATTGGCAACAGTCTTAGGCTGCTCCAGCCCTGCTCCTCGTCCTGCTCCAGCCCTGCTCTCGCTCCAGCCTCGCTCCACCCACGCCCCAGCCTCCTGAGTCCAGCTCCAACCACGAGGCCTGACCACCTCCAGCACCTTCGCTGACACCATCACTTCCAGAGGGAATGGCACTGAGGTTGCCGGGGGAACAGGCATTCTCGGGCTGCCCGGAGCCATTGTTCCATTCACCAGGACAGTCCTGTTGGGGACACTGGGGCATGGCCAAAAGGTAATTCGAGGGGATGGAAGACCACGAGTGTCGATGAAGCCACCTCGTACTGGGCCCAGGTGTCCTTGGCCCCCCCTCCCGCCTGGAGGCACTCGCAGCAGCTCTGCGTACTAGGCCCAAGTGTCCTTGCCCACCCCCCACACCCCCGCCTGGAGGCACACACAGTGGTTATGCTGAGAATCTGCAACAATATGCTGCGGAGTCAGACTGCCTGAAACTAAGCAAGGCCACACAGGGCAGATATGGAAGAACAATGCTGAATAAAGCAGCTTTATGTAGAGTTTAACAAATGATACAGAGAATCAGGGAACTAGCTGGGAACTGGATTGGCTGGCTATATGGATACTTGGGGCAGCTTGCTATTGGATAAGTATGCTGGGAAAAAGAATGTATAAAAGCCTGTGTAACTTCCTGCTCTGTGTACAGGATTTGAGATTCAAATCTCCCTGTACCTATTTGAAGCTTCAAATAAACTTTTCTGCTTCTCCACCCCACTGTGATTACTGGGTGTAGCACACCGGGAAACGAACCACTCAAGCTGTTGTTCAGCCTCTCGGCACTGGGTGCCGGCAACAATCCGATGCCAGGACAGTCCCCCTGAGCTGTGGAGAGGACTAGAGGTGCCTTAGGATGCCTGCTGTGCAGCTGCTGGAGAGTCAGCAGGAGATACTGGGTGAGGATTGGAGCCCCCCAGGGCAGGGGCCATTCAGGAGACCCAGCGTGGGGGGAATCAGGCCTGGGATTCTCTGCAGTGGCTGCTCCCACACAGGCCTTGGAGACAGGAGCTGCGAAACCCCCACAAAGCGCTGCCCCGGCACAGAGCTCTGTAGCACTGGGACCCCGTACGTGTGAGCCGCAATCCAGCAGGGCCTTGGGCCAGCCTCGCCCTCTCCCATTGCCCCGCTCTGGGAGGCCAGGGCACAGTTCACAATTTAGCACTGACCAGCTGCAAGGATCCTGGCGGGCCCTGGTAAGGTTGGAGCAGCATTTTCAATGTTCGGGAAAAGCAAGATCTGTGCAATAGGCAATGTAGCTCCATCTGGGCACCAGCCAGCTCCTATGCCCCAGAGAGCTCCCACAGCTCCCACTGAACCAGGGACGAAGGGGGCAGGAAGTTGGAAGAGAAGGTGCCAGCCTGGGACCCAGGAGACCCATGTTCATTTCTCAGCTCTGCCACAGATGCTCTGTTTGGCTTCGAGCAAGTCCCTTATTCTCTCTCTGCAGTGGTTCCCTGTCTGTACAGTGGGGGTAGCAGCCAGGCCCTGCCCTGAAGGGGGCAGTTAGAATAAATGCAATCGAGGTTGGGCAGTGCTCGGATGCCAGGGGGATGAGGGCCAGGATGGTGCCTAAGACAGACCGAAAGCAAGGGAGAGCTACAGAGCCGGTGGTGAGAGGGGTTTGGCCTTTGACAATCTGCTCTGAGTGCCTGAGGTGCCAGACCCCAGACAGCCACTCGCTTTGCCAGACCTCCCTGATCTATGGTGCTGCTGCTCTCCCTGCTTCTAGGAGTCACTGCCTCTCCCCGGGCCGAGACCCCCGCAGCAATCATCTCCTGGGGCTGCCGTGGCTCTGACAGTTAGCAAGGCCTGGGACACAGTACGGGGGCGGGGGAGTGGGGGCTGCTATTAAAGCAGCTGCTGCGTCGTTGCAGCGGTGGGAGAGGAAGCAGAGACGGGACCGTTTTACATCCCGTGGCCAAAGCACCCGGCAGCTTGGGAAACTGGAAAGAACCGCTCGGGTGGGCTGGGAGCTGGGAGTGGGGAGAGTTCATGAATCCCCGTTCTGCACTGTCACGAGAAGGAGGAACCGGGATGGAAGTGATCCTCCCACTCGGGGATCCAGAGACCCCCTGGCTCCAGTGGCATGGACGCAGGGTGGGGCTCTGGCCTGGGGTCTGCAGGAGCTGGGACTAGTGGAGCCCAGAGGTCCCTTCCGGCCTTACGTCTGTGACTGTGGGGAGCGGTGTTGGATCATATTAAAGAAGTTCTGTATTAAAATCACAAATGAGTTTGATTCCCAATAGTTTAAAGTCCAGGGTATTACTAATTAAGAGGTCTCTTGGTTTTTGGTGCTGATTCTCTCCCTCTATGTGTGAAACCTGCAAGCTGCTAATTGTGTTCGTACATTCTAAGACTGAGTCTGTTCTCAAAGCAATTCACAGAGAGAGAGACTCAAAGCAATACTCGAACAACAGAAACAGCACCCAGAGACTCCCCGCCCTTTTGTTGTATTCACAATTGTGATTAAAATAGAGATAGAGGATGTATGTGGATGGATACTTGGTGTGGATAATAACTGAATGATCAGGGAGGTGCCAGCCTAAGAATCCAGTGTCCATGGGCTGAAGAAGGCGTCAAGTGGAAATAATCAGAGGACCCCCGGAGGGCAGACTGGAATCCACCCAACAGCCTGAAGAATGGGAGAACCAAAGAACAAGATAACATCTAGCAGCTCGGAGCCCTCAGGAATGTGCTATCTGCTGATTGATTCAGCAACAGCATGATGAAGGAATTCCCATAGACTGGCATAGGAAGAAATTCCTATAAAAATAGACTCTAAAAAGTGAGAACTTTGGGGTCTGATTCTGCAAACCAACTTCCAGAAGCATCAGATGACCATCTGACAAGGCCCTGCTCTCTCCTCACGTCCAGGCCACCTTGCCAATGGCTTGGCATGAGCAACTCTAAGGCTGGTAACAATGATAACAACCTTGCAGAACCTGTGTGTGTGTGTTTGTATGAATGAATGTGTGAATAAATATGAGATTGAATGGAATGTTATAGCTATAACGAACTGCTTACTATGATTCTTTCTGTATTCACAATAAATGTGGTATGTTGCCTTTTTCCCTTTAATAAGATTCTGTTGGTTTTTATTTTATTGGTATAAGAGCGGAAGGTCCCTCCCATGACCCCGGTGGGGAAGGACAGGCTCTAAAGCCCCGGCGAGGCCAGAGCAAGTCTGGGCTGGGGCATCCCATGGCTGGGGAGTCACACATTGGCTGGTCTGTGACTCGCCTGCCCATTGTGACACGCCCCTGCTGGCTGGCACAGCCTCATCCCCTCACTGCCAGGCTTGGCTCTGGCAGAGCGAGAGCTGGCAGGTGCCGCTGGGGAACGCTGATCCAGCAGATCCAGCTCCGCCACCGGCAGCAGAAAGTGGGTGGCCCATTTACGGGCAGGCTTCTGCCCACTCCTGACTCCAGGTAGGAGAATCTTCTATTGCCCACCTCTGCTTTTCCATTGCATCGCCAACCACACCGAGCCTTCCCCGAGCTCCTGGCTGGGTGGCGCACGTCTGCCAAGTGCCCCGGTGCCGGCCGTCTAGCCTGGTGCCAGTGAGGAAGTGGGCAGCGGCATGCGCACAGGAGGGAGTCTGGGGCGGCTCGACAGAAGGGGTCGCACCAGTTGAGCCCGGAGGGGACGGAGACAAGGAGGAGGGTTTGGCAGGGCTGGTGGCACGGCACGGGAAGGCGGCACAGGTTGTTAGATGAGGCATTGGGCTGGGACCCAGGAGAGCTGTGTTCAGTTCCCCGCTCCTCTGTAAGTCTTCTGCGTGGGATCAGATGAGTCCTCGCCGCTCCGGGCATCAGCTAACTAGGAAGAACAGGTCCCTGCTCTGCCGGGTGGGGAGCGGGGGTTGAGAACCTAAATACCACAACACCCGTGTGCTCAGCCACTGGCATGATGGGGCCAGGTAAGTGCCCAGACCGGGAGGTAGCTGGTGGCCCTGCCCCTCGTCCTGCTCCAGCCCTGCTCTCGCTTCGGCCTCGCTCCACCCACACCCCGGCCTCCTGAGTCCAGCTCCAACTACGAGGCCTGACCACCTCCAGCACCTTTGCTGACACCATCACTTCCAGAGGGAATGGCATTGAGGTTGCCGGGGGAACAGGCATTCTCCGTCTGCCCGGAGCCATTGTTCCATTCACCAGGACAGTCCGATCGCAGGACAGTCCCCCTGAGCTCTGGAGAGGACTAGACGTGCTTTAGGATGCCTGCCTTGCAGCTGCTGGAGTCAGCAGGAGATATTGGATGAGGACTGGAGCCCCCCAGGGCAGGGGCCATTCCGGAGACGCAGCGTGGGGGGAATCAGGCCTGGGATTCTCTGCAGCGGCTGCTCCCACACAGGCCTTGGAGACAGGAGCTGAGAAAACCCCACAAAGCGCCATCCCGGCACAGAGCTCTGTAGCACTGGGACTCCGTACGCATGAGCCGCAATCCAGCAGCGCCTTGGGCCAGCCCCACCCTCTCCCATTGCCCCACTCTGGGAGGCCAGGGCACAGTTCACAATTTAGCACGGACCAGCTGCAAGGATCCTGGCGGGCCCTGGTATGGTTGGAGCAGCATTTTCAATGTTCGGCAAAAGCGAGATCTGTGCAAAAGGCAATGTAGCTCCATCTGGGCACCAGCCAGTTCCTGTGCCCCAGAGAGCTCCCACAGCTCCCACTGAACCAGGGACGAAGGGGGCAGGAGGTTAAAAGAGAAGGTGCCATCCTGGAACCCAGGAGACCCATGTTCATTTCCCAGCTCTGCCACAGATGCTTTGTTTGTCTTTGAGCAAGTCCTTTCTTCCCTCTGTGCTGTAGTTCCCTGTCTCTACAGTGGGAGTAGCTGCCAGACCCTGCCCTGAAGGGGGCAGTTAGAATAAATGCATTCGAGGTTGGGTAGTGCTCAGATGCCAGGGGGATGTGGGCCAGGATGGTGCCTAAGACAGACCGAAAGCAAGGGAGAACTACAGAGCCGGTGGTGAGAGGGGTTTGGCCTTTGACAATCTGCTCTGAGTGCCTGGGGTGCCAGACCTCCCTGATCTATGGTGCTGCTGCTCTCCCTGCTTCTAGGAGTCACTGCCTCTCCCCGGGCCGAGACCCCCGCAGCAATCATCTCCTGGGGCTGCCGTGGCTCTGAGAGTTAGCAAGGTCTGAGACTCAGTTGGGCGGGGTGTGTGTGTGTGTGTGTGTGTGCTGCTATTAAAGCAGCTTCTGCGTCCTTGCAGCGGTGGGAGACGAAGCAAAGATGGGACCATTTTACACCCCATGGACAAAGCACCCGGCAGCTTGGGAAAGTGGAAAGAGCCACTCAGGTGGGCTGGGAGCCGGGGGTGGGGAGAGTTCATGGATCCCCGTTCTGCACTGTCACGAGAAGGAGGAACCGGGATGGAACTGATTCTCCCACTCGGGGATCCAGAGACCCCCTGGCTCCAGTGGCATGGACGCAGGGAGGGGCTCTGGCCTGGGGTCTGCAGGAGCTGGGACTAGAGGAGCCCAGTGGTCCCTTCCGGCCTAACGTCTGTGACTGTGGGGAGCGGAAGGTCCCTCCCATGGCCCCGGTGGGGAAGGACAGGCTCTAAAGCCTTGGCGAGGCCAGAGCAAGTCTGCGCTGGGGCATCCCATGGCTGGGGAGTCACACATTGCCTGGTCTGTGACTCGCCTGCCCATTGTGACACGCCCCTGCTGGCTGGCACAGCCTCATCCCCTCACTGCCAGGCTTGGCTCTGGCAGAGCGAGAGCTGGCAGGTGCCCCTGGGGAACGCTGATCCAGCAGATCCAGCTCCGCCACCGGCAGCAGAAAGTGGGTGGCCCATTTACGCGCAGGTTTGTGCCCACTCCTGACTCCAGGTAGGAGAATCTTCTATTGCCCACCTCTGCTTTTCCACTGCATCGCCAACCACACCGAGCCTTCCCCGAGCTCCTGGCTGGGCAGCGCACGTCTGCCAAGTGCCCCGGTGCCGGCGGTCTAGCCTGGTGCCAGTGAGGAAGTGGGCAGCGGCATGCGCACAGGAGGGAGTCTGGGGCGGCTCGACAGAAGGGGTCGCACCAGTCGAGCCCGGAAGGGATGGAGACAAGGAGGAGGGTTGTCAGGGCTGGTGGCACGGCACGGGAAGGCAGCACAGGTGGTTAGATGAGGCATTGGGCTGGGACCCAGGAGAGCTGTGTTCAGTTCCCCACTCCTCTGTACGTCTTCTGTGTGAGATCAGGTGAGTCCCCGCCGCTCCGGGCATCAGCTAACGAGGGAGAGCAGGTCCTTGCTCTGCGGGGTAGTTGAGAGCCTAAATACCACAACACCCGTGTGCTCAGCCTCTGGCATGGTGGGGCCAGGTAAGTGCCCAGACCGGGAGGTAGCTGGTGGCCCTGCCCCTCGTCCTACTCCAGCTCTGCTCTCGCTCCAGCCTCGCTCCACCCACGCCCCGGCCTCCTGAGTCCAGCTCCAACCACGAGGCCTGACCACCTCCAGCACCTTCGCTGACACCATCACTTCCAGAGGGAATGGCACTGAGGTTGCCGGGGGAACAGGCATTCTCGGGCTGCCCGGAGCCATTGTTCCATTCCCCAGGACAGTCCGATGCCAGGACAGTCCCCCTGAGCTCTGGAGAGGACGAGAGGTGCCTTCGGACGCCTGCCGTGCAGCTGCTGCAGAATCAGCAGGAGACACTGGGTGAGGAATGGAGCCCCCCAGGGCAGGGGTCATTCAGGAGACCCAGCGTGGGGGGAATCAGGCCTGGGATTCTCTGCAGTGGCTGCTCCCACACAGGCCTTGGAGAGACGAGCTGCGAAATCACCACAAAGCTCTGCCCCGGCACAGCCTGCCTGCCTGCTGCTCTCCCGCCTTCTGCTCCTTCCCCTTCATGGTGGTGTCAGAGCAACTCCTGCTGCTCACCAGACCGCCCCTGCACCCCACACCGCTTCCCTCCCCCACCTGGGACCTGCCACGGCCCCAATATTCCTGGGGGAAGGGATCAGGGTAATTTCCCTGGGCAGGAAGAATCCTGAGTGGTTGGATGCAGCCTGTCTGCTGGGCAGTTTGTGAACCAGCAGAAGGAGAGGCGGGAGTGACCCGGGGGAGGCCGTTTGGCCTGCGGGATGGGCCTGGGAGTCCGGAGACCTGGGTTCTAATCCTGCCTGTACTGCTGACTGCCTGGGTGACTTTGAGCACATCCATTGGCTTGTTTCCCTGCTGGCAGCTGTAGGCACTGGTGGAACGGCCATACGTGGACTGGCCCTGATGCTGAACGGGGCAGTCGCCTCTCACCTCTCACAAGCAATGCCTTGTCCTGGCTTCTTGCAGGATGGCTGAGGAAGTCCGCAAGGTCCCCTTGAAGCCCATCCGTGCCTGGGAGGAGACGAGACCTCCTCGAAGGAAGAGTCCGCGGAAGAGCCCACAGCAGCAGCAGGAGCTGTGTGTGCCTCAGCCCTTCCATGCTGGTGAGTGGGTGCCTCCTGGGTGGGCGGAGGGGCTGCAAAAATGGCCGGGGCCATGGCCCTGCCTTGCGGTGGGGCTTGCCCCCTGGGGGTTGGGGTTGCAAGACCAGGGTGTCAGTGGCGGGAGAAGACTCCATCACCTTTGTACAACTCTGGGCTGCCATGAGATGGAGAGACAGGAAAACCCAGGCAGGGGGGAATGGCCGCTCCTGCTGGCAGCAGCTGCAGCCCCGACATCTGACCGGGGCATTAGGGGCGGCAGCAGAAGCATCAGGTGGAGACTGACTGAATTGCCCACCCCGATCCGTCACACACAGGGTCGGAAGATGTTTTCCACCAGTCGAAGGGGATGCTCTGTGCACGGTGGGTTGTTAAGCCTAGGATTGAAGGGCGCCGGCCAAAGTATGAGATGCCCCCTGATGTTGCAGCCCCATCTGCTGGCTCCTTTGCAGGGGGGTGACGCATGGCACAGCACAGGGCATTTGGGTGGGGGGGTTGATGATGGGAGCCCAGGGCTTGCCCAGGTTACACCCCGTGGCTGTCAATGGCAGGAGAGGCAGTCAGAGGAAGCAGAACGGGCAGGCCCTGGGTCCCCGTATCCCGCGCAGACTGGGTAGCTCCTCCCTCTCCCGCAGCGGGGAGCAGAGCGATTCACTGCCAGTCCCTCTGCCCCCTCCAGCAATGGCCCGGAGAGCGGGGACACCACTCAGAGCCTGACATCATGCCTCCTTCCAGGTGTGGCGCTCCCCAAATCCCCAGGCTCAGCCTGCATGCTGGGTGCGGGCAGGGAAGTGGGGTGGCCGCTGGGAACCAGGGCTCTGACTGGATCTTTGCTGGGCTGAGCAGCAAAGAGTTGGGGAAACCAGGGATGGCTGTGCCAGACCCTGTTGTGCATCGGGGCTGCTACCCTGCTGGGGTGGGAGCGGGGGGCAAGGGTTTCTGCTAAGATCTCTGTCACCCAGCCTGCAGCTTGGCAGCCCCAGGTATTACCACTGCTCTGTCTTTGATCAGATTCACCATCACCTAGGAATGCCTCCTGTTTCATGGGGCCAGACTCGCAGGAGAAAGAGACCCTAGACTACATCAACACCTTTCTCAAGGGCAATGAACAGGTACCAAGAGCCCTCCTCTGATCTCTCAGCTACTGCCCTGTCCACATGCAGTATCCGTCCTTCTCCGGATGAGGCATGGATTCTAAGGCCAAACGGGACCACTGTGACCTCCTGTATAACACAGGCCAGAGACCTGCCCCCAAATAATTCCTGTTTAAACTAGAGCATCTTAAAAACATCCTCTCTTGAGTTACAAAAGGCACGCACCATGCCCCTTGCCCACTGGATTTGGCCAGTCCCCAGCATGATGGGTTGCCCCCCTTTGAGGCCTGATGTACTGGCTTATCACTGAGCCCGCCTGTTCTGCCAGCCTGGGCCCCTGTTACCTTGTCTTGTTGGGCTTGGATTTCCCAGGTTTTCTTGCACAGGCTAGGAATCTCTCTCTCTAGCCTAGGACCATCACTTCTCATGGTTCAATCTTTGTCTCTCAGGTGTTTCCAGGTATCTTATTGCAGGGAGTCTGAGGTCCCGTCCCGTCCCCGCTGTGATTTTATTGTTCCCCTTTTATCTTCTCTTCCCACCTGCTGGATAACTCTTTTGCTGTGACCTGGATCCAACAGGTCCCGTTGTGTCGCGTTATCTCGGGGAGGTTTCTATTGCACACAGTTCCTGGGGTAGCCCTAATGCCCAGGGAACTGGGCTTATTTAGTCTGCAGAAGAGAAGAGTGAGGGGGGATTTGATAGCAGCCTTCAACTACCTGCGGGGGTTGGGGGGGGGCGGGTTCCAAAGAGGCTGGAGCTCGGCTGTTCTCAGTGGTGGTAGGTGACAGAACAAGCATCAATGGTCTCAAGTTGCAGTGCGGGAGGTCCAGGTTGGATATGAGGAAACACTATTTCACTAGGAGGGTGGTGAAGCACTGGAAAGGATTACCTAGGGAGGTGGGGAATATTCATCCTTCGAGATTTTTAAGGTCAGGCTTAACAAAGCCCTGGCTGGGATGATTTAGTTGGGGTTGGATTAGATACCTCCTGAGGTCTATGATTCTATGAGGTGGAGTGGGCCATAGGCAGGGCTCCGGCCCAGCTGGATGGGGTCAGTCACATGCCTGGGTCTCTCCCTTCCCCCTGACTCCTAGGGTCTTAATTTCTCTCTCCTGATAACTCTGGGCACAACAATCCCAGGAAGCATTGAAAGTAGTTACCATGGCGATATTGCTGGTGTTGGTGAACCAGGTGACCCAGAAGCTGTTCTCCGCTCGCCACTCCCTGAAGACCTGCAGATACTCTGCACTCTGCTTTGCCAGCGTCGTGCCTGAACCAGGGAGGGGAAACAGACAGCAGGCAATATAAATCAGAGGTTAGCTTTGGAAACGGGAGTTTTGCAAGGAAGTTTAAAGACAAGTACATCTAAGAAACATACTGTAAATTCAGGCCAATAAACTCCCCCTCCCTCCCCAACAAAAGTAAACAAACTAACCCCCCTGGAAGAGTAAAAATAAACCAGGCGGAAGTGCAGCAGCAGTGTGATGCTCTCCAGTTGATTGCACTGAACGCAGCATGTAGGATTCCCAGCCCTGTGGGCAGGTAGCACATCTGGGCATTTGGCCCAAGGAGCTACTGCCCTCGGAGACCAGGAGGCCAGAGGATCTGAACTGGTGGAGCCAAGGGAGACAGCGAGGTACAGAGAGGAGACTTTTAGGGATGCAGTAGAGTGGTCCCACCCCCAGTCTGACAGCCTCTGTGCTGCTGAGGAGGGTGAAAGTTTCTGGGAAGGAGAACATCGAGCTGGAGCAGAGGGAGATGATCCCATAGTTGGGACCCACCTGCCAGATGAAGTCAGGATATCCTCTCACACTGAGGCTGCCCTCCTGAGGCGGGAAGCCCAGTTACAAAGAAAAGCCAGGTAATAGTAATGGGGATTCAATCAATAGACATATAAGCAGTTGGGTTTGTGATGAGTGGGAGAACCGCATGGTAAATTGCCTGCCTGGTGCAAAGGTTGCAGCTCTCACGAGACATCCAAACAAACTTATGTGCAGTGCTGTGGTATGTAAGCTAATGTTTAAATCGGCCTCTGTACAAGATAGAGAATGTGACAGTGAATTTTATAAAAGTCTCCAGATGTGATCCCTGACAAGCCTGACTTCAGTACCAGGCAAATTGTTGAAATGATAGGAAAGAACAGAATTATCAGACACATAGGTGAACACAATTTGTTAGGGCAGAGTCAACATGGCTTTTGGAAAGGAAAATCATGCCTCACCAATCTACTAGAATTCTCTGAAGGGGGTCAACAAGAATGTGGAGAAGGGTGATCCAGTGGATATACTGTACTTGGACTTTCAGAAAGCCTTTGACAGGGTCCCTCACCAAAGGCTCTTAACCAAAGTAAGCTGTCATGGGATAAGAGGGAAGGTTCTCTCATGGGTCAGTGGTTAAAAGATAGGAAGCAAACAACAGGGATAAATGGTCAGTTTTCACAGTGGAGAGAGGTAAAGAGCGGGGCACCCCAAGGATCTGTGTTGACACCAGTCTAGTTCAACATAGTCATCAATGATCCAGAAAAAGGGGTAACCAGTGAGGTAGCAAAATTTGCAGATGATACAAAATGACTCAAGATAGTTAAATCCAAAGCAGACTGCGAAGAGCTACAAAGGGACCTCACAAAACTGGTGGACTGGGCAACAAAATGGCAGATGACATTCAATATTGATAAATGCAAACTGGACACCAAAATCCCAACAATACATATACAATTATGGGGTTTAAATTACCACTCAAGAAAGAGATTTTGGAGTCATCGTAAAGAGTTCTCTGAAAACATCCACTCACCGTGCAGTGGCAGTTAAAAAAGCCAGACAGAATGTTGGGAACCATGAGGAAAGGGATAGATAATAAACCAGAAAAATGTCATAATGCCTCGATACAAATCCAGTGTGCGCGCCCACACCTTGAATACCGCGTGTAGTTCTGGTCGCCCCATCTCAAAACAGATATACCAGAATTGTAAAAGGTGCAGAGAAGGGTGACAAAAATGATTAGGGGTATGGAAGAGCTTCCATATGAGGAAAGATTAAAAAGACTGGGGGCAAGTCTACACTGAAACCACTCTATCGCCATAGCTGCACCGGCGCAGGTGACAGAGGTCTATAAAATCATGACTGGTGTAGAGAAAGTGAATAGGGAAGTGTTATTTACCCCTGCACAGAACATGGGAACTAGGGGTCACTTTCTGAAATTAATAGGCAGCAAGTTAAAAGCAAAGAAAAGAAGGTATCTCTGCACACAATGCACAGGCAACCTGTGGAAATTGTTGCCGTGGGATGTTGTGAAGTCTAAAAGTATAATTGGGTTCAAGATAATTAGGCCATGCAACCCCAGACTTGGCATGTCCCTAAACCTCAGACTACCAGAAGATGGAACTGTATGTGAGGGGATGGATCACTCAAAATTTCCCTTTTCAGTACATTCTCTCTGAAGCATGAGGCACTGGCCGTTATCAGAAGACACAATACTGGGCAAGATGAACTGATCTGAGTCAGTATGTCCATTCTTATGTGAGTTATGAAGAGCAGAATATGGACAGGGGAAGCTAAAGACATCAGGGGAAAGTCCATGGCTTGAAGGACTATGGATACTAAGGAGGTTTTTTTTAAAAAGTGTATTAGGAACAAAAGAAATCCGAGCAATGGTGTAGGCTCATTACTAGATGGAGACTGTTTAAAAGGATGCAGAAAAGGCAGAAGTGTTCAATAAATATGTTTCCCATGTTTGGAAACCCCATGTCAATGTGTTTAGGAAGGACAAGGGTCTCCAGTGCTCTTACATTTTTGCCGCAGCATGAAGGCGTAGAGGTGGTGAAGTCCCTCCATAGCCGATCGGCAGATCTCCTGCTCCTGCTCAGCACAGTGCAGAGTGAGACAGCCCACCAGCTGGCCCAGGACTCTGAACTCCTCCACTCCCTGACGGAGAGAGGGAGCAAGGGGAGTCACTCGCCCCTGCAGGCCCAGCGCAGCATGTCCCCCTGGCATTGCACTAGCAACGGTCTAGAACCAGGGGAGGCAGAGCCCAGCGCAGAGAGACTGGGGACAATGAGAGCAGGAGGAGCCATGGGACCCATCACCAGGGACTGAGGGAAGCTCAGCAGGAACTGGAAGTCTGGGTAGCAAAGTCAGCAAACGTTGCCCTCGTTGCCCTCGAGTGGGGACCTGGGTAAGGAACGAACTAACGTCCAGTCTCCATCTCAAGGGCAAGCTCCTAATCCCAGCCCCTTCTCCCATCCCCCTCCCTCCACTGACCTCAGGTCCAGGAGCGTGAGGTCACCTTGGACTCCTCTTCTCTGCATTCCGCCTCTCTCACTCCATCCTGGAGCTCCCCACAACCCCCACTTTCTGCGCCGCACCCAGCCTGCCGGCTCTCTCCTGCCAGCTCTCTCCTGCAGCCTGTCCTCTAGCCTCCCCCTCCTGCCAGACCTTCCCTTGCCCCTCCTGCAGCCCCTGCGCTCACTCCCTGCTCTTCCCCACGTCGCACCAAGCACCTTGCCCTCGTCTCTTGGGGTCTACACAGCCTCCCCTGACCCACTCCCCATTGCTCTGGCTTCTTTGGCCCCTCCCATCCCTTTCACTGTGTCCCCTCCCACCTCTCGCCTTCTCTTCTGCTGCCCCAGCCTCTGGGGGCATATCATCCAAGCACCCCGCTCCAGCTGCCGGAGGGGAGGCCCTGCAATAGGGGAGATGGAGCAGCTGCAGCAGCTCAATGGCCCTGAGCACTCAGAGCAGGGGGTCTTCATCTGGCAGCCTGGCAGGAGCTGATGCCAAAGCGTCCCAGGGTCAACTGACAAAGGGGGTGAAGAGAAACCTGGGTTCAGAGGGTGCTCCCTCAGGGCGATCCTGTGTAAATCCGCTGACCCTGTGGAGCAGACTTTGGTCCTAGGGGAACAGCGGGGAGTGTCCTTGGAGATAGAATGATGGGGCTCCACCCAAGGCCCACTGGAGTCAGAGGAGAGACCCGCCACATCAGGCCTCATTAGATTGGACCCTACCGAGGATCTTGCTGAATCACTATTCCAGGCCCGGGTTTTCCCTGCCAGGGAGCGCTGCACCGTGAGGCTGCTCAGTGCAGTTAGGAGACTGCCAGAGTCACAGGCTGCTCACCTTGAATTTGTGTTGACCAGAGATGAATTTGGTCAGCCAGGTGATTCTTCCCATTGCCCTCAGCCGCACATGCACCTCCTTGGATGCGGTCCAGGGGAGCAGGACCTGAGAGAAACAGATTGGGACAAATTGTGAAGGAGAAGGACGAAAAAATAGCACAAGCACATAGAGTGAAAATCAGAAAGGCTAAGGCAAAAATGAGTTCGAACTGGCAAGGGACATAAAAGGCAATCAGAAGCAGCTCTGTAAATGCATTAGGAGCAAGAGAAAGACAAAGGAAAGTGTGGGGCCACTACTCAGCAGGGAAGCAGAGCAAATAATGGATGATACAGACAAAGCCAAGGTGTTTAATGCCTTTTTTGCTTCAGTTTTCACTAAAAAGGTTAATGGCGACTAGATGATGACCACAATATTAACAACAAGGGAGAAGGAATACAGGCCAGAGTAGGGAGAGAACAGATAAAAGACAATTTAGGTCAGTTAGAAGTATTCAGGTTGGCAGAGCCTCATGATATTCACAGGAGATGGAGCTAGACAAAGCAATCTCTGAACCTTTAGGAGGGCTGAAGGTCCCAGAGGACTGGAGAAGGGCAGCCACAGAGCCTATCTTCAGAAAGGGGAACAAGGAGGCCCCACGGAATTATCCACCTGTCAGCCTATCTTTGGTACCCAGAAAGATTATTGAACAAATTATTAAAGAGTTTGTAAGAACCTAGAGGAGATAATAGGGTGATAAGGAATAGCACCATGGATTTGTCCACAACAAACCATGCCAAACAAATCTAACTTCCTTTGACCGGGTTACTTGCCTAGTGGATGGAGGGAGGCAGTATATGATGATGTATATGAAGTTTCGTAAGGCTTTTGACACAGTTCCACAAGACATTCTCATAAGCAAACTAAGCCAAATATGCTCCAGATCAGACTACTCTAAAGTGGGCGCACAACTGATGGCAAGGCAATCCTCAAAGAGGAGTTATCACTGACTCGCTGGCAAACTGGGAGGGTGTCTGAAGTGGGGTCCCCCAGGGGTGTGCCTGGGTCCAGTACTGGTCAATATTTTCATGAAGAACTTGGTTAACAGAGAGGAGAGTATGCTTGTCAAGTTGGCAGATGACACCAAGCTGGGGAGAGTTACAAGCACTTTGGAGGACAGATTAGAATTCAGAATGAGCTTGCCAAATTGGAGAGTTGGTCTGAAGTCAACAAGATGAAATTCAGTCAAAACAAATGTGACGTAACGCACTTAGGAAGGAAAAACCCAATGCATAAAAAGAAAGTGGGGGATAACCGGCTAGGTGGCAGGACTGCAGAAAAGGATCTGGGGGTTATCCTGAATGTCACACTGAATAGGAATCAAGAGTGTGATGCTGTTGTGGAAGAGGGAAATGTCATTCTGAGGTGTATTGGCTTGGAGCACTGTGTCCAGTTCTTGGCACCCCGCTTGAAGAAAGATGTGAACAAACTGGGGCCCGTCCAGAGGACAGCGACAAAAATGATCAGCGGTTTAGAAAATCTGTCCTATGAAGAAAGGGTGAACGACTTGGGCATGTTTCGTCTTGAGAAGACGGAGGGGGCACCTCCTAACACTCTTCCAATACGTTAAGGGCTGTTTTACAGAGGATGGTGACTAATTGTTCTCCACGTACCCTGAAGGTGGGACAAGAAGTAGTGGGCTTAATCTGCAGCAAGGGAGATTGAGGTTAAATATTCGGAAAAAGTCTAAGGGTGGCTAAGCACTGGAACAGGTGACCTAGGGAAGTGGTGGACTCCCCATCATGGACGTTTTAAAAAAACAGGCTGAACAAACACTCCTCAGGGACGGTCGAGGAATGCTTGGCCCAGCCTCAGTGCAGGGGGTGGAGTAGATGACCTCTTGAGATCCCTTCCAGCCCTGCACTTCTGTGATTCCCTCTTCCCAGGCTCTGGGAAAGAGAAGACCAAATATCTGCTGAGGACATTTCCCTCTTTTTGGAGCACAAACCACCCACAGAATCAACTTCCTGTGGCCCCAGAACTAGAACGTTGGGGGAATCTAGCTCTGGGCTCTGGCCAGTATTGGTGGGGCCCATGGTGAACACAAATGAATCCCGGGCTCAGATGAGGCTCAGTGGAGAACACGGCAGATCCCGCCCTCCTCCACCCCCACCCCATGCAGACGTTTTTCAGATATAGCGGGGGCACTTGGTCCTCCAGCCCAAGAACCTTTGTATAGAGCATACTCTGAGGAGCAGAAGGCATGGGGGTGTCCCATGCTTGGGATTAAATGGAGCTTTGGTCCCAGAGCCCCCCCCAGTTACAGGACTCGTCCCCTTCCTGCCCCATGCCTCCACACCTCCACGATGTTTTGCAGCACCACAAGGTTGGGCTTCTCATCCTCACACACCAAGGCCTTCAGCAGCTCATCCATGGTGTTCAGAGTCTGCGTGCAGAGCAGAGGAGAAACCACAGCAAGTGGCGTTACCCAGCCAGGCGACAAACCAATGCCCTGGCGTGTGACACGCCCCAGGCCATGGCAGCCCCTGCTATTCCAGTTCACCCACTCACTTGTACCCGCAGGGGACCTACTGCAAACTCCTCCTGGCAACAGGACCCCACCCGCTTTTGCTGTCCCCAGGGAGGCCACTGCACACAGTCTAACGCATGAGAAGAGTCTGGAAGGACTCCGCATTTGAGGGGGAGGGGAGATTTCCAGCCAAGCTTCACTTTCCCTGGCCTGTGTGCATCTCAAGCAGCCGATCGATCTCAGGCCTGTGCCCCCAGCCATGCACTGGGGATGAATGTGCTTGTGAAGGGAGTGTCTGTTCCCCACTAATTGCCAGTGCCTGTTGTTAGGATATAGATATTCAGGCCTGTCTGTAAAGGCCTATACTCTAAGAATTTAGGTGTATTCCTATCACTTGGCTAGTTAGAGGTATAAAAGAAAGAATCAAAATCACTGTCTGCCAGTGTAAGGGCCTTCTCTTACTGTGACAGTCTGAGGCCCTGTTCTTAGGCTAAGGCCTTTGGCTAAGCGACAGAGGCAGCCATAAGCTGGGAAGTGAATGGTCACATCCTCACATTCCAAACTAGTCACATTGAAATAAGGTGCTATTGGGCTGTTAGGAATTTAATCCTGTCCTTATAGTGCCTATCACCTCCAGAGAAAGGGAAGTGCCTAGAAGCTGTAAAAGGAAATTGAGGTTGATAGTTTTCTGTCTGGTAAGAACTCACTTATCAATAGACACAGCTGGGAAACTCTTATGTCTTTACAGATGTAGTTGTGAAATCCTCACTTCTGTATTGTTTTGTCATTATAGTTCCCACTTTGCTATTGTTTATTGGCATGGTCTCTGTCTGGTTCTGTGATTGCTTCTGTCTGCTGCATAATTAATTTTGCTGGGTGTAAACTAATTAAGGTGGTGGGATATAATTGGTTAGCTAATCCATGTTAGGATTGGTTAGTTAAATTTTAGTAGAATGATTGGTTAAGGTATAGCTAAGAATATTACTATATAAATTAGGGGCAAACAGGAAGTAAGTTGGGATTCGAAAATAAGGAAAAAAGGAACTTGTATTTAAGCTTGCTGGAAGTTCACCCCAATAAACATCGAATTGTTTGCACCTTTGGACTTCGGGTATTGTTGCTCTCTGTTCATGCGAGAAGGACCAGGGAAGTAAGTGGGTGAAGGAATAAGCCCCCTAACATCTTGGTGCCGGGACTTGGATACATCGCATTGGATAGGTGAGTGGCAGCCTGTAAGTCCCCCTCCCCAACAGTCCGCGCAGCTGCTTGGAGGGGGTATGGCGAACTCTCGTGATGGTAGTTGCGGATTCTGGCAAGCTGGGGTAACGGATTTTTTGAACAAATGGATAAGGAAGAATCAGGGCCCATACCAGGTGCAGGGGTTCACCTGGGATGAGATTGAGAAGGAGATGGGAGAGGTTTTGGGAGACCCCAAGGGAAAGGAGTGTAGGAAAAAGGGAATGGTATGACAAGGTTTGTGTGCTGGGATGGCATACTGGGTAAAAAGGGAAGCTGATCTCCTCCAACACATTAAGGATTTGGAGGAGATTGTAGATCAGCAACGGATTTTAACAGAAAAATCTGTGTTAGCAGTAGAGGTAGCGGATTTGAAGGCACGGGATGCTGCACGGACAGAGGAGTCTTGTGAGGCAATCCAGAGAGAGAGGGACGAACTGCTGGGGAGAGTAGGAGACTTAGAGGAGGAATTGTATTATTGTAAACATGGGGGCAATGGATTTGGGGACCTCAAACCATCCGCCCCACTAATGGAACTGAAGGAGACACCTCCACCACCCTACCCTGAAAAAACACTGTACCCACCACTGCCGGTGGATGTTGTAAGCCGGCGATCCACAGTTACAGCCCCTGCGAGAGAGGCTACCCAGGAGGAACTGCAGGAGGCAGGAATAGTGGCCCCAGTTGCGGGGTGGGGGGACCATGCCCCACAAGTAGTAGAACAGGCAGAAATCCGCCCCTTGTCCCTGAAGGACCGGGAGGCAGTACTGGGCCGCTTGGGAAAGGTACCCCGGGATGATTGGGATCAGTTTGTGCTGTGGCTAGTGGAGGTGGGCAGAGAGATGGAGGGTCTAACTCGTGAGGACCAGGTGATGTTATGGCGTAGTCTTTTGGGACGAGGTACCTTGGGAATCGATGTGGCAGGAGTGGCACATCCATTTCTAATTCCCGGACAGGTGGCAAAACACTTGTTTGGGGTGTACTCTTGTACTGCGGGGATGAATAAGATGAAGCGAGTCCCTGGGGAAACAGGGCGGGATACACTTAATCGCATACAGGCCTGGGCACGGTGCTGGGTGGATCCCCTGGACGGTCCATGGGTGATGCCCCAGACAGGGGCACCGGGACCTGGTGGGGGTGTGGAGCAGGGCAGGGGTGTGGAATTGCTGGAGAAATGGTTGGAGCTGAGCAATCTGCAGTTCGTGGGGCATTTAAGGTTGCAGCACCCTGAACTTGCTCCCAATCAGCTACCCCAGTTTCTGGAACAGGCAGATGTGTGGAGGCAGATGCATCAGGGGGAAGAGCCAGTCCATGCTATTACTGCGGGGGATCAATACAAGGTGGAAAGGAGTGGGTCAGCCTGGAGAGGAGGAGGTAGAGGGAGAGTTCGTGGCTTTGGGAGGGTAGTCAGGGATGAGCGGGCAGCTATAGAGCAAGAGATCCAGAGACTGCAGGCTAAACTGACTACCCACGATCTTACCAGATCAGGGGGAAAGTGGTCCCGGAGGCCAAGGGACTGGGACTGCCTGAAATGCCAGACATACAATTTTGCATGGAGACAGGAATGTGTTCGGTGCCAGGACCCCCGGTCCCCCCATGAACCAGTGGGAGGGACAGAGGTGGGTACTGCAACTTAGGGGTGCCCTGGGAGGCGTCCTGTCCATGTTCTCAGTTTAGGACGGGATGCATCTGGTCGCCCCACACTCCTGGGGGCAATCGAAGGGAGTCCCATGAGGGATTTTTTGATAGACACTGGAGCAGCCATCAGTTTAACCACATGGGGGCAGGGGAGACCCTCAGAAGGGACTGTGACAATTGTAGGGGCAACAGGAGGGGAGACACAGTTAACCCTGAGGAGGGGACAAATCAAAGGAATCTGGGGGGAAGGGGAGATTATGTGGGGTTGTAATGATATGCTTAATCTGTTGGGGGCAGGAGATTTACACAAACTGGGACTTGTACTGGATTTAGCCAATTGGGTGTGTTTACTGGGGCAAACACAGGACGGTCAGGGCTATACCATTCCCATGGGGATAGCCACTATGACCATTAAAGCGGCACATGCCCTCCCACCACCCCCGGATGGGTGGGAACACATCCCTGTGTGGGCTAAGGATAACCTGGATTGTGGTAGGGGCAGCATGGAGGTACTGATGGAGGGAGGGGACCCTCCCCCACAGAAACAGTACCCTATTCCTCGGGAGGCATTGGCAGAGGTGGGGACAACTATTGAGGAGTTGGAACAGAGGGGACTGATTCGGGCAGTTGCATCCCCTTGTAATGCTGCTGTGTGGCCCGTGAGGAAGCCAAATGGTACCTGGCGCCTCACTGTGGATTACAGGGCACTAAATGCTCTGGCCAATTCGCCAGCCTCAGTGGTGGCAGCGTATCCTGAAATGTTGGCCCGTATTGGACCCCAATTCCGAATTTTCACTGTTTTGGACATAGCTAATGGATTTTGGTCTCTGCCACTAGCTACCTCGTGTCAGTATAAAACTGCATTCACATGGGAGGGCAGACAATTCTGCTGGACAGTCCTACCCCAGGGATATAGGGACTCCCCTGCAATTTTTCACAGATACATGAGACAGGCTCTGGAGGGGGTGGATTCAGCAAGGTGCATACAATATGTAGACGACCTATTGCTAATGTCAGGGACAGAGGAAGAAGACAGGGAACTAACTGAGCAGGTCTTGCAAGCTTTGGCAAGAGCAGGATTGAAGGTCAATGGGAAAAAGGTTCAGATGGGACAGACAAGAGTGACCTACTTAGGAGTGGAAGTGTCTCAGATGGGAAGGGAAATCGATAAGGGACGGGTGCAACTGATCCAGTCCCTGCCACTGCCTACGGATGTTAAAAGCTTGCAAAGTTTTCTGGGTCTAACTGGATTTTGCAGGGATTTTGTGGCCAATTATGCAGAAATGTCCCAGCCTCTATTTGACCTAACCCGAGCCTCAACTTGGGAATGGTCAGAAGAGTGTACTGAGGCAGTGAGAGTGCTAAAGGAAAACCTGGCCAGTGCTCCAGTGCTGGCCTCCCCAGATGGGGAGAAATTCTTTTATCTGTACCCTTTGGTATCGGACACTACCATTGGTTGTGCATTAACACAGGAGTATGGAGCAAAGGACCGACCTGTGGCCTTTGCCTCTCGACTTTTGAGTGCTGTGGAATTGAAGTATGGATGGTGTGAAAAGGTGCTGTTGTGCTCCTACTGGGGGGTAGGGAAATTTAAATACCTTACGGGAATGCAGAAAGTAATAATCCGATCTCATCATGACCCCCTGCGGCTGTTAAACATGCACACTATTTTACAGGGACAAGTGAGTGGGCAGCGTATTGCTAAATGGTTGCTGGCTCTACAGGCAGAAAACATTAAAGCAGAGGTGTTAAAGGAACCCATAGTCTGGGTAGCTGGATTACATCTGGCTGGCACCCCACACCAATGTGAAGCCAGCCCAGGTAAAACCCAACATCAGGTGTTTCGGGCAGCTAATCCCAATCAGGTAAAGGAGGGGACACTGGTATGGTTTTTGGATGGAAGTTGTAGCTATCAAGGGGGACAGAAAACTGCAGGCTTAGCTGTTGTGGGAATCAGAGGCAATGAGACAGTCAGCACCATTGGTTTCTCACTAGAAGCAAAGTCAGCTCAGGAGGCAGAACTGGCAGCCTTGCTAACAGCTTTAAATGAAGTGGATCCCAAATTTGAGGCAGAATGTTGGGTGGTGGTAGATTCAGATTATGTATTTCGTGGTGCCACATTAATGCTGAGATGGTGGGCAGATAATCATTTCAGGGCAACAGACGGCTCCACAATCAAGCATGCTACCTGGTGGAAGTGAGTGGAGGAGCTGAGTCACTGTTTTACACGGATCAATGTGGTGAAGGTAAAGGCACACAAGAAAACAGGACCCCTAAGCAAAGGGAATAATCTGGCCGATGTAGAGGCCAAGCGGGCTGCAACAGAGGCACCCCCATGGCCCTGGGAGCCAGAAGAGAGTGTGCCTGTAGCAGTGTTAACAAGAAGCGGGGTGGATACAGATCGGGGAGGGCGAATTTGAGAGTTGCAGGAATCTGACCCAGGACTGGAAGGCATCATGAAACTTGGGGACAGGCATGTGCCAAAGGTGGAACTAATGGAAGGGATTTGGTGTGTCTTAACAACTGAGGGACCGGTCATGTTGTGCCCTCAGGGAAGTCGGACGGCTTTCTTAAGCTGGGTGCATGGAAGCTTGGCAGGGGGACACCCCGGGTTTGAGGAGGCACTGGGAACTTCAAAAAGGTTGTGCTGGTGGCCAGGAATGGCAGCTGATTTAAAATCACATCTGGAACGTTGTTTGGACTGTGCCAGGCACAGCCCACCTCACAGGGTGCTAAGGGGAGAATTAATGAGACAAGCCCCAAGGGGACCATGGGAAAGGATACAGATTGATTACACAGGACCCCTACCACCAGATCACAGGAAAAACCGATTCATGTTGGTGGTAGTGGATGCTTTCAGCCGGTGGGTGGAAGCTTTCCCCACAAAGTATCAAACAGCCCGGGTAACTGCTGCAATACTGGTAAATGAGGTATTCACTCGCTGCGGGGTCCCAAAGGTGATTGACTCAGACCAAGGAGCTGCTTTTCGATCAGATCTGTTAGGGGAGCTATCAGCCCTCACTGGAATCACACAGTTGTTCCACATTGCTTACCACCCCCAGGCTGCGGGGCAGGTGGAACGCATGAACCGCACCATTAAAAGTGAGCTAAGAAAGGGAGTGGAAGTCGGAGGAAAAAACTGGTCACAGTTACTGCCCTTTGTCTTAATGAGAATAAGGGCCCGAAAATCAAAGGGCACAGGATTTTCTCCATATGAAGCTCTCATGGGAAGACCTATGGAACGGTGGGAAAATCTACTTACCCCAGTACCTGGGGAAGTCACTACACATGGCTTAACACAAGAATGGATTTTAACTTTAATTGACCATGTAAAACAAGTACAGCAGGCGGTGGCCTGGCGAGACGAGCAAGGAGCAGCAAGAGTCAGAGCATGGTACGACCTGCCTGGGGAGCGTAATCTACCCATGGTGGGAGATCTAGTGATGTACAAGATTCCAGGTCAACACCATCCATTCCCAGCTCCTAAATGGAAGGGCCCCTATCTTGTCCTTGACCAATTAGGGCCCAGTCTGCTATTACTGGGTACAGAGAATGGAGGACGGGAGTGGGTTCACTGCACGCAAATAAAAAGGTACAAACAGGGGATTGGGAAAGGGGACATGTAAATTTTGTTATGTATGTATTACAGGTTAATTCAAAAAGGAGAAAAGGATGAAAATTCCCTGGCCCTGGATGGAACAATTACTAGTGCTAATCACAATTGTCACATTTACAAATTCTATTCAGATCCCACGATGTGAAGTGTCAAAAGGAGGAAACACATGGACGGCTACACATGCAACCTGTGGTAATAAAGCTAATGAAGACTATGAGAATCTCCCCATAGAAAGATGTACCACTAATACTCCAACAGGAATTTGGCAGTGTCGGTATATGGTTTATGGATTAGATGGGGGAATCCCAACCAGGTGGAGAATATCAAATTTATCAGGAAATATTGCATGGTACTCCCTGGGTGCTGCCATGATTAACGATAGTGAAAAACACAGTTATCCAGCTATGTGGTTTGTTACAGAGGGTCCAAAGAATATAACCCTCTGGTCTCCTGGAGCAAATGAACCCTCTTGGGAAAATAGGGCCCCACATTTAGGGTGTGATGTTACCATATGTAACCACAATGGTACTTCCATGGAAGATAATCCCCAAAGGTGTGATTGTTATGTACATAGAATCATAGAATCATAGAATCATAGAATATCAGGGTTGGAAGGGACCCCAGAAGGTCATCTAGTCCAACCCCCTGCTCAAAGCAGGACCAATTCCCAGTTAAATCATCCCAGCCAGGGCTTTGTCAAGCCTGACCTTAAAAACCTCTAAGGAAGGAGATTCTACCACCTCCCTAGGTAATGCATTCCAGTGTTTCACCACCCTCTTAGTGAAAAAGTTTTTCCTAATATCCAATCTAAACCTCCCCCACTGCAACTTGAGACCATTACTCCTCGTTCTGTCATCTGCTACCATTGAGAACAGTCTAGAGCCATCCTCTTTGGAACCCCCTTTCAGGTAGTTGAAAGCAGCTATCAAATCCCCCCTCATTCTTCTCTTCTGCAGGCTAAACAATCCCAGCTCCCTCAGCCTCTCCTCATAAGTCATGTGTTCCAGTCCCCTAATCATTTTCGTTGCCCTTCGCTGGACTCTCTCCAATTTATCCACATCCTTCTTGAAGTGTGGGGCCCAAAACTGGACACAGTACTCCAGATGAGGCCTCACCAACATATTACATTAGGCGTAAAATCCCCTTTGGGACGCTGGGTGTACGATGAGTTAACCATTTTACAGAATGTAACCCTACAGGTGATATGGATGCCAAGTTGGAAGAATCCAAATTTAAAGTGGCCACAGCCTGGAGCCAAGAATATTCCCCGACGAGCAAATGTCTGGGAGCCATTGTGGGAGCAGGTGCAGCCAGCACTTTTTAACGTGTCCTTTCACTCTATTCCAGGGGTGGGACGCCCCAAGGAATGGTGGGTGGACCAAATCCATCCTAATTGTAGTATGTACATAAAAGGATTGAAACAACAATTCAATGCATGGGTGAGGGGACACACCTGGAATCGTCGTCGGAAAAGGGGATTGTGGGCAGCTGGGAACACTATGCTGGGTACATGGAATCCCTGGGGGACGAGTGGGTAACCAAACAATTAGTAAGCCAAAATGTGAAATTTCAACAACAAATTAATGAATTAATGGCACAGCAACTATCAGCAGTTGCCACAGGGTGGAGGACAGCAGTAGAGGTAAACTTGCAGTTAACTCATTGGGCAGGGGACCTGGTGACATGGGTAGAAGATGGCTTCAGAAGACTAACATGGGGAGAAGTGTGCATAGGTATTCAAAATGCTCAGTTAATAATGTTAATGGATATTATGAGAGATGCTTGGTCAGAACAATGGCCTTCAGTATTGAATCGGGAAGCTAGCCCATATTTATCCACAATTGCAAAAACATACCCATCTACCTGGAAAACAACATCCCCGACCTGTGGGGACAGTTCTTGTGTAATTGTTACTATGATACCATGGGAAGGAAATGCAAATAAGGTGGTTCCCTTGTACCCTATGGGAGTAAGTAGGGAAGGGGGAGCACGTTGGGAGCCACTAGGGAATAGGTGGGGGGCATGGAATGGGGTAAATTGGACTGTCATCACATTAAGCAGTTGTATATCCAGAGGAGGAATATGGATGTGCCCCTCTCCTATGACTATGGAGGAGCAGGATCAATGGCCTATTGCAAAGGGGGGGCATTTAGGGGTAATGTATATGGGGTATGGTGTATTCTGTTGGGAATGTATGCAATCCTGCAATATAACACTAGGAGGCAAAATCCTTCCAGTGTATGACAAAATTATGAACTTCTATACTCTGCCACCTGGACTATGGTGCACCAATGGATCAGTGGACTCAATCGTTGTAAACAATCGAACCAGCACCTACTACCCGATACCGTACCAAGTAGTTGAATTGGTTTGGACAATACCAAATTTCACTGTGGATATTCAATGGACACACAATATGGACAAAAGTACACAAAGATTACAAGAGCAACTTGCTGCTGTGACGAAGTGGGCCTGTTCTTAATGTTTCCTCCGAATATTGTGGGGGTGCCTCAGTTTCCCCTATGCAGTTCTTAAGTATCTAGGGGGTGGGGTAAGGGTGTATGATCATTGCAGAGCCCTAGAGGGCAGGTGTGTGCAGGGGTCTGGACACAGAGAATGGCCGACACCCTGTTTCCTGGCAACTGATGGCCTGGGCCCTTCCCCCCCTGCAAGGTGAAAGCTGAAGGGTTGGAGAACAAAGGAATCAGGTGACCACCTGGCCCAGGAAAGGAACAAAGCCCAGAGGAGGAGGGGCTGGAGGGAGTTTCAGTTTCGGGGGCTGGCTGGGACATGGAGTGAAGGGCAGACGTGGTTGTCTGGCTCACTGGCCCCAAAATGGACCCAGCTGAGGGGTCCCGTTCTCTGCTCCTGCAAGCTCTGTTTTAGACCATGTTCCTGTCATCTAATAAACCTTCTGTTTTACTGGCTGGCTGAGAGTCACGTCTGACTGCGAAGTTGGGGTGCAGGACCCTCTGGCTTCCCCAGGAGCCCCGCCTGAGCGGACTCGCTGGGGGGAAGCACACGGAGGGGCAGAGGATGCTGAATGCTCCGAGGCCAGACCCAGGAAGGTGGAAGCTGTGTGAGCTGTGTGTCCTGAAGACAGGCTGCTCACAGAAAGGCGACTACCCCAGAGTCCTGACTGGCTTCACGGGGAGCAGTTCCAGAGCATCGCCCAGGGACTCCGTGACAACTGGTGGCAGCGGTGGGATGTACTGCACCCCGTGGATGGCGCTTCCTGCAGTAAGTGACTGGGGAGCAGTAACACGAAGGGGGATCGCTGAGGACCAGGCCTGCTGAAGGCTTAGAGAGGAGCGGTTTCGGGGGGCAGTTAACCCCTGGGAGTGTGTGACCAGCGAGAAGGACTGTGCAGTAATGGGGTCCCCCTGGGGACTGCAGTGAGCAGTCTCAGGGGCGGAGGAGCCTGCAGCTTGGCGCAGGGAGAGAGAAGGACTTTTGCAGTAACAGGGTTCCCCTGGGGATTGCAGCGACCAGTCCAAGGGGCGGAGGAGTCTGCAGCTCGACCCTGGCAAAGAGGTGGTGACCTCGAGAAGGGCTGGCACACTAGGGGTTCTCCCTGGAAACCGTGGGGAGCTGAGAACACACGGGCCTGTGAGTCCACAACTTGGGAGGAGCGGAGTGATGGCCTGTCCCCGTCTCCTTAAGAAGGACATTGTAACCCTGTGCAAAAAGAGAGGGTTGAGCGTTGGAAAGTTCACCAAAGCAGAGTTAATTGTGCAGCTGGAGGAGGATGACCGCTCTAAGGAACAGATTCCTGACCCCAAATGGGGCTATAGCAGGATCTGGGAGCAGCGGGAGTGGGAGCCAGGCATCGCCAAAACTCCTGTCCCCAACCAGACGTTCCCCATCCGGGGATCGGAGATGGATGGGACTGGAGCTGAGTCTGAGAGAGCAAGAGGACTGTGGGAGACAGCGAGAGCCCGAGAAAGAGCTGCAGAAGCAGCAGCAGCATGAACTGGCGGTGGGGGAGCGGAGAGGCCTAGGGGACCTCCCCGGGGTGAGTGGGGATAGACCCCGGGGGGCCAGTTCCGCAGGGAACCTCGAGACTAAATTGCTGCCCCTAGTTAAGGAGGGGGGGGGGGTGTGGATGCCCACCTCACTGCCTTTGAGCAGGCTGGCGATTTGAACCAAGGGGACCCTGCGGAAAAGCCCCGGTGTCTAGCTCCCTTGCTGGGTCCCAAGGCCACAGACTCCATCAGCCAGATGGGTGGGGAGGTGGACACGCTCCCACTCCTGACCCCAACCTATATGTCTGTGTGGAGTTTCCTGGGGCCAGGCCCCTCGGACCCCCAGTGGGAGCAGAAGGTGATGGTCAATGGGGAGACATTCCTGGGGTGGCGAGATCCTGGGACAGAGAGAACTGGTGTCAGGCCCTGGGTGGTGCAGCCTCAGATGCTGAGGGGCTGTGTGAGCTGGGTGAGGGTCCCAGGGACGAAGCCCCTCGCCCTGCCTATGGCCCAGATCCCTGTGCAGACCCAGGAGGAGTGGGGCTGGCTGGTCGTTGGGGTGCCCCAGGACACCAGCTGCGAGACCCTGTTGTGGGGTGACTGTGTCTCTTTGGGACAGGATCCAGGCCCTGTTCCTGTAACTGCCAAGGGTTTGAATTTGAATCCAGGGAACCAATCGGCGGAGAGGGAATGGTCAGTGAAAATGCAGATGACCTGGCTGGCAGCAGGGAGGAGCCATTAGGCTCAGGCTACCTGCCTGCCTGTAACCAGACCCCTGGGGCTGGGTGGGACAGAGAGATGCTCCCTGCCCCCTTGCACACCAGAGTGGGGACTCTCGCTGGCTCTGATGCATTGAGGAAAGCAGTGGTCTGCTCCCACTGGGACAGCAAGGGCAGTGCTGAGCACAGTGGGAGCTGAGACCCCAGCTGAGTGGGGGGAGACACAGGCAGGGCAGGGGATCTGTGGGGAGTGGCAAGGTGCTTGGTAAGGAAAGTTTGGATGAGCCTAGGCAGCCTTGTGATCTGATGGCTGTGTCCAGTCAGCAGGGTGCAAAGGCGAGGAGAGTGGAAGATGAGAGTCCCGGGACCTTACCTGTTAGCTGGGTGGAGAATTGGGACAGTGAAGGAAATGGGTCTCTGTCTGTCAGGGGTATTGACTTGCCTATGGAGGGAGCTACCCTGGTCTCCAAGCAGTTGTCTGTGACCAGCCTTGTGTGCTGGGACAAAGGGAATGAGATCCCAACCTGTGTGTCTGGTAAAGGAGAAAGTGTGTCCGGCTCTTCTTGGTCTGTGGAGCAGACAGAAGGGGCCTTTCAGCCTGTGATGGTTGAGGGTCGTGCAGTTGTCTCAGAGCTGGTTCTGGACTCAGCTAAAGCCCAGGAAGGGAAGGGTCCTAAGTTTCTGTCTGCTCGGGAGAATGGCCCTGTAACTAGGTCGCATCCAGTTAGGGTCTATGTAAAATCCCAGAGACCAGACAATTCTGGTGCTTGTATTTTGCCTGTTGCTAGTGTGTTGTTGGAAAGGGTGGAGCAACTCTGTCTAATCAGGGTGAGATCCTAGCCAGGGCACAAGGAGAGCATGAAGGTGATGTGATTGTGTTACCTACTGAGGGTGTGGAAACCTGTAGCAAGGAGGAAAAGATTCCTGAACTTGTGTGTGGCAAAGGGAAGGAGAATGCTTCTAACCTTTTATCTAGGAAGTCTGTAAGTTTGCCTGAAAGGGGAATGTGTAGGAATCTGCCGGATGGGCCAGAGGTGATTCTGGATGTAAGGGAGACCCAGAAAGAGTCTGTTGTTGCTCAGGAAAGTGTTCCTCTAGAGAAAGCCCTAGGTGAAGAGGGTAAGAGCAGAATTTCTGTGAGGGGTGAATTGTTGCATAGAAAAGCCTTAGGGAAAGGAATCCTCATGGAGTCTTTGCAAGCAGTTTACTGCAACTGCAACGGGTGTGAAAGTGATTTAATCAAGAAAGTTTCAGGTCCTAACAGCCAGAATTTTCTCCTGTGAACGGATCCACTGACTTTCCTGTTGAAAGATCCAGTGTGGATAGCTTTGAGAAGGTCTCAGATGAAGTGAAAGCTGTTAAGAAACTTAAACAGTCCTATAACCAAGTGTCTGTGTTTGGCCAGCTCGTTGGCGAGAAGACCCAATCCCAGTTTGAACACCTGGGGTTTTGGGGTGGCCAAAGGGCATGGGCCGCATAAACCTTCCCACATGCGGCCTGCGAGTGCTATCGACCATCCCCGACCTAAGGGAGGGCGTGAAACTGGAATGGCCTGGTGTAACTCCCACCAAGGAACGGGAGAGATGCTGGGGCATCCATGGAAATGTTGGTGGCTTCGAACTTCCCCAGATCACTGGCTAAAGTGACCCCGCTCAGTTCGATCTCAAAGGGGGGAGAGATGTGACGAAGTGGGCCTGTTCTTAATGTTTCCTCCGAATATTGTGGGGGTGCCTCAGTTTCCCCTATGCAGTTCTTAAGTATCTAGGGGGTGGGGTAAGGGTGTATGATCATTGCAGAGCCCTAGAGGGCAGGTGTGTGCAGGGGTCTGGACACAGAGAATGGCCGACACCCTGTTTCCTGGCAACTGATGGCCTGGGCCCTTCCCCCCCTGCAAGGTGAAAGCTGAAGGGTTGGAGAACAAAGGAATCAGGTGACCACCTGGCCCAGGAAAGGAACAAAGCCCAGAGGAGGAGGGGCTGGAGGGAGTTTCAGTTTCGGGGGCTGGCTGGGACATGGAGTGAAGGGCAGACGTGGTTGTCTGGCTCACTGGCCCCAAAATGGACCCAGCTGAGGGGTCCCGTTCTCTGCTCCTGCAAGCTCTGTTTTAGACCATGTTCCTGTCGTCTAATAAACCTTCTGTTTTACTGGCTGGCTGAGAGTCACGTCTGACTGCGAAGTTGGGGTGCAGGACCCTCTGGCTTCCCCAGGAGCCCCGCCTGAGCGGACTCGCTGGGGGGAAGCACACGGAGGGGCAGAGGATGCTGAATGCTCCGAGGCCAGACCCAGGAAGGTGGAAGCTGTGTGAGCTGTGTGTCCTGAAGACAGGCTGCTCACAGAAAGGCGACTACCCCAGAGTCCTGACTGGCTTCATGGGGAGCAGTTCCAGAGCATTGCCCAGGGACTCCGTGACAGCTGCAAGCGACAACAGTTGGACACACTTACAATACACACTACAGGATGGCGCTGACAAAATTTTAACCTTATCAAAGGAGGAGAAGCAGTGTTTTTGGTGGTGGCCAGGATGTTGGACCATACTGCAGTGGTCAGGACTCTCGGTGTTGCTGTGGAGTATCATAGCAGCTAGTGTATTGTTAACTATATGTGTGTTACATTGCATATGGAAACGATCAAGGGGGGCACAACCCCCTAGAGAACAGCCACTAATTATAACTTATAAGTAATGTAGTAAGCCCCCACAAGTGTACTAGACAACCTGGACCCAACCTTCTCGGGCCCACTACACTGGGAAGTCTGGAACACTAATTGGAATAGGTGTGGTATGCCCGTACGAGAGAAGGTGCAGGGCACTATACTACACAAGGGGCAGTGGGACAGATGGAGCATCGACACCTTCCACCTCGATGCCTGGCCCTATCAGGAAATGTGTCGCCATATGTCCTATGCTTTTCCAGGGATACCTGGGCAGGAGGATCCCAAAAGAAAAAGAAAAAAAAGGGGTGGAGTGTTAGGATATAGATATTCAGGCCTGTCTGTAAAGGCCTATACTCTAAGAATTTAGGTGTATTCCTATCACTTGGCTAGTTAGAGGTATAAAAGAAAGAATCAAAATCACTGTCTGCCAGTGTAAGGGCCTTCTCTTACTGTGACAGTCTGAGGCCCTGTTCTTAGGCTAAGGCCTTTGGCTAAGCGACAGAGGCAGCCATAAGCTGGGAAGTGAATGGTCACATCCTCACATTCCAAACTAGTCACATTGAAATAAGGTGCTATTGGGCTGTTAGGAATTTAATCCTGTCCTTACAGTGCCTATCACCTCCAGAGAAAGGGAAGTGCCTAGAAGCTGTAAAAGGAAATTTGAGGTTGATAGTTTTCTGTCTGGTAAGAACTCACTTATCAATAGACACAGCTGGGAAACTCTTATGTCTTTACAGATGTAGTTGTGAAATCCTCACTTCTGTATTGTTTTGTCATTATAGTTCCCACTTTGCTATTGTTTATTGGCATGGTCTCTGTCTGGTTCTGTGATTGCTTCTGTCTGCTGCATAATTAATTTTGCTGGGTGTAAACTAATTAAGGTGGTGGGATATGATTGGTTAGTTAAATTTTAGTAGAATGATTGGTTAAGGTATAACTAAGAATATTACTATATAAATTAGGGGCAAACAGGAAGTAAGTTGGGATTCGAAAATAAGGAAAAAAGGAACTTGTATTTAAGCTTGCTGGAAGTTCACCCCAATAAACATCGAATTGTTTGCACCTTTGGACTTCGGGTATTGTTGCTCTCTGTTCATGTGAGAAGGACCAGGGAAGTAAGTGGGTGAAGGAATAAGCCCCCTAACATCTGTGAAGGATAAATGCCTACTACTGCTACCCTATGAGGGAGTTACTCCTTTTTCTGCGGCAGTGGGGCTTGTGCTTTGGTACTGCAGGTCCTGAGCTGAAGCGCTGCCAAGGAGCTGTGATCATTACACTCTTATGCCAGCGCCAGGTAACCCAGGGGGCAGGGACACGAGCGACTTGCAGGATTCCCCCTCGGTTTGGGGCGGCTCCTCATGGCTAGTTTGGGGCTTACGTTGTTGTATAGAGCAGCCTCCACGCCTTGGTTGGTCTCTGCTGGAGGCAGGGAGAAGACGCTGGAGAAGCAGACGGTGAGCAGGCTGGATAGCTCCAATGTTTCCTCTGAATAGTGTGGGGGTGCCTCAGTTTCCCCTTGGCAATTCTTAAGTATCTAGGGGGTGGGATAAGGGTGTATGATCGTTGCAGAGCCCTAGAGGGCAGGTGTGTGCAGGGGTCTGGACACAGAGAATGGCCAACACCCTGTTTCCTGGCAACTGATGGCCTGGGCCCTTCCCCCCTGCAAGGTGAGAGCTAAAGGGTTGGAGAACAAAGGAATCAGGTGACCTCCTGGCCCGGGAAAGGGACAAAGCCCAGAGGGGGAGGGGCTGGAGAGAGTTTGGGGCTGGCTGGGGACATGGAGTGAAGTGCAGACGTGGCTGTCTGGCTCACTGCCCCCCAAAATGGACCCGGCTGAGGGGTCCTGTTCTCTGTACCTACAAGCTCTGTGTTAGACCATGTTCCTGTCGTCTAATAAACCTCTGTTTTACTGGCTGGCTGAGAGTCATGTCTGACTGTGGAATTGGGGGGCAGGACCCTCTGGCTTCCCCAGGAGCCCGCCTGAGCGGACTTGCTGTGGGAAGCGCACGGAGGGGCAGAGGATGTTGAATGCTCCAAGGTCAGACCCAGGAAGGTGGAAGTTGTGTGAGCTGTATGTCCTGAAGACAGTCTGCTCGCAGAAAGGAGACTTCCCCGGAGTCCTGCCTGGCTTCGTAGGGAGCAGTTCCAGAGTATCGCCCGGGAACTCCGTGACAAGGCAATATGCCAATTGGGCTGAAGCAGTTCTCCATTGCTGACAAAGAGAACTGGATACTAGATAGGTTTCAGAGTTGTAGCTGTGTTAGTCCTTATTAGCAAAAACAACGAGGGGTCCTTGTTGCACCTTAGAGACTAACAAATTTATTTGGGCATAAGCTTTTGTGGGCTAAAACCCACTTCATCAGATGCATGGAGTGAAAAATACAGTAAGCAGAATATATATATATATATATATATATATATATATATATATATATATATATATATATATATATCACATGAAAGGATGGGAGTTGCCTTACCAAGTGGGGGATCAGTAGTAACAAGCCAATTCAATTAAGGTGGAAGTGGCCTATTCTCAACAGTTGACAAGAAGGGGTGAATACCGAGGGAGGGAAAAATTACTTTTGTCGTGCTAATGAAGCCAATGCAATCAAGGTGGCCTATTTCCAACAGTTGACAAGAAGGTGTGAGTATCAGCAGAGGGCAAATTACTTTTTGTAGTGACCCATTATTCTTGGATAAAGTGAAAAGGAGGTAGGGCAGCTGTGCAACCGATGTGGTCTACCAGTGACAGGAATGATCAATGCCTAGTGTGACTTTCTTGACTATACTAAATATTTATTCCTCAGGGAGATACCTATAGGCAGTAATCAAGGCACTCCTCAATCTTCTCTTTGTTAAGCTGAATAGATCGAGCTTATTGAGTCTCTCACTATAAGACATGGGTTTTAATCCTTTAATCATTCTCAGGACTCTTCTCTGAACCCTCTGCAATTTGTCAACATTGGTCTTGCATTGTGGGCACCGGAACTGGACCCAGGATCCCAGCAGTTG
Source organism: Lepidochelys kempii (assembly GCF_965140285.1). Classification (NCBI taxonomy): domain Eukaryota; kingdom Metazoa; phylum Chordata; order Testudines; family Cheloniidae; genus Lepidochelys; species Lepidochelys kempii. The sequence goes on from NC_136402.1 coordinate 10,976,268, forward strand.
GTCACACCAGTGCCAAATACTCCCACTCCAGATTCTTCTGTTATTTATCCCAGGATCACATGAGCTCTTTTGGCCACAGCGCCACACTGGGAGCTCCTGTTCAGCTGATTCTCCACCAGCACTCCCAAGTCCTTTTCAGAGTCTCTGCTTCCCAGGACAGAGTCCCCCATCCTGTTCCTAGATGTATTCATTTACAATGAGCCATATGAAAACACATACTGTTTGCTTGCCCCCCCAGTTTACCAAGCGATTCAGATCGCTCTGTGTCAGTGACTTGTCCTCTTCATTATTTACCACTCACCCAATTCTTGTGTCATCTGCAAACTTTATCAGTGATGATTTTATGTTTTCTTCCAGGCCATTGATCAAAATGTTAAATGGCATAGGGCCAAGACCCAGTCCCTGCGGAGACCACACTGGAAACACACCAGTGTAATGCTGATTCCCAGTTTACAATTACATTTTGAGACCTATCAGCCAGTTGATAATCCAACTGTTGTGGGCCACGTTACTTTTGTATCGTTCTAGGTTTCCGATCAAACTGCCGTGCGGGGCCAACTCAAGCGCCTTACAGAAGTCTGTATACACTATGCCAATGCTCTTTCCTTTAACTACCAAACTTGTAATCTCATCAAAAAACAGATAGCAATGATCTTGGCGGGAAATATTTTCCATACACCCATGTTGATTTGCATTAATGAAATTATCCTCTTTAATTCTTTATTAATTGAATCTTATACCAGCCGCTCCATTATCGACAGTTAAAACGTATGAGGCTTAAAAAGGAGATTCGTAGGAAAAAATGGTTCCTAATTGAAGCAAAATGGCTCTGTCCGGGCATCCCTGATCACTGGTGTCGCCAGCATTCCCTGGGGGTCTAGAGTCCGCAGCTCTGCTGCTACTCTAGTGCTAGGGTTCTTTGGATCCCAGAGACCCCAGACACAATCAGGCCCAGCTGTGCCAGGTGCTGCACACACCCAGAGACGCACCCCGCAGGAGCCAGGCCCTGCCCTGCAGAACAACAGACAAAGGCCAGGCACCCCCTGCACTCCTACTTCCCGTGCCTCTGTCTCCAGGGGAGGCAGACGTTGTTTTGGAAATGGCTTGTTGGGTCACCAGAGGGTGTTTCGTAAAGCAGCTCCTCGTTTCACACAGGTGGGGAAACTCCAGCATCTGCTGCCAGACTTCATGGAGCAGCTACACGAGGCAAACAGGGACGTCATCTCCAATACCATCACCGTGCTGAAAAACATCCTCGCCGGCATGGACAGGCAGAGCGCCAGCCCCGTGGCTGTGCGAGTGGCTGAGAAACTCCTGCCGTTCTTTCATGATGTAAGGCCTGGGGGCCCGCGGGAGACCCTTCAAGCCACAGATGTGTGAATGGGGGCTGGCGGGTGGGCTAGCGGGACCTATGCTATGGCCCTAGCCAGAAAAAGGATTGTCGTAAATGATGTGACCCCATTCCCGCCTTCCTCTGCTACCCCATTCTCCATCAGAGCATATGGCAGTAAGGGTGGGAACCCTGGTGTCCTGCAGGCCTGCTGACAAGGATCAGGGCAGGCCAGGGACAAGGCTCCCCTTGAAGAAGGACATGCATTCCTGAGCCTGCATGCAGCGAGGTGGCGTCTGCAGCACAGGGGGCCGCAATGCTCCTGCTGGCTTCCAGGGTAACAAGTGATGGTACCCTGGTGAAAATCCTGCCCCTCCCCTCCCTGGCCAGGAATCCCACGGCTCGCCTGTCAGCTCCATAAGGAAACGGCTCCATCTGTGGGTTCTGCAGCTACCGCCCTTTCCTCTCCCCTTCGTTCTCATGGCAGGGCAGCATCAAAGGAGGGGCTAGTTCTCCCCAGGCCTTCTGTAACCACAAAAAAAGTAGCCCCCGCCAGCGTGTTCACCAGACTGATGTTCAGTCCCCCACTGCACAGCAAGATCCAGCAAAGTGGGCGGGAGAAAGGGACCCATCCATTACTGCCTTCCAGGGGTAACGCCCCAGTGGGGGCTCCTGGAGGGACCACCCACCTCCCCAGCTCTCACAACGCTAAATCCTACCCTCAGCCCTCCCGAACTCTGCTGGGACCTGGCCGCTCTTTATTTAGTAGTGGCACAGGCCCAGCTAAAGCTCTTCCCATGGTCTCCTGGATCCCCAGCTGACCGAAGGGACAGGGCAGCCCAGACCGAAGATGCAGGATCTCGCCCTGGCGTGAGCCTTTAAACCAAAACCCTGTGGGGCCCGGGGGGAACAGAACAGGTTCTCTGGCCAAGAAGATACCAGGCCAGCCCCTCAGCTGGTGGAAACCTGCATCTCTATTGCCTTCAATGGCGCGATGCCCAAGAGACTCTGGCCCCAGCTGTGCCTGTATGACTGGGGGTGAGTTAGCAATACCCCCTGCAGGGCAGACATCTCTGTCACAGTGAGCACTCACCCAGCTGGGTGGGCATGACCGTCACAGCGTCTCCTCCCCACGTCCTCTCTTGCAGGAGTCCAGCAAACTCTGGGTGCTCTCCATCACCCTCTTTAAACACCTGCTGGAGCTTGTAAGGGGGCCCAGCAGGAGGAAGATGAAGGAGCACGTCCTCCGCAGCCTGGTCCTGCTGCTCCTCCTCCTGCACGATGAGCGTCCCAATGTGTCCCAGGTGAGGCCACGAGCTGGAGCCTGCAGCTGAGATCGTTACAGAGTGACCAGGAATTTGTTGGGGGGGCCAACATGAGACACCCCCCTTTAAAAGGTCTGGCCAGCAGAGGGCAGGTGCTCAGTGCTGTGACAATCAGATGCTCAAAATCACTTGAACATTGAGTCCAGTAGCGTCATGACCATGGCGCCCCACCCAACTGCTGAGTCTTCCCTGCCTCCTCTGAGCCCAACACTCCCCCCTGCAGCCAGGCTGAGAGAATGGGTGGGCAGAGGGGTCAGCTCACCACTCCTACAGCCACTGGCCTCCGCACATTCCCCTGGCTGTGCTGGTGGGAAGAGCACAACCCTGGCCATGGTCCCTACCAGGAGCAGAGCTACCCAGCCTCCGGATGGTGCCCAAGACCCAATGTGCCCTTGGCCAAGCAGCCCGGACAGCTCTTACGAGCCATGACATGCCCAAGCCCCCGCTCCACCCCGCCCCAGGTGCCTGTGCACACGCTCGCTCTCATGGCCCCCATCACTTTGGAGCCAAATGCCCCTGGCAGTAATGAATTCACCCTCCTACCCCACATGAGGTGGGGAACTAAGGCACAGCGTGAGGCCTAGCACCTTAGAAGTATTGAATGCCCATGGGCATTAGGCACCTAAATCCCTTTGTATCCCTGGGCCGAAGCAACTTGCCTGAGTTCCTGCAGAAAGAGCTGGGAATTGAGTCAGGTCTCCAGCCATGGCCTTAGCCACACCACCGCCCTTCCGCGAGCAGCCGCGGGCCGGGAACCGTTCCGCACACACGGCCTCCGGTAACTAGGCTAGTGGCTTTCAGCCAGGCCATCCCTAACCATTCGGGTGCCCTATCCAGCCCCCCAGCAGTGGGGCTGTGTGGGGTCCCAAGCCTCCTCCTCCCCTCCACCAGGGTCTGGGAGGCAGGAGCTGTGTAGGGCCACTTTTGGGGGGCCCACAGGCCCAGAGTGGCCTGGGGGATTAGCAGAGAGTCCGCTCTGCTTCCCTCGCCCCGCATCCAGCGATGTCGCTCGAGGGAGGGGGTTTGGGGAAAGGGATCCTCCCACACACACACTCACTGACAGCAGCGGGAAGCGGAGCAGCCTGGCCCCAGCCCGCTCTACTCTGCCAGCTCCCAGCCGTGGCACTCCGCTTCCCACTGCCGGTGAGTGCGGGGGGCAATCCTTTTGGAGGAGAGCGGGCTGGGAACGGTTGCTCCGCTTCCTGCCAGTGCCGGTGAGTGTGGGGTCGCTGGGGGAAGAGGCTTGCGGAGAAGAGGTGGAATGGGGGCAGGCCGGGGACGGAGCAGGGGGGAAGGGGAAGAGGCCAGGCGGAGGGAGTTGTCTGGGCCCCCTCCAGGGTTGGCCCTGCCCTTTGCAGTGGGCACAGTCCGCGGCGGGGCTGGCTGAGGTATAGGGTGGGTCACTGGGGCTGGGGCTGCTGCATGTGCAGCATGCAGCCGCCTAGTGACACCATGAAATTTGGGGCAATTTGATGCCCCAAATTTCATGGTGTCCTACGCAGGCGCGTATGCACCTTCCAGCTCTCACACCCTCAGGAGCGCAGTGGAGTTCCTAAGGTGGAGCCAGCTCGGTGCCCTCCTCCAGAAAAAGGAGCTTTGGCGAGGCTGTGACTGCCTGGTGAGGGAGCCCTCCATTGCCCGGCTCAGTGCCCACACCGAGCCCCAGCCCCGGGACCACACCTGGCCCTGGCTGTAGTCCCTCTGTGCGATCCCCCCGGCACAGGAAAGAGGGCTGAAAGCAGGACACTCCACAGATCTGGAACCTGGCCTGCAGGATGGAAAGGCCTTTAATAACCTTGTGCTCTCTTGTTCTGGCTCCTAGGTGGCGTGCTACAAGGGGAGGGCAGAAACCTTCCTCTGCCAGACCATGGCCTTTCTGAAAAACCCACAGGCTCCCATTAGAGAAGCGGCCATCAGGTTTCTAGGTAACCACAGAGCAGAGGGGTCCCTTAAGCAGAGGGGCTGGATCCAGTCCCAGGCTCTCCTCAGTCCCTGCCGGCAGCTAGAAGTAACCCCTGGGCTCCTGATTGCCGAATGAAGGCTCAGGGGTGTCAGAAACCCGCAGGAGCAAGCTCACCCCAAACTGCCCTGATCGGCTGATGGGCCCCTCGAACCCCACTGCTCCCCATGCAGTCCCCATCCCCCCTCCCCCACCCCGCCATGGGCTCTTGGTAGTGGAACCTCAAGGCGCTGTGCTCTCCTTTGGCAGCCAGCCCCACAGCCATCCCTGGGGCCTCGCCCTTCCCCTGGGGACTCAGGAGTGCGTCCTGGACAGCGAGGGGCAGGGGAAAGCCCCACTGCTTGGAGGGTGACAGACGCTTTGACACCCTCGCTGGGGACGCAGGGATGTGACGAGCTGTTTGTGTGTGTAGGGCTCACTGCCCGGCAGCTGGACCAGCAGAGCCAGGAGAAGTTGGAGGCCATCTGCAACGGTGAGCGGTGTCTGCTTTGAGCACTGAGCGCTAGAGGGACGAATGGCCCAGGGCCGCAGGCTGGGTTCAATCTCTGACGCCAGCAATGTGATCTTGGGCGAGAGCCACAAAGGGTTGCAAACTGTAGATCCCCAAACCCCTGATCAGGTTCCCCCTCACCCTGTGGTGTCTGCTGGTTGGCATGTGCCCAGGCACTTACCCTGACCTCAGAGCTGTGGCCTGGCAAATCCCCAAACTGGGCCTGAGCTGGCTGGCCTTCGCAGATGATTGCCCCCCCCCCCACCACCTCAACACAGCAAAGTTGGGGTCCTGCCTTCGCCCTTTGCACTCACTAGCCCAGGGTGGAGGGGTGGTGACATAGCTCAGGCTCCTCACTCCCAGAGCAGGTTCACAGCTTGGCCCCAACCAGAGCTAGAAAATGGCTGAGCTCCCTCCTCAGCATTTCCTGGAAGGCAGCAGGGCACCGGAAGCTAGGCGTAGCCTAACAATGCCCAAGCCCCCTTTGTGAATCTCTCCCTCTCTGGGCTTAAGTGCCCATCTGTGCACTGGGGGGAAGGGGGAGCTTAAATACAGGCAGGGATGAGGCCATCAGATACTGCAGGGGTGGGGCAGTCCTAGAAATAGTGAGTTAATGGGGTTCATAGTGACTTCTTGCCTGTGTCTGGAGGCTCCCCCAGCTGTGGAGGGCAGCGGGGATGTTTAGTGGGGGTTGGTGGTTGTTCCTGTTAGTCCCCTGCCTCCCGCCTCCCAGCCTGCTGCCTCCTTGTCGCAGGCCGAGAGGTACAGCGCTGGCTTGGTCTGCCAGGGCTTTCCAGAGCACCATGGCTCTGACCTCCATTTCCTTCCTTTCAATCTTAGTCCTGAAAGGCTTGCAGCAGGACAGCAAGTCCTCCGTCAGATGCCTGGCTCTGCAGACCATGCTCATCCTAAATGCCTTCAAGAAACACCGTCCAGCCCGTGCCAGCCTACGAACACTCTTGTACAGGATGAGACTGATGCGTACAAGGGAGAGCCCAGTCATTGAAGCTGCCCAGCTGCCCGAGTAAAAGCCAGCCTCCCTACTCTGGGGGTTTGGTGCACCAGAGCCCGCCTGGAGGAGGATGGAACACATCATGCCGGACCATGGCTTCCTCCCCATTGGCCGCCTGCCCTGCCCAGCCACGTGAGTAGTTAACCGCTCAATAGCTTTTATCACCATGTACTTTTTGACAGGTTTCCATGCCCCATGTAGCGTTTACGTCCCGCCCTCCGTCCCTGTTTCCGGTCGTGTATATTTTTGGCACCATTGGCCCTTTTGAACATTTATTTTGTATTATTTTTCTGTCTCTGGCGGGGGGAAGGTTGGGTGCTTGTGCGTCAGTCAGGCAGGCAGAGCAGCAGAAGCCCTTCTGACGACCACATCGGGAGGCTGCCACTCCTGACGGGAGGGTGGCGGGCATTGGGGAACCCAGGTCCTCCCGCTCCACTGCGTCCCCGCCCAGGGCCCTAACAGCCTGCTGTGTTTTGACATATTTTGAGAAAAAGTATGAACGAGTAGAAAGAGAGGCTGTAGGGGGTTCGCGGCTCCCTCCCCGTCCGTCTGGGCGGGAGACCACGCCACTCGCTACGATACTTCCGGGGTACCTTGGTTCAGGGGAAATAGCTCAGTGTTCATGGTTCTGGCCTGCAGTCAGGCCGACCAACGGTCAAGAGTCTGTTTGCCCGGGGACTTCATTCAGGACAGGGCTGCTGTCGAGTAGGGGCTCTGGCCTACAGTCAGGCAGGCAGAGCAGCAGAAGGTCCATTTGCCTGGCCCTTCATCAGGGCGGGGCAGCAATCAAGTAGGGGGGCTCTGGCCTACAGTCCGGCAGAGCCGTCGCCGTCTAGGGGAGGTTAGCTCTCTGGTGGGAGAGTCAGCACAACCGTCTGGCGTCCTGATTCAGGCGGGTGCCAGACCAATCAGGCCTCCTGAGAACCAAGTGGGGAGGCTGCTACTCCTGACGGTGGGGTGCTGGTGGTCGGGGAACCCAGGCCCTCCCGTTCCACTGCGTCCCATCCCAGGGCCCTAACAGCCGTGGAGCGGTCCGCCACTGCGTCAGTGGGGAAAATCCGACCACAACACGCTGGCCGGCTTGTAGTCAATAACACAGCTGAACCCAATTCGGCTGCCCTGGGCTCCTTGCTACAAGCCCATTCCGTGTCTACATGGGTTCAGGGGTGGCAGGTTTGTAGAAATTTTGGTGGTGCCCAGAACCCGCCCCTACTTTGACCCCCACCTGCCCAAGGCTCCGGGAGGGAGTTTGGGTGGAGAAGGACGTCTGGGGTGCAGGCCCTAGGCTTAGGCAGAGTATTGGTGTGCAGGCTCTGGGAGGGAGTTTGGGGATGGGAGGGGGTGCAGAGGGAGGGGGTGCAGGGCTGAGGGGTTTGGGAGGGGCTCAGGACAAGAGTAGGGGTGTAGGGGTCAGGGCTCTGTCTGGGGGGTTTGGGGGGTGAGAGAGGCTCAGGGCTGAGGCAGAGGGTTGGAGTTCAGGGGGATGAGAGCTCTGTCTAGGGCTGGAGATGAGGGGTTTGTGGTGTTGGAGGGGGCTCAGGGCTGGGGCAGACGGTTGGAGTTCAGGGGGATGAGAGCTCTGTCTAGGGCTGGAGATGAGGGGTTTGTGGTGTTGGAGGGGGGCTCAGGGCTGGGGCAGAGGGTTGGGGTGTGGGGGGATGAGGGCTCTGGCTAGGACTGGGGATAAGGTGTTTGGGGTGTTGGAGGGGATCAGGGCGAGGGTTGAGGGTGAGGTGGGGAGGTGAGAGCTCTGGCTGGGGGTGTGGGCTCTGGGGTGGGGCAGGGCTGGGGATGAGTTTGGGGTGCAGGAAGGCTGCTCCGGCACAGGGTTCAGAGAGGAGGACTCCCCCCCAGCCCTTTCCCTGCCGGCAACAGCGAGCTCTAGGGGAGGACGGTGAGTGGCAGCCCCACCAGCTCCTCGGCGTCCCCGGCGTCTGGCAGCCCCTCTGGGTCTCTGTCAGGATAGCGCTCTCCATTAGCTCTGTCCTTCCGCAGCAGGGAAGAGACGTACTGCTCAGCTGGCTGGAGGCCCGGCCTTTTATAGTGCCGCTTCCTGCCCCGCCCCTCTGCTGCCATGGGTGTCCCAGTTCTGCCCACCAGGGGGCGTTCGCGGCTCCCTCCCAGGCTGTCAGGGCAGGAGACCATGCCCCCTCGCGACAGAGGCCTTAAAGGAAAGGAGTTTTAACAAAAGAAAAATTGCTTAGCCTTAGAAGAAAAAAGGAAAGAAAGGTTATTTTAAATAGAAGGAAGAGGGGAAACTATAGAAAGCAACACGAGAGAGGAGTGTTTTTATAGATTAGTAAGAACATGGTAAAAGGTTATTTTTGTTGGGTCTAAAAAATAATAAGAGTCAAAAAATTGAAATAAATTTTAAAAAGCAAAGGCTCATTAAAGAAAAGAGGAAACTCCAAAGGAAGGTTGAGAAGGTCGGGTGAAAGAAATCACACGGCCGAAAAATGAGCTAGAGATCCTGTGTCAGTGACACAGGGCTGTGTAAAGTACAGAAAACAGAAAGAGAGAGAAAGATCCTTTTTTCTTAGTAAGCAGAGCACAGAGCTGTGCAAAAGAGAGAAAGATCCTTTTTTTGGTTAGTTAGAGAAGGAGAGCATAGAAAACAGGAAGAGATCCTTTTTGGTTGGTGAGACAAGGAAAGTATAAAGAAGAGGAGTCCTTGTGGCACCTTAGAGACTAACACATTTATCTGAGCATTAGCTTTCGTGAGCATCCGATGAAGTGAGCTGTAGCCCACGAAAGCTTATGCTCAAATAAATGTGTTAATTGCTAAGGTGCCACAAGTCCTCCTATTCTTTTTGCCAATACAGACTAACACGCTGCTCCTCTGAAACCTGTCATTATGCAAGGAAAGTAGAGCAAGCTGCAGGGGGGCGGACGGGGAGGGGGAAGAGAACTTACCCTTGAGGCTGCCCCCGGGTAAAGAGGGAGCTCCCAAGGCTCACAGCCCCCAGCATGGTTATCTCTGCCTCTCGGGCGGGCCAATCAGAAACTGTTCTACAGCTGCATCATAGAATGCATTTTCCTGAACCAATCCTATCAACCCAAGATTTTTAAACAAGAGCCCTCTCCCTCCCCTCCCCGCCCCTCCCCTCACCACCCACCCCCTTTAACTGCCTTATTCTTTGATGATTTAACTGGGAATTGGTCCTGCTTCGAGCAGGGGGTTGGACTAGATGACCTTCTGGGGTCCCTTCCAACCCTGATATTCTATGATTCTATGATTCTATGATTCTATGATTCTTATCTAAAAAAACAGGCCCCAAGCACCTTTCCCACTGGATAGATAGATAGATAGATAGATGATAACCAACAGCCTGAAGAATGGGAGAACCAAAGAACAAGATAACATCTAGCAGCACGGAGCCGTCAGGAATGTGCTATCTGCTGATTGATTCAGCAACAGCATGATGAAGGAATTCCCATAGACTGGCATAGGAAGAAATTCCTATAAAAATAGACTCTAAAAAGTGAGAACTTTGGGGTCTGATTCTGCAAACCAACTTCCAGAAGCATCAGATGACCATCTGACAAGGCCCTGCTCCCTCCTCATGTCCAGGTCACCTGGCCAGTGACTTGGCATGAGCAACTCTAAGGCTGGTAACTATGTTAACAACCTTGCAGAACCTGTGTGTGTGTGTTTGTATGAATGAATGTGTGAATAAATATGAGATTGAATGGAATGTTATAGCTATAACTAAGTGCTTACTATGATTCTTTCTGTATTCACAATAAATGTGGTATTTTGCCTTTTTCCCTTTCATGAGATCCTGTTGGTTTTTATTTTATTGGTATAACAGCGGAAGGTTCCTCCCATGACCCCGGTGGGGAAGGACAGGCTCTAAAGCCTTGGCGAGGCCAGAGCAAGTCTGGGCTGGGGCATCCCATGGCTGGGGAGTCACACATTGGCTGGCCTGTGACTCGCCTGCCTATTGTGACACGCCCCTGCTGGCTGGCACAGCCTCATCCCCTCACTGCCAGGCTTGGCTCTGGCAGAGCGAGAGCTGGCACGTGCCCCTGGTGAACGCTGAGCCAGCAGATCCAGCTCCGCCACCGGCAGCAGAAAGTGGGTGGCCCATTTACATGCAGGCTTCTGCCCACTCCTGACTCCAGGTAGGAGAATCTTCTATTGCCCACCTCTGCTTTTCCACTGCATCGCCAACCACACCGAGCCTTCCCCGAGCTCCTGGCTGGATGGCGCACGTCTGCCAAGTGCCCCGGTGCCGGCTGTCTAGCCTGGTGCCAGTGAGGAAGTGGGCAGAGGCATGCGCACAGGAGGGAGTCTGGGGCGGCTTGACAGAAGGGGTCGCACCAGTCGAGCCCGGAGGGGACGGAGACAAGGAGGAGGGTTTGGCAGCGTTGGTGGCATGGCACGGGAAGGCGGCACAGGTGGTTAGATGAGGCATTGGGCTGGGACCCAGGAGAGCTGTGTTCAGTTCCCCGCTCCTCTGTAAGTCTTCTGCGTGAGATCAGGTGAGTCCCCGCCGCTCTGGACCTCAGCTAACAAGGGAGAGCACATCCCTGCTCTGCGGAGGTGGGGTTGAGAGCCTAAATACCACAACACTCGTGTGCTAAGCCACTGGCATGATGGGGCCAGGTAAGTGCCCAGACACTGAGGTTGCCGGGGGAACAGGCATTCTCCGGTTGCCTGGAGCCATTGTTCCATTCACCAGGACAGTCCGATGCCAGGACAGTCCCCCTGAGCTCTGGAGAGGACTAGAGGTGCCTTAGGACGCCTGCCGTGCAGCTGCTGCAGAGTCAGCAGGAGACACTGGGTGAGGAATGGAGCCCCCCAGGGCAGGGGCCATTCAGGAGACCCAGCGTGGGGGGAATCAGGCCTGGGATTCTCTGCAGCGGCTGATCCCACACAGGCCTTGGAGAGAGGAGCTGTGAAACCCCCAGAAAGCGCTGCCCCAGCACAGAGCTCTGTAGCACTGGGACCCCGTACGTGTGAGCCGTAATCCAGCAGGGCCTTGCGCCAGCCCGACCCTCTCCCATTGCCCCGCTCTGGGAGGCCAGAGCACAGTTCACAATTTAGCACGGACCAGCTGCAAGGATCCTGGCGGGCCCTGGTATGGTTGGAGCAGCATTTTCAATGTTCGGCAAAAGCGAGATCTGTGCAATAGGCAACGTAGCTCCATCTGGGCACCAGCCAGCTCCCGTGCCCCAGAGAGCTCCCACAGCTCCCACTGAACCAGGGACGAAGGGGGCAGGAGGTTGAAAGAGAAGGTGCCATCCTGGAACCCAGGAGACCCATGTTCATTTCCCAGCTCTGCCACAGATGCTCTGTTTGTCTTTGAGCAAGTCCCTTCTTCCCTCTGTGCTGTAGTTCCCTGTCTGTGCAGTGGGGGTAGCTGCCAGACCCTGCCCTGAAGGGGGCAGTTAGAATAAATGCAATCGAGGTTGGGCAGTGCTCGGATGCCAGGGGGATGAGGGCCAGGATGGTGCCTAAGACAGACCGAAAGCAAGGGGGAGCTACAGAGCCGGTGGTGAGAGGGGTTTGGCCTTTGACAATCTGCTCTGAGTGCCTGGGGTGCCAGACCCCAGGCAGCCACTGGCATTGCCAGACCTCCCTGATCTACGGTGCTGCTGCTTTCCCTGCTTCTAGGAGTCACTGCCTCCCCCTGGCCGAGATCCCCGTGTCACGGAGTCCCCGGGCGATGATCTGGAACTGCTCCCTTGCGAAGTCAGTCAGGAGTCTGGGGAAGTCTCCTTTCTGTGAACAGCCTGTCTGCAGGGCAAAGAGCTCACACAGCTTCCATCTTCCTGGGTCTGACCTCTGAGCATTCAGCATCCTCTGCTCCTCCGTGAGCTTCCCACAGCGAGCCCGTCCAGGCAGGCTCCTGGGGAAGCCGGAGGGTCCTGCACCCCAGCTCCGCAGTCAGACGTGACTCTCAGCCAGCCAGTAAAACAGAAGGTTTATTAGACGACAGGAACATGGTCTAACACAGAGCTTGTAGGTGCAGAGAACAGGACCCCTCAGCTGAGTCCATTTTGGGAGGTAGTGAGCCAGACAGCCACGTCTGTACTTCACTCCATGTCCCCAGCCAGCCTCAACTGAAACTCTCTCCAGCCACTCCTCCTCTGGGCTTTGTCCCTTTCCCGGGCCAGGAGGTCACCTGATTCCTTTTTTCTCCAACCCTTTTAGCTCTCACCTTGTAGGGGAGAAGGGCCTGGCCATCAGCACCCAGGAAATAGGGTGTCGGCCATTCTCTGTGTCCAGACCCCTGCACATACCTGCCCTCTAGGGCTCTGCAATGATCATACACCCTTACCCCACCACCTAGATACTTAAGAACTGCATAGGGGAAACTGAGGCACCCCCACACTATTCAGAGGAAACATTAAGAACAGTCCCACTTCATCACATGCCACAGCAATCATCTCCTGGGGCTGTCATGGCACTGAGCATTAGCAAGGTCTGAGACTCAGTTGGGCGGGAGGAGGGGGCTGCTATTAAAGCAGCTTCTGCGTCGTTGCAGCGGTGGGAGAGGAAGCAGAGATGGGACCATTTTACACCCTATGGCCAAAGTACCCGGCAGCTTGGGAAAGTGGAAAGAGCCTCCCATGTGGGCTGGGAGCTATGGGTGGGGAGAGTTCATGAATCCCCGTTCTGCACTGTTACGAGAAGGAGGAACCGGGATGGAACTGATTCTCCCACTCGGGGATCCAGAGACCCCCTGGCTCCAATAGCATGGATGCAGGGAGGGGCTCTGTCCTGGGGTCTGCAGGAGCTGGGACTAGAGGAGCCCAGCGGTCCCTTCCAGCCTAACGTCTGTGACTGTGGGGAGCGGAAGGTCCCTGCCATGGCCCCGGTGGGGAAGGACAGGCTCTAAAGCCTTGGCGAGGCCAGAGCAAGTCTGGGCTGGGGCATCCCATGGCTGGGGAGTCACACATTGGCTGGCCTGTGACTCGCCTGCCCATTATGACACGCCCCTGCTGGCTGGCACAGCCTCATCCCCTCACTGCCAGGCTTGGCTCTGGCAGAGCGAGAGCTGGCAGGTGCCGCTGGGGAACGCTGAGCCAGCAGATCCAGCTCCGCCACCGGCAGCAGAAAGTGGGTGGCCCATTTACGCGCAGGCTTCTGCCCACTCCTGACTCCAGGTAGGAGAATCTTCTATTGTCTACCTCAGCTTTTCCATTGCATCACCAACCACACTGAGTCTTCCCTGAGCTCCTGGCTGGGTGGCGCATGTCTGCCAAGTGCCCTGGTGCTGGCCGTCTAGCCTGGTGCCAGTGAGGAAGTGGGCACCGGCATGCGCACAGGAGGGAGCCCGGGGCGGCTCGACAGAAGGGGTCGCACCAGTTGAGCTCGGAGGGGACGGAGACAAGGAGGAGGGTTTGGCAGGGCTGGTGGCACGGCACGGGAAGGCGGCACAGGTGGTTAGATGAGGCATTGGACTGGGACCCAGGAGAGCTGTGTTCAGTTCCCCGCTCCTCTGCATGGATTCACCAAGGGAAGGTCATGCCTGACATATCTAATCGCCTTTTATGATGAGATTACTGGTTCTGTGGATGAAGGGAAAGCAGTGGATGTATTGTTTCTTGACTTTAGCAAAGCTTTTGACACGGTCTCCCACAGTATTCTTGTCAGCAAGTTAAGGAAGTATGGGCTGGATGAATGCACTATAAGGTGGGTAGAAAGCTGGCTAGATTGTCGGGCTCAACGGGTAGTGATCAATGGCTCCATGTCTAGTTGGCAGCCGGTATCAAGTGGAGTGCCCCAAGGGTCGGTCCTGGGGCCGGTTTTATTCAATATCTTCATAAATGATCTGGAGGATGGTGTGGATTGCACTCTCAGCAAATTTGCGGATGATACTAAACTGGGAGGAGTGGTAGATACGCTGGAGGGGAGGGATAGGATACAGAAGGACCTAGACCAATTGGAAGATTGGGCCAAAAGGAATCTGATGAGGTTCAATAAGGATAAGTGCAGGGTCCTGCACTTAGGACGGAAGAACCCAATGCACAGCTACAGACTAGGGACCGAATGGCTAGGCAGCAGTTCTGCGGAAAAGGACCTAGGGGTGACAGTGGACGAGAAGCTGGATATGAGTCAGCAGTGTGCCCTTGTTGCCAAGAAGGCCAATGGCATTTTGGGATGTATAAGTAGGGGCATAGCGAGCAGATCGAGGGACGTGATCGTTCCCCTCTATTCGACATTGGTGAGGCCTCATCTGGAGTACTGTGTCCAGTTTTGGGCCCCACACTTCAAGAAGGATGTGGATAAATTGGAGAGAGTCCAGCGAAGGGCAACGAAAATGATTAGGGGACTGGAACACATGACTTATGAGGAGAGGCTGAGGGAGCTGGGATTGTTTAGCCTGCAGAAGAGAAGAATGAGGGGGGATTTGATAGCTGCTTTCAACTACCTGAAAGGGGGTTCCAAAGAGGATGGCTCTAGACTGTTCTCAATGGTAGCAGATGACAGAACGAGGAGTAATGGTCTCAAGTTGCAGTGGGGGAGGTTTAGATTGGATATTAGGAAAAACTTTTTCACTGAGGGGGTGGTGAAACACTGGAATGAGTTACCTAGGGAGGTGGTAGAATCTCCTTCCTTAGAGGTTTTTAAGGTCAGGCTTGACAAAGCCCTGGCTGGGATGATTTAACTGGGAATTGGTCCTGCTTTGAGCAGGGGGTTGGACTAGATGACCTTCTGGGGTCCCTTCCAACCCTGATATTCTATGATTCTATGATTCTATGATTCTGCATGAGATCAGATGAGTCCCCACCGCCCCAGGCCTCAGCTAACGAGGGAGAGCAGGTCCTTGCTCTGCGGGGGGGTTGAGAGCCTAAATACCACAACACCCGTGTGCTCAGCCTCTGGCATGGTGGGGCCAGGTAAGTGCCCAGACCGGGAGGTAGCTGGTGGCCCTGCCCTTCCTCCTACTCCAGCCCTGCTCTCGCTCCAGCCTCGCACCACACACGCCCCGGCCTCTTCAGTCCAGCTCCAACCACGAGGCCTGACCACCTCCAGCACCTTTGCTGACACCATCACTTCCAGAGGGAATGGCATTGAGGTTGCCGGGGGAACAGGCATTCTCCGACTGCCCGGAGCCATTGTTCCATTCACCAGGACAGTCCGATGCCAGGACAGTCCCCCTGAGCTCTGGAGAGGACTAGAGGTGCCTTAGGACGCCTGCCGTGCAGCTGCTGGAGAGTCAGCAGTTGACACTGGGTGAGGAATGGAGCCCCCCAGGGCAGGGGCCATTCAGGAGACCCAGCCTGGGGGGAATCAGGCCTGGGATTCTCTGCAGCGGCTGCTGCCACACAGGCCTTGGAGAGACGAGCTGCGAAATCGCCACAAAGCTCTGCCCTGGCACAGCCTGCCTGCCTGCTGCTCTCCCTCCTTCTGCTCCTTCCCCTTCACGGTGGGGTCAGAGCAACTCCTGCTGCTCACCAGCCCGTCCCCGGCACCCCAACCCGCTTCCCTCCCCCACCTGGGACCTGCCACGGCCCCAATATTCCTGGGGGAAGGGATCAGGGTAATTTCCCTGGGCAGGAAGAATCCTGAGTGGTTGGATGCAGCCTGTCTGCTGGGCAGTTTGTGAACCAGCAGAAGGAGAGGCGGCAGTGACCCGGGGGAGGCCGTTTGGCCTGCGGGATGGGCCTGGGAGTCCAGAGACCTGGGTTCTAATCCTGCCTGTACTGCTGACTGCCTGGGTGACTTTGAGCACATCCATTGGCTTGTTTCCCTGCTGGCAGCTGTAGGCACTGGTGGAACGGCCATACATGGACTGGCCCTGATGCTGAACGGGGCAGTCGTCTCTCACCTCTCACAAGCAATGCCTTGTCCTGGCTTCTGGCAGGATGGCTGAGGAAGTCCGCAAGGTCCCCTTGAAGCCCATCCGTGCCTGGGAGGAGACGAGACCTCCTCGAAGGAAGAGTCCGCGGAAGAGCCCACAGCAGCAGCAGGAGCTGTGTGTGCCTCAGCCCTTCCATGCTGGTGAGTGGGTGCCTCCTGGGTGGGCGGAGGGGCTGCAAAAATGGCCGGGGCCATGGCCCTGCCTTGCGGTGGGGCTTGCCCCCTGGGGGTTGGGGTTGCAAGACCAGGGTGTCAGTGGTGGGAGAAGACTCCATCACCTTTGTACAACTCTGGGCTGCCATGAGATGGAGAGACAGGGAAACCCAGGCAGGGGGGAATGGCCCCTCCTGCTGGCAGCAGCTGCAGCCCCTACATCTGATCGGGGCATTAGGGGCGGCAGCAGAAGCATCAGGTGGAGACTGACTGAATTGCCCACCCCGATCCGTCACACACAGGGTCGGAAGATGTTTTCCACCAGTAGAAGGGGATGCTCTGTGCACGGTGGGTTGTTAAGCCTAGGATTGAAGGGCGCCGGCCAAAGCATGAGATGCCCCCTGATGTTGCAGCCCCATCTGCTGGCTCCTTTGCAGGGGGGTGATGCATGGCACAGCACAGGGCATTTGGGTGGGGGGGTTGATGATGGGAGCCCAGGGCTTGCCCAGGTTACACCCCGTGGCTGTCAATGGCAGGAGAGGCAGTCAGAGGAAGCAGAACGGGCAGGCCTTGGGCCCCCGTATCCCGCGCAGACTGGGTAGCTCCTCCCTCTCCCGCAGCAGGGAGCAGAGCGATTCACTGCCATTCCCTCTGCCCCCTCCAGCAATGGCCCAGAGAGCGGGGACACCACTCATAGCCTGACATCATGCCTCCTTCCAGGTGTGGTGCTGCATGCTGGGTGCGGGCAGGGAAGTGGGGTGGCTGCTGGGAACCAGGGCTCTGACTGGATCTTTGCTGGGCTGAGCAGCAAAGAGTTGGGGAAACCAGGGATGGCTGTGCCAGACCCTGTTGTGCATCGGGGCTGCTACCCTGCTGGGGTGGGAGCGGGGGGCAAGGGTTTCTGCTAAGATCTCTGTCACCCAGCCTGCAGCTTGGCAGCCCCAGGTATTACCACTGCTCTGTCTTTGATCAGATTCACCATCACCTAGGAATGCCTCCTGTTTTATGGGGCCAGACTCGCAGGAGAAAGAGACCCTAGACTACATCAACACCTTTCTCAAGGGCAATGAACAGGTACCAAGAGCCCTCCTCTGATCTCTCAGCTACTGCCCTGTCCACATGCAGTATCCGTCCTTCTCCGGATGAGGCATGGATTCTAAGGCCAGACGGGACCTCCCCACTGTGACCTCCTGTATAACACAGGCCAGAGACCTGCCCCCAAATAATTCCTGTTTAAACTAGAGCATCTTAAAAACATCCTCTCTTGAGTTACAAAAGGCACGCACCATGCCCCTTGCCCACTGGATTTGGCCAGTCCCCAGCGTGATGGGTTGCCCCCCTTTGAGGCCTGATGTACTGGCTTATCACTGAGCCCGCCTGTTCTGCCAGCCTGGGCCCCTGTTACCTTGTCTTGTTGGGCTCGGCTCACAAGCCTCTTCCAGCCATACACACAGGCAGGGCCACACCCAGCTGCAGAAAGACACAGACACTGAGATCAGCTCTGGGAAGACTCAGTTGAAGGGCCTTGTCCCAGTTCTCTGGTGCCCACCTCCTTTGGAGTACGGACCCAAAGGTTTTATGACATTCGCCCCCTCCCTCGATGTCGAGAGAGGTATGAACAACTCTTTGCCCCTCCTCCCAGTTACTAATTTATACTACAAACTGGGTTGTGGTATAAACAAGAAACAAGATGATTAACTACAAGAGGTAGATTTTAAGCGGTTAGAAGAGATAGCAAAAAGAACAAAGCAGATTACCCTAGTAAATAAAGAAAACACACAAACGAAGCTTTATACACCAGATAGATAGGATATCCATTAACAAATTCTCCCCGAGTGATAAACAGGTTGGCAGATTCTTAAGGCAGAAGACCTGGACAGAGGATCCCAGCAGAGGTCGCACCACTGCCAAATACCGAGGGAAAATAACCTCTCTAACAACTGGAGATTGCCCTGTTTGCACAGCCCAGGATGGCATAAGCCCTTTTGGCCCCAGCCTCGCACTGGGCGCTCCTGTGCACCTGATTACCATAACTGCCAAGTCTTTTCCAGAGTCACCGTTTCCCAGGTTAGAGACCCCATGCTGTGAGTGTGGCCTGCGTTCTTTGTTCCTGAACATGTCACTGTATTGAAACATAGGTATTTCCCTTGCACCCAGCTTCCCAAGTCACCAGGTCGCTCTGTATACACCAGTCTCCCTGCACAGAGCCCCAACACTCCGCAGTCAGTGCCCACTAGGGAACTAGCAACAAATCTGCTCCGTAGATTTGGAAAGTCTTTGGAAAGCTCTGTGGTGCTGCAGAAAGCTTTCCGGAGCTTATCTCCCTTCCCTGAACGTGGGACAGCGTGTGCTGGTGGGTGGTCCAGTGGGCTGGGGCTCAGTTCCTCAGTGAGACCTTTGGGCAAATCACTTCCCCCTCTGTGCCTCAGTTTCCCTCCCATGCCTTGTCTCATCCAGTTAGCTCGTGAGTTCTCTGGGGCAGGGACTGGCTCTCACCGTGTGTGTGCAGCACCTGGCACAAGGAGCCTGATCTCAGGTGGAGTCCCTGGGTGCTAATGCTGATGGAGCCTTTGCAGTGCACTGGTGCGTGACGCTGGGGCACTGACCACAGGCCCTGCACTGCGCTCCCCAGCTGGAGCCCTGCACACCGTCAAGCCCACAGCAGGACGACCTGTCTGCCGAGGCCACGTGTTGCAGGCCCTGCGCTTTGCTCCCCAGTCGGAGCCTTACGGGAGCTCGGAGCCCGGCTGGCACTTCCCCACATTGTCTCCCCAGGAGCTGATTGATCTTGAGTCCGTTGACTCCCTGACCAGCGGGGTGCGTCAGCAAGCGATGCTCGCCATCATGGAGCTGAGGTACCCGGCCTGCCCGCCCAGCCCCAGCTAGTGCTGTGTGCAGCCAGACACGCCAGCCTCTTGGCGTGGCCAGTTCTCCAGGGCATTGCCCCCTCTGCTCCTCCCCCGTCTTCCGATTCCCCCGAGCACGTGGCACCCGTGGGTTGGTGGTGGAGGATCCTTCGGTGCCTGGCGACCTCTCCAAGTGGCCGTGTGAAGATGTGGGGGAGGGAGCGAGGGGGTTGGACCGGTCCCCTCTGGGACCCGCAGGTGATGGCTCCGGGGGGAGAGGGGCAGTTGGGCACTGCCGGAGCGGAGCCACCGGAGTTGCCGCCAGCTGTGCCAGCTGCATCTCTCCGGCAGCTCAGCGACTCCCTGTGGCTCAGAGGCTGGGCAGGCTGAGCCCTGGCACGTGGCACAGCCTGCGCCATGGGGGGCTCTCTCTCAGTGCCGCTGGCGACCTGCTCTCAGCTTCCCAGAAGCCTGCCCATCATGTCCTGGGAGCCTGAGGCCAACATCAGTGCATCAGTCTCGCCTCAGCCCTCCAATCCGCGCGTGTCTCTTCTCTTAGCAAAGTGAAGCCACTGCTGCGGGGAATGGAGCTATCCAGCCTGCTCACCGTCTGCTTCTCCAGCGTCTTCTCCCTGCCTCCAGCAGAGACCAACCAAGGCGTGGAGGCTGCTCCATACAACAACGTAAGCCCCAAACTAGCCATGAGGAGCCGCCCCAAACCGAGGGGGAATCCTGCAAGTCGCTTGTGTCCCTGGGTTACCTGGCGCTGGCATAAGAGTGTAATGATCACAGCTCCTTGGCAGCGCTTCAGCTGAGGACCGGCAATTAGTGGGGAACAGACACTCCCTTCACAAGCACATTCATCCCCAGTGCATGGCTGGGGGCACAGGCCTGAGATCGGCTGCTTGAGATCCACACAGGCCAGGGGAAGTGAAGCTTGGCTGGAAATCTCCCCTCCCCCTCAAATGCGGAGTCCTTCCTGGCTCTTCTCATGCGTTAGACTGTGTGCAGTGGCCTCCCTGGGGACAGCAAAAGCGGGTGGGGTCCTGTTGCCAGGAGGAGTTTGCAGTAGGTCCCCTGTGGGTACAAGTGAGTGGGTGAGCTGGAATAGCAGGGGCTGCCATGGCCTGGGACGTGTCACACGCCAGGGCATTGGTTCGTTGCCTGGCTGGGTAACGCCAATTGCTGTGGTTTCTCCTCTGCTCTGCACGCAGACTCTGAACACCATGGATGAGCTGCTGAAGACCTTGGTGTGTGAGGATGAGAAGCGCAACCTTGTGGTGCTGCAAAACATCGTGGAGATGTGGAGGCATGGGGGCAGGAAGGGGACGAGTCCTGTAGCTGGGGTGGGGCTCTGGGACCAAGGCTCCATTTAATCCCAAGCATGGGACACCCGCGTGCCTTCTGCTCCACAGAGTACGTTCTAGACAAAGGTTCTTGGGCTGGAGGACCAAGTGCCCCCGCTATATCTGAAAAAGTCTGCATGGGGTGGGGGTGGAGGAGGGTGGGATCTGCCGTGTTCTCCACTGAGCCTCATCTGAGCCCGGGATTCATTTGTGTTCACCATGGGCCCCACCAATACTGGCCAGAGCCCAGAGCTAGATTCCCCCAACGTTCTAGTTCTGGGGCCACAGGAAGTCGATTCTGTGGGTGGTTTGTGCTCCAAAAAGAGGGAAATGTCCTCAGCAGATATTCGGTCTTCTCGATCCCAGGGCTTGGGAAGAGGGAATCACAGAAGTGCAGGGCTGGAAGGGATCTCAAGAGGTCATCTACTCCACCCCCTGCACTGAGGCAGGGCCAAGCATTCCTTGACCGTCCCTGAGGAGTGTTTGTTCAGCCTGTTTTTTTAAAACATCCATGATGGGGAGTCCACCACTTCCCTAGGTCACCTGTTCCAGTGCCTAGCCACCCTTAGACTTTTTCCAAATATTTAACCTCAATCTCCCTTGCTGCAGATTAAGCCCATTACTTCTTGTCCTACCTTCAGAGGATGTGGAGAACAATTAGTCACCATCCTCTGTGAAACAGCCCTTAACGTATTGGAAGAGTGTTAGGAGGTGCCCCCTCCGTCTTCTCAAGACGAAACATGCCCAAGTCGTTCACCCTTTCTTCATAGGTCAGGTTTTCTAAACCTCTGATCATTTTTGTCGCTGTCCTCTGGACGGGCCCCAGTTTGTTCACATCTTTCTTAAAGCGGGGTGCCAAGAACTGGACACAGTGCTCCAAGCTAATACACCTCAGAATGACATTTCCCTCTTTCACAACAGCATCACACTCTTGATTCCTATTCAGTGTGAGATTCACGCTAACCCCCAGATCCTTTTCTGCAGTCCTGCCACCTAGCCGGTTATCCCTCACTTTGTTTTTATGCATTGGATTTTTCCTTCCTAAGTGCGTTACGTCACATTGGTTTTGACTGAATTTCATCTTGTTGACTTCAGACCAACTCTCCAATTTGGCAAGCTCATTCTGAAGTCTAATCTGTCCTCCAAAGTGCTTGTAATTCTCCCCAGCTTGGTGTCATCCGCCAACTTGACAAGCATACTCTCCTCTCTGTTAACCAAGTTCTTCATGAAAATATTGAGCAGTACTGGACCCAGGCACACCCCTGGGGGACCCCACTTCAGACACCCTCCTAGTTTGCCAGCGAGTCAGTGATAACTCCTCTTTGAGGATTGCCTTTCCATCAGTTGTGTGCCCACTTTAGAGTAGTCTCATCTGGATCATATTGGCTTAGTTTGCTTATGAGAATGTCTTGTGGAACTGTGTCAAAAGCCTTATGAAACTTCATATACATCATCATATGCTGCCTCCCCCATCCACTAGGCAAGTAACCCGGTCAAAGAAGGAAGTTAGATTTGTTTGGCATGGTTTGTTGTGGACAAATCCATGGTGCTATTCCTTATCACCCTATTATCTCCTCTAAGTTCTTACAAACTCTTTAATAATTTGTTCAATAATCTTTCTGGGCACCAAAGATAGGCTGACAGGTGGATAATTCCGTGGGGCCTCCTTGTTCCCCTTTCTGAAGATAGGCTCTGTGACTGCCCTTCTCCAGTCCTCTGGGACCTTCAGCCCTCCTAAAGGTTAAGAGATTGCTTTGTCTAGCTCCATCTCGTGTGAATATCATGAGGCTCTGCCAACTTGAATACATCTAACTGACCTAAATTGTCTGTTATCTGTTCTCTCCCTACTCTGGCCTGTATTTCTTCCCCCTTGTTGTTAATATTGTGGTCATCATCTAGTCGCCATTAACCTTTTTAGTGAAAACTGAAACAAAAAAGGCATTACACACCTTGGCTTTGTCTGTATCATCCATTATTTGCTCTGCTTCCCTGCTGAGTAGTGGCCCCACACTTTCCTTTGTCTTTCTCTTGCTCCTAATGCATTTACAGAGCTGCTTCTGATTGCCTTTTATGTCCCTTGCCAGTTAGAACTCATTTTTGCCTTAGCCTTTCTGATTTTCACTCTATGTGCTTGTGCTATTTTTTGGTTCTTCTCCTTCTCAATTTGTCTCAATCTGTTTCTCTCAGGTCCTGCTCCCCTGGACCGCATCCAAGGAGGTGCATGTGCGGCTGAGGGCAATGGGAAGAATCACCTGGCTGACCAAATTCATCTCCGGTCAACACAAATTCAAGGTGAGCAGCCTGTGACTCTGGCCATCTCCTAACTGCACTGAGCAGCCTCATGGTGCAGCACTCCCTGGTAGGGAAAACCCGGGCCTGGAATAGTGACTCAGCAAGATCCTTGGTAGGAGTCCAACCTAATGAGTCCTGATGTGGATGGGTCTGTCCTCTGACTCCAGTGGGCCTTGGGTGGAGCCCCATCATTCTATCTCCAAGGACTCTCCCCGCTGTTCCCCTAGGACCAAAGTCTGCTCTGCAGGGTCAGCGGATTTACACAGGATCGCCTTGAGAGCACCCTCTGAACCCAGGTGTCTCTTCACCCCCTTTGTCAGTTGCCCCCGGGACGCTTTGGCATCAGCTCCTGCCAGGCTGCCAGATGAACACCCCCTGCTCTGGGTGCTCAGGGCCATTGAGCTGCTGCAGCTGCTCCATCCCCCCTGTGGCAGGGCCTCCCCTCCGGCAGCTGGAGGGGGGCGCTTGGATGATATGCCCCCAGAGGCTGGGGCAGCAGAAGAGAAGGAGGGAGGTGGGAGGGGACACAGTGAAAGGGATGGGAGGGGCCAAAGAAGCCAGAGCAATGGGGAGTGGGTCAGGGGAGGCCGTGCAGACCCCAGGAGAGGAGGGCAAGGGGCTTGGTGCGACGTGGGGAAGAGCAGGGAGCGAGCGCAGGGGCTGCAGGAGGGGCAAGGGAAGGTCTGGCAGGAGGGGGAGGCTAGAGGACAGGCTGCAGGAGAGAGCTGGCAGGAGAGAGCCGGCAGGCTGGATGCGGCGCAGAAAGTGGGGGTTGTGGGGAGCTCCAGGATGGAGTGAGAGAGGCGGAATGCAGAGAAGAGGAGTCCAAGGTGACCTCACGCTCCTGGACCTGAGGTCAGTGGAGGGAGGGGGATGGGAGAAGGGGCTGGGATTAGGAGCTTGCCCTTGAGATGGAGACTGGACGTTAGTTCATTCCTTACCCAGGTCCCCACTCGAGGGCAACGTTTGCTGACTTTGCTACCCAGACTTCCCGTCCCTGCTGAGCTTCCCTCAGTCCCTGGTGATGGTTCCCATGGCTCCTCCTGCTCTCATTGTCCCCAGTCTCTCTGCGCTGGGCTCTGCCTCCCCCGGTTCTAGACCGTTGCTAGTGCAATGCCAGGGGGACATGCTGTTCTGGGCCTGCAGGGGCGAGTGACTCCCCTTGCTCCCTCTCTCCATCAGGGAGTGGAGGAGTTCAGAGTCCTGGGCCAGCTGGTGGGCTGTCTCACTCTGCACTGTGCTGAGCAGGAGCAGGAGATCTGTCGATCGGCTATGGAGGGACTTCACCACCTCTACGCCTTCATGCTGTGGCAAAAACGTAAGAGCACTGGAGACCCTTGTTCTTCCTAAATACATTGACATGGGGTTTCCAAACATGGGAAACATATTTATTGAACATTTCTGCCTTTTCTGCATCCTTTTAAACAGTCTCCATCTAGTAATGAGCCTACACCATTGCTAGGATTTCTTTTGTTCCTAATACACTTTTTTAAAAAAACCTCCTTAGTATCCATAGTCCTTCAAGCCATGGAGTTTCCGCTGATGTCTTTAGCTTCCCTGTCCATATTCTACTCTTCATAACTCACATAAGAATGGACATACTGACTCAGATCAGTTCATCTAGCCCAGTATTGTGTCTTCTGATAACGGCCAGTGCCTCATGCTTCAGAGAGAATGAACTGAAAAGGGAAATTTGGAGTGATCCATCCCCTCTCATCTGGTCCCAGCTTCTGATAGTCAGAGGTTTAGGGACATGCCAAGTCTGGGGTTGCATGGCCTAATTATCTTGAACCCAATTACACTTTTAGGCTTCACAACATCCCATGGCAACAATTTCCACAAGTTGCCTGTGCATTGTGTGCAGAGATACCTTCTTTTCTTTGCTTTTAACTTGCTGCCTATTAATTTCAGAAAGTGACCCCTAGTTCCCGTGTTATGTGCAGGGGTAAATAACACTTCCTTATTCACTTTCTCCTCACCAGTCATGATTTTATAGATCGCTGTCATCTCCCCCCTTAGTCAGCTCTTTTCTAAACTAAATGGTCCCAGGTCTACACTGCAGACCTATATTGTTATCACTCCATTGGTCAGGGCTGTGAAAAATCAACACCCCTGTTGGCAGAAGCACCCCTCCCACTGACATAGCTAGCGCCTCTCCGGGAGGTGGATTAAGAGCTTGTTGGCAGAGGACCATCTTCTCTTCAACGCTACAGCGCCGGTGCAGCTATGGCGATAGAGTGGTTTAAGTGTAGACTTGCCCCCAGTCTTTTTAATCTTTCCTCATATGGAAGCTCTTCCATACCCCTAATAATTTTTGTCGCCCTTCTCTGCACCTTTTACAATTCTGGTATATCTGTTTTGAGATGGGGTGACCAGAAGTACACGCGGTATTCAAGGTGTGGGCGCGCACACTGGATTTGTATCGAGGCATTATGACATTTTTCTGGTTTATTATCTATCCCTTTCCTAATGGTTCCCAACATTCTGTTGGCTTTTTTAACTGCCACTGCACGGTGAGTGGATGTTTTCGGAGAACTCTTTACAATGACTCCAAAATCTCTTTCTTGAGTGGTAATTTAAACCCCATAATTGTGTATGTATAGTTGAGATTGTGGTGTCCAGTTTGCATTCATCTATATTGAATGTCATCTGCCATTTTGTTGCCCAGTCCCCCAGTTTTGTGAGGTCGCTTTGTAGCTCTTCGCAGTCTGCTTTGGATTTAACTATCTTGAGTCATTTTGTATCATCTGCAAATTTTGCTACCTCACTGGTTACCCCTTTTTCTGGATCATTGATGACTATGTTGAACTAGACTGGTGTCAACACAGATCCCTGGGGTGCCCCGCTCTTTACCTCTCTCCACTGTGAAAACTGACCATTTATTCCTGTTGTTTGCTTCCTCTCTTTTAACCACCGACCCATGAGAGAACCTTCCCTCTTATCCCATGACAGCTTACTTTGGTTAAGAGCCTTTGGTGAGGGACCCTGTCAAAGGCTTTCTGAAAGTCCAAATACACTATATCCACTGGATCACCCTTCTCCACATTCTTGTTGACCCCCTTCTGAGAATTCTAGTAGATTGGTGAGGCATGATTTCCCTTTCCAAAAGCCATGTTGACTCTGCCCCAACAAATTGTGTTCACCTATGTGTCTGATAATTCTGTTCTTTCCTATCATTTCAACAATTTGCCTGATACTGAAGTCAGGCTTGCCAGGGATCACATCTGGAGACTTTTATAAAATTCATTGTCACATACACTATCTTGTACAGAGGCCGATTTAAACATTAGCTTACATACCACAGCACTGCACGTAAGTTTGTTTGGATGTCTCCTGAGAGCTGCAACCTTTGCACCAGGCAGGCAATTTACCATGCGGTTCTCCCACTCATCACAAACCCAACTGCTTATATGTCTATTGATTGAATCCCCCATTACTATTACCTGGCTTTTCTTTGTAACTGGGCTTCCCGCCTCAGGAGGGCAGCCTCAGTGTGAGAGAATATCCTGACTTCATCTGGCAGGTGGGTCCCAACTATGGGATCGTCTCCCTCTGCTCCAGCTCGATGTTCTCCTTCCCAGAAACTTTCACCCTCCTCAGCAGCACAGAGGCTGTCAGACTGGGGGTAGGACCACTCTACTGCATCCCTAAAAGTCTCCTCTCTGTACCTCGCTGTCTCCCTTGGCTCCACCAGTTCAGATCCTCTGGCCTCCTGGTCTCCGAGGGCAGTAGCTCCTTGGACCAAATGCCCAGATGTGCTACCTGCCCACAGGGCTGGGAATCCTACATGCTGCGTTCAGTGCAATCAACTGGAGAGCCTCACACTGCTGCTGCACTTCTGCCTGGTTTATTTTTACTCTTCCAGGGGGGTTAGTTTGTTTAGTTTTGTTGGTGAGGGAGGGGGAGTTTATTGGCCTGAATTTACAGTATGTTTCTTAGATGTACTTGTCTCTAAACTTCCTTGCAAAACTCCCGTTTCCAAAGCTAACCTCTGATTTATATTGCCTGCTGTCTGTTTCCCCTCCCTGGTTCAGGCACGACGCTGGCAAAGCAGAGTGCAGAGTATCTGCAGGTCTTCAGGGAGTGGCAAGCGGAGAACACCTTCTGGGTCACCTGGTTCACCAACACCAGCAATATCGCCATGGTAACTACTTTCAATGCTTCCTGGGATTGTTGTGCCCAGAGTTATCAGGAGAGAGAAATTAAGACCCTAGGAGTCAGGGGGAAGGGACACACCCAGGCATATGACTGACCCCATCCAGCTGGGCCGGAGCCCTGCCTATGGCCCACTCCACCTCACAGAATCATAGACCTCAGGAGGTATCTAATCCAACCCCAACTAAATCATCCCAGCCAGGGCTTTGTCAAGCCTGACCTTAAAAATCTCGATGGATGGAGATTCCTCACCTCCCTAGGTAACCCTTTCCAGTGCTTCACCACCCTCCTAGTGAAATAGTGTTTCCTCATATCCAACCTGGACCTCCCCCACTGCAACTTGAGACCATTGATGCTTGTTCTGTCACCTGCCACCACTGAGAACAGCCGAGCTCCAGCCTCTTTGGAGACCCCCTTCAGGTAGTTGAAGGCTGCTATCAAATCCCCCCTCATTCTTCTCTTCTGCAGACTAAATAAGCCCACTTCCCTCAGTCTCTCCTCATAATTCATGTGCTTCAGCCCGCTAATCATTTTCGTTACCCTCTGCTGGACTCTCTCCGATTTGTCCACATCTTTTCTCTTGTGGGGGGCCAGATGTGACCTCACCAGTGCCGAATAGAGGGGAATAATCACTTCCCTCAATCTGCTGGCAAGGCTTCTACTATTGCGGGCCAATATGCCTCCCTCCATGCCACATCCCAAGATGCACTGGGTCTCATCCAAACCTGATCCCAGCTCCTTGTGAGGTGCGGTGGGAGCTTCCCCAGAGATTAATGCTCTCCAAGGCATCATTGTGTCCACGCACCAGAGCCAGCCCCTGCTGAGCACTAGACAGTGTATCTGTGCTGTGCAGTATTGTGCCCCCGTGCACTGCCACGCTGGCCTGTGCCATGCACGACAGCTCCTGATTGCTGGCTGGGTACTGTGCGTCCCAGGTGCAGTAACCCAGCCCTGTCCCGGCAGAGCGGGCTTTGCCTACACTCCTGGCTGGGCCAGTCCTGGCTGCTCGGTCTGACTGGAACCGCACTGGGCAGCAAAAGGGGTTTCACTGGCAGGTTTGTTTCAGATGTTTGGGAAGTACTTCAACCCATCCGAGCGCATGGACTTCCTCCTCACTGCTATCGAGGGCATGAGAGACACCAGCGTCCATGACTCGGTGGCAGCCAGGCACATGCTGCATGTGATCCTGTGGGTCCCCAGCCCAAGCTTGGAGAGGGTAAGAGCTGCAGTGAGAACACCCTGCTGGGGAAGCCCATCTGTGGGAGACTCTGTCTCTGGACACTCGGCATTACTGGGGGGCAGGTCCTGTGCAATGCGGGGGTCAGTCTAGGTGATCTCCATGGCCGCTTGTGGTCTTGCAGTCTATGAATCGATAGGCCAGGAATTGGCCCTGTGTTCTAGGCTTGGAGCTGGAGAAGAGGATGTGGGAGGGCAGATGGCTCTCAGGTACGGCAGCTCCCTGGCACCCCAGATCAATAGCAGCGCGAGGAAGCCAAGGCTCCCATCTCCCCACTTCCCTTCCAGGTGTCGGAGGCTGTGACGAGCATCTACCACAACCTGGACTCCATCAGCGAGCCGCTGGCCCAGCAGCAGCTGCTCAAGGCCCTTGTCGTGCTGGGTGACCAGTACAGCGAGGAGGTGGTCACAACCCTGCTGGGCTGCTCGCTGTCATGTGACAGGTACGGGGCTGGGGCTGCTGCCGCTTGCGCTCCGGGTCCCCCAGACTGGTCCCGCTGCCAGGGACAGGGGCGTGCAGAATCTTCCAGAGACCTCCTGCTCTCTGCAGAGCTTCTGCTTGTTCTGGAGGGTTTTGCAGGCTGACATGCCGTGGAGACAGGCCAGCCTGCAAAACCCCATATGGCAGCCCTCGGCCTCCCGCAGGGCTGACACTCAGACCCGGCCCCCATGCAGCCTCCGCCAGGCAGTGGGGGCCCTTGCTGCAGCAGAAGGGCAACAAAGGGCCGGCCGGGGGTGGGAGACCCAGCAGGGTGCGGGTGGCGGTGGGTGCTGGAGGCTGGCGGGGCTCTGGCCAGGTGAAATCGGCTCTCTCCCCTTTGCAGCGTTGCTGTGGAGATGTGGAGGGTGCTGACATCCCACCCCAAGACCGCAGGAAAGGTCCTACGGGAGCTGCTCGACAGGCTGCAGGAACGGCCGCTGCGCCAGCATCACGACATCTCTCAGCGAGAAGCTGGCGTCGCCCCCTTGGCCGTAAGTTCCAGCCTCTGCAGCAAGGGAAGGAGCGCCGTGTGTCCCCACCATGGCCTGAGGGTGTCTCTCAGTCTCCCACTGGGTATCGCCATTGGGCCGAAGAGAGAGAGCGTGACTCTAGCCAGCGCTATAGTCGAGGCAGAACACGCCGAAACCCTCTCCTGGTGCTCTGGGACACCTCTCATAGAACCGCAGGGTGAGAAGGGATCGCAAGGTCAGCTTGTCCAGCCCCCTGCCAAGATGCAGGATTTGTTGTGTCTATCCCAGCTCAGACAGATGGCTCCAGCCTCCTTCTATAAACCTCCAGCAAAGGGGCTTCCACAAGCTCCCTAGTCGTCTGTCCCATTGTCCTACTCTTCTTACAGTTTGGAAGGTTTTCCTGAGATTTAATCTAAATCTGCAGTGCTGTCGTTTGAACCCATCCCCTCTTGTCCTGCCCTCTGTGGCAAGAGAGAACAACTTTTTGCCATCTTTTTTTCGGCAGCCTTCGAAGAATCTGAAGACCATTAGCATGTCCCCCCTTAATCTCCTCTTTTGCAAACTAAACATAGCCAGTTCCTTCAACCTTTGCTCGTATGGCTTGTGTTCCATCCCTCTGATCATCTTTGTCACTCGCCTCTGGATCCATTACAGTTTCTCCACAGCTTTTGTAGACATTGGTGACCAAAACTGGACACCGTACTCCAGCTGAGGCCTAACCAGCACTGAGTAGAGTGGTACTATCACCTCCCATGACTTGCAGGCTATATCTCTGTTAATGCAACCTAAGATTGCATTTGCTTTTTTTTTTTTTTTTTTTCCCAACAGCATCGCTTTGCTGCCTCATGCTGAGGCTGTGATCCACCGCAGCTCCCAGATCCTTCTCAGCAGTACAACCAGTTATCCCCCATTCTGTTTCTGTGCATTTGCTTTTTCTTCTCTAAATGTAGCACCTCACTTTTGTCTTTGGTGAGTTTCCTTTTGTTGTCTATAGCCCAGTCCTCCAATTTACCATGATCCCTCTGAATTTGAGCTCTTTCCTTCAAAGTCTTGGCAACTCCTTCATCAGGAAGCTGATGCAGGGCAGGGGTCATTGAAAGCTTCCCAGGGGACCTGGCCCTGGCCTGGAGTCAGGAGTCCTGGTTTCTCTTCCTGGCTCTGCCACTGACCTGCTGGGTGACCTTGGGCAAGTCCCTGCCTGGCTTTTGTCTGTTGTTCTGCAGGGCAGGGCCTGGCTCCTGCAGGGAGCGTCTCTGGGTTTGTGATCCAAAGATCCCTAGCACTAGAGTAGCAGCAGAGCTGTGGACTCTAGACCTCCAGGGAATGCTGGTGACACCAGTGATCCGGGACGCCTGGACAGAGCCATTTTGCTTCAACTGGAACCATTTTTTCCTACGAATCCCCTTTTTGAGCCTCGTAGGTTTTAACTGTTGACGTCACAGCTCTGTCCCGCAGCACTCGCTCCTCTGAAGAGCTCGAGAAAGGCCTTTTGCTGCTCAGACCTCATACCAAGTGTGATAGACATGGTATAGTGAAGGCAGAGAAAACCCTTGGGACTTAAATACACAGATCTGGCAGCCTGGTCAAAGAGGAGACCATCTGAAGGCAACTCTCCCTAATGATAATTTACTTACCCTGAGAATAGCAGGTAAGTCCGGTTTATTAAAGCCGGACGATGAATCGATCAGACATGGAGAGGGCATGACTGTAATTCTCTTTGTTATCCACAAATCACAAATATCCACAAATATCCACAATCCATTCCCATTGTTCCATGTCCTCAGCCTGGTTTTCACTTGCTTGTGTTTTATTTTTCCTTTCGGAACCGGTAAGTCTGTATTGGACACTGTTTCCCCTGTTCCCGGTTGAGGTTTTGTGGGGCTGTCTTTGAACAGTTCAAAAGCCAAATACAGAAATGATTGAATCTGGCTTTTAGTAACAGACCAACCCTCGAACTCGTGAACAAAATCGGCTCCCTCGCCGAGGCTGGGCTGTAAGGCCCGGGACTCAGGAGAACCCAAGTTCAGTTTCGGGCTCTGCCAGACTCCCTGGGTGACCATGGGTGAGTCACGTCACCTCTCTGTGCCTGAGTTCCATGTCTGTACAACGGGGATAGAAATCCTTCCTTTGTGTGTCTAGCCTGTAAGCTCTAGGCCAGGGAATGTCTCTTCCTGTGCCTGGAAAGCTCCCAGCACACGCCCTGATTGCAGATAGGCGCTGGAGGTGCTATTCTAACCCTTCTAACAATAATACACTTGATTTGTTTGGGGTCAAGGTGTTGTGCAGAGAAGTTTCCACAGATGATACCTGCTAATAAATACCACCCCCTGAGATCGGGGGTACAAGGAAGCAGCTGCTTATGTTGCAGGTAGCCGGCTCCGCTGCCTGCGATCCTAGCTTGGGCTGTGCAAGGGCTTTGAGGCTCTAACATGTCATCTGGAGGCGGGGCGCTAGAAGACTTTTTATAGTGGAGGTGCTGAGCACCCCCTTACACTTGTCCACACACCCCACCACCCCTAGAGCTGGGGTCAGGAGCAGGGCCATGGCTCCAGGGGACGGGAGATGGATGGGGCAAGGGGGCCGAGGCTGGGGCCACAGCTGGGAGTTGGCGCAGGGCCGGCAGCTGGGACCTTGTGTGTGGGGCCAGGAGCAGAGCCCCGCGAAAAACCTTGGAGTGCTGCAGCACCCCCTGCACTCCTAGTTCCCGTGGCTCTGTCTGCAGGGGAGGCAGACGTTGTTTTGGAAATGGCTTGTTGGGTCACCGGAGGGTGTTTCGTAAAGCAGCTCCTCCTTTCACACAGGTGGGGAAACTCCAGCATCAACTGCCAGTCATCGTGGAGCAGCTACACGAGGCAGACAGGGACGTCATCTCCAACGTCATCACCGTGCTGAGAGACATCCTCGCCGGCATGGACAGGCAGAGCGCCAGCCCCGTGGCTGTGCGAGTGGCTGAGAAACTCCTGCCGTTCTTTCATGATGTAAGGCCTGGCGGCCCGCGGGAGACCCTTCAAGCCACAGACGTGTGAATGGGGGCTGGCGGGTGGGCTAGCGGGACCTATGCTATGGCCCTTGCCAGAAAAAGGATTGTCGTAAATGACACAGGGGGCCGCAATGCTCCTGCTGCCTTCCAGGGTAACAAGTGATGGTACCCTGGTGAAAATCCTGCCCCTCCCCTCCCTGTCCAGGAATCCCACAGCTGGCCTGTCAGCTCCATAAGGAAACGGCTCCATCTGTAGGTTCTGCAGCTACCACCCTTTCCTCTCCCCTTAGTTCTCATGGCAGGGCAGCATCAAAGGAGGGGCTAGTTCTCCCCAGGCCTTTTGTAACCACAAAGAGCCCCCGCCAGCATGTTCACCAGACTGATGTTCAGTCTCCCACTGCACGGCGAGAGCCAGCAAAGTGGGCGGGAGAAAGGGACCCATCCATTACTGCCTTCCAGGGGTAACGCCCCAGTGGGAGCTCCTGGAGGGACCACCCACCTCCCCAGCTCTCAGAACTCTAAATCCTGCCCTCAGCCCTCCCGAACTCTGCTGGGACCCGGCCTCTCTTTATTAAGCAGTGGCACAGGCCCAGCTAAAGATCAACACCAAGAGCAGCTCCTGCATCTAGTCCAGCACCTGCTCCTTATGGAAAGACAACTGAGAACTACTGTTCCAAGAGCCTGTCTCCAAAGTGGCCAGACAGGAGAGCGCAGCCAAATCAGATAAACAGACTAAAAGAACTTATGAACACTTTTACAACAGACGTCACTCAGAGAACTGCCTGCTCTAGAACCTGGTGCCCAGAGGCGACATGTAACTGTTGATTGGGGGGGCACCATTTAAAGGTTCAGCCACTCTCAGAACAGCTCAAGTCAACCCGCCCCCCAGGCTGCCCCCTCTTACCCTCAGCCTCACCTCCCAGAAAGCAGTGGCCCCTCCCTACAGCCCCCAGCTATTGCTCCTGGTTCTCCCTGCTGGGCATAGCTCGCCCGGCCTCCCAGGTCACTGGACTGGTCTGGCTCTGCCAGCTGCCATGCAGCGAGGGGGCATCATGTGACCAAGTGGGGCCGACCCTGAGTTAACAAGAAACCCATGTGTAGGAGTGGGGCAGCCCTTGCCGAAGCCCAAGCCCCTGGAGGCTGGGTGGTTTCCAGTCATGGCTTCCAAGGCCCCCTATCTGGGAGCTCCTGCACATTGACCACCCCTTCCTCCTGGTTGAATCCCCCCCAGATCCCTGTGCGTGGCCCGAACAAACACCAGTGTAGGAATTTGCCCCCCATGCCTGGCCCCCTTGGCCTCGCTAGAGGGTTGCTGTGGGTCAGCACCAGTGTGAGTCGGGCACACAAAGCGGGAGGACAAAGTACACACATCCCTTCGCTCTTTGAATCTTTCCTCATCGCTCCCTCTCTGCCACCCCTGTCCTGATGCTGCTGTGCCCTGAGCATTTCCCTTTGGCTTGACAGGCGGGTGCTGATGTCAGTGTGCCCAGAGCTGGCTGTGAGATCCCAGGGGCTGTCTCACCCCACCTTACTGCTCTCTCTGGCCAAGAAGTTACCAGGCCAGCCCCTCAGCTGGTGGAAACCTGAATCTCTATTGCCTTCTGTGGCGCTATGCCCAAGAGACTCTGGCCCCAGCTGTGCCTGTATGACTGGGGGTGAGTTAGCAATACCGCCTGCAGGGCAGACATCTCTGTCACAGTGAGCACTCACCCAGCTGGGTGGGCACGACCGTCACAGCGTCTCCTCCCCACATCCTCTCTTGCAGGAGCCCAGCAAACTCCGGGTGCTCTCCATCACCCTCTTTAAACACCTGCTGGAGCTTCTAAGGGAGCCCAACAGGAAAAAGATGAAGGAGCACGTCCTCCGCAGCCTGGTCCCGCTACTCCTCCTCCTGCACGATGAGTGTCCCAATGTGTCCCAGGTGAGGCCACGAGCTGGAGCCTGCAGCTGAGATTGTTACAGAGTGACCAGGAATTTGTTGGGGGGGGCAACATGTGACACCCCCCTTTAAAAGGTCTGGCCGGCAGAGGGCAGGTGCTCAGTGCTGTGACAATCACGTGCTCAAAACCACTTGAACGTTGAGTCCAGTAGCGTCATGACCATGGCGCCCCACCCAACTGCTGAGTCTTCCCTGCCTCTCTGAGGCCAACACTCCCCCCCTGCAGCCAGGCTGAGAGAATGGGTGGGCGGAGGGGTCAGCTCACCACTCCTACAGCCACTGGCCTCCGCACATTCCCCTGGCTGTGCTGGTGGGAAGAGCACAACCCTGGCCATGGTCCCTACAAGGAGCAGAGCTACCCAGCCTCCGGATGGTGCCCAAGACCCAATGTGCCCTTGGCCAAGCAGCCCGGACAGCTCTTACGAGCCATGACATGCCCAAGCCCCCCCTCCGCCCCGCCCCAGGTGCCTGTGCACACGCTCGCTCTCATGGCCCCCATCACTTGGGAGCCAAATGCCCCCGGCAGTAATGAATTCACCCTCCTACCCCCCATGAGGTGGGGAACTAAGGCACAGCGTGAGGCCTAGTGCCTCAAAAGTATTGAATGCCCATGGGCATTAGGCACCTAAATCCCTTTGTAGCCCTGGGCCGAAGCAACTTGCCTGAGTTCCTGCAGGAAGAGCTGGGAATTGAGTCAGGTCTCCAGCCATTGCCTTAGCCATACCACCGCCCTTCCGCGAGCAGCCGCAGGCCGGGAACCGTTCCGCACACACGGCCTCCAGTAACTATATTAGTGGCTTCCAGCTGGGCTGTCCCTAGCCATTTGGGTGCCCTATCCAGCCCCCCCGCAGTGGGGCTGTGTGGGGTCCCAGGCCTCCCCCTCCCCCCCACCAGGGTCTGGGAGGCAGGAGCTGTGTGGGGCCACTTTTGGGGGGCCCAGAGTGGCCCGGGGGATTAGCGGAGAGCTGGGAGTAGCCCGCTCTGCTTCCCTCGCCCCGCATCCAGCCATGTCGCTCGAGGGAGGGGGTTTGGGGAAAGGGATCCCTCCCACACACACACTCACTGACAGCAGCGGGAAGCGGAGCAGCCTGGCCCCAGGCCGCCTTACTCTGCCAGCTCCCAGCCGCAGCACTCCGCTTCCCACCGCCGGTGAGTGCGGGGGGCAATCCTTTTGGAGGAGAGCGGGCTGGGACCAGGTTACTCCACTTCCTGCCAGTCCCGGTGAGTGTGGGGTCGCTGGGGGAAGAGGCTTGAGGAGAAGAGGTGGAATGGGGGCGGGCTGGGGACGGAGCAGGGGGGGAGGGGAAGAGGCAGGGCGGAGGGAGTTGTCTGGGCCCCCGCCAAGGATGGTCCTGCCCTTTCTAGTGGGCACAGCCCGCGGCGGGGCTGGCCAAGATATAGGGCAGGTCACTGCGGCTGGGGCTGCTGCATGTGCAGTATGCAGCCGCCTAGTGACACCATGAAATTTGGGGCAATTTGGTGCCCCAAATTTCATGGTGCCCTATGCAGGCGCATCTGCCGAGGGACGGCCCTGGCTTCCAGCTCCCGTAACCGTTGTCGCCTCGCCCCGGCCCCTCTTGTTTTGCAGGTGTGTTGGGACACCCTCAGGAGTGCTCTGGAGTTCCTAAGGTGGAGCCAGCTCAGTGCTCTCGTCCAGAAAAAGGAGCTTTGGCGAGGCTGTGACTGCCTGGTGAGGGAGCCCTCCATTGCCCGGCTCCATTCCCACACCGAGCCCCAGCCCCCGGACCACACCTGGCCCTGGCTGTAGTCCCTCTGTGCGATCCCCCCGGCACAGGAAGGAGGGCTGAAAGCAGGACACTCCACAGATCTGGAACCTGGCCTGCAGGATGGAAAGGCCTTTAATAACCTTGTGCTCCCTTGTTCTGGCTCCTAGGTGGCGTGCTACAAGGAGAGGGCAGAAACCTTCCTCTGCCAGGCCATGGCCTTTGTGGAAAACCCGCAGGCTCCCATTAGAGAAGCGGCCATCAGGTTTCTAGGTAACCACAGAGCAGAGGGGTCCCTTAAGCAGGGGGCTGGATCCAGTTTCAGGCTCTCCTCAGTCCCTGCCGGCAGCGAGAAGTAACCCCTGGGCTCCTGATTGCCGAATGAAGGCTCAGGGGTGTCAGAAACCCGCAGGAGCAAGCTCACCCCAAACTGCCCTGATCGGCTGATGGGCCCCTCGAACCCCACTGCTCCCCATGCAGTCCCCATCCCCCCTCCCCCACCCCGCCATGGGCTCTTGGTAGTGGAACCTCAAGGCGCTATGCTCTCCTTTGGCAGCCAGCCCCACAGCCATCCCTGGGGCCTCGCCCTTCCCCTGGGGACTCAGGAGTGCGTCCTGGTCAGCGAGGGGCAGGGGAAAGCCCCACTGCTTGGAGGGTGACAGACGCTTTGACACCCTCGCTGGGGACGCAGGGATGTGACGAGCTGTTTGTGTGTGTAGGGCTCACTGCCCGGCAGCTGGACCAGCAGAGCCAGGAGAAGTTGGAGGCCATCTGCAACGGTGAGCGGTGTCTGCTTTGAGCACTGAGCGCTAGAGGGACGAATGGCCCAGGGCCGCGGGCTGGGTTCAATCTCCGACGCCAGCAATGTGATCTTGGGCGAGAGCCACAAAGGGTTGCAAACTGTAGATCCCCAAACCCCTGATCAGCTTCTCCCTCACCCTGTGGTGTCTGCTGGTTGGCATGTGCCCAGGCACTTAGCCCTGACCTCAGAGCTGTGGCCTGGCAAATCCCCAAACTGGGCCTGAGCTGGCTGGCCTTCGCAGACGATTGCCTCCCCCCGACCCCGCAACACAGCAAAGGTGGGGTCCTGCCTCCCCGCCTTGCACTCACTAGCCCAGGGTTTGTTGCAGTCACCTCCAAGTGGGGTGCCTGGTGTCAAGCCACTGCTCCAAAGGAGACTGAGGTGACGTCCGGTCATCTACCTCCCTGCTGCGTGCCCGGACCCCTGGGCCAGCGCAGGGCAGAGCAGCGTCTCCTCCACATTTGTTGGGGAAAAGGGGGAGGGGGGGGTGACATAGCTCAGGCTCCTCACTCCCAGAGCAGGTTCACAGCTGGGCCCCAACCAGAGCTAGAGAATGGCTGAGCTCCCTCCTCGGCATTTGCTGGAGGGCAGCAGGGCACCGGAAGTTAGGCGTAGCCTAACAATGCCCAAGCCCCCTTTGTGAATCTCCCCCTCTCTGGGCTTGAGTGCCCATCTGTGCACTGGGGGGAAGGGGGAGCGTAAATACAGGCAGGGATGAGGCCATCAGATCCTGCAGGGACGGGGCAGTCCTAGAAATAGTGAGTGAATGGGTTTCAGAGTAACAGCCGTGTTAGTCTGTATTCGCAAAAAGAAAAGGAGTACTTGTGGCACCTTAGAGACTAACCAATTTATTTGAGCATAAGCTTTCGTGAGCTACAGCTCACTTCATTGGATGCATACTGTGGAAACTGCAGAAGACATTATATACACAGAGACCATGAAACAATACCTCCTCCCATCCCACTCTCCTGCTGGTAATAGCTTATCCAAAGTGACCACTTTCCTTACAATGTGTATGAAAATCAAGGTGGGTCATTTCCAACACAAATCCAGGTTTTCTCACCCCCCCCCCCCAAAAAAAAATACCACACACACACAAACTCACTCTCCTGCTGGTAATAGCTTATCCAAAGTGACCACTCTCCCTACTATGTGCATGATAATCAAGGTGGGCTATTTCCAGCACAAATCCAGGTTTTCTCACCTCCCCACCCCCATACATACACAAACTCACTCTCCTGCTGGTAATAGCTCATCCAAACTGACCATTCTCCTTACAATGTGTATGATTATCAAGGTGGGCCATTTCCAGCATAAATCCAAGTTTAACCAGAACGTCTGGGGGCGGGGGGGGGATGGGTAGGAAAAAACAAGGGGAAATAGGCTACCTTGCATAATGACTTAGCCACTCCCAGTCTCTATTTAAGCCTAAATTAATAGTATCCAATTTGCAAATGAATTCCAATTCAGCAGTTTCTCGCTGGAGTCTGGATTTGAAGTTTTTTTGTTGTAAGATAGCGACCTTCATGTCTGTAATTGCGTGACCACAGAGATTGAAGTGTTCTCCGACTGGTTTATGAATGTTATAATTCTTGACATCTGATTTGTGTCCATTTATTCTTTTACGTAGAGACTGTCCAGTTTGACCAATGTACCTGGCAGAGGGGCATTGCTGGCACATGATGGCATATATCACATTGGTGGATGTGCAGGTGAACGAGCCTCTGATAGTGTGGCTGATGTGATTAGGCCCTGTGATGGTGTCCCCTGAATAGATATGTGGGCACAGTTGGCAACGGGCTTTGTTGCAAGGATAGGTTCCTGGGTTAGTGGTTCTGTTGTGTGGTATGTGGTTGTTGGTGAGTATTTGCTTCAGGTTGGGGGGCTGTCTGTAGGCAAGGATTGGCCTGTCTCCCAAGATTTGTGAGAGTGTTGGGTCATCCTTCAGGATAGGTTGTAGATCCTTAATAATGCGTTGGAGGGGTTTTAGTTGGGGGCTGAAGGTGACGGCTAGTGGCGTTCTGTTATTTTCTTTGTTAGGCGTGTCCTGTAGTAGGTGACTTCTGGGATCTCTTCTGGCTCTATCAATCTGTTACTTCACTTCCGCAGGTGGATATTGTAGTTGTAAGAATGCTTGATAGAGATCTTGTAGGTGTTTGTCTCTGTCTGAGGGGTTGGAGGAAATGCGGTTGTATCGCAGAGCTTGGCTGTAGACGATGGATCGTGTGGTGTGGTCAGGGTGAAAGCTGGAGGCATGTAGGTAGGAATAGCGGTCAGTAGGTTTCCGGTATAGGGTGGTGTTTATGTGACCATTGTTTATTAGCACTGTAGTGTCCAGGAAGTGGATCACTTGTGTGGACTGGACCAGGCTGAGGTTGATGGTGGGATGGAAATTGTTGAAATCATGGTGGAATTCCTCAAGGGGTTCTTTTCCATGGGTCCAGATGATGAAGATGTCATCAATATAGCGCAAGTAGAGTAGGGGCGTTAGGGGATGAGAGCTGAGGAAGCGTTGTTCTAAATCAGCCATAAAAATGTTGGCATACTGTGGGGCCATGCGGGTACCCATAGCAGTGCCGCTGATCTGAAGGTATACATTGTCCCCAAATGTAAAATAGTTATGGGTAAGGACAAAGTCACAAAGTTCAGCCACCAGGTTAGCCGTGACATTATCGGGGATAGTGTTCTTGACGGCTTGTAGTCCATCTTTGTGTGGAATGTTGGTGCAGAGGGCTTACACGTTGTAAGGAGAGTGATCACTTTAGATAAGCTATTATCAGCAGGAGAGTGGGATGGGAGGAGGTATTGTTTCATGGTCTCTGTGTATATAATGTCTTCTGCAGTTTCCACAGTATGCATCCAATGAAGTGAGCTGTAGCTCATGAAAGCTCATGCTCAGATAAATTGATTAGTCTTTAAGGTGCCACAAGTACTCCTTTTCTTTTTGAGTGAATGGGGTTCATTGTGACTTCTTGCCTGTGTCTGGGGGCTCCCCCAGCTATGAAGGGCAGTGGGGATGTTTAGTGAGGGTTGAAGGTTGTTCCTGCTAGTCCCCTGCTTCCCGCCTCCCAGCCTGCTGCCTTCTTGTCGCGGGCTGAGAGGTACAGCGCAGGCTTGCTCTGCCAGGGCTTTCCAGAGCACCATGGCTCTGACCTCCATTTCCTTCCTTTCAATCTTAGTCCTCAAAGGCTTCCAGCAGGACAGCAAGTCCTCTGTCAGGTGCCTGGCTTTGCAGACCATGCTGATCCTCAAGGCCTGCAAGAAACACCGTCCAGCCCGCGCCAGCCTATGGACACTCTTGCACAGGATGAGACTGATGCATACAAGGGAGAACCCAGTCATTGAAGTTGCCCAGCTGCCCCAGTAAAAGCCAGCCTCCCTACTCTCGGGGTTTGGTGCACCAGAGCCCGCCTGGAGCAGGGTGGAACACATCATGCCGCACCATGGCTTTCTCCCCATTGGCCGCCTGCCCTGCCCAGCCACGTGAGTAGTTAACCACTCAATAGCTTTTATCACCATGTACTTTTTGACAGGTTTCCATGCCCCGTGTAGAGTTTACGTCCCGCCCTCCGTCCCCATTTCCGGTCGTGTACTTTTTTGGCACCATCAGCCCTTTTGAACATTTCTTTTGTATTATTTTTCTGTGTTTGGCTGGGGGAAGGTTGCATGCTTGTGCTACAGTCAGGCAGGCAGAGCAGCAGAAGGTCCATTTGCCTGGCCCTTGATCAGGGCGGGGCAGCAACCAAGTAGGCTGCCACTCCTGACGGTGGGGTGGCGGGGATAGGGGAACCCAGGTCCTCCCGCTCCACTGCGTCCCCGCCCAGGGCCCTAACAGCGTGCTGTGTTTTGACATATTTCGAGAAAAAGTATGAACGAGTAGAAATAGAGGCTGTAGGGGGTTCGCGGCTCCCTCCCCATCCGTCTGGGCGGGAGACCACGGCCCTGGCTACGATACTTCCAGGGTACCTTGGTTCAGGGGAAATAGCTCAGTGTTCATGGTTCTGGCCTGCAGTCAGGCCGACCAACGGTAGAGAGTCTGTTTGCCCGGGGCCCTCATTCAGGGCAGGGCTGCTGTCGAGTAGGGGCTCTGGCCTACAGTCAGGCAGGCAGAGCAGCAGAAGGTCCATTTGCCTGGCCCTTGATCAGGGCGGGGCAGAAATCAAGTAGGGGGGCTCTGGCCTACAGTCCGGCAGATCCGTCGCAGTCTGGGGGAGGTTAGCTCTCTGGTGGGAGAGTCAGCACAACCGTCTGACGTCCTGAATCAGGCGGGTGCCAGAGCAATCAGGCCTCCTGACAACCAAGTCGGGAGGCTGCTACTCCTGACGGTGGGGTGGCGGTGGTAGGGGAACCCAGGCCCTCTCGCTCCACTGCGTCCCAGCGCAGGGCCCTAACAGCTGTGGAGCAGTCCGTTACTGCGTCAGTGGGGAAAATCCGACAGCAACACACTGGCCGGCTTATAGTCAATAACACAGCTGAACCCAATTCGTCTGCCCTGGGCTCCTTGCTACACACCCATTCCGTGTGTACATGGGTTCAGGGGTGGCAGGTCTGTAGAAATTTTGGTGGTGCCCAGAACCCGCCCCTACTTCGCCCCCACCTGCCCAAGGCTCCGGGAGGGAGTTTGGGTGAGGAAGGACATCTGGGATGCAGGCCCTAGGCTTAGGCAGAGTATTGGGGTGCAGGATGCAGGATGCAGGATGTTTGGGGATGGGAGGGGGTGCAGGGCTGAGGGGTTTGGGAGGGGCTCAGGGCAAGAGTCAGGGTGTAGGGGGTGAGGGTTCTGTTTGGGGCTGGGAGGTTTGGGGGGTTAGAGAGGCTCAAGGCTGGGGCAGAGCGTTGGAATGTAGGGAGATGAGGGCTCTGTCAAGGGCTGGAGATGAGGGGTTTGTGGTGTTGGAAGGGGCTCAGGGCTGGGGCAGAGGGTTGGGGTGTAGGGGGATGAGGCTCTGTCTAGGGCTGGAGATGAGGGGTTTGTGGTGTTGGAAGGGGCTCAGGGCTGGGGCAGAGGGTTGGGGTATGAGGGGATGAGGGCTCTGGCTAGGACTAGGGATAAGGTGTTTGGGGTGTTGTAGGGGCTCAGGGCGAGGGTGTGGTGGAGAGGTGAAAGCTCTGGCTGGGGGTGTGGGCTCTGGGGTGGGGCAGGGCTGGGGATGAGTTTGGGGTGCAGGCAGGCTGCTCTGGGATAGGGGTCAGAGAGGAGGACTCCCCCCAGCCCTTTCCCTGCCGGCAACAGCGATCTCTGGGGGAGGACAGTGAGTGGCAGCCCCACCAGCTTCTCAGTGTCCCTGGCATCTGGCAGCCCCGCTGGATCTCTGTCAGGATAGCACTCTCCGTTACGTCTATGCTTCCACAGTGGGGAAGAGACATGCTGCTCATCTGGCAGCTCTCTCCCATCTGAGCTGGAGGCCCAGCCTTTTATAGTGCCGCTTCCTGCCCCGCCCCTCTGCTGCCATGGGTGTCCTGGTTCTGCCCACCAGGGGGTGCTCGTAGCTCCCTCCCAGGCTGCCAGGGCAGGAGACCACGCCCCCTCATGACAGAGGCCTTAAAGGAGTTTTAAAGGAAAGGAGTTTTAAAAAAAGAAAGATTGCTTAGCCTTAGAATAAAAAAGGAAAGAAAGGTGATTTTAAATAGAAGGAAGAGGGGAAACTATAGAAAGCAACAAGAGAGAGGAGTGTGTTTTATAGATTAGTAAGAACGTGGTAAAAGGTTATTGTTGTTGGGACTAAAAAATAATAAGAGTAAAAAAATTGAAATCAATTTTAAAAAGCAAAGGCTCATTAAAAAAAAGAGGAAACTCTAAAGGAAGGTTGAGAAGGTCGGGTGAAAGAAATCACACGGCCGAAAAATGAGCTAGAGATCCTGTGTCAGTGACACAGGGCTGTGTAAAGTACAGAAAACAGAAAGAGAGAGAAAGATCCTTTTTTGTTACTAAGCAGAACACAGAGCTGTGGGAAAGATCCTTTTTTTGGTTAGTGAGAGAAGGAGAGCATAGAAAACAGGAAGAGATCCTTTTTGGTTAGTGAGACAAGGAAAGTATAAAGAAAAGGAGTCCTTGTGGCACCTTAGAGACTAACAAATTTATCTGAGCATAAGCTTTTATGAGCATCCAATACGTTGGTCTCTAAGGTGCCACAAGTCCTCCTTTTCTTTTTGCGAAAACAGACTAACACGGCTGCTACTCTGAAACCTGTCATTATACAAGGAAAGTATAGCAAGCTGCAGGGGGGGCGGAGGGGGTGGGGGAAGAGAACTTACCCTTCATAGAATCATAGAATCATAGAATATCAGGGTTGGAAGGGACCTCAGGAGGTCATCTAGTCCAACCCCCTGCTCAAAGCAGGACCGATCCCCGACTAAATCATCCCAGCCAGGGCTTTGTCAAGCCTGACCTTAAAAACTTCTAAGGAAGGAGATTCCACCACCTCCCTAGGTAACACATTCCAGGGTTTCACCACCCTCCTAGTGAAAAA
The DNA here is from genome assembly GCF_965140285.1 of Lepidochelys kempii. Lineage (NCBI taxonomy): Eukaryota > Metazoa > Chordata > Testudines > Cheloniidae > Lepidochelys > Lepidochelys kempii. The sequence continues at coordinate 11,019,096 of NC_136402.1, forward strand.
GTTTTTCCTAATATCCAACCTAAATCTCCCCCACTGCAACTTGAGACCATTACTCCTTGTTCTGTCATCTGGTACCACTGAGAACAGTCTAGAGCCATCCTCTTTGGAACCCCCTTTCAGGTAGTTGAAAGCAGCTATCAAATCCCCCCCATTCTTCTCTTCTGCAGACTAAACATCCCAAGTTCCCTCAGCCTCTCCTCAAAAGTCATGTGTTCCAGACCCCTAATAATTTTTGTTGCCCTCCGCTGGACTCTTTCCAATTTTTCCACATCCTTCTTGTAGTGTGGGGCCCAAAACTGGACACAGTACTCCAGATGAGGCCTCACCAGTGTCGAATAGAGGAGAACGATCACATCCCTCCATCTGCTGGCAATGCCCCTACTTATACATCCCAAAATGCCATTGGCCTTCTTGGCAACAAGGGCACACTGTTGACTCATATCCAGCTTCTCCTCCACTGTAACCCCTAGGTCCTTTTCTGCAGAACTGCTGCAGAGCCATTTGGTCCCTAGTCTGTAGCGGTGCATTGGATTCTTCCATTTTAAGTGCAGGACTCTGCACTTGTCCTTGCTGAACCTCATCAGATTTCTTTTGGCCCAATCCTCCAATTTGTCTAGGGCCCTCTGTATCCTATCCCCACCCTCCAGCATATCTACCTCTCCTCCCAGTTTAGTGTCATCTGCAAACTTGCTGAGGGTGCAATCCACACCATCCTCCAGATCATTCATGGAGATATTGAACAAAACCAGCCCCAGGACCGACCCTTGGGACACTCCACTTGATACCGGCTGCCAACTAGACATGGAGCCATTGAGCACTACCCGTTGAGCCCGACAATCTAGCCAGCTTTCTATCCACCTTATAGTCCATTCATCCAGCCCATACTTCTTTAACTTGCTGGCAAGAATACTGTGGGAGACAGTGTCAAAAGCTTTGCTAAAGTCAAGGAACAACACGTCCACCGCTTTCCCCTCATCCACAGAGCCAGTTATCGTGTCATAGAAGGCAATTAGATTAGTCAGGCATGACTTGCCCTTGGTGAATCCATGCTGACTGTTCCTGATCACTTTCCTCTCCTCTAAGTGCTTCAGAATTGATTCCTTGAGGACCTGCTCCACGATTTTTCCAGGGACTGAGGTGAGGCTGACTGGCCTGTAGTTCCCAGGATCCTCCTTCTTCCCTTTTTTAAAGATGGGCACTACATTAGCCTTTTTCCAGTCGTCCGGGACTTCCCCCGATCGCCAAGAGTTTTCAAAGATAATGGCCAATGGCTCTGCAATCACATCCGTCTACTCCTTTAGGACTCTCGGATGCAACGCATCCGGCCCCATGGACTTGTGCTCGTCCAGCTTTGCTAAATAGTCCCGAACCACTTCTTTCTCCACAGAGGGCGGGTCCTGTCTACGCTGGCAAGTTGCAGCGCGGTAAAGCAGCTTTCTGCGCTGCAACTGGTGAGGTGTACGCACGGCCACGCCACTCAGGGCGCGGAAACAGGGCAGTTGCAGCGCTTTAAAAAAAGCACAGTTTAAAAAACTTTCTGCACCGGGGCTACAGGCTGCGGTGCCAGTGTAGACACCGAGGTGAATTACTGCGCTGCGATTGGCGTCCGGGAGGTGTCCCACAATGCCTGCTCTCACCTCTCTGGTCATCGGTTTGAACTCTACTGCCCGGCCCTCAGGTGACCATCCATCATCCCCACTCCGTAAACTCCTTTGCCATTTTGACAGTCCCCTTCCTTTTTGCTCGGTGATGAGTGCAGCGCATCTTTCCAGGTGGCCAGGCCTGCTCCATGCACCAGGCGATCCACCTGCTTGGAGCTATGCCGAGCTGCTGGACCTCATCAGCATTTGGGGAGAGGAGGCTGTACAGTCCCAGCTGCACTCCGGACGTAGCAATTATGATACCTACTGTGACGTTATTGACTTGAACTGGGACCATATAGATCATTGTTGCAACCAAGGTCCTGTAGTGGCACCAAATCTTGTATAAAGGGGGGTCAAATAAGGTGTCTAAGGCAAGGTTATGGTTTGCTGGTTATGATTATGCTCTCTATATGTTTGTGTCATTTTTGTATGTTAAGTTATAAGTAATGGCTCTATACTGTCTGTGGTTCAAACTTGTACTATGCGTCTGGGTGACACCCCAGACAAGTTCAAAAGGAGGACTTGTGGCCCTTAGAGACTAACAAATTTATTTGAGCATAAGCTTTCATGAGCTACAGCTCACTTCATCGGATGCAATGCCTAGCCTGCTTGATGGCCGATTAAGGACCATCAGCTACACAATTGACCCCTTGAAAGAAGGCAGACAAGCCTTGGGACTCAGCACGGTGTGCAGAGACCTGCCTATGGACAGAACTCGGAGGTTTTTCCAGGCCACGTGATGGACAGCTTGTTTTGGGACAAAGAAAGAAAGACCACATGGCAAGAGAATATAAAAAGCTGCTGCAGCTCCTCCATCTTGTCTTCAGTCCTGCTTCATCCCTCTGGAGGGACTTTGCTACACTGAAGCTTTGAACCAAGAACTGAAAGATGCATCCCAGCTGTGGATGTTCTCCAGAGACTTGATTTGAACCTGCAGTTTATTCTGTCGCTGCCGCAAGTCTGAACCAAAAACTTGGCCATGACTGTAGGTCACTGATTCCATTTCACCAATTCTAGCTCTCATCTATAGCTTTTTCCTTTTATGAACAAACCTTTAGATTTTAGATTCTAAAGGATTGGCAACAGCGTGATTTGGGACAAGATCTGATTTGTATATTGACCTGGGTCTGGGGCTTGGTCCTTTGGGATCAAGAGAGCCTTTTTTCTTTTCCTGGGGTATTGGTTTTCATAACCATTTGTCCCCATAACAATTGGTGATACTGGGAAACTGGAGCGTCTAAGGGAATTGCTTGTGTGACTTGTGGTGAGCCAGTGGGGTGAGACCAAAGTCTCCTCTGTTTGGCTGGTTTGGTTTGCCTTAGAGGTGAAACCCCCCCCAGCCTTCGGCTGTAACTGCCCTGCTTGAAGCAGTTTGTCCTGAACTGGCACTCTCAGTCGGGTCCCGCCAGTACCAGCATCATTACACCTACGGACAGAGTTCACGATGCATGACAGAAAGGGGCGATGACCGGGACACACGGCAGTTTAGGATGAAAGCGAATGAGCTGCGGAACGCCGAGCACAGGGCGCGGGAGGCAAACCGCCACTCCGGTGCTGCGCCTATGAGCTGCCGGTTCTCCAAAGAGCTGGACATGATACTCCGCGGCGACCCCACCTCCATTGCGAACACCACTGTGGATACTTCGGTGGCTCGCATGTCAGTTGAGAGTGGACCGAGCCAGGAGGAGGAAATCTTGGACGAGGATGTGGAGGGGGACCCAGAGGCAGAAGATGACTCGGAGGTCAGAGATGCCTGCGGCCAGGAGCTCTTTTCTACCCCGGATGTTGGCGAAGCACAAAGAGGAGAGGAGGCCCCTGGTAAGTGGATTTGATTTTGGGACTCGCTGAAGTGGGTTGTTGGGGGCAGGAGGGTTGCAGAAAGCAGGCTTGTCTCCCACCGCATGCCACCCTGCCGGAAGCAGAGGGGTGGGACAGGAAGCGGAACTATAAAAGGCCGCCCCTCCAGCTGAGTTGGGAGAGAGCTGCTGGAGGAGCTCTCAGCATCTCTTCCCTGCTCCCCTAATGGAGAGCGCTATCCTGACAGAGAGCCAGAGGGGCTGCCGGAGCTGCCAGACGCCGGGGACTCCAAGGAGCTGGTGGGGCTGCCACTAGCCGTCTACCCCAGCGAAGCGAACAACAACCCTGGGACCCATGTACACACGGAATGGGTGTGTAGGAAGGAGCCCAGGGCAGCCGAATCGGGTTCAGCTGTGTTATTGACTACAAGCCGGCCAGCGTGTTGTGATCGGATTTTCCCCGCTGACCCAGTGGCGGACCACTCCGCTGCTGTTTAGGGCCCTGGGTGGGGACGCAGTGGAGTGGGAAGGCCTGGGTTCCCCTACCGCCACCATGCCACCGTCAGGAGTGGCAGGTTCCCCACCTGGTTGTCAGGAGGCCTGATTGGTCTGGCACCCGCCTGAATCAGGATGCCAGACGGTTGTGCTGACTCTCCCACCAGAGAGCTAACCTCCCCTAGACGGCGACGGCTCTGCTGGACTGTAGGCCAGAGCCCCCCTACTTGATTGCTGCCCCGCCCTGATCAAGGGCCAGGCAAATGGACCTTCTGCTGCTCTGCCTGCCTGACTGTAGGCCAGAGCCCCTACTTGACTGCAGCCCTGCCCTGAATGAGGGCCCCAGGCAAACAGACTCTCTACCATTGCTCGGCCTGACTGCAGGCCTGAACCATTAACACTGGGCTAATTTTCCCCTGAACCAAGGTACCCCGGAAGTATCGTAGCGAGGGGCGTGGTCTCCCACCCTGATGGACGGGGCGGGAGCCGCGAACCCCTTACAGCCTCTCTTTCTACTTGTTCATACTTTTTCTCTAAATATGTCAAAACACAAGAAAGCAACTTTCTCCCGGCTAAACACAGAAAACAATACAAAAGAAATGTTCAAAAGGGCCGACGGCACCAAAAATGTACATAACCGGAAACGGGGACGGAGGGCGGGAAGTAAACCCTACACAGGGCGCGGAAACCTGTCAGAAAGTACACGGTGATGAAAGCTCTCGAGCAGTTAACTAGTCACGTGCAATCCCCCCTGTACATAGCAATCCCCCCTGTGCATAGCAATCCTCTGTTTCATTTTGATGTTTTTTGACGTATTGTTCTGCTTTTATTTGATATATTAAATAACTGTATTTACAGTGATATATTGAGGTATAAACGATCTACACACCTTGTTCTGTACAGAGCACACAGACGGCTCCCCTGGATCCTACAACCCACACAGGGAGAAAGCTGTCGCAAGCGTCGGCATCTCCAAAATCATATCAGAGCAAGAAAAGGCACCTGCTATTTCCCACCCTTGTACAGTGTAGACACGGGGTGAGGGCGAGACTCAGTGACCCTGGTTAGTCCTGCTCCATCTCTGCCGTCTGGGTTTCCATCGACAGCTGTTCACACTCGAAACGCAGGGCGGGGTGAGGTTCGCCCATCAGCCAAAGAACCTTAATGTAAAGCAGCGCGCTCCTGCCAGTGCCCGTGGCAGATCCCCCATTCGAAGGGTGTGATCATTTCCGCCCTGAGATGGACGAGACCTCGTGTCCTGGTGTTAGGGAGCGCTGTGCTCTGTACCCCACATATCCCCCCTCTCCCTGCCCCCCAGCCTGGTGTTAGGGGATGCTGTGCTCCGGATCCTACATATTCCCCCAGCTTCCAGGGCCCCTGGCCGGCGTTAGGAGGCGCTGTGCTCTGTACCCTACACCCCCCATCTCTCAGCCCCCCTGCCAGGTGTTAGAGGGCGCTGTGCTCTGTATCATATGCATTTCCCAGCCCTCCTGCCCGGCCTTAGGGGGTGCTGTGCTCTGTACCCTACACATCCCCAGCCCCCAGCCTGGTGTTAGGCAGTTTCTAGTGTCTGTGAACTTACTGCATGTACCGGAGTCTATCAGCGCATGCTGGGTGCCACACGCTGTGGGTATGGACAGGGCCCGACGCTGGAACCTGACCTGAAGGTGGGATTGGCCACTGTCCTGGTGGTTCGGACACAGGCAGGTAGTAGAGGGGCTCCGTGCGGGGACCCAATTCTGCCTTTCTGTCTGGCCGATCCCTTCTAATGAGCTTGAACCTGCCCATCTCCCCAGACTCAGCATAGCACATGACTTGGGGGGCACCTGCTGGCAAAGTGGCCTCAGTCCCCACCGTACAGGCAGGGGTCATTCAGCTGGTGATAGCCCTTCTCTCAAGCCCCCAAGCACCTGTGTGTCATGGCTGCCTGCAGGAGTTCAGGGCCAACAACTGCCTGGGGGGAGGCCTGGCTAGGCAGGGGCTCAAACCGGGGAGTGTCAGTTTGGATCCCCAGCTAGCCGTAGGGGTGCAACAAGCCGGGGGGCGGGGGGGGAAGAGATCAACTCCAGCTGGTTCATCATAAACCATGTCCCTGAGGCCTCAGTAGAAATGGGGATGTTCCCCTGGCAGTATGCAGGTGCGAAGGACTTGAGAGGGAGGTGGCAGACGTGCCCTTTTGATGGCGGTCCCTGAGCACACGGGGAGAGCAGGGGGCAAACGTCTGTTGGCAAATGTTCATTGGCAAACGTCTGTGACTCACAGGCTCTGGGTGCACACACCCCTACAGAGGAACGTGTACAGGCCCAGCCCAGCCTGAAGAACACGAGCTCCTGTGTAAGGGAAGTCACTGTTTTTTTCACAAGAGCGGGAAACTGACGTTGCATAAGCCAGGAACTCCTGATGGGCACTGTCGTCCCTCCGGGAGACCAACCTATCTAGCACAGAGAACAGGGGGACATAAAGGCTGAGCTGAAGCTAGATTCCTGCTCTCCAGGATGCTGGGGTGCCCTCATGCTTGAGCTGAAGACAGCCTGGGGGTTCCCAGCATTGCCCTCCTGCCGTTTCTCTCTGGGAGCCCTCGCCCTGCACCCTGGCCTGTGTGTTCTCAGGAGGCTGCATGCTGCCAGGTGCACATCCCCAGTGCGGAGTCCCTGGATTAATGCCAGGGGACGGGGACTGGGACTCTGCTCCTGGCTCAGTCCCAGGAAGCTGGGAGTGTGAGTGGTGGAGCTGCCGGCTCTTGGAACCTCCCTTCCCAGCACGGGGTTGTCTCTGCGGGAAGCCCACCCCAGGAGCTGACATTTGTTGGCCTCTTCCCCAGAGCGCTGGAGTCTCAGCCACTCCAGATCGGGGGGAGGGGCCAGCTGTGAATTGGGAGCCAGATCCGGGTTTAGATGTGAATCCGCCGGCGCTGCAGAGCGTTCGGATGTGGGGAGCCAGCTCCCGCCTGCGCCAGATCACAAAGTGCCACTTCAGCCAGCTGCCTGCCAGGCTCTGGCAGCGCCCCGTGTGGAGCTGCAGCTGGGCTCTCCACAGCTGGGTGCTGCTCCTCCTCCCTGCTGGCCAGCCGGCCGCAGCTCCTCAGCACCTGCCCGCTCAGCCCCACCTCAGCGCTCCTGCCTCCCCAATGTCCTCCCTGGTGCTGCGCCTGGCCCCCTGCACCTGGCCTGTCAGTGCCCAGCGGGGCCGGAGCCAAGCGCCCCCTGGAGCCATGTGTCAGGCCCTGAGTCCCTCCTGTGCCGGGCTCCCGCCAATCCACAAGCCAGGAACAGGCCTGTGACTCCCGGAGCAAGTATTTCAGTCTCACAGCAGCAGCCTCGCTCCACCCACGCCCCGGCCTCCTGAGTCCAGCTCCAACCCCGAGGCCTGACCACCTCCCCACCTTCGCTGACACCATCACTTCCAGAGGGAATGGCACTGAGGTTGCCGGGGGAACAGGCATTCTCCAGCTGCCCGGAGCCATTGTTCCATTCACCAGGACAGTCCCGTTGGGGACACTGGGGCATGGCCACTAGGTAACTCGAGGGGATGGAAGACCACGAGTGTCGATGAAGCCCCCTCGCACTAGGCCCAGGTGTCCTTGTGTTGGGGACACTGGGGCATGGCCGCTAGGTAACTCGAGGGGATGGAAGACCACGAGTGGCGATGAAGACCCCTCGCACTAGGCCCAGGTGTCCTTGGCCCCCCCTCCCACCTGGAGGTACTCGCAGCAGCTCTGCGTACTAGGCCCAAGTGTCCTTGGCCCCCCCGCCTGGAGGCACACACAGCAGTTATGCTGAGGATCTGCAACAATATGCTGCGGAGTCAGACTGCCTGAAACTAAGCAAGGCCACACAGGGCAGATATGGAAGAACAATGCTGAATAAAGCAGCTTTATGTAGAGTTTAACAAATGATACAGAGAATCAGGGAACTAGCTGGGAACTGGATTGGCTGGCTATATGGATACTTGGGGCAGCTTGCTATTGGATAAGTATGCTGGGAAAAAGAATGTATAAAAGCCTGTGTAACTTCCTGCTCTGGGTACAGGATTTGAGATTCAAATCTCCCTGTACCTTTTTGAAGCTTCAAATAAACTTTTCTGCTTCTCCACCCCGTTGTGATTATTGGGTGTAGCACACCGGGTAACGAACCAACTTCAGCTGTTGTTTAGCCTCTTGGCACTGGGTGCCGGCAACAGCTTTTGGCATCCCTGGGTGGGCGACGAGGCTGCAATTTAGCGTTGCCCGGACCCCTCCTGGAGGTCGAGGATTGCAGCGAGAACCGACGCCCAGCGCGCACCGGTGAGTTCATCGGGGGCCTCGGAGGAGACACGATTTGATCGACCCCGGAGGACACAACGGTGCAACACACTCATATAGTGGAGAAGCAGTTGTGGACGGCGGTGAAGAACCAGTCCCTTAGACGTGGGGGAGGAGCAGCTGCAGGCCACCGTGAAGAGTCGGTCCCTTGGATAAGATAGGAACCTTTTAAAATCCGGATTATATGCTCTGTTGGAACCTGGGGACGCCCAGAGTTACCCTGTAGGTATGGGACAGGGACAGAGCTCAGAGGTTAGGGCACGGTGTACGCCCCTAGAGTGCATTCTAGCAAACTGGAAGGTATTTGGTGCGGATCCAATGACTAAGAGCCAATTAAAACGATTCTGTACAGTTGACTGGCCTCAATATCAACTAGAGGACCAGGAGTGGTGGCCACCAGGAGGGTCAATTAATTACAACACGATCCTCCAATTAGTTTTGTTTTGTCAGTGAATGGGTAAATGGAATGAATATTTGTATGCACAAGCGTTTATGGCTTTAAGAAATAGAAAAGAGCTGTAATTCTGCAAAGTTGTAATTTGACTCCGACTGGTTCGGTAGTAGCTAATGTTAGTCCCCAGACCCCCACCCCCACTGTAATGGCAGAGCCGGTGTCCCCTTCGGCCCCCACATCCCCACCTTATAAGGGTAGGATGCCTCGGGTTACAGAGATTGCCCCCTCGGTGGGACTCTATCCTTTGCTTACCGAGACTGTTGTGGCTTGCCCAGGGGCAGACGGACGTCAGGCTACCACTATGCAAGTTTACACCCATGTGCCATTCAATCCAATAGACTTAGCAGCTTTTAAAACACAGGCTGGGGAATTCTCAACGAACCCAAGCAGGTTTATTTCAGTCTTTGAGGGGTGCCTCAGTAGTCACAAGCCGATTGAGACGACTGTAATATCTTCCTGAGAACCCTGTTGTCTGAGGTGGAGAGGGATCAGGTTACAGCTAAGGCAAGGGGAGCGTCAGCTTTCAAGCGAAAAAAAAAAAGAAAGGAAGCTATCTGTCAAGTTCCTCGCCAAGTAATTGTAAGCGGCTCAGGACATTTCTGGGTATGGCAGGCTTTTGCAGGATATGGATCCCAGAGTTTGGACTGTGGGCTAAACCCCTGTACGACTGTGTAAAAGGAGCGGATCATGACCCCTTCTATTGGACTCCAAAGGCTGACAGGGCATTTAAAATCCTGAAAAGAAAATTGATGGAAGCCCCAGCTCTGGACCTGCCAGATCTCTCTAAGCCGTTTCAGTTGTATGTACATGAATGAAGGGGGGTGGCCCTAGGAGTGCTCACACAGCTGTTAGGAGCATGGAGACATCCCGTGGCTTATTTTTCTAAGCAATTGGATCAGGTTGCAAAGGGTTGGCCGGCATGTTTACGGGCGGTCGCAGCTACTGCCCTAGTGCTTGAGGAAGCGGAGAAGCTAACATTGGGAGGGGTTATGCAAATCTATACTCCGCATATGGTCCGAGCCTTATTGGATGCAAAGGGAGGGCTTTGGCTCACCCAGGCTCGGATTGCTCGGTACCAGGCTAAGCTGTTAGAGAACTCTGAAGTCACCTTACAGCCTTGCCCCTCCCTTAACCCAGCCACTCTCTTGCCAGAAACAGAGGAACAGAAACATGACTGTTTAGAGATCATAGATGTCCAGTACTCCAGCCGTCCCGATTTAAAGGATGTACCCCTCCCAAATGCAGATTATGAGTGGTACACTGATGGTAGCAGTACTGTAATAGATGGGCAAAGGAGGGCGGGTTATGCTGTTGTGACCCTCCATGACACTGTGGAAGCTGAAGGTTTGCCTGCTGGGACCTCTGCCCAGCTTGCTGAACTAATAGCCCTGACCCGTGCACTTGAACTGTCAAAAGGAAAGCGGGTCAACATTTTTACTGATTCAAAGTATGCTTTTGGTGTGCTGCATGCTCATGCTGGCCTATGGAAGCAAAGGGGAATGCTGACAGCCCAAGGCTCCCCAGTCAAGTACGGGCCCCAAATCCTCCGGCTCCTAGAAGCCGTACAACTCCCCTCGGAAGTGGCGGTGGTACACTGTAAAGCCCATCAAAGGGAGGATCAAGATGTGGCCAGAGGTAACACCCGGGCAAATAGAAAAGCTAAGCATGCTGCCACCCTGCCATCCCCTCAGGCTGAGAACGCCCATATGCATGCCCTTATCCCATCAGTAGGGGAGCTTCCAACCCCTCAGTACTCTGGGGAGGAAAGACAGCTAACTGACAAACTCGGTCTCCGGGAAAAGGAGGGATGGCTCCATTCCCCAGAAGGGAAAATCCTCTTACTAAAGGGCCTAATCCAGCCAGTGCTGCAGAAACTACATCAAACCACTCATGCTGGCAGGGAAGCACTTATCCAGCTAATGGGAAAATACTTTATCACTTCCGGACTCCGACCCCTGGCTGCCCAGGTACAAGCGGACTGCTTAGTCTTCCAAAAGAATAACCCCCGACCGGGACATCCTGTGCCACCAGCTGCCCTAGAACCCACTCCGGGCCCCGGACAAGTGTGGCAAATAGACTTTACCGAGTTTCCCCGGACCCAAGGGTTCAAATATCTCCTTGTTATAGTGGATCGGTTCAGCGGATGGCCAGAAGCCTTCCCATGCCGTAACTGCACTGCCAGGACAGTGGCCCTCAAGTTTGTTAAGGAGATCATTCCTCGCTTTGGACTCCCCCTGTGGATGGAATCTGACAATGGGACACACTTCACGTCAAAAATCATTCAAAGCATCTCACATGCCTTACAGATCCCCTGGAAACTCCATACGCCCTGGAGACCGCAAGCCAGTGGGGTAGTGGAGCGTACCAATCAGACCCTTAAACGGCATCTCTCAAAAGTGTGCCAAGAAGCCTCACTGCGATGGCCTGATGCTTTGCCCCTCGTCCTACTCCGTATCCGCGTTCTCCCAAAGGGTAGATTAGGGCTCAGTCCCTTTGAAATTATGTTTGGAAGGGCATGGCCTATGAATGGCACCCCGGTTCTGTCAGGGGAATGGGAGTTGGGTAATGTTTTTTTGTCACAGTATATGTGTTCCCTGTCTGCTGGTCTCTTGTCTCTTCACAGGTATACCAAGGATTCCCAGCCTCTCCGCTTGGACTCTCCCGTCCACTCCTTACAGCCCGGTAACTCTGTGCTTGTTCGCACCTGGAAAGACGAGCCTCTCCAGGAAAAGCGGAAAGGACCCTATACCGTCCTGCTGATCTCCCATACAGCGGCAAAGATGGAGGGCCGCAAGAACTGGATCCATCACTCTCGTCTGAAGGCAGTAACCGCCCCCTCGTCAGCAGAACAGTGGACCGTCCAACCTGCTGACTCCTCAGCTAGTGACGATCTCGGGCTAAAGCTACTGTTTAAAAGACACAAATAGCGGGCACCTTAATGCTAAAATGGGCCTAACCAGGTACTGGAGACCCTGGGTTGGGAAGACTCTGGTCATAATTAATTGGGTAACATTGTTATTCTCTGTATTGGTATTTCCAAACTGTGCATATCGGGAGCATAACTCCTTTGTTTTGCTTGCGCACCATGTTGCTAATTTAACAAACCAGACTGATTGCTGGGTATGTGCTCCAACTCCACTATCCCCCAAAACGGGAATGCCCCTTGACATGCTGCCCTTGACCCTAGCAGAATTAGCCACCACCAAAGAGCAGGAAAGAACGGACTCACCGTTCTGGAACAAGACCTCTTTACAGCAAGCCACCTATCAGGACCAGGAGTATTCAGTTGCAGTACTCACTGAGGGAGTGTTATGTTTTACCCGAAACCAATCTGATCCCTATGGGCATCCTGTGGGAAAGAGCTCCTGTGTTATTACACAGTGGGCTGATGGGTATTGGATAAAGACCAAAAGGGGAAGCCAGCAGTGTGGGTGTAATGGTTCCTCCCCTTTTAGGGAAACTCTTACAAATAATCGTACCACAAAAGAAAAGTTTGGAAATATAACTTGCCGTCCAGTTAATATCTCCAATGTAGCAAGCCAATGGTGGGTTTGTAGTGGTCCCTATGGCGAGTGTAATTTGAACGGCACAATTAGAAATGCCCCCACTTGTACCCAATCAAAAAAATAAGATGCCCCCTTAGGGGCATATAAATTGTTTAAAAAAGCCGCCAAAGCAGCCTTAAATATCCCAGGAATCCCCTTAAGAAACAGTCCTTACTGGGCCCTACAGGGTCACTATTTTGTATGTGGCCGAAAGGCTTACAAGGTGCTGCCAGCCAACTGGACAGGTAGCTGTTATATAGCTCATGGAGTTCCTCATCTTTCCATAACTGCCACACTGCCCAAAGGAAAGATTAGAAATGCCCGAGACACCTCTGTTGAGTCACGAGAAAAGACCCTGCGGCAAATGACTAAGGCATTGGAGGGCAAGATGAAGAATCCCCTCACAACCGAGAAGCTTGTAGGGTGCTCTGTACTGGGAATAGCGCCACTGTTTACCGGACCAGCCATGGCATGCATAGGCCGCTATACTATAAGGCTGCAGATGGTACTTGAGAAGGTGGCCTTAGAGTTAGAGGACTCGGACTCAGTTAGTGATTTAGGGTCAGCAGTAAAAACATTAAATAAAGAGGTACAGCAGCTCAGGACGTTTTCCCTCCAAGCAGGCTGGCTTTGGACTATCTCTTGGCATCCCAAGGAGGGGTTTGTGCCCTCGTGGCGCCCCGATGGTGTGTATATGTAAATGATAGCAGTTATGAGATCTATGAAAAGGTGGTACAGGCTGAGGCCCATGCCCGAGCCGGAGCACAGGTTGCCTATACTGCCCCAGAGAACGATTGGTTGCAAACCTTGTTTTCAGGCTGGGGTTTGTCATCTTGGCTTGGTGGTTTATTTAGCCTGCTATTGAAAATTCTCTTTCCTGTATTGCTTGTATTACTGGTATTATGCTGTGCGGTATCATATGTCAGGGCCCTTTTGCAAAAGTTAATAAGTCATTCTCTTCAGGGCTATCACAAAGTGCTAATGCAAAGTCATATTGTAAAGAAATAAGTAGCCCAAGTGAGAAAACTCAGAGCCAAGGCTGTTGAGTGTTCTCAAAGAGGGGAGTTGTTGGGGACACTGGGGCATGGCCGCTAGGTAACTCGAGGGGATGGAAGACCACGAGTGGCGATGAAGCCCCCTCGCACTAGGCCCAGGTGTCCTTGGCCCCCCCTCCCGCCTGGAGGCACTTGCAGCAGCTCTGGGTACTAGGCCCAAGTGTCCTTGGCCCCCCCTGCCTGGAGGCAACCACAGCAGTTATGCTGAGTGTCACGGAGTGTGGGGGAGTCCAGGCCCTGCACCCCTCTTCCTGGGATCCACTGAGACTCTCAGCCAGCCAGTAAAACAGAAGGTTTATTGGACAACAGGAACACAGTCCAAAAACAGAGCTTGTGGGTACAACCAGGACCCCTCAATCACGTCCTTCTGGGGGAGCAGGGAGCTTAGACCCCAGCCCTGGGGTTCCCTGTGTTCCTCTCCCCAGCCCCAAACTGAAACTAAACTCACCCAGCAGGTTCCCTGCTGCAGCCTCTGTTCACATTCCTGGGCAGAGGTGTCACCTCCCCCTCCCCCTCCTGGCTCAGGTGACAGGTTCTCAGGTCTCCCATCCCCAGGGCACATTCCCAGGTCAACACTCCCCCCTCCCTGCTGAGTCACATCGTCACACTGAGAATCTGCAACAATATGCTGCAGAGTCAGACTGCCTGAAACTAAGCAAGGCCACACAGGGCAGATATGGAAGAACAATGCTGAATAAAGCAGCTTTATGTAGAGTTTAACAAATGATACAGAGAATCATGGAACTAGCTGGGAACTGGATTGGCTGGCTATATGGATACTTGGGGCAGCTTGCTATTGGATAAGTATGTTGGGAAAAAGGATGTATAAAAGCCTGTGTAACTTCCTGCTCTGTGTACAGGATTTGAGATTCAAATCTCCCTGTACCTATTTGAAGCTTCAAATAAACTTTTCTGCTTCTCCACCCCATTGTGATTACTGGGTGTAGCACACCGGGAAACGAACCACTCAAGCTGTTGTTCAGCCTCTCGGCACTGGGTGCCAGCAACAGCCTGATGCCAGGACAGTCCCCCTGAACTCTGGAGAGGACTAGAGGTGCCTTAGGACACCTGCCATGCAGCTGCTGGAGAGTCAGCAGGAGACATTGGGTGAGGACTGGAGCCCCCCAGGGCAGAGGCCATTCAGGAGACCCAGCGTGGGGGGAATCAGGCCTGGGATTCTCTGCAGCGGCTGCTCCCACACAGCCTTGGAGAGAGGAACTGTGAAACCCCCACAAAGCGTTGCCCCGGCACAGAGCTCTATAGCACTGGGACCCCGTACGCGTGAGCCGCAATCCAGCAGGGCCTTGCGCCAGCCCCACCCTCTCCCATTGCCCCGCTCTGGGAGGCCAGAGCACAGTTCACAATTTAGCACGGACCAGCTGCAAGGATCCTGGCGGGCCCTGGTAAGGTTGGAGCAGCATTTTCAATGTTGGGGAAAAGCGAGATCTGTGCAATAGGCAACGTAGCTCCATCTGGGCACCAGCCAGTTCCTGTGCCCCAGAGAGCTCCCACTGAACCAGGGACGAAGGGGGCAGGAGGTGGAAAGGGAAGGTGCCATCCTGGCACCCAGGAGACCCATGTTCATTTCTCAGCTCTGCCACAGATGCTCTGTTTATCTTCAAGCAAGTCCCTTATTCTCTCTCTGCAGCGGTTCCCTGTCTGTATAGTGGGGGTAGCAGCCAGGCCCTGCCCTGAAGGGGGCAGATAGAATAAATGCAATCGAGGTTGGGCAGTGCTCGGATGCCAGGGGGATGAGGGCCAGGATGGTGCCTAAGACAGACCGAAAGCAAGGGGGAGCTACAGAGCCGGTGGTGAGAGCGGTTTGGCCTTTGACAATCTGCTCTGAGTGCCTGGGCTGCCAGACCCCAGGCAGCCACTGGCATTGCCAGACCTCCCTGATCTATGGTGCTGCTGCTCTCCCTGCTTCTAGGAGTCACTGCCTCTCCCCGGGCCGAGAACCCCGTGTCACGGAGTGTGGGGGAGTCCAGGCCCTGCACCCCTCTTCCTGGGATCCACTGAGACTCTCAGCCAGCCAGTAAAACAGAAGGTTTATTGGACAACAGGAACACAGTCCAAAACAGAGCTTGTGGGTACAACCAGGACCCCTCAATCACGTCCTTCTGGGGGAGCAGGGAGCTTAGACCCCAGCCCTGGGGTTCCCTGTGTTCCTCTCCCCAGCCCCAAACTGAAACTAAACCCACCCAGCAGGTTCCCTGCTGCAGCCTCTGTTCACATTCCTGGGCAGAGGTGTTACCTCCCCCTCCCCCTCCTGGCTCAGGTGACAGGTTCTCAGGTCTCCCATCCCCAGGGCACATTCCCAGGTCAACACTCCCCCCTCCCTGCTGAGTCACATTGTCACACCCCGCAGCAATCATCTCCTGGGGCTGCCCTGGCTCTGAGCATTAGCAAGGCCTGGGACACAGTACGGGGGCGGGGGAGTGGGGGCTGCTATTAAAGCAGCTTCTGCGTCATTGCAGCGGTGGGAGAGAAAGCAGAGACGGGACCGTTTTCCATCCCGTGGCCAAAGCACCCGGCAGCTTGGGAAAGTGGAAAGAACCGCTCAGGTGGGCTGGGAGCCGGGGGTGCAGAGAGTTCATGAATCCCCGTTCTGCACTGTCATGAGAAGGAGGAGCCGGGATGGAAGTGATCCTCCCACTCGGGGATCCAGAGACCCCCTGGCTCCAATAGCATGGACGCAGGGAGGGGCTCTGGCCTGGGGTCTGCAGAAGCTGGGACTAGAGGAGCCCAGAGGTCCCTTCCGGCCTAACGTCTGTGACTGTGGGGAGCGGTGTTGGATCATATTAAAGAAGTTCTGTATTGAAATCACAAATGAGTTTGATTCCCAATAGTTTAAAGTCCAGGGTATTACTAATTAAGAGGTCTCTTGGTTTTTGGTGCTGTTTCTCTCCCTCTATGTGTGAAACCTGCAAGCTGCTAATTGTGTTCGTACATTCTAAGACAGAGTCTGTTCTCAAAGCAATTCACAGAGAGAGAGACTCAAAGCAATACTCGAACAACAGAAACAGCACCCAGAGACTCCCCGCCCTTTTGTTGTATTAACAATTGTGATTAAAATAGAGACAGAGGATGTATGTGGATGGATGCTTGGTGTGGATAATAACTGAATGATCAGGGAGGTGCCAGCCTAAGAATCCAGTGTCCATCCGCTGAAGAAGGCGTCAAGTGGAAATAAGCAGAGGACCCCCGGCGGGCAGACTGGAATCCACCCAACAGCCTCAAGAATGGGAGAACCAAAGAACAAGATAACATCTAGCAGCTTGGAGCCCTCAGGAATGTGCTATCTGCTGATTGATTCAGCAACAGCATGATGAAGGAATTCCCATAGACTGGCATAGGAAGAAATTCCTATAAAAATAGACTCTAAAAAGTGAGAACTTTGGGGTCTGATTCTGCAAACCAACTTCCAGGAGCATCAGATGACCATCTGACAAGGCCCTGCTCTCTCCTCATGTCCAGGCCACCTGGCCAGTGGCTTGGCATGAGTAACTCTAAGACTGGTAACTATGTTAACAACCTTGCAGAACCTGTGTGTGTTTGTTTGTATGAATGAATGTGTGACTAAATATGAGATTGAATGGAATGTTATAGCTATAACTAAGTGCTTACTATGATTCTTTCTGTATTCACAATAAATGTGGTATTTTGCCTTTTTCGCTTTCATGAGATCCTGTTGGTTTTTATTTTATTGGTATAACAGCGGAACGTCCCTCCCATGACCCCGGTGGGGAAGGACAGGCTCTAAAGCCTTGGCGAGGCCAGAGCAAGTCTGGCTGGGGCATCCCATGGCTGGGGAGTCACACATTGGCTGGTCTGTGACTCGCCTGCCCATTGTGACACGCCCCTGCTGGCTGGCACAGCCTCATCCCCTCACTGCCAGGCTTGGCTCTGGCAGAGTGAGAGCTGGCAGGTGCCGCTGGGGAATGCTGAGCCAGCAGTTCCAGCTCCGCCACCGGCAGCAGAAAGTGGGTGGCCCATTTACGCGCAGGCTTCTGCCCACTCCTGACTCCAGGTAGGAGAATCTTCTATTGCCCACCTCTGCTTTTCCATTGCATCGCCAACCACACCGAGACTTCCCCGAGCTCCTGGCTGGACGGCGCACGTCTGCCAAGTGCCCCGGTGCCGGCCGTCTAGCCTGGTGCCAGTGAGGAAGTGGGCACCGGCATGCACACAGGAGTGACCCCTTGGCGGCTCCACAGAAGGGGTCGCACCAGTCGAGCCCGGAGGGGACGGAGACAAGGAGGAGGGTTTGGCAGGGCTGGTGGCATGGCACAGGAAGGCGGCACAGGTGGTTAGATGAGGCATTGGGCTGGGACCCAGGAGAGCTGTGTTCAGTTCCCCGCTCCTCTGTAAGTCTTCTGCGTGAAATCAGGTGAGTCCCCGCCGCTCTGGGACTCAGCTAACAAGGGAGAGCACGTCCCTGCTCTGCGGAGGGGGGGTTGAGAGACTAAATACCACAACACCCGTGTGCTAAACCACTGGCATGATGGGGCCAGGTAAGTGCCCAGACACTGAGGTTGCCGGGGGAACAGGCATTCTCCGGTTGCCTGGAGCCATTGTTCCATTCACCAGGACAGTCCGATGCCAGGACAGTCCCCCTGAGCTCTGGAGAGGACTAGAGGTGCCTTAGGACGCCTGCCGTGCAGCTGCTGGAGAGTCAGCAGGAGACATTGGGTGAGGAATGGAGCCCCCCAGGGCAGGGGCCATTCAGGAGACCCAGCGTGGGGGGAATCAGGCCTGGGATTCTCTGCAGCAGCTGCTCCCACACAGGCCTTGGAGAGAGGAGCTGTGAAACCCCCAGAAAGCGCTGCCCCGGCACAGAGCTCTGTAGTACTGGGACCCCGTACGCGTGAGCCGTAATCCAGCAGGGCCTTGCACCAGCCCCACCCTCTCCCATTGCCCCGCTCTGGGAGGCCAGAGCACAGTTCACAATTTAGCACGGACCAGCTGCAAGGATCCTGGCGGGCCCTGGTATGGTTGGAGCAGCATTTTCAATGTTGGGGAAAAGCGAGATCTGTGCAATAGGCAACGTAGCTCCATCTGGGCACCAGCCAGCTCCTGTGCCCCAGAGAGCTCCCACAGCTCCCACTGAACCAGGGACGAAGGGGGCAGGAGGTTGAAAGAGAAGGTGCCATCCTGGAACCCAGGAGACCCATGTTTATTTCCCAGCTCTGCCACAGATGCTCTGTTTGTCTTTGAGCAAGTCCCTTCTTCCCTCTGTGCTGTAGTTCCCTGTCTGTGCAGTGGGAGTAGCTGCCAGACCCTGCCCTGAAGGGGGCAGTTAGAATAAATGCAATGGGCAGTGCTCGGATGCCAGGGGGATGAGGGCCAGGATGGTGCCTAAGACAGACCGAAAGCAAGGGGGAGCTACAGAGCCGGTGGTGAGAGGGGTTTGGCCTTTGACAGTCTGCTCTGAGTGCCTGGGTGCCAGACCCCAGCCAGCCACTGGCATTGCCAGACCTCCCTGATCTATGGTGCTGCTGCTTTCCCTGCTTCTAGGAGTCACTGCCTCCCCCTGGCCGAGAGCCCCGTGTCATGGAGTCCCCGGGCGACGCTCTGGAACTGCTCCCTACGAAGTCAGTCAGGACTCTGGGGAAGTCTCCTTTCTGTGAACAGCCTGTCCGCAGGGCAAAGAGCTCACACAGCTTCCACCTTCCTGGGTCTGACCTCTGAGCATTCAGCATCCTCTGCTCCTCCATGAGCTTCCCACAGCGAGCCCGTCCAGGCAGGCTCCTGGGGAAGCCGGAGGGTCCTGCACCCCAGCTCCGCAGTCAGACGTGAATCTCAGCCAGCCAGTAAAACAGAAGGTTTATTAGACGACAGGAACATGGTCTAGCACAGAGCATGTAGGTGCAGAGAACAGGACCCCTCAGCTGAGTCCATTTTGGGAGGTAGTGAGCCAGACAACCACGTCTGTACTTCACTCCATGTCCCCAGCCAGCCTCAACTGAAACTCTCTCCAGCCCCTCCTCCTCTGGGCTTTGTCCCTTTCCCGGGCCAGGAGGTCACCTGATTTCTTTTTTCTCCAACCCTTTTAGCTCTCACCTTGTAGGGGGGAAAGGCCAGGCCATCAGCACCCAGGAAATAGGGTGTCGGCCATTCTCTGTGTCCAGACCCCTGCACATACCTGCCCTCTAGGGCTCTGCAATGATCATACACCCTTACGCCACCACCTAGAAACTTAAGAACTGCATAGGGGAAACTGAGGCACCCCCACACTATTCGGAGGAAACATTAAGAACAGTCCCACTTCGTCACATCCCACAGCAATCATCTCCTGGGGCTGTCATGGCACTGAGCATTAGCAAGGTCTGAGACTCAGTTGGGCGGGAGGAGGGGGCTGCTATTAAAGCAGCTTCTGCGTCGTTGCAGCGGTGGGAGAGGAAGCAGAGATGGGACCATTTTACACCCTATGGCCAAAGCACCCGGCAGCTTGGGAAAGTGGAAAGAGCCTCCCATGTGGGCTGGGAGCTATGGGTGGGGAGAGTTCATGAATCCCCGTTCTGCACTGTTACGAGAAGGAGGAACCGGGATGGAACTGATTCTCCCACTCGGGGATCCAGAGACCCCCTGGCTCCAATAGCATGGATGCAGGGAGGGGCTCTGTCCTGGGGTCTGCAGGAGCTGAGACTAGAGGAGCCCAGCGGTCTCTTCCGGTCTAACGTCTGTGACTGTGGGGAGCGGAAGGTCCCTGCCATGGCCCTGGTGGGGAAGGACAGGCTCTAAAGCCTTGGCGAGGCCAGAGCAAGTCTGGGCTGGGGCATCCCATGGCTGGGGAGTCACACATTGGCTGGTCTGTGACTCGCCTGCCCATTGTGACACGCCCCTGCTGGCTGGCACAGCCTCATCCCCTCACTGCCAGGCTTGGCTCTGGCAGAGCGAGAGCTGGCAGGTGCCCCTGGGGAACGCTGAGCCAGCAGATCCAGCTCCGCCACCGGCAGCAGAAAGTGGGTGGCCCATTTACGGGCAGGTTTCTGCCCACTCCTGACTCCAGGTAGGAGAATCTTCTATTGCCCACCTCTGCTTTTCCATTGCATCCCCAACCACACCGAGCCTTCCCCGAGCTCCTGGCTGGGCAGTGCATGTCTGCCAAGCGCCCCGGTGCCGGCTGTCTAGCCTGGTGCCAGTGAGGAAGTGGGCACCGGCATGCGCACAGGAGGGAGTCCGGGGCGGCTCGAGAGAAGGGGTCGCACCAGTTGAGCCCAGAGGGGACGGAGACAAGGAGGAGGGTTTGGCAGGACTGGTGGCACGGCACGGGAAGGCGGCACAGGAAGTTAGATGAGGCATT
The DNA here is from genome assembly GCF_965140285.1 of Lepidochelys kempii. NCBI lineage: Eukaryota > Metazoa > Chordata > Testudines > Cheloniidae > Lepidochelys > Lepidochelys kempii. Next base: position 11,039,690 of record NC_136402.1, read on the forward strand.
GGGCTGGGACCCAGGAGAGCTGTGTTCAGTTCCCCGCTCCTCTGTAAGTCTTCTGCATGAGATCAAATGAGTCCCCGCCGCCCTTGCCCTCAACTAATGAGGGAGAGCAGGTCCTTGCTCTGCGGGGGGGTTGAGAGCCTAAATACCACAACACCCGTGTGCTCAGCCACTGGCATGGTGGGGCCAGGTAAGTGCCCAGACTGGGAGGTAGCTGGTGGCCCTGCCCCTCGTCCTACTCCAGCCCTGCTTTCGCTCCAGCCTCGCTCCACCCACGCCCCGGCCTCCTGAGTCCAGCTCCAACCACGAAGCCTGACCACCTCCAGCACCCTTGCGGACACCATCACTTCCAGAGGGAATGGCACTGAGGTTGCCGGGGGAACAGGCATTCTCCGTCTGCCCGGAGCCATTGTTCCATTCACCAGGACAGTCCGATGCCAGGACAGTCCCCCTGAGCTCTGGAGAGGACTAGGGGTGCCTTAGGACGCCTGCCGTGCAGCTGCTGCAGAGTCAGCAGTTGACACTGGGTGAGGAATGGAGCCCCCCAGGGCAGGGGCCATTCAGGAGACCCAGCGTGGGGGGAATCAGGCCTGGGATTCTCTGCAGCGGCTGCTCCCACACAGGCCTTGGAGAGAGGAGCTGCCTGCTGCTCTCCCGCCTTCTGCTCCTTCCCCTTCACGGTGGGGTCAGAGCAACTCCTGCTGCTCACCAGCCCGTCCCCCGCACCCCACCCTGCTTCCCTCCCCCACCTGGGACCTGCCACGGCCCCAATATTCCTGGGGGAAGGGATCAGGGTAATTTCCCTGGGCAGGAAGAATCCTGAGTGGTTGGATGCAGCCTGTCTGCTGGGCAGTTTGTGAACCAGCAGAAGGAGAGGCGGGAGTGACCCGGGGGAGGCCGTTTGGCCTGCGGGATGGGCCTGGGAGTCCGGAGACCTGGGTTCTAATCCTGCCTGTACTGCTGACTGCCTGGGTGACTTTGAGCACATCCATTGGCTTGTTTCCCTGCTGGCAGCTGTAGGCACTGGTGGAACGGCCATACGTGGACTGGCCCTGATGCTGAACGGGGCAGTCGCCTCTCACCTCTCACAAGCAATGCCTTGTCCTGGCTTCTTGCAGGATGGCTGAGGAAGTCCGCAAGGTCCCCTTGAAGCCCATCCGTGCCTGGGAGGAGACGAGACCTCCTCGAAGGAAGAGTCCGCGGAAGAGCCCACAGCAGCAGCAGGAGCTGTGTGTGCCTCAGCCCTTCCATGCTGGTGAGTGGGTGCCTCCTGGGTGGGCGGAGGGGCTGCAAAAATGGCCGGGGCCATGGCCCTGCATTGCGGTGGGGCTTGCCCCCTGGGGGTTGGGGTTGCAAGACCAGGGTGTCAGTGGCGGGAGAAGACTCCATCACCTTTGTACAACTCTGGGCTGCCATGAGATGGAGAGACAGGAAAACCCAGGCAGGGGGGAATGGCCCCTCCTGCTGGCAGCAGCTGCAGCCCCGACATCTGACCGGGGCATCAGGGGCGGCAGCAGAAGCATCAGGTGGAGACTGACTGAATTGCCCACCCCGATCCGTCACACACAGGGTCGGAAGATGTTTTCCACCAGTCGAAGGGGATGCTCTGTGCACGGTGGGTTGTTAAGCCTAGGATTGAAGGGCGCCGGCCAAAGCATGAGATGCCCCCTGATGTTGCAGCCCCATCTGCTGGCTCCTTTGCAGGGGGGTGACCCATGGCACAGCACAGGGCATTTGGGTGGGGGGGTTGATGATGGGAGCCCAGGGCTTGCCCAGATTACACCCCGTGGCTGTCAATGGCAGGAGAGGCAGTCAGAGGAAGCAGAACGGGCAGGCCCTGGGTCCCCGTATCCCGCGCAGACTGGGTAGCTCCTCCCTCTCCCGCAGCAGGGAGCAGAGCGATTCACTGCCAGTCCCTCTGCCCCCTCCAGCAATGGCCCGGAGAACGGGGACACCACTCATAGCCTGACATCATGCCTCCTTCCAGGTGTGGTGCTGCATGCTGGGTGCGGGCAGGGAAGTGGGGTGGCTGCTGGGAACCAGGGCTCTGACTGGATCTTTGCTGGGCTGAGCAGCAAAGAGTTGGGGAAACCAGGGATGGCTGTGCCAGACCCTGTTGTGCATCGGGGCTGCTACCCTGCTGGGGTGGGAGCGGGGGGCAAGGGTTTCTGCTAAGATCTCTGTCACCCAGCCTGCAGCTTGGCAGCCCCAGGTATGACCACTGCTCTGTCTTTGATCAGATTCACCATCACCTAGGAATGCCTCCTGTTTTATGGGGCAGACTCGCAGGAGAAAGAGACCCTAGACTACATCAACACCTTTCTCAAGGGCAATGAACAGGTACCAAGAGCTCTCCTCTGATCTCTCAGCTACTGCCCTGTCCACATGCAGTATCTGTCCTTCTCCGGATGAGGCATGGATTGTAAGGCCAGACGGGACCACTGTGACCTCCTGTCTAACACAGGCCAGAGACCTGCCCCCAAATAATTCCTGTTTAAACTAGAGCATCTTAAAAACATCCTCTCTTGAGTTACAAAAGGCACGCACCATGCCCCTTGCCCACTGGATTTGGCCAGTCCCCAGCATGATGGGTTGCCCCCCTTTGAGGCCTGATGTACTGGCTTATCACTGAGCCCGCCTGTTCTGCCAGCCTGGGCCCCTGTTACCTTGTCTTGTTGGGCTCGGCTCACAAGCCTCTTCCAGCCATACACACAGGCAGGGCCACACCCAGCTGCAGAAAGACACAGACGCTGAGATCAGCTCTGGGAAGACTCAGTTGAAGGGCCTTGTCCCAGTTCTCTGGTGTCCACCTCCTTTGGAGTACGGACCCAAAGGTTTTATGACATTCGCCCCCTCCCTCGATGTCGAGAGAGGTATGAAGAACTCTTTGCCCCTCCTCCCAGTTACTAATTTATACTACAAACTGGGTTGTGGTATAAACAAGAAACAAGATGATTAACTACAAGAGGTAGATTTTAAGCGGTTAGAAGAGATAGCAAACAGAACAAAGCAGATTACCCTAGTAAATAAAGAAAACACACAAACGAAGCTTTATACACCAATTAGATAGGATATCCATTAACAAATTCTCCCCGAGTGATAAACAGGTTGGCAGATTCTTAAGGCAGAAGCTGCCTTGGTTTTGCAGCTTGGCTTTCCCAGGTTTTCTTGCAAAGGCTAGGAATCTCTCTCTCTAGCCTAGGACCATCACTTCTCATGGTTCAATCTTTGTCTCTCAGGTGTTTCCAGGGATCTTATTGCAGGGAGTCTGAGGTCCCGTCCCGTTCCCCCTGCGATTTTATTGTTCCCCTTTTATCTTCTCTTCCCACCTGCTGGATAACTCTTTTGCTGTGACCTGGATCCAACAGGTCCCGTTGTGTTGCGTTATCTCGGGGAGGTTTCTATTGCACACAGTTCCTGGGGTAGCCCTAATGCTTGTGCATTTCCTCCAGGAGCCAGTGTTTGGCTTTTTTGCTATTCTACCTGAAAGGCTGTTTTGAACCTCACAGTGTTTTTCAGGAACACATACACAGCTGAACTTCAGAACGTCACATACAACGATAGCACATGCAATCCAATGAGACATTAATGTCTAGCAGATAAAGACTTTTAGACTGATACCTTACAAGACATACTTGGTACCAAACATATCCTAATTATATGACAGTGGCGAATATTGGGGTGTCAGGGTGTCACACCCAGATGTTCCTCCCACTCTATCAAGCCCCTCAGTAAGACTGTCTGGCTGCTTAGTCCCCATGTTGCAGTTCCTCTTTGGACACCTACCCCGTGAGATCTGCTCCCTCTCTGGTCTGGTTTCACACAGAGCTGCCCTGCCCTCCCCACATAGTCTCTCCTGTTGGGAGATGAATGGCCTTCTGGCCTTCAGCATATCAAAGCCTGAGCAGTGCTGGGGGGAAGCTTTCTGACATCTCTCCCACTGGCAGCTCCTTTCCACGCTAACCTTCCTGTTTTTGTCTAATTTCTGCGGGGCATAGGAGGAGGCCAAGAAACTTGAATTCTTGGATCGTGTCATCACCATCAGCAGGGCCGCCCTCACGAGGCACCCAGAACAAAACCTGGCAGCTTTTCTCTGCAAAGCCCTCCTCGTGGAGAAGATAAAGGTGAGTAAAACACACACTCGGGCTATGTTACTTGGCGGGTTTAGTGATTGGCCTGGAGAGCTCTGCAGATTTGTCTACCTTCAACTGCCAATTGCTGGATCGTGTTGGACGTTTGTCTGTTAGACTGAAGAGCCCATTATCAAGCATTTGCTCCCTGTGTAGGTACTTACAGACTGTCATCAAGGCACGCTGTAACCTTCTCTTTGTGAAGCTGAACTGATTGATTTCTGGAGTCTCTCACTATAAGGCATGTTTCCCAGTCCTTCAGTCACTCTTGTGGCTCTTCTCTGACCCCTCTCCAATTTATCAACATTCTCCTTGAATTGTGGGCACCAGACCTGGAGAGAGGATCCCAGCAGAGGTCGCACCACTGCCAAATACCGACGGAAAATAACCTCTCTAACAACTGGAGATTGCCCTGTTTGCACAGCCCAGGATGGCATAAGCCCTTTTGACCCCAGCCTCGCACTGGGCGCTCCTGTGCACCTGATTACCATGACTGCCAAGTCTTTTCCAGAGTCACCGCTTCCCAGGTTAGAGCCCCCCATGCTGTGAGTGTGGCCTGCGTTCTTTGTTCCTGAACATGTCACTGTATTGAAACGGTTTCAGAGTAACAGCCGTGTTAGTCTGTATTCGCAAAAAGAAAAGGAGTACTTGTGGCACCTTAGAGACTAACCAATTTATTTGAGCATGTTTGAAAGCTCATGCTCAAATAAATTAGTTAGTCTCTAAGGTGCCACAAGTACTCCTTTTCTTTTTGTATTGAAACGTAGGTTGTTCCCTTGCACCCAGCTTCCCAAGTCACCAGGTCGCTCTGTATACACCAGTCTCCCTGCACAGAGCCCCAACACTCCGCAGTCAGTGCCCACTAGGGAACTAGCAACAAATCTGCTCCGTAGATTTGGAAAGTCTTTGCTCTGCGGCTCTGCAGAAAGCTTTCCGGAGCTTACCTCCCTTCCCTGAACGTGGGACAGCGTGTGCTGGTGGGTGGTCCAGTGGGCTGGGGCTCAGTTCCTCAATGAGACCTTTGGGCAAAGCACTTCCCCCTCTGTGCCTCAGTTTCCCTCCCATGCCTTGTCTCATCCAGTTAGCTCGTGAGTTCTCTGGGGCAGGGACTGGCTCTCACCGTGTGTGTGCAGCACCTGACACAAGGAGCCTGATCTCAGGTGGAGTCCCTGGGTGCTAATGCTGATGGAGCCTTTGCAGTGCACTGGTGCGTGACGCTGGGGCACTGACCACAGGCCCTGCACTGCGCTCCCCAGCTGGAGCCCTGCACACCGTCAAGCCCACAGTAGGACGACCTGTCTGCCGAGGCCACGTGTTGCAGGCCCTGCGCTTTGCTCCCCAGTTGGAGCCTTACGGGAGCTCGGAGCCCAGCTGGCACTTCCCCACATTGTCTCCCCAGGAGCTGATTGATCTTGAGTCCGTCGACTCCCTGACCAGCGGGGTGCGTCAGCAAGCGATGCTCGCCATCATGGAGCTGAGGTACCCAGCCTGCCCGCCCAGCCCCAGCTAGTGCTGTGTGCAGCCAGACACGCCAGCCTCTTGGCATGGCCAGTTCTCCAGGGCATTGCCCCCTCTGCTCCTCCCCCGTCTTCCGATTCCCCCGGGCACGTGGCACCCGTGGGTTGGTGGTGGAGGATCCTTCGGTGCCTGGCGACCTCTCCAAGTGGCCGTGTGAAGATGTGGGGGAGGGAGCGAGGGGGTTGGACCGGTCCCCTCTGGGACCCGCAGGCGATGGCTCCGGGGGGAGAGGGGCAGTTGGGCACTGCCGGAGCGGAGCCACTGGAGTCGCCACCAGCTGTGCCAGCTGCATCCCTCCGGCAGCTCAGTGACTCCCTGTGGCTCAGAGTCTGGGCAGGCTGAGCCCTGGCACGTGGCACAGCCTGCGCCATGGGGGGCTCTCTCTCAGTGCCGCTGGCGCCCTGCTCTCAGCTTCCCAGAAGCCTGCCCATGATGTCCTGGGAGCCTGAGGCCAACATCAGTGCATCAGTCTCGCCTCAGCCCTCCAATCCGCGCGTGTCTCTTCTCTTAGCAAAGTGAAGCCACTGCTGCGGGGAATGGAGCTATCCAGCCTGCTCACCGTCTGCTTCTCCAGCGTCTTCTCCCTGCCTCCAGCAGAGACCAACCCGGGCGTGGAGGCTGCTCCATACAACAACGTAAGCCCCAAACTAGCCATGAGGAGCCGCCCCAAACCGAGGGGGAATCCTGCAAGTCGCTCGTGTCCCTGGGTTACCTGGCGCTGGCATAAGAGTGTAATGATCACAGCTCCTTGGCAGCGCTTCAGGTGAGGACCGGCAATTAGTGGGGAACAGACACTCCCTTCACAAGCACATTCATCCCCAGTGCATGGCTGGGGGCACAGGCCTGAGATCGGCTGCTTGAGATCCACACAGGCCAGGGGAAGTGAAGCTTGGCTGGAAATCTCCCCTCCCCCTCAAATGCGGAGTCCTTCCTGGCTCTTCTCATGCGTTAGACTGTGTGCAGTGGCCTCCCTGGGGACAGCAAAAGCGGGTGGGGTCCTGTTGCCAGGAGGAGTTTGCAGTAGGTCCCCTGCGGGTACAAGTGAGTGGGTGAGCTGGAATAGCAGGGGCTGCCATGGCCTGGGACGTGTCACACGCCAGGGCATTGGTTTGTCGCCTGGCTGGGTAATGCCAATTGCTGTGGTTTCTCCTCTGCTCTGCACACAGACTCTGAACACCATGGATGAACTGCTGAAGACCTTGGTGTGTGAGGATGAGAAGCGCAACCTTGTGGTGCTGCAAAACATCGTGGAGGTGTGGAGGCATGGGGGCAGGAAGGGGACGAGTCCTGTAGCTGGGGTGGGGCTCTGGGACCAAGGCTCCATTTAATCCCAAGCATGGGACACCCCCGTGCCTTCTGCTCCTCAGAGTACGTTCTAGACAAAGGTTCTTGGGCTGGAGGACTGCATGGCATGTCAAAAGTCTGCATGGCATGGGGGTGGAGGAGGGCGGGATCTGCCGTGTTCTCCACTGAGCCTCATCTGAGCCCGGGATTCATTTGTGTTCACCATGGGCCCCACCAATACTGGCCAGAGCCCAGAGCTAGATTCCCCCAACGTTCTAGTTCTGGGGCCACAGGAAGTCGATTCTGTGGGTGGTTTGTGCTCCAAAAAGAGGGAAATGTCCTCAGCAGATATTCAGTCTTCTCGATCCCAGGGCTTGGGAAGAGGGAATCACAGAAGTGCAGGGCTGGAAGGGATCTCAAGAGGTCATCTACTCCACCCCCTGCACTGAGGCAGGGCCAAGCATTCCTTGACCGTCCCTGAGGAGTGTTTGTTCAGCCTGTTTTTTTAAAACATCCATGATGGGGAGTCCACCACTTCCCTAGGTCACCTGTTCCAGTGCCTAGCCACCCTTAGACTTTTTCCAAATATTTAACCTCAATCTCCCTTGCTGCAGATTAAGCCCATTACTTCTTGTCCTACCTTCAGAGGACGTGGAGAACAATTAGTCACCATCCTCTGTGAAACAGCCCTTAACGTATTGGAAGAGTGTTAGGAGGTGCCCCCTCCGTCTTCTCAAGACGAAACATGCCCAAGTCATTCACCCTTTCTTCATAGGTCAGGTTTTCTAAACCTCTGATCATTTTTGTCGCTGTCCTCTGGACGGGCCCCAGTTTGTTCACATCTTTCTTAAAGCGGGGTGCCAAGAACTGGACACAGTGCTCCAAGCTAATACACCTCAGAATGACATTTCCCTCTTTCACAACAGCATCACACTCTTGATTCCTATTCAGTGTGAGATTCACGCTAACCCCCAAATCCTTTTCTGCAGTCCTGCCACCTAGCCGGTTATCCCTCACTTTGTTTTTATGCATTGGATTTTTCCTTCCTAAGTGCGTTACGTCACATTGGTTTTGACTGAATTTCATCTTGTTGACTTCAGACCAACTCTCCAATTTGGCAAGCTCATTCTGAAGTCTAATCTGTCCTCCAAAGTGCTTGTAATTCTCCCCAGCTTGGTGTCATCCGCCAACTTGACAAGCATACTCTCTCTGTTAACCAAGTTCTTCATGAAAATATTGAGCAGTACTGGACCCAGGCACACCCCTGGGAGACCCCACTTCAGACACCCTCCTAGTTTGCCAGCGAGTCAGTGATAACTCCTCTTTGAGGATTGCCTTTCCATCAGTTGTGTGCCCACTTTAGAGTAGTCTCATCTGGATCATATTGGCTTAGTTTGCTTATGAGAATGTCTTGTGGAACTGTCAAAAGCCTTATGAAACTTCATATACATCATCATATACTGCCTCCCTCCATCCACTAGGCAAGTAACCCGGTCAAAGAAGGAAGTTAGATTTGTTTGGCATGGTTTGTTGTGGACAAATCCATGGTGCTATTCCTTATCACCCTATTATCTCCTCTAGGTTCTTACAAACTCTTTAATAATTTGTTCAATAATCTTTCTGGGTACCAAAGATAGGCTGACAGGTGGATAATTCCGTGGGGCCTCCTTGTTCCCCTTTCTGAAGATAGGCTCTGTGGCTGCCCTTCTCCAGTCCTCTGGGACCTTCAGCCCTCCTAAAGGTTCAGAGATTGCTTTGTCTAGCTCCATCTCGTGTGAATATCATGAGGCTCTGCCAACTTGAATACATCTAACTGACCTAAATTGGCAGTTTCCACGATATGCATCTGAGGAAGTGAGCTGTAGCTCACGAAAGCTTATGCTCTAATAAATTGGTTAGTCTCTAAGGTGCCACAAGTCCTCCTTTTCTTTTTGCTAAATTGTCTGTTATCTGTTCTCTCCCTACCCTGGCCTGTATTTCTTCCCCCTTGTTGTTAATATTGTGGTCATCATCTAGTCGCCATTAACCTTTTTAGTGAAAACTGAAGCAAAAAAGGCATTAAACACCTTGGCTTTGTCTGTATCATCCATTATTTGCTCTGCTTCCCTGCTGAGTTTGGCCCCACACTTTCCTTTGTCTTTCTCCTAATGCATTTACAGAGCTGCTTCTCTTTGCCTTTTATGTCCCTTGCCAGTTAGAACTCATTTTTGCCTTAGCCTTTCTGATTTTCACTCTATGTGCTTGTGCTATTTTTTGGTCCTTCTCCTTCGCAATTTGTCCCAATCTGTTTCTCTCAGGTCCTGCTCCCCTGGACCGCATCCAAGGAGGTGCATGTGCGGCTGAGGGCAGTGGGAAGAATCACCTGGCTGACCAAATTCATCTCCGGTCAACACAAATTCAAGGTGAGCAGCCTGTGACTCTGGCCATCTCCTAACTGCACTGAGCAGGCTCGTGGTACAGCGCTCCCTGGCAGGGAAAACCTGGGCCTGGAATAGTAACTCAGCAAGATCCTCGGTAGGAGTCCAATCTAATGAGCCCTGATGTGGACAGGTCTGTCCTCTGACTCCAGTGGGCCTTGGGTGGAGCCCCATCATTCTATCTCCAAGGACTCTCCCCGCTGTTCCCCTAGGACCAAAGTCTGCTCTGCAGGGTCAGCGGATTTACACAGGATCGCCTTGAGAGCACCCTCTGAACCCAGGTGTCTCTTCACCCCCTTTGTCAGTTGCCCCCGGGATGCTTTGGCATCAGCTCCTGCCAGGCTGCCAGATGAAGACCCCCTGCTCTGGGTGCTCAGGGCCATTGAGCTGCTGCAGCTGCTCCATCCCCCCTGTGGAAGGGCCTCCCCTCTGGCAGCTGGAGGGGGGCGCTTGGATGATATGCCCCCAGAGGTTGGGGCAGCAGAAGAGAAGGAGGGAGGTGGGAGGGGACACAGTGAAAGGGATGGGAGGGGCCAAAGGAGCCAGAGCAATGGGGAGTGGGTCAGGGGAGGCCGTGCAGACCCCAAGAGACGAGGGCAAGGTGCTTGGTGCGACGTGGGGAAGAGCAGGGAGTGAGCGCAGGGGCTGCAGGAGGGGCAAGGGAAGGTCTGGCAGGAGGGGGAGGCTAGAGGACAGGCTGCAGGAGAGAGCCGGCAGGAGAGAGCCGTCAGGCTGGGTGCGGCGCAGAAAGTGGGGGTTTTGGGGAGCTTCAGGATGGAGTGAGAGAGGCGGAATGCAGAGAAGAGGAGTCCAAGGTGACCTCACGCTCCTGGACCTGAGGTCAGTGGAGGGAGGGGGATGGGAGAAGGGGCTGGGATTAGGAGCTTGCCCTTGAGATGGAGACTGGACGTTAGTTCATTCCTTACCCAGGTCCCCACTCGAGGGCAACGTTTGCTGACTTTGCTACCCAGACTTCCCGTCCCTGCTGAGCTTCCCTCAGTCCCTGGTGATGGGTCCCATGGCTCCTCCTGCTCTCATTGTCCCCAGTCTCTCTGCGCTGGGCTCTGCCTCCCCCGGTTCTAGACCGTTGCTAGTGCAGTGCTGGGGGACATGCTGCACTGGGCCTGCAGGGGCGAGTGACTCCCCTTGCTCCCCTTGTGACCACTTTCCTTACAATGTGTATGAAAATCAAGGTGGGCCATTTCCAGCACAAATCCAGGTTTTCTCACCCCCCCCCCCCCAAAAAAAAAACAAACCACACACACACACAAACTCACTCTCCTGCTGGTAATAGCTTATCCAAAGTGACCACTCTCCCTACAATGTGCATGATAATCAAGGTGGGCCATTTCCAGCACAAATCCAGGTTTTCTCACCTCCCCACCCCCATACATACACAAACTCACTCTCCTGCTGGTAATAGCTCATCCAAACTGACCATTCTCCTTACAATGTGTATGATTATCAAGGTGGGCCATTTCCAGCATAAATCCAAGTTTAACCAGAACGTCTGGGGGCGGGGGGGGATGGGTAGGAAAAAACAAGGGGAAATAGGCTACCTTGCATAATGACTTAGCCACTCCCAGTCTCTATTTAAGCCTAAATTAATAGTATCCAATTTGCAAATGAATTCCAATTCAGCAGTTTCTTGCTGGAGTCTGGATTTGAAGTTTTTTTGTTGTAAGATAGCGACCTTCATGTCTGTAATTGCGTGACCAGAGAGATTGAAGTGTTCTCCGACTGGTTTATGAATGTTATAATTCTTGACATCTGATTTGTGTCCATTTATTCTTTTACGTAGAGACTGTCCAGTTTGACCAATGTAAATGGCAGAGGGGCATTGCTGGCACATGATGGCATATATCACATTGGTGGATGTGCAGGTGAACGAGCCTCTGATAGTGTGGCTGATGTTATTAGGCCCTGTGATGGTGTCCCCTGAATAGATATGTGGGCACAGTTGGCAACGGGCTTTGTTGCAAGGATAGGTTCCTGGGTTAGTGGTTCTGTTGTGTGGTATGTGGTTGTTGGTGAGTATTTGCTTCAGGTTGCGGGGCTGTCTGTAGGCAAGGACTGGCCTGTCTCCCAAGATTTGTGAGAGTGTTGGGTCATCCTTCAGGATAGGTTGTAGATCCTTAATAATGCGTTGGAGGGGTTTTAGTTGGGGGCTGAAGGTGACGGCTAGTGGCGTTCTGTTATTTTCTTTGTTAGGCCTGTCCTGTAGTAGGTGACTTCTGGGATCTCTTCTGGCTCTATCAATGTGTTTCTTCACTTCCGCAGGTGGGTATTGTAGTTGTAAGAATGCTTGATAGAGATCTTGTAGGTGTTTGTCTCTGTCTGAGGGGTTGGAGGAAATGCGGTTGTATCGCAGATCTTGGCTGTAGACGATGGATCGTGTGGTGTGGTCAGGGTGAAAACTGGAGGCATGTAGGTAGGAATAGCGGTCAGTAGGTTTCCGGTATAGGGTGGTGTTTATGTGACCATTGTTTATTAGCACTGTAGTGTCCAGGAAGTGGATCACTTGTGTGGACTGGACCAGGCTGAGGTTGATGGTGGGATGGAAATTGTTGAAATCATGGTGGAATTCCTCAAGGGGTTCTTTTCCATGGGTCCAGATGATGAAGATGTCATCAATATAGCGCAAGTAGAGTAGGGGCGTTCGGGGACGAGAGCTGAGGAAGCGTTGTTCTAAATCAGCCATAAAAATGTTGGCATACTGTGGGGCCATGCGGGTACCCATAGCAGTGCCGCTGATCTGAAGGTATACATTCTCCCCAAATGTAAAATAGTTATGGGTAAGGACAAAGTCACAAAGTTCAGCCACCAGGTTAGCCGTGACATTATCGGGGATAGTGTTCTTGACGGCTTGTAGTCCATCTTTGTGTGGAATGTTGGTGTAGAGGGCTTACACATTGTAAGGAGAGTGATCACTTTAGATAAGCTATTACCAGCAGGAGAGTGGGATGGGAGGAGGTATTGTTTCATGGTCTCTGTGTATATAATGTCTTCTGCAGTTTCCACTGTATGCATCCAATGAAGTGAGCTGTAGCTCATGAAAGCTTATGCTCAGATAAATTGGTTAGTCTCTAAGGTGCCACAAGTACTCCTTTTCTTTTTGAGTGAATGGGGTTCATTGTGACTTCTTGCCTGTGTCTGGGGGCTCCCCCAGCTATGAAGGGCAGTGGGGATGTTTAGTGAGGGTTGGTGGTTGTTCCTGCTAATCCCCTGCCTCCCGCCTCCTAGCCTGCTGCCTTCTTGTCGCGGGCTGAGAGGTACAGTGCTGGCTTGCTCTGCCAGGGCTTTCCAGAGCACCATGGCTCTGACCTCCATTTCCTTCCTTTCAATTTTAGTCCTCAAAGGCTTCCAGCAGGACAGCAAGTCCTCTGTCAGGTGCCTGGCTTTGCAGACCATGCTGATCCTCAAGGCCTGCAAGAAACACCGTCCAGCCCGCGCCAGCCTACGGACACTCTTGCACAGGATGAGACTGATGCATACAAGGGAGAACGCAGTCATTGAAGTTGCCCAGCTGCCCCAGTAAAAGCCAGCCTCCCTACTCTCGGGGTTTGGTGCACCAGAGCCCGCCTGGAGCAGGGTGGAACACATCATGCCGCACCATGGCTTTCTCCCCATTGGCCGCCTGCCCTGCCCAGCCACGTCAGTAGTTAACCGCTCAATAGCTTTTATCACCATGTACTTTTTGACAGGTTTCCATGCCCCGTGTAGAGTTTACGTCCCGCCCTCCGTCCCCGTTTCCGGTCGTGTACATTTTTGGCACCATCAGCCCTTTTGAACATTTCTTTTGTATTATTTTTCTGTGTTTGGCTGGGGGAAGGTTGCATGCTTGTGCTACAGTCAGGCAGGCAGAGCAGCAGAAGGTCCATTTGCCTGGCCCTTGATCAGGGCGGGGCAGCAACCAAGTAGGCTGCCACTCCTGACGGTGGGGTGCCGGGGATAGGGGAACCCAGGTCCTCCCGCTCCACTGCGTCCCCGCCCAAGGCCCTAAAAGCGTGCTGTGTTTTGACATATTTCGAGAAAAAGTATGAACGAGTAGAAATAGAGGCTGTAGGGGGTTCGCGGCTCCCTCCCCATCCGTCTGGGCGGGTGACCACGCCCCTCGCTACGATACTTCCGGGGTACCTTGGTTCAGGGGAAATAGCTCAGTGTTCATGGTTCTGGCCTGCAGTCAGGCCGACCAACAGTAGAGAGTCTGTTTGCCCGGGGCCCTCATTCAGGGCAGGGCTGCTGTCGAGTAGGGGCTCTGGCCTACAGTCAGGCAGGCAGAGCAGCAGAAGGTCCATTTGCCTGGCCCTTGATCAGGGCGGGGCAGAAATCAAGTAGGGGGGCTCTGTTCTACAGTCCGGCAGAGCCGTCGCAGTCTGGGGGAGGTTAGCTCTCTGGTGGGAGAGTCAGAACAACTGTCTGATGTCCTGAATCAGGCGGGTGCCAGAGCAATCAGGCCTCCTGAGAACCAAGTGGGGAGGCTGCTACTCCTGACGGTGGGGTGGCGGTGGTAGGGGAACCCAGGCCCTCTCGCTCCACTGCATCCCATCCCAGGGCCCTAACAGCCGTGGAGCGATCCGTTACTGCGTCAGTGGGGAAAATCCGACAGCAACACACTGGCCGGCTTGTAGTCAATAACACAGCTGAACCCAATTCGGCTGCCCTGGGCTCCTTGCTACACGCCCATTCCATGTGTACATGGGTTCATGGGTGGCAGGTCTGTAGATATTTTGGTGGTGCCCAGAACCCGCCCCTACTTCGCCCCCCACCTGCCCAAGGGTTAAGGGTGAGGTGGAGAGGTGAAAGCTCTGGCTGGGGGTGTGGGCTCGGGGGTGGGGCAGGGGTGGGGATGAGTTTGGGGTGCAGGCAGGCTGCTCCAGGATAGGGGCCAGAGAGGAGGACTCCCCCCAGCCCTTTCCCTGCCGGCAACAGCAAGCTCTGGGGGAGGACAGTGAGTGGCAGCCCCACCAGCTTCTCAGTGTCCCTGGCATCTGGCAGCCCCGCTGGGTCTCTGTCAGGATAGCGCTCTCTGTTCGGTCCATGCTTCCACAGCAGGGAAGAGAGGTGCTGCTCATCTGGCAGCTCTCTCCCTTCTGAGCTCGAGGCCCAGCCTTTTATAGTGCCGCTTCCTGCCCCGCCCCTCTGCTGCCATGGGTGTCCCGGTTCTGCCCACCAGGGGGTGTTCGCGGCTCCCTCCCAGGCTGCCAGGGCAGGAGACCATGCCCCCTCATGACAGAGGCCTTAAAGGAGTTTTAAAGGAAAGGAGTTTTAAAAAAAGAAAGATTGCTTAGCCTTAGAAGAAAAAAGGAAAGAAAGGTGATTTTAAATAGAAGGAAGAGGGGAAACTATAGAAAGCAACAAGAGAGAGGAGTATGTTTTATAGATTAGTAAGAACGTGGTAAAAGGTTATTGTTGTTGGGACTAAAAAATAATAAGAGTAAAAAAATTGAAATCAATTTTAAAAAGCAAAGGCTCATTAAAGAAAAGAGGAAACTCTAAAGGAAGGTTGAGAAGGTCGGGTGAAAGAAATCACCCAGCCGAAAAATGAGCTAGAGATCCTGTGTCAGTGACAAAAGGCTGTGTAAAGTACAGAAAACAGAAAGAGAGAGAAAGATCCTTTTTTGTTACTAAGCAGAACACAGAGCTGTGCAAAAGTGGGAAAGATCCTTTTTTTGGTTAGTGAGAGAAGGAGAGTATAGAAAACAGGAAGAGATCCTTTTTGGTTAGTGAGACAAGGAAAGTATAAAGAAAAGGAGTCCTTGTGGCACCTTAGAGACTAACAAATTTATCTGAGCATAAGCTTTCATGAGCATCCAATGCGTTGGTCTCTAAGGTGCCACAAGTCCTCCTTTTCTTTTTGCGAAAACAGACTAACACGGCTGCTACTCTGAAACCTGTCATTATACAAGGAAAGTATAGCAAGCTGCAGGGGGCGCGGAGGGAGAGGGGGAAGAGAACTTACCCTTCATAGAATCATAGAATCATAGAATATCAGGGTTGGAAGGGACCTCAGGAGGTCATCTAGTCCAACCCCCTGCTCAAAGCAGGACCGATCCCCGACTAAATCATCCCAGCCAGGGCTTTGTCAAGCCTGACCTTAAAAACTTCTAAGGAAGGAGATTCCACCACCTCCCTAGGTAACACATTCCAGTGTTTCACCACCCTCCTAGTGAAAAAGTTTTTCCTAATATCCAACCTAAACCTCCCTCAATGCAATTTGAGACCATTACTCCTTGTTCTGTCATCTGGTACCACTGAGAACAGTCTAGAGCCATCCTCTTTGGAACCCCCTTTCAGGTAGTTGAAAGCAGCTATCAAATCCCCCCCATTCTCCTCTTCCGTAGACTAAACATCCCAAGTTCCCTCAGCCTCTCCTCAAAAGTCATGTGTTCCAGACCCCTAATCATTTTTGTTGCCCTCCGCTGGACTCTTTCCAATTTTTCCACATGCTTCTTGTAGTGTGGGGCCCAAAACTGGACACAGTACTCCAGATGAGGCCTCACCAGTGTCAAATCCAGAGGGGAACGATCACGTCCCTCCATCTGCTGGCAATGCCCCTACTTATACATCCCAAAATGCCATTGGCCTTCTTGGCAACAAGGGCATACTGTTGACTCATATCCAGCTTCTCCTCCACTGTAACCCCTAGGTCCTTTTCTGCAGAACTGCTGCAGAGCCATTCGGTCCCTAGTCTGTAGCGGTGCATTGGATTCTTCCATCCTAAGTGCAGGACTCTGCACTTGTCCTTGCTGAACCTCATCAGATTTCTTTTGGCCCAATCCTCCAATTTGTCTAGGGCCCTCTGTATCCTATCCCCACCCTCCAGCGTATCTACCTCTCCTCCCAGTTTAGTGTCATCTGCAAACTTGCTGAGGGTGCAATCCACACCATCCTCCAGATCATTCATGGAGATATTGAACAAAACCAGCCACAGGACCGACCCTTGGGGCACTCCACTTGATACCGGCTGCCAACTAGACATGGAGCCATTGAGCACTACCCATTGAGCCCGACAATCTAGCCAGCTTTCTATCCACCTTATAGTCCATTCATCCAGCCCATACTTCTTTAACTTGCTGGCAAGAATACTGTGGGAGACAGTGTCAAAAGCTTTGCTAAAGTCAAGGAACAACACGTCCACCGCTTTCCCCTCATCCACAGAGCCAGTTATCGTGTCATAGAAGGCAATTAGATTAGTCAGGCATGACTTGCCCTTGGTGAATCCATGCTGACTGTTCCTGATCACTTTCCTCTCCTCTAAGTGCTTCAGAATTGATTCCTTGAGGACCTGCTCCACGATTTTTCCAGGGACTGAGGTGAGGCTGACTGGCCTGTAGTTCCCGGGATCCTCCTTCTTCCCTTTTTTAAAGATGGGCACTACATTAGCCTTTTTCCAGTCGTCAAGAGTTTTCAAAGATAATGGCCAATGGCTCTGCAATCACATCCGTCAACTCCTTTAGGACTCTCGGATGCAACCCATCCGGCCCCATGGACTTGTGCTCATCCAGCTTTGCTAAATAGTCCTGAACCACTTCTTTCTCCACAGAGGGCTGCTCCTGTCTACGCTGGCAAGTTGCAGCGCGGTAAAGCAGCTTTCTGCGCTGCAACTGGTGAGGTGGATGCACGGCCACGCCACTCAGGGCGCGGAAACAGGGCAGTTGCAGCGCTTTAAAAAAAGCACCGCACAGTTTAAAAAACTTTCTGCACCGGGGCTACAGGCTGCGGTGCCAGTGTAGACACCGAGGTCCATTACGGCGCTGCGATTGGCCTCCAGGAGGTGTCCCACAATGCCGTCTCTCACCTCTCTGGTCATCGGTTTGAACTCTACTGCCCGGCCCTCAGGTGACCATCCATCATCCCCACTCCGTAAACTCCTTTGCCATTTTGACAGTCCCCTTCCTGTTTGCTCAGTGATGAGTGCAGCACATCTTTCCAGGTGGCCAGGCCTGCTCCACGCACCAGGCGATCCACCTGCTTGGAGCTATGCCGAGCTGCTGGACCTCATCAGCATTTGGGGAGAGGAGGCTGTACAGTCCCAGCTGCACTCCGGACGTAGGAATTATGATACCTACTGTGACGTTATTGACTTGAACTGGGACCATATAGATCATTGTTGCAACCAAGGTCCTGTAGTGGCACCAAATCTTGTATAAAGGGGGGTCAAATAAGGTGTCTAAGGCAAGGTTGTGGTTTGCTGGTTATGATTATGCTCTCTATATGTTTCTGTCATTTTTGTATTTTAAGTTATAAGTATTGGATCTATAGTGTCTGTGGTTCAAATTTGTACTATGCTTCTGGGTGACACCCCAGACAAGTTGGAAAGGAGGACTTGTGGCCCTTAGAGACTAACAAATTTATTTGAGCATAAGCTTTCGTGAGCTACAGCTCACTTCATCGGATGCAATGCCTAGCCTGCTTGATGACCGATTAAGGACCATCAGCTACACAATTGACGCCTTGAGAGAAGGCAGAGAAGCCTTGGGACTCAGCACGGTGTGCAGGGACCTGCCTATGGACAGAACTCGGAGGTTTTTCCAGGCCACGTGATGGACAGCTTGTTTTGGGACAAAGAAAGAAAGACCACATGGCAAGAGAATATAAAAAGCTGCTGCAGCTCCTCCATCTTGTCTTCACTCCTGCTTCATCCCTCTGGAGGGACTTTGCTACACTGAAGCTTTGAACCAAGAACTGAAAGACGCATCCCAGCTGTGGATGTTCTCCAGAGACTTGATTTGAACCTGCAGTTTATTCTGTCGCTGCCGCAAGTCTGAACCAAAAACTTGGCCATGACTGTAGGTCACTGATTCCATTTCACCAATTCTAGCTCTCATCTATAGCTTTTTCCTTTTATGAACAAACCTTTAGATTTTAGATTCTAAAGGATTGGCAACAGCGTGATTTGGGACAAGATCTGATTTGTATATTGACCTGGGTCTGGGGCTTGGTCCTTTGGGATCAAGAGAGCCTTTTTTCTTTTCCTGGGGTATTGGTTTTCATAACCATTTGTCCCCATAACAATTGGTGATACTGGGAAACTGGAGCGTCTAAGGGAATTGCTTGTGTGACTTGTGGTGAGCCAGTGGGGTGAGACCAAAGTCTGCTCTGTTTGGCTGGTTTGGTTTGCCTTAGAGGTGAAAACCCCCCCAGCCTTCGGCTGTAACTGCCCTGCTTGAAGCAGTTTGTCCTGAACTGGCACTCTCAGTCGGGTCCCGCCAGTACCAGCATCATTACACCTACGGACAGATTTCACGATGCATGACAGAAAGGGGCGATGACCGGGACACACGGCAGTTTAGGATGAAAGCGAATGAGCTGCGGAACGCCGAGCACAGGGCGCGGGAGGCAAACCGCCACTCCGGTGCTGCGCCTATGAGCTGCCGGTTCTCCAAAGAGCTGGACATGATACTCCGCGGCGACCCCACCTCCATTGCGAACACCACTGTGGATACTTCGGTGGCTCGCATGTCAGTTGAGAGTGGACCGAGCCAGGAGGAGGAAATCTTGGACGAGGATGTGGAGGGGGACCCAGAGGCAGAAGATGACTCGGAGGTCAGAGATGCCTGCGGCCAGGAGCTCTTTTCTACCCCGGATGTTGGCGAAGCACAAAGAGGAGAGGAGGCCCCTGGTAAGTGGATTTGATTTTGGGACTCGCTGAAGTGGGTTGTTGGGGGCAGGAGGGTTGCAGAAAGCAGGCTTGTCTCCCACCGCATGCCACCCTGCCGGAAGCAGAGGGGTGGGACAGGAAGCGGAACTATAAAAGGCCGCCCCTCCAGCTGAGTTGGGAGAGAGCTGCTGGAGGAGCAGGACGTCTCTTCCCTGCTCCCCTAATGGAGAGCGCTATCCTGACAGAGAGCCAGAGGGGCTGCCGGCGCTGCGAGGCGCTGGGGACTCCAAGGAGCTGGTGGGGCTGCCACTAGCCGTCTACCCCAGCGAAGCGAACAACAACCCTGGGACCCATGTACACACGGAATGGGTGTGTAGGAAGGAGCCCAGGGCAGCTGAATCGGATTCAGCTGTGTTATTGACTACAAGCCGGCCAGCGTGTTGTGATTGGATTTTCCCCGCTGACCCAGTGGCGGACCACTCCGCTGCTGTTTAGGGCCCTGGGTGGGGACACAGTGGAGCGGGAAGGCCTGGGTTCCCCTACCACCGCCACGCCACCGTCAGGAGTGGCAGGTTCCCCACCTGGTTGTCAGGAGGCCTGATTGGTCTGGCACCCGCCTGAATCAGGACGCCAGACGGTTGTGCTGACTCTCCCACCAGAGAGCTAAGCTCCGCTAGACGGCGACGGCTCTGCCGGACTGTAGGCCAGAGCCCCCCTACTTGATTGCTGCCCCGCCCTGATCAAGGGCCAGGCAAATGGACCTTCTGCTGCTCTGCCTGCCTGATTGTAGGCCAGAGCCCCTACTCGACAGCAGCCCTGCCCTGAATGAGGGCCCCAGGCAAACAGACTCTCTACCATTGCTCGGCCTGACTGCAGGCCTGAACCATTAACACTGGGCTAATTTTCCCCTGAACCAAGGTACCCCGGAAGTATTGTAGCGAGGGGCGTGGTCTCCCACCCTGATGGACCGGGAGGGAGCCGCGAACCCCTTACAGCCTTTCTTTCTACTTGTTCATACTTTTTCTCTAAATATGTCAAAACACAAGAAAGCAACCTTCCCCCGGCTAAACACAGAAAACAATACAAAAGAAATGTTCAAAAGGGCTGACGGCGCCAAAAACGTACACGACCGGAAACGGGGACGGAGGGTGGGACGTAAACCCTACACAGGGCGCAGAAATCTGTTAGAAAGTACACGGTGATGAAAGCTCTCGAGCAGTTAACTAGTCACGTGCAATCCCCCCTGTACATAGCAATCCCCCCTGTACATAGCAATCCTCTGTTTCATTTTGATGTTTTTTGACATATTGTTCAGCTTTTATTTGATATATTAAATAACTGTATTTACAGTGATATATTGAGGTATAAACGATCTACACACCTTGTTCTGTACAGAGCACACAGACGGCTCCCCTGGATCCCACAACCCACACAGGGAGAAAGCTATCGCAAGCGTCGGCATCTCCAAAATCATATCAGAGCAAGAAAAGGCACCTGCTATTTCCCACCCTTGTACAGTGTAGACACGGGGTGAGGGTGAGACTCAGTGACCCCGGTTAGTCCTGCTCCATCTCTGCCGTCTGGGTTTCCATCGACAGCTGTTCACACTCAAAATGCAGGGCGGGGTGAGGTTCGCCCATCAGCCAAAGAACCTTAATGTAAAGCAGCGCGCTCCTGCCAGTGCCCGTGGCAGATCCCCCATTCGAAGGGTGTGATCATTTCCGCCCTGAGATGGATGAGACCTCGTGTCCTGGTGTTAGGGAGCGCTGTGCTCTGTACCCCACATATCCCCCCTCTCCCTGCCCCCCAGCCTGGTGTTAGGGGATGCTGTGCTCCGGATCCTACATATTCCCCCAGCTTCCAGGGCTCCTGGCAGGCGTTAGGAGGCACTGTGCTCTGTACCCTACACCCCCCATCTCTCAGCCCCCCTGCCAGGTGTTAGAGGGCGCTGTGCTCTGTATCATATGCATTTCCCAGCCTGGCTAGGCAGGGGCTCAAACCGGGGAGTGTCAGTTTGGATCCCCAGCTAGCCGTAGGGGTGCAACACGCCGGGGGGGTGGGGAAGAGATCAACTCCAGCTGGTTCATCATAAACCATGTCCCTGAGGCCTCAGTAGAAATGGGGATGTTCCCCTGGCAGTATGCAGGTGCGAAGGACTTGAGAGGGAGGTGGCAGACGTGCCTTTTTGATGGCGGTCCCTGAGCACACGGGGAGAGCAGGGGGCCAACGTCTGTTGGCAAATGTTTGTTGGCAAATGTCTGCGACTCACAGGCCCTGGGTGCACACACCCCTACAGAGGAACGTGTACAGGCCCAGCCCAGCCTGAAGAACACCAGCTCCTGTGTAAGGGAAGCCACCGTTTTTTTCACAAGAGCGGGAAACTGACGTTGGATAAGCCAGGAACTCCTGATGGGCACTTTCGTCCCTCCGGGAGACCAACCCATCTAGCACAGAGAATGGAGGGACATAAAGGCTGAGCTGAAGCTAGATTCCTGCTCTCCAGGATGCTGGGGTGCCCTCATGCTTGAGCTGAAGACGGCCTGGGGGTTCCCAGCATTGCCCTCCTGCCGTTTCTCTCTGGGAGCCCTCGCCCTGCACCCTGGCCTGTGTGTTCTCAGGAGGCTGCATGCTGCCAGGTGCACATCCCCAGTGCGGAGTCCCTGGATTAATGCCAGGGGACGGGGACTGGGACTCTGGTCCTGGCTCAGTCCCAGGAACCTGGGAGTGTGAGTGGTGGAGCTGCTGGCTCTTGGAACCTCCCTTCCCAGCACGGGGTTGTCTCTGCGGGAAGCCCACCCCAGGAGCTGGCATTTGTTGGCCTCTTCCACAGAGCGCTGGAGTCGCAGCCACTCCAGATCGGGGGGAGGGGCCAGCTGTGAATTGGGAGCCAGATCCGGGTTTAGATGTGAATCCGCCGGCGCTGCAGAGCGTTCAGATGTGGGGAGCCAGCTCCCGCCTGCGCCAGATCACAAAGTGCCACTTCAGCCAGCCGCCTGCCAGGCTCTGGCCGCGCCCCGTGTGGAGCTGCAGCTGGGCCCTCCACAGCTGGGTGCTGCTCCTCCTCCCTGCTGGCCAGCCGGCCGCAGCTCCTCAGCACCTGCCCGCTCAGCCCCACCTCAGCGCTCCTGCCTCCCCAATGTCCTCCCTGGTGCTGCGCCTGGCCCCCTGCACCTGGCCTGTCAGTGCCCAGCGGGGCCGGGAGCCAAGCACCCCCTGGAGCCATGTGTCAGGCCCTGAGTCCCTCCTGTGCCGGGCTCCCACCAATCCACAAGCCAGGAACAGGCCCGTGACTCCCGGAGCAAGTATTTCAGTCTCACAGCAGCAGCCTCGCTCCACCCACGCCCCGGCCTCCTGAGTCCAGCTCCAACCCCGAGGCCTGACCACCTCCCCACCTTCGCTGACACCATCACTTCCAGAGGGAATGGCACTGAGGTTGCTGGGGGAACAGGCATTCTCCAGTTGCCCGGAGCCATTGTTCCATTCACCAGGACAGTCCCGTTGGGGACACTGGGGCATGGCCACTAGGTAAGTCGAGGGGATGGAAGACCACGAGTGTCGATGAAGCCCCCTCGCACTAGGCCCAGGTGTCCTTGTGTTGGGGACACTGGGGCATGGCCGCTAGGTAACTCGAGGGGATGGAAGACCACGAGTGGCGATGAAGCCCCCTCGCACTAGGCCCAGGTGTCCTTGGCCCCCCCTCCTGCCTGGAGGCACTCGCAGCAGCTCTGCGTACTAGGCCCAAGTGTCCTTGGCCCCCCGGCCTGGAGGCACACACAGCAGTTATGCTGAGAATCTGCAACAGTATGTTGCAGAGTCAGACTGCCTGAAACTAAGCAAGGCCAAACAGGGGAGATATGGAAGAACAATGCTGAATAAAGAAGCTTTATGTATAGTTTAACAAATGATACAGAGAATCAGGAAACTAGCTGGAAACTGGATTGGCTGGCTATATGGATACTTACTTGGAGCAGCTTGCTATTGGATAAGTATGCTGAAAAAAAGAATGTATAAAAGCCTGTGTAACTTCCTGCTCTGTTGTACAGGATTTGAAATTCAAATCTCCCTGTACCTTTTTGAAGCTTCAAATAAACTTTTCTGCTTCTCCACCCCGTTGTGATTATTGGGTGTAGCACACCGGGTAACGAACCAACTCAAGCTGTTGTTCAGCCTCTCGGCACTGGGTGCCGGCAACACCGTTGTGATTATTGGGTGTAGCACACCGGGTAACGAACCAACTTCAGCTGTTGTTTAGCCTCTTGGCACTGGGTGCCGGCAACACTTGACCCCCCTCCCGCCAGGAGGCACTTGCAGCAGCTCTGGGTACTAGGCCCAAGTGTCCTTGGCCCCCCCTGCCTGGAGGCACACACAGCAGTTATGCTGAGAATCTGCAACAATATGCTGCAGAGTCAGACTGCCTGAAATTAAGCAAGGCCACACAGGGCAGATATGGAAGAACAATGCTGAATAAAGCAGCTTTATGTAGAGTTTAACAAATGATACAGAGAATCATGGAACTAGCTGGGAACTGGATTGGCTGGCTATATGGATACTTGGGGCGGCTTGCTATTGGATAAGTATGTTGGGAAAAAGGATGTATAAAAGCCTGTGTAACTTCCTGCTCTGTGTACAGGATTTGAGATTCAAATCTCCCTGTACCTATTTGAAGCTTCAAATAAACTTTTCTGCTTCTCCACCCCATTGTGATTATTGGGTGTAGCACACCGGGAAACGAACCACTCAAGCTGTTGTTCAGCCTCTCGGCACTGGGTGCCAGCAACAGCCTGATGCCAGGACAGTCCCCCTGAGCTCTGGAGAGGACTAGAGGTGCCTTAGGACACCTGCCATGCAGCTGCTGGAGAGTCAGCAGGAGACATTGGGTGAGGACTGGAGCCCCCCAGGGCAGAGGCCATTCAGGAGACCCAGCGTGGGGGGAATCAGGCCTGGGATTCTCTGCAGCGGCTGCTCCCACACAGCCTTGGAGAGAGGAGCTGCGAAACCCTCACAAAGCGCTGCCCCGGCACAGAGCTCTGTAGCACTGGCACCCCGTACGCGTGAGCCGCAATCCAGCAGGGCCTTGCGCCAGCCCCACCCTCTCCCATTGCCCTGCTCTGGGAGGCCAGAGCACAGTTCACAATTTAGCACGGACCAGCTGCAAGGATCCTGGCGGGCCCTGGTAAGGTTGGAGCAGCATTTTCAATGTTGGGGAAAAGCGAGATCTGTGCAATAGGCAACGTAGCTCCATCTGGGCACCAGCCAGTTCCTGTGCCCCAGAGAGCTCCCACTGAACCAGGGACAAAGAGGGCAGGAAGTTGGAAGAGAAGGTGCCATCCTGGCACCCAGGAGACCCATGTTAATTTCTCAGCTCTGCCACAGATGCTCTGTTTGTCTTCGAGCAAGTCCCTTATTCTCTCTCTGCAGCGGTTCCCTGTCTGTACAGTGGGGGTAGCAGCCAGGCCCTGCCCTGCAGGGGGCAGTTAGAATAAATGCAATCGAGGTTGGGCAGTGCTCAGATGCCAGGGGGATGAGGGCCAGGATGGTGCCTAAGACAGACCGAAAGCAAGGGGGAGCTACAGAGCCGGTGGTGAGAGGGGTTTGGCCTTTGACAATCTGCTCTGAGTGCCTGGGCTGCCAGACGTCAGGCAGCCACTGGCATTGCCAGATCTCCCTGATCTACACTGCTGCTGCTCTCCCTGCTTCTAGGAGTCACTGCCTCTCCCCGGGCCGAGAACCCCGCAGCAATCATCTCCTGGGGCTGCCGTGGCTCTGAGCGTTAGCAAGGCCTGGGACACAGTACGGGGGCGGGGGAGGGGGGGCTGCTATTAAAGCAGCTTCTGCGTCATTGCAGCGGTGGGAGAGGAAGGAAAGATGGGACCGTTTTACATCCCGTGGCCAAAGCACCCGGCAGCTTGGGAAAGTGGAAAGAACCGCTCGGGTGGGCTGGGAGCCGGGGGTGCAGAGAGTTCATGAATCCCCGTTCTGCACTGTCACGAGAAGGAGGAACCGGGATGGAAGTGATCCTCCCACTTGGGGATCCAGAGACCCCCTGGCTCCAATAGCATGGACGCAGGGAGGGGCTCTGGCCTGGGGTTTGCAGGAGCTGGGACTAGAGGAGCCCAGAGGTCCCTTCCGGCCTAACGTCTGTGACTGTGGGGAGCGGTGTTGGATCATATTAAAGAATTTCTGTATTAAAATCACAAATGAGTTTGATTCCCAACAGTTTAAAGTCCAGGGTATTACTAATTAAGAGGTCTCTTGGTTTTTGGTGCTGTTTCTCTCCCTCTATGTGTGAAACCTGCAAGCTGCTAATTGTGTTCGTACATTCTAAGACTGAGTCTGTTCTCAAAGCAATTCACAGAGAGAGAGACTCAAAGCAATACTCGAACAACAGAAACAGCACCCAGAGACTCCCCGCCCTTTTGTTGTATTAACAATTGTGATTAAAATAGAGATAGAGGATGTATGTGGATGGATGCTTGGTGTGGATAATAACTGAATGATCAGGGAGGTGCCAGCCTAAGAATCCAGTGTCCATCCGCTGAAGAAGGCGTCAAGTGGAAATAAGCAGAGGACCCCCGGAGGGCAGACTGGAATCCACCCAACAGCCTCAAGAATGGGAGAACCAAAGAACAAGATAACATCTAGCAGCTTGGAGCCCTCAGGAATGTGCTATCTGCTGATTGATTCAGCAACAGCATGATGAAGGAATTCCCATAGACTGGCATAGGAAGAAATTCCTATAAAAATAGACTCTAAAAAGTGAGAACTTTGGGGTCTGATTCTGCAAACCAACTTCCAGAAGCATCAGATGACCATCTGACAAGGCCCTGCTCTCTCCTCATGTCCAGGTCACCTGGCCAGTGGCTTGGCATGAGCAACTCTAAGGCTGGTAACTATGTTAACAACCTTGCAGAACCTGTGTGTGTGTGTTTGTATGAATGAATGTGTGAATAAATATGAGATTGAATGGAATGTTATAGCTATAACTAAGTGCTTACTATGATTCTTTCTGTATTCACAATAAATGTGGTATTTTGCCTTTTTCCCTTTCATGAGATCCTGTTGGTTTTTATTTTATTGGTATAACAGCGGAAGGTTCCTCCCATGACCCCGGTGGGGAAGGACAGGCTCTAAAGCCTTGGCGAGGCCAGAGCAAGTCTAGGCTGGGGCATCCCATGGCTGGGGAGTCACACATTGGCTGGCCTGTGACTCGCCTGCCCATTGTGACACGCCCCTGCTGGCTGGCACAGCCTCATCCCCTCACTGCCAGGCTTGGCTCTGGCAGAGTGAGAGCTGGCAGGTGCCGCTGGGGAACGCTGAGCCAGCAGATCCAGCTCCGCCACCGGCAGCAGAAAGTGGGTGGCCCATTTACGAGCAGGCTTCTGCCCACTCCTGACTCCAGGTAGAAGAATCTTCTATTGCCCACCTCTGCTTTTCCATTGCATCGCCAACCACACCGAGCCTTCCCCGAGCTCCTGGCTGGGTGGCGCACGTCTGCCAAGTGCCCCGGTGCCGGCTGTCTAGCCTGCTGCCAGTGAGGAAGTGGGCAGCGGCATGCGCACAGGAGGGAGCCCGGGGCGGCTCGACAGAAGGGGTCGCACCAGTCGAGCCCGGAGGGGACGGAGACAAGGAGGAGGGTTTGGCAGGGCTGGTGGCATGGCACGGGAAGGCGGCACAGGTGGTTAGATGAGGCATTGGGCTGGGACCCAGGAGAGCTGTGTTCAGTTCCCCGCTCCTCTGTAAGTCTTCTGCGTGAGATCAGGTGAGTCCCCGCCGCTCTGGGCCTCAGCTAACAAGGGAGAGCACGTCCCTGCTCTGCGGAGGGGGGGTTGAGAGACTAAATACCACAACACCCGTGTGCTAAGCCACTGCCATGATGGGGCCAGGTAAGTGCCCAGACACTGAGGTTGCCGGGGGAACAGGCATTCTCCGGTTGCCTGGAGCCATTGTTCCATTCACCAGGACAGTCCGATGCCAGGACAGTCCCCCTGAGCTCTGGAGAGGACTAGAGGTGCCTTAGGACGCCAGCCGTGCAGCTGGTGCAGAGTCAGCAGTTGACACTGGGTGAGGAATGGAGCCCCCCAGGGCAGGGGCCATTCAGGAGACCCAGCGTGGGGGGAATCAGGCCTGGGATTCTCTGCAGCGGCTGCTGCCACACAGGCCTTGGAGAGACGAGCTGCGAAATCGCCACAAAGCTCTGCCCCGGCACAGCCTGCCTGCCTGCCGCTCTCCCGCCTTCTGCTCCTTCCCCTTCATGGTGGGGTCAGAGCAACTCCTGCTGCTCACCAGCCCGTCCCCGCACCACACCCCGCTTCCCTCCCCCACCTGGGACCTGCCACGGCCCCAATATTCCTGGGGGAAGGGATCAGGGTAATTTCCCTGGGCAGGAAGAATCCTGAGTGGTTGGATGCAGCCTGTCTGCTGGGCAGTTTGTGAACCAGCAGAAGGAGAGGCGGGAGTGACCCGGGGGAGGCCGTTTGGCCTGCGGGATGGGCCTGGGAGTCCGGAGACCTGGGTTCTAATCCTGCCTGTACTGCTGACTGCCTGGGTGACTTTGAGCACATCCATTGGCTTGTTTCCCTGCTGGCAGCTGTAGGCACTGGTGGAACGGCCATACGTGGACTGGCCCTGATGCTGAACGGGGCAGTCGCCTCTCACCTCTCACAAGCAATGCCTTGTCCTGGCTTCTTGCAGGATGGCTGAGGAAGTCCGCAAGGTCCCCTTGAAGCCCATCCGTGCCTGGGAGGAGACGAGACCTCCTCGAAGGAAGAGTCCGCGGAAGAGCCCACAGCAGCAGCAGGAGCTGTGTGTGCCTCAGCCCTTCCATGCTGGTGAGTGGGTGCCTCCTGGGTGGGCGGAGGGGCTGCAAAAATGGCCGGGGCCATGGCCCTGCCTTGCGGTGGGGCTTGGCCCCTGGGGGTTGGGGTTGCAAGACCAGGGTGTCAGTGGCGGGAGAAGACTCCATCACCTTTGTACAACTCTGGGCTGCCATGAGATGGAGAGACAGGAAAACCCAGGCAGGGGGGAATGGCCCCTCCTGCTGGCAGCAGCTGCAGCCCCTACATCTGATCGGGGCATTAGGGGCGGCAGCAGAAGCATCAGGTGGAGACTGACTGAATTGCCCACCCCGATCCGTCACACACAGGGTCGGAAGATGTTTTCCACCAGTCGAAGGGGATGCTCTGTGCACGGTGGGTTGTTAAGCCTAGGATTGCAGGGCGCCGGCCAAAGCATGAGAAGCCCCCTGATGTTGCAGCCCCATCTGCTGGCTCCTTTGCAGGGGGGTTACGCATGGCACAGCACAGGGCATTTGGGTGGGGGGGTTGATGATGGGAGCCCAGGGCTTGCCCAGGTTACACCCCGTGGCTGTCAATGGCAGGGGAAGCAGTCAGAGGAAGCAGAACGGGCAGGCCCTGGGTCCCCGTATCCCGCGCAGACTGGGTAGCTCCTCCCTCTCCCGCAGCAGGGAGCAGAGCGATTCACTGCCAGTCCCTCTGCCCCCTCCAGCAATGGCCCAGAGAGCGGGGACACCACTCGGAGCCTGACATCATGTCTCCTTCCAGGTGTGGTGCTGCATGCTGGGTGCGGGCAGGGAAGTGGGGTGGCTGCTGGGAACCAGGGCTCTGACTGGATCTTTGCTGGGCTGAGCAGCAAAGAGTTGGGGAAACCAGGGATGGCTGTGCCAGACCCTGTTGTGCATCGGGGCTGCTACCCTGCTGGGGTGGGAGCGGGGGGCAAGGGTTTCTGCTAAGATCTCTGTCACCCAGCCTGCAGCTTGGCAGCCCCAGGTATGACCACTGCTCTGTCTTTGATCAGATTCACCATCACCTGGGAATGCCTCCTGTTTTATGGGGCCCGACTTGCAGGAGAAAGAGACCCTAGACTACATCAACACCTTTCTCAAGGGCAGTGAACAGGTACCAAGAGCCCTCCTCTGATCTCTCAGCTACTGCCCGGTCCACATGCAGTATCCGTCCTTCTCCGGATGAGGCATGGATTCTAAGGCCAGACGGGACCACTGTGACCTCCTGTATAACACAGGCCAGAGACCAAATAATTCCTGTTTAAACTAGAGCATCTTAAAAACATCCTCTCTTGAGTTACAAAAGGCACCCACCATGCCCCTTGCCCACTGGATTTGGCCAGTCCCCAGCGTGATGCGTTGCCCTCCTTTGAGGTGCCACCTGATGTACTGGCTTATCACTGAGCCCGCCTGTTCTGCCAGCCTGGGCCCCCGTTACCTTGTCTTGTTGGGCTCGGCTCACAAGCCTCTTCCAGCCATACACACAGGCAGGGCCACACCCAGCTGCAGAAAGACACAGACACTGAAATCAGCTCTGGGAAGACTCAGCTGAAGGGCCTTGTCCCAGTTCTCTGGTGCCCAACTCCTTTGGAGTACGGACCCAAAGGTTTTATGACATTCGCCCCCTCCCTCGATGTCAAGAGAGGTATGAACAACTCTTTGCCCCTCCTCCCAGTTACTAATTTATACTACAAACTGGGCTGTGGTATAAACAAGAAACAAGATGATTAACTACAAGAGGTAGATTTTAAGCGGTTAGAAGAGACAGCAAACAGAACAAAGCAGATTACCCTAGTAAATAAAGAAAACACACAAACGAAGCTTTATACACCAGATACATAGGATATCCATTAACAAATTCTCCCAGAGTGATAAACAGGTTGGCAGATTCTTAAGGCAGAAGCTGCCTTGGTTTTGCAGCTTGGATTTCCTAGGTTTTCTTGCTCAGGCTAGGAATCACTCTCTCTAGCCTAGGACCATCACTTCTCATGGTTCAATCTTTGTCTCTCAGGTGTTTCCAGGTATCTTATTGCAGGGAGTCTGAGGTCCCGTCCCGTCCCCCCTGCGATTTTATTGTTCCCCTTTTATCTTCTCTTCCCACCTGCTGGAAAACTCTTTTGCTGTGACCTGGATCCAACAGGTCCCGTTGTGTCGCGTTATCTCGGGGAGGTTTCTATTGCACACAGTTCCTGGGGTAGCCCTAATGCTTGTGCATTTCCTCCAGGAGCCAGTGTTTGGCTTTTTTGCTATTCTACCTGAAAGGCTGTTTTGAACCTCACAGTGTTTTTCAGGAACACATAGACAGCTCAACTTCAGAACGTCACATACAACGATAGCACATGCAATCCAATGAGACATTAATGTCTAGCAGATAAAGACTTTTAGACTGATACCTTACAAGACATTCTTGGTACCAAACATATCCTAATTATATGACAGTGGCGAATATTGGGGTGTCAGGGTGTCACACCCAGATGTTCCTCCCACTCTATCAAGCCCCCCAGTAAGAGTGTCTGGCTGCTTAGCCCCCATGTTGCAGTTCCTCTTTGGACACCTACCCCGTGAGATCTGCTCCCTCTCTGGTCTGGTTTCACACAGAGCTGCCCTGCCCTCCCCACATAGTCACTCCTGTTGGGAGATGAATGGCCTTCTGGCCTTCGGCATATCAAAGCCTGAGCAGCGCTGGGGGGAAGCTTTCTGACATCTCTCCCACTGGCAGCTCCTTTCCACGCTAACCTTCCTGTTTTTGTCTAATCTCTGCGGGGCATAGGAGGAGGCCAAGAAACTTGAATTCTTGGATCGTGTCATCACCATCAGCAGGGCCGCCCTCACGAGGCACCCAGAACAAATCTGGCAGCTTTTCTCTGCAAAGCCCTCCTTGTGGAGAAGATAAAGGTGAGTAAAACACACACTCGGGCTATGTTACTTGGCGGGTTTAGTGATTGGCCTGGAGAGCTCTGCAGATTTGTCTACCTTCAACTGCCAATCGCTGGATCGTGTTGGAAGTTTGTCTGTTAGACTGAAGAGCCCATTATCAAGCATTTGCTCCCTGTGTAGGTACTTACAGACTATCATCAAGGCACCCTGTAACCTTCTCTTTGTGAAGCTGAACTGATTGATTTCTGGAGTCTCTCACTATAAGGCATGTTTCCCAGTCCTTCAGTCACTCTTGTGGCTCTTCTCTGACCCCTCTCCAATTTATCAACATTCTCCTTGAATTGTGGGCACCAGACCTGGAGAGAGGATCCCAGCAGAGGTCGCACCACTGCCAAATACCGAGGGAAAATAACCTCTCTAACAACTGGAGATTGCCCTGTTTGCACAGCCCAGGATGGCATAAGCCCTTTTGGCCCCAGCCTTGCACTGGGCGCTCCTGTGCAGCTGATTACCATGACTGCCAAGTCTTTTCCAGAGTCACCGTTTCCCAGGTTAGAGACCCCATGCTGTGAGTGTGGCCTGCGTTCTTTGTTCCTGAACATGTCACTGTATTGAAACGTAGGTTGTTCCCTTGCACCCAGCTTCTCAAGTCACCAGGTCGCTCTGTATACACCAGTCTCCCTGCACAGAGCCCCAAGACTCCGCAGTCAGTGCCCACTAGGGAACTAGCAACAAATCTGCTCCGTAGATTTGGAAAGTCTTTGCTCTGCGGTGCTGCAGAAAGCTTTCCGGAGCTTACCTCCCTTTCCTGAACGTGGGACAGAGTGTGCTGGTGGGTGGTCCAGTGGGCTGGGGCTCAGTTCCTCAGTGAGACCTTTGGGCAAATCACTTCCCCCTCTGTGCCTCAGTTTCCCTCCCATGCCTTGTCTCATCCAGTTAGCTCGTGAGTTCTCTGGGGCAGGGACTGGCTCTCACCATGTGTGTGCAGCACCTGGCACAAGGAGCCTGATCTCAGGTGGAGTCCCTGGGTGCTAATGCTGATGGAGCCTTTGCAGTGCACTGGTGCGTGACGCTGGGGCACTGACCACAGGCCCTGCACTGCGCTCCCCAGCTGGAGCCCTGGACACCGTCAAGCCCACAGCAGGACGACCTGTCTGCCGAGGCCACGTGTTGCAGGCCCTGCGCTTTGCTCCCCAGTCGGAGCCTTACGGGAGCTCGGAGCCCGGCTGGCACTTCCCCACATTGTCTCCCCAGGAGCTGATTGATCTTGAGTCCGTCGACTCCCTGACCAGCGGGGTGCGTCAGCAAGCGATGCTCGCCATCATGGAGCTGAGGTACCCGGCCTGCCCGCCCAGCCCCAGCTAGTGCTGTGTGCAGCCAGACACGCCAGCCTCTTGGCGTGGCCAGTTCTCCAGGGCATTGCCCCCTCTACTCCTCCTCCATCTTCTGATTCCCCCGGGCACGTGGCACCCGTGGGTTGGTGGTGGAGGATCCTTCGGTGCCTGGCGACCTCTCCAAGTGGCCGTGTGAAGATGTGGGGAGGGAGCGAGGGGGTTGGACCGGTCCCCTCTGGGACCCGCAGGCGATGGCTCCGGGGGGAGAGGGGCAGTTGGGCACTGCCGGAGCGGAGCCACCGGAGTCGCCGCCAGCTGTGCCAGCTGCATCCCACCGGCAGCTCAGCGACTCCCTGTGGCTCAGAGTCTGGGCAGGCTGATCCCTGGCACGTGGCACAGCCTGCGCCATGGGGGGCTCTCTCTCAGTGCCGCTGGCGCCCTGCTCTCAGCTCCCCAGAAGCCTGCCCATGATGTCCTGGGAGCCTGAGGCCAACATCAGTGCATCAGTCTCGCCTCAGCCCTCCAATCCGCGCGTGTCTCTTCTCTTAGCAAAGTGAAGCCACTGCTGCGGGGAATGGAGCTATCCAGCCTGCTCACTGTATGCTTCTCCAGCGTCTTCTCCCTGCCTCCAGCAGAGACCAACCAAGGCATGGAGGCTGCTCTTTACAACAACGTAAGCCCCAAACTAGCCATGAGGAGCCGCCCCAAACCGAGAGGGAATCCTACAAGTCCCTTGTGTCCCTGCCCCCTGGGTTACCTGGCGCTGGCATAAGAGTGTAATGATCACAGCTCCTTGGCAGCTCTTCAGCTCAGGACCTGCAGTACCAAAGCACAAGGCCCACCGCCACAGATAAAGGAGTAACTCCCTCATAAGGTAGCAGTAGTAGGCATTTATCCTTCACAGGCACTGGCAATTAGTGGGGAACAGACACTCCCTTCACAAGCACATTCATCCCCAGTGCATGGCTGGGGGCACAGGCCTGAGATCGGCTGCTTGAGATGCACACAGGCCAGGGGAAGTGAAGCTTGGCTGGAAATCTCCCCTCCCCCTCAAATGCGGAGTCCTTCCTGACTCTTCTCATGCGTTAGACTGTGTGCAGTGGCCTCCCTGGGGACAGCAAAAGCGGGTGGGGTCCTGTTGCCAGGAGGAGTTTGCAGTAGGTCCCCTGCGGGTACAAGTGAGTGGGTGAGCTGGAATAGCAGGGGCTGCCATGGCCTGGGACGTGTCACACGCCAGGGCATTGGTTCGTCGCCTGGCTGGGTAACGCCACTTGCTGTGGTTTCTCCTCTGCTCTGCACGCAGACTCTGAACACCATGGATGAGCTGCTGAAGGCCTTGGTGTGTGAGGATGAGAAGCGCAACCTTGTGGTGCTGCAAAACATCGTGGAGGTGTGGAGGCATGGGGGCAGGAAGGGGACGAGTCCTGTAGCTGGGGTGGGGCTCTGGGACCAAGGCTCCATTTAATCCCAAGCATGGGACACCCCCGTGCCTTCTGCTCCTCAGAGTACGTTCTAGACAAAGGTTCTTGGGCTGGAGGACCAAGTGCCCCCGCTATATCTGAAAAACGTCTGCATGGCATGGGGGTGGAGGAGGGCGGGATCTGCCGTGTTCTCCACTGAGCCTCATCTGAGCCCGGGATTCATTTGTGTTCACCATGGGTCCCACCAATACTGGCCAGAGCCCAGAGCTAGATTCCCCCAACGTTCTAGTTCTGGGGCCAAAGGAAGTTGATTCTGTGGGTGGTAAACAGCCCTTAACGTATTGGAAGAGTGTTAGGAGGTGCCCCCTCCGTCTTCTCAAGATGAAACATGCCCAAGTCGTTCACCCTTTCTTCATAGGTCAGGTTTTCGAAACCTCTGATCATTTTTGTCGCTGTCCTCTGGACAGGCCCCAGTTTGTTCACATCTTTCTTCAAGCGGGGTGCCAAGAACTGGACACAGTGCTCCAAGCTAATACACCTCAGAATGACATTTCCCTCTTTCACAACAGCATCACACTCTTGATTCCTATTCAGTGTGAGATTCAGGATAACCCCCAGATCCTTTTCTGCAGTCCTGCCACCTAGCCGGTTATCCCTCACTTTGTTTTTATGCATTTGATTTTTCCTTCCTAAGTGCGTTACGTCACATTGGTTTTGACTGAATTTCATCTTGTTGACTTCAGACCAACTCTCCAATTTGGCAAGCTCATTCTGAAGTCTAATCTGTCCTCCAAAGTGCTTGTAATTCTCCACAGCTTGGTGTCATCCGCCAACTTGACAAGCATACTCTCCTCTCTGTTAACCAAGTTCTTCATGAAAATATTGAGCAGTACTGGACCCAGGCACACCCCTGGGGGACCCCACTTCAGACACCCTCCTAGTTTGCCAGCGAGTCAGTGATAACTCCTCTTTGAGGATTGCCTTTCCATCAGTTGTGTGCCCACTTTAGAGTAGTCTCAACTGGATCATATTGGCTTAGTTTGCTTATGAGAATGTCTTGTGGAACTGTGTCAAAAGCCTTACGAAACTTCATATACATCATCATATACTGCCTCCCTCCATCCACTAGGCAAGTAACCCGGTCAAAGAAGGAAGTTAGATTTGTTTGGCATGGTTTGTTGTGGACAAATCCATGGTGCTATTCCTTATCACCCTATTATCTCCTCTAGGTTCTTACAAACTCTTTAATAATTTCTTCAATAATCTTTCTGGGTACCAAAGATAGGCTGACAGGTGGATAATTCCGTGGGGCCTCCTTGTTCCCCTTTCTGAAGATAGGCTCAGTGGCTGCCCTTCTCCAGGCCTCTGGGACCTTCAGCCCTCCTAAAGGTTCAGAGATTGCTTTGTCTAGTTCCATCTCGTGTGAATATCATGAGGCTCTGCCAACTTGAATACATCTAACTGACCTAAATTGTCTTTTATCTGTTCTTTCCCTACTCTGGCCTGTATTCCTTCCCCCTTGTTGTTAATATTGTGGTCAACATCAAGTCACCATTAACCTTTTTAGTGAAAACTGAAGCAAAAAAGGCATTAAACACCTTGGCTTTGTCTGTATCATCCATTATTTGCTCTGCTTCCCTGCTGAGTAGTGCCCCCACACTTTCCTTTGTCTTTCTCTTGCTCCTAATGCATTTACAGAGCTGCTTCTGATTGCCTTTTATGTCCCTTGCCAGTTAGAACTCATTTTTGCCTTAGCCTTTCTGATTTTCACTCTATGTGCTTGTGCTATTTTTTGGTCCTTCTCCTTCGCAATTTGTCCCAATCTGTTTCTCTCAGGTGCTGCTCCCCTGGACCACATTCAAGGAGGTGCATGTGCGGCTGAGGGCAGTGGGAAGAATCACCTGGCTGACCAAATTCATCTCCGGTCAACACAAATTCAAGGTGAGCAGCCTGTGACTCTGGCCGTCTCCTAACTGCACTGAGCAGGCTCGCGGTGCAGCGCTCCCTGGCAGGGAAAACCCGGGCCTGGAATAGTGACTCAGCAAGATCCTCGGTAGGAGTCCAATCTAATGAGCCCTGATGTGGACGGGTCTGTCCTCTAACTCCAGTGGGCCTTGGGTGGAGCCCCATCATTCTATCTCCAAGGACTCTCCCCGCTATTCCCCTAGGACCAAAGTCTGCTCCGCAGGGTCAGCGGATTTACACAGGATCGCCCTGAGAGCACCCTCTGAACTCAGGTGTCTCTTCACCCCCTTTGTCAGTTGTCCCCGGGACGCTTTGGCATCAGCTCCTGCCAGGCTGCCAGATGAAGACCCCCTGCTCTGGGTGCTCAGGGCCATTGAGCTGCTGCAGCTGCTCCATCCCCCCTGTGGCACGGCCTCCCCTCCGGCAGCTGAAGCGGGGTGCTTGGATGATATGCCCCCAGAGGCTGGGGCAGCAGAAGAGAAGGAGGGAGGTGGGAGGGGACACAGTGAAAGGGATGGGAGGGGCCAAAGGAGCCAGAGCAATGGGGAGTGGGTCAGGGGAGGCCGTGCAGACCCCAGGAGAGGAGGGCCAGGGGCTTGGTGCGACGTGGGGAAGAGCAGGGAGTGAGCGCAGGGGCTGCAGGAGGGTCAAGGGAAGGTCTGGCAGGAGGGGGAGGCTAGAGGACAAGGCTGCAGGAGAGAGCCGGCAGGAGAGAGCCGTCAGGCTGGGTGCGGCGCAGAAAGTGGGGGTTATGGGGAGCTCCAGGGTGGAGTGAGAGAGGCGGAATGCAGAGAAGAGGAGTCCAAGGTGACCTCACGCTCCTGGACCTGAGGTCAGTGGAGGGAGGGGATGGGAGAAGGGGCTGGGATTAGGAGCTTGCCCTTGAGATGGAGACTGGACGTTAGTTCATTCCTTACCCAGGTCCCCACTCGAGGGCAACGTTTGCTGACTTTGCTACCCAGACTTCCCGTCCCTGCTGAGCTTCCCTCAGTCCCTGGTGATGGGTCCCATGGCTCCTCCTGCTCTCATTGTCCCCAGTCTCTCTGCGCTGGGCTCTGCCTCCCCCGGTTCTAGCCCGTTGCTAGTGCAATGCCAGGGGGACATGCTGCGCTGGGCCTGCAGGAGCGAGTGACTCCCCTTGCTCCCTCTCTCCGTCAGGGAGTGGAGGAGTTCAGAGTCCTGGGCCAGCTGGTGGGCTGTCTCACTCTGCACTGTGCTGAGCAGGAGCAGGAGATCTGTCGATCGGCTATGGAGGGACTTCACCACCTCTACGCCTTCATGCTGTGGCAAAAACGTAAGAGCACTGGAGACCCTTGTCCTTCCTAAATACATTGACATGGGGTTTCCAAACATGGGAAACATATTTATTGAACACTTCTGCCTTTTCTGCATCCTTTTAAACAGTCTCCATCTAGTAATGAGCCTACACCATTGCTAGGATTTCTTTTGTTCCTAATACACTTTTTGAAAAAAACCTCCTTAGTATCCATAGTCCTTCAAGCCATGGAGTTTCCCCTGATGTCTTTAGCTTCCCTGTCCATATTCTACTCTTCATAACTCACATAAGAATGGACATACTGACTCAGATCAGTTCATCTAGCGTAGTATTGTGTCTTCTGATAATGGCCAGTGCCTCATGCTTCAGAGAGAATGAACTGAAAAGGGGAAATTTTGAGTGATCCATCCCCTCTCATCCGGTCCCAGCTTCTGGTAGTCAGAGGTTTAGGGACATGCAGAGTCTGGGGTTGCATGGCCTAATTATCTTGAACCCAATTATACTTTTAGGCTTCACAACATCCCACGGCAACAATTTCCACAGGTTGCCTGTGCATTGTCTGCAGAGATACCTTCTTTTCTTTGCTTTTAACTTGCTGCCTATTAATTTCAGAAAGTGACCCCTAGTTTCCGTGTTTTGTGAAGGGGTAAATAACACTTCCCTATTCACTTTCTCCTCACCAGTCATGATTTTATAGACCTCTGTCATCTCCCCCCTTAGTCAGCTCTTTTCTAAACTAAATGGTCCCAGGTCTGCACTGCAGACCTATATTGTTATCACTCCATTGCTCAGGGCTGTGAAAAATCCACACCCCTGTTGGCAGAAGCACCCCTCCCACTGACATAGCTAGCGCCTCTCCGGGAGGTGGATTAAAAGCTTGTTGGCAGAGGACCATCTTCTCTTCAACGCTACAGCGCCGGTGCAGCTATGGCGATAGAGTGGTTGAAGTGTAGACTTGCCCCCACCCAGTCTTTTTAATCTTTCCTCATATGGAAGCTCTTCCATACCCCTAATCATTTTTGTCGCCCTTCTCTGCACCTTTTACAATTCTGGTACATCTGTTTTGAGATGGGGCGACCAGAACTACACGCGGTATTCAAGGTGTGGGCGCGCAGACTGGATTTGTATCGAGGCATTATGACATTTTTCTGGTTTATTATCTATCCCTTTCCTAATGGTTCCCAACATTCTGTTGGCTTTTTTAACTGCCACTGCACGGTGAATGGATGTTTTCGGAGAACTCTTTACGATGACTCCAAAATCTCTTTCTTGAGTGGTAATTTAAACCCCATAATTGTGTATGTATAGTTGGGATTGTGGCATCCAGTTTGCATTTATCTATATTGAATGTCATCTGCCATTTTGTTGCCCAGTCCCCCAGTTTTGTGAGGTCCCTTTGTAGCTCTTCGCAGTCTGCTTTGGATTTAACTATCTTGAGTCATTTTGTATCATCTGCAAATTTTGCTACCTCACTGGTTACCCCTTTTTCTGGATCATTGATGACTATGTTGAACTAGACTGGTGTCAACACAGATCCTTGGGGTGCCCCGCTCTTTACCTCTCTCCACTGTGAAAACTGACCATTTATTCCTGTTGTTTGCTTCCTATCTTTTAACCCCTGACCCATGAGAGAACCTTCCCTCTTATCCCATGACAGCTTACTTTGGTTAAGAGCCTTTGGTGAGGGACCCTGTCAAAGGCTTTCTGAAAGTCCAAGTACACTATATCCACTGGATCACCCTTCTCCACATTCTTGTTGACCCCTTTCAGAGAATTCTTGTAGATTGGTGAGGCATGATTTCCCTTTCCAAAAGCTATGTTGACTCTGCCCCAGCAAATTGTGTTCACCTATGTGTCTGATAATTCTGTTCTTTCCTATCATTTCAACAATTTGCCTGGTACTGAAGTCAGGCTTGCCAAGGATCACATCTGGAGACTTTTATAAAATTCACTGTCACATTCGCTATTTTGTACAGAGGCCGATTTAAACATTAGTTTACATACCACAGCACTGCACATAAGTTTGTTTGGATGTCTCGTGAGAGCTGCAACCTTTGCACCAGGCAGGCAATTTACCATGCGGTTCTCCCACTCATCACAAACCCAACTGCTTATATGTCTATTGATTGAATCCCCCATTACTATTACCGGGCTTTTCTTTGTAACTGGGCTTCCCGCCTCAGGAGGGGCAGCCTCAGTGTGAGAGGATATCCTGACTTCATCTGGCAGGGGGGTCCCAACTATGGGATCGTCTCCCTCTGCTCCAGCTCGATGTTCTCCTTCCCAGAAACTTTCACCCTCCTCAGCAGCACAGAGGCTGTCAGACTGGGGGTGGGACCACTCTACTGCATCCCTAAAAGTCTCCTCTCTGTACCTCGCTGTCTCCCTTGGCTCCACCAGTTCAGATCCTCTGGCCTCCTGGTCTCCAAGGGCAGTAGCTCCTTGGGCCAAATGCCCAGATGTGCTTCCTGCCCACAGGGCTGGGAATCCTACATGCTGCGTTCAGTGCAATCAACTGGAGAGCATCACACTGCTGCTGCACTTCCGCCTGGTTTATTTTTACTCTTCCAGGGGGGTTAGTATGTTTAGTTTTGTTGGGGAGGGAGGGGGAGTTTATTGGCCTGAATTTACAGTATGTTTCTTAGATGTACTTGTCTCTAAACTTCCTTGCAAAACTCCATTTCCAAAGCTAACCTCTGATTTATATTGCCTGCTGTCTGTTTCCCCTCCCTGGTTCAGGCACGACGCTGGCAAAGCAGAGTGCAGAGTATCTGCAGGTCTTCAGGGAGTGGCGAGCGGAGAACACCTTCTGGGTCACCTGGTTCACCAACACCAGCAATATCGCCATGGTAACTACTTTCAATGCTTCCTGGGATTGTTGTGCCCAGAGTTATCAGGAGAGAGAAATTAAGACCCTAGGAGTCAGGGGGAAGGGACAGACCCAGGCATGTGACTGACCCCATCCAGCTGGGCCGGAGCCCTGCCTATGGCCCTCTCCACCTCATAGAAACATAGACCTCAGGAGGTATCTAATCCAACCCCAACTAAATCATCCCAGCCAGGGCTTTGTCAAGCCTGACCTTAAAAATCTCGAAGGATGGAGATTCCCCACCTCCCTAGGTAACCCTTTCCAGTGCTTCACCACCCTCCTAGTGAAATAGTGTTTCCTCATATCCAACCTGGACCTCCCCCACTGCAACTTGAGACCATTGATACTTATTCTCTCACCTGCCACCACTGAGATCAGCCGAGCTCCAGCCTCTTTGGAGACCCCCTTCAGGTAGTTGAAGGCTGCTATCAAATCCCCCCTCACTCTTCTCTTCTGCAGACTAAATAAGCCCACTTCCCTCAGTCTCTCCTCATAATTCATGTGCTTCAGCCCGCTAATCATTTTCGTTACGCTCTGCTGGACTCTCTCCGATTTGTCCACATCCTTTCTCTTGTGGGGGGCCAGATGTGACCTCACCAGTGCCGAATAGAGGGGAATAGTCACTTCCCTCAATCTGCTGGCAAGGCTTCTACTATTGCGGGCCAATATTCCTCCCTCCATGCCACATCCCAAGATGCACT
Source organism: Lepidochelys kempii (assembly GCF_965140285.1). Classification (NCBI taxonomy): domain Eukaryota; kingdom Metazoa; phylum Chordata; order Testudines; family Cheloniidae; genus Lepidochelys; species Lepidochelys kempii. The sequence continues at coordinate 11,079,883 of NC_136402.1, forward strand.
GGGTCTCATCCAAACCTGATCCCAGCTCCTTGTCAGGTGTGGTGGGAGCTTCCCCAGAGATTAATGCTCTCCAAGGCATCATTGCGTCCACGCACCAGAGCCAGCCCCTGCTGAGCACTAGAGAGTGTATCCGTGCTGTGCAGTATTGTGCCCCCGTGCACTGCCACGCTGGCCTGTGCCATGCACGACAGCTCCTGATTGCTGGCTGGGTACTGTGCGTCCCAGGTGCAGTAACCCAGCCCTGTCCCGGCAGAGCGGGCTTTGCCTGCACTCCTGGCTGGGCCAGTCCTGGCTGCTCGGTCCAACTGGAACTGCACTGGGCAGCAAAAGGGGTTTCACTGGCAGGTTTGTTTCAGATGTTTGGGAAGTACTTCAACCCATCCGAGCGCATGGACTTCCTCCTCACTGCTATCGAGGGCATGAGAGACACCAGTGTCCATGACTCGGTGGCAGCCAGGCACATGCTGCATGTGATCCTGTGGGTCCCCAGCCCAAGCTTGGAGAGGGTAAGAGCTGCAGTGAGAACAGCCTGCTGGGGGAGCCCATCCGTGGGAGACTCTGTCTCTGGGCACTCGGCATTACTGGGGGGCAGGTCCTGTGCAATGCGGGGGTCAGTCTAGGTGATCTCCATGGCCGCTTGTGGTCTTGCAGTCTATGAATCGATAGGCCGGGAATTGGCCCTGTGTTCTAGGCCTGGAGCTGGAGAAGAGGATGTGGGAGGGCAGATGGCTCTCAGGTGCGGCAGGTCCCTGGCACCCCAGATCAATAGCAGCGCGAGGAAGCCAAGGCTCCCATCTCCCCGTTTCCCTTCCAGGTGTCGGAGGCTGTGACAAGCATGTACCACAACCTGGACTCCATCAGCGAGCCGCTGGCCCAGCAGCAGCTGCTCAAGGCCCTTGTTGTGCTGGGCAACCAGTACAGCGAGGAGGTGGTCACAACCCTGCTGGGCTGCTCGCTGTCATGTGACAGGTACGGGGCTGGGGCTGCTGCCGCTTGCGCTCCAGGTCCCCCGGACTGGTCCCGCTGCCAGGGACAGGGGCGTGCCGAACCTTCCGGAGACCTCCTGTTCCCTGCAGAGCTTCTGCTTGTTCTGGAGGGTTTTGCAGGCTGACATGCCGTGGAGACAGGCCAGCCTGCAAAACCCCATATGGCAGCCCTCGGCCTCCCCCGGGGCTGACACTCAGACCCGGCCCCCATGCAGCCTGCGCCAGGCAGTGGGGGCCCTTGCTGCAGCAGGAGGGCAACAAAGGGCCGGCCATGGGCGGGAGACTCAGCCGGGTGCGGGTGGCGGTGGGTGCTGGAGGCTGGCAGGGCTCTGGCCAGGTGAAATCGGCTCTCTCCCTTTGCAGCGTTGCTGTGGAGATGTGGAGGGTGCTGACATCCCACCCCAAGACCGCAGGAAAGGTCCTACGGGAGCTGCTCGACAGGCTGCAGGAACGGCCGCTGCGCCAGCATCACGACATCTCTCAGCGAGAGGCTGGCGTCGCCCCCTTGGCCGTAAGTTCCAGCCCCTGCAGCAAGGGAAGGAGCGCCGTGTGTCCCCACCATGGCCTGAGGGTGTCTCTCAGTCTCCCACTGGGTATCGCCATTGGGCCGAAGAGAGAGAGCGTGACTCTAGCCAGCGCTATAGTCGAGGCAGAACACGCCGAAACCCTCTCCTGGTGCTCTGGGACACCTCTCATAGAACCGCAGGGTGAGAAGGGATCGCAAGGTCAGCTTGTCCAGCCCCCTGCCAAGATGCAGGATTTGTTGTGTCTATCCCAGCCGAGACAGATAGCTCCAGCCTCCTTCTATAAACCTCCAGCAAAGGGGCTTCCACAAGCTCCCTAGTCGTCTGTTCCATTATCCTACTCTTCTTACAGTTAGGAAGGTTTTCCTGAGATTTAATCTAAATCTGCAGTGCTGTCGTTTGAACCCATCCCCTCTTGTCCTGCCCTCTGTGGCAAGAGAGAACAACTTTTTGCCATCTTTTTTTCGGCAGCCTTCAAAGAATCTGAAGACCATTAGCATGTCCCCCCTTAATCTCCTCTTTTGCAAACTAAACACAGCCAGTTCCTTCAACCTTTGCTCGTATGGCTTGTGTTCCATCCCTCTGATCATCTTTGTCACTCGCCTCTGGATCCATTACAGTTTCTCCACATCTTTTGTAGACATTGGTGACCAAAAGTGGACACCTTACTCCAGCTGAGGACTAACCAGCACTGAGTAGAGTGGTACTATCACCTCCCATGACTTGCAGGCTATACCTCTGTTAATGCAACCTAAGATTGCATTTGCTTTTTTTTTTTTTTTCTTTTTTTTTTTTGCAACAGCATCGCTTTGCTGCCTCATGCTGAGGCTGTGATCCACCGCAGCTCCCAGATCCTTCTCAGCAGTACAACCGGTTATCCCCCATTCTGTTTCTGTGCATTTGCTTTTTCTTCTCTAAAAGTAGCACCTCACTTTTGTCTGTGGTGAGTTTCATTTTGTTGTCTATAGCCCAGTCCTCCAATTTACCATGATCCCTCTGAATTTGAGCTCTTTCCTTCAAAGTCTTGGCAACTCCTTCATCAGGGAGCTGATGCAGGGCAGGGGTCATTGAAAGCTTCCCAGGGGACCTGGCCCTGGCCTGGAATCAGGAGCCCTGGTGTCTCTTCCTGGCTCTGTCACTGACCTGCTGGGTGACCTTGGGCAAGTCCCTGCCTGGCTTTTGTCTGTTGTTCTGCAGGGCAGGGCCTGGCTCCTGCAGGGTGCGTTTCTGGGTGTGTGATCCAAAGATCCCTAGCACTAGAGTAGCAGCAGAGCTGTGGACTCTAAACCTCCAGGGAATGCTGGTGACACCAGTGATCCGGGACGCCCGGACAGAGCCATTTTGCTTCAGTTGGAACCATTTTTCCCTATGAATCCCCTTTTTGAGCCTCGTAGGTTTTAACTGTTGACGTCACAGCTCTGTCCCGCAGCACTCGCTCCTCTGAAGAGTTCGAGAAAGGCCTTTTGCTGCTCAGAGCTCATACCAAGTTTGATAGACACGGTATAGTGAAGGCAGAGAAAACCCTTGGGACTTAAATACACAGATCTGGCAGCCTGGTCAAAGAGGAGACCATCTGAAGGCAACTCTCCCTAATGATAATTTACTTACCCTGAGAATAGCAGGTAAGTCCGGTTTATTAAAGCCGGACGATGAATCGATCAGACATGGAGAGGGCATGACTGTAATTCTCTTTGTTATCCACCATTCCCATTGTTCCATGTCCTCAGCCTGGTTTTCACTTGCTTGTGTTTTATTTTTCCTTCTGGAACCGGTAAGTCTGTATTGGACACTGTTTCCCCTGATCCCGGTTGAGGTTTTGTGGGGCTGTCTTTGAACAGTTCAAAAGCCAAATACAGAAATGATTGAATCTGGCTTTTAGTAACAGACCAACCCTAGAACTCGTGGAGAAAATCGGCTCCCTCGCCGAGGCTGGGCTGTAAGGCCCGGGACTCAGGAGAACCCAAGTTCAGTTTTGGGCTCTGCCAGACTCCCTGGGTGACCATGGGTGAGTCACGTCGCCTCTCTGTGCCTGAGTTCCATGTCTGTACAACGGGGATAGAAATCCTTCCTTTGTGTGTCTAGCCTGTAAGCTCTAGGCCAGGGAATGTCTCTTTCTGTGCCTGGAAAGCCCCCAGCACACGCCCTGATTGCAGATAGGTGCTGGAGGTGCTATTCTAACCCTTCTGACAATAATACACTTGATTTGTTTGGGGTCAAGGTGTTGTGCAGAGAAGTTTCCACAGATGATACCTGCTAATAAATACCACCCGCTGCGATCAGGGGTACAAGGAAGCAGCTGCTTATGTTGCAGGTAGCCGGCCCCGCTGCCTGCGATCCTACCTGGGGCTGTGCAAGGGCTTTGAGGCTCTAACATGTCATCTGGAGGCGGGGCGCTAGAAGACTTTTTATAGTGGAGGTGCTGAGCACCACCTTACACCTGTCCACACACCCCACCACCCCTAGAGCTGGGGTCAGGAGCAGGGCCATGGCTCCAGGGGGGCGGGAGATGGATGGGGCAAGGGGGCCGAGGCTGGGGCCACAGCTGGGAGTTCGTGCAGGGCCGGCAGCTGGGACCTTGTGTGTGGGGCCAGGATCAGAGCCCCCCGTAAAACCTTGGAGTCCTGCAGCACCCCCTGCACTCCTAGTTCCCGTGGCTCTGTCTGCAGGGGAGGCAGACGTTGTTTTGGAAATGGCTTGTTGGGTCACCGGAGGGTGTTTCGTAAAGCAGCTCCTCCTTTCACACAGGTAGGGAAACTCCAGCATCAACTGCCAGTCATTGTGGAGCTTCTACATGAGGCAGACAGGGACGTCATCTCCAATGCCATCACCGTGCTGAGAGACATCCTCACCGGCATGGACAGGCAGAGCGCCAGCCCCGTGGCTGTGCGAGTGGCTGAGAAACTCCTGCCGTTCTTTCATGATGTAAGGCCTGACGGCCCGCAGGAGACCCTTCAAGCCACAGACGTGTGAATGGGGGCTGGCGGGTGGGCTAGCGGGACCTATGCTATGCCCTAGCCAGAAAAAGGATTGTCGTAAATGACATGAATCCATTCCCGCCTTCTTCTACTACCCCATTCTCCATCAGAGCATATGGCATTAAGGGTGGGAACCCTGGTGTCCTGCAGGCCTGCTGACAAGGATCAGGGCAGCCTGGGGACGAGGCTCCCCTTGAGGGAAGAACATGTATTCCTGAGCCTGCATGCAGCGAGGGGGCCTCTGCAGCACAGGGTGCCGCAATGCTCCTGCTGCCTTCCAGGATAACAAGTGATGGTACCCTGGTGAAAATCCTGCCCCTCCCTTCCCTGGCCAGGAATCCCACAGCTGGCCTGTCAGCTCCATAAGGAAACGGCTCCATCTGTAGGTTCTGCAGCTACCGCCCTTTCCTCTCCCCTTCGTTCTCATGGCAGGGCAGCATCAAAGGAGGGGCTAGTTCTCCCCAGGCCTTTTGTAACCACAAACGAGCCCCCGCCAGCATGTTCACCATAGAATCATAGAATCATAGAATATCAGGGTTGGAAGGGACCCCAGAAGGTCATCTAGTCCAACCCCCTGCTCAAAGCAGGACCAATTCCCAGTTAAATCATCCCAGCCAGGGCTTTGTCAAGCCTGACCTTAAAAACCTCTAAGGAAGGAGATTCTACCACCTCCCTAGGTAACGCATTCCAGTGTTTCACCACCCTCTTAGTGAAAAAGTTTTTCCTAATATCCAATCTAAACCTCCCCCACTGCAACTTGAGACCATTACTCCTCGTTCTGTCATCTGCTACCATTGAGAACAGCCTAGAGCCATCCTCTTTGGAACCCCCTTTCAGGTAGTTGAAAGCAGCTATCAAATCCCCCCTCATTCTTCTCTTCTGCAGGCTAAACAATCCCAGCTCCCTCAGCCTCTCCTCATAACTCATGTGTTCCAGTCCCCTAATCATTTTTGTTGCCCTTCGCTGGACTCTCTCCAATTTATCCACATCCTTCTTGAAGTGTGGGGCCCAAAACTGGACACAGTACTCCAGATGAGGCCTCACCAATGTCGAATAGAGGGGAACGATCACGTCCCTCGATCTGCTCGCTATGCCCCTACTTATACATCCCAAAATGCCATTGGCCTTCTTGGCAACAAGGGCACACTGCTGACTCATATCCAGCTTCTCGTCCACTGTCACCCCTAGGTCCTTTTCTGCAGAACTGCTGCCTAGCCATTCGGTCCCTAGTCTGTAGCTGTGCATTGGGTTCTTCCGTCCTAAGTGCAGGACCCTGCACTTATCCTTATTGAACCTCATCAGATTCCTTTTGGCCCAATCTTCCAATTGGTCTCGGTCCTTCTGTATCCTATCCCTCCCCTCCAGCGTATCTACCACTCCTCCCAGTTTAGTATCATCCGCAAATTTGCTGAGAGTGCAATCCACACCATCCTCCAGATCATTTATGAAGATATTGAATAAAACCGGCCCCAGGACCGACCCTTGGGGCACTCCACTTGATACCGGCTGCCAACTAGACATGGAGCCATTGATCACTACCCGTTGAGCCCGACAATTTAGCCAGCTTTCTACCCACCTTATAGTGCATTCATCCAGCCCATACTTCCTTAACTTGCTGACAAGAATAGTATGGGAGACCGTGTCAAAAGCTTTGCTAAAGTCAAGAAACAATACATCCACTGCTTTCCCTTCATCCACAGAACCAGTAATCTCATCATAAAAGGCGATTAGATTAGTCAGGCATGATGTTCAGTCCCCCACTGCACGGCGAGAGCCAGCAAAGTGGGCGGGAGAAAGGGACCCATCCATTACTGCCTTCCAGGGGTAACGCCCTAGTGGGGGCTCCTGGAGGGACCACCCACCTCCCCAGCTCTCACAACGCTAAATCCTACCCTCAGCCCTCCCGAACTCTGCTGGGACCCAGCCGCTCTTTATTAAGCAGTGGCACAGGCCCAGCTAAAGATCAACACCAAGAGCAGCTCCTGCATCTAGTCCAGCACCCGCTCCTGATGGAAAGACAACTGAGAACTACTGTTCCAAGAGCCTGTCTCCAAAGTGGCCAGACAGGAGAGCGCAGCCAAATCAGATAAACAGACTAAAAGAACTTATGAACACTTTTACAACAGACGTCACTCAGAGAACTGCCTGCTCTAGAACCTGGTGCCCAGAGGCGACATGTAACTGCTGATTGGGGGGGCACCATTTAAAGGTTCAGCCACTCTCAGAACAGCTCAAGTCAACCCGCCCCCCAGGCTGCCCCCCCTTACCCTCAGCCTCACCTCCCAGAAAGCAGTGGCCCCACCCTACAGCCCCCAGCTATTGCTCCTGGTTCTCCCTGGTGGGCACAGCTCGCCCGGCCTCACAGGTCACTGGACTGGTCCGGCTCTGCCAGCTGCCATGCAGCGAGGGGGCATCATGTGACCAAGTGGGGCCGACCCTGAGTTAACAAGAAACCCATGTGTAGGAGTGGGGCAGCCCTAGCCAAACCCCAAGCCCCTGGAGGCTGGGTGGTTTCCAGTCATGGCTTCCAAGGCCCCCTATCTGGGAGCTCCTGCACATTTACCACCCCTTCCTCCTGGTTGAATCCCCCCCAGATCCCTGTGCATGGCCCGAACAAACACCAGTGTAGGAATTTGCCCCCCATGCCTGGCCCCCTTGGCCTCGCTAGAGGGTCGCTGTGGGTCAGCACCAGTGTGAGTCAGGCACGCAAAGCGGGAGGACAAAGTACACACATCCCTTCCCTCTTTGAATCTTTCCTCATCGCTCCCTCTCTGCCGCCCCTGTCCTGATGCTGCTCTGCCCTGAGCATTTCCCTTTGGCTTGACAGGCGGGTGCTGATGTCAGTGTGCCCAGAGCTGGCTGTGAGATCCCAGGGGCTGTCTCACCCCACCTTACTGCTCTCTCTGGCCAAGAAGGTACCAGGCCAGCCCCTCAGCTGGTGGAAACCTGCATCTCTATTGCCTTCAATGGCGCTATGCCCATGAGACTCTGGCCCCAGCTGTGCCTGTATGACTGGGGGTGAGTTAGCAATACCCCCTGCAGGGCAGACATCTCTGACACAGTGAGCGCTCACCCAGCTGGGTGGGCACGACCGTCACAGCGTCTCCTCCCCACATCCTCTCTTGCAGGAGTCCAGCAAACTCCGGGTGCTCTCCCTCACCCTCTTTAAACACCTGCTGGAGCTTGTTAGGGAGCCCAACAGGAGGAAGATGAAGGAGCACGTCCTCCGCAGCCTGGTCCCTCTGCTCCTCCTCCTGCACAATGAGCGTCCCAATGTGTCCCAGGTGAGGCCACGAGCTGAAGCCTGCAGCTGAGATTGTTACAGAGTGACCAGGAATTTGTTGGGGGGGCCAACATGTGACACCCCCCTTTAAAAGGTCTGGCCGGCAGAGGGCAGGTGCTCAGTGCTGTGACAATCACGTGCTCAAAACCACTTGAACATTGAGACCAGTAGCGTCATGACCATGGTGCCCCATCCAACTGCTGAGTCTTCCCTCCCTCCTCTGAGGCCAACACTCCCCCCCTGCAGCCAGGCTCAGACAATGGGTGGGCGGAGGGGTCAGCTCACCACTCCTACAGCCACTGGCCTCCGCACATTCCCCTGGCTGTGCTGGTGGGAAGAGCACAACCCTGGCCATGGTCCCTACCAGGAGCAGAGCTACCCAGCCTCCGGATGGTGCCCAAGACCCAATGTGCCCTTGGCCAAGCAGCCCGGACAGCTCTTACTAGCCATGACATGCCCAAGCCCCCCCCCCGCCCCGCACCAGGTGCCTGTGCACACGCTCGCTCTCATGGCCCCCATCACTTGGGAGCCAAATGCCCCCGGCAGTAATGAATTCACCCTCCTACCCCCCATGAGGTGGGGAACTAAGGCACAGCGTGAGGCCTACTGCCTCAAAAGTATTGAATGCCCATGGGCATTAGGCACCTAAATCCCTTTGTAGCCCTGGGCCGAAGCAACTTGCCTGAGTTCCTGCAGGAAGAGCTGGGAATTGAGTCAGGTCTCCAGCCATTGCCTTAGCCACACCTCCGCCCTTCCGCGAGCAGCCGCGGGCCGGGAACCGTTCCGCACACACGGCCTCCAGTAACTAGGTTAGTGGCTTCCAGCTGGGCTGTCCCTAGCCATTTGGGTGCCCTACCCAGCCCCCCCGCAGTGGGGCTGTGTGGGGTCCCAGGCCTCCCCCCACCACACACCAGGGTCTGGGAGGCAGGAGCTGTGTGGGGCCACTTTTGGGGGGCCCACAGGCCCAGAGTGGCCTGGGGGATTAGCGGAGAGCTGGGAGTAGCCCGCTCTGCTTCCCTCGCCCCGGCTCCAGCCGTGTGGCTCGAGGGAGGGGGTTTGGGGAAAGGGATCCCTCCCACACACACACTCACTGACAGCAGCGGGAAGCGGAGCAGCCTGGCCCCAGCGTGCTCTACTCTGCCAGCTCCCAGGCACGTCTGCTGAGGGACGGCCCTGGCTTCCAGCTCCCGTAACCGTTGCCGGCTCGCCCCGGTCCCTCTTGTTTTGCAGGTGTGTTGGGACACCCTCAGGAGTGCTCTGGAATTCCTAAGGTGGAGCCAGCTCAGTGCCCTTGTCCAGAAAAAGGAGCTTTGGCGAGGCTGTGACTGCCTGGTGAGGGAGCCCTCCATTGCACGGCTCAGTGCCCACACCGAGCCCCAGCCCCAGTCCCACACCTGGCCCTGGCTGTAGTCCCTCTGCGTGATCCCCCCGGCACAGGAAAGAGGGCTGAAAGCAGGACACTCCACAGATCTGGAACCTGGCCTGCAGGATGGAAAGGCCTTTAATAACCTTGTGCTCCCTTGTTCTGGCTCCTAGGTGGCGTGCTACAAGGAAAGGGCAGAAACCTTCCTCTGCCAGGCCATGGCCTTTGTGGAAAACCCGCAGGCTCCCATTAGAGAAGCGGCCATCAGGTTTCTAGGTAACCACAGAGCAGAGGGGTCCCTTAAGCAGAGGGGCTGGATCCAGTCCCAGGCTCTCCTCAGTCCCTGCCGGCAGCGAGAAGTAACCCCTGGGCTCCTGATTGCCGAATGAAGGCTCAGGGGTGTCAGAAACCCGCAGGAGCAAGCTCACCCCAAACTGCCCTGATCGGCTGATGGGCCCCTCGAACCCCACTGCTCCCCATGCAGTCCCCATCCCCCCTCCCCCACCCCGCCATGGGCTCTTGGTAGCGGAACCTCAAGGCGCTGTGCTCTCCTTTGGCAGCCAGCCCCACAGCCATCCCTGGGGCCTCGCCCTTCCCCTGGGGACTCAGGAGTGCGTCCTGGACAGCGAGGGGCAGGGGAAAGCCCCACTGCTTGGAGGGTGACAGACGCTTTGACACCCTCGCTGGGGACACAGGGATGTGACGAGCTGTTTGTGTGTGTAGGGCTCACTGCCCGGCAGCTGGACCAGCAGAGCCAGGAGAAGTTGGAGGCCATCTGCAACGGTGAGCGGTGTCTGCTTTGAGCACTGAGCGCTAGAGGGACGAATGGCCCAGGGCCGCGGGCTGGGTTCAATCTCCGACGCCAGCAATGTGATCTTGGGCGAGAGCCACAAAGGGTTGCAAACTGTAGATCCCCAAACCCCTGATCAGCTTCCCCCTCACCCTGTGGTGTCTGCTGGTTGGCATGTGCCCAGGCACTTACCCTGACCTCAGAGCTGTGGCCTGGCAAATCCCCAAACTGGGCCTGAGCTGGCTGGCCTTTGCAGAGGATTGCCCCCCCCCCCGACCCCGCAACACAGCAAAGGTGGGGTCCTGCCTCCCCGCCTTGCACTCACTAGCCCAGGGTTTGTTGCAGTCACCTCCAAGTGGGGTGCCTGGTGTCAAGCCACTGCTCCAAAGGAGACTGAGGTGATGTCCGGTCATCTACCTCCCTGCTGCGTGCCCGGACCCCTGGGCCAGCGCAGGGCAGAGCAGCGTCTCCTCCACATTTGTTGGGGAAAAGGGGGAGGGGGGGGTGACATAGCTCAGGCTCCTCACTCCCAGAGCAGGTTCACAGCTGGGCCCCAACCAGAGCTAGAGAATGGCTGAGCTCCCTCCTCGGCATTTGCTGGAGGGCAGCAGGGCACCGGAAGTTAGGCGTAGCCTAACAATGCCCAAGCCCCCTTTGTGAATCTCCCCCTCTCTGGGCTTGAGTGCCCATCGGTGCACTGGGGAGAAGGGAGAGCGTAAATACAGGCAGGGATGAGGCCATCAGATACTGCATGGACGGGGCAGTCCTAGAAATAGTGAGTGAATGGGTTTCAGAGTAACAGCCGTGTTAGTCTGTATTCGCAAAAAGAAAAGGAGTACTTGTGGCACCTTAGAGACTAACCAATTTATTTGAGCATAAGCTTTCGTGAGCTACAGCTCACTTCATCGGATGCATACTGTGGAAACTGCAGAAGACATTATATACACAGAGACCATGAAACAATACCTCCTCCCATCCCACTCTCCTGCTGGTAATAGCTTATCTAAAGTGATCACTCTCCTTACAATGTGTATGATAATCAAGTTGGGCAATTTCCAGCACAAATCCAGGTTTTCTCACCCTCCGCCCCCGACACACAAACTCACTCTCCTGCTGGTAATAGCCCATCCAAAGTTACCACTCTCTTTACAATGTGTATGAAAATCAAGGTGGGCCATTTCCAGCACAAATCCAGGTTTTCTCACCCCCCCCCCCAAAAAAAAAACCCCCCCACACACAAACTCACTCTCCTGCTGGTAATAGCTTATCCAAAGTTACCACTCTCCCTACAATGTGCATGATAATCAAGGTGGGCCATTTCCAGCACAAATCCAGGTTTTCTCACCTCCCCACCCCCATACATACACAAACTCACTCTCCTGCTGGTAATAGCTCATCCAAACTGACCACTCTCCTTACAATGTGTATGATTATCAAGGTGGGCCATTTCCAGCATAAATCCAAGTTTAACCAGAACATCTGGGGCGAGAGGGGGGTGTAGGAAAAAACAAGGGGAAATAGGCTACCTTGCATAATGACTTAGCCACTCCCAGTCTCTATTTAAGCCTAAATTAATAGTATCCAATTTGCAAATGAATTCCAATTCAGCAGTTTCTCGCTGGAGTCTGGATTTGAAGTTTTTTTGTTGTAAGATAGCGACCTTCATGTCTGTGATTGCGTGACCAGAGAGATTGAAGTGTTCTCCGACTGGTTTATGAATGTTATAATTCTTGACATCTGATTTGTGTCCATTTATTCTTTTACGTACAGACTGTCCAGTTTGACCAATGTACATGGCAGAGGGGCATTGCTGGCACATGATGGCATATGCCATCTTCTTGTCAGCAAGTTAAGGAAGTATGGACTGGATGAATGCACTATAAGGTGGGTAGAAAGCTGGCTAGATTGTCGGGCTCAACGGATAGTGATCAATGGCTCCATGTCTAGTTGGCAGCCGGTATCAAGTGGAGTGCCCCAAGGGTCGGTCCTGGGGCTGGTTTTGTTCAATATCTTCATAAATGATCTGGAGGATGGTGTGGATTGCACTCTCAGCAAATTTGCGGATGATACTACACTGGGAGGTGTGGTAGATACGCTGGAGGGGAGGGATAGGATACAGAAGGACCTAGACAAATTGGAGGATTGGGCCAAAAGAAATCTGATGAGGTTCAATAAGGATAAGTGCAGGGTCCTGCACTTAGGACGGAAGAACCCAATGCACAGCTACAGACTAGGGACCGAATGGCTAGGCAGCAGTTCTGCGGAAAAGGACCTAGGGGTGACAGTGGACGAGAAGCTGGATATGAGTCAGCAGTGTGCCCTTGTTGCCAAGAAGGCCAATGGCATTTTGGGATGTATAAGTAGGGGCATAGCGAGCAGATCGAGGGACGTGATCGTTCCCCTCTATTCGACATTGGTGAGGCCTCATCTGGAGTACTGTGTCCAGTTTTGGGCCCCACACTTCAAGAAGGATGTGGATAAATTGGAGAGAGTCCAGCGAAGGGCAACAAAAATGATTAGGGGACTGGAACACATGAGTTATGAGGAGAGGCTGAGGGAGCTGGGATTGTTTAGCCTGCAGAAGAGAAGAATGAGGGGGGATTTGATAGCTGCTTTCAACTACCTGAAAGGGGGTTCCAAAGAGGATGGCTCTAGGCTGTTCTCAATGGTAGCAGATGACAGAACGAGGAGTAATGGTCTTAAGTTGCAGTGGGGGAGGTTTAGATTGGATATTAGGAAAAACTTTTTCACTAAGAGGGTGGTGAAACACTAGAATGCGTTGCCTAGGGAGGTGGTAGAATCTCCTTCCTTAGAGGTTTTTAAGGTCAGGCTTGACAAAGCCCTGGCTGGGATGATTTAACTGGGAATTGGTCCTGCTTCGAGCAGGGGGTTGGACTAGATGACCTTCTGGGGTCCCTTCCAACCCTGATATTCTATGATTCTATGATTCTATATATCACATTGGTGGATGTGCAGGTGAACGAGCCTCTAATAGTGTGGCTGATGTGATTAGGCCCTGTGATGGTGTCCCCTGAATAGATATGTGGGCACAGTTGGCAACGGGCTTTGTTGCAAGGATAGGTTCCTGGGTTAGTGGTTCTGTTGTGTGGTATGTGGTTGTTGGTGAGTATTTGCTTCAGGTTGGGGGGCTGTCTGTAGGCAAGGACTGGCCTGTCTCCCAAGATTTGTGAGAGTGTTGGGTCATCCTTCGGGATAGGTTGTAGATCCTTAATAATGCATTGGAGGGGTTTTAGTTGGGGGCTGAAGGTGACGGCTAGTGGCGTTCTGTTATTTCCTTTGTTAGGCCTGTCCTGTAGTAGGTGACTTCTGGGATCTCTTCTGGCTCTATCAATCTGTTTCTTCACTTCCGCAGGTGGGTATTGTAGTTGTAAGAATGCTTGATAGAGATCTTGTAGGTGTTTGTCTCTGTTTGAGGGGTTGGAGGAAATGCGGTTGTATCGCAGAGCTTGGCTGTAGAGGATGGATCGTGTGGTGTGGTCAGGGTGAAAGCCGGAGGCATGTAGGTAGGAATAGCGGTGAGTAGGTTTCCGGTATAGGGTGGTGTTTATGTGACCATTGTTTATTAGCACTGTAGTGTCCAGGAAGTGGATCTCTTGTGTGGACTGGACCAGGCTGAGGTTGATGTTGGGATGGAAATTGTTGAAATCATGGTGGAATTCCTCAAGGGGTTCTTTTCCATGGGTCCAGATGATGAAGATGTCATCAATATAGCGCAAGTAGAGTAGGGGCGTTAGGGGACGAGAGCTGAGGAAACGTTGTTCTAAATCAGCCATAAAAATGTTGGCATACTGTGGGGCCATGCGGGTACCCATAGCAGTGCCGCTGATCTGAAGGTATACATTGTCCCCAAATGTAAAATAGTTATGGGTAAGGACAAAGTCACAAAGTTCAGCCACCAGGCTAGCCGTGACATTATCGGGGATAGTGTTCTTGAAGGCTTGTAGTCCATCTTTGTGTGGAATGTTGGTGTAGAGGGCTTACACATTGTAAGGAGAGTGATCACTTTAGATAATCTATTACCAGCAGGAGAGTGAGATGGGAGGAGGTATTGTTTTATGGTCTCTGTGTATATAATGTCTTCTGCAGTTTCCACAGTATGCATCCAATGAAGTGAGCTGTAGCTCATGAAAGCTTATGTTCAAATAAATTGGTTAGTCTCTAAGGTGCCACAAGTACTCCTTTTCTTTTTGAGTGAATGGGGTTCATTGTGACTTCTTGCCTGTCTCTGGGGTCTCCCCCAGCTATGAAGGGCAGTGGGGATGTTTAGTGAGGGTTGGTGGTTGTTCCTGCTAGTCCCCTGCCTCCCGCCTCCCAGCCTGCTGCCTTTTTGTCGCGGGCTGAGAGGTACAGCGCTGGCTTGCTCTGCCAGGGCTTTCCAGAGCACCATGGCTCTGACCTCCATTTCCTTCCTTTCAATCTTAGTCCTCAAAGGCTTCCAGCAGGACAGCAAGTCCTCTGTCAGGTGCCTGGCTTTGCAGACCATGCTGATCCTCAAGGTCTGCAAGAAACACCGTCCAGCCCGCGCCAGCCTACGGACACTCTTGCACAGGATGAGACTGATGCATACAAGGGAGAACCCAGTCATTGAAGTTGCCCAGCTGCCCCAGTAAAAGCCAGCCTCCCTACTCTCGGGGTTTGGTGCACCAGAGCCCGCCTGGAGCAGGGTGGAACACATCATGCTGCACCATGGCTTCCTCCCCATTGGCCGCCTGCCCTGCCCAGCCACGTGAGTAGTTAACCACTCAATAGCTTTTATCACCATGTACTTTTTGACAGATTTCCATGCCCCGTGTAGAGTTTACGTCCCGCCCTCCGTCCCCGTTTCCGGTCGTGTACATTTTTGGCACCATCGGCCCTTTTGAACATTTCTTTTGTATTATTTTTCTGTGTTTGGCTGGGGGAAGGTTGCGTGCTTGTGCTACAGTCAGGCAGGCAGAGCAGCAGAAGGTCCATTTGCCTGGCCCTTGATCAGGGCGGGACAGCAACCAAGTAGGCTGCCACTCCTGACGATGGGGTGGCAGGGATAGGGGAACCCAGGTCCTCCCGCTCCACTGCGTCCCCGCCCAGGGCCCTAACAGCGTGCTGTGTTTTGACATATTTAGAGAAAAAGTATGAACGAGTAGAAAGAGAGGCTGAAGGGGGTTCGCGGCTCCCTCCCCATCCGTCTGGGTGGGAGACCACACCCCTGGCTACGATACTTCCGGGGTACCTTGGTTAAGGGGAAATAGCTCAGTGTTCATGGTTCTGGCCTGCAGTCAGGCCGATCAACGGTAGAGAGTCTGTTTGCCCGGGGCCCTCATTCAGGACAGGGCTGCTGTCGAGTAGGGGCTCTGGCCTACAGTCAGGCAGGCAGAGCAGCAGAAGGTCCATTTGCCTGGCCCTTGATCAGGGCGGGGCAGCAATCAAGTAGGGGGGCTCTGGCCTACAGTCCGGCAGAGCCGTTGCAGTCTGGGGGAGGTTAGCTCTCTGGTGGGAGAGTCAGCACAACCGTCTGGCGTCCTGATTCAGGTGGGTGCCAGACCAATCAGGCCTCCTGACAACCAAGTGGGGAGGCTGCTACTCCTGACGGTGGGGTGGTGGTGGTCAGGGAACCCAGGCCCTCTCGCTTTACTGCGTCCCAGCCCAGGGCCCTAACAGCCGTGGAGCGGTCCGCCACTGCATCAGTGGGGAAAATCCGACAGCAACACACTGGCCGGCTTGTAGTCAATAACACAGCTGAACCCAATTCGGCTGCCCTGGGCTCCTTGCTACACGCCCATTCCGTGTGTACATGGGTTCAGGGGTGGCAGGTCTGTAGAAATTTTGATGGTGCCCAGAACCCGCCCCTACTTTGCCCCCAACCTGCCCAAGGCTCCGGGAGGGAGTTTGGGTGAGGAAGGACATCTGGTGTGCAGACCCTAGGCTTAGGCAGAGTATTGGGGTGCAGGCTGCAGGCTCTGGGAGGGAGTTTGGGGATGGGAGGTGGTGCAGAGGGAGGGGGTGCAGGGCTGAGGGGTTTGGGAGGGGCTCAGGGCAAGAGTCAGGGTGTAGGGGTGAGGGTTCTGTTTGGGGCTGGGAGGTTTGGGGGGTTAGAGAGGCTCAAGGCTGGGGCAGAGGGTTGGAATGTAGGGAGATGAGGGCTCTGTCAAGGGCTGGAGATGAGGGGTTTGTGGTGTTGGAGGGGGCTCAGGGCTCAGGGCTGAGGCAGAGGGTTGGGGTGTGGGGGGATGAAAAAAAGCTTTTGACACGGTCTCCCACAGTATTCTTGTCAGCAAGTTAAGGAAGTATGGGCTGGATGAATGCACTATAAGGTGAGTAGAAAGCTGGCTAGATTGTCGGGCTCAACGGGTAGTGATCAATGGCTCCATGTCTAGTTGGCAGCCGGTGTCAAGTGGAGTGCCCCAAGGGTCGGTCCTGGGGCCGGTTTTATTCAATATCTTCATAAATGATCTGGAGGATGGTGTGGATTGCACTCTCAGCAAATTTGCGGATGATACTAAACTGGGAGGAGTGGTAGATACGCTGGAGGGGAGGGATAGGATACAGAAGGACCTAGACAAATTGGAGGATTGGGCCAAAGGAATCTGATGAGGTTCAATAAGGATAAGTGCTGGGTCCTGCACTTAGGACGGAAGAACCCAATGCACAGCTACAGACTAGGGACCGAATGGCTAGGCAGCAGTTCTGCGGAAAAGGACCTAGGGGTGACAGTGGACGAGAAGCTGGATATGAGTCAGCAGTGTGCCCTTGTTGCCAAGAAGGCCAATGGCATTTTGGGATGTATAAGTAGGGGCATAGCGAGCAGATCGAGGGACGTGATCGTTCCCCTCTCTTCGACATTGGTGAGGCCTCATCTGGAGTACTGTGTCCAGTTTTGGGCCCCACACTTCAAGAAGGATGTGGATAAATTGGAGAGAGTCCAGCGAAGGGCAACAAAAATGATTAGGGGACTGGAACACATGAGTTATGAGGAGAGGCTGAGGGAGCTGGGATTGTTTAGCCTGCAGAAGAGAAGAATGAGGGGGGATTTGGTAGCTGCTTTCAACTACCTGAAAGGGGGTTCCAAAGAGGATGGCTCTAGACTGTTCTCAATGGTAGCAGATGACAGAACGAGGAGTAATGGTCTCAAGTTGCAGTCGGGGAGGTTGAGATTGGATATTAGGAAAAACTTTTTCACTAAGAGGGTGGTGAAACACTGGAATGCGTTACCTAGGGAGGTGGTAGAATCTCCTTCCTTAGAGGTTTTTAAGGTCAGGCTTGACAAAGCCCTGGCTGGGATGATTTAACTGGGAATTGGTCCTGCTTTGAGCAGGGGGTTGGACTAGATGACCTCCTGAGGTCCCTTCCGACCCTGATATTCTATGATTCTATGATTCTATGAATTCATGTGCTTCAGCCCGCTAATCATTTTCGTTACGCTCTGCTGGACTCTCTCCGATTTGTCCCCATCCTTTCTCTTGTGGGGGGCCAGATGTGACCTCACCAGTGCCGAATAGAGGGGAATAATCACTTCCCTCAATCTGCTGGCAAGGCTTCTACTATTGCGGGCCAATATTCCTCCCTCCATGCCACATCCCAAGATGCACTGGGTCTCATCCAAACCTGATCCCAGCTCCTTGTCAGGTGTGGTGGGAGCTTCCTCAGAGATTAATGCTCTCCAAGGCATCATTGCGTCCACACACCAGTGCCAGGCCCTGCTGAGCACTAGAGAGTGTATCCGTGCTGTGCAGTATTGTGCCCCCGTGCACTGCCACGCTGGCCTGTGCCATGCACGACAGCTCCTGATTGCTGGCTGGGTACTGTGCGTCCCAGGTGCAGTAACCCAGCCCTGTCCCGGCAGAGCGGGCTTTGCCTGCACTCCTGGCTGGGCCAGACCTGGCTGCTCGGTCCGACTGGAACCGCACTGGGCAGCAAAAGGGGTTTCACTGGCAGGTTTGTTTCAGATGTTTGGGAAGTACTTCAACCCATCCGAGCGCATGGACTTCCTCCTCACTGCTATCAAGGGCATGAGAGACACCAGCGTCCATGACTCGGTGGCAGCCAGGCACATGCTGCATGTGATCCTGTGGGTCCCCAGCCCAAGCTTGGAGAGGGTAAGAGCTGCAGTGAGAACAAAGCCTGCTGGGGGAGCCCATCCGTGGGAGACTCTGTCTTTGGGCACTCGGCATTACTGGGGGGCAGGTCCTGTGCAATGCGGGGGTCAGTCTAGGTGATCTCCATGGACGCTTGTGGTCTTGCAGTCTATGAATCGATAGGCTGGGAATTGGCCCTGTGTTCTAGGCCTGGAGCTGGAGAAGAGGATGTGGGAGGGCAGATGGCTCTCAGGTAGGGCAGGTCCCTGGCACCCCAGATCAATAGCAGCGCGAGGAAGCCAAGGCTCCCATCTCCCCGTTTCCCTTCCCTTCCAGGTGTCGGAGGCTGTGATGAGCATGTACCACAACCTGGACTCCATCAGTGAGCCGCTGGCTCAGCAGCAGCTGCTCAAGGCCCTTGTCGTGCTGGGCGACCAGTACAGCGAGGAGGTGGTCACAACCCTGCTGGGCTGCTCGCTGTCATGTGACAGGTACGGGGCTGGGGCTGCTGCCGCTTGTGCTCCGGTTCCCCCGGACTGGTCCCGCTGCCAGGGACAGGGGCGTGCAGAACCTTCCAGAGACCTCCTGCTCCCTGCAGAGCTTCTGCTTGTTCTCGAGGGTTTTGCAGGCTGACATGCCGTGGAGACAGGCCAGCCTGCAAAACCCCATATGGCAGCCCTCGGCCTCCCCCGGGGCTGACACTCAGACCCGGCCCACATGCAGCCTGCGCCAGGCAGTGGGGGCCCTTGCTGCAGCAGGAGGGCAACAAAGGGCCGGGCGGGGGCGGGAGACCCAGCAGGGTGCAGGTGGCGGTGGGTCCAGGAGGCTGGCGGGGCTCTGGCCAGGTGAAATCGGCTCTCTCCCTTTGCAGCGTTGCTGTGGAGATGTGGAGGGTGCTGACATCCCACCCCAAGACTGCAGGAAAGGTCCTACGGGAGTTGCTCGACAGGCTGCAGGAACGGCCGCTGCGCCACCATCACGACGTCTGTCAGCGAGAGGCTGGCGTCACCCCCTTGGCCGTAAGTTCCAGCCCCTGCAGCAAGGGAAGGAGCGCCGTGTGTCCCCACCATGGCCTGAGGGTGTCTCTCAGTCTCCCACTGGGTATCGCCATTGGGCCGAAGAGAGAGAGCGTGACTCTAGCCAGCGCTATAGTGGAGGCGGAACACGCCGAAACCCTCTCCTGGTGCTCTGGGACACCTCTCATAGAACTGCAGGGTGAGAAGGGATCGCAAGGTCAGCTTGTCCAGCCCCCTGCCAAGATGCAGGATTTGTTGTGTCTATCCCAGCTGAGACAGATGGCTCCAGCCTCCTTCTATAATCCTCCAGCAAAGGGGCTTCCACAAGATCCCTAGTCGTCTGTCCCATTGTCCTACTCTTACAGTTAGGAAGGTTTTCCTGAGATTTAATCTAAATCTGCAGTGCTGTCGTTTGAACCCATCCCCTCTTGTCCTGCCCTCTGTG
Source organism: Lepidochelys kempii (assembly GCF_965140285.1). Lineage (NCBI taxonomy): Eukaryota > Metazoa > Chordata > Testudines > Cheloniidae > Lepidochelys > Lepidochelys kempii. Next base: position 11,099,337 of record NC_136402.1, read on the forward strand.
GCAAGAGAGAACAATTTATCGCCATCTTTTTTTTGGCAGCCTTCGAAGAATCTGAAGACCATTAGCACGTCTCCCCTTAATCTCCTCTTTTCCAAACTAAACATAGCCAGTTCCTTCAACCTTTGCTCGTATGGCGTGCGTTCCATCCCTATGATCATCTTTGTCACTCGCCTCTGGATCCATTACAGTTTCTCCACATCTTTTGTAGACATTGGTGACCTAAACTGGACGCTGTACTCCAGCTGAGGCCTAACCAGCAGTGAGTAGAGTGGTACTATCACCTCCCATGACTTGTAGGCTATACCTCTGTTAATGCAACCTAAGATTGCATTTTTTTTTTTTTTTTTTTTTGCAACAGCATCGCTTTGCTGCCTCATGCTGAGGCTGTGATCCACTGCAGCTCCCAGATCCTTCTCAGCAGTACAACCGGTTATCCCCCATTCTGTTTCTGTGCATTTGCTTTTTCTTCTCTAAATGTAGCATCTCACCTTTGTCTTTGGTGAGTTTCCTTTTGTTGTCTATAGCCCAGTCCTCCAATTTACCATGATCCCTCTGAATTTGAGCTCTTTCCTTCCTTCAACAGGGAGCTGATGCGGGGTTGGGGTCATTGAAAGCTTCCCAGGGGACCTGGCCCTGGCCTGGAGTCCGGAGCCCTGGTTTCTCTTCCTGGCTCTGCCACTGACCTGCTGGGTGACCTTGGGCAAGTCCCTGTCTGGCTTTTGTCTGTTGTTCTGCAGGGCAGGGCCTGGCTCCTGCAGGGTGCGTCTCTGGGTGTGTGATCTAAAGATCCCTAGCACTAGAGTAGCAGCAGAGCTATGGACTCTAGACCTCCAGGGAATGCTGGTGACACCAGTGATCCGGGATGCCCGGACAGAGCCATTTTGCTTCAACTGGAACCATTTTTTCCTATGAATCCCCTTTTTGAGCCTCGTAGGTTTTAACTGTTGACGTCACAGCTCTGTCCCGCAGCACTCGCTCCTCTGAAGAGCTCGAGAAAGGCCTTTTGCTGCTCAGACCTCATACCAAATGTGATAGACACGGTATAGTGAAGGCAGAGAAAACCCTTGGGACTTAAATACAGAGATCTGGCAGCCTGGTCAAAGAGGAGACCATCTGAAGGCAACTCTCCCTAATTATAATTTACTTACCCTGAGAATAGCAGGTCAGTCCGGTTTATTAAAGCCGGACGATGAATCGATCAGACATGGAGATGGCATGACTGTAATTCTCTTTGTTATCCACCATTCCCATTGTTCCATGTCCTCAGCCTGGTTTTCACTTGCTTGTGTTTTATTTTTCCTTCCGGAACCGGTAAGCCTGTATTGGACACTGTTTCCCCTGATCCTGGTTGAGGTTTTGTGGGGCTGTCTTTGAACAGTTCAAAAGCCAAATACAGAAATGATTGAATCTGGCTTTTAGTAACAGACCAACCCTTGAACTCGTGGAGAAAATCGGCTCCCTCGCCGATGCTGGGCTGTAAGGCCCGGGACTCAGGAGAACCCAAGTTCAGTTTTGGGCTCTGCCAGACTCCCTGGGTGACCATGGGTGAGTCACGTCGCCTCTCTGTGCCTGAATTTCATGTCTGTACAACGGGGATAGAAATCCCTCCTTTGTGTGTCTAGCCTGTAAGCTCTAGGCCAGGGAATGTCTCTTTCTGTGCCTGGAAAGCCCCCAGCACACGCCCTGATTGCAGATAGGTGCTGGAGGTGCTATTCTAACCCTTCTAACAATAATACACTTGATTTGTTTGGGGTCAAGGTGTTGTGCAGAGAAGTTTCCACAGATGATACCTGCTAATAAATACCACCCCCTGAGATCAGGGGTACAAAGAAGCATCTGCTTATGTTGCAGGTAGCCGGCCCCGCTGCCTGCGATCCTAGCTGGGGCTGTGCAAGGGCTTTGAGGCTCTAACATGTCATCTGGAGGCGGGGTGCTAGAAGACTTTTTATAGTGGAGGTGCTGAGCACCCCCTTACACCTGATGGATGGGGCAAGGGGGCCGAGGCTGGGGCCACAGCTGGGAGTTGGCGCAGGGCCAGCAGCTGGGACCTTGTGTGTGGGGCCAGGAGCAGAGCCCCGCAAAAAACCTTGGAGTGCTGCAGCACCCCCTGCACTCCTAGTTCCCGTGGCTCTGTCTGCATGGGAGGCAGACGTTGTTTTGGAAATGGCTTGTTGGGTCACCGGAGGGTGTTTCGTAAAGCAGCTCCTCCTTTCACACAGGTGGGGAAACTCCAGCATCAACTGCCAGTCGTCGTGGAGCAGCTAAACGAGGCAGACAGGGACGTCATCTCCAATGCCATCACCGTGCTGAGAGACATCCTCGCCGGCATGGACAGGCAGAGCGCCAGCCCCGTGGCTGTGCGAGTGGCTGAGAAACTCCTGCCGTTCTTTCATGATGTAAGGCCTGGGGGCCCGCGGGAGACCCTTCAAGCCACAGACGTGTGAATGGGGGCTGGCGGGTGGGCTAGCGGGACCTATGCTATGGTCCTAGCCAGAAAAAGGATTGTTGTAAATGACATGAACCCATTCCCGCCTTCTTCTGCTACCCCATTCTCCATCAGACCATATGGCAGTAAGGGTGGGTACCCTGGTGTCCTGCAGGCCTGCTGACAAGGATCAGGGCAGCCTGGGGACGAGTATCCCCTTGGGGGAAGGACATGCATTCCTGAGCCTGCATGCAGCGAGGGGGCCTCTGCAGCACAGGGTGCCGCAATGCTCCTGCTGGCTTCCAGGATAACAAGTGATGGTACCCTGGTGAAAATCCTGCCCCTCCCCTTCCTGGCCAGGAATCCCACAGCTGGCCTGTCAGCTTCATAAGGAAACGGCTCCATCTGTAGGTTCTGCAGCTACTGCCCTTTCCTCTCCCCTTCGTTCTCATGGCAGGGCAGCATCAAAGGAGGGGCTAGTCCTCCCCAGGCCTTTTGTAACCACAAACGAGCCCCCGCCAGCGTGTTCACCATTCTGATGTTCAGTTCCCCACTGCACGGCGAGAGCCAGCAAAGTGGGTGGGAGAAAGGGACCCATCCATGACTGCCTTCCAGGGGTAACGCCCCAGTGGGGCTCGTGGAGGGACCACCCACCTCCCCAGCTCTCACAACGCTAAATCCTACCCTCAGCCCTCCCCAACTCTGCTGGGACCCGGCCACTCTTTATTAAGCAGTGGCACAGGCCCAGCTAAAGATCAACACCAAGAGCAGCTCCTGCATCTAGTCCAGCACCCGCTCCTGATGGAAAGACAACTGAGAACTACTGTTCCAAAAGCCTGTCTCCAAAGTGGCCAGACAGGAGAGCGCAGCCAAATCAGATAAACAGACTAAAAGAACTTATGAACACTTTTACAACAGACGTCACTCAGAGAACTGCCTGCTCTAGAACCTGGTGCCCAGAGGCGACGTAACTGCTGATTGGGGGGGCACCATTTAAAGGTTCAGCCACTCTCAGAACAGCTCAAGTCAACCCGCCCCCCAGGCTGTCCCCTCTTACCCTCAGCCTCACCTCCCAGAAAGCTGTGGCCCCTCCCTACAGCCCCCAGCTATTGCTCCTGGTTCTCCCTGGTGGGCACAGCTCGCCCGGTCTGCCAGGTCACTGGACTGGTCCAGCTCTGCCAGCTGCCATGCAGCGAGGGGGCATCATGTGACCAAGTGGGGCCGACCCTGAGTTAACAAGAAACCCATGTGTAGGAGTGGGGCAGCCCTTGCCAAACCCCAAGCCCCTGGAGGCTGGGTGGTTTCCAGTCATGGCTTCCAAGGCCCCCTATCTGGGAGCTCCTGCACATTTACCACCCCTTGGTCCTGGTTAAATCCCCTCCCGGTCCGTGTGCGTGGCCCGAACAAACACCAGTGTAGGAATTTGCCCCCCATGCCTGGCCCCCTTGGCCTCGCTAGAGGGTCGCTGTGGGTCAGCACCAGTGTGAGTCAGGCATGCAAAGCGGGAGGACAAAGTACACACATCCCTTCGCTCTTTGAATCTTTCCTCATTGCTCCCTCTCTGCCGCCCCTGTCCTGGTGCTGCTCTGCCCTGAGCGTTTCCCCTTGGCTTGACAGGCGGGTGCTGATGTCAGTGTGCCCAGAGCTGGCTGTGAGATCCCAGGGGCTGTCTCACCCCACCTTACAGCTCTCTCTGGCCAAGAAGTTACCAGGCCAGCCCCTCAACTGGTGGAAACCTGCATCTCTATTGTGTTCAATGGCGCTATGCCCATGAGACTCTGGCCCCAGCTGTGCCTGTATGACTGGGGGTGAGTTAGCAATACCCCCTGCAGGGCAGACTTCTCTGTCACAGTGAGCGCTCACCCAGCTGGGTGGGAACGACCGTCACAGCGTCTCCTCCCCACATCCTCTCTTGCAGGAGTCCAGCAAACTCCGGGTGCTCTCCCTCACCCTCTTTAAACACCTGCTGGAGCTTGTTAGGGAGCCCAACAGGAGGAAGATGAAGGAGCACGTCCTCCGCAGCCTGGTCCCGCTGCTCCTCCTCCTGCACGATGAGCATCCCAATGTGTCCCAGGTGAGGCCACGAGCTGAAGCCTGCAGTTGAGATTGTTACAGAGTGACCAGGAATTTGTTGGGGGGGCAACATGTGACACCCCCCTTTAAAAGGTCTGGCCGGCAGAGGGCAGGTGCTCAGTGCTGTGACAATCAGTTGCTCAAAACCACTTGAACGTTGAGTCCAGTAGTGTCATGACCATGGCGCCCCACCCAACTGCTGAGTCTTCCCTGCCTCCTCTGAGCCCAACACTCCCCCCTGCAGCCAGGCTGAGAGAATGGGTGGGTGGAGGGGTCAGCTCACCACTCCTACAGCCACTGGCCTCCGCACATTCCCCTGGCTGTGCTGGTGGGAAGAGCACAACCCTGGCCATGGTCCCTACAAGGAGCAGAGCTACCCAGCCTCCGGATGGTGCCCAAGACCCAATGTGCCCTTGGCCAAGCAGCCCGGACAGCTCTTACTAGCCATGACATGCCCAAGCCCCCCCTCCGCCCCTCCCCAGGTGCCTGTGCACACGCTCGCTCTCATGGCCCCCATCACTTGGGAGCCAAATGCCCCCGGCAGTAATGAATTCACCCTCCTACCCCCCATGAGGTGGGGAACTAAGGCACAGCGTGAGGCCTAGTGCCTCAAAAGTATTGAATGCCCGTGGGCATTAGGCACCTAAATCCCTTTGTAACCCTGGGCCGAAGCAACTTGCCTGAGTTCCTGCAGGAAGAGCTGGGAATTGAGTCAGGTCTCCAGCCATTGCCTTAGCCACACCTCCGCCCTTCCGCGAGCAGCCGTGGGCCAGGAACCGTTCAGCACACACGGCCTCCAGTAACTATGTTAGCGGCTTCCAGCTGGGCTGTCCCTAGCCATTTGGGTGCCCTATCCAGCCCCCCAGCAGTGGGGCTGTGTGGGGTCCCAGACCTTCCCCTCCCCCCCACTGGGGTCTGGGAGGCAGGAGCTGTGTGGGGCCACTTTTGGGGGGCCCACAGGCCCAGAGTGGCCTGGGGGATTAGCGGAGAGCTGGGAGTAGCCCGCTCTGCTTCCCTCGCCCCGGCTCCAGCCGTGTGGCTCGAGGGAGGGGGTTTGGGGAAAGGGATCCCTCCCACACACACACTCACTGACAGCAGCGGGAAGCGGAGCAGCCTGGCCCCAGGCCGCCTTACTCTGCCAGCTCCCAGCCGCAGCACTCCGCTTCCCACCGCCGGTGAGTGCGGGGGGCAATCCTTTTGGAGGAGAGCGGGCTGGGACCAGGTTACTCCACTTCCTGCCAGTCCCGGTGAGTGTGGGGTCGCTGGGGGAAGAGGCTTGCAGAGAAGAGGTGGAATGGGGGCGGGCTGGGGATGGAGCAGGGGGGAAGGGGAAGAGGCCGGGCGGAGGGAGTTGTCTGGGCCCCCCCCAGGGACGGCCCTGCCCTTTGTAGTGGGCGCAGCCCGCGGCGGGGCTGGCTGAGGTATAGGGCGGGTCACTGGGGCTGGGGCTGCTGCATGTGCAGCATGCAGCCGCCTAGTGACACCATGAAATTTGGGGCAATTTGGTGCCCCAAATTTCATGGTGCCCTACGCAGGCACGTCTGCCGAGGGACGGCCCTGGCTTCCAGCTCCCGTAACCGTTACCGGCTCGCCCCGGCCCCTCTTGTTTTGCAGGTGTGTTGGGACACCCTCAGGAGTGCGGTGAAATTCCTAAGGTGGAGCCAGCTCAGTGCCCTTGTCCAGAAAAAGGAGCTTTGGCGAGGCTCTGACTGCCTGGTGAGGGAGCCCTCCATTGCCCGGCTCAGTGCCCACACCGAGCCCCAGCCCCGGGACCACACCTGGCCCTGGCTGTAGTCCCTCTGTGCGATCCCCCCGGCACAGGAAGGAGGGCTGAAAGCAGGACACTCCACAGATCTGGAACCTGGCCTGCAGGATGGAAAGGCCTTTAATAACCTTGTGCTCCCTTGTTCTGGCTCCTAGGTGGCGTGCTACAAGGGGAGGGCAGAAACCTTCCTCTGCCAGGCCATGGCCTTTGTGGAAAACCTGCAGGCTCCCATTAGAGAAGCGGCCATCAGGTTTCTAGGTAACCACAGAGCAGAGGGGTCCCTTAAGCAGGGGGCTGGATCCAGTCCCAGGCTCTCCTCAGTCCCTGCCGGCAGTGAGAAGTAACCCCTGGGCTCCTGATTGCCAAATGAAGGCTCAGGGGTGTCAGAAACCCGCAGGAGCAAGCTCACCCCAAACTGCCCTGATCGGCTGATGGGCCCCTCGAACCCCACTGCTCCCCATGCAGTCCCCATCCCCCCTCCCCCACCCCACCATGGGCTCTTGGTAGCGGAACCTCAAGGCGCTATGCTCTCCTTTGGCAGCCAGCCCCACAGCCATCCCTGGGGCCTCGCCCTTCCCCTGGGGACTCAGGAGTGCGTCCTGGACAGCGAGGGGCAGGGGAAAGCCCCACTGCTTGGAGGGTGACAGACGCTTTGACACCCTCGCTGGGGACGCAGGGATGTGACGAGCTGTTTGTGTGTGTAGGGCTCACTGCCCGGCAGCTGGACCAGCAGAGCCAGGAGAAGTTGGAGGCCATCTGCAACGGTGAGCGGTGTCTGCTTTGAGCACTGAGCGCTAGAGGGACGAATGGCCCAGGGCCGCAGGCTGGGTTCAATCTCCGACGCCAGCAATGTGATCTTGGGCGAGAGCCACAAAGGGTTGCAAAATGTAGATCCCCAAACCCCTGATCAGCTTCCCCCTCACCCTGTGGTGTCTGCTGGTTGGCATGTGCCCAGGCACTTACCCTGACCTCAGAGCTGTGGCCTGGCAAATCCCCAAACTGGGCCTGAGCTGGCTGGCCTTCGCAGACGATTGTCCCCCCCGCCCCCGCAACACAGCAAAGGTGGGGTCCTGCCTCCCCCCCTTGCACTCACTAGCCCAGGGTTTGTTGCAGTCACGTCCAAGTGGGGTGCCTGGTGTCAAGCCACTGCTCCAAAGGAGACTGAGGTGACGTCCGGTCATCTACCTCCCTGCTGCGTCCCCGGACCCCTGGGCCAGCGCAGGGCAGAGCAGCATCTCCTCCACATTTGTTGGGGAAAAGGGGGAGGGGGGATGACATAGCCCAGGCTCCTCACTCCCAGAGCAGGTTCACAGCTGGGCCCCAACCAGAGCTAGAGAATGGCTGAGCTCCCTCCTCGGCATTTCCTGGAGGGCAGCAGGGCACCGGAAGTTAGGCGTAGCCTAACGATGCCCAAGCCCCCTTTGTGAATCTCCCCTCTCTGGGCTTAAGTGCCCATCTGTGCACTGCGGGGAAGGGGGAGCATAAATATAGGCAGGGATGAGGCCACCAGATCCTGCAGGGACGGGGCAGTCCTAGAAATAGTGAGTGAATGGGACTTCTTGCCTGTGTCTGGGGGCTCCCTCAGCTATGAAGGGCAGTGGGGATGTTTAGTGAGGGTTGGTGGTTGTTCCTGCTAGTCCCCTGCCTCCCACCTCCCAGCCTGCTGCCTCCTTGTCGCGGGCTGAGAGGTACAGCGCTGGCTTGCTCTGCCAGGGCTTTCCCGAGCACCATGGCTCTGACCTCCATTTCCTTCCTTTCAATCTTAGTCCTCAAAGGCTTGCAGCAGGACAGCAAGTCCTCTGTCAGGTGCCTGGCTTTGCAGACCATGATCATCCTCAATGCCTGCAAGAAACACCGTCCAGCCCGCGCCAGCCTACGGACACTCTTGCACAGGACGAGACTGATGCATACAAGGGAGAACCCAGTCATTGAAGCTGCCCAGCTGCCCCAGTAAAAGCCAGCCTCCCTACTCTGGGGGTTTGGTGCACCACAGCCCGCCTGGAGCAGGGTGGAACACATCATGCCGCACCATGGCTTCCTCCCCATTGGCCGCCTGCCCTGCCCAGCCACGTGAGTAGTTAACCACTCAATAGCTTTTATCACCATGTACTTTTTGACAGGTTTCCATGCCCCGTGCAGAGTTTACGTCCCACCCTCCGTCCCCGTTTCCGGTCGTGTACATTTTTGGAACCATCAGCCCTTTTGAATATTTCTTTTGTATTATTTTTCTGTGTTTGGCTGGGGGAAGGTTGCGTGCTTGTGCTACAGTCAGGCAGGCAGAGCAGCAGAAGGTCCATTTGCCTGGCCCTTGATCAGGGCGGGGCAGCAACCAAGTAGGCTGCCACTCCTGACGGGGGGGTGGCAGGGACAGGGGAACCCAGGTCCTCCCGCTCCACTGTGTCCCCGCCCAGGGCCCTAACAGCGTGCTGTGTTTTGACATATTTAGAGAAAAAGTATGAACGAGTAGAAAGAGAGGCTGTAGGGGGTTCGCGGCTCCCTCCCCATCCGTCTGGGCGGGAGACCACGCCCCTCGCTACGATACTTCCGGGGTACCTTGGTTCAGGGGAAATAGCTCAGTGTTCATGGTTCTGGCCTGCAGTCAGGCCGACCAACGGTCAAGAGTCTGTTTGCCCGGGGACTTCATTCAGGACAGGGCTGCTGTCGAGTAGGGGCTCTGGCCTACAGTCAGGCAGGCAGAGCAGCAGAAGGTCCATTTGTCTGGCCCTTGATCAGGGCGGGGCAGCAATCAAGTAGGGGGGCTCTGGCCTACAGTCCGGCAGAGCCGTTGCAGTCTCGGGGAGGTTAGCTCTCTGGTGGGACAGTCAGCACAACCGTCTGGCGTCCTGATTCAGGCGGGTGCCAGACCAATCAGGCCTCCTGACAACCAAGTGGGGAGGCTGCTACTCCTGACGGTGGGGTGGCGGTGGTTGGGGAACCCAGGCCCTCTCGCTTTACTGCGTCCCAGCCCAGGGCCCTAACAGCCGTGGAGCGGTCCGCCACTGCGTCAGTGGGGAAAATCCGACAGCAATACACTGGCCGGCTTGTAGTCAATAACACAGCTGAACCCAATTCGGCTGCCCTGGGCTCCTTGCTACACGCCCGTTCCATGTGTGCATGGGTTCAGGGGTGGCAGGTTTGCAGAAATTTTGGTGGTGCCCAGAACCCGCCCCTACTTCGCCCCCCCACTTGCCCAAGGCTCCGGGAGGGAGTTTGGGTGAGGAAGGACGTCTGGGGTGCAGGCCCTAGGCTTAGGCAGAGTATTGGGGTGCAGGCTGCAGGCTCTGGGAGGGACTTTGGGGATGGGAGGGGGTGCAGAGGGAGGGGGTGCAGGGCTGAGGGTTTTGGGAGGGGCTCAGGGCAAGAGTAGGGGTGTAGGGGGTGAAGATTCTGTTTGGGGCTGGGAGGTTTGGGGGGTTAGAGAGGCTCAGGGCTGGGGCAGAGGGTTGGAATGTAGGGAGATGAGGGCTCTGTCTAGGGCTGGAGATGAGGGATTTGTGGTGTTGGAAGGGGGCTCAGGGCTGGGGCAGAGGGTTGGGGTGTGGGGGGATGAGGGCTCTGTCTAGGACTGGAGATGAGGGGTTTGTAGTGTTGGAAGGAGCACAGGGCTGGGGCAGAGTGTTGGGGTGTGGGGGGATGAGGGCTCTGGCTAGGACTGGGGATAAGGTGTTTGGGGTGTTGGAGGGGCTCAGGGCGAGGATTGAGGGTGTGGTGGAGAGGTGAAAGCTCTGGCTGGGGGTGTGGGCTCTGGGGTGGGGCAGGGCTGGGGATGAGTTTGGGGTGCAGGCAGGCTGCTCCGGGATAGGGGCCAGAGAGGAGGACTCCCCCCAGCCCTTTCCCTGCCGGCAACAGCGAGCTCTGGGGGAGGACAGTGAGTGGCAGCCCCACCAGCTTCTCAGTGTCCCTGGCATCTGGCAGCCCCTCTGGTCTCTGTCAGGATAGCACTCTCCCTTAGGTCTGTGCTTCCACAGCAGGGAAGAGAGGTGCTGCTCATCTGGCAGCTCACTCCCATCGGAGCTGGAGGGCCGGCCTTTTATAGTGCCGCTTCCTGCCCCGCCCCTCTGCTGCTATGGGTGTCCCAGTTCTGCCCACCAGTGGGTGTTCCCAGCTCCCTCCCAGGCTGCCAGGGCAGGAGACCATGCCCCCTCATGACAGAGGCCTTAAAGGAGTTTTAAAGGAAAGGAGTTTTAAAAAAAGAAAGATTGCTTAGCCTTAGAAGAAAAAAGGAAAGAAAGGTTATTTTAAATAGAAGGAAGAGGGGAAACTATAGAAAGCAACAAGAGAGAGGAGTGTGTTTTATAGATAAGTAAGAACGTGGTAAAAGGTTATTGTTGTTGGGACTAAAAAATAATAAGAGTAAAAAAATTGAAATCAATTTTAAAAAGCAAAGGCTCATTAAAGAAAAGAGGAAACTCTAAAGGAAGGTTGAGAAGGTCGGGTGAAAGAAATCACACGGCTGAAAAATGAGCTAGAGATCCTGTGTCAGTGACACAGGGCTGTGTAAAGTACAGAAAACAGAAAGAGAAAGATCCTTTTTTGTTACTAAGCAGAGCACAGAGCTGTGCAAAAGAGAGAAAGATCCTTTTTTTGGTTAGTGAGGGAAGGAGAGTATAGAAAACAGGAAGAGATCCTTTTTGGTTAGTGAGACAAGGAAAGTATAAAGAAAAGGAGTCCTTGTGGCACCTTAGAGACAAACAAATTTATCTGAGCATAAGCTTTCATGAGCATCCGATGAAGTGAGCTGTAGCCCACGAAAGCTTATGCTCAAATAAATGCGTTGGTCTCTAAGGTGCCACAAGTCCTTCTTTTCTTTTTGCGAATACAGACTAACACGGCTGCTACTCTGAAACCTGTCACTATGCACGGAAAGTATAGCAAGCTGCAGGAGGGGCGAAGGGGGAGGGGGAAGAGAACTTACCCTTCATAGAATCATAGAATCATAGAATATCAGGGTTGGAAGGGACCTCAGGAGGTCATCTAGTCCAACCCCCTGCTGAAAGCAGGACCGATCCCCAATTAAATCATCCCAGCCAGGGCTTTGTCAAGCCTGACCTTAAAAACTGCTAAGGAAGGAGATTCCACCACCTCCCCAGGTAACACATTCCAGTGTTTCACCACCCTCCTAGTGAAAAAGTTTTTCCTAATATCCAACCTAAATCTCCCCCACTGCAACTTGAGACCATTACTCCTTGTTCTGTCATCTGCTACCACTGAGAACAGTCTAGAGCCATCCTCTTTGGAACCCCCTTTCAGGTAGTTGAAAGCAGCTATCATATCCCCCCTCATTCTTCTCTTCCGTAGACTAAACATCCCAAGTTCCCTCAGCCTCTCCTCAAAAGTCATGTGTTCCAGTCCCCTAATCATTTTTGTTGCCCTCCGCTGGACTCTTTCCAATTTTTGCATATCCTTCTTGTAGTGTGGGGCCCAAAACTGGACACAGTACTCCAGATGAGGCCTCACCACTGTCGAATAGAGAGGAACGATCACATCCCTCGATCTGCTGACAGTGCCCCTACTTATACATCCCAAAATGCCATTGGCCTTCTTGGCAAAAAGGGCACACTGTTGACTCATATCCAGCTTCTTGTCCACTGTAACCCCTAGGTCCTTTTCTGCAGAACTGCTGCAGAGCCATTCGGTCCCTAGTCTGTAGCGGTGCATTGGATTCTTCCATCCTAAGTGCAGGACTCTGCACTTGTCCTTGCTGAACCTCATCAGATTTCTTTTGGCCCAATCCTCCAATTTGTCTAGGGCCCTCTGTATCCTATCCCTAACCTCCAGCGTATCTACCTTTCCTCCCAGTTTAGTGTCATCTGCAAACTTGCTGAGGGTGCAATCCACACCATCCTCCAGATCATTTATGAAGATATTGAACAAAACCGGCCCCAGGACCGACCCTTGGGGCAGTCCACTTGATACCGGCTGCCAACTAGACATGGAGCCATTGAGCACTACCTGTTGAGCCCGACAATCTAGCCAGCTTTCTATCCACCTTATAGTCCATTCATCCAGCCCATACTTCTTTAACTTGCTGGCAAAAATACTGTGGGAGACAGTGTCAAAAGCTTTGCTAAAGTCAAGGAACAACACGTCCACCGCTTTCCCCTCATCCACAGAGCCAGTTATCGCGTCATAGAAGGCAATTAGATTAGTCAGGCATGACTTGCCCTTGGTGAATCCATGCTGACTGTTTCTGAACACTTTCCTCTCCTCTAAGTGCTTCAGAATTGATTCCTTGAGGACCTGCTCCACGATTTTTCCAGGGACTGAGGTGAGGCTGACTGGCCTGTAGTTCCCAGGATCCTCCTTCTTCCCTTTTTTAAAGATGGGCACTACATTAGCCTTTTTCCAGTCGTCGGAGCCTTCCCCCGATTGCCATGAGTTTTCAAAGATAATGGCCAATGGCTCTGCAATCACGTCCGCCAACTCCTTTAGGACTCTCGGATGCAATGCATCCGGCCCCATGGACTTGTGCTCGTCCAGCTTTGCTAAATAGTCCCGAACCACTTCTTTCTCCACAGAGGGCTGGTCACCTCCTCCCCATGCTGTGCTGCCCAGTGCAGTAGTCTAGGAGCTGACCTTGTTCGTGAAGACAGAGGCAAAAAAAGCATTGAGTATATTAGCTTTTTCCACATCCTCTGTCACTAGGTTGCCTCCCTCATTCAGTAAGGGGCCCACACTTTCCTTGACTTTCTTCTTGTTGCTAACATACCTGAAGAAACCCTTCTTGTTACTCTTGACATCTCTTGCTAGCTGCAACTACAGGTGTGCTTTGGCCTTCCTGATTTCACTCCTGCATGCCCGAGCAATATTTTTGTACTCCTCCCTGGTCATTTGTCCAATCTTCCACTTCTTGTAAGCTTCGTTTTTGTATTTAAGATTAGCAAGGATTTCACTGTTAAGCCAAGCCTGCCATATTTACTATTCTTTCTACACATCGGGACGGTTTGTCCCTGTAACCTCAATAAGGATTCTTTAAAATACAGCCAGCTCTTCTGGACTCCTTTCCCCCTCATGTTATTCTTCCAGGGGATCTTGCCCACCAGTTCCCTGAGGGAGTCAAAGTCTGCTTTTCTCAAGTCCAGGGTCCGTATTCTGCTGCTTTCCTTTCTTCCTTGTGTCAGGACCCTGAACTCGACCATCTCATGCATGGTCACTGCCTCCCAGGTTCCCATCCACTTTTGCTTCCTTCCCTTGAGGCTGCCCCTGGGAAAAGAGGGAGCTCCCAAGGCTCACAGCCCCCAGCATGGTTATCTCTGCCTCTCGGGCGGACCAATCAGAAACTGTTCTACAGCTGCATCATAGAATGCATTTTCCTGAACCAATCCTATCAACCCAAGATTTTTAAACAAGAGCCCTCTCCCTCCCCTCCCCGCCCCTCCCCTCACCACCCACCCCCTTTAACTGCCTTATTCTTATCTAATAAAACAGGCCCCAAGCACCTTTCCCACTAGATAGATAGATAGATAGATAACCGCATTGGCTTTAAAGCCTTTTAAATTTTATGGGACTTTTCCCACTGGGGCTGACAAACAACAAAAATAATTTTCGGGGTTTTTAGAGAGTGTTCCCTGTTTTAAAATGTCACAGTTCAATTAGGGCTTGTCTACACTGCCACTTACTGCGCTGAAACTTGCCCCGCTCAGGGGTGTGAAAAAACACCCTCCTGAGCTGGAGCCGCGAGGACACTGCCACCTTAAAGCGTTGTCGCGGCAGCGATTTCACGTGGGCAGTGTAGACACCTTCTTAAGAGTTTAAACCAGTTCGTGTTACAAAGGGGCCTCTTTATTTCCCTACAGAACAAGGGAGTTCATTTCAAGGGTTACAAATGTGTTAAATAGATTGTGAATGGTAATATTGCTTTCTCTTTACCATTAACGTTCCTGTAAACAGGTGTTGATCTTACTAATGTTCAGTAAAACTTGGCAGCCCCTTAGGTTTACATTTAGTTTTAATCCTCTGCCTTTGCTGCAAAAAAAATTTAAAAGCAGAAGGGCCTGCTTCAAATAGGTCAAATTTGGCCTTTGGTTTACACTTAAAAAATCACTAGGAAAGAAAAATGTGTGTGTGTGGGGGGGCATGGGAGAAAGGGGGGCGACAAATACTTTATCTCTGGTTTAAAAAAAAGCTAACTGGTTCACATAAGCTGCTTTTTCTTGTGTTTTGTAGAAATCCATACTTTCAAAACGTGAGGTTTTTAACTATACCCTGATTTTTAAAGTTTTTTTTACAATTTCAAGGTAACCATAAAAAAACCAACTTTCTCTTTTTGCATTTTTTCATATATTAAGTCCATTTAAACAGTTAAAAAAGAGCTTGTACCTGGGTCTCAGCACACGGACTGCAAACATTTAGAAACAAAGACAGTCTGATAATGCAACAAAAAAATCATACGAAAATCCCTAAGTCAATAAAAACTTAATTTAACTTTAAGAAATTACTTTTGTAAACTGCCTGTGGTTTTAACCCCAAGATGCTTTTTTATTTTACACTCTTAATAAGTTCAAAGGGTGTCTTTTGAAAAGGAATCTGCTGTGGGTTCTTGTTTGTTTTAAATTCATACATGTTCTGGCCATCTTTACAGTGAAACAACTTTGGTCACAGGACATGCGAGCTAAACAGGGGAAGGCAGCTATTTTTAAATCCTGCTCCATGCAGATTTTATATAACAGGCCTAAAGCAAACCTGTTTGTCCTGGTTTACATTTCAAAAAAACATGAGAAAAGAAGAAGAATGTATGTGTGTGTATGTTGGAAACAGAACAAGCTCCTTATCTCTGTCAGAACTTTTTCACATCAGCTGCTTTTTCTTCTTTTTTGTCTAAATCCAAACCTTAAAAACATGAAGGTTTTAACTGTACCCTGATTTTTAGAGCTTTCTTTACAATTTAAAGGTAAAGCTGTTTTGGTTTGGGTATCTTTTTGTATTCTTTTATATAGTAAGTTTATTTAAAGAGTTAAGAAAAAGATTTTGTGAATGGTGATATGGCCATTCCCATTTCTGTAACCAGGAGGCTTTGAAATCTACATTTCCTTTAATTAACTTTACGGCCCTGGCTTTTGCCTCATGGTAACTAGACATCTTTTGAAAACAAACTGGCTAATTCAAAAATGCCCCTGTCAAACTTATTACTAAAATGCTTTTTGTCTTCTTAGAAACACAAAGTACAAATGAAAAAGCCTTTTTGCTTTTATAAAGCATTACTTTTAATACCGCTTCTAGACCCAAAACAAACACAGAAGCATGTATTTATGTCTCAGCCCTTGGGCTGCAAACATTTAAGAACAAAAGCAATCTGATAATGCAACAAAAATCTAAAATGTTTAATAAGCTTAATATAACTTTCATCATGTGTTAAAACTGTTACTGCATTTTTAAAAGGTGCATTTTTATTCCATTCCAAAACACAGCCTTGTTTTTTTCCGGTAAACAGGAGGTTTAAAGTCATGGCACTGTTTCCTTAGGTCCTGTCTACGCTGGCAAGTTGCAGCGCGGTAAAGCAGCTTTCTGCGCTGCAACTGGTGAGGTGTACGCACAGCCACGCCACTCAGGGCGCGGAAACAGGGCAGTTGCAGCGCTTTAAAAAAAGCACTGCACAGTTTAAAAAACTTTCTGCACCGGGGCTACAGGCTGCGGTGCCAGTGTAGACACCGAGGTCGATTACGGCGCTGCAATTGGCCTCCGGGAGGTGTCCCACAATGCCTGCTCTTGCCTCTCTGGTCATCGGTTTGAACTCATATAGATCATTGCTGCAACCAAGGTCCTGTAGTGGCACCAAATCTTGAATAAAGGGGGGTCCAATAAGGAGTCTAAGGCAAGGTTATGATTTGCTGGTTATGATTATGCTCTCTGTATGCTTGTGTCATTTTTGTATTTTAAGTTATAAGTATTGACTCTGTACTGTCTGTGGCTCAAACTTGTACTATGCGTCTGGGTGACACCCCAGACAAGTTGAAAAGGAGGACTTGTGGCCCTTAGAGACTAAAAAATTTATTTGAGCATAAGCTTTCGTGAGCTACAGCTCACTTCATCGGATGCAATGCCTAGCCTGCTTGATGACCGATTCAGGACCATCAGCTACACAATTGACCCATTGAGAGAAGGCAGACAAGCCTTGGGACTCAGCACAGTGTGCAGGGACCTGCCTATGGACAGAACTCGGAGGTTTTTCCAGGCCACGTGATGGACAGCTTGTCTTTGGGACAAAGAAAGAAAGACCACATGGCAAGAGAATATAAAAAGCTGCTGCAGCTCCTCCATCTTGTTTTCAGTCCTGCTTCATCCCTCTGGAGGGACTTTGCTACACTGAAGCTTTGAACCAAGAACTGAAAGACGCATCCCAGCTGTGGATGTTCTCCAGAGACTTGATTTGAACCTGCAGTTTATTCTGTCGCTGCCACAAGCCTGAACCAAGAACTTGGCCATGACTGTATGTCATTGATTCCATTTCACCAATTCTAGCTCTCATCTATAGCTTTTTCCTTTTATGAACAAAACCTTTAGATTTTAGATTCTAAAGGATTGGCAACAGCGTGATTTGGGACAAGATCTGATTTGTATATTGACCTGGGTCTGGGGTTTGGTCCTTTGGGATCAAGAGAGCCTTTTTTCTTTTCCTGGGGTATTGGTTTTCATAACCATTTGTCCCCATAACAATTGGTGATACTGGGAAACTGAAGCGTCGAAGGGAATTGCTTGTGTGAGTTGTGGTGAGCAAGTGGGGTGAGACCAAAGTCTGCTCTGTTTGGCTGGTTTGGTTTGCCTTGGAGGTGGAAAACCCCCAGCCTTCGGCTGTAACTGCCCTGCTTGAAGCAGTTTGTCCTGAACTGGCACTCTCAGTTGGGTCCCGCCAGAACCAGCATCATTCTCAAGTTGCAGTGGGGAAGGTTTAGATTGGATATTAGTAAAAACTTTTTCACTAAGAGGGTGGTGAAACACTGGAATGCGTTACCTAGGGAGGTGGTAGAATCTCCTTCCTTAGAGGTTTTTAAGGTCAGGCTTGACAAAGCCCTGGCTGTGATGATTTAACTGGGAATTGGTCCTGCTTTGAGCAGGGGGTTGGACTAGATGACCTTCTGGGGTCCCTTCCAACCCTGATATTCTATGATTCTATGATTACACCTACGGACAGATTTCACGATGCATGACAGAAAGGGGCGATGACCGGGACACACGGCAGTTTAGGATGAAAGTGAAGGAGCTGCGGAACGCCGAGCACAGGGCGCGAGAGGCAAACCGCCACTCCGGTGCTGCGCCTATGAGCTGCTGGTTCTCCAAAGAGCTGGACATGATACTCCGCAGCGACCCCACCTCCATTGCGAACACCACTGTGGATACTTTGGTGGCTCGCATGGCAGTTGAGAGTGGACCGAGCCAGGAGGAGGAAATCTTGGACGAGGATGTGGAGGGGGACCCAGAGGCAGAAGATGACTCGGAGGTCAGAGATGCATGCGGCCAGGAGCTCTTTTCTACCCCGGATGTTGGCGAAGCGCAAAGAGGATAGGAGGCCCCTGGTAAGTGGATTTGATTTTGGGACTCGCTGAAGTGGGTTGTTGGGGGCAGGAGGGTTGCAGAAAGCAGGCTTGTCTCCCACCGCATGCCACCCTGCCAGAAGCAGAGGGGTGGGACAGGAAGCGGAACTATAAAAGGCCGCCCCTCCAGCTGAGCTGGAGCAGGACGTCTTTTCCCTGCTCCCCTAATGGAGAGCGCTATCCTGACAGAGAGCCAGAGGGGCTGCCGGCGCTGCCAGACGCCGGGGACTCCAAGGAGCTCGTGGGGCTGCCATTAGCCGTCTACCCCAGTAAGCGAACAACAACCCTGGAACCCATGTACACACGGAATGGGTGTGTAGGAAGGAGCCCAGGGCAGCTGAATCGGGTTCAGCTGTGTTATTGACTACAAGCCGGCCAGCGTGTTGTGATCGGATTTTCCCCGCTGACCAGTGGCGGACCACTCCGCTGCTGTTTAGGGCCCTGGGTGGGGACGCAGTGGAACGGGAGGGCCTGGGTTCCCCTACCACCGCCACGCCACCGTCAGGAGCGGCAGGTTCCCCACCTGGTTGTCAGGAGGCCTGATTGGTCTGGCACCCGCCTGAATCAGGACGCCAGACGGTTGTGCTGACTCTCCCACCAGAGAGCTAAGCTCCCCTAGACGGCGACGGCTCTGCCGGACAGTAGGCCAGAGCCCCCCTACTTGATTGCTGCCCTGCCCTGATCAAGGGCCAGGCAAATGGACCTTCTGCTGCTCTGCCTGCGGATTGTAGGCCAGAGCCCCTACTTGACTGCAGCCCTGCCCTGAATGAGGGCCCCGGGCAAACAGACTCTCTACCATTGCTCGGCCTGACTGCAGGCCAGAACCATTAACACTGGGCTAATTTTCCCCTGAACCAAGATAGTTCCTGGAAGTATCGTAGCGAGGGGCGTGGTCTCCCACCCTGATGGATGGGGAGGGAGCCGCGAACCCCTTACAGCCTTTCTTTCTACTTGTTCATACTTTTTCTCTAAATATGTCAAAAGACAAGAACGCAACCTTCCCTTAGGCCAAACACAGAAAACAATACAAAAGAAATGTTCAAAAGGGCCGATGGCGCCAAAAGCGTACACGACCGGAAACGGGGACGGAGGGCGGGACATAAACCCTACACAGGGCGCGGAAACCTGTCAGAAAGTACACGGTGATGAAAGCTCTCAAGCAGTTAACTAGTCACGTGCAAACCCCTCTGTACATAGCAATCCCCCCTGTACATAGCAATCCTCTGTTTCATTTTGATTCTTTTTGATGTATTGTTCTGCTTTTATTTGATATATTAAATAACTGTATTTACAGTGATACATTGAGGTATAAACGATCTACACGCCTTGTCCTGTACAGAGCACACAGACGGGTCCCCTGGATCTCACAACCCACACAGGGAGAAAGCTGTCGCAAGCGTCAGCATCTCCAAAATCGTATCAGGGCAAGAAAAGGCACCTGCTATTTCCCACCCTCGTACAGTGTAGACACGGGGTGAGGGCGAGACTCAGTGACCCCAGTTAGTCCTGCTCCATCTCTGCCGTCTGGGTTTCCATCGAAAGCTGTTGACACTCGAAACGCAGGGCGGGGTGAGGTTCGCCCATCAGCCAAAGAACCTTAATGTAAAGCAGCGCGCTCCTGCCAGTGCCCGTGGCAGATCCCCCATTCGAAGGGTGTGATCATTTCCGCCCTGAGACGGACGAGACCTCGTGTCCTGGTGTGAGGGGGCGCTGTGCTCTGTACCCCACATATCCCCCCTCTCCCTGCCCCCCAGCCTGGTGTTAGGGGATGCTGTGCTCTGGATCCTACATGTTCCCCCAGCTTCCAGGGCCCCTGGCCGGCGTTAGGGGGCGCTGTGCTCTGTACCCTACACCCCCCATCTCTCAGCCCCCCGCCAGGTGTTAGAGGGCGCTGTGCTCTGTATCATATACATTTCCCAGCCCTCCTGCCCGGCCTTAGGGGTGCTGTGCTCTGTACCCTACACATCCCCAGCCCCCAGCCTGGCGTTAGGCAGTTTCTAGTGTCTGTGAACTTACTGCATGTACCGGAGTCTATCGGTGCACGCTGGGTGCCACACGCTGTGGGTATGGACAGGGCCCGACGCTGGAACCTGACCTGAAGGTGGGATTGGCCACTGTCCTGGTGGTTAGGACACAGGCAGGTAGTAGAGGGGCTCCGTGCGGGGACCCGATTCTGCCTTTCTGTCTGGCCGATCCCTTCTAATGAGGCTGAACCTGCCCATCTCCCCAGACTCAGCATAGCACAGGACTTGGGGGGCACCTGCTGGCAAAGTGGCCTCAGTCCCCACCGTACAGGCAGGGGTCATTCAGCTGGTGATAGCCCTTCTCTCAAGCCCCCAAGCACCTGTGTGCCATGGCTGTCTGCAGGAGTTCAGGGCCAACAACTGCCTGGGGGGAGGGAACAGGGCCTGGCTAGGCAGGGGCTCAAACCGGGGAGTGTCAGTTTGGATCCCCAGCTAGCCGTTGGGGTGCAACACGGGGGGCGGGGGAGGAGATCAACTCCAGCCGCTTCATCATAATCCCTGTCCCTGAGGCCTCAGTAGAAATGGGGATGTTCACCTGGCAGTATGCAGGTTCGAAGGACTTGAGAGGGAGGTGGCAGACGTGCCCTTTTGATGGCGGTCCCTGAGCACACGGGGAGAGCAGGGGGCAAACGTCTGTTGGCAAATGTTCGTTGGCAAACGTCTGCGACTCACGGGCCCTGGGTGCACACACCCCTACAGGGGAACATGCACAGGCCCAGCCCAGCCTGAAGAACACCAGCTCCTGTGTAAGAGAAGTCACTGTTTTTTTCACAAGAGCGGGAAACTGACATTGGATAAGCTAGGAACTCCTGATGGGCACTTTCGTCCCTCCGGGAGACCAACCCATCTAGCACAGAGAACGGGGGGACATAAAGGCTGAGCTGAAGCTAGATTCATGCTCTCCTTGATGCTTGGTTGCCCTCATGCTTGAGCTGAAGACAGCCTGGGGGTTCCCAGCATTGCCCTCCTGCCGTTTCTCTCTGAGAGCCCTCGCCTTGCACCCTGGCCTGTGTGTTCTCAGGAGGCTGCATGCTGCCAGGTGCACATCCCCAGTGCGGAGTTCCTGGATTAATGCCAGGGGACGGGGACTGGGACTCTGCTCCTGGCTCATTCCCAGGACGCTGGGAGTGTGAGTGGTGGAGCTGCCGGCTCTTGGAACCTCCCTTCCCAGCACGGGGTTGTCTCTGGGGGAAGCCCACCCCAGGAGCTGGCATTTGTTGGCCTCTTCCACAGAGCGCTGGAGTCTCAGCCACTCCAGATCGGGGGGAGGGGCCAGCTGTGAATTGGGAGCCAGATCCGGGTTTAGATGTGAATCCGCCGGCACTGCAGAGCGTTCGGATGTGGGGAGCCAGCTCCAACCTGCGCCAGATCACAAAGTGCCACTTCAGCCAGCCGCCTGCCAGGCTCTGGCTGCGCCCCGTGTGGAGCTGCAGCTGGGCCCTCCACAGCTGGGTGCTGCTCCTCCTCCCTGCTGGCCAGCCGGCCGCAGCTCCTCAGCACCTGCTCGCTCAGCCCCACCTCAGTACGCCTGCCTCCCCAATGTCCTCCCTGGTGCTGCGCCTGGCCCCCTGCACCTGGCCTGTCAGTGCCCAGTGGGGCCGGAGCCAAGCGCCCCCTGGAGCCATGTGTCAGGCCCTAAGTCCCTCCTGTGCTGGGCTCCCGCCAATCCACAAGCCAGGAACAGGCCCGTGACTCCCGGAGCAAGTATTTCAGTCTCACAGCAGCAGCTCAGTCTGCTCAACATGACTCCAGGGCCAGGAACTCGCTCCTGCCTGATATTGGCAACAGTCTTAGGCTGCTCCAGCCCTGATCCTCGTCCTGCTCCAGCCCAGCTCTTGCTTCAGCCTCGCTCCACCCACGCCCCGGCCTCCTGAGTCCAGCTCCAACCACGAGGCCTGACCACCTCCAGCACCTTCGCTGACACCATCACTTCCAGAGGGAATGGCACTGAGGTTGCCGGGGGAACAGGCATTCTCCGGTTGCCTGGAGCCATTGTTCCATTCACCAGGACAGTCCGATGCCAGGACAGTCCCCCTGAGCTCTGGAGAGGACTAGAGGTGCCTTAGGACGCCTGCCGTGCAGCTGCTGAAGAGTCAGCAGGAGACACTGGGTGAGGAATGGAGGCCCCCAGGGCAGGGGCCATTCAGGAGACCCAGCGTGGGGGGAATCAGGCCTGGGATTCTCTGCAGTGGCTGCTCCCACACAGGCCTTGGAGAGACGAGCTGCGAAATCGCCACAAAGTGCCATCCGGGCACAGAGCTCTGTAGCACTGGGACCCCATACGCGTGAGCCGCAATCTAGCAGGGCCTTGGGCCAGCCCCACCCTCTCCCATTGCCCCGCTCTGGGAGGCCAGAGCACAGTTCACAATTTAGGACGGACCAGCTGCAAGGATCCTGGCGGGCCCTGGTATGGTTGGAGCAGCATTTTCAATGTTCGGGAAAAGCGAGATCTGTGCAATAGGCAACGTAGCTCCATCTGGGCACCAGCCAGCTCCTGTGCCCCAGAGAGTTCCCACAGCTCCCACTGAACCAGGGACGAAGGGGGCAGGAGGTTGAACGAGAAGGTGCCATCCTGGGACCCAGGAGACCCATGTTCATTTCTCAGCTCTGCCACAGATGCTCTGTTTGGCTTTGAGCAAGTCCCTTATTCTCTCTCTGCAGCGGTTCCCTATCTGTACAGTGGGGGTAGCAGCCAGGCCCTGCCCTGCAGGGGGCAGTTAGAATAAATGCAATTGAGGTTGGGCAGTGCTCGGATGCCAGGGGGATGAGGGCCAGGATGGTGCCTAAGACAGACCGAAAGCAAGGGGGAGCTACAGAGCCGGTGGTGAGAGGGGTTTGGCCTTTGACAATCTGCGCTAAGTGCCAGGGCTGCCAAACCCGAGACAGCCACTGGCATTGCCAGACCTCCCTGATCTATGGTGCTGCTGCTCTCCCTGCTTCTAGGAGTCACTACCTCCCCCTGGGCTGACACCCCCGCAGCAATCATCTCCTGGGGCTGCCGTGGTACTGAGCATTAACAAGGCCTGAGACTCAGTTGGGTGTGTGGGTGGGGGGCAGGGGGAGGCTGCTATTAAAGCAGCTTCTGCACCGTTGCAGCGGTGGGAGAGGAAGCAAAGACGGGACCGTTTTACACCCCATGGCCAAAGCACCTGGCAGCTTGGGACCGTTGGGTTCTGTCACCAGCCCTGGGAGGGGAGTGGGTGTGATGAAGCGGGACTGTTCTTAATGTTTCCTCTGAATATTGTGGGGGTGCCTCAGTTTTCCCTAGGCAGTTCTTAAGTATCTTAAGTTCTTAAGGGGCAGAGGATGCTGAATGCTCCGAGGTCAGACCCAGGAAGGTGGAAGTTGTGTGAGCTGTGTGTCCTGAAGACCGGCTGCTCACAGAAAGGAGACTTCCCCAGAGTCTTTACTAGCTTCGTCTGGAGCAGTTCCAGAGCATCGCCAGGGGGCCCCATGACAGTGGGGTCTAGTGGTTAGAACGGGGGGCTGGGAGCCAGGACTCCTGGGTTCTATCCCAGCCCTGGAAAAGGGATTGGAAACCCCTACCTGGATACGTCACCATATCACAAAACCCACCAGCCCTGGCTGAAATTGACCGCCCCAGTGTGGATGCTGCCTTGGATTTGCATCACCAGGGAGCCATCTCGCTATTATTTTGCACCACTTGCATTTCATAGAATCACAGAATATCAGGGTTGGAAGAGACCTCAGGAGGTCATCTAGTCCAACCCCCTGCTAAAAGCACGACCAACGCGAACTAAATCATCCCAACCAGGGCATTGTCAAGCCAGGCCTTAAAAACTTCTAAGGATGGAGATTCCACCACCTCCCTAGTTAACCCATTCCAGTGCTTCACCAACTTCCTAGTGAAATAGTGTTTCCTAATATCCAACCTAGATCTCCCGCACTGCAACTTGAGACCATTGCTCCTTGTTCTGTCATCTGCCACCACTGAGAACAGCCGAGCTCCATCCTCTTTGGAGCCCCCCTTCAGGTAGTTGAAGGCTGCTATCAAACCCCCCCCTCATTTTTCTCTTCTGCAGACTAAATAACCCCAGTTCCCTCAGCCTCTCCTCGTGCGTCATATGCCCCTTTTCATTTTCAATCATTTTCATTGCCCTCTGCTGGACTCTCTCCAATTTGTCCACATCCCTTCTGTAGTGGGGGGATCAAAACTGGACACAATACTCCAGATGTGGCCTCACCAGTGCCGAATAGAGGGGAATAATCTCTTCCCTCGATCTGCTGGCAACACTCCTGCTAATGCAGCCCAATATGCCTTTGGCCTTCTTGGCAACAAGGGCACTCTGATACTCATATCCAGCTTCTCGTCCACTGTAATCCCCAGGACCTTTTATGCAGAACTGCCAGTTAGCCAATCGGTCCCCAGCCTGTAGCAGTGCCTGGGATTCTTCCGTCCTAAGTACAGGACTCTGCACTTGTCCTTGTTGAACCTCATCAGATTTCTTTTGGCCCAATCCTCCAATTTGTCTAGGTCACTCTGGACCCTATCCCTACCCTCCAGTGTATCTACCTCTTCCCCCAGCTTAGTGTCATCTGTGAATTTGCTGAAGGTGCAATGAATCCCATTATCCAGGTCATTGATAAAGATGTTGAACAAAACCGGCCCCAGGACCGACCCCTGGGGCACTCCGCTTGATACCGGCTTCCAACTAGACATCAAGCTGTTGATCACTACCCATTGAGCCCGACAATCTAGCCAGCTTCTATCCACCTTATAGTCCATTCATCCAATCCATACTTTTTTAACTTGCCGGCAGTAATACTTTGGGAGACCGTATCAAAAGCTTTGCCGTATCACAACCACCACTTTCCCCATATCCACAGAGCTAGTTATCTCATCACAGAAGGCATGACTTGCCCTTGGTGATTCCATGTTGGCTGTTCCTTATCACCTTCCTCTTCTCCAAGTGGTTCAAAATGGATCCCTTGTGGACCTGCTCCATGAATTTGCTGGGGACTGAAGTGAGGCTGACCAGTCTGTCATTCCCCGGGTTCTCCTTTTCCCCTTTTTTAAAGATGGGCACTATATTTGTCTTTTTCCAATCGTCCGGGACCTCCCCCGATCACCACGAGTTTTCAAAGATAATGGCCAATGGCTCTGCAATCACATCAGCCAAGTCCCTCAGCACCCTTGGATGCATTAGATCTGGACCCATGGGCTTGTGCACGTCCCGCTTTTCTAAATAGTCCTTAACCTGTTCTTTCACCACTGAGCACTGCTCACCTCCTCCCCATACTGTGTTGTCCAGTGCAGCAGTCTGGGAGCTGACCTTGTCTGTGAAGACTGAGGCAAATAAAGCATTGAGTACTTCACCTTCTTGCACATCATGTGTCACTAGGCTGCCTCCCACTTTCAGTAAGGGGCCCACACATTCCCTGACCTTCTTCTTGTTGCTAACATACCCGTAGAAACCCTTCTTGTTCCCCTTCACATCCCTTGCTAGCTGCAACTCCAGTTGTGCCTTGGCCTTCCTGATTACACCCCTGCATACCCAAGCAATATTTTTATACTCCTCCCAAGTCATCTGTCCAAATTTGCACTGCTTGTAAGCTTCCTTTTGGAGTTTAAGCACCAGCGCGTGGGGGCAGCCCAAGCAGAAATCCCCTCCCCCCGACACACATGAGAGAGGTGCTGGGGGCCGTGCTGGGGGCGATGACAGTGGGGTCAGGCATCAGGGCACGTGGCTGTTGGGTGCGTTGCTGGACTCTGGAGAGACCTCCCCTTCTGCCACCAACCCGCCCCACTGGAGTCCAGCACAGCGCCCTCTGCTACCCATGTCTGCCACCATCTCTCCGCTCCACAAAGCTCCCACGACCTGCCTGGGGCAGCGACAGACCCTCTTGCTCCCCAGTTATAACACCTGGCCCTGAGCTAGCCCCTTTCTCCAGCAGATCTCAATGCCCTTCACAAAGGAAGTTGGCATCACTATCCCCACTTTATAGATGAGGAAACTGAGGCACACAAGGGGGACGTGACTTAACCAAGGTCACTCCACAGGCCGGCCATGTCTGTATGCAAAAGCCTGAGGACTTTAACTGGACCGGTCTAGTTAAAACATTACAACACCCCCCAACCCCATCCATGGGGATGTCGTTATACCAGTACAAAGGTTTATTGACTGGTAGAGGCCAAATTACTAGCAGACCTCAGACCAACTGGTGACCCAAACTCCCGAGATGCTTTGGGAATGCTGCTAAACTCTCACAGGCAGTGAAAAATGCCAGTTTGCTAAAGTTTGTAGCCTAGCGCCCTGTTATTTGCGTTGCCACGCAACTGTGCGAGAAATGTACTAACCACAAACAAATGGAAATGTATAAATAACATAGTGATGGTAAAAGTTTATGCTTAAGCAGCAGATGTGTGATTGTGTGCTGGGAAGTCTATGGTATTTACCAGACACAAATTTTGCAGGCGACAGACTGATCCCCGTGATGTCTTTTGCCGCGGCTTGCATACAGCTTGGACTACTTATAGGTAACTTAGTTCCAGCTTATCTCTTCCTCTTTCCCAATGCAAGGCTGTATGCAAGCTGTGGCAAAAGACATCACGGGGATCAGTCTGTCGTTTACGTCAATGGCTGCAAAATTTGGTTCAGCAGACTTGGTAATGGATCTGCCTTTCTGTTTGAGCGCTGTACTAATAACTAATAAATACTGGCTGGGGCTTGGGTCCTTGAGGTCTCTTTAAGTAGGAAGTAAGATCGAAGCTGAATTGGTAAAAAATCTGCTTCCCTGGGGGATCCTCCAACCCAAGTTTACCGGCTGGAACCGGACCGGGCAGGGTAACAACCTCTGTGTCGGGAGTAAAGACCTAGCGGTGTGTGGAGACTCTGGCTGGGACGGTCTAGGGGCCTACAGGGGAGGGGAAAAGTTTGAAGAAGAGATGTAAGACTAGATCCAGCGAAACGTTAACTCCATCAAGAGTAAAATGCGGGCAAAGAATGGCCGAAATAGTAAAGGAGAGCTTGGATTGTTTGTAAAGAAATGTGCTGTTATGCATGGAGGATCTGGGGCCGCACAGCGGCCGGCCGGCCTGTGGGATCACACGTGTGCGCTGCTTGTCTCTGAGGCTGACCAGAGAGTGGAGGGGAAAGCATGACCCGGGGCGGCAGCTCAGCATCAGGCGCACGAGGCTTTTAATCAGAAGCTTAAGGAAGTGACAGAAAATGCTCAGAAAGGGAAGCCGCAAAATGGGGAAGTCAACGGGCGGCTGGCGAGCGCCGCAAAGAAAGGGGAAGGCGGGCGAGGGGAAGGAGCTGAGGAGACGGTGCAGACGTGGGGTTGTCAGAAACGGGCGGAGGATGGTGGAAGTGCTCATCGGCCAGCACAGGAGCAATTGGCTGCGGAGACACTGGGAGCACCAGGGAAGCCGGCTGAGTGCAAGGAGGACCCGGAGGATGTGATGGAGCAGGACAAGCCTCATCGTTAATGATGCAGCCGAGCCATGTTGGAAGTTAAGAAAATGAACTGCGTGCTGGAAGGAAAAGGTTTGGGGGCACCCCGAGTAAGGAGGGGCGTGGGAGAGATCGGCCCAGGGGCTCTAAAGAGAACTGGGGCAGGAGGCTGCCAGCCGACTGGGCGGGTTTGTGGAGGCCGGGTGCTGGCGTGATGGCAGAATGCTTCTTAAATGCAACGTCAAAACCTGACATTGTGACAGGCCATGGCAGAAATGCCAGACAGAAGAGAAACCTGTCCAGGCATTAAGTCAATGGGTTCCCCAAGGATGCCGGACAGCGCTTGGTTCCACCCATTTCTGTAGGGGGAAATGGGCCAGAGACAGCAGTTCCCTCCCAGACCCTGCACAAAGCAGGTTGGACGAAGTGTGGGTATTTCCAGAGTTCATTGTATTACAAATGCAAATGGGTCTGGAGTCTGGGGGGATGGGACGTGATTCTTCTGGGGGAGACATGACTCCAGCAAACCCTGGGAAGGGTCAGGACCATCACAGGACACTTGTTAAACGACCGACCAGCCAAGGCGGGGATGCAAATTCCCACCTCTGCCCCCAGCCTTTCGAAGCGACGCCCTGGGGAGCGAGACACTGGCTGCGAATGACCTGTTCCCAGATCGAGGGACCGGCCCGTGGCACTCACAGATTCCCAGGGGTCGTGTTCGCAGCAGAAGCTGTGCTGAGCTTGCAAGCACTGGAAAGCCCGTGGGTGGGTTTGACGGGCTGCACCCCGGCCGGAGCCCTGGCTGGAGTCAGGGGAGGGATCCCTGGTAAGCCCATTAGCAGGCGGGTGGGTTCGCTGATTGGTTTAACATGTGTTCTCGGCAGTGCTGTCACCGTAAGCACCGAGGATTGTCCCCCCACCGGGGCTGTAATGTGTTAACTAGCCTGGGACAGTTACACTCCTACAGCATTTGTGTGTGGGGCTGGAGCCGTGGCAATGGGGTGGGGTGGGGGCCAGCAAAGGCCTCTGTGACACCGCCCCATGCCGGCGTTATTGACACGTTTCCCTGCAGCCATCCTGACGTCCCGCAACGAAAACCTGGCCAGAGATTTTGCTCCGTGAAATGCTTTGAGATGGTGATGTCAGGAGATGGAAACCCAGCTGGGAATTTCCAGCAGGGCAGCGGCTCCCAGCGCTGTTCTCCTGCCCCACATCTCGGCCCACTACAGCCCTCACTCGACCCCCAGCTCTGTCCAGGTGGGGCCCTTGGTGCCTTCCATAAGGGGTGTTACACACAGCGCCACCTAATGGCCAAACAGTGCAATACAGGTTAGGGCCCCTCCATTCCAGTCCTTTTCCTCAGTGGGTCTTTAGCTCCATGGCAGAGGATTGAGCTTCTAGCTCTGATGGTCCCAGGTTCAAACCCGGGACGGGCCAGCGACGACCCTGGGGGAGCTGCCGAGAGCGATGGGGAGGGGAGGGTGCGGCCGACGTGCCCATGCGGGTCTCACACTGCGCTCTGCCTGCAGCTTCCTGATCGGCGAAGACGACAGAGTCTACGAGGGCAGAGGCTGGAGCACCATGGGGGCCCATGCCAAGAACTGGAACAATAAGTCACTGGGAATCAGCTTCCTGGGCAGCTTCTCCAGTATGTGGGTCCCGTCTGTACATTTTCCCTGCTAGGCCCCCAGGGGAACTGGGAAGTTCACAGCTGCTCTTGGTTCCACCACGGTGGGGCACTGGGCTGGGGCACAGGGTCAGGAAAGGGAGGGGGAGGGGGAGCGTGGCGAAGCAAATGTGTGTGTGGAGGCGGGGAGCCGCATTACCAAACACAATGGTGGGGGAGAAAGACACTGACATGGCCAATCAAGAACGGGGCTAGAGGGTGTTTATTTACTCAGGCCACATTCACATCCCCTGAGCAGCAGAGAGGGGCCAGGGGCGTGTGTGAAATTAACAGGGGGCTGCTGGTGTCCTGCAGAAACAGCCCCTGACAACACCACCCTGACCGCTGCCAAGAGCCTGATCCAATGTGCTGTCTCCGGGGGCTTCCTGAGTGAAAGCTACACCCTGAAGGGGCATTGCAACGTGAAGTCAACCCAATGCCCCGGGGACGCCCTCTATGAGGCCATAAGCCAGTGGCCTGAGTTTGAAGCCTGAGTCCCTGCAGCCTCGGGGCCATCGCTGACCCCGCCCGCGGCTTCTGCCTGCTTGAGCTACACCTCTGCCCCCCAGCAGGGGGTGGCCTCTCACTTCTCACCCACCTGCTCCCTCCTGAGGCCCGGAGAGCAGGGCTCTGAGAGTTGGGGTTACGCTCCCGTCTCCCCTGGGCTCAGCTGCCTCCCCCACCCCCGGGGGCTCAGATTTCTAATGGCGCCTGGGAGCCACCTGCCTCCCCCAGGCTACTTCCTTCGGCAGACGCCAGGCCTAGCCCCTCGCTCCCGCCTGCAACGGGCATGTCAGCTTAGCCCGGGTCCACACACAGCCACGCCCAGGGTCTTACAGTGTCCAGGGGGGTGGGGCCAAGCCTCAGCCGAGCTCTGTGGCCACGGCCCTGCCAATCCCTGGGCAGCTCAGGAAACTTCGCCTCCATTCCCGTGTGAAACGTCTGAGCAATTATCAATTCCAGAGTCAAATCCGCCTCTGCCCCCAGCCCCCCCGAGATCTGCAGCGAAGATTTCATCTGGAATCCCCCAGAAACCGGTCGCTAGTTAACCCCCCACAAAGGGAACCCAAGTGTCCCTGAGCCCTGACACTCGGCTCTGCCTGGCCCCCGCAGGGTCTGCCTCTCAAAGCTTTCAGCCCTCGCCCCTTTCACCCCGACAGTCCGTTCCCACGAGCCTCTTTTACCGATAGGGGCAAAGTGTTTGGACGGGGAAGGACCCATCGGGTGGGTCGCAGAATCCCACAAAGGGGTTTTTAGTTCAAGTGCAATTTGCCTTTACCTCAGCGCCCCGCGGCTTAGTGCTTGCTTTGCTGGGGAGCTACTGAGCAGTGACAATAAACCAGCTTCTAGCACATCCAAAGTTGAAGCGCCGGGAATCATTTCATCTCCTGTTAAACCATAACCACCCTGCCGCTGGGCTGGGCTGGGCGAGCTGAGAGGGTGTGATTATGGTCTGTCAGATTAGCACTAAGAGGCCTCCTTGGGCTAGGTGCTATATACACAGAACATGAGACAGACAGTCCCTGCCCTAAAGAGCTCACAGTCTAATTAGACAAAGGATGGGAGGGGAAACTGAGGCACAGGGAGGGGAAAAGGGTTTTACCCAAACTCACAGGGCCAGTTAGTGGCAGAGTGTGGAACAGATCCCATGGGTGCAGTCAAGTGCTCTGCCCACTAGGCTGTGCTGCCTCTCAATCCAGAGGGAGGAGGTGGAGAGGAACCAAGGGGGTGCTGGTTCCGCATGGGTCACACACAGTCAGGCCCGGCAGCCCTGAGCTGAAGGAAGGGGAGGGGAGCTGGAGTTTGCGCCTGCTGATGGGAGCTGGGGCTGCGGCTGGAGACTGGCAGGAGGGGCCGGAGCGGAGGGAACAGCCATGCCAGGAGCAGTGTCCCAGCCCCACAGTGCCCAGGGCTGCCCAGCATGTGGGAAGGGGGCAGCAGCACTGACAGGGCAGCTCTTTGTTTCGAGAGTCGCTGTGGAGCAGCCCCCAAGCGAGGCTGGGAGCCCAGCACCCCAGGGCTGGACGGGCCCCGTAAACAGGAGCAACCCCTGGTGGGCTCGCAGCTGGAGGCCGTGCTGCAGAGAGTGCAGGTCTGGCCCCCCCGCAGCCCCCGGTGTCCTGCCCCTGGCACAGTCCAGGTTCAGCCCAGTTATTTCTGCTTCTGAGCCGTGGACCCTGGGGGACGCGACCAGCTGGGATCCAGGCTCCCTGTTGGGAAAAGGCTAGTCCAGGCCCTGGCGGCTGGAGCTCTGGGGGGCGTGTAAAGCCCAGGAAGGGGCTCAAGCAAGAGGTTTCACTCCTGGGCCGGCCACAACCCCGCTGCAGCCCCGGAACAGACTCAGCACAATCTCCCTTCCCATCCTCCCAGCATTGTAACACCTCCCCAAGACCCTGCGCGGCTGCCACAGCCCGGGCCCCCCAAGCCACCTTGCCTGGTCCCTAGGGTGTTTTGGCTGCTGGCCCCATGGAGCTCGGCCCAGGAGGGGCGAAGGATCCTGTGAGGCCCAGAGAGGGGTTGGTTCCCTCGCCAGGGGAGGCTCTGGGTAGCCACAGCCACAGGTACTTGGCCAGGAAGGCAGCCAGGATCTTGCAGAGGTTCTCCACAGTCGGGGGGTGCAGATTCTGCTCCGTGTCCTCCATCGTGTGCCAGACCCACGGGAAAGGGGTGGCGATGAGGTGCAGCACCGGCACTCCTGTGGCCAGACAGATACATGGATAGTCAGCAGGGATCCAACCCAGGATCTGCATCACTGCAAGCCCAGCCTCTACTGCTGGAGCTACAAGAGTAATTCCACTATTGTCAGCAGTAGTAGACTATTATCCCCATGTGGCCCAGCCACTAGCGGGCGACGGGCGACATTCTAAATGCGCACACTGTCTCAGTAGATGGAGCCAGGCCCTCAGGCACGACCTGACCTTACATCTAGGAGCCGTGTGCTCCCCTGACCTAGCAACGAGCAGCTGGCCCAGGTGCATTATGGGAACCAGATTGGCCAGAGACATCAAGCGAGTCAGGGCCAAGTGGCTAGATAGCAACGATATGTTTATAAAGTCTTTCACCCCCAAGGATCCCAGAGCCTAAGTTCAAAATGCAGCCACCTCTGGGGTGAAGTGTGCCAGGCAGGCAAACATCATCTATAAAGCATTTTACCCCTGTAAATAACACCTAGCTCTTGCATAGCCCTTGTCCTCAGGGGATCCCAAAGCACTTTACAAAGGGGGTCAGAATGATTCCCCCCACTTCACAGATGGGGAAACTGAGGAAGACAGCAGCAAGTCACCCAGCAGGGCAGTGGCAAAGCCAGGACCTGAACCCAGGTCTCAGTCCCTTGCTCCACTCATGAGGCCAGGCTTGTGTGGGAGCCTGGGGGAGTCTCACCACACTTTGTCTGCACACATTCCTCCCTGGCTCCACCGGGGAGGCCTCCCCAGCTGTCCATCCCACACTGCTCTGCACCTGGATGAACGGTAGCATGGGGCAGGACAGGTACCTTTGCGAAGGAAGGGGACGTGGTCCTCTTCGACAGGCCCATAGACAGGCTCCCTCTGGAAGTACGTCTGCTCCCAGGGGTGGGACTGCAGCAGGCCCAGCCGGTGCAGACACTTCTCTGGGCGACACAGAGAAGAGAGTGAGGAATGGACTGGTTCCTGGGACCTGCCAGGCTGGGGCTCGGCAGAATGAGCCCCACAGGGGGCTACACCTGGCCGCTCACAACAGAGCTCCCTGAGGACTTGGAGACGCTGCCAGGGAGGGAGGGGAGATTTCAAACCTGACAAGTCGTGTTTGAGGGAAATAAAGTATTGGTGAAAGATGCCAGGTCAACAGCCCCGGGGACTGAATCCCCAACTCCCAGCTCTGTCTCACAGCTGGGGATAGAGCCCAGGAGTCCTGGTTCCCAGCCCCCCTGCTCTAACCACTAGACCCCACTCCCCTCCCAGAGCTGGGCCTAGAACCCAGGCACCTTTATTCATTGTCAGACAGACGCAGGACCATCAGGACTGGCGGGCGGGGGAGGAGGTAGCTGTCCCGCTACAGGTGCCTGGGGGGGCAAGCCCCCTCCCACCCCTGGAAGAAAGGAAGGTTTGGTACCGATGCCGACGAGCCGGTCGAACCAGGAGGCGGTGAAGGGGAAGTGGTTCTGGATGGTCGGGTGGCGGGCCCCCAGCAGGTCCAGCAAGACAAACAGGCTCTGCAAGGAGGCAATGAGGGGTTAAATCTGTAGGGGCCCAGTCACCCCAGGAGGATCTGAGGGAAGGATTGGTACAAGATCCAGTGCAGACAGATTGAGCCCCCCGCCTACCCCGGACAGGCACCCTCACCATCTCCCTCCAGCCTGAAAGATCCCCCATGCAGAACTCCTCAGAGGGGCAGGCGGGCGGCTCTCACCATAGCCTGGAGCTGGCTGGTGCCCGGCTGGTGCTGAGCCCTGGCCATGGACAGCCCCGTACAGGGAATCCCTCTCACTCCACTCCCGGAAGGCCTCCTCGCCATCCAGGAACAGCAGCTGCAGCGTCACCTCAGAGCCCTGGGGAGAGACACGGGGATCACTCAACACCTGGCACTGCTGGACAGGTGAGGGGACTGCACCCAGGACAGCAGCAGAGCTAGGGATAGACCCCAGGAGTCCCGGCTCCCATCCCTCCCGGTTTTGCACACTAGACTCCATTCCTTTCCCCAAGACAAGAGTAGAACCCCCAACCTGGGAAGCTCTCACCTGCTCCTTGGCCTTCAGCAGCTCCACGTCCAAGGCCGTGGCCAGTTCCAGCAGGATGGCACAGGGCACGGCCAAGTCGGTGGCCCCCAGGAAGGTGCGGCCCTGTCTTTCCCAAGCTGCCACTCCACCGGGCTTGAAACATCACCAGCTCCATCCAGCCCAGGGACCACATGGACAGGTACTGGGGCTGGGATGGGGACTCTGTGGAATCTCAGATTAAAGGAGCACCTTTACATTTGGGATGGAGGGGCTAGCTGCAGAGCAGGGAGGTCTTTCCTAAATTCCCCAGGCTTACCCTGATCTGAGGCTGTACAGAGGAGGCTCCCAGCCAGCAGCTGCCTTATCAGATCTGTGTTCATTAGATAGATAGATAGATAGATAGATAGATAGATAGATTCAGGGTAATGTATCAGAATCTGGCCCTCACCCCATTGCACTCAGCGGGTTTCTTTCGTTTTA
Source organism: Lepidochelys kempii (assembly GCF_965140285.1). Taxonomy (NCBI): domain Eukaryota; kingdom Metazoa; phylum Chordata; order Testudines; family Cheloniidae; genus Lepidochelys; species Lepidochelys kempii. Next base: position 11,133,412 of record NC_136402.1, read on the forward strand.
CCCTGGGGGAGAAGAGATCAGAACCCAAGACCGCCAGTTCCAAGAACTCCACAGACCTGTGTTGTCACTGGATTTATTACCAAGGGGACATTAGACAAGGGGAGGCACCAGAATACCCCTCTGTGGGACAGAATCACAGACTGAGGGGCAGGGTTTGTGTCTCCCGCTTTGAAGTCCTGTGTCTTTCTGCATACAGAGATCTGCGCAAAACCCACCATCTCTGTGAGCCCCAGGGTGGATGATGGCCCTGGGAGGAGCTGTGACCATCCTCTGAAAGAGTTGGTGCCAGGGCATAAGGGTTGTTCTGTACAAAGGAGGAGATTAAACTCCTCTGCAATACATATGTAACCCTTCTTCCAGTTCCAGCTCTGGCTTCAATATATAGGGGTTCCTCTCAAAATTATAACACAACACTGGCTTGAGGTCCCACCCAGAAATCTGGGAAAACTAAACACCAGCCCTGGGTGTTTCTAAGAAGCAATACTTCCTGTCTTGCAAGCACTGAGCCTGTGTGCGACAAAAGAAATATTTTATTAAGGGGAGAAGGAAGAATGGCATTAACTTGAGAAAACATGACAACAATGACTCAAACGTATGCAAACAACAGGTAAATCCCTGGCCCCAGGTGGAGCAGTGGCTTTGTCTCAGTTTCCCCCTTTCTGAAAGACCAGTGGACAAATGTCCCGTTAACACACCACTCCCCTTTCTGTCCATGACACCGCACTCTTAGTTTGCTGTCCACCGTAAGTGAAGTCCTAGGGTCTAGGGGTGCCGTTAGGTGCATTCAGCTCCAGCCTTAGGGGAGGAATGCAGGAAAATCAAATGATGCCTCTGCCCACTCCGGTCACTGCCCACTCTGCCACTGCACACTGCTGTCACCTTCTGAAGTTTCTGCACTGCTCCAGCCCCAAGTGTTCTCAGCTCTTAGGTTATGGCTACGTTGCAAAAAATACCAGCAGCCACAAATCTCAAAGCCCAGGTCTACAGACTGGGGCTCTCATTATGGTACTAAAAATAGCCATGTAGTTGTTCCTACTGGGACTGGAGCCCAGGTTTCGGAGCCTGAGGAGGAATGTCCACACAGCCATTGTTAGGGCCGAAGCACAAGCCTGAGTCTGTAGACAAACCCTCAGTGATTTCACTGGGTAGTGCAGAGCTCCAGCTGCTGCTGCCGTTTCTGCAGTGTCTGGACAGCAATTCTGTCCAACAATAACGAAGGCTCAGCCCTTAATCTAGCTTCTCGCAGACCAAATAATCACTGAGCAAAACCAAAATCCCCGTTGATCACTATCAAGTGTTTCTCCAAACACCAGAGGAAAAGAATCACAATTTTCCAAAACCCTAGAAGGAGGGATCACACCACCACACTGACGGAGTGAATTAGGTTCATCTTAAGGTGACCACATCTCTTAGGGAATATTACAGACAGTGCTGCTGGCCTCTAGTCACACTGTGTATTGTGGGCCTAGCATAGTCATGGAATAGAAACCCAGACATGTGCGCACAGTGACTCATTCTGCGCTGCATAGAGAAAAACCGTAACCCCTATATAACTGCTATTTCAACATAAGCAACTGCTTAGGTGTAACCCTTCTGCCGGGGGGAGTCAGCAGCAACCAGGGCTGGGTTCCTTTTGACAACACAACACAGAACCAGCTCGAGTCCCCACCCAGTAATCTGAAAAAAATTACACCCCCCCACTTGGTACCTCTAAGAGCCAGTACGTCTCCTCTCACAAGCACTAAGTACATGTATAGAAGAGAAAACTTTTAATACAAGGGGAAAGGAACCTGGCATTACTTGGGAAAACACCACAAGCATGATTTGAAAACATCTGACCATGAATAAAACACCCACCCCAGAGTACATTGGCAGCATCCGTTTCCTCAGTCTCTCACCTTGCAGTGTGACAGTCTGACAAACAAATGTCCCTTTAACACGCCAGTCCTCTCTCCCTCCACCGCACCCCACTCACAGTTGTCCTTGGTCAGTGAAAACCCAGTGTTTGGAGGTGTGTTTGCGTGAGTTAACCTCCCACCCCGGGGGGAGGGGGGCAGCACTGAGCAGTGATTCAGCAGCCCTCGCTGTGCCGCTGTTCACTCTGCATCGCTGTCTGCCTTTGTTCACTCCACAGCCGGCCACTCCACCATCATTGACTGCACCGCCAGCCACCCCCCAGTGTTCCCTCTGCCACTCTCCGGCGCTCTGCCATCAGTCACCCTGCCACGGCCCTCTCCACTGCAACCTCTGGGGTGTTTTGAAGTTCCACCACTTAACTCAGCTCTCAGCAATTCCAATTCTCAGTGATTCCAGCAGTTAGCGAGGCAACCTCGTTCACCAGAGACACTGTCCCACAACGGACCGAAGGCTTCATATTTAGACTGGGCTATCAGTGATGTCAGCTCGAATGATCCAAACCAAGAGACTCTCAACTGGGCCTTAAGAAGCTCTGTCGTTAAACAGTGCAGAGTCAAATGGCACATAAAGCCAGATGGGCACAAATACCCCCTCACATCTCCGCTGGCCTTTGGCACCCCTACTTCCTGCTTATTGAATGCAGTTAACTTGAGAGTGACCCCCTCATTCATGGCACACCAAGGCCAGTTCTGCTCCCTTTGATTCACAAAAGGATAACCACACTTTATTACCTCTGCCTCCGCAATAACAAAGTGATTTGCAACCCAACACCAGACAAAAGTGATCATTTGGGCAAAGCAGCCCCATCATGTTGCTCACCTAGGCAGAGTGGGTGTGTCTATTCAAACATGGTCAGTTCCTGATGTCTTCTCCCCAGCTCATCACTAGGTGTTGGGAAAGCTCATTCAGAGCCTGCTTACATAAGAACCTATAACTGCAATTTCACATAAACAGATTGAACACTCTGCGCAATGCGTTCAAATGCATCACACATCTAATGAGGCTAACAACATTTCCTTATCCCTGTATCCAAGGGGTGCCTAGCTAGACATGAGATAATATGATGGGTGACTTGTCCAATTAAGGGGGAGCAATAGCTGTTGATTTGGCAGAGGCAGGGGGGATATAATATTATTATTATTATCCCTCGATCTGCTTGCTATGCCCCTATTTATACATCCCAAAATGCCATTGGCCTTCTTGGCAACAAGGGCACACTGCTGACTCATATCCAGCTTCTCATCCACTGTCACCCCTAGGTCCTTTTCCGCAGAACTGCTGCCTAGCCATTCGGTCCCTAGTCTGTAGCGGTGCATTGGATTCTTCCATCCTAAGTGCAGGACCCTGCACTTATCCTTATTGAACCTCATCAGATTTCTTTTGGCCCAATCCTCCAATTTGTCTAGGATTTGTCTAGGATAAAAGCAGAAGAGCTGGAGGGAGCTGACAGGGCTGTAAAGCAGGAGGGGGCAGCTCCCCCTGAGTTATATGGGGCATCTGGGTTTGAATTTACAAATCCGGCTCGTGAGAGTGAGACCCTTCTTCCCCATGGCAGAAAGTCCCAGGCTGAGGTGAGCCCAGTCCAGGGTGACACACAAGGGCCTGGCTAGTCTCTGCCATAATTCAAATGTCAGCTCCATGAGAGAGGAGCCGTTTCACCAAATAATGTTTCCTCCCCACGAAGGTGACCTCCCTGCCCCGACACTGATCCTGAACAAGGGCCCTACCCCCCAATGGGACACCATCATACTGCTGTGCTTCATCCCTATGGACACCTCAGTGACGCGCGTCATCTTCTGTAAGGACAGCAAGGAAATTTTAATGCTGCCCGAGGACAGAAACAAATTCGTATTTGAGTCAGCCCGGCCAGTGTCTCCAGAGAGCCCAGGGGAGTATTTCTGCCGCTACCAGCACAAGGACGACAGGAACCAAGAGAAGACTTCTCTCCCCAGTGCCCGCCAGTACCTGAGTGCACCAGGTAACACGCTGAATGAAGGGAGGGCTGCTTAGCACACAGGGGGCAGGCAGTGGGGGCGCAGTGGGAGCAGCCAGTGGCAACTAGAGTAAAAGTTTCAAAATTTCCATCTCTTGTGCTGAAGTCTCCATTCCTGAAGTCCAGCTCAACGCTAATTGTTTTGTTTTATTTTATTTAATGGTTGAACAAGATTCCACCAGCCCTTTCTGAGTTTTATGCAACAGGTTTAACCTCTTCAAAAAATTGATTAATCCTTAAATGAGAAATTTGTCAGGTGCATCGTCAGGAATGTCCATATGGACTTTGCTTGAAGTTCAGAGCAGATGGGGGTAAACTAACCGGGTTGTGGCCATTTGAAAAACACCCCGGGCACATGCACAGCAGGAAATGATGCTAAATTATAAGTGGCTGCATCTCTAAGTTCTGGGCACACATTATCCAGACCCATATTTTGCAATTCTCCCCTATCTAATGACCTTGGTCAAAACCCTGAGTTAAAATCCCTTCCATCTTTTCTTGGCGCTGGGAAAGAGGAAGTTCAAAATCTGCCTTTGAATATTGCAGCTCCGACCCATCTCTCTCGTTTATGTTCTAGGGCTTATTTCATTTTAGAGACTCCATGGTAAGGGAACAGGTGCTCAGGCAGGGAACTCATTTAATATGTGGTGGATTCTCCATGGCTTGAAGTCTCTAAAGCAAGACTCGATGTCTCTTTCTAAAAGACATGTTCTAGCACAACAGAAGTTGCGGGCTGGAGATACAGAAATCACTTCTGTTATGCAGGAGGTCAAATCATCAAGTCCCTTCTGGCCTTTAATGTCTATGAATCTATGAATAGATAGAGCTAAAATATTTTAGTCCTAGTACCAACTAGATCCTAACTCCTTTGAATGCAAGAGAAAAGCTTCCATCGATTTCAGTGAGAGCAGAGTTAGCCCCTTATATATACGTCTCTGCCCAGTATCATGTGGAAGAAATTTAGGTTTTGTATATTTTACTTTGTGAGGCCGGGCACAAGGTGAAAAAGGCATATCAATTACTCAGGGTCTGATCCAAAGCCCATTGAAGTCAACAGGAGTTTTGGGACCCAGTTCAGTAGGGTTCCAATTAGTATCTGTTTTCTGGACAATGTATTCCTAATGTCCAGTTCACACCACCAGTTGCATAGCCTGTGAATTCAGCACATTAGGGTTTCTCAAATCAGCTTCAATTTTTCAGTGACTCCCTTAGTTTACCAGTGGTTTTCCTGGTCACATGCTTTAAAGCTTAAAGGACTAATCAAGCAAGGTGCTGAGCAGCTGCAAATCTCAGTAGGTCCAACTGGAGCTGAGGGAAGCCAGCACCTCGTGCGGATTTGGGCTCTGAGTTCATCTTTCCTCGCCTGGACTTTGATGGAACTCGACTGATTCAGACTGATTCTTTGTTTGCTTGCCCTAAACTGGAGGACGTAAACCTTTTTGGTGTAAAATGTCAGATTGGGTGCTTGAATGTGTGTGTTAATAATTAAGCTGCAGAATTCAGCTCCAGCTCTGAATTTTATTACATATTTGTGGTTTTCAAATTTTAACAAATTTTTAGCTTATATCTTTTATCAAGTGCTCAACAATTTTGTTGTTTAACCATTTACTCCATTCATGATCAGAAGATCTTACGATCATTTTCCTCAAAGTGACATGATCCACGGAGGCTGATTGATATTTTGGGACTTCCAGTAGACAGCCAGCAATGTACAGTTATAGATTGAATGATTCTTCTGGATTTCTTCCAATTTCTTCATGACATTTGCTGTATTGGGTAAATAATCTGTCATAAAAAGATGACCTCATCAATCCTGATTGGATGAAACTCCATGGACAGTGCTGTGGAATTGTCAAAGTACTCCAGAGGAAGCGGGGCCATGAATCTTTAGAAGTGGAGGCAGATGGTGTCCCTGCCTAAACCATCAACTCGAGAAGCGGTGTGACATCATGCCCTATGCTTCCTCCCCTACTGACTGGCCATCAAATAGGTGATTGCCCTGTGATGTTACCAGCATATACATAGAGAAGTTAAATAAAAACATCAGTACTCTTGTTGGAAGGTTAAAGCATAATACGACGATTATTTCTTAGAATTCAGAATGACACTACCAAAACCAGAGAGACACAAAGCAGGCTGCTCCCTAAGGAAGCGAGACACTCCTCATACAACTTTACTCTGGGCTGGCTCTTACATCCAGACTGACACAAATCATATGACTTCCCTTGGAGCCCACAAGCAGTACTAGGAACTAGCTCACAAATTAAAGTGATAGCCCTCAATTCTGCCACAGTTTTCAATACACCTCAGAACCCAGTTTCTACGACATGTCTTAGATAAGGCTGCGAGATTGTCATGGAGGTCACGGAAGTTACCGCCGTGACTTCTGCAGCGCCTGGTGTGGCTGGCTCCAGGGCTGCCCGAGCAGCTCAGGCAGCCCCTGGGCCAGACACAACAGCTGCTGCTGGGGCAGTCTTGGGTCACTGCCCCCAAGCCCCGCAGCAGCAGGAGTTTGGGTGTGGAGGGGGCTCGGGGTTGGGGCATAGGAGAGGGGAAGGGCTCTGGGCTTACCTTGTGGGGGCTCCCCAGAAGCGACAACATGTCCCTCCCTCTCTCAGTGCCTAGCTCTGTGCTCTACTTCCGCCCACAGGCGCCGCCTCCACAGCTCCTATTAGCCGTAGTTCCCAGCCAATTGGAGCTGCGGAGCTGGTAGCATGCAAAGCTAGGAGCTTAGGGAGGGACATGTCACCACTTCCAAGAAGCCGGGTAGGGAGCCTGTCAGCCCCGCCAATCCCCCCCACATCACCAGCAGGGGTCCCGGGCTGCTCCCACCTGAGCACCTGTGGAGCCCCCACAGACCAGCCCCCCAGCTCTCATGGCACCCCCTGGGCTGCCCCTTAGCACTTCCAGTGCCCCCCAGGCCATCCCCCCCCAGCACCTCCCTTCCCCCTGCACACCCAGGGGGAATATGTTTATATAGCATTATCTTAGTTGTTAGGTTTAGTACATTGACATGACACAAAGTTTCAGGGTTTTTTGCGGGGGGGCATATACACCTGAAATTTTGTGTGATGTCAATGTTCCTTAAGTCAGACATTGAGGAATAGAATCTAAGATTTATGGGGTGATTTTACAAAGCCTGTGTCCTAGAAAGAAACCCCAGTCTATTGCTTTCACGCCCACGTACTTCTGTGGTAATTTCTGACATTTTGCTTCTGATTTATATACTGGTTTCAGATTATTGAAGGGAACCATATTCTACTGTACATCTACCATACAGATATACTTGGGGCCAGCAACTCTGGATGGGGAAGCTTCTGCCAAAGGTAACTGGTTTTCTTTAGTTCTGTGTGATTTCTCTGTAAGAAGGGGGAAGCCTTGCACTGAGATTAGACAATTTTGGCCTGTCCTAATTGGGAGCAGCCCCAGGGCGACAGCCTAACCCAGTGGTGAATGTGTTGCAAATTTCTCTCACTGCCTAGCCACAGAGGCTGTGGCTTGTTACAACCAAGGATGTCAGAGGCTTGGTTCTTTAGTTCATGAAATGGCAGCTGATGTTTTCAGCTCTGGAGGTCCCCAGTTCAGTCCCCAATGTATCAGCCCAGATTCCAGTTGCCAGCATGTCTCAGAAAAGGCCCCAAGGGTGCAGAGCAGCGGGCTGACACCAGCTGACCAGGTACTAGGGCTGGACACCCGTGGGCAAAGAGGCAGCAGTGAGGAAGATCCTCGCAGGAGCGGGGCCAGGCAGGATTACATGAGGTCTCTAACCAGTAAGACCAGGGTCAGTCAAAGGCCTCCCCCTGGCTTGTCCAGGATGTGTCATTGCTGGGTGAAATTCCCCAACACACGCCCAGTGTGTGTGGTGTGGGGGGGAAGCACTCAACAAAGACCCCTCCAGCCAGGCAGGGAGTGAGGCTTGTCTTGTGCATTTGCTCCCACACTCAGCCCCATGGCGCGTGACCTCTCCCCCTGCTCTCTCCCATGTTCCAGCACCTGCTGTTCTCTCTGGGTCTGGATCCTGCGCTCCACCCTGGCCCTGCTCCTCGTGACGGCTGCCCCGATCATCACCTGCAACGTGGAGAAAAGAGCCGTCGCTCAGCCTGACCTGGAGCGACAGGAGAGGCCTGCGGGGAAGGGCAGGGGAGAGCCCCCATATATTGAGGGGAATGGTGGGGAGGAGGAGAAAGAAGAGGAGGCTGGAGGTTCTGGGGGCCTGTGATGGTCCCTGGGGGGACCCGGGGCAGTGAGGCACTTCACTACCAGCTGCCCCTGGCATGAGGAAGCCTTGTCTGTGCCCGCCAGGGATCAGCTCTCCGACTCCCCTGGCTACAGGCCACACAAGCTGTGCCCTCTAGGCCTCGTGGGGTGGCCTCTCTCTAGGTTGGCAATAGGCACACTCCAGCCCCCAGCCCTCCAAGCGTCCTGCTGCAGCACCCAGCCCCTGTCCCGCAGGGCACTCACTGCAGTCACAGATCCGCTGCTCCCAAAGGAACAGGGCCCCCAGCTGACCAGCTCCACCTCCAATCACTGCCCTGATCAACACACAGCCCTAGATCCCTTCATAGTGACACCAAGGACAAGTGATTTCACAGAGTGTAGAGATTCGAGGGGTAGCAAGGAGAAGGGTTGGAAAGAAATGGTTCCATGGCCAATAAAATCAAACCACCTTGACTAGTGCCTAAACTCACTGAACGAGATACTTTTCTGTCTGGTAGAGCAACGCTCACCCCACAGTCCTTCCGGGGTTTTACTCCAGGCTTGGCTGTGATCTCCTGTTCCTGAGACAAACACTGTCAGCCGCCTCCTGGGTGAAAGGGAGCTCTTGTCCCCTCTCCTCTTTCTTTTTAGGTTCAGACCATTGTCTCTTCCCAGAGGAGGTCGTTCTTCACAGACTTATCCTGGGGGTCCTTTGTCCTAGGCTTGATCTACACTATCAGTGTATGTCAGTCTAACTACATCGATCAAGGGTGTGGAAAATCCACATCCCTGAGCTACGCAGTTATACTGACCTATCCCACAGTGCAGACAGCGCTGTGTCGACAGGAGGGCTTCTCCCTTTGGCCTCGCTACCACCTCTCGTGGAGGTGGAGTACCTACGCTGAGCTCTCTTATAGGTAGCGTCTTCTCTAAGCAGCACTGTTAGTGTAGCCAAGCCACTGTAAGTGTAGCTGGAGGGAGGGATAGCTCAGTGGTTTGAGCACTGGCCTGCTAAACCCAGGATTGTGAGTTCAATCCTTGAGGGGGCCATTTAGGAATCTGGGGCAAAAATTGGGGATTGGTCCTGCTTTGAGCAGGGGGTTGGACTAGGTGACCTCCTGAGGTCCCTTCCAACCCTGATATTCTATGATCTATAAGCCCTTTGTAGATTCTCAGGCCCGCACCTGGCCCAGACATATAGCATATAGCCTGTCTCCACGGCTGGGCTTTGTTCTGTGTGCTGATTGGCTCAGCCGAAGGGATTGCCATGGCACAGGAGATGAGCTTTTCTTCAACACTTCTGGAGACTAATCTCTGACTTTTCACATCTCTCTTAAGCTATGTCCCATACAAACACCTTGCAGCAATGATGATGCCCAGTGGGCTACGGACTCTTGGTAGAGACCTCTCAGGCCACCCTTTGGTGAGCTATTGTGCATATATCTGTCCCAGGGGATCCCATAAAACTCTGTGCACCCCTCTGCCCTCGGTCAGTTGGCACCAAGAAGTTCCTGGGTCACCGGGGCAGACCAGGGGGGCTGGGATTAGAGAGGGGTCTGTGGGCTGCGTAATTGTGCAGCGATGTGTCCATGAGACTCGGGGCCGGGGGAGAAACTCACTAATGAGAATAGATGGGGGGGGGGGTGTAACTGATAAACATGGGGCAACAAGAAGTAGCTCCAAGAAGCAGCCCGCAGGCGCTCCTCTGTGGTGAGATCTGAACTTTATCTGAGGGCGTCTTCACTGGCAACGTTAAAGCGCTCTAAAAACCCACCCTCACGCGGGGAATAGCACGGAGGAGCACGGCTCCCAGCGCTGGTGCACTGTCTACACTGGTACTTTACAGCACTGAAACTTGCAGGGCTCGGGGGGGGGGGGGGGGGGGTTCACACCCCTGAATGAGACAGTTGCAGCGCTGTAAAGTGCCAGTGTAGACAAGCCCTTAAAGACAGAGCCGTGAACGGTGAGTGTGACTGAGTGCCTTTCTTAAAGGGACATGCACTGTTTCTGAGATTTCCCCAGCAGCCAGCTCACATTGTCTGTCTCTCTCTCTCACACACACACACACACACACACACTGTCTCTTTCACACTCACCTCCCAACACATACTCGTTTTATTGTTGTTGTTACTTCTTTGTACTTCCTGTAATGCACACATATTCTCTGTAATTTTATTCTTTCAAAGTGTGTGATTTTAGTGTTTTGACTGGTTTGTGCATTTCATATTTTTCATTTCTCTTCCCCTTAAATTTAATTCTTTGAGTAGTGAGTTCTAAAAGGCCTAACCTGTCCTGGCTGGAGTAATTATCCCTATGGTAATTTTTTAAAAATATATATTCTATCTAGTTTTTTTGTTTCTACTGATGGCACACATAGGCACATACCTCGGTGCACATAACAAAATTTATTCTGCACATGGATGGAAAAAATGAGAGGGAACATTGCTATGGCAGCTCCCGCTCTCTGTGCGAGGCGACTATGTAAAATGGCCCTCCCGCACACACCCCAGTCCATGCTCTTCAGTCACACTGCTCTGTGTGTGTGTGTAAATACAGAGGAACCCACGGCTTGCAGCAGTGTCATTCTGGGATTGTGCTCCTGTCCCCAGGACAGAGTCCAGCCCCGTGTGTGAGCAGTGACACATTCACTTCATAAGGGTTTAATTTTCATTCCTGCAGGGCCTGGCCTGGGGAGAGGGAGCCGGATCCAGCAGGAGAGAGCTGTAGGTCTGTCCCAAAGGGTGCTGTTTGCCTGCCCTCCCTGGGGCTGTATGTCTATAAATACTGCCAGAGCCGAGGGGATGGGGTTGGGGTTGGGAGAGGAGACACTCCTGTGCTGGGAACAGGGATCACAGCCTGCAACCACAGCCCACGCTCCATGCTCATCTCACACGCAGCGCGGGGCTCTGTTTAGAACTAGGCTTGGATGGATAAGATTGTTATTGGTAAATATCAGTAAACATCAAGTTCCCTGCATGCACACAAACCCACAGGAAAATATTTCCATCGATAATAATCATACATTTGCAGATAAGCAAAGTAAGAGAAATGCTGCTCGAGACATTGTTAGAGGTTGATTTTGGGATATTTACTGTATATTTTGACATGTGATTATGCCAATTTGTGTCTTAATGGTTAGAAAGCTTTAACTTTTTGAATCTCAACATCTACTGCCATTAAATAATTATTGTCTGACCCCCCCCTTTAATTCCCTCCACTGTGAAATATAAATCAATAAATATAAAAATGTTGCTGAAAACCCATGATTTTAACCAATAGTGGACATTTAAACTGATAACAAAAATTTAAAAACCCTTAAAAATCAACATTGACATTGTCAAAATTATAAAGAAAAAAAATTAAAAATTGAGTTCTATGAAGCCTATTTATAACCCAGGGCTGGGACCTGCGGGAGCCACCTGGGGGCATCCTCCAGAAACAGACACAGCACATGTTATGGGGTCAGTCATGTGACTCAGCCACCCCAACTGATGTCCCAGCACTTTCATTGTGATCTGCCCATGTGATTTCAAACACCACATTTATCTTTGGCCTTTCCTCCTTGTTCTGGTGGCAGCAGCTAGGGAGCAATTGCCGTAGCATGTCTTTCACCCGCCAGGACTCACAGCCACCTCTCGAGAATGGGAATCTTGCAGGAGGCTTCCCCAACACTAGCATGATTACAGGCTTCAGCACTGTCTTCAGCAGGTCAGCTGGTGACACCAGAGCCCTTTTAACTGATGGCCTGGCTGACTGGTTAAGGCGATGGACTGATAATCCGTTGTGCTCTGTATGGCTGCGTTCGAACACCCCTTGTGGTCATTGGCCTTTGCTTCTTATCTTGGCCATGGCTGGGTTATTCCTCCATTGCTCTTCTGGTCCTTCCTGCCAAAGCAACTCTTACAATAAACAGCAGAAGAAAAACGTCCAATAAAACGGATGCCATAGCATGGCTTGTACTAAGCGGAACTTGAATCCTGCTTGAAAGACTGGGACTGTCAAGGCTGATTCCCCACTCTGGCACAAGGTGGGGGCCCGCTAGGATTCAAAAAATTAATACTGGCCACTCCAGGCTTGTATTCAACTCCCAAGGTTACAGCTTCTCTCTGACCTTGGATGGATAGATGCTGCCACCACCCAAGTGCAGAACCCCTTTGAGAGCCCAGGAAGGTGCACTTGTGAATTCCTTCCTGTGGGGTACCCTCAAGCCCTTTCACCCCCACCCACTCCAGAGAAGAGTTGAGAAAGAAAACAAAGGAAATTAGTTGTTGCCCCCAGCTAATTAAACAACATGCACAAACCTCTTAGGACACCAAAAACTCAATCCTGTTCTTAAAAAAGGTAAATTTTATTAGAAACAAAAAGAAAGAAAATACATCTGGAACTTAGGCTTTTGCTAGATTTTAAAAGAGCAATTCCAAAAATTAAGCACCCAAAATAGGTTCAGCTTAAAGGTTACAAGCAAACAAAAGCACCTGGGATTAGCACAGAGGAGTCCACTAGCCATAAGAAATAAACAGAAATAAACCTAATTGTGTCTTTCTAAACATTCCTGATCTACTTACACATCTGGGGGTTCCAAATAAGTTGTTCTAGGTATGATATTATGCTCTATGGTCATATCTGGCTTAAAGCTTCTCATAGCATAACTGCTCCCCGTCCCTCTCTTTCCTGGAGAACAACATCAGACGTTTTTTCCCCATTTTAAAAAGTTCTAGCCTTCCCATTGGCTCTTTTGGTCAGGTGCCCACTCCCTTTCCTTTACCTGGGGGACTTTTTAAGCCTTTACAGGTAAAGCAAGCAGAGAACAGCCACCAAGAGGGACTTTATAGCTAACTGGCTGGCTGGGTGTCCATAAAAAGGAGCTCCCCGCACCTTCATTTATCACAAGGACTCTTACTAGATATCTCTGCACCACCGCAGGCTTTAACGGCCATGTCTTCTATTCCTGACTTTGGCTGATCAAAGGACAGCTGGTGGCAATGGGGTCCTTTCACCTGATGAGTCAGCCAAGTCATTAAAGCAATGGACTGGTAATCTCGTGTGTTCTGAACGTGTGGGTACAAATCTGTCCTTTGTTTTTTACTCTATGTTTTGGCTGTGATGGCTATTGGGTCCTTCCTCCATTCCTCTTCTGCCCCTTCCTGCCAAAGCAACTCTTACAGTGACCAAACGAAGAACAGCTCCCAACAAAGTGGTTGTTTTTTTTGTCAGTGGGGACTCTTGCACGAATCCTCCACCCTGCCATGCCTAGTAATGTGCATTTGCCTCCCCCAGGTATTTCCCCAGAGCCCCATGTAACTTTGTTTGTCTGGCGAGTTCTTTGAAATAGTCCTTTGAAGCTCATAATGCTTCTGGAGGTTTACACTGGCCACGCCTCCCCCCTAGAGAAATTTTGTGCAATCCCCAATAATACAGAAACTTTGCATTTTTAATACAATGGACTCCAAAGTGACTTACCCTTAATTCAGGTAGGTTCGCCCAGGATGTGCCAGGACATTGCCAGATCTGTCCCACACCCTAAACGCTAACATTCCCTGAGAGGGGTGCTCGTATCCCACAATGCACTGCAAAAAGCCCACACAAGACAACGTGCCTGATGGCGGCATGAGGGATGCTGGGATGATGACCCCGGAGCCACACACCTCTTGCCGATGCAGCCTGTTGCTGTGGAAACGCCCAGCGCTGGCAACGGTGATGAAGTGTGCACACGCGCTAGTGCCCTGGCAGTGCTGGCACCAGCAATGTTCCCATGAACACTTTTTGTGTATCAACAAAAGGGGTCAGAGCAGACGGCGTGCAGTAAAATACTGCTCCCTGAAGATGAAGCGAGGAGGAGAGAAGAGGTGTTGTGTAGTCTAGGACAGATGTGTACAGTCCAAAGGTTGTTCAACAGATTGTTCCTTGTGCTTCTCCTGAGATGATTCCCTGCACAAGAGGAGATGCTCCCCTGCTGGCCTGTTCTAGCATCATAGAATATCAGGGTTGGAAGGGACCGCAGGAGGTCATCTCGTCCAACCCCCTGCTCAAAGCAGGGCCAATCCCCACTTTTTGCCCCAGATCCCTAAATGGCTCCCTCAAGGATTGAACTCACAATCCTGGGTTTAGCAGAGCAATGCTCAAACTACTGAGCTATCCCTTCCTCCCCCCCTCCCCCCACAGCTGAGTGAATGCAGCTCCCCAGAAGAGAAACAAGCCCCATCACTTCGTGTCTTTAGTGCACTCTTTGAGAGGAGCCATACGTTCGCCTCGGCTCAATTCAGCTGCAGTGTAGCACTCCTAAGGGAACCAGAAAAGGCTTGAAGCTCTTGTTTGTTTTGTGGATACTAAGTTTAATAAGACTCCACTATTCAAACTGCCCCTGCTCCAGGAGTGTAAGATTTGGTGAGCCCAGACAGGAGAGGCTGAATTGCAATGATCTGACCTCTCCAAGAGATGAACCCACCAAACTGCTGCAGACTGCTCCAGAGAAAGCTGCCAGGGAAGATTTCATTGGTTGCAAGCGCTATGGCTGGGAGAGAGTTAAAAGACCAGTAGTGGAGGTAGGAGGACTCTGATACCAGCTAAAGGATGAGCATTTAAGAGAAGTCTGTGACTCCCTGGGCATTTCTGGGACACATCACAGTGAAACTGCAGCCAAAAGCTCTTTGACCTTACCCAAATATATAAGAATTCATTTCAATAGGGAAGAGCCAAATCTGCTGGAAAATCAGGGATTGTCTTACATTGCTGGCATTAAGAGAGAAGATTTTACAAGCCATTGGTACAGCAAAAGAGGAGCAAAAGATCTGTCAATCCCATCCCAGAAAAGAAAACCAGTGTTAAAGAAAGACTTTAAAATAACAGGACAGTTTAGGAACTCCCTGCAAAAGGACAGGCTAAACCAAAGCTACTAGATCGCATGCCCTGATACTCATGGGTGACTTTAATTTTCCTGATATCTGCTGGGAGAGCAATACAGCGGTGCATAGACAATCCAGGAAGTTTTTGGAAAGCGTAGGGGACAATTTCCTGGCGCAAGTGCTAGAGGAGCCAACTAGGGGGGGCGCTTTTCTTGACCTGCTGCTCACAAACCGGGTAGAATTAGTGGGGGAAGCAAAAGTGGATGGGAATCTGGGAGGCAGTGACCATGAGTTGGTTGAGTTCAGGATCCTGACGCAGGGAAGAAAGGTAAGCAGCAGGATACAGACCCTGGACTTCAGGAAAGCAGACTTCAACTCCCTCAGGGAACGGATGGCCAGGATCCCCTGGGGGACTAACTTGAAGGGGAAAGGAGTCCAGGAGAGCTGGCTGTATTTCAAGGAATCCCTGTTGAGGTTACAGGGACAAACCATCCCAATGAGTCGAAAGAATAGTAAACATGGCAGGAGACCAGCTTGGCTTAATGGTGAAATCCTAGAGGATCTTAAACATAAAAAAGAAGCTTACAAGAAGTGGAAGGTTGGACATATGACCAGGGAAGAGTATAAAAATATTGCTCGGGCATGTAGGAATGTTATCAGGAGGGCCAAATCGCACCTGGAGCTGCAGCTAGCCAGAGATGTCAAGAGTAACAAGAAGGGTTTCTTCAGGTATGTTGGCAACAAGAAGAAAGCCAAGGAATGTGTGGGCCCCTTACTGAATGAGGGAGGCAACCTAGTGACAGAGGATGTGGAAAAAGCTAATGTACTCAATGCTTTTTTTGCCTCTGTTTTCACTAACAAGGTCAGCTCCCAGACTGCTGCGCTGGGCATCACAACATGGGGAGTAGATGGCCAGCCCTCTGTGGAGATAGAGGTGGTTAGGGACTATTTAGAAAAGCTGGACGTGCACAAGTCCATGGGGCCGGACGAGTTGCATCCGAGAGTGCTGAAGGAATTGGCGGCTGTGATTGCAGAGCCATTGGCCATTATCTTTGAAAACTCGTGGCGAACCGGGGAAGTCCCGGATGACTGGAAAAAGGCTAATGTAGTGCCAATCTTTAAAAAAGGGAAGAAGGAGGATCCTGGGAACTACAGGCCAGTCAGCCTCACCTCAGTCCCTGGAAAAATCATGGAGCAGGTCCTCAAAGAATCAATCCTGAAGCACTTGCATGAGAGGAAAGTGATCAGGAACAGCCAGCATGGATTCACCAAGGGAAGGTCATGCCTGACTAATCTAATCGCCTTTTATGATGAGATTACTGGTTCTGTGGATGAAGGGAAAGCAGTGGATGTATTGTTTCTTGACTTTAGCAAAGCTTTTGACATGGTCTCCCACAGTATTCTTGTCAGCAAGTTAAGGAAGTATGGGCTGGATGAATGCACTATAAGGTGGGTAGAAAGCTGGCTAGATTGTCGGGCTCAACGGGTAGTGATCAATGGCTCCATATCTAGTTGGCAGCCGGTATCAAGTGGAGTACCCCAAGGGTCGGTCCTGCGGCCGGTTTTGTTCAATATCTTCATAAATGATCTGGAGGATGGTGTGGATTGCAGTCTCAGCAAATTTGCGGATGATACTAAACTGGGAAGAGTGGTAGATACGCTGGAAGGGAGGGATAGGATACAGAAGGACCTAGACAAATTGGAGGATTGGGCCAAAAGGAATCTGATGAGGTTCAATAAGGATAAGTGCAGGGTGCTGCACTTAGGACGGAAGAACCCAATGCACAGCTACAGACTAGGGACCAAATGGTTAGGCAGCAGTTCTGCGGAAAAGGACCTAGGGGTGACAGTGGACGAGAAGCTGGATATGAGTCAGCAGTGTGCCCTTGTTGCCAAGAAGGCCAATGGCATTTTGGGATGTATAAGTAGGGGCATAGCGAGCAGATCGAGGGACGTGATCGTTCCCCTCTATTTGACATTGGTGAGGCCTCATCTGGAGTACTGTGTCCAGTTTTGGGCTCCACACTTCAAGAAGTATGTGGATAAATTGGAGAGAGTCCAGCGAAGGGCAACAAAAATGATTAGGGGTCTGGAACACATGAGTTATGAGGAGAGGCTGAGGGAGCTGGGATTGTTTAGCCTGCAGAAGAGAAGAATGAGGGGGGATTTGATAGCTGCTTTCAACTACCTGAAAGGGGGTTCCAAAGAGGATGGCTCTAGACTGTTCTCAATGGTAGCAGATGACAGAACAAGGAGTAATGGTCTCAAGTTGCAGTGGGGGAGGTTTAGATTGGATATTAGGAAAAACTTTTTCACTAAGAGGGTGGTGAAACACTGGAATGCGTTACCTAGGGAGGTGGTAGAATCTCCTTCCTTAGAGGTTTTTAAGGTCAGGCTTGACAAAGCCCTGGCTGGGATGATTTAACTGGGAATTGGTCCTGCTTCGAGCAGGGGGTTGGACTAGATGACCTTCAGGGGTCCCTTCCAACCCTGATATTCTATGATTCTATGATCCCTCTTGGGCCAGCTCCTCATTGGGGGTAAATTGGCAAAGCTGCCCCGACTCCAGCAGGGCTACGCCTGTTTACTCCAGAGCCTTCACCTAGGGAAGGGGACTGGCAGGACACAACCTGGGAAAGCAGCTGGGTGGAGTCACTAGCCTTCGCTTGATGACTTATCCCCACCGGCGGCCATGTCCCTGGCGTCTGGTTCTCCCTGCCTGGCACTTTGCACATTGCAATCCCAAGTTGTGGCTGCAGTACGTGGAGCAGACTCGCGCTGGCTTTGGTCGCACGAGCTTGAGTAGCCATAGGAGTGAAGCCACGGCAGAATGGGGTAGCTGCTCGAGGGTGAACCCAGTGTCTCAGGCTGCCGTGTTGTTGCTGCTGCTGTTATCTGAACTAGCCCAGGTGTGTCTACACATGCTCTAATCACACCTCTGATTGCAGGGGGACACGCCTCGAGTGAGGCCACTGCCATCTGTAAAATGGGCGAGAGAAATGAGCTCAGCCCCTGGTGTGTTGACCAAGGTGGTGTCCATCTTGTAAGTGGGGCTCATCCGGGAGTCAAACTGCTGGGGGCCTCCAATGCTCAGGAGAAGTTTGCTTTTATCAGAGGACTTGTGGGACCCTCTGGGGTGTGTGTGTCCTCTCTGGGCCATTCCACAGAGGGCGGAGGGTCTGTGACTTGAGCTTCAGCTTCAGATATAAAAACTCATGCCCTGCGTTCCAAGGAACTCTGGGTCTGAAACCCAGCTGAACCCCCATTTACACACCCGTCGTCATGGCCAGAACCCCCGGGGCTTCCAGAGCGGAAAGCATGAGTGAGTGAGGCTCTGACACACTCACCCCCTCTGTGGACCAGGCCCGGAGTGCGGCATGTACGCACCAAGCAGGGCATTACTGAAGCATATGGAACTCCACTTGAGTTCAGTGGGAATTGCTCCCATTATGCCAGTGGCCGAACTAGGTCCTCACCTGATGCCAAATTGGTGCAAATTCCACTGCTCTGCCGCATACAACCGTTCATCTATTTTCAGATCAATTTACACCCGATCCCGTGTGCTGCCATTTACACTCCCATTGGATTCGGGGCCCCCACACTCATCCCGTGGGTCTGACTCTTCTCCCACTGAAGTCACAAGGAGTCGGGCCCAATGAATCAGCACCAGGCTTTTTTACAGTCAGTGCCAATATCCAAAGTGTCCCCCATGAGACCTGATTCCTGGTGCTCTGCCCCACCCGCCAGACACACAGGACCTGCTTCTCATTTACACTAAAGCCCCGTCCACAGGTAAAGTGAGTGTGAATTTACACCCTCTGTTAGCCTCCTTACACTGCCCAACTGCTATTAAGAGGTCTTAGTGTGCCTGAGGATTGGGCCCCTCTGTTCTATAATTAACATTGTTACACGGCACCGACACTCACGGGAGAGCGGCAGATTTCCTGACTTGCAGCCAGCGCCCCTGTGCACTAAAATATAAATTCCCATCATTAGCGCAGCCAGGTCAGTTGGGAGCTTATCAGAGCTACACAAATTTAAAATACATGGAGCTTTTGCCATTATGGTAATGAGCACACGGGGCGTCCTCCTGGTCTCGTGCTGCCGAGCGTCTCTGGTGGGAATCTCGCCTCCAGGCAGGTTTCCTCCACTACAAATTTGTTCTGTCCTCCGTCAGTTCTGCCATCTTCCTAGTCAAGCACCTGCACCTCTCCTCTCAGATCAACAGCCACTCCCACAACCCCAGCCCTTTAGTCACCCTCCTCAGATTTTCCCACTCCCGCCTCCTCTTCTCTCTGCACAGGGTCTCACTAAGGTATTTAGGGGGAAAGCTGGCACAATATGATGTGACCTTCCCACTGCTTCCTTCCTCCCCACATCCTACAGCTCTCTCCTTCTTCTCCCTGGCACAAACACAGAAGTTTCTCATCTACTCATCTCATCCCAGCTTCTAATCGCTCATCCCCTCCCTCCCTCTTCCGCTTCATCTCTCACTCTCTTCTGGCTCTTTCCCCTCGCAGTACAAACACTCATTAACTCTCCCAATAACCTCTCTCTTGTCCCTACACTTGGGAAGAATCCCCATAAACATCCACAAAGCTACCTCTGTATCCTCCAGATCCTGCCGTGAAACTCTCCATTGTCACGCTGCCTACAATAGACCTGACAATGGTGAGGCTGCTGGTGAGCTGAGACTGTATCGTCTCACTGGGTCCATCTACACTGCAGCTGGGCAAGAGCTTCCCAGCATGGGGAGAAGGACACGCGCTCGCTCTGCTCAAACTAGACTTACAACGAATGAAAATAATCTAAGTTAATATAAAAATATAAATGCTGCATAAATCCTGCTGTCATCAGTACTAAAACTCATCTTTCTGGGTTACATGACTGCAAACAGAACATATCAGAACAAATCAGACGTCAAGAATTATAACATTCAATAACCAGTTGGAGAACACTTCAATCGCTTTGGTCACTCGATTACAGACCTAAAAGTTCGCAAAAAGAAAAGGAGTACTCGTGGCACCTTAGAGACTAACCAATTTATTTGAGCATAAGCTTTCGTGAGCTACAGCTCACTTCATCGGATGCATACTGTGGAAAATACAGAAGATGTTTTTATAGACACAGGCCATGAAAAAATGGGTGTTTATCACTACAAAATGTTTTCTCTCCCCCCACCCCACTCTCCTGCTGGTAATAGCTTATCTAAAGTGATCACTCTCCTTACAATGTGTATGATAATCAAGGTGGGCCATTTCCAGCACGAATCCAGGGTTTAACAAGAACGACTGAGGAAAAGTGGGGTGGGGGGGAGGAATAAACAAGGGGAAATAGGTTACTTTTTATAATGAATCAACCATTCCCAGTCTCTATTCACGCCTAAGTTAATTGTATCCAATTTGCAAATTAATTCCAATTCAGCAATCTCTCTTTGGTCAAACTGGACAGTCTCTACGTAAAAGAATAAATGGACACAAATCAGATGTCAAGAATTATAACATTCATAAACCAGTCAGAGAACACTTCAATCTCCCTGGTCACGTGATTACAGACATGAAAGTTGCGATATTACAACAGAAAAACTTCAGAAACAGACTCCAAAGAGAGATTGCTGAATTGGAATTAATTTGCAAATTGGATGCAATTAACTTAACTGAACGCTTCTGCTAAGTTTCAAAGAAAGGGCCTGATCTGACAGCTGCCAGTGAGAGCTTGGCCATGGGCATCAGTGGAAGTTCTCACCATCACAGACCCTCCCTAGTCTCAAGGTTTTGTCAATTTTTGTCTAGTAGGTGCTAGAAGGACTTTGCAGCTTTGGAATGGATGCTATCTGAGGAATGTCTTGTTAAATTCCCTTCCAATTTTCTCACAATCTCTACTCCAGTCCCTGACCTGATTTACCAATTTTCAGACCACTCTGACTTTTCATAGGGGTTTAAAAAAGGTGCCAAATTCAGCTTTAAGCAGGGACACATCTGCAACTTGAACTCTGGAGAGGTGACCACCCAGCTGTCATTCCTCTCCGCTGTGACCCTTGTACTTGGAAAAAGTACAAAAAAAGGACAACAAAAATTATTAAGAGTGTAGAACAGCTTTCATATGGGGAGAGATTAAAACGACTGGGCCTTTTCAGCTTAGAGAAGAGTTGACTGAGAAGGGATCTGATAAAGGTCTATAAAATCATGACTAGTGTGGAGAAAGTGAATAAGGAAATGTTATTTATTCCTTCAAATGACACAAGAACCAGGGACCACCCAATGAAATTAATAGGCAACAGGTTTAAAACAAACAAAAGGAAGTACGTCTTCCCACAGCACACAGTCAGTCAGTGGTACTCGTTGCCAGGGTGATGTGAAGGCCAAAAGTATAATGGGTTTCAAAGAATCATTAGATAAGTTCCTGGAGGATTGGTCCATCTGGGCTCTGGGGTGGAGTAGGGGATGAGGGTTTAGGGTTGCAGGAGGGGGCTCCAGGCTGGGGGGTGGATCCGAGGGGTTCAGAATATGGGAGGGGGCTCTGGGCTGGGGCAGCGGGTTGGGGCTTGCAGGGGGGCAGGGATGCAGATTTCAGGTGGCGCTTACTTCAAGTAGATCCCGGAAGCAGTGGCATGTCCCCACTCCAGCTCCTATGTGGAGGCATTGCCAGGTGGCTCTGTGCACTGTCCCTTCTGCAGGTGCCACCCCCACGACTCCCACTGGCTGCGGTTCCCAGCCAATGGGAGCTGCAGAGCTGGCACTTGGGGCAGGGGCAGCGTGCGGAGCCCCCTGGCTGCCCCTATGCATAGGAGTCATAGGGGGGACATGCCGCTGCTTCCAGATGCTGCACGGAGCCAGGGCAGGTAGGGAGCCTGCCTTAACCCTGCTGTGCCACTGACCGGACTTATAATGTCCTGGTCGGCAGTGCTGACTGGAGCCACCAGGGTCCCTTTCCAACCAGGCGTTTCAAGCGAAAACCAGACACCTGGCAACCCTATCCAACACGGGCAGCAAGCTGGGTACCCAGTGTCCATTGGGCCAGCCAACCCGTTACTGCTCACACTGCGGTGCCCGCCGCTGTCTCTCCTCAATGGGCCCTGCTGGGGTCAGGGTCTGGGGCCCTGGGGGACATGGGGCAGTGTCTCTCTGGGGCATGGGGCGGCTGGTGAGGATGCACTGACCTCAGTTCTCTCCCCCAGACACCGTGGTCACTGGAGCCCGCGCTGACCAGGTGAGTCGCCGTGCCGGTGCCCACAGTTTGCCAGGTTTGGGCAGAACGTTCCCATGGAAAGAGGCACCAGAAGTTGCAGCTAAACCTGGGAACCCCCTGGGCTGATCCCAGTGCCAGCACCCCTGGTCTAGCCAGTAGTGAGGGTCGCTGTGGGGTGACCCTAGCCCTGGGGAATAAATAGTGACCGTCTTGGCATGAAGGAAGAAAGAATTGAAGAATCTGAGTTTAATTCTCCAGCCAGTTTCATATCACTGTAGCTCCATTGGAGTCAATGGGATCAGATCCCGCACTGGTGTAAATCAGCTGTAGCTTCATTGATGTCAATGAACCAAATCCCCAGTGAGTGTAAATCAGCCTCACGCCTGTGACAGCAATGGAGTGATGCTGATTTACGCCAGCTGGGGATCTGGCCCCATACATGCAATAGAAGAAAGGAGAAGGGTTTGTCTGTGGGTCCCTGATGACATCCCAGCTCAGCTGGGGGAGTTTCCCTGACTGACCCATGGCTTGTCTCATCCCCGGAAGCCCCAGCTGATGGGAGCCCTTGATCCTATGGGGACTCCAAGCGCTTGCATCCCTCCCATTGATTCCAATAGGACTGAGGCAGGTGGTTAAAGTTAAGACCTGTGCTCCAGCACCCTCCTGAGCATGGCACTCCCTTGCCCCAGGTCTAAGGGACCTCAGGAGGTCATCTAGTCCAACCCCCTGCTCAAAGCAGGACCAATCCCCAACTAAATCATAAATAAATAAATGCTGAATGCTTGATTTTGCATCCCCCCCCCGTTTTTTCTATTTCCCCATTTTTGGTTTTGCATTTTCCCCCATTCCCTCCCCCCATTTTTCTAATTTCAAACTTTTTCTCTTCTTTCCCCCCCTCCCCCTTTTTGCCATAGAGTGTGATAATATAAACCATGGCCAGGGTAGGATTTTTGCTTTTCTCCTCTGCTTTTTCTGGTCCCCTCCACCCCACTTCTGCTCTGTAACTTTTCAGAATGGCTCCATGTTTGGAATAGTTACCCAGGGGCCAAAGGGAAAATGAGAGTTGGGCCCAGACCCTCCAAGGTATTTAGGCACCTAACTCCCACTGAAATCACTGGGCCCTTAGCGACCACCTGTGCAGATAACCCCCTCAGCGTAGCTTCAGCTATAGCGGGGGGAAGAGTGTTTCTGTTGGTGTAGCTAACACTGTTTGGGGACATGGTTTCCTCCACAGGGAGAACAACTGCTTCCGTCGGTGTACGCTGTGTGTACACTCGGAGACTATGTCGGTAACGGTTCTAGCCAGAGCCACACTTTCCTTTTCCCGTTCAGTGATTTTGCCAGAGTTGGAGATGTTTTGAAAAGTTACAGAGCAGAAAAAAGAGAAAAATAAAAAGGTAACAATGAAAACAAAAAAAACACCCTGGTCATCATTCATTCTGCTGCACTAGGGCAAAAAACGGGGAATGGGGAGTCAGGGGCAGGGGAAAGAAATTTCAAAAAAAGCTGTGATTTTTTAAAATGGAAATAAAAAAAATTTCCGTTAGGAATGAAACATTTTTGGCTATTTTGGAAAGTTCTCATTTAAAGCAAAATAAAAATGTCAAAAATAACATTTTTCAGTGAAATTTTTTTTCATTAAATCCTATTTTTTTGGTGGAATGTTTGTCAGGCAACATACTTCCAGCAATTCTCGTTTGGCATCGGTTAGCTCACAGCTTTGTTTTCTGAACTCCAGCAAAGCACGTGCCGGAGCAGCTGAATCGCAGCCAAACTGACAAGAATCACACCTGCCACTCGCACCTGTGCAGCAACCACGCTGCGGGCGCAAAGGTTCCTCTATTTACCTGCTACGCCCCCAGCCCTCCTTCGCCCTGGGACAGAGGCAAGCATGGAAAACGTCCGCACAAGAGATGGAAGTTTCCCAGAGTGAGGAGTGATTGACGTCAGGGGGTTATAACAGAAAGTGATTTCCCCGATTCACCCTTGTGTGATGCCAGCTTGTCACCAGGGCAACACACTGATTGCAACAGATGACTGCGATGGAGTGACACCGATGGCAATCTGTGAGGGCACAGAGGTGAGCTGAGCCCCCCGACTATAGCTGGTGCTGCATTAATGGCCACTATCTGAATCCTCGTCACTTGGGCTGAGATTCTGTGCGAGGGCCAGGACAGGGCACCAGCTCAGTCCCTCTTTGCCCCTCTGCCCAGTAGGGTCTTCACCCCTTGTTAACACTAGCTGAGAGCATTACTGGCCACGTGCACATACCGGGGCTCACTGGGGAGCAGATGGTGGCATGTGGGGCTGCCTGGACATTTTACATTCCCCACATGGAGGTGAGCCCGTGGCCTCCTGTCCACCCAGGCACCTATGATGGGGTAAAGTCTCTCCTCTGAGATTGACATGTGCTCCCCACTTATCCCAGCCCAGCCCTCCAGCTTTCCTACAGGGAAATCCCACAGCACAGAGCAAAACCATTTACCTTGAGGCCATGCGTCCCCTCCAGAGCCATCACCACCTGTGGGGCAGGTACACAGCGATTACACATCACTTCAAACAGCCAAAAGCCTCATACAAAGGAGGGCTAGAAGACCAACCTCAAGCAGGTTTTTCTCAACTTTTTGATTCACTGATAATTTTGGGAAAAAAAATTGTTTTCAAGTCAATCTGAAACAAGTTTCCCCACCCCCAGATTTTGTGAAATAGCCAGTGAACCAAAAAAATCAGCTAGTCTTTTGCTGCTCTGTTCCGTACTTGTATTTCATGAAGGTTTTAGTAAAGTAGACCATGATGACACTAATCCTGCCCAATATCTGTGTATCACACTCTGCCCTTCAGAGAAGATTGCAATATTTTGTCTTTTAATTAGTGGGAAAAACCAGCTCTTCCTCACCATGAAACTCAGCAATGGCTAAGAGGATGGCTCTTCCTCACCCAAAAACATGTAAACATTGCCCCAGGGACAGAGTTCTCACCTGGGAAATGTCAGAGAAGGAGAGGGAAGTTTTACATATTAACTCTAGATATCATGGTGTGACCCCAGCCAGTCCCAGCTCCCTGACCCCTTTGCACCAAGCCCATCATTAGTGCATTGCATTACCATCCACATGCAGGTCCCAGGGGTCACTGGAGAGAGAATTGTTCTCCTGGTTATTGTCATCCTTGAGCTGGTAGCGGCAGGAAAAGGTCCCTGCACTCTCCCTGGACACTGTATAGGGTGAGTCGTAGACGAGTTTGTTTCCTTCCTTGGGCTGGACAGAAATCTCCTTCCCATCTTTGCAGAAGATAATGCGGGTCATGGGGGTGTCCAAAGGGACTAAACACGACAGCATGGCCGTGTCCCCTTGGTGTGCAGACAGCCTGTCCAGGAACAGCCGCGGGGCGGGGAGAGTGCCTGGGGAGCAAACACATCAGTGTTAAACACCTGGGGCCAGATCCCGCGCTGGTGTCAATCAGCAAAGCTCTATTCACTCCTTTGGAGTGGGGCTGATTGACACCAGCGGGGGATCTGGCTCCATTGACTCCAATGAAGCAATGCTGATTACACCAGCTGGGATCTGGCCCCTTGCTGGTGTCGCTCCCTGAGGCTGCAGCGTCTGGAGGGAGGGACAGGATGCACTGGGAGTGCGCAGAGTTTTTAGCTTTGCTTGTTCCACTTTGGGGCCCGATGCCCCAGTGCATGCTTCCCTTCCACGCCAGTGCAGTGCTATGGATTACAAGGGTTCAGCCAGGAGACAGGCAGAGGGGCAGAGATTGCTATTTGCCCCCATTTGGGATTGGATGCCCCTGTGTGTACCAGCAGCTTTGTGTTGCCGTGTGAACCCACCTCATAGGGCCATTTCCGGTGGGATGGCAGATGCTGGGGGTCACCAGAGTAGCGCACAATGGCCAGAACATCCCAGGGAGCCCGTTCCATTGGGGATGTAAAGGGTGTAATGGGATGGGAGGTGTGAGTGTTACAGGAAAATCATCTCCAGGCTGTGTGCAAGGAAAAGCAGCCACCCCCACCCCCCAAATAGCCTGTCTCTCCACCCACACTGGTGTAAATCAGGAGTAACTCCCCTCAAGCCAGGGAAGTCCCACCCAAGAAAGGGCAGTCAGGCCCCAAGACACTTACACTGATGCTGCACCGACCCCAATACTCTGAGTCCTCAGGGTCAAACCCAGCTCTGGTCTAAGCAGGACAGGCACCCACTTACGCCAGTGGCTGAATTCAGTCCCCACTGAATACCAAATGGGTGCAATTTCCACTGCTCGGCAAGGTTTGATCTATCACCACTCACTGGCCACCTCACGGCCCCCATGTGTCACAGTGCTGTCGACACGGCCAGTGGATTTGGTCCTCACTGGTTTAAATTAGGTGCTTTAACTTGATGGAACAAATTCTCAGTTGGTGTAAATGGATGCAGCTCCTTTGACTTCAGTGGACATGCACCTGTTTACACCAACAGAGGATTTGTTCTGATCTTGTTCCCAATGTAGTTACAAGGAATTCTGCCACAGGAAGCAGGTTTGGGCTTTGTGTGTCAGAATTAAAAATGGAACCCAGGAGTCCTGACCCAGCAGTGATCTGCTCTAACCCACTAGACCCCACTCCCCTCGCCGAGTCCTGACTGCCAGCCCTACTGCACTCCTTATTAGGCACCTTCTCTTCTTCTAATGTAGCCAACACTCACCTGGAGAGCTACAAATTTCCTGGCTTGCAGCAAGCGAACCTTTTAAATAAAATACACCGCATTCCTGTTAGTAGGGCAGACAGATGTGCTGTAGAACACTTAATTCAGTTTAAAATCAATGGACATTCTCCCAGCAAGGCAACATACAGACGCAGGCTGGTGACAGCAGTGGAATCCCCTCCTTTAAATCTCTCCTGTGCAATAAACTGCATTTGTTAATCGCACTCTTCCAACTAATCCCTCTCCCTTGCGATGGATTCTTACCCACTGAACTGCACTGCTGAGTAAAAGGATCCCTAGGCTCATGGATTCTCAGGCCAGAAGGGATCATTGTGATCATCTGGCTCTGACCTCCTGCAAAGGACTGTCCAGAGAACCTGACAATGTGATTCCTTTTTCTAGGCAAGCACCTGTGTTTGAGCTAGATGGTATCTCTTAGAGACACATCCACTCCTCATTTAATAACTCCAAGTGACAGACAATCTAACTGCTTCCCTTATTAATCTGATCCAGTGGTAAATGAGCCACACTCCCTACATGGGCCTTATTCCAGTTTCAATTAGTCTGACTTCACTTTCCAGCCGTTGGCTCTCATTCAGCCTTTGTCTGATCGATTGAAGAAATCTACCTCTGTTATCAGAAATCTCCCTGCAGAAGGGCGTATACACTGTGATCAAGTCACTTTCTAACCTTCTCTCCCATCAGCTAACCAGACTGAGCTCCGTCAGCCTCTCACTGTCAGGCAGCTATTCCAGACCTCGCATCATTCCTGTAGCTCTTCCCTGAACTCTCACCTTTCCCCCACCTGTGGATCAGGTGAATGAGTGATTTAAAATGGTCCTGGCAATATTCAGTGCTGGGTTTCTGCTAGGGCTTGAGATCGCACAGACATTGCAGCTGTTAAAATATGTGGATTTTGCCTGAAGGGTTGAAAGTGTTTTAAATCCCCTGAAATAGAAAACAGTAAGCAGGGAAAAGTAACAGTGTTTGGCAGTGCAAGGGATGTACTGGAGACCAGAGGTGTGTGAGTGGGGTGGGGGGTTGGCATAGGCCTCTGTGGTGTCTAGGGCAGTGATGCTAGTCTAATAGCCCACCTGGAACATGCCTCTCAGGACTATTTAAGCAAACAATTCTCTGCCTGTCTCATCTCAGCCTTCTCCTAAAACCCAACCAGGCCTGTTGTGCCCATACTCACAGAGAAGCCATAGGCCCAGCAGCAGGATCATGGGGAGAAGCCGTGATAACCCCACAGTCTGGCAATGCCACAGCGGTATCTGCCTCTCGCGGATCCAGGCGCCGTCTCTCAGGCTCTGCTCCATAGTGTTGCGGGCACCCAGTGCCGAGAGGCTGAACAACAGCTTGAGTTGGTTCGTTACCCGGTGTGCTGCACCCAATAATCACAACGGGCTGGAGAAGCAGAAAAGTTTATTTGCAGCTGCAAAAAGGTACAGGGAGAATAAAATCTCAAATCCTGCACACAGAGCAGGAAGTTACACAGGCTTTTATACATCCTTTTTTCCAGCATACTTGTCCAATAGCAAGCTGCCCCAAGTATCCATATAGCCAGCCAATCCAGTTCCCAGCTAGTTCCCTGATTCTCTGTATCATTTGTTAAACTATACATAAAGCTGCTTTATTCAGCATTGTTCTTCCATATCTCCCCTGTTTGGCCTTGCTTAGTTTCAGGCAGTCTGACTCTGCAGCATATTGTTGCAGATCCTCAGCATAACTGCTGTGTGTGCCTCCAGGCGGGGGGGCCAAGGACACTTGGGCCTAGTACGCAGAGCTGCTGCGAGTGCCTCCAGGCAGGAGGGGGGCCAAGGACACCTGGGCCTAGTGCGAGGGGGCTTCATCGACACTCGTGGTCTTCCATCCCCTCGAGTTACCTAGCGGCCATGCCCCAGTGTCCCCAACAACTCCCCCCTTTGAGAACACTCAACAGCCTTGGCTCTGAGTTTTCTCACTTGGGCTACTTATTTTTTACAATATGACTTTGCATAAGCACTTTGTGATAGCCTGAAGAGAAGGACTTATTAACTTTTGCAAAAGGGCCCTAACACATGATACTGCATAGCACAATACCAGTAATACAAGCAATACAGGAAAGAGAATTTTCAATAGCAGGCTAAATAAACCACCAAGCCAAGACGACAAACCCCAGCCTGAAAACAAGGTTTGCAACCAATTGTTCTCTGGGGCAGTATAGGCAACCTGTGCTCCGGCTCAGGCATGGGCTTCAGCCTGTACCACCTTTTCATAGATTTCATAACTGCTATCATTTACATATACACAACATCGGGGCCTGACGAGGGCACAAACCCCTGCTTGGGATGCCAAGAGATAGTCCAAAGCCAGCCTGTTTTGGAGGGAAAACGTCCTGAGCTGCTGTACCTCTTTATTTAATGTTTTTATTGCTGACCCTAAATTACTAACCGAGTCCTCTAACTCTAAGGCCACTTTCTCAAGTACCATCTGTAGCCTTATAGTATAGCAGCCTACGCATGCCATGGCTGGCCCGGTAAACAGTGGTGCTATTCCCAGTACAGAGCACCCTACCAGCTTCTCGGTTGTGAGGGGATTCTTCATATTGCCCTCCTATGCCGTAGTCAGTCGCCACAGGGTCTTTTCTCATGACTCAACAGAGGTGTCTCAGGCATTTCTAATCTTTCCTTTGGGCAGTGTGGCAGTTATGGAAAGATGAGGAACTCCATGAGCTATATAACAGCTACCTGTCCAGTTGACTGGCAGCACCTTGTAAGCCTTTCGGCCACATACAAAATAGTGACCCTGTAGGGCCCAGTAAGGACTGTTTCTTAAGGGGATTTCTGGGATATTTAAGGCTGCTTTTCCAAACAGTTCATATGCCCCTAGGGGGGCATCCCATCCTCTTGACTGGGTACAAGTGGGGGCATTTCTAATTGTGCTGTTCAAATTACACTCGCCATAGGGACCACTACAAACCCACCATTGGCTTGCTACATTGGAGATATTAACTGGACGGCAAGTTACATTTCCAAACCCCTTCTTTGTGGTAAGATTATTTGTAAGTGTTTCCCTAAAAGGGGAGGAACCATTACACCCCCACTGTCGGCCTCCCCTGTTGGTCTTTATTTAATACCCATCAGCCCACTGTGTAATAACACAGGAGCTCTTTCCCACAGGATGCCCATAGTGATCAGATTGGTTTCGGGTAAAACATAACACTCCCTTAGTGAGTACTGCAACTGAATACTCCTGGTCCTGATAGGTGGCTTGCTGTAAAGAGGTCTTGTTCCAGAACGGTGAGTCCGTTCTTTCCTGCTCTTTGGTGGTGGCTAATTCTGCTAGGGTCAAGGGCAGCAATGTCAAGGGGCATTCCCGTTTTGGGGGATAGTGGAGTTGGAGCACACACCCAGCAATCAGTCTGGTTTGTTAAATTAGCAACATGGTGCACAAGCAAAACAAAGGAGTTATGCTCCCGATATGCACAGTTTGGAAATACCAATACAGAGAATAACAATGTTACCCAATTAATTATTACCAGAGTCTTCCCAACCCAGGGTCTCCAGTACCTGGTTAGGCCCATTTTAGCATTAAGGTGCCCGCTATTTGTGTCTTTTAAACAGTAGCTTTAGCCCGAGATCGTCACTAGATGAGGAGTCAGCAGGTTGGATGGTCCACTGTTCTGCTGACGAGGGGGCGGGTACTGCCTTCAGACGAGAGTGATGGATCCAGTTCTTGTGTCCCTCGATCTTTGCCGCTGTATGGGAGATCAGCAGGACGGTATAGGGTCCTTTCCACTTTTCCTGGAGAGGCTCGTCTTTCCAGGTGCGAACAAGCACAGAGTCACCGGGCTGTAAGGAGTGAACGGGAGAGTCCAAGGGGAGAGGCTGGGAATCCTTGGTATACCTGTGAAGAGACAAGAGAACAGCAGACAGAGAACACATATACTGTGACAAAAAAACATTACCCAACTCCCATTCCCCTGACAGAACCGGGGTGCCATTCATAGGCCATGCCCTTCCAAACATAATTTCAAAGGGACTACGCCCTAATCTACCCTTTGGGAGAACGCGGATACGGAGTAGGAAGAGGGGCAAAGCATCAGGCCATCGCAGTGAGGCTTCTTGGCACGCTTTTGAGAGATGCCGTTTAAGGGTCTGATTGGTACGCTCCACTACCCCACTGGCTTGCGGTCTCCAGGGCGTATGGAGTTTCCAGGGGATCTGTAAGGCATGTGAGATGCTTTGAATGATTTTTGACGTGAAGTGTGTCCCATTGTCAGATTCCATCCACGGGGGGAGTCCAAAGCGAGGAATGATCTCCTTAACAAACTTGAGGGCCACTGTTCTGGCAGTGCAGTTACAGCATGGGAAGGCTTCTGGCCATCCGCTGAACCGATCCACTATGACAAGGAGATATTTGAACCCTTGGGTCCGGGGAAACTCGGTAAAGTCTATTTGCCACACTTGTCCAGGGCCCGGAGTGGGTTCTAGGGCAGCTGGTGGCACAGGATGTCCCGGTCGGGGGTTATTCTTTTGGCAGACTAAGCAGTCCGCTTGTACCTGGGCAGCCAGGGGTCGGAGTCCGGAAGTGATAAAGTATTTTCCCATTAGCTGGATAAGTGCTTCCCTGCCAGCATGAGTGGTTTGATGTAGTTTCTGCAGCACTGGCTGGATTGGGCCCTTTGGTAAGAGGACCTTCCCTTCTGGGGAATGGAGCCATCCCTCCTTTTCCCGGAGACCGAGTTTGTCAGTTAGCTGTCTCTCCTCCCCAGAGTACTGAGGGGTTGGAAGCTCCCCTACTGATGGGATAAGGGCATGCATATGGGCGTTCTCAGCCTGAGGGGATGGCAGGGTGGCAGCATGCTTAGCCTCTCTATCTGCCCGGGCGTTACCTCTGGCCACATCTTGATCCTCCCTTTGATGGGCTTTACAGTGTACCACCGCCACTTCCGAGGGGAGTTGTACGGCTTCTAGGAGCTGGAGGATTTGGGGCCCGTACTTGACTGGGGAGCCTTGGGCTGTCAGCATTCCCCTTTGCTTCCATAGGCCAGCATGAGCATGCAGCACACCAAAAGCATACTTTGAATCAGTAAAAATGTTGACCCGCTTTCCTTTTGACAGTTCAAGTGCACGGGTCAGGGCTATTAGTTCAGCAAGCTGGGCAGAGGTCCCAGCAGGCAAACCTTCAGCTTCCACAGTGTCATGGAGGGTCACAACAGCATAACCCGCCCTCCTTTGCCCATCTATTACAGTACTGCTACTAGAAAAGGAGTACTTGTGGCACCTTAGAGACTAACCAATTTATTAGAGCATAAGCTTTCGTGAGCTACAGCTCACTTCCTCAGGAAGTCTGAGGAAGTGAGCTGTAGCTCACGAAAGCTTATGCTCTAATAAATTGGTTAGTCTCTAAGGTGCCACAAGTACTCCTTTTCTTTTTGCGAATACAGACTAACACGGCTGTTACTCTGAAACCTGTCAGTACTGCTACTGACAGTGTACCACTCATAATCTGCATTTGGGAGAGGTACATCCTTTAAATCCGGACGGCTGGAGTACTGGACATCTATGATCTCTAAACAGTCATGTTTCTGTTCCTCTGTTTCTGGCAAGAGGGTGGCTGGGTTAAGGGAGGGGCAAGGCTGTAAGGTGACTTCAGAGTTCTCTAACAGCTTAGCCTGGTACCGAGCAATCCGAGCCTGGATGAGCCAAAGCCCTCCCTTTGCATCCAATAAGGCTCGGACCATATGGGGAGTATAGATTTGCATAACCCCTCCCAAAGTTAGCTTCTCAGCTTCCTCAAGCACTAGGGCAGTAGCTGCGACCGCCCGTAAACATGCCGGCCAACCCTTTGCAACCTGATCCAATTGCTTAGAAAAATAAGCCACAGGACGTTCCCATGCTCCTAACAGCTGTGTGAGCACTCCTAGGACCACCCCGCTTCGTTCATATACATACAACTGAAACGGCTTAGAGAGATCCGGCAGGTCCAGAGCCGGGGCTTCCATCAATTTTCTTTTCAGGATTTTAAATGCCCTGTCAGCCTCTGGGGTCCAATAGAAGGGGTCATGATCTGCTCCTTTTACACAGTCGTACAGGGGTTTAGCCCACAGTCCAAACTCTGGGATCCATATCCTGCAAAAGCCTGCCATACCCAGAAATGCCCTGAGCCGCTTACAATTATTTGGAGAGGAACTTGACAGATAGATTCCTTTCTTTTTTTTCGCTTGAACGCTGACGCTCCCCTTGCCTTAGCTGTAACCTGATCCCTCTCCACCTCAGACAACAAGGTTCTCAGGAGGATATTACAGTCGTCTCAATCGGCTTGTGACTATTGAGGCACCCCTCAAAGACTGAAATAAACCTGCTTGGGTTCGTTGAGAATTCCCCAGCCTGTGTTTTAAAAGCTGCTAAGTCTATTGGATTGAATGGCACATGGGTATACACTTGCATAGTGGTAGCCTGACGTCCATCTGCCCCTGGGCAAGCCAAAACAGTCTCGGTAAGCAAAGGATAGAGTCCCACCGAGGGGGCAATCTCTGTAACCCGAGGCATCCTACCCTTATACGGTGGGGGTGTGGGGGCCGAAGGGGACACCGGTTCTGCCATTACAGTGGGGGTGGGGGTCTGGGGACTAACATTAGCTACTACCGAACCAGTCAGAGTCAGATTACAGTGCTGTAAAATATCTGGTCAAGTACATAATGTCAGAAACAAATGCACATACATATGTTCATTCCATTTACCCATTCACTGACAAAACAAAACTAATTGGAGGATCGTGTTGTAATTAATTGACCCTCCTGGTGGCCACCACTCCTGGTCCTCTAGTTGATATTGAGGCCAGTCAACTGTACAGAATCATTTTAATTGGCTCTTAGTCATCGGATCCGCACCAAATACCTTCCAGTTTGCTAGAATGCACTCTAGGGGCGCACACCGTGCCCTAACCTCTGAGCTCTGTCCCTGTCCCATACCTACAGGGTAACTCTGGGCGTCCCCAGGTTCCAACAGAGCATATAATCCGGATTTTAAAAGGTTCCTACCTTATCCAAGGGACCGGTTCTTCACCGTGGCCTGCAGCTGCTCCTCCCCCATGTCTAAGGGACCGGTTCTTCACCACCGTCCACAACAGCTTCTCCACTACATGAGTGCGTTGCACCGTTGTGCCCTCCGGGGTCGATCAAATCGCGTCTCCTCCGAGGTCCCCGATGAACTCACCGGTGCGCGCTGGGCGTCGGTTCTCGCCGCAATCCTTGACCTCCAGGAGGGGTCCGGGCAAGGCTAAATTGCAGCCTCGTCGCCCACCCAGGGACGCCAAAAGCTGTTGCCAGCACCCAGTGCCGAGAGGCTGAACAACAGCTTGAGTTGGTTCGTTACCCGGTGTGCTACACCCAATAATCACAACGGGCTGGAGAAGCAGAAAAGTTTATTTGCAGCTGCAAAAAGGTACAGGGAGAATAAAATCTCAAATCCTGCACACAGAGCAGGAAGTTACACAGGCTTTTATACATCCTTTTTTCCAGCATACTTGTCCAATAGCAAGCTGCCCCAAGTATCCATATAGCCAGCCAATCCAGTTCCCAGCTAGTTCCCTGATTCTCTGTATCATTTGTTAAACTATACATAAAGCTGCTTTATTCAGCATTGTTCTTCCATATCTCCCCTGTTTGGCCTTGCTTAGTTTCAGGCAGTCTGACTCTGCAACATATTGTTGCAGATTCTTAGCATAACTGCTGTGTGTGCCTCCAGGCGGGGGGGCCAAGGACACTTGGGCCTAGTGCGAGGGGGCTTCATCGACACTCGTGGTCTTCCATCCCCTCGAGTTACCTAGCAGCCATGCCCCAGTGTCCCCAACAATAGTGTCTCAGTGAGAGAAATGCCGTGGCTCTCTGATCTGGCCTCTCCGCTGCTGATCTGCAGGGACCAGAGAAGCTGCAGGTGCTCTCTGATCTGCCACGTGCTCCCCAAGGTTCAGAGAGAAGAAAAGCCACAGCCCCTGTGAGAGACGGGGCCGTGTCTGCTACCGGCCTCGCAATGGCCAGGGACCTCACTCCCTGGTGAGAGGGGGAGATTGTTTGCACAGCTCCATTCTCGTGGGTTGGGCAGTTTCTCTGTTGTTCCCAAATGCTGAGGATTGAGGGGTTGATACCCTATCAGACCAGCCCCTCTGAGCCCAACTCTCTACGTTTGGAGTTTGATACTGGATCAGACCAGCCCATCTGAACCCAGCTCTCCACGTTTGGGGTTTGATACTGGACTAGACCAGCCCCTCTGAGCCCAACTCCCAGGCGAGCCCAGAGTGAGAATTACAGAGCAATGGTGGCTTCCCATAGTTATTGCAGCAACAAAGTTTCTGTTTAAAGCAGAATATTAAACTTTGCCTAAAATCCACAGGACAAGTCAAATCCACCTGAAAAGTGGAAGCCTGGGTGAGTGGCTGAGGCAGAGTGTGTGAAGGAAATCTGAGGCCCTTTGAGAAAGAGGTTCTCCAGATAAAGCCCCTAAAAATGGAGCTGTTTCCAAAATAACAACTTTATTTTAGGGTTAGGTGTTGAAAAGGCCCCAAAGGAGTCAGGCACCGCTCACTCCTGGGCTTTCATGGCAGTCAGCACCTCAGACACTCAAGCCCCTTTGGAAATTCCTCCCTGCATATCCTGTTGTCACAAATGGCAGCCATCTTTACTTAGGGCAGCTTCCCTTTCACATCCAAAGGGTATAGCAACATGGCAGCTATCTGTCTAGAGGGAAGCCTGAGACTTTAATGCCATTATAGAAAAAGCCTGAAGCTGCCCATGGGGAAGATGGCTGCCGTGACACTATGGCCTTGGAATGTGAAATTGAAGTTGCCCCTAGGGAGGTTGCCCCTAGTAAAGATGGCTGCCATTTTCCATTGTTTCCGCTAGGACTGAAGATGTAGGCTGCCCTCTGGATAATGGTTATCATTTCCCTAAAGCCTTGGGAGGCTGCCCATGGCATAGATGTCCAATTTCCTCCTTGTTTTCAAATGGAAGTGAAGCCATAAGCTGCCCTCAGAGAAGATGGCCACCCATGTCCCTGATGTGGCAGAGAGGTTGCCCTCGGTAAAAATGGCCACTCTTTCTTTTTGTGGCCTGCAGGATTGAAGACTGTGACTTCATTCCCCTTAGAAACAATGGGAAATGGTGGCCATCTTTACTTGGGGCACCCTCCCTGTCATACGCTAAGGTATCACTGACACGGCAGTGCAGCTTCCCATTGTTTCCAATGGAAGCGGTGGCCATCCTCATAACGATGGCCTCCATTTCCCCTCATGCATGAGTACCATCTGCTCCTGCCCTCCCCCCTGAGAATTCATCCCATTCCCCAGTTTGTTCCATTTCCCCAGGAGGGCTCTCCAGGGCTCTTCATAAAGAAGCAATCACCCCCCTTCCCCCCCGCCACCGGACAATCCCCTTGTCCCTTTTCTAGCCATGTGGCGGTGACACTGCGCCCTCTCCCCACACTGCCCCCGTGCCCTGGGAGAGGCCCCTGTTGAGCGTTTGCCTCCATCTAATTGCCAGGATGCTGGATCCAGAGCACCCCATGTCCCATCCCTCTCTGTATGCTTAGTTGCCCATGGGCAGATCACAACGGGGGTGCTGGGACATCACTTGGGGGTGTGACTGAGTCACATGACTGACCCCATAACATATGCTGTGTCTGTTTCTGGATGACATCCCCCGGTGGCTCCCGCAGGTCCCAGGCCAGGGTTATAAACAGGCTTCTCAGAATTAAATTTTTATTATAATTTTGACACATAATGTCGATATTGATTTTAAAGGTTTTTTTAACATTTCTTGTCAATTTAAATGTTCACTATTGGTTAAAATCATGGGGTTTCGGCAACATTTTTATATTTATTAATTTATATTTCACAGTGGAGGAAATTACAACGAGGGGTCAGACAATAATTATTTAATGACAGTAGACATTGAGATTCAAAAGGTTAAAGCTTCATAATCATTAAAACACAAATTGTCATAATCTTATGTCAAAATATAC
The DNA here is from genome assembly GCF_965140285.1 of Lepidochelys kempii. Taxonomy (NCBI): domain Eukaryota; kingdom Metazoa; phylum Chordata; order Testudines; family Cheloniidae; genus Lepidochelys; species Lepidochelys kempii. The sequence goes on from NC_136402.1 coordinate 11,170,232, forward strand.
ACAGTAAATATCCTTAAATCAGCCTCTAATAATGTCTCACACTGCATTTCTCTTACTTTGCTTAACTGCAAATTTCTATTATTATCGATAGAAATATTTTCTCGTGGGTTTGTGTGCGTGCTGGGAAATTGATGTTTGCTGACATTTACCAATAACAAGCGAATCCCTCCAAGCCTAGTTCTAAACAGAGCCCCCCTGCCTGTGAGGTGAGCAGAGAGACAGGGCCGTGGTTACTGGCTGTGGTCGCTGTTCCCAGCACAGGAGTCTCTCCCCCGCCCCCTGCGACCCTGTCCCCACAGCCCGGTAGTATTTATAGACACAGTCTCAGAGCGATGCTGCTCTCAAGACACAATGATCCCCCATCACTTGTCGGACGTGCTCATTTCTGTCTCAGGGATGATTGCAGTGCTGCATTCGCAGCATGACTAAGGGGCTGGAAGAATAACCCCCAGTCCAGCCCCTGGTAGAGCAGGTGGCAGTCCGTATTGTTCAAGGTCTGGCCTGACAGAGTAAAACACCAAACTGCAGCTTATTTTCTGTAACCACTTTGAACAATTTCATATTTAGGCAACAAATATTTCAGACTCTTTACAGCACAAACTTGTAGAGCATGCCTGTAATGCAGAGCAGACTGGGACTCGGGGCTGTATGGATCAGGGCTCATACTTCAGTGTCTGCCCCTATGCTACAATAACCAAGGGTAGAAATCACAGCCTCTGGGGAACAGTGTGGGGGGAGGGGGCAGGCGGGTTGAAAGAGTTCAGCCACTGTGAAAATTCCAGCTATCGCTGGGAGCTCCCAGCCCTCCCGTCTGTGTGTGCCATACCGGAGCAGGGCCCACAGCTCTGGCCTGCTAGATACGGCTCCCTGGCCCCAAGCCAGGCCCAGCAGGAGTGAAAATTAAACCCTTATGAAGCAAATATGTCTCTGCACGAACGCAGGGGCTGGATCCTGGCCTGGTGACACACGCGTGACCCCAGAGTAAAGCTGCTGCAGGCCATGGGGTTCTTCTGGATTTACACACACACACTGGTGTGACTGAAGGCCAGGGCAGTGTGAGGAGATAGGCCATCCTCACCACAGCTGCCCCAGAACACAGGCACAGAAAGCAGGAGCTGGCCAAGCCACCGGCCAGGGAAGAGGGGGTACTGGGTGGGTCTGGAGTTAAGCTAACGTTCATATCCCATGGCAGGGGAACCTACGGGGGCTGCTTGGTGTCCCATATTTATCAGGGACCCCCTCAAGTCTGATCAATGAGTTACTCCCCCTGAGCCTGATGGACACATTTCTGCACAATGGCATAACCCACAGACCTCTCTGTAATCCCAGGCAACCCTCCAACCTGCCCAGGACAGGGGGGACACCCAGAGCCATCGGTCACCTCTCCTTCCTCTTCCTCCATGCCATTCCACCTAAAGCCCTCTGGATCGTACCGAATGATGGCTCTTTTCCTCTGGATGCAGGTGACGATCGGGGCAGAAGTCAGCAGGAGCAGGACCAGGGTAGAGCGGAGGATCCAGACCCAGAGCGGGATAGCAGGCCCTGGGACAGGGGATGGAGCAGGGTGAGCGGTCTGAAGGTGGAGGTGAACTTGCAACATGAGTCCTGCTCACAGCCTGTCTGGAGGGGCCTCTGCCAAGTGCTGGCCCTTCTGCACAGGGGACATTGCACCTGGCCTTGATACGTCCCTAACGAGCCTCGGGGAGCCTGTGAATGCCCAAGCCCAGCTGTTTAGAGACCTCACGCCTGGCTCCTAACCCCGCAGGGATCTTGCTCTGCCCTGGTTCTTTGCTGCCCTGTACCCAGCACCAAGGCAGGGGCAGCTGGGGTCGGCCCCTCACCTGTGCCATGGAGCCCTTTCCAAGGGGCAGCACTGACACCATGGTCTGGGGTTACCATGTTTCAAGTTCCCAAATACAGGACACTACTGGGGGAAGGGGGAGCTGAAGCGGGAGGGAAGGTACAAAGATTCCTTCTGCTTTGAATGGGGAGGGGGCAGAGCCCTGCAGTGGGCTTAGCATTGCCTTCAGAGCAGCGCAAAAACAAGGGAGGACCAAAAGAGAGGTCATGTCCAGGGAAACCTGGACGTATGGGAACCCTACCAGGGTCTGCTGCTGACCGGCGTGGGGCAGGATCGCAGCCCGGCAGCCACTGACTCCCTGGCCAGATGTTTGTGCCTGATGGTGCCTCACAAAGCCAGAGCCCACACGGACCCTGCCTCCTCCCCAGGCCCCTGCCCCATGGACACACGTCCGTCCAGGCCATCGCTAGGGGCTCTGTGATAGGAGAACTGGCTAGTTCGTTTATCTCCTGGCTCCGCTGCCTGCGGAATCCAAACCCCTGTCTCTGCCCCCGCCAGGCTCTGCACAGCCGTGGCCTCCATCGCTATGGGGTAAGAGTCCGGCTCCCTCCACACCGCCAGCCACAGCATGGGGACATGGCAGGCCCCAGCCTCCTGGGGAGCAGACGGTGGCATGTGGGGCTGCCTGGACATTTTACATTCCCCACACGGAGGTGAGCCCCTGAGGCCTCCTGCCCCCCCCCCAGGCACATGCGGTGCGGTAAAGTCTCCCCTCTGAGATTGGCATGTGCTCCCCCCTCGTCCCAGCCCAGCCCTCCCGCTTTCCTACAGGGAAATCCCACAGCAGGGAGCAAAACCATTTACCTTGGAGCAATGTCCCCTCTCCAGAGCCCTCACCATCTGTGGGGCAGATACACAGCGATTACACATCACTTCAAATGCCAAAAGCCTCATACCAATGAGGAGTAGAACAGCAGCCTCAAGAAGGTTTTTTTTTCCAACTTTTTGATTCACTGAAAATTTTGAAAAAAATTGTTTTCAAGTGAGTCCGAAACAATTCCCCCCCACCCAATTTTTTGAAATAGCCAGTGAGCCAAAAGTTAGTCATGCTGCTCTGTTCCGTACTTTAATTTATGAAGGTTTTAGTAAAGTAGACCATGATGACAATAAAACTGCTGAATATCTGTAACAGTTTGTCCATTTTCACATGCTGCCCTTCAGAGAAGATCACGATCTTTTGTCTTTTAATTAGTGGGAAAAACCTGCTCTTCCTCACCATGATGAGAAGATGGTCCTTCTTCACTAAAAACATGTAACCATTGCCCCAGGGACAGAGTTCTCACCTGGGAAATGTTGGGGAAGGAGAGGGAAGTTTTACATCTTAACTCTAGATATCACAGTGTGTCCCCAGCCCGTCCCGGCTCCCTGACCCTCCACACCAAGCCCACCATTAGTGCTTTGCATTACCATCCACGTGCAGGTCCCAGGGGTCACTGGGGAGAGAATTGTTCTCCTGGTTGTTGTCATCCTTGAGCTGGTAGAGGCAGGAAAAGGCCCCTGCACTCTCCTTGGACACTGTGTAGGGTGAGTCGTAGACTATTGTGTTTCCTCCCTTGGGCTGGACAGAAATCTCCTTCACGTCTTTGCAGAAGACAATGCGGGTCATGGGGGCATCCAAAGGGACTAAACACGACACCATGGCTGTGTCCCCTTGGCGAGCAGACAGCCTGTCCAGGAACAGCCGCGGGGCGGGGAGAGTGCCTGGGGAGCAAACACATCAGTGTTAAACACCTGGGGCCAGATCTCCCGCTGGTGTCAATCAGCAAAGCTCCATTCACTCCATTGGAGTGGGGCCGATTTACACCTGCTGGGGACCTGACTCACTCACTTCAGTGGAACGTGTCTGAACCCGAACCCTCCAATCCCTGCTGTGCTCCCAGGACCAGTCACTCACCGGGAGAGCTGCAGATTTCCTGGCTTGTGACAAGGGAGCCTGTGAAATAAACACAAAGGGTCTCAGTGCAGGAGGGGAGGTGAAACAGGGAATTATAGTGACTGGAGCTGGAAATACAGTCACATCCTCTAAAGGAAAGTGGCAGGTTTCAGAGTAACAGCCGTGTTAGTCTGTATTTGCAAAAAGAAAAGGAGGACTTGTGGCACCTTAGAGACTAACCAATTTATTTGAGCACAAGCTTTTGTGAGCTACAGTTCACTTCATCAGATGCATACTGTGGAAAATACAGAAAATGTTTTTATACACACAGACCATGAAAAAGACACCCACTTTTTCATGGTCTGTGTGTATAAAAACATCTTCTGTATCTTTCACAGTATGCATCCGATGAAGTGAGCTGTAGCTCACGAAAGCGTGTGCTCAAATAAATTGGTTAGTCTCTAAGGTGCCACAAGTACTCCTTAAAGGAAAGTGAGCGTCTCCAGGCAAATCTAGCTCCAGCTAGTAGAGAGAAATTCAGTCCCAGACTAACAATGGGCCACGTTCTGCCCCTGTGTTTATCCCCTAGCCAGAGACAGAATGAATTTGCTGTTAAGCTCCCTGGAGCCAATTTCCTCTCAGCACAGTGGGGGATTTTCACAAGCACAAAGTGCAGCTTGGTGTCCAGCTCCCAGTGTGAATCGGCCTGAGGATCCCAGCTAGCGATCTGCCCCTCTTGGAGCAATGGAGCCAGGTGAATTTACACCAGCCGGGGATCTGATCCACAGTCTATAACTTGTTATTTGCCCGGGGAGAAGTCCGGGATTAGCTGGTGCGTTTCAGCCTGAGTGCGGATAAGGAACGGCTCCCTGTACCAGCATGTAGAGCTGGCTGGACCCCAGACCCATGGCTGAAGGTTGGTGTGAGCATGCCAGAGACTCGCTGGAGATGGGTTAGGCCAACAGCTGACCCTGACCCCGTGCCGTGTTATGGGCCAGATCCTGCACGATTGTGGTCACTGAGAGCTCTCTCGTTCATTGCAGTGGGAGCAGGGTCAGGGCTGACATGTCCATGGCCCTGATCCTGCAGGCGGATGATCCATCCCTTCCACTCGTATGGGCATCCCTTGACTTGAATAGACTCTGGGCAGGCGTCAGGGCCTATACCAGCAAAGCAATGTGCAGGATCAGGCCCATGAGCACATACACGCTGGGCAAACACAGCTAGGCGAGTCAGTGGGAGGCTGAACACAGGTTTGTCTCCTGATCATCAGATCTTTAGCTCAGCATATTTTGCATTCACTATAAATATCAGCAAAGAGCCATGAGCAATTCACAGAACCCCCCCGTGCAGCAGGCAGAGCTGGTATCCCCTTTGTACCAAACGGCTAAGTGACTGGCCCAGGGTCACCCAGGAAGTTTGTGGCAGAGCAGGGAATTCATCCCTCGCCTCTAAAGTCCCAACCATGGACCAGCCTTCTGGTAGTGGTAATGATCACAGTGATTAATGATTAACTGCTATTTTCGTAGAATCAGAGAATATTTTAATTAATTTCAGCTGGGCTTTTCAGATCCCAGGGAAATCCCATCGTTACCCCCTAAAATCTAATCACATTTAGCCGCGTATGCGGCATTTCTGCTGTTTGCGCCCATGTGCGAGGTGAACATGTAGCATTTTCCCTTCCTGGACGTCATCTCCAGTTTAGGTTTCATCAAACGAAATGTCTGTCATCTTGAGCCAGTGATTTCATGCATGCCAAGATTTACACCTGAATCCGAGTGTGCAAAACAGCATCCCAGTGTGAAAATGGGCATCCCCTTCTGTGTCCAGCCCAGCCAGCTCGCACGGGCTAGTACCTTTTGTGTGTGCAGCGAGTGGGATGGTGCAAATCCGTTGTTCCACAGACATCTGCACCCCCATGTGACATGCTGTGGGTGTGAAGGTGGCAAACACACCCACACGCTGGCAGCCTTGGGGTGTGAGTGCAGGGTGGTGTATGTGGGCTCAGGGCCAGGGTGCAGCCCTTGGAAAACGACAGAGCATTTCGGGGTGACGCAACAACCTCGTTGCTGAGGTTCAGAGCTGGAATCTAACCAGCGATTTCCATCGTCCTTAACCCTGAGTCAGGTGGTGGTAATTAAACATGCAGTTGCTATTATTAAATCTCTTGGAAGCTTCGGTGCGAGGTGGCAAGCTCTGATCCCATCCCGGGCAGTGTTGGCACTTTCACGTCCACACAGCACGTTACCAGAGGGCTCAGAACCTCACAGGATTGGAGCCTAATTAAGCAAACGATCCTCTGCCCCGTGATCTCACCCTTCCAGCTAAACCCGGCCAGTGCTGGCCATACTCACAGAGAAGCCAGAGACCCAGCGTCGGGATGCTCAGGGGACAAGGTGATAACAGCATGGTCTGGCGATGCAGCAGGGAAGGCCTGTCTCTCTGCTCCTCAGAGTCTCAGTGAGCCGTGTCTCTCTCATCTGACCTCTCCCCTTCTGATCTCCAAGAAGCAGAGAGCAGAGAAGCGGCAGGCGCTCTCTAGTCTGGATCTTGGCCCTAAGATTAACGTATGAAAAGCCACAGACTCTCTGCTAAGGTGGGGCTGTGTCTGCTATGCGCCTGGCTGTGGCCAGGGGGACACTTGCTCCCTTGTGTGGGTGGAAGTTGCTCTCCCAGCTCTTCTCTCACAGGTGCTGGGCAGGCTCTCTGCTGTCCCCAAGCTCTGAGTGTTGGGGATTTGGTTACTGGGTCAGACCAGCCCTTCTGAGCCTAGCTCCCAGCCTTTGGGGTCCGATGCTGGATCAGATCAGCCCCTCTGAGCTGAACTCCCAGCATTTCAATTTTCATACAGACTGGATTTCTTCTGTATCAGACCCCACAGCCTCAGAGAACCCCAAAGACTGGGAGCTGCATTCAGAAGGGCTGGTTTGATTCAGGATCAGATCCCTTCAGTAATCACTGGGCCTATCAATTTATCCTACTATGGGCCCAACTTTGGGAAAGAGGATAAACGTTTATGAAGTGCCACAAGACAGGTTGATGGGAAAAGCTGAAAAGGGGACACAGGAAGATTGAATTAAGCCAAATAAAAAGGCCTAGTGATATAATTCAAGGACTGTATTAAGAGCACGCTTGATAAACAGGAGATGTGTGGGATGGGAAATTAATTAATCAAAATTGGTGTGTCAGAAATCAGGCCTGTTGGATAAGAATATGAGAACGGTCATACTGGGTGAGGCCAATGGTCCATCTAGCCCAGTCTCGTGTCTTCTGACAGTGGCCAATGCCAGGTCCTTCAAAGGGAATGAACAGAAGAGGCAATCAACGATCGATCCGTCCCTTGTCATCCACTCCCAGCTTCTGGCAAGAAGCGGCTAGGGACACCCAGTGCATGGGATTGCATCCCAAACTATCTTGGCCAATAGTCATTGATAGACCTATCCTCCAGGAATGTATCTGTGTTTTTTTTTTTTTTAACCCTGTTATAGTTTTGGCCTTCACAGCATCCCCTGGCAACAAGTTCCAAAGATTGACTGTGCGCTTAATGAAGAAATACTTCCTTTGTTTGTTTTAAACTTGCTGCCTATTAATTTCATTGGGTGATTCTTGGTTCTTGTGTTATGTAAAGGAATAAATAACACTTCCTTATTCACATTCTCCATATCATTCATAATTTTATAGACCTCTATCACGTCCCATCTTATTCTTCTCTTTTCCGAGATGAAAAGTCCCACTCTTTTTAATCTCCCCGCATATGGAAGCTGTTCCATAACCTTATTCAATTTTGTTGCCCTTCTCTGCACCTTTTCCAATTCTAATATATCTTTTTTGAGGTGGGGCAACCGGAACTGCATGCAGTGTTCAAGATGTGGTCGTATCATGGATTTATATAGTGGCATTGTGATATTTTCTATCCCTTTCCTAATGGCTCCTAACATTCCCTTAGCTTTTTTGACTGCTGCTGCACATTGAGCAGCTGTTTTAGAGAACTACCCACAATGACTCCAAGATCTCTTTCTTGAGTGGTCACAGCTAATATAGACCCCATCATTTTGCATGTAGAATTGTGATTGTGTTTTCCAATGTGCATTACTTACAGAGGTGACATCCAACAACTGTGGCTCATGGGAGAGCACAAATGAAATGTTCGGGGGGAGTCATGTGCCCCCCCCCCCGCATTTCTCAGCACACCGCTGGTGGGGATGCCTAGCAAGGAGGAGGCCGCACTCCCCCTGGCAGTGGCACTCTCCCTGTGTCCATGCAGAGCGGGGAAGGGAGGAAGCAGCAAGGTGGCTGGCTGCTGACTGAGCCCCTCCCCTCCACATGGGGCTGCTTCATCTTCCCTGCTGCTGGAGTCCCACACCTTGCCTCGGCCTCTGCCCCCTGACTCAGCGCATGGTCTGCAAAGCAGGCAGCATCGCTGGGACTCCAGCAGCGGGGAAGGAGAAGCAGCAGCTGTGAAGGGGGAGAGAACAAGGCCTAATTGGTGAACAAAATAGCGAGGGGGTGGGCTATGCTGCCCACCACACACTTTTGTGATCTTTTAAAGACAGGGGTGGCAGCGGAGAATCAAGCTGTCCGTAGGCCACAATGCTGTCTGACGGAAGAACCTGACCCAGATGGATGTCTATGGGGAGAGTGAGGGGGGAGAGTGGAGAGAGAGCAGGACATTTTGATGCCTTTAATAGAACATACACATGCAGCAGATGCTACCCCTTACAAATGCATCTAACCTACTGCCATGTGACGGCAGAGGGGTGCGACTGAGCTGGCATTGTATCAAAGACAGGGACTCTCAGAGTTATGGCACCTGCTTTAGCTGGGAGGTGGGTTCTTTGCTTTGATTGGGGGAGTGGGGGCTCATGTTTTGTAAATAAATAGAAATTTGGGGCTGAGTGTTAACAGGGGAGATGCTGAGAAATTTTTACTGTAGGATCAAAATATGGAATCTAAAACCAGAGTTATTTTCATGATGCTGTTTTGGCAGCAGCCACCAGGTAGTGACACTACATAGTCTGACAAGTTCTTTTGCATGCAAGCTGTCCGCAGTCATTGAGGACGTGCTATATTGTTGTCAGCTTTATGATGCACATTACTTTGGGGTGAGCTGTGGCAAGTGGCAGGAGAGTTTGCCCTTTGCCTTTTTCTTTCTACATATTTGATTCTTGGAGCGGAGCTGGTCCCTGGAAACCAGGCATTGGTGTTGAACTGAGATCCCTGAAAGAAGGGTTTGTCTGTGTGTCATTTATGGCCATCTCTGTTCCAGGGCTGGTGCATAACTAAACAAGCTGCACTAAGGCTCCATACAAAGTCGACATCTCTGAATTCTCCTCCAATAAGAAACTGGTATGCATGGCCCTGAGACCTGCCATCACTTTCCAAAGGGCCACACTACAATGAAGCCTCAGAGGCCAGGTGGGAATACAGTGCCCCAATATGGAACAATCACAGTTTGGTCACACTTGGGTCAAATCCTGATCCGATTGAAGTCAAGGGCAAAACTCCTGTTGATTTTAGTGGGGCCAAGATTTACCCCCTAGCTTTGGAGGTAGATTGCGTGCTGACTAATAGCAATGCTCTCACCAGAACCCCTCCCAATGGTGTTTAGTTGTTTTTGCGTTTTGTCAGCTGCAGATTGATGGACACCAGGGGGCGCTGGAGTCAATTTAGAGGTCTCCTCTGAACTGACAGGACTTGGAGATCAGGTTTTGCTTTAAAAAACAGGCCCTTTGACTGTGGATTTTTGGGTCCCAGTCATTGTGTTAAGCATTGAAAGACACACACAGGGGACACTGCACTTTACACACATTGATTGCCAGGGCAAAACCACACACCAGCAGTAACAGCTGCGCTGCCAAGTGTGTTTCATTCCAAGACTGAGGGTCTCCAGTGGAGGAGGCCTGAGAATGTGAAGCCAGAATCAGAGGGGCACCGGCAGAGCTGTGGGTGGGTGGCTGGGAGCCCAGCTCTGGGACAGCAGGGCACTGACTGTCAGGGTTGAGAAGAGAAAATATAACATGAGAAGAAATCGCAGGAAGAAAGAGCAGAGCCACAAGCCACCTATAAATAAGCCCAGCCTGAGCTGTGGTCAGGAAGCGAGTTTGTGCGACTCTGGAGACACGTGCTGCTGGTGCAATGCACAAACACAGAGACCCGGCCGCAGGCCACCCCTGGGCTGTGGTCACTGTATTACCAGAGGCATCTCCAGTGCAGAAGCTGCTCCCCCAGCCCCTGTGGGCCCGGCTTCGCAAGCAGCTCATAGCCCTTTGTACCACGGCACTGAGGAGTATTTTTAACAACACAGACCCGGAGTGAGGCTGCTCCTGTGACACAGAGTCCCCTCCCCTGGGTTGGCCCTTACACATGCAGTCATGGGCCTGCTCAGGGCCCAGCAGGTAGTGTGGGGCCCCCACAATCGACCCCATCCACTGCAAACCTCTCATATCAAGTGCTGGTGCAAAGAGCAGCTAGAGGAAGCCACCGGTAGCCCCCACAGCAAGTGTGGTTGTTCACTGAGCACCCAGGCACTACGCCAGCGCTCCTGAGAGCCACTTATCTGTTAACTGGCTATTGACGTAGACACAAGGCTAGAGCACGGCTGTGACACTGGATATGGCCCAAACCAGCAGCCAGTGATGGCAACCTCTCCCCTCCCACATATGCGGGCTCAGCTGTGCTGGTAGGTGCATAAGCAGGGGGGGTTGAGACAAGTTAGTCGGGTCTCCTGGTGTCTGGGACAACACCGAATCATAGATTCCAAGGCCAGAGGGGACCTTTGTGATCCTCTGATCTGACTCCATGTGTAGCACAGGCCAGAGAACTGCCCCAAAGTAATTCCTAGAGCAGATCTCATACAAAAACATCCTATCTTGATTTAAAAATGGTCAGCAATGGAGAATCCATCACGATCCCTGGTAAATTGTAATCGGTAATTGGTAATTTCTCTCACTGTTAACAATTGAGGCTTTATTTGCAGTCTGAATTTGTCTAGCTTCAACTTCCAGCCATTGGATCGTGTTCGACCTTCTTCTGCTAGACAGAAGAGCTCATTATCACTTATTTGTCCCCCCTGTAGGTACTTATAGACTGAGATCCAGTCACCCCTTAACATTCTCTTTGTTAAGCTAAATAGATTGAGCTCCTGGAGTTTATCTCTATAAGACAGGTTTTCCAATCCTGTAATCATTCTTGTGGCCACCAAACACATCATGAACCTCCATAATGTTCTCTCCTGAACCAGATCTGGTGCCTTACAGGGTAGTATGCCTATGAAGGAGAGGTGTCTGTTGACATCAGTCAGCCATCATGTTTTGTGTCTTCCCAGTGGTCTTTTCCATCCTGCTTTCATTGGCTTAAGACACAGCCCAGCCCATTCCCTGCATCAGGGTGGGTCAGGCCTATTACACCAGTGAGCCTGGTGGCCCGTGTTGGGGGTTCTTTCCTACTTCCTCTCCCGGGTGGGTGCACAGCCCAACTCAAATTCTAAACCAGAACTAATTAACCTCTTAGCTGATAGAGGAAACGTTCCACAAAGCTCATCTCTAGTGACATCACTGAGGATATTGACGGGTGTGTGAGACTCTCTACACCCAGCCCATACTAATGCTGAGCTGTGATGGAGAAGGGCTGGGAGGGCACAGACTGATTCTGGTGGGCAGGGAGGTGAGACAGGTGGGCGGGGAGGTACCCAGGACTGTGAGTCACCTTGTTACTGCCCATCCACCACCATCCCCACCTCCAGCATGCAAAGTCTTGCTTGTGCCCCGCTCCCTGACACCACCAGCCTGTCAGCTGCTCAGGCCCTCTTGTCTGGGTGACACCTTGCAGGTTAACAGTAGGTGCAGCCCAGACCCTGAGTCCCTGTGATTCATTCCCTGGTGATACCTAGCCCCTTGTCACTGGCTACTCACAGAAATTCCAGAGCCTCTGCCCCCCACAGGAGCAAGGTACCCCAATGTACTGGTTTTACCTTAACCCCCCATGCCTGTAAACCATGCAGCGCTCGTGAGCACTTACAATAAAACCCAGGCAGGGTTATTTAAGAAAGGATAAAGATTTAACTAGAAACAAGAGAAAGTGACGGCAACAAATGGTTATACCAGAGAACAAAATCATAAACCACAAACCTGGGTCTACACTGATTAAGTTACCTTTCCTAGCTAATAAAGTAGGCTCCCCGTATCTGAATGGGCCATTACTGAGACATATTCTCCCCTGGTGACTAGTTTCTACTCCAAGTCTGGAAATAAATTCATTATTCCTTAAATATTACCCATACAAACATCTCACAATGATTATGAGTCGTGACAAGTTACTCACTCTCTTGTAGCTATCTTACACACTACTCTTTATGGATCATATCCTCTAAGATGTATGTTCAGTGTTGTGAGTTTGTCTGAGTTGAGGGTTGTTTGCAAAGAACAAGGAACCCTTTGCCCAGAAGTCTCTGTGTCTCTGCTCTGTCTTTGCCCTTTGGGGCTCTGGGTGTATCCACAGGGCTAGACTGTGAGAAAAATCAGTGTGAGAGGCAGGGTGTTCCTTTAACCTGGCTTTGTCACACCTGGGGGAACCTGTGCCTGTCACATCCAGGAAGCCCTGCCCCTGTCACTCCTGGGGGACCCTGCATCTATCACATGGGGGAGACCCTGTGCCTGTCATATCTGCATGGAGGGGGGTGGTGGTGTCCTGCATCTGTCACATGGGGGAGACCCTGCGCCTCTCATACCTGGAAGATCCTGTGTCTGTCACATCCAAGGGGGTCCTTCCCCTGTCACACCTGGGGGACCATGTGTCTGTCATACAGGTGGCCCTGCCCCTGTCACATCTGAGAGGCCCTGCCCCATCACACATGGGGGACCCTGCCCCTATCACACCTGGGGGATCCTGTGTCTGTCACATCCAGGGGGCCCTGCCCCGGCACACCTGGGGGACCCTGTGCCTGTCATATGGGGGAGGGCTGTGTCTGGGGAACCAGCGTGTCTGACACTCCAAGACACAGCCCATCCTGAGCCTCACAAGAGAAACATCTGAGAGTTGTTTCCATCTTGCCTCAGTGGGGGAGGGCCCCTCTGGCTACAGACACACGTCAGGGCTGCTTCCAGACACTCTACTAGAGCCCACAGCCCATCCAGTTCCTCTGCTCCCCACCCTGTGGTGAGAAGGAGGGGACTGGGGGCACAGAGCCACGATGGATTCTCTTTGGAGGCCCAGATGCTGCTGCAGGGTCCCCGGCTTCGTGCCTGGCTCCCACTCCCCATGATCCTGCTGTGGCTGCTCTGTGAGTTTGGGGAGAGCTCCCTTCCAATGGACTGGGAAAGGGGTCTCCGGGAGTTGGGGAGCAGGGGGAGAGGCAGGCTTATGGCTCTGCCTGGACCGGGGGAACATGGGAACCGGGCTGGGTGACCATCACAAGTGGGGAATAGCAGGAATGTGGGGATGGGTCACTGGGAGCCACACAGTGCAGGAGGAGTGAGAAGCTGGGTATAAATTCCTGGCACAAGTTTTCTGAGGCAGGTTGGAGAGAATATTTAGCGCTCAGGAGATGTTTGCAACAATCCCTTGCTCTACAGTACAACTAATACCCCGGGGGTTATATAAATTGTTTGTCATTATGCTAATGTACAATAATCCCTATGGCTGAGATTTTCAAATATGAAACTGCAGAATTACTAGCTGTGATATGTACCCTATTGCTTAAATCAGCCTCTGGACCAGGTGACTGGAGGGTAGCTAATCTAATGCTGATTTTTTAAAAAAGTCTCTGAAGGCGATCCTGGCAATTACAAGGTGGTAAGCCTGACTTCGGTACTAGGCCAATTGGTTGAAACTATAGTAAAGAACAGAATTATCAGACACATAGATGAACACAATATGTTGGGGAGAATCAACACAGCTTTTATAAAGGGAAATCAGGCCTCATCAATGTGTTAGAAGGTCTATAAACTCATGAATGGTGTGAGGAAAGGGAGTAAGGAAGTGTTATTATCCCTTCACATAACAGAAGAACCAGGGGTCACAAGATGAAATGAATAGACAGCAGATTCAAAACAAAGATAAAGTATTTCTTCACACAACATACAGTCAACCTGTGGAACTTGTTCCAGGGAGGTTGTGAAGGCCAAAAGGATAACTGGGTTGAAAAAAAGTATGAGATAAGTTCCCGGAGGTTAGGTCCATCAATGGCTATTAGCCATGATCTGTCCCCGGAAAAATCATGGAGCAAAGAATCAATCCTGAAGCACTTACATGAGAGGAAAGTGATCAGGAACAGTCAGCATGGATTCACCAATCCATGAAGGTCATGCCTGACTAATCTAATCGCCTTCTATGATGAGATTACTGGTTCTGTGGATGAAGGGAAAGCAGTGGATGTATTGTTTCTTGACTTTAGCATAGCTTTTGACACGGTCTCCCACAGTATTCTTGTCAGCAAGCTAAAGAAGTATGGGCTGGATGAATGCACTATAAGGTGGGTAGAAAGTTGGCTAGATTGTCAGGCTCAACGGGTAGTGATCAATGACTCCATGTCTAGTTGGCAGCCGGTGTCAAGTGGAGTGCCCCAGGGGTCGGTCCTGGGGCCGGTTTTGTTCAATATCTTCATAAATGATCTGGAGGATGGTGTGGATTGCACTCTAAGCAAATTTGTGGATGATACTAAACTAGGAGGAGTGGTAGATACGCTGGAGGCAGGGATAGGATACAGAGGGACCTAGACAAATTGGAGGATTGGGCCAAAAGAAATCTGATGAGGTTCAATAAGGATAAGTGCAGGGTCCTGCACTTAGGACAGAAGAATCACGTGCACCGCTACAGACTAGGGACCGAATGGCTAAGCAGCAGTTCTGCAGAAAAGGACCTCGCGGTTACAGTCCACGAGAAGCTGGGTATGAGTCAACAGTGTGCCGTTGTTGCCAAGAAGGCTAACGGCATTTGGGGCTGTATAAGTAGGGGCATTGCCAGCAGATCGAGGGACATGATCGTTCCTCTCTATTTGACATTGGTGAGGCCTCATGTGGAGTACTGTGTCTAGTTTGGGCCCCACACTTCAAGAAGGATGTGAACAAATGGGAAAGCATCCAGTGGAAGGCAACAAAAATGATGAGGGGCTGGAACACATGACTTATGAGGAGAGGCTGAGGGAACTGGGATTGTTTAGTCTGCCGAAGAGAAGATTGAGGGGGGATTTGATAGCTGCTTTCAACTACCTGAAAGGGGGTTGCAAAGAGGATGGATCTAGTCTGTTCTCAGTGGTGGCAGATGACAGAACAAGGCATAATGGTCTCAAGTTGCAGTGTAGGAGGTGGGAGGGATGCCAGTGTCTCAGGTCCCCTTCACCTGAACACCTGGGGCATGCTGGGTTTTCATTCCTTCCCTCTCCATGTCTGGTTGTTCTGCAGGCACAGTGTCTGCCTGAGCCCTATGCCTGGGCCGGGCAGGCCTGGGTCAGTGTGACAGGGACACACGGCCCCTGGGGGCAGGGCTGAGGGTGCGCAGTGAAGAGGCCAGTGGAGTGAGAGCTCACACTGCCAGAGCAGGCTGGGAGCTCAGAACAGATGTTAATGACCCTGTGCATCATTTGGTGATAAATTCACCCCCACACACAACGCCCGCCCTGGCAGTGGTGCATGCGGCAGGCTGTGGAGGGTGGAGACGCCGAGACAGACACCAGCTCACACCAACAACACGCCCTTGTGTCTCCCGTCTCAGGGGACAGCTGGAGCTAGTGGTAAAATAGTGGAAATTGTCAAGAGGAATTTGCCCTTTTCCTGGGAATGGATTTAGAAATTCACTAGTTTGGGCTCAGCAGGACTGAGCCTGTCACAGGGAGGTTCCAATGAGAAACTAGGGGGTCCAGCTCTCCCCGATGCAGAGACCGGACGTGTGTTGGGGGGGATGGTGAATAATGTTTCCATTCTCATCTCATGAGGGAGGGCCCCTCTGGCCACAGACACATCAGGGCCTCCCTGAGACACGCTACAAGAGCCCAGAGCCTGTCCGGGCCGGAAGAAGGAGGGGAGAAGGAGGGACCTGGGGCACAGAGCCCCAGTGGCTGTTCATCAGAGATGTAGACTCGATGCTGCTGTGGGATATTCAGGCTGAGTCGCCGGCTCTCAATCACCCCATGATCCTGCTGTGGCTGCTCTGTGAGTTTGCAGTGAGCCCTCTGCCTAGCGGTTTAGGGGCAGGCAGGTTTATAGGTCTGCCTGTGCTGGGGGGACATGGGGAACAGCCTGGAGGGGAAGTTATGGTAAAAATGGTTTAAAAGAACAGCTGCACGTTGATGTTCTACTGAGCTCTAAGCAGTTATTTCATGTTGGGTTTAAAAACTGGTTTGAAATTCATGGCCAAAGTTTCTTACCAATTTCTGAGAGAATATTTAATGCTCAGAACATTGTTTTGATATCTAGCTATTTTATTTAATAT
This sequence comes from Lepidochelys kempii, assembly GCF_965140285.1. NCBI lineage: Eukaryota > Metazoa > Chordata > Testudines > Cheloniidae > Lepidochelys > Lepidochelys kempii. The sequence continues at coordinate 11,186,389 of NC_136402.1, forward strand.
CTAATGTCCCTGTGTGTGTGTATTGTACTCACATATATATTACAACCTATGGCTGAGGTTTTCAAAGCTGCCTACGGGATTTGGACACTTTGTTCAAATTCATGGCAACTGAGCATCCAAATCACCTATACAGCTCTGAAAGTCTGAGCCGGTGAGCAGATCTTTAATAGTACATAGAATGGACCTGCATTAAAAGGATGCTATTGAGGTTACAAACCTGGAAATGACAGGGTTAGGACTGGCTGTGCGGAGCTCATTTCAGGGACGAGGACAAAGAGTTGAAGCTGATTAGGAAAGTAAAGAGAGTGCGAAAATGTTTTGAAGATCATGAATGTTCGTGTTCTTTGTTTTCAGCAGGTTACATGGTGAGGAGCGTTTTACTATTAGAACAAATTTCTTAGACGTTAATGGAAACTTTAATCCTGCCTTGCAAATATTCAAACTTTGTAAGATTCCCACTTGGGGCTTTCCATCGATAGCCATGGTGAGACCAGGGCCCACAGATGGCTCCAATTGTGGGATCGGCGTGTATGGGTCTTGCAACATTATCCTGAGTTGGGATTTTCTGGCTTGTCTTGGCTTAATTATTAATATTAATGTCACCCCAGTGTAGCTGGCGTGACATTAATATAGTTAGAGCTGCTGTGTCTGCCACTCACCCCCTCTCCTGTCTGGTGCAGGTGCTGGGGTGACAGGCCAGGAGCCCTGCAGCTCCCCAGGTGAGTGAGAGCACAAGAGACATGGAAGAAGGGGAGACATAGAAAGGAGTGAAACCCCCAGACAATGGCAACGGGAGGGCGGCTGGGGAAGTGTAGGAGGCGGATGGGTGGGCAATGCCTCTTGCACGATTCCTGCCTGAAATCCTGGTAATCGCACTGTAAATGGAACTTCCCACAGTGACAGACCTTAAACTTTACTGGAAGTGGAACCCATCTTGGCCAAATCCTCAGCAGGCATAAATCAGAATACCTCTGTTGACTCCAATGGAGCAGGGCTGATTTACATGAGCCAGGGATCTGGCCCAGTTGATACATGTTTAACAAACTTTCCATGTGTAAATCTTGGCAGAGTCGGTGCTAATAGAGGAGTGTATTGATGAGACCAGGGCACTGCACTAGAATGAATTTGCAAAAAGAAACGGAGTACTTGTGGCACCTTAGAGACGAATACAGACTAACACGGCTGTTACTCTGAAACCTGTTAGAATGAATTTGTCTTCAATCTCCTGTGTTGCACTGTATTTATTTTAATTCCAACGTGAAGAGAAACGACTCTTTCAATCAGCCAAGCGTACTTCTCACTAATCCATCACTAATGCTTCGTTCCCTGCCTGGCTCTGCCTTCACTGCAGAGCTAACTCGAGTTATCCGCACTCAGTGACTCCTCTCGAGTTAGCGGAGCTCGTGCGAGAACAGGCACACTGCTGTGCCCACACGGATTCTGCTCTCCCTCCAGTGTGAGGCTATGTACAGCTTCTTGGGGCACGGCCCACGGCTCGGAGAGCTGCAGAAAACGGAGATGTGCTATGAATTCTTTGCCAGTCTGACGTTTCTGGGCACACGGCGGGAACTGTGGGAAGGCACTGGAGGACTAGTGGTACTCGTGGTCCTCAAGTGGTGCTAGCCTGTGTCCACACTACAGCGAGAGTGTCTACACTTCAATTTTAGCCCCCTTGCGTGACTATGAGTCTGAGTCAGTTGCCCTGTCCTCTGAGACTTGCTGTCACATTGGGTTTTTGCCATGTGGATGTACCCTTAGTCTCTCTTTCTTGTTGCAGGTGACTTCCCTTCTCCTAAATTGTCTCTGAGCACCTCTTCAGCTCAGGTCGGGGACTGCATTTCGGCTCAGTGTCACCTTCGTCTCAAGACTTTAGCTGCTTTAGTTATTTTCTGTCAGGATGGTAAAGAAATATCAAGCCAAAAGGTCATGCCAGGCCGGTCACTGTATCAACATGACATCTCTGTGCAGAGCTCAGGCCAGTTTCGATGTATGTACCAGTACAGGAACGACCAGAACCAGGTGAAAAATTCTCGTCTCAGTCTCCTCCAGACACTGAATATACCAGGTGAGTTGTTGGACCCCAACACAATGTGAGGAGGGGGAAGGGAACAGCTGGATGGTGTCAGGCATTTTATAATTGTGTGGGCTTCTGCCATGGAACGTGTGGATGTTGTGAAGGCCAAAAGGATAACTGGGTTGAAAAAAGTATGAGATAAGTTCCTGGAGGTTAGGTCCATCAATGGCTATTAGCCATGATCTGGGTGTTTCTAAACCTCTGACTGCCAGTAGCTGGGAGAGGATGACAGGGGATGGATCACTCATGAATTGTCCTGTTCTGCTCATTCCCTCTGAAGCACCTGGCATTGGCCCCGGTCAGAAGACAGGATACTGGGCTAGATGGACTATTGGTCTGATCAAGTCTGGCTGTTTTTATGTTCTTATTAGATTTCTAACTCCATTTTCCAAGCCCACCTCTTGGCCAGTTTCTCTTTCTCATCCACTCATGATCGTTGTGGGTAGGGATTGACATTTATCATGTCTGTAAAGCTACCAGCTCAATGAGACCTGACCTGGATTTGACTGTCATGTGCTAGTGCATTATGATTATTAATTATGATTACACCAGATGGGAATCTGGCCCACTGATGTCAATGGAGCAGGGCTGATCTGCACCAGCTGGAGATCTGGCCCATTGACTCCAGTAGAGTGGGACCAATTTACCCCAGCTGGGATTTGGCCCAGTGTGTCTGAGGCTCCTTTGGAGAGACATGGTCTAGGGATTTGTAGCAGCTGCGTCTCTGGGATGATCTCTGCTTGGCTGGCCACTGAACCGCTGAACGTCCCTGATGTTGTCTGTGTTTTTTGCCCAGGCCAGAAGCTGATCCCGAGCACCGGCCCCAGCCCTGAGGATCCAGCGTCTCAGGAAGGTGAGTGACGAGGGTTGCCAACTTTCTAGTTTCAGAAAATTGAACATCCTTGCCCCGCCGCTGCCCCGAAGCCCCTCCCCCTCCCCCATCCCTTCCCCGCGGACCCACCCCCACTAACTGCATCCCCCCTCGTCCGTCTCTCACTCTTCCCCACCCTCGCTCACTTTCACCAGGGCTGGGGCAGGGGATTGGCGTTTGTGGGGGAGTGAGGGATCCAGCTGGAGGTGTGGGTTCTGGGTGGGGCTAGGGATGAGGGGCTCAGGGTGTAGGAGGGTGCTCCAGCCTGGGGCCAAGGGGTTTGGAGTGCGGGAGGGAGCTCTGGGCTAGGGCAGGGGGTTGAGGTGTGGGGGGAAAGATGAGGGCTCCAGCTGGGGTGCGGGGTCTGGGGTGGGGCTGGGTATGAAGGGCTTGGGGTGTATGAGGGAGCTCTAGGTTGGGGCCAAGGGGTTCGGAGTGTGGGAGAGGAGTGTGGAGTCCGGGAAGGAATTCGGGTGTGGGAGGGAATGTGGGGTGCAGGCTCCAGGAGGGAGTATGGGTGTGTGAGGGGGCTCTGAGTTGTTGCAGGGGGTTGGGGCCCGGGAGGGGGCTTGGAGGGCAGGCTCCGGGTGGCTCTGGCTGGTGTGGTTTGTGGGGGTCTGGGAGGCATTGATGTCAGGTGGCCCCTTAAATAGCAGCCACACCAGCACGGCCCTGGCATTTCCCGGGTGTCAGAGGCTGCTCTAACAGCCATGAATCCTGGACACCTGGCTCGGTGAGGACAAAAGTTTTTCCTGTTCTCTGGAATGTGGGGGGGAGGGGGGGAGAGAATTCCCCGCTAGTGACACACCCATCCCACTGCTGCCCCTGGCTCGCTGCTCCCCCAGCATAGTGCAAATCACAGCAGCTCTAGGGAGAGAGCTGATGCAGGCCCCCCCTCCTCCTCCTGCCATTTGCAGTGACCCCCAACCCCTCTCCTTCATTCTCCCCCACAGCCCGGCTGCTGGCTGGGGCCTCCACACTCAGCTGCTGCCCGACTCTGTTTGGACCCGTTCCCAAGCAGAGCAGCCCAATTTTACCCCATGCTTCCACGCAGCCCATTCATCCCCGGGAGGAGAGTGACCTGCCCACAGCTCCTTACCTGCTGGCCGCATGGTCCCGAGTTGAACCCAGCACAGTAGCCCCACAGGGAGCAGGTGTGGGCCCCAGGACAGGTGGCTGACCCCTCCTCTCTCAGCTCCCAACAGCTGGGGAGCAGTGGGCCGGGCAGGGCGGGGGCTGAAGGCACTTCCTAAAGGCCACAGCCCGCTCAGCAGGGAACCCCTGGCCACCGCAGAGACTGCTGCCGGGGGTTAACCCTGCCGGCCCCAGCCTGCAGCCGAATGCCTTTCCCAGCCCCTCCGCTGGGATCCACCCCCTGCCAGTGGGGGCTCGCACCGCCCCCGAGCTCCACAGAGAGAGCTGCTGCAGGCCCCCTCCTCATCCCTCTGCCACCAACCAGACTTTTAACGGCCCAGTTGGCAGTGCTGACCGGAGCCGCCAGGGTCTCTTTTCGAAAGAGAAAACCGGATGCCTGGCAACCCTAAGAGTGACTGTGTTCAGGCCTAATTCCCCCAGCGCTCAGCACGCTGAGATCACGTTGGGTCTGAGCTCTGAAGAATCTCACCCTGATTCCCTGACCCACAGCCCATCGGCATCCCTGGGACCCTGGCACTGAGTCCAGTGGGCCGGGCTTCTCCTATGTTCAGAACTGGGAGGAGGTGTCCTGTTCTAGGCCGGTCCTTGAGCAGCCCCTCTCCAACCTCCCCCACAGCAGGGTGTGTGGGGAGGGGAATAGCACATATAGGAGCGTCCGCAGCTGAGGGAGACCCATCTGTCTCCCCACAGCCATTCCCCCCCTCACCCTGCAGCTGGCAGCATCTCCTATTAAAGCAGCTTCGTGTCGTTGCAGCGATGGGCGAGGAAGCAGAGATGGGACCATTTTACACCCCATGGCCAAAGCACCCGGCAGCTTGGGAAAGTGGAAAGAGCCTCCCCTGTGGGCTGGGAGCTGGGGGTGGGGTGAGTTCATGAATCCCCGTTCTGCACTGTTACGAGAAGGAGGAACCGGGATGGAACCAGAGGACCCCCGGAGGGCAGACTGGAATACACCCAACAGCCTCAAGAATGGGAGAACCAAAGAACAAGATAACATCTAGCAGCGTGGATGTGCTATCTGCTGATTGATTCAGCAACAGCATGATGAAGGAATTCCCATAGACTGGCATAGGAAGAAATTCCTATAAAAATAGACTCTAAAAAGTGAGAACTTTGGGGTCTGATTCTGCAAACCAACTTCCAGGAACATCAGATGAGCATCTGACAAGGCCCTGCTCCCTCCTCATGTCCAGGCCACCTGGCCAGTGGCTTGGCATGAGCAACTCTAAGGCTGGTAACTATGATAACAACCTTGCAGAACCTGTGTGTGTGTGTTTGTATGAATGAATGTGTGACTAAATATGAGATTGAATGGAATGTTATAGCGATAACTAAGTGCTTACTATGATTCTTTCTGTATTCACAATAAATGTGGTATTTTGCCTTTTTCCCTTTCATGAGATCCTGTTGGTTTTTATTTTATTGGTATAACAGCGGAAGGTCCCTCCCATGACCCCGGTGGGGAAGAACAGGCTCTAAAGCCGTGGCGAGGCCAGAGCAAGTTTGGGCTGGGGCATCCCATGGCTGGGGAGTCACACATTGGCTGGCCTGTGACTCGCCTGCCCATTGTGACACGCCCCTGCTGGCTGGCACAGCCTCATCCCCTCACTGCCAGGCTTGGCTCTGGCAGAGCGAGAGCTGGCAGGTGCCGCTGGGGAACGCTGAGCCAGCAGTTCCAGCTCCGCCACCGGCAGCAGAAAGTGGGTGGCCCATTTACGCGCAGGCTTCTGCCCACTCCTGACTCCAGGTAGGAGAATCTTCTATTGCCCACCTCTGCTTTTCCATTGCATCGCCAACCACACCGAGGCTTCCCCGAGCTCCTGGCTGGGCGGCGCACGTCTGCCAAGTGCCCCGGTGCCGGCGGTCTAGCCTGGTGCCAGTGAGGAAGTGGGCACCGGCATGCGCACAGGAGGGAGCCCGGGGCGGCTCGACAGAAGGGGTGGCACCAGTCGAGCCCGGAGGGGACGGAGACAAGGAGGAGGGTTTAGCAGGGCTGGTGGCCTGGCACGGGAAGGCGGCACAGGTGGTTAGATGAGGCATTGGGCTGGGACCCAGGAGAGCTGTGTTCAGTTCCCCGCTCCTCTGTAAGTCTTCTGCGTGAAATCAGGTGAGTCCCCGCCGCTCTGGGCCTCAGCTAACAAGGGAGAGCACGTCCCTCCTCTGCGGAGGAGGGGTTGAGAGCCTAAATACCACAACACCCGTGTGCTAAACCACTGGCATGATGGGGCCAGGTAAGTGCCCAGACACTGAGGTTGCTGGGGGAACAGGCATTCTCCGGTTGCCTGGAGCCATTGTTCCATTCACCAGGACAGTCTGATGCCAGGACAGTCCCCCTGAGCTCTGGAGAGGACTAGAGGTGCCTTAGGACGCCTGCCGTGCAGCTGCTGCAGAGTCAGCAGAAAACACTGGGTGAGGAATGGAGCCCCCCAGGGCAGGGGCCATTCAGGAGACCCAGCGTGGGGGGAATCAGGCCTGGGATTCTCTGCAGCGGCTGCTCCCACACAGGCCTTGGAGAGAGGAGCTGTGAAACCCCCACAAAGCTCTGCCCCCGCACAGAGCTCTGTAGCACTGGGACCCCGTACGTGTGAGCCGTAATCCAGCAGGGCCTTGCACCAGCCCGACCCTCTCCCATTGCCCCGCTCTGGGAGGCCAGGGCACAGTTCACAATTTAGCACGGACCAGCTGCAAGGATCCTGGCGGGCCCTGGTATGGTTGGAGCAGCATTTTCAATGTTCGGGAAAAGCGAGATCTGTGCAATAGGCAACGTAGCTCCATCTGGGCACCAGCCAGCTCCTATGCCCCAGAGAGCTCCCACAGCTCCCACTGAACCAGGGACGAAGGGGGCAGGAGGTTGAAAGAGCAGGTGCCATCCTGGAACCCAGGAGACCCATGTTCATTTCCCAGCTCTGCCACAGATGCTCTGTTTGTCTTCAAGCAAGTCCCTTCTTCCCTCTGTGCTGTAGTTCCCTGTCTGTGCAGTTGAGGTAGCTGCCAGACCCTGCCCTGAAGGGGGCAGTTAGAATAAATGCAATGGGCAGTGCTCGGATGCCAGGGGGATGAGGGCCAGGATGGTGCCTAAGACAGACCGAAAGCAAGGGGGAGCTACAGAGCCGGTGGTGAGAGGGGTTTGGCCTTTGACAGTCTGCTCTGAGTGCCTGGGGTGCCAGACCCCAGGCAGCCACTGGCATTGCAAGACCTCCCTGATCTACGGTGCTGCTGCTTTCCCTGCTTCTAGGAGTCACTGCCTCCCCCTGGCCGAGACCCCCGTGTCACGGAGTCCCCGGGCGACGCTCTGGAACTGCTCCCTACGAAGTCAGTCAGGACTCTGGGGAAGTCTCCTTTCTGTGAACAGCCTGTCTGCAGGGCAAACAGCTCACAAAGCTTCCACCTTCCTGGGTCTGACCTCTGAGCATTCAGCATCCTCTGCTCCTCCGTGAGCTTCCCACAGCGAGCCCGTCCAGGCAGGCTCCTAGGGAAGCCGGAGGGTCCTGCACCCCAGCTCCGCAGTCAGACGTGACTCTCAGCCAGCCAGTAAAACAGAAGGTTTATTAGATGACAGGAACATGGTCTAACACAGAGCATATAGGTGCAGAGAACAGGACCCCTCAGCTGAGTCCATTTTGGGAGGTAGTGAGTCAGACAACCAGGTCTGTACTTCACTCCATGTCCCCAGCCAGCCTCAACTGAAACTCTCTCCAGCCACTCCTCCTCTGGGTTTTGTCCCTTTCCCGGGCCAGGAGGTCACCTGATTCCTTTTTTCTCCAACCCTTTTAGCTTTCACCTTGTAGGGGGGAAGGGCCAGGCCATCAGCACCCAGGAAATAGGGTGTCGGCCATTCTCTGTGTCCAGACCCCTGCACATACCTGCCCTCTAGGGCTCTGCAATGATCATACACCCTTACCCCACCACCTAGATACTTAAGACCTGCATAGGGGAAACTGAGGCACCCCCACACTATTCAGAGGAAACATTAAGAAGAGTCCCACTTCGTCACATGCCACAGCAATCGTCTCCTGGGGCTGTCATGGCACTGAGCATTAGCAAGGTCTGAGACTCAGTTGGGTGGGAGGAGGAGGCTGCTATTAAAGCAGCTTCTGCGTCGTTGCAGCGGTGGGAGAGGAAGCAGAGATGGGACCATTTTACACCCCATGGCCAAAGCACCCGGCAGCTTGGGAAAGTGGAAAGAGCCTCCCATGTGGGCTGGGAGCTATGGGTGGGGAGAGTTCATGAATCCCCGTTCTGCACTGTTACGAGAAGGAGGAGCTGGGATGGAAGTGATTCTCCCACTCAGGGATCCAGAGACCCCCTGGCTCCAATAGCATGGATGCAGGGAGGGGCTCTGGCCTCGGGTCTGCAGGAGCTGGGACTGGAGGAGCCCAGCCGTCCCTTCCGGCCTAACGTCTGTGACTGTGGGGAGCGGAAGTTCCCTGCCATGGCCCTGGTGGGGAAGGACAGGCTCTAAAGCCTTGGCGAGGCCAGAGCAAGTCTGGGCTGGGGCATCCCATGGCTGGGGAGTCACACATTGGCTGGCCTGTGACTCGCCTGCCCATTGTGACACGCCCCTGCTGGCTGGCACAGCCTCATCCCCTCACTGCCAGGCTTGGCTCTGGCAGAGCGAGAGCTGGCAGGTGCCGCTGGGGAACGCTGAGCCAGCAGTTCCAGCTCCGCCACCGGCAGCAGAAAGTGGGTGGCCCATTTACGCGCAGGTTTCTGCCCACTCCTGACTCCAGGTAGAAGAATCTTCTATTGCCCACTTCTGCTTTTCCACTGCATCGCCAACCACACCGAGCCTTCCCCGAGCTCCTGGCTGGGCGGTGCATGTCTGCCAAGTGCCCTGGTGCCGGCTGTCTAGCCTGGTGCCAGTGAGGAAGTTGGCACCGGCATGCGCACAGGAGGGAGCCCGGGGCGGCTCGACAGAAGGGGTCGCACCAGTTGAGCCCGGAGGGGATGGAGACAAGGAGGAGGGTTTGGCAGGGCTGGTGGCACGGCACGGGAAGGCGGCACAGGTGGTTAGATGAGGCATTGGGCTGGGACCCAGGAGAGCTGTGTTCAGTTCCCCGCTCCTCTGTAAGTCTTCTGCATGAGATCAGATGAGTCCCCGCCGCCCCTGGCCTCAGCTAACGAGGGAGAGCAGGTCCTTGCTCTGCGGGGGGGTTGAGAGCCTAAATACCACAACACCCGTGTGCTCAGCCACTGGCATGGTGGGGCCAGGTAAGTGCCCAGACCAGGAGGTAGCTGGTGGCCCTGCCCCTCGTCCTACTCCAGCCCTGCTCTCGCTCCAGCCTCGCTCCACCCATGCCCCGGCCTCCTGAGTCCAGCTCCAACCACGAAGCCTGACCACCTCCAGCACCCTTGCGGACACCATCACTTCCAGAGGGAATGGCACTGAGGTTGCCGGGGGAACAGGCATTCTCCGTCTGCCCGGAGCCATTGTTCCATTCACCAGGACAGTCCGATGCCAGGACAGTCCCCCTGAGCTCTGGAGAGGACTAGAGGTGCCTTAGGACGCCTGCCGTGCAGCTGCTGCAGAGTCAGCAGGAGACACTGGGTGAGGAATGGAGCCCCCCAGGGGAGGGGTCATTCAGGAGACCCAGCGTGGGGGGAATCAGGCCTGGGATTCTCTGCAGCGGCTGCTGCCACACAGGCCTTGGAGAGACGAGCTACGAAATCGCCACAAAGCTCTGCCCCGGCACAGCCTGCCTGCCTGCTGCTCTCCCGCCTTCTGCTCCTTCCCCTTCACGGTGGGGTCAGAGCAACTCCTGCTGCTCACCAGCCCGCCCCCCGCACCACACCCCACTTCCCTCCCCCACCTGAGACCTGCCACGGCCCCAATATTCCCGGGGGAAGGGATCAGGGTAATTTCCCTGGGCAGGAAGAATCCTGAGTGGTTGGATGCAGCCTGTCTGCTGGGCAGTTTGTGAACCAGCAGAAGGAGAGGCGGGAGTGACCCGGGGGAGGCCGTTTGGCCTGCGGGATGGGCCTGGGAGTCCGGAGACCTGGGTTCTAATCCTGCCTGTACTGCTGACTGCCTGGGTGACTTTGAGCACATCCATTGGCTTGTTTCCCTGCTGGCAGCTGTAGGCACTGGTGGAACGGCCATACGTGGACTGGCCCTGATGCTGAACGGGGCAGTCGCCTCTCACAAGCAATGCCTTGTCCTGGCTTCTTGCAGGATGGCTGAGGAAGTCCGCAAGGTCCCCTTGAAGCCCATCCGTGCCTGGGAGGAGACGAGACCTCCTCGAAGGAAGAGTCCGCGGAAGAGCCCACAGCAGCAGCAGGAGCTGTGTGTGCCTCAGCCCTTCCATGCTGGTGAGTGGGTGCCTCCTGGGTGGGCGGAGGGGCTGCAAAAATGGCCGGGGCCATGGCCCTGCATTGCGGTGGGGCTTGCCCCCTGGGGGTTGGGGTTGCAAGACCAGGGTGTCAGTGGAGGGAGAAGACTCCATCACCTTTGTACAACTCTGGGCTGCCATGAGATGGAGAGACAGGAAAACCCAGGCAGGGGGGAATGGCCCCTCCTGCTGGCAGCAGCTGCAGCCCCTACATCTGATCGGGGCATTAGGGGCGGCAGCAGAAGCATCAGGTGGAGACTGACTGAATTGCCCACCCCGATCCGTCACACACAGGGTCGGAAGATGTTTTCCACCAGTCGAAGGGGATGCTCTGTGCATGGTGGGTTGTTAAGCCTAGGATTGAAGGGCGCCGGCCAAAGCATGAGATGCCCCCTGATGTTGCAGCCCCATCTGCTGGCTCCTTTGCAGGGGGGTGACACATGGCACAGCACAGGGCATTTGGGTGTGGGGGTTGATGATGGGAGCCCAGGGCTTGCCCAGGTTACACCCCATGGCTGTCGATGGCAGGGGAAGCAGTCAGAGGAAACAGAACGGGCAGGCCCTGAGTCCCCGTATCCTGCGCAGACTGGGTAGCCCCTCCCTCTCCCGCAGCGGGGAGCAGAGCGATTCACTGCCAGTCCCTCTGCCCCCTCCAGCAATGGCCCGGAGAATGGGGACACCACTCAGAGCCTGACATCATGCCTCCTTCCAGGTGTGGTGCTGCATGCTGGGTGCGGGCAGGGAAGTGGGGTGGCTGCTGGGAACCAGGGCTCTGACTGGATCTTTGCTGGGCTGAGCAGCAAAGAGTTCGGGAAACCAGGGATGGCTGTGCCAGACCCTGTTGTGCATCGGGGCTGCTACCCTGCTGGGGTGGGAGCCGGGGGCAAGGGTTTCTGCTAAGATCTCTGTCACCCAGCCTGCAGCTTGGCAGCCCCAGGTATGACCACTGCTCTGTCTTTGATCAGATTCACCATCACCTGGGAATGCCTCCTGTTTTATGGGGCCAGACTCGCAGGAGAAAGAGACCCTAGACTACATCAACACCTTTCTCAAGGGCAATGAACAGGTACCAAGAGCCCTCCTCTGATCTCTCAGCTACTGCCCTGTCCACATGCAGTATCCATCCTTCTCCGGATGAGGCATGGATTCTAAGGCCAGACGGGACCTCCCCACTGTGACCTCCTGTATAACACAGGCCAGAGACCTGCCCCCAAATAATTCCTGTTTAAACTAGAGCATCTTAAAAACATCCTCTCTTGAGTTACAAAAGGCACCCACCATGCCCCTTGCCCACTGGATTTGGCCAGTCCCCAGCGTGATGGGTTGCCCCCCTTTGAGGTGCCACCTGATGTCCTGGCTTATCACTGAGCCCGCCTGTTCTGCCAGCCTGGGCCCCCGTTACCTTGTCTTGTTGGGCTCGGCTCACAAGCCTCTTCCAGCCATACACACAGGCAGGGCCACACCCAGCTGCAGAAAGACACAGACACTGAAATCAGCTCTGGGAAGACTCAGCTGAAGGGCCTTGTCCCAGTTCTCTGGTGCCCAACTCCTTTGGAGTACGGACCCAAAGGTTTTATGACATTCGCCCCCTCCCTCGATGTCGAGAGAGGTATGAACAACTCTTTGCCCCTCCTCCCAGTTACTAATTTATACTACAAACTGGGTTGTGGTATAAACAAGAAACAAGATGATTAACTACAAGAGGTAGGTTTTAAGCGGTTAGAAGAGATAGCAAACAGAACAAAGCAGATTACCCTAGTAAATAAAGAAAACACACAGACGAAGCTTTATACACCAGATAGATAGGATATCCATTAACAAATTCTCCCCGAGTGATAAACAGGTTGGCAGATTCTTAAGGCAGAAGCTGCCTTGGTTTTGCAGCTTGGATTTCCCAGGTTTTCTTGCACAGGCTAGGAATCTCTCTCTCTAGCCTAGGACCATCACTTCTCATGGTTCAATCTTTGTCTCTCAGGTGTTTCCAGGTATCTTATTGCAGGGAGTCTGAGGTCCCGTCCCGTCCCCCCTGCGATTTTATTGTTCCCCTTTTATCTTCTCTTCCCACCTGCTGGATAACTCTTTTGCTGTGACCTGGATCCAACAGGTCCCGTTGTGTCGCGTTATCTCGGGGAGGTTTCTATTGCACACAGTTCCTGGGGTAGCCCTAATGCTTGTGCATTTCCTCCAGGAGCCAGTGTTTGGCTTTTTTGCTATTCTACCTGAAAGGCTGTTTTGAACCTCACAGTGTTTTTCAGGAACACATACACAGCTGAACTTCAGAACGTCACATACAACGATAGCACATGCAATCCAATGAGACATTAATGTCTAGCAGATAAAGACTTTTAGACTGATACCTTACAAGACAATACTTGGTACCAAACATTTCCTAATTATATGACTGTGGCGAATATTGGGGTGTCAGGGTGTCACACCCAGATGTTCCTCCCACTCTATCAAGGCCCCCAGTAAGACTGTCTGGATGCTTAGCCCCCATGTTGCAGTTCCTCTTTGGACACCTACCCCGTGAGATCTGCTCCCTCTCTGGTCTGGTTTCACACAGAGCTGCCCTGCCCTCCCCGCATAGTCACTCCTGTTGGGAGATGAATGGCCTTCTGCCCTTCAGCATATCAAAGCCTGAGCAGCGCTGGGGGGAAGCTTTCTGACATCTCTCCCACGGGCAGCTCCTTTCTACGCTGACCTTCCTGTTTTTGTCTAATCTCTGCGGGGCATAGGAGGAGGCCAAGAAACTTGAATTCTTGGATCGTGTCATCACCATCAGCAGGGCCGCCCTCACGAGGCACCCAGAACAAAACCTGGCAGCTTTTCTCTGCAAAGCCCTCCTTGTGGAGAAGATAAAGGTGAGTAAAACACACACTCGGGCTATGTTACTTGGCGGGTTTAGTGATTGGTCTGGAGAGCTCTGCAGATTTGTCCTACCTTCAACTGCCAATCGCTGGATCGTGTTGGACGTTTGTCTGTTAGACTGAAGAGCCCATTATCAAGCATTTGCTCCCTGTGTAGGTACTTACAGACTATCATCAATGCATCCTGTAACCTTCTCTTTGTGAAGCTGAACTGATTGATTTCTGGAGTCTCTCACTATAAGGCATGTTTCCCAGTCCTTCAGTCACTCTTGTGGCTCTTCTCTGACCCCTCTCCAATTTATCAACATTCTCCTTGAATTGTGGGCACCAGACCTGGAGAGAGGATCCCAGCAGAGGTCGCACCACTGCCAAATACCGAAGGAAAATAACCTTTCTAACAACTGGAGATTGCCCTGTTTGCACAGCCCAGAATGGCATAAGCCCTTTTGGCCCCAGCCTCGCACTGGGCGCTCCTGTGCACCTGATTACCATGACTGCCAAGTCTTTTCCAGAGTCACCGCTTCCCAGGTTAGAGACCCCATGCTGTGAGTGTGGCCTGCGTTCTTTGTTCCTGAACATGTCACTGTATTGAAACGTAGATTGTTCCCTTGCACCCAGCTTCCCAAGTCACCAGGTCGCTCTGTATACACCAGTCTCCCTGCACAGAGCCCCAACACTCCGCAGTCAGTGCCCACTCGGGAACTAGCAACAAATCTGCTCCATAGATTTGGAAAGTCTTTGCTCTGCGGTGCTGCAGAAAGCTTTCCGGAGCTTAACTCCCTTCCCTGAACGTGGGACAGCGTGTGCTGGTGGGTGGTCCAGTGGGCTGGGGCTCAGTTCCTCAGTGAGACCTTTGGGCAAAGCACTTCCCCCTCTGTGCCTCAGTTTCCCTCCCATGCCTTGTCTCATCCAGTTAGCTCGTGAGTTCTCTGGGGCAGGGACTGGCTCTCACCATGTGTGTGCAGCACCTGGCACAAGGAGCCTGATCTCAGGTGGAGTCCCTGGGTGCTAATGCTGATGGAGCCTTTGCAGTGCACTGGTGCGTGACGCTGGGGCACTGACCACAGGCCCTGCACTGCGCTCCCCAGCTGGAGCCCTGCACACCGTCAAGCCCACAGGAGGACGACCTGTCTGCCGAGGCCACGTGTTGCAGGCCCTGCGCTTTGCTCCCCAGCCGGAGCCTTACGGGAGCTCGGAGCCCAGCTGGCACTTCCCCACATTGTCTCCCCAGGAGCTGATTGATCTTGAGTCCGTCGACTCCCTGACCAGCGGGGTGTGTCAGCAAGCGATGCTTGCCATCATGGAGCTGAGGTACTCGGCCTGCCCACCCAGCCCCAGCTAGTGCTGTGTGCAGCCAGACACGCCAGCCTCTTGGCGTGGCCAGTTCTCCAGGGCATTGCCCCCTCTGCTCCTCCCCCGTCTTCCGATTCCCCCGGGCACGTGGCACCCGTGGGTTGGTGGTGGAGGATCCTTCGGTGCCTGACGACCTCTCCAAGTGGCCGTGTGAAGATGTGGGGAGGGAACGAGGGCTTTGGACCGGTCCCCTCTGGGACTCGCAGGCGATGGCTCCGGGGGGAGAGGGGCAGTTGGGCACTGCCGGAGCGGAGCCACCGGAGTCGCCGCCAGCTGTGCCAGCTGCATCCCACCGGCAGCTCAGCGACTCTCTGTGGCTCAGAGGCTGGGCAGGCTGAGCCCTGGCACGTGGCACAGCCTGCGCCATGGGGGGCTCTCTCTCAGTGCCGCTGGCGCCCTGCTCTCAGCTTCCCAGAAGCCTGCCCATCATGTCCTGAGAGCCTGAGGCCAACATCAGTGCATCAGTCTCGCCTCAGCCCTCCAATCCGCGCGTGTCTCTTCTCTTAGCAAAGTGAAGCCACTGCTGCGGGGAATGGAGCTATCCAGCCTGCTCACCGTCTGCTTTTCCAGCGTCTTCTCCCTGCCTCCAGCAGAGACCAACCCGGGCGTGGAGGCTGCTCTATACAACAACGTAAGCCCCAAACTAGCCATGAGGAGCCGCCCCAAACCAAGGGGGAATCCTGCAAGTCACTTGTGTCCCTGCCCCCTGGGTTACCTGGCGCTGGCATAAGAGTGTAATGATCACAGCTCCTTGGCAGCGCTTCAGCTCAGGACCTGCAGTACCAAAGCACAAGCCCCACCGCCTCAGATAAAGGAGTAACTCCCTCATAGGGTAGCAGTAGTAGGCATTTATCCTTCACAGGCACTGGCAATTAGTGGGGAACAGACACTCCCTTCACAAGCACATTCATCCCCAGTGCATGGCTGGGGGCACAGACCTGAGATCAGCTGCTTGAGATGCACACAGGCCAGGGAAAGTGAAGCTTGGCTGGAAATCTCCCCTCCCCCTCAAATGCGGAGTCCTTCCTGACTCTTCTAATGCGTTCGACTGTGTGCAGTGGCCTCCCTGGGGACAACAAAAGTGGGTGGGGTCCTGTTGCCAGGAGGAGTTTGCAGTTGGTCCCCTGCGGGTACAAGTGAGTGGGTGAGCAGGAATAGCAGGGGCTGCCATGGCCTGGGACGTGTCACATGCCAGGGCATTGGTTTGTCGCCTGGCTGGGTAACGCCACTTGCTGTGGTTTCTCCTCTGCTCTGCACGCAGACTCTGAACACCATGGATGAGCTGCTGAAGGCCTTGGTGTGCGAGGATGAGAAGCCCAACCTTGGGGTGCTGCAAAACATCGTGGAGGTGTGGAGGCATGGGGGCAGGAAGGGGATGAGTCCTGTAGCGGGCTTGGGGCTCTGGGACCAAGGCTTCATTTAATCCCAAGCATGGGACACCCCCGTGCCTTCTGCTCCTCAGAGTACGTTCTATACAAAGGTTCTTGGGCTGGAGGACCAAGTGCCCCCGCTATATATGAAAAACCTCTGCATTGGGTGGGGGTGCAGGAGTGTGGGATCTGCGGTGTTCTCCACTGAGCCTCATCTGACCCCGGGATTCATCTGTGTTCACCATACTGGCCAGAGCCCAGAGCTAGATTCTCCCAACGTTCTAGTTCTGGGGCCACAGGAAGTCGATTCTGTGGGTGGTTTGTGCTCCAAAAAGAGGGAAATGTCCTCGGCAGATATTCGGTCTTCTCGATCCCAGAGCTTGGGAAGAGGGAATCACAGAAGTGCAGGGCTGGAAGGGATCTGAAGAGGTCATCTACTCCACCCTCTGCACTGAGGCAGGGCCAAACATTCCTCGACCGTCCCTGAGGAGTGTTTGTTCAGCCTGTTTTTTTTAAAACGTCCATGATGCGGAGTCCACCACTGCCCTAGGTCACCTGTTCCAGTGCTTAGCCACCCTCAGACTTTTTCCGAATATTTAACCTCAATCTCCCTTGCTGCAGATTAAGCCCATTACTTCTTGTCCTACCTTCAGGGGACGTGGAGAACAATTAGTCACCATCCTCTGTAAAACAGCCCTTAACATATTTGAAGAGTGTTAGGAGGTGCCCCCTCTGTTTTCTCAAGACGAAACATGCCCAAGTCGTTCACCCTTTCTTCATAGGTCAGGTTTTCTAAACCGCTGATCATTTTTGTTGCTGTCCTCTGGATGGGCCCCAGTTTGTTCACATCTTTCTTAAAGCGGGGTGCCAAGAACTGGACACAGTGCTCCAAGCGAATACACCTCAGAATGACATTTCCCTCTTTAATAACAGCATCACACTCTTGATTCCTATTCAGTGTGAGATTCACGATAACCCCCAGATCCTTTTCTGCAGTCCTGCCACCTAGCCAGTCATCCCCCACTTTCTTTTTATGCATTTGATTTTTCCTTCCTAAGTGCGTTACGTCACATTGGTTTTGACTGAATTTCATCTTGTTGACTTCAGACCAACTCTCCAATTTGGCAAGCTCATTCTGAATTCTAATCTGTCCTCCAAAGTGCATGTAACTCTCCCCAGCTTGGTGTCATCCGCCAACTTGACAAGCATACTCTCCTCTCTGTTAACCAAGTTCTTCATGAAAATATTGAGCAGTACTGGACCCAGGCACACCCCTGGGGGACCCCACTTCAGACACCCTACCAATTTCCAGCGAGTCAGTGATAACTCCTCTTTGAGGATTCCTTTTACATCAGTTGTGCGCCCACTTTCGAGCAGTCTCATCTGGATCATATTGGCTTAGTTTGCTTATGAGACTGTCTTGTGGAACTGTGTCAAAAGCCTTACAAAACTTGATATACATCATCACATACGGCCTCCCTCCATCCACTAGGCAAGTAACCCGGTCAAAGAAGGAAGTTAGATTTGTTTGGCATGGTTTGTTGTGGACAAATCCATGGTGCTATTCCTTATCGCCCTATTATCTCCTCTAGGTTCTTACAAACTCTTTAATAATTTGTTCATTAATCTTTCTGGGTACCAAAGATAGGCTGACAGGTGGATAATTCCTTGGGGCCTCCTTGTACCCCCTTTCTGAAGATAGGCTCTGTGGCTGCCCTTCTCCAGTCCTCTGGGACCTTCAGCCCTCCTAAAGGTTCAGAGATTGCTTTGCCTAACTCCATCTCATGTGAATATCATGAGGCTCTGCCAACTTGAATACATCTAACTGACCTAAATTGTCTTTTATCTGTTTTCTCCCTACTCTGGCCTGTATTTCTTCCCCCGTGTTGTTAATATTGTGGTCATCATCTAGTCGCCATTAACCTCTTTAGTGAAAACTGAAGCAAAAAAGGCATTACACACCTTGGCTTTGTCTGTATCATCCATTCTTTGCTCTGCTTCCCTGCTGAGTAGTGGCCCCACACTTTCCTTTGTCTTGCTTCTAATGCATTTACAGAGCTGCTTCTGATTGCCTTTTATGTCCCTTGCCAGTTAGAACTCATTTTTGCCTTAGCCTTTCTGATTTTCACTCTATGTGCTTGTGCTATTTTTTGGTCCTTCTCCTTCGCAATTTGTCTCAATCTGTTTCTCTCAGGTCCTGCTCCCCTGGACCGCATCCAAGGAGGTGCATGTGCGGCTGAGGGCAGTGGGAAGAATCACCTGGCTGACCAAATTCATCTCCGGTCAACACAAATTCAAGGTGAGCAGACTGTGACTCTGGCCGTCTACTAACTGCACTGAGCAGGCTCGCGGTGCAGCGCTCCCTGGCAGGGAAAACCCGGGCCTGGAATAGTGACTCAGCAAGATCCTCGGTAGGAGTCCAATCTAATGAGCCCTGATGTGGACGGGTCTGTCCTCTAACTCCAGTGGGCCTTGGGTGGAGCCCCATAATTCTATCTCCAAGGACTCTCCCCGCTGTTCCCCTAGGACCAAAGTCTGCTCCACAGGGTCAGCGGATTTACACAGGATCGCCCTGAGAGCACCCTCTGAACCCAGGTGTCTCTTCACCCCCTTTGTCAGTTGTCCCCGGGACGCTTTGGCATCAGCTCCTGCCAGGCTGCCAGATGAAGACCCCCTGCTCTGGGTGCTCAGGGCCATTGAGCTGCTGCAGCTGCTCCATCCCCCCTGTGGCAGGGCCTCCCCTCCGGCAGCTGGAGGGGGGCGCTTGGATGATATGCCCCCAGAGGCTGGGGCAGCAGAAGAGGAGGGAGGTGGGAGGGGACACAGTGAAAGGGATGGGAGGGGCCAAAGGAGCCAGAGCAATGGGGAGTGGGTCAGGGGAGGCCGTGCAGACCCCAGGAGAGGAGGGCAAGGGGCTTGGTGCGACGTGGGGAAGAGCAGGGAGCGAGCGCAGGGGCTGCAGGAGGGGCAAGGGAAGGTCTGGCAGGACTGGGAGGCTAGAGGACAAGGCTGCAGGAGAGAGCCGGCAGGAGAGAGCCGGCAGGCTGGGTGCGGCGCAGAAAGTGGGGGTTGTGGGGAGCTCCAGGGTGGAGTGAGAGAGGCGGAATGCAGAGAAGAGGAGTCCAAGGTGACCTCACGCTCCTGGACCTGAGGTCAGTGGAGGGAGGGGGATGGGAGAAGGGGCTGGGATTAGGAGCTTGCCCTTGAGATGGAGACTGGACGTTAGTTCATTCCTTACCCAGGTCCCCACTCGAGGGCAACGTTTGCTGACTTTGCTACCCAGACTTCCCGTCCCTGCTGAGCTTCCCTCAGTCCCTGGTGATGGGTCCCATGGCTCCTCCTGCTCTCATTGTCCCCAGTCTCTCTGCGCTGGGCTCTGCCTCCCCCGGTTCTAGACCGTTGCTAGTGCAATGCAGGGGGACATGCTGCACTGGGCCTGCAGGGGCGAGTGACTCCCCTTGCTCCCTCTCTCCGTCAGGGAGTGGAGGAGTTTAGAGTCCTGGGCCAGCTGGTGGGCTGTCTCACTCTGCACTGTGCTGAGCAGGAGCAGGAGATCTGCCGATCGGCTATGGAGGGACTTCACCACCTCTACGCCTTCATGCTGTGGCAAAAATGTAAGAGCACTGGAGACCCTTGTCCTTCCTAAATACATTGACATGGGGTTTCCAAACAGGGGAAACATATTTATTGAACACTTCTTCCTTTTCTGCATCCTTTTTCACAGTCTCCATCTAGCAATGAGCCTACACCATTGCTCGGATTTCTTTTCTTCCTAATACATGTTTTTAAAAAAACCTCTTTAGTATCCATATTCCTTCAAGCCATGGAGTTTCCCCTGATGTCTTTAGCTTCCCCTGTCCATATTCTACTCTTCATAACTCACATAAGAATGGACATACTGATTCAGATCAGTTCATCTAGCCCAGTATTGTGTCTTCTGATAACGGCCAGTGCCTCATGCTTCAGAGAGAATGAACTGAAAAGGGAAATTTTGAGTGATCCATCCCCTCTCATCCAGTCCCAACTTCTGGTAGTCAGAGGTTTAGGGTCATGCAGAGTCTGGGGTTGCATGGCCTAATTATCTTGAACCCAATTATACTTTTAGTCTTCACAACATCCTATGGCAACAATTTCCACAGGTTGCCTGTGCATTGTGTGCAGAGATACCTTCTTTTCTTTGCTTTTAACTTGCTGCCTATTAATTTCAGAAAGTGACCCCTAGTTCCCGTGTTATGTGCAGGGGTAAATAACACTTCCCTATTCACTTTCTCCACACCAGTCATGATTTTATAGACCTCTGTCATATCCCCCCTTAGTCAGCTCTTTTCTAAACTAAATGGTCCCAGGTCTACACTGCAGACCTATATTGTTATCACTCCATTGCTCAGGGCTGTGAAAAATCCACACCCCTGTTGGCAGAAGCACCCCTCCCACTGACATAGCTAGCGCCTCTCCGGGAGGTGGATTAAGAGCTTGTTGGCAGAGGACCATCTTCTCTTCAACACTACAGCACCGGTGCAGCTATGGCGATAGAGTGGTTGAAGTGTAGACTTGCCCCCAGTCTTTTTAATCTTTCCTCATATGGAAGCTCTTCCATCCCCCTAATCATTTTTGTCGCCCTTCTCTGCACGTTTTACAATTCTGGTATATCTGTTTTGAGATGGGGCGACCAGAACTACACGCGGTATTCAAGGTGTGGGCGCGCAGACTGGATTTGTATCGAGGCATTATGACATTTTTCTGGTTTATTATCTATCCCTTTCCTAATGGTTCCCAACATTTTGTCTGGCTTTTTTAACTGCCACTGCACGGTGAGTGGATGTTTTCGGAGAACTCTTCATGATGACTGCGAAATCTCTTTCTTGAGTGGTAATTTAAACCCCATAATTGTGTATGTATAGTTGAGATTGTGGTGTCCAGTTTGCATTTATCAATATTGAATGTCATCTGCCATTTTGTTGCCCAGTCCCCACCCAGTTTTGTGAGGTCCCTTTGTAGCTCTTCGCGGTCTGTTTTGGATTTAACTATCTTGAGTCATTTTGTATCATCTGCAAATTTTGCGACCTCACTGGTTACCCCTTTTTCTGGATCATTGATGACTATGTTGAACTAGACTGGTGTCAACACAGATCCTTGGGGTGCCCCACTCTTTACCTCTCTCCACTGTGAAAACTGACCATTTATTCCTGTTGTTTGCTTCCTATCTTTTAACCGCTGACCCATGAGAGAACCTTCCCTCTTATCCCATGACAGCTTCCTTTGGTTAAGAGCCTTTGGTGGGGGACCCTGTCAAAGGCTTTCTGAAAGTCCAAATACACTATATCCACTGGATCACCCTTCTCCACATTCTTGTTGACCCCCTTCAGAGAATTCTAGTAGATTGGTGAGGCATGATTTCCCTTTCCAAAAGCCATGTTGACTGTGCCCCAACAAATTGTGTTCACCTATGTGTCTGATAATTCTGTTCTTTCCTATCATTTCAACAATTTGCCTGATACTGAAGTCAGGCTTGCCAGGGATCACATCTGGAGACTTTTATAAAATTCACTGTCACATTCGCTATCTTGTACAGAGGCCGATTTAAACATTAGCTTACATACCACAGCACTGCACGTAAGTTTGTTTGGATGTCTCATGAGAGCTGCAACCTTTGCACCAGGCAGGCAAGTTACCATGCGGTTCTCCCACTCATCACAAACCCAACTGCTTATATGTCTATTGATTGAATCCCCCATTACTATTACCTGGCTTTTCTTTGTAACTGGGCTTCCCGCCTCAGGAGGGGCAGCCTCAGTGTGAGAGGATATCCTGACTTCATCTGGCAGGTGGGTCCCAACTATGGGATCGTCTCCCTCTGCTCCAGCTCGATATTCTCCTTCCCAGAAACTTTCACCCTCCTCAGCAGCACAGAAGCTGTCAGACTGGGGGTGGGACCACTCTACTGCATCCCTAAAAGTCTCCTGTCTGTACCTCGCTGTCTCCCTTGGCTCCACCAGTTCAGATCCTCTGGCCTCGTGGTCTCCGAGGGTAGTAGCTCCTTGGGCCAAATGCCCAGATGTGCTTCCTGCCCACAGGGCTGGGAATCCTACATGCTGCATTCAGTGCAATCAACTGGAGAGCCTCACACTGCTGCTGCACTTCTGCCTGGTTTATTTTTACTCTTCCAGGGGGGTTAGTTTGTTTACTTTTGTTGGGGGGTGGGGGAGTTTATTGGCCTGAATTTACAGTATGTTTCTTAGATGTACTTGTCTCTAAACTTCCTTGCAAAACTCTCGTGTCCAAAGCTAACCTCTGATTTATATTGCCTGCTGTCTGTTTCCCCTCCCTGGTTCAGGCACGACGCTGGCAAAGCAGAGTGCAGAGTATCTGCAGGTCTTCAGGGAGTGGCGAGCGGAGAACAGCTTCTGGGTCACCTGGTTCACCAACACCAGCAATATCGCCATGGTAACTACTTTCAATGCTTCCTGGGATTGTTGTGCCCAGAGTTACCAGGAGAGAGAAATTAAGACCCTAGGAGTCAGGGGGAAGGGACAGACCCAGGCATGTGACTGACCCCATCCAGCTGGGCCGGAGCCCTGCCTATGGCCCTCTCCACCTCATAGAATCATAGACCTCAGGAGGTATCTAATCCAACCCCAACTAAATCATCCCAGCCAGGGCTTTGTCAAGCCTGACCTTAAAAATCTCGACGGATGGAGATTCCCCACCTCCCTAGGTAACCCTTTCCAGTGCTTCACCACCCTCCTAGTGAAAAAGTGTTTCCTCATATCCAACCTGGACCTCCCCCACTGCAAGTTGAGACCATTGATGCTTGTTCTGTCACCTGCCACCACTGAGAACAGCCGAGCTCCAGCCTCTTTGGAGACCCCCTTCAGGGAGTTGAAGGCTGCTATCAAATCCCCCCTCATTCTTCTCTTCTGCAGACTAAATAAGCCCAGTTCCCTCAGTCTCTCCTCATAATTCATGTGCTTCAGCCCGCTAATCATTTTCGTTACCCTCTGCTGGACTCTCTCCGATTTGTCCACATCCTTTCTCTTGTGGGGGGCCAGATGTGACCTCACCAGTGCCGAACAGAGGGGAATAATCACTTCCCTCAATCTGCTGGCAAGGCTTCTACTATTGCGGGCCAATATGCCTCCCTCCATGCCACATCCCAAGATGCACTGGGTCTCATCCAAATCTGATCCCAGCTCCTTGTCAGGTGTGGTGGGAGCTTCCCCAGAGATTAATGCTCTCCAAGGCATCATTGCGTCCACGCACCAGTGCCAGCCCCTGCTGAGCACTAGAGAGTGTATCCGTGCTGTGCAGTATTGTGCCCCCGTGCACTGCCACGCTGGCCTGTGCCATGCACGACAGTTCCTGTTTGCTGGCTGGGTACTGTGCGTCCCAGGTACAGTAACCCAGCCCTGTCCCGGCAGAGCGGGCTTTGCCTGCACTCCTGGCTGGGCCAGTCCTGGCTGCTCGGTCCGACTGGAACCGCACTGGGCAGCAAAAGGGGTTTCACTGGCAGGTTTGTTTCAGATGTTTGGGATGTACTTCAACCCATCCGAGCGCATGGACTTCCTCCTCACTGCTATCGAGGGCATGAGAGACACCAGCGTCCATGACTCGGTGGCGGCCAGGCACATGCTGCATGTGATCCTGTGGGTCCCCAGCCCAAGCTTGGAGAGGGTAAGAGCTGCAGTGAGAACAGCCTGCTGGGGGAGCCCATCCGTGGGAGACTCTGTCTCTGGGCGCTCGGCATTACTGGGGGGCAGGTCCTGTGCAATGCGGGGGGTCAGTCTAGGTGATCTCCATGGTCGCTTGTGGCCTTGCAGTCTGTGAATCGAGAAGCCGGGAATTGGCCCTGTGTTCTAGGCCTGGAGCTGGAGAAGAGGATGTGGGAGGGCAGATGGCTCTCAGGTAGGGCAGGTCCCTGGCACCCCAGATCAATAGCAGCGCGAGGAAGCCAAGGCTCCCATCTCCCCATTTCCCTTCCAGGTGTCGGAGGCTGTGACAAGCATGTACCAGAACCTGGACTCCATCAGCGAGCCGCTGGCCCAGCAGCAGCTGCTCAAGGCCCTTGTCGTGCTGGGCGACCAGTACAGCGAGGAGGTGGTCACAACCCTGCTGGGCTGCTCGCTGTCATGTGACAGGTACGGGGCTGGGGCTGCTGCCACTTGCGCTCCGGGTCCCCCAGACTGGTCCCGCTGCCAGGGACAGGGGCGTGCAGAACCTTCCGGAGACCTCCTGCTCCCTGCAGAGCTTCTGCTTGTTCTGGAGGGTTTTGCAGGCTGACATGCTGTGGAGACAGGCCAGCCTGCAAAACCCCATATGGCAGCCCTCGGCCTCCCCTGCGGCTGACACTCAGACCCGGCCCCCATGCAGCCTGTGCCAGGCAGTGGGGGCCCTTGCTGCAGCAGGAGGGCAACAAAGGGCCGGCCGGTGGCAGGAGACCCAGCAGGGTGCGGGTGGCAGTGGGTGCTGGAGGCTGGCAGGGCTCTGGCCAGCTGAAATCGGCTCTCTCCCTTTGCAGCGTTGCTGTGGAGATGTGGAGGGTGCTGACAGCCCACCCCAAGACCGCAGGAAAGGTCCTACGGGAGCTGCTCGACAGGCTGCAGGAGCGGCCGCTGCGCCAGCATCACGACATCTCTCAGCAAGAGGCTGGCGTCGCCCCCTTGGCCGTAAGTTCCAGCCCCTGCAGCAAGGGAAGGAGCGCCGTGTGTCCCCACCATGGCCTGAGGGTGTCTCTCAGTCTCCCACTGGGTATCGCCATTGGGCCGAAGAGGGAGAGCGTGACTCTAGCCAGCGCTATAGTCGAGCCAGAACACGCCAAAACCCTCTCCTGTTGCTCTGGGACACCTCTCATAGAACCGCAGGGTGAGAAGGGTTCGCAAGGTCAGCTTGTCCAGCCCCCTGCCAAGATGCAGGATTTGTTCCCAGCCCAGACAGGTGGTTCCAGCCTCCTTCTGAAAACCTCCAGCAAAGGAGCTTCCACAAGCTCCCTAGTCGTCTGTCCCATTGTCCTACTCTTCTTACAGTTAGGAAGGTTTTCCTGAGATTTAATCTAAATCTGCCGTGCTGTCGGTTGAACCCATCACCTCTTGCCCTGCCCTCTCTGGCAAGAGAGAACAACTTTTCGCCATCTTTTTTTGGGCAGCCTTCCAAGTATCTGAAGACCATTAGCACGTCCCCCCTTAATCTCCTCTTTTCCAAACTAAACGTAGCCAGTTACTTCAACCTTTGCTCGTATGGCTTGTGTTCCATCCCTCTGATCATCTTTGTCACTCGCCTCTGGATCCATTACAGTTTCTCCACATCCTTTGTAGACATTGGTGACCAAAACTGGACACCGTATTCCAGCTGAGGCCTAACCAGCACTGAGTAGAGTGGTACTATCACCTCCCATGACTTGCAAGCTATACCTCTGTTAATGCAACCTAAAATTGCATTTGCTTTTTTGCGACAGTATCGCTTTGCTGACTCATGCGGAGGCTGTGATCCACCACAGCTCCCAGATCCTTCTCAGCAGTGCTGCTGCCAAGCCAGTTATCCCCCATTCTCTATCTGTGCATTTGTTTTTTCTTCTCTAAATGTAGCACCTCACATTTGTCTTTGGTGAATTTCATTTTGTTGTCTATAGCCCAGTCTTCCAATTTACCATGATCCCTCTGAATTTTAGCTCTTTCCCTCAAAGTATTGGCAACTCCTCCTCGCTTTGTGTCATCTGCAAACTTGACCAGTCTGCTCTCTCTATCTACATCCAGGTCATTAATAAAGATGTTAAACAACACCAGACAAAATGTTGTAGTCGATCCAGAACGTACACAGTAGCTAAGCTAAATCACAGGATTCACATCTCCGGCACAACTGACTGTTACAGCCAGCAGCCCTCTGATGCAGTGAAAAGAGAATTAGGAATTCTTCTATTCCTAACTACTTCAGAGGATGTGGAAAAAGCTAATGTTCTCAATGCTTTTTTTGCCTCTGTTTTCACTAACAAGGTCAGCTCCCAGACTGCTGCGCTGGGCATCACAAAATGGGGAAGAGATGGCCAGCCCTCTGTGGAGATAGAGGTGGTTAGGGACTATTTAGAAAAGCTGGACGTGCACAAGTCCATGGGGCCGGATGAGTTGCATCCGAGAGTGCTGAAGGAATTGGCGGCTGTGATTGCAGAGCCATTGGCCATTATCTTTGAAAACTCGTGGCGAACCAGGGAAGTCCCGGATGACTGGAAAAAGGCTAATGTAGTGCCAATCTTTAAAAAAGGGAAGAAGGAGGATCCTGGGAACTACAGGCCAGTCAGCCTCACCTCAGTCCCTGGAAAAAATCATGGAGCAGGTCCTCAAAGAATCAATCCTGAAGCACTTGCATGAGAGGAAAGTGATCAGGAACAGCCAGCATGGATTCACCAAGGGAAGGTCATGCCTGACTAATCTAATCGCCTTTTATGATGAGATTATTGGTTCTGTGGATGAAGGGAAAGCAGTGGATGTATTGTTTCTTGACTTTAGCAAAGCTTTTGACACGGTCTCCCACAGTATTCTTGTCAGCAAGTTAAGGAAGTATGGGCTGGATGAATGCACTATAAGGTGGGTAGAAAGCTGGCTAGATTGTCGGGCTCAACGGGTAGTGATCAATGGCTCCATGTCTAGTTGGCAGCCAGTATCAAGTGGAATGCCCCAACGGTCGGTCCTGGGGCCGGTTTTGTTCAATATCTTCATAAATGATCTGGAGGATGATGTGGATTGCACTCTCAGCAAATTTGCGGATGATACTAAACTGGGAGGAGTGGTAGATACGCTGGAGGGGAGGGATAGGATATAGAAGGACCTAGACAAATTGGAGGATTGGGCCAAAAGAAATCTGATGAGGTTCAATAAGGATAAGTGCAGGGTCCTGCACTTAGGACGGAAGAACCCAATGCACAGCTACAGACTAGGGACCGAATGGCTAGGCAGCAGTTCTGCGGAAAAGGACCTAGGGGTGACAGTGGATGAGAAGCTGGATATGAGTCAGCAGTGTGCCCTTGTTGCCAAGAAGGCCAGTGTCATTTTGGGATGTATAAGTAGGGGCATAGCGAGCAGATCGAGGGACGTGATCGTTCCCCTCTATTCGACATTGGTGAGGCCTCATCTGGAGTACTGTGTCCAGTTTTGGGCCCCACACTACAAGAAGGATGTGGATAAATTGGAGAGAGTCCAGCAAAGGGCAACAAAAATTATTAGGGGTCTGGAACACATGACTTATGAGGAGAGGCTGAGGGAGCTGGGATTGTTTAGCCTGCAGAAGAGAAGAATGAGGGGGGATTTGATAGCTGCTTTCAACTACCTGAAAGGGGGTTCCAAAGAGGATGGCTCTAGACTGTTCTCAATGGTAGCAGATGACAGAATGAGGAGTAATGGTCTCAAGTTGCAGTGGGGGAGGTTTAGATTGGATATTAGGAAAAACTTTTTCACTAAGAGGGTGGTGAAACACTGGAATGCGTTACCTAGGGAGGTGGTAGAATCTCCTTCCTTAGAGGTTTTTAAGGTCAGGCTTGACAAAGCCCTGGCTGAGATGATTTAACTGGGAATTGGTCCTGCTTCGAGCAGGGGGTTGGACTAGATGACCTTCTGGGGTCCCTTCCAACCCCGATATTCTATGATTCTATGATTCTATGATTCTTTGGGAAGGCTAAAGTCGCTGACCAAGACAGCAGCAGCCGTGCATCGACTGCAGACACAAACACAAAAACAGAGCTCTTCCTGGAATGGAGTTCACTGAGGTGGCTATTGCAGTGAAAGAGAACCGTGAAGATTACCCTTCAACAGCCAAAGACCAGCTGGCATGAAGTCTGGTTAGTGGATGCCGAAGAAGAGGGATTATCCTTGGTTGTCCTGCCATGATGGTAAGCTTGGATGCCTTATCTGTAGCAAAGTTTCACCGAGGTCTCTCCATAGCAGTCGGGTGGTGGTAGTTTTCTGTTTCTCCTTATGGACCTAGCTGAAAGTCCAAATTAACATCTCTGCCCATGAAGATAAAGGAAGAGAAAGATTCAACTGCCTCTGCATTAGCTTTACAGCTTTCAAAAGAAGCAGAAACCACAACTTTTGAAGTTGAAGTGGTGGTTAACAAGACAAAACCAGAACCTGACACAACGATGCAGGTAAAGCAAATGGCATATTAAATTGCTAAACTTAGCAAATCCTACGCTGATCACCCCGATTGAACTGAATTCCAGATACTACATGGTGCAGATGTTGGTATCAGTCATAGAATCATAGAATATCAGGGTTGGAAGGGACCTCAGGAGGTATCTAGTCCAACCCCCTGCTCAAAGCAGGACCAATCCCCAATTTTTGCCCCAGATCCCTAAATGGCCCCCTCAAGGATTGAACTCACAACCCTGGGTTTAGCAGGCCAATGCTCAAACCACTGAGCTATCCCTCCCCCGAAAAGGCTCATATTCAGTGCTACAGACATGCTAGGCCCTATCTCGTCTGCAATGCACCGAAAGCATTGCAAACGACGAATGTGTGCTCAGATGCCGGAGAGTGACGGAAAGATTGCCATGTCTATTGATGAATCAACTACTCTGAGCAATGAATCGACAATTAGAATCTATTTAAAATGTGACACTTTGAAGATGATGATCCTCACTTCATGTTTCTTGATCTGATTGCGCTTCTACATTTGGCAGCTTCAGGCACTGTAGATTGTGGGCTGAAATGCCTCAAGAAATAGAATTCCGATCACAATGACTCTTGTAGCATTTGCGAGTGATGGTGCTGGTGTTATGCTTGGCAAGAACTCTGGCCTAGCGAGCTGTATTGTGAAGAAGTACCCAAATGGTCTAGCGAGGTCGTGTTTGAACCACAGGTTGGATTTGGCAGCTGCTGAAACGTTAAGTGAAGTAAGAGCTGTAAATCACTTGGACATCTTTGACAAACTGTATACGCTTTACAGCCGCTCACCTAAAACCAAGACAGAACAAAGTGGCTGAGCAGCTGAGAAAGATTGGGGGTGTCAAGTTCATATTGCACTGTATTTGCTGTCTGGCATAACCGCAGTCATTGGGCCTTCCCCTTCAGGCTGCATCTCATGACACACAAAGAGAGGTCTATGTTTGTTGGGCTGCTGAAAAGAAGTCAGTCCCCTGAATTCTTGATGGATCTTGACATAACGTATTACACGTTGTTTGAGCTGTTGTCTCTCTGAATTGCTTCAGCATTGAGATACTTTGTTGGCATCTGCAGATAAACTGACACACCGTACCATCCACATGCTGGAAACCGTGAGAGAAAAACCTGGCACAAAGTCATTCCAAGCCAACTGCGCAGCTAAAAACCTGAAGCTCAGGACCAGCACACTGGCTGAAAACATGAAGCTTGTGAAAAGGAATGACAACTAATTTCTGACAAGTTGGATCAATAATATGAACACCCCATTATTCTGCAGCACCTCGTCAAAGTATAGAAACCCCGGTAATGGTGTTGCTACTAAGGGAGAGAGGCGTGTGATAAAGCGCGACTGTTCTTAATGTTTCCTCTGAATATTGTGGGGGTGCCTCAGTTTCCCCTAGGCAGTTCTTAAGTATTTAGGGGGTGGGATAAGGGTGTATGATCGTTGCAGAGCCCTAGAGGGCAGGTGTGTGCAGGGGTCTGGACACAGAGAATGGCCAACACCCTGTTTCCTGGCAACTGATTGCCTGGGCCCTTCCCTCCTGCAAGGTGAGAGCTAAAGGGTTGGAGAACAAAGGAATCAGGTAACCTCCTGGCCCGGGAAAGGGACAAACCCCAGAGGAGGAGGGGCTGGAGAGAGTTTGGGGCTGGCTGGGGACATGGAGTGAAGTGCAGACGTGGCTGTCTGACTCACTGCCCCCCAAAATGGACCCGGCTGAGGGGTCCTGTTCTCTGTATCTACAAGCTCTGTTTTAGACCATGTTCCTGTCGTCTAATAAACCTCTGTTTTACTGGCTGGCTGAGAGTCACGTCTGACTGTGGAATTGGGGGGCAGGACCCTCTGGCTTCCCCAGGAGCCCGCCTGAGCGGACTCGCTGTGGGAAGCGCACGGAGGGGCAGAGGAGGCTGAATGCTCCGAGGTCAGACCCAGGAAGGTGGAAGTTGTGTGAGCTGTGTGTCCTGAAGACAGTCTGCTCGCAGAAAGGAGACTTCCCCAGAGTCCTGCCTGGCTTTGTAGGGAGCAGTTCCAGAGTATCGCCCGGGTACTCCGTGACAAGGCAATATGCCAACTGGGCTGAAGCAGTTCTCCATTGCTGACAAAGAGAACCGGATACTAGATAGGTTTCAGAGTGGTAGCCGTGTTAGTCTGTATCAGCAAAAACAACGAGGAATCCTTGTTGCACCTTAGAGACTAACAAATTTATTTGGGCAAAAGCTTTCGTGGGCTAAAACCCACTTCATCAGATGCATGGAGTGAAAAATTCAGTAAGCAGAACATATATATACATATATATATATATATATAGCACATGAAAGGATGGGAGTTGCCTTACCAAGTGGGGGATCAGTAGTAACAAGCCAATTCAGTTCAGGTGGAAGTGGCCTATTCTCAACAGTTGACAAGAAGGGGTGAATACCGAGGGAGGGAAAAATTACTTTTGTAGTGCTAATGAAGCCAATGCAATCAAGGTGGCCCATTTCCAACAGTTGACAAGAAGGTGTGAGTATCAGCAGAGGGCAAATTACTTTTTGTAGTGACCCATTATTCTTGGATAAAGTGAAAAGGAGGTAGGGCAGCTGTGCAACCGATGTGGTCTACCAGTGACAGGAATGATCAATGCCTAGTGTGACTTTCTTGACTATATTAAATATTTGTTCCCCAGGGAGATACCTATAGGCAGTAATCAAGGCACTCCTCAACCTTCTCTTTGTTAAGCTGAATAGATCGAGCTTCTTGAGTCTCTCACTATAAGACATGGTTTTTAATCCTTTAATCATTCTCAGGACTCTTCTCTGAACCCTCTGCAATTTATCAACATTGGTCTTGCATTGTGGGCACCGGAACTGGACCCAGGATCCCAGCAGTTGGTCACACCAGTGCCAAATACTCCCACTCCAGATTCTTCTGTTATTTATCCCAGGATCACATGAGCTCTTTTGGCCACAGCGCCACACTGGGAGCTCCTGTTCAGCTGATTCTCCACCAGCACTCCCAAGTCCTTTTCAGAGTCTCTGCTTCCCAGGACAGAGTCCCCCATCCTGTTCCTAGATGTATTCATTTACAATGAGCCATATGAAAACACATACTGTTTGCTTGCCCCCCCAGTTTACCAAGCGATTCAGATCGCTCTGTGTCAGTGACTTGTCCTCTTCATTATTTACCACTCACCCAATTCTTGTGTCATCTGCAAACTTTATCAGTGATGATTTTATGTTTTCTTCCAGATCATTGATCAAAATGTTAAATGGCATAGGGCCAAGACCCAATCCCTGCGGGGATCACACTGGAAACACACCAGTGTAATGCTGATTCCCAACTTACAATTACATTTTGAGACCTATCAGCCAGTTGATAATCCAACTGTTGTGGGCCACGTTACTTTTGTATCGTTCTAGGTTTCCGATCAAACTGGCGTGCGGGGCCAACTCAAGCACCTTACAGAAGTCTGTATACACTATGCCAATGCTCTTTCCTTTAACTACCAAACTTGTAATCTCATCGAAAAACAGATAGCAATGATCTTGGCGGGAAATATTTTCCATACACCCATGTTGATTTGCATTAATGAAATTATCCTCTTTAATTCTTTATTAATTGAATCTTACACCAGCCGCTCCTTTATCAACAGTTAAAACGTACGAGGCTTAAAAAGGGGATTCGTAGGAAAAAATGGTTCCTAATTGAAGCAAAATGGCTCTGTCCGGGCGTCCCTGATCACTGGTGTCGCCAGCATTCCCTGGGGGTCTAGAGTCCACAGCTCTGCTGCTACTCTAGTGCTAGGGTTCTTTGGATCCCAGAGACCCCAGACACAATCAGGCCCACCTGTGCCAGGTGCTGCACACACCCAGAGATGCACCCCGCCGGAGCCAGGCCCTGCCCTGCAGAACAACAGACAAAGGCCAGGCACCCCCTGCACTCCTACTTCCCGTGCCTCTGTCTGCAGGGGAGGCAGACGTTGTTTTGGAAATGGCTTGTTGGGTCACCGGAGGGTGTTTTGTAAAGCAGCTCCTCCTTTCACACAGGTGGGGAAACTCCAGCATCTGCTGCCAGACTTCGTGGAGCAGCTACACGAGGCAGACAGGGACGTCATCTCCAACGCCGTCACCGTGCTGAGAGACATCCTCGCCGACATGGACAGGAAGAGCGCCAGCTGTGCGAGTGGCTGAGAAACTCCTGCCGTTCTTTCACGATGTAAGGCCTGGGGGCCCGTGGGAGACCCTTCAAGCCACAGACGTGTGAATGGGGGCTGGCGGGTGGGCTAGCGGGACCTATGCTATGGCCCTAGCCAGAAAAAGGATTGTCGTAAATGACGTGACCCCATTCCCGCCTTCCTCTGCTACTCCATTCTCCATCAGAGCATATGGCAGTAAGGGTGGGAACCCTGGTGTCCTGCAGGCCTGCTGACAAGGATCAGGGCAGGCCAGGGACAAGGCTCCCCTTGAAGAAGGACATGCATTCCTGAGCCTGCATGCAGCGAGGGGGCCTCTGCAGCACAGGGTGCCGCAATGCTCTTCCTGGCTTCCAGGGTAACAAGTGATGGTACCCTGGTGAAAATCCTGCCCCTCCCCACCCTGGCCAGGAATCCCACGGCTCGCCTGTCAGCTCCATAAGGAAACGGCTCCGTTTGTAGGTTCTGCAGCTACCGCCCTTTCCTCTCCCCTTAGTTCTCATGGCAGGGCAGTATCAAAGGAGGGGCTAGTTCTCCCCAGGCCTTCTGTAACCACAAAAAAAGTAGCCCCCGCCAGCGTGTTCACCAGACTGGTGTTCAGTCCCCCACTGCACGGCAAGATCCAGCAAAGTGGGCGGGAGAAAGGGACCCATCCATTACTGCCTTCCAGGGGTAATGCCCCAGTGGGGGCTCCTGGAGGGACCACCCACCTCCCCAGCTCTCACAACGCTAAATCCTACCCTCAGCCCTCCCGAACTCTGCTGGGACCCGGCCGCTCTTTATTTAGTAGTGGCACAGGCCCAGCTAAAGCTCTTCCCAGGGTCTCCTGGATCCCCAGCTGACCGAAGGGACAGGGCAGCCCAGACCGAAGATGCAGGATCTCGCCCTGGCGTGAGCCTTTAAACCAAAACCCTGTGGGGCCCGGGGGGAACAGAACAGGTTCTCTGGCCAAGAAGATACCAGGCCAGCCCCTCAGCTGGTGGAAACCTGCATCTCTATTGCCTTCAATGGCGCTATGCCCAAGAGACTCTGGCCCCAGCTGTGTCTGTATGACTGGGGGTGAGTTAGCAATACCCCCTGCAGGGCAGACATCTCTGTCACAGTGAGCACTCACCCAGCTGGGTGGGCACGACCGTCACAGCGTCTCCTCCCCACATCCTCTCTTGCAGGAGTCCAGCAAACTCCGGGTGCTCTCCATCACCCTCTTTAAACACCTGCTGGAGCTTGTTAGGGGGCCCAGCAGGAGGAAGATGAAGGAACACGTCCTCCGGAGCCTGGTCCCGCTGCTCCTCCTCCTGCACGATGAGCGTCCCAATGTGTCCCAGGTGAGGCCACGAGCTGGAGCCTGCAGCTGAGATCGTTACAGAGTGACCAGGAATTTGTTGGGGGGGCCAACATGAGACACCCCCCTTTCAAGGGTTGGGCCGGCAGAGGGCAGGGGCTCAGTGCTGTGACAATCAGATGCTCAAAATCACTTGAACGTTGAGTCCAGTAACACCATGATCATGGCGCCTCACCCAACTGCTGAGTCTTCCCTGCCTCCTCTGAGCCCAACACTCCCCCCTGCAGCCAGGCTGAGAGAATGGGTGGGCAGAGGGGTCAGCTCACCACTCCTACAGCCACTGGCCTCCGCACATTCCCCTGGCTGTGCTGGTGGGAAGAGCACAACCCTGGCCATGGTCCCTACCAGGAGCAGAGCTACCCAGCCTCCGGATGGTGCCCAAGACCCAATGTGCCCTTGGCCAAGCAGCCCGGACAGCTCTTACTAGCCATGACATGCCCAAGCCCCCCCTCCGCCCCGCCCCAGGTGCCTGTGCACACGCTCGCTCTCATGGCCCCCATCACTTGGGAGCCAAATGCCCCCGGCAGTAATGAATTCACCCTCCTACCCCCATGAGGTGGGGAACTAGGCACAGCGTGAGGCCTAGCGCCTCAGAAGTATTGAATGCCCATGGGCATTAGGCACCTAAATCCCTTTGTAGCCCTGGGCCTAAGCAACTTGCCTGAGTTCTTGCAGAAACAGCTGGGAATTGAGTCAGGTCTCCAGCCATTGCCTTAGCCACACCTCCGCCCTTCTGCGAGCAGCCACGGGCCGGGAACTGTTCCGCACACACAGCCTCCGGTAACTAGGCGAATGGCTTTCAGCCAGGCCGTCCCTAGCCATTCGGGTGCCCTATCCAGCCCCCCCGCAGTGGGGCTGTGTGGGGTCCCAAGCCTCCTCCTCCCCTCCACCAGGGTCTGGGAGGCAGGAGCTGTGTGGGGCCACTTTTGGGGGGCCCACAGGCCCAGAGTGGCCTGGGGGATTAGCGGAGAGCTGGGAGTAGCCCGCTCTGCTTCCCTCGCCCCGCATCCAGCCATGTCGCTCGAGGGAGGGGGTTTGGGGAAAGGGATCCCTCCCACACACACACTCACTGACAGCAGCGGGAAGCGGAGCAGCCTGGCCCCAGCCCGCTCTACTCTGCCAGCTCCCAGCCGTGGCACTCCGCTTCCCACCGCCGGTGAGTGCGGGGGGCAATCCTTTTGGAGTAGAGCGGGCTGGGACCGGTTGCTCCGCTTCCTGCCAGTCCCGGTGAGTGTGGGGTCGCTGGGGGAAGAGGCTTGCAGAGAAGAGGTGGAATGGGGGCGGGCTGGGGACGGAGCAGGGGGGAAGGGGAAGAGGCCAGGCGGAGGGAGTTGTCTGGGCCCCGCCCAGGGTTGGCCCTGCCCTTTGCAGTGGGCGCAGCCTGCGGCGGGGCTGGCTGAGGTATAGGGCGGGTCACTGGGGCTGGGGCTGCTGCATGTGCAGCATGCAGCCGCCTAGTGACACCATGAAATTTGGGGCAATTTGGTGCCCCAAATTTCATGGTGTCCTACGCAGGCGCGTCTGCCGAGGGACGGCCCTGGCTTCCAGCTCCCATAACCGTTGTTGGCTCGCCCCGGCCCCTCTTGTTTTGCAGGTGTGTTGGGACACCCTCAGGAGTGCGGTGAAATTCCTAAGGTGGAGCAAGCTCGGTGCCCTCCTCCAGAAAAAGGAGCTCTGGCGAGGCTGTGACTGCCTGGTGAGGGAGCCCTCCATTGCCCGGCTCCGTGCCCACACCGAGCCCCAGCCCCGGGACCACACCTGGCCCTGGCTGTAGTCCCTCTGCGTGATCCCCCCGGCACAGGAAAGAGGGCCGAAAGCAGGACACTCCACAGATCTGGAACCTGGCCTGCAGGATGGAAAGGCCTTTAATAACCTTGTGCTCTCTTGTTCTGGCTCCTAGGTGGCGTGCTACAAGGGGAGGGCAGAAACCTTCCTCTGCCAGACCATGGCCTTTCTGAAAAACCTGCAGGCTCCCATTAGAGAAGCGGCCATCAGGTTTCTAGGTAACCACAGAGCAGAGGGGTCCCTTAAGCAGGGGGCTGGATCCAGTCCCAGGCTCTCCTCAGTCCCTGCCGGCAGCGAGAAGTAACCCCTGGGCTCCTGATTGCCGAATGAAGGCTCAGGGGTGTCAGAAACCCGCAGGAGCAAGCTCACCCCAAACTGCCCTGATCGGCTGATGGGCCCCTCGAACCCCACTGCTCCCCATGCAGTCCCCATCCCCCCACCCCCACCCCGCCATGGGCTCTTGGTAGTGGAACCTCAAGGCGCTATGCTCTCCTTTGGCAGCCAGCCCCACAGCCATCCCTGGGGCCTCGCCCTTTCCCCTGGGGACTCAGGAGTGCGTCCTGGTCAGCGAGGGGCAGGGGAAAGCCCCACTGCTTGGAGGGTGACAGACGCTTTGACACCCTCGCTGGGGACGCAGGGATGTGACGAGCTGTTTGTGTGTGTAGGGCTCACTGCCCGGCAGCTGGACCAGCAGAGCCAGGAGAAGTTGGAGGCCATCTGCAACGGTGAGCGGTGTCTGCTTTGAGCACTGAGCGCTAGAGGGACGAATGGCCCAAGGCCGCGGGCTGGGTTCAATCTCTGACGCCAGCAATGTGATCTTGGGCGAGAGCCACAAAGGGTTGCAAACTGTAGATCCCCAAACCCCTGATCAGCTTCCCCCTCACCCTGTGGTGTCTGCTGGTTGGCATGCGCCCAGGCACTTAGCCCTGACCTCAGAGCTGTGGCCTGGCAAATCCCCAAACTGGGCCTGAGCTGGCTGGCCTTCGCAGATGATTGCCCCCCACCCCCACCCCAACACAGCAAAGGTGGGGTCCTGCCTTCGCCCCTTGCACTCACTAGCCCGGGGGGGTGACATAGCTCAGGCTCCTCACTCCCAGAGCAGGTTCACAGCTGGGCCCCAACCAGAGTTAGAGAATGGCTGAGCTCCCTCCTCAGCATTCTCTGGAGGGCAGCAGGGCACCGGAAGCTAGGCGTAGCCTAACAATGCCCAAGCCCCCTTTGTGAATCTCTCCCTCTCTGGGCTTAAGTGCCCATCTGTGCACTGGGGGGAAGGGGGAGCTTAAATACAGGCAGGGATGAGGCCATCAGATACTGCAGGGGTGGGGCAGTCCTAGAAATAGTGAGTTAATGGGGTTCATAGTGACTTCTTGCCTGTGTCTGGAGGCTCCCCCAGCTGTGGAGGGCAGCGGGGATGTTTAGTGAGGGTTGGTGGTTGTTCCTGTTAGTCCCCTGCCTCCCGCCTCCCAGCCTGCTGCCTCCTTGTCGCGGGCTGAGAGGTACAGCGCTGGCTTGCTCTGCCAGGGCTTTCCAGAGCGCCATGGCTCTGACCTCCATTTCCTTCCTTTCAATCTTAGTCCTGAAAGGCTTGCAGCAGGACAGCAAGTCCTCTGTCAGGTGCCTGGCTTTGCAGACCATGCTGATCCTCAAGGCCTGCAAGAAACACCGTCCAGCCCACGCCAGCCTACGAACACTCTTGTAGAGGATGAGACTGATGTGTACAAGGGAGAGCCCAGTCATTGAAGCTGCCCAGCTGCCCTAGTAAAAGCCAGCCTGCCTACTCTGGGGGTTTGGTGCACCAGAGCCCACCTGGAGCAGGGTGGAACACATCATGCCGGACCATGGCTTCCTCCCCATTGGCCACCTGCCCTGCCCAGCCACGTGAGTAGTTAACCACTCAATAGCTTTTATCACCATGTTGTTTTTGACAGGTTTCCATGCCCCATGTAGCGTTTACGTCCCGCCCTCCGTCCCCGTTTCCGGTCGTGTATATTTTTGGCACCATCGGCCCTTTTGAACATTTATTTTGTATTATTTTTCTGTCTCTGGCGGGGGGAAGGTTGGGTGCTTGTGCTACAGTCAGGCAGGCAGAGCAGCAGAAGCCCTTCTGACGACCACATCGGGAGGCTGCCACTCCTGACGGGAGGGTGGCGGGCATTGGGGAACCCAGGTCCTCCCGCTCCACTGCGTCCCCGCCAAGGGCCCTAACAGCCTGCTGTGTTTTGACATATTTAGAGAAAAAGTATGAACGAGTAGAAAGAGAGGCTGTAGGGGGTTCGCGGCTCCCCCCCCGTCCGTCTGGGTGGGAGACCACGCCCCTCGCTACGATACTTCCGGGGTACCTTGGTTCAGGGGAAATAGCTCAGTGTTCATGGTTCTGGCCTGCAGTCAGGCCGACCAACGGTCAAGAGTCTGTTTGCCCGGGGCCCTCATTCAGGACAGGGCTGCTGTCGAGTAGGGGCTCTGGCCTACAGTCAGGCAGGCAGAGCAGCACAAGGTCCATTTGCCTGGCCCTTGATCAGGGCGGGGCAGCAATCAAGTAGGGGGGCTCTGGCCTACAGTCCGGCAGAGCCGTCGCAGTCTGGGGGAGGTTAGCTCTCTGGTGGGAGAGTCAGCACAACCGTCTGGCATCCTGATTCAGGCGGGTGCCAGACCAATCAGGCCTCCTGAGAACCAAGTGGGGAGGCTGCTACTCCTGACGGTGGGGTGCTGGTGGTCGGGGAACCCAGGCCCTCCCCTTCCACTGCGTCCCCGCCCAAGGCCCTAACAGCCGTGGAGCGGTCCGCCACTGCGTCAGTGGGGAAAATCCGACCGCAACACGCTGGCCGGCTTGTAGTCAATAACACAGCTGAACCCACTTCGGCTGCCCTGGGCTCCTTGCTACAAGCCCATTCCGTGTCTACATGGGTTCAGGGGTGGCAGGTTTGTAGAAATTTTGGTGGTGCCCAGAACCCGCCCCTACTTTGACCCCCACCTGCCCAAGGCTCCGGGAGGGAGTTTGGGTGGGGAAGGACGTCTGGGGTGCAGGCCCTAGGCTTAGGCAGAGTATTGGGGTGCAGGCTCTGGGAGGGAGTTTGGGGATGGGAGGGGGTGCAGAGGGAGGGGGTGCAGGGCTGAGGGGTTTGGCTCAGGACAAGAGTAGGGGTGTAGGGGGTCAGGGCTCTGTCTGGGGCTGGGGAGGTTGGGGGGTGAGAGAGGCTCAGGGCTGAGGCAGAGGGTTGGAGTTCAGGGGGATGAGAGCTCTGTCTAGGGCTGGAGATGAGGGGTTTGTGGTGTTGGAGGGGGCTCAGGGCTGGGGCAGAGGGTTGGAGTTCGGGGGGATGAGGGCTCTGTCTAGGGCTGGAGATGAGGGGTTTGTGGTGTTGGAAGGGGCTCAGGACTGGGGCAGAGGGTTGGGGTGTGGTGGGGATGAGGGCTCTGTCTTGGGCTGGAGAGGAGGGGTTTGTGGTGTTGGAGGGGGCTCAGGGCTGGGGCAGAGGGTTGGGGTGTGGGGGGAATAAGGGGTTTGTGGTGTCGGAGGGGGCTCAGGGCTGGGCTAGAGGGTTGGGGTATGGGGGGATGAGGGCTCTGGCTAGGACTGGGGATAAGGTGTTTAGGGTGTTGGAGGGGCTCAGGGCGAGGGTTGAGGGTGCGGTGGGGAGCTGAAAACTCTGGCTGGGGGTGTGGGCTCTGGGGTGGGGCAGGGCTGGGGATGAGTTTGGGGTGCAGGCAGGCTGCTCCGGGATAGGGGCCAGAGAGGAGGACTCCCCCCAGCCCTTTCCCTGCTGGCAACAGCGAGCTCTGGGGGAGGACAGTGAGTGTTAGCCCCACCAGCTCCTCGGCGTCCCCGGCGTCTGGCAGCCCCTCTGGGTCTCTGTCAGGATAGCGCTCTCTGTTCGGTCGGTGCTTCCACAGCAGGGAAGAGACGTGCTGCTCAGCTGGCTGGAGGGCCAGCCTTTTATAGTGCCGCTTCCTGCCCCGCCCCTCTGCTGCCATGGGTGTCCCAGTTCTGCCCACCAGGGGGCGTTCGCGGCTCCCTCCCAGGCTGTCAGGGCAGGAGACCATGCCCCCTCGCGACAGAGGCCTTAAAGGAAAGGAGTTTTAACAAAAGAAAAATTGCTTAGCCTTAGAAGAAAAAAGGAAAGAAAGGTTATTTTAAATAGAAGGAAGAGGGGAAACTATAGAAAGCAACACGAGAGAGGAGTGTTTTTATAGATTAGTAAGAACATGGTAAAAGGTTATTTTTGTTGGGTCTAAAAAATAATAAGAGTCAAAAAATTGAAATAAATTTTAAAAAGCAAAGGCTCATTAAAGAAAAGAGGAAACTCCAAAGGAAGGTTGAGAAGGTCGGGTGAAAGAAATCACACGGCCGAAAAATGAGCTAGAGATCCTGTGTCAGTGACACAGGGCTGTGTAAAGTACACAAACAGAAAGAGAGAGAAAGATCCTTTTTTCTTAGTAAGCAGAGCACAGAGCTGTGCAAAAGAGAGAAAGATCCTTTTTTTGGTTAGTTAGAGAAGGAGAGCATAGAAAACAGGAAGAGATCCTTTTTGGTTGGTGAGACAAGGAAAGTATAAAGAAGAGGAGTCCTTGTGGCACCTTAGAGACTAACACATTTATCTGAGCATTAGCTTTCGTGAGCATCCGATGAAGTGAGCTGTAGCCCACGAAAGCTTATGCTCAAATAAATGTGTTAATCTCTAAGGTGCCACAAGTCCTCCTATTCTTTTTGCCAATACAGACTAACATGGCTGCTCCTCTGAAACCTGTCATTATGCAAGGAAAGTAGAGCAAGCTGC
Source organism: Lepidochelys kempii (assembly GCF_965140285.1). Lineage (NCBI taxonomy): Eukaryota > Metazoa > Chordata > Testudines > Cheloniidae > Lepidochelys > Lepidochelys kempii. The sequence goes on from NC_136402.1 coordinate 11,226,622, forward strand.
AGGGGGGCAGACGGGGAGGGGGAAGAGAACTTACCCTTGAGGCTGCCCCCGGGTAAAGAGGGAGCTCCCAAGGCTCACAGCCCCCAGCATGGTTATCTCTGCCTCTCGGGTGGGCCAATCAGAAACTGTTCTACAGCTGCATCATAGAATGCATTTTCCTGAACCAATCCTATCAACCCAAGATTTTTAAACAAGAGCCCTCTCCCTCCCCTCCCCGCCCCTCCCCTCACCACCCACCCCCTTTAACTGCCTTATTCTTATCTAAAAAAACAGGCCCCAAGCACCTTTCCCACTAGATAGATAGATAGATAGATAGATAGATAGATAGATAGATAGATAGATAGATAGATAACCCCATTGGCTTTAAGCCCTTTTAAATTTTATGGGACTTTTCCCACTGGGGCTGACAAACAACAAAAATAATTTTGGGGGTTTTTAGAGAGTGTTCCCTGTTTTAAAATGTCACAGTTTAATTAGGGCTTGTCTACACTGCCACGTACAGCGCTGAAACTTGCCCCGCTCAGGGGTGTGAAAAAACACCCTCCTCAGCTGGAGCCGCGAGGACACTGCCACCTTAAAGCGTTGTCGCGGCAGCGATTTCACGTGGGCAGTGTAGACACCTTCTGAACAGTTTAAACCAGTTCGTGTTACAAAGGGGCCTCTTTATTTCACTACAGAACAAGGGAGTTGATTTCAACTGTTAAAAAGGTGTTAAATAGACCGTGAATGGTAATATTGCTATGTCCTTACCATTAAAGTTCCTGTAAACAGGTGTTGATCTTATTAGTCTTCAGTAAAACTTGGCAGCCCTTTAGGTTTACACTTAGTTTTAATCCTCTGCCTTTGCTGCAAAAAATTTTTAAAAGCAGAAGGGCCTGCTTCAAATAGGTCAAATCTCTTAAAAACTTTATTTGATATGATTAAACACTGTATGTTTAGCAAGTGTTAAGTGGTGGGGGAAAAGTCAGGAAAGGGGTGCGGTGGGGGTTTTCCAAAATTGCCCGCAAGCAGGCCAGCGGCCTCATCGCTGTGAGCTAGAAAACAAGTGTACCTAGTCAGAGGGCTGTTTCTTGTGCCTATCTGCTACCAGTAGATATAACAACTTATGACCACAGGCTATAAAATGTGCTGTAGTAGGGCCCTCTCCCAGTAGAAACCAGCATTCAGAGGAGAAGTACACACAGAATGCTGGATGCTTCTGTCCTAACAGGTGTGAAATTCGTGGGCTTGGACCATGAAAAAGTTCAAGGAGCTGAGTTTACAGAATCTAATTAAACTGTGAAATTTTAAAATAGGGAACTCTCTCTAAAAACCCCCAAAATCATTTTTGTTGTTCGTCTGTCAGCCCCAGTGGGAAAAGTCCCATCAAATTTAAAAGGGATTAAAGACATTGGGGTTCTATAGACATCATGCTAAAGATTTAAGGGGTTTAATAAAGAGTGTGAGCCTTTTTGTAGGTTTTTAAAAAATACAGCCTACAAAATTTGGTAGCCAGGTTAAAAATTAGCATTCAATTCTATCAGGAGTTTAAAAAACCTCTGGAAAGGTTTATTAAATTCATTAGGAATTTTCATAAGGGGCAGGAGCCACTGCATTACTTGGTCACATATTCAAGAAATCATACAAAAGTACTCATAGGCAAATGCTTTAAAAAGAAACTAACGCTATATTTTTGTACTCTGGTCAATTGACTTGGGCAAAACTCTGAAAAGCAAACGAACACTTTAAAAAAAAAACCCTTTAATCATGTCTTTTTATGTTTCCTTTTAGCATTTTAAAACCCTTCCAAGTGTGTTTGCCTTTGGTTTACATTTAAAAAATCATTAGAAAAGAAAAATGTGTGTGCGGGGGGCGGCGAAGGGGGGCGACAAATACCTTATCTCTAGTTTAAAAAAAAAAGATAACTGGTTCACATAAGCTGCTTTTTCTTGTGTTTTGTAGAAATCCATACTTTCAAAACGTGAGGTTTTTAACTGTACCCTGATTTTTAAAGCTTTCTTTACAATTTCAAGGTAACCAAACAAAAACAGCTTTTTCTTTTTGCATTCTTTGATATATTAAGTCCATTTAAACAGTTAAAAAAGAGCTTGTACCTGGGTCTCAGCACACGGACTGCAAACATTTAGAAACAAAGACAGTCTGATAATGCAGCAAAAAATTCAGACAAAAATCCCTAAGTCAATAAAAACTTAATTTAACTTTAACAAATTACTTTTGTAAACTGCCTGTGGTTTTAACCCTGAGGTGCTTCTTCATTTTACACACTTAATAAGTTCAAAGGGTGTCTTTTGAAAAGGAATCTGCTGTGGGTTCTTGTTTGTTTTAAATTCATACATGTTCTGGCCGTCTTTACAGTGAAACAACTTTTGTCACAGGACATACGAGCTAAACAGGGGAAGGGAGTTATTTTTAAATCCTGCTCCATGCAGATTTTATATAACAGGCCTAAAGCAAACTTGTGTGTCCTGGTTTACATTTCAAAAAAACATGAGAAAAGAAGAAGAACGTATGTGTGTGTATGTTGGGAACAGAACAAGCCCCTTATCTCTGTCAGAACTTTTTCACATAAGCTGCTTTTTCTTCTTTTTTGTATAAATCCAAACCTTAAAAACATGAGGGTTTTAACTGTACCCTGATTTTTAAAGCTTTCTTTACAATTTAAAGGTAAAGCTGTTTTGGTTTGGGTCTCTTTTTGTATTCTTTTATATAGTAAGTTTATTTAAACAGTTAATAAAAAGATTTTGTAAATGGTGATATGACCATTCCCATTTCTGTAACCAGGAGGCTTTGAAATCTACATGCCTGTTTCCTTTAATCAACTTTACGGCCCTGGCTTTTGCTTAATGGTAACTAGACATCTTTTGAAAACAAACTGGCTAATTCAAAAATGCCCCTGTTAAACTTATTACTAAAATGCCTTTTGTCTTCTTAGAAACACAAAGTACAAATGAAAAAGCCTTTTTGTTTTTATAAAGCATGACTTTTAATACAGCTTCTAGACCCAAAACAAACACAGAAGCATGTGTTTATGTCTCAGCCCGTGGGCTGCAAACATTTAAGAACAAAAGCAGTCTGATAATGCAACAAAAATCTAAAATGTTTAATAAGCTTAATATAACTTTCATCATGTGTTAAAACTGTTACTGCATTTTTAAAAGGTGCATTTTTATTCCATTCCAAAACACAGCCTTCTTTTTTTCCGGTAAACAGGAGGTTTAAAGTCATGGCACTGTTTCCTTAGGTCCTGTCTACGCTGGCAAGTTGCAGCGCGGTAAAGCAGCTTTCTGCGCTGCAACTGGTGAGGTGTACGCACGGCCACGCCACTCAGGGCGCGGAAACAGGGCAGTTGCAGCGCTTTAAAAAAAGCACTGCACAGTTTAAAAAACTTTCTGCACCAGGGCTACAGGGTTGCGGTGCCAGTGTAGACACCGAGGTCGATTACGGCGCTGTGATTGGCCTCCGGGAGGTGTCCCACAATGCCTGCTCTCGCCTCTCTGGTCATCGGTTTGAACTCTACTGCCCGGCCCTCAGGTGACCATCCATCATCCCCACTCCGTAAACTCCTTTGCCATTTTGACAGTCCCCTTCCTGTTTGCTCGGTGATGAGTGCAGCGCATCTTTCCAGGTGGCCAGGCCTGCTCCACGCACCAGGCGATCCACCTGCTTGGAGCTATGCTGAGCTGCTGGACCCCATCAGCATCTGGGGAGAGGAGGCTGTACAGTCCCAGCTGCACTCCGGACGTAGCAATTATGATACCTACTGTGACGTTATTGACTTGAACTGGGACCATATAGATCATTGTTGCAACCAAGGTCCTGTAGTGGCACCAAATCTTGTATAAAGGAGGGTCCAATAAGGTGTCTAAGGCAAGGTTACAGTTTGCTGGTTATGACTGTGCTATCTATATGCTTGTGTCATTTTTGTATTTTAAGTTATAAGTATTAGATCTATAGTGTCTGTGGTTCAAATTTGTACTATGCTTCTGGGTGACACCCCAGACAAGTTCAAAAGGAGGACTTGTGGCCCTTAGAGACTAACAAATTTATTTGAGCATAAGCTTTCGTGAGCTACAGCTCACTTCATCGGATGCAATGCCTAGCCTGCTTGATGGCCGATTAAGGACCATCAGCTACACAATTGACCCATTGAGAGAAGGCAGACAAGCTTTGGGACTCAGCAGGGTGTGCAGGGACCTGCCTATGGACAGAACTCGGAGGTTTTTCCAGGCCACGTGATGGACAGCTTGTCTTTGGGACAAAGAAAGAAAGACCACATTGTAAGAGAATATAAAAAGCTGCTGCAGCTCCTCCATCTTGTCTTCAGTCCTGCTTCATCCCTCTGGAGGGACTTTGATACACTGAAGCTTTGAACCAAGAACTGAAAGACGCATCCCAGCTGTGAATGTTCTCCAGAGGTTTGATTTGAACCTGCAGTTTATTCTGTCGCTGCCGCAAGCCTGAACCAAGAACTTGGCCATGACTGTATGTCATTGATTCCATTTCACCAATTCTAGCTCTCATCTATAGCTTTTTCCTTTTATGAACAAACCTTTAGATTTTAGATTCGAAAGGATTGGCAACAGTGTGATTTGGGACAAGATCTGCTTTGTATATTGACCTGCGTCTGGGGCTTGGTCCTTTTGGGATCAAGAGAGCCTTTTTTCTTTTCCTGGGGTATTGGTTTTCATAAACATTTGTCCCCATAACAAGTGGTACTGTTGGAGATACTGGGAAACTGGAGTGTCTAAGGGAATTGCTTGTGTGACTTGTGGTGAGCCAGTGGGGTGAGACCAAAGTCTGCTCTGTTTGGCTGGTTTGGTTTGCCTTGGAGGTGGAAAACCCCCAGCCTTCGGCTGTAACTGCCCTGCTTGAAGCAGTTTGTCCTGAACTGGCACTCTCAGTTGGGTCCCGGCAGAACCAGCATCATTACACCTACGGACAGATTTCACGATGCATGACAGAAAGGGGCGATGACCGGGACACACGGTAGTTTAGGATGAAAGTGAAGGAGCTGCGGAACGCCGAGCACAGGGCGTGGGAGGCAAACTGCCACTCCGGTGCTGCGCCTATGGGCTGCCAGTTCTCCAAAGAGCTGGACATGATACTCCGCGGCGACCCCACCTCCATTGCGAACACCACTGTGGATACTTCGGTGGCTCGCATGTCAGTTGAGAGTGGACCGAGCCAGGAGGAGGAAATCTTGGACGAGGATGTGGAGGGGGACCCAGAGGCAGAAGATAACTCGGAGGTCAGAGATGCCTGCGGCCAGGAGCTCTTTTCTACTCCGGATGTTGGCGAAGCGCAAAGAGGAGAGGAGGCCCCTGGTAAGTGGATTTGATTTTGGGACTCGCTGAAGTGGGTTGTTGGGGGCAGGAGGGTTGCAGAAAGCAGGCTTGTCTCCCACCGCATGCCACCCTGCCGGAAGCAGAGGGGTGGGACAGGAAGCGGAACTATAAAAGGCCGCCCCTCCAGCTGAGTTGGGAGAGAGCTGCTGGAGGAGCAGGACGTCTCTTCCCTGCTCCCCTAATGGAGAGCGCTATCCTGACAGAGAGCCAGAGGGGCTGCCGGCGCTGCCAGACACCGGGGACTCCAAGGAGCTGGTGGGGCTGCCACTAGCCGTCTACCCCAGCGAAGCGAACAACAACCCTGGAACCCATGTACACACGGAATGGGTGTGTAGGAAGGAGCCCAGGGCAGCCGAATCGGGTTCAGCTGTGTTATTGACTACAAGCCGGCCAGCGTGTTGTGATCAGATTTTCCCCTCTGACCCAGTGGCGGGCCACTCCGCTGCTGTTTAGGGCCCTGGGTGGGGACGCAGTGGAGCGGGAAGGCCTGGGTTCCCGTACCACCGCCACGCCACCGTCAGGAATGGCAGGCTCCCCACCTGGTTGTCAGGAGGCCTCATTGCTCTGGCACCCGCCTGAATCAGGACGCCAGATGGTTGTGCTGACTCTCCCACCAGAGAGCTAACCTCCCCTAGACGGCGACGGCTCTGCCAGACTGTAGGCCAGAGCCCCCCTACTTGATTGCTGCCCCGCCCTGATCAAGGGCCAGGCAAATGGACCTTCTGCTGCTCTGCCTGCCTGGCTGGAGGCCAGAGCCCCTACTCGACTGCAGCCCTGCCCTGAATGAGGGCCCCAGGCAAACAGACTCTCTACCATTGCTCGGCCTGACTGCAGGCCTGAACCATTAACACTGGGCTAATTTTCCCCTGAACCAAGGTACCCCGGAAGTATCGTAGCGAGGGGCGTGGTCTCCCACATTGATGGACGGGGAGGGAGCCGTGAACCCCTTACAGTCTTTCTTTCTACTTGTTCATACTTTTTCTCTAAATATGTCAAAACACAAGAACACAACCTTTCCCCGGCCAAACACAGAAAACAATACAAAAGAAATGTTCAAAAGGGCCGACGGCGCCAAAAACGTACACGACCGGAAACGGGGACGGAGTGCGGGACGTAAACCCTACACAGGGCGTGGAAACCTGTCAGAAGGTACACGGTGATGAAAGCTCTCGAGCAGTTAACTAGTCACGTGCAATCCCCCCTGTACATAGCAATCCCCCCTGTACATAGCAATCCTCTGTTTCATTTTGATGCTTTTTGATGTATTGTTCTGCTTTTATTTGATATATTAAATAACTGTATTTACAGTGATACATTGAGGCATAAACGATCTACACACCTTGTCCTGTACAGAGCACACAGACGGCTCCCCTGGATCCCACAACCCACACAGGGAGAAAGCTGTCGCAAGCGTCGGCATCTCCAAAATCGTATCAGGGCAAGAAAAGGCACCTGCTATTTCCCACCCTTGTACAGTGTAGACACGGGGTGAGGGCGAGACCCAGTGACCCCGGTTAGTCCTGCTCCATCTCTGCCGTCTGGGTTTCCATCAACAGCTGTTCACACTCGAAACGCAGGGCGGGGTGAGGTTTGCCCGTCAGCCAAAGAACCTTAATGTAAAGCAGCGCGCTCCTGCCAGTGCCCGTGGCAGATCCCCCATTCGAAGGGTGTGATCATTTCCGCCCTGAGATGGATGAGACCTCGTGTCCTGGTGTTAGGGAGCGCTGTGCTCTGTCCCCCACATATCCCCCCTCTCCCTGCCCCCCAGCCTAGTGTTAGGGGATGCTGTGCTCCGGATCCTACATATTCCCACAGCTTCCAGGCCCCTGGCCGGCATTAGGGGGCGCTGTGCTCTGTACCCTACACCCCCCATCTCTCAGCCCCCCTGCCAGGTGTTAGAGGGCGCTGTGCTCTGTATCATATGCATTTCCCAGCCCTCCTGCCCGGCCTTAGGGGGTGCTGTGCTCTGTACCCTACACATCCCCAGCCCCCAGCCTGGTGTTAGGCAGTTTCTAGTGTCTGTGAACTTACTGCATGTACCGGAGTCTATCGGCGCATGCTGGGTGCCACACGCTGTGGGTATGGACAGGGCCCGACGCTGGAACCTGACCTGAAGGTGGGATTGGCCACTGTCCTGGTGGTTAGGACACAGGCAGGTAGTAAAGGGGCTCCGTGCGGGGACCCGATTCTGCCTTTCTGTCTGGCCGATCCCTTCTAATGAGGCTGAACCTGCCCATCTCCCCAGACTCAGCATAGCACAGGACTTGGGGGGCACCTGCTGGCAAAGTGGCCTCAGTCCCCACTGTACAGGCAGGGGTCATTCAGCTGGTGATAGCCCTTCTCTCAAGCCCCCAAGCACCTGTGTGTCATGGCTGCCTGCAGCAGTTCAGGGCCAACAACTGCCTGGGGGGAGGGAACAGGGTCTGGCTAGGCAGGGGCTCAAACCAGGGAGTGTCAGTTTGGATCTCCAGCTAGCCGTTGGGGTGCAACACGGGGGGCGGGCAGGCAGATCAACTCCAGCCGCTTCATCATAAACCCTGTCCCTGAGGCCTCAGTAGAAATGGGGATGTTCACCTGGCAGTATGCAGGTGTGAAGGACTTCAGAGGGAGGTGGCAGACGTGCCCTTTTGATGGCGGTCCCTGAGCACACGGGGAGAGCAGGGGGCAAACGTCTGTTGGCAAATGTTCATTGGCAAACGACTGCGACTCACGGGCCCTGGGTGCACACACCCCTACAGAGGAACGTGTACAGGCCCAGCCCAGCCTGAAGAACACCAGCTCCTGTGTAAGGGAAGTCACCGTTTTTTTCACAAGAGCGGGAAACTGACGTTGGATAAGCCAGGAACTCCTGATGGGCACTTTCGTCCCTCCAGGAGACCAACCCATCTAGCACAGAGAATGGGGGGACATAAAGGCTGAGCTGAAGCTAGATTCATGCTCTCCAGGATGCTTGGGTGCCCTCATGCTTGAGCTGAAGATGGCCTGGGGGTTCCCAGCATTGCCCTCCTGCCGTTTCTCTCTGAGAGCCCTCGCCCTGCACCCCGGCCTGTGTGTTCTCAGGAGGCTGCGTGCTGCCAGGTGCACATCCCCAGTGCGGAGTTCCTGGATTAATGCCAGGGGACGGAGACTGGGACTCTGCTCCTGGCTCATTCCCAGGAAGCTGGGAGTGTGAGTGGTGGAGCTGCCGGCTCTTGGAACCTCCTTTCCCAGCACGGGGTTGTCTCTGGGGGAAGCCCACCCCAGGAGCTGGCATTTGTTGGCCTCTTCCACAGAGCGCTGGAGTCTCAGCCACTCCAGATCGGGGGGAGGGGCCAGCTGTGAATTGGGAGCCAGATCCGGGTTTAGATGTGAATCCGCCAGCGCTGCGGAGCGTTCGGATGTGGGGAGCCAGTTCCCGCCTGCGCCAGATCACAAAGTGCCACTTCAGCCAGCCGCCTGCCAGGCTCTGGCCGCGCCCCGTGTGGAGCTGCAGCTGGGCCCTCCACAGCTGGGTGCTGCTCCTCCTCCCTGCTGGCCAGCCGGCCGCAGCTCCTCAGCACCTGCCCGCTCAGCCCCACCTCAGCGCTCCTGCCTCCCCAATGTCCTCCCTGGTGCTGCGCCTGGCCCCCTGCACCTGGCCTGTCAGTGCCCAGCAGGGCTGGGAGCCAAGCGCCCCCTAGAGCCATGTGTCAGGCCCTAAGTCCCTCCTGTGCTGGGCTCCCGCCAATCCACAAGCCAGGAACAGGCCCGTGACTCCCGGAGCAAGTATTTCAGTCTCACAGCAGCAGCTCAGTCTGCTCAACACGACTCCAGGGCCAGGAACTCGCTCCTGCCTGACATTGGCAACAGTCATAGGCTGCTCCAGCCCTGATCCTCGTCCTGCTCCAGCCCTGCTCTCGCTCCAGCCTCGCTCCACCCACGCCCCGGCCTCCTGAGTCCAGCTCCAACCACGAGGCCTGATCACCTCCCGCACCTTAGCTGACACCATCACTTCCAGAGGGAATGGCACTGAGGTTGCCGGGGGAAGAGGCATTCTCTGGCTGCCCGGAGCCATTGTTCCATTCCCCAGGACAGTCCCGTTGGGGACACTGGGGCATGGCCACTAGGTAACTCGAGGGGATGGAAGACCACGAGTGTCGATGAAGCCCCCTCGTACTAGGGCCAGGTGTCCTTGGCCCCCCCTCCCGCCTGGAGGCACTCGCATCAGCTCTGCGTACTAGGCCCAAGTGTCCTTGCCCACCCCGCACCCCCCCCACCCCGCCTGGAGGCACACACAGCAGTTATGCTGAGAATCTGCAACAATATGCTGCAGAGTCAGACTGCCTGAAACTAAGCAAGGCCACACAGGGCAGATATGGAAGAACAATGCTGAATAAAGCAGCTTTATGTAGAGTTTAACAAATGATACAGAGAATCAGGGAACTAGCTGGGAACTGGATTGGCTGGCTATATGGATACTTGGGGCAGCTTGCTATTGGATAAGTATGCTGGGAAAAAGGATGTATAAAAGCCTGTGTAACTTCCTGCTCTGTGTACAGGATTTGAGATTCAAATCTCCCTGTACCTATTTGAAGCTTCAAATAAACTTTTCTGCTTCTCCACCCTGTTGTGATTATTGGGTGTAGCACACCAGGAAACGAACCATTCAAGCTGTTGTTCAGCCTCTCTGCACTGGGTGCCAGCAACAGTCCGATGCCAGGACACTCCCCCTGAGCTCTGGAGAGGACTAGAGGTGCCTTAGGACGCCTGCCGTGCAGCTGCTGCAGAGTCAGCAGGAGACACTGGGTGAGGACTGGAGCCCCCCAGGGCAGGGGCCATTCAGGAGACCCAGCGTGGGGGGAATCAGGCCTGGGATTCTCTGCAGCGGCTGCTCCCACACAGGCCTTGGAGAGAGGAGCTGCGAAATCGCCACAAAGCGCCGTCCCAGCACAGAGCTCTGTAGCACTGGGACCCCGTACGCGTGAGCTGAAATCCAGCAGGGCCTTGCGCCAGCCCCACCCTCTCCCATTGCCCCGCTCTGGGAGGCCAGAGCACAGTTCACAATTTAGCACGGACCAGCAACAAGGATCCTGGCGGGCCCTGGTATGGTTGGAGCAGCATTTTCAATGTTGGGGAAAAGCGAGATCTGTGCAATAGGCAACGCAGCTCCATCTGGGCACCAGCCAGTTCCTGTGCCCCAGAGAGCTCCCACTGAACCAGGGACGAAGGGGGCAGGAGGTGGAAAAAGAAGGTGCCATCCTGGCACCCAGGAGACCCATGTTCATTTCCCAGCTCTGCCACAGATGCTCTGTTTGTCTTTGAGCAAGTCCCTTATTCTCTCTCTGCAGCGGTTCCCTGTCTGTACAGTGGGGGTAGCAGCCAGGCCCTGCCCTGCAGGGGGCAGATAGAATAAATGCAATTGAGGTTGGGCAGTGCTCGGATGCCAGGGGGATGAGGGCCAGGATGGTGCCTAAGACAGACCGAAAGCAAGGGGGAGCTACAGAGCCGGTGGTGAGAGGGGTTTGGCCTTTGACAATCTGCTCTGAGTGCCTGGGGTGCCAGACCCCAGGCAGCCACTGGCATTGCCAGATCTCCCTGATCTACACTGCTGCTGCTCTCCCTGCTTCTAGGAGTCACTGCCTCTCCCCGGGCCGAGAACCCCACAGCAATCATCTCCTGGGGCTGCCGTGGCTCTGAGCGTTAGCAAGGCCTGGGACACAGTACGGGGGCGGAGGGGGGGGGGGGGCTGCTATTAAAGCAGCTTCTGCATCATTGCAGCGGTGGGAGAGGAAGCAGAGAGGGGACCGTTTTCCATCCCGTGGCCAAAGCACCCAGCAGCTTGGGAAAGTGGAAAGAACCGCTCGGGTGGGCTGGGAGTCGGGGGTGCGAAGAGTTCATGAATCCCCGTTCTGCACTGTCACGAGAAGGAGGAACCGGGATGGAAGTGATCCTCCCACTTGGGGATCCAGAGACCCCCTGGCTCCAATAGCATGGACGCAGGGAGGGGCTCTGGCCTGGGGTCTGCAGGAGCTGGGACTAGAGGAGCCCAGAGGTCCCTTCCGGCCTAACGTCTGTGACTGTGGGGAGCGGTGTTGGATCATATTAAAGAAGTTCTGTATTGAAATCACAAATGAGTTTGATTCCCAACAGTTTAAAGTCCAGGGTATTACTAATTAAGAGGTCTCTTGGTTTTTGGTGCTGATTCTCTCCCTCTATGTGTGAAACCTGCAAGCTGCTAATTGTGTTCGTACATTCTAAGACTGAGTCTGTTCTCAAAGCAATTCACAGAGAGAGAGACTCAAAGCAATACTCGAACAACAGAAACAGCACCCAGAGACTCCCCGCCCTTTTGTTGTATTAACAATTGTGATTAAAATAGAGATAGAGGATGTATGTGGATGGATGCTTGGTGTGGATAATAACTGAATGATCAGGGAGGTGCCAGCCTAAGAATCCAGTGTCCATGGGCTGAAGAAGGCGTCAAGTGGAAATAACTAGAGGACCCCCGGAGGGCAGACTGGAATCCACCCAACAGCCTGAAGAATGGGAGAACCAAAGAACAAGATAACATCTAGCAGCGCGGAGCCCTCAGGAATGTGCTATCTGCTGATTGATTCAGCAACAGCATGATGAAGGAATTCCCATAGACTGGCATAGGAAGAAATTCCTATAAAAATAGACTCTAAAAAGTGAGAACTTTGGGGTCTGATTCTGCAAACCAACTTCCAGAAGCATCAGATGACCATCTGACAAGGCCCTGCTCTCTCCTCACGTCCAGGCCACCTGGCCAGTGGCTTGGCATGAGCAACTCTAAGGCTGGTAACTATGATAACAACCTTGCATAACCTGTGTGTGTGTGTTTGTATGAATGAATGTGTGAATAAATATGAGATTGAATGGAATGTTATAGCTATAACTAACTGCTTACTATGATTCTTTCTGTATTCACAATAAATGTGGTATTTTGCCTTTTTCCCTTTCATGAGATCCTGTTGGTTTTTATTTTATTGGTATAACAGCGGAATGTCCCTCGCATGACCCCGGTGGGGAAGGACAGGCTCTAAAGCCGTGGCGAGGCCAGAGCAAGTCTGGCTGGGGCATCGCATGGCTGGGGAGTCACACATTGGCTGGTCTGTGACTCGCCTGCCCATTGTGACACGCCCCTGCTGGCTGGCACATCCTCATTCCCTCACTGCCAGGCTTGGCTCTGGCAGAGCGAGAGCTGGCAGGTGCCGCTGGGGAACGCTGAGCCAGCAGATCCAGCTCCGCCACCGGCAGCAGAAAGTGGGTGGCCCATTTACGCGCAGGCTTCTGCCCACTCCTGACTCCAGGTAGGAGAATCTTCTATTGCCCACCTCTGCTTTTCCACTGCATCGCCAACCACACCGAGCCTTCCCCGAGCTCCTGGCTGGGTGGCGCACGTCTGCCAAGCGCCCCGGTGCCGGCGGTCTAGCCTGGTGCCAGTGAGGAAGTGGGCACCGGCATGCGCACAGGAGGGAGCCCGGGGCGGCTCGACAGAAGGGGTGGCACCAGTCGAGCCCGGAGGGGACGGAGACAAGGAGGAGGGTTTAGCAGGGCTGGTGGCCTGGCACGGGAAGGCGGCACAGGTGGTTAGATGAGGCATTGGGCTGGGACCCAGGAGAGCTGTGTTCAGTTCCCCGCTCCTCTGTAAGTCTTCTGCGTGAAATCAGGTGAGTCCCCGCCGCTCTGGGCCTCAGCTAACAAGGGAGAGCACGTCCCTCCTCTGCGGAGGGGGGGTTGAGAGCCTAAATACCACAACACCCGTGTGCTAAACCACTGGCATGATGGGGCCAGGTAAGGGCTTAGACACTAAGGTTGCCGGGGGAACAGGCATTCTCCGGTTGCCTGGAGCCATTGTTCCATTCACCAGGACAGTCCGATGCCAGGACAGTCCCCCTGAGCTCTGGAGAGGACTAGAGGTGCCTTAGGACGCCTGCCGTGCAGCTGCTGCAGAGTCAGCAGTTGACACTGGGTGAGGAATGGAGCCCCCCAGGGCAGGGGCCATTCAGGAGACCCAGCGTGGGGGGAATCACGCCTGGGATTCTCTGCAGCGGCTGCTCCCACACAGGCCTTGGAGAGAGGAGCTGTGAAACCCCCACAAAGCTCTGCCCCCGCACAGAGCTCTGTAGCACTGGGACCCCGTACGTGTGAGCCGTAATCCAGCAGGGCCTTGCGCCAGCCCCACCCTCTCCCATTGCCCCGCTCTGGGAGGCCAGGGCACAGTTCACAATTTAGCACGGACCAGCTGCAAGGATCCTGGCAGGCCCTGGTATGGTTGGAGCAGCATTTTCAATGTTTGGGAAAAGCGAGATCTGTGCAATAGGCATCGTAGCTCCATCTGGGCACCAGCCATCTCCTGTGCCCCAGAGAGCTCCCACAGCTCCCACTGAACCAGGGACGAAGGGGGCAGGAGGTTGAAAGAGCAGGTGCCATCCTGGAACCCAGGAGACCCATGTTCATTTCCCAGCTCTGCCACAGATGCTCTGTTTGTCTTTGAGCAAGTCCCTTCTTCCCTCTGTGCTGTAGTTCCCTGTCTGTGCAGTTGAGGTAGCTGCCAGACCCTGCCCTGAAGGGGGCAGTTAGAATAAATGCAATGGGCAGTGCTCGGATGCCAGGGGGATGAGGGCCAGGATGGTGCCTAAGACCGACCGAAAGCAAGGGGGAGCTACAGAGCCGGTGGTGAGAGGGGTTTGGCCTTTGACAGTCTGCTCTGAGTGCCTGGGGTGCCAGACCCCAGGCAGCCACTGGCATTGCCAGACCTCCCTGATCTATGGTGCTGCTGCTTTCCCTGCTTCTAGGAGTCACTGCCTCCCCCTGGCCGAGACCCCCGTGTCACGGAGTCCCCGGGCGACGCTCTGGAACTGCTCCCTACGAAGTCAGTCAGGACTCTGGGGAAGTCTCCTTTCTGTGAACAGCCTGTCTGCAGGGCAAAGAGCTCACACAGCTTCCACCTTCCTGGGTCTGACCTCTGAGCATTCAGCATCCTCTGCTCCTCCGTGAGCTTCCCACAGCGAGTCCGCCCAGGCAGGCTCCTGGGGAAGCCGGAGGGTCCTGCCCCCCAGCTCCGCAGTCAGACGTGACTCTCAGCCAGCCAGTAAAACAGAAGGTTTATTAGATGACAGGAACATGGTCTAACACAGAGCATGTAGGTGCAGAGAACAGGACCCCTCAGCTGAGTCCATTTTGGGAGGTAGTGAGTCAGACAACCACGTCTGTACTTCACTCCATGTCCCCAGCCAGCCTCAACTGAAACTCTCTCCAGCCCCTCCTCCTCTGGGCTTTGTCCCTTTCCCGGGCCAGGAGGTCACCTGATTCCTTTTTTCTCCAACCCTTTTAGCTTTCACCTTGTAGGGGGGAAGGGCCAGGCCATCAGCACCCAGGAAATAGGGTGTCGGCCATTCTCTGTGTCCAGACCCCTGCACATACCTGCCCTCTAGGACTCTGCAATGATCATACACCCTTACCCCACCTCCTAGATACTTAAGACCTGCATAGGGGTAACTGAGGCACCCCCACAGTATTCAGAGGAAACATTAAGAACAGTCCCACTTCGTCACATGCCACAGCAATCATCTCCTGGGGCTGTCATGGCACTGAGCATTAGCAAGGTCTGAGATTCAGTTGGGCGGGAGGAGGAGGCTGCTATTAAAGCAGCTTCTGCGTCGTTGCAGCGGTGGGAGAGGAAGCAGAGATGGGACCATTTTACACCCTATGGCCAAAGCACCCGGCAGCTTGGGAAAGTGGAAAGAGCCTCCCATGTGGGCTGGGAGCTATGGGTGGGGAGAGTTCATGAATCCCCGTTCTGCACTGTTATGAGAAGGAGGAACCGGGATGGAACTGATTCTCCCACTCGGGGATCCAGAGACCCCCTGGCTCCAATAGCATGGATGCAGGGAGGGGCTCTGGCCTGGGGTCTGCAGGAGCTGGGACTAGAGGAGCCCAGCGGTCCCTTCCGGCCTAACGTCTGTGACTGTGGGGAGCGGAAGGTCCCTGCCATGGCCCCGGTGGGGAAGGACAGGCTCCAAAGCCTTGGCGAGGCCAGAGCAAGTCTGGGCTGGGGCATCCCATGGCTGGGGAGTCACACATTGGCTGGCCTGTGACTCGCCTGCCCATTGTGACACGCCCCTGCTGGCTGGCACAGCCTCATCCCCTCACTGCGAGGCTTGGCTCTGGCAGAGCGAGAGCTGGCAGGTGCCGCTGGGGAACGCTGAGCCAGCAGATCCAGCTCCGCCACCGGCAGCAGAAAGTGGGTGGCCCATTTACACACAGGTTTCTGCCCACTCCTGACTCCAGGTAGGAGAATCTTCTATTGCCCACCTCTGCTTTTCCACTGCATCGCCAACCACACCGAGCCTTCCCCGAGCTCCTGGCTGGGCGGTGCATGTCTGCCAAGTGCCCCGGTGCCGGCTGTCTAGCCTGGTGCCAGTGAGGAAGTTGGCACCGGCATGCGCACAGGAGGGAGCCCGGGGCGGCTCGACAGAAGGGGTCGCACCAGTCAAGCCCGGAGGGGACGGAGACAAGGAGGAGGGTTTGGCAGGGCTGGTGGCACGGCACGGGAAGGCGGCACAGGTGGTTAGATGAGGCATTGGGCTGGGACCCAGGAGAGCTGTGTTCAGTTCCTCGCTCCTCTGTAAGTCTTCTGCATGAGATCAGATGAGTCCCCGCCGCCCCTGGCCTCAGCTAATGAGGGAGAGCAGGTCCTTGCTCTGCGGGGGGGGTTGAGAGCCTAAATACCACAACACCCGTGTGCTCAGCCACTGGCATGGTGGGGCCAGGTAAGTGCCCAGACTGGGAGGTAGCTGATGGCCCTGCCCCTCGTCCTACTCCAGCCCTGCTCTCGCTCCAGCCTCGCTCCACCCATGCCCCGGCCTCCTGAGTCCAGCTCCAACCACGAAGCCTGACCACCTCCAGCACCCTTGCGGACACCATCACTTCCAGAGGGAATGGCACTGAGGTTGCCGGGGGAACAGGCATTCTCCGTCTGCCCGGAGCCATTGTTCCATTCACCAGGACAGTCCGATGCCAGGACAGTCCCCCTGAGCTCTGGAGAGGACTAGAGGTGCCTTAGGACGCCTGCCGTGCAGCTGCTGCAGAGTCAGCAGGAGACACTGGGTGAGGAATGGAGCCCCCCAGGGCAGGGGCCATTCAGGAGACCCAGCGTGGGGGGAATCAGGCCTGGGATTCTCTGCAGCGGCTGCTCCCACACAGGCCTTGGAGAGAGGAGCTGCGAAATCGCCACAAAGCGCCGTCCCAGCACAGAGCTCTGTAGCACTGGGACCCCGTACGCGTGAGCTGAAATCCAGCAGGGCCTTGGGCCAGCCCCACCCTCTCCCATTGCCCCGCTCTGGGAGGCCAGGGCACAGTTCACAATTTAGCACGGACCAGCTGCAAGGATCCTGGCGGGCCCTGGCATGGTTGGAGCAGCATTTTCAATGTTCGGGAAAAGCGAGATCTGTGCAATAGGCAACGTAGCTCCATCTGGGCACCAGCCAGCTCCTGTGCCCCAGATTGCTCCCACAGCTCCCACTGAACCAGGGACGAAGGGGGCAGGAGGTTGAACGAGAAGGTGCCATCCTGGGACCCAGGAGATCCATGTTCATTTCCCAGCTCTGCCACAGATGCTCTGTTTGGCTTTGAGCAAGTCCCTTATTCTCTCTCTGCAGCGGTTCCCTGTCTGTACAGTGGGGGTAGCAGCCAGGCCCTGCCCTGCAGGGGGCAGTTAGAATAAATGCAATTGAGGTTGGGCAGTGCTCGAATGCCAGGGGGATGAGGGCCAGGATGGTGCCTAAGACAGACCGAAAGCAAGGGGGAGCTACAGAACCGGTGGTGAGAGGGGTTTGGCCTTCGACAATCTGCTCTGAGTGCCTGGGCTGCCAGTCCCCAGACAGCCACTGGCATTGCCAGACCTCCCTGATCTACGGTGCTGCTGCTCTCCCTGCTTCTAGGAGTCACTACCTCCCCCTGGGCTGAGACCCCCGCAGCAATCATCTCCTGGGGCTGCTGTGGTACTGAGCGTTAGCAAGGCCTGAGACTCAGTTGGGCGTGTGGGGTGGCGGGGCAGGGGGAAGCTGCTATTAAAGCAGCTTCTGCACCGTTGCAGCGGTGGGAGAGGAAGCAAAGACGGGACCGTTTTACACCCCATGGCCAAAGCACCCGGCAGCTTGGGACCGTTGGGTTGTCTCATCAGCCCTGGGAGGGGAGTGGGTGTGATGAAGCGGGACTGTTCTTAATGTTTCCTCTGAATATTGTGGGGGTGCCTCAGTTTTCCCTAGGCAGTTCTTAAGTATCTAGATGGTGGGATAAGGGTGTATGATGATTGCAGAGCCCTAGAGGGCAGGTGTGTGCAGGGGTCTGGACACAGAGAATGGCCGACACCCTGTTTCCTGGCAACTGGTGGCCTGGGCCCTTCCCCCCTGCAAGGTGAGAGCGAAAGGGTTGGAGAACAAAGGAATCCGGTGACCTCCTGGCCCGGGAAAGGGACAAAGCCCAGAGGAGGGCGGGGGCTGGAGATAGTTTCACTTTGGAGCTGGCTGGGGACATTGAGTGAAGGGCAGATGTGGTTCTCTGGCTCACTGCCGCCCAAAATGGATCCAGCTGAGGGGTCCTGTTCTCTGCACCTACAAGCTCTGTGTTTGTCCACATCCCTTCTGTAGTGGGGGGATCAAAACTGGACACAATACTCCAGATGTGGCCTCACCAGTGCCGAATAGAGGGGAATAATCTCTTCCCTCGATCTGCTGGCAACACTCCTGCTAATGCAGCCCAATATGCCTTTGGCCTTCTTGGCAACAAGGGCACTCTGCTACTCATATCCAGCTTCTCGTCCACTGTAATCCCCAGGACCTTTTCTGCAGAACTGCCACTTAGCCAATTGGTCCCCAGCTGTAGCAGTGCCTGGGATTCTTCCGTCCTAAGTACAGGACTCTGCACTTGTCCTTGTTGAACCTCATCAGATTTCTTTTGGCCCAATCCTCCAATTTGTCTAGGTCACTCTGGACCCTATCCCTACCCTCCAGTGTATCTACCTCTTCCCCCAGCTTAGTGTCATCTGTGAATTTGCTGAAGGTGCAATGAATCCCATTATCCAGGTCATTGATAAAGATGTTGAACAAAACCGGCCCCAGGACCGACCCCTGGGGCACTCCGCTTGATACCGGCTTCCAACTAGACATCAAGCTGTTGATCACTACCCATTGAGCCCGACAATCTAGCCAGCTTTCTATCCACCTTATAGTCCATTCATCCAATCCATACGTTTTTAACTTGCCGGCAGTAGTACTTTGGGAGACCGTATCAAAAGCTTTGCCGTATCACAACCACCACTTTCCCCATATCCACAGAGCCAGTTATCTCATCACAGAAGGCATGACTTGCCCTTGGTGATTCCACGTTGGCTGTTCCTTATCACCTTCCTCTTCTCCAAATGGTTCAAAATGGATCCCTTGTGGACCTGCTCCATGATTTTGCCGGGGACTGAAGTGAGGCTGACCAGTCTGTAATTCCCCGGATTCTCCTTTTCCCCTTTTTTAAAGATGGGCACTATATTTGTCTTTTTCCAATCGTCCGGGACCTCCCCCGATCACCACGAGTTTTCAAAGATAATGGCCAATGGCTCTGCAATCACATCAGCCAAGTCCCTCAGCACCCTTGGATGCATTAGATCTGGACCCATGGGCTTGTGCACGTCCCGCTTTTCTAAATAGTCCTTAACCTGTTCTTTCACCACTGAGCACTGCTCACCTCCTCCCCATACTGTGTTGCCCAGTGCCGCAGTCTGGGAGCTGACCTTGTCTGTGAAGACTGAGGCAAATAAAGCATTGAGTACTTCACCTTCTTGCACATCATGTGTCACTAGGCTGCCTCCCACTTTCAGTAAGGGGCCCACACATTCCCTGACCTTCTTCTTGTTGCTAACGTACCCGTAGAAACCCTTCTTGTTCCCCTTCACATCCCTTGCTAGCTGCAACTCCAGTTGTGCCTTGGCCTTCCTGATTACACCCCTGCATACCCAAGCAATATTTTTATACTCCTCCCTAGTCATCTGTCCAAATTTGCACTGCTTGTAAGCTTCCTTTTGGAGTTTAAGCACCAGCGCGTGGGGGCAGCCCAAGCAGAAATCCCCCCCCCCCCGACACACATGAGAGAGGTGCTGGGGGCCGTGCTGGGGGCGATGACAGTGGGGTCAGGCATCAGGGCACGTGGCTGTTGGGTGCGTTGCTGGATTCTGGAGACACCTCCCCTTCTGCCACCAACCCGCCCCACTGGAGCCCAGCACAGCGCCCTCTGCTACCCATGTCTGCCACCATCTCTCCGCTCCACGAAGCTCCCATGACCTGCCTGGGGCAGCGACAGACCCTCTTGCTCCCCAGTTATAACACCTGGCCCTGAGATAGCCCCTTTCTCCAGCAGATCTCAACGCCCTTCACAAAGGAAGTTGGCATCACTATGCCCACTTTATAGATGGGGAAACTGAGGCACACAAGGGGGACGTGACTTAACCAAGGTCACTCCACAGGCCGGCCATGTGTGTATGCAAAAGCCTGAGGACTTTAACTGGACCGGTCTAGTTAAAACATTACAACACCCCCCAACCCCATCCATGGGGATGCCGTTATACCAGTACAAAGGTTTGTTGACTGGTAGAGGCCAAATTACTATCAGACCTCAGGCCAACTGGTGACCCAAACTCCTGAGATGCTTTGGGAATGCTGCTAAACTCTCACAGGCATTGAAAAATGCCAGTTTGCTAAAATTTGTAGCCTAGCGCCCTGTTATTTGCATTGCCACACAACTGTGCGAGGAATGTACTAACCACAAACAAATGGAAATGTATAAATAACATAGTGATGGTAAACGTTTATGCTTAAGTAGCATATGTGTGATTGTGTGCTGGGAAGTCTATGATATTTACCAGACACAAATTTTGCAGGCGACAGACTGATCCCCGTGATATCTTTTGCCACGGCATGCATACAGCTTGGACTACTTATAGGTAACTTAGTTCCAACTTATCTCTTCCTCTTTCCCAATGCAAGGCTGTATGCAAGCCGTGGCAAAAGACATCACGGGGATCAGTCTGTCGTTTACATCAACGGCTGCAAAATTTGGTTCAGCAGACTTGGTAATGGATCTGCCTTTCTGTTTGAGCGCTGTACTAATAACTAATAAATACTGGCCGGGGCTTGGGTCCTTGAGGTCTCTTTAAGTAGGAAGTAAGATCGAGGCTGAATTGGTAATAAATCTGCTTCCCTGGGGGATCCTCCAACCCAAGTTTACCGGCTGGAACCGGACCGGGCAGGGTAACAACCTCTGTGTCGGGAGTAAAGACCTAGCCGTGTGTGGAGACTCTGGCTGGGACGGTCTAGGGGCCTACAGGGGAGGGGAAAAGTTTGAAGAAGAGATGTAAGACTAGATCCAGCGAAACGTTAACTCCATCAAGAGTAAAATGCGGGCAAAGGATGGCCCAAATAGTAAAGGAGGGCTTGGATTGTTTGTAAAGAAATGTGCTGTTATGCATGGAGGATCTGGGGCCGCACAGCGGCCTGCCGGCCTGTGGGATCACACGTGTGCGCTGCTTGTCTCTGAGGCTGACCAGAGAGTGGAGGGGAAAGTGTGACCCGGGGCGGCAGCTCAGCATCGGGCGCACGAGGCTTTTAATCAGAAGCTTAAGGAAGTGACAGAAAATGTTCAGAAAGGGAAGCCGCAGAATGGGGAAGTCAACGGACGGCTGGCGAGCGCCGCAAGGAAAGGGGAAGGCGGGCGAGGGGAAGGAGCTGAGGAGACGTGGGGTTGTCAGAAACGGGTGGAGGACGGTGGAAGTGCTCATCGGCCAGCACAGGAGCAATTGGCTGCGGTGACACTGGGAGCACCGGGGAAGCCGGCTGAGTGCAAGGAGGACCCGGAGGATGTGATGGAGCAGGACAAGCCTCATCGTTAATAATGCAGCTGAGCCGTGTCGGAAGTTAAGAAAATGAACTGCGTGCTGGAAGGAAAAGGTTTGGGGGCACCCTGAGTAAGGAGGGGCGTGGGAGAGATCGGCCCAGGGGCTCTAGAGAGAACTGGGGTAGGAGGCTGCCAGCCGACCGGGCAGGTTTGTGATGGCCGGGTGCTGGCGTGATGGCAGAATGCTTCTTAAATGCAACGTCAAAACATGACATTGTGACAGGCCATAGCAGAAATGCCAGGCAGAGGAGAAACCTGTCCAGGCACTAAGTCAATGGATTCCCCAAGGGTGCCGGACAGCACCTGGTTCCACCCAGTTCTGTAGGGGGAAATGGGCCAGAGATGGCAGTTCCCTCCCAGACCCTGCACAAAGCAGGTTGGACGAAGTGTGGGTATTTCCGGAGTTCATTGTATTACAAATGCAAATGGGACTGGAGTCTGGGGGGATGGGACGTGATTCTTCTGGGGGAGATGTCATTCCAGCAAACCCTGGGAAGGGTCAGGACCATCACAGGACACTTGTTAAACGACCGACCAGCCAAGGCGGGGATGCAAATTCCCACCTCTGCCCCCAGCCTTTCGAAATGATGCCCTGGGAAGCGAGACACTGGCTGCGAATGACCTGTTCCCAGATCGAGGGACCGGCCTGCGGCACTCACAGATTCCCAGGGGTCATGTTCGCAGCAGAAGCTGTGCTGAGCTTGGAAGCACTGAAAAGCCCGTGGGTGGGTTTGACGGGCTGCACCCCGGCCGGAGCCCTGGCTGGAGTCAGGGGAGGGATCCCTGGTAAGCCCATTAGCAGGCGGGTGGGTTCGCTGATTGGTTTAACATGTGTTCTCGGCAGTGCTGTCACCGTAAGCACCGAGGATTGTCCCCCCACCGGGGCTGTAATGTGTTAACTAGCCTGGGACAGTTACACTCCTACAGCATTTGTGTGTGGGGCTGGAGCCGTGGCAATGGGGTGGGGTAGGGGCCAGCAAAGGCCTCTGTGACACCGCCCCATGCCGGCGTTATTGACACGTTTCCCTGCAGCCGTCCTGACGTCCCGCAACGAAAACCTGGCCAGAGATTTTGCTCCGTGAAATGCTTTGAGATGGTGATGTCAGGAGATGGAAACCCAGCTGGGAATTTCCAGCAGGGCAGCGGCTCCCAGCGCTGTTCTCCTGCCCCACATCTCGGCCCACTACAGCCCTCACTCGACCCCCAGCTCTGTCCAGGTGGGGCCCTTGGTGCCTTCCATAAGGGGTGTTACACACAGCGCCACCTAATGGCCAAACAGTGCAATACAGGTTAGGGCCCCTCCATTCCAGTCCTTTTCCTCAGTGGGTCTTTAGCTCCATGGCAGAGGATTGAGCTTCTAGCTCTGATGGTCCCAGGTTCAAACCCGGGCCGGGCCAGCGACGACCCTGGGGGAGCTGCCGAGAGCGATGGGGAGGGGAGGGTGCGGCCGACGTGCCCATGCGGGTCTCACATTGCGCTCTGCCTGCAGCTTCCTGATCGGTGAAGACGAGAGTCTACAAGGGCAGAGGCTGGAGCACCATGGGGGCCCATGCCAAGAACTGGAACGATAAGTCACTGGGAATCAGCTTCCTGGGCAGCTTCTCTCCCGTCTGTACAGATTTCCCTGCTAGGCCCCCAGGGGAACTGGGAAGTTCACAGCTGCTCTTGGTTCCACCGCGGTGGGGCACTGGGCTGGGGCACAGGGTCAGGAAAGGGACGGGGAGGGGGAGCGTGGCGAAGCAAATGTGTGTGTGGAGGCGGGGAGCCGCATTACCAAACACAATGGTGGGGGAGAAAGACACTGACATGGCCAATCAAGAACGGGGCTAGAGGGTGTTTATTTACTCAGGCCACATTCACATCCCCTGAGCAGCAGAGAGGGGCCAGGGGCGTGTGTGAAATTAACAGGGGGCTGCTGGTGTCCTGCAGAAACAGCCCCTGACAACACCACCCTGACCGCTGCCAAGAGCCTGATCCAATGTGCTGTCTCCGGGGGCTTCCTGAGCGAAAGCTACACCCTGAAGAGGCATCGCGACGTGAAGTCAACCCAATGCCCCGGGGACGCCCTCTATGAGGCCATAAGCCAGTGGCCTGAGTTTGAAGCCTGAGTCCCTGCAGCCTCGGGGCAGCCCCTGCGTCCATCGCTGACCCCACCCGCGGCTTCTGCCTGCTTGAGCTACACCTCTGCCCCCCAGCAGGGGGCGGCCTCTCACTTCTCGCCCACCTGCTGCCTCCTGGGGCCCGGAGAGCAGGGCTCTGAGAGTTGGGGTTACGCTCCCGTCTCCCCTGGGCTCAGCTGCCTCCCCCACCCCCGGGGGCTCAGATTTCTAATGGTGCCTGGGAGCCACCTGCCTCCCCCAGGCTACTTCCTTCGGCAGACGCCAGGCCTAGCCCCTCGCTCCCGCCCGCAACGGGCATGTCAGCTTAGCCCAGGTCCACACACAGCCACGCCCAGGGTCTTACAGCGTCCAGGGGGGTGGGGCCAAGCCTCAGCCGAGCTCTGTGGCGACGGCCCTGCCAATCCCTGGGCAGCTCAGGAAACATCGCCTCCATTCCCGTGTGAAACGTCTGAGCAATGATCAATTCCAGAGTCAAATCCACCTCTGCCCCCAGCCCCCCCGAGCTCTGCAGCGAAGATTTCATCTGGAATCCCCCAGAAACCAGTCGCTAGTTAACCCCCCACAAAGGGAACCCAAGTGTCCCTGAGCCCTGACACTTGGCTCTGCCTGGCCCCCGCAGGGTCTGCCTCTCAAAGCTTTCAGCGCTCGCCCCTTTTGCCCCGACAGTCCGTTCCCACGAGCCTCTCTTACCGAGGGGGGCAAAGTGTTTGGACGGGGAAGGACCCGTCGGGTGGGTCGCAGAGTCCCACAAAGGGGTTTTTAGTTCAAGTGCAATTTGCCTTTACCTCAGCGCCCCGCAGCTTAGTGCTTGCTTTGCTTGGGAGCTACTGAGCAGTGACAATAAACCAGCTTCTAGCACATCCAAAGTTGAAGCGCCGGGAATCATTTCATCTCCTGTTAAACCATAACCACCCTGCCGCTGGGCTGGGCTGGGCGAGCTGAGAGGGTGTGATTATGGTCTGTCAGATTAGCACTAAGAAGCCTCCTTGGGCTAGGTGCTATATACACAGAACATGAGACAGACAGTCCCTGCCCTAAAGAGCTCACAGTCTAATTAGACAAAGGATGGGAGGGGAAACTGAGGCACAGGGAGGGGAAAAGGGTTTTACCCAAACTCACAGGGCCAGTTAGTGGCAGAGCGTGGAACAGATCCCATGGGTGCAGTCAAGTGCTCTGCCCACTAGGCTGTGCTGCCTCTCAATCCAGAGGGAGGAGGTGGAGCGAAACCAAGGGGGTGCTGGTTCCGCATGGGTCACACACAGTCAGGCCCGGCAGCCCTGAGCTGAAGGAAGGGGAGGGGAGCTGGAGTTTGCGCCTGCTGATGGGAGCTGGGGCTGCGGCTGGAGACTGGCAGGAGGGGCCGGAGCGGAGGGAACAGCCATGCCAGGAGCAGTGTCCCAGTCCCACAGTGCCCAGGGCTGCCCAGCATGTGGGAAGGGGGCAGCAGCACTGACAGGGCAGCTCTTTGTTTCGAGAGTCGCTGTGGAGCAGCCCCCGAGCGAGGCTGGGAGCCCAGCACCCCAGGGCTAGACGGGCCCCGTAAACAGGAGCAACCCCTGGTGGGCTGGCAGCTGGAGGCCACGCTGCAGAGAGTGCAGGTCTGGCCCCCCCGCAGCCCCCGGTGTCCTGCCCCTGGCACAGTCCAGGTTCAGCCCAGTTATTTCTGCTTCTGAGCCGTGGACCCTGGGGGACGCGACCAGCTGGGATCCAGGCTCCCTGTTGGGAAGAGGCTAGTCCAGGCCCTGGCGGCTTGAGCTCTGGGGGGCGTGTAAAGCCCAGGAAGGGGCTCAAGGGGCTCAAGCAAGAGGTTTCACTCCTGGGCCAGCCACAGCCCCGCTGCAGCCCCGGAACAGACTCAACACAATCTCTCTTCCCATCCTCCCAGCATTGTAACACCTCCCCAAGACCCTGCGCGGCTGCCACAGCCCAGGCCCCCCAAGCCACCTTGCCTGGTCCCAGGGTGTTTTGGCTGCTGGCCCCATGGAGCTCGGCCCAGGAGGGGCGAAGGATCCTGCGAGGCCCAGGGAGGGGTTGGTTCCCTCGCCAGAGGAGGCTCTGGGTAGCCACAGCCACAGGTACTCGGCCAGGAAGGCAGCCAGGATCTTGCAGAGGTTCTCCACAGTCGTGGGGTGCAGATTCTGCTCCGTGTCCTCCATCGTCTGCCAGACCCACGGGAAAGGGGTGGCGATGAGGTGCAGCACCGGCACTCCTGCGGCCAGACAGATACATGGATAGTCAGCAGGGATCCAGCCCAGGATCTGCCTCACTGCAAGCACCAGCCTCTACTGCTGGAGTTACAAGAGTAATTCCACTATTGTCAGCAGTAGTAGACTATTATCCCCATGTGGCCCAGCCACTAGCGGGCGACGGGCGACATTCTAAATGCGCACACTGTCTCAGTAGATGGAGCCAGGCCCTCAGGCACAACCTGACCTTACATCTAGGAGCCGTGTGCTCCCCTGACCTAGCAACGAGCAGCTGGCCCAGGTGCATTATGGGAACCAGATTGGCCAGAGACATCAAGCGAGTCAGGGCCAAGTGGCTAGATAGCAATGATATGTTTATAAAGTCTTTCACCCCCAAGGATCCCAGAGCCTAAGTTCAAAATGCAGCCACCTCTGGGGTGAAGTGTGCCAGGCAGGCAAACATCATCTATAAAGCATTTTACCCCTGTAAATAACACCTAGCTCTTGCATAGCCCTTGTCCTCAGGGGATCCCAAAGCACTTTACAAAGGGGGTCAGAATGATTCCCCCCACTTCACAGATGGGGAAACTGAGGAAGACAGCAGCAAAGTCACCCAGCAGGGCAGCGGCAAAGCCAGGACCTGAACCCAGGTCTCAGTCCCTCGCTCCACTCATGAGGCCAGGCTTGTGTGGGAGCCTGGGGGAGTCTCACCACACTTTGTCTGCACACATTCCTCCCTGGCTCCCCCGGGGAGGCCTCCCCAGCTGTCCATCCCACACTGCTCTGCACCTGGATGAACGGTAGCATGGGGCAGGACAGGTACCTTTGCGAAGGAAGGGGACGTGGTCCTCTTCGACAGGCCCATAGACAGGCTCCCTCTGGAAGTACGTCTGCTCCCAGGGGTGGGACTGCAGCAGGCCCAGCCGGTGCAGACGCTTCTCTGGGCGACACAGAGAAGAGAGTGAGGAATGGGCTGGTTCCTGGGACCTGCCAGGCTGGGGCACGGCAGAATGAGCCCCACAGGGGGCTACACCTGGCCGCTCACAACAGAGCTCCCTGAGGACACGGAGACGCTGCCGGGGAGGGAGGGGGGATTTCAAACCTGACAAGTCGTGTTTGAGGGAAATAAAGTGTTGGTGAAAGATGCCAGGTCAACAGCCCCGGGGACTGAATCCCCAACTCCCAGCTCTGTCTCACAGCTGGGGATAGAGCCCAGGAGTCCTGGTTCCCAGCCCCCCTGCTCTAACCACTAGACCTCCCACTCCCCTCCCAGAGCTGGGCCTAGAACCCAGGCACCTTTATTCATTGTCAGACAGACGCAGGACCATCAGGACTGGCGGGTGGGGGAGGAGGTAGCTGTCCCGCTACAGGTGCCTGGGGGGGCAAGCCCCCTTCCACCCCTGGAAGAAAGGAAGGTTTGGTACCGATGCCAACGAGCCGGTCGAACCAGGAGGCGGTGAAGGGGAAGTGGTTCCGGATGGTCGGGTGGCGGGCCCCCAGCAGGTCCAGCAAGACAAACAGGCTCTGCAAGGAGGAAACGAGGGGTTAAATCTGTAGGGGCCCAGTCACCGCAGGAGGATCTGAGGGAGGGATTGGTACAAGATCCAGTGCAGACAGATTGAGCCCCCCGCCTACCCCGGACAGGCACCCCCACCATCTCCCTCCAGCCTGAAAGATCCCCCATGCAGAACTCCTCAGAGGGGCAGGCGGGCGGCTCTCACCATAGCCTGGAGCTGGCTGGTGCCCGGCTGGTGCTGAGCCCTGGCCATGGACAGCCCCGTACAGGGAATCCCTCTCACTCCACTCCCGGAAGGCCTCCTCGCCATCCAGGAACAGCAGCTGCAGCGTCACCTCAGAGCCCTGGGGAGAGACATGGGGATCACTCAACACCTGGCACTGCTGGACAGGTGAGGGGACTGCACCCAAGACAGCAGCAGAGTTAGGGATAGAACCCAGGAGTCCCAGCTCCCACCCCCCCCCCCGGTTTTGCACACTAGACTCCATTCCTTTCCCCAAGACAAGAGTAGAACCCCCAACCTGGGAAGCTCTCACCTGCTCCTTGGCCTTCAGCAGCTCCACGTCCAAGGCCGTGGCCAGTTCCAGCAGGATGGCACAGGGCACGGCCGAGTCGGTGGCCCCCAGGAAGGTGCGGCCCTGTCTTTCCCAAGCTGCCACCCCACCGGGCTTGAAACATCACCAGCTCCATCCAGCCCAGGGACCACATGGACAGGTACTGGGGCTGGGATGGGGACTCTGTGGAATCTTAGATTAAAGGAGCACCTTTAGATTTGGGATGGAGGGGCTAGCTGCAGAGCAGGAACATCTTTCCTAAATTCCCCAGGCTTACCCTGATCTGAGGCTGTACAGAGGAGGCTCCCAGCCAGCAGCTGCCTTATCAGAACTGTGTTCATTAGATAGATAGATAGATAGATAGATTCAGGGTAATGTATCAGAATCTGGCCCTCACCCCATTGCACTCAGCGGGTTTCTCTCGTTTTACCCTGGGGGAGAAGAGATCAGAACCCAAGACCGCCAGTTCCAAGAACTCCACAGACCTGTGTTGTCACTGGATTTATTACCAAGGGGACATTAGACAAGGGGAGGCACCAGAATACCCCTCTGTGGGACAGAATGACAGACTGAGGGGCAGGGTTTGTGTCTCCCGCTTTGAAGTCCTGTGTCTTTGTGCATGCAGAGCTCTGTGCAAAACCCACCATCTCTGTGAGCCCCAGGGCGGATGATGGCCCTGGGAGGAGCTGTGACCATCCTCTGAAAGAGTTGGTGCCAGGGCATAAGGGTTGCTCTGTACAAAGGAGGAGATTAAACTCCTCTGCAATACATACGTAACCCTTCTTCCAGTTCCAGCTCTGGCTTCAATATATAGGAGTTCCTCTCAAAATTATAACACAACACTGGCTTGAGCTCCCACCCAGAAATCTGGGAAAACTAAACACCAGCCCTGGGTGTTTCTAAGAAGCAATACTTCCTGTCTTGCAAGCACTGAGTCTGTGTGCGACAAAAGAAATATTTTATTAAGGGGAGAAGGAAGAATGGCATTAATTTGAGAAAACATGACAACAATGACTCAAACGTATGCAAACAACAGGTAAATCCCTGGCCCCAGGTGGAGCAGTGGCTTTGTCTCAGTTTCCCTCTTTCTGAAAGACCAGCGGACAAATGTCCCATTAACACACCACTCCCCTTTCTGTCCATGACACCGCACTCTTAGTTTGCTGTCCACCGTAAGTGAAGTCCTAGGGTCTAGGGGTGCCGTTAGGTGCATTCAGCTCCAGCCTTAGGGGAGGAATGCAGGAAAATCAAATGATGCCTCTGCCCACTCCGGTCACTGCCCACTCTGCCACTGCACACTGCTGTCACCTTCTGAAGTTTCTGCACTGCTCCAGCCCCAAGTGTTCTCAGCTCTTAGGTTATGGCTACGTTGCAAAAAATACCAGCAGCCACAAATCTCAAAGCCCAGGTCTACAGACTGGGGCTCTCATTATGGTACTAAAAATAGCCATGTAGTTGTTCCTACTGGGACTGGAGCCCAGGTTTCGGAGCCTGAGGAGGAATGTCCACACAGCCATTGTTAGGGCCGAAGTACAAGCCTGAGTCTGTAGACAAACCCTCAGTGATTTCGCTGGGTAGTGCAGAGCTCCAGCTGCTGCTGCCGTTTCTGCACTGTCTGGACAGCAATTCTGTCC
Source organism: Lepidochelys kempii (assembly GCF_965140285.1). NCBI lineage: Eukaryota > Metazoa > Chordata > Testudines > Cheloniidae > Lepidochelys > Lepidochelys kempii. The sequence goes on from NC_136402.1 coordinate 11,255,898, forward strand.
AACAATAACGAAGGCTCAGCCCTTAATCTAGCTTCTCGCAGACCAAATAATCACTGAGCAAAACCAAAATCCCCGTTGATCACTATCAAGTGTTTCTCCAAACACCAGAGGAAAAGAATCACAATTTTCCAAAACCCTAGAAGGAGGGATCACACCACCACACTGACGGAGCGAATTAGGTTCATCTTAAGGTGACCACATCTCTTAGGGAATATTACAGACAGTGCTGCTGGCCTCTAGTCACACTGTGTATTGCTGGGGGGAGTCAGCAGCAACCAGGGCTGGGTTCCTTTTGACAACACAACACAGAACCAGCTCGAGTCTCCACCCAGTAATCTGAAAAAAATTACACCCCACACTTGGTACCTCTAAGAGCCAGTACGTCTCCTCTCACAAGCACTAAGTACATGTATAGAAGAGAAAACTTTTAATACAAGGGGAAAGGAACCTGGCATTACTTGGGAAAACACCACAAGCATGATTTGAAAACATCTGACCATGAATAAAACACCCACCCCAGAGTACATTGGCAGCATCCGTTTCCTCAGTCTCTCACCTTGCAGTGTGACAGTCCGACAAACAAATGTCTTTTTAACACGCCAGTCCTCTCTCCCTCCACCGCACCCCACTCACAGTTGTCCTTGGTCAGTGAAAACCCAGTGTTTGGAGGTGTGTTTGCGTGAGTTAACCTCCCACCCCGGGGGGAGGGGGGCAGCACTGAGCAGTGATTCAGCAGCCCTCGCTGTGCCGCTGTTCACTCTGCATCGCTGTCTGCCTTTGTTCACTCCACAGCCGGCCACTCCACCATCATTGACTGCACCGCCAGCCACCCCCCAGTGTTCCCTCTGCCACTCTCCGGCGCTCTGCCATCAGTCACCCTGCCACGGCCCTCTCCACTGCAACCTCTCGGGTGTTTTGAAGTTCCACCACTTAACTCAGCTCTCAGCAATTCCAATTCTCAGTGATTCCAGCAGTTAGCGAGGCAACCTCGTTCACCAGAGACACTGTCCCACAACGGACCGAAGGCTTCATATTTAGACTGGGCTATCAGTGATGTCAGCTCGAATGATCCAAACCAAGAGACTCTCAACTGGGCCTTAAGAAGCTCTGTCGTTAAACAGTACAGAGTCAAATGGCACGTAAAGCCAGATGGGCACAAATACCCCCTCACATCTCCGCTGGCCTTTGGCACCCCTACTTCCTGCTTATTGAATGCAGTTAACTTGAGAGTGACCCCCTCATTCATGGCACACCAAGGCCAGTTCTGCTCCCTTTGATTCACAAAAGGATAACCACACTTTATTACCTCTGCCTCCGCAATAACAAAGTGATTTGCAATCCAACACCAGACAAAAGTGATCATTTGGGCAAAGCAGCCCCATCATGTTGCTCACCTAGGCAGAGTGGGTGTGTCTATTCAAACATGGTCAGTTCCTGATGTCTTCTCCCCAGCTCATCACTAGGTGTTGGGAAAGCTCATTCAGAGCCTGCTTACATAAGAACCTATAACTGCAATTTCACATAAACAGATTGAACACTCTGCGCAATGCGTTCAAATGCATCACACATCTAATGAGGCTAACAACATTTCCTTATCCCTGTATCCAAGGGGTGCCTAGCTAGACATGAGATAATATGATGGGTGACTTGTCCAATGAAGGGGGAGCAATAGCTGTTGATTTGGCAGAGGCAGGGGGGAACTCTGGGGACACACGCAGAAGTCCGGCCCCGGTGACTACAGCATCGGCACTGCACCCACCCTGGAGATTACAGTGGCCATAAATCCTGAGCTGTGGGGGGGAGAGTTCCCATTGCTGAGCCATTGTTTCCATCTTGTCACTCCCCCGGGTGCCCATTTCACCCCCTGCCCCAACAGACTCTCATTCTAATCCCACAGGAAGAAACTACTCCAGTGGGCTTGAAACATCACCGACTCCAGCCAGCCCGGGGACCACACACACAGGTAAAGTTGGGCCTCAATGGGACTTTGTGGAATCACAGACTAATGGGGTACCTTATAGATTGGGGGGGGGGGGGAGGAGGGAGGATCCCTGCCCCTGGGAGTGCCGCAGAGCAGGGAGGCCTTTCATAGGGGGATGCTTTCCTTGGCTTCTCCTGATCTGGGGATACATAGAGGAGTCGGGACTTAGGGGCTGCCCAGCCAGCTCCTACCTTGTCAGAGTTGCATTCATTAATAGATCAATAGGTAGGTAGGTAGGTAGAGAGATAGATAGATATGGGGCAATGGATCAGAACCCATCTCTGACCCCACTGCAGTCACGAGGTAACTCCAGATTTATACTGGCAGAACTGAGATCAGAATCCAGCCCAGATACTTCCAAGAACTCCACAGACCTGTGCTGTTGCTGGGTTTATAATGCAGGGAACATTAGACAAGGGGAGGCAGCTGAATGCCCTAGGGCTGGGCACAGAGAGATCAAATGACAGACAGACAGACTGAGGAGCAAGGGTATATGTCTCCCCCATAGAAGTCCTGTGTCTTTGTGCATGCAGAGTTCTATCCCAAACCCTCCATCTCTGTGAGCCCCAGGGAGGTAATGGCCATGGGGTGCACCGTGACCATCCAGCGTGAGTGTAGGTACCAGGCTGAGGGTTGTTCTGTACAAAGGAGGAGACCACGCCACGCTGCGTCACATGGAAAGTCCTGCAGACATGACTGCATTTCCCATCCGCAGTGTTATACAGGATGACAGCAGGAGCTACACCTGACGTTATGGCAGCACATCACAAGCCTTCGTCTGGTCAGATCCCAGTGACCCTGTGGAGCTGGTCGTGAGAGGTGAGGGGCCTGGTTTGGAGTCCCCGCTCTCAGCCCTGTACCCAGCCCAGCCTTCACAGAGTCTATGCCCCAAGGAGATGCTCACAGCCAGGATCTGCCTGGGGCCTTACAGAGGGGATGCCCAGTGTGGGATCAGGAAAACAGTGGATTTGTCATGCAGCCAGGGAAAGCTGCAGCAGCAGCTGTTGATGTAAGCCAGAGGGAAGGGGGAACGCTGCCCCCAGGGCAAGCTGCAGAACAGTGAGGCCTTTCCCAGGGGGATGCTCCCTAACAGAGTATGCCCAGAGAAGTCAGGGCCAGCAGCTGCAGAACCAGTCCCTTCCCCAGCTGATAAAATCCACTAACCCCCTGGAAGTTAGAGTGACCATAAAGGCTGAGTTGAGGGGGGAGGGGCCCAATTGCTGAGTCGCTTTTTCTACCTCTTAGCTCCCCCTGATTGCCCATTTCATCCCCTGCCCTGACAGGCTCTCATTCTAAACCTACAGGTGGAAACAACCTCACTGGGCTTGAAACATCACCATATCGAATCAGCCCAGGGACCACACGGACAGGTACCTGAGTGGGGAAATCATGCCTCAGGAATCTACTAGAATGCTTTGAAGGGGTCCACAAGCATGTGGACAAGGGTGATCCAGTGGGTATAGTGTAATTAGATTTTGAGAAAGCCTTTCACAAGTTCCCTCACCAAAGGCTTTTAAGCAAAGTAAGTTCTCATGGGATAAGAGGGAAGGTCCTCTCCTGGATCAGTAACTGGTTAAGAGATAGGAAACAAAGGGTAGGAATAAATGGTCAATTATCAGAATGGAGAGAGTAAATAGTGGTGTCTCCCAGGGATGTGTACTGGGACCAATATTATTCAATATATTCATAAATGATTTGGGAAAAGGGGTAAACAGTGAGGTGGCAACATTTGAAGATGACACAAAACGACTCAAGATAGTTAAGTCCCAAGCGGACCATTAAGAGTCACAAAGGGATCTCACAAAACTGGGTGTCTGGGCAACAAAATGGCAGATGAAATTCCATGTTGATAAATGCAAAGTAATGCTCATTGGAAAACATAATCCAAACTATACACATAAAATGGTGGGGTCTAAATTAACTGTTATCATTCAGGAAAGAGATCATAGAGTCATTATGGATAGTTTGAAAATATCCACTCAATGTGCAGCAGCAGTCAAAAATGTGAACAGAATTTAGGGAATCATTAAGAAAGGGATAGATAATAAGACAGAAAATATCATACTGCCCCTCTATAAATCCATTGTATGACCACATCTTGAATACTGTGTGCAGATGTCATTGCCCCATATCAAAAAAGATATGCTGGAATTGGAAAAGGTACAGAAAAGGGCAACAAAAATGATTGGGGGGCATGGAACAGTTCCATAAGAGGGAAGATTAATAAGACAGGGACTTTTCAGCTTGGAAAAGAGACAACTAACCAGGGGGGTGCGGATTGGTAGAGGTCTGTAAAATCATGACTGGTGTGGAGAAAGTAAATAAGGCAGTGTTATTTACTCCTTCTCATAACACAAGAACCAGGGGTCACCAAATGAAATTACTAGGCAGCGGGTTTAAAACAAACAAAAGGAAGTACTTCTTCACACAACACACAGTCAACCTGTGGAACTCTTTGCCAGACGATGTTGTGAAGGCCAAGACTATAACAGGGTTCCAAAAAAACCCCCAAGATAAATTGATGGAGGATAGGTCCATCCATGGCTATTAGCCAAGATGGGCAGGAATGGTGTCCCTAGCCTCTGTTTGCCAGAAGCTGGGAATGGGTGACATGGGATGGGTCACTTGTTGATTACCTGTTCTGTTCATTCCTTCTGGGGCACCTGGCATTGGCCACTGTCCGAAGACAGGTTACTGGGCTAGATGGACCTTTGGTCTTACATAGTATGGCCACTCTTATGTTCTTATGGGATGGGGACTCTGTGGAATCACAGATTAAAGGGGCAACTCTAGATCTGATGGAGGCGGAGGCGGGATCCCTGACCCCAGGGTTAGCTGCAGAGCAGAGAGGTCTTTCAAGTCTGTTCCTGTTCTGGGGGCGCACAGAGGAGTTGGGGCTCAGAGGCTGCCCACCTGGCCTCTTCCATCTATCCTTCATTAAATAGCTAGATGGGTAGCTAGATCCAGGGGTAATGGATCAGAATCTGGCCCTCAACCCATTGCTGTCAGAGGGTGACTCTGGATTAACCCTGGAGGAGCTGAGTTCAGAATCCAGCCCTGATACTCCCAAGAACTCCACAGACCTGTGCTGTCCTTTCACAGCCCTCACGAGGCACCTGGATTTCACCTGGGGCAACATCCTCCGTCTGGGTCTGGTCTCCGGGGTTCTGCTGGCCCTGGTGCTGATCATGGCCGAGGCTGGTTACTGCTGGAAGGAGACTCCAGGTGACATGACCCCCCTCTCTTATCCCTTCCCCCACCCCAGGACAAGGCCCCCCAAGTCTGCCAAGCCCCTGTGAACATGGGGGTACCTCATCTGCACATAACCCTTGGGCAGCTGGCCCAGCTCCTGTACCACCTGTCAGTGGGGGGAGGAGTCAGACCAGGGTGTCCCCTGCACACACTGAGACTGCTATGAAGGGTGTGTGATGTCCAGAGATGCCCCTTCCCACTGTGAGCTGGAGCCACCCCAATGCCTGGCCCTACCCCACTCTGAGTGCCCCAAGTGGGTAGGTCTGTGGTGGCGGATGGGTGGGGTGGGGGGCAGTGCACACAGAGACTAGGTCTCTTTCTGACCAGCAGCTCCCACCTCTCCAGCCCCTGGAAACCCTGGACAGCTGTCTTGTCCTCCCCTCCCCTCAATCCCATCCCAGTCAGGGGGCTTGGACCTGTGGGGTGACACTGGCCCCTCTAACCCGCCGTCTCTCTGTGCTTACAGGGGAGCCTGGATCCAGCCATGCAGAGATGAAGATCTCACTCGGGGAAGAGCCCTATCTGCTTGGAGGGCTCCACAGGGCAGAAAAGCCACTCTCCCTTCCCCCAGGAAATCCCTGCTTCAGGGAATCTCACATTTATTCCATGGTGCTCCCAACTCAACAGCTGGACCCTTGGGAGCAAACCCTCGACCCCCGGCACCGAGCACACCAGCCCTTGTGTCACCAGCTAAGGGAGCACCTGCCGGGGCCCCAGGGGGTGGGGAAGCAGGGCCGTAGCAGAGCCCCGTGCAGGGAAGGTGCTGCCTATGTCTGTGGGAAGCCCAGGGTGGGGTGTGGGGGGCTGGGTGCTGTATAGGGCCCCCTCAATAAATAACCCCTTCCCTGCCAGATTCCCTACTCCTCCTGCTCCCTGCTGGGGACATGACCTGAGAAGATGAGGGAAGGCCGTTAGTGCTTCCTTAGCCAGAGCATTTGCTTCCTGACCTCAGGGGATGAGCCCGATCCCTGAGTATGCCCCGGAGCCAATGTCAGACTAGGGAGGTGGAGCAGAGCGAGATTCCCTGATCATAAGAATGGCCATACTGGGTCTGTTCAGCCCAGTGTCCTGTCTGCTGGGGGGAGCATGGGGCAGGGGATCTGGGTGCAGGGAGAAGGGGACAGGAGACACCTCGGGGACATGTTAATGCTGGGACCATTTCTCCCCAGACTCAGGAATCGCTCTGATACCAGAAAAAAGAAAAGGAGGACTTGTGGCACCTTAGAGACTAACAAATTTATTTAAGCATAAGCATCCGATGAAGTGAGCTGTAGCTCACGAAAGCTTATGCTCAAATAAATTTGTTAGTCTCTAAGGTGCCACAAGTCCTCCTTTTCTTTTTGCGGATACCGACTGACACGGCTGCTACTCTGAAATCTGATACTAGAAGGGATCTGCTGGCCTGAGCCCGGCACCGTCCAGCCCAACATGTGGCTCTCCGTGCACATGCAGGAAATCTGTCACCTCCAGGGAAAACAGCCACCTCGGCCAATGTGTGAGCACGACCCAGCACCCACTTGGGAATGGGATGGGGCAAAGAAGAGCCAGAGACAGCCCTTCCTGGATGGGCACCGACACTGCCATTGCAGTGCAGGGATCCCAGCACACAACCTGTCCCACACACAGAGCACCCCAGAACCCTGCAATCCCTCCCTCTGCATTGCCAGGCTTGGCTGGGAGCCAGGACCCCAATCCCCAGGGGAGAGAAGAGCCAGGACCCTCTTTGTACAGGGGAATTATCTCCCGCAAAGCAGAGCAGGGTCCCAGCCAGAAGGGGTGGCTCAGAGATGTTATCTCCCAGCAGGGCAAGGCTCCCCAGTACCCCATCCTGCAGAATCCCAGCTCCTGAGATAGAGTGACCGGCCCCCTGTGCATGGGGACATGAGGTCTGGCCCCTGGCACTGAAATAAAGTCATTTACTGCTCCCCCAACCCCGGGGTGTCTGTCCTGGTCTCTCTCTGGAGCTTCAGTTCTCTGTTGCCTCAGTCCCTGCAGTAGGGTCCCCCACTCCATACATCACCCAGCTCCCTCCCCCAGCTCTCACCCCCTCCCCAGTACCTGATCCCATCTCTGTAGGGATGGACCCTACTGTCCTGGGGATCCCATCTGCCCCCTTGGACCTTCTCCCCAGGTCTCCTGGGCCCTGCTGGGTCACCAGGAGGATTTTCCTCCACCACCCGCAAGCGTCTCCATCACCCCTCCTCAGCCTGGGGGGGGGTGTGTCTCCCAGAACCCCAGTCTCTGAAGAGCCCCCAGAATCCTCCCAGAATTTCCAGAGCATTCTCTGCCCTATATATCCCCTGGGTGGCTCCTGCCCCTACGTATGGAGCTGCCCCTCAGGCCATCAGGGGCAGAATTGTTCTTCCCAACCCTGCTGAGCCATGGCAGCACGAGCTAGTGTGTGTGGGGGGTGATGCTCTGTACCTCGGGGGAACATCCTACACCCCCATGTTCATCCTTGTAAAATGACTGTGTGATATCGAATCCAAAGTTTGTCATGTCGGGTGTCTTCGGAAGGCTCATGATGCACTGAGCATTGTTGTTACAGTACCCTTATAGTATGTTATAGGTTATAATTTCATGTATGTAGTTATGAGGCTGAAAATGTATCCTCGTGGCTTAAAATAAGCCCAGGCAAAAACTTTACAAGAGCAGAGAGGTAATTCGCACTTCATCAGGGCAAGTATGGGACAAATCCAGCCCAGTCTCACCCGGAACAAAGGGTGCTGGCCTAGGCAGCAACAAAAGACTCTGTTAGACTCTCGTGGGAGTCACCCCCCTTCCTTTGGTCAATTTGGAACTGGGATGAGGTAATGCTCACCCAACTATGAAGTGGGGATGGGGCAAAGCCGAGAGGGAGGAAAGGACACAATAAAAGGGAGAGACCTTTGCCATGCTCTCTCTCTCTCTTCCACCTACATCTACAGATGCCACACCAGGGACTGAAGAGCTGATCAAAGGGGAGAGCCTGGCTGAAGAGCAACCAGACAGCCTGTGGTGAGAAGCATCTAAGTTTGTAAGGTCATTGAAAGTGTTAAGATCAACTTAGAATGTGTTTTGCTTTTATTTCATTAAACCAAATCCGACTTGTTATGCTTTGACTTATAATCACTTAAAATCTATCTTTCATAGTTAATAAATGTGTTTGTTTATTCTACCCGAAGCAGTGTGTTTGGTTTGAAGGATGTTGGAGACTCCCCTTGGGATAACAAGCCTGGTACATATTAATTTCTTTGTTAAATTGACAAACTCATATAAGTTTGCAGTGTCCAGTGGGCATAACTGAACACTGCAAGACGAAGGTTCCTAGGGTTATGTCTGGGACCAGAGAGATTGGCTTGTGTCATTCGGTTGCACAATCCAAGGAGCAGCTTACATGCCAGAGGCTGTGCGTGAACAGCCCAAAAGTGGGGATTTTCACAGCAGAGCAGGGTAAGGCTGGCTCCCAGAGTCAAGGATTGGAGTGACCTAGCAGACCACTAGTCCAGATAACACCAGAGTGGAAAGTCACAGGGAGGTGTGACCCCCTACATTCCCCTTTGCCATGGGGCAGATTCTCCTTAAATTCAAATGTTTAGGGCTCCATTCACCATTATAAACACCTGGGGAAGTCACCATTCTACCCCCCAACTCCTCCCCATCACTGTCCTGCTCCACCCACCCCCTCTCAGGCCCTCCACATAGCTCCTTCCCCCTCATTCTCCTTTCCCTACATATCCCCTGTTCTCTGCCCCACAACGTTCCCCTGAACCCCATATTACTGTCCCCTCGACCTCCCATCCCAGCACCCACATCCCATCCAAGATCCATTAAAAATCAGCATTAATGGCACGAATAGCTACGTTGCCGATGCATTCAATACGTGTGGTTTCCAGTTATGGTCCTGCTGATTTAACAAATTTATAAATTCCAACACCAGAAGGGACTAGATCATCTAGCCTGACCTCCTGTATAATCCAGGCCAGAGAACTGCCCCCAAGTTATTCTCGGTTGTACGAGAACAGATCTTTTTTAAAAAAATTCCAATCTTGATTTTAGAATTGCCAAGGATGGAGAATCCAGTATGTCCTTTGGTCCATTGTTCCAGTGTTAATTACTCTCTCTCTTAACAAATTGTTGCTGTATTTTCAGTCTGAATTTGTTTGGCTTCAACTTCCAGCCAATGCATCTTGTTATACCTTTAAAAAGTGTTGCATTCTAATAGTTGATGTTTAACATCCTCGCTAGGTGCAACTGGAATAGAAAGTATTTCACTATTACTGTAGGATATGGGTACGTCACTCCACTTCTTCCCAAATACAGAACAGAAAGATTTGTAATACTTCTCCTTTTTCTGCATCATGATTTACAGTTGTACCATCCTCATCTCCAACTGCACTAAAACTGATTGCTAGGATATTTTGTTTTCCATATGTTTCAAGAACTCCTTATTGTCCTTATCCTAAAATGCCATAGATTTTTCATTGATATTGTTAGATTTTTCTTATCAAGTGTCTACAATTCCTAACTCCTCAGTTGCACCTATTGAGATGAAGTTCCCCATTTCCTAGTTGTTTAATATTATTATTTGTTATTTCTGTTTTCACTTCCACTGATAACCAGGATGGGGGTTTAGCTGAAGAAGCCACTTTCACAATTTGCTGAATTTTGTGTTTTGGGGGCATCTGATACATCTTAAACCACGCCCCAGCATTGGTCACATTTAGGGTTGCCAACTTTCTATTTGCAGACAACCGGACCTCCCTTCCCTGCCTCTTTCCCAAAGTCCCTGCCCCTTTCCCGCCGCTTTTCACAAAACCCCGCCCCTGCCTCATCCTTTCCCTCAAGCCCCTACCCCTGTTCGCTCCTCTCCTCCCCATCCCCCCCTCGCTGCTCTCTCTCCTCCCCCTTCCTTGTAGCTGGCTCCTCTCCTCTCCACTTCCCTTCTCCACTCCCACTGGGATCCCTCTGTCACAGAGCTGCAGCCTGACATGAAGTCTCCTGCCTGCCCAGATGCAGGTAGGAGGCGGCCCCAGCTGAGCGGGGTCTGGCTCAGGTTGATGACCCGGCACCTCTCCCTTCCCGCCCACAGTAACCAGACTATTGGTGTCTGGTCAGTACATCTGACTGGACACTGCCAAGTCCCCTTTTTGACCAGACTTTCTGGTTGAAAATTGGGTACCTGGCAACCCTAGTCACATTTTCATCAGTCAAAACAAGGTCTAATATCCAATTACCCTGACTAGGTTGCAATATTTATTTTTATTTACGCTGGGATGAAAGATACGAATGTAGCCCCTGATCTAACTGCAGCCCTCGGGGACTCCAGAATGACCTGAGGGGAGCTGAGATCAGAATCTAGCCCTGTTGCCTTTGCAGGTGATGGGTGACTCTGGCTTGACCCCGGGCAACCTGATCAGGCTGCAGGATATTGTTTCCATTTTGGAGTGAAGGTTCAGATCTCTTTTCCCTGACTCAGCTCCCCATTATTAATACAAACGTTCCCCCAGCCCTCTGGCCCCTTTGGTACTCAGCACCCAGCCTCTCACGCTGCCTGAACAGCCAACTCACCCTTGTCTCCGATCCTGCCCCACTGACACAAGTGCTGGCCTCAGACCCTCGCCCAAGCTGGCACTCATGGAGAAAAAGGGCAGTGAGCTCACACCACATGATGGGACAGCGAGGGACCCCTCAGTGCTGCTCCAAATACCCCAGTCCCCAGCTCCACGGAGCCTGATGCCCCAGGGAGCTCAAATGAGGAACTGAGCAGGGGGCGGCAGGCACAGGGAGCCTGTGATGCTCAGTGAGAGCAAACCAAGGTCCCTGCCACTCTCAACAAACCACATCCCCATCAACTGCTGCCCATGTCTCTGCGCTGCACAGGGGACACCCAGGGGAACTGGGGGGATGAGCTGTGTTAATTCCACCAACCTGACCAGACCAGAATCTGGGTGCAAACTGTTACCCCCAACTCTGCTGGATCTGGGACTGTAGGGGTCTGGTGGTCAGAGCATGTGTTACACTGCCAGACCAGGGATGGTTTTAAAAATGGAATTTTATTAAACTTAATGTCCAACTCCCCAGACAAACACAGGCTGCAACCCGCTGGGTCCCCCTGGAGAACGACAGAAACCCTCCTGGGGGTGCAGCTTGCATCCCCACTGTTCCTCTTTAGCCTCGCTAGCAGATCTCCAAACCCTTAAAGGGACACGGCACAGCCTTAGAGATACAGGATGCAGGTATGTAGAACCCTGACATTCCCGTATCAGTGCTACACTCCTCTGTGGAAATATAATATCCCCCAAATATTCCCATTAACAAAATATAAAACATTCCGTCCAGCCATTTGGCTTATTAGCAGACACCTACGACTTCTTCAAGCTCGTGCTTTCGGTCTCAGATGAGCTTTTGTCTTGCTCCTTTTTCATCAGATCTGGAAACATTTGCATCTCTCTTTGGTTTAATTCACATTAAGCAGGAAATGTCTGTGTCAACGGTTGTTCCATTGCCCAACCAAATAGCCAGTTCTGAACAGTTTACATTCCCAGAGATCCTCAGATCTTATGAAATACCAGCTCCCATATGGTAAGTGGTATAACCATGTAAGACAAAGTCATTAGACATAAAAAAACATCTACTCAAGAAACATAAAACTAACTATGTAGCGCTATCGACCCCTTTTCTAGAGCAATATCCAAACCAGAAGCCAATGTCTCTTCATTTACATTAATCTTGGAGAGAATACAGGATAAGATACAGGAAGAGGTACTAGGTACAGCATGTAAACACAAGGATAAACCCATGGTGCATTCACCAGTAGCTGGAATTAGACACTGATGAGTAGGTTCATAGGTCAGTATCTGAGGGGCTCTTCCCTCTCTAGTCAGAAGACCTCATGTGACAATGGGTTGTTCTCGAGATCTGTCCTCTTGTGCACTGATGGTTTCCGGGTCCATGGTCACATTTTGCCATTCATGTCTTTCATTGGCTGATGTGAATGTCACATCAGACGAGACATCTGTCTTCAAGTTTACAAGATCAACAACACCCCCATTTCCCAGCCATGGAAGGAATGTTTCTGCCTCTGAATTCAGAGTCACCATGCCATGGGTACCAGGTTGTTTGTCTTCGCTCTCACTGTCAGAATCACTGGAGTCCAAATTCTGTCGTTATAAAGGCTTGGTCTACACTACAGCCTACTTCAGTATCACTTACGTCACTCAGGGGTGTGATTAATCCACACCCTCTGAGTGACATAGTTATACCGACCTTAACCCCCTGTGTAGACAGTGCTCTCCCGCCCACATAGCTACTGCCTCTCGCAGGGATGGACTTACTATGCTGACAGGAGAGCGCTCTCCCATCAGCATAGAGCATCTTCACCAGATGCGCTACAGTGGAGCAGCTGCATCGGTGCATCTGTGCCGCTGCAGCCCTTCTAGAAGAGACTCGCCCTTAGATTTCCAGTTTTGCTTATTTACCTTGATCTCTGTATCTTCTGCAGTGGTGCTGTGCAGCACAGTGTCATATCCAAGGGCAAGAAAACCCAGAGAAGCCAAAACTTGTGGTGACAAACTCTATCACCTCCTTCTCCACCCTCTGCCTTTACTCTGTGAACTCTCCCCTTTCCTTTCATGTTCTAACATGAATTTTATCTTCCCAATAGGATGTTAGTTTGCCTGGTCTCCTTCCTGACAAGTACTCCTGTCCCCTGGCCAGAGGGCAGCACCATACACTTTCTGGCCATACTGATTCTTACCACGAATAGCAGAGCTTTGAGAACATATTGAGGCCAGTTCATAAACGTCTTTCAATTGCTGTTTCTGTCTCTCAGCATATTCTTTATGGGTCCTAGGTGCAGATTCAGAGTTCATAGGTAGAGCAAATGCAATGACAATAGACAAATGTGATTATCTTCAAGATAATAAATAGAAGGGTGGGAACTCGTAGCATCATTTTGTGTACAGTTATAGGCATCGATGGTCTTATGGTCTTATTAAGGGAGTCCTTCCAGTCTGATTTTTGTTCTTCTGGCAAGGTTATCAATGTAGCCAGCAGAATTTGATTCAGCCTTTCTACTTGCCCATTGCCCTGTGGGTGGTGTGGGGTTATGGGAGAAGTTTAAATCTTACTGTAGTACTCTACCCTTTGGAAAAAAAAAACTATTTTCAAACTCTGCTCCTTATTGATGATGGATTCTTTTGGGGAAATCAAATCTTAAAACAAACTAATTGAAGATCTTGTCTGTCACTGTCTTTCCTGAGTTTTTGGTGGTAGGGTAGACTTTGACAAACCAAGTAAAGTGATCCACCGAGGCTCAGATGTATTCATATCTTTCTTTGCTTCTTCCTAGATGGAAGAAGCCTATGGTTACAAGTACAAATGCTTCTGTTGTAACTGAGGAAGTAAGGTGCCACCAGACTCCTTGTTGTTTTTGTGGATACAGACTAACACGGCTACCCCCTGGTACTTGTTGTAACTATGGTAGTTAGATGAAATCTGGTACGCTGGTGAGGTTTCTTTTGCTTGGTGCACATACAAACTCTAGTGACACAATGTTTGATGTACAACATCCTCCTGTGTTCTCTTGGTATTTGGTTTGTGCCCCAAAAACTTATACGGAAGCATTTTAGCAATAGCTGGATCTTTCTTCTGAGTTGCCAAAATGTCTTCTCCTGGAATAAGTTTTATGGTGGATGTAATGCCCATGAAGGAGACTTTTACTGTCAAAGGATTGGTAGTAATAACTACTAACCTGGACACCTTGCTATCAGTTTGTATATCCAAGGAGTTTGACTGCTTTAACAACACCTGTGTTCGTCTCTTCTGTGTATTCTGTGCATCCTGTCAATATCAAGGGGAATTCCTGATAAAGCATTAGATTTCCCTAGATGATATTTAACTACAGTAGAACCTCAGAGTTACGAACACCTGGGGAAAGGAGGTTGTTCGTAACTCTGAAATGTTCGTAATGCTGAACAAAATGTTATGGTTGTTCTTTCAAAAGTTTACAACTGAGCATTGACTTAATAGAGCTTTGAAACTTTACTATGCAGAAGAAAAATCCTGCTTTCCCTTTATTTTTTTAGCAGTTTATGTTTAATACACTACTGTACTGGATTTGTTTTTTCTCTCTCTGTTGCTGCTGCCTGATTGTGTACTTCAGGTTCCAAATAAGGTGCATGGTTGGCTGGTCAGTTCATAACTCTGATGTTCATAACTCAGGTTTTCTACTGTATGAAGTTAAAGTCAGCTAATTCTGCAAGCCACCAGTGCACTATGGGGTTCAGCCTGGCAGTGGTGGAGATGTAGGTTAGCACATTATTATCTCTGTTAACTGTGAAGGATTGTGCATCGCAGATTTAGTCTACTAAATAAATAAATGGTCAGTTTTCGGAGTGGAGAGAGGTAAATAGCAAGGTCCCCAGGGATCTGTACTGGGACCGGTGCTTTTCAGCATATTCATCAATGATCTGGGAAAGGGGGTACCCAATTTTGGCAGGCTCAGCTTAGTTTTTCACTCCAGCTAGCTCCTGAAGCTCAATCCCGGGCAAACTGCCCTGATTACAGTTTCCATTATCTCTGTCTCAGTGGTCCCCTTGGGAACACCATTTGCAATTTGATAAGCCAAACTGCTTTGGTTTAGCCTGTCCTTTTGCAGGGAGTTCCTAAACTGTCCTGTTATTTTAAAGTCTTTCTTTAACACTGGTTTTCTTTTCTGGGATGGGATTGACAGATCTTTTGCTCCTCTTTTGCTGTAGCGATGGCTTGTAAAATCTTCTCTCTTAATGCCAGCAATGTAAGACAATCCCTGATTTTCCAGCAGATTTGGCTCTTCCCTATTGAAATGAATTCTTATATATTTGGGTAAGGTCAAAGAGCTTTTGGCTGCAGTTTCACTGTGATGTGTCCCAGAAATGCCCAGGGAGTCACAGACTTCTCTTAAATGCTCATCCTTTAGCTGGTATCAGAGTCCTCCTACCTCCACGACTGGTCTTTTAACTCTCTCCCAGCCATAGCGCTTGCAACCAATGAAATCTTCCCTGGCAGCTTTCTCTGGAGCAGTCTGCAGCAGTTTGGTGGGTTCATCTCTTGGAGAGGTCAGATCATTGCAATTCAGCCTCTCCTGTCTGGGCTTACCAAATCTTACACTCCCGGAGCAGGGGCGGTTTGAATAGTGGAGTCTTATTAAACTTAGTATCCACAAAACAAACAAGAGCTTCAAGCCTTTTCTGGTTCCCTTAGGAGTGCTACACTGCAGCTGAATTGAGCCGAGGCGAACGTATGGCTCCTCTCAAAGAGTGCACTAAAGACACGAAGTGATGGGGCTTGTTTCCCTTCTGGGGAGCTGCATTCACTCAGCTGGGGGGGGCGGGAGGGATAGCTCAGTAGTTTGAGCATTGCTCTGCTAAACCCAGGATTGTGAGTTCAATCCTTGAGGGAGCCATTTAGGGATCTGGGGCAAAAAGTGGGGATTGGCCCTGCTTTGAGCAAGGGGTTGGACGAGATGACCTCCTGAGGTCCCTTCCAACCCTGATATTCTATGATGCTAGAACAGGCCAGCAGGGGAGCGTCTCCTCTTATGCAGGGAATCATCTCAGGAGAAGCACAAGGAACAGAACAGCCTTTGGACTGTACACATCTGTCCTAGACTACACAACGCCTCTTCTCTCTTCCTCACTTCATCTTCAGGGAGCAGTATTTTACTGCACGCCGTCTGCTCTGACCCCTTTTGTTGATACACAAAAAGTGTTCATGGGAACATTGCTGGTGCCAGCACTGCCAGGGCACTAGCGCGTGTGCACACTTCATCGCCTTTGCCAGCGCTGGGCGTTTCCACAGCAACAGGCTGCATCGGCAAGAGGTGTGTGGCTCCGGGGTCATCATCCCAGCATCCCTCATGCCGCCATCAGGCACGTTGTCTTGTGTGGGCTTTTTGCAGTGCATTGTGGGATACGAGCACCCCTCTCAGGGAATGTTAGCGTTTAGGGTGTGGGACAGATCTGGCAATGTCCTGGCACATCCTGGGCGAACCTACCTGAATTAAGGGTAAGTCACTTTGGAGTCCATTGTATTAAAAATGCAAAGTTTCTGTATTATTGGGGGTTGCACAAAATTTCTCTAGGGGGGAGGCGTGGCCAGTGTAAACCTCCAGAAGCATTATGAGCTTCAAAGGACTATTTCAAAGAACTCGCCAGACAAACAAAGTTACATGGGGCTCTGGGGAAATACCTGGGGGAGGCAAATGCACGTTACTAGGCATGGCAGGGTGGAGGATTCGTGCATGAGTCCCCACTGACAAAAAAAAACAACCACTTTGTTGGGAGCTGTTCTTCGTTTGGTCACTGTAAGAGTTGCTTTGGCAGGAAGGGGCAGAAGAGGAATGGAGGAAGGACCCAATAGCCATCACAGCCAAAACATAGAGTAAAAAACAAAGGACAGATTTGTACCCACACGTTCAGAACACACGAGATTACCAGTCCATTGCTTTAATGACTTGGCTGACTCATCAGGTGAAAGTGGATGGGAATCTGGGAGGCAGTGACCATGAGTTGGTTGAGTTCAGGATCCTGACGCAGGGAACAAAGGTAAGCAGCAGGATACGGACCCTGGACTTCAGGAAAGCAGACTTCGACTCCCTCAGGGAACGGATGGCCAGGATCCCCTGGGGGACTAACTTGAAGGGGAAAGGAGTCCAGGATAGCTGGCTGTATTTCAAGGAATCCCTGTTGAGGTTACAGGGACAAACCATCCCGATGAGTCGAAAAAATAGTAAATATGGCAGGCGACCAGCTTGGCTTAATGGTGAAATCCTAGCGGATCTTAAACATAAAAAAGAAGCTTACAAGAAGTGGAAGGTTGGACATATGACCAGGGAAGAGTATAAAAATATTGCTCGGGCATGTAGGAATGTTATCAGGAGGGCCAAATCGCACCTGGAGCTGCAGCTAGCCAGAGATGTCAAGAGTAACAAGAAGGGTTTCTTCAGGTATGTTGGCAACAAGAAGAAAGCCAAGGAATGTGTGGGCCCCTTACTGAATGAGGGAGGCAACCTAGTGACAGAGGATGTGGAAAAAGCTAATGTACTCAATGCTTTTTTTGCCTCTGTTTTCACTAACAAGGTCAGCTCCCAGACTGCTGCGCTGGGCATCACAACATGGGGAGTAGATGGCCAGCCCTCTGTGGAGATAGAGGTGGTTAGGGACTATTTAGAAAAGCTGGACGTGCACAAGTCCATGGGGCCGGACGAGTTGCATCCGAGAGTGCTGAAGGAATTGGCGGCTGTGATTGCAGAGCCACTGGCCATTATCTTTGAAAACTCGTGGCGAACCGGGGAAGTCCCGGATGACTGGAAAAAGGCTAATGTAGTGCCAATCTTTAAAAAAGGGAAGAAGGAAGATCCTGGGAACTACAGGCCAGTCAGCCTCACCTCAGTCCCTGGAAAAATCATGGAGCAGGTCCTCAAAGAATCAATCCTGAAGCACTTGCATGAGAGAAAAGTGATCAGGAACAGCCAGCATGGATTCACCAAGGGAAGGTCATGCCTGACTAATCTAATCGCCTTTTATGATGAGATTACTGGTTCTGTGGATGAAGGGAAAGCAGTGGATGTATTGTTTCTTGACTTTAGCAAAGCTTTTGACACGGTCTCCCATAGTATTCTTGTCAGCAAGTTAAGGAAGTATGGGCTGGATGAATGCACTATAAGGTGGGTAGAAAGCTGGCTAAATTGTCGGGCTCAACGGGTAGTGATCAATGGCTCCATGTCTAGTTGGCAGCCGGTATCAAGTGGAGTGCCCCAAGGGTCGGTCCTGGGGCCAGTTTTATTCAATATCTTCATAAATGATCTGGAGGATGATGTGGATTGCACTCTCAGCAAATTTGCGGATGATACTAAACTGGGAGGAGTGGTAGATACGCTGGAGGGGAGGGATAGGATACAGAAGGACCTAGACCAATTGGAAGATTGGGCCAAAAGGAATCTGATGAGGTTCAATAAGGATAAGTGCAGGGTCCTGCACTTAGGACGGAAGAACCCAATGCACAGCTACAGACTAGGGACCGAATGGCTAGGCAGCAGTTCTGCGGAAAAGGACCTAGGGGTGACAGTGGACGAGAAGCTGGATATGAGTCAGCAGTGTGCCCTTGTTGCCAAGAAGGCCAATGGCATTTTGGGATGTATAAGTAGGGGCATAGCGAGCAGATCGAGGGACGTGATCGTTCCCCTCTATTCGACATTGGTGAGGCCTCATCTGGAGTACTGTGTCCAGTTTTGGGCCCCACACTTCAAGAAGGATGTGGATAAATTGGAGAGAGTCCAGCGAAGGGCAACAAAAATGATTAGGGGAGTGGAACACATGAGTTATGAGGAGAGGCTGAGGGAGCTGGGATTGTTTAGCCTGCAGAAGAGAAGAATGAGGGGGGATTTGATAGCTGCTTTCAACTACCTGAAAGGGGGTTCCAAAGAGGATGGCTCTAGACTGTTCTCAATGGTAGCAGATGACAGAACGAGGAGTAATGGTCTCAAGTAGCAGTGGGGGAGGTTTAGACTGGATATTAGGAAAAACTTTTTCACTAAGAGGGTGGTGAAACACTGGAATGCGTTACCTAGGGAGGTGGTAGAATCTCCTTCCTTAGAGGTTTTTAAGGTCAGGCTTGACAAAGCCCTGGCTGGGATGATTTAACTGGGAATTGGTCCTGCTTTGAGCAGGGGGTTGGACTAGATGACCTTCTGGGGTCCCTTCCAACCCTGATATTCTATGATTCTATGATTCTATGAAAGGACCCCATTGCCACCAGCTGTCCTTTGATCAGCCAAAGTCAGGAATAGAAGACACGGCCGTTAAAGCCTGCGGTGGTGCAGAGATATCTAGTAAGAGTCCTTGTGATAAATGAAGGTGGGGGGAGCTCCTTTTTATGGACACCCAGCCAGCCAGTTAGCTATAAAGTTCCTCTTGGTGGCTGTTCTCTGCTTGCTTTACCTGTAAAGGCTTAAAAAGTCCCCCAGGTAAAGGAAAGGGAGTGGGCACCTGACCAAAAGAGCCAATGGGAAGGCTAGAACTTTTTTAAAATGGGGAAAAAACATCTGATGTTGTTCGCCAGGAAAGAGAGGGACGGGGAGCAGTTATGCTATGAGAAGCTTTAAGCCAGATATGACCATAGAGCATCAGATCATACCGAGAACAACTTATTTGGAACCCCCAGATGTGTAAGTAGATCAGGAATGATTAGAAAGACACAATTATTTCTGTTTATTTCTTATGGCTAGTGGACTCCTCTGTGCTAACCCCAGGTGCTTTTGTTTGCTTGTAACCTTTAAGCTGAACCTATTTTGGGTGCTTAATTTTTGGAATTGCTCTTTTAAAATCTAGCAAAAGCCTAAGTTCCAGATGCATTTTCTTTCTTTTTGTTTCTAATAAAATTTACCTTTTTTAAGAACAGGATTGAGTTTTTGGTGTCCTAAGAGGTTTGTGCATGTTGTTTAATTAGCTGGGGGCAACAACTAATTTCCTTTCTTTTCTTTCTCAACTCTTCTCCGGAGTGGGTGGGGGTGAAAGGGCTTGAGGGTACCCCACAGGAAGGAATTCACAAGTGCACCTTCCTGGGCTCTCAAAGGGGTTCTGCACTTGGGTGGTGGCAGCATCTATCCATCCAAGGTCAGAGAGAAGCTGTAACCTTGGGAGTTGAATACAAGCCTGGAGTGGCCAGTATTAATTTTTTGAATCCTAGCGGGCCCCCACCTTGTGCCAGAGTGGGGAATCAGCCTTGACAGTCCCAGTCTTTCAAGCAGGATTCAAGTTCCGCTTAGTGCAAGCCATGCTATGGCATCCGTTTTATTGGACGTTTTTCTTCTGCTGTTTATTGTAAGAGTTGCTTTGGCAGGAAGGACCAGAAGAGCAATGGAGGAATAACCCGGCCATGGCCAAGATAAGAAGCAAAGGCCAATGACCACAAGGGGGGTTCGAACGCAGCCATACAGAGCACAACGGATTATCAGTCCATCGCCTTAACCAGTCAGCCAGGCCATCAGTTAAAAGGGCTCTGGTGACACCAGCTGACCTGCTGAAGACAGTGCTGAAGCCTGTAATCATGCTAGTGTTGGGGAAGCCTCCTGCAAGATTCCCATTCTCGAGAGGTGGCTGTGAGTCCTGGCGGGAGAAAGACATGCTACGGCAATTGCTCCCTAGCTGCTGCCACCAGAACAAGGAGGAAAGGCCAAAGATAAATGTGGTGTTTGAAATCACATGGGCAGATCACAATGAAAGTGCTGGGACATCAGTTGGGGGGGGGGGGTGTGGCTGAGTCACATGACTGACCCCATAACATGTGCTGTGTTTGTTTCTGGAGGATGCCCCCAGGTGGCTCCCGCAGGTCCCAGCCCTGGATTATAAATAGGCTTCACAGAACTCAATTTTTAATTTTTTTTTCTTTCCAATTTTGACAATGTCAATGTTGATTTTTAAGGGTTTTTAAATTTTTGTTATCAGTTTAAATGTCCACTATTGGTTAAAATCATGGGTTTTCAGCAACGTTTTTATATTTATTGATTTATATTTCACAGTGGAGGGAATTAAAGGGGGGGTCAGACAATAATTATTTAATGGCAGTAGATGTTGAGATGCAAAAAGTTAAAGCTTTCTAACCATTAAGACACAAATGGGCATAATCACATGTCAAAATATACAGTAAATATCCCCAAATCAACCTCTAACAATGTCTCGAGCAACATTTCTCTGACTTTGCTTATCTGCAAATGTATGATTATTATCGATGGAAATATTTTCTTGTGGGTTTGTGTGCATGCAGGGAACTTGATGTTTACTGATATTTACCAATAACAATCTCATCCATCCAAGCCTAGTTCTAAACAGAGCCCCGCGCTGCGTGTGAGATGAGCATGGAGCGTGGGCTGTGGTTGCAGGCTGTGGTCCCTGTTCCCAGCACAGGAGTGTCTCCTCTCCCAACCCCAACCCCATCCCCTCGGCTCTGGCAGTATTTATAGACACACAGCCCCAGGGAGGGCAGGCAAACAGCATCCTTTGGGACAGACCCACAGCTCTCTCCTGCTGGATCCGGCTCCCTCTCCCCAGGCCAGGCCCTGCAGGAATGAAAATTAAACCCTTATGAAGTGAATGTGTCACTGCTCACACACGGGGCCGGACTCTGTCCTGGGGACAGGAGCACGATCCCAGAATGACACTGCTGCAAGCCGTGGGTTCCTCTGTATTTACACACACACACAGAGCAGTGTGACTGAAGAGCATGGACTGGGGTGTGTGCGGGAGGGCCATTTTACATACTCGCCTTGCACAGAGAGCGGGAGCTGCCATAGCAATGTTCCCTCTCATTTTTTCCATCCATGTGCAGAATAAATTTTGTTATGTGTGTAAGCAGTGTCAGGATGAGCTCCACCCTGACATCTGGTGTTGAGGTGTGGCAAGTTGTGGAAAAGAACTTCAGGGGCCGATCTCATTTGCATAGGCACACCCACCACGCCTAGAATGAGACCATAGCTGCCCAAATGGTCACTTTGGCTGCTGTGGGATCCCCAGTGTCTCTGTTATTGGGGCAGGAAGAATAAATTGTTATTACCCTGATTATGGGAACTGTGCTTGGAACTGTACGTGGCCTTTTGTTATGATGGAGGGATTCACCATCAACTAAGTAGCACTCGCTAGGCAAGGGTCATGGGTTCCAAAACTGTGTGAATGGAGAGAGGCTGGGGACAAGTAGTAGTACTTGGTGGCATGGGCCCCTTGGTGAGGGCCTTACATGCTGATTGCACTTCCTCCTCTCTCCACTGTGGAATATCAGAGCTAATTTTGATTTCATTAGAAGTCTAGTTATAGGCTGCTGAGCTCACTTTGGGCTGACAGTGCACCAGCACTGGGGCTCCCCTACTATAAGCTGAATTCACCTAAGAGCTGAAATCACTGAGTGTTGTGTTAAGTAGTGGGGGAGCCTGAAGATATATTGTGGAGCAGTTTGCGGGACGGCTGGTGAAGCAATTCGACGCGGAGCAGTGTGTGGATGGCAGGAGCTGCTTGTGGGCCGTGGAGCTGAGTTCGTGGGGCAGCTGAGCGAAGGAGTTCGTGGGGCGGCTGGCGGAGCGGAGCGCAGCTGAGCGAGGGAGTTTGTGGGGCGGCTGGCGGAGCGGAGCGCAGCTGAGCGAAGGAGTTCGTGGGGCGGCTGGCGGAGCGGAGCGCAGCTGAGCGAAGGAGTTCGTGGGGCGGCTGGCGGAGCGCCGCTATGGAGCTATGGGGCGGTCAGCTTCAGATCACGTAAGGTGCCTCTTACCCCGTCCCATTTCCACCCAGGTTGGGAGGTAAAGCTCCGCCGATAAACTTTCGAACTCTGGGGCTGCCCTGACCAGGGACAGAGACTTTTGGGGCATTGGACTTTTGGGACTTTGGGTGATTTGGGGTTGCTGGACTCAAGAACCAAAGGGAAAAGGGCATGCCCCAATTTGCCTGGGGTGGGGTTGTTTTTGCTCATGGGTTGTGTTATGAATCCTGTTGGGGGTGTTTCCCCAACATAATGCCACATTGTTTCTCTCTGTTATTAAAAGACTTTTGCTACACTCAGACTATGTGCTTGCGAGAGGGGAAGTATTGCCTCTTGGAGGCGCCCAGCGGGGGTGGTATATATTTTTCCCAGGTCACTGGGTGGGGGCTCGAGCCGGTTTGCATTGTGTTATTGGAATGGAACCCCTAGATATTGAACCCGGCCCTTGTTGCTGCCAACTCTGACGGGCAGAAGGGTTACATGTGCACCGAGGTATGTGCCTATGTGTGCCATCAGTAGAAACAAAAAAACTAGATATAATATATATTTTTAAAAAGTTACCATTGGGATAATTACTCCAGCCAGGACAGGTTAGGCCTTTTAGAACTCACTACTCAAAGAATTAAATTTAAGGGGAAGAGAAATGAAAAATATGAAATGCACAAACCAGTCAAAACACTAAAATCACACACTTTGAAAGAATAAAATTACAGAGAATATATGTGCATTACAGGAAGTACGAAGAAGTAACAACAACAATAATACGAGTATGTGTTGGGAGGTGAGTGTGAAAGAGACTGTGTGTGTGAGAGAGAGAGAGAGAGACAGACAATGTGAGCTGGCTGCTGGGGAAATCTCAGAAACAGTGCACTGTCCCTTTAAGAAAGGCACTCAGTCACACTCACCGTTCAGGGCTCTGTCTTTAAGGGCTTGTCTACACGGGCACTTTACAGCGCTGCAAGTTTCTCACTCAGGGGTGTGAAAAAACACCCCCCTGAGCCCTGCAAGTTTCAACTCTGTAAAGTACCAGTGTAGACAGTGCACCAGCGCTGGGAGCCGTGCTCCTCCGTGCTATTCCCCGCGTGGGGGTGGGTTTTTAGAGCGCTTTAACGTTGCCAGTGAAGACGCCCTCAGATAAAGTTCAGATCTCACCACAGAGGAGCGCCTGCGGGCTGCTCCTTGGAGGTACTCCTTGTTGCCCCATGTTTATCAGTTACACCCCCCCCCCCATCTATTCTCATTAGTGAGTTTCTCCCCCGGCCCCGAGTCTCATGGACACATCGCTGCACAATTACGCAGCCCACAGACCCCTCTCTAATCCCAGCCCCCCTGGTCTGCCCCGGTGACCCAAGAACTTCTTGGTGCCAACTGACAGAGGGCAGAGGGGTGCACAGAGTTTTATGGGATCCCCTGGGACAGATATATGCACAATAGCTCACCAAAGGGTGGCCTGACAGGTCTCTACCATAGCCCACTGGGCATCATCATTGCTGCAAGGTGTTTGTATGGGACATAGCTTAAGAGAGATGTGAAAAGTGAGAGATTAGGCTCCAGAAGTGTTGAAGAAAAGCTCATCTCCTGCGCCATGGCAATCCCTTCGGCTGAGCCAATCAGCACACAGAACAAAGCCCAGCCATGGAGACAGGCTATATGCACTGTCTGGGCCAGGTGCGGGCCTGAGAATCTACAAAGGGCTTGGCTACACTTACAGTGGCTTGGCTACACTTACAGTGCTGCTTAGAGAAGACGCTACCTATGAGAGAGCTCAGCGTAGGTACTCCACCTCCACGAGAGGTGGTAGCTAGGCCAAAGGGAGAAGCCCTCCTGTCGACACAGCGCTGTCTGCACTGTGGGATAGGTCAGTATAACTGCGTAGCTCAGGGATGTGGATTTTCCACACCCTTGATCGATGTAGTTAGACTGACATGCACTGATAGTGTAGATCAAGCCTAGGACAAAGGACACCCAGGATAAGTCTGTGAAGAACGACCTCCTCTGGGAAGAGACAATGGTCTGAACCTAATAAGAAAGAGGAGAGGGGACAAGAGCTCCCTTTCACCCAGGAGGCGGCTGACAGTGTTTGTCTCAGGAACAGGAGATCATAGCCAAGCCTGGAGTAAAACCCCGGAAGGACTGTGGGGTGAGCGTTGCTCTACCAGACAGAAAAGAATCTCGTTCAGTGAGTTTAGGCTCTAGTCAAGGTGGTTTGATTTTATTGGCCATGGAACCATTTCTTTCCAACCCTTCTCCTTGCTACCCCTCGAATCTCTACACTCTGTGAAATCACTTGTCCTTGGTGTCACTATGAAGGGATCTAGGGTTGTGTGTTGATCAGGGCAGTGATTGGAGGTGGAGCTGGTCAGCTGGGGGCCCTGTTCTTTTGGGAGCAGCGGATCTGTGACTGCAGTGAGTGCCCTGCGGGACAGGGGCTGGGTGCTGCAGCAGGACGCTTGGAGGGCTGGGGGCTGGAGTGTGCCTATTGCCAACCTAGAGAGAGGTCACCCCACGAGGCCTAGAGGGCACAGCTTGTGTGGCCTGTAGCCAGGGGAGTCGGAGAGCTGATCCCTGGCGGGCACAGACAAGGCTTCCTCATGCCAGGGGCAGCTGGTAGTGAAGTGCCTCACTGCTCCGGGTCCCCCCAGGGACCATCACAGGTCCCCAGAACCTCCAGCCTCCTCTTCTTTCTCCTCCTCCCCACCATTCCCCTCAATATATGGGGGCTCTCCCCTGCCCTTCCCCGCAGGCCTCTCCTGTCGCTCCAGGTCAGGCTGAGCGACGGCTCTTTTCTCCACGTTGCAGGTGATGATCGGGGCAGCCGTCACGAGGAGCAGGGCCAGGGTGGAGCGCAGGATCCAGACCCAGAGAGAACAGCAGGTGCTGGAACATGGGAGAGAGCAGGGGGAGAGGTCACGCGCCATGGGGCTGAGTGTGGGAACAAATGCACAAGACAAGCCTCACTCCCTGCCTGGCTGGAGGGGTCTTTGTTGAGTGCTTCCCCCCCACACCACACACACTGGGTGTGTGTTGGGGAATTTCACCCAGCAATGACACATCCTGGACAAGCCAGGGGGAGGCCTTTGACTGACCCTGGTCTTACTGGTTAGAGACCTCATGTAATCCTGCCAGGACCCGCTCCTGCGAGGATCTTCCTCACTGCTGCCTCTTTGCCCGCGGGTGTCCAGCCCTAGTACCTGGTCAGCTGGTGTCAGCCCACTGCTCTGCACCCTTGGGGCCCTTTCTGAGACATGCTGGCAACTGGAATCTGGGCTGATACATTGGGGACTGAACTGGGGACCTCCAGAGCTGAAAACATCAGCTGCCATTTCATGAACTAAAGAACCAAGCCTCTGACATCCTTGGTTTTAACAAGCATGTCTTAGAAACTGGGTTCTGAGGTGTATTGAAAACTGTGGCAGAATTGAGGGCTATCACTTTAATTTGTGAGCTAGTTCCTAGTACTGCTTGTGGGCTCCAAGGGAAGTCATATGATTTGTGTCAGTCTGGATTGTAAGAGCCAGCCCAGAGTAAAGTTGTATGAGGAGTGTCTCGCTTCCTTAGGGAGCAGCCTGCTTTGTGTCTCTCTGGTTTTGGTAGTGTCATTCTGAATTCTAAGAAATAATTGTCGTATTATGCTTTAACCTTCTAACAAGAGTACTGATGTTTTTATTTAACTTCTCTATGTATATGCTGGTAACATCACAGGGCAATCACCTATTTGATGGCCAGTCAGTAGGGGAGGAAGCATAGGGTATGATGTCACACCGCTTCTCGAGTTGATGGTTTAGGCAGGGACACCATCTGCCTCCACTTCTAAAGATTCATGGCCCCGCTTCCTCTGGAGTACTTTGACAATTCCACAGCACTGTCCATGGAGTTTCATCCAATCAGAGTTTCATCCAATCAGGATTGATGAGGTCATCTTTTTATGACAGATTATTTACCCAATACAGCAAATGTCATGAAGAAATTGGAAGAAATCCAGAAGAATCATTCAATCTATAACTGTACATTGCTGGCTGTCTACTGGAAGTCCCAAAATATCAATCAGCCTCCGCGGATCATGTCACTTTGAGGAAAATGATCGTAAGATCTTCTGATCATGAATGGAGTAAATGGTTAAACAACAAAATTGTTGAGCACTTGATAAAAGATATAAGCTAAAAATCTGTTAAAATTTGAAAACCACAAATATGTAATAAAATTCAGAGCTGGAGCTGAATTCTGCAGCTTAATTATTAACACACACATTCAAGCACCCAATCTGACATTTTACACCAAAAAGGTTTACGTCCTCCAGTTTAGGGCAAGCAAACAAAGAAAGATCTCTTTGTAATCAGTAAATTAATTTCCCTTATTTTCCACTGACCTGAGTAAAAATCAAAATAGTTGTTAAAACACCACTTTTACAGGCAAAAGAGCTTTCTTCATCTCAACACAAAGGTGGGATTTTAAATTCTCCCAGGATCCCACAAATTGTAGAGTCATTACATGTGACTGTTTGAAATCATCATATGGGGACACCAAAAAAATCAATGATCAAATAAATAAAAGAACGTCTTGTGCCACATGCAGACTAGAGGGCTCTAGCAGCTCACCAGGCTTTACTGTTACTCAGAAAGTAGAAAACGGACCAGCTCCTCAGTTGGTCTGAATCAGTCGAGTTCCACCAAAGTCCAGGCGAGGAAAGATGAACTCAGAGCCCAAATCCGCACGAGGTGCTGGCTTCCCTCAGCTCCAGTTGGACCTACTGAGATTTGCAGCTGCTCAGCACCTTGCTTGATTAGTCCTTTAAGCTTTAAAGCATGTGACCAGGAAAACCACTGGTAAACTAAGGGAGTCACTGAAAAATTGAAGCTGATTTGAGAAACCCTAATGTGCTGAATTCACAGGCTATGCAACTGGTGGTGTGAACTGGACATTAGGAATACATTGTCCAGAAAACAGATACTAATTGGAACCCTACTGAACTGGGTCCCAAAACTCCTGTTGACTTCAATGGGCTTTGGATCAGACCCTGAGTAATTGATATGCCTTTTTCACCTTGTGCCCGGCCTCACAAAGTAAAATATACAAAACCTAAATTTCTTCCACATGATACTGGGCAGAGACGTATATATAAGGGGCTAACTCTGCTCTCACTGAAATCGATGGAAGCTTTTCTCTTGCATTCAAAGGAGTTAGGATCTAGTTGGTACTAGGACTAAAATATTTTAGCTCTATCTATTCATAGATTCATAGACATTAAAGGCCAGAAGGGACTTGATGATTTGACCTCCTGCATAACAGAAGCGATTTCTGTATCTCCAGCCCGCAACTTCTGTTGTGCTAGAACATGTCTTTTAGAAAGAGACATCGAGTCTTGCTTTAGAGACTTCAAGCCATGGAGAATCCACCACATATTAAATGAGTTCCCTGCCTAAGCACCTGTTCCCTTACCATGGAGTCTCTAAAATGAAATAAGCCCTAGAACATAAACGAGAGAGATGGGTCGGAGCTGCAATATTCAAAGGCAGATTTTGAACTTCCTCTTTCCCAGCGCCAAGAAAAGATGGAAGGGATTTTAACTCAGGGTTTTGACCAAGGTCATTAGATAGGGGAGAATTGCAAAATATGGGTCTGGATAATGTGTGCCCAGAACTTAGAGATGCAGCCACTTATAATTTAGCATCATTTCCTGCTGTGCATGTGCCCGGGGTGTTTTTCAAATGGCCACAACCCGGTTAGTTTACCCCCATCTGCTCTGAACTTCAAGCAAAGTCCATATGGACATTCCTGATGATGCACCTGACAAATTTCTCATTTAAGGATTGATCAATTTTTTGAAGAGGTTAAACCTGTTGCATAAAACTCAGAAAGGGCTGGTGGAATCTTGTTCAACCATTAAATAAAATAAAACAAAACAATTAGCGTTGAGCTGGACTTCAGGAATGGAGACTTCAGCACAAGAGATGGAAATTTTGAAACTTTTACTCTAGTTGCCACTGGCTGCTCCCACTGCGCCCCCACTGCCTGCCCCCTGTGTGCTAAGCAGTCCTCCCTTCATTCAGCGTGTTACCTGGTGCACTCAGGTACTGGCGGGCACTGGGGAGAGAAGTCTTCTCTTGGTTCCTGTCGTCCTTGTGCTGGTAGCGGCAGAAATACTCCTCTGGGCTCTCTGGAGACACTGGCCGGGCTGACTCAAATACGAATTTGTTTCTGTCCTCGGGCAGCATTAAAATTTCCTTGCTGTCCTTACAGAAGATGACGCGCGTCACTGAGGTGTCCATAGGGATGAAGCACAGCAGTATGATGGTGTCCCCTTGGGGGGTAGGGCCCTTGTTCAGGATCAGTGTCGGGGCAGGGAGGTCACCTTCGTGGGGAGGAAACATTATTTGGTGAAACGGCTCCTCTCTCATGGAGCTGACATTTGAATTATGGCAGAGACTAGCCAGGCCCTTGTGTGTCACCCTGGACTGGGCTCACCTCAGCCTGGGACTTTCTGCCATGGGGAAGAAGGGTCTCACTCTCATGAGCCGGATTTGTAAATTCAAACCCAGATGCCCCATGTAACTCAGGGGGAGCTGCCCCCTCCTGCTTTACAGCCCTGTCAGCTCCCTCCAGCTCTTCTGCTTTTATCCTAGACAAATCCTAGACAAATTGGAGGATTGGGCCAAAAGAAATCTGATGAGGTTCAATAAGGATAAGTGCAGGGTCCTGCACTTAGGATGGAAGAATCCAATGCACCTCTACAGACTAGGGACCGTATGGCTAGGCAGCAGTTCTGCGGAAAAGGACCTAGGGGTGACAGTGGATGAGAAGCTGGATATGAGTCAGCAGTGTGCCCTTGTTGCCAAGAAGGCCAATGGCATTTTGGGATGTATAAATAGGGGCATAGCAAGCAGATCGAGGGACGTGATCGTTCCCCTCTATTCGACATTGGTGAGGCCTCATCTGGAGTACTGTGTCCAGTTTTGGGCCCCACACTACAAGAAGGATGTGGATAAATTGGAGAGAGTCCAGCGAAGGGCAACAAAAATGATTAGGGGTCTAGAACACATGAGTTATGAGGAGAGGCTGAGGGAGCTGGGATTGTTTAGCCTGCAGAAGAGAAGAATGAGGGGGGATTTGATAGCTGCTTTCAACTACCTGAAAGGGGGTTCCAAAGAGGATGGCTCTAGACTGTTCTCAATGGTAGCAGATGACAGAACGAGGAGTAATGGTCTCAAGTTGCAGTGGGGGAGGTTTAGATTGGATATTAGGAAAAACTTTTTCACTAAGAGGGTGGGGTGGTGAAACACTGGAATGCGTTACCTAGGGAGGTGGTAGAATCTCCTTCCTTAGAGGTTTTTAAGGTCAGGCTTGACAAAGCCCTGGCTGGGATGATTTAACTGGGAATTGGTCCTGCTTCGAGCAGGGGGTTGGACTAGATGACCTTCAGGGGTCCCTTCCAACCCTGATATTGTATGATTCTATGATTCTATGATCCCTCTTGGGCCAGCTCCTCATTGGGGGTAAATTGGCAAAGCTGCCCCGACTCCAGCAGGGCTACGCCTGTTTACTCCAGAGCCTTCACCTAGGGAAGGGGACTGGCAGGACACAACCTGGGAAAGCAGCTGGGTGGAGTCACTAGCCTTCGCTTGATGACTTATCCCCACCGGCAGCCATGTCCCTGGGGTCTGGTTCTCCCTGCCTGGCACTTTGCATATTGCAATCCCAAGTTGTGGCTGCAGTACGTGGAGCAGACTCGCGTTGGCTTTGGTCGCACTAGCTTGAGTAGCCATAGAAGTGAAGCCACGGCAGAATGGGATAGCTGCTCGAGGGTGAACCCAGTGTCTCAGGCTGCCGTGTTGTTGCTGCTGTTGTTATCTGAACTAGCCCAGGTGTGTCTACACATGCTCTAATCACACCTCTGATTGCAGGGGGGACACGCCTCGAGTGAGGTCACTGCCATCTGTAAAATGGGCGAGAGAGATGAGCTCAGCCCCTGGTGTGTTGACCAAGGTGGTGTCCATCTTGTAAGTGGGGCTAATCCGGGAGTCAAACTGCTGGGGGCCTCCAATGCTCAGGAGAAGTTTGCTTTTATCAGAGGACTTGTGGGACCCTCTGGGGTGTGTGTGTCCTCTCTGGGCCATTCCACAGAGGGCGGAGGGTCTGTGACTTGAGCTTCAGCTTCAGATATAAAAACTCATGCCCTGCGTTCCAAGGAACTCTGGGTCTGAAACCCAGCTGAACCCCCATTTACACACCCGTCGTCATGGCCAGAACCCCCGGGGCTTCCAGAGCGGAAAGCATGAGTGAGTGAGGCTCTGACACACTCACCCCCTCTGTGGACCAGGCCCGGAGTGCGGCATGTACGCACCAAGCAGGGCATTACTGAAGCATATGGAACTCCACTTGAGTTCAGTGGGAATTGCTCCCATTATGCCAGTGGCCGAAATTGGTCCTCACCTGATGCCAAATTGGTGCAAATTCCACTGCTCTGCCGCATACAACCGTTCATCTATTTTCAGATCAATTTACACCCGATCCCGTGTGCTGCCATTTACACTCCCATTGGATTCGGGGCCCTCACACTCATCCCGTGGGTCTGACTCTTCTCCCACTGAAGTCACAAGGAGTCGGGCCCAATGAATCAGCACCAGGCTTTTTTACAGTCAGTGCCAATATCCAAAGTGTCCCCCATGAGACCTGATTCCTGGTGCTCTGCCCCACCCACCAGACACACAGGGCCTGCTTCTCATTTACACTAAAGCCCCGTCCACAGGTAAAGTGAGTGTGAATTTACACCCTCTGTTAGCCTCCTTACACTGCCCAACTGCTATTAAGAGGTCTTAGTGTGCCTGAGGATTGGGCTCCTCTGTTCTATAATTAACGTTGTTACACGGCACTGACACTCACCGGGAGAGCGGCAGATTTCCTGACTTGCAGCCAGCGCTCCTGTGCACTAAAATATAAATTCCCATCATTAGCGCAGCCAGGTCAGTTGGGAGCTTTTCAGAGCTACACAAATTTAAAATACGTGGAGCTTTTGCCATTATGGTAATGAGCACACGGGGCGTCCTCCTGGTCTCGTGCTGCCGAGCGTCTCTGGTGGGAATCTCGTCCCCAGGCAGGTTTCCTCCACTAAAAATTTGTTCTGTCCTCCGTCAGTTCTGCCATCTTCCTAGTCAAGCACCTGCACCTCTCCCCTCAGATCAACAGCCACTCCCACAACCCCAGCCCTTTAGTCACCCTCCTCAGACTTTCCCACTCCCGCCTCCTCTTCTCTCTGCACAGGGTCTCACTATGGTATTTAGAGGGAAAGCTGGCACAATATGATGTGACCTTCCCACTGCTTCCTTCCTCCCCACATCCTACAGCTCTCT
Organism: Lepidochelys kempii; assembly: GCF_965140285.1. Taxonomy (NCBI): domain Eukaryota; kingdom Metazoa; phylum Chordata; order Testudines; family Cheloniidae; genus Lepidochelys; species Lepidochelys kempii. Next base: position 11,287,740 of record NC_136402.1, read on the forward strand.
CCTTCTTCTCCCTGGCACAAACACAGAAGTTTCTCATCTACTCATCTCATCCCAGCTTCTAATCGCTCATCCCCTCCCTCCCTCTTCCGCTTCATCTCTCACTCTCTTCTGGCTCTTTCCCCTCGCAGTACAAACACTCATTAACTCTCCCAATAACCTCTCTCTTGTCCCTACACTTGGGAAGAACCCCCATAAACATCCACAAAGCTACCTCAGTATCCTCCAGATCCTGCCGTGAAACTCTCCATTGTCACGCTGCCTACAATAGACCTGACAATGGTGAGGCTGCTGGTGAGCAGAGACTGTATCGTCTCACTGGGTCCATCTACACTGCAGCTGGGCAAGAGCTTCCCAGCATGGGGAGATGGACACGTGCTCGCTCTGCTCAAACTAGACTTACAACGAATGAAAATAATCTAAGTTAATATAAAAATATAAATGCTGCATAAATCCTGCTGTCATCAGTACTAAAACTCATCTTTCTGGGTTACATGACTGCAAACAGAACATAGCAGAACAAATCAGACGTCAAGAATTATAACATTCAATAACCAGTCGGAGAACACTTCAATCTCTTTGGTCACTCGATTACAGACCTAAAAGTTGGCAAAAAGAAAAGGTGTACTCGTGGCACCTTAGAGACTAACCAATTTATTTGAGCATAAGCTTTCGTGAGCTACAGCTCACTTCATCGGATGCATACTGTGGAAAATACAGAAGATGTTTTTATACACACAGACCATGAAAAAAATGGGTGTTTTTCACTACAGAAGGTTTTCTCACCCCCCACCCCACTCTCCTGCTGGTAATAGCTTATCTAAAGTGATCACTCTCCTTACAATGTGTATGATAATCAAGGTGGGCCATTTCCAGCACAAATCCAGGGTTTAACAAGAATGTCTGAGGAACAGTGCGGGGGGGGGGGGGGGGGGGGAGGGGAAGGAATAAACAAGGGGAAATGGGATACTTTTTATAATGAATCAACCATTCCCAGTCTCTATTCACGCCTAAGTTAATTGTATCCAATTTGCAAATTAATTCCAATTCAGCAATCTCTCTTTGGTCAAACTGGGCAGCCTCTACGTAAAAGAATAAATGGACACAAATCAGATGTCAAGAATTATAACATTCATAAACCAGTCGGAGAACACTTCAATCTCCCTGGTCACGCGATTACAGACATGAAAGTTGTGATATTACAACAGAAAAACTTCAGAAACAGACTCCAAAGAGAGATTGCTGAATTGGAATTCCTACCCCCCCCACCCCTGGTTCTCAGACGTTCTTGTTAAACCCTGGATTTGTGCTGGAAATGGCCCACCTTGATTATCATACATATTGTAAGGAGAGTGATCTCTTTAGATAAGCTATTACCATCAGGAGAGTGGGTCAGAGGCCCAGCGGCAGGAGCATTGGGAGAAGTGGTGAGAATCGCAGCAGCCCCTCAGGGATTCGGCAGAAGGGAAGGCCTGTCTCTCTCTGCTCCTCAGTGTCTCAGAGAGAGACGTCTCTGTGGCTCTCTGATCTGACCTCTCCCCTTCTGATCTGCAGGGAGCATAGAAGCTGCAGGCGCTCTCTGATCTGCCATGTGCTCCCCGCGGTTCAGAGAGAAGAAAAGCCACAGACCTTTGAGAGACATGGCCGTGTCTGCTACCAGCCTTGCTGCGGCCAGAGGGACGCTGCTCTCCCAGCTCTTGTCACAGGCCTTACACTGAACATTGTGGTTTTAACATTGAAATCAGACCCGAGCCAGGGTCACACCGGACAGAAATGACAGCTGGGTGGTCACCTCTCCAGAGTTCAAGTTGCAGATGTGTCCCTGCTTAAAGCTGAATTTGGCACCTTTTTTAAACCCCTATGAAAAGTCAGAGTGGTCTGAAAATTGGTAAATCAGGTCAGGGACTGGGGTAGAGATTGTGAGAAAATTGGAAGGGAATTTAACAAGACATTCCTCAGATAGCATCCATTCCAAAGCTGCAAAGTCCTTCTAGCACCTACTAGACAAAAATTGTCAAAACCTTGAGACTAGGGAGGGTCTGTGATGGTAAGAACTTCCACTGATGCCCATGGCCAAGCTCTCACTGGCAGCTGTCAGATCAGGCCCTTTCTTTGAAACTTAGCAGAAGTGTTCAGTGTCCCTTCAACTTCAGTAAAGTCTCACTTATGCTTAAATACTACACCCTGGGCAGCATTTCTTATTGGCATTGCACTATGGGTTTAGCCACACATCCTTGTGTTTACAAGTTATTGAAGTCCTCTCCAGTTGCTTGCCTCTACAGATTCAAAGTCTTTACGTGAAATGATCTTAGTGGCCTAGGAAAGAGAGAGCTCCCAAATCACTTCCCTTACGAATATGCACTTACCAGGGCAATTCTGGGCAACTGCACCTGTATTCTCCCACTGTGGTCCATTAAGAGAACCTGCTCTAGGCTTCTGACTCCTGAATCATCACCTTTCATGCGTGGAGATCCCAGTGTCCCTCCTTGCTGCACAGTTCTCTGCCTACACTGTGCTACCCCCAGCAAGCCAGACTCCCTAAAAGGCCAATGTTTGAGCTCTGCTTTCTCTCCGAGGGCTATGGCCAGTGTCTCACCTGCAGTTACAAGTTGCCACACAGCTACTTCTAAACCACCACATTTATTCTGAAGCTGAAAGAGAGAAAACAGATTAAAACAATATATGAACCTACACACAGGCTAAAAAGTTTAACAGAGATCAACCCCAGCTCCAATCTAAGAAGAATATTACCAACCGCCTAACTAGGGTGGTGATGGTGACTATGAAATGTTCCAAGAGATTACAGAAGGTATAACCATAGTAAACTCAATAATAATGGGGGATTTCAACTTTCCCATATTGACTGGGTGCATGTCACCTCAGAACAGGATGCAGAGATATAGTTTCTTGAGACCAAAAATGACTGCTTCTTGTAGCAGCTAGTTCTGGAAATCACAAGGGGAGAGGCAATTCCTGATTTTGTCCTAAGTGAAGAACAGGATCTATTACACTAGGGGAATACAGCTGAACTGCTTGGTAATAGTAACCATAATATAATTCAATTTAACATTCTTGTGTGTTGTGGGGCAGAGGGGGACACCAAAGAAACCCACCACAGTAGCATTTTACTTCAGAAAGGGGAACAATACAAAAATGAGGGAGCTAGTTAAAGGGAAATTAAAATATACAGTCGCAAATGTGAAATGCCTGCAAGCTGCACGGAAACTATGTAAAAACACTGTAATAGAGGCTCAAATTCAATGTATACACCAAATTAAAAAAAAACATAGTAAGACCACCAGAAAAGTGCCACCGTGGCCAAACAATAATGTAAAAGAAATAGCTAGAGGCAAAAAGATATCCTTTAAAAATTGGAAGTTAAATCCTACTGAGAAAAATGGAAAGGAGCATAAACACTGGCAGGTCAAGTGTAAGAGTAGAATTAGATAGGCCAATAAAGAATCTGAAGAGCAACTATCCAAAGATTCAAAACCTAGCAGCAATTAAGATTCCCACATCTGAGCCATTATTTTTAGGGGACAAATCTGGGATTTAGGGGATCTAACTGGGAATTGGTCCTGCTTCGAGCAGGGGGTTGGACTAGATGACCTTCTGGGGTCCCTTCCAACCCTGATATTCTATGATTCTATGATTCTATGAAATCTGAGGAGCTGTCCCAGATTGAAGTGTCACTAGAGGAGGTATTGGAACAAATGGATAAATTAAAGAGTAACAACTCACCAGGACCAGATGATTTCACCCAAAAGTTCGGAAGTAACTCAAATGTGAAACTGCAGAACTACTAAGTGTGATCTGTAACCTGTCATTTAAATCAGCTTCTGTACCAGATGACTAGAGAATAGCTAATGTGAGGCCAATTTTTTAAAAAAGGCTCCAGAGCCAATACTGGCTGGTAAGCCTAATTTCACTACCAGGGAAATTGGTTGAAACTATAGTAAAGAACAGAATTGTCAGAGAAGTAGACAAACACAATTTGTTGGAGAAGAGTCAACATGGCTTTTGTAAAGGGAAATAGTGCCTCATTAGTCTATTAGAATTCTTTGAGGGGTCAAGAAAAATGTGTACAAGGGGGATCCAGTGGATATAATGTACTTGAAGTTTCAGAAAACTTTTGATAAGGTCCCTCACCAAAGGCACTTAAGCAAAGTGAGTGGTCATTGGATAAGAGGGAAAGTCCTCTCATGGATCAGTAATTGGTGAGAAGCTAGGAAACAAAGGAATGGAGAGACATAAATAGAGGTGTTCTCCTGGGATTGGTACTGGGACCAGTGCTGTTCAACATATTCATAAATGATCTAGAAAAGGGGGTGAACTGTGAGGTGGCATAATTTGCAGACAATACAAAATTACTCCGGATCGGGAAATCCAAAGCAGACTGCGAAGTGTTACAAAGGGATCTCACAAAACTGGGAGACTGGGCAAAAAAATGGAAGATAAAATTCATTGTTGATAATTGCAAAGTAATTCACATTGGAAAACTCATACCAAGTATACACACAAAATGATGGAATCTAAATTAGTCTAAATTAGAAAAAGATCTTGGAGACATTGTGGATGGTTCTCTGAAAACATCTGCTCAGTGTGCAGCAGCAGTCAAAAAGGCGAACAGAATGTTGGGAACTACCAGGGAAAATATCATAATGCCTGGATATAAATCCATGGTACGCTCACATATTGAATACCGCATGCAGTTCTGGTCATCCCATCTCAAAAAAAGATCTTTTAGAATTGGAAAAAGTACAAAAAAAGGACAACAAAAATTATTAAGAGTGAAGAACAGCTTTCATATGGGGAGAGATTAAAACGACTGGGCCTTTTCAGCTTAGACAAGAGATGACTGAGAAGGGATCTGATAAAGGTCTATAAAATCATGACTAGTGTGGAGAAAGTGAATAAGGAAATGTTATTTATTCCTTCAAATGACACAAGAACCAGGGACCACCCAATGAAATTAATAGGCAACAGGTTTAAAACAAACAAAAGGAAGTACGTCTTCACACAGCACACAGTCGGTCAGTGGAACTCGTTGCCAGGGGTGATGTGAAGGCCAAAAGTATAACGGGTTTCAAAGAATCATTAGATAAGTTCCTGGAGGATCGATCCATCAATATTAGCCAAGATGGTCAGGGATGAAACCCGATGCTCTGTGTCTCACTAGCTTCTGACCACCAGCAGCTGGGAGTGGACGACAGGGGACGTATCACTCACAAATTGCCTGCTCTCTTCAGAAGAGAGGACACCGGGCTAGATGGAGCATTGTTCTGACCCAGTCTGGCTGTTCTCATGTTCTGATGTTCACCTCAGGCTGCGGAAGGTGTCAGTGCTTCCAAACTCACAACTGGATTTTCCCTGAGGTTATGAATTTTTAACTGTTTCATAACCAGAACCTAGACTGGGCAGATCAGCCTGTTTCTTTATGCAGATTGGGCCTTCGATTTCAGATTCCAGTAACAGATAATCAGTATATAATCATCTTCTCCTCAGCACGCAGATGCCCCTTTCCCACCCCTCACCATCTGCTGACCCTAGTGCCCATTATATAATATAGCCGCCTGTTACAACGTCCGGTTCCCTAAGCTTTGGGGTTATGTATCTCCTGCCACCACAAAGCTTCACAAGTGGAAATTTTACTTGTGTCTTCCCCCACTGTTCTACCTTATCCGAGACCCCTACCCCCAGGAGTGGGATACTCGCTGATGAACACGGTAGGTGCTCTTCAAAGCCCGGGCAGGAACAGACAGTCACCATAATGCTACTCTGGGCTTGTTTAACAAACTCTTACTTTATTACTTGCACATAAAGCCAGCAGTGAACTCAGTGACTGTCTATCTAGAAGTGCCCTCTTTACCCTCTTGAACATGGGAAAGTCTCACTGCAGATCCCAGGGCAGATGTCCTTCTCAGAAACTCCTGGGTCTTACGTCCTCAGAACTTGGTCTCAGTGCCGCCGTCCCAGTTGTCTGGACCATACAGCCCCCCATGGACTAGTCTTTGGTGTCTTGAGCGTCCCTTCCTGGCATCTTCAGCCAGGCCGCAGAAAAAAACCATCTCTAGCCAGCAACCCTCAACTCTCTCCTTGCACATTCCTCGCCCACCCGCTGGAACTGGCATGAACGTGCTACGGGGGCTCCTAGCAACCCAATCGACCTTTCCAGAGTCATCAGATATTAAATTGCTGTCTCTTGTCCAAACCCAGGTTTTACTTCCCACAGCTCCAGCCCCAGTAACATGAATTCACCACATTATTTCTTTGTCAGGCTTGTCAGTTCTGTGGCTGGCTTGCCCGGGTTGCCCGACTGAGGCTGCTTTTCTCTCTGGAACGGGGAGACGGCATTCTGTCTTGGCCGTGTCTAGCTAGGTGCCCTCACCGCTGTAGCATCTCAGCTCCCCCCAATCATACCTGGATTTCTCCCTCCCCACACCTCTGGCAGGCAGGGGAGAATTAGTCCCCTTTTATCAGGCCCAAGGAGATGAAGCCACTTGCCCCAGTTCCCCCAGTCGGTAGCTGACTGTAGCAGGAATTCTCCCCCATGACAGGGGAACACAACACCTGCTCTGGGGGTGTCTGCAGAGAAGCTGCTTTAGTGGCATAGAACAGGGGAGGACACACTTGTGAGAGCTGCTTCTGGATCAGTCACTGACAAAACACGCTGGTAACGCAGGGTTCAGGTGTCCAGCGATAGCTCCTGCCCTGCCAGGGCACTGAGTCCAGCACAGCTCAGATTGTGAACCCCAGGAAATGCAGGGTTAAGGTTAACGCCCGCGCACCTCACCTCTGCTCCCCGGGAGCTGGCAGCAGCCACTGGGAACCATGGGTCTGTGCTCCGGTTGCGTTCCCTGCTCTAGGTGCGGCTGTGTGAATGGTGGAGGGGTTTGTCTGAGAAGCGTGGCAGGGCTGTGATGGGCTCGGAGTCCACGGGGGAGGGGTGGTGAGCGAAGGCCCAAGAGGTGTTTGTACTTGAGAGACCCAGTTTGCCCTGTGCAGCGCTGCGCTCTGCAGGCTGTGCCAGTCGCAGGGCTCGGGGGTGTTCTCGGCCGGGGACTGTCAGCAGGGAGGTGGGGGTGGGGCTGCTCTGGGGGTTTGCTGAAGGGCGAGGGAAAGTCGAGCATTAAATGGCATCGTGCACGTAGGAGCGGGGGGCTGCGGGAAGGGGTGTAAATGTAGCAGAGGCGGAGTTCTTGGGGTGGAGCAGGCTGGGTCTGTGAGCAGAGAGCGGGTGCTCGTAGCTCCTGTTTGCTACAGTGCGAAGGCAGAGCCTGGGCGTATTGGGGCATCGATCAATGAGGGCAGAGTTAAGGTTGCACAGGCCTGACCCTTCCCTCGGTTTCCTGGTTTTAGGAATCCTGAGTGTGAAATACTTGAACTCGGAATGTTCTGGGTTTTAGACGTGTGAGTTTGGCTGGTCTCAGCGTTCTGGGCGGGAGCGAGATACCCCGGGGCAGCCTTGACTCTGTGCTAATGAAACTGTTTGTCAGAGTGTGTGTGTGTGTGTGTGTGTGTAAGACGGGGGGGCGGGGAGGAGGGAAAGGGGAGGGGGGGAGAGAGAGAGAGAGAGAGAGAGAATGTGTGCGTGTGAGAAAGAGGGAGAGAGTGTGTGTGCGTGTGTGAGAGAGAGAGAAAGATCAGGCCCTGTTCCCCTCGATCAGTGATGTTCATGACTCTCTGTATCTGGGAGTCTCTGCGGCCCCCGTGGGGATGAGAAAACGCTGCTTGAAGCGAGTCTGTGTAACCGCAAAGTTTCCGTGGGGCCCCAGCGGACTCGGGGAGGCAATGGCCACATGTGTGTCTCACCGTAATGCCTGGCCCCAGGTGATGCTGTACGACGCTCCCAGGAGGCAGGTTGGGCAGAGAGAAGGCAAATCACTTTATTCACTGCACAGGAGCCAGCTCAGACCCAGCCTGCCAGAGACTCCTTGGGACCAGGTCTTTAAAGTGACTCAGGCACCTAACTCTCATTGACATCCATGGGACTTAGGCACTTCAAGACCGTCAAAAATCTGCCGCCTTGCTCACCCTGGACATGCTCAGAGTCTCAGCACAGACCCCAGCACGTCCCCCCGATAGCAACATTACAGCGTGTTGCTGGCACAGCTATGCCCACGCAGGCCTCCCCGCGCTGCCCCTCTCCCCACCCCCACCATCAGGCCGGCACCAGAGAGATTTGGCTCAGCATCTGCTTCCTGGACCCTCAGTAAATGCAGGAGCCATTTGGGTCCACATTTTGAACCCATTTGGGACCCTGCATTTGCATTTCCCACAAACAGGTGTGCATGTCAGGTGTCCCTCCGCATGAACAGTCTCCTAGGGCTGGGAACTTCAGCCAGGAAGGTTCTGCCATAACTAGAACAACGGGCTGTGACGCGAAGTCTAATCTTGGCCACACCCAAGAAGAGTCGGAGCTTCCCCCGTGTCATCGATTGACCCAAACGCTGGTTCTTGCTGGCTGGTTAACAGGCTCCATCACCATCTCCTTCCCTGGGGCTCCAATCAGGCTGGCAGCGAGTGTGGGGCTCATGCAGGCTTGTGGGGCACCAGGAATCCTGTGGGGAAGTGAGAGGGAATCCCAGTGACCAGCTCAAATGCAGCTGCTGCCCACCCCTTCCCCAGTAGCTCCCTGAGCGCTGGGCAGGGAAGCATTCCCCAGCAATGGGCTGGGGACAGCCCTGGGCATACTGTGTTATCTGCCTGTCCCCATATCTGCAAGGAGAGCTGGGGTAGTTCCCTGCTGTTGAGCCCCCCTGCTTAGATGCTGCTCACTCCCCAGTCCGAGCCCCTGGTTTTTGGGGTTATAAAATGCTGGGGAAGGGTAGGGGCTCAGGCTCCAGGTGAGTGAGCTCTGGGGCCTGGCAGGTGGAGCCAGTGAGTGGTCTCAGCACAGATCTTGGTAGCAGGTGTGGGAGATGGAAGCTCTGAGTTGGCAGGGAGGCTGGGTTAGATCCTGCACCCCCAACCAGTCCCTGCACTGGCTTGAGGGGAGAACAACCCCTATCCCACGTGGGACTATTCACAGAGTGTCACCCTTACCCAGTGCTATGGAGCCGTCCGGGTGTCCCGCATTTGAAAGCGACCCTTTCCTACCACCGCGTACGTCACTGCAACATCCCCGTCCATTCTGGGCTGCGGGGACATCAATACATTTACACAGCTAAACATTTACACCCTGTTTCCAGTCTGAATTTGTCTACAAGGGAACACCAGGGAGGGAGCCCTGAGCAGGGCCCAGGGACATGGTGAAGGGGAGGGGGAGGAACAGCTCCTCCTTAGACCTGGGGCAAGGGAGCACCATGCTCAGGAGGGTGCTGGAGCACAGGTCTTAACTTTAACCACCTGCCTCAGTCCTATTGGAATCAATGGGAGAGATGCAAGCGCTTGGAGTCCCCATAGGATCAAGGGCTCCCATCAGCTGGGGCTTCCGGGGATGAGACAAGCCATGGGTCAGTTAGGGAAATTCCCCAGCTGAGCTGGGATGTCATCAGGGACCCACAGACAAACCCTTCTCCTTTCTTCTATTGCATGTATGGGGCCAGATCCCCAGCTGGTGTAAATCAGCATCACTCCATTGCTGTCACAGGCGATTTGGTTCATTGACATCAATGAAGCTACAGCTGATTTACACCAGTGCAGGATCTGATCCCATTGACTCCAATGGAGCTACAGTGATATGAAACTGGCTGGAGAATTAAACTCAGATTCTTCAATTCTTTCTTCCTTCATGCCAAGACGGTCACTATTTATTCCCCAGGGCTAGGGTCACCCCACAGCGACCCTCACTACTGGCCAGACCAGGGGTGCTGGCACTGGGATCAGCCCAGGGGGTTCCCAGGTTTAGCTGTAACTCCTGGTGCCTCTTTCCATGGGAACGTTCTGCCCAAACCTGGCAAACTGCGGGCACCGGCACGGCGACTCACCTGGTCAGCGCGGGCTCCAGTGACCACGGTGTCTGGGGGAGAGAACTGAGGTCAGTGCATCCTCACCAGCCGCCGCATGCCCCAGAGAGACACTGCCCCATGTCCCCCAGGGCCCCAGACCCTGACCCCAGCAGGGCCCATTGAGGAGAGACAGCGGCGGGCACCGCAGTGTGAGCACTAACGGGCTGGCTGGCCCAATGGACACTGGGTTCCCAGCTTGCTGCCTGTGTTGGATAGGGTTGCCAGGTGTCTGGTTTTCACTTGGAACGCCCGGTTGGAAAGGGACCCTGGTGGCTCCAGTCAGCACTGCCGACTAGGACATTATAAGTCCGGACAGTGGCACAGCAGGGCTAAGGCAGGCTCCCTACCTGCCCTGGCTCCGTGCAGCATCTGGAAGCAGCGGCATGTCCCCCCTATGACTCCTATGCATAGGGGCAGCCAGGGGGCTCCGCACGCTGCCCCTGCCCCAAGTGCCAGCTCTGCAGCTCCCATTGGCTGGGAACCGCAGCCAGTGGGAGTCGTGGGGGTGGCACCTGCAGACGGGACAGTGCACAGAGCCACCTGGCAATGCCTCCACATAGGAGCTGGAGTGGGGACATGCCACTGCTTCCGGGATCTACTTGAAGTAAGCGCCACCTGAAATCTGCATCCCTGCCCCCCTGCAAGCCCCAACCCGCTGCCCCAGCCCAGAGCCCCCTCCCATATTCTGAACCCCTCGGATCCACCCCCCAGCCTGGAGCCCCCTACTGCAACCCTAAACCCTCATCCCCTGCCCCACCCCAGAGCCCCCATGCCCAGCCACAGCCTTCACCCCTCTCACATCCCAATCCACTGCCTCACCCCAGAGACCCCCACTCCACCATGAACTCCTCATTTCTGGCCCCACCTTGAAGCCCGCAACCCCCAGCCGGAGCCCTCACCCCCACCCCAATCCCCCTGAGCCAGCCCAGTGAAAATGAGCTAGTGAGTCAGGGTGGGGAGAGCGACAGGGGGAGCGGGGATGGACTGAGTGGGGGCGGAGCCTCGGAGAAGGGGCAGGGCCTCAGAGGAGGGGCAGAGCAGGGGTGGGGCAAGGGTGTTCGGTTTTGTGTGAGTAGAAACTTGGCAACCCTAATGTTGGGAGAGAGGAGAGGAGAACTGGACCAGGCCTCATGGATGCTGGGTGCCCAGACTGCTCCCCATATCAGCAGGGTGAGAACTGGGACAGGTCCCATGGACACTGGCTGACCACAGATAACGGGGCGATGCTGTTTGTTCCTGTCATGTGTCTCCTTTCTCCCCTTACAAGGAGGTGTCTGCCCAAGCCCCTGCACCCACCCTGCAGTTTGTGGCAGAAGCTGCCAGGCTCCAGCCAGTCCCGTTCCTGCCCATGGCCGACGGCTCCTGTCACCTTGTCATTGGGCTGGGCAGAGGCTGAGGAGACAGGGAGAACAGTCCCCATCAGGACAGGACTCTCTGGCCTGGCTACCCAGGGCCCCTTCTGGCCCCAACACCCCGGACTCTGACACCAGCCAACAGACGGACAAAAGGCAGGAGCCGAACTCCCCCCAGGGCAGTGCCGGAACAAAAGGCTCTTACACTGGATCTGATCTTCAGCAGCCGGGCTGCTCCGGTCTGGGCTGGGTTCCCTGTGTGGAACGAGAGCTGCGTCAGTCCCATGTGCAGCAGCTGGTGCTGGGGCCCTGCTGCCGTTAGTGATGGGGCAGCAGCACCATCGCCATCACTAGGGCGGGGGGGGGGTTACGAGGCTTCCAGACAAGGGTCAGGCCCCCGCAGAACCCTAGGAGAATTTGCACTGTGGGTAGCCGGGGGGTACAGCCCAGGTCAGCTCCCCAGGGCGGAGTCCCAGACAGGGCAGCAATGGTCCCCCCCAGACCTGGGCATCACCTGGGGGAGCAACCCCAGAATGGAGCTGGGGGTCAGGGCAAGTTTCCCTCCTACCTGTGAGTCCTGCAGCATGACACAACTACCAAGAGAAAGAAAAGAGCGTTAGGGAAGCTCAGCGCACGTCACGGCCTGGGGCGACTGTCGGGGCCTGGCGGTGTGCACCTCTGCCCCCGATATGCTGCACCTCTCCGCTGGTCTGTGGGGTCTAGCTACCCACAGAGCCCTGCAGCCGCAGATCCACGGAGGCAGCACAGGGCAGTGGTTAGTGCCGTGGACAGATGCCCAGAGACCTCAGTGCTGGGTGATCTCAGACCAGTCAGTTCTGCTCCCCGTGCCTCAGCCAGGTTACAGCTGGGTTATAGCCTTTCACTGCCCTTGGAGTGAGATTTAAGATTTCAGAGCGATGCTCTGGAACAGCCGCCCATCTCAACTCATGCTCCACCCCACCGGCACCTACCTGTCTTCATGAGAAAACAGCCCAGCAATGCCAGAGCCAGGCCGGCCATGATGGCGAGTCCCACAATGGGTCCCAGTCCTAGAAAACCATTGGAACAGCCGGGAACAGAGAGAAAAGCAAGGGATTAGGCTGGGGCAGAGGAGCCCAGGGACTGACGTGGGTGGGGCTGGGAGCATCCAGAACACAGAGGCAACACAAAAGGGATCTAAGATGAAGGGTGAACCCCAAGGGTGGGGATACAGGATGGGGGAGGGGTGTGAGCCCCAGGGGCAGGGATCCAGGACCAGGGATGAGCCCCACGGGCCAGGGATACTCGAACCAAGACCCCTTCTCCCTTTATGGGATCTCATTGATTAGATCTCTTACAGGGCCCCAAATTTCTCCATCCCTGGTTCTGCTTTGATTCAAGGTTCCCACAGGCCTCCTTCTGTGGCCTGCGGAAGCTGCCTGTAACTTTCCCCCTTAGGAGAGGAACATCACAGCCCTCTTTCTGAGCTCTGAGCTGACATCTTGGGGAGGGAGTTCCCCTCCTGGGAGTCAGGAGTCCCACAGCCCTCGTTCCCAGGGCTGCAAGGGATCACTGAGGCCAACTTCAGCCCTCGCTCAGCTTCTCTGCGCCAGCCCCTTTTAACCCAAGCCGGCCATCTAGGATGACCAGATAGCAAGTGTGAAAAATGGGGACACTTTTTTTCCCCCGAGGGGGGGTGGGGGGAGTATATTGGCCTATATAAAACAAAGCTCCAAGTATCAGGATGGTCCTGATAATATCAGGACTTCTGGTCACCCCACATCCATCCATCTTCTCCTCCCGCCTTTGACTCCCTGGAGGCTTCTGTTATCCCAAGCCTGGACTGACTTAGCCACATAGCCAACCTGGCACAGGGCTGTGATAATGTTCCCTAGCAGGGGAGAAGTGCAGAGAGGGGCAGGACCAGTCACCTCGTCACGGGGCTAGTCGCCCTGGGACACCTGGGCTGCCATCACATTTCACAGTGAGATAACAAGTTGGCTTTAGCCATCTCCTTGTGAAACACCCTATTGCTCCTCATGGATTCTTACCCTGCAGCCCCTACCCATCCAGGTGCCTACAGCAGGGTAATGGTCTCGCCACTGAGAGTGGTGGGTGCTCTCCTGTAATTTCAGATCAGCTCCCCCCCCACCCCCACCCCCACACAGAGGGAAATCCCGCAGCATTGAGCCAAACCCTTTATCTTGGGGACATGCCTCCCCTCCAGAGGTGTCACTCCCCGAAGGGCTGGGTCCATCTGTGGGGCAGACACAGAGCGATCACAGATCCCCTCAAACAGCTGATACCCCAATGTAGCATGGCAATGATTGCCAGTGAAATACGTGCGACCAACTCTGGAGCCATCACACAGGGACATGGGAACATTCGATTAACAAAGTAATAAAGCACTCAGTAGAGTGGATAAAGCACTGGACTTGTACTCAGGAAACCCGGGTCCTATTTCAAGTTCTGCGGCTGGTTAACCTCGGGTAAATCATTTCCTCGCCCCATGCCTCAGTTTCCCCATCCGTACAATGGGGATGATGATGCTACTGACCTCCTCGGTAAAGGGCTTTGCGATCTATTCATTGAAAGAATTGATCAGCCTGAGTACAGCGCTGCGGGTGTGATATTTTTCACAGCCCTGCACGGCATAGCTAGGTCAGTCTAATATTTCAGCTTATACTAGGCCTCGAACTGCACTTGGGTCTGGGTTGATTTTCAAAAGTTAAAAAAAGTGGGGGGGAAAACCCCAGTTTCACAAAAAAAATTCAGACTATTGATGTTTCTGTTTTACAGAATTCAAATAGAGTAATTAAAAAAAATATTTCAGTACGTATGCAATAGTGACACCGCGGTAGGTCGTCACCAGTGGGGCTTAAACCTGGGACCTCTTGATCTTAATGCATGAGCATGTACTGCCCTAGCTGAAAAGATAAAAGCCTGTTTACCTGCGAGGCACTAGGCTCCTCACGGTCTCGCTGGCCTGTCCACCACTAGAAGGGGACAAAGTGCCAGACCGGGCAGGCAGGGCTTACACATATTTGTTCAAATCATAGAATCATAGAATCATAGAATATCAGGGTTGGAAGGGACCTCAGGAGGTCATCTAGTCCAACCCCCTGCTCAAAGCAGGACCAATCCCCAACTAAATCATAAATAAATAAATGCTGAATGCTTGATTTTGCATTTCCTCCCCTTTTTCTCTTTCCCACATTTTTGGTTTTGCATTTTCCCCCATTCCCCCCCCCCCACACACTTTTCTAATTATAAACTTTTTCTCTTCTTTCCCCCGTCCCCCTTTTTCACATAGAGTGTGATAATATAAACCATGGCCAGGGTAGGATTTTTGCTTTTCTCCTCTGCTTTTTCTGCCCCCCCCCCCACTTCTGCTCTGTAACTTTTCAGAATGGCTCCATGTTTGGAATAGTTACCCAGGGGCCAAAGGGAAAATGAGAGTTGGGCCCAGACCCTCCAAGGTATTTAGGCACCTAACTCCCACTGAAATCACTGGGCCCTTAGCGACCACCTGTGCAGATAACCCCCTCAGCGTAGCTTCAGATATAGCGGGGGGAAGAGTGTTTCTGTCGGTGTAGCTAACACTGTTTGGGGACATGGTTTCCTCCACAGGGAGAACAACTGCTTCCGTCGGTGTACGCTGTGTGTACACTCGGAGACTATGTCGGTAACGGTTCTGTAGTGTAGCCAGAGCCACGCTTTCCTTTTCCCGTTCAGTGATTTTGCCAGAGTTGGAGATGTTTTGAAAAGTTACAGAGCAGAAAAAAGAGAAAAATAAAAAGGTAACAATGAAAACAAAAAACCACCCCAGTCATCATTCATTCTGCTGCACTTGGGCAAAAAACGGGGAATGGGGAGTCAGGGGCAGGGGAAAGAAATTTCAAAAAAAGCTGTGATTTTTTAAAATGGAAATAAAAAAAATTCCGTTAGGAATGAAACATTTTTGGCTATTTTGGAAAGTTCTCATTTAAAGCAAAATAAAAATGTCAAAAATAACATTTTTCAGTGAAATTTTTTTTCATTAAATCCTATTTTTTTGGTGGAATGTTTGTCAGGCGACATACTTCCAGCAATTCTCGTTTGGCATCGGTTAGCTCACAGCTTTGTTTTCTGAACTCCAGCAAAGCACGTGCCGGAGCAGCTGAATTGCAGCCAAACTGACAAGAATCACACCTGCCACTAGCACCTGTGCAGCAACCACGCTGCGGGCGCAAAGATTCCTCTATTTACCTGCTGCGCCCCCAGCCCCCCTTCGCCCTGGGACAGAGGCAAGCATGGAAAACGTCCGCACAAGAGATGGAAGTTTCCCAGAGTGAGGAGTGACTGACGACAGGGGGTTATAACGGAAAGTGATTTCCCCGATTCACCCTTGTGTGATGCCAGCTTGTCACCAGGGCAACACACTGATTGCAACAGATGACTGCGATGGAGTGACACCGATGGCAATCTGTGAGGGCACAGAGGTGAGCTGAGCCCCCCGACTATAGCCGGTGCTGCATTAACGGCCACTATCTGAATCCTCGTCACTTGGGCTGAGATTCTGTGTGAGGGCCAGGACAGGGCACCAGCTCAGTCCCTCTTTGCCCCTCTGCCCAGCAGGGTCTTCACCCCTTGTTAACACTAGCTGAGAGCATTACTGGCCACGTGCACATACCGGAGCTCACTGGGGAGCAGATGGTGGCATGTGGGGCTGCCTGGACATTTTACATTCCCCACATGCAGGTGAGCCCGCGGCCTCCTGCCCACCCAGGCACCTGTGGTGGGGTAAAGTCTCCCCTCTGAGATTGGCATGTGCTCCCCGCTCATCCCAGCCCAGCCCTCCAGCTTTCCTACAGGGAAATCCCACAGCACAGAGCAAAACCATTTACCTTGGGGTGATGCGTCCCCTCCAGAGCCATCACCACCTGTGGGGCAGGTACAAAGGGATCACAGATCACTTCAAACAGCCAAAAGCCTCATACAAAGGAGGGGTAGAAGAGCAACCTCAAGCAGATTTTTCTCAACTTTTTGATTCACTGAAAATTTGGAAAAAAATATATTGTTTTCAAGTCAATCTGAAACAAGTTTTGCCACCCCCGGATTTTTTGAAATAGCCAGTAAACCAAAAAAATCAGCTAGTCTTTTGCTGCTCTGTTCCGTACTTGTATTTCATGAAGGTTTTAGTAAAGTAGACCATGATGACACTAATCCTGCCAAATATCTGTGTATCACACTCTGCCCTTCAGAGAAGATCGCGATATTTTGTCTTTTAATTAGTGGGAAAAACTTTCTTTTCCTCACCATGAAACTCAGCAATGGCTGAGAGGATGACGATTAGTCACTAAAAAACCCGTTACATGCCCTCAGGGACAGAGTTCTCACCTGGGAAATGTCGGGGAAGAAGAGAGAAGTTTTACATCTTAACTCTAGATATCACAGTGTGTCCCCAGCCCATCCCGGCTCCCTGACCCTCCACACCAAGCCCACCATTAGTGCTTTGCATTACCATCCACGTACAGGTACCGGGGGTCACTGGAGAGAGAATTGTTCTCCTGGTTGTTATCATCCTTGAGCTGGTAGAGGCAGGAAAAGGCCCCTGCACTCTCCTTGGACACTGTGTAGGGTGAGTCGTAGACTACTGTGTTTCCTCCCTTGGGCTGGACAGAAATCTCCTTCCCATCTTTGCAGAAGACAATGCGGGTCACTGGGATGCCACAAGGGACTAAACATGACAGCATGGCGGTGTCCCCTTGGTGTGCAGACAGCCTGTCCAGGAACAGCCGCGGGGCTGGAAGAGTGCCTGGGGAGCAAACACATCAGTGTTAAACACCTGGGGCCAGATCCCCCGCTGGTGTCAATCAGCAAAACTGCATTTGCTTCTTTGGAGTGGGGCTGATTGACACCAGCGGGGGATCTGGCTCCATTGACTCCAATGAAGCAATGCTGATTACACCAGCTGGAATCTGGCCCCTTGCTGGTGTCGCTCCCTGAGGCTGCAGCGTCTGGAGGGAGGGACAGGATGCACTGGGAGTGCGCAGAGTTTTTAGCTTTGCTTGTTCCACTTTGGAGCCCGATGCCCCAGTGCATGCTTCCCTTCCACGCCAGTGCAGTGCTATGGATTACAAGGGTTCAGCCAGGAGACAGGCAGAGGGGCAGAGATTGCTATTTGCCCCCATTTGGGATTGGATGCCCCTGTGTGTACCAGCAGCTTTGTGCTGCCATGTGAACCCACGTCAATGGGCCATTTCCGGTGGGATGGCAGACGCTGGGGGTCACTGGAGTAGCGCACAATGGCCAGAGCATCCCAGGGAGCCCGTTCCATTGGGGCTGTAAAGATGGAATGGAATGGGAGGTGTGAGTGTTACAGGAAGAGCATCTCTCAGCTGTGTGCAAGGAAAAGCAGCCACCCCCACCCTCCAAAGAGATGTCTCTCTACCCACACTGGTGGAAATCAGGAGTAACTCACCTCAAGTGGAGTCCCACCTGAGAGAGGGGAGTCAGGCCCCAAGACACTTACACTGATGCTGCACCGACCCCAATACTCTGAGTCCTCAGGGTCAAACCCAGCTCTGGTGTAAGCAGGACAGGCACCCACTTACGCCAGAGGCTGAATTCAGTCCCCACTGAATACCAAATGGGTGCAATTTCCACTGCTCGGCAAGGTTTGATCTACCACCTCTTACTGGCCACCTCACGGCCCCCATGTGTCACAGTGCTGTCGACACGGCCACTGGATTTGGCCCTCAGTGGTTTAAATTAGGTGCTGAAACTTGATGGGACAAATTCTTGGTTGGTGTAAATGGATGCAGCTCCTGTGAGTTCAGTGGAGCTGGACCTGTTTACACCAGCAGAGGATTTTTTCTGATCTTGTTCCCAAATTACAAGGAATTCTACCACAGGAAGCAGGTTTGGGCTTTGTGTCTCAGAGTTAGAAATGGAACCCAGGAGTCCTGACCCCGCAGTGATCTGCTCTAACCCACTAGACCCCACTCCCCTTGCCGAGTTCTGACTCCCAGCCCACTGCACTCATTATTAGGCACTTTTTCAGCACTCACCTGGAGAGCTACAAATTTCCTGGCTTGCAGCAAGCGAACCTTTTAAATAAAATACACCACATTCCTGTTAGTAGGGCAGACAGATGTGCTGTAGAACACTTAATTCAGTTTAAAATTAATGGACATTCTCCCAGCAAGGCAACATACAGACACAGGATGGTGACAGCTGTGGAATCCCCTCCTTTAAGTCTCTCCTGTGCAATAAACTGCATTTGTTAATTGCACTCTTCCAACTAATCCCTCTCCCTTGCAATGGCTTCTCACACACCAATCTGCACTGCTGAGAAAAGGGATCCCTAGGCTCATGGATTCTCAGGCCAGAAGGGACCATTGTGATCATCTGGCTCTGACTTCCTGCAAAGGACTCTACAGAGAACCTGACAAGATGATTCCCGCATCTAGGCAAGCACCTGTGTTTGAGCTAGACAGCATCTCTTAGAGACACATCCACTCCTCATTTAATAACTCCAAGTGACAGACAATGTAACTGCTTCCCTTATTAATCTGATCCAGTGGTAAACGAGCCACCCTCCTACATGGGCCTTATTCCAGAGTAAATTAGTCTGACTTCACTTTCCAGCCGTTGGCTCTCATTCAGCCTTTGTCTGATTGATTCAAGAAATCTGCCATTGCTGTCAGAAATCTCCCTGCAGAGGGGCTTCTATGCTGTAATCTAGTCACCTTTTAACTTTCTCTCCCACCAGCTAACCAGACTGAGCTCCGTCAGCCTCTCACTGTCAGGCAGCTGTTCCAGACCTCGCATCATTCCTGTAGCTCTTCCCTGAACTCTCACCTTTCCCCCACCTGTGGATCAGGTGAATGAGTGATTTAAAACGGCCCTGGCAATATTCAGTGCTGGGTCCATGCTCGGGCCAGGGCCTGAGATTGCACAGACATTGCAACTGTTAAAATATGTGGATTTTGCCTGAAGGGTTGAAAGTGTTTTAAATCCCCTGATATAGAAAACAGTAAGCAGGGAAAAGTAACAGTGTTTGGCAGTGCTAGGGATGTACTGGAGACCAGGGGCGTGTGAGGGGGGTTGGGGGCTGGCACAGGCCTCTCTGGGGTCTAGGGCAGCGATGGCAGTCTAACAGCCCACCTGGAACATGCCTCTCAGGACTAATTAAGCAAACAATTCTCTGCCTGTCTCATCTCAGCCTTCTCCTAAAACCCAACCAGGCCCGTTGTGTCCATACTCACAGAGAAGCCATAGGCCCAGCGGCAGGATCATGGGGAGAAGCCGTGATAACCCCACAGTCTGGCAATGCCACAGCGGCATCTGCCTCTCGGGGATCCAGGTGCCGTCTCTCAGGCTCTGCTCCATAGTGTCTCAGTGAGAGAAATGCCGTGGCTCTCTGATCTGGCCTCTCCGCTGCTGATCTGCAGGGACCAGAGAAGCTGCAGGTGATCTCTGATCTGCCACGTGCTCCCCAAGGTTCAGAGAGAAGAAAAGCCACAGCCCCTGTGAGAGACGGGGCCGTGTCTGCTACCGGCCTCGCAATGGCCAGGGACCTCACTCCCTGGTGAGAGGGGGAGGCTGTTTGCACAGCTCCTCTCTCACGGGCTGGGCAGTTTCTCTGTTGTTCCCAAATGCTGAGGATTGAGGGGTTGATACCCTATCAGACCAGCCCCTCTGAGCCCAACTCTCTACCTTTGGGGTTTGATAATGGATCAGACCAGCCCATCTGAACCCAACTCTCCACCTTTGGGGTTTGATACTGGACTAGACCAGCCCCTCTGAGCCCAACTCCCAGGCGAGCCAAGAGAGAGAATTACAGAGCAATGGTGTCTTCCCATAGTTATTGCAGCAACAAAGTTTCTGTTTAAAGCAGAATATTAAACTTTGCCTACAATCCACAGGGCTAGTCAAATCCACCTGAAAAGGGGAAGCCTGGGTGAGTGGCTGAGGCAGAGTGTGTGAAGGAAATCTGAGGCCCTTTGAGAAAGAGGTTCTCCAGATAAAGCCCCTAAAAATGGAGCTGTTTCCACAATAACAACATTATTTTAGGGTTAGGTGTTGAAAAGGCCCCAAAGGAGTCAGGCACCCCTCACTCATGGGCTTTCATGCAGTTAGCACCTCAGACACTCAAGCCCCTTTGGAAATTCCTCCCTGCATATCCTGCTGTCACAAATGGCAGCCATCTTTACTAAGGGCAGCTTCCCTTTCACATCCCAAGGGTGTAGCAACATGGCAGTTATCTGTCTAGAGGGAAGCCTGTGACTTTAATGCCATCATAGAAAAAGCCTGAAGCTGCCCGGGGGAAGATGGTTGCCATGAGACTATAGCCTTGGAATGTGAAAGGGAGGTTGCCCCTTGTAAAGATGGCTCTGATTTCCCATTGTTCCCAATAAGACTGAAGTTACAGGCTGCCTTCAGGGAAAATGGCTACTATGCCATTAAATACCATGGATGTGAAAGGGAGGTTGCCCCTAGTAAAGATGGCTGCCATTTTCCATTGTTTCTGCTAGGATTGAAGATGTAGGCTGCCCTCTGGGTAATGGTTATCATTTCCATAAAGCCTTGGGAGGCTGCCCATGGCCTTGATGTCCAATTTCCTCCTTGTTTTCAAATGGAAGTGAAGCCATAAGCTGCCCTCAGAGAAGATGGCCACCCATATCCCTGATGTAGCAGAGAGGTTGCCCTTTTTGTGGCCTGCAGAATTGAAGACTGTGGCTTCATTTCCCTTAGAAACAATGGGAAATGGTGGCCATCTTTACTTGGGGCACCCTCCCTGTCATACCCGAAGGTATCACTGACATGGCAGTGCTGCTTCCCATTGTTTCCAATGGAAGCGGTGGCCATCCTCATAACGATGGCCTCCATTTCCCTTCCTTCATGAGTACCATCTGCTCCTGTCCTCCCCCCCGAGAATTCATCCCATTCCCCAGTTTGTTCCATTTCCCCAGGAGGGCTCTCCAGGGCTCTTCATAAAGCAGCAACCGCCCTCCTTCCCTCCCGCCACCAGACAATCCCCTTGTCCCTTTTCTAGCCATGTGGGGGTGTCACTGCGCCCTCTCCCCCCACTGCCCCCGTGCCCTGGGAGAGGCCCCTGTTGAGCGTTGTGCCTCCATCTAATTGCCAGGATGCTGGATCCAGAGCACCCCATGTCCCATCCCTCTCTGTATGCTTAGGTGCCCATGGGCAGATCACAATGGGGGCGCTGGGACATCACTTGGGGGTGTGGCTGAGTCACATGACTGACCCCATAACATATGCTGTGTCTGTTTCTGGATGATGTCCCCCGGTGGCTCCCACAGGTCCCAGCCCAGGGTTATAAATAGCCTTCTCAGAATTCAATTTTATTATAATTTTGAAACATAATGTCAATATTGATTTTGAAGGTTTTTTTTTAACATTTGTTATCAATTTAAATGTTCACTATTGGTTAAAATCATGGGGTTTCGACAACGTTTTTATATTTATTGATTTATATTTCACAGTGGAGGAAATTACAATGAGGGGTCAGACAATAATTATTTAATGACAGTAGATGTTGAGATTCAAAAAGTTAAAGCTTCATAACCATTAAAACACAAATTGTCATATATACACAGTATATATCCTTAAATCAGCCTCTAATAATGTCTCACACAGCCTTTCTCTTACTTCGCTTAATTGCATATTTCTATTATTATCGATGGAAATATTTTCTCGTGGGTTTGTGTGCGTCCTGGGAAATTGATGTTTGCTGACATTTACCAATAAGAAGCAAATCCGTCCAATCCTAGTTCTAAACAGAGCCCCCCTGCCTGTGAGGTGAGCAGAGAGATGGGCCTGTGGTTACTGGCTGTGGTCCTGTTCTCAGCGCAGGAGTCTCTCCCCCGCCCCCTGCGACCCTGTCCCCACAGCCCGGTAGTATTTATAGACACAGTCTCAGAGCGATGCTGCTCTCAGGACACAATGATCCCCCATCACTTGTCTGCCACGCTCATTTCTATCTCAGGGATGATTGCAGTGCTGCATTCGCAGCATGGCTGAGGGGCTGGAAGAATAACCCTCAGTCCAGCCCCTGGTAGAGCAGGTGACAGTGCGTATTGTTCAAGGTCTGGCCTGACAGAGTAAAACACCAAACCGCAGCTTATTTTCTGCAACCACTTGGAACGATTTCATATTTAGACAACAAATATTTCAGCCTCTTTACAGCATAAACTTGTAGAGCACGCCTGTAATGCAGAGCAGAGTGGGACGTGGAGCTGTATGGAACAGGGCTTGTACTTCAGTGTCTGCCCCTATGCTACAACAACCAAGGATAGAAATCACAGCCTCTGGGGAACAGTGTGTGTGTGTGTGTCTGGGGAACAGTGTGTGTGTGTGTGTGTGTCCGCGGGGGGGTGTTCAAAGAGTTCAGCCATTGTGAAAATTCCAGCTATCACTGGGAGCTCCCAGCCCTCCCGTCTGTGCATGCCATACCGGAGCAGGGCCCACAGCATCCCTGGCCCCAAGCCTGGCCCAGCAGCAGTGAAAATTAAACCCTTATTAAGCAAATATGTCTCTGTTCAAACACAGGGGCTGGATCCTGGCCTGGTGACATGCACGTGACCCCAGAGTAAAGCTGCTGCAGGCCATGAGGTTTTCTGGATTTACACACACACACACTGGTGTGACTGAAGGGCAGGGCAGTGTGAGGAGATGGGCCATGCTCACCACTGCTGCCCCAGGATACAGGCACAGAGAGCAGGAGCTGGCCTAGCCACCGGCCAGGGAAGAGGGGGAAATGCGTGGGTCTGGAGCTAAGCTAACTTTCATATCCCATGTAAGGGGAACCTATGGGGGTTGCTTGGTGTCACACATTTATCAGGGACCTCCCCCCCCCCCAAGTCTGATCAATGAGTTACTCCCCGTGAGCCTCATGGACAGGTTTCTGCACAAAGGCATAAACCACAGACCTCTCTGAAATCCCAGATGACCCTCCAACCTGCCCAGGACAGGGGAGACATCCAGAGCCCTCAGTCACCTCTTCTTCCTCTTCCTCCATGCCATTCCACCTAAAGCCCTCCGGATCGTACCGAATGATAGCTCTTTTCCTCTGGATGCAGGTGACGATCGGGGCAGAAGTCAGCAGGAGCAGGACCAGGGCAGAGCGGAGGATCCAGACCCAGAGCGGGATAGCAGGCCCTGGGACAGGGGATGGAGCAGAGTGAGCGGTCTGAAGGTGGAGGTGAATTTGCAAGGAATCCTGCTCACAGATGGGCCGCTGCTGAGTGCTGGCCCTTCTGCACAGGGGACATTGCACCTGGCCTTGATACGTCCCTAACAAGCCTCGGGGAGCCTGTGAATGCCCAAGCCCAGCTGTTTAGAGACCTCATGCCTGGCTCCTAACCCCGCAGGGATCTCGCTCTGCCCTGGTTCTTTGCTGCCCTGTACCCAGCACCAAGGCAGGGGCAGCTGGGGTCGGCCCCTCACCTGTGCCATGGAGCCCTTTCCAAGGGGCAGCACTGACACCATGGTCTGGGGTTACCATGTTTCAAGTTCCCAAATACAGGACACTACTGGGGGAAGGGGGAGCTGAAGGGGGAGGGAAGGTACAAAGATTCCTTCTGCTTTGAATGGGGAGGGGGCAGAGCCCTGCAGTGGGCTTAGCATTGCCTTCAGAGCAGCGCAAAAACAAGGGAGGACCAAAAGAGAGGTCATGTCCAGGGAAACCCGGACGTATGGGAACCCTACCAGGTTCTGCTGCTGACTGGCGCGGGGCAGGATCGCAGCCCAGCAGCCACTGACTCCCTGGCCAGATGTTTGTGCCTGATGGTGCCTCACAAAGCCAGAGCCCACACGTACCCTGCCTCCTCCCCAGGCCCCTGCCCCATGGATACACGTCCGTCCAGGCCATCGCTAGGGGCTCTGTGATAGGAGAACTGGCTAGTTCGTTTATCTCCTGGCTCCGCTGCCTGCGGAATCCGAACCCCTGTCTCTGTCCCCGCCAGGCTCTGCACAGCTGTGACCTCCATCGCCACGGGGTAAGAGTCTGGCTCCCTCCACACCGCCAGCCACAGCACGGGGACATGGCAGCCCCCAGCCTCCTGGGGAGCAGACGGTGGCATGTGGGGCTGCCTGGACATTTTACATTCCCCACATGGAGGTGAGTCTCTGAGGCCTCCTGCCCCCCCACCCCCCCACAGGCACCTGCGGTGGGGTAAAGTCCCCCCATTGAGATTGGCATGTGCTCCCCCCTCGTCCCAGCCCAGCCCTCCTGCTTTCCTACAGGGAAATCCCACAGCAGGGAGCAAAACCATTTACCTTGGAGCAATGTCCCCTCTCCAGAGCCCTCACCATCTGTGGGGCAGATACACAGCGATTACACATCACTTCAAACGCCAAAAGCCTCATACCAATGAGGTGTAGAATAGCAGCCTCAAGAAGGTTTTTTTTCCAACTTTTTGATTCACTGAAAATTTTGAAAAAAAAATTTTTTTAAATAGCCAGTGAGCCAAAAAAATCAGTTATTCGTGCTGCTTTATTCCGTACTTGTACTTCATGAAGGTTTTAGTAAAGTAGACCATGATGACAATAAAACTACTGAATATCTGTGACAGTTTGTCCATTTTCACACTCTGCCCTTCAGAGAAGATCATGACCTTTTGTCTTTTAATTAGTGGGGAAAAACCTGCTCTTCCCCTTGATTATCATGCACATTGTAAGGAGAGTGGTCACTTTAGATAAGCTATTACCAACAGGAGAGTGGGTTTGTGTGGGGAGGGGGTTGGAGGGGGGAGAGAAAACCTGGATTTGTGCTGGAAATGGCCCAACTTGATTATCATACACATTGTAAGGAGAATGATCACTTTAGATAAGCTATTACCAGCAGGAGAGTGAGGTGGGGGGAGTATGCCACACATGTGAGGAGAGGGAAGGGAACAGCTGGCTGGTGTCAGACATTTTAAAATTTTGTGGGCTTCTGCCACAGGAACCTGTTCATGGCGAGGCAGGTAGTGAGCTTTGATCATTACCGAGCTGGACTGGGATTGTGCACAGCCTGTTAAATCTAAGGGTCTGTCCCAGATCAAGGTGTCAATTGGTGAGGCTTTGGATAAAATGGATAAATTAAACAGTAATAAGTCCCCAGGACCAGATGGTCTTCACCCAAAAGTTCTGAAAAAATTCAAATATGAAACTGCAGAATTCCTAGCTGTGATATGTAACCTATTGCTTAAATCAGCCTCTGAACCAGATGACTGGAGGGTAGCTAATATAATGCTGATTTTTTAAAAAAGGCTCTGAAGGCGATCCTGGCAATTACAAGGTGGTAAGCCTGACTTCGGTACTAGGCCAAATGGTTGAAACGATAGTAAAGAACAGAATTTTCAGACATATAGATGAACACAATATGTTGGGGAGAATCAACACAGCTTTTATAAAGGGAAATCAGGCCTCATCAATGTGTTAGAAGGTCTATAAACTCATGAATGGTGTGAGGAAAGTGAGTAAGGAAGTGTTATTATCCCTTCACATAACAGAAGAACCAGGGGTCACAAGATGAAATTAATAGACAGCCGATTCAAAACAAACATAGAGTATTTCTTCACACAACATACAGTCAACCTGTGGAATTTGTTCCAGGGAGGTTGTGAAGGCCAAAAGGATAACTGGGTTGAAAAAAAGTATGAGATAAGTTCCCGGAGGTTAGGTCCATCAATGGCTATTAGCCATGATCTGGATGTTTCTAAACCTCTGACTGCCAGTAACTGGGACTGGATGACAGGGGATGGATCACTCATTAATTGTCCTGTTCTGCTCATTCCCTCTGAAGCACCCGGCATTGGCCCCGGTCAGAAGACAGGATACTAGGCTAGATGGACCATTGGTCTGATCAAGTCTGGCTGTTTTTATGTTCTTATTAGATTTCTAACTCCATTTTCCAACCCCACCTCTTGGCCAGTTTCTCTGTCTCATCCACTCATGATCATTGTGGGCAGGGATTGACATTTATCCTGTCTGTAAAGCTACCAGCTCAATGAGACCTGACCTGGATTTGACCGTCAGGTGCTAGTGCATTATGATTATTAACTATGATTACACCAGCTGGGAATCTGGATCACTGATGTCAATGCAGCAGGGCTGATCTGCACCAGCTAGAGATCTGGCCCATTGACTCCAGTAGAGCGGGGCCAATTGTGTCTGAGGCTCCTTTGGAGAGACATGGTCTAGGGATTTGTGGCAGATGATCTCTGCTTGGCTGGCCACTGAACCGCTGAATGTCCCTGATGTTGTCTGTGTTTTTTGCCCAGGCCAGAAGCTAATCCCGAGCACCGGCCCCAGCCCTGAGGATCCGCCGTCTCAGGAAGGTGAGTGACTAGGGTTGCCAACTTTCTAATTTCAGAAAACCGAACACCCTTGCCCCGCCCTCTTCCCCACGGCCCCTCTCCTACGCCACCCCTTTCCAGCGGCCCTGCCCGCATTCACTCCATCCCCCGTCCTCCGTCGCTAGCTCTCCCTCACCCTCACTCACTTTCACCGGGCTGGGGCAGAGGGTTGGGATGTGGGGGGGGGGGTAAGGGCTATGGCTGGGAGTGCGGGCTCTGGAGTGGGGCTGGGGATGAGGGGCCTGGGGTGCATGAGCTCCGGGCTCCAGGTTGGGGCCAAGGGGTTCAGAGTGTGGGAGAGGGGTGTGGACTCTGTGAAGGAGTTCAGGAGTTCTGGGGGGACACAGCTGCCCAGCTGGAGCCAGAGCTGCCTTGTGGGGGCCCCACTGTGATGGGTTCAGTCACAGAGACCCCCTTGGGACTGTCACCTGATGTGCTGAAATTACCTCTGAGCCCATTTTCCCTGCCAGCTTGGGACTCCAGAACCCTGCCTTGTTGAGCCAGACATGCTAGCCTCCTGCAACACAGACCCCGTGTCTGGACCACGCCCCAAAGCTGCAGGCTTTAAATGAAAACAGCTCTGCAGGTTACCTAACTCCAGCACCCAGACACCCAGCTCTCAATAGGATCCAAACCCCAAATAAATCCGTCTTTCTCTGTATAAAGCTTATAAAGGGTAAACTCATCAATTGTCTGCCCTCTATAACAGTGATAGAGAGATACGCACAGCTATTTGCTCCCCCAGGTATTAATCACTTACTCTGGGTTTATTAATAAACAAAAGTGATTTTATTAAGTATAAATACTAGGATTTAAGTGGTTCCAAGTAATAACAGAGAGAACAAAGTAAGTTACCAAGCAAAATAAAGCAAAAACACACAAGTCTAAGCCTAATACATTAAGAAACTGATTACAGGTAAAATCTCACCCTCAGAGATGTTCCAATAAGCTTCTTTCACAGACTAGAGTCCTTCCTAGTCTGGGTCCAATCCTTTCCCCTGCTACAGACCTTGTTAGTTCCAGCAGACATCTGAGGTGGTTAGCAGGGGTTTTCTCATGATTGGCAGCCCCCTTTGTTCTGTTCCACCCCCTTTTATAGCTTTGACACAAGGCTGGAATCTTTTGTCTCTCTGAGTCGTCCCCCCCCAGCCCTTTCTGAATGGAAAAGCTCCAGGGTTAAGATGGATTCCAATAGCCTGTGATATGGTCACATGTCCTGTGAGACCCCAGCCTCCATTCTTCCTCGGCTTGTACACAGGAAGGTTTGCAAGTAAATAAACCCATTCACAACCAATGGTCCTAGTGAATGGGAGCCATCAAGATTCCAAGCCACCATTAATGGCCCACACCTTGCATAATTACAATAGGACCTCAGAGTTATACTTCATATTTCTAGCTTCAGATACAAGAATGTTAAATACATACAAACAGAAGGAATATATTCAGTAGGTTGTAATCTTTGTTATGATACCTTACAAGAGAACTTTTGCATAAAGCATATTTCAGTTACATCATATTCCCACTTATAAGTATATTTCCATAAAACATATGGAGTGCAACGTCACACCCACTCTGAGCCTGAACGCCCTAGAGCCATTTCCCTGCCGCCCAGCCTCCCATACAATGTCTCCTTGTGTGTTCCAGGCCCAGCCATGCCTGTCTACATCTGGATCCTGCGCTCCACCCTGGTCCTTTTCCTCCTCGTGTCTGCCCCGATCATCACCAATATCCTGGAGAGAACACGCCATCGCTCAGCCTGAGCCTCCAGACTGGAACTCCCAGGGGATGGAACACAGCCCCGTCCGCTCCATCTTCCTGCTCCCCCAGCCCCATCCACCCGGCTCCCAGTTTCTCAAAGCAGTTCCCACTGTGCTGCCTGCCACGCACCCCTCTGCTCTGCGCTCCTCCCCAGGGCCCTGGGTTCTCCATATTTCAATCCCTCTGAGCAATCCCATTGCTTCACCTGCCTAGAGCAAAACATAGGGATTTTCACAGACAATTCTTGTCTTGTTCCCCTACCCCCCGCTGTGTCTGTCTGCCCTTAGACTGCGAGCTCCTCTGCGGGGTCTGGGAGGTGCCTGGCACATTGTGGGTGCTGCCCCACATAAACAGTACTAACTATGACCCAGGTTGGGGTGTGGCTCAGAAAGTTCAGCAAACAGGCCAAAGCGACTGAGCCCCTAGGGTCTCACAGGAGCTGGTGGCTAATGTGCGGGGGAGGGGGCACGGCACTCACGTTTAATATGTTCATTCCCCCCCTCAAGGAGGGGCAGCTGCATTTCCCCAGCCTGCACCCCATGCCCAGGTCTCACATGGTAAACCCCACAGACAGTCCCTGGGCAGGGGCAGCGCTGGGTTTGGACAGGTCCCACATGATAACCCACATGGAGAGTCCCTGGGAAGGGGCCCGGCATTTGTGAAACCCCCACCTGGGAGCTGAGTGTCAACCATGCTTCCAGGACACTGTACCCCAAACTGCCCACTGCTCCCCAAATTATACACGGTGCAAGGAGTCAAACTGCAGCCCCGAACCCAGATCAGAATGTCCCAGCCCAGGCCCACCTCAGCACTGGGTCCCATCACATCCAGGGCTGGAGCGGCTCACACATATGGGGCCCCAGGCTCAGGCTGTAACCAGAGCCGGCCTTTGGTACGGCAAAAGGGGTAAAGACCTGAGTTGCCCTTCTCAGCAGGGCGCCTCCGACTCAGGAGTGATCCTGCCCTGATGATCTGCAGCTGTCTGCATCCGCGGCTGCTCCTGCCTCCTGCTTTGGAGCTGCCCCTGGCCAGCTGCTCCCAGGAGCCTCCTGTTTGCTGTCAGAGCGG
Source organism: Lepidochelys kempii (assembly GCF_965140285.1). Classification (NCBI taxonomy): domain Eukaryota; kingdom Metazoa; phylum Chordata; order Testudines; family Cheloniidae; genus Lepidochelys; species Lepidochelys kempii. Next base: position 11,317,194 of record NC_136402.1, read on the forward strand.
GGGGTAAGGGTAGGAGGGGGCACTGATGTCTGGGTGTCCCCCCGTCCATGTACCCCATCTCTGTGATCTGGGGTGGGCGGGTGACAGGGTTCAGGAGTGGGACAGAGAAACTGGCAGCTGCTGCTGTCTGAACAAGCCTTTAGACTGGTGAGTGCCACTCTGCTTAAAGGGGCAGTACGCTGTCTCTCATACACTCCCCCAGCACACACACTCTCTCTGGCTCTCTCTCTCTCTCTCACACACACACACACATTGTCTTTCATACACTCCCCCAGCACACCCTCTCTCTCTCTCTCACACACACACAGTTTCTCTTTCACACTCCCCCAACACACACTGGCTCTTTTTCATACACACACTCTCACACACTTCTCCAACACAAACTGTCTCTCCTCACACACACACACATCCCAACACAAACTTGTATTATGTTTTTGTTATTACTTCTTGGTACTTCCTGCAAAGCACGTATATTCTCTGTAATTTTAGTCTTTCAAATTGCTGTTGTTTTAGGGGTTTTTTTAATCAGTCTGTGCATTTCATAATTTTATTTCTCTCTTAGGCTTAATTTTAATTCTTTGTGTAGTGAGTTCTAAAATGCCTAACCTGTCCTGGCTGGAGTAATTATCATTATTACTTTTGTTATCATGTTGTGCTTTATCAGTTATTATTTAAAATGGTACAATCAAATAATAGTATCCTTCTAGAATGTAACTTCAGCTTGTACTAACCTTAGCAGTGCCAGTTTAAAAAACATTAGCTAAAAACATAACTTTAGAAACTGGGCAGATGAAGGTTGCTTATTTTCAAATTGTATTTTTAGTTATATCTGCAAAATAATTTAAAATTTGCATGACAACAGATGTTGTTCCAACTCAGATACCAAGAGCAATGATGGAGTTAAGTGTTAGTGGGTCACATACATGATTTTGATCAGTAAACCTAAACGCTAAAATAATTAGAAATATAAATTCCTTTTCTTCATAAACGAGAAAAAAAACCTTAAGCGCATATGTTAAAATTAAGTATGTTTTTAGTGGAATGGAAAACAATTGACTAAAATAGAGCAGATAATGGCAGTAACGCAGAGTATGTATGGTAGAGGAAGTAAGCAGATTTTAAGCAAATTTTATTTATTTTTATTTATCTCTACTAAAGATAGTGTACAAAGTATCTAACGTGTGTTTCTGGTATCTGTTCCACAACTGATACCACAAGGTTTGGGACTGGGAATATCTGCTGTATTATCTCCTGATTGTTCTAAATTTACATATACCTTTAAACGTGGCTTTAACAATTAGATACAGTGCTGCTGACAGCTAATTCCTAGATTATTATCTGCAAAAACCCTCGAGCTTTCAGGTGGCTAAGCAATCCCTGGAATCATGATTAAAGTTTCCTCACCCTCCCCCAAAATCTGAAATGGTGTCCCGGTGAGCCAGGAGTGGCCAGACGGCTGCAGGAGGGCCGTGGGCTATGGCAAGATGCAGCCCCTGTGTGACCACGCAAAGCCCGCCTTGAGCCACATGCCAAGCACCAGGCACCACAAGCCACGGCAGCAGCTCAGACATATGGGTGGCAATACACCATATGCCTGGCCACCCTTACTTCTGCACTGCTGCTGGCGGTGGCGTTGCCTTCAGAGCTGGGCGCTGGGCCAGGACCCACCAGTAACAGGCCGCCTTGCCAGGGCTCAGCCCTGGCACATCTTTCAATACAAATTAAACACTGGGGAGGCAGCGGAGACCAGATGTGATGGGGGGGAGCAGGGTGCCCATTGGGGCTGGATGATGGGGGGGCACCATTTTCCCTAAGACCGGCCCTGGAATAACACAGCCATCCAAACCTCTTTGCCCCCGTGGGGCTCACCCCTCAGAACACACACAGCCCCACAGAGTCTCCAGCTAAATACAGCCCCTATATATGGGGTTTGCTCAGTTGTGGATATGTAGGTGCCCAGCCCCAAAGAGCCCCCAGGGCACAGCCTCACCCCACCTGCAGCCTCTGGGGAGCGGGAGGAAAAACAGCATGAAAATGGGTCGGAAAAAAACAAGGGCTAGAAAGTGTTAGGGCAAGGGGAAGTGCAGTGGGGGAGGGGCAAGGCCTTCAGAGCTGTTGATCCAGTCCTGTTTTGGGGGCTAGTGCTAGGGAAACCCTGTACAAATCCATCTCCAGGCTGTAACGCAGGCTAAAGGCAGCTCCCAAACTGAGGGCAGCAGGGCAGGGCTTAGTGCACTGGGATATTTACACCAGAAATACCCAGATCTGTGGCCAATTCCCCTCTGCCTGGCACACGGGGTCAACCATGTCACCTGGGCACAGCGAGATGACCCCAGAGTTACACCCCCGCTGCACTGGTACAAATGGCACACTGTGGGCCGGGCAGGAGAGACGCAGACCCCTGAAATCCAGGATTAGTGAAAAAATCACGATTGGTACAAAGATAACCGCTGAGAGAGACTGGAGAGATCACACCCAATGGCACAGTTTGACAGAAAGTGACAATTAGATTAATTAAAACCTAGATGATCCCGTCTAGCCTGAACATCTTTCAATTGCTGATGCCCTTTGGGGGAGTTTTTAACATCAGATTCAATAACGAAAGACCCAGACAGGGCTCTCGCTGAGTGGCCGGTTGCACTGTTCTAAGAGCTCCGCGCCACATTGCTCGGCCTGCGGACCACCCTAGAGCAGGTGTCTGAGTGCTCTGGAGAAGGAGCGGCTCTGAGCGGGTCACACATCACAGCCAGGCCACTCACAGGCAGGGGGAGAACCAACGGCTGGAAATCGATGCTAGAAAAATCCATTCTGGAACAAAGATGCAAGTGTTTAGCAGGGAGGGGAATTAACCATTGGAACAACTCACCCAGGGACACGGGCACTCTCCCGTGCTGATGCCAGTGCAGTGTTAGAGGATGGCTGGTCAGAAAGAGTAAACACTCATCCCAGGCCATGAGATACAGAGTCTTTGCCACTGGGGACATGGATTCATAGATTCCTAGGCCAGAAGGGAGCATTGTGATCATCTAGTCTGACCTCCTGTGTAGCACAAGACTCAAAGTTTCCCCAAAATAATTCTCAGAACAGCTCTCTTAGGAAAACATCCTATCCTGATTTAAAAATTGTCAGTGATGGGGAATCCACCACACTCCTTGGTAACTTATTCCAGTGAGTAATTACCCTCACTGCTAAAAATGTACTGTGAAGCTGGCAGACCAGGTGCCGGCTCACGCCAAGGTTCCAAGGCCTCCAGTGAACACTGTCAAACGCATAGCTGGAAACCAGTCTGATGCACCAGTGTGTTAGTAGTGTTAAAATGGGTATCAGACTTGTAACAATGTGTTTAGCATGTAGACTTTATTAAATGCTTGTAAATTGCCACCTGCATTATGCTCATTTATAATATCTGTAAGCCATGTTATAAGGTAATGCTTCAGTGTTTGTTCGGCAACTGAAAAAATGTTTCCTCTGAAACTGGAAATCCAGTCAGGAAAGAAGCATCACCCAGTGTGAAATACTGGTTTTGCACCCATGAGGAGGGCAAGCCTATATAATCCAAATGGGCCATTTTAAGCCATCAAAGAGCAAGGACTTTGTTGATTGCTCCCAGAACAGCCATGAAGAGGGCGATGTGCAGAAGCGCTCGTCCCATCAGTTTGTACTCTAGGGAGATGGGGATAAAAATCCCTGACCAGTGACGGGTCTTTTGGGACTGGGAATAACCTGAATATTTTGTGATCTTTGTTGTAAAGTGGTCATCTATCACAAAAGCAAGCTTGCCTGGGTGGCAAGATAGATTGGAGTGCCCAAGGGGACTGTCAAGGTTCCTTCCCCACTCTGAACTCTAGGGTACAGATGTGGGGACCTGCATGAAAACCCCCCTAAGCTTATTTTTACCAGCTTAGGTTAAAACTTCCCCAAGGTACAAACTATTTTTCCTTTTGTCCCTGGACTAGATTGCTGCCACCACAAAGCGTCTAACAAATATATAACAGGAAAAGAGCCCGCTTGGAAACGTCTTTCCCCCCAAAACCCTCCCAAACCCTACACCCCCTTTCCTGGGGAAGGCTTGATAAAAATCCTCACCAATTTGCATAGGTGAACACAGACCCAAACCCTTAGATCTTAAGAACAATGAAAAAGCAATCAGGTTCTTAAAAGAAGAATTTTAATTGAAGAAAAAAGTAAAAGAATCACCTCTGTAAAATCAGGATGGTAAATACCTTTCAGGGTAATTAGATTCAAAACATAGGTTTCAGAGTAACAGCCGTGTTAGTCTGTATTCGCAAAAAGAAAAGGAGTACTTGTGGCACCTTAGAGACTAACCAATTTATTTGAGCATGAGCTTTCGTGAGCTACAGCTCATGCTCAAATAAATTGGTTAGTCTCTAAGGTGCCACAAGTACTCCTATTCAAAACATAGAGAATCCCTCTAGGCAAAACCTTAAGTTACAAAAAGACACAAAATATACATTCCATTCAGCACAACTTATTTTATCAGCCATTTAAACAAAACAGAATCTAATGCATATCTAACTAGATTACTTATTAGCCCTTTAAAGGAGTTCTGACTTGCATTCCTGCTCTGGTCCCAGCAAAAGCAACACACAGACCAAGAGAACCTTTTTTTCTCCCCCCCTCCAGCTTTGAAAGTATCTTGTCTCCTCATTGGTCATTTTGGTCAGGTGCCTGCGAGGTTATCCTAGCTTCTTAACCCTTTACAGGTGAAAGGGTTTTTCCTCTGGCCAGGAGGGATTTAAAGGTGTTTACCCTTCCCTTTATGTTTATGACAGGGACTGTTTGTGACTCCATGATAAGGCTGTATAGTGCCTGAGGAGTTTACACTTGTTGCCGGGCTGGTGAAATGTAAGTATAGAACTCACAGCCAGTTTGGGGTTTGTGCCCCCCTTCTTAACAGTCTGCTCTGAGATTGGTATTCTCGCTTGTGAGCCACTCCATGTGGTGTGCCATTTATACCTAATTACCAGTCTGAATTTGTCTAGCTTCCACTTCTAGCCATTGGATCCTGTTATATCTTTCTCTGCTTGATTGAAGAGACCATTATTAAACATTTTCCCCATTGTAGATACCTACAGACTGTAAACAGGTCACCCCTTAACCTTCTCTTTTTAAGCTACATAAATTCAGCTGCTTGAGTCTGTTCCTGTAAGGCAGGTTTTCTGATCCTTTAATCAGTCTTATGGATCTTCTCTGAACCCTTTTCAATTTATCTACAACTTTCTTGAATTGTGGGCATCAGAAATGGACACTGTATTCCGGGAATGGTCGCACGGTTACCAAATATAGAGGTAAAATGACATCTCTGCTCTTACTCAGGATTCCCCTGTTTATGCATCCCAGGATTGCTCAGGTTCAGCTGATTATCCACTACGACTCCCTAATCTTTTCAGAGTCACTGCTTCCCAGGAGAGAGTCTCCCACCCTGTTAGTAAGGCCTGAATTCTATGTACCTAGTTGTATATGTTACACTTAGCCACATTAAAACACGTATTCTTTGCTTGCCATATACAGACCCAGAAACCCAGCCACAGGCCCCTCCCAGCTTGTGCTCACTGCATTATCAGAAGTGTTTGCAGAGCCGGATCCTCTCCCCTCACTGACCCCATCCCCATGGCCCCGGCTGCATGAGCAGCTCAGAGCAGCGTGTGCCACATGGCTTAGTGCCGTGTGTATAGCAGTGCAGACCCAGAGCGATGCTGCTCCCCTGAGGCAGAGACCTCCCCATCGGCCATCTGTTGTGCTCACTTTTATGTTGGGGACAGTCCCTGTGCTGTATTCTCAGCAGGGCCGGGTGGCTAGGAGAACGGCACCTCCATCCCCTGCACCTTGTCCCAGCCAACACTGATGACCTGGGACCCTGGTACAGAATCACTGAGCCAGACAGTCTCCTCCTGGGGAGTGGGGGGGCATTGTAAACTGCACCTGCTGGCCCCAAAGTGACCTTAAGTGGGGTCCTGGCATAGGGGAGTGGCCTGGGAAAGGGGGCAGAGACGGAACATTCCTCTGTCCAGCCAATCCCTGGCTGCTATATCACCCTGAACTTGGATAGGGGGCGTGGCTTGGGATTGGGGGTGTGCCCAGGACTTTTCTGAAGCCATACAGTCCCCAGCTGCTGTATCATCCCCAGCCAATGAGAGTACTGTACATAGGCCACATGTCCCATATAGCAGCACAGTCCCCGTTTTCCATGAGAAGCCTGAACACCTGGGATGTGCCAGGTTTTCATTCCCTCCTTGCTCATGTCTGGTTGCTTTACAGCCACACAGTGTCTGTGAGAGCCATGTGCCTGGGCTGAGTGGGACTGGCTCTGTGTGACAGGGACACAGAGCCCCTGGAGGGGCGCTTGGGGCCTGAGCTGAGGATGGAAACTGAAGAGCAGTGAATGAGGGCTAATGCTACCAGAGCGGGGCTGGAGGTCAGAGCCCAGGTTAATGTCACTTGCTCAGTGGTTGCTGATAAACTCACCCACGTACTAAGCTCCTGCTCTGGGTAAATGTGCCTTGGAGTCTGTGGCGATTGGAGCTGTGTGGACAGACACCAACTCACGCCAACCACATGCCCCTGTGTGTCCTGTCTGAGTATTTCACACTCCTAAAAATTGCCCCTGGGAAACTTCCCTAGTTAGTGATGCTGAACCTCTATGGATTTCACACTACTGGTGTAGGTCACTGCCTCTGGTGTCAGCCAGAGGGTCCCCCTTGGAGACACAGAGAGCACTGGCCTGGGGGGAGATGTGACTGTGTTGTACCAATAAAATAAAAACCAGCAGGATCTTATTAAAGGGAAAAAGGCAAAATACCACATTTATTGTGAATACAGAAAGAATCATAGTAAGCAGTTAGTTATAGCTATAACATTCCATTCAATCTCATATTTAGTCACACATTCATTCATACAAACACACACACAGGTTCTGCAAGGTTGTTATCATAGTTACCAGCCTTGGAGTTGCTCATGCCAAGCCACTGGCCAGGTGGCCTGGACATGAGGAGGGAGCAGGGCCTTGTCAGATGCTCATCTGATGCTCCTGGAAGTTGGTTTGCAGAATCAGACCCCAAAGTTCTCACTTTTTAGAGTCTATTTTTATAGGAATTTCTTCCTATGCCAGTCTATGGGAATTGCTTCATCATGCTGTTGCTGAATCAATCAGCAGATAGCACATTCCTGAGGGCTCCGTGCTGCTAGATGTTATCTTGTTCTTTGGTTCTCCCATTCTTGAGGCTGTTGGGTGGATTCCAGTCTGCCCTCTGGGGGTCCTCTGGTTATTTCCACTTGATGCCTTCTTCAGCTGATGGACACTGGATTCTTAGGCTGGCACCTCCCTGATCATTCAGTTATTATCCACACCAAGCATCCATCCACATACATCCTCTATCGCTATTTTAATCACAATTGTTAATACAACGAAAGGGCGGGGAGTCTCTGGGTGCTGTTTCTGTTGTTCGAGTATTGCTTTGAGTCTCTCTCTCTGTGAATTGCTTTGAGAACAGACTCAGTCTTAGAATGTACGAACACAATTAGCAGCTTGCAAGTTTCACACATAGAGGGAGAGAAACAGCACCAAAAACCAAGAGACCTCTTCATTAGTAATACCCTGGACTTTAAACTATGGGGAATCAAACTCATTTGTGATTTTAATACAGAACTTCTTTAATATGATCCAACAACTGCTCCCTGTGAGTGAGACCAGCCTTGGGCTGTGGCTAGTAGTCTGTGTGTTGCGAAATGTAAATGGGAAACCAGCACATTCAGTCCTCAAAGACACCAGCCTGGGGTTGGGGGGGAATGGTGGATAATGGTTCCACTCACATCTCTGGCCACACACACGTCAGGGCTGCTCCCAGACATGCTACAAGAGGCCACAGCCCATCCGGTTCCTCTGCTGCTCCCCCTGCGGAGGAGGGAACTGGAGGCACAGAGCCTCGGGGGTTCTCCTCAGAGGCCCAGACGCTGCTGCAGAGTCCCCTGGCTCGGTCACCAGCTCTTGCTCCCCATGATCCTGCTGTGGCTGCTCTGTAAGTATGGGGAGAGCTCTCTGCCCACGGGCTGGGGGAGCTTGTCTCAAGGTTGTTGGGAGCAGAGGGAGAGACAGGATAATGATGGTGCTTGGGCTGGGGAGGTGTGGGGACCAGCCTGGGTTCAGAATCCCATTAGAAATATTAAATAGTTGAAATGATGACTACACATGGCTACTTCACGGAGATCCAGACAATTAATTCATGTCAGAGTGAAAAGCTGGTTGTAAATTCATGGTGTGTGTCTCCTAACGACGTCTGACATGATTTTCAATACTCTTCCAATTTTTGCTGTAGCCTCCTGCTCTACATGCCATATAATATCATGCCCTTGTGAAGGCATCACAGGCTCATATATATAATGTACGCTCAGAGCAGCCTAGTGGTTGAGACACCCATTTCCCATTAAAAATTATGGAATTTGGATCTAAATCCCTTAGACAGCTTTGAAAATTAGAGCCTGTATGTAAGCCACACACCTTCTGGGTGTGGTGTTCTGTCCCGTGTAGTGGCACCGAGACCTCTTAGAGAGAGAGATAAAATGAGTTTGCGCTACAGCCTTAGCTAACAGTATGTTGGCTTTTAGCTCATGGGGTAAAGGCTCCTATACTCAGCTCCCAAGGTCACCAGTTCAATCCTGCCCGCCAGCGACTGGGGTCTGTTGGCGTTACAGGTAAATTTACATTGATTGTAAACTCTTTGGGGTAGGAGCCATCTTCTTGTTCTGTGTTGGTACAGCCCCGAGCGCAATGGGGTCCTGGTCTATAACAGGCACTCCTAGATGCTACTGCAGTAGAGAATACGAATATTGCATATAAAGAAATTACATTAAAAGGATGTTACTGAGGTTTCAAATTCAAGAAGACTGATGTTAGGAAATGCCAGTATTAGGTTTGGCCACTCAGAGCTCATTATGATTGTGGGGCCAGAGAGTTTAGCATTCTTCTTGGGGAGCATATTGATGATAATTTGGGACTTTGTGAGAAAGTAGAAATATTGAAATTTTTACAATGCCATATGTTCTGAGTTTCCAAGGGCATTATGAGGGAGAGGGGTTCATTAAAATTAATGGTAATTTTTTCGATCACTGAAGTCAAGGAGAGTTTTTTCCATTGACTTTAACCGACTTCTGGTCAAACCCTCAAACTGCACTGAAGACTTTGTAATCCTCCCCTGCAACTATTCAACCTTTGTCAGATTCCTAACCGGGTCTTTCCACCGAAATCTGCGTTGAGACCTATTAAACATGCATTGATTATGTCTTGATTATCAGACATTCTGGGAAGATTTATTAATCAAGTCTGCAGAAAACAAGGTCATTAGAGAGGATCACAACTTAGACAATGTTTTCAAATTTGGAAATAAATGGGAAATTTTTAGCCCAATATTTGCTACCCCCCCCCAATTTTTCATCCACCCTTTGTTTCTCCATCTTTGTTTCTCCATCTGTCACCCTTTCCACATGGTCATACCCCAGTGACAAATCCCAGCTTTGCTAGTTTGGTAGGAAAACACCCCTTAAATACTGAGACTCTGCGCCTGCTATCACTTGTGCAATTATGTAACTTTACTCTTGTAAGTAATTCCATTGAAGATAATAGGGCTACTCAGAAGAGTTCAGTTCTGCATGTGTTTAAATGTCTGCAGGACCAGGGGCTAGAGTTGTTTGTTTTCTGCATATCTGTGTGTAGGGTTAAATCTCTCTTCAACTGTAGCTGCTGTGACAGGTTTTTAATCTGTTAATCCGATAACCAGCCTGTCTCTGATAGTTTCAAATTTTGCATTCCCAAAGTCACAGTTTTCAGACAATATATGCAGAGCTTTTATCGAACATTCAACATTTTCCTCTGCTTCTTGAATTCTCTGGTTGAAACATGCTGTTTCATAAACCACACTTCTCTGAGCTCTAAAGTACGTATCAAGTATCACCTGGACCCTTTTGCAGTCTTCTCTGTGACTGTCTCCAGTAAAGTCAGAGGATTTTAAGATATGCTCTGCTTGTTTCCCCATAGCATAAATTAACAAAGGTACCCATATATTTCCAGTTTCTTTGTGGAGCCTGTTTGCAATGTGAAATCTTGCACAATACTGTTTCCAGTTTGTCCATTGAGAAGGTTTGTCACTGGTGAAGTCCCCTGGAGCTTTGAAGAGTGGCATGTTGATGAGATCCTACAACCTATGTTGCATTGTTCCCTCTGTCTGCAACCTTTGTTGCTGATTTCCTTCTGTTTCTCTTCTCCTCGGTCTCCAGTATACTTCTGACACCATGTCATGTTCAGGTACCAGATATGGACTGGCATCAGAGCTTCCTTCTTAGCAAAGTACACACCAGATGTGTTCATCATAAGATCTTGTAATGCTCTGCCAGGCATGTCTGAGGTTAGCTTAAATAAGATGTTTTCCATACAGCGCCAGTTAGTGGCTGAACAATAAAATAGAATTCAGCAGTCCATTCCCTGATCTATGAAACCCTTCGCCTCCAGGGACCAATGCCCAGGGCTCAGAGCATCCAACAGTGGCCTGGGGGTGTCTAGGGCAGGGAGATGGGTCTGTTACCTGGGAAGGAAAAATGGGAGAATCATCCAGAGATAGGTTCAGGGTCTGGTTATCCCCCAATTCAATATCCTGATGCCTAGCTCCCATCCGTGGGCCTTCTCCAGGAGAAAAGTCAAGGAGAGCGCTTGTCCTGGTCTGACAGGCCCTGCTTAGTATCCCTTGGGGTCTCTATCCCAGTTTGTTAGTTCCCGTGTCCCCTCTGTCCTGAACGTGCTGCACGGCTCTGAGATGTCCCAGCCCCCTTGGGGGATTTGCTCTGAGGTCTCATGACACTGGACTGCCTTTTTTCAGAGCACAGCCTCCAGGAGTTCTGGGGGGGATACAAACAACCTTGTATGTCCCCGCCCATGCTCCACCCGTTCCTACTTCCCAGCGCTATGCTGTAGGGGGCTCTTCCCCTGTGGACAGGGCCCCAGGCTGGGGCTAATGGGGGCTGCCTGGTGCTGGGGGGGGGCACCAAACACCTCTGCGGCTGGGGAAGGGCCGCATCGCCTGCCCAGTGCACGGCCGGGGGGAGCACACCACTTGGCATGCTGGGGGGAGCCATGCCACCCACCCGCTGGGTGCTCTGGGGCTGGGGGAGGGGAACCATGCTGCCCACCCAGGAGGTTGCTGGGATGAGGGTGGCCTCCACGTCAGGGGAGCCTCTGGGCTTTGGCGGGAGGGGCTGGGCCTTGGGCAGAAGGGGCAGGACGGGTCAGGGGCTAGCCTTCCTGAGCCTGGGGTTCACTCGCCATCTAGGTGGGGACAGCTGCCCAGCTGGAGGCAGAGCTGCTTTGTGGAGACCCCACTCTGAGCCTGCACTCTCTAGAGCCATTTGCCTGCTCCCCAACCACCGATCAAATGTTCCCTATTCCAGGCCCAGCCATGTCTGTCTACATCTGGATCCTCCGCTATGCCCTGGTTCTTCTCCTCCTGGTGTCTTCCCTGATCATCACCTTCATCCTGTAGAGAGCAAGCCATCGCTCTGCCTGAGCCACAAGACTCGAGTCCCCATGGGATATAACATGGCCCCGTCCCTTCAGCCCGCCTGCACCCCTAACCTTGTCCATCCAGCTCCCGGTTCCCCAACACAGTCCTCTCTGTGCTGCCTCCCATACACCCTCTTTGCTCTGTGCTCCTCCCCACAGCCCTCCTCTCTCCATGTCTCAATCCCTCTGAGCAATCCCATTGCTTCACCTGCCTAGAGCGAAACATGGGGATTTGCAGGGAAAATCTTTGTCTTGTTCCCCTTCCCCAATTCTCTCTTTCTGTCAATCCTCAGACTGTGATCTCCTCAGGGATTGTCCCCTCAACAGGGTCTGGGCGGTGCCGTGCACATGGTGGTCACCACCCTGAATAACCAATAATAACAATGTCCCAGGTGGGCATGTGGCTGAGAGAATCCAACAAACATTCCAAGGTGGCTGAGCCCCAGGGTTCTCACTGGGATGTACGGCCCATGAGGGACGCGGGGCTCACATGTAATAATCTCATTCCCTTCCCCTATGCGGAAGGGGGCAGCTGCATTTCCCAGCCTGCGCCCCATGCCAAGTGCACTGCACTGCAGGAGTGAGGTCTAGGGGTTACCCTGGCGATGGCCAGGTCTGAGGCCTTGTCTCTTTCTCAAACACCAAGGAAAAGGACGTTTGTGGAGCCTGACACAATCAGGAGTCATAGAATCATAGAATCATAGAATATCAGGGTTGGAAGGGACCCCAGAAGGTCATCTAGTCCAACCCCCTGCTCGAAGCAGGACCAATTCCCAGTTAAATCATCCCAGCCAGGGCTTGGTCAAGCCTGACCTTAAAAACCTCTAAGGAAGGAGATTCAACCACCTCCCTAGGTAACGCATTCCAGTGTTTCACCACCCACTTAGTGAAAAAGTTTTTCCTAATATCCAGTCTAAACCTCCCCCACTGCTACTTGAGACCATTACTCCTCGTTCTGTCATCTGCTACCATTGAGAACAGTCTAGAGCCATCCTCTTTGGAACCCCCTTTCAGGTAGTTGAAAGCAGCTATCAAATCCCCCCTCATTCTTCTCTTCTGCAGGCTAAACAATCCCAGCTCCCTCAGCCTCTCCTCATAACTCATGTGTTCCAGTCCCCTAATCATTTTTGTTGCCCTTCGCTGGACTCTCTCCAATTTATCCACATCCTTCTTGAAGTGTGGGGCCCAAAACTGGACACAGTACTCCAGATGAGGCCTCACCAATGTCGAATAGAGGGGAACGATCACGTCCCTCGATCTGCTCGCTATGCCCCTACTTATACATCCCAAAATGCCATTGGCCTTCTTGGCAACAAGGGCACACTGCTGACTCATATCCAGCTTCTCGTCCACTGTCACCCCCAGGTCCTTTTCCGCAGAACTGCTGCCTAGCCATTCGGTCCCTAGTCTGTAGCTGTGCATTGGGTTCTTCCGTCCTAAGTGCAGGACCCTGCACTTATCCTTATTGAACCTCATCAGATTTCTTTTGGCCCAATCCTCCAATTTGTCTAGGTCCTTCTGTATCCTATCCCTCCCCTCCAGCTATCCACCACTCCTCCCAGTTTAGTATCATCCGCAAATTTGCTGAGAGTGCAATCCACACCATCCTCCAGATCATTTATGAAGATATTGAACAAAACCGGCCCCAGGACCGACCCTTGGGGTACTCCACTTGATACAGGCTGCCAACTAGACATGGAGCCATTGATCACTACCCTTTGAGCCAGACAATCTAGCCAGCTTTCTACCCACCTTATAGTGCATTCATCCAGCCCATACTTCCTTAACTTGCTGACAAGAATACTGTGGGAGACCGTGTCAAAAGCTTTGCTAAAGTCAAGAAACAATACATCCACTGCTTTCCCTTCATCCACAGAACCAGTAATCTCATCATAAAAGGCGATTAGATTAGTCAGGCATGACCTTCCCTTGGTGAATCCATGCTGGCTGTTCCTGATCACTTTCCTCTCATGCAAGTGCTTCAGGATTGATTCTTTGAGGACCTGCTCCATGATTTTTCCAGGGACTGAGGTGAGGCTGACTGGCCTGTAGTTCCCAGGATCCTCCTTCTTTCCTTTTTTAAAGATTGGCACCACATTAGCCTTTTTCCAGTCATCCGGGACTTCCCCGGTTCGCCACGAGTTTTCAAAGATAATGGCCAATGGCTCTGCAATCACAGCCGCCAATTCCTTCAGCACTCTCGGAGTCCCTGAGCATGGAGGAGTTTGGCCAGGCTCCACACAGCAAACTCCAGGGACAATCACTGAGCAGGTCCCATTTTATATTTTGCACAGTGAGCACTGCACATACAGCTAGTGACGCATAGGTCCTGCCCCAAAGATCTCGTCATCTAGGTAGACCAGGAAGACAAAGGATGGGAGGGGAAACCGAGGCAAAGAGTAATGTGTGACTTGCCCTCAGTTACCATGAAGTACCAGGATTAGAACCTAGGTCTGCTGATTCCCATGCCTGTGTCCTAGTCACTAAACTTCACTGCCTCTTCCTTATGTCTATGGGCCATCCATGCCTCTGGGTGAAGGAAAGGGCAGGTCACTCTCTGGGGTCATTCCAATGTCCACATTCCTTCTGGGCTCAGAAAGGGCCCATCCACTGAGTTCCATGGAGGGGACGATGTTATCCCCTAAGAAAGGGCTGCCTCGGTCCATGTCGGAGAGCGACCAAACCAAAGAGGTCTCTACTTGGCTCATGTCTCATTCAGGGTTTCTCAAGACAAAGTGAAAGACATTTCCCAGAAATTCCCAAATGTTCACTCTCCTCCATGAATGTTGTTCTCTACCAGTCGTGCTGCTCCAGGCCTGGGCTGCTGGCTCAGCCAGGGGAGGTGGGAAGAGCTGCTGGGAGAGCCCCCAAGAGACAGAGTGTTGCCGAATGTGCAGCTGGTGATTCAGTAGGGTCGTCCCTGGGAGCCAGCCCTGAGCCCAGGCGTCTGTGCAGTGTTAGGGGGCGGCTGCTCTGTCTGAGGAAAAAGAAAAGAAGTACTTGTGGCATCTTAGAGACTAGCACGTTTATTTGAGCATAAGCTTTTGTGAGCTACAGCGATGGCTGAGAATAGTGCAGTTGTCTCAGAGTTGGTTCTGGATTCCGCTAAAGCCCAGGAAGGGAATGGTCCTAAGTTTGTGTCTGCAAGGGAGAATGGCCCAGTAACTTGGTCGCATCCAGTTAGTGTCTATGCAAAATCGCAGACCAGACAATTCTGGTGCTTGTATTTTGCCTGTTGCTAATGTGTGGCTGGGAAAGGGTGTAGCAACTCTGTCTAATCAGGGTGAGATCCTAGCCAGGGCACAAGGAGAGCATAAAGGTGATTTGATTGTGTTACCTACTGAGGGTGTGGAAACCTGTAGCAAGAAGGAAAAGATTCCTGAACTTGTGTGTGGCAAAGGGAAGGGGAATGCTTCCAACCTTTTATCTAGGAAGTCTGTAAGTTTGCCTGAAAGGGGATTGTGTAGGAATCCGCCTGATGGGCCAGAGGTAATTCTGGATGTAATGAGACCCAGAAAGAGTCTGTTGTTGCTCAGAAAGTGTTCCTCTAGAGCAAGCTCTAGGTGAAGAGGGTAAGGGCAGAATTTCTGTGAGGGGTGAATTGTTGCATAGAAAAGACCCTAGGGAAAGGAATCCTCATGGAGTCTTTGCAAGCAGTTTACTGCAACTGAAGGGTGTGAAAGTGATTTAATCAAGAAAGTTTCAGTTCCTAACAACCAGAAATTTTCTGTTGTGAATGAAGCCACTGACATTCCTGTTGAAAGATCCAGTGTGGATAGCTTTGAGAAGGACTCAGATGGAGTGAAAGCTGTTAAGAAAGTTATACAGTCCTATAACCAAGTGGCTGTGTTTGGCCAGCTTGTTGGGGAGACAACTATGAATCCGATGAAGTGAGCTGTAGCTCACGAAAGCTTATGCTCAAATAAATTTGTTAGTCTCTAAGGTGCCACAAATATTCCTTTTCTTTTTGCGAATACAGACTAACACGGCTGCTACTCTGAAATCTGTCTGAGGAGATACTCATGCCTTGCCCTGGAGCCTTTGCCATTGGGGACATGGGGGATGGTCCAACACTCAGTGGTTGTAAATCAAGATTGTTGTTACTAGAAGACACTCTCCATCTCCACCACAGAGATGGGCTGGATGCAGGGATCACTGCATGGGATTCTCTGGCCTGGGTGATGCAGGGGGCCAGACAGATGAACACAATGGTCCCCTCTGGCTTTAACATCCCTGGATCTGTGTAGCCCGGGCTGTGGAAACCCCCAACCAGGGGGTGAAATTCCAAGGCACATTTTACAGAGAAAAAAATAGATGCAGGCACCTCTCCCTGCACTGACCCCATCCCCACAACCCAGATGCGCTAGCAGCTCAGAGCAGTGCACGCCACATGGCTCAGTGGGGTATATATAGATGCACAGACCCAGAGCGATGCTGCTCCCCTGATGCAGCCACCTTCTCATGGCCCATTTCCATGGACCTCTTGGTGCCAACCGGCAGGGGACATGGGGTACATGAGGGTTACAGGGATTCCTTGGGGGCAGTATCTACACATTAGTCTGCCAAAGAATGCCATGGAAGGGCTCTAATGGAAGCCTCTGTCACACTGCTCATCACAATCATTGTGAGACGTATGTACAGATAATACAGGAGGAGTCATGTCTAAATACTAGAAAATATGTTCTCCAGCTCTGTGAGATAAGGCAGGTCACAGAAATGTGATTCCCAAGCTCCTGGCAGGCAGAGGAGAAGAACTGCTTCTCTCCTTCTGGTTGGTCATGTGCTAATTGAGTATTGCCCAATTACAATCTGAGCAAAATAATAACCAATATACAGAGGGGTTTCTAGGAAGAAACAAAGCCAGCAGGGATTCTCCTGTTTAGGGGTAAGAGAATGAACTTTTCGAACTATGTCTGGGGTGCAGACGAAACCCCCCCCCCCATTTCCTTTCGTCTGTGAGGATAAGTTGCCAGTGGGCTGGATTGTCTGAGAAGGGATCTCAGCCAAGCTGGTTGAAAATGCTGGAAGAATGGCTCAGGGTAAGCTATCTGACAGGGGACAGGGGAATGCCTTGTTAGCTAAGTTTCAGCTCTAGCAAATATGTTGTGCTTCTGTTTGATAGATAACCGCTTGTTTCCAATATTCTTACTTACTGTGACTCTAATCTTTGATCTTTCATAACAAACCTGTCCTTGTTTTCACTATGAATCTATCTCAGGGCTGCGTGAGAAGCAGAGTGGTGACCCTGTGTGGAACTTGGTAAGCCGGTGTGTGCTGTTCCTTTGGGAATGGCGAATCTGAGAGCTCTGTGCATGTCCATTGGAACAGGGCCTGGCACCCCAGAAGGACAATCGGAGGACTTGGGGGATGGAGGGTGTCCATCACAAGCCTATACAGAGATAGCGAGGCCTGCAGAGGTCTCGAAGGCCGTGATTGTGCTGCTGGAAGCTGGAGGATTCAAGGAGCTGGCCCACAGCAGATACAGACAAGACTCCCTCTCATTAGGGTGTCACCCTTAGGATTCCTCAATTCCACCTGGAAAAGGGGTCTCTGTTCCGTCATTGTAGCCTCTGATAGTCCTGAAAAGCTCACTACACACAATACGTTGCAGTCATAGTATTTACGTATAAAGAATGTCTAATGAAAACTTAAATGAAAGCCAGAATCATACTGATTCCCAGAACTGTTGGGTGACATACGTAGGGGTGATATTGAAAGCTGTGTTTATGCACTAAACAATGGTTTGACGTCTAACTCAAGGCAGGACTGACAATGAGGGGCTGAGTTAGACAAAGGAAGCTGATTCCCCCCATCACCCTCAACTTTGTAAATCAAGCTTTGTGAGCCAACACAATGGAAGCCAAACCTGCATATGGAATAAACAGGGGGATGGAAAGACCCAGAAATAAAACCACAGGGGGTTGTCCTGACCTCAGGGACAAAGCAACGAATGTGGGAAGTACAAGAAGTCAAAAGGACTCCACTTTATCCATCGCCGATGAAGCAAAATGGACAGCTCTTTTTGCACTCATGGAAGGTGGATCCGAGCTATGCTGCCAGGTGATGCTGGGAGATTGCTTTGGGTGGGGAAAAGACTGTAGACAAGGATTTTAGCCTGTGGCAGTTAAGCTTAGGTTCTAAGAAGCATGTTATACTTTTCATTTTATATGGAACCATTACTATGTCCATTCTCCTTACATCTTTATATTTGAGAATAACCTTACTATTGTTTTCACTCAAACTCAGTCTCTGTGCTGTGAGGTTTTAAAGGACTGTCCCTGAGTCGTACCAGTCAGGCTGTGTGTGCACTTTTCCCTTGGAGACAGTAAAGCTGGTGATTTCTGTGAGTCTCCAGTGGCACGGGCTGGATACTACAGGGGGAGGCTTTCCGAGGGGCACAGGGGCTGCAGTGCACCTGTTGTTCTCCTGCAAGGCTAGGTAAGGGCTGGCAGAACCCAGAAGAGATTGTGTGGGTGGCTGCCAGACTGGATGTGTCAGAGGAGCTGACACCCAGCTAAGAACCACCAAGTCTTCCTCTAGCTGGAAACAGGAGGGGGTAACCAGGTGATTCATGGTCCTGGACAACCCGAGAAAGTGTCATGTAAGGCCAGGTGGTAGCAAGATGCCTCACAACCTTGAGTACCCCTAGATAGCATCATACCGACACAATGCCCATCTGCTGCACTCACTTCTATCCTGCAGATGGTCCCTACACTGCATTCTCAGCAGGCCCAGGTGGCTGGGAGCATGGCACCTTCTCCCCAGCACCATTTCCCAGCCTATGCTGATACCATGGGACCCTGGTACAGTCACTGAGCCAGATTTTCCCCTGTGCGGGAGTGTGGTTACATACAATGCACCTGCCAGTCCCAAAGTGACCCGAATGTAGGTGCATCTGGTCCCAGCAGGATATCTCAAACCTAGGATCCTCTGGGGGCACAGTCCTGTCATAGAGACACCTGCATTAGCTCCATCCCAGCTAGTGACATAGGAGGTGTGGACCCTGAATGGGGGCAGAGCCAGGAAATTCACAGATTCATGGATTCCAAGGCCAGATCATCGAGTCTAACCTCCTATATAGCTCAGGCCAGAGAACTTCCCAAAGCAATCCCTATAGCAGAGCTTTTAGAAAAAAACATCCCATCTCCATTTAAAAGTTGTCAGTGACAGAGAATCCACCACAACCCTTGGTAGATTGTGCCAAGGGTTAATTTATGCTTTATTCCAGTCTGAATTTGTCTGGCTTCAATTTCCAGCCATTGGATCATGTTTGACCTTCTCTACAAGCTGAAGAACTTATTATTAAATATTTATTCTCCATGTAGGCACTTACAGGCTGTGATCAAGTCACCCCTTAACATTCTCTTTGTTAAAATAAACAGATGGAGCTCTTTGAGTCTGTCACTAAAGGCATATTTTCTAATCCTTTAAGCATTTTTATGGATCTTTTCTGACCCCTCTCCAATTGATCAACATCCTTCTTAAATTGTGGACACCAGGACTGGACAGAGGATTCCAGCAATGGTCACATCAGTGCCAAATACAGAGGTAAAATAACCTCTCTACTCCTCTGCGAGATTCCCATTTATGCATCCAACCATCGTATTTCCCTTTTTGGCCACAGTGTCACACTGGGAGTTCATGTGCCACTGATTATCCACCATGGCACTCCTATCTTTTTCAGTGTCACTGCTTCCCTGGAAAGAGTCCCACATTCTGTAAGTATGGCCTACATTCCTTGTTCCTAGGTGTATGCATTTACATTTAGCCATATTAAATGTATGTTGTTTGCTTGTACCCAACTTACCTTTCATTAATGATCCGGAGGATGGCGTGGACTGCACCCTCAGCAAGTTTGCAGATAACACTAAACTGGGAGGAGTGGTAGATATGCTGGAGGGTAGGGATAGGATACAGAGGGACCTGGACAAATTAGAGGATTGGGCCAAAAAGAAACTTGATGAGGTTCAACAAGGACAAGTGCAGAGTCCTGCACTTAGGACAGAAGAATCCCATGCACCGCTACAGAGTAGGGACCGAATGGCTAGGCAGCAGTTCTGCAGAAAAGGACCTTGCGGTTACAGTCGACAAGAAGCTGGGTATGAGTCAACAGTGTGTCGTTGTTGCCAAGAAGGCTAATGGCATTTTGGGCTGTATAAGTAGGGGCATTGCCAGCAGATCGAGGGACGTGATCGTTCCCCTCTATTTGACATTGGTGAGGCCTCATGTGGAGTACTGTGTCTAGTTTTAGGCCCCACACTACAAGAAGGATGTGAACAAATGGGAAAGCATCCAGTGGAAGGCAACAAAAATGATGAGGGGACTGGAACACATGACTTATGAGGAGAGGCTGAGGGAACTGGGATTGTTTAGTCTGCAGAAGAGAAGAATGAGGGGGGATTTGATAGCTGCTTTCAACTACCTGAAAGGGGGTTGCAAAGAGGATGGATCTAATCTGTTCTCAGCGGTGGCAGATGACAGAACAAGGCGTAATAGTCTCAAGTTGCAGTGTGGGAGGTTTAGGTTGGATATTAGGAAAAACTTTTTCACTAGGAGGGTGGTGAAGCATTGGAATGTGTTACCTAGGGAGGTGGTGGAATCTCCTTCCTTTGAGGTTTTTAAGGTCAGGCTTGACAAAACCCTGGCTGGGATGATTTAGTTGGGGATTGGTCCTGCTTTGAGCAGGGGGTTGGAATAGATGACCTGCTGAGGTCCCTTCCAACCCTGAGAGTCGGTGGTTCTATCCCTAGCCATTCAGAATGTGCTTTGTGTCCGTGACCTGTGCTTGTGATTATTTACACCTCACCCTATTTTTTCAGTGATGATTTTATGCTTTTTTCTGGGTGTTAATGAAAATGGTAAATAGTTTACAGCCAAGAACTGATCCCTGTGGGACCCCACTGGAAACACTCCCACTTGATACAGGAGTTCTGAAGGAACTCAGATGTGAAATTGCAGAACTACTAACTGTGGTATGTAACCTGTTACTTAAGTCAGACTCTGTACCATATGATTGGAGCTTAGTTAATGTAACTCCGATTTTTTAAAAAGACTTCAAAGGTGATACTGGCAATTACAGGCTGGAAAACCTAGCTTCAGTACCAGAGAAGTAGGTTGAAACTACAATAAAGAACGGAATTATCAGGAACGTAGATGAACATGAATTGTTGAGAAAGAGTCAACATGGGATCTGTAAAGGGAAATCATGCCTCACCAATCTATTAGAATTGATTGAGCCCAACAATCTAGCCAGCTTTCTACCCACCTTATAGTGCATTCATCCAGCCCATACTTCCTTAACTTGCTGACAAGAATACTGTGGGAGACCATGTCAAAAGCTTTGCTAAAGTCAAGAAACAATACATCCACTGCTTTCCCTTCATCCACAGAACCAATAATCTCATCATAAAAGGCGATTAGATTAGTCAGGCATGACCTTCCCTTGCTGAATCCATGCTGGCTGTTCCTGATCACTTTCCTCTCATGCAAGTGCTTCAGGATTGATTCTTTGAGGACCTGCTCCATGATTTTTCCAGGGACTGAGGTGAGGCTGACTGGCCTGTAGTTCCCAGGATCCTCCTTCTTCCCTTTTTTAAAGATTGGCACTTCATTAGCCTTTTTCCAGTCATCCGGGACTTCCTCGGTTCGCCACGAGTTTTCAAAAATAATGGCCAATGGCTCTGCAATCACAGCCGCCAATTCCTTCAGCACTCTCGGATGCAACTTGTCCGGCCCCATGGACTTGTGCACGTCCAGCTTTTCTAAGTAGTCCCTAACCACCTCTATCTCCACAGAGGGCTGGCCATCTCTTCCCCATTTTGTGATACCCAGCGCAGCAGTCTGGGAGCTGACCTTGTTAGTGAAAACAGAGGCAAAAAAAGCCTTGAGTACATTAGCTTTTTCCACATCCTCTGTCACTAGGTTGCCTCCCTCATTCAGTAAGGGGCCCACATTTTCCTTGGCTTTCTTCTTGTTGCCAACATACCTGAAGAAACCCTTCTTGTTACTCTTAACATCTCTGGCTAGCTGCAGCTCCAGGTGCGATTTGGCCCTCCTGATATCATTCCTACATGCCCGAGCAATATTTTTATACTCTTCCCTGGTCATATGTCCAACCTTCCACTTCTTGTAAGCTTCTTTTTTATGTTTAAGATCCACTAGGATTTCACCATTAAGCCAAGCTGGTCGCCTGCCATATTTACTATTCTTTCGACTCATCGGGATGGTTTGTCCCTGTAACCTCAGCAGGGATTCCTTGAAATACAGCCAGCTCTCCTGGACTCCTTTCCCCTTCAAGTTAGTCCCCCAGGGGATAAGAGGGAAGGGCCTCTCATGGATCTCACTGGTGAAAAGATAGGAAACGAGCAGTAGGAATAAATGGTCAGTTTTCAGAATGGAGAGACATAAATAGAGGTGTTCCCCAGGGATCGGTAAGGGGACAAGTACTGTTCAGCATATTCAGAAATGATCTGGAAAAGGGGGTAAACTCTCAGGTGGCAAGTTTGTGTATGATACAACATTTGTCAAGATAGTTAAATCCAAAGCAGACTGCAAAGAGTTACAAAGGGATCTCACAAATATGGGTGAATGGGCAACAAAATGGTAAATGAAATTCAACGTGAATAAATGCAAAGTAATAGACATTAGAAAACATCATCTCAACGACATGTGCAAAATGATGGGATCAAAATTAGCTGTTACCACTCAAGAAAGAGATCTTGGAATCAATACAAGTTCTCTGAAAACATCTGCTCAGTGTGCAGTGGCAGTCAAAAAAGCTAACAAATTATTAGGAACAATTAGGAAAGGGATAGATAATAAGACAGAAATGATCACAAAGCCACTATATAAATATAATAAATAATATGGAACACTCAAGGACATGGAAACTCAAAAATATCACTTTATTGATACATGGTACGCCCACATCTTAAATACTGGATGGAGTTCTGGTTATTTTATGTCAAAAAGATGTCTTAGTATTGGGAAAAGGAAACAGAAGGACAACAAAAATGAGTAGGGGTATGGGATAGCTTCCAGATGAGCAGAAATTAAAGACTTGGACTGTTCAGTTTAGAAAAGAGATGACTATGGGGGATACGATACAGGGGTATACAATCATTACTGGTGTGGAGAAAGTGAATAGGGAAGTGTTATTTACCCGTTCACATAACACAAGAAGCCAATGAAATGTATTGCTGTCAGGTATAAAAGAAACAAAAGGAAATACTTCTTCACACAATGCACCATCAACCTGTGGAACTCATTGCCAGGGGATGTTGTGAAAGCCAAAATTATAATGGGGTTCAGAAAACACTTAGATAAGTTCCTGGAGGACAGGTCTGTTAATGGCTATGAGCCAAGATAGCCTGTGACACAACCCCATGTTCTGGGAGTCTTTAAATCCCTGACTGCCGGATGCTGGGACTGGAAGACTGAGGATGGATCACTTGATAATTTCCCTGTTTTGTTCATTCCCTCTGAAGGATCTGGCACCAGCCACTGTCAGATGACAGGATACTGGGCTAGGTGGACCATCTGACCCAGTATGGCCGTTCTTACATTCTTATCTTACCCTCCTTTAATTCTAGCCACTCCATTATCTTGCCGGGAAGCCACATCAGACTGACAGTGCTCCAGTTATCTGGGTCATCCCGTTTACCCTTTTTATATATTGGCGCATTAGCTTTCCAATGCTAAGGTCCTGTGCCCAGCCAATTCCCGGCCTTTGTATCACCCCCAGCCAAAGGGAGTGCTGGACACAGACCACGTCCTGGTGTTACCGGCATGGTCCCCATTTTCCATGTGATGCCAGTGTCTCAGGTCCCCTTCACCTGAACACCTGGGGCATGCTGGGTTTTCATTCCTTCCCTCTCCATGTCTGGTTGTTCTGCAGGCACAGTGTCTGCCTGAGCCCTATGCCTGGGCCGGGCAGGCCTGGGTCAGTGTGACAGGGACACACGGCCCCTGGGGGCAGGGCTGAGGGTGCGCAGTGAAGAGGCCAGTGGAGTGAGAGCTCACACTGCCAGAGCAGGCTGGGAGCTCAGAACAGATGTTAATGACCCTGTGCATCATTTTGTGATAAATTCACCCCCACACACAACGCCCGCCCTGGCAGTGGTGCATGCGGCAGGCTGTGGAGGGTGGAGACGCCGAGACAGACACCAGCTCACACCAACAACACGCCCTTGTGTCTCCCGTCTCAGGGGACAGCTGGAGCTAGTGGTAAAATAGTGGAAATTGTCAAGAGGAATTTGCCCTTTTCCTGGGAATGGATTTAGAAATTCACTAGTTTGGGCTCAGCAGGACTGAGCCTGTCACAGGGAGGTTCCAATGGGAAACCAGGGGGTCCAGTTCTCCCCGATGCAGAGACCGGACGTGTGTTGGGGGGGATGGTGAATAATGTTTCCATTCTCATCTCATGAGGGAGGGCCCCTCTGGCCACAGACACATCAGGGCCTCCCTGAGACACGCTACAAGAGCCCAGAGCCTGTCCGGGCCGGAAGAAGGAAGGGAGAAGGAGGGTCCTGGGGCAGAGAGCCCCGGTTGCTGTTCATCAGAGATGTAGACTCGATGCTGCTGTGGGATATTCAGGCTGAGTCGCCGGCTCTCGATCACCTCATGATCCTGCTGTGGCTGCTCTGTGAGTTTGCAGTGAGCCCTCTGCCTAGCGGTTTAGGGGCAGGCAGGTTTATAGGTCTGCCTGTGCTGGGGGGACATGGGGAACAGCCTGGAGGGGAAGTTATGGTAAAAATGGTTTAAACGAACAGCTGCACGTTGATGTTCTACTGAGCTCTAAGCAGTTATTTCATGTTGGGTTTAAAAACTGGTTTGAAATTCATGGCCAAAGTTTCTTACCAATTTCTGAGAGAATATTTAATGCTCAGAACATTGTTTTGATATCTAGCTATTTTATTTAATATCTAATGTCCCTGTGTGTGTGTATTGTACTCACATATATATTACAACCTATGGCTGAGGTTTTCAAAGCTGCCTACAGGATTTGGACACTTTGTTCAAATTCATGGCAACTGAGCATCCAAATCACCTATACAGCTCTGAAAGTCTGAGCCGGTGAGCAGATCTTTAATAGTACATAGAATGGACCTGCATTAAAAGGATGCTATTGAGGTTACAAACCTGGAAATGACAGGGTTAGGACTGGCTGTGCGGAGCTCATTTCAGGGACGAGGAGAAAGAGTTGAAGTTGATTAGGAAAGTAAAGAGAGTGAGAAAATGTTTTGAAGATCATGAATGTTCGTGTTCTTTGTTTTCAGCAGGTTACATGGTGAGGAGCGTTTTACTATTAGAACAAATTTCTTAGACGTTAATGGAAACTTTAATCCTGCCTTGCAAATATTCAAACTTTGTAAGATTCCCACTTGGGGCTTTCCATCGATAGCCATGGTGAGACCCAGGGCCCACAGATGGCTCCAATTGTGGGATTGGGGTGTATGGCTCTTGCAACATGATCCTGAGTTGGGATTTTCTGCCTTGTCTTGGCTTAATTATTAATATTAATGTCACCCCAGTGTAGCTGGCGTGACATTAATATAGTTAGAGCTGCTGTGTCTGCCACTCACCCCCTCTCCTGTCTGGTGCAGGTGCTGGGGTCACAGGCCAGGAGCCCTGCAGCTCCCCAGGTGAGTGAGAGCACAAGAGACATGGAAGAAGGGGAGACATAGAAAGGAGTGAAACCCCCAGACAATGGCAACGGGAGGGCGGCTGGGGAGGTGTAGGAGGCGGATGGGTGGGCAATGCCTCTTACACGATTCCTGCCTGAAATCCTGGTAATCGCACTGTAAATGGAACTTCCCACAGTGACAGACCTTAAACTTTACTGGAAGTGAAACCCATCTTGGCCAAATCCTCAGCAGGCATAAATCAGAATACCTCTCTTGACTCCAATGGAGCAGGGCTGATTTACATGAGCCAGGGATCTGGCCCAGTGTCACTGAGATACATGTTTAACAAACTTTCCATGTGTAAATCTTGGCAGAGTCGGTGCTAATAGAGGAGTGTATTGATGAGACCAGGGCACTGCACTAGAATGAATTTGCAAAAAGAAACGGAGTACTTGTGGCACCTTAGAGACGAATACAGACTAACACGGCTGTTACTCTGAAACCTGTTAGAATGAATTTGTCTTCAATCTCCTGTGTTGCACTGTATTTATTTTAATTCCAACGTGAAGAGAAACGGCTCTTTCAATCAGCCAAGCGTACTTCTCACTAATCCATCACTAATGCTTCGTTCCCTGCCTGGCTCTGCCTTCACTGCAGAGCTAACTCGAGTTATCCGCACTCAGTGACTCCTCTCGAGTTAGCGGAGCTCGTGCGAGAACAGGCACACTGTTGTGCCCACACTGATTCTGCTCTCCCTCCAGTGTGGGGCTATGTACAGCTTCTTGGGGCACGGCCCACGGCTCGGAGAGCTGCAGAAAACGGAGATGTGCTATGAATTCTTTGCCAGTCTGACGTTTCTGGGCACACGGCGGGAACTGTGGGAAGGCACTGGAGGACTAGTGGTACTCGTGGTACTCAAGTGGTGTTAGCCTGTGTCCACACTACAGCGAGAGTGTCTACACTTCAATTTTAGCCCCCTTGCGTGACTCTATGAGTCTGAGTCAGTTGCCCTGTCCTCTGAGACTTGCTGTCACGTTGGGTTTTTGCCATGGAGATGTACCCTTAGTCTCTCTTTCTTGTTGCAGGTGACTTCCCTTC
This sequence comes from Lepidochelys kempii, assembly GCF_965140285.1. Classification (NCBI taxonomy): domain Eukaryota; kingdom Metazoa; phylum Chordata; order Testudines; family Cheloniidae; genus Lepidochelys; species Lepidochelys kempii. The sequence goes on from NC_136402.1 coordinate 11,343,480, forward strand.
TCCTAAATTGTCTCTGAGCACCTCTTCAGCTCAGGTCGGGGACTGCATTTCGGCTCAGTGTCACCTTCGTCTCAAGACTTTAGCTGCTTTAGTTATTTTCTGTCAGGATGGTAAAGAAATATCAAGCCAAAAGGTCATGCCAGGCCAGTCACTGTATCAACATGACATCTCTGTGCAGAGCTCAGGCCAGTTTCGATGTATGTACCAGTACAGGAACGACCAGAACCAGGTGAAAAATTCTCGTCTCAGTCTCCTCCAGACACTGAATATACCAGGTGAGTTGTTGGACCCCAACACAATGTGAGGAGGGGGAAGGGAACAGCTGGATGGTGTCAGGCATTTTATAATTGTGTGGGCTTCTGCCATGGAACGTGTGGATGTTGTGAAGGCCAAAAGGATAACTGGGTTGAAAAAAGTATGAGATAAGTTCCTGGAGGTTAGGTCCATCAATGGCTATTAGCCATGATCTGGGTGTTTCTAAACCTCTGACTGCCAGTAGCTGGGAGAGGATGACAGGGGATGGATCACTCATGAATTGTCCTGTTCTGCTCATTCCCTCTGAAGCACCTGGCATTGGCCCCGGTCAGAAGACAGGATACTGGGCTAGATGGACTATTGGTCTGATGAAGTCTGGCTGTTTTTATGTTCTTATTAGATTTCTAACTCCATTTTCCAAGCCCACCTCTTGGCCAGTTTCTCTTTCTCATCCACTCATGATCGTTGTGGGCAGGGATTGACATTTATCATGTCTGTAAAGCTACCAGCTCAATGAGACCTGACCTGGATTTGACTGTCATGTGCTAGTGCATTATGATTATTAATTATTATTACACCAGATGGGAATCTGGCCCACTGATGTCAATGGAGCAGGGCTGACCTGCACCAGCTGGAGTAAACTGGAGTAATAGGAATAGGATGAAATTTAATAGTGAGAAGTGTAAGGTCATGCATTTAGGGATTAATAACAAGAATTTTAGTTATAAGCTAGGGACGCATCAACTAGAAGTAACGGAGGAGGAAAAGGACCTTGGAGTATTGGTTGATCATAGGATGACTATGAGCTGCCAATGTGATATGGCTGTGAAAAAAGCTAATGTCGTCTTGGGATGCATCAGGAGAGGTATTTCCAGTAGGGATAAGGAGGTTTTAGTACCGTTATATAAGGCACTGGTGAGACCTCACCTGGAATACTGTGTGCAGTTCTGGTCTCCCATGTTTAAGAAGGATGAATTCAAACTGGAACAGGTACAGAGAAGGGCTACTAGGATGATCCGAGGAATGGAAAACTTGTCTTATGAAAGGAGACTCAGGGAGCTTGGCTTGTTTAGCCTAACTAAAGGAAGGTTGAGGGGAGATATGATTGCTCTCTATAAATATATCAGAGGGATAAATACCAGAGAGGGAGAGGAATTATTTAAACTCAGTACCAATGTGGACACAAGAACAAATGGATATAAACTGGCCACTAGGAAATTTAGATTAGAAATTAGACGAAGGTTTCTAACCATCAGAGGAGTGAAGTTTTGGAATAGCCTTCCGAGGGAAGTGGTGGGGGCAAAAGATCTATCTTGCTTTAAGATTAAACTTGATAAGTTTATGGAGGAGATGGTATGATGGGATAACATGGTTTTGGTAATTAAATATTCATGGTAAATAGGCCCAATGGCCTGTGATGGGTTTTTAGATGGGGTAAGATCCAAGTTACCCGAGAAAGAATTTTCTGTAGTATCTGGCTGATGAATCTTGCCCATATGCTCAGGGTTTAGCTGATCGCCATATTTGGGGTCGGGAAGGAATTTTCCTCCAGGGCAGATTGGAAGAGGCCCTGGAGGTTTTTCGCCTTCCTCTGTAGCATGGGGCACGGGTCACTTGCTGGAGGATTCTCTGCTCCTTGAGGTCTTCAAACTACAATTTGAGGACTTCAATAGCATAGATATAGGTGTGAGGTCTTTTTTAGGAGTGGTGGGTGAAATTCTGTGGCCTGCATTGTGCAGGAGGTCAGACTAGATGATCATAATGGTCCCTTCTGGCCTAAATATCTATGAATCTATGAGATCTGGCCCATTGACTCCAGTAGAGTGGGACCAATTTACCCCAGCTGGGATTTGGCCCAGTGTGTCTGAGGCTCCTTTGGAGAGACATCGTCTAGGGATTTGTAGCAGCTGCGTCTCTGGGATGATCTCTGCTTGGCTGGCTACTGAACCGCTGAACGTCCCTGATGTTGTCTGTGTTTTTTGCCCAGGCCAGAAGCTGATCCCGAGCACCGGCCCCAGCCCTGAGGATCCAGCGTCTCAGGAAGGTGAGTGACGAGGGTTACCAACTTTCTAGTTTCAGAAAATTGAACATCCTTGCCCCGCCGCTGCCCCGAAGCCCCTCCCCCTACCCCATCCCTTCCCCGCGGACCCACCCCCACTAACTCCATCCCCCCTTGTCCGTCTCTCACTCTTCCCCACCCTCGCTCACTTTCACCAGGGCTGGGGCAGGGGATTGGCGTTTGTGGGGGAGTGAGGATCCAGCTGGAGGTGTGGGTTCTGGGTGGGGCTAGGGATGAGGGGCTCAGAGTGTAGGAGGGTGCTCCAGCCTGGGGCCAAGGGGTTTGGAGTGCGGGAGGGAGCTCTGGGCTAGGGCAGGGGGTTGAGGTGTGGGGGGAAAGATGAGAGCTCCAGCTGGGGTGCGGGGTCTGGGGTGGGACTGGGTATGAAGGGCTTGGGGTGTATGAGGGAGCTCTAGGTTGGGGCCAAGGGGTTCGGAGTGTGGGAGAGGAGTGTGGAGTCCGGGAAGGAATTCGGGTGTGGGAGGGAATGTGGGGTGCAGGCTCCAGGAGGGAGTATGGGTGTGTGAGGGGGCTCTGAGTTGTTGCAGGGGGTTGGGGCCCGGGAGGGGGCTTGGAGGGCAGGCTCCGGGTGGCTCTGGCTGGTGTGGTTTGTGGGGGTCTGGGAGGCATTGATGTCAGGTGACCCCTTAAATAGCAGCCACACCAGCACGGCCCTGGCATTTCCCGGGTGTCAGAGGCTGCTCTAACAGCCATGAATCCTGGACACCTGGCTCGGTGAGGACAAAAGTTTTTCCTGTTCTCTGGAATGTGTGGGGGGGGGGGGGTGAGAGAATTCCCCGCTAGTGACACACCCATCCCACTGCTGCCCCTGGCTCGCTGCTCCCCCAGCATAGTGCAAATCACAGCAGCTCTAGGGAGAGAGCTGATGCAGGCCCCCCCTCCTCCTCCTGCCATTTGCAGTGACCCCCAACCCCTCTCCTTCACTCTCCCCCACAGCCCGGCTGCTGGCTGGGGCCTCCACACTCAGCTGCTGCCCGACTCTGTTTGGACCCGTTCCCAAGCAGAGCAGCCCAATTTTACCCCATGCTTCCACGCAGCCCATTCATCCCCGGGAGGAGAGTGACCTGCCCACAGCCCCTTACCTACTGGCTGCATGGTCCCGAGTTGAACCCAGCACAGTAGCCCCGCAGGGAGCAGGTTGTGGGCCCCAGGACAGGTGGCTGACCCCTCCTCTCTCAGCTCCCAACAGCTGGGGAGCAGTGGGCCGGGCAGGGCGGGGGCTGAAGGCACTTCCTAAAGGCCACAGCCCGCTCTGCAGGGAACCCCTGGCCACCGCAGAGGCTGCTGCCGGGGGTTAACCCTGCCGGCCCCAGCCTGCAGCCAAATGCCTTTCCCAGCCTCTCCGCTGGGATCCACTCCCTCCCAGCGGGGGCTCGCACCGCCCCCGAGCTCCACAGAGAGAGCTGCTGCAGGCCCCCTCCTCATCCCTCTGCCACCAACCAGACTTTTAACGGCCCAGTTGGCAGTGCTGACCGGAGCCACCAGGGTCTCTTTTCGAAAGAGAAAACCGGATGCCTGGCAACCCTAAGAGTGACTGTGTTCAGGCCTAATTCCCCCAGCGCTCAGCATGCTGAGATCACGTTGGGTCTGAGCTCTGAAGAATCTCACCCTGATTCCCTGACCCACAGCCCATCGGCATCCCTGGGACCCTGGCACTGAGTCCAGTGGGCCAGGCTTCTCCTATGTTCAGAACTGGGAGGAGGTGTCCTGTTCTAGGCCGGTCCTTGAGCAGCCCCTCTCCAACCTCCCCCACAGCAGGGTGTGTGGGGAGGGGAATAGCACATATAGGAGCATCCGCAGCTGAGGGAGACCCATCTGTCTCCCCACAGCCATTCCCCCCCTCACCCTGCAGCTGGCAGCATCTCCTATTAAAGCAGCTTCGTGTCGTTGCAGCGATGGGCGAGGAAGCAGAGATGGGACCATTTTACACCCCATGGCCAAAGCACCCGGCAGCTTGGGAAAGTGGAAAGAGCCTCCCCTGTGGGCTCAGAGCTGGGGGTGGGGTGAGTTCATGAATCCCCGTTCTGCACTGTTACGAGAAGGAGGAACCGGGATGGAACCAGAGGACGCCCGGAGGGCAGACTGGAATCCACCCAACAGCCTCAAGAATGGGAGAACCAAAGAACAAGATAACATCTAGCAGCACAGAGCCCTCAGGAATGTGCTATCTGCTGATTGATTCAGCAACAGCATGATGAAGCAATTCCCATAGACTGGCATAGGAAGAAATTCCTATAAAAATAGACTCTAAAAAGTGAGAAATTTGGGGTCTGATTCTGCAAACCAACTTCCAGGAGCATCAGATGACTGACAAGGCCCTGCTCCCTCCTCATGTCTAGGCCACCTGGCCAGTGGCTTGGCATGACCAACTCTAAGGCTGGTAACTATGATAACAACCTTGCAGAACCTGTGTGTGTGTGTTTGTATGAATCAATATGTGAATAAATATGAGATTGAATGGAATGTTATAGCTATAACTAACTGCTTACTATGATTCTTTCTGTATTCACAATAAATGTGGTCTGTATTCACAATAAATGTGGTATTTTGCCTTTTTCCCTTTCATGAGATCCTGTTGGTTTTTATTTTATTGGTATAACAGCGGAATGTCCCTCCCATGACCCCGGTGGGGAAGGACAGGCTCTAAAGCCTTGGCGAGGCCAGAGCAAGTCTGGGCTGGGGCATCCCATGGCTGGGGAGTCACACATTGGCTGGTCTGTGACTCGCCTGCCCATTGTGACACGCCCCTGCTGGCTGGCACAGCCTCATCCCCTCACTGCCAGGCTTGGCTCTGGCAGAGCGAGAGCTGGCAGGTGCCCCTGGGGAACGCTGAGCCAGCAGATCCAGCTCCGCCACCGGCAGCAGAAAGTGGGTGGCCCATTTACGCACAGGTTTCTGCCCGCTCCTGACTCCAGGTAGGAGAATCTTCTATTGCCCACCTCTGCTTTTCCATTGCATGGCCAACCACACCGAGGCTTCCCCGAGCTCCTGGCTGGGTGGCGCACGTCTGCCAAGTGCCCCGGTGCCGGCGGTCTAGCCGAGTGCCAGTGAGGAAGTGGGCAGCGGCATGCGCACAGGAGGGAGTCTGGGGCGGCTCGACACAAGGGGTCGCACCAGTCGAGCCCGGAGGGGACGGAGACAAGGAGGAGGGTTTGGCAGGGCTGGTGGCAAGGCACGGGAAGGCGGCACAGGTGGTTAGATGAGGCATTGGGCTGGGACCCAGGAGAGCTGTGTTCAGTTCCCCGCTCCTCTGTAAGTCTTCTGCATGAGATCAGATAAGTCCCCGCCGCTCCAGGCCTCAGCTAACGAGGGAGAGCAGGTTCTTGCTCTGCGGGGGGGTTGAGAGCCTAAATACCACAACACCCGTGTGCTCAGACACTGGCATGGTGGGGCCAGGTAAGTGCCCAGACCGGGAGGTAGCTAGTGGCCCTGCCCCTCGTCCTACTCCAGCTCTGCTCTTGCTCCAGCCTCGCTCCACCCACGCCCTGGCCTCCTGAGTCCAGCTCCAACCACGAGGCCTGACCACCTCCAGCACCTTTGCGGACACCATCACTTCCAGAGGGAATGGCACTGAGGTTGCCGGGGGAACAGGCATTCTCCGACTGCCCAGAGCCATTGTTCCATTCCCCAGGACAGTCCGATGCCAGGACACTCCCCCTGAGCTCTGGAGAGGACTAGAGGTGCCTTAGGACGCCTGCCGTGCAGCTGCTGCAGAGTCAGGAGTTGACACTGGGTGAGGAATGGAGCCCCCCAGGGCAGGGGCCATTCAGGAGACCCAGCGTGGGGGGAATCAGGCCTGGGATTCTCTGCAGCGGCTGCTCCCACACAGGCCTTGGAGAGACGAGCTGCGAAATCGCCACAAAGCTCTGCCCCGGCACAGCCTGCCTGCCTGCTGCTCTCCCACTTTCTGCTCCTTCCCCTTCACGGTGGTGTCAGAGCAACTCCTGCTGCTCACCAGCCCGTCCCCGCACCACACCCCGCTTCCCTCCCCCACCTGGGACCTGCCACGGCCCCAATATTCCTGGGGGAAGGGATCAGGGTAATTTCCCTGGGCAGGAAGAATCCTGAGTGGTTGGATGCAGCCTGTCTGCTGGGCAGTTTGTGAACCAGCAGAAGGAGAGGCGGGAGTGACCCGGGGGAGGCCGTTTGGCCTGCGGGATGGGCCTGGGAGTCCGGAGACCTGGGTTCTAATCCTGCCTGTACTGCTGACTGCCTGGGTGACTTTGAGCACATCCATTGGCTTGTTTCCCTGCTGGCAGCTGTAGGCACTGGTGGAACGGCCATACGTGGACTGGCCCTGATGCTGAACGGGGCAGTCGCCTCTCACCTCTCACAAGCAATGCCTTGTTCTGGCTTCTTGCAGGATGGCTGAGGAAGTCCGCAAGGTCCCCTTGAAGCCCATCCTTGCCTGGGAGGAGACGAGACCTCCTCGAAGGAAGAGTCCGCGGAAGAGCCCACAGCAGCAGCAGGAGCTGTGTGTGCCTCAGCCCTTCCATGCTGGTGAGTGGGTGCCTCCTGGGTGGGCGGAGGGGCTGCAAAAATGGCCGGGGCCATGGCCCTGCATTGCGGTGGGGCTTGCCCCTCTGGGGGTTGGGGTTGCAAGACCAGGGTGTCAGTGGCGGGAGAAGACTCTATCACCTTTGTACAACTCTGGGCTGCCATGAGATGGAGAGACAGGAAAACCCAGGCAGGGGGGAATGGCCGCTCCTGCTGGCAGCAGCTGCAGCCCCTACATCTGACCGGGCATTAGGGGCAGCAGCAGAAGCATCAGGTGGAGACTGACTGAATTGCCCACCCCGATCCGTCACACACAGGGTTGGAAGATGTTTTCCACCAGTCGAAGGGGATGCTCTGTGCACGGTGGGTTGTTAAGCCTAGGATTGAAGGGCGCCGGCCAAAGCATGAGATGCCCCCTGATGTTGCAGCCCCATCTGCTGGCTCCTTTGCAGGGGGGTGACGCATGGCACAGCACAGGGCATTTGGGTGGGGGGGTTGATGATGGGAGCCCAGGGCTTCCCCAGGTTCCACCCCATGGCTGTCGATGGCAGGAGAGGCAGTCAGAGGAAGCAGAACGGGCAGGCCCTGGGTCCCCGTATCCCGCGCAGACTGGGTAGCTCCTCCCTCTCCCGCAGCGGGGAGCAGAGCAATTCACTGCCAGTCCCTCTGCCCCCTCCAGCAATGGCCCGGAGAGCGGGGACACCACTCAGAGCCTGACATCATGCCTCCTTCCAGGTGTGGCGCTCCCCAAATCCCCAGGCTCAGCCTGCATGCTGGGTGCGGGCAGGGAAGTGGGGTGGCCGCTGGGAACCAGGGCTCTGACTGGATCTTTGCTGGGCTGAGCAGCAAAGAGTTGGGGAAACCAGGGATGGCTGTGCCAGACCCTGTTGTGCATCGGGGCTGCTACCCTGCTGGGGTGGGAGCGGGGGGCAAGGGTTTCTGCTAAGATCTCTGTCACCTAGCCTGCAGCTTGGCAGCCCCAGGTATGACCACTGCTCTGTCTTTGATCAGATTCACCATCACCTAGGAATGCCTCCTGTTTTATGGGGCCAGACTCGCAGGAGAAAGAGACCCTAGACCACATCAACACCTTTCTCAAGGGCAATGAACAGGTACCAAGAGCCCTCCTCTGATCTCTCAGCTACTGCCCTGTCCACATGCAGTATCCGTCCTTCTCCGGATGAGGCATGGATTCTAAGGCCAAATGGGACCACTGTGACCTCCTGTATAACACAGGCCAGAGACCTGCCCCCAAATAATTCCTGTTTAAACTAGAGCATCTTAAAAACATCCTCTCTTGAGTTACAAAAGGCACGCACCATGCTCCTTGCCCACTGGATTTGGCCAGTCCCCAGCATGATGGGTTGCCCCCCTTTGAGGCCTGATGTACTGGCTTATCACTGAGCCCGCCTGTTCTGCCAGCCTGGGCCCCTGTTACCTTGTCTTGTTGGGCTCGGCTCACAAGCCTCTTCCAGCCATACACACAGGCAGGGCCACACCCAGCTGCAGAAAGACACAGACGCTGAGATCAGCTCTGGGAAGACTCAGTTGAAGGGCCTTGTCCCAGTTCTCTGGTGCCCACCTCCTTTGGAGTACGGACCCAAAGGTTTTATGACATTCGCCCCCTCCCTCGATGTCGAGAGAGGTATGAACAACTCTTTGCCCCTCCTCCCAGTTACTAATTTATACTACAAACTGGGTTGTGGTATAAACAAGAAACAAGATGATTAACTACAAGAGGTAGATTTTATGCGGTTAGAAGAGATAGCAAACAGAACAAAGCAGATTACCCTAGTAAATAAAGAAAACACACAAACGAAGCTTTATACACCAGATAGATAGGATATCCATTAACAAATTCTCCCCGAGTGATAAACAGGTTGGCAGATTCTTAAGGCAGAAGCTGCCTTGGTTTTGCAGCTTGGCTTTCCCAGGTTTTCTTGCACAGGCTAGGAATCTCTCTCTCTAGCCTAGGACCATCACTTCTCATGGTTCAATCTTTGTCTCTCAGGTGTTTCCAGGTATCTTATTGCAGGGAGTCTGAGGTCCCGTCCCATCCCCCCTGCGATTTTATTGTTCCCCTTTTATCTTCTCTTCCCACCTGCTGGATAACTCTTTTGCTGTGACCTGGATCCAACAGGTCCCGTTGTGTCGCGTTATCTCGGGGAGGTTTCTATTGCACACAGTTCCTGGGGTAGCCCTAATGCTTGTGCATTTCCTCCAGGAGCCAGTGTTTGGCTTTTTTGCTGTTCTACCTGAAAGGCTGTTTTGAACCTCACAGTGTTTTTCAGGAACACATACACAGCTGAACTTCAGAACGTCACATACAACGATAGCACATGCAATCCAATGAGACATTAATGTCTAGCAGATACAGACTTTTAGACTGATACCTTACAAGACATACTTGGTACCAAACATATCCTAATTATATGACCGTGGCGAATATTTGGGTGTCAGGGTGTCACACCCAGATGTTCCTCCCACTCTATCAAGCCCCCCAGTAAGACTGTCTGGCTGCTTAGCCCCCATGTTGCAGTTCCTCTTTGGACACCTACCCCGTGAGATCTGCTCCCTCTCTGGTCTGGTTTCACACAGAGCTGCCCTGCCCTCCCCACATAGTCTCTCCTGTTGGGAGATGAATGGCCTTCTGGCCTTCGGCATATCAAAGCCTGAGCAGCGCTGGGGGGAAGCTTTCTGACATCTCTCCCACTGGCAGCTCCTTTCCACACTAACCTTCCTGTTTTTGTCTAATCTCTGCGGGGCATAGGAGGAGGCCAAGAAACTTGAATTCTTGGATCGTGTCATCACCATCAGCAGGGCCGCCCTCACGAGGCACCCAGAACAAAACCTGGCAGCTTTTCTCTGCAAAGCCCTCCTTGTGGAGAAGATAAAGGTGAGTAAAACACACACTCGGGCTATGTTACTTGGCGGGTTTAGTGATTGGCCTGGAGAGCTCTGCAGATTTGTCTACCTTCAACTGCCAATCGCTGGATTGTGTTGGACGTTTCTCTGTTAGACTGAAGAGCCCATTATCAAGCATTTGCTCCCTGTGTAGGTACTTACAGACTGTCATCAAGGCACCCTGTAACCTTCTCTTTGTGAAGCTGAACTGATTGATTTCTGGAGTCTCTCACTATAAGGCATGTTTCCCAGTCCTTCAGTCACTCTTGTGGCTCTTCTCTGACCCCTCTCCAATTTATCAACATTCTCCTTGAATTGTGGGCACCAGACCTGGACAGAGGATCCCAGCAGAGGTCGCACCACTGCCAAATACCGAGGAAAAATAACCTCTCTAACAACTGGAGATTGCCCTGTTTGCACAGCCCAGGATGGCATAAGCCCTTTTGGCCCCAGCCTCGCACTGGGCACTCCTGTGCACCTGATTACCATAACTGCCAAGTCTTTTCCAGAGTCACCGTTTCCCAGGTTAGAGACCCCATGCTGTGAGTGTGGCCTGCGTTCTTTGTTCCTGAACATGTCACTGTATTGAAACATAGGTATTTCCCTTGCACCCAGCTTCCCAAGTCACCAGGTCGCTCTGTATATACCAGTCTCCCTGCACAGAGCCCCAACACTCCGCAGTCAGTGCCCACTAGGGAACTAGCAACAAATCTGCTCCGTAGATTTGGAAAGTCTTTGCTCTGCGGTGCTGCAGAAAGCTTTACGGAGCTTACCTCCCTTCCCTGAACGTGGGACAGCGTGTGCTGGTGGGTGGTCCAGTGGGCTGGGGCTCAGTTCCTCAGTGAGACCTTTGGGCAAAGCACTTCCCCCTCTGTGCCTCAGTTTCCCTCCCATGCCTTGTCTCATCCAGTTAGCTCGTGAGTTCTCTGGGGCAGGGACTGGCTCTCACCGTGTGTGTGCAGCACCTGACACAAGGAGGCTGATCTCAGGTGGAGTCCCTGGGTGCTAATGCTGATGGAGACTTTGCAGTGCACTGGTGCGTGACGCTGGGGCACTGACCACAGGCCCTGCACTGCGCTCCCCAGCTGGAGCCCTGCACACCATCAAGCCCACAGTAGGACGACCTGTCTGCCGAGGCCACGTGTTGCAGGCCCTGCGCTTTGCTCCCCAGTCGGAGCCTTACGGGAGCTCGGAGCCCGGCTGGCACTTCCCCACATTGTCTCCCCAGGAGCTGATTGATCTTGAGTCCGTCGACTCCCTGACCAGCGGGGTGCGTCAGCAAGCGATGCTCGCCGTCATGGAGCTGAGGTACCCGGCCTGCCCGCCCAGTCCCAGCTAGTGCTGTGTACAGCCAGACACGCCAGCCTCTTGGCATGGCCAGTTCTCCAGGGCATTGCTCCCTCTGCTCCTCCCCCGTCTTCCGATTCCCCCGGGCACGTGGCACCCGTGGGTTGGTGGTGGAGGATCCTTCGGTGCCTGGCGACCTCTCCAAGTGGCCGTGTGAAGATGTGGGGAGGGAGCGAGGGGGTTGGACCGGTCCCCTCTGGGACCCGCAGGCGATGGCTCCGGGGGGAGAGGGGCAGTTGGGCACTGCCGGAGCGGAGCCACCGGAGTCGCCGCCAGCTGTGCCAGCTGCATCCCACCGGCAGCTCAGCGACTCCCTGTGGCTCAGAGGCTGGGCAGGCTGAGCCCTGGCACGTGGCACAGCCTGCGCCATGGGGGGCTCTCTCTCAGTGCCGCTGGCGCCCTGCTCTCAGCTTCCCAGAAGCCTGCCCTTGATGTCCTGGGAGCCTGAGGCCAACATCAGTGCATCAGTCTCGCCTCAGCCCTCCAATCCGCGCGTGTCTCTTCTCTTAGCAAAGTGAAGCCACTGCTGCGGGGAATGGAGCTATTCAGCCTGCTCACCGTCTGCTTCTCCAGCGTCTTCTCCCTGCCTCCAGCAGAGACCAACCAAGGCGTGGAGGCTGCTCTATACAACAACGTAAGCCCCAAACTAGCCATGAGGAGCCGCCCCAAACCGAGGGGGAATCCTGCAAGTCGCTCGTGTCCCTGCCCCCTGGGTTACCTGGCGCTGGCATAAGAGTGTAATGATCACAGCTCCTTGGCAGCGCTTCAGCTCAGGACCTGCAGTACCAAAGCACAAGCCCCACTGCCGCAGAAAAAGGAGTAACTCCCTCATAGGGTAGCAGTAGTAGGCATTTATCCTTCACAGGCACTGGCAATTAGTGGGGAACAGACACTCCCTTCACAAGCACATTCATCCCCAGTGCATGGCTGGGGGCACAGGCCTGAGATCGATCGGCTGCTTGAGGTGCACACAGGCCAGGGAAAGTGAAGCTTGGCTGGAAATCTCCCCTCCCCCTCAAATGCGGAGTCCTTCCAGACTCTTCTAATGCGTGAGACTGTGGTCAGTGGCCTCCCTGGGGACAGCAAAAGCGGGTGGGGTCCTGTTGCCAGGAGGAGTTTGCAGTAGGTCCCCTGCAGGTACAAGTGAGTGGGTGAACTGGAATAGCAGGGGCTGCCATGGCCTGGGGCGTGTCACACGCCAGGGCATTGGTTTGTCGCCTGGCTGGGTAACGCCACTTGCTGTGGTTTCTCCTCTGCTCTGCACGCAGACTCTGAACACCATGGATGAGCTGCTGAAGGCCTTGGTGTGTGAGGATGAGAAGCCCAACCTTGTGGTGCTGCAAAACATCGTGGAGGTGTGGAGGCATGGGGCAGGAAGGGGACGAGTCCTGTAACTGGGGTGGGGCTCTGGGACCAAAGCTCCATTTAATCCCAAGCATGGGACACTCCCGTGCCTTCTGCTCCTCAGAGTACGCTCTATACAAAGGTTCTTGGGCTGGAGGACCAAGTGCCCCCGCTATATCTGAAAAACGTCTGCATGGGGTGGGGGTGGAGGAGGGCGTGATCTGCCATGTTCTCCACTGAGCCTCATCTGAGCCCGGGATTCATTTGTGTTCACCATGGGCCCCACCAATACTGGCCAGAGCCCAGAGCTAGATTCCCCCAACGTTCTAGTTCTGGGGCCACAGGAAGTCGATTCTGTGGGTGGTTTGTGCTCCAAAAAGAGGGAAATGTCCTCAGCAGATATTTGGTCTTCTCGTTCCCAGAGCTTGGGAAGAGGGAATCACAGAAGTGCAGGGCTGGAAGGGATCTCAAGAGGTCATCTACTCCACCCCCTGCACTGAGGCTGGGCCAAGCATTCCTCGACCGTCCCTGAGGAGTGTTTGTTCAGCCTGTTTTTTTAAAACGTCCATGATGGGGAGTCCACCACTTCCCTAGGTCACCTGTTCCAGTGCTTAGCCACCCTTAGACTTTTTCCGAATATTTAACCTCAATCTCCCTTGCTGCAGATTAAGCCCACTACTTCTTGTCCCACCTTCAGGGTACGTGGAGAACAATTAGTCACCATCCTCTGTAAAACAGCCCTTAACGTATTCGAAGAGTGTTAGGAGGTGCCCCCTCCATCTTCTCAAGACGAAACATGCCCAAGTCGTTCACCCTTTCTTCATAGGGCAGATTTTCTAAACCGCTGATCATTTTTGTCGCTGTCCTCTGGACGGGCCCCAGTTTGTTCACATCTTTCTTCAAGCGGGGTGCCAAGAACTGGACACCAGTTCAGATCCTCTGGCCTCCTGGTCTCTGAGGCCCAGTAGCTCCTTGGACCAAATGACCACATGCGCTACCTGCCCACAGGGCTGGTAATCCTACATGCTGCGTTCAGTGCAATCAACTGGAGAGCCTCACACTGCTGCTGCACTTCTGCCTGGTTTATTTTTACTCTTCCAGGGGGGTTAGTTTGTTTAGTTTTCTTCGGGGCGGGGGGGTAAGGTTATTGGCCTGAATTTACGGTATGTTTCTTAGATGTACTTGTCTCTAAACTTCCTTGCAAAACTCCCGTTTCCAAAGCTAACCTCTGATTTATATTGCCTGCTCTCTGTTTCCCCTCCCTGGTTCAGGCACGATGCTGCCAAACCAGAGTGCAGAGTATCTGCAGGTCCTCAGGGAGTGGCGAGCGGAGAACACCTTCTGGGTCACCTGGTTCACCAACACCAGCAATATTGCCATGGTAACTACCGTCAATGCTTCCTGTGATTGTTGTGCCCAGAGTTATCAGGAGAGAGAAATTAAGACCATAGGAGTCAGGGAGAAAGGACAGACCCAGGCGTGTGACTGACCCCATCCAGCTGGTCCGGAGCCCTGCCTATGGCCCACTCCATCTCATAGAATCATAGACCTCAGGAGGTATCTAGTCCAACCCCCTTCTCAAAGCAGGACCAACCCCAATTAAATCACCCTAGCCAGGGCTTTGTCAAGCCTGACCTTAAAACTCTCGAAGGATGGAGATTCCCCACCTCCCTAGGTAACCCTTTCCAGTGCTTCACCACCCTCCTAGTGAAATAGTGTTTCCTCATATCCAACCTGGACCTCCCCCACTGCAACTTGAGACCATTGCTCCTTGTTCTGTCATCTGCCACCACTGAGAACAGCCGAACTCCAGCCTCTTTGGAACGCACCCCCCCCAACCCCCCGCAGGTAGTTGAAGGCTGCTATCAAATCCCCCCTCACTCTTCTCTTCTGCAGACTAAATAAGCCCACTTCCCTCAGTCTCTCCTCATAATTCATGTGCTTCAGCCCGCTAATCATTTTCGTTACCCTCTGTTGGACTCTCTCCGATTTGTCCACATCCTTTCTTTTGTGGGGGGCCAGATGTGACCTCACCAGTGCCGAATAGAGGGGAATAATCACTTCCCTCCATCTGCTGGCAAGGCTTCTACTATTGCGGGCCAATATGCCTCCCTCCATGCCACATCCCAAGATGCACTGGGTCTCATCCAAACCTGATCCCAGCTCCTTGTCAGGTGTGGTGGGAGCTTTCCCAGAGATTAATGCTCTCCAAGGCATCATTGCGTCCACGCACCAGTGCCAGGCCCTGCTGAGCACTAGAGAGTGTATCCGGGCTGTTCAGTATTGTGCCCCCGTGCACTGCCACGCTGGCCTGTGCCATGCACGACAGCTCCTGATTGCTGGCTGGGTTCTGTGCGTCCCAGGTGCAGTAACCCAGCCCTGTCCCGGCAGAGCGGGCTTTGCCTGCACTCCTGGCTGGGCCAGTCCTGGCTGCTCGGTCCGACTGGAACCGCACTGGGCAGCAAAAGGGGTTTCACTGGCAGGTTTGTTTCAGATGTTTGGGAAGTACTTCAACCCATCCGAGCACATGGACTTCCTCCTCACTGCTATCGAGGGCATGAGAGACACCAGCGTCCATGACTCGGTGGCGGCCAGGCACATGCTGCATGTGATCCTGTGGGTCCCCAGCCCAAGCTTGGAGAGGGTAAGAGCTGCAGTGAGAACAGCCTGCTGGGGGAGCCCATCCGTGGGAGACTCTGTCTCTGGGCGCTCGGCATTACTGGGGGGCAGGTCCTGTGCAATGCGGGGGGTCAGTCTAGGTGATCTCCATGGCCACTTGTGGCTTTGCAGTCTGTGAATCGAGAGGCCGGAATTGGCCCTGTGTTCTAGGCCTGGAGCTGGAGAAGAGGATGTGGGAGGGCAGATGGCTCTCAGGTGCAGCAGGTCCCTGGCACCCCAGATCAATAGCAGCGCGAGGAAGCCAAGGCTCCCATCTCCCCATTTCCCTTCCAGGTGTCGGAGGCTGTGCCGAGCGTGTACCACAACCTGGACTCCATCAGCGAGCCGCTGGCCCAGCAGCAGCTGCTCAAGGCCCTTGTCGTGCTGGGCGACCAGTGCAGCGAGGAGGTGGTCACAACCCTGCTGGGCTGCTCGCTGTCATGTGACAGGTACGGGGCTGGGGCTGCTGCCGCTTGAGCTCCAGGTCCCCCGGACTGGTCCCGCTGCCAGGGACAGGGGCGTGCAGAACCTTCCGGAGACCTCCTGCTCCCTGCAGAGCTTCTGCTTGTTCTGGAGGGTTTTGCAGGCTGACATGCCGTGGAGACAGGCCAGCCTGCAAAACCCCATATGGCAGCCCTCGGCCTCCCCCAGGGCTGACACTCAGACCCGGCCCCCATGCAGCCTGCGCCAGGCAGTGGGGGCCCTTGCTGCAGCAGGAGGGCAACAAAGGGCCGGCCGGTGGCGGGAGACCCAGCAGGGTGCGGGTGGCGGTGGGTGCTGGAGGCTGGCGGGGCTCTGGCCAGCTGAAATGGGCTCTCTCCCTTTGCAGCGTTGCTGTGGAGATGTGGAGGGTGCTGACATCCCACCCCAAGACCGCAGGAAAGGTCCTACGGGAGCTGCTCGACAGGCTGCAGGAGCGGCCGCTGCGCCAGCATCACGACATCTCTCAGCAAGAGGCTGGCGTCGCCCCCTTGGCCGTAAGTTCCAGCCCCTGCAGCAAGGGAAGGAGCGCCGTGTGTCCCCACCGTGGCCTGAGGTTGTCTCTCAGTCTCCCACTGGGTATCGCCATTGGGCCGAAGAGAGAGAGCGTGACTCTAGCCAGCGCTATAGTCGAGGCAGAACACGCCGAAACCCTCTCCTGGTGCTCTGGGACACCTCTCATAGAACCGCAGGGTGAGAAGGGATCGCAAGGTCAGCTTGTCCAGCCTCGTGCCAAGATGCAGGATTTGTTGTGTCTATCCCAGCCCAGACAGATGGCTCCAGCCTCCTTCTATAAACCACCAGCAAAGGGGCTTCCACAAGCTCTCTAGTTGTCTGTCCCATTTTCCTACTCTTCTTACAGTTAGGAAGGTTTTCCTGAGATTTAATCTAAATCTGCAGTGCTGTCGTTTGAACCCATCCCCTCTTGTCCTGCCCTCTGTGGCAAGAGAGAACAACTTTTCACCATCTTTTTTTGGGCAGCCTTCCAAGTATCTGAAGACCATTAGCACGTCCCCCTTTAATCTCCTCTTTTCCAAACTAAACATAGCCAGTTCCTTCAACCTTTGCGCATATGGCTTGCGTTCCATCCCTCTGATCATCTTTGTCACTTGCCTCTGGATCCATTACAGTTTCTCCACATCCTTTCTATGACCAAAACTGGACACCGTACTCCAGCTGAGGCCTAACCAGCACTGAGTAGAGTGGTACTATCACCTCCCATGACTTGCAAGCTATACCTCTGTTAATGCAACCTAAAATTGCATTTGCTTTTTTGCAACAGCATTGCTTTGCTGACTCATGCGGAGGCTGTGATCCACCGCAGCTCCCAGATCCTTCTCAGCAGTGCTGCTGCCAAGCCGGTTATCCCCCATTCTGTATCTGTGCATTTGTTTTTTCTTCTCTAAATGTAGCAGCTCACATTTGTCTTTGGTGAATTTCATTTTGTTGTCTATAGCCCAGTCTTCCAATTTACTATGATCCCTCTGAATTTGAGCTCTTTCCTTCAAAGTATTGGCAACTCCTCCTCGCTTTGTGTCATCTGCAAACTTGACCACTCTGCTCTCTCTATCTACATCCAGGTCATTAATAAAGATGTTAAACAACACCAGACAAAATGTTATAGTCGATCCAGAACGTACACAGTAGTTAAGCTAAATCACAGGATTCACATCTCCGGCACAACTGACTGTTACAGCCAGCAGCCCTCTGATACAGTGAAAAGAGAATTAGGAATTCTTCTATTCCTAACTACTTCTTTGGGAAGGCTAAAGACGCTGACCAAGACAGCAGCAGCCGTGCATCGACTGCAGACACAAACACAAAAACAGAGCTCTTCCTGGAATGGAGTTCACTGAGGTGGCTATTGCAGTGAAAGCGAACCGTGAAGATTACCCTTCAACAGCCAAAGATCAGCTGGCATGAAGTCTGGTTAGTGGATGCCGAAGAAGAGGGATTATCCTTGGTTGTCCTGCCATGATGGTAAGCTTGGATGCCTTATCTGTAGCAAAGTTTCACCAAGGTCTCTCCATAGCGTCGGGTGGTGGTAGTTTTCTGTTTCTCCTTATGGACCTAGCTGAAAGTCCAAATTAACATCTCTGCCCATGAAGATAAAGGAAGAGAAAGATTCAACTGCCTCTGCATTAGCTTTACAGCTTTCAAAAGAAGCAGAAACCACAACTTTTGAAGTTGAAGTGGTGGTTAACATGACAAAACCAGAACCTGACACAACGGTGCAGGTAAAGCAAATGGCATATTACATTGCTAAACGTAGCAAACCCTACGCTGATCACCCCGATTGAACTGAATTCCAGATACTACATGGTGTAGATATTGGTATCAGTCATAGAATCATAGAATATCAGGGTTGGAAGGGACCTCAGGAGGTATCTAGTCCAACCCCCTGCTCAAAGCAGGACCAATCCCCAATTTTTGCCCCAGATCCCTAAATGCCCCCCTCAAGGATTGAACTCACAACCCTGGGTTTAGCAGGCCAATGCTCAAACCACTGAGCTATCCCTCCCCCAAAAGGGCTCATAATTCAGTGCTACAGACATGCTAGACCCTCTCTCGTCTGCAATGCACCGAAAGCATTGCAAATGACGAATGAATGCTCAGATGCCGGAGAGAGACGGAAAGATTGCCATGTCTATTGATGAATCAACTACTCTGAGCAATGAATCGACAATTAGAATCTATTTAAAATGTGACACTTTGAAGATGATGATCCTCACTTCATGTTTCTTGATCTGATTGCACTTCCACATTCGGCGGCTTCAGGCACTGTAGATTGTGGGCTGAAATGCCTCAAGAAATAGAATTCCGATCACAATGACTCTTGTAGCACTTGCGAGTGATGGTGCTGGTGTTATGCTTGGCAAGAACTCTGGTGTAGCGAGCTGTATTGTGAAGAAGTACCCAAATGGTCTAGCGAGCTCGTGTTTGAACCACAGGTTGGATTTGGCAGCTGCTGAAAAGTTAAGTGAAGTAAGAGCTGTAAATCACTTGGACATCTTTGACAAACTGTATACGCTTTACAGCCGCTCACCTAAAACCAAGACAGAACTAAGTGGCTGAGCAGCTGAGAAAGATTGGGGATGTCAAGTTCATATTGCACTGTATTTGCTGTCTGGCATAACCGCAGTCATTGGGCCTTCCCCTTCAGGCTGAATCTCATGACACACAAAGAGACAACAAAGAGAGGTCTATGTTTGTTGGGCTGCTGAAAAGAAGTCAGTCCCCTGAATTCTTGATGGATCTTGACATAACGTATGACACATTGTTTGAGCTGTCATCTCTCTGAATTGCTTCAGCATTGAGATACTTTGTTGGCATCTGCAGATAAACTGACACACCGTACCATCCACATGCTGGAAACCGTGAGAGAAAAACCTGGCACAAAGTCATTCCAAGCCAACTGTGCAGCTAAAAACCTGAAGCTCAGGACCAGCACACTGGCTGAAAACATGAAGCTTGTGAAAAGGAATGACAACTAATTTCTGACAAGTTGGATCAATAATATGAACGCCCCATTATTCTGCAGCACCTCGTCAAAGTATAGAAACCCTGGTGATGGTGTTGCTACTAAGGGAGAGAGGCGTGTGATAAAGCGGGACTGTTCTTAATGTTTCCTCTGAATAGTGTGGGGGTGCCTCAGTTTCCCCTTGGCAGTTCTTAAGTATCTAGGGGGTGGGATAAGGGTGTATGATCGTTGCAGAGCCCTAGAGGGCAGGTGTGTGCAGGGGTCTGGACACAGAGAATGGCCAACACCCTGTTTCCTGGCAACTGATGGCCTGGGCCCTTCCCCCCTGCAAGGTGAGAGCTAAAGGGTTGGAGAACAAAGGAATCAGGTGACCTCCTGGCCCGGGAAAGGGACAAAGCCCAGAGGGGGAGGGGCTGGAGAGAGTTTGGGGCTGGCTGGGGACATGGAGTGAAGTGCAGACGTGGCTGTCTGGCTCACTGCCCCCCAAAATGGACCCGGCTGAGGGGTCCTGTTCTCTGTACCTACAAGCTCTGTGTTAGACCATGTTCCTGTCGTCTAATAAACCTCTGTTTTACTGGCTGGCTGAGAGTCATGTCTGACTGTGGAATTGGGGGGCAGGACCCTCTGGCTTCCCCAGGAGCCCGCCTGAGCGGACTCGCTGTGGGAAGCGCACGGAGGGGCAGAGGATGTTGAATGCTCCAAGGTCAGACCCAGGAAGGTGGAAGTTGTGTGAGCTGTATGTCCTGAAGACAGTCTGCTCGCAGAAAGGAGACTTCCCCAGAGTCCTGCGTGGCTTCGTAGGGAGCAGTTCCAGAGTATCGCCCGGGAACTCCGTGACAAGGCAATATGCCAATTGGGCTGAAGCAGTTCTCCATTGCTGACAAAGAGAACTGGATACTAGATAGGTTTCAGAGTTGTAGCTGTGTTAGTCCTTATTAGCAAAAACAACGAGGGGTCCTTGTTGCACCTTAGAGACTAACGAATTTATTTGGGCATAAGCTTTTGTGGGCTAAAACCCACTTCATCAGATGCATGGAGTGAAAAATACAGTAAGCAGAATATATATATATATATATATATATATATATATATATAGCACATGAAAGGATGGGAGTTGCCTTACCAAGTGGGGG
The DNA here is from genome assembly GCF_965140285.1 of Lepidochelys kempii. NCBI lineage: Eukaryota > Metazoa > Chordata > Testudines > Cheloniidae > Lepidochelys > Lepidochelys kempii. The sequence goes on from NC_136402.1 coordinate 11,363,659, forward strand.
ATCAGTAGTAACAAGCCAATTCAATTAAGGTGGAAGTGGCCTATTCTCAACAGTTGACAAGAAGGGGTGAATACCAGGGAGGGAAAAATTACTTTTGTCGTGCTAATGAAGCCAATGCAATCAAGGTGGCCTATTTCCAACAGTTGACAAGAAGGTGTGAGTATCAGCAGAGGGCAAATTACTTTTTGTAGTGACCCATTATTCTTGGATAAAGTGAAAAGGAGGTAGGGCAGCTGTGCAACCGATGTGGTCTACCAGTGACAGGAATGATCAATGCCTAGTGTGACTTTCTTGACTATACTAAATATTTATTCCTCAGGGAGATACCTATAGGCAGTAATCAAGGCACTCCTCAATCTTCTCTTTGTTAAGCTGAATAGATCAAGCTTCTTGAGTCTCTCACTATAAGACATGGGTTTTAATCCTTTAATCATTCTCAGGACTCTTCTCTGAACCCTCTGCAATTTATCAACATTGGTCTTGCATTGTGGGCACCGGAACTGGACCCAGGATCACAGCAGTTGGTCACACCAGTGCCAAATACTCCCACTCCAGATTCTTCTGTTATTTATCCCAGGATCACATGAGCTCTTTTGGCCACAGCGCCACACAGGGAGCTCCTGTTCAGCTGATTCTCCACCAGCACTCCCAAGTCCTTTTCAGAGTCTCTGCTTCCCAGGACAGAGTCCCCCATCCTGTTCCTAGATGTATTCATTTACAATGAGCCATATGAAAACACATACTGTTTGCTTGCCCCCCCAGTTTACCAAGCGATTCAGATCGCTCTGTGTCAGTGACTTGTCCTCTTCATTATTTACCACTCACCCAATTCTTGTGTCATCTGCAAACTTTATCAGTGATGATTTTATGTTTTCTTCCAGGCCATTGATCAAAATGTTAAATGGCATAGGGCCAAGACCCAGTCCCTGCGGAGACCACACTGGAAACACACCAGTGTAATGCTGATTCCCAGTTTACAATTACATTTTGAGACCTATCAGCCAGTTGATAATCCAACTGTTGTGGGCCACGTTACTTTTGTATCGTTCTAGGTTTCCGATCAAACTGCCGTGCGGGGCCAACTCAAGCGCCTTACAGAAGTCTGTATACACTATGCCAATGCTCTTTCCTTTAACTACCAAACTTGTAATCTCATCAAAAAACAGATAGCAATGATCTTGGCGGGAAATATTTTCCATACACCCATGTTGATTTGCATTAATTAAATTATCCTCTTTAATTCTTTATTAATTGAATCTTACACCAGCCGCTCCATTATCGACAGTTAAAACGTATGAGGCTTAAAAAGGGGATTCGTAGGAAAAAATGGTTCCTAATTGAAGCAAAATGGCTCTGTCCGGGCATCCCTGATCACTGGTGTCGCCAGCATTCCCTGGGGGTCTAGAGTCCGCAGCTCTGCTGCTACTCTAGTGCTAGGGTTCTTTGGATCCCAGAGACCCCAGACACAATCAGGCCCAGCTGTGCCAGGTGCTGCACACACCCAGAGACGCACCCCGCAGGAGCCAGGCCCTGCCCTGCAGAACAAGAGACAAAGGCCAGGCACCCCCTGCACTCCTACTTCCATTGCCTCTGTCTCCAGGGGAGGCAGACGTTGTTTTGGAAATGGCTTGTTGGGTCACCAGAGGGTGTTTCGTAAAGCAGCTCCTCGTTTCACACAGGTGGGGAAACTCCAGCATCTGCTGCCAGACTTCATGGAGCAGCTACATGAGGCAGACAGGGACGTCATCTCCAATACCATCACCGTGCTGAAAAACATCCTCGCCGGCATGGACAGGCAGAGCGCCAGCCCCGTGGCTGTGCGAGTGGCTGAGAAACTCCTGCCGTTCTTTCATGATGTAAGGCCTGGGGGCCCGCGGGAGACCCTTCAAGCCACAGACGTGTGAATGGGGGCTGGCGGGTGGGCTAGCGGGACCTATGCTATGGCCCTAGCCAGAAAAAGGATTGTCGTAAATGATGTGACCCCATTCCCGCCTTCCTCTGCAACCCCATTCTCCATCAGAGCATATGGCAGTAAGGGTGGGAACCCTGGTGTCCTGCAGGCCTGCTGACAAGGATCAGGGCAGGCCAGGGACAAGGCTCCCCTTGAAGAAGGACATGCATTCCTGAGCCTGCATGCAGCGAGGTGGCGTCTGCAGCACAGGGGGCCGCAATGCTCCTGCTGGCTTCCAGGGTAACAAGTGATGGTACCCTGGTGAAAATCCTGCCCCTCCCCTCCCTGGCTAGGAATCCCACGGCTCGCCTGTCAGCTCCATAAGGAAACGGCTCCATCTGTGGGTTCTGCAGCTACCGCCCTTTCCTCTCCCCTTCGTTCTCATGGCAGGGCAGCATCAAAGGAGGGGCTAGTTCTCCCCAGGCCTTCTGTAACCACAAAAAAAGTAGCCCCCGCCAGCGTGTTCACCAGACTGATGTTCAGACCCCCACTGCACAGCAAGATCCAGCAAAGTGGGCGGGAGAAAGGGACCCATCCATTACTGCCTTCCAGGGGTAACGCCCCAGTGGGGGCTCCTGGAGGGACCACCCACCTCCCCAGCTCTCACAATGCTAAATCCTACCCTCAGCCCTCCCGAACTCTGCTGGGACCCGGCCGCTCTTTATTTAGTAGTGGCACAGGCCCAGCTAAAGCTCTTCCCATGGTCTCCTGGATCCCCAGCTGACCGAAGGGACAGGGCAGCCCAGACCGAAGATGCAGGATCTCGCCCTGGCGTGAGCCTTTAAACCAAAACCCTGTGGGGCCCGGGGGGAACAGAACAGGTTCTCTGGCCAAGAAGATACCAGGCCAGCCCCTCAGCTGGTGGAAACCTGCATCTCTATTGCCTTCAATGGCGCTATGCCCAAGAGACTCTGGCCCCAGCTGTGCCTGTATGACTGGGGGTGAGTTAGCAATACCCCCTGCAGGGCAGACATCTCTGTCACAGTGAGCACTCACCCAGCTGGGTGGGCACGACCGTCACAGCGTCTCCTCCCCATGTCCTCTCTTGCAGGAGTTCAGCAAACTCCGGGTGCTCTCCATCACCCTCTTTAAACACCTGCTGGAGCTTGTAAGGGGGCCCAGCAGGAGGAAGATGAAGGAGCACGTCCTCCGCAGCCTGGTCCCTCTGCTCCTCCTCCTGCACGATGAGCGTCCCAATGTGTCCCAGGTGAGGCCACGAGCTGGAGCCTGCAGCTGAGATCGTTACAGAGTGACCAGGAATTTGTTGGGGGGGCCAACATGAGACACCCCCCTTTAAAAGGTCTGGCCGGCAGAGGGCAGGTGCTCAGTGCTGTGACAATCAGATGCTCAAAATCACTTGAACATTGAGTCCAGTAGCGCCATAACCATGGCGCCCCACCCAACTGCTGAGTCTTCTCTGCCTCCTCTGAGGCCAACACTCCCCCCTGCAGCCAGGCTGAGAGAATGGGTGGGCGGAGGGGTCAGCTCACCACTCCTACAGCCACTGGCCTCCGCACATTCCCCTGGCTGTGCTGGTGGGAAGAGCACAACCCTGGCCATGGTCCCTACCAGGAGCAGAGCTACCCAGCCTCCGGATGGTGCCCAAGACCCAATGTGCCCTTGGCCAAGCAGCCCGGACAGCTCTTACGAGCCATGACATGCCCAAGCCCCCCCTCCACCCCGCCCCAGGTGCCTGTGCACACGCTCGCTCTCATGGCCCCCATCACTTGGGAGCCAAATGCCCCTGGCAGTAATGAATTCACCCTCCTACCCCCCATGAGGTGGGGAACTAAGGCACAGCGTGAGGCCTAGCACCTTAGAAGTATTGAATGCCCATGGGCATTAGGCACCTAAATCCCTTTGTAGCCCTGGGCCGAAGCAACTTGCCTGAGTTCCTGCAGAAAGAGCTGGGAATTGAGTCAGGTCTCCAGCCATGGCCTTAGCCACACCACGGCCCTTCCGCGAGCAGCCGCGGGCCGGGAACCGTTCCGCACACACGGCCTCCGGTAACTAGGCTAGTGGCTTTCAGCCAGGCCATCCCTAACCATTCGGGTGCCCTATCCAGCCCCCCCGCAGTGGGGCTGTGTGGGGTCCCAAGCCTCCTCCTCCCCTCCACCAGGGTCTGGGAGGCAGGAGCTGTGTGGGGCCACTTTTGGGGGGCCCACAGGCCCAGAGTGGCCTGGGGGATTAGCGGAGAGTCCGCTCTGCTTCCCTCGCCCCGCATCCAGCGATGTCGCTCGAGGGAGGGGGTTTGGGGAAAGGGATCCTCCCACATACACACTCACTGACAGCAGTGGGAAGCGGAGCAGCCTGGCCCCAGCCCGCTCTACTCTGCCAGCCCCCAGCCGTGGCACTCCGCTTCCCACCGCCGGTGAGTGCGGGGGGCAATCCTTTTGGAGGAGAGCGGGCTGGGAACGGTTGCTCTGCTTCCTGCCAGTGCCGGTGAGTGTGGGGTCGCTGGGGGAAGAGGCTTGCGGAGAAGAGGTGGAATGGGGGCAGGCCGGGGACGGAGCAGCGGGGAAGGGGAAGAGGCCAGGCGGAGGGAGTTGTCTGGGCCCCCTCCAGGGTTGGCCCTGCCCTTTGCAGTGGGCACAGCCCGCGGCGGGGCTGGCTGAGGTATAGGGCGGGTCACTGGGGCTGGGGCTGCTGCATGTGCAGCATGCAGCCGCCTAGTGGCACCATGAAATTTGGGGCAATTTGATGCCCCAAATTTCATGGTGTCCTACGCAGGCGCGTATGCCGAGGGACGGCCCTGGTTTCCAGCTCTCACACCCTCAGGAGCGCAGTGGAGTTCCTAAGGTGGAGCCAGCTCGGTGCCCTCCTCCAGAAAAAGGAGCTTTGGCGAGGCTGTGACTGCCTGGTGAGGGAGCCCTCCATTGCCCGGCTCCGTGCCCACACCGAGCCCCAGCCCCGGGACCACACCTGGCCCTGGCTGTAGTCCCTCTGTGCGATCCCCCCGGCACAGGAAAGAGGGCCGAAAGCAGGACACTCCACAGATCTGGAACCTGGCCTGCAGGATGGAAAGGCCTTTAATAACCTTGTGCTCTCTTGTTCTGGCTCCTAGGTGGCGTGCTACAAGGGGAGGGCAGAAACCTTCCTCTGCCAGACCATGGCCTTTCTGAAAAACCCGCAGGCTCCCATTAGAGAAGCGGCCATCAGGTTTCTAGGTAATCACAGAGCAGAGGGGTCCCTTAAGCAGGGGGCTGGACCCAGTTTCAGGCTCTCCTCAGTCCCTGCCGGCAGCGAGAAGTAACCCCTGGGCTCCTGATTGCCGAATGAAGGCTCAGGGGTGTCAGAAACCCGCAGGAGCAAACTCACCCCAAACTGCCCTGATCGGCTGATGGGCCCCTTGAACCCCACTGCTCCCCATGCAGTCCCCCTCCCCCCTCCCCCACCCCACCATGGGCTCTTGGTAGTGGAACCTCAAGGCGCTATGCTCTCCTTTGGCAGCCAGCCCCACAGCCATCCCTGGGGCCTCGCCCTTTCCCCTGGGGACTCAGGAGTGTGTCCTGGACAGCGAGGGGCAGGGGAAAGCCCCACTGCTTGGAGGGTGACAGACGCTTTGACACCCTCGCTGGGGACGCAGGGATGTGACAAGCTGTTTGTGTGTGTAGGGCTCACTGCCCGGCAGCTGGACCAGCAGAGCCAGGAGAAGTTGGAGGCCATCTGCAACGGTGAGTGGTGTCTGCTTTGAGCACTGAGCGCTAGAGGGACGAATGGCCCAGGGCCGTGGGCTGGGTTCAATCTCCGACTCCAGCAATGTGATCTTGGGCGAGAGCCACAAAGGGTTGCAAAATGTAGATCCCCAAACCCCTGATCAGCTTCCCCCTCACCCTGTGGTGTCTGCTGGTTGGCATGTGCCCAGGCACTTAGCCCTGACCTCAGAGCTGTGGCCTGGCAAATCCCCAAACTGGGCCTGAGCTGGCTGGCCTTCGCAGATGATTGCCCCCCCCACCTCAACACAGCAAAGTTGGGGTCCTGCCTTCGCCCTTTGCACTCACTAGCCCAGGGTGGAGGGGTGGTGACATAGCTCAGGCTCCTCACTCCCAGAGCAGGTTCACAGCTGGGCCCCAACCAGAGCTAGAGAATGGCTGAGCTCCCTCCTCAGCATTTCCTGGAGGGCAGCAGGGCACCGGAAGCTAGGCGTAGCCTAACAATGCCCAAGCCCCCTTTGTGAATCTCTCCCTCTCTGGGCTTAAGTGCCCATCTGTGCACTGGGGGGAAGGGGGAGCTTAAATACAGGCAGGGATGAGGCCATCAGATACTGCAGGGGTGGGGCAGTCCTAGAAATAGTGAGTTAATGGGGTTCATAGTGACTTCTTGCCTGTGTCTGGAGGCTCCCCCAGCTGTGGAGGGCAGCGGGGATGTTTAGTGAGGGTTGGTGGTTGTTCCTGTTAGTCCCCTGTCTCCCGCCTCCCAGCCTGCTGCCTCCTTGTCGCAGGCCGAGAGGTACAGTGCTGGCTTGGTCTGCCAGGGCTTTCCAGAGCACCATGGCTCTGACCTCCATTTCCTTCCTTTCAATCTTAGTCCTGAAAGGCTTGCAGCAGGACACCAAGTCCTCCGTCAGATGCCTGGCTCTGCAGACCATGCTCATCCTAAATGCCTTCAAGAAACACCGTCCAGCCCGTGCCAGCCTACGAACACTCTTGTACAGGATGAGACTGATGTGTACAAGGGAGAGCCCAGTCATTGAAGCTGCCCAGCTGCCCGAGTAAAAGCCAGCCTCCCTACTCTGGGGGTTTGGTGCACCAGAGCCCGCCTGGAGCAGGGTGGAACACATCATGCTGGACCATGGCTTCCTCCCCATTGGCCGCCTGCCCTGCCCAGCCACGTGAGTAGTTAACCGCTCAATAGCTTTTATCACCATGTACTTTTTGACAGGTTTCCATGCCCCATGTAGCGTTTACGTCCCGCCCTCCGTCCCTGTTTCCGGTCGTGTATATTTTTGGCACCATCGGCCCTTTTGAACATTTATTTTGTATTATTTTTCTGTCTCTGGCGGGGGGAAGGTTGGGTGCTTGTGCGACAGTCAGGCAGGCAGAGCAGCAGAAGCCCTTCTGACGACCACATCGGGAGGCTGCCACTCCTGACGGGGGGGTGGCAGGGATAGGGGAACCCAGGTCCTCCCGCTCCACTGCGTCCCCGCCCAGGGCCCTAACAGCCTGCTGTGTTTTGACATATTTCGAGAAAAAGTATGAACGAGTAGAAAGAGAGGCTGTAGGGGGTTCGCGGCTCCCTCCCCGTCCGTCTGGGCGGGAGACCACGCCCCTCGCTACGATACTTCCAGGGTACCTTGGTTCAGGGGAAATAGCTCAGTGTTCATGGTTCTGGCCTGCAGTCAGGCCGACCAACGGTCAAGAGTCTGTTTGCCCGGGGACTTCATTCAGGACAGGGCTGCTGTCGAGTAGGGGCTCTGGCCTACAGTCAGGCAGGCAGAGCAGCAGAAGGTCCATTTGCCTGGCCCTTGATCAGGGCGGGGCAGCAATCAAGTAGGGGGGCTCTGGCCTACAGTCCGGCAGAGCCGTCGCCGTCTAGGGGAGGTTAGCTCTCTGGTGGGAGAGTCAGCACAACTGTCTGGCATCCTGATTCAGGCGGGTGCCAGACCAATCAGGCCTCCTGAGAACCAAGTGGGGAGGCTGCTACTCCTGACGGTGGGGTGCTGGTGGTCGGGGAACCCAGGCCCTCCCGTTCCACTGCGTCCCATCCCAGGGCCCTAACAGCCGTGGAGCGGTCCGCCACTGCGTCAGTGGGGAAAATCCGACCGCAACACGCTGGCCGGCTTGTAGTCAATAACACAGCTGAACCCAATTCGGCTGCCCTGGGCTCCTTGCTACAAGCCGATTCCGTGTCTACATGGGTTCAGGCGTGGCAGGTTTGTAGAAATTTTGGTGGTGCCCAGAACCCGCCCCTACTTTGACCCCCACCTGCCCAAGGCTCCGGGAGGGAGTTTGGGTGGAGAAGGACGTCTGGGGTGCAGGCCCTAGGCTTAGGCAGAGTATTGGTGTGCAGGCTCTGGGAGGGAGTTTGGGGATGGGAGGGGGTGCAGAGGGAGGGGGTGCAGGGCTGAGGGGTTTGGGAGGGGCTCAGGACAAGAGTAGGGGTGTAGGGGTCAGGGCTCTGTCTGGGGCTGGGGGGTTTGGGGGGTGAGAGAGGCTCAGGGCTGAGGCAGAGGGTTGGAGTTCAGGGGGATGAGAGCTCTGTCTAGGGCTGGAGATGAGGGGTTTGTGGTGTTGGAGGGGGCTCAGGGCTGGGGCAGACGGTTGGAGTTCAGGGGGATGAGAGCTCTGTCTAGGGCTGGAGATGAGGGGTTTGTGGTGTTGGAGGGGCTCAGGGCGAGGGTTGAGGGTGCGGTGGGGAGGTGAAAGCTCTGGCCGGGGGTGTGGGCTCTGGGGTGGGGCAGGGCTGGGGATGAGTTTGGGGTGCAGGAAGGCTGCTCCGGCACAGGGTTCAGAGAGGAGGACTCCCCCCCAGCCCTTTCCCTGCCGGCAACAGCGAGCTCTAGGGGAGGACGGTGAGTGGCAGCCCCACCAGCTCCTCGGCGTCCCCGGCGTCTGGCAGCCCCTCTGGGTCTCTGTCAGGATAGCGCTCTCCATTAGCTCTGTCCTTCCGCAGCAGGGAAGAGACGTACTGCTCAGCTGGCTGGAGGCCCGGCCTTTTATAGTGCCGCTTCCTGCCCCGCCCCTCTGCTGCCAAGGGTGTCCCAGTTCTGCCCACCAGGGGGCGTTCGCGGCTCCCTCCCAGGCTGTCAGGGCAGGAGACCATGCCCCCTCGCGACAGAGGCCTTAAAGGAAAGGAGTTTTAACAAAAGAAAAATTGCTTAGCCTTAGAAGAAAAAAGGAAAGAAAGGTTATTTTAAATAGAAGGAAGAGGGGAAACTATAGAAAGCAACACGAGAGAGGAGTGTTTTTATAGATTAGTAAGAACATGGTAAAAGGTTATTTTTGTTGGGTCTAAAAAATAATAAGAGTCAAAAAATTGAAATAAATTTTAAAAAGCAAAGGCTCTTTAAAGAAAAGAGGAAACTCCAAAGGAAGGTTGAGAAGGTCGGGTGAAAGAAATCACACGGCCGAAAAATGAGCTAGAGATCCTGTGTCAGTGACACAGGGCTGTGTAAAGTACAGAAAACAGAAAGAGAGAGAAAGATCCTTTTTTCTTAGTAAGCAGAGCACAGAGCTGTGCAAAAGAGAGAAAGATCCTTTTTTTGGTTAGTTAGAGAAGGAGAGCATAGAAAACAGGAAGAGATCCTTTTTGGTTGGTGAGACAAGGAAAGTATAAAGAAGAGGAGTCCTTGTGGCACCTTAGAGACTAACACATTTATCTGAGCATAAGCTTTCGTGAGCATCCGATGAAGTGAGCTGTAGCCCACGAAAGCTTATGCTCAAATAAATGTGTTAATTGCTAAGGTGCCACAAGTCCTCCTATTCTTTTTGCCAATACAGACTAACACGGCTGCTCCTCTGAAACCTGTCATTATGCAAGGAAAGTAGAGCAAGCTGCAGGGGGGCGGACGGGGAGGGGGAAGAGAACTTACCCTTGAGGCTGCCCCCGGGTAAAGAGGGAGCTCCCAAGGCTCACAGCCCCCAGCATGGTTATCTCTGCCTCTCGGGTGGGCCAATCAGAAACTGTTCTACAGCTGCATCATAGAATGCATTTTCCTGAACCAATCCTATCAACCCAAGATTTTTAAACAAGAGCCCTCTCCCTCCCCTCCCCGCCCCTCCCCTCACCACCCACCCCCTTTAACTGCCTTATTCTTATCTAAAAAAACAGGCCCCAAGCACCTTTCCCACTAGATAGATAGATAGATAGATAACCCCATTGGCTTTAAGGCCTTTTAAATTTTATGGGACTTTTCCCACTGGGGCTGACAAACAACAAAAATAATTTTCGGGGTTTTTAGAGAGTGTTCCCTGTTTTAAAATGTCACAGTTCAATTAGGGCTTGTCTACACTGCCACGTACAGCGCTGAAACGTGCACCGCTCAGGGGTGTGAAAAAACACCCTCCTCAGCTGGAGCCGCGAGGACACTGCCATCTTAAAGCGTTGTCGCGGCAGCGATTTCACGTGGGCAGTGTAGACACCTTCTTAAGAGTTTAAACCAGTTCGTGTTACAAAGGGGCCTCTTTATTTCACTACAGAACAAGGGAGTTCATTTCAATGGTTAAAAAGGTGTTAAATAGACCGTGAATGGTAATATTGCTATGTCCTTACCATTAAGGTTCCTGTAAACAGGTGTTGATCTTATTAGTTTTCAGTAAAACTTGGCAGCCCTTTAGGTTTACATTTAGTTTTAGTCCTCTGCCTTTGCTGGAAAAAATTTTTAAAAGCAGAAGGGCCTGCTTCAAACAGGTCAAATCTCTTAAAAACTTTATTTGATATGATTAAACACTGTATGTTTAGCAAGTGTTAAGTGGCGGGGGAAAAGTCAGGAAAGAGGTAGGGTGGGGGTTTTTCAAAATCGCCGGCAGGCAGGCCAGCGGCCTCATCGCTGTGTGCTAGAAAACAAGTGTACCTAGTCAGAGGGCTGTTTCTTGTGCCTATCTGCTACCAGTAGATATAACAACTTATGACCACAGGCTATAAAATGTGCTGTAGTAGGGCCCTCTCCCAGTAGAAACCAGCATTCAGAGGAGAAGTACACACAGAATGCTGGATGCTTCTGTCCTAACAGTTGTGAAATTCGTGGGCTTGGACCATGAAAACGTTCAAGGAGCTGAGTTTACAGAATCTAATTAAACTGTTTCAGAGTAACAGCCGTGTTAGTCTGTATTCGCAAAAAGAAAAGGAGTACTTGTGGCACCTTCAAGACTAACCAATTTATTTGAGCATAAGCTTTCGTGAGCTACAGCATCCGATGAAGTGAGCTGTAGCTCACGAAAGCTTATGCTCAGATAAATTGGTTAGTCTCGAAGGTGCCACAAGTACTCCTTTTCTTTTAATTAAACTGTGAAATTTTAAAACAGGGAACTCTCTCTAAAAACCCCCAAAATCATTTTTGTTGTTCATCTGTCAGCCCCAGTGGGAAAAGTCCCATCAAATTTAAAAGGGATTAAAGACATTGGGGTTCTATAGACATCATGCTAAAGATTTAAGGAGTTTAATAAAGAGTGTGAGCCTTTTTGTAGGTTTTTAAAAAAATACAGCCTACAAAATTTGGTAGCCAGGATAAAAATTAGCATTCAATTCTATCAGGAGTTTAAAAAACCTCTGGAAAGGTTTCTTAAATTCATTAGGAATTTTTATAAGGGGCAGGAGCCACTGCATTGCTTGGTCACATATTCAAGAAATCATACAAAAGTACTCGTAGGCAAATGCTTTATAAAGAAACTAACGCTATATTTTTGTACTCTGGTCAATTGACTTGGGCAAAACTCTGAAAAGCAAATGAACACTTTAAAAAAAAAAACCTTTCATCATGTCTTTTTATGTTTCCTTTTAGCATTTTAAAACCCTTCCAAGTTTGTTTGCCTTTGGTTTCCATTTAAAAAATCATTAGAAAAGAAAAATGTGTGTGCGGGGGGCGGTGAAGGGGGGCGACAAATACCTTATCTCTGGTTTAAAAAAAAAAGCTAACTGGTTCACATAAGCTGCTTTTTCTTGTGTTTTGTAGAAATCCATACTTCCAAAACGTGAGGTTTTTAACTGTACCCTGATTTTTAAAGCTTTCTTTACAATTTCAAGCTAACCAAACAAAAACAGCTTTCTCTTTTTGCATTCTTTGATATATTAAGTCCATTTAAACAGTTAAAAAAGAGCTTGTACCTGGATCTCAGCACACGGACTGCAAACATTTAGAAACAAATGCAGCAAAAAATTCAGACAAAAATCCCGAAGTCAATAAAAACTTAATTTAACTTTAACCAATTACTTTTGTAAACTGCCTGTGGTTTTAACCCCGAGGTGCTTCTTTATTTCACACTCTTAATAAGTTCAAAGGGTGTCTTTTGAAAAGCAATCTGCTGTGGGTTCTTGTTTGTTTTAAAATCAATTCTGGCCATCTTTACAGTGAAACAACTTTTGTCACAGGACAGGCGAGCTAAACAGGGGAAGGGAGCTATTTTTAAATCCTGCTCCATGCAGATTTTATATAACAGGCCTAAAGCAAACTTGTGTGTCCTGGTTTACATTTAAAAAAAACATGAGAAAAGAAGAAGTATGTATGTGTGTGTGTATGTTGGAAACAGAACAAGCCCCTTATCTCTGTCAGAACTTTTTCACATCAGCTGCTTTTTCTTCTTTTTTTGTCTAAATCCAAACCTTAAAAACATGAAGGTTTTAACTGTACCCTGATTTTTAAAGCTTTCTTGACAATTTAAAGGTAAAACTGTTTTGGTTTGGGTCTCTTTTTGTATTCTTTTATATAGTAAGTTTATTTAAACAGTTAATAAAAAGATTTTGTAAATGGTGATGTGGCCATTCACATTTCTGTAACCAGGAGGCTTTGAAATCTACATGCCTGTTTCCTTTAATTAACTTTACGGCCCTGGCTTTTGCTTAATGGTAGCTAGACATCTTTGGAAAACAAACTGGCTCATTCAAAAATGCCCCTGTTAAACTTATTACTAAAATGCTTTTTGTCTTCTTAGAAACACAAAGTACAAATGAAAAAAACTTTTTGTTTTTATAAAGCGTTACTTTTAATACAGCTTCTAGACCCAAAACAAACACAGAAGCATGTATCTATGTCTCAGCCCGTGGGCTGCAAACATTTAAGAACAACAGCAGTCTGATAATGCAACAAAAATCTAAAATGTTTAATAAGCTTAATATAACTTTCATCGTGTGTTAAAACTGTTACAGCATTTTTAAAAGGTACATTTTTATTCCACTCCAAAACACATCCTTGTTTTTTTCCGGTGAACAGGAGGTTTAAAGTCATGGCACTGTTTCCTTAGGTCCTGTCTACGCTGGCAAGTTGCTTTAAAAAAAGCATTGCCCAGTTTAAAAATCTTTCTGCACCGGGGCTACAGGCTGCGGTGGCAGTGTAGACACCGAGGTCGATTACGGCGCTGCGATTGGCCTCCGGGAGGTGTCCCACAATGCCTGCTCTCGCCTCTCTGGTCATCGGTTTGAACTCTACTGCCCGGCCCTCAGGTGACCATCCATCATCCCCACTCGATAAACTCCTTTGCCATTTTGAAAGTCCCCTTCCTGTTTGCTCGGTGATGTGTGCAGCGCATCTTTCTAGGTGGCCAGGCCTGCTCCACGCACCAGGCGATCCCCCTGCTTGGAGCTATGCTGAGCTGCTGGACCTCATCAGCATTTGGGGAGAGGAGGCTGTACAGTCCCAGCTGCACTCCGGATGTAGCAATTATGATACCTACTGTGACGTTATTGACTTGAACTGGGACCATATAGATCATTGTTGCAAGCAAGGTCCTGTAGTGGCACCAAATCTTGTATAAAGGGGGGTCCAATAAGGTGTCTAAGGCAAGGTTACGGTTTGCTGGTTATGACTGTGCTATCTATATGCTTGTGTCATTTTTGTATTTTAAGTTATAAGTATTGGATCTATAGTGTCTGTGGTTCAAATTTGTACTATGCTTCTGGGTGACACCCCAGACAAGTTGGAAAGGAGGACTTGTGGCCCTTAGAGACTAACAAATTTATTTGAGCATAAGCTTTCGTGAGCTACAGCTCACTTCATCGGATGCAATGCCTAGCCTGCTTGATGGCCGATTAAGGACCATCAGCTACACAATTGACCCATTGAGAGAAGGCAGACAAGCCTTGGGACTCAGCACGGTGTGCAGGGACCTGCCTATGGACAGAACTTGGAGGTTTTACCAGGCCATGTGATGGACAGCTTGTCTTTGGGACAAAGAAAGAAAGACCACATGGCAAGAGAATATAAAAAGCTGCTGCAGCTCCTCCACTGCCTGCCTGCGGCTGAGGATAGCTAGCTGTAACTCTCTTTGGGAGCCCATCCTTGCCACTCCTAAATCAGACAGGGGAAAGTGGCATAAAGCTTGCTCTCCTTTGGGACTTGAGTTATGCTGTCTCTGCAGCCCTCACTTTCTGCCAACCCAGCCTGGAAAAATCACAAGCCAGGAATCCTACCTGGCTGTCTCATATACTGGTGCAAAGCCTTATGGCACAGCATCCTCTCTTAGAAGTTTTTTAAGGTCAGTCTTGACAAAGCCCTGTCTGGGATGATTTAATTGGGGATCGGTCCTGCTTTGAGCAGGGGGTTGGACTAGATGACCTCCTGAGGTCCCTTCCAACCCTGATATTCTATGATTCTATGATTCTATGATCTTGTCTTCAGTCCTGCTTCATCCCTCTGGAGGGACTTTGCTACACTGAAGCTTTGAACCAAGAACTGAAAGACACATCCCAGCTGTGGATGTTCTCCAGAGACTTGATGTGAACCTGCAGTGTATTCTGTCGCTGCCACAAGCCTGAACCAAAAACTTGGCCATGACTGTATGTCATTGATTCCATTTCACCAATTCTAGCTCTCATCTATAGCTTTTTCCTTTTATGAACAAACCTTTAGATTATAGAGTCTAAAGGGTTGGCTACAGCGTGATTTGGGACAAGGTCTGCTTTGCATATTGACCTGGGTCTGTGGCTTTGTCCTTTAGGATCAAGAGAACCTTTTTTCTTTTCCTGGGGTATTGGTTTTCATAACCATTTGTCCCCATAACAAGTGGTACTGTTGGGGATCCTGGAAAACTGGAGTGTCTAAGGGACTTGCTTGTGTGACTTGTGGTGAGCCAGTAGGGTGAGACCAAAGTCTGCTCTGTTTGGCTGGTTTGGTTTGCCTTAGAGGTGGAAAACCCCCAGCCTTCGGCTGTAACTGCCCTGCTTGAAGCAGTTTGTCCTGAACTGGCACTCTCAGTTGGGTCCTGCCAGAACCAGCATCATTACACCTACAGACAGATTTCACGATGCATGACAGAAAGGGGCGATGACCAGGACACACGGCAGTTTAGGATGAAAGTGAAGGAGCTGCGGAACGCCGAGCACAGGGCGCGGGAGGCAAACCGCCACTCCGGTGCTGCGCCTATGAGCTGCCGGTTCTCCAAAGAGGTGGACATGATACTCCGCGGCGACCCCACCTCCATTGCGAACACCACTGTGGATACTTCGGTGGCTCGCATGTCAGTTGAGAGTGGACCGAGCCAGGAGGAGGAAATCTTGGACGAGGATGTGGAGGGGGACCCAGAGGCAGAAGATGACTCGGAGGTCAGAGATGCCTGCGGCCAGGAGCTCTTTTCTACCCCGGATGTTGGCGAAGCACAAAGTGGAGAGGAGGCCCCTGGTAAGTGGATTTGATTTTGGGACTCGCTGAAGTGGGTTGTTGGGGGCAGGAGGGTTGCAGAAAGCAGGCTTGTCTCCCACCGCATGCCACCCTGCCAGAAGCAGAGGGGTGGGACAGGAAGCGGAACTATAAAAGGCCGCCCCTCCAGCTGAGTTGGGAGAGAGCTGCTGGAGGAGCAGGACGTCTTTTCCCTGCTCCCCTAATGGAGAGCGCTATCCTGACAGAGAGCCAGAGGGGCTGCCGGCGCTCCAGACGCCGGGGACTCCAAGGAGCTGGTGGGGCTGCCACTAGCCGTCTACCCCAGCGAAGCGAACAACAACCCTGGAACCCATGTACACACGGAATGGGTGTGTAGGAAGGAGCCCAGGGCAGCCGAATCGGGTTCAGCTGTGTTATTGACTACAAGCCGGCCAGCGTGTTGTGATCAGATTTTCCCCGCTGACCCAGTGGCGGACCACTCCGCTGCTGTTTAGGGCCCTGGGTGGGGACGCAGTGGAGTGGGAAGGCCTGGGTTCCCCTACCACCGCCACGCCACCGTCAGGAATGGCAGGCTCCCCACCTGGTTGTCAGGAGGCCTGATTGGTCTGGCACCCGCCTGAATCAGGACGCCAGACGGTTGTGCTGACTCTCCCACCAGAGAGCTAAGCTCCCCTAGACGGCGACGGCTCTGCCGGACTGTACGCCAGAGCCCCCCTACTTGATTGCTGCCCCGCCCTGATCAAGGGCCAGGCAAATGGACCTTCTGCTGCTCTGCCTGCCTGACTGGAGGCCAGAGCCCCTACTAGACTGCAGCCCTGCCCTGAATGAGGGCCCCAGGCAAACAGACTCTCTACCATTGCTCGGCCTGACTGCAGGCCTGAACCATTAACAATGGGCTAATTTTCCCCTGAACCAAGGTACCCCAGAAGTATCGTAGCGAGGGGCGTGGTCTCCCACCCTGATGGACGGGGAGGGAGCCGCGAACCCCTTACAGCCTTTCTTTCTGCTTGTTCAACTGTTTCTCTAAATATGTCAAAACACAAGAACACAACCTTCCCCAGGCCAAACACAGAAAACAATACAAAAGAAATGTTCAAAAGGGCCGACGGCTCCAAAAACGTACATGACCGGAAACGGGGACGGAGGGCGGGACGTAAACCCTACACAGGGCGCGGAAACCTGTCAGAAAGTACACGGTGATGAAAGCTCTCGAGCAGTTAACTAGTCACGTGCAAACCCCTCTGTACATAGCAATCCCCCCTGTACATAGCAATCCTCTGTTTCATTTTGATGCTTTTTGATGTATTGTTCTGCTTTTATTTGATATATTAAATAACTGTATTTACTGTGATCCATTGAGGTATAAATGATCTACACGCCTTGTCCTGTACAGAGCACACAGACGGCTCCCCGGGATCCCACAACCCACACAGGGAGAAAGCTGTCGCAAGCGTCGGCATCTCCAAAATCGTATCAGGGCAAGAAAAGGCACCTGCTATTTCCCACCCTTGTACAGTGTAGACATGGGGTGAGGGCGAGACCCAGTGACCCCGGTTAGTCCTGCTCCATCTCTGCCGTCTGGGTTTCCATCGACAGCTGTTCACACTCGAAACGCAGGGCGGGGTGAGGTTCGCCCATCAGCCAAAGAACCTTAATGTAAAGCAACGTGCTCCTGCCAGTGCCCGTGGCAGATCCCCCATTCACAGGGTGTGATCATTTCCGCCCTGAGACAGATGAGACCTCGTGTCCTGGTGTTAGGGGGCGCTGTGCTCTGTACCCCACATATCCCCCCTCTCCCTGCCCCCAGCCTGGTGTTAGGGGATGCTGTGCTCCGGATCCTACATGTTCCCCCAGCTTCCAGGCCCCCTGGCCGGTGTTAGGGGGCGCTGTGCTCTGTACCCTACACCCCCCATCTCTCAGCCCCCCTGCCAGGTGTTAGAGGGCGCTGTGCTCTGTATCATATGCATTTCCCAGCCCTCCTGCCCGGCCTTAGGGGGTGCTGTGCTCTGTACCCTACACATCCCCAGCCCCCAGCCTGGTGTTAGGCAGTTTCTAGTGTCTGTGAACTTACTGCATGTACCGGAGTCTATCGGCGCATGCTGGGTGCCACACACCGTGGGTATGGACAGGGCCCAACGCTGGAACCTGACCTGAAGGTGGGATTGGCCACTGTCCTGGTGGTTAGGACACAGGCAGGTAGTAGAGGGGCTCCGTGCGGGGACCCGATTCTGCCTTTCTGTCTGGCCGATCCCTTCTAATGAGGCTGAACCTGCCCATCTCCCCAGACTCAGCATAGCACAGGACTTGGGGGGCACCTGCTGGCAGTGGCCTCAGTCCCCACCGTACAGGCAGGGGTCATTCAGCTGGTGATAGCCCTTCTCTCAAGCCCCCAAGCACCTGTGTGTCATGGCTGCCTGCAGGAGTTCAGGGCCAACAACTGCCTGGGGGGAGGGAACAGGGCCTGGCTAGGCAGGGGCTCAAACCGGGGAGTGTCAGTTTGGATCCCCAGCTAGCCGTAGGGGTGCAACACGCCGGGGGGAGCGGGGGGGGGGGAGATCAACTCCAGCCGGATCATCATAAACCCTGTCCCTGAGGCCTCAGTAGAAATGGGGATGTTCCCCTGGCAGTATGCAGGTGCGAAGGACTTCAGAGGCAGGTGGCAGACGTGCCCTTTTGATGGCGGTCCCTCAGGACACGGGGAGAGCAGGGGGCAAACGTCTGTTGGCAAATGTTCATTGGCAAACGTCTGCGACTCACGGGCCCTGGGTGCACACACCCCTACAGAGGAACGTGTACAGGCCCAGCCCAGCCTGAAGAACACCAGCTCCTGTGTAAGGGAAGTCACTGTTTTTTTCACAAGAGCGGGAAACTGACGTTGCATAAGCCAGGAACTCCTGATGGGCACTTTCGTCCCTCCGGGAGACCAACCCATCTAGCACAGAGAACAGGGGGACATAAAGGCTGAGCTGAAGCTAGATTCATGCTCTCCAGGATGCTGGGGTGCCCTCATACTTGAGCTGAAGAGAGCCTGGGGGTTCCCAGCATTGCCCTCCTGCCGTTTCTCTTTGGGAGCCCTCGCCCTGCACCCTGGCCTGTGTGTTCTCAGGAGGCTGCATGCTGCCAGGTGCACATCCCCAGTGCGGAGTCCCTGGATTAATGCCAGGGGACGGGGACTGGGACTCTGGTCCTGGCTCAGTCCCAGGACGCTGGGAGTGTGAGTGGTGGAGCTGCCGGCTCTTGGAACCTCCCTTCCCAGCACGGGGTTGTCTCTGGGGGAAGCCCACCCCAGGAGCTGGCATTTGTTGGCCTCTTCCCCAGAGCGCTGGAGTCTCAGCCACTCCAGATCGGGGGGAGGGGCCAGCTGTGAATTGGGAGCCAGATCTGGGTTTAGATGTGAATCTGCCGGCGCTGCAGAGCATTCGGATGTGGGGAGCCAGCTCCCGCCTGCGCCAGATCACAAAGTGCCACTTCAGCCAGCTGCCTGCCAGGCTCTGGCCGCGCCCCGTGTGGAGCTGCAGCTGGGCTCTCCACAGCTGGGTGCTGCTCCTCCTCCCTGCTGGCCAGCCGGCCGCAGCTCCTCAGCACCTGCCCGCTCAGCCCCACCTCAGCGCTCCTGCCTCCCCAATGTCCTCCCTGGTGCTGCGCCTGGCCCCCTGTACCTGGCCTGTCAGTGCCCAGCGGGGCCGGAGCCAAGGGCCCCCTGGAGCCATGTGTCAGGCCCTGAGTCCCTCCTGTGCCGGGCTCCTGCCAATCCACAAGCCAGGAACAGGCCTGTGACTCCCGGAGCAAGTATTTCAGTCTCACAGCAGCAGCCTCGCTCCACCCACGCCCCGGCCTCCTGAGTCCAGCTCCAACCCCGAGGCCTGACCACCTCCCCACCTTCGCTGACACCATCACTTCCAGAGGGAATGGCACTGAGGTTCCAGGGGAACAGGCATTCTCCAGCTGCCCGGAGCCATTGTTCCATTCACCAGGACAGTCCCGTTGGGGACACTGGGGCATGGCCACGAGGTAAGTCGAGGGGATGGAAGACCACGAGTGTCGATGAAGCCCCCTCGCACTAGGCCCAAGTGTCCTTGGCCCCCCGGCCTGGAGGCACACACAGCAGTTATGCTGAGGATCTGCAACAATATGCTGCGGAGTCAGACTGCCTGAAACTAAGCAAGGCCACACAGGGCAGATATGGAAGAACAATGCTGAATAAAGCAGCTTTATGTAGAGTTTAACAAATGATACAGAGAACCAGGGAACTAGCTGGGAACTGGATTGGCTGGCTATATGGATACTTGGGGCAGCTTGCTATTGGATAAGTATGTTGGGAAAAAGGATGTATAAAAGCCTGTGTAACTTCCTGCTCTGTGTACAGGATTTGAGATTCAAATCTCCCTGTACCTATTTGAAGCTTCAAATAAACTTTTCTGCTTCTCCACCCCATTGTGATTACTGGGTGTAGCACACTGGGAAACGAACCACTCAAGCTGTTGTTCAGCCTCTTGGCACTGGGTGCCGGCAACAGTCTGATGCCAGGACAGTCCCCCTGAGCTCTGGAGAGGACTAGAGGTACCTTAGGACACCTGCCGTGCAGCTGCTGGAGAGTCAGCAGGAGACATTGGGTGAGGACTGGAGCCCTCCAGGGCAGGGGCCATTCAGGAGACCCAGCGTGGGGGGAATCAGGCCTGGGATTCTCTGCAGCGGTTGCTCCCGCATAGCCTTGGAGAGAGGAGCTGCGAAACCCCCACAAAGCGCTGCCCCGGCACAGAGCTCTGTAGCACTGGGACCCCGTACGCGTGAGCCGCAATCCAGCAGGGCCTTGCGCCAGCCCCACCCTCTCCCATTGCCCCGCTCTGGGAGGCCAGAGCACAGTTCACAATTTAGCACTGACCAGCTGCAAGGATCCTGGCGGGCCCTGGTATGGTTGGAGCAGCATTTTCAATGTTGGGGAAAAGCGAGATCTGTGCAATAGGCAACGCAGCTCCATCTGGGCACCAGCCAGCTCCTGTGCCCCAGAGAGCTCCCACAGCTCCCACTGAACCAGGAGGTTGAAAGAGAAGGTGCCATCCTGGCACCCAGGAGACCCATGTTCATTTCCCAGCTGTGCCACAGATGCTCTGTTTGTCTTTGAGCAAGTCCCTTATTCTCTCTCTGCAGCGGTTCCCTGTCTGTACAGTGGGGGTAGCAGCCAGGCCCTGCCCTGAAGGGGGCAGATAGAATAAATGCAATCGAGGTTGGGCAGTGCTCAGATGCCAGGGGGATGAGGGCCAGGATGGTGCCTAAGACAGACCGAAAGCAAGGGGGAGCTACAGAGCCGGTGGTGAGAGGGGTTTGGCCTTTGACAATCTGCTCTGAGTGCCTGAGCTGCCAGACCCCAGGCAGCCACTGGCATTGCCAGATCTCCGTGATCTACGGTGCTGCTGCTCTCCCTGCTTCTAGGAGTCACTGCCTCTCCCCGGGCCGAGAACCCCGCAGCAATCATCTCCTGGGGCTGCCGTGGCTCTGAGCGTTAGCAAGGCCTGGGACACAGTACGGGGGCGGGGGAGCGGGGGCTGCTATTAAAGCAGCTTCTGCGTCATTGCAGCGGTGGGAGAGGAAGCAGAGAGGGGACCATTTTCCATCCCGTGGCCAGAGCACCCGGCAGCTTGGGAAAGTGGAAAGAGCCGCTCAGGTGGGCTGGGAGCCGGGGGTGCGGAGAGTTCATGAATCCCCGTTCTGCACTGTCACGAGAAGGAGGAACCGGGATGGAAGTGATCCTCCCACTCGGGGATCCAGAGACCCCCTGGCTCCAATAGCATGGACGCAGGGAGGGGCTCTGGCCTGGGGTCTGCAGGAGCTGGGACTAGAGGAGCCCAGAGGTCCCTTCCGGCCTAACGTCTGTGACTGTGGGGAGCGGTGTTGGATCATATTAAAGAAGTTCTGTATTAAAATCACAAATGAGTTTGATTCCCCATAGTTGAAAGTCCAGGGTATTACTAATGAAGAGGTCTCTTGGTTTTTGGTGCTGTTTCTCTCCCTCTATGTGTGAAACCTGCAAGCTGCTAATTGTGTTAGTACATTCTAAGACTGAGTCTGTTCTCAAAGCAATTCACAGAGAGAGAGACTCAAAGCAATACTCGAACAACAGAAACAGCACCCAGAGACTCCCCGCCCTTTTGTTGTATTCACAATTGTGATTAAAATAGAGAGAGAGGATGTATGTGGATGGATGCTTGGTGTGGATAATAACTGAATGATCAGGGAGGTGCCAGCCTAAGAATCCAGTGTCCATGGGCTGAAGAAGGCGTCAAGTGGAAATAACCAGAGGACCCCCGGAGGGCAGACTGGAATCCACCCAACAGCCTGAAGAATGGGAGAACCAAAGAACAAGATAACATCTAGCAGCACGGAGCCGTCAGGAATGTGCTATCTGCTGATTGATTCAGCAACAGCATGATGAAGGAATTCCCATAGACTGGCATAGGAAGAAATTCCTATAAAAATAGACTCTAAAAAGTGAGAACTTTGGGGTCTGATTCTGCAAACCAACTTCAAGAAGCATCAGATGACCATCTGACAAGGCCCTGCTCCCTCCTCATGTCCAGGTCACCTGGCCAGTGGCTTGGCATGACCAACTCTAAGGCTGGTAACTATGTTAACAACCTTGCAGAACCTGTGTGTGTGTGTTTGTATGAATGAATGTGTGAATAAATATGAGATTGAATGGAATGTTATAGCTATAACTAACTGCTTACTATGATTCTTTCTGTATTCACAATAAATGTGGTATTTTGCCTTTTTCCCTTTCATGAGATCCTGTTGGTTTTTATTTTATTGGTATAAGAGCGGAAGGTCCCTCCCATGACCCCGGTGGGGAAGGACAGGCTCTAAAGCCTTGGCGAGGCCAGAGCAAGTCTGCGCTGGGGCATCCCATGGCTGGGGAGTCACACATTGGCTGGCCTGTGACTCGCCTGCCCATTGTGACACGCCCCTGCTGGCTGGCACAGCCTCATCCCCTCACTGCCAGGCTTGGCTCTGGCAGAGCAAGAGCTGGCAGGTGCCCCTGGGGAACGCTGAGCCAGCAGTTCCAGCTCCGCCACCGGCAGCAGAAAGTGGGTGGCCCATTTACGCGCAGGCTTCTGCCCACTCCAGACTCCAGGTAGGAGAATCTTCTATTGCCCACCTCTGCTTTTCCATTGCATCGCCAACCACACCGAGCCTTCCCCGAGCTCCTGGCTGGGTGGCGCACGTCTGCCAAGTGCCCCGGTGCCGGCTGTCTAGTCTGGTGCCAGTGAGGAAGTGGGCAGCGGCATGCGCACAGGAGGGAGTCTGGGGCAGCTCGACAGAAGGGGTCGCACCAGTCGAGCCCGGAGGGGACGGAGACAAGGAGGAGGGTTTGGCAGGGCTGGTGGCACGGCACGGGAAGGCGGCACAGGTGGTTAGATGAGGCATTGGGCTGGGACCCAGGAGAGCTGTGTTCAGTTCCCCGCTCCTCTGTAAGTCTTCTGCGTGAGATCAGGTGAGTCCCCGCCGCTCTGGACCTCAGCTAACAAGGGAGAGCACATCCCTGCTCTGCGGAGGGGGGGTTGAGAGCCTAAATACCACAACACCTGTGTGCTAAACCACTGGCATGATGGGGCCAGGTAAGTGCCCAGACACTGAGGTTGCCGGGGGAACAGGCATTCTCCGGTTGCTTGGAGCCATTGTTCCATTCACCAGGACAGTCCGATGCCAGGACAGTCCCCCTGAGCTCTGGAGAGGACTAGAGGTGCCTTAGGACGCCTGCCGTGCAGCTGCTGCAGAGTCAGCAGGAGACACTGGGTGAGGAATGGAGCCCCCCAGGGCAGGGGCCATTCAGGAGACCCAGCGTGGGGGGAATCAGGCCTGGGATTCTCTGCAGCGGCTGATCCCACACAGGCCTTGGAGAGAGGAGCTGTGAAACCCCCAGAAAGCTCTGCCCCAGCACAGAGCTCTGTAGCACTGGGACCCCGTACGTGTGAGCCGTAATCCAGCAGGGCCTTGCGCCAGCCCGACCCTCTCCCATTGCCCCGCTCTGGGAGGCCAGAGCACAGTTCACAATTTAGCACGGACCAGCTGCAAGGATCCTGGTGGGCCCTGGTATGGTTGGAGCAGCATTTTCAATGTTGGGGAAAAGCGAGATCTGTGCAATAGGCAACGTAGCTCCATCTGGGCACCAGCCAGCTCCCGTGCCCCAGAGAGCTCCCACAGCTCCCACTGAACCAGGGACAAAGGGGGCAGGAGGTTGAAAGAGAAGGTGCCATCCTGGAACCCAGGAGACCCATGTTCATTTCCCAGCTCTGCCACAGATGCTCTGTTTGTCTTTGAGCAAGTCTCTTCTTCCCTCTGTGCTGTAGTTCCCTGTCTGTGCAGTGGGGGTAGCTGCCAGACCCTGCCCTGAAGGGGGCAGTTAGAATAAATGCAATCGAGGTTGGGCAGTGCTCGGATGCCAGGGGGATGAGGGCCAGGATGGTGCCTAAGACAGACCGAAAGCAAGGGGGAGCTACAGAGCCGGTGGTGAGAGGGGTTTGGCCTTTGACAATCTGCTCTGAGTGCCTGGGGTGCCAGACCCCAGGCAGCCACTGGCATTGCCAGACCTCCCTGATCTACGGTGCTGCTGCTTTCCCTGCTTCTAGGAGTCACTGCCTCCCCCTGGCCGAGACCCCCGTGTCACGGAGTCCCCGGGCGATGCTCTGGAACTGCTCCCTTGCGAAGTCAGTCAGGACTCTGGGGAAGTCTCCTTTCTGTGAACAGCCTGTCTGCAGGGCAAAGAGCTCACACAGCTTCCACCTTCCTGGGTCTGACCTCTGAGCATTCAGCATCCTCTGCTCCTCCGTGAGCTTCCCACAGCGAGCCCGTCCAGGCAGGCTCCTGGGGAAGCTGGAGGGTCCTGCCCCCCAGCTCCGCAGTCAGACGTGACTCTCAGCCAGCCAGTAAAACAGAAGGTTTATTAGATGACAGGAACATGGTCTAACACAGAGCATGTAGGTGCAGAGAACAGGACCCCTCAGCTGAGTCCATTTTGGGAGGTAGTGAGCCAGACAGCCACGTCTGTACTTCACTCCATGTCCCCAGCCAGCCTCAACTGAAACTCTCTCCAGCCCCTCCTCCTCTGGGCTTTGTCCCTTTCCCGGGCCAGGAGGTCACCTGATTCCTTTTTTCTCCAACCCTTTTAGCTCTCACCTTGTAGGGGGGAAGGGCCAGGCCATCAGCACCCAGGAAATAGGGTGTCGGCCATTCTCTGTGTCCAGACCCCTGCACATACCTGCCCTCTAGGGCTCTGCAATGATCATACACCCTTACCCCACCACCTAGATACTTAAGACCTGCATAGGGGAAACTGAGGCACCCCCACACTATTCAGAGGAAACATTAAGAAGAGTCCCACTTCGTCACATGCCACAGCAATCATCTCCTGGGGCTGTCATGGCACTGAGCATTAGCAAGGTCTGAGACTCAGTTGGGCAGGGGGAGGGGGCTGCTATTAAAGCAGCTTCTGCGTCGTTGCAGCGGTGGGAGAGGAAGCAGAGATGGGACCATTTTACACCCTATGGCCAAAGCACCCGGCAGCTTGGGAAAGTGGAAAGAGCCTCCCATGTGGGCTGGGAGCTATGGGTGGGGAGAGTTCATGAATCCCCGTTCTGCACTGTTACGAGAAGGAGGAACCGGGATGGAACTGATTCTCCCACTCGGGGATCCAGAGACCCCCTGGCTCCAATAGCATGGATGCAGGGAGGGGCTCTGTCCTGGGGTCTGCAGGAGCTGGGACTAGAGGAGCCCAGCGGTCCCTTCCGGCCTAACGTCTGTGACTGTGGGGAGCGGAAGGTCCCTGCCATGGCCCCGGTGGGGAAGGACAAGCTCTAAAGCCTTGGCGAGGCCAGAGCAAGTCTGGGCTGGGGCATCCCATGGCTGGGGAGTCACACATTGGCTGGCCTGTGACTCGCCTGCCCATTATGACACGCCCCTGCTGGCTGGCACAGCCTCATCCCCTCACTGCCAGGCTTGGCTCTGGCAGAGCGAGAGCTGGCAGGTGCCGCTGGGGAACGCTGAGCCAGCAGATCCAGCTCCGACACCGGCAGCAGAAAGTGGGTGGCCCATTTACGCGCAGTCTTCTGCCCACTCCTGACTCCAGGTAGGAGAATCTTCTATCGTCTACCTCTGCTTTTCCATTGCATCACCAACCACACCGAGTCTTCCCCGAGCTCCTGGCTGGGTGGCGCATGTCTGCCAAGTGCCCTGGTGCCGGCCGTCTAGCCTGGTGCCAGTGAGGAAGTGGGCACCGGCATGCGCACAGGAGGGAGCCCGGGGCAGCTCGACAGAAGGGGTCGCACCAGTTGAGCCCGGAGGGGACGGAGACAAGGAGGAGGGTTTGGCAGGGCTGGTGGCACGGCACGGGAAGGCGGCACAGGTGGTTAGATGAGGCATTGGGCTGGGACCCAGGAGAGCTGTGTTCAGTTCCCCGCTCCTCTGTAAGTCTTCTGCATGGATTCACCAAGGGAAGGTCATGCCTGACTAATCTAATCGCCTTTTATGATGAGATTACTGGTTCTGTGGATGAAGGGAAAGCAGTGGATGTATTGTTTCTTGACTTTAGCAAAGCTTTTGACACGGTCTCCCATAGTATTCTTGTCACCAAGTTAAGGAAGTATGGGCTGGATGAATGCACTATAAGGTGGGTAGAAAGCTGGCTAGATTGTCGGGCTCAACGGGTAGTGATCAATGGCTCCATGTCTAGTTGGCAGCCGGTATCAAGTGGAGTGCCCCAAGGGTCGGTCCTGGGGCCGGTTTTATTCAATATCTTCATAAATGATCTGGAGGATGGTGTGGATTGCACTCTCAGCAAATTTGCGGATGATACTAAACTGGGAGGAGTGGTAGATACGCTGGAGGGGAGGGATAGGATACAGAAGGACCTAGACCAATTGGAAGATTGGGCCAAAAGGAATCTGATGAGGTTCAATAAGGATAAGTGCAGGGTCCTGCACTTAGGACGGAAGAACCCAATGCACAGCTACAGACTAGGGACCGAATGGCTAGGCAGCAGTTCTGCGGAAAAGGACCTAGGGGTGACAGTGGACGAGAAGCTGGATATGAGTCAGCAGTGTGCCCTTGTTGCCAAGAAGGCCAATGGCATTTTGGGATGTATAAGTAGGGGCATAGCGAGCAGATCGAGGGACGTGATCGTTCCCCTCTATTCGACATTGGTGAGGCCTTATCTTGAGTACTGTGTCCAGTTTTGGTCCCCACACTTCAAGAAGGATGTGGATAAATTGGAGAGAGTCCAGCGAAGGGCAACGAAAATGATTAGGGGACTGGAACACATGAGTTATGAGGAGAGGCTGAGGGAGCTGGGATTGTTTAGCCTGCAGAAGAGAAGAATGAGGGGGGATTTGATAGCTGCTTTCAACTACCTGAAAGGGGGTTCCAAAGAGGATGGCTCTAGACTGTTCTCAATGGTAGCAGATGACAGAACGAGGAGTAATGGTCTCAAGTTGCAGTGGGGGAGGTTTAGATTGGATATTAGGAAAAACTTTTTCACTAAGAGGGTGGTGAAACACTGGAATGCGTTACCTAGGGAGGTGGTAGAATCTCCTTCCTTAGAGGTTTTTAAGGTCAGGCTTGACAAAGCCCTGGCTGGGATGATTTAACTGGGAATTGGTCCTGCTTTGAGCAGGGGGTTGGACTAGATGACCTTCTGGGGTCCCTTCCAACCCTGATATTCTATGATTCTATGATTCTATGATTCTGCATGAGATCAGATGAGTCCCCACCGCCCCAGGCCTCAGCTAACGAGGGAGAGAAGGTCCTAGCTCTGCGGGGGGGTTGAGAGCCTAAATACCACAACACCCGTGTGCTCAGCCACTGGCATGGTGGGGCCAGGTAAGTGCCCAGACCGGGAGGTAGCTGGTGGCCCTGCCCCTCCTCCTACTCCAGCCCTGCTCTCGCTCCAGCCTCGCTCCACCCACGCCCTGGCCTCCTCAGTCCAGCTCAAACCACAAGGCCTGACCACCTCCAGCACCTTTGCTGACACCATCACTTCCAGAGGGAATGGCACTGAGGTTGCCGGGGGAACAGGCATTCTCCGACTGCCCAGAGCCATTGTTCCATTCACCAGAACAGTCCGATGCCAGGACAGTCCCCCTGAGCTCTGGAGAGGACTAGAGGTGCCTTAGGACGCCTGCCGTGCAGCTGCTGCAGAGTCAGCAGTTGACACTGGGTGAGGAATGGAGCCCCCCAGGGCAGGGGCCATTCAGGAGACCCAGCGTGGGGGGAATCAGGCCTGGGATTCTCTGCAGCGGCTGCTGCCACACAGGCCTTGGAGAGACGAGCTGCGAAATCGCCACAAAGCTCTGCCCCGGCACAGCCTGCCTGCCTGCCGCTCTCCCGCCTTCTGCTCCTTCCCCTTCACGGTGGGGTCACAGCAACTCCTGCTGCTCACCAGCCCGCCCCCCGCACCCCACCCCGCTTCCCTCCCCCACCTGGGACCTGCCACGGCCCCAATATTCCTGGGGGAAGGGATCAGGGTAATTTCCCTGGGCAGGAAGAATCCTGAGTGGTTGGATGCAGCCTGTCTGCTGGGCAGTTTGTGAACCAGCAGAAGGAGAGGTGGGAGTGACCCGGGGGAGGCCGTTTGGCCTGCGGGATGGGCCTGGGAGTCCGGAGACCTGGGTTCTAATCCTGCCTGTACTGCTGACTGCCTGGGTGACTTTGAGCACATCCATTGGCTTGTTTCCCTGCTGGCAGCTGTAGGCACTGGTGGAACGGCCATATGTGGACTGGCCCTGATGCTGAACGGGGCAGTCGCCTCTCACCTCTCACAAGCAATGCCTTGTCCTGGCTTCTTGCAGGATGGCTGAGGAAGTCCGCAAGGTCCCCTTGAAGCCCATCCGTGCCTGGGAGGAGACGAGACCTCCTCGAAGGAAGAGTCCGCAGAAGAGCCCACAGCAGCAGCAGGAGCTGTGTGTGCCTCAGCCCTTCCATGCTGGTGAGTGGGTGCCTCCTGGGTGGGCGGAGGGGCTGCAAAAATGGCCGGGGCCATGGCCCTGCATTGCGGTGGGGCTTGGCCTCTCTGGGGGTTGGGGTTGCAAGACCAGGGTGTCAGTGGCGGGAGAAGACTCCATCACCTTTGTACAACTCTGGGCTGCCATGAGATGGAGAGACAGGAAAACCCAGGCAGGGGGGAATGGCCCCTCCTGCTGGCAGCAGCTGCAGCCCCTACATCTGATCGGGGCATTAGGGGCGGCAGCAGAAGCATCAGGTGGAGACTGACTGAATTGCCCACCCCGATCCGTCACACACAGGGTTGGAAGATGTTTTCCACCAGTCGAAGGGGATGCTCTGTGCACGGTGGGTTGTTAAGCCTAGGATTGAAGGGCGCCGGCCAAAGCATGAGATGCCCCCTGATGTTGCAGCCCCATCTCCTGGCTCCTTTGCAGGGGGGTGACGCATGGCACAGCACAGGGCATTTGGGTGGGGGGGTTGATGATGGGAGCCCAGGGCTTGCCCAGGTTACACCCCGTGGCTGTCAATGGCAGGAGAGGCAGTCAGAGGAAGCAGAACGGGCAGGCCCTGGGCCCCCGTATCCCGCGCAGACTGGGTAGCTCCTCCCTCTCCCGCAGCAGGGAGCAGAGCGATTCACTGCCATTCCCTCTGCCCCCTCCAGCAATGGCCCGGAGAGCGGGGACACCACTCAGAGCCTGACATCATGCCTCCTTCCAGGTGTGGTGCTGCATGCTGGGTGCGGGCAGGGAAGTGGGGTGGCTGCTGGGAACCAGGGCTCTGACTGGATCTTTGCTGGGCTGAGCAGCAAAGAGTTGGGGAAACCAGGGATGGCTGTGCCAGACCCTGTTGTGCATCGGGGCTGCTACCCTGCTGGGGTGGGAGCGGGGGGCAAGGGTTTCTGCTAAGATCTCTGTCACCCAGCCTGCAGCTTGGCAGCCCCAGGTATGACCACTGCTCTGTCTTTGATCAGATTCACCATCACCTAGGAATGCCTCCTGTTTTATGGGGCAGACTGGCAGGAGAAAGAGACCCTAGACTACATCAACACCTTTCTCAAGGGCAATGAACAGGTACCAAGAGCCCTCCTCTGATCTCTCAGCTACTGCCCTGTCCACATGCAGTATCCGTCCTTCTCCGCATGAGGCATGGATTCTAAGGCCAGACGGGACCTCCCCACTGTGACCTCCTGTATAACACAGGCCAGAGACCTGCCCCCAAATAATTCCTGTTTAAACTAGAGCATCTTAAAAACATCCTCTCTTGAGTTACAAAAGGCACCCACCATGCCCCTTGCCCACTGGATTTGGCCAGTCCCCAGCGTGATGGGTTGCCCCCCTTTGAGGCCTGATGTACTGGCTTATCACTGAGCCCGCCTGTTCTGCCAGCCTGGGCCCCTGTTACCTTGTCTTGTTGGGCTCGGCTCACAAGCCTCTTCCAGCCATACACACAGGCAGGGCCACACCCAGCTGCAGAAAGACACAGACACTGACATCAGCTCTGGGAAGACTCAGCTGAAGGGCCTTGTCCCAGTTCTCTGGTGCCCACCTCCTTTGGAGTACGGACCCAAAGGTTTTATGACATTCGCCCCCTCCCTCGATGTCGAGAGAGGTATGAACAACTCTTTGCCCCTCCTCCCAGTTACTAATTTATACTACAAACTGGGTTGTGGTATAAACAAGAAACAAGATGATTAACTACAAGAGGTAGATTTTATGCGGTTAGAAGAGATAGCAAACAGAACAAAGCAGATTACCCTAGTAAATAAAGAAAACACACAAACGAAGCTTTATACACCAGATAGATAGGATATCCATTAACAAATTCTCCCCGAGTGATAACAGGTTGGCAGATTCTTAAGGCAGAAGCTGCCTTCGTTTTGCAGCTTGGCTTTCCCAGGTTTTCTTGCACAGGCTAGGAATCTCTCTCTCTAGCCTAGGACCATCACTTCTCATGGTTCAATCTTTGTCTCTCAGGTGTTTCCAGGTATCTTATTGCAGGGAGTCTGAGGTCCCGTCCCGTCCCCCCTGCGATTTTATTGTTCCCCTTTTATCTTCTCTTCCCACCTGCTGGATAACTCTTTTGCTGTGACCTGGATCCAACAGGTCCCGTTGTGTCGCGTTATCTCAGGGAGGTTTCTATTGCACACAGTTCCTGGGGTAGCCCTAATGCTTGTGCATTTCCTCCAGGAGCCAGTGTTTGGCTTTTTTGCTATTCTACCTGAAAGGCTGTTTTGAACCTCACAGTGTTTTTCAGGAACACATACACAGCTGAACTTCAGAACGTCACATACAAGGATAGCACATGCAATCCAATGAGACATTAATGTCTAGCAGATAAAGACTTTTAGACTGATACCTTACAAGACATACTTGGTACCAAACATATCCTAATTATATGACAGTGGCGAATATTGGGGTGTCAGGGTGTCACACCCAGATGTTCCTCCCACTCTATCAAGCCCCCCAGTAAGACTGTCTGGCTGCTTAGCCCCCATGTTGCAGTTCCTCTTTGGACACCTACCCCGTGAGATCTGCTCCCTCTCTGCTCTGGTTTCACACAGAGCTGCCCTGCCCGCCCCACATAGTCTCTCCTGTTGAGAGATGAATGGCCTTCTGGCCTTCGGCATATCAAAGCCTGAGCAGTGCTGGGGGGAAGCTTTCTGACATCTCTCCCACTGGCAGCTCCTTTCTACGCTGACCTTCCTGTTTTTGTCTAATCTCTGCGGGGCATAGGAGGAGGCCAAGAAACTTGAATTCTTGGATCGTGTCATCACCATCAGCAGGGCCGCCCTCACGAGGTACCCAGAACAAAACCTGGCAGCTTTTCTCTGCAAAGCCCTCCTTGTGGAGAAGATAAAGGTGAGTAAAACACACGCTCGGGCTATGTTACTTGGCAGGTTTAGTGATTGGCCTGGAGAGCTCTGCAGATTTGTCTACCTTCAACTGCCAATTGCTGGATCGTGTTGGACGTTTGTCTGTTAGACTGAAGAGCCCATTATCAAGCATTTGCTCCCTGTGTAGACTTACAGACTGTCGTCAAGGCACCCTGTAACCTTCTCTTTGTGAAGCTGAACTGATTGATTTCTGGAGTCTCTCACTATAAGGCATGTTTCCCAGTCCTTCAGTCACTCTTGTGGCTCTTCTCTGACCCCTCTCCAATTTATCAACATTCTCCTTGAATTGTGGGCACCAGACCTGGACAGAGGATCCCAGCAGAGGTCGCACCACTGCCAAATACCGAGGGAAAATAACCTCTCTAACAACTGGAGATTGCCCTGTTTGCACAGCCCAGGATGGCATAAGCCCTTTTGGCCCCAGCCTCGCACTGGGCGCTCCTGTGCAGCTGATTACCATAACTGCCAAGTCTTTTCCAGAGTCACCGTTTCCCAGGTTAGAGACCCCATGCTGTGAGTGTGGCCTGCGTTCTTTGTTCCTGAACATGTCACTGTATTGAAACATAGGTATTTCCCTTGCACCCAGCTTCCCAAGTCACCAGGTCGCTCTGTATATACCAGTCTCCCTGCACAGAGCCCCAGCACTCCGCAGTCAGTGCCCACTAGGGAACTAGCAACAAATCTGCTCCGTAGATTTGGAAAGTCTTTGCTCTGTGGTGCTGCAGAAAGCTTTCCGGAGCTTACCTCCCTTCCCTGAACGTGGGACATCGTGTGCTGGTGGGTGGTCCAGTGGGCTGGTGCTCAGTTCCTCAATGAGACCTTTGGGCAAAGCACTTCCCCCTCTGTGCCTCAGTTTCCCTCCCATGCCTTGTCTCATCCAGTTAGCTCGTGAGTTCTCTGGGGCAGGGACTGGCTCTCACTGTGTGTGTGCAGCACCTGACACAAGGAGCCTGATCTCAGGTGGAGTCCCTGGGTGCTAATGCTGATGGAGCCTTTGCAGTGCACTGGTGCGTGACGCTGGAGCACTGACCACAGGCCCTGCACTGCGCTCCCCAGCTGGAGCCCTGCACACCATCAAGCCCACAGTAGGACGACCTGTCTGCCGAGGCCACGTGTTGCAGGCCCTGCGCTTTGCGCCCCAGTGGGAGCCTTACGGGAGCTCGGAGCCCGGCTGGCACTTCCCCACATTGTCTCCCCAGGAGCTGATTGATCTTGAGTCCGTCGACTCCCTGACCAGCGGGGTGCGTCAGCAAGCGATGCTCGCCATCATGGAGCTGAGGTACCCGGCCTGCCCGCGCAGCCCCAGCTAGTGCTGTGTGCAGCCAGACACGCCAGCCTCTTGGCGTGGCCAGTTCTCCAGGGCATTGCCCCCTCTGCTCCTCCCCCGTCTTCCGATTCCCCCGGGCACGTGGCACCCGTGGGTTGGTGGTGGAGGATCCTTCGGTGCCTGGCGACCTCTCCAAGTGGCCGTTTGAAGATGTGGGGGAGGGAGCGAGGGGGTTGGACCGGTCCCCTCTGGGACCCGCAGGCGATGGCTCCGGGGGGAGAGGGGCAGTTGGGCACTGCCGGAGCGGAGCCACCGGAGTCGCCGCCAGCTCTGCCAGCTGCATCCCTCCGGCAGCTCAGCGACTCCCTGTGGCTCAGAGGCTGGGCAGGCTGAGCCCTGGCACGTGGCACAGCCTGCGCCATGTGGGGCTCTCTCTCAGTGCCGCTGGCGACCTGCTCTCAGCTTCCCAGAAGCCTGCCCATGATGTCCTGGGAGCCTGAGGCCAACATCAGTGCATCAGTCTCGCCTCAGCCCTCCAATCCACGCGTGTCTCTTCTCTTAGCAAAGTGAAGCCACTGCTGCGGGGAATGGAGCTATCCAGCCTGCTCACCGTCTGCTTCTCCAGCGTCTTCTCCCTGCCTCCAGCAGAGACCAACCCGGGCGTGGAGGCTGCTCCATACAACAACGTAAGCCCCAAACTAGCCATGAGGAGCCGCCCCAAACCGAGGGGGAATCCTGCAAGTCGCTCGTGTCCCTGGGTTACCTGGCGCTGGCATAAGAGTGTAATGATCACAGCTCCTTGGCAGCGCTTCAGCTGAGGACCGGCAATTAGTGGGGAACAGACACTCCCTTCACAAGCACATTCATCCCCAGTGCATGGCTGGGGGCACAGGCCTGAGATCGGCTGCTTGAGATCCACACAGGCCAGGGGAAGTGAAGCTTGGCTGGAAATCTCCCCTCCCCCTCAAATGCGGAGTCCTTCCTGGCTCTTCTCATGCGTTAGACTGTGTGCAGTGGCCTCCCTGGGGACAGCAAAAGCGGGTGGGGTCCTGTTGCCAGGAGGAGTTTGCAGTAGGTCCCCTGCGGGTACAAGTGAGTGGGTGAGCTGGAATAGCAGGGGCTGCCATGGCCTGGGATGTGTCACACGCCAGGGCATTGGTTCGTTGCCTGGCTGGGTAACGCCAATTGCTGTGGTTTCTCCTCTGCTCTGCACACAGACTCTGAACACCATGGATGAGCTGCTGAAGACCTTGGTGTGTGAGGATGAGAAGCGCGACCTTGTGGTGCTGCAAAACATCGTGGAGATGTGGAGGCATGGGGGCAGGAAGGGGACGAGTCCTGTAGCTGGGGTGGGGCTCTGGGACCAAGGCTCCATTTAATCCCAAGCATGGGACACCCCCGTGCCTTCTGCTCCACAGAGTACGTTCTATACAAAGGTTCTTGGGCTGGAGGACCAAGTGCCCCCGCTATATCTGAAAAAGTCTGCATGGCATGGGGGTGGAGGAGGGCGGGATCTGCCGTGTTCTCCACTGAGCCTCATCTGAGCCCGGGATTCATTTGTGTTCACCATGGGCCCCACCAATACTGGCCAGAGCCCAGAGCTAGATTCCCCCAACGTTCTAGTTCTGGGGCCACAGGAAGTCGATTCTGTGGGTGGTTTGTGCTCCAAAAAGAGGGAAATGTCCTCAGCAGATATTTGGTCTTCTCGATCCCAGGGCTTGGGAAGAGGGAATCACAGAAGTGCAGGGCTGGAAGGGATCTCAAGAGGTCATCTACTCCACCCCCTGAGGCAGGGCCAAGCATTCCTCGACCGTCCCTGAGGAGTGTTTGTTCAGCCTGTTTTTTTAAAACATCCATGATGGGGAGTCCACCACTTCCCTAGGTCACCTGTTCCAGTGCCTAGCCACCCTTAGACTTTTTCCAAATATTTAACCTCAATCTCCCTTGCTGCAGATTAAGCCCATTACTTCTTGTCCTACCTTCAGAGGACGTGGAGAACAATTAGTCACCATCCTCTGTGAAACAGCCCTTAACGTATTGGAAGAGTGTTAGGAGGTGCCCCCTCCGTCTTCTCAAGACGAAACATGCCCAAGTCGTTCACCCTTTCTTCATAGGTCAGGTTTTCTAAACCTCTGATCATTTTTGTCGCTATCCTCTGGACGGGCCCCAGTTTGTTCACATCTTTCTTAAAGCGGGGTGCCAAGAACTGGACACAGTGCTCCAAGCTAATACACCTCAGAATGACATTTCCCTCTTTCACAACAGCATCACACTCTTGATTCCTATTCAGTGTGAGATTCACGCTAACCCCCAGATCCTTTTCTGCAGTCCTGCCACCTAGCCGGTTATCCCTCACTTTGTTTTTATGCATTGGATTTTTCCTTCCTAAGTGCGTTACGTCACATTGGTTTTGACTGAATTTCATCTTGTTGACTTCAGACCAACTCTCCAATTTGGCAAGCTCATTCTGAAGTCTAATCTGTCCTCCAAAGTGCTTGTAATTCTCCCCAGCTTGGTGTCATCCGCCAACTTGACAAGCATACTCTCCTCTCTGTTAACCAAGTTCTTCATGAAAATATTGACCAATACTGGATCCAGGCACACCACTGGGGGACCCCACTTCAGACACCCTCCTAGTTTGCCAGCGAGTCAGTGATAACTCCTCTTTGAGGATTGCCTTTCCATCAGTTGTGTGCCCACTTTAGAGTAGTCTCATCTGGATCATATTGGCTTAGTTTGCTTATGAGAATGTCATGTGGAACTGTGTCAAAAGCCTTATGAAACTTCATATACATCATCATATACTGCCTCCCTCCATCCACTAGGCAAGTAACCCGGTCAAAGAAGGAAGTTAGATTTGTTTGGCATGGTTTGTTGTGGACAAATCCATGGTGCTATTCCTTATCACCCTATTATCTCCTCTAGGTTCTTACAAACTCTTTAATAATTTGTTCAATAATCTTTCTGGGTACCAAAGATAGGCTGACAGGTGGATAATTCCGTGGGGCCTCCTTGTTCCCCTTTCTGAAGATAGGCTCTGTGGCTGCCCTTCTCCAGTCCTCTGGGACCTTCAGCCCTCCTAAAGGTTCAGAGATTGCTTTGTCTATCTCCATCTCGTGTGAATATCATGAGGCTCTGCCAACTTGAATACATCTAACTGACCTAAATTGTCTGTTATCTGTTCTCTCCCTACTCTGGCCTGTATTTCTTCCCCCCTGTTGTTAATATTGTGGTCATCATCTAGTCGCCATTAACCTTTTTAGTGAAAACTGAAGCAAAAAAGGCATTACACACCTTGGCTTTGTCTGTATCATCCATTATTTGCTCTGCTTCCCTGCTGAGTTTGGCTCCACACTTTCCTTTGTCTTTCTCCTAATGCATTTACAGAGCTGCTTCTCTTTGCCTTTTATGTCCCTTGCCAGTTAGAACTCATTTTTGCCTTAGCCTTTCTGATTTTCACTCTATGTGCTTGTGCTATTTTTTGGTCCTTCTCCTTCGCAATTTGTCCCAATCTGTTTCTCTCAGGTCCTGCTCCCCTGGACCGCATCCAAGGAGGTGCATGTGCGGCTGAGGGCAGTGGGAAGAATCACCTGGCTGACCAAATTCATCTCCGGTCAACACAAATTCAAGGTGAGCAGCCTGTGACTCTGGCCATCTCCTAACTGCACTGAGCAGGCTCGTGGTACAGCGCTCCCTGGCAGGGAAAACCTGGGCCTGGAATAGTAACTCAGCAAGATCCTCGGTAGGAGTCCAATCTAATGAGCCCTGATGTGGACAGGTCTGTCCTCTGACTCCAGTGGGCCTTGGGTGGAGCCCCATAATTCTATCTCCAAGGACTCTCCCCGCTGTTCCCCTAGGACCAAAGTCTGCTCCGCAGGGTCAGCGGATTTACACAGGATCGCCTTGAGAGCACCCTCTGAACCCAGGTGTCTCTTCACCCCCTTTGTCAGTTGCCCCCGGGATGCTTTGGCATCAGCTCCTGCCAGGCTGCCAGATGAAGACCCCCTGCTCTGGGTGCTCAGGGCCATTGAGCTGCTGCAGCTGCTCCATCCCCCCTGTGGCAGGGCCTCCCCTCTGGCAGCTGGAGGGGGGCGCTTGGATGATATGCCCCCAGAGGCTGGGGCAGCAGAAGAGAAGGAGGGAGGTGGGAGGGGACACAGTGAAAGGAATGGGAGGGGCCAAAGGAGCCAGAGCAATGGGGAGTGGGTCAGGGGAGGCTGTGTAGACCCCAAGAGACGAGGGCAAGGTGCTTGGTGCGACGTGGGGAAGAGCAGGGAGTGAGCGCAGGGGCTGCAGGAGGGGCAAGGGAAGGTCTGGCAGGAGGGGGAGGCTAGAGGACAGGCTGCAGGAGAGAGCCGGCAGGAGAGAGCCGGCAGGCTGGGTGCGGCGCAGAAAGTGGGGGTTGTGGGGAGCTTCAGGATGGAGTGAGAGAGGCGGAATGCAGAGAAGAGGAGTCCAAGGTGACCTCACGCTCCTGGACCTGAGGTCAGTGGAGGGAGGGGGATGGGAGAAGGGGCTGGGATTAGGAGCTTGCCCTTGAGATGGAGACTGGACGTTAGTTCATTCCTTACCCAGGTCCCCACTCGAGGGCAACGTTTGCTGACTTTGCTACCCAGACTTCCCGTCCCTGCTGAGCTTCCCTCAGTCCCTGGTGATGGGTCCTATGGCTCCTCCTGCTCTCATTGTCCCCAGTCTCTCTGCGCTGGGCTCTGCCTCCCCCGGTTCTAGACCGTTGCTAGTGCAATGCTGGGGGACATGCTGCACTGGGCCTGCAGGGGCGAGTGACTCCCCTTGCTCCCCTTGTGACCACTTTCCTTACAATGTGTATGAAAATCAAGGTGGGCCATTTCCAGCACAAATCCAGGTTTTCTCACCCCCCCCCCCAAAAAAAAAAACCACACACACACACAAACTCACTCTCCTCCTGGTAATAGCTTATCCAAAGTGACCACTCTCCCTACAATGTGCATGATAATCAAGGTGGGCCATTTCCAGCACAAATCCAGGTTTTCTCACCTCCCCACCCCCATACATACACAAACTCACTCTCCTGCTGGTAATAGCTCATCCAAACTGACCATTCTCCTTACAATGTGTATGATTATCAAGGTGGGCCATTTCCAGCATAAATCCAAGTTTAACCAGAACGTCTGGGGGCGGGGGGGGATGGGTAGGAAAAAACAAGGGGAAATAGGCTACCTTGCATAATGACTTAGCCACTCCCAGTCTCTATTTAAGCCTAAATTAATAGTATCCAATTTGCAAATGAATTCCAATTCATCAGTTTCTTGCTGGAGTCTGGATTTGAAGTTTTTTTGTTGTAAGATAGCGACCTTCATGTCTGTAATTGCGTGACCAGAGAGATTGAAGTGTTCTCCGACTGGTTTATGAATGTTATAATTCTTGACATCTGATTTGTGTCCATTTATTCTTTTACGTAGAGACTGTCCAGTTTGACCAATGTACCTGGCAGAGGGGCATTGCTGGCACATGATGGCATATATCACATTGGTGGATGTGCAGGTGAACGAGCCTCTGATAGTGTGGCGGATGTTATTAGGCCCTGTGATGGTGTCCCCTGAATAGATATGTGGGCACAGTTGGCAACGGGCTTTGTTGCAAGGATAGGTTCCTGGGTTAGTGGTTCTGTTGTGTGGTATGTGGTTGTTGGTGAGTATTTGCTTCAGGTTGCGGGGCTGTCTGTAGGCAAGGACTGGCCTGTCTCCCAAGATTTGTGAGAGTGTTGGGTCATCCTTCAGGATAGGTTTTAGATCCTTAATAATGCGTTGGAGGGGTTTTAGTTGGGGGCTGAAGGTGACGGCTAGTGGCGTTCTGTTATTTTCTTTGTTAGGCCTGTCCTGTAGTAGGTGACTTCTGGGATCTCTTCTGGCTCTATCAATCTGTTTCTTCACTTCTGCAGGTGGGTATTGTAGTTGTAAGAATGCTTGATAGAGATCTTGTAGGTGTTTGTCTCTGTCTGAGGGGTTGGAGGAAATGCGGTTGTATCGCAGAGCTTGGCTGTAGACGATGGATCATGTGGTGTGGTCAGGGTGAAAACTGGAGGCATGTAGGTAGGAATAGCGGTCAGTAGGTTTCCGGTATAGGGTGGTGTTTATGTGACCATTGTTTATTAGCACTGTAGTGTCCAGGAAGTGGATCACTTGTGTGGACTGGACCAGGCTGAGGTTGATGGTGGGATGGAAATTGTTGAAATCATGGTGGAATTCCTCAAGGGGTTCTTTTCCATGGGTCCAGATGATGAAGATGTCATCAATATAGCGCAAGTAGAGTAGGGGCGTTCGGGGACGAGAGCTGAGGAAGCGTTGTTCTAAATCAGCCATAAAAATGTTGGCATACTGTGGGGCCATGCGGGTACCCATAGCAGTGCCGCTGATCTGAAGGTATACATTGTCCCCAAATGTAAAATAGTTATGGGTAAGGACAAAGTCACAAAGTTCAGCCACCAGGTTAGCCGTGACATTATCGGGGATAGTGTTCTTGACGGCTTGTAGTCCATGTTTGTGTGGAATGTTGGTGTAGAGGGCTTACACATTGTAAGGAGAGTGATGACTTTAGATAAGCTATTACCAGCAGGAGAGTGGGATGGGAGGAGGTATTGTTTCATGGTCTCTGTGTATATAATGTCTTCTGCTGTTTCCACAGTATGCATCCAATGAAGTGAGCTGTAGCTCATGAAAGCTTATGCTCACATAAATTGGTTAGTCTCTAAGGTGCCACAAGTACTCCTTTTCTTTTTGAGTGAATGGGGTTCATTGTGACTTCTTGCCTGTGTCTGGGGGCTCCCCCAGCTATGAAGGGCAGTGGGGATGTTTAGTGAGGGTTGGTGGTTGTTCCTGCTAGTCCCCTGCCTCCCGCCTCCCAGCCTGCTGCCTTCTTGTCGCGGGCTGAGAGGTACAGCGCTGGCTTGCTCTGCCAGGGCTTTCCAGAGCACCATGGCTCTGACCTCCATTTCCTTCCTTTCAATCTTAGTCCTCAAAGGCTTCCAGCAGGACAGCAAGTCCTCTGTCAGGTGCCTGGCTTTGCAGACCACGCTGATCCTCAAGGCCTGCAAGAAACACCGTCCAGCCCACGCCAGCCTACGGACACTCTTGCACAGGATGAGACTGATGCATACAAGGGAGAACCCAGTCATTGAAGTTGCCCAGCTGCCCCAGTAAAAGCCAGCCTCCCTACTCTCGGGGTTTGGTGCACCAGAGCCTGCCTGGAGCAGGGTGGAACACATCATGCCGCACCATGGCTTTCTCCCCATTGGCCGCCTGCCCTGCCCAGCCACGTGAGTAGTTAACCGCTCAATAGCTTTTATCACCATGTGTGACGATGTGACTCAGCAGGGAGGGGGGAGTGTTGACCTGGGAATGTGCCCTGGGGATGGGAGACCTGAGAACCTGTCACCTGAGCCAGGAGGGGGAGGGGGAGGTAACACCTCTGCCCAGGAATGTGAACAGAGGCTGCAGCAGGGAACCTGCTGGGTGGGTTTAGTTTCAGTTTGGGGCTGGGTGGAGGAACGCAGGGAACCCCAGGGCTGGGGTCTAAGCTCCCTGCTCCCCCAGAAGGACGTGATTGAGGGGTCCTGGTTGTACCCACAAGCTCTGTTTTGGACCGTGTTCCTGTTGTCCAATAAACCTTCTGTTTTACTGGCTGGCTGAGAGTCTCAGTGGATCCCAGGAAGAGGGGTGCAGGGCCTGGACTCCCCCACACTCCGTGACAACTGGTGGTAGCGGTGGGATCTACTGCACCCCGTGAACGGCGCTTCCTGCAGTAAGTGACGGGGGAGCAGTAAAACGAAGGGGAATTGACGGGGACCAGGCGTGCTGAAGATTCAGAGAGAGACGGTTTCGGGGGGCGGTTAACCCCTGGGAATGTGTGACCAGAGAGAAAGACTTTTGCAGTAACAGGGTCCCCCGGGGGATTGCAGCGAGCGGTCCCAGGGGCGGAGGAGTCTGCAGCTCGACCCTGGCAAAGAGTCGGTGACCTCAAGAAGGACTGGCACACGAGGGGCTTTTCCTGGAAACCGTGGGAAGTTGCCTGGCCTGCGAGTGGCCAGCAGGGAGATGTACGCTAAACGCCTTAAGAGCGACCTGGTGGAGCTGTGCAGGCAGAGGGGGCTGCGCATCGGGAGGTCCACCAAGGAACAGTTGATTGCCCAGCTGGAGGAGAGGGATCGCTTGGATGACCCG
The DNA here is from genome assembly GCF_965140285.1 of Lepidochelys kempii. Classification (NCBI taxonomy): domain Eukaryota; kingdom Metazoa; phylum Chordata; order Testudines; family Cheloniidae; genus Lepidochelys; species Lepidochelys kempii. Next base: position 11,404,204 of record NC_136402.1, read on the forward strand.
ATCCCTGTCCCTGAGGGAAGCTGCCCGGCGGACGCAGCGTGGGCCCTGGGGCCTGACCGGGCTGGGAGGGGTCAGACTGCTGCTGAGGACATCCTGAGACCCTTCCTACCTATGTCCGGGGGAGGGGTTGGGGGAAGCCCAGCGAATACCGAGGGCACCCTGACCCCGGCACCCAGCAGGGGATCCTCCCAGCGGAGCTCCCCATCCCTGGAGAGGAGGCGGCTGGAATGGGAGAGGGAGATGAAAATGAGGGAGCTGGAGGATCATGAAAAACAACGTCAACATGAGGAGAAACAACGTCAACATGAGGAGAAACAACGTCAACATGAGCAGGAGGAGAAGGAGAAACAACGTCAACATGAGCAGGAGGAGAAGGAGAAACAACGTCAACATGAGCAGGAGGAGAAGGAGAGGGAGCGTCAGGAGAAGGAGAAACAGAGGCAGCATGAGCTGGAGCTGGCCAGGCTGAGGAGCAGTGGGTCCCCGGCTGCGGTGAGTGAGGGGGGACCCAAGACTGCAAGGAACTTTGATAAGTGCTTCCTGGCCCAGCGGAAGGAGGGGGAGGACATGGATAGCTTCCTGACGGCCTTTGAGAATGCCTGTGAGCTGCACAGGGTTGACCCTGCAGACAGGCTCCAGTTCCTCACCCCCTTACTGGACCCCAAAGCCGTGGAGGTGTACAGCCGAATGACAGGGGCGGAGGCAGGGGACTATGAACTGTTCAAACAGGCCCTGCTCCATGAGTTTGGGCTGACCCCCGAGATGTACCGGAGAAGGTTCCGGAGTCAGCGTAAAACGCCTGAGGTCACCTACCTACAACTGGTCAACCGGATGCAGGGGTATGCCCGCAAGTGGACAGCTGGGGCCCGAGCTAAAGAGGACCTGCTTGACCTAATCGTACTGGAGCAACTGTACGAACAGTGCCCGTCCGACCTGAGGCTGTGGCTGGTGGACAAAAAGCTCGAGAACCCCCAGCACGCAGGGCAGCTGGCCGACGAGTTTGTGAACAGTCGGTCAGGGGGTAGCCGGGAGGAGTCCCAAAAGAACAGGCCCCCCCCGATGCAGAGAGAGAGTCACCAGGGGGCCTCCCAGCGGGGAAATAGGGAGAACCCCCTCCCAAGGGGAACGCCTGGCGTCGGGCCCCTCCGACCCGCTCGAGGGGACCAACGTGACCTGAGCTGCTATCACTGTGGCCAGAAAGGCCACGTACGGTCCCAGTGCCCCGGGCTCAGGGACAAACTGAGCAGACCCAACCTACCCAGGGTTAACTGGGTAGGGACCCAGCTGGACGAGGGGCAGACGACCCCGGAAAGGGGGCCTACCAGTTTACCACCTGCCCCGGAGGGAAGAGTACCCCAGGCCAACTCCACCAGAGGGCTGGAGGCTCTGGACTCAGGGTGCTCAGTTTACAGGGTGGGCGCGGGGCTGTCCCTCCGGAGAGAGTGCCTGGTTCCCCTGGAGGTGGATGGGAGGAAGGTCAATGGATACTGGGATACGGGCGCGGAGGTGACGCTGGCCCGGCCCGAGGTGGTGGCCCCAGATCGGGTGGTGCCCAACACCTATCTGACCCTGACAGGGGTGGGCGGGACCCCATTTAAGGTGCCCGTGGCAAGGGTACACCTGAAATGGGGGGCCAAGGAGGGCCCCAAGGATGTGGGGGTACACCACCATTTGCCCACTGAAGTTTTGATGGGGGGAGACCTAGAGGACTGGCCAAGCAAGCCCCAGGCCGCCCTGGTTGTGACGCGTAGCCAGAGCCGGCGAGGGGCACTGCGCCCTGACCTCGGGGAGGGTATCACACCGGAGGCGCAGGACCCTACCCTGGTGGGGAGGGAGGGCTGAGGGGCACGGCTCAGAGAGGCGGAGGCCTCAGACCTGGCCAGCGAGAGGGAACCGGGCCCCGTCCCTGCCCCAGCCGCTGAGTTCCAGGCCGAGTTGAGGAAAGATCCCTCCTTGCGGAAGCTCAGGGACCTGGCCGACCTTGGTGTGGTACGGACCATGAGGAGAGGCTGCCAGGAGAGGTTCCTGTGGGAGAAGGGGTTCCTGTACCGAGAATGGGCTCCCACAAGGGAAGTAGAGTCCTGTGGGATCAGGAGGCAGCTGGTGGTCCCCCAGAAGTATCGCCGCAAGCTCCTGTACCTGGCCCATGACATTCCCCTCGCAGGGCACCAGGGAATCCGGCGCACCCGGCAGAGGTTGCTACAGAACTTTTACTGGCCTGGGGTCTTTACCACGGTCCGGCAGTACTGCCGATCCTGTGACCCCTGTCAGAGGGTGGGGAAGGCCCGGGACAAGGGGAAAGCGGCTTTGAGACCTTTGCCCATCATAGAGGAGCCTTTCCAGAAGGTGGCCATGGACATCGTGGGGCCTCTCAGCAGGACGACCCGGTCGGGGAAGAAATACATTCTGGTGGTGGTAGATTTTGCCACCCGCTACCCCGAGGCAGTGCCCTTAGCTTCCATTGAAGCCGACACCGTGGCCGATGCGCTCCTGACCATTTTCAGCCAAGTGGGGTTCCCCAAGGAAGTCTTGACAGACCAAGGCTCCAACTTCATGTCGGCCCTGCTCCGGTGCTTGTGGGAGAAATGTGGGGTCCGGCACGACTGGGCCTCAGCGTATCACCCCCAGTCCAATGGGCTGGTGGAGAGGTTTAACGGGACGCTAAAGATGATGCTGAAAACCTTTATGAACCAGCACCCAGAGGATTGGGACAAGTACTTACCTCACCTGCTGTTCGCGTACAGGGAGGTGCCCCAGGAGTCTACCGGATTTTCGCCTTTTGAACTGTTATATGGAAGGAGGGTGAGGGGCCCCCTGGACCTGATGAGAGACGAGTGGGAGGGGAAGGCCACTCCCGATGGAGAGTCAGTGGTGGAGTATGTCCTGATCTTCCGAGAGAGACTGGCGGAACTCATGGGCCTGGCCAGGGAGAATCTGGCCAGAGCCCAGAGGAAGCAGAAGGTCTGGTATGACCGCACGGCACGGGCCCGTGCCTACGCCACCGGGGATCCGGTGATGGTTCTCATCCCAGTGAGAAGGAACAAACTACAGGCCGCCTGGGAGGGCCCTTTCAAGGTCGTCAAGCAGCTCAATGAGGTAAACTATGTGGTGGAGCTGTCAAACCGGGCGCACCACCGCCGGGTGTACCATGTGAATATGATGAAGCCATATTATGCCAGGGGGAATGTGGTGTTGGCTGTGTGTGGACAGTGGGAAGAGCAGGGAGATGACCCTTTAGTAGATCTATTCCCTGGGACCAGAGCTGGTTCCCCCCTGGAAACAATTCCCCTCTCGGATCAGCTAACCCCTGCCCAGCAAGCTGAGGTCAGGGAGGTGCTGCATCCGTACCGACAGCTGTTTTCCAACCAGCCTGGACGCACTAATCTGACTGTCCACCGGGTGCAGACAGGGTCGCACCCGCCGATAAGATGCTCCCCCTTCCGAGTCACAGGGAAAACTGCTCAGGACCTGGAAAGAGAGGTCCGGGACATGCTGGCTTTGGGGGTGATCCAGCCATCGGCCAGCCCTTGGGCCTCGCCAGTGGTGCTGGTCCCCAAAAAGGACGGGTCGGTCCGGTTCTGTGTGGACTATCGGAAGCTCAATGCCATCACTGTATCTGATGCCTACCCCATGCCCAGGCCGGACGAGCTCCTAGACAAGCTGGGAGGAGCTCGGTACCTTACCACCATGGACCTTACAAAGGGCTACTGGCAAGTGCCGCTGGATGCAGATGCCCGACTGAAATCGGCCTTTATCACCCCTCTGGGGCTCTATGAGTTCCTGACCCTGCCTTTCGGCCTCAAGGGAGCGCCGGCCACCTTCCAGCGCCTAGTGGACCAGCTCCTGAGGGGGATGGAGAGTTTTGCTGTGGCGTATATTGATGACATCTGTGTCTTTAGCCAGACCTGGGAGGACCACGTGTCCCAGGTTAGACAAGTGCTGGACCGACTCCAGGGGGCTGGGCTGACTGTAAAAGCGGAGAAGTGCAAGGTGGGGATGGCGGAAGTATCTTACCTGGGCCATCGGGTGGGGAGCGGCCGCCTAAAGCCGGAACCAGCCAAGGTGGAGGTGATCAGAGACTGGCCCGCTCCCCACACCAAAAAGCAGGTCCAAGCCTTTATTGGGATGGCAGGATACTACCGAAGATTTGTGCCCCACTTTAGCGCCATCGCCACCCCCATCACGGAGCTATGCAAGAAGGGGAAGCCAGACAAGGTGGTCTGGACCGAGCAGTGCCAGGTGGCTTTCCGGGCGCTGAAGAAGGCTCTGGTCAGTGGCCCAGTTCTGGCAAACCCAGACTTTGACAAGCCCTTTGTGGTGTTCACCGACGCCTCAGACACGGGACTGGGGGCGGTGTTAATGCAGGAGGATGAAAAGGGGGAGAGACACCCCATCGTGTACCTGAGCAAGAAGTTGCTACCCCGGGAGCAACACTACGCGGCCATCGAGAAGGAGTGCCTGGCCATGGTGTGGGCCCTCAAGAAACTAGAGCCCTATCTCTTCGGGCGACACTTCACCGTCTACACCGACCACTCTCCCCTGACCTGGCTGCACCAGATGAAAGGAGCCAACGCCAAGCTCCTGAGATGGAGCCTGCTCCTGCAGGATTACGACATGGACGTGGTCCACGTGAAGGGAAGTGCCAACCTGATAGCGGATGCGCTGTCCCGGAGAGGGGGCCCCGAACTTCCCCAGGTCACTGGTCAGCGTGACCCCGCTCAGTTCAGTCTCGAAGGGGGGAGAGATGTGACGATGTGACTCAGCAGGGAGGGGGGAGTGTTGACCTGGGAATGTGCCCTGGGGATGGGAGACCTGAGAACCTGTCACCTGAGCCAGGAGGGGGAGGGGGAGGTAACACCTCTGCCCAGGAATGTGAACAGAGGCTGCAGCAGGGAACCTGCTGGGTGGGTTTAGTTTCAGTTTGGGGCTGGGTGGAGGAACGCAGGGAACCCCAGGGCTGGGGTCTAAGCTCCCTGCTCCCCCAGAAGGACGTGATTGAGGGGTCCTGGTTGTACCCACAAACTCTGTTTTGGACCGTGTTCCTGTTGTCCAATAAACCTTCTGTTTTACTGGCTGGCTGAGAGTCTCAGTGGATCCCAGGAAGAGGGGTGCAGGGCCTGGACTCCCCCACACTCCGTGACACCATGTACTTTTTGACAGGTTTCCATGCCCCGTGTAGAGTTTACGTCCCGCCCTCCGTCCCCGTTTCCGGTCGTGTACATTTTTGGCACCATCAGCCCTTTTGAACATTTCTTTTGTATTATTTTTCTGTGTTTGGCTGGGGGAAGGTTGCATGCTTGTGCTACAGTCAGGCAGGCAGAGCAGCAGAAGGTCCATTTGCCTGGCCCTTGATCAGGGCGGGGCAGCAACCAAGTAGGCTGCCACTCCTGACGGTGGGGTGGCGGGGATAGGGGAACCCAGGTCCTCCCGCTCCACTGCGTCCCCGCCCAAGGCCCTAACAGCGTGCTGTGTTTTGACATATTTAGAGAAAAAGTATGAACGAGTAGAAAGAGAGGCTGTAGGGGGTTCGCGGCTCCCTCCCCATCCGTCTGGGCGGGTGACCACGCCCCTCGCTACGATACTTCCGGGGTACCTTGGTTCAGGGGAAATAGCTCAGTGTTCATGGTTCTGGCCTGCAGTCAGGCCGACCAACAGTAGAGAGTCTGTTTGCGCGGGGCCCTCATTCAGGGCAGGGCTGCTGTCGAGTAGGGGCTCTGGCCTACAGTCAGGCAGGCAGAGCAGCAGAAGGTCCATTTGCCTGGCCCTTGATCAGGGCGGGGCAGAAATCAAGTAGGGGGGCTCTGTTCTACAGTCCGGCAGAGCCGTCGCAGTCTGGGGGAGGTTAGCTCTCTGGTGGGAGAGTCAGCACAACTGTCTGACGTCCTGAATCAGGCGGGTGCCAGAGCAATCAGGCCTCCTGAGAACCAAGTGGGGAGGCTGCTACTCCTGACAGTGGGGTGGCAGTGGTAGGGGAACCCAGGCCCTCTCGCTCCACTGCGTCCCATCCCAGGGCCCTAACAGCCGTGGAGCAGTCCGTTACTGCGTCAGTGGGGAAAATCCGACAGCAACACACTGGCCGGCTTGTAGTCAATAACACAGCTGAACCCAATTCGGCTGCCCTGGGCTCCTTGCTACACGCCCATTCCATGTGTACATGGGTTCATGGGTGGCAGGTCTGTAGATATTTTGGTGGTGCCCAGAACCCGCCCCTACTTCGCCCCCCACCTGCCCAAGGCTCCGGGAGGCAGTTTGGGTAAGGAAGGACATCTGGGGTGCAGGCCCTAGGCTTAGGCAGAGTATTGGGGTGCAGGCTGCAGGCTCTGGGAGGGAGTTTGGGGATGGGAGGGGGTGCAGAGGGAGGGGGTGCGGGGCTGAGGGGTTTGGGAGGGGCTCAGGGCAAGAGTCAGGGTGTAGGGGGTGAGGGTTCTGTTTAGGGCTGGGAGGTTTGGGGGGTTAGAGAGGCTCAAGGCTGGGGCAGAGGGTTGGAATGTAGGGAGATGAGGGCTCTGTCAAGTCTGGAGATGAGGGGTTTGTGGTGTTGGAAGGGGCTCAGGGCTGGGGCAGAGGGTTGGGGTATGGGGGGATGAGGGCTCTGTCTTGGGCTGGAAGGGAGGGGTTTGTGGTGTTGGAGGGGGCTCAGGGCTGGGGCAGAGGGTTGGGGTGTAGGGGGATGAGGCTCTGTCTAGGGCTGGAGGTGAGGGGTTTGTGGTGTTGGAGGGAGCTCAGGGCTGGGGCAGAGGGTTGTGGTGTGGGGGGATGAGGGCTGTGTCTAGGGCTGCAGATGAGGGGTTTGTGGTGTTGGAGGGGGCTCAGGGCTGGGGCAGAGGGTTGGGGTATGGGGGGATGAGGGCTCTGGCTAGGACTGGGGATAAGGTGTTTGGGGTGTTGGAGGGGCTCAGGGCGAGGGTTAAGGGTGAGGTGGAGAGGTGAAAGCTCTGGCTGGGGGTGTGGGCTCTGGGGTGGGGCAGGGCTGGGGATGAGTTTGGGGTCCAGGCAGGCTGCTCCGGGATAGGGGCCAGAGAGGAGGACTCCCCCCAGCCCTTTCCCTGCCGGCAACAGCAAGCTCTGGGGGAGGACATTGAGTGGCAGCCCCACCAGCTTCTCAGTGTCCCTGGCATCTGGCAGCCCCGCTGGGTCTCTGTCAGGATAGCGCTCTCGGTGAGGTCTGTGCTTCCACAGCGGGGAAGAGAGGTGCTGCTCATCTGGCAGCTCTCTCCCTTCTGAGCTCGAGGCCCAGCCTTTTATAGTGCCGCTTCCTGCCCCGCCCCTCTGCTGCCATGGGTGTCCTGGTTCTGCCCACCAGGGGGTGTTCGCGGCTCCCTCCCAGTCTGCCAGGGCAGGAGGCCACGCCCCCTCATGACAGAGGCCTTAAAGGAGTTTTAAAGGAAAGGAGTTTTAAAAAAAGAAAGATTGCTTAGCCTTAGAAGAAAAAAGGAAAGAAAGGTGATTTTAAATAGAAGGAAGAGGGGAAACTATAGAAAGCAACAAGAGAGAGGAGTGTGTTTTATAGATTAGTAAGAACGTGGTAAAAGGTTATTGTTGTTGGGACTAAAAAATAATAAGAGTAAAAAAATTGAAATCAATTTTAAAAAGCAAAGGCTCATTAAAGAAAAGAGGAAACTCTAAAGGAAGGTTGAGAAGGTCGGGTGAAAGAAATCACCCAGCCGAAAAATGAGCTAGAGATCCTGTGTCAGTGACACAGGGCTGTGTAAAGTACAGAAAACAGAAAGAGAGAGAAAGATCCTTTTTTGTTACTAAGCAGAACACAGAGCTGTGCAAAGGTGGGAAAGATCCTTTTTTTGGTTAGTGAGAGAAGGAGAGTATAGAAAACAGGAAGAGATCCTTTTTGGTTAGTGAGACAAGGAAAGTATAAAGAAAAGGAGTCCTTGTGGCACCTTAGAGACTAACAAATTTATCTGAGCATAAGCTTTCATGAGCATCCAATGCGTTGGTCTCTAAGGTGCCACAAGTCCTCCTTTTCTTTTTGCGAAAACAGACTAACACGGCTGCTACTCTGAAACCTGTCATTATACAAGGAAAGTATAGCAAGCTGCAGGGGGGGCGGAGGGGGGGGGAAAGAGAACTTACCCTTCATAGAATCATAGAATCATAGAATAATAGAATATCAGGGTTGGAAGGGACCTCAGGAGGTCATCTAGTCCAACCCCCTGCTCAAAGCAGGACCGATCCCCGACTAAATCATCCCAGCCAGGGCTTTGTCAAGCCTGACCTTAAAAACTTCTAAGGAAGGAGATTCCACCACCTCCCTACGTAACACATTCCAGTGTTTCACCACCCTCCTAGTGAAAAAGTTTTTCCTAATATCCAACCTAAACCTCCCTCAATGCAATTTGAGACCATTACTCCTTGTTCTGTCATCTGGTACCACTGAGAACAGTCTAGAGCCATCCTCATTGGAACCCCCTTTCAGGTAGTTGAAAGCAGCTATCAAATCCCCCCCATTCTTCTCTTCCGTAGACTAAACATCCCAAGTTCCCTCAGCCTCTCCTCAAAAGTCATGTGTTCCAGACCCCTAATCATTTTTGTTGCCCTCCGCTGGACTCTTTCCAATTTTTCCACATCCTTCTTGTAGTGTGGGGCCCAAAACTGGACACAGTACTCCAGATGAGGCCTCACCAGTGTCAAATCCAGAGGGGAACGATCACGTCCCTTCATCTGCTGGCAATGCCCCTACTTATACATCCCAAAATGCCATTGGCCTTCTTGGCAACAAGGGCACACTGTTGACTCATATCCAGCTTCTCGTCCACTGTAACCCCTAGGTCCTTTTCTGCAGAACTGCTGCAGAGCCATTCGGTCCCTAGTCTGTAGCGGTGCATTGGATTCTTCCATCTTAAGTGCAGGACTCTGCACTTGTCCTTGCTGAACCTCATCAGATTTCTTTTGGCCCAATCCTCCAATTTGTCTAGGGCCCTCTGTATCCTATCCCCACCCTCCAGCGTATCTACCTCTCCTCCCAGTTTAGTGTCATCTGCAAACTTGCTGAGGGTGCAATCCACACCATCCTCCAGATCATTCATGGAGATATTGAACAAAACCAGCCACAGGACCGACCCTTGGGGCACTCCACTTGATACCGGCTGCCAACTAGACATGGAGCCATTGAGCACTACCCATTGAGCCCGACAATCTAGCCAGCTTTCTATCCACCTTATAGTCCATTCATCCAGCCCATACTTCTTTAACTTGCTGGCAAGAATACTGTGGGAGACCGTGTCAAAAGCTTTGCTAAAGTCAAGGAACAACACGTCCACCGCTTTCCCCTCATCCACAGAGCCAGTTATCGTGTCATAGAAGGCAATTAGATTAGTCAGGCATGACTTGCCCTTGGTGAATCCATGCTGACTGTTCCTGATCACTTTCCTCTCCTCTAAGTGCTTCAGAATTGATTCCTTGAGGACCTGCTCCACGATTTTTCCAGGGACTGAGGTGAGGCTGACTGGCCTGTAGTTCCCAGGATCCTCCTTCTTCCCTTTTTTAAAGATGGGCACTACATTAGCCTTTTCCAGTCGTCAAGAGTTTTCAAAGATAATGGCCAATGGCTCTGCAATCACATCCGTCAACTCCTTTAGGACTCTCGGATGCAACGCATCCGGCCCCATGGACTTGTGCTCATCCAGCTTTGCTAAATAGTCCTGAACCACTTCTTTCTCCACAGAGGGCTGCTCCTGTCTACGCTGGCAAGTTGCAGCACGGTAAAGCAGCTTTCTGCGCTGCAACTGGTGAGGTGGACGCACGGCCACGCCACTCAGGGCGCGGAAACAGGGCAGTTGCAGCGCTTTAAAAAAAGCCCTGCACAGTTTAAAAAACTTTCTGCACCGGGGCTACAGGCTGCGGTGCCAGTGTAGACACCGAGGTCGATTACGGCGCTGCGATTGGCCTCCGGGAGGTGTCCCACAATGCCTGCTCTCGCCTCTCTGATCATCGGTTTGAACTCTACTGCCCGGCCCTCAGGTGACCATCCATCATCCCCACTCCATAAACTCCTTTGCCATTTTGACAGTCCCCTTCCTGTTTGCTCAGTGATGAGTGCAGCGCATCTTTCCAGGTGGCCAGGCCTGCTCCACGTACCAGGCGATCCACCTGCTTGGAGCTATGCCGAGCTGCTGGACCTCATCAGCATTTGGGGAGAGGAGGCTGTACAGTCCCAGCTGCACTCCGGACGTAGCAATTATGATACCTACTGTGACGTTATTGACTTGAACTGGGACCATATAGATCATTGTTGCAACCAAGGTCCTGTAGTGGCACCAAATCTTGTATAAAGGGGGGTCAAATAAGGTGTCTAAGGCAAGGTTGTGGTTTGCTGGTTATGATTATGCTCTCTATATGTTTCTGTCATTTTTGTATTTTAAGTTATAAGTATTGGATCTATAGTGTCTGTGGTTCAAATTTGTACTATGCTTCTGGGTGACACCCCAGACAATTTGGAAAGGAGGACTTGTGGCCCTTAGAGACTAACAAATTTATTTGAGCATAAGCTTTCGTGAGCTACAGCTCACTTCATCGGATGCAATGCCTAGCCTGCTTGATGACCGATTAAGGACCATCAGCTACACAATTGACCCCTTGAGAGAAGGCAGACAAGCCTTGGGACTCAGCACGGTGTGCAGGGACCTGCCTATGGACAGAACTCGGAGGTTTTTCCAGGCCACGTGATGGACAGCTCGTTTTGGGACAAAGAAAGAAAGACCACATGGCAAGAGAATATAAAAAGCTGCTGCAGCTCCTCCATCTTGTCTTCAGTCCTGCTTCATCCCTCTGGAGGGACTTTGCTACACTGAAGCTTTGAACCAAGAACTGAAAGACGCATCCCAGCTGTGGATGTTCTCCAGAGACTTGATTTGAACCTGCAGTTTATTCTGTCGCTGCCGCAAGCCTGAACCAAGAACTTGGTCATGACTGTATGTCATTGATTCCATTTCACCAATTCTAGCTCTCATCTATAGCTTTTTCCTTTTATGAACAAAACCTTTAGATTTTAGATTCTAAAGGATTGGCAAGAGCATGATTTGGGACAAGATCTGATTTGTATATTGACCTGGGTCTGGGGCTTGGTCCTTTGGGATCAAGAGAGCCTTTTTTCTTTTCCTGGGGTATTGGTTTTCATAACCATTTGTCCCCATAACAATTGGTGATACTGGGAAACTGGAGTGCCTAAGGGAATTGCTTGTGTGATTTCTGGTGAGCCAGTGGGGTGAGACCAAAGTCTGCTCTGTTTGGCTGGTTTGGTTTGCCTTAGAGGTGAAAAACCCCCAGCCTTCGGCTGTAACTGCCCTGCTTGAAGCAGTTTGTCCTGAACTGGCACTCTCAGTCGGGTCCCGCCAGTACCAGCATCATTACACCTACGGACAGATTTCACGATGCATGACAGAAAGGGGCGATGACCGGGACACACGGCAGTTTAGGATGAAAGTGAAGGAGCTGCGGAACGCCGAGCACAGGGCGCGGGAGGCAAACCGCCACTCCGGTGCTGTGCCTATGAGCTGCCGGTTCTCCAAAGAGCTGGACATGATACTCCGCGGCGACCCCACCTCCATTGCGAACACCACTGTGGATACTTCGGTGGCTCGCATGTCAGTTGAGAGTGGACCGAGCCAGGAGGAGGAAATCTTGGACGAGGATGTGGAGGGGGACCCAGAGGCAGAAGATGACTCGCAGGTCAGAGATGCCTGCGGCCAGGAGCTCTTTTCTACCCCGGATGTTGGCGAAGCACAAAGTGGAGAGGAGGACCCTGGTAAGTGGATTTGATTTTGGGACTCGCTGAAGTGGGTTGTTGGGGGCAGGAGGGTTGCAGAAAGCAGGCTTGTCTCCCACCGCATGCCACCCTGCCAGAAGCAGAGGGGTGGGACAGAAAGCGGAACTATAAAAGGCCGCCCCTCCAGCTGAGTTGGGAGAGAGCTGCTGGAGGAGCAGGACGTCTTTTCCCTGCTCCCCTAATGGAGAGCGCTATCCTGACAGAGAGCCAGAGGGGCTGCCGGCGCTGCCAGGCGCCGGGGACTCCAAGGAGCTGGTGGGGCTGCCACTAGCCGTCTACCCCAGCGAAGCGAACAACAACCCTGGAACCCATGTACACACAGAATGGGTGTGTAGGAAGGAGCCCAGGGCAGCTGAATCGGATTCAGCTGTGTTATTGACTACAAGCCGGCCAGCGTGTTGTGATCAGATTTTCCCCGCTGACCCAGTGGTGGACCACTCCGCTGCTGTTTAGGGCCCTGGGTGGCGACGCAGTGGAGCGGGAAGGCCTGGGTTCCCCTACCACCGCCACGCCACCGTCAGGAGTGGCAGGTTCCCCACCTGGTTGTCAGGAGGCCTGATTGGTCTGGCACCTGCCTGAATCAGGATGCCAGACGGTTGTGCTGACTCTCCCACCAGAGAGCTAACCTCCCCTAGACGGCGACAGCTCTGCTGGACTGTAGGCCAGAGCCCCCCTACTTGATTGCTGCCCCGCCCTGATCAAGGGCCAGGCAAATGGACCTTCTGCTGCTCTGCCTGCCTGACTGTAGGCCAGAGCCCCTACTTGACTGCAGCCCTGCCCTGAATGAGGGCCCCAGGCAAACAGACTCTCTACCATTGCTCGGCCTGACTGCAGGCCTGAACCATTAACACTGGGCTAATTTTCCCCTGAACCAAGGTACCCCGGAAGTATCGTAGCGAGGGGCGTGGTCTCCCACCCTGATGGACCGGGAGGGAGCCGCGAACCCCTCACAGCCTTTCTTTCTACTTGTTCATACTTTTTCTCTAAATATGTCAAAACACAAGAAAGCAACCTTCCCCCAGCTAAACACAGAAAACAATACAAAAGAAATGTTCAAAAGGGCCGACGGCGCCAAAAACGTACACGACCGGAAACGGGGACGGAGGGTGGGACGTAAACCCTACACAGGGCGCAGAAATCTGTTAGAAAGTACACGGTGATGAAAGCTCTCGAGCAGTTAACTAGTCACGTGCAATCCCCCCTGTACATAGCAATCCCCCCTGTACATAGCAATCCTCTGTTTCGTTTTGATGTTTTTTGACGTATTGTTCAGCTTTTATTTGATATATTAAATAACTGTATTTACAGTGATATATTGAGGTATAAACGATCTACACACCTTGTTCTGTACAGAGCACACAGACGGCTCCCCTGGATCCCACAACCCACACAGGGAGAAAGCTGTCGCAAGCGTCGGCATCTCCAAAATCGTATCAGAGCAAGAAAAGGCACCTGCTATTTCCCACCCTTGTACAGTGTAGACACGGGGTGAGGGCGAGACTCAGTGACCCCGGTTAGTCCTGCTCCATCTCTGCCGTCTGGGTTTCCATCGACAGCTGTTCACACTCGAAACGCAGGGCGGGGTGAGGTTCGCCCGTCAGCCAAAGAACCTTAATGTAAAGCAGCGCGCTCCTGCCAGTGCCCGTGGCAGATCCCCCATTCGAAGGGTGTGATCATTTCCGCCCTGAGATGGACGAGACCTCGTGTCCTGGTGTTAGGGAGCGCTGTGCTCTGTACCCCACATATCCCCCCTCTCCCTGCCCCCCAGCCTGGTGTTAGGGGATGCTGTGCTCCGGATCCTACATATTCCCCCAGCTTCCAGGGCCCCTGGCAGGCGTTAGGAGGCACTGTGCTCTGTACCCTACACCCCCCATCTCTCAGCCCCCCGCCAGGTGTTAGAGGGCGCTGTGCTCTGTATCATATGCATTTCCCAGCCTGGCTAGGCAGAGGCTCAAACCGGGGAGTGTCAGTTTGGATCCCCAGCTAGGGTAGGGGTGCAACACGCCGGGGGCGGGGGGAAGAGATCAACTCCAGCTGGTTCATCATAAACCATGTCCCTGAGGCCTCAGTAGAAATGGGGATGTTCCCCTGGCAGTATGCAGGTGCGAAGGACTTCAGAGGGAGGTGGCAGATGTGCCTTTTTGATGGCGGTCCCTGAGCACACGGGGAGAGCAGGGGGCCAACGTCTGTTGGCAAATGTTTGTTGGCAAATGTCTGCGACTCACAGGCCCTGGGTGCACACACCCCGACAGGGGAACGTGCACAGGCCCAGCCCAGCCTGAAGAACACCAGCTCCTGTGTAAGGGAAGCCACCGTTTTTTTCACAAGAGCGGGAAACTGACGTTGGATAAGCCAGGAACTCCTGATGGGCACTTTCGTCCCTCCGGGAGACCAACCCATCTAGCACAGAGAATGGAGGGACATAAAGGCTGAGCTGAAGCTAGATTTCTGCTCTCCAGGATGCTGGGGTGCCCTCATGCTTGAGCTGAAGACGGCCTGGGGGTTCCCAGCATTGCCCTCCTGCCGTTTCTCTCTGGGAGCCATCGCCCTGCACCCTGGCCTGTGTGTTCTCAGGAGGCTGCATGCTGCCAGGTGCACATCCCCAGTGCGGAGTCCCTGGATTAATGCCAGGGGACGGGGACTGGGACTCTGCTCCTGGCTCATTCCCAGGACGCTGGGAGTGTGAGTGGTGGAGCTGCCGGCTCTTGGAACCTCCCTTCCCAGCACAGGGTTGTCTCTGGGGGAAGCCCACCCCAGGAGCTGGCATTTGTTGGCCTCTTCCCCAGAGCGCTGGTGTCTCAGCCACTCCAGATTGGGGGGAGGGGCCAGCTGTGAATTGGGAGCCAGATCCGGGTTTAGATGTGAATCCGCCGGCGCTGCAGAGTGTTCAGATGTGGGGAGCCAGTTCCCGCCTGCGCGAGATCACAAAGTGCCACTTCAGCCAGCCGCCTGCCAGGCTCTGGCCGCGCCCCGTGTGGAGCTGCAGCTGGGCTCTCCACAGCTGGGTGCTGCTCCTCCTCCCTGCTGGCCAGCCGGCCGCAGCTCCTCAGCACCTGCCCACTCAGCCCCACCTCAGCGCTCCTGCCTCCCCAATGTCCTCCCTGGTGCTGCGCCGGGCCCCCTGCACCTGGCCTGTCAGTGCCCAGCGGGGCCGGAGCCAAGCACCCCCTGGAGCCATGTGTCAGGCCCTGAGTCCCTCCTGTGCTGGGCTCCCACCAATCCACAAGCCAGGAACAGGCCCGTGACTCCCGGAGCAAGTATTTCAGTCTCACAGCAGCAGCCTCGCTCCACCCACGCCCCGGCCTCCTGAGTCCAGCTCCAACCCCGAGGCCTGACCACCTCCCCACCTTCGCTGACACCATCACTTCCAGAGGGAATGGCACTGAGGTTGCCGGGGGAACAGGCATTCTCCAGCTGCCCGGAGCCATTATTCCATTCACCAGGACAGTCCCGTTGGGGACACTGGGGCATGGCCACGAGGTAACTCGAGGGGATGGAAGACCACGAGTGTCGATGAAGCCCCCTCGCACTAGGCCCAGGTGTCCTTGTGTTGGGGACACTGGGGCATGGCCGCCAGGTAACTCGAGGGGATGGAAGACCACGAGTGGCGATGAAGCCCCCTCGCACTAGGCCCAGGTGTCCTTGGCCCCCCCTCCCACCTGGAGGCACTCGTAGCAGCTCTGCGTACTAGGCCCAAGTGTCCTTGGCCCCCCCGCCTGGAGGCACAGATAGCAGTTATGCTGAGGATCTGCAACAATATGCTGCGGAGTCAGACTGCCTGAAACTAAGCAAGGCCACACAGGGCAGATATGGAAGAACAATGCTGAATAAAGCAGCTTTATGTAGAGTTTAACAAATGATACAGAGAATCAGGGAACTAGCTGGGAACTGGATTGGCTGGCTATATGGATACTTGGGGCAGCTTGCTATTGGATAAGTATGCTGGGAAAAAGAATGTATAAAAGCCTGTGTAACTTCCTGCTCTGGGTACAGGATTTGAGATTCAAATCTCCCTGTACCTATTTGAAGCTTCAAATAAACTTTTCTGCTTCTCCATCCCGTTGTTGGGGACACTGGGGCATGGCCACTAGGTAACTCGAGGGGATGGAAGACCACGAGTGTCGATGAAGACCCCTCGCACTAGGCCCAGGTGTCCTTGGTCCCCCCTCCTGCCTGGAGGCACTCGCAGCAGCTCTGCGTACTAGGCCCAAGTGTCCTTGGCCCCCCAGCCTGGAGGCACACATAGCAGTTATGCTGAGAATCTGCAACAGTATGTTGCAGAGTCAGACTGCCTGAAATTAAGCAAGGCCAAACAGGGGAGATATGGAAGAACAATGCTGAATAAAGAAGTTTTATGTATAGTTTAACAAATGATACAGAGAATCAGGAAACTAGCTGGAAACTGGATTGGCTGGCTATATGGATACTTACTTGGAGCAGCTTGCTATTGGATAAGTATGCTGAAAAAAAGAATGTATAAAAGCCTGTGTAACTTCCTGCTCTGTTGTACAGGATTTGAAATTCAAATCTCCCTGTACCTTTTTGAAGCTTCAAATAAACTTTTCTGCTTCTCCACCCCGTTGTGATTATTGGGTGTAGCACACCGGGTAACGAACCAACTCAAGCTGTTGTTCAGCCTCTCGGCACTGGGTGCCAGCAACAGCCTGATGCCAGGACAGTCCCCCTGAGCTCTGGAGAGGACTAGAGGTGCCTTAGGACACCTGCCATGCAGCTGCTGGAGAGTCAGCAGGAGACATTGGGTGAGGACTGGAGCCCCCCAGGGCAGAGGCCATTCAGGAGACCCAGCGTGGGTGGAATCAGGCCTGGGATTCTCTGCAGCGGTTGCTCCCACATAGCCTTGGAGAGAGGAGCTGCGAAACCCCCACAAAGCGCTGCCCCAGCACAGAGCTCTGTAGCACTGGGACCCCGTACGCGTGAGCCGCAATCCAGCAGGGCCTTGCGCCAGCCCCACCCTCTCCCATTGCCCCGCTCTGGGAGGCCAGAGCACAGTTCACAATTTAGCACGGACCAGCTGCAAGGATCCTGGCGGGCCCTGGTATGGTTGGAGCAGCATTTTCAATGTTGGGGAAAAGCGAGATCTGTGCAATAGGCAACGCAGCTCCATCTGGGCACCAGCCAGCTCCTGTGCCCCAGAGAGCTCCCACAGCTCCCACTGAACCAGGAGGTTGAAAGAGAAGGTGCCATCCTGGCACCCAGGAGACCCATGTTCATTTCTCAGCTGTGCCACAGATGCTCTGTTTGTCTTCGAGCAAGTCCCTTATTCTCTCTCTGCAGCGGTTCCCTGTCTGTACAGTGGGGGTAGCAGCCAGGCCCTGCCCTGCAGGGGGCAGTTAGAATAAATGCAATCGAGGTTGGGCAGTGCTCAGATGCCAGGGGGATGAGGGCCAGGATGGTGCCTAAGACAGACCGAAAGCAAGGGGGAGCTACAGAGCCGGTGGTGAGAGGGGTTTGGCCTTTGACAATCTGCTCTGAGTGCCTGGGCTGCCAGACCTCAGGCAGCCACTGGCATTGCCAGACAGCCCTGATCTATGGTGCTGCTGCTCTCCCTGCTTCTAGGAGTCACTGCCTCTCCCCGGGCCGAGAACCCCGCAGCAATCATCTCCTGGGGCTGCCGTGGCTCTGAGCGTTAGCAAGGCCTGGGACACAGTACGGGGGCGGGGGAGGGGGGGCTGCTATTAAAGCAGCTTCTGCGTCATTGCAGCGGTGGGAGAGGAAGCAAAGATGGGACCGTTTTACATCCCGTGGCCAAAGCACCCGGCAGGTTGGGAAAGTGGAAAGAACCGCTCGGGTGGGCTGGGAGCCGGGGGTGCAGAGAGTTCATGAATCCCCGTTCTGCACTGTCACGAGAAGGAGAAACCGGGATGGAAGTGATCCTCCCACTCGGGGATCCAGAGACCCCCTGGCTCCAATAGCATGGACGCAGGGAGGGGCTCTGGCCTGGGGTCTGCAGGAGCTGGGACTAGAGGAGCCCAGAGGTCCCTTCCGGCCTAACGTCTGCGACTGTGGGGAGCGGTGTTGGATCATATTAAAGAAGTTCTGTATTAAAATCACAAATGAGTTTGATTCCCAATAGTTTAAAGTCCAGGGTATTACTAATGAAGAGGTCTCTTGGTTTTTGGTGCTGTTTCTCTCCCTCTATGTGTGAAACCTGCAAGCTGCTAATTGTGTTAGTACATTCTAAGACTGAGTCTGTTCTCAAAGCAATTCACAGAGAGAGAGACTCAAAGCAATACTCGAACAACAGAAACAGCACCCAGAGACTCCCCGCCCTTTTGTTGTATTAACAATTGTGATTAAAATAGAGATAGAGGATGTATGTGGATGGATGCTTGGTGTGGATAATAACTGAATGATCAGGGAGGTGCCAGCCTAAGAATCCAGTGTCCATCCACTGAAGAAGGCATCAAGTGGAAATAATCAGAGGACCCCCGGAGGGCAGACTGGAATCCACCCAACAGCCTCAAGAATGGGAGAACCAAAGAACAAGATAACATCTAGCAGCTCGGAGCCCTCAGGAATGTGCTATCTGCTGATTGATTCAGCAACAGCATGATGAAGGAATTCCCATAGACTGGCATAGGAAGAAATTCCTATAAAAATAGACTCTAAAAAGTGAGAACTTTGGGGTCTGATTCTGCAAACCAACTTCCAGAAGCATCAGATGACCATCTGACAAGGCCCTGCTCTCTCCTCATGTCCAGGTCACCTGGCCAGTGGCTTGGCATGAGCAACTCTAAGGCTGGTAACTATGTTAACAACCTTGCAGAACCTGTGTGTGTGTGTTTGTATGAATGAATGTGTGAATAAATATGAGATTGAATGGAATGTTATAGCTATAACTAACTGCTTACTATGATTCTTTCTGTATTCACAATAAATGTGGTATTTTGCCTTTTTCCCTTTCATGAGATCCTGTTGGTTTTTATTTTATTGGTATAACAGCGGAAGGTTCCTCCCATGACCCCGGTGGGGAAGGACAGGCTCTAAAGCCTTGGTGAGGCCAGAGCAAGTCTGGGCTGGGGCATCCCATGGCTGGGGAGTCACACATTGGCTGGCCTGTGACTCGCCTGCCCATTGTGACACGCCCCTGCTGGCTGGCACAGCCTCATCCCCTCACTGCCAGGCTTGGCTCTGGCAGAGTGAGAGCTGGCAGGTGCCTCTGGGGAACGCTGAGCCAGCAGTTCCAGCTCCGCCAGCGGCAGCAGAAAGTGGGTGGCCCATTTACGAGCAGGCTTCTGCCCACTCCTGACTCCAGGTAGAAGAATCTTCTATTGCCCACCTCTGCTTTTCCAGTGTATCGCCAACCACACCGAGCCTTCCCCGAGCTCCTGGCTGGGTGGCGCACGTCTGCCAAGTGCCCCGGTGCCGGCCGTCTAGCCTGGTGCCAGTGAGGAAGTGGGCACCGGCATGCGCACAGGAGGGAGCCCGGGGCAGCTCGACAGAAGGGGTCGCACCAGTCGAGCCCGGAGGGGCCGGAGACAAGGAGGAGGGTTTGGCAGGGCTGGTGGCATGGCACGGGAAGGCGGCACAGGTGGTTAGATGAGGCATTGGGCTGGGACCCAGGAGAGCTGTGTTCAGTTCCCCGCTCCTCTGTAAGTCTTCTGCGTGAGATCAGGTGAGTCCCCGCCGCTCTGGGCCTCAGCTAACAAGGGAGAGCACGTCCCTGCTCCGCGGAGGGGGGGTTGAGAGACTAAATACCACAACACTCGTGTGCTAAGCCACTGCCATGATGGGGCCAGGTAAGTGCCCAGACACTGAGGTTGCCGGGGGAACAGGCATTCTCCGGTTGCCTGGAGCCATTGTTCCATTCACCAGGACAGTCCGATGCCAGGACAGTCCCCCTGAGCTCTGGAGAGGACTAGAGGTGCCTCAGGACGCCTGCCATGCAGCTGGTGCAGAGTCAGCAGTTGACACTGGGTGAGGAATGGAGCCCCCCACGGCAGGGGCCATTCAGGAGACCCAGCGTGGGGGGAATCAGGCCTGGGATTCTCTGCAGCGGCTGCTCCCACACAGGCCTTGGAGAGACGAGCTGCGAAATCGCCACAAAGCTCTGCCCCGGCACAGCCTGCCTGCCTGCCGCTCTCCCGCCTTCTGCTCCTTCCCCTTCACGGTGGGGTCAGAGCAACTCCTGCTGCTCACCAGCCCGCCCCCCGCACCCCACCCTGCTTTCCTCCCCCACCTGGGACCTGCCACGGCCCCAATATTCCTGGGGGAAGGGATCAGGGTAATTTCCCTGGGCAGGAAGAATCCTGAGTGGTTGGATGCAGCCTGTCTGCTGGGCAGTTTGTGAACCAGCAGAAGGAGAGGTGGGAGTGACCCGGGGGAGGCCGTTTGGCCTGCGGGATGGGCCTGGGAGTCCGGAGACCTGGGTTCTAATCCTGCCTGTACTGCTGCCTGCCTGGGTGACTTTGAGCACATCCATTGGCTTGTTTCCCTGCTGGCAGCTGTAGGCACTGGTGGAACGGCCATACGTGGACTGGCCCTGATGCTGAACGGGGCAGTCGCCTCTCACCTCTCACAAGCAATGCCTTGTCCTGGCTTCTTGCAGGATGGCTGAGGAAGTCCGCAAGGTCCCCTTGAAGCCCATCCTTGCCTGGGAGGAGACGAGACCTCCTCGAAGGAAGAGTCCGCGGAAGAGCCCACAGCAGCAGCAGGAGCTGTGTGTGCCTCAGCCCTTCCATGCTGGTGAGTGGGTGCCTCCTGGGTGGGCGGAGGGGCTGCAAAAATGGCCGGGGCCATGGCCTTGCATTGCGGTGGGGCTTGCCCCTCTGGGGGTTGGGGTTGCAAGACCAGGGTGTCAGTGGCGGGAGAAGACTCTATCACCTTTGTACAACTCTGGGCTGCCATGAGATGGAGAGACAGGAAAACCCAGGCAGGGGGGAATGGCCCCTCCTGCTGGCAGCAGCTGCAGCCTCTACAGCTGATCGGGGCGTTAGGGGTGGCAGCAGAAGCATCAGGTGGAGACTGACTGAATTGCCCACCCCAATCCGTCACACACAGGATCGGAAGATGTTTTCCACCAGTCGAAGGGGATGCTCTGTGCACGGTGGGTTGTTAAGCCGAAGGATTGAAGGGCGCCGGCCAAAGCATGAGATGCCCCCTGATGTTGCAGCCCCATCTGCTGGCTCCTTTGCAGGGGGGTGACGCATGGCACAGCACAGGGCATTTGGGTGTGGGGGTTGATGATGGGAGCCCAGGGCTTGCCCAGGTTACACCCCGTGGCTGTCGATGGCAGGGGAGGCAGTCAGAGGAAGCAGAACGGGCAGGCCCTGGGTCCCCATATCCTGCGCAGACTGGGTAGCTCCTCCCTCTCCCGCAGCGGGGAGCAGAGCGATTCACTGCCATTCCCTCTGCCCCCTCCAGCAATAGCCCGGAGAGCGGGGACACCACTCAGAGCCTGACATCATGCCTCCTTCCAGGTGTGGTGCTGCATGCTGGGTGCGGGCAGGGAAGTGGGGTGGCTGCTGGGAACCAGGGCTCTGACTGGATCTTTGCTGGGCTGAGCAGCAAAGAGTTGGGGAAACCAGGGATGGCTGTGCCAGACCCTGTTGTGCATCGGGGCTGCTACCCTGCTGGGGTGGGAGCGGGGGGCAAGGGTTTCTGCTAAGATCTCTGTCACCCAGCCTGCAGCTTGGCAGCCCCAGGTATGACCACTGCTCTGTCTTTGATCAGATTCACCATCACCTAGGAATGCCTCCTGTTTTATGGGGCAGACTGGCAGGAGAAAGAGACCCTAGACTACATCAACACCTTTCTCAAGGGCAATGAACAGGTAGCAAGAGCCCTCCTCTGATCTGTCAGTTACTGCCCTGTCCACATGCAGTATCCGTCCTTCTCCGGATGAGACATGGATTCTAAGGCCAGACGGGACCACTGTGACCTCCTGTATAACACAGGCCAGAGACCTGCCCCCAAATAATTCCTGTTTAAACTAGAGCATCTTAAAAACATCCTCTCTTGAGTTACAAAAGGCACCCACCATGCCCCTTGCCCACTGGATTTGGCCAGTCCCCAGCGTGATGCGTTGCCCCCCTTTGAGGTGCCACCTGATGTCCTGGCTTATCACTGAGCCCGCCTGTTCTGCCAGCCTGGGCCCCCGTTACCTTGTCTTATTGGGCTCGGCTCACAAGCCTCTTCCAGCCATACACACAGGCAGGGCCACACCCAGCTGCAGAAAGACACAGACGCTGAGATCAGCTCTGGGAAGACTCAGCTGAAGGGCCTTGTCCCAGTTCTCTGGTGCCCACCTCCTTTGGAGTACGGACCCAAAGGTTTTATGACATTCGCCCCCTCCCTCGATGTCGAGAGAGGTATGAACAACTCTTTGCCCCTCCTCCCAGTTACTAATTTATACTACAAACTGGGTTGTGGTATAAACAAGAAACAAGATGATTAACTACAAGAGGTAGATTTTAAGCGGTTAGAAGAGATAGCAAACAGAACAAAGCAGATTACCCTAGTAAATAAAGAAAACACACAAACGAAGCTTTATACACCAGATAGATAGGATATCCATTAACAAATTCTCCCCAAGTGATAAACAGGTTGGCAGATTCTTAAGGCAGAAGCTGCCTTGGTTTTGCAGCTTGGATTTCCCAGGTTTTCTTGCACAGGCTAGGAATCTCTCTCTCTAGCCTAGGACCATCACTTCTCATGGTTCAATCTTTGTCTCTCAGGTGTTTCCAGGTATCTTATTGCAGGGAGTCTGAGGTCCCGTCCCGTCCCCCCTGTGATTTTATTGTTCCCCTTTTATCTTCTCTTCCCACCTGCTGGATAACTCTTTTGCTGTGACCTCGATCCAACAGGTCCCGTTGTGTCGCGTTATCTCGGGGAGGTTTCTATTGCACACAGTTCCTGGGGTAGCCCTAATGCTTGTGCATTTCCTCCAGGAGCCAGTGTTTGGCTTTTTTGCTATTCTACCTGAAAGGCTGTTTTGAACCTCACAGTGTTTTTCAGGAACACATACACAGCTGAACTTCAGAACGTCACATACAACGATAGCACATGCAATCCAATGAGACATTAATGTCTAGCAGATAAAGACTTTTAGACTGATACCTTATAAGACATACTTGGTACCAAACATATCCTAATTATATGACAGTGGCGAATATTGGGGTGTCAGGGTGTCACACCCAGATGTTCCTCCCACTCTATCAAGGCCCCCAGTAAGACTGTCTGGATGCTTAGCCCCCATGTTGCAGTTCCTCTTTGGACACCTACCCCGTGAGATCTGCTTCCTCTCTGGTCTGGTTTCACACAGAGCTGCCCTGCCCTCCCCACATAGTCACTCCTGCTGGGAGATGAATGGCCTTCTGCCCTTCAGCATATCAAAGCCTGAGCAGCGCTGCGGGGAAGCTTTCTGACATCTCTCCCACTGGCAGCTCCTTTCTACGCTGACCTTCCTGTTTTTGTCGAATCTCTGCGGGGCATAGGAGGAGGCCAAGAAACTTGAATTCTTGGATCGTATCATCAACATCAGCAGGGCCGCCCTCACGAGGCACCCAGAACAAAACCTGGCAGCTTTTCTCTGCAAAGCCCTCCTTGTGGAGAAGATAAAGGTGAGTAAAACACACACTCGGGCTATGTTACTTGGCAGGTTTAGTGATTGGCCTGGAGAGCTCTGCAGATTTGTCTACCTTCAACTGCCAATTGCTGGATCGTGTTGGACGTTTGTCTGTTAGACTGAAGAGCCCATTATCAAGCATTTGCTCCCTGTGTAGGTACTTACAGACTATCATCAAGGCACCCTGTAACCTTCTCTTTGTGAAGCTGAACTGATTGATTTCTGGAGTCTCTCACTATAAGGCATGTTTCCCATTCCTTCCGTCACTCTTGTGGCTCTTCTCTGACCCCTCTCCAATTTATAACATTCTCCTTGAATTGTGGGCACCAGACCTGGACAGAGGATCCCAGCAGAGGTCGCACCACTGCCAAATACCGAGGGAAAATAACCTCTCTAACAACTGGAGATTGCCCTGTTTGCACAGCCCAGGATGGCATAAGCCCTTTTTGCCTCAGCCTCGCACTGGGCGCTCCTGTGCACCTGATTACCATGACTGCCAAATCTTTTCCAGAGTCACCGCTTCCCAGGTTAGAGACCCCATGCTGTGAGTGTGGCCTGCGTTCTTTGTTCCTGAACATGTCACTGTATTGAAACATAGGTTGTTCCCTTGCACCCAGCTTCCCAAGTCACCAGGTTGCTCTGTATACACCAGTCTCCCTGCACAGAGCCCCAACACTCTGCAGTCAGTGCCCACTAGGGAACTAGCAACAAATCTGCTCCGTAGATTTGGAAAGTCTTTGCTCTGCGTCGCTGCAGAAAGCTTTCCGGAGCTTATCTCCCTTCCCTGAACGTGGGACATCGTGTGCTGGTGGGTGGTCCAGTGGGCTGGGGTTCAGTTCCTCAGTGAGACCTTTGGGCAAAGCACTTCCCCCTCTGTGCCTCAGTTTCCCTCCCATGCCTTGTCTCGTCCAGTTAGCTCGTGAGTTCTCTGGGGCAGGGACTGGCTCTCACCGTGTGTGTGCAGCACCTGGCACAAGGAGCCTGATCTCAGGTGGAGTCCCTGGGTGCTAATGCTGATGGAGCCTTTGCAGTGCACTGGTGCGTGACGCTGGGGCACTGACCACAGGCCCTGCACTGCGCTCCCCAGCTGGAGCCCTGCACACCGTCAAGCCCACAGGAGGACGACCTGTCTGCCGAGGCCACGCGTTGCAGGCCCTGCGCTTTGCTCCCCAGTCGGAGCCTTACGGGAGCTCGGAGCCCGGCTGGCACTTCCCCACATTGTCTCCCCAGGAGCTGATTGATCTTGAGTCCGTCGACTCCCTGACCAGCGGGGTGCGTCAGCAAGCGATGCTCACCATCATGGAGCTGAGGTACCCGGCCTGCCCGCGCAGCCCCAGCTAGTGCTGTGTGCAGCCAGACACGCCAGCCTCTTGGCATGGCCAGTTCTCCAGGGCATTGCCCCCTCTGCTCCTCCCCCGTCTTCCGATTCCCCCGGGCACGTGGCACCCGTGGGTTGGTGGTGGAGGATCCTTCGGTGCCTGGCGACCTCTCCAAGTGGCCGTGTGAAGATGTGGGGAGGGAGCGAGGGGGTTGGACCGGTCCCCTCTGGGACCCGCAGGCGATGGCTCCGGGGGGAGAGGGGCAGTTGGGCACTGCCAGAGCGGAGCCACCGGAGTCGCCGCCAGCTGTGCCAGCTGCATCCCTCCGGCAGCTCAGTGACTCCCTGTGGCTCAGAGGCTGGGCAGGCTGAACCCTGGCACGTGGCACAACCTGCGCCATGGGGGGCTCTCTATCAGTGCCGCTGGCGCCCTGCTCTCAGCTTCCCAGAACCCTGCCCATCATGTCCTGGGAGCCTGAGGCCAACATCAGTGCATCAGTCTCGCCTCAGCCCTCCAATCCGAGCGTGTCTCTTCTCTTAGCAAAGTGAAGCCACTGCTGAGGGGAACGGAGCTATCCAGCCTGCTCACCGTCTGCTTCTCCAGCGTCTTCTCCCTGCCTCCAGCAGAGACCAACCAGGGCATGGAGGCTGCTCTTTACAACAACGTAAGCCCCAAACTAGCCATGAGGAGCTGCCCCAAACCAAGGGGGAATCCTGCAAGTCACTTGTGTCCCTGCCCCCTGGGTTACCTGGCGCTGGCATAAGAGTGTAATGATCACAGCTCCTTGGCAGCGCTTCAGCTCAGGAACTGCAGTACCAAAGCACAAGCCCACCGCCTCAGATAAAGGAGTAACTCCCTCATAGGGTAGCAGTAGTAGGCATTTATCCTTCACAGGCACTGGCAATTAGTGGGGAACAGACACTCCCTTCACAAGCACATTCATCCCCAGTGCTTGGCTGGGGGCACAGGCCTGAGATCAGCTGCTTGAGACGCACACAGGCCAGGGAAAGTGAAGCTTTGCTGGAAATTTCCCCTTCCCCTCAAATGCGGAGTCCTTCCTGACTCTTCTAATGCGTTCGACTGTGTGCAGTGGCCTCCCTGGGGACAGCAAAAGCGGGTGGGGTCCTGTTGCCAGGAGGAGTTTGCAGTCGGTCCCCTGCGGGTACAAGTGAGTGGGTGAGCTGGAATAGCAGGGGCTGCCATGGCCTGGGGCGTGTCGCACGCCAGGGCATTGGTTTGTCGCCTGGCTGGGTAACGTCACTTGCTGTGGTTTCTCCTCTGCTCTGCGCGCAGACTCTGAACACCATGGATGAGCTGCTGAAGACCTTGGTGTGTGAGGATGAGAAGCGCAACCTTGTGGTGCTGCAAAACATCGTGGAGGTGTGGAGGCATGGGGGCAGGAAGGGGACGAGTCCTGTCGCTGGGGTGGGGCTCTGGGACCAAGGCTCCATTTAATCCCAAGCATGGGACACCCCCGTGCCTTCTGCTCCTCAGAGTACGTTCTATACAAAGGTTCTTGGGCTGGAGGACCAAGTGCCCCCGCTATATATGAAAAACCTCTGCATTGGGTGGGGGTGCAGCAGTGTGGGATCTGCCGTGTTCTCCACTGAGCCTCATCTGACCCCGGGATTCATTTGTGTTCACCATGGGCCCCACCAATACTGGCCAGAGCCCAGAGCTAGATTCCCCCAACGTTCTAGTTCTGGGGCCACAGGAAGTCGATTCTGTGGGTGGTTTGTGCTCCAAAAAGAGGGAAATGTCCTCAGCAGATATTCGGTCTTCTCGATCCCAGGGCTTGGGAAGAGGGAATCACAGAAGTGCAGGGCTGGAAGGGATCTCAAGAGGTCATCTACTCCACCCCCTGCACTGAGGCAGGGCCAAGCATTCCTCGACCGTCCCTGAGGAGTGTTTGTTCAGCCTGTTTTTTTAAAACATCCATGATGGGGAGTCCACCACTTCCCTAGGTCACCTGTTCCAGTGCCTAGCCACCCTTAGACTTTTTCCAAATATTCAACCTCAATCTCCCTTGCTGCAGATTAAGCCCATTACTTCTTGTCCTACCTTCAGAGGACGTGGAGAACAATTAGTCACCATCCTCTGTGAAACAGCCCTTAACGTATTGGAAGAGTGTTAGGAGGTGCCCCCTCCGTCTTCTCAAGACGAAACATGCCCAAGTCATTCACCCTTTCTTCATAGGTCAGGTTTTCTAAACCTCTGATCATTTTTGTCGCTGTCCTCTGGACGGGCCCCAGTTTGTTCACATCTTTCTTAAAGCGGGGTGCCAAGAACTGGACACAGTGCTCCAAGCTAATACACCTCAGAATGACATTTCCCTCTTTCACAACAGCATCACACTCTTGATTCCTATTCAGTGTGAGATTCACGCTAACCCCCAGATCCTTTTCTGCAGTCCTGCCACCTAGCCGGTTATCCCTCACTTTGTTTTTATGCATTTGAGTTTTCCTTCCTAAGTGCGTTACGTCACATTGGTTTTGACTGAATTTCATCTTGTTGACTTCAGACCAACTCTCCAATTTGACGAGCTCATTCTGAAGTCTAATCTGTCCTCCAAAGTGCTTGTAATTCTCCCCAGCTTGGTGTCATCCGCCAACTTGACAAGCATACTCTCCTCTCTGTTAACCAAGTTCTTCATGAAAATATTGAGCAGTACTGGACCCAGGCACACCCCTGGGGGACCCCACTTCAGACACCCTCCCAGTTTGCCAGCAAGTCAGTGATAACTCCTCTTTGAGGATTGCTTTTACATCAGTTGTGCGCCTACTTTCGAGCAGTCTCATCTGGATCATATTGGCTTAGTTTGCTTATGAGAATGTCTTGTGGAACTGTGTCAAAAGCCTTACAAAACTTGATATACATCATCACATACTGCCTCCCTCCATCCACTAGGCAAGTAACCCCGTCAAAGAAGGAAGTTAGATTTGTTTGGCATGGTTTGTTGTGGACAAATCCATGGTGCTATTCCTTATCACCCTATTATCTCCTCTAGGTTCTTACAAACTCTTTAATAATTTGTTCAATAATCTTTCTGGGTACCAAAGATAGGCTGACAGGTGGATAATTCCGTGGGGCCTCCTTGTTCCCCTTTCTGAAGATAGGCTCTGTGGCTGCCCTTCTCCAGTCCTCTGGGACCTTCAGCCCTCCTAAAGGTTCAGAGATTGCTTTGTCTATCTCCATCTCGTGTGAATATCATGAGGCTCTGCCAACTTGAATACATCTAACTGACCTAAATTGTCTTCTATCTGTTCTCTCCCTACTCTGGCCTGTATTTCTTCCCCCCTGTTGTTAATATTGTGGTCATCATCTGGTCGCCATTAACCTTTTTAGTGAAAACTGAAGCAAAAAAGGCATTACACACCTTGGCTTTGTCTGTATCATCCATTATTTGCTCTGCTTCCCTGCTGAGTAGTGGCCCCACACTTTCCTTTGTCTTTCTCCTAATGCATTTACAGAGCTGCTTCTAACCAATTTATTAGAGCATAAGCTTTCGTGAGCTACAGCTCACTTCCTCAGATGCATATCGTGGAAACTGCAGCAGGCTTTATATATACACAGAGAATATGAAACAATACCTATTCCCACCCCACTGTCCTGCTGGTAATAGCTTATCTAAAGTGATTTCCAGCACAAATCCAGGTTTTCTCACCCTCCACCCCCCCACACAAATTCACTCTCCTGCTGGTGATAGCCCATCCAAAGTGACAACTCTTTACACAATGTGCATGACAATCAAGCTGGGCTATTTCCTGCATAAATCCAGGTTCTCACATCCCCCCCACCCCCATACACACACAAACTCACTCTCCTGCTGGTAATAGCTCATCCAAACTGACCACTCTTCAAGTTAAAATCCAAGTTAAACCCAAGTTAAAATCCAAGTTTGTGTGTGTATGGGGGTGGGGGGGATGTGAGAACCTGGATTTATGCAGGAAATAGCCCAGCTTGATTGTCATGCACATTGTGTAAAGAGTTGTCACTTTGGATGGGCTATCACCAGCAGGAGAGTGAATTTGTGTGGGGGGGTGGAGGGTGAGAAAACCTGGATTTGTGCTGGAAATCACTTTAGATAAGCTATTACCAGCAGGACAGTGGGGTGGGAATAGGTATTGTTTCATATTCTCTGTGTATATATAAAGCCTGCTGCAGTTTCCACGATATGCATCTGAGGAAGTGAGCTGTAGCTCACGAAAGCTTATGCTCTAATAAATTGGTTAGTCTCTAAGGTGCCACAAGTACTCCTTTTCTTTTTGCGAATACAGACTAACACGGCTGCTACTCTGAGAGCTGCTTCTGATTGCTTTTTATGTCCCTTGCCAGTTAGAACTCATTTTTGCCTTAGCCTTTCTGATTTTCACTCTATGTGCTTGTGCTATTTTTTGGTCCTTCTCCTTCTCAATTTGTCTCAATCTGTTTCTCTCAGGTCCTGCTCCCCTGGACCGCATCCAAGGAGGTGCATGTGCGGCTGAGGGCAGTGGGAAGAATCACCTGGCTGACCAAATTCATCTCCGGTCAACACAAATTCAAGGTGAGCAGCCTGTGACTCTGGCCATCTCCTAACTGCACTGAGCAGGCTCGTGGTACAGCGCTCCCTGGCAGGGAAAACCTGGGCCTGGAATAGTGACTCAGCAAGATCCTTGGTAGGAGTCCAATCTAATGAGCCCTGATGTGGACAGGTCTGTCCTCTGACTCCAGTGGGCCTTGGGTGGAGCCCCATAATTCTATCTCCAAGGACTCTCCCCGCTGTTCCCCTAGGACCAAAGTCTGCTCCGCAGGGTCAGCGGATTTACACAGGATCGCCCTGAGAGCACCCTCTGAACCCAGGTGTCTCTTCACCCCCTTTGTCAGTTGCCCCCGGGACGCTTTGGCATCAGCTCCTGCCAGGCTGCCAGATGAAGACCCCCTGCTCTGGGTGCTCAGGGCCATTGAGCTGCTGCAGCTGCTCCATCCCCCCTGTGGCAGGGCCTCCCCTCCGGCAGCTGGAGGGGGGCGCTTGGATGATATGCCCCCAGAGGCTGGGGCAGCAGAAGAGAAGGAGGGAGGTGGGAGGGGACACAGTGAAAGGGATGGGAGGGGCCAAAGGAGCCAGAGCAATGGGGAGTGGGTCAGGGGAGGCCGTGCAGACCCCAGGAGAGGAGGGCAAGGTGCTTGGTGCGACGTGGGGAAGAGCAGGGAGCGAGCGCAGGGGCTGCAGGAGGGGCAAGGGAAGGTCTGGCAGGAGGGGGAGGCTAGAGGACAAGGCTGCAGGAGAGAGCCGGCAGGAGAGAGCCGGCAGGCTGGGTGCGGCGCAGAAAGTGGGGGTTGTGGGGAGCTCCAGGATGGAGTGAGAGAGGTGGAATGCAGAGAATCATAGAATCATAGAATCATAGAATATCAGGGTTGGAAGGGACCCCAAAAGGTCATCTAGTCCAACCCCCTGCTCAAAGCAGGACCAATTCCCAGTTAAATCATCCCAGCCAGGGCTTTGTCAAGCCTGACCTTAAAAACCTCTAAGGAAGGAGATTCTACCACCTCCCTAGGTAACACATTCCAGTGTTTCACCACCCTCTTAGTGAAAAAGTTTTTCCTAATATCCAATCTAAACCTCCCCCACTGCAACTTGAGACCATTACTCCTCGTTCTGTCATCTGCTACCATTGAGAACAGTCTAGAGCCATCCTCTTTGGAACCCCCTTTCAGGTAGTTGAAAGCAGCTATCAAATCCCCCCTCATTCTTCTCTTCTGCAGGCTAAACAATCCCAGCTCCCTCAGCCTCTCCTCATAACTCATGTGTTCCAGTCCCCTAATCATTTTTGTTGCCCTTCGCTGGACTCTCTCTAATTTATCCACATCCTTCTTGAAGTTTGGGCCCAAAACTGGACACAGTACTCCAGATGAGGCCTCACCAATGTCGAATAGGAGTCGAAGGTGACCTCACGCTCCTGGACCTGAGGTCAGTGGAGGGAGGGGGATGGGAGAAGGGGCTGGGATTAGGAGCTTGCCCTTGAGATGGAGACTGGACGTTAGTTCATTCCTTACCCAGGTCCCCACTCGAGGGCAACGTTTGCTGACTTTGCTACCCAGACTTCCCGTCCCTGCTGAGCTTCCCTCAGTACCTGGCGATGGGTCCCATGGCTCCTCCTGCTCTCATTGTCCCCAGTCTCTCTGCGCTGGGCTCTGCCTCCCCCGGTTCTAGCCCGTTGCTAGTGCAATGCCAGGGGGACATGCTGCGCTGGGCCTGCAGGGGCGAGTGACTCCCCTTGCTCCCTCTCTCCGTCAGGGAGTGGAGGAGTTCAGAGTCCTGGGCCAGCTGGTGGGCTGTCTCACTCTGTGCAGTGCTGAGCAGGAGCAGGAGATCTGCCAATCGGCTATGGAGGGACTTCACCACCTCTACGCCTTCATGCTGTGGCAAAAACGTAAGAGCACTGGAGACCCTTGTTCTTCCTAAATACATTGAAATGGGGTTTCCAAACATGGGAAACATATTTATTGAACACTTCTTCCTTTTCTGCATCCTTTTAAACAGTCTCCATCTAGTAATGAGCCTACACCATTGCTCGGATTTATTTTGTTCCTAATACACTTTTTTAAAAAAACCTCTTTAGTATCCATATTCCTTCAAGCCATGGAGTTTCCCCTGATGTCTTTAGCTTCCCCTGTCCATATTCTGCTCTTCATAACTCACATAAGAATGGACATACTGACTCAGATCAGTTCATCTAGCCCAGTATTGTGTCTTCTGATAACGGCCAGTGCCTCATGCTTCAGAGAGAATGAACTGAAAAGGGAAATTTTGAGTGATGCATCCCCTCTCATCCAGTCCCAACTTCTGGTAGTCAGAGGTTTAGGGTCATGCAGAGTCTGGGGTTGCATGGCCTAATTATCTTGAACCCAATTATACTTTTAGGTTTCACAGCATCCCACGGCAACAATTTCCACAGGTTGCCTGTGCATTGTGTGCAGAGATACCTTCTTTTCTTTGCTTTTAACTTGCTGCCTATTAATTTCAGAAAGTGACCCCTAGTTCCCGTGTTATGTGCAGGGGTAAATAACACTTCCCTATTCACTTTCTCCTCCCCAGTCATGATTTTATAGACCTCTGTCATCTCCCCCCTTAGTAAGCTCTTTTCTAAACTAAATGGTCCCAGGTCTACACTGTAGACCTATATTGTTATCACTCCATTGCTCAGGGCTGTGAAAAATCCACACCCCTGCTGGCAGAAGCACCCCTCCCACTGACATAGCTAGCGCCTCTCCGGGAGGTGGATTAAGAGCTTGTTGGCAGAGGACCATCTTCTCTTCAACACTACAGCACCGGTGCAGCTATGGCGATAGAGTGGTTGAAGTGTAGACTTGCCCCCAGTCTTTTTAATCTTTCCTCATATGGAAGCTCTTCCATACCCCTAATCATTTTTGTCGCCCTTCTCTGCACCTTTTACAATTCTGGTATATCTGTTTTGAGATGGGGCGACCAGAACTACACGCGGTATTCAAAGTGTGGGCGCGCACACTGGATTTGTATCGAGGCATTATGACATTTTTCTGGTTTATTATCTATCCCTTTCCTAATGGTTCCCAACATTCTGTTGGCTTTTTTAACTGCCACTGCACAGTGAGTGGATGTTTTCGGAGAACTCTTCACGATGACTCCAAAATCTCTTTCTTGAGTGGTAATTTAAACCCCATAATTGTGTATGTATAGTTGGGATTGTGGTGTCTAGTTTGCATTTATCAATAGTGAATGTCATTTGCCATTTTGTTGCCCAGTCCCCCCCCAGTTTTGTGAGGTCCCTTTGTAGCTCTTCGCAGTCTGCTTTGGATTTAACTATCTTGAGTCATTTTGTATCATCTGCAAATTTTGCGACCTCACTGTTTACCCCTTTTTCTGGATCATTGATGACTATGTTGAACTAGACTGGTGTCAACACAGATCCTTGGGGTGCCCCGCTCTTTACCTCTCTCCACTGTGAAAACTGACCATTTATCCCTGTTGTTTGCTTCCTATCTTTTAACCACTGACCCATGAGAGAACCTTCCCTCTTATCCCATGACAGCTTACTTTGGTTAAGAGCCTTTGGTGGGGGACCCTGTCAAAGGCTTTCTGAAAGTCCAAATACATTATATCCACTGGATCACCCTTCTCCACATTCTTGTTGACCCCCTTCAGAGAATTCTAGTAGATTGGTGAGGCATGATTTCCCTTTCCAAAAGCCATGTTGACTGTGCCCCAACAAATTGTGTTCACCTATGTGTCTGATAATTCTGTTCTTTCCTATCATTTCAACAATTTGCCTGATACTGAAGTCAGGCTTGTCAGGGATCACATCTGGAGACTTTTATAAAATTCACTGTCACATTCGCTATCTCATACAGAGGCCGATTTAAACATTAGCTTACATGCCACAGCACTGCACGTAAGTATGTTTGGATGTCTCGTGAGAGCTGCAAACTTTGCACCAGGCAGGCAATTTACCATGCGGTTCTCCCACTCATCACAAACCCAACTGCTTATATGTCTATTGATTGAATCCCCATTACTATTACCTGGCTATTCTTTGTAACTGGGCTTCCCGCCTCAGGAGGGGCAGCCTCAGTGTGAGAGGATATCCTGACTTCATCTGGCAGGTGGGTCCCAACTATGGGATCATCTCCCTCTGCTCCAGCTCGATGTTCTCCTTCCCAGAAACTTTCACCCTCCTCAGCAGCACAGAGGCTGTCAGACTGGGGGTGGGACCACTCTACTGCATCCCTAAAAGTCTCCTCTCTGTACCTCGCTGTCTCCCTTGGCTCCACCAGTTCAGATCCTCTGGCCTCCTGGTCTCCGAGGGCAGTAGCTCCTTGGGCCAAATGCCCAGATGTGCTACCTGCCCACAGGGCTGGGAATCCTACATGCTGCGTTCAGTGCAATCAACTGGAGACCCTCACACTGCTGCTGCACTTCTGCCTGGTTTATTTTTACTCTTCCAGGGGGGTTAGTTTGTTTAGTTTTGTTGGGGAGGGAGGGGGAGTTTATTGGCCTGAATTTACAATATGTTTCTTAGATGTACTTGTCTCTAAACTTCCTTGCAAAACTCCCGTTTCCAAAGCTAACCTCTGATTTATATTGCCTGCTGTCTGTTTCCCCTCCCTGGTTCAGGCACGACGCTGGCAAAGCAGAGTGCAGAGTATCTGCAGGTCTTCAGGGAGTGGCGAGCGGAGAACACCTTCTGAGTCACCTGGTTCACCAACACCAGCAATATCGCCATGGTAACTACTTTCAATGCTTCCTGGGATTGTTGTGCCCAGAGTTATCAGGAGAGAGAAATTAAGACCCTAGGAGTCAGGGGGAAGGGAGAGACCCAGGCATGTGACTGACCCCATCCAGCTGGGCCGGAGCCCTGCCTATGGCCCACTCCACCTCACAGAATCATAGACCTCAGGAGGTATCTAATCCAACCCCAACTAAATCATCCCAGCCAGGGCTTTGTCAAGCCTGACCTTAAAAATCTCGACGGATGGAGATTCCCCACCTCCCTAGGTAATCCTTTCCAGTGCTTCACCACCCTCCTAGTGAAATAGTGTTTCCTCATATCCAACCTGGACCTCCCCCACTGCAACTTGAGACCATTGATGCTTGTTCTGTCACCTGCCACCACTGAGAACAGCCGAGCTCAAGCATCTTTGGAGACCCCCTTCAGGTAGTTGAAGGCTGCTATCAAATCCCCCCTCATTCTTCTCTTCTGCAGACTAAATCAGCACACTTCCCTCAGTCTCTCCTCATAATTCATGTGCTTCAGCCCGCTAATCATTTTCGTTTTGCTCTGCTGGACTCTCTCCGATTTGTCCACATCCTTTCTCTTGTGGGGGGCCAGATGTGACCTCACCAGTGCCGAATAGAGGGGAATAATCACTTCCCTCAATCTGCTGGCAAGGCTTCTACTATTGCGGGCCAATATGCCTCCCTCCATGCCACATCCCAAGATGCACTGGGTCTCATCCAAACCTGATCCCAGCTCCTTGTCAGGTGTGGTGGGAGCTTCCCCAGAGATTAATGCTCTCCAAGGCATCATTGCGTCCACGCACCATTGCCAGCCCCTGCTGAGCACTAGAGAGTGTATCCGTGCTGTGCAGTATTGTGCCCCCGTGCACTGCCACGCTGGCCTGTGCCATGCACGACAGCTCCTGATTGCTGGCTGGGTGCTGTGCGTCCCAGGTGCAGTAACCCAGCCCTGTCCCGGCAGAGCGGGCTTTGCCTGCACTCCTGGCTGGGCCAGTCCTGGCTGCTCGGTCCAACTGGAACCGCACTGGGCAGCAAAAGGGGTTTCACTGCCAGGTTTGTTTCAGATGTTTGGGAAGTACTTCAACCCATCCGAGCGCATGGACGTCCTCCTCACTGCTATCGAGGGCATGAGAGACACCAGCGTCCATGACTCGGTGGCAGCCAGGCACGTGCTGCATGTGATCCTGTGGGTCCCCAGCCCAAGCTTGGAGAGGGTAAGAGCTGCAGTGAGAACAGCCTGCTGGGGGAGCCCATCTGTGGGAGACTCTGTCTCTGGGCACTCGGCATTACTGCGGGGCAGGTCCTGTGCAATGTGGGGGGTCAGTCTGGGTGATCTCCATGGCCGCTTGTGGTCTTGCAGTCTATGAATCGATAGGCCGGGAATTGGCCCTGTATTCTAGGCCTGGAGCTGGAGAAGAGGATGTGGGAGGGCAGATGGCTCTCAGGTGCGGCAGGTCCCTGGCACCCCAGATCAATAGCAGCGCGAGGAAGCCAAGGCTCCCATCTCCCCACTTCCCTTCCAGGTGTCGGAGGCTGTGACGAGCGTGTACCACAACCTGGACTCCATCAGCGAGCCGCTGGCCCAGCAGCAGCTGCTCAAGGCCCTTGTCGTGCTGGGCGACCAGTACAGCGAGGAGGTGGTCACAACCCTGCTGGGCTGCTCGCTGTCATGTGACAGGTACGGGGCTGGGGCTGCTGCCGCTTGCGCTCCAGGTCCCCCGGACTGGTCCCGCTGCCAGGGACAGGGGCGTGCAGAACCTTCCAGAGACCTCCTGCTCCCTGCAGAGCTTCTGCTTGTTCTGGAGGGTTTTGCAGGCTGACATGCCGTGGAGACAGGCCAGCCTGCAAAACCCCATATGGCAGCCCTCGGCCTCCCCCGGGGCTGACACTCAGACCCGGCCCCCATGCAGCCCGTGCCAGGCAGTGGGGGCCCTTGCTGCAGCAGGAGGGCAACAAAGGGCCGGGCGGGGGCGGGAGACCCAGCAGGGTGCGGGTGGCGGTGGGTGCAGGAGGCTGGCAGGGCTCTGGCCAGGTGAAATCGGCTCTCTCCCTTTGCAGCGTTGCTGTGGAGATGTGGAGGGTGCTGACATCCCACCCCAAGACCGCAGGAAAGGTCCTATGGGAGCTGCTCGACAGGCTGCAGGAGCGGCCGCTGCGCCAGCATCACGACATCTCTCAGCAAGAGGCTGGCGTCGCCCCCTTGGCCGTAAGTTCCAGCCCCTGCAGCAAGGGAAGGAGCGCCGTGTGTCCCCACCGTGGCCTGAGGGTGTCTCTCTGTCTCCCACTGGGTATCGTCATTGGCCCGAAGAGAGAGAGCGTGACTCTATCCAGCGCTATAGTGGAGGCAGAACACGCCGAAACCCTCTCCTGGTGCTCTGGGACACCTCTCATAGAACCGCAGGGTGAGAAGGGATCGCAAGGTCAGCTTGTCCAGCCCCCTGCCAAGATGCAGGATTTGTTGTGTCTGTCCCAGCCCAGACAGATGGCTCCAGCCTCCTTCTATAAACCTCCAGCAAAGGGGCTTCCACAAGCTCCCTAGTCGTCTGTCCCATTGTCCTACTCTTCTTACAGTTAGGAAGGTTTTCCTGAGATTTAATCTAAATCTGCAGTGCTGTCGTTTGAACCCATCCCCTCTTGTCCTGCCCTCTGTGGCAAGAGAGAACAATTTTTCGCCATCTTTTTTTTGGCAGCCTTCAAAGAATCTGAAGACCATTAGCACGTCTCCCCTTAATCTCCTCTTTTGCAAACTAAACATAGCCAGTTCCTTCAACCTTTGCTCGTATGGCTTGTGTTCCATCCCTCGGATCATCTTTGTCACTCGCCTCTGGATCCATTACAGTTTCTCCACATCTTTTGTAGACATTGGTGACCAAAAGTGGACACCTTACTCCAGCTGAGGACTAACCAGCACTGAGTAGAGTGGTACTATCACGTCCCATGACTTGCAGGCTATACCTCTGTTAATGCAACCTAAGATTGCATTTGGTTTTTTTTTTTTGTTTGTTTTTTTTTTTTTTGCAACACCATCGCTTTGCTGCCTCATGCTGAGGCTGTGATCCACTGCAGCTCCCAGATCCTTCTCAGCAGTACAACCGGTTATCCCCCATTCTGTTTCTGTGCATTTGCTTTTTCTTCTCTAAATGTAGCACCTCAATTTTGTCTTTGGTGAGTTTCATTTTGTTGTCTATAGCCCAGTCCTCCAATTTACCATGATCCCTCTGAATATGAGCTCTTTCCTTCAAAGTCTTGGCAACTCCTTCATCAGGGAGCTGATGCAGGGCTGGGGTCATTGAAAGCTTCCCAGGGGACCTGGCCCTGGCCTGGAGTCAGGAGCCCTGGTTTCTGTTCCTGGCTCTGCCACTGACCTGCTGGGTGACCTTGGGCAAGTCCCTGCCTGGCTTTTATCTGTTGTTCTGCAGGGCAGGGCCTGGCTCCTGCAGAGTGCATCTCTGTGTGTGTGATCCAAAGATCCCTAGCACTAGAGTAGCAGCAGAGCTGTGGACTCTAGACCTCCAGGGAATGCTGGTGACACCAGTGATCCGGGACGCCCGGACAGAGCCATTTTGCTTCAATTGGAACCATTTTTTCCTACGAATCCCCTTTTTGAGCCTCGTAGGTTTTAACTGTTGACGTCACAGCTCTGTCCCGCAGCACTCGCTCCTCTGAAGAGCTCGAGAAAGGCCTTTTGCTGCTCAGACCTCATACCAAGTGTGATAGACACGGTATAGTGAAGGCAGAGAAAACCCTTGGGACTTAAATACACAGATCTGGCAGCCTGGTCAAAGAGGAGACCATCTGAAGGCAACTCTCCCTAATGATAATTTACTTACCCTGAGAATAGCAGGTCAGTCCGGTTTATTAAAGCCGGACGATGAATCGATCAGACATGGAGAGGGCATGACTGTAATTCTCTTTGTTATCCACCATTCCCATTGTTCCATGTCCTCAGCCTGGTTTTCACTTGCTTGTGTTTTATTTTTCCTTCTGGAACCGGTAAGTCTGTATTGGACACTTTTTCCCCTCATCCCAGTTGAGGTTTTGTGGGGCTGTCTTTGAACAGTTCAAAAGCCAAACACAGAAATGATTGAATCTGGCTTTTAGTAACAGACCAACCCTAGAAGTCGTGTACAAAATCAGCTCCCTCGCCGAGGCTGGGCTGTAAGGCCCGGGACTCAGGAGAACCCAAGTTCAGTTTTGGGCTCTGCCAGACTCC
Source organism: Lepidochelys kempii (assembly GCF_965140285.1). Classification (NCBI taxonomy): domain Eukaryota; kingdom Metazoa; phylum Chordata; order Testudines; family Cheloniidae; genus Lepidochelys; species Lepidochelys kempii. The sequence goes on from NC_136402.1 coordinate 11,442,355, forward strand.
CTGGGTGACCATGGGTGAGTCACGTCGCCTCTCTGGGCCTGAGTTCCATGTCTGTACAACGGGGATAGAAATCCTTCCTTTGTGTGTCTAGCCTGTAAGCTCTAGGCCAGGGAATGTCTCTTTCTGTGCTTGGAAAGCTCCCAGCACACGCCCTGATTGCAGATAGGCACTGGAGGTGCTATTCTAACCCTTCTAACAATAATACACTTGATTTGTTTGGGGTCAAGGTGTTGTGCAGAGAAGTTTCCACAGATGATACCTGCTAATAAATACCACCCCCTGAGATCGGGGGTACAAGGAAGCAGCTGCTTATGTTGCAGGTAGCCGGCTCCGCTGCCTGCGATCCTAGCTGGGGCTGTGCAAGGGCTTTGAGGCTCTAACATGTCATCTGGAGGCGGGGCGCTAGAAGACTTTTTATAGTGGAGGTGCTGAGCACCCCCTTACACCTGTCCACACACCCCACCACCCCTAGAGCTGGGGTCAGGAGCAGGGCCATGGCTCCAGGGGGGCGGGAGATGGATGGGGCAAGGGGGCCGAGGCTGGGGCCACAGCTGGGAGTTGGCGCAGGGCCGGCAGCTGGGACCTTGTGTGTGGGGCCAGGAGCAAAGCCCCGTGAAAAACCTTGGAGTGCTGCAGCACCCCCTGCACTCCTAGTTCCCGTGGCTCTGTCTGCAGGGGAGGCAGACGATGTTTTGGAAATGGCTTGTTGGGTCACCGGAGGGTGTTTCGTAAAGCAGCTCCTCCTTTCACACAGGTGGGGAAATTCCAGCATCAACTGCCAGTCATCGTGGAGCAGCTACACGGGGCAGACAGGGACATCATCTCCAACGCCATCACCGTGCTGAGAGACATCCTCACCGGCATGGACAGGCAGAGCGCCAGCCCCGTGGCTGTGCGAGTGGCTGAGAAACTCCTGCCGTTCTTTCATGATGTAAGGCCTGGCGGCCCGCGGGAGACCCTTCAAGCCACAGACGTGTGAATGGGGGCTGGCGGGTGGGCTAGCGGGACCTATGCTATGGCCCTAGCCAGAAAAAGGATTGTCATAAATGATGTGACCCCATTCCCGCCTTCCTCTGCTACCCCATTCTCCATCAGAGCATATGGCAGTAAGGGTGGGAACCCTGGTGTCCTGCAGGCCTGCTGACAAGGATCAGGGCAGCCTGGGGACGAGGCTCCCCTTGAGGGAAGAACATGCATTACGGAGCCTGCATGCAGCGAGGGGGCCTCTGCAGCACAGGGGGCCGCAATGCTCCTGCTGGCTTCCAGGGTAACAACTGATGGTACCCTGGTGAAAATCCTGCCCCTCCCCTCCCTGGCCAGGAATCCCACAGCTGGCCTGTCAGCTCCATAAGGAAACGGCTCCATCTGTAGGTTCTGCAGCTACCGCCCTTTCCTCTCCCATTCGTTCTCATGGCAGGGCAGCATCAAAGGAGGGGCTAGTTCTCCCCAGGCCTTTTGTAACCACAAACAAGCCCCCGCCAGCTTGTTCACCAGACTGATGTTCAGTCCCCCACTGCACGGCGAGAGCCAGCAAAGTGGGCGGGAGAAAGGGACCCATCCATGACTGCCTTCCAGGGGTAACGCCCCAGTGGGGCTCCTGGAGGGAACACCCACCTCCCCAGCTCTCACAACTCTAAATCCTACCCTCAGCCCTCCCGAACTCTGCTGGGACCCGGCTGCTCTTTATTTAGCAGTGGCACAGGCCCAGCTAAAGATCAACACCAAGAGCAGCTCCTGCATCTAGTCCAGAACCCGCTCCTGATGGAAAGACAACTGAGAACTACTGTTCCAAGAGCCTGTCTCCAAAGTGGCCAGACAGGAGAGCGCAGCCAAATCAGATAAACAGACTAAAAGAACTTATGAACACTTTTACAACAGACGTCACTCAGAGAACTGCCTGCTCTAGAACCTGGTGCCCAGAGGCGACATGTAACTGCTGATTGGGGGGGCACCATTTAAAGGTTCAGCCACTCTCAGAACAGCTCAAGTCAACCCGCCCCCCACAGGCTGCCCCCCCTTACCCTCAGCCTCACCTCCCAGAAAGCAGTGGCCCCTCCCTACAGCCCCCAGCTATTGCTCCTGGTTCTCCCTGCTGGGCATAGCTCGCCCGGCCTCCCAGGTCACTGGACTGGTCCGGCTCTGCCAGCTGCCATGCAGCGAGGGGGCATCATGTGACCAAGTGGGGCCGACCCTGAGTTAACAAGAAACCCATGTGTAGGAGTGGGGCAGCCCTTGCCAAACCCCAAGCCCCTGGAGGCTGGGTGGTTTCCAGTCATGGCTTCCAAGGCCCCCTATCTGGGAGCTCCTGCACATTTACCACCCCTTGCTCCTGGTTAAATCCCCCCCCAGGTCCCTGTGCGTGGCCCGAACAAACACCAGTGTAGGAATTTGCCCCCCATGCCTGGCCCCCTTGGCCTCGCTAGAGGGTCGCTGTGGGTCAGCACCAGTGTGAGTCGGGCACGCAAAACAGGAGGACAAAGTACACACATCCCTTCGCTCTTTGAATCTTTCCTCATCGCTCCCTCTCTGCCGCCCCTGTCCTGATGCTGCTCTGCCCTGAGCGTTTCCCCTTGGCTTGACAGGCGGGTGCTGATGTCAGTGTGCCCAGAGCTGGCTGCGAGATCCCAGGGGCTGTCTCACCCCACCTTACTGCTCTCTCTGGCCAAGAAGTTACCAGGCCAGCCCCTCAGCTGGTGGAAACCTGCATCTCTATTGCCTTCAATGGCGCTATGCCTATGGGACTGCGGCCCCCAGCTGTGCCTGTAAGACTGGGGGTGAGTTAGCAATACCCCCTGCAGGGCAGACATCTCTGTCACAGTGAGCGCTCACCCAGCTGGGTGGGCACGACCGTCACAGCGTCTCCTCCCCACATCCTCTCTTGCAGGAGTCCAGCAAACTCCGGGTGCTCTCCATCACCCTCTTTAAACACCTGCTGGAGCTTGTAAGGGGGCCCAGCAGGAGGAAGATGAAGGAGCACGTCCTCCGCAGCCTGGTCCCACTGCTCCTCCTCCTGCACGATGAGCGTCCCAATGTGTCCCAGGTGAGGCCACGAGCTGGAGCCTGCAGCTGAGATCGTTACAGAGTGACCAGGAATTTGTTGGGGGGAGCCAACATGTGACACCCCCCTTTAAAAGGTCTGGCCGGCAGAGGGCAGGTGCTCAGTGCTGTGACAATCACGTGCTCAAAACCACTTGAACGTTGAGTCCAGTAGCGCCATGACCATGGCGCCCCACCCAACTGCTGAGTCTTCCCTGCCTCCTCTGAGGCCAACACTCCCCCCCTGCAGCCAGGCTGAGAGAATGGGTGGGCGGAGGGGTCAGCTCACCACTCCTACAGCCACTGGCCTCCGCACATTCCCCTGGCTGTGCTGGTGGGAAGAGCACAACCCTGGCCATGGTCCCTACCAGGAGCAGAGCTACCCAGCCTCCGGATGGTGCCCAAGACCCAATGTGCCCTTGGCCAAGCAGCCCGGACAGCTCTTACTAGCCGTGACATGCCCAAGCCCCCCCTCCGCCCCGCCCCAGGTGCCTGTGCACACGCTCGCTCTCATGGCCCCCATCACTTGGGAGCCAAATGCCCCCAGCAGTAATGAATTCACCCTCCTACCCCCATGAGGTGGGGAACTAAGGCACAGTGTGAGGCCTAGTGCCTCAAAAGTATTGAATGCCCATGGGCATTAGGCACCTAAATCCCTTTGTAGCCCTGGGCCGAAGCAACTTGTCTGAGTTCCTGCAGGAAGAGCTGGGAATTGAGTCAGGTCTCCAGCCATGGCCTTAGCCACACCTCCGCCCTTCCGCGAGCAGCCGCGGGCCGGGAACCGTTCAGCACACACGGCCTCCAGTAACTATGTTAGTGGCTTCCAGCTGGGCTGTCCCTAGCCATTTGCGTGTCCTATCCAGCCCCCCGGCAGTGGGGCTGTGTGGGGTCCCAGGCCTCCCCCTCCCCCCCACCAGGGTCTGGGAGGCAGGAGCTGTGTGGGGCCACTTTTGGGGGGCCCACAGGCCCAGAGTGGCCTGGGGGATTAGCGGAGAGCTGGGAGTAGCCCGCTCTGCTTCCCTCGCCCCGGCTCCAGCCGTGTGGCTCGAGGGAGGGGGTTTGGGGAAAGGGATCCCACCCACACACACACTCACTGACAGCAGCGGGAAGCGGAGCAGCCTGGCCCCAGGCCGCCTTACTCTGCCAGCTCCCAGCCGCAGCACTCGGTTTCCCACCACCGGTGAGTGCGGGGGGCAATCCTTTTGGAGGAGAGCGGGCTGGGACCAGGTTACTCCACTTCCTGCCAGTCCCGGTGAGTGTGGGGTCGCTGGGGGAAGAGGCTTGCGGAGAAGAGGTGGAATGGGGGCAGGCCGGGGACGGAGCAGGGGGGAAGGGGAAGAGGGAGGGCGGAGGGAGTTGTCTGGGCCCCCTCCAGGGTTGGCCCTGCCCTTTGCAGTGGGCACAGCCCGCGGCGGGGCTGGCCAAGATATAGGGCGGGTCACTGCGGCTGGGGCTGCTGCATGTGCAGCATGCAGATGCTTAGTGACACCATGAAATTTGGGGCAATTTGGTGCCCCAAATTTCATGGTGCCTTATGCAGGCGTGTATGCCGAGGGACGGCCCTGGTTTCCAGCTCCTGTAACCGTTGTTGGCTCGCCCCGGCCCCTCTTGTTTTGCAGGTGTGTTGGGACACCCTCAGGAGTGCTCTGGAATTCCTAAGGTGGAGCCAGCTCAGTGCCCATGTCCAGAAAAAGGAGCTTTGGCGAGGCTGTGACTGCCTGGTGAGGGAGCCCTCCATTGCCCGGCTCCGTGCCCACACCGAGCCCCAGCCCCGGGACCACACCTGGCCCTGGCTGTAGTCCCTCTTCGTGATCCCCCCGGCACAGGAAGGAGGGCTGAAAGCAGGACACTCCACAGATCTGGAACCTGGCCTGCAGGATGGAAAGGCCTTTAATAACCTTGTGCTCTCTTGTTCTGGCTCCTAAGTGGCGTGCTACAAGGGGAGGGCAGAAACCTTCCTCTGCCAGGCCATGGCCTTTGTGGAAAACCCACAGGCTCCCATTAGAGAAGCGGCCATCAGGTTTCTAGGTAACCACAGAGCAGAGGGGTCCCTTAAGCAGAGGGGCTGGATCCAGTCCCAGGCTCTCCTCAGTCCCTGCCGGCAGCGAGAAGTAACCCCTGGGCTCCTGATTGCCGAATGAAGGCTCAGGGGTGTCAGAAACCCGCAGGAGCAAGCTCACCCCAAACTGCCCTGATCGGCTGATGGGCCCCTCGAACCCCACTGCTCCCCATGCAGTCCCCACCCCCCTCCCCCACCCCGCCATGGGCTCTTGGTAGCGGAACCTCAAGGCGCTATGCTCTCCTTTGGCAGCCAGCCCCACAGCCATCCCTGGGGCCTCGCCCTCTCCCCTGGGGACTCAGGAGTGCGTCCTGGACAGCGAGGGGTAGGGGAAAGCCCCACTGCTTGGAGGGTGACAGACGCTTTGACACCCTCGCTGGGGACGCAGGGATGTGACGAGCTGTTTGTGTGTGTAGGGCTCACTGCCCGGCAGCTGGACCAGCAGAGCCAGGAGAAGTTGGAGGCCATCTGCAACGGTGAGCGGTGTCTGCTTTGAGCACTGAGCGCTAGAGGGACGAATGGCCCAGGGCCGCGGGCTGGGTTCAATCTCCGACGCCAGCAATGTGATCTTGGGCGAGAGCCACAAAGGGTTGCAAACTGTAGATCCCCAAACCCCTGATCAGCTTCCCCCTAACCCTGTGGTGTCTGCTGGTTGGCATGTGCCCAGGCACTTACCCTGACCTCAGAGCTGTGGCCTGGCAAATCCCCAAACTGGGCCTGAGCTGGCTGGCCTTTGAAGACGATTGCCCCCCCCCACCCCGACCCCGCAACACAGCAAAGGTGGGGTCCTGCCTCCCCCCCTTGCACTCACTAGCCCAGGGTTTGTTGCAGTCACCTCTAGGTGGGGTGCCTGGTGTCAAGCCACTGCTCCAAAGGAGACTGAGGTGACGTCCGGTCATCTACCTCCCTGCTGCGTGCCTGGACCCCTGGGCCAGCGCAGGGCAGAGCAGCGTCTCCTCCACATTTGTTGGGGAAAAGGGCTGGGGGGTGGGTGACATAGCTCAGGCTCCTCACTCCCAGAGCAGGTTCACAGCTGGGCCCCAACCAGAGCTAGAGAATGGCTGAGCTCCCTCCTCAGCATTTGCTGGAGGGCAGCAGGGCACCGGAAGTTAGGCGTAGCCTAACAATGCCCAAGCCCCCTTTGTGAATCTCCCCCTCTCTGGGCTTGAGTGCCCATCTGTGCACTGGGGGAAAGGGGGAGCATAAATACAGACAGGGATGAGGCCATCAGATCCTGCAGGGACTGGGCAGTCCTAGAAATAGTGAGTGAATGGGGTTCATTGTGACTTCTTGCCTGTGTCTGGGGGCTCCCCCTGGTGTGGAGGGCAGTGGGGATGTTTAGTGAGGGTTGGTGGTTGTTCCTGCTAGTCCCCTGCCTACTGCCTCCCAGCCTGCTGCCTTCTTGTCACGGGCTGAGAGGTACAGTGCTGGCTTGGTCTGCCAGGGCTTTCCAGAGCACCATGGCTCTGACCTCCATTTCCTTCCTTTCAATCTTAGTCCTCAAAGGCTTGCAGCAGGACAGCAAGTCCTCTGTCAGGTGCCTGGCTTTGCAGACCACGCTGATCCTCAATGCCTGCAAGAAACACCGTCCAGCCCGCGCCAGCCTACGGACACTCTTGCACAGGATGAGACTGATGCATACAAGGGAGAACCCAGTCATTGAAGCTGCCCAGCTGCCCCAGTAAAAGCCAGCCTCCCTACTCTGGGGGTTTGGTGCACCAGAGCCCGCCTGGAGCACGGTGGAACACATCATGCCGGACCATGGCTTCCTCCCCATTGGCCGCCTGCCCTGCCCAGCCACGTGAGTAGTTAACCACTCAATAGCTTTTATCACCATGTACTTTTTGTCAAGTTTCCATGCCCCGGGTAGAGTTTACGTCCCGCCCTCCGTCCCCGTTTCCAGTCGTGTATATTTTTGGCACCATCAGCCCTTTTTTTCATTTCTTTTGTATTATTTTTCTGTGTTTGGCTGGGGGAAGGTTGCATGCTTGTGCTACAGTCAGGCAGGCAGAGCAGCAGAAGGTCCATTTGCCTGGCCCTTGATCAGGGCGGGACAGCAACCAAGTAGGCTGCCACTCCTGACGGTGGGGTGGCGGGGATAGGGGAACCCAGGTCCTCCCGCTCCACTGCGTCCCCGCCCAGGGCCCTAACAGCGTGCTGTGTTTTGACATATTTAGAGAAAAAGTATGAACGAATAGAAAGAGAGGCTGTAGGGGGTTCGCGGCTCCCTCCCCATCCGTCTGGGTGGGAGACCACGCCCCTCGCTACGATACTTCTGGGGTACCTTGGTTCAGGGGAAATAGCTCAGTGTTCATGGTTCTGGCCTGCAGTCAGGCCGACCAACGGTAGAGAGTCTGTTTGCCCGGGGCCCTCATTCAGGGCAGGGCTGCTGTCGAGTAGGGGCTCTGGCCTACAGTCAGGCAGGCAGAGCAGCAGAAGGTCCATTTGCCTGGCCCTTGATCAGGGCGGGGCAGCAATCAAGTAGGGGGGCTCTGGCCTACAGTCCAGCAGAGCCGTCGCAGTCTGGGGGAGGTTAGCTCTCTGGTGGGAGAGTCAGCACAACTGTCTGGCGACCTGATTCAGGCGGGTGCCAGACCAATCAGGCCTCCTGAGAACCAAGTGGGGAGGCTGCTACTCCTGGCGGTAGGGTGCCGGTGGTCTGGGAACCCAGGCCCTCTCACTCCACTGCATCCCAGCCCAGGGCCCTAACAGCCGTGAAGCGGTCCGCCACTGCGTCAGTGGGGAAAATCTGACAGCAACACACTGGCCGGCTTGTAGTCAATAACACAGCTGAACCCAATTCGGCTGCCCTGGGCTCCTTGCTACATGCCCATTCCGTGTGTACATGGGTTCAGGGGTGGCAGGTTTGTAGAAATTTTGGTGGTGCCCAGAACCCACCCCTACTTCGCCCCCCACTTGCCCAAGGCTCCGGGAGGGAGTTTGGGTGAGGAAGGACATCTGGGGTGTAGGCCCTAGGCTTAGGTAGAGTATTGGGATGCAGGCTGCAGGCTCTGGGAGGGAGTTTGGGGATGGGAGGGGGTGCAGGGCTGAGGGGTTTGGGAGGGGCTTAGGGCAAGAGTCGGGGTGTAGGGGGTGAGGGTTCTGTTTGGGGCTGGGAGGTTTGTGGGGTCAGAGAGGCTCAGGGCTGGGGCAGAGGGTTGGAATGTAGGGAGATGAGGGCTCTGTCTAGGGCTGGAGATGAGGGGTTTGTGGTGTTGGAAGGGGCTCAGGGCTGGGGCAGAGGGTTGGGGTGTGGGGAGATGAGGGCTCTGTCTAGGGCTGGAGATGAGGGGTTTGTGGTGTTGGAAGGGGCTCAGGGCTGGGGCAGAGGGTTGGGGTATGGGGGGATGAGGGCTCTGTCTAGGACTGGGGATAAGATTTTTGGGGTGTTGGAGGAGCTCAGGGCGAGGGTTAAGGGTGAGGTGGAGAGGTGAAAGCTCTGGCTGGGGGTGTGGGCTCTGGGGTGGGGCAGGGCTGGGGATGAGTTTGGGGTGCAGGCAGGCTGCTCCAGGATAGGAGCCAGAGAGGAGGACTCCCCCCAGCCCTTTCCCTGCCGGCAACAGCGAGCTCTGGGGGAGGACAGTGAGTGGCAGCCCCACCAGCTTCTCAGTGTCCCTGGCATCTGGCAGCCCCTCTGGGTCTCTGTCAGGATAGCGCTCTCTGTTAGGTCTGTGCTTCCACAGTGGGGAAGAGACATGCTGCTCATCTGGCAGCTCTCTCCCATCTGAGCTGGAGGCCCAGCCTTTTATAGTGCCGCTTCCTGCCCCGCCCCTCTGCTGCCATGGGTGTCCCGGTTCTGCCCACCAGTGGGTGTTCGCAGCTCCCTCCCAGGCTGCCAGCGCAGGAGACCACGCCCCCTCATGACAGAGGCCTTAAAGGAGTTTTAAAGGAAAGGAGTTTTAAAAAAAGAAAGATTGCTTAGCCTTAGAAGAAAAAAGAAAAGAAAGGTTATTTTAAATAGAAGGAAGAGGGGAAACTATAGAAAGCAACAAGAGAGAGGAGTGTGTTTTATAGATTAGTAAGAATATGGTAAAAGGTTATTGTTGGGACTAAAAATAATAAGAGTAAAAAAACTGAAATCAATTTTAAAAAGCAAAGGCTCATTAAAGAAAAGAAGAAACTCTAAAGGAAGGTTGAGAAGGTCGGGTGAAAGAAATCACACGGCCGAAAAATGAGCTAGAGATCCTGTGTCAGTGACACAAGGCTGTGTAAAGTACAGAAAACAGAGAGAGAGAGAAAGATCCTTTTTTGTTAGTAAGCAGAACACAGAGCTGTGCAAAAGAGAGAAAGATCTTTTTTTGGTTAGTGAGAGAAGGAGAGTATAGAAAACAGGACGAGATCCTTTTTGGTTAGTGAGACAAGGAAAGTATAAAGAAAAGGAGTCCTTGCGGCTCCTTAGAGACTAACAAATTTATCTGAGCATAAGCTTTCATGAGCATCCGATGAAGTGAGCTGTAGCCCACGAGAGCTTATGCTCAAATAAATGCGTTGGTCTCTAAGGTGCCACAAGTCCTCCTTTTCTTTTTGCGAATACAGACTAACACGGCTGCTACTCTGAAACCTGTCATGATGCAAGGAAAGTATAGCAACCTGCAGGGGGGGGCGGAGGGGGAGGGGAAAGTGAACTTAGCCTTCATAGAATCGTAGAATCACAGAATATCAGGGTTGGAAAGGACCTCAGGAGGTCATCTAGTCCAACCCCCTGCTCAAAGCAGGACCGATCTCCGACTAAATCATCCCAGCCAGGGCTTTGTCAAGCCTGACCTTAAAAACTTCTAAGGAAGGAGATTCCACCACCTCCATAGGTAACACATTCCAGTGTTTCACCACCCTCCTAGTGAAAAAGTTTTTCCTAATATCCAACCTAAATCTCCCCCACTGCAACTTGAGACCATTACTCCTTGTTCTGTCATCTGCTACCACTGAGAACACTCTAGATCCATCCTCTTTGGAACCCCTGTTAGAGAGCTTATTCCTTCACTCTCCCACTTCCCTGGTCCTTCTCACATGAACAGAGAGCAACAATACCTGAAGTCCGAAGGTGCAAACAATTCGATGTTTATTGGGGTGAACTTCCAGCAAGCTTAAATACAAGTTCCTTTTCCTTATTTCCGAATCCCAACTTACTTCCTGTTTGCCCCTAATTTATATAGTAATATTCTTAGCTATACCTTAACCAATCAACATATTGTAACATGATTATGTAACCAATTATATCCCACCACCTTAATTAGTTTACACCCAGCAAAATTAATTATACAGCAGACAGGAACAATCACAGAACCAGACAGAGATTATACAGACAAACAATAGCAAAGTGGGAACTATAATGGCAAGACAATACAGAAGTGAGGATTTCACATCCCAGTATTGATAAGTGAGTTCTTGCCAGACAGGATGCTATCAAACTAAGTTTTCTTTTACATTTTCTAGGCACTTCCCTTTCTCTGGAGCTGATAGGCACTATCAGGACAGGATTGTATTCCTAACAGCCCAATAGCACCTTCTTTCCATGTTTCAGAGTAACAGCCGTGTTAGTCTGTATTCTCAAAAAGAAAAGGAGTACTTGTGGCACCTTAGAGACTAACCAATTTATTTGAGCATGAGCTTTCGTGAGCTACAGCTCACTTCATCGGATGCATACCGTGGAAACTGCAGCAGACTTTATATACACACAGAGAATATGAAACAATACCTCCTCCCACCCCACTGTCCTGCTGGTAATAGCTTATCTAAAGTGATCATCAGGGTGATGTGGAAGATCAGGTGATGATCACTTTAGATAAGCTATTACCAGCAGGACAGTGGGGTGGGAGGAGGTATTGTTTCATATTCTCTGTGTGTATATAAAGTCTGCTGTAGTTTCCACGGTATGCATCCGATGAAGTGAGCTGTAGCTCACGAAAGCTCATGCTCAAATAAATTGGTTAGTCTCTAAGGTGCAACAAGTACTCTTTTTCTTCTTTCCATGTGACTACTTTGGAATGTGAGGATGTGACCGGTCGCTTTCCAGCTTATGGCTGCCTCTGTCGCTTAGCCAAAGGCTTTTGCCTAAGAACAGGGCCACAGACTGTCACAGTAAGAGAAGGACCTTACATTGGCAGACAGTGATTTTGATTCTTTCTTTTATACCTCTAACTAGCCAAGTGATAAAAATACGCCTAAATTCTTAAAGTACAGGCCTTTACAGACAGGCCTAAATATCTATATCCTAACAACCCCCTTTCAGGTAGTTGAAAGCAGCTATCAAATCCCCCCTCATTCTTCTCTTCCGTAGACTAAACATCCCCAGTTCCCTCAGCCTCTCCTCAAAAATCATGCGTTCCAGTCCCCTAATCATTTTTGTCGCCCTCCGCTGGACTCTTTCCAATGTTTCCACATCCTTCTTGTAGTGTGGGGCCCAAAACTGGACACAGTACTCCAGATGAGGCCTCACCAGTGTCGAATAGAGGGGAACGATCACGTCCCTCCATCTGCTGGCAATGCCCCTACTTATACATCCCAAAATGCCATTGGCCTTCTTGGCAACAAGGGCACACTGCTGACTCATATCCAGCTTCTCGTCCACTGTCACCCCTAGGTCCTTTTCTGCAGAACTGCTGCCGAGCCATTCGGTCCTTAGTCTGTATTGGTGCATTGGATTCTTCCATCCCAAGTGCAGGACTCTGCACTTGTCCTTGCTGAACCTCATCAGATTTCTTTTGGCCCAATCCTCCAATTTGTCTAGGGCCCTCTGTATCCTATCCCTACCCTCCAGCGTATTTACCTCTCCTCCCAGTTTAGTGTCATCTGCAAACTTGCTGAGGGTGCAATCCACACCATCCTCCAGATCATTTATGAAGACATTGAACAAAACCGGCCCCAGGACCGACCCTTGGGGCACTCCACTTGATACCGGCTGCCAACTAGACATGGAGCCATTGAGCACTACCCGTTGAGCCCAGCAATCTAGCCAGCTTTCTATCCACCTTATAGTCCATTCATCCAGCCCATACTTCTTTAACTTGCTGGCAACAATACTGTGGGAGACAGTGTCAAAAGCTTTGCTAAAGTCAAGGAACAACACATCCACCGCTTTCCCCTCATCCACAGAGCCAGTTATCGTGTCATAGAAGGCAATTAGATTAGTCAGGCATGACTTGCCCTTGGTGAATCCATGCTGACTGTTCCTGATCACTTTCCTCTCCTCTAAGTGCTTCAGAATTGATTCCTTGAGTACCTGCTCCACGATTTTTCTTGGGCCTGAGGTGAGGCTGACTGGCCTGTAGTTCCCAGGATCCTCCTTCTTCCCTTTTTTAAAGATGGGCACTACATTAGCCTTTTTCCAGTCATCTGGGACTGCCCCCGATCGCCATGAGTTTTCAAAGATAATGGCCAATGGCTCTGCAATCACATCTGTCAACTCCTTTAGGACTCTCAGATGCAATGCATCCGGCCCCATGGACTTGTGCTCATCCAGCTTTGCTAAATAGTCCCGAACCACTTCTTTCTCCACAGAGGGCTGGTCACCTCCTCCCCATGCTGTGCTGTCCAGTGCAGTAGTCTAGGAGCTGACCTTGTTCGTGAAGACAGAGGCAAAAAAAGCATTGAGTACATTAGCTTTTTCCACATCGTCTGTCACTAGGTTGCCTCCCTCATTCAGTAAGGGGCCCACACTTTCCTTGACTTTCTTCTTGTTGCTAACATACCTGAAGAAACCCTTCTTGTTACTCTTAACATCTCTTGCTAGCTGCAACTCCAGGTGTGATTTGGCCTTCCTGATTTCACTCCTGCATGCCCAAGCAATATTTTTGTACTCCTCCCTGGTCATTTGTCCAATCTTCCACTTCTTGTAAGCTTCTTTTTTGTATTTAAGATTAGCAAGGATTTCACTGTTAAGCTAAGCTGGTCGCCTGCCATATTTACTATTCTTTCTACACATCGGGACGGTTTGTCCCTGTAGCCTCAATAAGGATTCTTTAAAATACAGCCAGCTCTCCTGGACTTCTTTCCCCCTCATGTTATTCTTCCAGGGGATCTTGCCCATCAGTTCCCTGAGGGAGTCAAAGTCTGCTTTTTTCAAGTCCAGGGTCCGTATTCTGCTGCTTTCCTTTCTTCCTCGTGTCAGGATCCTGAACTCGACCATCTCATAGTCACTGCCTCCCAGGTTCCCATCCACTTTTGCTTCACCTACTAATTCTTCCCTTGCTGCTGCCCCCGGGAAAAGAGGGAGCTCCCAAGGCTCACAGCCTCCAGCATGGTTATCTCTGCCTCTCGGGCAGATCAATCAGAAACTGTTCTACAGCTGCATCATAGAATGCATTTTCCTGAACCAATCCTATCAACCCAAGATTTTTAAACAAGAGCCCCCTCCCTCCCCTCCCGCCCCTCCCCTCACCACCCACCCCCTTTAACTGCCTTATTCTTATCTAAAAAAACAGGCCCCAAGCATCTTTCCCACTAGATAGATAGATAGATAGATAGATAGATAGATAGATAGATAGATAACCCCATTGGCTTTAAGCCCTTTTAAATTTTATGGAACTTTTCCCACCGGGGCTGACAGACAAACAACAAAAATAATTTTGGGGGTTTTTAGAGAGTGTTCCCTGTTTTAAAATGTCACAGTTCAATTAGGGCTTGTCTACACTGCCACTTACAGCGCTGAAACTTGCCCCGCTCAGGGGTGTGAAAAAACACCCTCCTCAGCTGGAGCCGCGAGGACACTGCCACCTTAAAGCGTTGTCGCGGCAGCGATTTCACGTGGGCAGTGTAGACACCTTCTTAAGAGCTTAAACCAGTTCGTGTTACAAAGGGGCCTCTTTATTTCCCTACAGAACAAGGGAGTTCATTTCAAGGGTTACAAATGTGTTAAATAGATTGTGAATGGTAATATTGCTTTCTCTTTACCATTAACGTTCCTGTAAACAGGTGTTGATCTTACTAGTGTTCAGTAAAACTTGGCAGCCCCTTAGGTTTACATTTAGTTTTAATCCTCTGCCTTTCCTGAAAAAAAAATTTAAAAGCAGAAGGGCCTGCTTCAAATAGGTCAAATTTGGCCTTTGGTTTACACTTAAAAAATCACTAGAAAAGAAAAATGTGGCGGGGGGGAAGGGGGGGGCGACAAATACCTTATCTCTGGTTTAAAAAAAAAGCTAACTGGTTCACATAAGTTGCTTTTTCTTGTGTTTTGTAGAAATCCATACTTTCAAAACATGAGGTTTTTAACTATACCCTGATTTTTAAAGCTTTCTTTACAATTTCAAGGTAACCAAAAAAACCAACTTTCTCTTTTTGCATTCTTTGATATATTAAGTCCATTTAAACAGTTAAAAAAGAGCTTGTACCTGGTCTCAGCACACGGACTGCAAACATTTAGAAAAAAAGACAGTCTGATAATGCAACAAAAAATCATACTAAAATCCCTAAGTCAATAAAAACTTAATTTAACTTTAACAAATTACTTTTGTAAACTGCCTGTGGTTTTAACCCCGAGATGCTTCTTTATTTTACACTCTTAAGAAGTTCAAAGGGTGTCTTTTGAAAACGAATCTGCTGTGGGTTCTTGTTTGTTTTAAATTCATACGTGTTCTGGCCATCTTTACAGTGAAACAACTTTGGTCACAGGACATGCGAGCTAAACAGGGGAAGGCAGCTATTTTTAAATCCTGCTTCATGCAAATTTTATATAACAGGCCTAAAGCAAACTTGTTTGTCCTGGTTTACATTTCAAAAAAACATGAGAAAAGAAGAAGAAAGTATGTGTGTGTATGTTGGGAACAGAACAAGCCCCTTATCTCTGTCAGAACTTTTTCACATCAGCTGCTTTTTCTTCTTTTTTGTCTCAATCCAAACCTTAAAAACATGAGGGTTTTAACTGTACCCTGATTTTTAAAGCTTTCTTTACAATTTAAAGGTAAAGCTGTTTTGGTTTGGGTCTCTTTTTGTATTCTTTTATATAGTAAGTTTATTTAAAGAGTTAAGAAAAAGATTTTGTAAATGGTGATATGGCCATTCCCATTTCTGTAACCAGGAGGCTTTGAAATCTACATGCCTGTTTCCTTTAATTAACTTTACGGCCCTGGCTTTTGCTTAATGGTAACTAGACATCTTTGGAAAACAAACTGGCTAATTCAAAAATGCCCCTGTCAAACTCATTACTAAAATGCTTTTTGTTTTCTTAGAAACACAAAGTACAAATGAAAAAGCCTTTTTGCTTTTATAAAGCATTACTTTTAATACAGCCTCTAGACCCAAAACAAACACAGAAGCATGTATCTATGTCTCAGCCCGTGGGCTGCAAACATTTAAGAACAAAAGCAGTCTGATAATGCAACAAAAATCTAAAATGTTTAATAAGCTTAATATAACTTTCATCGTGTGTTAAAACTGTTATAGCATTTTTAAAAGGTGCATTTTTATTCCACTGCAAAACACAGCCTTGTTTTTTTCCGGTGAACAGGAGGTTTAACGTCATGGCACTGTTTCCTTAGGTCCTGTCTACGCTGGCAAGTTGCAGCGCGGTAAAGCAGCTTTCTGCGCTGCAACTGGTGAGGTGGACGCACGGCCACGCCACTCAGGGCGCGGAAACAGGGCAGTTGCAGCGCTTTAAAAAAAGCCCTGCACAGTTTAAAAAACTCTCTGCGCCGGGGCTACAGGCTGCGGTGCCAGTGTAGACACCGAAGTCGATTACGGCGCTGCGATTGGCCTCCGGGAGGTGTCCCACAATGCCTGCTCTCGCCTCTCTGGTCATCGGTTTGAACTCTACTGCCCGGCCCTCAGGTGACCATCCATCATCCCCACTCCATAAACTCCTTTGCCATTTTGAAAGTCCCCTTCCTGTTTGCTCGGTGATGAGTGCAGCGCATCTTTCCAGGTGGCCAGGCCTGCTCCACGCACCAGGAGATCCCCCTGCTTGGAGCTATGCCGAGCTGCTGGACCTCATCAGCATTTGGGGAGAGGAGGCTGTACAGTCCCAGCTGCACTCCGGACGTAGCAATTATGATACCTACTGTGACGTTATTGACTTGAACTGGGACCATATAGATCATTGTTGCAACCAAGGTCCTGTAGTGGCACCAAATCTTGTATAAAGGGGGGTCCAATAAGGTGGCTAAGGCAAGGTTATGGTTTGCTGGTTATGATTATGCTCTCTATATGTTTGTGTCATTTTTGTATGTTAAGTTATAAGTAATGGCTCTATACTGTCTGTGGTTCAAACTTGTACTATGCGTCTGGGTGACACCCCAGACAAGTTCAAAAGGAGGACTTGTGGCCCTTAGAGACTAACAAATTTATTTGAGCATAAGCTTTCGCGAGCTACAGCTCACTTCATCGGATGCAATGCCTAGCCTGCTTGATGGCCGATTAAGGACCATCAGCTACACAATTGACCCATTGAGAGAAGGCAGACAAGCCTTGGGACTCAGCACAGTGTGCAGGGACCTGCCTATGGACAGAACTCGGAGGTTTTTCCAGGCCACATGATGGACAGCTTGTCCTGGGACAAAGAAAGAAAGACCACATGGCAAGAGAATATAAAAAGCTGCTGCAGCTCCTCCATCTTGTCTTCAGTCCTGCTTCATCCCTCTGGAGGGACTTTGCTACACTGAAGCTTTGAACCAAGAACTGAAAGATGCATCCCAGCTGTGGATGTTCTCCAGAGACTTGATTTGAACCTGCAGTTTATTCTGTCGCTGCCGCAAGCCTGAACCAAGAACTTGGCCATGACTGTATGTCATTGATTCCATTTCACCAATTCTAGCTCTCATCTATAGCTTTTTCCTTTTATGAACAAACCTTTCGATTTTAGATTCTAAAGGATTGGCAACAGCGTGATTTGGGACAAGATCTGATTTGTATATTGACCTGGGTCTGGGGCTTGGTCCTTTTGGGATCAAGAGAGCCTTTTTTCTTTTCCTGGGGTATTGGTTTTCATAACCATTTGTCCCCATAACAAGTGGTACTGTTGGTGATCCTGGGAAACTGGAGTGCCTAAGGGAATTGCTTGTGTGACTTGTGGTGAGCCAGTGGGGTGAGACCAAAGTCTGCTCTGTTTGGCTGGTTTGGTTTGCCTTGGAGGTGGAAAACCCCCAGCCTTCGGCTGTAACTGCCCTGCTTGAAGCAGTTTGTCCTGAACTGGCACTCTCAGTTGGGTCCCGGCAGAACCGGCATCATTACACCTACGGACAGATTTCACGATGCATGACAGAAAGGGGCGATGACCGGGACACACAGCAGTTTAGGATCGAGGTGAAGGAGCTGCGGAACGCTGACCACAGGGCGCTGGAGGCAAACCGCCACTCCGGTGCTGCGCCTATGAGCTGCCGGTTCTCCAAAGAGCTGGACATGATACTCCGCGGCGACCCCACCTCCATTGCGAACACCACTGTGGATACTTCGGTGGCTCGCATGTCAGTTGAGAGTGGACCGAGCCAGGAGGAGGAAATCTTGGACGAGGATGTGGAGGGGGACCCAGAGGCAGAAGATGACTCGGAGGTCAGAGATGCCTGCGGCCAGGAGCTCTTTTCTACCCCGGATGTTGGCGAAGCACAAAGTGGAGAGGAGGCCCCTGGTAAGTGGATTTGATTTTGGGACTCGCTGAAGTGGGTTGTTGGGGGCAGGAGGGTTGCAGAAAGCAGGCTTGTCTCCCACCGCATGCCACCCTGCCGGAAGCAGAGGGGTGGGACAGGAAGCGGAACTATAAAAGGCCGCCCTTCCCGCTGAGTTGGGAGAGAGCTGCTGGAGGAGCAGGACGTCTCTTCCCTGCTCCCCTAATGGAGAGCGCTATCCTGACCGAGAGCCAGAGGGGCTGCCGGCACTGCCAGACGCCGGGGACTCCAAGGAGCTGGTGGGGCTGCCACTAGCCGTCTACACCAGCGAAGCGAACAACAACCCTGGGACCCATGTACACACGGAATGGGTGTGTAAGAAGGAGCCCAGGGCAGCCGAATCGGGTTCAGCTGTGTTATTGACTACAAGCCGGCCAGCGTGTTGTGATCGGATTTTCCCCGCTGACCCAGTGGCGGGCCACTCCACTGCTGTTTAGGGCCCTGGGTGGGGATGCAGTGGAGCGGGAAGGCCTGGGTTACCCTACCACCGCCACGCCACCGTCAGGAGTGGCAGGTTCCCCACCTGGTTGTCAGGAGGCCTGATTGGTCTGGCACCCGCCTGAATCAGGACGCCAGACGGTTGTGCTGACTCTCCCACCAGAGAGCTAAGCTCCGCTAGACGGCGACGGCTCTGCCGGACTGTAGGCCAGAGCCCCCCTACTTGATTGCTGCCCCGCCCTGATCAAGGGCCAGGCAAATGGACCTTCTGCTGCTCTGCCTGCCTGACTGTAGGCCAGAGCCCCTACTCGACAGCAGCCCTGCCCTCAATGAGGGCCCTAGGCAAACAGACTCTCTACCATTGCTCGGCCTGGCTGCAGGCCTGAACCATTAACACTGGGCTAATTTTCCCCTGAACCAAGGTATCCCGGAAGTATCGTAGCGAGGGGCGTGGTCTCCCACCCTGATGGACGGGGAGGGAGCCGCAAACCCCTTACAGCCTTTCTTTCTACTTGTTCATACTTTTTCTCTAAATATGTCAAAAGACAAGAACGCAACCTTCCCCCGGCCAAACACAGAAAACAATACAAAAGAAATGTTCAAAAGGGCCGATGGCGCCAAAAGCGTACACGACCGGAAACGGGGACGGAGGGCGGGACGTAAACCCTACACAGGGCACAGAAATCTGTCAGAAAGTACACGGTGATGAAAGCTCTCGAGCAGTTAACTAGTCACGTGCAATCCCCCCTGTACATAGCAATCCCCCCTGTACATAGCAATCCTCTGTTTCATTTTGATGCTTTTTGATGTATTGTTCTGCTTTTATTTGATATATTAAATAACTGTATTTACAGTGATACGTTGAGGTATAAATGATCTACACGCCTTGTCCTGTACAGAGCACACAGACGGCTCCCCTGGATCCCACAACCCACACAGGGAGAATGCTGTCGCAAGCGTCGGCATCTCCAAAATCGTATCAGGGCAAGAAAAGGCACCTGCTATTTCTCACCCTTGTACAGTGTAGACACGGGGTGAGGGCGAGATTCAGTGACCCCGGTTAGTCCTGCTCCATCTCTGCCGTCTGGGTTTCCATCGACAGCTGTTCACACTCGAAATGCAGGGCGGGGTGAGGTTCGCCCGTCAGCCAAAGAACCTTAATGTAAAGCAGCGCGCTCCTGCCAGTGCCCGTGGCAGATCCCCCATTCGAAGGGTGTGATCATTTCCGCCCTGAGATGGACGAGACCTCGTGTCCTGGTGTTAGGGGGCGCTGTGCTCTGTACCCCACATATCCCCCCTCTCCCTGCCCCCCAGCCTGGTGTTAGGGGATGCTGTGCTCCGGATCCTACATATTCCTCCAGCTTCCAGGGCCCCCGGCCGGCGTTAGGGGGCGCTGTGCTCTGTACCCTACACCCCCCATCTCTCAGCCCCCCTGCCAGGTGTTAGAGAGCGCTGTGCTCTGTATCATATGCATTTCCCAGCCCTCCTGCCCGGCCTTAGGGGGTGCTGTGCTCTGTACCCTACACATCCCCAGCCCCCAGCCTGGCGTTAGGCAGTTTCTAGTGTCTGTGAACTTACTGCATGTACCGGAGTCTATCGGCGCATGCTGGGTGCCACACACCGTGGGTATGGACAGGGCCCGACGCTGGAACCTGACCTGAAGGTGGGATTGGCCACTGTCCTGGTGGTTCGGACACAGGCAGGTAGTAGAGGGGCTCCGTGCGGGGACCCGATTCTGCCTTTCTGTCTGGCCGATCCCTTCTAATGAGGCTGAACCTGCCCATCTCCCCAGACTCAGCATAGCACAGGACTTGGGGGGCACCTGCTGGCAAAGTGGCCTCAGTCCCCACCGTACAAGCAGGGGTCGTTCAGCTGGTGATAGCCCTTCTCTCAAGCCCCCAAGCACCTGTGTGTCATGGCTGCCTGCAGGAGTTCAGGGCCAACAACTGCCTGGGGGGAGGGAACAGGGCCTGGCTAGGCAGGGGCTCAAACCAGGGAGTGTCAGTTTGGATCCCCAGCTAGCAGTTGGGGTGCAACACGGGGGGCGGGGGTGGGGATCAACTCCAGCCGGTTCATCATAAACCCTGTCCCTGAGGCCTCAGTAGAAATGGGGATGTTCCTCTGGCAGTATGCAGGTGCGAAGGACTTGAGAGGGAGGTGGCAGACGTGCCCTTTTGATGGCAGTCCCTGAGCACACAGTTCCCAGCATTGCCCTCTTGCCGTTTCTCTCTGGAGCCCTCGCCCTGCACCCTGGCCTGTCTGTTCTCAGGCAGCTGCGTGCTGCCAGGTGCACATCCCCAGCGTGGAGATCCTGGTTTAATGACAGGGGACAGGGACTGGGAAGGAAATGTACTGCCATGCCAAGACTGGGAATGGGCTGGTGATAATGCCCTGGGGTGCCTGGCCTGTCAATACCCAGCGGGGTCGGGAGCCAAGCACCCCCTGGAGCCATCTGTCAGGCCCTGGGTCCGTCCTGTGCTGGGCTCTCTCCTGCCTGACATTGGCAACAGTCTTAGGCTGCTCCAGCCCTGCTCCTGGTCCTCCTCCAGCCCTGCTCTCACTCCAGCCTCGCTCCACCCACGCCCCGGCCTCCTGAGTCCAGCTCCAACCACGAGGCCTGACCACCTCCAGCACCTTTGCTGACACCATCACTTCCAGAGGGAATGGCACTGAGGTTGCCGGGGGAACAGGCATTCTCCGTCTGCCCGGAGCCATTGTTCCATTCCCCAGGACAGTCCGATGCCAGGACAGTCCCCCTGAGCTCTGGAGAGGACTAGAGGTGCCTTCGGACACCTGCCGTGCAGCTGCTGGAGAGTCAGCAGAATTGCTCGGAGACAGCCACGCTTGCCTCCCAGCCCGGGAAACCCAGAGGCCCGGAGCGTAGACGTCTCTCAGAGCATCTCTGCTAGCAGGAGACACTGGGTGAGGAAAGGAGCCCCCCCGCCCCACCCCCCCAAGCAGGGGCCATTCAGAAGACCCAGTGTGGGGGGAATAGGGCTGTGTCTGTACAATGTCTAGCACCGTGGGGCCCTGATCCGGGACTGAGGCCCCTGGGCACTACAGAAATACAAAGGAGAACAGCAGGGCTGGAGGATTTGTAGGCTCCATTTGAGGAGGGCTGGTTGCGTTGAGCCAGCAGTGAATCCCCAGTAACACAGAGCTCCGCTAGTGAGGGAAGATCTGTTTCATCTTCCCTACCTAGCACAGTTCACAGCTAAGCACGGACCAGCTGCAAGGATCCTGGCGGGCCCTGGTAAGGTTGGAGCAGCATTTTCAATGTTTGGAAAAAGCGAGATCTGTGCAATAGGCAACGTAGCTCCATCTGGGCACCAGCCAGCTCCTGTGCCCCAGAGAGCTCCCACAGCTCCCACTGAACCAGGGACGAAGGGGGCAGGAGGTTGGAAGAGAAGGTACAAGCCTGGGACCCAGGAGACCCATGTTCATTTCCCAGCTCTGCCACAGATGCTCTGTTTGGCTTCGGGCTAGTCCTTTCTTCCCTCTGTGCTGCGGTTCCCTGCCTCTACAGTGGGGGTAGCAGCCAGGCCCTGCCCTGCAGGGGGCAGTTAGAATAAATGCAATCGAGGTTGGGTAGTACTCGGATGCCAGGGGGATGAGGGCCAGGATGGTGCCTAAGACAGACCGAAAGCAAGGGGGAGCTACAGAGCCGGTGGTGAGAGGGGTTTGGCCTTTGACAATCTGCTCTGAGTGCCAGGGCTGCCAGACCCCAGACAGCCACTGGCATTGCCAGACCTCCCTGATCTACGGTGCTGCTGCTTTCCCTGCTTCTCGGAGTCACTACCTCCCCCTGGGCTGACACCCCCGCAGCAATCATCTCCTGGGGCTGCCGTGGCACTGAGCGTTAGCAAGGCCTGAGACTCAGTTGGGCGTGCGGCGGGGGAGGGGGAGGCTGCTATTAAAGCAGCTTCTGCGTCGTTGCAGCGGTGGGAGAGGAAGCAGAGACGGGACTGTTTGACACCCCATGGCCAAAGACCCCGGCAGCTTGGGACTGTTGGGTTCTGTCACCAGCCCTGGGAGGGGAGTGGGTGTGACGAAGTGGGACTGTTCTTAATGTTTCCTCTGAATAGTGGGGGGGTGCCTCAGTTTCCCCTAGGCAGTTCTTAAGTATCTAGGGGGTGGGGTAAGGGTGTCTGATGATTGCAGAGCCCTAGAGGGCAGGTGTGTGCAGGGGCCTGGACACAGAGAATGGCCGAAACCCTGTTTCCTGGCAACTGATGGCCTGGGCCCTTCCCCCCTGCAAGGTGAGAGCGAAAGGGTTGGAGAACAAAGGAATCCGGTGACCTCCTGGGCCGGAAAAGGGATAAAGCCCAGAGGAGGGCGGGGACTGGAGATAGTTTCACTTTGGGGCTGGCTGGGGACATTGAGTGAAGTGCAGACGTGGTTCTCTGGCTCACTGCCACCCAAAATGGACCCAGCTGAGGGCTCCTGTTCTCTGCACCTACAAGCTCTGAGTTAGACCATGTTCCTGTCGTCTAATAAACCTCTGTTTTACTGGCTGGCTGAGAGTCATGTCTGACTGTGAAGTTGGGGGGCAGGACCCTCTGGCTTCCCCAGGACTCCACCTGGGGAACTCCCAACTCCCAGCTCTTGCCCACAGCTGGGGATAGAGCCCAGGAGTCCTGGTTCCCAGCCGCCCTGCTCTAACCACTAGACACCACTCCCCTCCCAAAGCTGGGCCTAGAACCCAGGCACCTTTATTCATTGTCAGAAAGACGCAGGACCATCAGGACTGGCGGGGGGGGGGGTAGCTGTCCCGCTACAGGTGCCTGGGGGGGCAAGCCCCCTCCCACCCCTGGAAGAAAGGAAGGTTTGGTACCGATGCCGACGAGCCGGTCGAACCAGGAGGCGGTGAAGGGGAAGTGGTTCTGGATGGTCGGGTGGCGGGCCCCCAGCAGGTCCAGCAAGACAAACAGGCTCTGCAAGGAGGCAATGAGGGGTTAAATCTGTAGGGGCCCAGTCACCGCAGGAGGATCTGAGGGAGGGATTGGTACAAGATCCAGTGCAGACAGACTGAGCCCCCCGCCTACCCCGGACAGGCACCCTCACCATCTCCCTCCAGCCTGAAAGATCCCCCATGCAGAACTCCTCAGAGGGGCAGGCGGGCGGCTCTCACCATAGCCTGGAGCTGGCTGGTGCCCGGCTGGTGCTGAGCCTTGGCCATGGACAGCCCCATACAGGGAATCCCTCTCACTCCACTCCCGGAAGGCCTCCTCACCGTCCAGGAACAGCAGCTGCAGCGTCATCTCAAAGCCCTGGGGAGAGACACGGGGATCACTCAACACCTGGCACTGCTGGACAGGTGAGGGGACTGCACCCAGGACAGCAGCAGAGCTCGGGATAGAACCCAGGAGTCCCGGCTCCCATCCCCCCCGGTTTTGCACACTAGACTCCATTCCTTTCCCCAAGACAAGAGTAGAATCCCCAACCCAGGAAGCTCTCACCTGCTCCTTGGCCTTCAGCAGCTCCACGTCCAAGGCCGTGGCCAGTTCCAGCAGGATGGCACAGGGCACGGCCGAGTCGGTGGCCCCCAGGAAGGTGCGGCCCTATCTTTCCCAAGCTGCCACCCCACCGGGCTTGAAACATCACCAGCTCCATCCAGCCCAGGGACCACATGGACAGGTACTGGGGCTGGGATGGGGACTCTGTGGAATCTCAGATTAAAGGAGCACCTTTACATTTGGGATGGAGGGGCTAGCTGCAGAGCAGGGAGGTCTTTCCTAAATTCCCCAGGCTTACCCTGATCTGAAGGCTGTACAGAGGAAGCTCCCCAGCCAGCAGCTGCCTTATCAGAACTGTGTTCATTAGATAGATAGATAGATAGATAGATAGATAGATAGATAGATAGATAGATAGATAGATAGATAGATAGATTCAGGGTAATGTATCAGAATCTGGCCCTCACCCCATTGCACTCAGTGGGTTTCTCTTGTTTTACCCTGGGGGAGATGAGATCAGAACCCAAGACCGCCAGTTCCAAGAACTCCACAGTCCTGTGTTGTCACTGGATTTATTACCGAGGGGACATTAGACAAGGGGAGGCACCAGAATACCCCTCTGTGGGACAGAATGACAGACTGAGGGGCAGGGTTTGTGTCTCCAGCTTTGAAGTCCTGTGTCTTTGTGCACAGAATCATAGAATCATAGAATATCAGGGTTGGAAGGGACCCCAGAAGGTCATCTAGTCCAACCCCCTGCTCGAAGCAGGACCAATTTCCAGTTAAATCATCCCAGCCAGGGCTTTGTCAAGCCTGACCTTAAAAACCTCTAAGGAAGGAGATTTTACCACCTCCCTAGGTAACGCATTCCAGTGTTTCACCACCCTCTTAGTGAAAAAGTTTTTCCTTATATCCAATCTAAACCTCCCCCACTGCAACTTGAGACCATTACTCCTCGTTCTGTCATCTGCTACCATTGAGAACAGTCTAGAGCCATCCTCTTTGGAACCCCCTTTCAGGTAGTTGAAAGCAGCAATCAAATCCCCCCTCATTCTTCTCTTCTGCAGGCTAAACAATCCCAGCTCCCTCAGCCTCTCCTCATAAGTCATGTGTTCTAGACCCCTAATCATTTTTGTTGCCCTTCGCTGGACTCTCTCCAATTTATCCACATCCTTCTTGTAGTGTGGGGCCCAAAACTGGACACACTACTCCAGATGAGGCCTCACCAATGTCGAATAGAGGGGAACGATCACGTCCCTCGATCTGCTCACTATGCCCCTACTTATACATCCCAAAATGCCATTGGTCTTCTTGGCAACAAGGGCACACTGCTGACTCATATCCAGCTTCTCGTCCACTGTCACCCCTAGGTCCTTTTCTGCAGAACTGCTGCCTAGCCATTCGGTCCCTAGTCTGTAGCGGTGCATTGGATTCTTCCATCCTAAGTGCAGGACCCTGCACTTATCCTTATTGAACCTCATCAGATTTCTTTTGGCCCAATCCTCCAATTTGTCTAGGTCCTTCTGTATCCTATCCCTCCCCTCCAGCGTATCTACCACTCCTCCCAGTTTAGTATCATCCGCAAATTTGCTGAGAGTGCAATCCACACCATCCTCCAGATCATTTATGAAGATATTGAACAAAACCGGCCCCAGGACCGACCCTTGGGGCACTCCACTTGATACCGGCTGCCAACTAGACATGGAGCCATTGATCACTACCCGTTGAGCCCGACAATCTAGCCAGCTTTCTACCCACCTTATAGTGCATTCATCCAGCCCATACTTCCTTAACTTGCTGACAAGAATACTGTGGGAGACCGTGTCAAAAGCTTTGCTAAAGTCAAGAAACAATACATCCACTGCTTTCCCTTCATCCACAGAACCAGTAATCTCATCATAAAAGGCGATTAGATTAGTCAGGCATGACCTTCCCTTGGTGAATCCATGTTCCTGATCACTTTCCTCTCATGCAAGTGCTTCAGGATTGATTCTTTGCATGCAGAGCTCTGTGCAAAACCCACCATCTCTGTGAGCCCCAGGGCGGACGATGGCCCTGGGAAGAGCTGTGACCATCCTCTGAAAGAGTTGGTGCCAGGGCATAAGGGTTGCTCTGTACAAAGGAGGAGATTAAACTCCTCTGCAATACATATGTAACCCTTCTTCCAGTTCCAGCTCTGGCTTCAATATATAGGGGTTCCTCTCAAAATTATAACACAACACTGGCTTGAGCTCCCACCCAGAAATCTGGGAAAACTAAACACCAGCCCTGGGTGTTTCTAAGAAGCAATACTTCCTGTCTTGCAAGCACTGAGTCTGTGTGCGACAAAAGAAATATTTTATTAAGGGGAGAAGGAAGAATGGCATTAATTTGAGAAAACATGACAACAATGACTCAAACGTATGCAAAGAACAGGTAAATCCCTGGCCCCAGGTGGAGCAGTGACTTTGCCTCAGTTTCCCCCTTTCTGAAAGACCAGTGGACAAATGTCCCGTTAACACACCACTCCCCTTTCTGTCCATGACACCGCACTCTTAGTTTGCTGTCCACCATAAGTCAAGTCCTAGGGTCTAGGGGTGCCGTTAGGTGCATTCAGCTCCAGCCTTAGGGGAGGAATGCAGGAAAATCAAATGATGCCTCTGCCCACTCCGGTCACTGCCCACTCTGCCACTGCACACTGCTGTCACCTTCTGAAGCACTGCACTGCTCCAGCCCCAAGTGTTCTCAGCTCTTAGGTTATGGCTACATTACAAAAAATACCAGCAGCCACAAATCTCAAAGCCCAGGTCTACAGACTGGGGCTCTCATTATGGTACTAAAAATAGCCATGTAGTTGTTCCTACTGGGACTGGAGCCCAGGTTTCGGAGCCTGAGGAGGAATGTCCACACAGCCATTGTTAGGGCCGAAGCACAAGCCTGAGTCTGTAGACAAACCCTCAGTGATTTCACTGGGTAGTGCAGAGCTCCAGCTGCTGCTGCCGTTTCTGCACTGTCTGGACAGCAATTCTGTCCAACAATAACGAAGGCTCAGCCCTTAATCTAGCTTCTCGCAGACCAAATAATCACTGAGCAAAACCAAAATCCCCGTTGATCACTATCAAGTGTTTCTCCAAACACCAGAGGAAAAGAATCACAATTTTCCAAAACCCTAGAAGGAGGGATCACACCACCACACTGACAGAGCGAATTAGGTTCATCTTAAGGTGACCACATCTCTTAGGGAATATTACATACAGTGCTGCTGGCCTCTAGTCACACTGTGTGTTGTGGGCCTAGCACAGTCATGGATTAGAAACACAGACATGTGCGCACAGTGACTGATTCTGCACTGCATAGAGAAAAAACGTAACCCCTATATAACTGCTATTTCAATATAAGCAACTGCTTAGGTGTAACCCTTCTGCCGGGGGGAGTCAGCAGCAACCAGGGCTGGGTTCCTTTTGACAACACAACACAGAACCAGCTCGAGTCTCCACCCAGTAATCTGAAAAAAATTACACCCCCCACTTGGTACCTCTAAGAGCCAGTACGTCTCCTCTCACAAGCACTAAGTACATGTATAGAAGAGTTTCAGAGGAACAGCCGTGTTAGTCTGTATTCGCAAAAAGAAAAGGAGTACTTGTGGCACCTTAGAGACTAACCAATTTTTAACTAAATTGGTTAGTCTCTAAGGTGCCACAAGTACTCCTTTTCTTTTTATGTATAGAAGAGAAAACTTTTAATAAAAGGGGAAAGGAACCTGGCATTACTTGGGAAAACACCACAAGCATGATTTGAAAACATCTGACCATGAATAAAACACCCACCCCAGAGTACATTGGCAGCATCCGTTTCCTCAGTCTCTCACCTTGCAGTGTGACAGTCCGACAAACAAATGTCCCTTTAACACGCCAGTCCTCTCTCCCTCCACCACACCCCACTCACAGTTGTCCTTGGTCAGTGAAAACCCAGTGTTTGGAGGTGTGTTTGCGTGAGTTAACCTCCCACTCCGGGGGGAGGGGGGGCAGCACTGAGCAGTGATTCAGCAGCCTTCGCTGTGCCGCTGTTCACTCTGCATCGCTGTCTGCCTTTGTTCACTCCACAGCCGGCCACTCCACCATCATTGACTGCACCGCCAGCCACCCCCCAGTGTTCCCTCTGCCACTCTCCGGCGCTCTGCCATCAGTCACCCTGCCACGGCCCTCTCCACTGCAACCTCTCGGGTGTTTTGAAGTTCCACCACTTAACTCAGCTCTCAGCAATTCCAATTCTCAGTGATTCCAGCAGTTAGCGAGGCAACCTCGTTCACCAGAGACACTGTCCCACAACGGACCAAAGGCTTCATATTTAGACTGGGCTATCAGTGATGTCAGCTCGAGTGATCCAAACCAAGGGTATGGCTACACTACGAAATTAGGTCGAATTTATAGAAGTCGTTTTTTTAGAAATCGGTTTTATATATTCGAGTGTGTGTGTCCCCACAGAAAATGCTCTAAGTGCATTAAGTGCATTAACTCGGTGGAGCGCTTCCACAGTACCGAGGCTAGCGTCGACTTCCGGAGCGTTGCACTGTGGGTAGCTATCCCACAGTTCCCGCAGTCTCCGCTGCCCATTGGAATTCTGGGTTGAGATCCCAATGCCTGATGGGGCTAAAACATTGTCGCGGGTGGTTCTGGGTACATATCGTCAGGCCCCCGTTCCCTCCCTCCCCCCGTGAAAGCAAGGGCAGACAATCATTTCGCGCCTTTTTTCATGAGTTACCTGTGCAGACGCCATACCACTGCAAGCATGGAGCCCGCTCAGGTAACCGTCACCCTATGTCCCCTGGGTGCTGGCAGACGCGATACGGCATTGCTACACAGTAGCAGCAACCCCTTGCCTTGTGGCAGCAGACGGTACAGTACGACTGGTAGCCGTCATCGTCATGTCTGAGGTGCTCCTGGTCGCCTCTGTGAGGTCGATCAGGAGCGCCTGGGCAGACATGGGCACAGGGACTAAATTTGGAGTGACTTGAGCAGGTCATTCTCTTTAGTCCTGCAGTCAGTCCTATTGAACCGTCTTATGGTGAGCGGGCAGGCGATACGGACTGCTAGCAGTCGTACTGTACCATCTTCTGCCGAGCAGCCATGAGATGTGGATGGCATGCAGTCCTTCTGCACCGTCTGCTGCCAGCCAAAGATATAAAAGATAGATGGAGTGGATCAAAACAAGAAATAGACCAGATTTGTTTTGTACTCATTTGCTTCCCCCCCTCCCCTGTCTAGGGGACTCATTCTTCTAGATCACACTGCAGTCACTTACAGAGAAGGTGCAGCGAGGTAAATCTAGCCATGTATCAATCAGAGGCCAGGCTAACCTTCTTGTTCCAATAAGGACAATAACTTAGGTGCACCATTTCTTATTGGAACCCTCCGTGAAGTCCTGCCTGAAATACTCCTTGATGTAAAGCCACCCCCTTTGTTGATTTTAGCTCCCTGAAGCCAACCCTGTAAGCGCCCCTCCCAGCGTCAGAGCAATGGCAAACAATCGGGCATCTGAGAGTGCTGTCCAGAGCAGTCACAATGGAGCACTCTGATGGGGCTAAAACATTGTCGCGGGTGGTTCTGGGTACGTGTTGTCAGGCCCCCGTTCCCTCCCTCCCTCCGTGAAAGCAAGGGTAGACAATCATTTCGCGCCTTTTTTCATGAGTTACCTGTGCAGACGCCATACCACGGCAAGCATGGAGCCAGCTCAGGTAACCGTCACCCTATGTCTCCTGGGTGCTGGCAGACGCGGTACGGCTTTGCTGCACAGTAGCAGCAACCCATTGCCTTCTGGCAGCAGACGGTGCAATACGATTGGTAGTCGTCCTCGTCGTGTCCGAGGTGCTCCTGGCCACGTTGGCTGGGAGCGCCTGGGCAGACATGGGCGCAGGGACTAAATTTGGAGTGACTTGACCAGGTCATTCTCTTTAGTCCTGCAGTCCTATTGAACCGTCTTATGATGAGCGGGCAGGCGATACGGACTGCTAGCAGTCGTACTGTACCATCTTCTGCCAGGCAGGCAAGAGATGAGGATTGCTAGCAGTCGTATTGTACCATCTTATGCCAGGCAGGCAAGAGATGAAGATGGCTAGCAGTCGTACTGTACCATCTTCTGCCGAGCAGCCATGAGATGTGGATGGCATGCAGTCCTTCTGCACCGTCTGCTGCCAGCCAAAGATGTAAAAGATAGATGGAGTGGGTCAGAACAAGAAATAGACCAGATTTGTTTTGTACTCATTTGCCTCCTCCCCTGTCTAGATCACACTGCACTCACTCACAGAGAAGGTGCAGCGAGGTAAATCTAGCCATGTATCAATCAGAGGCCAGGCTAACCTCCTTGTTCCAATAACAACGATAACTTAGGTGCACCATTTCTTATTGGAACCCTCCGTGCAGTCCTGCCTGAAATACTCCTTGATGTACAGGCACACCCTTTGTTGATTTTAGCTCCCTGAAGCCAACCCTGTAAGCCGTGTCATCAGTCGCCCCTCCCTCCGTCAGAGCAACGGCAGACAATCGTTCCGCGCCTTTTTTCTGTGCGGATGCCATACCAAGGCAAGCATGGAGGCCGCTCAGCTCACTTTGGCAATTAGGAGCACATTAACCACCACACGCATTATCCAGCAGTATATGCAGCACCAGAACATGGCAACGCGATACCGGGCGAGGAGGCGACGTCAGCGCGGTCCCGTGAGTGATCAGGACATGGACACAGATTTCTCTGAAAGCATGGGCCCTGACAATGCATGCATCATGGTACTAATGGGGCAGGTTCATGCTGTGGAACGCCGGTTCTGGGCTCGGGAAACAAGCACAGACTGCTGGGACCGCATAGTGTTGCAGGTCTGGGACGATTCCCAGTGGCTACGAAACTTTCGCATGCGTAGGGGCACTTTCATGGAACTTTGTGACTTGCTTTCCCCTGCCCTGAAGCGCATGAATACCAAGATGAGAGCAGCCCTCACAGTTGAGAAGCGAGTGGCGATAGCCCTGTGGAAGCTTGCAACGCCAGACAGCTACCGGTCAGTTCGGAATCAATTTGGAGTGGGCAAATCTACTGTGGGGGCTGCTGTGATGCAAGTAGCCCACGCAATCAAAGATCTGCTGATATCAAGGGTAGTGACCCTGGGAAATGTGCAGGTCATAGTGGATGGCTTTGCTGCAATGGGATTCCCTAACTGTGGTGGGGCTATAGACGGAACCCATATCCCTATCTTGGCACCGGAGCACCAAGCCGCCGAGTACATAAACCGCAAGGGGTACTTTTCGATAGTGCTGCAAGCTCTGGTGGATCACAAGGGACGTTTCACCAACATCAACGTGGGATGGCCGGGAAAGGTGCATGATGCTCGCATCTTCAGGAACTCTGGTCTGTTTCAAAAGCTGCAGGAAGGGACTTTATTCCCAGACCAGAAAATAACTGTTGGGGATGTTGAAATGCCTATATGTATCCTTGGGGACCCAGCCTACCCCTTAATGCCATGGCTCATGAAGCCGTACCCAGGCAGCCTGGACAGTAGTCAGGAGCTGTTCAACTACAGGCTGAGCAAGTGCAGAATGGTGGTAGAATGTGCATTTGGACGTTTAAAGGCGCGCTGGCGCAGTTTACTGACTCGCTTAGACCTCAGCGAAACCAATATTCCCACTGTTATTACTGCTTGCTGTGTGCTCCACAATATCTGTGAGAGTAAGGGGGAGACGTTTATGGCGGGGTGGGAGGTTGAGGCAAATCGCCTAGCTGCTGGTTACGCGCAGCCAGACACCAGGGCGGTTAGAAGAGCACAGGAGGGTGCGGTACGCATCAGAGAAGCTTTGAAAACCAGTTTCATGACTGGCCAGGCTACGGTGTGAAAGTTCTGTTTGTTTCTCCTTGATGAAACCCCCCGCCCCTTGGTTCACTCTACTTCCCTGTAAGCTAACCACCCTCCCCTCCTCCCTTTAATCATTGCTTGCAGAGGCAATAAAGTCATTGCTGCTTCACAGTCATGCATTCGTTATTCATTCATCACACAAATAGGGAGATGACTACCAAGGTAGCCCAGGAGGGGTGGTGGAGGAGGGAAGGAAAATGCCACACAACACTTTAAGCACAGCACTTTAAAAGTTTACAACTTTAAAATTTATTGAATGACAGCCTTCTTTTTTTTTGGGCAATCCTCTGTGGTGGAGTGGCTGGTTGGCCGGAGGCCCCCCCACCGCATTCTTGGGCGTCTGGGTGTGGAGGCTATGGAACTTGGGGAGGAGGGCGGTTGGTTACAGAGGGGCAGCAGTGGCAGTCTGTGCTCCAGCTGCCTTTGCTGCAGCTCAACCATACACTGGAGCATACTGGTTTGGTCCTGCAGCAGCCTCAGCATTGAATCCTGCCTCCTCTCATCACGCTGCCGCCACATTTGAGCTTCAGCCCTGTCTTCAGCCCGCCACTTACTCTCTTCAGCCCGCCACTTACTCTCTTCAGCCCGCCACCTCTCCTCCCGGTCATTTTGTGCTTTCCTGCACTCTGACATTATTTGCCTCTACGCATTCGTCTGTGCTCTGTCAGTGTGGGAGGACAGCATGAGCTCGGAGAACATTTCATCGCGAGTGCGTTTTTTTTTCTTTCTAAGCTTCACTAGCCTCTGGGAAGGAGAAGATCCTGTGATCATTGAAACACATGCAGCTGGTGGAGAAAAAAAGGGACAGCGGTATTTAAAAAGACACATTTTATAAAACAGTCGCTACACTCTTTCAGGGTAAACCTTGCTGTTAACATTACATACATAGCACATGTGCTTTCGTTACAAGGTCGCATTTTGCCTCCTCCCACCGTGTGACTACCCCCTCAACCTTCCCCTCTCCCTGTGGCTAACAGCGGGGAACATTTCTGTTTAGCCACAGGCAAACAGCCCAGCAGGAATGGGCTCCTCTGAGTGTCCCCTGAAGAAAAGCACTCTATTTCAACCAGGTGACCATGAATTATATCTCACTCTCCTGAGGATAACACAGAGAGATAAAGAATGGATTTTGGTTGAATGCCAGCAAACATACACTGCAATGCTTTGTTCTACAGTGATTCCCGAGTACGTGTTACTGGCCTGGAGTGGTAAAGTGTCCTACCATGAAGGACGAAATAAGGCTGCCCTCCCCAGAAACCTTTTGCAAAGGCTTTAGGACTACATCTAGGAGAACCGCAAATGCCAGGGCAAAGTAATCCTTTCACATGCTTGCTTTTAAACCATGTATAGCATTTTAAAAGGTACGCTCACCAGAGGTCCCTTCTCCGCCTGCTGGGTCCAGGAGGCAGCCTTGGGTGGGTTCGTGTAGCCAGACAGACAGCCCCCCCCCCCCCTCAGACCAGCATTGCTGGAAACACAGGAGGAAGCAGGAACAGGGCACTTAACATATATTCCAGCACAGCCTTTGAAGCTGTGAAAGCACAGGTGTGCTGCTACAATGTGCCTCTGGGAACAGATACAAGGATTAAGCTCACAGCAGGCAGAGGCCCTGTGACAGACATGGCTCTTAGCCCCAACTAAATAGCGTGATGCACACACACCAACATCCTAGGTGGGAAAATATTTACCCTGATAAAAGAAATGTCCAGTAGTCGAAACTTATTGTTTCTCTCCCTTGCAAGTGTAAACTACTCTTGCAAAAGCTGGCGTCACCCCGACAGACCAGCCTCAATTTGGCATAAGAAAGGAGAAAGAGAATAAAGGAGTACAGAGGTATAAGTAGGGGATCTACAGCACCATGATTTCTGAGAGCTTTTCACTATCTATCTGCTGGTCAGATAAGTGACAGCCTCCCAAGGCTTCTGCAGCTAAGAGGGTCCCTACGCCTTGTCCCTTATTCGTCTTTCCGCGGAATTGAGTGACCGATCCTGGCTTGGCACCGCTGGAATCGAGAGATGCAAGGAGGGTAAGAAGCACCCACACCTGATCTCCTATCTTTAGTGTACACATATTTTGAAATAGAGCTCTATACTTTGTTTTCTTTCTTTGGGATTGTGGCTTCAGTTTTGTAACTTGTTTGTGTGTGTAACATCTCTACATTTAAATAAGTAGGCACTAGCAATTTTGTAACCACATGATTAGAATCTAGCTTAATAAATTTTGGTAACCATTTATGCATAAGCCTGACTTGTTTTCTCTGGTTTACTGTAAAGCAGCCAACACAATTAAAGAACCTCAGCCGTTTTGGCTCTAAAGCCTGGCCATTAGGTGAGAGTACTAAGAGCCTAGCGTTGAGTTGTGCCGCCTCCACGGGGCAAACTCTTGGGGCACCTGTCAGTCAATCCTGGCTGCCCGCTGCGAAGGAGCTCTGAGCTCTAGCAGTTAAAGTCACGGGTGTGGAGAGGCTCTTAGTGCTGCCATTGGGGCA
Organism: Lepidochelys kempii; assembly: GCF_965140285.1. Lineage (NCBI taxonomy): Eukaryota > Metazoa > Chordata > Testudines > Cheloniidae > Lepidochelys > Lepidochelys kempii. Next base: position 11,476,292 of record NC_136402.1, read on the forward strand.
CCTGTCAGTCAGTATTGACTGCCCGCTGCGAAGGAGCTCTGAGCTCTAGCAGTTAAAGTCACGGGTGGTTAGGACCTTGGGGCATCCGTCAGCCTAGCCCGGGCTGCCCGCCGCGAAGGGACAGTGCGTCCTAGCGGTTAAAGTCACGGATGGTATAAACGGGCATAGCTGGCACCTCACCAAACATCCTTGGCCGTCGGCTAACAGTTCGGGGGGTACTGGCTCCAGGTCTAGGGTGAGAAACAGTTCCTGGCTGTCGGGAAAACCGGTTTCTCCGCTTGCTTGCTGTGAGCTATCTACAACCTCCTCCTCCTCATCATCTTCTTCGTCCCCAAAACCTACTTCCGTATTGCCTCCATCTCCATTGAAGGAGTCAAACAACACAGCTGGGGTAGTGGTGGCTGAACCCCCTAAAATGGCATGCAGCTCATCATAGAAGCGGCATGTTTGGGGCTCTGACCCAGAGCGGCTGTTCGCCTCTCTGGTTTTCTGGTAGGCTTGCCTCAGCTCCTTCAGTTTCACGCGGCACTGCTTCGGGTCCCTGTTATGGCCTCTGTCCTTCATGCCCTGGGAGATTTTGACAAAGGTTTTGGCATTTCGAAAACTGGAACGGAGTTCTGATAGCACGGATTCCTCTCCCCAAACAGTGATCAGATCCCGTACCTCCCGTTCGGTCCATGCTGGAGCTCTTTTGCGATTCTGGGACTCCATCATGGTCACCTGTGCTGATGAGCTCTGCATGGTCACCTGCAGCTTGCCACGCTGGCCAAACAGGAAATGAGATTCAAAAGTTCGCGGTTCTTTTCCTGTCTACCTGGCCAGTGCATCTGAGTTGAGAGTGCTGTCCAGAGCGGTCAGAATGGAGCACTCTGGGATAGCTCCCGGAGGCCAATACCATCGAATTGTGTCCACAGTACCCCAAATTCAAGCCGGAACGTCGATTTAAGCGCTAATCCACTTGTCAGGGGTGGAGTAAGGAAATCGATTTTAAGAGCCCTTTAAGTCGAAATAAAGGGCTTCATTGTGTGGACGGGTGCAGGTTTAAATCGATTTAACGCTGCTAAATTCAACCTAAAGTCCTAGTGTAGACCAGGGCCAAGAGACTCTCAACTGGGCCTTAAGAAGCTCTGTTATTAAACAGTGCAGAGTCAAATGGCACGTAAAGCCAGATGGGCACAAATACCCCCTCACATCTCCGCTGGCCTTTGGCACCCCTACTTCCTGCTTATTGAATGCAGTTAACTTGAGAGTGACCCCCTCATTCATGGCACACCAAGGCCAGTTCTGCTCCCTTTGATTCACAAAAGGATAACCACACTTTATTACCTCTGCCTCCGCAATAACAAAGTGATTTGCAATCCAACACCAGACAAAAGTGATCATTTGGGCAAAGCAGCCCCATCATGTTGCTCACCTAGGCAGAGTGGGTGTGTCTATTCAAACATGGTCAGTTCCTGATGTCTTCTCCCCAGCTCATCACTAGGTGTTGGGAAAGCTCATTCAGAGCCTGCTTACATAAGAACCTATAACTGCAATTTCACATAAACAGACTGAACACTCTGCGCAATGCGTTCAAATGCATCACACATCCAATGAGGCTAACAACATTTCCTTATCCCTGTATCCAAGGGGTGCCTAGCTAGACATGAGATAATATGATGGGTGACTTGTCCAATGAAGGGGGAGCAATAGCTGTTGATTTGGCAAAGGCAGGGGGGAACCCTTCCCCCAGGGGGAGCTGCAGAGCTTCCCAGGAGGATGCTCCTTCTCTGGGGACACACACAGAAGTCAGGCCTCGGTGACTACAGCATCGGCACTGCACCCCCCCTGGAGATTACAGTGGCCATAAATCTTGAGCTGTGGGGGGAGAGTCCCAATTGCTGAGTCATTGTTTCCACCTTGTCACTTCCCCTGGGTGCCCATTTCACCCCCTGCCCCAACAGACTCTCATTGTACTCACACAGGTAGAAACTACTCCAGTGGGCTTGAAACACCACCGACTCCAGCCAGCCCGGGGACCACACACACAGGTAAAGTTGGGCCTCAATGGAACTTTGTGGAATCACAGACTAAGGGGGTACCTTATAGATCTGGGGGGGGAGAGGGAGGATCCCTGCGCCTGGGAGTGCCACAGAGCAGGGAGGTCTTTCATAGGGGGATGCTTTCCTTGGCTGCTCCTGATCTGGGGATGCATAGAGGAGTCGGGACTTAGGGGCTGCCCAGCCAGCTCCTACCTTGTCAGAGTTGCATTCATTAATAGATCAATAGGTAGGTAGGTAGGTAGAGAGATAGATAGATATGGGGCAATGGATCAGAACCCATCTCTGACCCCACTGCAGTCACGAGGTAACTCCAGATTTATACTGGCAGAACTGAGATCAGAATCCAGCCCAGATACTTCCAAGAACTCCACAGACCTGTGCTGTTGCTGGGTTTATAAGGCAGGGAACATTAGACAAGGGGAGGCAGCTGAATGCCCTAGGGCTGGGCACAGAGAGATCAAATGACAGACAGACAGACTGAGGAGCAAGGGTATATGTCTCCCCCATAGAAGTCCTGTGTCTTTGTGCATACAGAGTTCTATCCCAAACCCTCCATCTCTGTGAGCCCCAGGGAGGTAATGGCCATGGGGTGCACCGTGACCATCCAGCGTGAGTGTAGGTACCAGGCTGAGGGTTGTTCTGTACAAAGGAGGAGACCACGCCACGCTGCGTCACATGGAAAGTCCTGCAGACATGACTGCATTTCCCATCCGCAGTGTTATACAGGATGACAGCAGGAGCTACACCTGACGTTATGGCAGCACATCACAAGCCTTCGTCTGGTCAGATCCCAGTGACCCTGTGGAGCTGGTCGTGAGAGGTGAGGGGCCTGGTTTGGAGTCCCCGCTCTCAGCCCTGTACCCAGCCCAGCCTTCACAGAGTCTATGCCCCAAGGAGATGCTCACAGCCAGGATCTGCCTGGGGCCTTACAGAGGGGATGCCCAGTGTGGGATCAGGAAAACAGTGGATTTGTCATGCAGCCAGGGGAAGCTGCAGCAGCAGCTGTTGATGTAAGCCAGAGGGAAGGGGGAACGCTGCCCCCAGGGCAAGCTGCAGAACAGTGAGGCCTTTCCCAGGGGGATGCTCCCTAACAGAGTATGCCCAGAGAAGTCAGGGCCAGCAGCTGCAGAACCAGTCCCTTCCCCAGCTGATAAAATCCACTAACCCCCTGGAGGTTAAAGTGACCATAAAGGCTGAGTTGAGGGGGGAGGGGCCCAATTGCTGAGTCGCTTTTTCTACCTCTTAGCTCCCCCTGATTGCCCATTTCATCCCCTGCCCTGACAGGCTCTCATTCTAAACCTACAGGTGAAAACAACCTCACTGGGCTTGAAACATCACCATATCCAATCAGCCCAGGGACCACACGGACAGGTACCTGAGTGGGGAAATCATGCCTCAGAAATCTACTACAATGCTTTGAAGGGGTCCACAAGCATGTGGACAAGGGTGATCCAGTGGGTATAGTGTAATTAGATTTTGAGAAAGCCTTTCACAAGTTCCCTCACCAAAGGCTTTTAAGCAAAGTAAGTTCTCATGGGATAAGAGGGAAGGTCCTCTCCTGGATCAGTAACTGGTTAAGAGATAGGAAACAAAGGGTAGGAATAAATGGTCAATTATCAGAATGGAGAGAGTAAATAGTGATGTCTCCCAGGGATGTGTACTGGGACCAATATTATTCAATATATTCATAAATTATTTGGGAAAAGGGGTAAACAGTGAGGTGGTAAAATTTGAAGATGACACAAAATGACTCAAGATAGTTAAGTCCCAAGCGGACCATTAAGAGTTACAAAGGGATCTCACAAAACTGGGTGTGTGGGCAACAAAATGGCAGATGAAATTCCATGTTGATAAATGCAAAGTAATGCTCATTGGAAAACATAATCCAAACTATACATATAAAATGGTGGGGTCTAAATTAACTGTTATCATTCAGGAAAGAGATCGTAGAGTCATTATGGATAGTTCTTTGAAAATATCCACTCAATGTGCAGCAGCAGTCAAAAATGTGAACAGAATTTAGGGAATCATTAAGAAAGGGATAGATAATAAGACAGAAAATATCATACTGCCCCTCTATAAATCCATGGTATGCCCACATCTTGAATACTGTGTGCAGATGTTGTTGCCCCATATCAAAAAAGATATGCTGGAATTGGAAAAGGTACAGAAAAGGGCAACAAAAATGATTGGGGGGCATGGAACAGTTCCATAAGAGGGAAGATTAATAAGACAGGGACTTTTCAGCTTGGAAAAGAGACAACTAACCGGGGGAGGGGGGGGGGAGAGGGGGAGAGGGGGATGGTAGAGGTCTGTAAAATCATGACTGGTGTTGAGAAAGTAAATAAGGCAGTGTTATTTACTCCTTCTCATAACATAAGAACCAGGGGTCACCAAATGAAATTACTAGGCAGCGGGTTTAAAACAAACAAAAGGAAGTACTTCTTCACACAACACATAGTCAACCTGTGGAACTCTTTGCCAGACGATGTTGTGAAGGCCAAGACTATAACAGCGTTCCAAAAAAACCCCCCTAGATAAATTGATGGAGGATAGGCTAATCCATGGCTATTAGCCAAGATGGGCAGGAATGGTGTCCCTAGCCTCTGTTTGCTAGAAGCTGGGAATGGGTGACATGGGATGGGTCACTTGTTGATTACCTGTTCTGTTCATTCCTTCTGGGGCACCTGGCATTGGCCACTGTCCGAAGACAGGTTACTGGGCTAGATGGACCTTTGGTCTTACATAGTATGGCCACTCTTATGTTCTTATGGGATAGGGACTCTGTGGAATCACAGATTAAAGGGGACTAGATCTGAGGGAGGCAGAGGCGGGATCCCTGACCCCAGGGTTAGCTGCAGAGCAGAGAGGTCTTTCAGGTCTGTTCCTGTTCTGGGGGCGCACAGAGGAGTTGGGGCTCAGAGGCTGCCCAGCTGGCCTCTTCCATCTCCTGAGATAGAGTGACCGGCCCCCTGTGCATGGAGACATGAGGTCTGGCCCCTGGCACTGAAATAAAGTCATTTACTGCTCCCCCAACCCCGGGGTGTCTGTCCTGGTCTCTCTCTGGAGCTTCAGTTCTCTGTTGCCTCAGTCCCTGCAGTAGGGTCCCCCACTCTATACATCACTCGGCTCCCTCCCCCAGCTCTTACCCCCTCCCCAGTAGCTGATCCCATCTCTGTAGGGATGGACCCTACAGTCCTGGATCCCATCTGCCCCCTCGGACCTTCTTCCCAGCTCTCCTGGGCCCTGCTGGGTCACCAGAAGGATTTTTCTCCACCCCCCCATCACCCCTCCTCAGCCTGGTGGGGGGGGGGAGTGTCTCCCAGCACCCCAGTCTCTGAAGAGCCCCCAGAATCCTCCCAGAATTTCCAGAGCATTCTCTGCCCTATATATCCCCTGGGTGGCTCCTGCCCCTACCGATGGAGCTGCCCCTCAGGCCATCAGGGGCAGAATTGTTCTTCCCAACCCTGCTGAGCCATGGCAGCACGAGCTGGTGTGTGTGGGGGGGTGATGCTCTGTACCTCGGGGGAACATCCTACACCCCCATGTTCATCCTTGTAAAATGACTGTGTGGTATCCAATCCAAAGTTTGTCATGTCGGCTGTCTTCGAATGGAGAATCCAGTACGTCCTTTGGTCTATTGTTCCAGTGTTAATTACTCTCTCTCAACAAATTGTTGCTGTATTTTCAGTCTGAATTTGTTTGGCTTCAACTTCCAGCCAATGCATCTTGTTATACCTTTAAAAAGTGTTGCATTCTAATAGTTGATGTTTAACATCCTCGCTAGGTGCAACTGGAATAGAAAGTATTTCACTATTACTGTAGGATATGGGTACGTCATTCCACTTCTTCTCAAATACAGAACAGAAAGATTTGTAATACTTCTCCTTTTTCTGCATCATGATTTACAGTTGTACCATCCTCATCTCCAACTGCACTAAAACTGATTGCTAGGATATTTTGTTTTCCATATGTTTCAAGAACTCCTTATTGTCCTTATCCTAAAATGCCACAGATTTTTCATTGATATTGTTAGATTTTTCTTATCAAGTGTCTACAATTCCTAACTCCTCAGTTGCACCTATTGAGATGAAGTTCCCCATTTCCTAGTTGTTTAATATTATTATTTGTTATTTCTGCTTTCACTTCCACTGATAACCAGGATGGGGGTTTAGCTGAAGAAGCCACTTTCACAATTTGCTGAATTTTGTGTTTTGGGGGCATCTGATACATCTTAAACCACGCCCCAGCATTGGTCACATTTAGGGTTGCCAACTTTCTATTTGCAGACAACCGGACCTCCCTTCCCTGCCTCTTTCCCAAAGTCCCTGTCCCTTTCCCACCGCTTTTCACAAGACCCCGCCCCTGCCCCATCCTTTCCCTCAAGCCCCTACCCCTGTTCGCTCCTCTCCTCCCCATCCCCCCATCGCTGCTCTCTCTCCTCCCCCTTCCTTGTAGCTGGCTCCTCTCCTCTCCACTTCCCTTCTCTACTCCCACTGTGATCCCTCTGACACAGAGCTGCAGCCTGACATGAAGTCTCCTGCCTGCCCAGATGCAAGTAGGAGGCGGCCCCAGCTGAGCGGGGTCTGGCTCGGGTTGATGACCCGGCACCTCTCCCTTCCCGCCCGCAGTAACCAGACTATTGGTGTCTGGTCAGTACATCTGACTGGACACTGCCAAGTCCCCTTTTTGACCGGACTTTCTGGTTGAAAATTGGGTACCTGGCAACCCTAGTCACATTTTCATCGGTCACAACAAGGTCTAATATCCAATTACCCTGACTAGGTTGCAATATTTATTTTTATTTACTCTGGGATGAAAGATGCGAATGTAGCCCCTGATCTAACTGCAGCCCTCAGGGAGCTAAAAGAAAAGGAGGACTTGTGGCACCTTAGAGACTAACCAATTTATTTGAGCATAAGCTTTCGTGAGCTACAGCTCACTTCATCGGATGAAGTGAGCTGTAGCTCACGAAAGCTTATGCTCAAATGAATTGGCTAGTCTCTAAGGTGCCACAAGTACTCCTTTTCTTTTTGTGAATACAGACTAACACGGCTGTTACTCTGAAACCTGAGGGGAGCTGAGATCAGAATCTAGCCCTGTTGCCTTTGCAGGCGATGAGTGACTCTGGCTTGACCCCGGGCAACCTGATCAGGGTGCAGGATATTGTTTCCATTTTGGAGTGAAGGTTCAGGTCTCAGCTCCTCTTTTCCCTGACTCAGCTCCCCATTATTAAGACAAACGTTCCCCCAGCCCTCTGGCCCCTTTGGTACTCAGCACCCAGCCTCTCACGCTGCCTGAACAGCCAACTCACCCTTGTCTCCGATCCTGCCCCACTGACACAAGTGCTGGCCTCAGACCCTTGCCCAAGCTGGCACTCATAGAAAAAAAGGGCAGTGAGCTCACACCACATGATGGGACCCCTCAGTGCTGCTCCAAATACCCCAGTCCCCAGCTCCATGGAGCCTGATGCCCCAGGAGCTCAAATGAGGAACTGAGCAGGGGGCGGCAGGCACAGGGAGCCTGTGATGCTCAGTGAGAGCAAACCAAGGTCCCTGCCACTCCCAACAAACCACATCCCCATCAACTGCTGCCCACGTCTCTGTGCTGCACAGGGGACACCCAGGGGAACTGGGGGGATGAGCTGTGTTAATTCCACCAACCTGACCAGACCAGAATCTGGGTGCAAGCTGTTACCCCCAACTCTGCTGGATCTGGGACTGTAGGGGTCTGGTGGTCAGAGCATGTGTTACACTGCCAGACCAGGGATGGTTTTAAACATGGAATTTTATTAAACTTAATGTCCAACTCCCCAAACAAACGCAGGCTGCAACCCGCTGGGTCCCCCTGGAGAACGACAGAAACCCTCCTGGGGGTGCAGCTTGCATCCCCACTGTTCCTCTTTAGCCTCGCTAGCAGATCTCCAAACCCTTAAAGGGACAGGGCACAGCCTTAGAGATACAGGATGCAGGTATGTAGAACCCTGACATTCCCATATCAGTGCTACACTCCTCTGTGGAAATATAATATCCCCCAAATATTCCCATTAACAAAATATAAAACATTCCGTCTAGCCATTTGGCTTATTAGCAGACACCTACGACTTCCTCAAGCTCATGCTTTCGGTCTCAGATGAGCTTTTGTCTTGCTCCTTTTTCATCAGATCTGGAAACTTTTGCATCTCTCTTTGGTTTAATTCACATTAAACAGGAAATGTCTGTCTCACGTGTTGTTCCATTGCCCAACCAAATAGCCAGTTCTGAACAGTTTACATTCATAAGATCTGAGGATCTCTGGGAAATACCAGCTCCCACATGGTAAGTGGTATAACCATGTAAGACAGTCATTAGACATAAAAAACATCTACTCAAGAAACATAGAACTAACTATGTAGTGCTATCGACCCCTTTTCTAGAGCAATATCCAAACCAGAAGCCAATGTCTCTTCATTTACATTAATCTTGGAGAGAATGCAGGGTAAGATACAGGAAGAGGTACTAGGTACAGCATGTAAACGCAAGGATAAACCCATGGTGCCTTCACCAGTAGCTGGAATTAGACACTGATGAGTAGGTTCATAGGTCAGTGTCTGGGGGGCTCTTTCATAGATTCATAGATATTTAGGTCAGAAGGGACCATTATGATCATCTAGTCTGACCTCCTGCACAATGCAGGCCACAGAATTTCACCCACCACTCCTAAAAATGACCTCACACCTATATCTGTGCTATTGAAGTCCTCAAATTGAGGTTTGAAGACCTCAAGGAGCAGAGAATCCTCCAGCAAGTGACCCGTGCCCCATGCTACAGAGGAAGGCGAAAAACCTCCAGGGCCTTCCAATCTGTTTCCTCTATGAGGTCCTCATTACTCACCAAGACCAAATCTAAAATAGCATCCCCTCTAGTCGGTTCAGCAACTACTTGTTGAAGGAATCCATCAGCTATCGCATCTAGGAAAATCTGAGCCCTATTATTATTACTAGCACTCGTCCTCCAGTCTATATCTGGGAAGTTAAAGTCTCCCATGATCACACAGTTTCCATTAGTATTTACTTTATTAAAAACATTAAAAAGGGCTCTATCCATATCCAAATTAGATCCCGGCGGTCTATAGCACACCCCAAGCACTATCCCAGGGGAGGCTCTAATAGTTTTCTTCCCCAATTTAATTGTTGCCCAAACAGACTCAGTCATATCCATTTCATCGCTTCTTATTTCTTTACGTTCTATCTCATCATTGATATACAGTGCTACTCCACCACCTTTACCTTTATTTCGGTCTTTCCTAAACAGCACATACCCTTCAATACCTGTAGCCCAGTCATGACTACTATTCCACCAGGTCTCTGTTATACCTATAATATCTGGTTTCACTTCCTGCACCAGTAACTCTAGTTCCTCCATTTTGTTACCTAGGCTCCTTGCATTAGTGTACAAACATCTTAATTTTTGCTGTTTGGCCTCACTCACATTCTGTACCCTATTAGGCACGGTTATTTTACTACCAGTATAACCTATTAGACTTGTATCTACACTGCCCTTCCTCCTACCTACAGCTGTATCCACTCTTACTTCATTTTCTTTCCACTCTATGCTAAATTCTGGCGTGGAGATTACCTGGACATCTCCCAACCATCTCCCCCAAATTCCTAGTTTAAAGCTCTCTTAATCAATTGTGCCAGCCTCCATCCTAGAAGTCTATTTCCTTCCCTACTCAGATGAAGTCCATCCCGAGAGAACTGTCCTCTATCCATGAATGCCTCCCAATGGCCATACATCCCAAAGCCCTCCTTATAGCACCACTGCCTAAGCCATCTATTGATAGTCATAATCTTGTCACACCTTTGTTGCCCTTCTCTAGGAAGAGGCAGAATCCCACTAAAGATCACCTGAGCCTCAATTTCCTTAAGCGTCCTCCCCAGCCTAGCATAGTCTCCCTTAATACTTTCCAGCGAGAATCTAGCCGTATCATTTGTTCCCACATGAAGGATAATTAGGGGATTCTTTCCCGCTCCCTTTAGAATCCTTTTCAACCTCAGGTCTACATCCCGTATCTTAGCACCTGGAAGACAGCACACCCTCCTATTTTCTGGATCAGCTCTGGTTACAGGCCTATCTATTCTTCTCAGTAAAGAGTCCCCAATCACATAGACCTGCCTTTTCCTAGTGACGGTGCTATTCTCCAGTCTATCCCCTGTTCCCTCTGGCTGCAAGTTTTTTCCATTCCCATTCTCCCTTGTAATCCTTTTTAACCCATCCTGTATCCTCCTGGGGCTCATATTTGGTGTAATCTCCATTAACTCTTCCCCTTTTCCTATAGGACTAACCGCTCTTCTCTTCTTCCTTGCCCTGTCACCTTCAGTGACTACCTGCTGAGCCCCTTCTTCATTTTCCAACTCTGCAAACCTATTCTGAAGCTCTATTTCTCCTTCACTAGCCCGTCTTTTCCTCTGCCTAGTTCTTTTAGTCACATGCTTCCACTGACCACTTTCCTCACCCAGTCTCCCCTCAGAATTCCCTAGTCCTGCTTCCATCTGCAAGTCTGAGCTTTTCCCTTCAGATACCTCATGTCTTTGCTCCATAATCTGCTCAAACCCCTTCCTAAACTCTACCAGACTTTCCACCTGCATCTCCAAACCTCTGATCTTTTCCTCCATCAGCTCTATCAGACGGCATTTCATGCAGACAAAACTCTTACCAGGTGCCCCCTCCAGGATCATGTACATACCACAGCTTCCACATCCAGTCATCTTCATTGTGTCATCTGCTACATGGGTCACTCCCACTGCCACCTCTGAATCTGTCATAGCCTTCCCACCTAAATCCTGTTAATCTGGGAAACACAAACCACACCAAAACACCACCACCCACAGCAAAACCAAACCCCACACAAGCACCACAAGACAAACTCCCCTTTCAAACTCCCACTCAAACTCCCCTGTTTACAGCTCTGTTTGCTAGCTCCTGTGCCGCTGCCTGACTGGCTGCTACCTTTATAGGACCCCTAGTCAGTGAAGCCCCGCCCCCTAATCAGGGCTCAGCTTCTCTCCCAGCACAAAGCCCCTACAAGCCTCTACACATACAAATACTACCAATACAAAGCCAAACAAACACAAATACCTTCTCCTCCAACAGAACTCCCACTCAAACTCCCCTGTTTACAGCTCTGTTTGCTAGCTCCTGTGCCGCTGCAGCCTCTTCCCTCTCTAGTCAGAGGACCTCATGTGACAATGGGTTGTTCTCGAGATCTGTCCTCTGTGCACTGATGGTTTCAGGGTCCATGGTCACATTTTGCCATTCATGTCTTTCATTGGCTGATGTGAATGTCACATCAGACTAGTCATCTGTCTTCAAGTTTACAAGGTCAACAACACCTCCATTTCCCAGCCGTGGAAGGAATGTTTCTGCCTCTGAATTCAGAGTCACCATGCCATGGGTACCATGTTGTTTGTCTTCGCTCTCACTGTCAGAATCACTGGAGTCCAAATTCTGTCCTTTTAGAGGCTTGGTCTACACTACAGCCTACTTCAGTATCACTTACATCACTCAGGGGTGTGATTAATCCACACTCTCTGAGTGATATAGTTATACCGACCTTAACCCCCTGTGTAGACAGTGCTCTCCTGCCCACATAGCCTCTCGCAGGGGTGGACTTATTATACTGACAGGAGAGCACTCTCCCATCAGCATAGAGCATCTTCACCAGATGCGCTACAGTGGAGCAGCTGCATCGGTGCATCTGTGCCGCTGTAGCGCTTCTAGCAGAGACTCGCCCTTAGATTTCCAGTTTTGCTTATTTACCTTGATCTCTGTGTCTTCTGCAGTGGTGCTGTGCAGCACAGTGTCATATCCAAGGGCAAGAAAACCCAGAGAAGCCAAAACTTGTGGTGACAAACTCTATCACCTCCTTCTCCACCCTCTGCCTTTACTCTGTGAACTCTCCCCTTTCCTTTCATGTTCTAACATGAATTGTATCTTCCCAATAGGATGTTAGTTTGCCTGGTCCCCTTCCTGACAAGTACTCCTGTCCCCTGGCCAGAGGGCAGCACCATACACTTTCTGGCCATAATGATTCTTACCATGAATAGCAGAGCTTTGAGAACATATTGAGGCCAGTTCACAAACGTCTTTCAATTGCTGTTTCTGTCTCTTAGCATATTCTTTATGGTTCCTAGGTGCAGATTCAGAGTTCATAGGTAGAGCAAATGCAATGACAATAGACAAATGTGATTATCTTCAAGATAATAAATAGAAGGGTGGGAACTCGTAGCATCATTTTGTGTACAGTTATAGGCATCGATGGTCTTATGGTCTTATTAAGGGAGTCCTTCCAGTCTGATTTTTGTTCTTCTGGCAAGGTTATCAATGTAGCCAGCAGAATTTGATTCAGCCTTTCTACTTGCCCATTGCCCTGTGGGTGGTATGGGGTTATGGGAGAAGTTTAAATCTTACTGTAGTACTCTACCCTTTGAGAGTACTATTTTCAAACTCTGCTCCTTATTGATGATGGATTCTTTTGGGGAAATCAAATCTTAAAACAAACTAATTGAAGATCTTGTCTGTCACTGTCTTTCCTGAGTTTTTGGTGGTAGGGTAGACTTTGACAAACCAAGTAAAGTGATCCACCGAGGCTCAGATGTATTCATATCTTTCTTTGCTTCTTCCTAGATGGAAGAAGCCTATGGATACAAGTACAAATGCTTTTGTTGTAACTAAGGAAGTAAGGTGCCACCAGACTCCTTGTTGTTTTTGTGGATACAGACTAACACGGCTACCCCCTGGTACTTGTTGTAACTATGGTAGTTAAATGAAATCTGGTACGCTGGTGAGGTTTCTTTTGCTTGGTGCACATACAAACTCTAGTGACACAATGTTCGATGTACCACATCCTCCTGTGTTCTCTTGGTATTTGGTTTGTGCCCCAAAAACTTATACGGCAGCATTTTAGCAATAGCTGGATCTTTCTTCTGAGTTGCCAAAATGTCTTCTCCTGGAATAAGTTTTATGGTGGATGTAATGCCCATGAAGGAGACTTCTTCTGTCAAAGGATTGGTAGTAATAACTACTAACCTGGACACCTTGCCATCAGTTTGTATATCCAAGGAGTTTGACTGCTTTTAACAACACCTGTGTTCGTCTCTTCTGTGTATTCTGTGCATCCTGTCAATATCAAGGGGAATTCCTGATAAAGCATTAGATTTCCCTAGATGATATTTAACTACAGTAGAACCTCAGAGTTACGAACACCTTGGGAAAGGAGGTTGTTCGTAACTCTGAAATGTTCGTAATGCTGAACAAAATGTTATGGTTGTTCTTTCAAAAGTTTACAACTGAGCATTGACTTAATATAGCTTTGAAACTTTACTACGCAGAAGAAAAATCCTGCTTTCCCTTTATTTTTTTAGCAGTTTATGTTTAATACACTACTGTACTGTAGTTGTTTTTTCTCTCTCTGTTGCTGCTGCCTGATTGTGTACTTCAGGTTCCAAAGAAGGTGCATGGTTGGCTGGTCAGTGCGTAACTCTGATGTTCATAACTCAGGTTTTCTACCGTATGAAGTTAAAGTCAGCTAATTCTGCAACCCACCAGTGCACTATGGGGTTCAGCCTGGCAGTGGTGGAGATGTAGGTTAGCACATTATTATCTCTGTTAACTGTGAAGGATTGTGCATCGCAGATTTAGTCTACTAAATAAATAAATGGTCAGTTTTCGGAGTGGAGAGAGGTAAATAGCAAGGTCTCCAGAGATCTGTACTGGGACCGGTGCTGTTCAGCGTATTCATCAATGATCTGGGAAAGGGGGTACACAATTTTGGCAGGCTCAGCTTAGTTTTTCACTCCAGCTAGCTCCTGAAGCTCAATCCTGGGCAAACTGCCCTGATTACAGTTTCCATGATCTCTGTCTCAGTGGTCTCCTTGGGAACACCATTTGCAATTTGATAAGCCAAACTGCTTTGGTTTAGCCTGTCCTTTTGCAGGGAGTTCCTAAACTGTCCTGTTATTTTAAAGTCTTTCTTTAACACTAGTTTTCTTTTCTGGGATGGGATTGACAGATCTTTTGCTCCTCTTTTGCTGTACCAATGGCTTGTAAAATCTTCTCTCTTAATGCCAGCAATGTAAGACAATCCCTGATTTTCCAGCAGGTTTGGCTCTTCACTATTGAAATGAATTCTTATATATTTGGGTAAGGTCAAAGAGCTTTTGGCTGCAGTTTCACTGTGATGTGTCCCAGAAATGCCCAGGGAGTCACAGACTTCTCTTAAATGCTCATCCTTTAGCTGGTATCAGAGTCCTCCTACCTCCACGACTGGTCTTTTAACTCTCTCCCAGCCATAGCGCTTGCAACCAATGAAATCTTCCCTGGCAGCTTTCTCTGGAGCAGTCTGCAGCAGTCTGGTGGGTTCATCTCTTGGAGAGGTCAGATCATTGCAATTCAGCCTCTCCTGTCTGGGCTCACCAAATCTTACACTCCCGGAGCAGGGGCGGTTTGAATAGTGGAGTCTTATTAAACTTAGTATCCACAAAACAAACAAGAGCTTCAAGCCTTTTCTGGTTCCCTTGGGAGTGCTACACTGCAGCTGAATTGAGCCGAGGCGAACGTATGGCTCCTCTCAGAGAGTGCACTAAAGACACGAAGTGATGGGGCTTGTTTCCCTTCTGGGGAGCTGCATTCACTCAGCTGGGGGGGAGGGAAGTTTGAGCATTGGTCTGCTAAACCCAGGATTGTGAGTTCAATCCTTGAGGGAGCCATTTAGAGATCTGGGGCAAAAAGTGGGGATTGGCCCTGCTTTGAGCAGGGGGTTGGACGAGATGACCTCCTGAGGTCCCTTCCAACCCTGATATTCTATGATGCTAGAACAGGCCAGCAGGGGAGCGTCTCCTCTTGTGCGGGGAGTCATCTCAGGAGAAGCACAAGGAACAGAACAGCCTTTGGACTGTACACATCTGTCCTAGACTACACAACGCCTCTTCTCTCTTCCTCGCTTCATCTTCAGGGAGCAGTATTTTACTGCACGCCGTCTGCTCTGACCCCTTTTGTTGATACACAAAAAGTGTTCATGGGAACATTGCTGGTGCCAGCACTGCCAGGGCACTAGCGTGTGTGCACACTTCATCGCCTTTGCCAGCGCTGGGCGTTTCCACAGCAACAGGCTGCATCGGCAAGAGGTGTGTGGCTCCGGGGTCGTCATCCCAGCATCCCTCATGCCGCCATCAGGCACGTTGTCTTGTGTGGGCTTTTTGCAGTGCATTGTGGGATACGAGCACCCCTCTCAGGGAATGTTAGCGTTTAGGGTGCGGGACAGATCTGGCAATGTCCCGGCACATCCTGGGCGAACCTACCTGAATTAAGGGTAAGTCACTTTGGAGTCCATTGTATTAAAAATGCAAAGTTTC
Organism: Lepidochelys kempii; assembly: GCF_965140285.1. Lineage (NCBI taxonomy): Eukaryota > Metazoa > Chordata > Testudines > Cheloniidae > Lepidochelys > Lepidochelys kempii. The sequence goes on from NC_136402.1 coordinate 11,491,727, forward strand.
TGTATTATTGGGGGTTGTACAAAATTTCTCTAAGGGGCAGGCGTGGCCAGTGTAAACCTCCAGAAGCATTATGAGCTTCAAAGGACTATTTCAAAGAACTCGCCAGACAAACAAAGTTACATGGGGCTCTGGGGAAATACCTGGGGGAGGCAAATGCACGTTACTAGGCATGGCAGGGTGTAGAGAATTCGTGCATGAGTCCCCACTGACAAAAAAAACAACCACTTTGTTGGGAGCTGTTCTTCATTTGGTCACTGTAAGAGTTGCTTTGGCAGGAAGGGGCAGAAGAGGAATGGAGGAAGGACCCAATAGCCATCACAGCCAAAAGATGGAGTAAAAACAAAGGACAGATTTGTACCCACACGTTCAGAACACACGAGATTACCAGTCCATTGCTTTAATGACTTGGCTAACTCATCATGCGAAAGGACCCCATTGCCACCAGCTGTCCTTTGATCAGCCAAAGTCAGGAATACAAGACATAGCCGTTAAAGCCTGTGGTGGTGCAGAGATATCTAGTAAGAGTCCCTGTGATAAATGAAGGTGGGGGGAGCTCCCTTTTATGGACAGCCAGCCAGTTAGCTATAAAGTCCCTCTTGGTGGCTGTTCTCTGCTTGCTTTACCTATAAAGGCTTAAAAAGTCCCCCAGGTAAAGGAAAGGGAAGAAAACTATTAGAGCCTCCCCTGGGATAGTGCTTGGGGTGCGCTATAGACCGCCGGGATCTAATTTGGATATGGATAGAGCCCTTTTTAATGTTTTTAATAAAGTAAATACTAATGGAAACTGTGTGATCATGGGAGACTTTAACTTCCCAGATATAGACTGGAGGACGAGTGCTAGTAATAATAATAGGGCTCAGATTTTCCTAGATGCGATAGCTGATGGATTCCTTCAGCAAGTAGTTGCTGAACCGACTAGAGGGGATGCCATTTTAGATTTGGTCTTGGTGAGTAATGAGGACCTCATAGAGGAAATGGTTGTAGGGGATAATCTTGGCTCAAGTGATCATGAGCTAATTCAGTTCAAACTGAATGGAAGGATTAACAAAAATAAATCTGCAACTAGGGTTTTTGATTTCAAAAGGGCTGACTTTCAAAAATTAAGGAAATTAGTTAGGGAAGTGGATTGGACTGAAGAATTTATGGGTTTAAAGGTAGAGGAGGCCTGGGATTATTTTAAATTAAAGCTGCAGAAGCTATCGGAAGCCTGCATCCCAAGAAAGGGGAAAAAATTCATAGGCAGGAGTTGTAGACCAAGCTGGATGAGCAAGCATCTTAGAGAGGTAATTAAGAAAAAGCAGAAAGCATATAGGGAGTGGAAGAAGGGAGGGATCAGTAAGGAAAGCTACCTTATTGAGGTCAGAATATGTAGGGATAAAGTGAGACAGGCTAAAAGTCAAGTAGAGTTGGACCTTGCAAAGGGAATTAAAACCAATAGTAAAAGGTTCTATAGTCATATAAATAGGAAGAAAACAAAGAAAGAAGAAGTGGGACCGCTAAAAACTGACGATGGAGTGGAGGTCAAGGATAATCTAGGCATGGCCCAATATCTAAACAAATACTTTGCCTCAGTCTTTAATAAGACTAAAGAGGATCTTAGGGATAATGGTAGCATGATAAATGGGAATGAGGATATGGAGGTAGACATCACCATATCTGAGGTAGAAGCGAAACTCAAACAGCTTAATGGGACTAAATCGGGGGGCCCAGATAATCTTCATCCAAGAATATTAAAAGAATTGGCACAAGAAATTGCAAGCCCATTAGCAAGAATTTTTAATGAATCTGTAAACTCAGGGGTTGTACCGTATGATTGGAGAATTGCTAACATAGTTCCTATTTTTAAGAAAGGGAAAAAAAGTGATCCAAGTAATTATAGGCCTGTTAGTTTGACATCTGTAGTATGCAAGGTCTTGGAAAAAAATTTGAAGGAGAAGGTAGTTAAGGACATTGAAGTCAATGGTAAATGGGACAAAATACAACATGGTTTTACAAAAGGTAGATCGTGCCAAACCAACCTGATCTCCTTCTTTGAGAGAGTAACAGATTTTTTAGATAAAGGAAACGCAGTGGATCTAATTTACTTAGATTTTAGTAAGGCGTTTGATACTGTGCCACATGGGGAATTATTAGTTAAATTGGATAAGATGGGCATCAATAGGAAAATTGAAAGGTGGATAGGGAATTGGTTAAAGGGGAGACTACAACGGGTCCTACTGAAAGGTGAACTGTCAAGTTGGAGGGAGGTTACCAGTGGAGTTCCTCAAGGATCAGTTTGGGGACCAATCTTATTTAATCTTTTTATTACTGACCTGGGCACAAAAAGTGGGAGTGTGCTAATAAAGTTTGCAGATGATACAAAGCTGGGAGGTATTGCTAATTTAGAGAAGGACAGGGATACCCTACAGGAGGATCTGGATGACCTTGTAAACTGGAGTAATAGGAATAGGATGAAATTTAATAGTGAGAAGTGTAAGGTCATGCATTTAGGGATTAATAACAAGAATTTGAGTTATAAGCTAGGGACGCATCAACTAGAAGTAATGGAGGAGGAAAAGGACCTTGGAGTATTGGTTGATCATAGGATGACTATGAGCTGCCAATGTGATATGGCTGTGAAAAAAGCTAATGTCGTCTTGGGATGCATCAGGAGAGGTATTTCCAGTAGGGATAAGGAGGTTTTAGTACCGTTATATAAGGCACTGGTGAGACCTCACCTGGAATACTGTGTGCAGTTCTGGTCTCCCATGTTTAAGAAGGATGAATTCAAACTGGAACAGGTACAGAGAAGGGCTACTAGGATGATCCGAGGAATGGAAAACTTGTCTTATGAAAGGAGACTCAGGGAGCTTGGCTTGTTTAGCCTAACTAAAAGAAGGTTGAGGGGAGATATGATTGCTCTCTATAAATATATCAGAGGGATAAATACCAGAGAGGGAGAGGAATTATTTAAACTCAGTACCAATGTGGACACAAGAACAAATGGATATAAACTGGCCACTAGGAAATTTAGATTAGAAATTAGACGAAGGTTTCTAACCATCAGAGGAGTGAAGTTTTGGAATAGCCTTCCGAGGGAAGTAGTGGGGGCAAAAGATCTATCTTGCTTTACGATTAAACTCGATAAGTTTATGGAGGAGATGGTATGATGGGATAACATGGTTTTGGTAATTAAATATTCATGGTAAATAGGCCCAATGGCCTGTGATGGGTTTTTAGACGGGGTAAGATCCAAGTTACCGGGAAAGAATTTTCTGTAGTATCTGGCTGATGAATCTTGCCCATATGCTCAGGGTTTAGCTGATCGCCATATTTGGGGTCGGGAAGGAATTTTCCTCCAGGGCAGATTGGAAGGTCCTGGAGGTTTTTCGCCTTCCTCTGTAACATGGGGCACGGGTCACTTGCTGGAGGATTCTCTGCTCCTTGAGGTCTTCAAACTACAATTTGAGGACTTCAATAGCACAGATATAGGTGTGAGGTCTTTTTTAGGAGTGGTGGGTGAAATTCTGTGGCCTGCATTGTGCAGGAGGTCAGACTAGATGATCATAATGGTCCCTTCTGGCCTAAATATCTATGAATCTATGAATCTATGAATCTATGAAAGGGAATGGGCACCTGACCAAAAGAGCCAATGGGAAGGCTAGAACTTTTTAAAATGGGGAAAAAACGTCTGATGTTGTTCTCCAGGAAAGAGGGGGACGGGGAGCAGTTATGCTATGAGAAGCTTTAAGCCAGATATGATCATAGAGCATCAGATCATTCCTAGAACAACTTATTTGGAACCCCCAGATGTGTAAGTAGATCAGGAATGTTTAGAAAGACACAATTAGGTTTATTTCTGTTTATTTCTTATGGCTAGTGGACTCCTCTGTGCTAACCCCAGGTGCTTTTGTTTGCTTGTAACCTTTAAGCTGAACCCCCAAGAAAGCTATTTTGGGTGCTTAATTTTTGGAATTGCTCTTTTAAAATCTAGGAAAAGCCTAAGTTCCAGATGTATTTTCTTTCTTTTTGTTTCTAATAAAATTTACCTTTTTTAAGAACAGGATTGAGTTTTTGGTGTCCTAAGAGGTTTGTGCATGTTGTTTAATTAGCTGGGGGCAACAACTAATTTCCTTTGTTTTCTTTCTCAACTCTTCTCCGGAGTGGGTGGGGGTGAAAGGGCTTGAGGGTGCCCCAGAGGAAGGAATTCACAAGTGCGCCTTCCTGGGCTCTCAAAGGGGTTCTGCACTTGGGTGGTGGCAGCATCTATCCATCCAAGGTCAGAGAGAAGCTGTAACCTTGGGAGTTGAATACAAGCCTGGAGTGGCCAGTATTAATTTTTTGAATCCTAGCGGGCCCCCACCTTGTGCCAGAGTGGGGAATCAGCCTTGACAGTCCCAGTCTTTCAAGCAGGATTCAAGTTCCGGTTAGTACAAGCAGGAACTTTGGCAGGAAGGACCAGAAGAGCAATGGAGGAATAACCCGGCCATGGCCAAGATAAGAAGCAAAGGCCAATGACCACAAGGGGTGTTCGAATGCAGCCATACAGAGCACAACGGATTATCAGTCCATCGCCTTAACCAGTCAGCCAGGCCATCAGTTAAAAGGGCTCTGGTGTCACCAGCTGATCTGCTGAAGACAGTGCTGAAGCCTGTAATCATGCTAGTGTTGGGGAAGCCTCCTGCAAGATTCCCATTCTCGAGAGGTGGCTGTGAGTCCTGGTGGGTGAAAGACATGCTATGGCAATTGCTCCCTAGCTGCTGCCACCAGAACAAGGAGGAAAGGCCAAAGATAAATGTGGTGTTTGAAATCACATGGGCAGATCACAATGGAAGTGCTGGGACATCAGTTGGGGTGTGTGTGTGGCTGAGTCACATGACTGACCCCATAACATGTGCTGTGTTTGTTTCTGGAGGATGCCCCCAGGTGGCTCCTGCAGGTCCCAGCCCTGGGTTATAAAAAGGCTTCATAGAACTCAATTTTTAATTTTTTTCTTTATAATTTTGACAATGTCAATGTTGATTTTTAAGGGTTTTTAAATTTTTGTTATCAGTTTAAATGTCCACTATTGGTTAAAATCATGGGTTTTCAGCAACGTTTTTATATTTCTTGATTTATATTTCACAGTGGAGAGAAATAAAGGGGGGGTCAGACAATAATTATTTAATGGCAGTAGATGTTGAGATGCAAAAAGTTAAAGCTTTCTAACCATTAAGACACAAATTGGCATAATCACATGTCAAAATATACAGTAAATATCCCAAAATCAACCTCTAACAATGTCTCGAGCAGCATTTCTCTTACTTTGATTATCTGCAAATGTATGATTATTATCGATGGAAATATTTTCCTGTGGGTTTGTGTGCATGCAGGGAACTTGATGTTTACTGATATTTACCAATAACAATCTCATCCATCCAGGCCTAGTTCTAAACAGAGCCCCGTGCTGTGCGTGAGATGAGCATGGCTGTGGTTGCAGGCTGTGGTCCCTGTTCCCAGCATAGGAGTGTCTCCTCCCCCAACCCCAACCCCAACCCCATCCCCTCGGCCCTGGCAGTATTTATAGACACACAGCCCCAGGGATGGCAGGCAAACAGCACCCTTTGGGACAGGCCCACAGCTCTCTCCTGCTGGATCCGGCTCCCTCTCCCCAGGCCAGGCCCTACAGGAATGAAAATTAAACCCTTATGAAGTGAATGTGTCACTGCTCACACACGGGGCCAGACTCTGTCCTGGGGACAGGAGCATGATCCCAGAATGACACTGCTGCAAGCCGTGGGGTTCCTCTGTATTTACACACACACAGAGAGCTGTGTGACTGAAGAGCATGGACTGGGGTGTGTGCGGGAGGGTCATTTTACATAGTCGCCTCGCAGTCTCTCCAGGACATGGGCACAGAGAGCGGGAGCTGCCATAGCAATGTTCCCTCTCATTTTTTCCATCCATGTGCAGAATAAATTTTGTTATGTGCACCGAGGTATGTGCCTATGTGTGCCATCAGTAGAAACAAAAAAGCTAGATATAATATATATTTTTAAAAAGTTACCATAGGGATAATTACTCCAGCCAGGACAGGTTAGGCCTTTTAGAACTCACTACTCAAAGAATTAAATTTAAGGGGAAGAGAAATGAAAAATATGAAATGCACAAACCAGTCAAAACACTAAAATCACATACTTTGAAAGAATAAAATTACAGAGAATATATGTGCATTACAGGAAGTACGAAGAAGTAACAACAACAATAATACGAGTATGTGATGGGAGGTGAGTGTGAAAGAGACAGTGTGTGTGTGTGAGAGAGAGAGAGAGAGAGACAATGTGAGCTGGCTGCTTGCGAAATCTCAGAAACAGTGCACTGTCCCTTTAAGAAAGGGCCATTTCCAGCATTATGCCCACCTTGATTATCATGCACATTGTAGGGAGAGTGGTCACTTTGGATAAGCTATTACCAGCAGGAGATTGAGTTTGTGTGTGTGGTTTTTGGAGGGGGGTGAGGGGGTGAGAGAACCTGGATTTGTGCAGGAAATGGCCCACCTTGATTATCATACACATTGTGAAGAGAGTGGTCACTTTGGATGGGCTATTACCAGCAGGAGAGTGAGTTTGTGTGGGGGGTGGGGGGCGGAGGGTGAGAAAACCTGGATTTGTGCTGGAAATGGCCCAACTTGGTGATCACTTTAGATAAGCTATTACCAGCAGGACAGTGGGGTGGGAGGGGGTATTGTTTCATGGTCTCTGTGTGTATATAATGTCTACTGCAGTTTCCACGGTATGCATCCGATGAAGTGAGCTGTAGCTCACGAAAGCTCATGCTCAAATAAATTGGTTAGTCTCTAAGGTGCCACAAGTACTCCTTTTCTTTTTGAGTGATTTAAAACGGCCCTGGCAATATTCAGTGCTGGGTACGTGCTCAGGCCAGGGCCTGAGATCGCACAGACATTGCAGCTGTTAAAATATGTGGATTTTGCCTGAAGGGTTGAAAGTGTTTTAAATCCCCTGATATAGAAAACAGTAAGCAGGGAAAAGTAACAGTGTTTGGCAGTGCTAGGGATGTACTGGAGACCAGGGGTGTGTGATGAGGGTGGTGGGCTGGCACAGGCCTCTCTGGGGTCTAGGGCAGCGATGGCAGTCTAATAGCCCACCTGGAACATGCCTCTCAGGACTAATTAAGCAAACAATTCTCTGCCTGTCTCATCTCAGCCTTCTCCTAAAACCCAACCAGGCCCGTTGTGTCCATACTCACAGAGAAGCCATAGGCCCAGCGGCAGGATCATGGGGAGAAGCCGTGATAACCCCACAGGCTGGCAATGCCATAGCGGCATCTGCCTCTCGGGGATCCAGGCGCCGTCTCTCACGCTCTGCTTCATAGTGTCTCAGTGAGAGAAATGCCGTGGCTCTCTGATCTGGCCTCTCCGCTGCTGATCTGCAGGGACCAGAGAAGCTGCAGGTGCTCTCTGATCTGCCACGTGCTCCCCAAGGTTCAGAGAGAAAAGCCACAGCCCCTGTGAGAGACGGGGCCATGTCTGCTACTGGCCTCGCAATGGCCAGGGACCTCACTCCCTGGTGAGAGAGGGAGGTTGTTTGCACAGCTCCTCTCTCATGGGCTGGGCAGTTTCTCTGTTGTTCCCAAATGCTGAAGATTGAGGGGTTGATACCCGATCAGAGCAGCCCCCCTGAGCCCAACTCTCCAGCTTTGGGGTTTGATACTGGACTAGACCAGCCCCTCTGAGCCCAACTCCCAGGCGAGCCAAGAGAGAGAATTACAGAGCAATGGTGGCTTCCCAATGCAGCAACAAAGTTTCTGTTTAAAGCAGAATATTAAACTTTGCCTAAAATCCACAGGACAAGTCAAATCCACCTGAAAAGTGGAAGCCTGGGTGAGTGGCTGAGGCAGAGTGTGTGAAGGAAATCTGAGGCCCTTTGAGAAAGAGGTTCTCCAGATAAAGCCCCTAAAAATGGAGCTGTTTCCACAATAACAACATTATTTTAGGGTTAGGTGTTGAAAAGGCCCCAAAGGAGTCAGGCACCCCTCACTCATGGCCTTTCATGGCAGTCAGCACCTCAGACACTCAAGCCCCTTTGGAAATTCCTCCCTGCATATCCTGCTGTCACAAATGGCAGCCATCTTTACTAAGGGCAGCTTCCCTTTCACATCCCAAGGGTGTAGCAACATGGCAGCTATCTGTCTAGAGGGAAGCCTGTGACTTTAATGCCATTATAGAAAAAGCCTGAAGCTGCCTGGGGGAAGATGGTTGCCATGAGACTATAGGCTTGGAATGTGAAAGGGAGGTTGCCCCTAGTAAAGATGGCTCTGATTTCCCATTGTTCCCAATAAGTCTGAAGTTACAGGCTGCCTTCAGGGAAAATGGCTACTATGCCATTAAATACCATGGATGTGAAAGGGAGGTTGCCCCTAGTAAAGATGGCTGCCATTTTCCATTGTTTCTGCTAGGATTGAAGATGTAGGCTGCCCTCTGGGTAATGGTTATCATTTCCATAAAGCCTTGGTAGGCTGCCCATGGCCTTGATGTCCAATTTCCTCCTTGTTTTCAAATGGAAGTGAAGCCATAAGCTGCCCTCAGAGAAGATGGCCACCCATGTCCCTGATGTGGCAGAGAGGTTGCCCTTTTTGTGACCTGCAGAATTGAAGACTGTGGCTTCATTTCCCTTAGAAACAATGGGAAATGGTGGCCATCTTTACTTGGGGCACCCTCCCTGTCATACCCGAAGGTATCACTGACATGGCAGTGCTGCTTCCCATTGTTTCCAATGGAAGCGGTGGCCATCCTCATAACAATGGCCTCCATTTCCCCTCCTGCATGAGTACCATCTGCTCCTGTCCTCCCCCCCGAGAATTCATCCCATTCCCCAGTTTGTTCCATTTCCCCAGGAGGGCTCTCCAGGGCTCTTCATAAAGAAGCAACCGCCCCCCTTCCCTCCCGCCACCAGACAATCCCCTTGTCCCTTTTCTAGCCATGTGGGGGTGACACTGCGCCCTCTCCCCACACTGCCCCCGTGCCCTGGGAGAGGACCGTGTTGAGCGTTGTGCCTCCATCTAATTGCCAGGATGCTGGATCCAGAGCACCCCATGTCCCATCCCTCTCTGTATGCTTAGTTGCCCATGGGCAGATCACAATGGGGGTGCTGGGACATCACTTGGGGGTGTGACTGAGTCACATGACTGACCCCATAACATATGCTGTGTCTGTTTCTGGATGACGTCCCCTGGTGGCTCCCGCAGGTCCCAGCCCAGGGTTATAAATAGCCTTCTCAGAATTCAATTTTTATTATAATTTTGAAACATAATGTCGATATTGATTTTGAAGGGTTTTTTTTAACATTTGTTATCAATTTAAATGTTCACTATTGGTTAAAATCATGGGGTTTCGGCAACGTTTGTATATTTATTGATTTATATTTCACAGTGGAGGAAATTACAATGAGGGGTCAGACAATAATTATTTAATGACAGTAGACGTTGAGATTCAAATGTTAAAGCTTTATAACCATTAAAACATAAATTGCCATATATACACAGTATATATCCTTAAATCAGCCTCTAATAATGTCTCACACAGCCTTTCTCTTACTTCGCTTAATTGCATATTTCTATTATTATCGATGGAAATATTTTCTCGTGGGTTTGTGTGCGTCCTGGGAAATTGATGTTTGCTGACATTTACCAATAAGAAGCAAATCCGTCCAATCCTAGTTCTAAACAGAGCCCCCCTGCCTGTGAGGTGAGCAGAGAGACGGGCCTGTGGTTACTGGCTGTGGTCCTGTTCTCAGCGCAGGAGTCTCTCCCCCGCCCCCTGTGACCCTGTCCCCACAGCCCGGTAGTATTTATAGACAGTCTCAGAGCGATGCTGCTCTCAGGACACAATGATCCCCCATCACTTGTCTGCCACGCTCATTTCTAGCTCAGGGATGATTGCAGTGCTGCATTCGCAGCATGGCTGAGGGGCTGGAAGAATACCCCCCAGGCTTTTCAGATCCCAGGGAAATCCCATCGTTACCCCCTAAAATCTAATCACATTTAGCCGCGTATGCAGCATTTCTGCTGTTTGCGCCCATGTGCGAGGTGAACATGTAGCATTTTCCCTTCCTGGACGTCATCTTCACTTTAGGTTTCATCAAACAAAATGTCTGTCATCTTGAGCCAGTGATTTCATGCATGCCAAGATTTACATCTGAATCTGAGTGTGCAAAACAGCATCCCAGTGTGAAAATGGGCATCCCCTTCTGTGTCCAGCCCAGCCAGCTCGCACGGGCTAGTACCTTTTGTGTGTGCAGCGAGTGGGATGGTGCAAATCCGTTGTGCCACAGACATCTGCACCCCCATGTGACATGCTGTGGGTGTGAAGGTGGCAAACACACCCACACGCTGGCAACCTTGGGGTGTGAGTGCAGGGTGGTGTATGTGGGCTCAGGGCCAGGGTGCAGCCCTTGGAAAACGACAGAGCATTTCGTTGCTGAGGTTCAGAGCTGGAATCTAACCAGCGATTTCCATCGTCCTTAACCCTGAGTCAGGTGGTGGTAATTAAACATGCAGTTGCTATTATTAAATCTCTTGGAAGCTTCGATGCGAGGTGGCAAGCTCTGATCCCATCCCGGGCAGTGTTGGCACTTTCAGATCCACACAGCACATTACCAGAGGGACCTCACAGGATTGGAGCCTAATTAAGCAAACGATCCTCTGCCCCGTGATCTCACCCTTCCAGCTAAACCCGGCCAGTGCTGGCCATACTCACAGAGAAGCCAGAGACCCAGCGTCGGGATGCTCAGGGGACAAGGTGATAACAGCATGGTCTGGCGATGCAGCAGGGAAGGCCTGTTTCTCTGCTCCTCAGAGTCTCAGTGAGCCGTGTCTCTCTCATCTGACCTCTCCCCTTCTGATCTCCAAGAAGCAGAGAGCAGAGAAGCAGCAGGCGCTCTCTAGTCTGGATCTTGGCCCTAAGATTAACGTATGAAAAGCCACAGACTCTCTGCTAAGGTGGGGCTGTGTCTGCTATGCGCCTGGCTGCGGCCAGGGGGACACTTGCTCCCTTGTGCGGGTGGAAGTTGCTCTCCCAGCTCTTCTCTCACAGGTGCTGGGCAGGCTCTCTGCTGTCCCCAAGCTCTGAGTGTTGGGGATTTGGTTACTGGGTCAGACCAACCCTTCTGAGCCTAGCTCCCAGCCTTTGGGGTCTGATGCTGGATCAGATCAGCCCCTCTGAGCTGAACTCCCAGCATTTCAATTTTCATACAGACTGGATTTCTTCTGTATCAGACCTCACAGCCTCAGAGAACCCCAAAGACTGGGAGCTGCATTCAGAAGGGCTGGTTTGATTCAGGATCAGATCCCTTCAGTAATCACTGGGCCTATCAATTTATCCTACTATGGGCCCAACTTTGGGAAAGAGGATAAACGTTTATGTAGTGCCACAAGACAGGTTGATGGGAAAAGCTGAAAAGGGGACACAGGAAGATTGAATTAAGCCAAATAAAAAGGCCTAGTGATATAATTCAAGGACTGTATTAAGAGCATGCTTGATAAACAGGAGATGTGTGGGATGGGAAATTAATTAATCAAAATTGGTGTGTCAGAAATCAGGCCTGTTGGATAAGAATATGAGAACGGTCATACTGGGTGAGGCCAATGGTCCATCTAGCCCAGTATCGTGTCTTCTGACAGTGGCCAATGCCAGGTCCTTCAAAGGGAATGAACAGAAGAGGCAATGAACGATCGATCCATCCCTTCTCATCCACTCCCAGCTTCTGGCAAGAAGCGGCTAGAGACCCCCAGTGCATGGGATTGCATCCCAAACTATCTTGGCCAATAGCCATTGATAGACCTATCCTCCAGGAATGTATCTGTGTTTTTGGTATTTTTTTTTAACCCTGTTATAGTTTTGGCCTTTACAGCATCCCCTGGCAACAAGTTCCAAAGATTGACTGTGCGCTTAATGAAGAAATACTTCCTTTTGTTTGTTTTAAACTTGCTGCCTATTAATTTCATTGGGTGATTCTTGTTTCTTGTGTTATGTAAAGGAATAAACAACACTTCCTTATTCACATTCTCCACATCATTCATAATTTTATAGACCTCTATCACGTCCCATCTTACTCTTCTCTTTTCCGAGATGAAAAGTCCCACTCTTTTTAATCTCCCGGCATATGGAAGCTGTTCCATACCCTTATTCAATTTTGTTGCCCTTCTCTGCACCTTTTCCAATTCTAATATATCTTTTTCGAGGTGGGGCAACCGGAACTGCATGCAGTGTTCAAGATGTGGTCGTATCATGGATTTATATAGTGGCATTGTGATATTTTCTATCCCTTTCCTAATGGCTCCTAACATTCCCTTAGCTTTTTTGGCTCCTGCTGCACATTGAGCAGCTGTTTTAGAGAACTACCCACAATGACTCCAAGACCTCTTTCTTGAGTGGTCACAGCTAATATAGACCCCATCATTTTGCATGTAGAATTGTGATTGTGTTTTCCAATGTGCATTACTTACAGAGGCGACATCCAACAACTGTGGCTCATGGGGGAGCACAAATGAAATGTTCTGGGGGAGTCATGTGCCCCCCCCCCCCGCATTTCTCAGCACACCGCTGGTGGGGATGCCTAGCAAGGAGGAGGCCGCACTCCCCCTGGCAGTGGCACTCTCCCTGTGTCCATGCAGAGCGGGGAAGGGAGGAAGCAGCAAGGTGGCTGGCTGCTGACTGAGCCCCTCCCCTCCACATGGGGCTGCTTCATCTTCCCTGCTGCTGGAGTCCCACACCTTGCCTCTGCCTCTGCCCCCTGACTCAGCACATGGTCTGCAAAGCAGGCAGCATCGCTGGGACTCCAGCAGCGGGGAAGGAGAAGCAGCAGCTGTGAAGGGGGGGAGAACAAGGCCTAATTGGTGAACAAAATAGCGAGGGCGTGGGCTATGCTGCCCACCACACACTTTTGTGATCTTTTAAAGACAGGGGTGGCAGGGGAGAATCAAGCTGTCTGTAGGCCACAACGCTGTCTGACGGAAGAACTGGAAGAAGCAAGCTTCACTGCTACAGCCGCTTACACAGGGCGCCCGAAGTGGCGTGTTACTTTCGGGGACTATATGGGCCTAAAGCGTTAACATGCTGATGTGACTCGGTCACTGTTTAATATTGGAGCGTGACCGAGCCATGTCAACTCCTTGAGCCCTTTGGGCCCCTTTGCTGGAGCCCAACGCCCAGGCCATAGGCTGTGATATTGGATCACGTTAGCTCCTCTGGGCTGAGCTCTTGGGCTGTGGAATTTGAAACTGGAGAGGTGACTGTTTCCAGACCAAACTGCATCTCAGGGGCCAGCCGTTTGGGGCCAGTCCCTGCAATGAACTCCACTCAGGTGCCTCCCTGGGAGCAGAGCACTGTGGAAACCCTGGCCCTGTGTCTATGGGGCAGCTCGAATAATGGCAGCGAGAATGGTTTGATCATTGGGGAATGAGCATTTTTCCATTTTCCTCCCACTCCAAAGCAGATCAGCTGTTTTTGCTCAAACTTTTATCTCTGGGCAGCGACCAAGCCTGGTAATTTTCACCCACACCGCTGAATTCTGAGCGAAGCTACAACCCCCTGAAAACAAGATTTACAACAAAGCTGTTTTGGAAGCTATTCCTGCCGCGAGTTCTGACTGCACCGCGTCGCACCTGATTGTGCAGTGTGGGAAAGTCACTGCCACCTCGTCCGTAACCAGGGCAGCTGGGGTTATAATACACTGGCAGGGCTGTATCAGATATGCCCCTAGATTGCAGCAAAGCAAGTCTAATGGGGATTCATCTCTGGAGAGGCAGAACCTGACCCAGAAGGATGTCTATGGGGAGAGTGAGGGGGGAGAGTGGAGAGAGAGCAGGACATTTTGATGCCTTTAATAGAACATACACATGCAGCAGGTGCTACCCCTTACAAATGCATCTAACCTACTGCCATGTGACAGCAGAGGGGTGCGACTGAGCTGGCATTGTATCAAAGACAGGGACTCTCAGAGTTATGGCACCTGCTTTAGCTGGGAGGTGGGTTCTTTGCTTTGATTGGGGGAGTGGGGGCTCATGTTTTGTAAATAAATAGAAATTTGGGGCTGGGTGTTAACAGGGGAGATGCTGAGAAATTTTTACTGTAGGATCAAAATATGGAATCTAAAACCAGAGTTATTTTCATGATGCTGTTTTGGCAGCAGTCACCAGGTAGTGACACTACATAGTCTGACAAGTTCTTTTGCATGCAAGCTGTCCGCAGTCATTGAGGATGTGCTATATTGTTGTCAGCTTTATGATGCACATTACTTTGGGGTGAGCTGTGGCAAGTGGCAGGAGAGTTTGCCCTTTGCCTTTTTCTTTCTACATATTTGATTCTTGGAGAGGAGCTGGTCCCTGGAAACCAGGCATTGGTGTTGAACTGAGATCCCTGAAAGAAGGGTTTGTCTGTGTGCCATTTATGGCCATCTCTGTTCCAGGGCTGGTGCATAACTAAACAAGCTGCACTAAGGCTCCATACAAAGTCGACATCTCTGAATTCTCCTCCAATAAGAAACTGGTATGCATGGCCCTGAGACCTGCCATCACTTTCCAAAGGGCCACACTACAATGAAGCCTCAGAGGCCAGGTGGGAATACAGTGCCCCAATATGGAACAATCACAGTTTGGTCACACTTGGGTCAAATCCTGATCCGATTGAAGTCAAGGGCAAAACTCCTGTTGATTTTAGTGGGGCCAAGATTTACCCCCTAGCTTTGGAGGTAGATTGTGTGCTGACTAATAGCAATGCTCTCACCAGAACCCCTCCCAATGGTGTTTAGTTGTTATAGCGTTTTGTCAGCTGCAGATTGATGGACACCAGGGGGCGCTGGAGTCAATTTAGAGGTCTCCTCTGAACTGACAGGACTTGGAGTTCAGGTTTTGCTTTAAAAAACAGGCCCTTTGACTGTGGATTTGTGGGTCCCAGTCATTGTGTTAAGCATTGAAGGACACACACAGGGGACACTGCACTTTACACACATTGATTGCCAGGGCAAAACCACACACCAGCAGTAACAGCTGCGCTGCCAAGTGTGTTTCATTCCAAGACTGAGGATCTCCAGTGGAGGAGGCCTGAGAATGTGAAGCCAGAATCCGAGGGGCACCGGCAGAGCTGTGGGTGGGTGGCTGGGAGCCCAGCTCTGGGACAGCAGGGCACTGACTGTCAGGGTTGAGAAGAGAAAATATAACATGAGAAGAAATCGCAGGAAGAAAGAGCAGAGCCACAAGCCACCTATAAATAAGCCCAGCCTGAGCTGTGGTCAGGAAGCGAGTTTGTGCGACTCTGGAGACACGTGCTGCTGGTGCAATGCACAAACACAGAGACCCAGCCGCAGGCCACCCCTGGGCTGTGGTCACTGTATTACCAGAGGCATCTCCAGTGCAGAAGCTGCTCCCCCAGCCCCTGTGGGCCCGGCTTCACTAGCATCTCGTAGCCCTTTGTACCACGGCACTGAGGAGTATTTTTAACAACACAGACCAGGAGTGAGGCTGCTCCTGTGACACAGAGTCCCCTCCCCTGGGTTGGCCCTTACACATGCAGTCATGGGCCTGCTCAGGGCCCAGCAGGTAGTGTGGGGCCCCCACAATCGACCCCATCCACTGCAAACCTCTCATATAGATTCATAGATTCATAGATATTTAGGTCAGAAGGGACCATTATGATCATCTAGTCTGACCTTCTGCACAATGCAGGCCACAGAATTTCACCCACCACTCCTAAAAAAGACCTCACACCTATATCTGTGCTATTGAAGTCCTCAAATTGTAGTTTGAAGACCTCAAGGAGCAGAGAATCCTCCAGCAAGTGACCCGTGCCCCATGCTACAGAGGAAGGCGAAAAACCTCCAGGGCCTTCCAATCTGCCCTGGAGGAAAATTCCTTCCCGACCCCAAATATGGCGATCAGCTAAACCCTGAGCATATGGGCAAGATTCATCAGCCAGATACTACAGAAAATTCTTTCCCGGGTAACTTGGATCTTACCCCATCTAAAAACCCATCACAGGCCATTGGGCCTATTTACCATGAATATTTAATTACCAAAACCATGTTATCCCATCATACCATCTCCTCCATAAACTTATCGAGTTTAATCTTAAAGCAAGATAGATCTTTTGCCCCCACTACTTCCCTCGGAAGGCTATTCCAAAACTTCACTCCTCTGATGGTTAGAAACCTTCGTCTAATTTCTAATCTAAATTTCCTAGTGGCCAGTTTATATCCATTTGTTCTTGTGTCCACATTGGTATTGAGTTTAAATAATTCCTCTCCCTCTCTGGTATTTATCCCTCTGATATATTTATAGAGAGCAATCATATCTCCCCTCAACCTTCTTTTAGTTAGGCTAAACAAGCCAAGCTCCCTGAGTCTCCTTTCATAAGACAAGTTTTCCATTCCTCGGATCATCCTAGTAGCCCTTCTCTGTACCTGTTCCAGTTTGAATTCATCCTTCTTAAACATGGGAGACCAGAACTGCACACAGTATTCCAGGTGAGGTCTCACCAGTGCCTTATATAACGGTACTAAAACCTCCTTATCCCTACTGGAAATACCTCTCCTGATGCATCCCAAGACGACATTAGCTTTTTTCACAGCCATATCACATTGGCAGCTCATAGTCAACCTATGATCAACCAATACTCCAAGGTCCTTTTCCTCCTCCGTTACTTCTAGTTGATGCGTCCCTAGCTTATAACTAAAATTCTTGTTATTAATCCCTAAATGCATGACCTTACACTTCTCACTATTAAATTTCATCCTATTCCTATTACTCCAGTTTACAAGGTCATCCAGATCCTCCTGTAGGGTATCCCTGTCCTTCTCTAAATTAGCAATACCTCCCAGCTTTGTATCATCTGCAAACTTTATTAGCACACTCCCACTTTTTGTGCCCAGGTCAGTAATAAAAAGATTAAATAAGATTGGTCCCCAAACTGATCCTTGAGGAACTCCACTGGTAACCTCCCTCCAACTTGACAGTTCACCTTTCAGTAGGACCCGTTGTAGTCTCCCCTTTAACCAATTCCCTATCCACCTTTCAATTTTCCTATTGATGCCCATCTTATCCAATTTAACTAATAATTCCCCATGTGGCACAGTATCAAACGCCTTACTAAAATCTAAATAAATTAGATCCACTGCGTTTCCTTTATCTAAAAAATCTGTTACTCTCTCAAAGAAGGAAATCAGGTTGGTTTGGCACGATCTACCTTTTGTAAAACCATGTTGTATTTTGTCCCATTTACCATTGACTTCAATGTCCTTAACTACTTTCTCCTTCAAAATTTTTTCCAAGACCTTGCATACTACAGATGTCAAACTAACAGGCCTATAATTACTTGGATCACTTTTTTTCCCTTTCTTAAAAATAGGAACTATGTTAGCAATTCTCCAATCATATGGTACAACCCCTGAATTTACAGATTCATTAAAAATTCTTGCTAATGGGCTTGCAATTTCTTGTGCCAATTCTTTTAATATACTTGGATGAAGATTATCTGGGCCCCCCGATTTAGCCCCATTAAGCTGTTTGAGTTTCGCTTCTACCTCAGATATGGTGATGTCTACCTCCATATCCTCATTCCCATTTATCATGCTACCATTATCCCTAAGATCCTCTTTAGTCTTATTAAAGACTGAGGCAAAGTATTTGTTTAGATATTGGGCCATGCCTAGATTATCCTTGACCTCCACTCCATCCTCAGTTTTTAGCGGTCCCACTTCTTCTTTCTTTGTTTTCTTCCTATTTATATGACTATAGAACCTTTTACTATTGGTTTTAATTCCCTTTGCAAGGTCCAACTCTACTTGACTTTTAGCCTGTCTCACTTTATCCCTACATATTCTGACCTCAATAAGGTAGCTTTCCTTACTGATCCCTCCCTTCTTCCACTCCCTATATGCTTTCTGCTTTTTCTTAATTACCTCTCTAAGATGCTTGCTCATCCAGCTTGGTCTACAACTCCTGCCTATGAATTTTTTCCCCTTTCTTGGGATGCAGGCTTCCGATAGCTTCTGCAGCTTTAATTTAAAATAATCCCAGGCCTCCTCTACCTTTAAACCCATAAATTCTTCAGTCCAATCCACTTCCCTAACTAATTTCCTTAATTTTTGAAAGTCAGCCCTTTTGAAATCAAAAACCCTAGTTGCAGATTTATTTTTGTTAATCCTTCCATTCAGTTTGAACTGAATTAGCTCATGATCACTTGAGCCAAGATTATCCCCTACAACCATTTCCTCTATGAGATCCTCATTACTCGCCAAGACCAAATCTAAAATGGCATCCCCTCTAGTCGGTTCAGCAACTACTTGTTGAAGGAATCCATCAGCTATCGCATCTAGGAAAATCTGAGCCCTATTATTATTACTAGCACTCATCCTCCAGTCTATATCTGGGAAGTTAAAGTCTCCCATGATCACACAGTTTCCATTAGTATTTACTTTATTAAAAACATTAAAAAGGGCTCTATCCATATCCAAATTAGATCCCGGCGGTCTATAGCACACCCCAAGCACTATCCCAGGGGAGGCTCTAATAGTTTTCTTCCCCAATTTAATTATTGCCCAGACAGACTCAGTCATATCCATTTCATCGCTTCTTATTTCTTTACATTCTACATACATACATATCAAGTGCTGGTGCAAAGAGCAGCTAGAGAAAGCCACCGGTAGCCCCCACAGCAAGTGTGGTTGTTCACTGAGCACCCAGGCACTACGCCAGCGCTCCTGAGAGCCACTTATCTGTTAACTGGCTATTGATGTAGACACAAGGCTAGAGCACGGCTGTGACACTGGATATGGCCCAAACCAGCAGCCAGTGATGGCAACCTCTCCCCTCCCCCATATGCGGGCTCAGCTGTGCTGATAGGTGCATAAGCAGCGGGGGTTGAGACAAGTTAGTCGGATCTCCTGGTGTCTGGGACAACACCAAATCATAGATTCCAAGGCCAGAGGGGACCTTTGTGATCCTCTGATCTGACTCCATGTGTAGCACAGGCCAGAGAACTGCCCCAAAGTAATTCCTAGAGCAGATCTCATACAAAAACATCCTATCTTGATTTAAAAATGGTCAGCAATGGAGAATCCATCACGATCCCTGGTAAATTGTAATCGGTAATTGGTAATTTCTCTCACTGTTAACAATTGAGGCTTTATTTGCAGTCTGAATTTGTCTAGCTTCAACTTCCAGCCATTGGATCGTGTTCGACCTTCTTCTGCTAGACAGAAGAGCTCATTATCACTTATTTGTCCCCCCTGTAGGTACTTATAGACTGAGATCCAGTCACCCCTTAACGTTCTCTTTGTTAAGCTAAATAGATTGAGCTCCTGGAGTTTATCTCTATAAGACAGGTTTTCCAATCCTGTAATCATTCTTGTGGCCACCAAACACATCATGAACCTCCATGATGTTCTCTCCTGAACCAGATCTGGTGCCTTACAGGGTAGTATGCCTATGAAGGAGAGGTGTCTGTTGACATCAGTCAGCCATCATGTTTTGTGTCTTCCCAGTGGTCTTTTCCATCCTGCTTTCATTGGCTTAAGACACAGCCCAGCCCATTCCCTGCATCGGGGTGGGTCAGGCCTATTACACCAGTGAGCCTGGTGGCCCGTGTTGGGGGTTCTTTCCTACTTCCTCTCCCGGGTGGGTGCACAGCCCAACTCAAATTCTAAACCAGAACTAATTAACCTCTTAGCTGATAGAGGAAACGTTCCACAAAGCTCATCTCTAGTGACATCACTGAGGATATTGATGGGTGTGTGAGTCTCTCTACACCCAGCCGATACTAATGCTGAGCTGTGATGGGGAAGGGCTGGGAGGGCACAGACTGATTCTGGTGGGCAGGGAGGTACCCAGGACTGTGAGTCACCTTGTTACTGCCCGTCCACCACCATCCCCACCTCCAGAATGCAAAGTCTTGCTTGTGCCTGGCTCCCTGACACCACCAGCCTGTCAGCTGCTCAGGCCCTCTTGTCTGGGTGACACCTTGCAGGTTAACAGTAGGTGCAGCCCAGACCCTGAGTCCCTGTGATTCATTCCCTGGTGATACCTAGCCCCTTGTCACTGGCTACTCACAGAAATTCCAGAGCCTCTGCCCCCCACAGGAGCAAGGTACCCCAATGTACTGGTTTTACCTTAACCCCCCATACCTGTAAACCATGCAGCGCTCGTGAGCACTTACAATAAAACCCAGGCAGGGTTATTTAAGAAAGGATAAAGATTTAACTAGAAACAAGAGAAAGTGATGGCAACAAATGGTTATACCAGAGAACAAAATCATAAACCACAAACCTGGGTCTACACTGATTAAGTTACCTTTCCTAGCTAATAAAGTAGGCTCCCCGTATCTGAATGGGCCATTACTGAGACATATTCTCCCCTGGTGACTAGTTTCTACTCCAAGTCTGGAAATAAATTCATTATTCCTTAAATATTACCCATACAAACATCTCACAATGATTATGAGTCGTGACAAGTTACTCGCTCTCTTGTAGCTATCTTACACACTACTCTTTATGGATCATATCCTCTAAGATGTATGTTCAGTGTTGTGAGTTTGTCTGAGTTGAGGGTTGTTTGCAAAGAACAAGGAACCCTTTGCCCAGAAGTCTCTGTGTCTCTGCTCTGTCTTTGCCCTTTGGGGCTCTGGGTGTATCCACAGGGCTAGACTGTGAGAAAAATCAGTGTGAGAGGCAGGGTGTTCCTTTAACCTGGCTTTGTCACACCTGGGGGAACCTGTGCCTGTCACATCCAGGAAGCCCTGCCCCTGTCACTCCTGGGGGACTCTGCATCTATCACATGGGGGAGACCCTGTGCCTGTCATATCTGCATGGAGGGGGGTGGTGGTGTCCTGCATCTGTCACATGGGGGAGACCCTGCACCTCTCATACCTGGAAGATCCTGTGTCTCTCACATCCAGGGGGGTCCTTCCCCTGTCACACCTGGGGGATCATGTGTCTGTCATACAGGTGGCCCTGCCCCTGTCACATCTGAGAGGCCCTGCCCCATCACACATGGGGGACCCTGCCCCTATCACACCTGGGGGATCCTGTGTCTGTCACATCCAGGGGGCCCTGCCCTGGCACACCTGGGGGACCCTGTGCCTGTCATATGGGGGAGGGCTGTGTCTGGGGAACCAGCGTGTCTGACACTCCAAGACACAGCCCATCCTGAGCCTCACAAGAGAAACATCTGAGAGTCGTTTCCATCTTGCCTCAGTGGGGGAGGGCCCCTCTGGCCACAGACACACGTCAGGGCTGCTTCCAGACACTCTACTAGAGCCCACAGCCCATCCAGTTCCTCTGCTCCCCACCCTGTGGTGAGAAGGAGGGGACTGGGGGCACAGAGCCATGATGGATTCTCTTTGGAGGCCCAGATGCTGCTGCAGGGTCCCCGGCTTCGTGCCTGGCTCCCACTCCCCATGATCCTGCTGTGGCTGCTCTGTGAGTTTGGGGAGAGCTCCCTTCCAATGGACTGGGAAAGGGGTCTCCGGGAGTTGGGGAGCAGGGGGAGAGGCAGGCTTATGGCTCTGCCTGGACCGGGGGAACATGAGAACCGGGCTGGGTGACCATCACAAGTGGGGAATAGCAGGAATGTGGGGATGGGTCACTGGGAGCCACACAGTGCAGGAGGAGTGAGAAGCTGGGTATAAATTCCTGGCACAAGTTTTCTGAGGCAGGTTGGAGAGAATATTTAGCCCTCAGGAGATGTTTGCAACAATCCCTTGCTCTACAGTACAACTAATACCCCGGGGGTTATATAAATTGTTTGTCATTATGCTAATGTACAATAATCCCTATGGCTGAGATTTTCAAATATGAAACTGCAGAATTACTAGCTGTGATATGTACCCTATTGCTTAAATCAGCCTCTGGACCAGGTGACTGGAGGGTAGCTAATATAATGCTGATTTTTTTAAAAAGGCTCTGAAGGCGATCCTGGCAATTACAAGGTGGTAAGCCTGACTTCGGTACTAGGACAATTGGTTGAAACTATAGTAAAGAACAGAATTATCAGACACATAGATGAACACAATATGTTGGGGAGAATCAACACAGGTTTTATAAAGGGAAATCAGGCCTCATCAATGTGTTAGAAGGTCTATAAACTCATGAATGGTGTGAGGAAAGTGAGTAAGGAAGTGTTATTATCCTTTCACATAACAGAAGAACCAGGGGTCACAAGATAAAATGAATAAACAGCAGATTCAAAACAAAGATAAAGTATTTCTTCACACAACATACATTCAACCTGTGGAACTTGTTCCAGGGAGGTTGTGAAGGCCAAAAGGATAACTGGGTTGAAAAAAAGTATGAGATAAGTTCCCGGAGGTTAGGTCCATCAATGGCTATTAGCCATGATCTGTCCCCGGAAAAATCATGGAGCAGGTCCTCAAAGAATCAATCCTGAAGCACTTACATGAGAGGAAAGTGATCAGGAACAGTCAGCATGGATTCACCAATCCATGAAGGTCATGCCTGACTAATCTAATCGCCTTCTATGATGAGATTACTGGTTCTGTGGATGAAGGGAAAGCAGTGGATGTATTGTTTCTTGACTTTAGCATAGCTTTTGACACGGTCTCCCACAGTATTCTTGTCAGCAAGCTAAAGAACTATGGGCTGGATGAATGCACTATAAGGTGGGTAGAAAGTTGGCTAGATTGTCAGGCTCAACGGGTAGTGATCAATGACTCTATGTCTAGTTGGCAGCCGGTGTCAAGTGGAGTGCCCCAGGGGTCGGTCCTGGGGCCGGTTTTGTTCAATATCTTCATAAATGATCTGGAGGATGGTGTGGATTGCACTCTAAGCAAATTTGCGGATGATACTAAACTAGGAGGAGTGGTAGATACGCTGGGGGCAGGGATAGGATACAGAGGGACCTAGACAAATTGGAGGATTGGGCCAAAAGAAATCTGATGAGGTTCAATAAGGATAAGTGCAGGGTCCTGCACTTAGGACAGAAGAATCACGTGCACCGCTACAGACTAGGGACCGAATGGCTAAGCAGCAGTTCTGCAGAAAAGGACCTCGCGGTTACAGTCCACGAGAAGCTGGGTATGAGTCAACAGTGTGCCGTTGTTGCCAAGAAAGCTAACGGCATTTTGGGCTGTATAAGTAGGGGCATTGCCAGCAGATCGAGGGACATGATCGTTCCCCTCTATTTGACATTGGTGAGGCCTCATGTGGAGTACTGTGTCCAGTTTGGGCCCCACACTACAAGAAGGATGTGAACAAATGGGAAAGCATCCAGTGGAAGGCAACAAAAATGATGAGGGGCTGGAACACATGACTTATGAGGAGAGGCTGAGGGAACTGGGATTGTTTAGTCTGCAGAAGAGAAGATTGAGGGGGGATTTGATAGCTGCTTTCAACTACCTGAAAGGGGGTTGCAAAGAGGATGGATCTAGTCTGTTCTCAGTGGTGGCAGATGACAGAACAAGGCGTAATGGTCTCAAGTTGCAGTGTGGGAGGTTTAGGTTGGATATTAGGAAAAACTTTTTCACTAGGAGGGTGGTGAAGCACTGGAATGCGTTACCTAGGGAGGTGGTGGAATCTCCTTCCTTTGAGGTCTTTAAGGTCAGGCTTGACAAAACCCTGGCTGGGATGATTTAGTTGGGGATTGGTCCTGCTTTGAGCAGGGGGTTGGAATAGATGACCTGCTGAGGTCCCTTCCAACCCTGAGATTCAGTGGTACAATCCCTAGCCATTCAGAATGTGCTTTGTGTCTGTGACCTGTGCTCGTGATTATTTACACCTCACCTTATTTTTTCAGTGATGATTTTATGTTTTTTTCTGGGTGTTAATGAAAATGGTAAATAGTTTACAGCCAAGAACTGATCCTTGTGGGACCCCACTGGAAACACTCCCACTTGATACAGGAGTTCTGAAGGAACTCAGATGTGAAATTGCAGAACTACTAACTGTGGTATGTAACCTGTTGCTTAAATCAGACTCTGAACCATATGATTGGAGCTTAGTTAATGTAACTCCGATTTTTTAAAAAGACTTCAAAGGTGATACTGGCAATTACAGGCTGGAAAACCTAGCTTCAGTACCAGAGAAGTAGGTTGAAACTACAGTAAAGAAAGGAATTATCAGGAACGTAGATGAACATGAATTGTTGAGAAAGAGTCAACATGGGATCTGTAAAGGGAAATCATGCCTCACCAATCTATTAGAATTCTTTGAGGTGGGTCAATCTGGACCATCTGACCAAGTATGGCCATTCTTACATTCTTATCTTACCCTCCTTTAATTCTAGCCACTCCATTATCTTGCCGGGAAGCCACATCAGACTGACAGTGCTCCAGTTATTAGGGTCATCCCGTTTACCCTTCTTATATAGTGGCACATTAGCTTTCCAGTGCTAAGGTCCTGTGCCCAGCCAATTCCCGGCCTTTGTATCACCCCCAGCCAAAGGGAGTGCTGTACACAGACCACGTCCTGGTGTTACCGGCATGGTCCCCATTTTCCATGTGATGCCAGTGTCTCAGGTCCCCTTCACCTGAACACCTGGGGCATGCTGGGTTTTCATTCCTTCCCTCTCCATGTCTGGTTGTTCTGCAGGCACAGTGTCTGCCTGAGCCCTATGCCTGGGCCGGGCAGGCCTGGGTCAGTGTGACAGGGACACACGGCTCCTGGGGGCAGGGCTGAGGGTGCGCAGTGAAGAGGCCAGTGGAGTGAGAGCTCACACTGCCAGAGCAGGCTGGGAGCTCAGAACAGATGTTAATGACCCTGTGCATCATTCGGTGATAAATTCACCCCCACACACAACGCCCGCCCTGGCAGTGGTGCATGCGGCAGGCTGTGGAGGGTGGAGACGCCGAGACAGACACCAGATCACACCAACAACACGCCCTTGTGTCTCCCGTCTCAGGGGACAGCTGGAGCTAGTGGTAAAATAGTGGAAATTGTCAAGAGGAATTTGCCCTTTTCCTGGGAATGGATTTAGAAATTCACTAGTTTTGGCTCAGCAGGACTGAGCCTGTCACAGGGAGGTTCCAATGGGAAACCAGGGGGTCCAGCTCTCCCCGATGCAGAGACCGGACGTGTGTTGGGGGGGATGGTGAATAATGTTTCCATTCTCATCTCATGAGGGAGGGCCCCTCTGGCCACAGACACATCAGGGCCTCCCTGAGACACGCTACAAGAGCCCAGAGCCTGTCCGGGCCGGAAGAAGGAAGGGAGAAGGAGGGACCTGGGGCACAGAGCCCCAGTGACTGTTCATCAGAGATGTAGATTCGATGCTGCTGTGGGATATTCAGGCTGAGTCGCCGGCTCTCGATCACCCCATGATCCTGCTGTGGCTGCTCTGTGAGTTTGCAGTGAGCCCTCTGCCTAGTGGTTTAGGGGCAGGCAGGTTTATAGGTCTGCCTGTGCTGGGGGGACATGGGAAACAGCCTGGAGGGGAAGTTATGGTAAAAATGGTTTAAACGAACAGCTGCACATTGATGTTCTACTGAGCTCTAAGCAGTTATTTCATGTTGGGTTTAAAAACTGGTTTGAAATTCATGGCCAAAGTTTCTTACCAATTTCTGAGAGAATATTTAATGCTCAGAACATTGTTTTGATATCTAGCTATTTTATTTAATATCTAATGTCCCTGTGTGTGTGTATTGTACTCACATATATATTACAACCTATGGCTGAGATTTTCAAAGCTGCCTACGGGATTTGGACACTTTGTTCAAATTCATGGCAACTGAGCATCCAAATCACCTATACAGCTCTGAAAGTCTGAGCCGGTGAGCAGATCTTTAATAGTACATAGAATGGACCTGCATTAAAAGGATGATATTGAGGTTACAAACCTGGAAATGACAGGGTTAGGACTGGCTGTGCGGAGCTCATTTCAGGGACGAGGACAAAGAGTTGAAGCTGATTAGGAAAGTAAAGAGAGTGAGAAAATGTTTTGAAGATCATGAATGTTCGTGTTCTTTGTTTTCAGCAGGTTACATGGTGAGGAGCGTTTTACTATTAGAACAAATTTCTTAGACGTTAATGGAAACTTTAATCCTGCCTTGCAAATATTCAAACTTTGTAAGATTCCCACTTAGGGCTTTCCATCGATAGCCATGGTGAGACCCAGGGCCCACAGATGGCTCCAATTGTGGGATTGGGGTGTATGGCTCTTGCAACATGATCCTGAGTTGGGATTTTCTGCCTTGTCTTGGCTTAATTATTTATATTAATGTCACCCCAGTGTAGCTGGCGTGACATTAATATAGTTAGAGCTGCTGTGTCTGCCACTCACCCCCTCTCCTGTCTGGTGCAGGTGCTGGGGTCACAGGCCAGGAGCCCTGCAGCTCCCCAGGTGAGTGAGAGCACAAGAGACATGGAAGAAGGGGAGACATAGAAAGGAGTGAAACCTCCAGACAATGGCAACGGGAGGGCGGCTGGGGAAGTGTAGGAGGCGGATGGGTGGGCAATGCCTCTTGCACGATTCCTGCCTGAAATCCTGGTAATCGCACTGTAAATGGAACTTCCCACAGTGACAGACCTTAAACTTTACTGGAAGTGAAACCCATCTTGGCCAAATCCTCAGCAGGCATAAATCAGAATACCTCTCTTGACTCCAATGGAGCAGGGCTGATTTACATGAGCCAGGGATCTGGCCCAGTGTCACTGAGATACATGTTTAACAAACTTTCCATGTGTAAATCTTGGCAGAGTCGGTGCTAATAGAGGAGTGTATTGATGAGACCAGGGCACTGCACTAGAATGAATTTGCAAAAAGAAACGGAGTACTTGTGGCACCTTAGAGACGAATACAGACTAACACGGCTGTTACTCTGAAACCTGTTAGAATGAATTTGTCTTCAATCTCCTGTGTTGCACTGTATTTATTTTAATTCCAACGTGAAGAGAAACGGCTCTTTCAATCAGCCAAGCGTACTTCTCACTAATCCATCACTAATGCTTCGTTCCCTGCCTGGCTCTGCCTTCACTGCAGAGCTAACCTGAGTTATCCGCACTCAGTGACTCCTCTCGAGTTAGCCGAGCTCGTGCGAGAACAGGCACACTGCTGTGCCCACACTGATTCTGCTCTCCCTCCAGTGTGGGGCTACATACAGCTTCTTGGGGCACGGCCCACGGCTCGGAGAGCTGCAGAAAACGGAGATGTGCTATGAATTCTTTGCCAGTCTGACGTTTCTGGGCACACGGCGTGTCACGGTTCCTCCCCCACTCTGAACTCTAGGGTACAGATGTGGGGACCTGCATGAAAAACCTCCTAAGCTTATCTTTACCAGCTTAGGTCAAAACTTCCCCAAGGTACAAAATATTACACCCGTTATCCTTGGACTGGCCGCTACCACCACCAAACTAATACTGGTTACTGGGGAAGAGCTGTTTGGACGCGTCCTTCCCCCCAAAATACTTCCCAAAACCTTGCACCCCACTTCCTGGACAAGGTTTGGTAAAAAGCCTCACCAATTTGCCTAGGTGACTACAGACCCAGACCCTTGGATCTTAAGAACAATGAACAATCCTCCCAACACTTGCACCCCCCCTTTCCTGGGAAATGTTGGATAAAAAGCCTCACCAATTTGCATAGGTGACCACAGACCCAAACCCTAGGATCTGAGAACAATGAAAAAGCATTCAGTGTTTTACAAGAAGACTTTTAATAAAAAATAGAAGTAAATAGAAATAAAGAAATCCCCCCCTGTAAAATCAGGTTGGTAGATATCTTACAGGGTAATTAGATTCAAAAACATAGAGAACCCCTCTAGGCAAAACCTTAAGTTACAAAAAAGATACACAGACAGAAATAGTTATTCTATTCAGCACAATTCTTTTCTCAGCCATTTAAAGAAATCATAATCTAACACATACCTAGCTAGATTACTTACTAAAAGTTCTAAGACTCCATTCCTGTTCTGTCCCTGGCCAAGACGACTACAGACAGACACAGACCCTTTGTTTCTCTCCCTCCTCCCAGCTTTTGAAAGTATCTTGTCTCCTCATTGGTCATTTTGGTCAGGTGCCAGCGAGGTTACCTTCAGCTTCTTAACCCTTTACAGGTGAGAGGAGCTTTCCCCTGGCCAGGAGGGATTTCAAAGGGGTTTACCCTTCCCTTTATATTTATGACACGCCCCCCAAATCTCAGCTAGGGTGAAACACTGGCTGGGATTTCTTCCTGGAGCTCTAGGAAAACAGAGTTAATAAGACACATGCATCTCTAAATATACTACCAAGTACATAAAGACTAACAATATTTTGCACATCTCAAGGACGATTTTAACCAGTTGATTCTGGGAAACTTTCACGGGAGAGTGCATCAGCCACTTTGTTAGAAGCTCCTGAGATGTGCTGGATGTCGAAATCAAAATCTTGGAGAGCTAAACTCCACCAAAGAAGTTTTTTGTTAGTTTCTTTGACGGTGTGAAGCCACTTTAGTGCAGCATGGTCGGTTTGCAGGTGGAAACGGCGTCCCCAAACATATGGGCGTAGCTTTTCCAGAGCGTAGACAATGGCATAACATTCTTTTTCAGTGACTGACCAGTTGCTTTCCCTCTCAGACAGTTTTTTGCTGAGAAACACTACAGGGTGGAATTCTTGATCAGGTCCTTTCTGCATTAAAACTGCTCCCACACCACGCTCGGATGCATCTGTGGTTACTAGGAACGGTTTGTCAAAGTCTGGGGCCCTTAGTACAGGGTCAGACATGAGTGTCGCTTTAAGCTTGTTAAAGGCCTTCTGATACTTTCCGGTCCACTGAACAGCATTTGGCTGTTTCTTTTTGGTTAGGTCTGTCAGTGGGGCAGCGATTTGGCTGTAGTGCGGTACAAATCGTCTGTAATAACCGGCCAAGCCTAAGAAGGATTGAACCTGTTTCTTTGACTTTGGGACAGGCCACTTTTGGATAGCATCCACTTTGGCCTGTAGGGGGCTGATAGTTCCTTGACCCACCTGGTGTCCAAGGTAAGTCACTCTGTTTAGGCCTATTTGACACTTCTTAGCCTTAACAGTTAGTCCTGCCTCCCTTATGCGCTCAAGGACTTTTTGTAGATGTTCCAGGTGGTCTGCCCAGGAATCCGAAAATATGGCCACATCGTCAAGGTAGGCGACTGCATATTCTCCTAATCCCGCTAGGAGACCATCTACAAGTCTTTGGAAAGTGGTGGGTGCATTTCGCAGCCCGAAAGGGAGTACATTAAATTCATACAGCCCGAGATGTGTGATGAAGGCTGACCTTTCCTTGGCAGATTCATCTAGCGGTACCTGCCAGTACCCCTTGGTTAAGTCCAAGGTAGAGATGAACTGGGCCCGTCCCAGTTTCTCTAATAGTTCATCAGTGCGTGGCATTGGATAGTTGTCTGGGCGAGTTACAGCATTTAGCTTACGGTAGTCCACGCAAAAACGTATTTCCCCATCTGGTTTGGGAACTAGAACCACTGGAGATGCCCATGCACTTTCAGAGGGGCAGATTACACACATCTGTAACATATCCTGGATCTCCCGTTCTATAGCAGTTTTAGCTTGAGGAGACACCCGGTAAGGGTGGACCCTAATTGGGTGAGCATTACCTGTGTCAATGGAGTGGTATGCCCGTTCAGTCAGTCCTGGGGTGGCTGAGAACGTTGGCGCGTAGCTAGTGCACAGCTCCTGGATCTGCTGTCGCTGCATACGCCCAAGGGTCATGGAGAGGTTCACCTCTTCCACACCACCAGCACATTTCCCTTCGTAATAGACACCTTCAGGCCACTCAGCGTCGTCTCCTCCCTGGGCTGTAAACTGACAAACCTTTAATTCTCTGGAATAAAAGGGCTTTAGAGAATTAATATGATACACCTTAGGCTTTCGGTTGGAGGTGGGGAATGCTATGAGATAATTAACAGCTCCCAGGCGCTCCTGGACCACGAATGGCCCTTCCCACGATGCTTCCATTTTATGGGCCTGGAGCGCCTTTAAGACCATGACCTGGTCTCCTACTTTGAAGGAACGCTCTCTGGCATGTTTATCATACCAGGCTTTTTGCTCTTTTTGAGCATCCTGTAAGTTTTCTCTAGCAAGGGCTAAAGAGGTTCGGAGGGTGTTTTGTAGGTTGGTTACAAAGTCCAGAATGTTAGTTCCTGGAGAAGGTGTAAATCCCTCCCATTGCTGCTTCACCAACTGCAATGGCCCCTTAACCTCACGGCCATATACAAGTTCAAATGGGGAAAACCCTAAACTGGGATGTGGTACAGCTCTGTAGGCAAAGAGCAACTGCTGCAACACTAGGTCCCAATCATTGGAGTGCTCATTTACGAATTTACGTATCATGGCCCCCAAAGTTCCATTAAACTTCTCCACCATGCCATTTGTTTGATGATGGTAAGGAGTGGCAACCAAGTGATTTACCCCATGAGCTTCCCAAAGGTTTTTCATAGTTCCTGCCAGGAAATTAGTCCCTGCATCTGTGAGGATGTCGGAGGGCCAACCTACCCTGGCAAAAATGTCTGCTAGTGCCTGGCACACACTTTTAGCCCTGGTGTTGCTTAGAGCTACTGCTTCCAGCCATCGGGTGGCAAAATCCATGAAAGTCAGTATGTACTGCTTTCCTCTGGGTGTCTTTTTCGGAAAAGGACCCAGAATATCCACAGCTACTCGCTGAAATGGAACTTCAATGATGGGGAGTGGTTGGAGAGGAGCTTTGACCTGGTCTTGGGGTTTTCCCACTCTTTGGCACACCTCACAAGACTGGACATAGGTAGAAACATCCTTGCCCATTCCCTCCCAGTGGAATGACCCCCCCAAACGGTCTTTGGTCCTGTTCACCCCAGCATGGCCACTAGGGTGATCATGGGCTAAGCTCAAGAGCTTGGCCCGGTATTTAGTTGGAACTACCAACTGTCTCTGAGGATGCCAGTCTTCCTGGTGTCCCCCAGAAAGAGTTTCCTTGTATAAAAGTCCTCTTTCTACAACAAACCTGGATCGATTAGAAGAGCTGAGAGGCGGTGGGTTGCTCCGTGCCGCCGTCCACGCTCTCTGGAGGCTTTCATCTGCTTCCTGTTCGGTCTGGAACTGTTCCCTTGATGCTGGAGACATCAGTTCCTCATTGGATTGGGGACATAGGCTTGGTCCCTCTGGAAGCGATATAGGGGATGGAGCTGTTTCTGTTGACTGTGACCCGCTCTCCGCTGGTGCACTATGTTGGGATTCAGGCTCCGGCTGAGCCTCTTGTGTAGGGTTATCGGCTGCTGCCAGTTCCGGTTCGGTGGGGCCCTCTGGTGTTGAGGTTGCAAGTACTGGATTCAGTGCTGGCACGGGGTCTGGTGTTGGTTGTTTGGCTGGTTCCGGTTCTGGGACTGGTTCCGTCTGGGTCTCTGGGACTGGATCCACTACTGCTGTTGCAGACATTGGCCTGGGGTCCGGGTCCATCACCTCTGACCGGGCCCTGATAGAAGTTTCCGGAACAGAGCTAGGCCTCACGGCTTGTTTAGCCTGGCTGCGGGTGACCGTTCCCACCCTCTTGGCCTGCTTCACGTGATTGGCCAAGTCTTCCCCCAACAGCATGGGGATGGGATAATCATCATAGACTGCAAAAGTCCACATTCCTGACCAGCCCTTGTACTGGACAGGCAACTTGGCTGTTGGCAAATTGAAAGAGTTGGACTTGAAGGGTTGAATCGTCACTTGGATCTCTGGGTTGATTAAATTGGGGTCCACTAAGGAAGCATGGATAGCTGACACTTGTGCTCCGGTGTCCCTCCACGCGGTGACCTTCTTCCCGCCCACACTCACAGTTTCCCTCCGCTCCAAGGGTATCTGGGAGGTATCTGGGCCTGTGGACCTCTGGTGTGATTCCGGTGCAATGAACTGTAATCTGTTGGGGTTCTTGGGGCAGTTGGCCTTTACATGCCCCAGCTTGTTACATTTAAAACATCGTCCAGCTGACGGGTCACCGGGGCGAGGTGGGTTGCTGGAGAACGGGGTGGTGGGACGATAAGGGGTCTGGAGGGTTCTTTGGGAGGTAGGTGGGGCTTTGGGCGGCCCCCGGTAATAGGGTGTGGTCTGGGGTGGTCCCTTCTGGTCTCCGCTCCAACTGCGACCAGTTTTCTTCTTCTCTGCCACCTCCACCCATCTGGCTCCAATCTCTCCTGCCTCGATTACAGTTTTGGGTTTCCCATCTAGGATGTATCTTTCTATTTCCTCAGGAACACCCTCTAAGAATTGTTCCATTTGCATTAGGAAGGGCAAATTTACTGGAGATTCAACACTTGCTCCTGATATCCAGGCATCCCAATGTTTCACAATGTGGTAGGCATGTCAGGTAAATGATATGTCTGGTTTCCACCTTAGGGCTCGGAACCTCCGACGAGACTGCTCGGGTGTTATCCCCATTCTGACTCTCGCCTTGGATTTAAACAGTTCATACTTGTTCATATGTTCTTTAGGCATTTCAGCTGCCACCTCAGCTAAGGGTCCACTGAGCTGCGGCCTCAGCTCTACCATGTATTGGTCAGTAGAGATGTTGTACCCAAGGCAGGCCCTTTCGAAGTTTTCTAAGAAGGCCTCAGTATCATCACCTGCCTTGTAGGTGGGGAACTTTCTGGGATGGGAAGTGGTACCTGGAGAAGGATTGCTAGGGTTTGTTGGTATATTCTGCTGGGCCTTTATCCTCTCCATCTCCTCCACATGCTTCCTTGCCTCCATTTCCCTCTTGTGGGCAGCCTCCTGTACCTCCTTCTCCAGCCGCATGAGTTCTATTTGTCTTTCATGTTCCCTTTGTTTTTCCTCAGCCTGAAATTTGGCTAATTTCAGCTGTAATCGAGCCGAGGATTTGGCCATTCTAACCTCTCTGTTTTTAACTAACTTTACACCCGAGGTTTAGAAATAAACAAACAAAACTTGGCTGTAAAATTTTGCTGTGCTGGAATAGAATACCTATTCTCTGATAGTGATTGTCAGCCTACAGAAAAAGACAATTCCCTTGTCTCTGCCCTGGGCCCAAATTAAAGCAAAAAACCTCCAACTACTTGGAAACCTGCTTACCCAGCCCAAAGAAAAAAAAAATTTCTTTTCAAACCTGTGCTCCTTGTAAAACAAAAAAAAATCAAAATCCTAAAAAAAACCCTGCCACTTTTGTCTCCAGGCAAATGGGTAGAGCACACACCCCCTATTTACTTTTAGGAAGAAAAGAAAAAAAAAACCTCTGGGTTGGAAGACTGTGAATTTCCCTGCAGGAGTTAAGTACCCTGCCCCCAGGCAAAGAAAACCTGCAATTCACAAGATAATCCCCTTTTGTCTCTGCTTGGCCACAAAGCAGAGAGAAACCAAGCTGCTTTCAGTTTCAAAGCTGCTTTCTGGACTTCCTAAAAATTCCTTTTTAAAATCTGTATTTCTAGTTCAAAAAATCTCAACTGGATCTCAAAATGATTTCAGGTTAATCCCACCACTGTGCTACCATGTCACGGTTCCTCCCCCACTCTGAACTCTAGGGTACAGATGTGGGGACCTGCATGAAAAACCTCCTAAGCTTATCTTTACCAGCTTAGGTCAAAACTTCCCCAAGGTACAAAATATTACACCCGTTATCCTTGGACTGGCCGCTACCACCACCAAACTAATACTGGTTACTGGGGAAGAGCTGTTTGGACGCGTCCTTCCCCGCAAAATACTTCCCAAAACCTTGCACCCCACTTCCTGGACAAGGTTTGGTAAAAAGCCTCACCAATTTGCCTAGGTGACTACAGACCCAGACCCTTGGATCTTAAGAACAATGAACAATCCTCTCAACACTTGCACCCCCCCTTTCCTGGGAAATGTTGGATAAAAAGCCTCACCAATTTGCATAGGTGACCACAGACCCAAACCCTTGGATCTGAGAACAATGAAAAAGCATTCAGTGTTTTACAAGAAGACTTTTAATAAAAAATAGAAGTAAATAGAAATAAAGAAATCCCCCCCTGTAAAATCAGGATGGTAGATATCTTACAGGGTAATTAGATTCAAAAACATAGAGAACCCCTCTAGGCAAAACCTTAAGTTACAAAAAAGATACACAGACAGAAATAGTTATTCTATTCAGCACAATTCTTTTCTCAGCCATTTAAAGAAATCATAATCTAACACATACCTAGCTAGATTACTTACTAAAAGTTCTAAGACTCCATTCCTGTTCTGTCCCTGGCCAAGAGGACTACAGACAGACACAGACCCTTTGTTTCTCTCCCTCCTCCCAGCTTTTGAAAGTATCTTGTCTCCTCATTGGTCATTTTGGTCAGGTGCCAGCGAGGTTACCTTTAGCTTCTTAACCCTTTACAGGTGAGAGGAGCTTTCCCCTGGCCAGGAGGGATTTCAAAGGGGTTTACCCTTCCCTTTATATTTATGACACGGCGGGAACTGTGGGAAGGCACTGGAGGACTAGTGGTACTCGTGGTACTCAAGTGGTGCTAGCCTGTGTCCACACTACAGCGAGAGTGTCTACACTTCAATTTTAGCCCCCTTGCGTGACTCTATGAGTCTGAGTCAGTTGCCCTGTCCTCTGAGACTTGCTGTCACGTTGGGTTTTTGCCATGGAGATGTACCCTTAGTCTCTCTTTCTTGTTGCAGGTGACTTCCCTTCTCCTAAATTGTCTCTGAGCACCTCTTCAGCTCAGGTCGGGGACTGCATTTCGGCTCAGTGTCACCTTCGTCTCAAGACTTTAGCTGCTT
The DNA here is from genome assembly GCF_965140285.1 of Lepidochelys kempii. Classification (NCBI taxonomy): domain Eukaryota; kingdom Metazoa; phylum Chordata; order Testudines; family Cheloniidae; genus Lepidochelys; species Lepidochelys kempii. The sequence goes on from NC_136402.1 coordinate 11,526,370, forward strand.
TAGTTATTTTCTGTCAGGATGGTAAAGAAATATCAAGCCAAAAGGTCATGCCAGGCCAGTCACTGTATCAACATGATATCTCTGTACAGAGCTCAGGCCAGTTTCGATGTATGTACCAGTACAGGAACGACCAGAACCAGGTGAAAAATTCTCGTCTCAGTCTCCTCCAGACACTGAATATACCAGGTGAGTTGTTGGACCCCAACACAATGTGAGGAGGGGGAAGGGAACAGCTGGATGGTGTCAGGCATTTTATAATTGTGTGGGCTTCTGCCATGGAACGTGTGGATGTTGTGAAGGCCAAAAGGATAACTGGGTTGAAAAAAGTATGAGATAAGTTCCTGGAGGTTAGGTCCATCAATGGCTATTAGCCATGATCTGGGTGTTTCTAAACCTCTGACTGCCAGTAGCTGGGAGAGGATGACAGGGGATGGATCACTCATGAATTGTCCTGTTCTGCTCATTCCCTCTGAAGCACCTGGCATTGGCCCCGGTCAGAAGACAGGATACTGGGCTAGATGGACTATTGGTCTGATCAAGTCTGGCTGTTTTTATGTTCTTATTAGATTTCTAACTCCATTTTCCAAGCCCACCTCTTGGCCAGTTTCTCTTTCTCATCCACTCATAATCGTTGTGGGCAGGGATTGACATTTATCATGTCTGTAAAGCTACCAGCTCAATGAGACCTGACCTGGATTTGACTGTCATGTGCTAGTGCATTATGATTATTAATTATTATTACACCAGATGGGAATCTGGCCCACTGATGTCAATGGAGCAGGGCTGACCTTCACCAGCTGGAGATCTGGCCCATTGACTCCAGTAGAGTGGGACCAATTTACCCCAGCTGGGATTTGGCCCAGTGTGTCTGAGGCTCCTTTGGAGAGACATCGTCTAGGGATTTGTAGCAGCTGCGTCTCTGGGATGATCTCTGCTATGCTGGCCACTGAACCGCTGAACATCCCTGATGTTGTCTGTGTTTTTTGCCCAGGCCAGAAGCTGATCCCGAACACCGGCCCCAGCCCTGAGGATCCAGCGTCTCAGGAAGGTGAGTGACGAGGGTTGCCAACTTTCTAGTTTCAGAAAATTGAACATCCTTGCCCCGCCGCTGCCCCGAAGCCCCTCCCCCTACCCCATCCCTTCCCCGCGGACCCACCCCCACTAACTCCATCCCCCCTCGTCCGTCTCTCACTCTTCCCCACCCTCGCTCACTTTCACCAGGGCTGGGGCAGGGGATTGGCGTTTGTGGGGGAGTGAGGGATCCAGCTGGAGGTGTGGGTTCTGGGTGGGGCTAGGGATGAGGGGCTCAGGGTGTAGGAGGGTGCTCCAGCCTGGGGCCAAGGGGTTTGGAGTGCGGGAGGGAGCTCTGGGCTAGGGCAGGGGGTTGAGGTGTGGGGGGAAAGATGAGGGCTCCAGCTGGGTGCGGGGTCTGGGGTGGGACTGGGTATGAAGGGCTTGGGGTGTATGAGGGAGCTCTAGGTTGGGGCCAAGGGGTTCGGAGTGTGGGAGAGGAGTGTGGAGTCCGGGAAGGAATTCGGGTGTGGGAGGGAATGTGGGGTGCAGGCTCCAGGAGGGAGTATGGGTGTGTGAGGGGGCTCTGAGTTGTTGCAGGGGGTTGGGGCCCGGGAGGGGGCTTGGAGGGCAGGCTCCGGGTGGCTCTGGCTGGTGTGGTTTGTGGGGGTCTGGGAGGCATTGATGTCAGGTGACCCCTTAAATAGCAGCCACACCAGCACGGCCCTGGCATTTCCCGGGTGTCAGAGGCTGCTCTAACAGCCATGAATCCTGGACACCTGGCTCGGTGAGGACAAAAGTTTTTCCTGTTCTCTGGAATGTGGGGGGGGGGGGTGAGAGAATTCCCCGCTAGTGACACACCCATCCCACTGCTGCCCCTGGCTCGCTGCTCCCCCAGCATAGTGCAAATCACAGCAGCTCTAGGGAGAGAGCTGATGCAGGCCCCCCTCCTCCTCCTACCATTTGCAGTGACCCCCAACCCCTCTCCTTCATTCTCCCCCACAGCCCAGCTGCTGGCTGGGGCCTCCACACTCAGCTGCTGCCCGACTCTGTTTGGACCCGTTCCCAAGCAGAGCAGCCCAATTTTACCCCATGCTTCCACGCAGCCCATTCATCCCCGGGAGGAGAGTGACCTGCCCACAGCCCCTTACCTGCTGGCCGCATGGTCCCGAGTTGAACCCAGCACAGTAGCCCCACAGGGAGCAGGTTGTGGGCCCCAGGACAGGTGGCTGACCCCTCCTCTCTCAGCTCCCAACAGCTGGGGAGCAGTGGGCCGGGTAGGGAGGGGGCTGAAGGCACTTCCTAAAGGCCACAGCCCGCTCTGCAGGGAACCCCTGGCCACCAGAGGCTGCTGCCGGGGGTTAACCCTGCCGGCCCCAGCCTGCAGCCGAATGCCTTTCCCAGCCCCTCCGCTGGGATCCACCCCCTCCCAGCGGGGGCTCGCACCACCCCCGAGCTCCACAGAGAGAGCTGCTGCAGGCCCCTTCCTCATCCCCCTGCCACCAACCAGACTTTTAACAGCCCAGTTGGCAGTGCTGACCGGAGCCGCCAGGATCTCTTTTCGAAAGAGAAAACCGGATGCCTGGCAACCCTAAGAGTGACTGTGTTCAGGCCTAATTCCCCCAGCGCTCAGCACGCTGAGATCACGTTGGGTCTGAGCTCTGAAGAATCTCACCCTGATTCCCTGACCCACAGCCCATCGGCATCCCTGGGACCCTGGCACTGAGTCCAGTGGGCCAGGCTTCTCCTATGTTCAGAACTGGGAGGAGGTGTCCTGTTCTAGGCCGGTCCTTGAGCAGCCCCTCTCCAACCTCCCCCACAGCAGGGTGTGTGGGGAGGGGAATAGCACATATAGGAGCGTCCGCAGCTGAGGGAGACCCATCTGTCTCCCCACAGCCATTCCCCCCCTCACCCTGCAGCTGGCAGCATCTCCTATTAAAGCAGCTTCGTGTCGTTGCAGCGATGGGCGAGGAAGCAGAGATGGGACCATTTTACACCCCATGGCCAAAGCACCCGGCAGCTTGGGAAAGTGGAAAGAGCCTCCCCTGTGGGCTGGGAGCTGGGGGTGGGGTGAGTTCATGAATCCCCGTTCTGCACTGTTACGAGAAGGAGGAACCGGGATGGAACCAGAGGACCCCCGGAGGGCAGACTGGAATCCACCCAACAGCCTCAAGAATGGGAGAACCAAAGAACAAGATAACATCTAGCAGCGCGGAGCCCTCAGGAATGTGCTATCTGCTGATTGATTCAGCAACAGCATGATGAAGCAATTCCCATAGACTGGCATAGGAAGAAATTCCTATAAAAATAGACTCTAAAAAGTGAGAACTTTGGGGTCTGATTCTGCAAACCAACTTCCAGGAGCATCAGATGACTGACAAGGCCCTGCTCCCTCCTCATGTCTAGGCCACCTGGCCAGTGGCTTGGCATGACCAACTCTAAGGCTGGTAACTATGATAACAACCTTGCAGAACCTGTGTGTGTGTGTTTGTATGAATCAATATGTGAATAAATATGAGATTGAATGGAATGTTATAGCTATAACTAACTGCTTACTATGATTCTTTCTGTATTCACAATAAATGTGGTATTTTGCCTTTTTCCCTTTCATGAGATCCTGTTGGTTTTTATTTTATTGGTATAACAGCAGAATGTCCCTCCCATGACCCCGGTGGGGAAGGACAGGCTCTAAAGCCTTGGCGAGGCCAGAGCAAGTCTGGGCTGGGGCATCCCATGGCTGGGGAGTCACACATTGGCTGGTCTGTGACTCGCCTGCCCATTGTGACACGCCCCTGCTGGCTGGCACAGCCTCATCCCCTCACTGCCAGGCTTGGCTCTGGCAGAGCGAGAGCTGGCAGGTGCCCCTGGAGAACGCTGAGCCAGCAGATCCAGCTCCGCCACCGGCAGCAGAAAGTGGGTGGCCCATTTACGCGCAGGTTTCTGCCCACTCCTGACTCCAGGTAGGAGAATCTTCTATTGCCCACCTCTGCTTTTCCATTGCATCACCAACCACACCGAGGCTTCCCCGAGCTCCTGGCTGGGTGGCGCACGTCTGCCAAGTGCCCCAGTGCCGGCGGTCTAGCCGAGTGCCAGTGAGGAAGTGGGCAGCGGCATGCGCACAGGAGGGAGTCTGGGGTGGCTCGACACAAGGGGTCGCACCAGTGGAGCCCGGAGGGGACAGAGACAAGGAGGAGGGTTTGGCAGGACTGGTGGCACGGCACGGGAAGGCGGCACAGGTGGTTAGATGAGGCATTGGGCTGGGACCCAGGAGAGCTGTGTTCAGTTCCCCGCTCCTCTGTAAGTCTTCTGCATGAGATCAAATGAGTCCCCGCTGCTCCAGGCCTCAGCTAACGAGGGAGAGCAGGTTCTTGCTCTGCGGGGGCGTTGAGAGCCTAAATACCACAACACCCGTGTGCTCAGCCACTGGCATGGTGGGGCCAGGTAAGTGCCCAGACCGGGAGGTAGCTAGTGGCCCTGCCCCTCGTCCTACTCCAGCCCTGCTCTTGCTCCAGCCTCGCTCCACCCACGCCCTGGCCTCCTGAGTCCAGCTCCAACCACGAGGCCTGACCACCTCCAGCACCTTTGCGGACACCATCACTTCCAGAGGGAATGGCACTGAGGTTGCCGGGGGAACAGGCATTCTCCGACTGCCCGGAGCCATTGTTCCATTCACCAGGACAGTCCGATGCCAGGACAGTCCCCCTGAGCTCTGGAGAGGACTAGAGGTGCCTTTGGACGCCTGCCGTGCAGCTGCTGCAGAGTCAGCAGTTGACACTGGGTGAGGAATGGAGCCCCCCAGGGCAGGGGCCATTCAGGAGACCTAGCGTGGGGGGAATCAGGCCTGGGATTCTCTGCAGCGGCTGCTCCCACACAGGCCTTGGAGAGACGAGCTGCGAAATCGCCACAAAGCTCTGCCCCGGCACAGCCTGCCTGCGTGCCGCTCTCCCGCCTTCTGCTCCTTCCCCTTCATGGTGGGGTCAGAGCAACTCCTGCTGCTCACCAGCCCGCCCCCCGCACCCCACCCCGCTTCCCTCCCCCACCTGGGACCTGCCACGGCCCCAAGGTTCCTGGGGGAAGGGATCAGGGTAATTTCCCTGGGCAGGAAGAATCCTGAGTGGTTGGATGCAGCCTGTCTGCTGGGCAGTTTGTGAACCAGCAGAAGGGGAGGCGGGAGTGACCCGGGGGAGGCCGTTTGGCCTGCGGGATGGGCCTGGGAGTCCGGAGACCTGGGTTCTAATCCTGCCTGTACTGCTGACTGCCTGGGTGACTTTGAGCACATCCATTGGCTTGTTTCCCTGCTGGCAGCTGTAGGCACTGGTGGAACGGCCATACGTGGACTGGCCCTGATGCTGAACGGGGCAGTCGCCTCTCACCTCTCACAAGCAATGCCTTGTCCTGGCTTCTTGCAGAATGGCTGAGGAAGTCCGCAAGGTCCCCTTGAAGCCCATCCTTGCCTGGGAGGAGACGAGACCTCCTCGAAGGAAGAGTCCGCGGAAGAGCCCACAGCAGCAGCAGGAGCTGTGTGTGCCTCAGCCCTTCCATGCTGGTGAGTGGGTGCCTCCTGGGTGGGCGGAGGGGCTGCAAAAATGGCCAGGGCCATGGCCCTGCATTGCGGTGGGGCTTGCCCCCTGGGGGTTGGGGTTGCAAGACCAGGGTGTCAGTGGCGGGAGAAGACTCTGTACAACTCTGGGCTGCCATGAGATGGAGAGACAGGAAAACCCAGGCGGGGGGAATGGCCCCTCCTGCTGGCAGCAGCTGCAGCCCCGACATCTGACCGGGCATTAGGGGCGGCAGCAGAAGCATCAGGTGGAGACTGACTGAATTGCCCACCCCGATCCGTCACACACAGGGTCGGAAGATGTTTTCCACCAGTCGAAGGGGATGCTCTGTGCACGGTGGGTTGTTAAGCCTAGGATTGCAGGGCGCCGGCCAAAGCATGAGATGCCCCCAGATGTTGCAGCCCCATCTGCTGGCTCCTTTGCAGGGGGGTTATGCATAGCACAGCACAGGGCATTTGGGTGGGGGGGTTGATGATGGGAGCCCAGGGCTTGCCCAGGTTACACCCCGTGGCTGTCGATGGCAGGAGAGGCAGTCAGAGGAAGCAGAACAGGAAGGCCCTCGGTTCCCGTATCCCGCGCAGACTGGGTAGCTCCTCCCTCTCCCGCAGCGGGGAGCAGAGCGATTCACTGCCAGTCCCTCTGCCCCCTCCAGCAATGGCCCGGAGAGCGGGGACACCACTCATAGACTGACATCATGCCTCCTTCCAGGTGTGGCGCTCCCCAAATCCCCAGCCTCAGCCTGCATGCTGGGTGCGGGCAGGGAGGTGGGGTGGCCGCTGGCAACCAGGGCTCTGACTGGATCTTTGCTGGGCTGAGCAGCAAAGAGTTGGGGAAACCAGGGATGGCTGTGCCAGACCCTGTTGTGCATCGGGGCTGCTACCCTGCTGGGGTGGGAGCGGGGGGCAAGGGTTTCTGCTAAGATCTCTGTCACCCAGCCTGCAGCTTGGCAGCCCCAGGTATTACCACTGCTCTGTCTTTGATCAGATTCACCATCACCTGGGAATGCCTCCTGCTTTATGGGGCCAGACTCGCAGGAGAAAGAGACCCTAGACTACATCAACACCTTTCTCAAGGGCAATGAACAGGTACCAAGAGCCCTCCTCTGATCTCTCAGCTACTGCCCTGTCCACATGCAGTATCCGTCCTTCTCCGGATGAGACATGGATTCTAAGGCCAGACGGGACCACTGTGACCTCCTGTATAACACAGGCCAGAGACCTGCCCCCAAATAATTCCTGTTTAAACTAGAGCATCTTAAAAACATCCTCTCTTGAGTTACAAAAGGCACCCACCATGCCCCTTGCCCACTGGATTTGGGCAGTCCCCAGCGTGATGCGTTGCCCCCCTTTGAGGTGCCACCTGATGTACTGGCTTATCACTGAGCCCGCCTGTTCTGCCAGCCTGGGCCCCCGTTACCTTGTCTTGTTGGGCTCGGCTCACAAGCCTCTTCCAGCCATACACACAGGCAGGGCCACACCCAGCTGCAGAAAGACACAGACACTGAGATCAGCTCTGGGAAGACTCAGCTGAAGGGCCTTGTCCCAGTTCTCTGGTGCCCACCTCCTTTGGAGTATGGACCCAAAGGTTTTATGACATTCGCCCCCTCCCTCGATGTCGAGAGATGTATGAACAACTCTTTGCCCCTCCTCCCAGTTACTAATTTATACTACAAACTGGGTTGTGGTATAAACAAGAAACAAGACGATTAACTACAAGAGGTAGATTTTAAGCGGTTAGAAGAGATAGCAAACAGAACAAAGCAGATTACCCTAGTAAATAAAGAAAACACACAAACGAAGCTTTACACACCAGATAGATAGGATATCCATTAGCAAATTCTCCCCGAGTGATAAACAGGTTGGCAGATTCTTAAGGCAGAAGCTGCCTTGGTTTTGCAGCTTGGATTTCCCAGGTTTTCTTGCACAGGCTAGGAATCTCTCTCTCTAGCCTAGGACCATCACTTCTCATGGTTCAATCTTTGTCTCTCAGGTGTTTCCAGGTATCTTATTGCAGGGAGTCTGAGGTCCCGTCCCGTCCCCCCCGCGATGTCCTTATTCCCCTTTTATCTTCTCTTCCCACCTGCTGGAAAACTCTTTTGCTGTGACCTGGATCCAACAGGTCCCGTTGTGTCGCGTTATCTCAGGGAGGTTTCTATTGCACACAGTTCCTGGGGTAGCCCTAATGCTTGTTCATTTCCTCCAGGAGCCAGTGTTTGGCTTTTTTGCTGTTCTACCTGAAAGGCTGTTTTGAACCTCACAGTGTTTTTCAGGAACACATACACAGCTGAACTTCAGAACGTCACATATAACGATAGCACATGCAATCCAATGAGACATTAATGTCTAGCAGATGAAGACTTTTAGACTGATACCTTACAAGACATACTTGACACCAAACATATCCTAATTATATGACCATGGCGAATATTGGGGTGTCAGGGTGTCACACCCAGATGTTCCTCCCACTCTATCAAGCCCCCCAGTAAGACTGTCTGGATGCTTAGCCCCCATATTGCAGTTTCTCTTTGGACACCTACCCCATGAGATCTGCTCCCTCTCTGCTCTGGTTTCACACAGAGCTGCCCTGCCCTCCCCAGATAGTCACTCCTGTTGAGAGATGAATGGCCTTCTGGCCTTCGGCATATCAAAGCCTGAGCAGCGCTGGGGGGAAGCTTTCTGACATCTCTCCCACTGGCATCTCTTTCCACGCTAACCTTCCTGTTTTTGTCTAATCTCTGCGGGGCATAGGAGGAGGCCAAGAAACTTGAATTCTTGGATCGTGTCATCACCATCAGCAGGGCCGCCCTCACACAGCACCCAGAACAAAACCTGGCAGCTTTTCTCTGCAAAGCCCTCCTTGTGGAGAAGATAAAGGTGAGTAAAACACACACTCGGGCTATGTTACTTGGCGGGTTTAGTGATTGGCCTGGAGAGCTCTGCAGATTTGTCTACCTTCAACTGCCAATCGCTGGATCGTGTTGGACGTTTGTCTGTTAGACTGAAGAGCCCATTATCAAGCATTTGCTCCCTGTGTAGATACTTACAGACTGTCATCAAGGCACTCTGTAACCTTCTCTTTGTGAAGCTGAACTGATTGATTTCTGGAGTCTCTCACTATAAGGACAGGTTTCAGAGTAACAGCCGTGTTAGTCTGTATTCGCAAAAAGAAAAGGAGTACTTGTGGCACCTTGGAGACTAACCAATTTATTAGAGCATAAGCTTTCGTGAGCTGTAGCTCACGAAAGCTTATGCTCTAATAAATTGGTTAGTCTCCAAGGTGCCACAAGTACTCCTTTTCTTCTCACTATAAGGCATGTTTCCCAGTCCTTCAGTCACTCTTGTGGCTCTTCTCTGACCCCTCTCCAATTTATCAACATTCTCCTTGAATTGTGGGCACCAGACCTGGACAGAGGATCCCAGCAGAGGTCGCACCACTGCCAAATACCGAGGGAAAATAACCTCTCTAACAACTGGAGATTGCCCTGTTTGCACAGCCCAGGATGGCATAAGCCCTTTTGGCCCCAGCCTCGCACTGGGCGCTCCTGTGCACCTGATTACCATGACTGCCAAGTCTTTTCCAGAGTCACCGCTTCCCAGGTTAGAGCCCCCCATGCTGTGAGTGTGGCCTGCGTTCTTTGTTCCTGAACATGTCACTGTATTGAAACGGTTTCAGAGTAACAGCCGTGTTAGTCTGTATTCGCAAAAAGAAAAGGAGTACTTGTGACACCTTAGAGACTAACCAATTTATTTGAGCATGTTTGAAAGCTCATGCTCAAATAAATTAGTTAGTCTCTAAGGTGCCACAAGTACTCCTTTTCTTTTTGTATTGAAACGTAGGTTGTTCCCTTGCACCCAGCTTCCCAAGTCACCAGGTCGCTCTGTATACACCAGTCTCCCTGCACAGAGCCCCAACACTCCGCAGTCAGTGCCCACTAGGGAACTAGCAACAAATCTGCTCCGTAGATTTGGAAAGTCTTTGCTCTGCGGCTCTGCAGAAAGCTTTCCGGAGCTTATCTCCCTTCCCTGAACGTGGGACATCATGTGCTGGTGGGTGGTCCAGTGGGCTGGGGCTCAGTTCCTCAGTGAGACCTTTGGGCAAATCACTTCCCCCTCTGTGCCTCAGTTTCCCTCCCATGCCTTGTCTCATCCAGTTAGCTCGTGAGTTTTCTGGGGCAGGGACTGGCTCTCACCATGTCTGTGCAGCACCTGGCACAAGGAGCCTGATCTCAGGTGGAGTCCCTGGGTGCTAATGCTGATGGAGCCTTTGCAGTGCACTGGTGCGTGACGCTGGGGCACTGACCACAGGCCCTGCACTGCGCTCCCCAGCTGGAGCCCTGCACACCGTCAAGCCCACAGTAGGACGACCTGTCTGCCGAGGCCACGCGTTGCAGGCCCTGCGCTTTGCTCCCCAGTCGGAGCCTTACGGGAGCTCAGAGCCCGGCTGGCACTTCCCCACATTGTCTCCCCAGGAGCTGATTGATCTTGAGTCCGTCGACTCCCTGACCAGCGGGGTGCGTCAGCAAGCGATGCTCGCCATCATGGAGCTGAGGTACCCGGCCTGCCCGCGCAGCCCCAGCTAGTGCTGTGTGCAGCCAGACACGCCAGCCTCTTGGCATGGCCAGTTCTCCAGGGCATTGCCCCTTCTGCTCCTCCCCCGTCTTCCGATTCCCCCGGGCACGTGGCACCCGTGGGTTGGTGGTGGAGGATCCTTCGGTGCCTGGCGACCTCTCCAAGTGGCCGTGTGAAGATGTGGGGGAGGGAGCGAGGGGGTTGGACCGGTCCCCTCTGGGACCCGCAGGCGATGGCTCCGGGGGGAGAGGGGCAGTTGGGCACTGCCGGAGCGGAGCCACCGGAGTCGCCGCCAGCTGTGCCAGCTGCATCCCACCGGCAGCTCAGCGACTCTCTGTGGCTCAGAGGCTGGGCAACCTGAGCCCTGGCACGTGGCTCAGCCTGCGCCATGGGGGGCTCTCTCTCAGTGCCGCTGGCACCCTGCTCTCAGCTTCCCAGAAGCCTGCCCATCATGTCCTGAGAGCCTGAGGCAAACATCAGTGCATCAGTCTCCTCTCAGCCCTCCAATCCGCGCGTGTCTCTTCTCTTAGCAAAGTGAAGCCACTGCTGCGGGGAACGGAGCTATCCAGCCTGCTCACCGTCTGCTTCTCCAGCGTCTTCTCCCTGCCTCCCGCAGAGACCAACCATGGCGTGGAGGCTGCTCTATTCAACAACGTAAGCCCCAAACTAGCCATGAGGAGCCGCCCCAAACCGAGGGGGAATCCTGCAAGTCACTTGTGTCCCTGCCCCCTGGGTTACCTGGCGCTGGCATAAGAGTGTAATGATCACAGCTTCTTGGCAGCGCTTCAGCTCAGGACCTGCAGTACCAAAGCACAAGGCCCACCTCCACAGATAAAGGAGTAACTCCCTCATAGGGTAGCAGTAGTAGGCATTTATCCTTCACAGGCACCGGCAATTAGTGGGGAACAGACACTCCCTTCACAAGCACATTCATCCCCAGTGCATGGCTGGGGGCACAGGCCTGAGATCGGCTGCTTGAGATGCACACAGGCCAGGGGAAGTGAAGCTTGGCTGGAAATCTCCCCTCCCCCTCAAATGCGGAGTCCTTCCTGGCTCTTCTCATGCGTTAGACTGTGTGCAGTGGCCTCCCTGGGGACAGCAAAAGCGGGTGGGGTCCTGTTGCCAGGAGGAGTTTGCAGTAGGTCCCCTGCGGGTACAAGTGAGTGGGTGAGCTGGAATAGCAGGGGCTGCCATGGCCTGGGACGTGTCACACGCCAGGGCATTGGTTCATCGCCTGGCTGGGTAACGCCACTTGCTGTGCTTTCTCCTCTGCTCTGCACACAGACTCTGAACACCATGGATGAGCTGCTGAAGACCTTGGTGTGTGAGGATGAGAAGCGCAACCTTGTGGTGCTGCAAAACATCGTGGAGGTGTGGAGGCATGGGGGCAGGAAGGGGACGAGTCCTGTAGCTGGGGTGGGGCTCTGGGACCAAGGCTCCATTTAATCCCAAGCATGGGACACCCCCGTGCCTTCTGCTCCTCAGAGTACGTTCTGTACTAAGGTTCTTGGGCTGGAGGACCAAGTGCCCCCGCTATATCTGAAAAACGTCTGCATGGCATGGGGGTGGAGGAGGGCGGGATCTGCCGTGTTCTCCACTGAGCCTCATCTGACCCCGGGATTCATTTGTGTTCACCATGGGCCCCACCAATACTGGCCAGAGCCCAGAGCTAGATTCCCCCAACGTTCTAGTTTTGGGGCCACAGGAAGTCGATTCTGTGGGTGGTTTGTGCTCCAAAAAAAGGGAAATGTCCTCAGCAGATATTCGGTCTTCTCGATCCCAGGGCTTGGGAAGAGGGAATCACAGAAGTGCAGGGCTGGAAGGGATCTCAAGAGGTCATCTACTCCACCCCCTGCACTGAGGCAGGGCCAAGCATTCCTCGACCGTCCCTGAGGAGTGTTTGTTCAGCCTGTTTTTTTAAAACATCCATGATGGGGAGTCCACCACTTCCCTAGGTCACCTGTTCCAGTGCCTAGCCACCCTTAGACTTTTTCCAAATATTCAACCTCAATCTCCCTTGCTGCAGATTAAGCCCATTACTTCTTGTCCTACCTTCAGAGGACGTGGAGAACAATTAGTCACCATCCTCTGTGAAACAGCCCTTAACGTATTGGAAGAGTGTTAGGAGGTGCCCCCTCCGTCTTCTCAAGACGAAACATGCCCAAGTCATTCACCCTTTCTTCATAGGTCAGGTTTTCTAAACCTCTGATCATTTTTGTCGCTGTCCTCTGGACGGGCCCCAGTTTGTTCACATCTTTCTTAAAGCGGGGTGCCAAGAACTGGACACAGTGCTCCAAGCTAATACACCTCAGAATGACATTTCCCTCTTTCACAACAGCATCACACTCTTGATTCCTATTCAGCGTGAGATTCACGCTAACCCCCAGATCCTTTTCTGCAGTCCTGCCACCTAGCCGGTCATCCCCCACTTTCTTTTTATGCATTTGATTTTTCCTTCCTAAGTGCGTTACGTCACATTGGTTTTGACTGAATTTCATCTTGTTGACTTCAGACCAACTCTCCAATTTGGCAAGCTCATTCTGAAGTCTAATCTGTCCTCCAAAGTGCTTGTAATTCTCCCCAGCTTGGTGTCATCCGCCAACTTGACAAGCATACTCTCCTCTCTGTTAACCAAGTTCTTCATGAAAATATTGAGCAGTACTGGACCCAGGCACACTCCTGGGGGACCCCACTTCAGACACCCTCCTAGTTTGCCAGCGAGTCAGTGATAACTCCTCATTGAGGATTGCCTTTCCATCAGTTGTGTGCCCACTTTAGAGTAGTCTCAACTGGATCATATTGGCTTAGTTTGCTTATGAGAATGTCTCGTGGAACTGTGTCAAAAGCCTTATGAAACTTCATATACATCATCATATACTGCCTCCCTCCATCCACTAGGCAAGTAACCCGGTCAAAGAAGGAAGTTAGATTTGTTTGGCATGGTTTGTTGTGGACAAATCCATGGTGCTATTCCTTATCACCCTATTATCTCCTCTAGGTTCTTACAAACTCTTTAATAATTTGTTCAATAATCTTTCTGGGTACCAAAGATAGGCTGACAGGTGGATAATTCCGTGGGGCCTCCTTGTTCCCCTTTCTGAAGATAGGCTCTGTGGCTGCCCTTCTCCAGTCCTCTGGGACCTTCAGCCCTCCTAAAGGTTCAGAGATTGCTGTGTCTAGCTCCATCTCGTGTGAATATCATGAGGCTCTGCCAAATTGAATACATCTAACTGACCTAAATTGTCTGTTATCTGTTCTCTCCCTAGTCTGGCCTGTATTTCTTCACCCTTGTTGTTAATATTGTGGTCATCATCTAGTCGCCATTAACCTTTTTAGTGAAAACTGAAGCAAAAAAGGCATTAAACACCTTGGCTTTGTCTGTATCATCCATTATTTGCTCTGCTTCCCTGCTGAGTAGTGGCCCCACACTTTCCTTTGTCTTGCTCCTAATGCATTTACAGAGCTGCTTCTGATTGCCTTTTATGTCCTTGCCAATTAGAACTCATTTTTGCCTTAGCCTTTCTGATTTTCACTCTATGTGCTTGTGCTATTTTTTGGTCCTTCTCCTTTGCAATTTGTCCCAATCTGTTTCTCTCAGGTCCTGCTCCCCTGGACCGCATCCAAGGAGGTGCATGTGCAGCTGAGGGCAGTGGGAAGAATCACCTGGCTGACCAAATTCATCTCCGGTCAACACAAATTCAAGGTGAGCAGCCTGTGACTCTGGCCGTCTCCTAACTGCACTGAGCAGGCTCGCGGTGCAGCGCTCCCTGGCAGGGAAAACCCGGGCCTGGAATAGTGACTCAGCAAGATCCTTGGTAGGAGTCCAATCTAATGAGCCCTGATGTGGACGGGTCTGTCCTCTGACTCCAGTGGGCCTTGGGTGGAGCCCCATCATTCTATCTCCAAGGACTCTCCCCGCTGTTCCCCTAGGACCAAAATCTGCTCCGCAGGGTCAGCAGATTTACACAGGATCGCCTTGAGAGCACCCTCTGAACCCAGGTGTCTCTTCACCCCCTTTGTCAGTTGCCCCCGGGACGCTTTGGCATCAGCTCCTGCCAGGCTGCCAGATGAACACCCCCTGCTCTGGGTGCTCAGGGCCATTGAGCTGCTGCAGCTGCTCCATCCCCCCTGTGGCAGGGCCTCCCCTCCGGCAGCTGGAGGGGGGCGCTTGGATGATATGCCCCCAGAGGCTGGGGCAGCAGAAGAGAAGGAGGGAGGTGGAAGGGGACACAGTGAAAGGGATGGGAGGGGCCAAAGGAGCCAGAGCAATGGGGAGTGGGTCAGGGGAGGCCGTGCAGACCCCAGGAGAGGAGGGCAAGGGGCTTGGTGCGACGTGGGGAAGAGCAGGGAGCGAGCGCAGGGGCTGCAGGAGGGGCAAGGGAAGGTCTGGCAGGAGGGGGAGGCTAGAGGACTAGGCTGCAGGAGAGAGCCGGCAGGAGAGAGCCGGCAGGCTGGGTGCGGCGCAGAAAGTGGGGGTTGTGGGGAGCTCCAGGATGGAGTGAGAGAGGCGTAATGCAGAGAAGAGGAGTCCAAGGTGACCTCACGCTCCTGGACCTGAGGTCAGTGGAGGGAGGGGGATGGGAGAAGGGGCTGGGATTAGGAGCTTGCCCTTGAGATGGAGACTGGAAGTTAGTTCATTCCTTACCCAGGTCCCCACTCGAGGGCAACGTTTGCTGACTTTGCTACCCAGACTTCCCGTCCCTGCTGAGCTTCCCTCAGTCCCTGGTGATGGGTCCCATGGCTCCTCCTGCTCTCATTGTCCCCAGTCTCTCTGCGCTGGGCTCTGCCTCCCCCGGTTCTAGCCCGTTGCTAGTGCAATGCCAGGGGGACATGCTGCACTGGGCCTTCAGGGGCGAGTGACTCCCCTTGCTCCCTCTCTCCGTCAGGGAGTGGAGGAGTTCAGAGTCCTGGGCCAGCTGGTGGGCTGTCTCACTCTGCACTGTGCTGAGCAGGAGCAGGAGATCTGCCGATCGGCTATGGAGGGACTTCACCACCTCTTCGCCTTCATGCTGTGGCAAAAACGTAAGAGCACTGGAGACCCTTGTCCTTCCTAAATACATTGACATGGGGTTTCCAAACATGGGAAACATATTTATTGAACACTTCTGCCTTTTCTGCATCCTTTTAAACAGTCTCCATCGAGTAATGAGCCTACACCATTGCTAGGATTTCTTTTGTTCCTAATACACTTTTTTAAAAAAGCCTCCTTACTATCCATAGTCCTTCAAGCCATGGAGTTTCCCCTGATGTCTTTAGCTTCCCCTGTCCATATTCTACTCTTCATAACTCACATAAGAATGGACATACTGACTCAGATCAGTTCATCTAGCCCAGTATTGTGTCTTCTGATAACGGCCAGTGCCTCATGCTTCAGAGAGAATGAACTGAAAAGGGAAATTTGGAGTGATCCATCCCCTCTCATCTGGTCCCAGCTTCTGGTAGTCAGAGGTTTAGGGACATGCCGAGTCTGGGGTTGCATGGCCTAATTATCTTGAACCCAATTATACTTTTAGGCTTCACAACATCCCACGGCAACAATTTCCACAGGTTGCCTGTGCATTGTGTGCAGAGATACCTTCTTTTCTTTGCTTTTAACTTGCTGCCTATTAACTTCAGATAGTGACCCCTAGTTTCTGTGTTACGTGCAGGGGTAAATAACACTTTCCTTTTCACTTTCTCCTCACCAGTCATGATTTTATAGACCTCTGTCATCTCCCCCCTTAGTCAGCTCTTTTCTAAACTAAATGGTCCCAGGTCTACACTGCAGACCTATATTGTTATCACTCCATTGCTCAGGGCTGTGAAAAATCCACACCCCTGTTGGCAGAAGCACCCCTCCCACTGACATAGCTAGCGCCTCTCCGGGAGGTGGATTAAGAGCTTGTTGGCAGAGGACCATCTTCTCTTCAACGCTACAGCGCCGGTGCAGCTATGGCGATAGAGTGGTTGAAGTGTAGACTTGCCCCCAGTCTTTTTAATCTTTCCTCATATGGAAGCTCTTCCATACCCCTAATCATTTTTGTCGCCCTTCTCTGCACATTTTACAATTCTGGTATATCTGTTTTGAGATGGGGTGACCAGAACTACACGCGGTATTCAAGGTGTGGGCGTGCACATTGGACTTGTATCGAGGCATTATGACATTTTTCTGGTTTATTATCTATCCCTTTCCTAATGGTTCCCAACATTCTGTTGGCTTTTTTAACTGCCACTGCACGGTGAGCAGATATTTTCGGAGAACTCTTCACCATGACTCCAAAATCTCTTTCTTGAGTGGTAATTTAAACCTCATAATTGTGTATGTATAGTTGAGATTGTGGTGTCCAGTTTGCATTTATCTATATTGAATGTCATCTGCCATTTTGTTGCCCAGTCCCCCCCCAGTTTTGTGAGATCCCTTTGTAGCTCTTCGCAGTCTGCTTTGGATTTAACTATCTTGAGTCATTTTGTATCATCTGCAAATTTTGCTACCTCACTGGTTACCCCTTTTTCTGGATCATTGATGACTATGTTGAACTAGACTGGTGTCAACACAGATCCTTGGGGTGCCCCGCTCTTTACCTCTCTCCACTGTGAAAACTGACCATTTATCCCCGTTGTTTGCTTCCTATCTTTTAACCACTGACCCATGAGAGAACCTTCCCTCTTATCCCATGACAGCTTACTTTGGTTAAGAGCCTTTGGTGAGGGACCCTGTCAAAGGCTTTCTGAAAGTCCAAGTACAGTATATCCACTGGATCACCCTTCTCCACATTCTTGTTGACCCCCTTCAGAGAATTCTAGTAGATTGGTGAGGCATGATTTCCCTTTCCAAAAGCCATGTTGACTCTGCCCCAACAAATTGTGTTCACCTGTGTGTCTGATAATTCTGTTCTTTCCTATTATTTCAACAATTTGCCTGGTACTGAAGTCAGGCTTGTCAGGGATCACATCTGGAGACTTTTATAAAATTCACTGTCACATTCTCTATCTTGTACAGAGGCCGATTTAAATATTAGCTTACATACCACAGCACTGCACATAAGTTTGTTTGGATGTCTCGTGAGAGCTGCAACCTTTGCACCAGGCAGGCAATTTACCATGCGGTTCTCCCACTCATCACAAACCCAACTGCTTATATGTCTATTGATTGAATCCCCCATTACTATTACCTGGCTTTTCTTTGTAACTGGGCTTCCCGCCTCAGGAGGGCAGCCTCAGTGTGAGAGGATATCCCCACTTCATCTGGCAGGTGGGTCCCAACTATGGGATCGTCTCCCTCTGCTCCAGCTCGATGTTCTCCTTCCCAGAAACTTTCACCCTCCTCAGCAGCACAGAGGCTGTCAGACTGGGGGTGGGACCACTCTACTGCATCCCTAAAAGTCTCCTCTATGTAACTCGCTGTCTCCCTTGGCTCCACCAGTTCAGATCCTCTGGCCTCCTGGTCTCCGAGGGCAGTAGCTCCTTGGGCCAAATGCCCAGATGTGCTACCTGCCCACAGTGCTGGGAATCCTACATGCTGCATTCAGTGCAATCAACTGGAGAGCCTCACACTGCTGCTGCACTTCCGCCTGGTTTATTTTTACTCTTCCAGGGGGGTTAGTTTGTTTAGTTTTGTTGGGGAGGGAGGGGGAGTTTATTGGCCTGAATTTACAGTATGTTTCTTAGATGTACTTGTCTTGAAACTTCCTTGCAAAACTCCCGTTTCCAAAGCTAACCTCTGATTTATATTGCCTGCTGTCTGTTTCCCCTCCCTGGTTCTGGCACGACGCTGGCAAAGCAGAGTGCAGAGTATCTGCAGGTCTTCAGGGAGTGGCGAGCGGAGAACACCTTCTGGGTCACCTGGTTCACCAACACCAGCAATATCGCCATGGTAACTACTTTCAATGCTTCCTGGGATTGTTGTGCCCAGAGTTATCAGGAGAGAGAAATTAAGACCATAGGAGTCAGAGGGAAGGGACAGACCCAGGCATGTGACTGACCCCATCCAGCTGGGCCGGAGCCCTGCCTATGGCCCACTCCACCTCACAGAATCATAGACCTCAGGAGGTATCTAATCCAACCCCAACTAAATCATCCCAGCCAGGGCTTTGTCAAGCCTGACCTTAAAAATCTCGAAGGATGGAGATTCCCCACCTCCCTAGGTAATCCTTTCCAGTGCTTCACCACCCTCCTAGTGAAATAGTGTTTCCTCATATCCAACCTGGACCTCCCCCACTGCAACTTGAGACCATTGATGGTTGTTCTGTCACCTACCACCACTGAGAACAGACGAGCTCAAGCCTCTTTGGAACCCGCCCCCCCCAACCCCCGCAGGTAGTTGAAGGCTGCTATCAAATCCCCCCTCACTCTTCTCTTCTGCAGACTAAATAAGCCCAGTTCCCTCAGTCTCTCCTCATAATTCATGTGCTTCAGCCCGCTAATCATTTTCGTTACCCTCTGCTGGACTCTCTCCGATTTGTCCACATCCTTTCTCTTGCGGGGGGCCAGATGTGACCTCACCAGTGCCGAATAGAGGGGAATAATCACTTCCCTCAATCTGCTGGCAAGGCTTCTGCTATTGCGGGCCAATATTCCTCCCTCCATGCCACATCCCAAGATGCACTGAGTCTCATCCAAACCTGATCCCAGCTCCTTGTCAGGTGTGGTGGGAGCTTCCCCAGAGATTAATGCTCTCCAAGGCATCATTGTGTCCACGCACCAGAGCCAGCCCCTGCTGAGCACTAGAGAGTGTATCCGTGCTGTGCAGTATTGTGCCCCCGTGCACTGCCACACTGGCCTGTGCCGTGCACGACAGCTCCTGATTGCTGGCTGGGTACTGTGCGTCCCAGGTGCAGTAACCCAGCCCTGTCCCGGCAGAGCGGGCTTTGCCTGCACTCCTGGCTGGGCCAGTCCTGGCTGCTCGGTCCGACTGGAACCGCACTGGGCAGCAAAAGGGGTTTCACTGCCAGGTTTGTTTCAGATGTTTGGGAAGTACTTCAACCCATCCGAGCGCATGGACTTCCTCCTCACTGCTATCGAGGGCATGAGAGACACCAGCGTCCATGACTCGGTGGCGGCCAGGCACATGCTGCATGTGATCCTGTGGGTCCCCAGCCCAAGCTTGGAGAGGGTAAGAGCTGCAGTGAGAACAGCCTGCTGGGGGAGCCCATCCGTGGGAGACTCTGTCTCTGGGCGCTCGGCATTACTGGGGGGCAGGTCCTGTGCAATGCGGGGGTCAGTCTAGGTGATCTCCATGGCCGCTTGTGGTCTTGCAGTCTATGAATCGATAGGCCGGGAATTGGCCCTGTGTTCTAGGCCTGGAGCTGGAGAAGAGGATGTGGGAGGGCAGATGGCTCTCAGGTAGGGCAGGTCCCTGGCACCCCAGATCAATAGCAGCGCGAGGAAGCCAAGGCTCCCATCTCCCCGTTTCCCTTCCAGGTGTCGGAGGCTCTGACGAGCGTGTACCACAACCTGGACTCCATCAGCGAGCCGCTGGCCCAGCACCAGCTGCTCAAAGCCCTTGTCGTGCTGGGCGACCAGTACAGCGAGGAGGTGGTCACAACCCTGCTGGGCTGCTCGCTGTCATGTGACAGGTACGGGGCCGGGGCTGCTTCCGCTTGCGCTCTGGGTCCCCCGGACTGGTCCCGCTGCCAGGGACAGGGGCATGCAGAACCTTCCGGAGACCTCCTGCTCCCTGCAGAGCTTCTGCTTGTTCTGGAGGGTTTTGCAGGCTGACATGCCGTGGAGACAGGCCAGCCTGCAAAACCCCATATGGCAGCCCTCGGCCTCCCCCGGGTCTGACACTCAGACCCGGCCCCCATGCAGCCTGTGCAACGCAGTGGGGGCCCTTGCTGCAGCAGGAGGGCAACAAAGGGCCGGGCAGGGGCGGGAGACCCAGCAGGGTGAGGGCGGCGGTGGGTGCTGGAGGCTGGCAGGGCTCTGGCCAGGTGAAATCGGCTCTCTCCCTTTGCAGCGTTGCTGTGGAGATGTGGAGGGTGCTGACATCCCACCCCAAGACCGCAGGAAAGGTCCTACGGGAGCTGCTTGACAGGCTGCAGGAGCGGCCGCTGCGCCAGCATCACGACATCTCTCAGCAAGAGGCTGGCGTCGCTCCCTTGGCCGTAAGTTCCAGCCCCTGCAGCAAGGGAAGGAGCGCCGTGTGTCCCCACCATGGCCTGAGGGTGTCTCTCAGTCTCCCACTGGGTATCGCCATTGGGCAGAAGAGAGAGAGCGTGACTCTAGCCAGCGCTATAGTGGAGGCAGAACACGCCGAAACCCTCTCCTGGTGCTCTGGGACACCTCTCATAGAACCGCAGGGTGAGAAGGGATCGCAAGGTCAGCTTGTCCAGCCCCCTGCCAAGATGCAGGATTTGTTGTGTCTATCCCAGCCCAGACAGATGGCTCCAGCCTCCTTCTATAAACCTCCAGCAAAGGGGCTTCCACAAGCTCCCTAGTCGTCTGTCCCATTGTCCTACTCTTCTTACAGTTAGGAAGGTTTTCCTGAGATTTAATCTAAATCTGCAGTGCTGTCGTTTGAACCCATCCCCTCTTGTTCTGCCCTCTGTGGCAAGAGAGAACAACTTTTCGCCATCTTTTTTTTGGCAGCCTTCAAAGAATCTGAAGACCATTAGCACGTCTCCCCTTAATCTCCTCTTTTCCAAACTAAACATAGCCAGTTCCTTCAACCTTTGCTCGTATGGCGTGTGTTCCATCCCTCGGATCATCTTTGTCACTCGCCTCTGGATCCATTACAGTTTCTCCACAGCTTTTCGAGACATTGGTGACCAAAAGTGGACACCGTACTCCAGTTGAGGCCTAACCATCACTGAGTAGAGTGGTATTATCACCTCCCATGACTTGCAGGCTATACCTCTGTTAATGCAACCTAAGATTGCATTTGCTTTTTTTTTCTCTTTTCTTTTTTTTTTTTTGCAACAGCATCGCTTTGCTGCCTCATGCTGAGGCTGTGATCCACTGCAGCTCCCAGATCCTTCTTAGCAGTACAACCGGTTATCCCCCATTCTGTTTCTGTGCATTTGCTTTTCCTTCTCTGAATGTAGCACCTCACTTTTGTCTTTGGTGAGTTTCATTCTGTTGTCTATAGCCCAGTCCTCCAATTTACCACAATCCCTCTGAATTTGAGCTCTTTCCTTCAAAGTCTTGGCAACTCCTTCATCAGGGAGCTGATGCAGGGCAGGGGTCATTGAAAGCTTCCCAGGAGACCTCGCCCTGGCCTGGAGTCAGGAGCCCTGGTTTCTCTTCCTAGCTCTGCCACAGACCTGCTGGGTGACCTTGGGCAAGTCCCTGCCTGGCTTTTGTCTGTTGTTCTGCAGGGCAGGGCCTGGCTCCTGCAGGGTGCATCTCTGGGTGTGTGATCCAAAGAACCCTAGCACTAAAGTAGCAGCAGAGCTGTGGACTCTAGACCTCCAGGGAATGCTGGTGACACCAGTGATCCGGGACGCCCGGACAGAGCCATTTTGCTTCAATTGGAACCATTTTTTCCTACGAATCCCCTTTTTGAGCCTCGTAGGTTTTAACTGTTGATGTCACAGCTCTGTCCCGCAGCACTCGCTCCTCTGAAGAGCTCGAGAAAGGCCTTTTGCTGCTCAGACCTCATACCAAGTGTGATAGACACGGTATAGTGAAGGCAGAGAAAACCCTTGGGACTTAAATACACAGATCTGGCAGCCTGGTCAAAGAGGAGACCATCTGAAGGCAACTCTCCCTTATGATAATTTACTTACCCTGAGAATAGCAGGTCAGTCTGGTTTATTAAAGCCGGACGATGAATCGATCAGACATGGAGAGGGCATGACTGTAATTCACTTTGTTATCCACCATTCCCATTGTTCCATGTCCTCAGCCTGGTTTTCACTTGCTTGTGTTTTATTTTTCCTTCTGGAACCAGTAAGCCTGTATTGGACACTTTTTCCCCTCATCCCGGTTGAGGTTTTGTGGGGCTGTCTTTGAACAGTTCAAAAGCCAAATACAGAAATGATTGAATCTGGCTTTTAGTAACAGACCAACCCTCGAACTTGTGGACAAAATCGGCTCCCTTGCCAAGGCTGGGCTGTAAGGCCCGGGACTCAGGAGAACCCAAGTTCAGTTTCGGGCTCTGCCAGACTCCCTGGGTGACCATGGGTGAGTCACGTCGCCTCTCTGTGCCTGAGTTCCATGTCCATACAACGGGGATAGAAATCCTTCCTTTGTGTGTCTAGCCTGTAAGCTCTAGGCCAGGGAATGTCTCTTTCTGTGCCTGGAAAGCCCCCAGCACACGCCCTGATTGCAGATAGGCGCTGGAGGTGCTATTCTAACCCTTCTAACAATAATACACTTGATTTGTTTGGGGTCAAGGTGTTGTGCAGAGAAGTTTCCACAGATGATACCTGCTAATAAATACCACCCCCTGAGATCGGGGGTACAAGGAAGCAGCTGCTTATGTTGCAGGTAGCCGGCCCCTAGTTCCCGTGGCTCTGTCTGCAGGGGAGGCAGACGTTGTTTTGGAAATGGCTTGTTGGGTCACCGGAGGGTGTTTCGTAAAGGAGCTCTTCCTTTCACACAGGTGGGGAAACTCCAGCATCAACTGCCTATCGTAGTGGAGCAGCTACACGAGGCAGACAGGGACGTCATCTCCAATGTCATCACCGTGCTGAGAGACACATTGTAAAGCAGAGCGTCAGCCCCGTGGCTGTGTGAGTGGCTGAGAAACTCCTGCCGTTCTTTCATGATGTAAGGCCTGACGGCGCACGGGAGACCCTTCAAGCCACAGACGTGTGAATGGGGGCTGGCGGGTGGGCTAGCGGGACCTATGCTATGGCCCTAGCCAGAAAAAGGATTGTCGTAAATTACATGAACCCATTCCCGCCTTCTTCTGCTACCCCATTCTCCATCAGAGCATGTGGCAGTAAGGGTGGGAACCCTGGTGTCCTGCAGGCCTGCTGACAAGGATCAGGGCAGCCTGGGGACGAGGCTCCCCTTGAGGGAAGAACATTTATTCCTGAGCTTGCATGCAGCTAGGGGGCCTCTGCAGCACAGGGGGCCGCAATGCTCCTGCTGTCTTCCAGGGTAACAAGTGATGGTACCCTGGTGAAAATCCTGCCCCTCCCCTCCCTGGCCAGGAATCCCACAGCTGGCCTGTCAGCTCCATAAGGAAACGGCTCCATCTGTAGGTTCTGCAGCTACCGCCCTTTCCTCTCCCCTTCGTTCTCATGGCAGGGCAGCATCAAAGGAGGGGCTAGTTCTCCCCAGGCCTTTTGTAACCACAAAGAGCCCCCGCCAGCTTGTTCACCAGACTGATGTTCAGTCCCCCACTGCACGGCGAGAGCCAGCAAAGTGGGCGGGAGAAAGGGACCCATCCATTACTGCCTTCCAGGGGTAACGCCCCAGTGGGGCTCCTGGAGGGACCACCCACCTCCCCAGCTCTCAGAACTCTAAATCCTACCCTCAGCCCTCCCAAACTCTGCTGGGACCCGGCCGCTCTTTATTTAGCAGTTGCACAGGCCCAGCTAAAGATCAACACCAAGAGCAGCTCCTGCATCTAGTCCAGCACCCGCTCCTGATGGAAAGACAACTGAGAATTACTGTTCCAAGAGCCTGTCTCCAAAGTGGCCAGACAGGAGAGCGCAGCCAAATCAGATAAACAGACTAAAAGAACTTATGAACACTTTTACAACAGACGTCACTCAGAGAACTGCCTGCTCTAGAACCTGGTGCCCAGAGGCGACATGTAACTGCTGATTGGGGGGGCACCATTTAAAGGTTCAGCCACTCTCAGAACAGCTCAAGTCAACCCGCCCCCCCCCCCCCCCCAGGCTGCCCCCATTACCCTCAGCCTCACCTCCCAGAAAGCAGTGGCCCCTCCCTACAGCCCCCAGCTATTGCTCCTGGTTCTCCCTGCTGGGCACAGCTCGCCCGGCCTCCCAGGTCACTGGACTGGTCCAGCTCTGCCAGCTGCCATGCAGCGAGGGGGCATCATGTGACCAAGTGGGGCCGACCCTGAGTTAACAAGAAACCCATGTGTAGGAGTGGGGCAGCCCTTGCCGAACTCAAAGCCCCTGGAGGCTGGGTGGTTTCCAGTCATGGCTTCCAAGGCCCCCTATCTGGAAGCTCCTGCACATTTACCACCCCTTCCTCCTGGTTGAATCCCCCCCAGATCCCTGTGCGTGGCCCGAACAAACACCAGTGTAGGAATTTGCCCCCATACCTGGCCCCCTTGGCCTCGCTAGAGGGTCGCTGTGGGTCAGCACCAGTGTGAGTCGGGCACGCAAACCGGGAGGACAAAGTACACACATCCCTTCCCTCTTTCAATCTTTCCTCATCGCTCCCTCTCTGCCGCCCCTGTCCTGATGCTGCTCTGCCCTGAGCGTTTCCCCTTGGCTTGACAGGCGGGTGCTGATGTCAGTGTGCCCAGAGCTGGCTGCGAGATCCCAGGGGCTGTCTCACCCCACCTTACTGCTCTCTCTGGCCAAGAAGTTACCAGGCCAGCCCCTCAGCTGGTGGAAACCTGCATCTCTATTGCCTTCAATGGCGCTATGCCCATGAGACTCTGGCCCCCAGCTGTGCCTGTATGACTGGGGCTGAGTTAGCAATACCCCCTGCAGGGCAGACATCTCTGTCACAGTGAGCGCTCACCCAGCTGGGTGGGCACGACCGTCACAGCGTCTCCTCCCCACGTCCTCTCTTGCAGGAGTCCAGCAAACTCCGGGTGCTCTCCCTCACCCTCTTTAAACACCAGCTGGAGCTTGTTAGGGGGCCCAGCAGGAGGAAGATGAAGGAGCACGTCCTCCGCAGCCTGGTCCCGCTGCTCCTCCTCCTGCACGATGAGCGTCCCAATGTGTCCCAGGTGAGGCCACGAGCTGGAGCCTGCAGCTGAGATTGTTACAGAGTGACCAGGAATTTGTTGGGGGGGCAACATGTGACACCCCCCTTTAAAAGTTCTGGCTGGCAGAGGGCAGGTGCTCAGTGCTGTGACAATCACGTGCTCAAAACCACTTGAACGTTGAGTCCAGTAGCGCCATGACCATGGGGCCCCACCCAACTGCTGAGTCTTCCCTGCCTCTCTGAAGCCAACACTCCCCCCCTGCAGCCAGGCTGAGAGAATGGGTGGGTGGAGGGGTCAGCTCACCACTCCTACAGCCACTGGCCTCCGCACATTCCCCTGGCTGTGCTGGTGGGAAGAGCACAACCCTGGCCATGGTCCCTACAAGGAGCAGAGCTACCCAGCCTCCGGATGGTGCCCAAGACCCAATGTGCCCTTGGCCAAGCAGCCCGGACAGCTCTTACTAGCCATGACATGCCCAAGCCCCCCCTCCGCCCCGCCCCAGGTGCCTGTGCACATGCTCGCTCTCATGGCCCCCATCACTTGGGAGCCAAATGCCCCCAGCAGTAATGAATTCACCCTCCTACCCCCCATGAGGTGGGGAACTAAGGCACAGCGTGAGGCCTAGTGCCTCAAAAGTATTGAATGCCCATGGGCATTAGGCACCTAAATCCCTTTGTAGCCCTGGGCCGAAGCAACTTGTCTGAGTTCCTGCAGGAAGAGCTGGGAATTGAGTCAGGTCTCCAGCCATGGCCTTAGCCACACCTCCGCCCTTCCGCGAGCAGCCGCGGGCCGGGAACCGTTCCGCACACACGGCCTCCAGTAACTATGTTAGTGGCTTCCAGCTGGGCTGTCCCTAGCCATTTGGGTGTCCTATCCAGCCCCCAAGCAGTGGGGCTGTGTGGGGTCCCAGGCCTCCCCCTCCCCCCCACCAGGGTCTGGGAGGCAGGAGCTGTGTGGGGCCACTTTTGGGGGGCCCACAGGCCCAGAGTGGCCTGGGGGATTAGCGGAGAGCTGGGAGTAGCCCGCTCTGCTTCCCTCGCCCTGCATCCAGCCATGTCGCTCGAGGGAGGGGGTTTGGGGAAAGGGATCCCTCCCACACACACACTCACTGACAGCAGCGGGAAGCGGAGCAGCCTGGCCCCAGCCCGCTCTACTCTGCCAGCTCCCAGCCGCAGCACTCCGCTTCCCACCGCCGGTGAGTGCAGGGGGCAATCCTTTTGGAGGAGAGCGGGCTGGGACCATGTTACTCCACTTCCTGCCACTGCCAGTGAGTGTGGGGTCGCTGGGGGAAGAGGCTTGCGGAGAAGAGGTGGAATGGGGGCAGGCCGGGGACGGAGCAGGGGGGAAGGGGAAGAGGCCAGGCGGAGGGAGTTGTCTGCCCCCCACCCCCAGGGACGGCTCTGCCCTTTGTAGTGGGCGCAGCCCGCGGCGGGGCTGGCCAAGATATAGGGCGGGTCACTGGGGCTGGGGCTGCTGCATGTGCAGTATGCAGCCGCCTAGTGACACCATGAAATTTGGGGCAATTTGGTGCCCCAAATTTCATGGTGCCCTACGCAGGCGCGTCTGCCGAGGGACGGCCCTGGCTTCCAGCTCCCATAACCGTTGTCGCCTCGCCCCGGCCCGTCTTGTTTTGCAGGTGTGTTGGGACACCCTCAGGAGTGCTCTGGAATTCCTAAGGTGGAGCCAGCTCAGTGCCCTCCTCCAGAAAAAGGAGCTTTGGCAAGGCTGTGACTGCCTGGTGAGGGAGCCCTCCATTGCCCAGCTCCATTCCCACACCGAGCCCCAGCCCCGGGACCACACCTGGCCCTGGTTGTAGTCCCTCTGCGTGATCCCCCCGGCACAGGAAGGAGGGCTGAAAGCAGGATACTCCACAGATCTGGAACCTGGCCTACAGGATGGAAAGGCCTTTAATAACCTTGTGCTCCCTTGTTCTGGCTCCTAGGTGGCGTGCTACAAGGGGAGGGCAGAAACCTTCCTCTGCCAGGCCATGGCCTTTGTGGAAAACCCGCAGGCTCCCATTAGAGAAGCGGCCATCAGGTTTCTAGGTAACCACAGAGCAGAGGGGTCCCTTAAGCAGAGGGGCTGGATCCAGTCCCAGGCTCTCCTCAGTCCCTGCCGGCAGCGAGAAGTAACCCCTGGGCTCCTGATTGCCGAATGAAGGCTCAGGGGTGTCAGAAACCCGCAGGAGCAAGCTCACCCCAAACTGCCCTGATCGGCTGATGGGCCCCTCGAACCCCACTGCTCCCCATGCAGTCCCCCTCCCCCCACCCCCACCCCACCATGGGCTCTTGGTAGTGGAACCTCAAGGCGCTGTGCTCTCCTTTGGCAGCCAGCCCCACAGCCATCCCTGGGGCCTCACCCTTCCCCCTGGGGACTCAGGAGTGCGTCCTGGTCAGCGAGGGGCAGGGGAAAGCCCCACTGCTTGGAGGGTGACAGACACTTTGACACCCTCGCTGGGGACGCAGGGATGTGACGAGCTGTTTGTGTGAGTAGGGCTCACTGCCCGGCAGCTGGACCAGCAGAGCCAGGAGAAGTTGGAGGCCATCTGCAACGGTGAGTGGTGTCTGCTTTGAGCACTGAGCGCTAGAGGGACGAATGGCCCAGGGCCGCAGGCTGGGTTCAATCTCCGACGCCAGCAATGTGATCTTGGGTGAGAGCCACAAAGGGTTGCAAACTGTAGGTCCCCAAACCCCTGATCAGCTTCCCCCACACCCTGTGGTGTCTGCTGGTTGGCATGTGCCCAGGCACTTACCCTGACCTCAGAGCTGTGGCCTGGCAAATCCCCAAACTGGGCCTGAGCTGGCTGGCCTTCGCAGACGAATGCCCCCTCCCCGCCCCCGCAACACAGCGAAGGTGGGGTCCTGCCTCCCCGCCTTGCACTCACTAGCCCAGGGTTTGTTGCAGTCACCTCCAAGTGGGGTGCCTGGTGTCAAGCCACTGCTCCAAAGGAGACTGAGGTGACGTCCGGTCATCTACCTCCCTGCTGCGTGCCCGGACCCCTGGGCCAGCGCAGGGCAGAGCAGCGTCTCCTCCACATTTGTTGGGGAAAAGGGGGAGGGGAGATGACATAGCCCAGGCTCCTCACTCCCAGAGCAGGTTCACAGCTGGGCCCCAACCAGAGCTAGAGAATGGCTGAGCTCCCTCCTCGGCATTTGCTGGAGGGCAGCAGGGCACCAGAAGTTAGGCGTAGCCTAACAATGCCCAAGCCCCCTTTGTGAATGTCCCCCTCTCTGGGCTTAAGTGCCCATCTGTGCACTGGGGGGAAGGGGGAGCATAAATACAGGCAGGGATGAGGCCACCAGATCCTGCAGGGACGGGGCAGTCCTAGAAATAGTGAGTGAATGGGACTTCTTGCCTGTGTCTGGGGGCTCCCCCAGCTGTGGAGGGCAGTGGGAATGTTTATTGAGGGTTGGTGGTTGTTCCTGCTAGTCCCCTGCCTCCCGCCTCCCAGCCTGCTGCCTTCTTGTCGCGGGCTGAGAGGTACAGTGCTGGCTTGGTCTGCCAGGGCTTTCCAGAGCACCATGGCTCTGACCTCCATTTCCTTCCTTTCAATCTTAGTCCTCAAAGGCTTGCAGCAGGACAGCAAGTCCTCTGTCAGGTGCCTGGCTTTGCAGACCACGATAATCCTCAATGCCTGCAAGAAACACCGTCCAGCCCGCGCCAGCCTACGGACACTCTTGCACAGGACAAGACTGATGCGTACAAGGGAGAACCCAGTCATTGAAGCTGCCCAGCTGCGAGAGTAAAAGCCAGCCTCCCTACTCTGGGGGTTTGGTGCACCACAGCCCGCCTGGAGCAGGGTGGAACACATCATGCCGCACCATGGCTTCCTCCCCATTGGCCGCCTGCCCTGCCCAGCCACGTGAGTAGTTAACCGCTCAATAGCTTTTATCACCATGTACTTTTTGACAAGTTTCCATGCCCCATGTAGAATTTACGTCCCGCCCTCCGTCCCCGTTTCCGGTCGTGTACATTTTTGGCACCATCAGCCCTTTTGAACATTTCTTTTGTATTATTTTTCTGTGTTTGGCCAGGGGAAGGTTGCATGCTTGTGCTACAGTCAGGCAGGGAAACCAGCAGAAGGTCCGTTTGCCTGGCCCTTGATCAGGGCGGGGCAGCAACCAAGTAGGCTGCCACTCCTGATGGTGGGGTGGCGGGGATAGGGGAACCCAGGTCCTCCCGCTTCACTGCGTCCCCGCCCAGGGCCCTAACAGCGTGCTGTGTTTTGACATATTTCGAGAAAAAGTATGAACGAGTAGAAAGAGAGTCTGCAGGGGGTTCGCGGCTCCCTCCCCATCCGTCTGGGTGGGAGACCACGCCCCTCGATACGATACTTCTGGGGTACCTTGGTTCAGGGGAAATAGCTCAGTGTTCATGGTTCTGGCCTGCAGTCAGGCCGACCAACGGTAGAGAGTCTGTTTGCCCGGGGCCCTCATTCAGGACAGGGCTGCTGTCGAGTAGGGGCTCTGGCCTACAGTCAGGCAGGCAGAGCAGCAGAAGGTCCATTTGCCTGGCCCTTGATCAGGGTGGGGCAGCAATCAAGTAGGGGGGCTCTGGCCTACAGTCCGGCAGAGCCGTTGCAGTCTGGGGGAGGTTAGCTCTCTGGTGGGAGAGTCAGCACAACCGTCTGGCGTCCTGATTCAGGCGGGTGCCAGACCAATCAGGCCTCCTGACAACCAAGTGGGGAGGCTGCTACTCCTGACGGTGGGGTGGCGGTGGTCGGGGAACCCAGGCCCTCTCGCTTTACTGCGTCCCAACCCAGGGCCCTAACAGCCGTGGAGCGATCCACCACTGCGTCAGTGGGGAAAATCCGACAGCAATACCCTGGCCGGCTTGTAGTCAATAACACAGCTGAACCCAATTCGGCTGCCCTGGGCTCCTTGCTACACACCCATTCCGTGTGTACATGGGTTCAGGGGTGGCAGGTTTGTAGAAATTTTGGTGGTGTCCAGAACCCGCCCCTACTTCACCCCACACCTGCCCAAGGCTCCGGGAGGGAGTTTGGGTGAGGAAGGACGTCTGGGGTGCAGGCCCTAGGCTTAGGCAGAGTATTGGGGTGCAGGCTGCAGGCTCTGGGAAGGAGTTTGGGGATGGGAGGGGGTGCAGAGGGAGGGGGTGCAGGGATGAGGGTTTTGGGAGGGACTCAGGGCAAGAGTAGGGGTGTAGGGGGTGAGGATTCTGTTTGGGGCTGGGAGGTTTGGGGGGTTAGAGAGGCTCAAGGCTGGGGCAGAGGGTTGGAATGTAGGGAGATGAGGGCTCTGTCTAGGGCTGGAGATGAGGGATTTGTGGTGTTGAAAGGGGCTCAGGGTGGGTGCAGAGGGTTGGGGTATGGGGGGATGAGGGCTCTGGCTAGGACTGGGGATAAGGTGTTTGGGGTGTTGGAGGGGCTCAGGGCGAGGATTGAGGGTGTGGTGGAGAGGTGAAAGCTCTGGCTGGGGGTGTGGACTCTGGGGTGGGGCAGGGCTGGGGATGAGTTTGGGGTGCAGGAAGGCTGCTCCGGGATAGGGGCCAGAGAGGAGGACTCCCCCCAGCCCTTTCCCTGCCGGCAACAGCGAGCTCTGCGGGAGGACAGTGAGTGGCAGCCCCACCAGCTTCTCAGTGTCCCTGGCATCTGGCAGCCCCGCTGGGTCTCTGTCAGGATAGCGCTCTCCGTTAGGTCTGTGCTTCCACAGCAGGGAAGAGAGGTGATGCTCATCTGGCAGCTCTCTCCCATCTGAGCTGGAGGGCCGGCCTTTTATAGTGCCGCTTCCTGCCCCGCCCCTCTGCTGCCATGGGTGTCCTGGTTCTGCCCACCAGGGGGTGTTCGCGGCTCCCTCCCAGGCTGCCAGGGCAGGAGACCACGCCCCCTCATGACAGAGGCCTTAAAGGAGTTTTAAAGGAAAGGAGTTTTAAAAAAAGAAAGATTGCTTAGCCTTAGAAGAAAAAAGGAAAGAAAGGTTATTTTAAATAGAAGGAAGAGGGGAAACTATAGAAAGCAGCAAGAGAGAGGAGTGTGTTTTATAGATAAGTAAGAACGTGGTAAAAGGTTATTGTTGTTGGGACTAAAAAATAATAAGAGTAAAAAATTGAAATCAATTTTAAAAAGCAAAGGCTCATTAAAGAAAAGAGGAAACTCTAAAGGAAGTTTGAGAAGGTCGGGTGAAAGAAATCACACGGCCGAAAAATGAGCTAAAGATCCTGTGTCAGTGACACAGGGCTGTTTAAAGTACAGAAAACAGAAAAAGAGAGAGAGATCCTTTTTTGTTACTAAGCAGAGCACAGAGCTGCGCAAAAGAGAGAAAGATCCTTTTTTTGGTTAGTGAGAGAAGGAGAGTATAGAAAACAGGACGAGATCCTTTTTGGTTAGTGAGACAAGGAAAGTATAAAGAAAAGTAGTCCTTGTGGCACCTTAGAGACTAACAAATTTATCTGAGCATAAGCTTTCATGAGCATCCGATGAAGTGAGCTGTAGCCCACGAAAGCTTATGCTCAAATAAATGCGTTGGTCTCTAAGGTGCCACAAGTCCTCCTTTTCTTTTTGCGAAAACAGACTAACAGGGCTGCTACTCTGAAACCTGTCACTATGCACGGAAAGTATAGCAAGCTGCAGGAGGGGCGAAGGGGGAGGGGGAAGAGAACTTACCCTTCATAGAATCATAGAATCATAGAATATCAGGGTTGGAAGGGACATCAGGAGGTCGTCTAGTCCAACCCCCTGCTCAAAGCAGGACCGATCCCCAATTAAATCATCCCAGCCAGGGCTTTGTCAAGCCTGACCTTAAAAACCTCTAAGGAAGGAGATTCCACCACCTCCCTAGGTAACACATTCCAGTGTTTCACCACCCTCCTAGGGAAAAGTTTTTCCTAATATCCAACCTAAATCTCCCCCACTGCAACTTGAGACCATTACTTCTTGTTCTGTCATCTGCTACCACTGAGAACAGTCTAGAGCCATCCTCTTTGGAACCCCCTTTCAGGTAGTTGAAAGCAGCTATGAAATCCCCCCTCATTCTTCTCTTCCGTAGTCTAAACATCCCAAGTTCCCTCAGCCTCTCCTCAAAAGTCATGTGTTCCAGTCCCCTAATCATTTTTGTTGCCCTCCGCTGGACTCTTTCCAATTTTTCCACATCCTTCTTGTAGTGTGGGGCCCAAAACTGGACACAGTACTCCACATGAGGCCTCACCAGTGTCGAATAGAGGGGAACGATCACATCCCTCGATCTGCTGGCAATGCCCCTACTTATACATCCCAAAATGCCATTGGCCTTCTTGGCAAAAAGGGCACACTGTTGACTCATATCCAGCTTCTCGTCCACTGTAACCCCTAGGTCCTTTTGTGCAGAACTGCTGCAGAGCCATTCGGTCCCTAGTCTGTAGCGGTGCATTGGATTCTTCCATCCTAAGTGCAGGACTCTGCACTTGTCCTTGCTGAACCTCATCAGATTTCTTTTGGCCCAATCCTCCAATTTGTCTAGGGCCCTCTGTATCCTATCCCTACCTTCCAGCGTATCTACCTCTCCTCCCAGTTTAGTGTCATCTGCAAACTTGCTGAGGGTGCAATCCACACCATCCTCCGGATCATTTATGAAGATATTGAACAAAACCGGCCCCAGGACCGACCCTTGGGGCACTCCACTTGATACCGGCTGCCAACTAGACATGGAGCCATTGAGCACTACCCGTTGAGCCCGACAATCTAGCCAGCTTTCTATCCACCTTATAGTCCATTCATCCAGCCCATACTTCTTTAACTTGCTGGCAAGAATACTGTGGGAGACAGTGTCAAAAGCTTTGCTAAAGTCAAGGAACAACACGTCCACCGCTTTCCCCTCATCCACAGAGCCAGTTATCGCATCATAGAAGGCAATTAGATTAGTTAGGCATGACTTGCCCTTGGTGAATCCATGCTGACTGTTCCTGATCACTTTCCTCTCCTCCAAGTGCTTCAGAATTGATTCCTTGAGGACCTGCTCGATTTTTCCAGGGACTGAGGTGAGGCTGACTGGCCTGTAGTTCCCAGGATCCTCCTTCTTCCCTTTTTTAAAGATGGGCACTACATTAGCCTTTTTCCAGTCGTCAGGGCCTTCCCCGATCGCCATGAGTTTTCAAATATAATGTCCAATGGCTCTGCAATCACGTCCGCCAACTCCTTTAGGACTCTCGGATGCAATGCATCCGGCCCCATGGACTTGTGCTCGTCCAGCTTTGCTAAATAGTCCCGAACCACTTCTTTCTCCACAGACGGCTGGTCACCTCCTCCCCATGCTGTGCTGCCCAGTGCAGTAGTCTAGGAGCTGACCTTGTTCATGAAGACAGAGGCAAAAAAAGCATTGAGTATATTAGCTTTTTCCACATCCTCTGTCACTAGGTTGCCTCCCTCATTCAGTAAGGGGCCCACACTTTCCTTGACTTTCTTCTTGTTGCTAACATACCTGAAGAAACCCTTCTTGTTACTCTTGACATCTCTTGCTAGCTGCAACTCCAGGTGTGATTTGGCCTTCCTGATTTCACTCCTGCATGCCCGAGCAATATTTTTGTACTCCTCCCTGGTCATTTGTCCAATCTTCCACTTCTTCTAAGCTTCTTTTTGTATTTAAGATTAGCAAGGATTTCACTGTTAAGCCAAGCTGGTCGCCTGCCATATTTACTATTCTTTCTACACATTGGGACAGTTTGTCCCTGTAACCTCAATAAGGATTCTTTAAAATACAGCCAGCTCTCCTGGACTCCTTTCCCCCTCATGTTATTCTTCCAGGGGATCTTGCCCACCAGTTCCCTGAGGGAGTCAAAGTCTGCTTTTCTCAAGTCCAGGGTCCATATTCTGCTGCTTTCCTTTCTTCCTTGTGTCAGGATCCTGAACTCGACCATCTCATGGTCACTGCCTCCCAGGTTCCCATCCACTTTTGCTTCCTTCCCTTGAGGCTGCCCCTGGGAAAAGAGTGAGCTCTCAAGGCTCACAGCCCCCAGCATGGTTATCTCTGCCTCTCGGGCAGATCAATCAGAAACTGTTCTACAGCTGCATCATAGAATGCATTTTCCTGAACCAATCCTATCAACCCAAGATTTTTAAACAAGAGCCCTCTCCCTCCCCTCCCCGCCCCTCCCCTCACTACCCACCCCCTTTAACTGCCTTATTCTTATCTAAAAAAACAGGCCCCAAGCACCTTTCCCACTAGATAGATAGATAGATAGATAGATAGATAGATAGATAGATAGATAGATAGATAGATAGATAGATAGATAGATAGATAGATAACCCCATTGGCTTTAAGCCCTTTTAAATTTTATGGAACTTTTCTCACTGGGGCTGACAGACAAACAACAAAAACAATTTTCGGGGTTTTTAGAGAATGTTCCCTGTTTTAAAATGTCACAGTTCAATTAGGGCTTGTCTACACTGCCACTTACAGCGCTGAAACTTGCCCCGCTCAGGGGTGTGAAAAAACACCCTCCTCAGCTGGAGCCGCGAGGACACTGCCACCTTAAAGCGTTGTCGCGGCAGCGATTTCACGTGGGCAGTGTAGACACCTTCTTAAGAGTTTAAACCAGTTCATGTTACAAAGGGGCCTCTTTATTTCCCTACAGAACAAGGGAGTTCATTTCAAGGGTTACAAATGTGTTAAATAGATTGTGAATGGTAATATTGCTTTCTCTTTACCATTAACGTTCCTGTAAACAGGTGTTGATCTTACTAGTGTTCAGTAAAACTTGGCAGCCCCTTAGGTTTACATTTAGTTTTAATCCTCTGCCTTTGCTGCAAAAAAAATTTAAAAGCAGAAGGGCCTGCTTCAAATAGATCAAATTTGGCCTTTGGTTTACACTTAAAAAATCACTAAAAAAGAAAAATGTGGCGGGGGGGAAGGGGGGGCGACAAATACCTTATCTCTGGTTTAAAAAAAAAAGCTAACTGGTTCACATAAGCTGCTTTTTCTTGTGTTTTGTAGAAATCCATACTTTCAAAACATGAGGTTTTTAACTGTACCCTGATTTTTAAAGCTTTCTTTACAATTTCAAGGTAACCAAAAAACACACAACTTTCTCTTTTTGCATTCTTTGATATATTAAGTCCATTTAAACAGTTAAAAAAGAGCTTGTACCTGGTCTCAGCACACGGACTGCAAACACTTAGAAATAAAGACAGTCTGATAATGCAACAAAAAATCATACTAAAATCCCTAAGTCAATACAAACCTTATTTAACTTTAACAAATTACTTTTGTAAACTGCCTGTGGTTTTAACCCCGAGATGCTTCTTTATTTCACACTCTTAAGAAGTTCAAAGGGTGTCTTTTGAAAACGAATCTGCTGTGGGTTCTTGTTTGTTTTAAATTCATACATGTTCTGGTCATCTTTACAGTGAAACAACTTTGGTCACAGGACATGCGAGCTAAACAGGGGAAGGCAGCTATTTTTAAATCCTGCTTCATGCAGATTTTATATAACAGGCCTAAAGCAAACTTGTTTGTCCTGGTTTACATTTCAAAAAAACATGAGAAAAGAAGAAGAAAGTATGTGTGTGTATGTTGGAAACAGAACAAGCCCCTTATCTCTGTCAGAACTTTTTCACATCAGCTGCTTTTTCTTCTTTTTTGTCTCAATCCAAACCTTAAAAACATGAGGGTTTTAACTGTACCCTGATTTTTAAAGCTTTCTTTACAATTTAAAGGTAAAGCTGTTTTGGTTTTGGTCTCTTTTTGTATTCTTTTATATAGTAAGTTTATTTAAAGAGCTAAGAAAAAGATTTTGTAAATGGTCATATGGCCATTCCCATTTCTGTAACCAGGAGGCTTTGAAATCTACATGCCTGTTTCCTTTAATTAACTTTACGGCCCTGGCTTTTGCCTAATGGTAACTAGACATCTTTTGAAAACAAACTGGCTAATTCAAAAATGCCCCTATCAAACTTATTACTAAAATGCTTTTTGTCTTCTTAGAAACACAAAGTACAAATGAAAAAGCCTTTTTGTTTTTATAAAGCATTACTTTTAATACAGCTTCTAGACCCAAAACAAACACAGAAGCATGTGTTTATGTCTCAGCCCTTGGGCTGCAAACATTTAAGAACAAAAGCAGTCTGATAATGCAACAAAAATCTAAAATGTTTAATAAGCTTAATATAACTTTCATCATGTGTTAAAACTGTTACAGCATTCTTAAAAGGTGCATTTTTATTCCATTCCAAAACACAGCCTTCTTTTTTTCCGGTAAACAGGAGGTTTAAAGTCAGGGCACTGTTTCCTTAGGTCCTGTCTACGCTGGCAAGTTGCAGCGCGGTAAAGCAGCTTTCTGCGCTGCAACTGGTGAGGTGTACGCACGGCCACGCCACTCAGGGCGCGGAAACAGGGCAGTTGCAGCGCTTTAAAAAAAGCCCTGCACAGTTTAAAAATCTTTCTGCGCCGGGGCTACAGGGCTGCGGTGGCAGTGTAGACACCGAGGTCGATTACGGCGCTGCGATTGGCCTCCGGGAGGTGTCCCACAATGCCTGCTCTCGCCTCTCTGGTCATCGGTTTGAACTCTACTGCCCGGCCCTCAGGTGACCATCCATCATCCCCACTCCGTAAACTCCTTTGCCATTTTGACAGTCCCCTTCCTGTTTGCTCAGTGATGAGTGCAGCGCATCTTTCCAGGTGGCCAGGCCTGCTCCACGCACCAGGCGATCCCCCTGCTTGGAGCTGTGCTGAGCTGCTGGACCTCATCAGCATTTGGGGAGAGGAGGCTGTACAGTCCCAGCTGCACTCCGGACGTAGCAATTATGATACCTACTGTGACGTTATTGACTTGAACTGGGACCATATAGATCATTGTTGCAACCAAGGTCCTGTAGTGGCACCAAATCTTGTATAATAGGGGGTCAAATAAGGTGTCTAAGGCAAGGTTACGGTTTGCTGGTTATGATTATGCTTTCTATATGTTTGTGTCATTTTTGTATTTTAAGTTATAAGTATTGACTCTGTACTGTCTGTGGCTCAAACTTGTACTATGCGTCTGGGTGACACCCCAGACAAGTTCAAAAGGAGGACTTGTGGCCCTTAGAGACGAACAAATTTATTTGAGCATAAGCTTTCGTGAGCTACAGCTCACTTCATGGGATGCAATGCCTAGCCTGCTTGATGGCCGATTAAGGACCATCAGCTACACAATTGACCCATTGAGAGAAGGCAGACAAGCCTTGGGACTCAGCACAGTGTGCAGGGACCTGCCTATGGACAGAACTCGGAGGTTTTTCCAGGCCACATGATGGACAGCTTGTCCTGGGACAAAGAAAGAAAGACCACATGGTAAGAGAATATAAAAAGCTGCTGCAGCTCCTCCATCTTGTCTTCAGTCCTGCTTCATCCCTCTGGAGGGACTTTGCTACACTGAAGCTTTGAACCAAGAACTGAAAGACGCATCCCAGCTGTGGATGTTCTCCAGAGACTTGATTTGAACCTGCAGTTTATTCTGTCGCTGCCGCAAGCCTGAACCAAGAACATGGCCATGACTGTATGTCATTGATTCCATTTCACCAATTCTAGCTCTCATCTATAGCTTTTTCCTTTTATGAACAAACCTTTAGATTTTAGATTCTAAAGGATTGGCAAGAGCATGATTTGGGACAAGATCTGATTTGTATATTGACCTGGGTCTTGAGCTTGGTCCTTTGGGATCAAGAGAACCTTTTTTCTTTTCCTGGGGTATTGGTTTTCATAACCATTTGTCCCCATAACAATTGGTGATACTGGGAAACTGGAGTGCCTAAGGGAATTGCTTGTGTGACTTGTGTTGAGCCAAGGGGGTGAGACCAAAGTCTGCTCTGTTTGGCTGGTTTGGTTTGCCTTAGATGTGGAAAACCCCCAGCCTTCGGCTGTAACTGCCCTGCTTGAAGCAGTTTGTCCTGAACTGGCACTCTCAGTTGGGTCCTGCCAGAACCAGCATCATTACACCTACGAACAGATTTCACGATGCATGACAGAAAGGGGCGATGACCGGGACACACGGCAGTTTAGGATGAAAGTGAAGGAGCTGCGGAACGCCAACCACAGGGCACAGGAGGCAAACCGCCACTCCGGTGCTGCGCCTATGAGCTGCCGGTTCTCCAAAGAGCTGGACATGATACTCCGCGGCAACCCCACCTCCATTGCTAACACCACTGTGGATACTTCGGTGGCTCGCATGTCAGTTGAGAGTGGACCGAGCCAGGAGGAGGAAATCTTGGACGAGGATGTGGAGGGGGACCCAGAGGCAGAAGATGACTCGGAGGTCAGAGATGCATGCGGCCAGGAGCTCTTTTCTACCCCAGATGTTGGCGAAGCGTAAAGAGGAGAGGAGGCCCCTGGTAAGTGGATTTGATTTTGGGACTCACTGAAGTGGGTTGTTGGGTCAGGATGGTTGCAGAAAGCAGGCTTGTCTCCCACCGCATGCCACCCTGCCAGAAGCAGAGGGGCGGGCCAGGAAGCGGAACTATAAAAGGCCGCCCCTCCAGCTGAGTTGGGAGAGAGCTGCTGGAGGAGCAGGACGTCTCTTCCCTGCTCCCCTAATGGAGAGCGCTATCTTGACAGAGAGCCAGAGGGGCTGCCGGCGCTGCCAGACGCCGGGGACTCCAAGGAGCTGGTGGGGCTGCCACTAGCCGTCTACCCCAGCGAAGCGAACAACAACCCTGGAACCCATGTACACATGGAATTGGTGTGTAGGAAGGAGCCCAGGGCAGCCAAATCGGGTTCAGCTGTGTTATTGACTACAAGCCGGCCAGCGTGTTGCGGTCGGATTTCCCCGCTGACCCAGTGGCGGACCACTCCACTGCTGTTTAGGGCCCTGGGTGGGGACGCAGTGGAGCGGGAAGGCCTGGGTTCCCCTACCATCGCCACCCCACCGTCAGGAGTGGCAGGCTCCCCACTTGGTTGTCAGGAGGCCTGATTGCTCTGGCACCCGCCTGAATCAGGACGCCAGACGGTTGTGCTGACTCTCCCACCAGAGAGCTAACCTCCCCCAGACTGCGACGGCTCTGCCGGACTGTAGGCCAGAGCCCCCCTACTTGATTGCTGCCCCACCCTGATCAAGGGCCAGGCAAATGGACCTTCTGCTGCTCTGCCTGCCTGACTGTAGGCCAGAGCCCCTACTTGACTGCAGCCCTGCCCTGAATGAGGGCCCTAGGCAAACAGACTCTCTACCATTGCTCGGCCTGACTGCAGGCCTGAACCATGAACACTGGGCTAATTTTCCCCTGAACCAAGGTACCCCGGAAGTATCGTAGCGAGGGGCGTGGTCTCCCACCCTGATGGACGGGGAGGGAGCCGCGAACCCCTTACAGCCTTTCTTTCTACTTGTTCATACTTTTTCTCTAAATATGTCAAAACACAAGAACGCAACCTTCCCCCGGCCAAACACAGAAAACAATACAAAAGAAATGTTCAAAAGGGCCAACGGCACCAAAAACGTACACAACTGGAAACGGGGATGGAGGGCTGGACATAAACCCTACACAGGGTGCGGAAACCTGTCAGAAAGTACACGGTGATGAAAGCTCTCGAGCGGTTAACTAGTCACGTGGAAACCCCCCCGTACATAGCAATCTCCCCCGTACATAGCAATCCTCTCTTTCATTTTGATGCTTTTTGATATATTGTTCTGCTTTTATTTATTTGATATATTAAATAACTGTATTTACAGTGCTACATTGAGGTATAAATGATCTACACGCCTTGTCCTATACAGAGCACACAGACGGCTCCCCTGGATCCCACAACCCACACAGGGAGAAAGCTGTCGCAAGCGTCAGCATCTCCAAAATCGTATCAGGGCAAGAAAAGGCACCTGCTATTTCCCACCCTCGTACAGTGTAGACACGGGGTGAGGGTGAGACTCAGTGACCCCAGTTAGTCCTGCTCCATCTCTGCCATCTGGGTTTCCATCGACAGCTGTTCACACTCGAAACGCAGGGCGGGGTGAGGTTCGCCCATCAGCCAAAGAACCTTAATGTAAAGCAGCGCGCTCCTGCCAGTGTCCGTGGCAGATCCCCCATTCGAAGGGTGTGATCATTTCCGCCCTGAGATGGACGAGACCTCGTGTCTTGGTGTTAGGGGGCGCTGTGCTCTGTACCCCACATATCCCCCCTCTCCCTGCCCCCCAGCCTGGTGTTAGGGGATGCTGTGCTCCGGATCCTACATATTCCCCCAGCTTCCAGGCCCCCTGGAAGGCCCTCAGCTGCGGCCGGCTGGTCAGCAGGGAGGAGGAGCAGCACCCAGCTGTGGAGGGCCCAGCTGCAGCTCCACACGGGGCGCAGCCAGAGCCTGGCAGGCGGCTGGCTGAAGTGGCACTTTGTGATCTGGCGCAGGCGGGAGCTGGCTCCCCACCTCTGAACGCTCTGCAGCGCCGGCGGATTCACATTGAAACCCGGATCTGGCTCCCAATTGACAGCTGGCCCCTCCCCCCAATCTGGAGTGGCTGAGACTCCCGCGCTGTGTGGAAGAGGCCAACAAATGCCAGCTCCTGGGGTGGGCTTCCCCCAGAGACAACCCCGTGCTGGGAAGGGAGGTTCCAAGAGCCGGCAGCTCCACCACTCACACTCCCAGCTTCCTGGGACTGAGCCAGGAGCAGAGTCCCAGTCCCCGTCCCCTGGCATTAATCCAGGGACTCCGCACTGGGGATGTGCACCTGGCAGCATGCAGCCTCCTGAGAACACACAGGCCAGGGTGCAGGGCCTCTAACTCTAAGGCTGGTAACTATGATAACAACCTTGCAGAACCTGTGTGTGTGTGTTTGTGTGAATGAATGTGTGAATAAATATGAGATTGAATGGAATGTTATAGCTATAACTAACTGCTTACTATGATTCTTTCTGTATTCACAATAAATGTGGTATGTTGCCTTTTTCCCTTTAATAAGATCCTGCTGGTTTTTATTTTATTGGTATAAGAGCGGAAGGTCCCTCCCATGACCCCGGTGGGGAAGGACAGGCTCTAAAGCCCCGGCGAGGCCAGAGCAAGTCTGGGCTGGGGCATCCCATGGCTGGGGAGTCACACATTGGCTGGACTGTGACTCGCCTGCCCATTGTGACACGCCCCTGCTGGCTGGCACAGCCTCATCCCCTCACTGCCAGGCTTGGCTGTGGCAGAGTGAGAGCTGGCAGGTGCCGCTGGGGAACGCTGAGCCAGCAGTTCCAGCTCCGCCACCGGCAGCAGAAAGTGGGTGGCCCATTTACGCGCAGGCTTCTGCCCACTCC
Organism: Lepidochelys kempii; assembly: GCF_965140285.1. Taxonomy (NCBI): domain Eukaryota; kingdom Metazoa; phylum Chordata; order Testudines; family Cheloniidae; genus Lepidochelys; species Lepidochelys kempii. The sequence goes on from NC_136402.1 coordinate 11,567,467, forward strand.
TGACTCCAGGTAGGAGAATCTTCTATTGCCCACCTCTGCTTTTCCATTGCATCGCCAACCACACCGAGCCTTCCCCGAGCTCCTGGCTGGGCGGCGCACGTCTGCCAAGTGCCCTGGTGCTGGCTGTCTAGCCTAGTGCCAGTGAGGAAGTGGGCAGCGGCATGCACACAGGAGGGAGTCTGGGGCGCCTCGACAAAAGGGGTCACACCAGTTGAGCCCGGCGGGGACGGAGACAAGGAGGAGGGTTTGACAGGGCTGGTGGCACGGCACGGGAAGGCGGCACAGGTTGTAAGATGAGGCATTGGGCTGGGACCCAGGAGAGCTGTGTTCAGTTCCCAGCTCCAATGTAAGTCTTCTGTGTGAGATCAGGTGAGTCCCCGCCGCTCCGGGCCTCAGCTAACGAGGGAGAGCAGGTCCTTGCTCTGCGGGGGGCTTGAGAGCCTAAATACCACAACACCCGTGTGCTCAGCCACTAGCATGATGGGGCCAGGTAAGTGCCCAGACCGGGAGGTAGCTGGTGGCCCTGCCCCTCGTCCTACTCCAGCCCTGCTCTCGCTCCAGCCTCGCTCCACTCACACCCTGGCCTCCTGAGTCCAGCTCCAACCACGAAGCCTGACCACCTCCAGCACCCTTGCGGACACCATCACTTCCAGAGGGAATGGCACTGAGGTTGCCGGGGGAACAGGCATTCTCTGCTTGCCCGGAGCCATTGTTCCATTCACCAGGACAGTCCGATGCCAGGACAGTCCCCCTGAGCTCTGGAGAGGACTAGAGGTGCCTTAGGACGCCTGCCGTGCAGCTGCTGGAGAGTCAGCTGTTGACACTGGGTGAGGAATGGAGCCCCCCAGGGCAGGGGCCATTCAGGAGACCCAGCGTGGGGGGAATCAGGCCTGGGATTCTCTGCAGCGGCTGCTGCCACACAGGCCTTGGAGAGACGAGCTGCGAAATCGCCACAAAGCTCTGCCCCGGCACAGCCTGCCTGCCTGCTGCTCTCCCGCCTTCTGCTCCTTCCCCTTCACGCTGGGGTCAGAGCAACTCCTGCTGCTCACCAGACCGCCCCCCGCACCACATCCCGCTTTCCTCCCCCACCTGGGACCTGCCATGGCCCCAAGGTTCCTGGGGGAAGGGATCAGGGTAATTTCCCTGGGCAGGAAGAATCCTGAGTGGTTGGATGCAGCCTGTCTGCTGGGCAGTTTGTGAACCAGCAGAAGGAGAGGCGGGAGTGACCCAGGGGAGGCCGTTTGGCCTGCGGGATGGGCCTGGGAGTCCGGAGACCTGGGTTCTAATCCTGCCTGTACTGCTGACTGCCTGGGTGACTTTGAGCACATCCATTGGCTTGTTTCCCTGCTGGCAGCTGTAGGCACTGGTGGAACGGCCATACGTGGACTGGCCCTGATGCTGAACGGGGCAGTCGCCTCTCACCTCTCACAAGCAATGCCTTGTCCTGGCTCCTTGCAGGATGGCTGAGGAAGTCCGCAAGGTCCCCTTGAAGCCCATCCGTGCCTGGGAGGAGACGAGACCTCCTCGAAGGAAGAGTCCGCAGAAGAGCCCACAGCAGCAGCAGGAGCTGTGTGTGCCTCAGCCCTTCCATGCTGGTGAGTGGGTGCCTCCTGGGTGGGCGGAGGGGCTGCAAAAATGGCCGGGGCCATGGCCCTGCATTGCGGTGGGGCTTGCCCCTCTGGGGGTTGGGGTTGCAAGACCAGGGTGTCAGTGGCGGGAGAAGACTCCATCACCTTTGTACAACTCTGGGCTGCCATGAGATGGAGAGACAGGAAAACCCAGGCATGGGGGAATGGCCGCTCCTGCTGGCAGCAGCTGCAGCCCCTACATCTGATCGGGGCATTCGGGGCGGCAGCAGAAGCATCAGGTGGAGACTGACTGAATTGCCCACCCCGATCCGTCACAGGGTCGGAAGATGTTTTCCACCAGTCGAAGGGGATGCTCTGTGCACGTTGGGTTGTTAAGCCGAGGATTGCAGGGTGCCGGCCAAAGCATGGGTGGGGGGGTTGATGATGGGAGCCCAGGGCCTGCCCAGCTTACACCCGGTGGCTGTCGATGGCAGGAGAGGCAGTCAGAGGAAGCAGAACGGGCAGGCCCTGGGTCCCCGTATCCCGCGCAGACTGGGTAGCTCCTCCCTCTCCCGCAGCGGGGAGCAGAGCGATTCACTGCCAGTCCCTCTGCAATGGCCCGGAGAGCGGGGACACCACTCATAGCCTGACATCATGCCTCCTTCCAGGTGTGGTGCTTTCCAGGTGGGGTGGCCGCTGGGAACCAGGGCTCTGACTGGATCTTTGCCTGGCTGAGCAGCAAAGAGTTGGGGAAACGAGGGATGGCTGTGCCAGACCCTGTTGTGCATCGGGGCTGCTACCCTGCTGGGGTGGGAGCGGGGGGCAAGGGTTTCTGCTAAGATCTCTGTCACCCAGCCTGCAGCTTGGCAGCCCCAGGTATGACCTCTGCTCTGTCTTTGATCAGATTCACCATCACCTGGGAATGCCTCCTGCTTTATGGGGCCAGACTCGCGGGAGAAAGACACCCTAGACTACATCAACACCTTTCTCAAGGGCAATGAACAGGTACAAAGAGCCCTCCTCTGATCTCTCAGCTACTGCCCTGTCCACATGCAGTATCCGTCCTTCTCCGGATGAGGCATGGATTCTAAGGCCAGACGGGACCACTGTGACCTCCTGTATAACACAGGCCAGAGACCTGCCCCCAAATAATTCCTGTTTAAACTAGAGCATCTTAAAAACATCCTCTCTTGAGTTACAAAAGGCACCCACCATGCCCCTTGCCCACTGGATTTGGCCAGTCCCCAGCGTGATGGGTTGCCCCCCTTTGAGGTGCCACCTGATGTCCTGGCTTATCACTGAGCCCGCCTGTTCAGCCAGCCTGGGCCCCCGTTACCTTGTCTTGTTGGGCTCGGCTCACAAGCCTCTTCCAGCCATGCACACAGGCAGGGCCACACCCAGCTGCAGAAAGACACAGACACTGAGATCAGCTCTGGGAAGACTCAGCTGAAGGGCCTTGTCCCAGTTCTCTGGTGCCCACCTCCTTTGGAGTACGGACCCAAAGGTTTTATGACTTTCGCCCCCTCCCTCGATGTCGAGAGAGGTATGAACATCTCTTTGCCCCTCCTCCCAGTTACTAATTTATACTACAAACTGGGCTGTGGTATAAACAAGAAATAAGATGATTAACTACAAGAGGTAGATTTTAAGCGGTTAGAAGAGATAGCAAACAGAACAAAGCAGATTACCCTAGTAAATAAACAAAACACACAAACGAAGCTTTACACACCAGATAGATAGGATATCCATTAGCAAATTCTCCCCGAGTGATAAACAGGTTGGCAGATTCTTAAGGCAGAAGCTGCCTTGGTTTTGCAGCTTGGATTTCCCAGGTTTTCTTGCACAGGCTAGGAATCTCTCTCTAGCCTGGGACCATCACTTCTCATGGTTCAACCTTTTTTCCCTCAGGTGTTTCCAGGTATCTTATTGCAGGGAGTCTGAGGTCCTGTCCCGTCCCCCCCGCGATGTCCTTGTTCCCCTTTTATCTTCTCCTCCCACCTGCTGGAAAACTCTTTTGCTGTGACCTGGGTCCAACAGGTCCCATTGTGTTGCGTTATCTCAGGGAGGTTTCTATTGCACACAGTTCCTGGGGTAGCCCTCATGCTTGTGCATTTCCTCCAGGAGCCAGTGTTTGGCTTTTTTGCTGTTCTACCTGAAAGGCTGTTTTGAACCTCACAGTGTTTTTCGGGAACACATACACAGCTGAACTTCAGAACGTCACATACAACGATAGCACATGCAATCCAATGAGACATTAATGTCTAGCAGATAAAGACTTTTAGACTGATACCTTACAAGACATACTTGGTACCAAACATATCCTAATTATATGACAGTGGCGAATATTGGGGTGTCAGGGTGTCACACCCAGATGTTCCTCCCTCTCTATCAAGCCCCCCAGTAAGACTGTCTGGATGCTTAGCCCCCATGTTGCAGTTCCTCTTTGGACACCTACCCCGTGAGATCTGCTCCCTCTCTGGTCTGGTTTCACACAGAGCTGCCCTGCCCTCCCCACATAGTCTCTCCTGTTGGGAGATGAATGGCCTTCTGGCCTTCGGCATATCAAAGCCTGAGCAGCGCTGCGGGGAAGCTTTCTGACATCTCTCCCACTGGCAGCTCCTTTCCACGCTAACCTTCCTATTTTTGTCTAATCTCTGCGGGGCATAGGAGGAGGCCAAGAAACTTGAATTCTTGGATCGTGTCATCACCATCAGCAGGGCCGCCCTCACGTGGCACCCAGAACAAAACCTGGCAGCTTTTCTCTGCAAAGCCCTCCTTGTGGAGAAGATAAAGGTGAGTAAAACACACATTCGGGCTATGTTACTTGGCGGGTTTAGTGATTGGCCTGGAGAGCTCTGCAGATTTGTCTACCTTCAACTGCCAATCGCTGGATCGTGTTGGACGTTTGTCTGTTAGACTGAAGAGCCCATTATCAAGCATTTGCTCCCTGTGTAGATACTTACAGACTGTCATCAAGGCACCCTGTAACCTTCTCTTTGTGAAGCTAAACTGATTGATTTCTGGAGTCTCTCACTATAAGGCATGTTTCCCAGTCCTTCAGTCACTTTTGTGGCTCTTCTCTGACCCCTCTCCAATTTATCAACATTCTCCTTGAATTGTGGGCACCAGACCTGGACAGAGGATCCCAGCAGAGGTCGCACCAGTGCCAAATACCGAAGGAAAATAACCTCTCTAACAACTGGAGATTGCCCTGTTTGCACAGCCCAGGATGGCATAAGCCCTTTTGGCCCCAGCCTCGCACTGGGCGCTCCTGTGCAGCTGATTACCATGACTGCCAAGTCTTTTCCAGAGTCACCGCTTCCCAGGTTAGAGCCCCCCATGCTGTGAGTGTGGCCTGCGTTCTTTGTTCCTGAACATGTCACTGTATTGAAACGTAGGTTGTTCCCTTGCACCCAGCTTCCCAAATCACCAGGTCGCTCTGTATACACCAGTCTCCCTGCACAGAGCCCCAACACTCCGCAGTCAGTGCCCACTAGGGAACTAGCAACAAATCTGCTCCGTAGATTTGGAAAGTCTTTGCTCTGCGGCTCTGCAGAAAGCTTTCCGGAGCTTACCTCCCTTCCCTGAACGTGGGACAGCGTGTGCTGGTGGGTGGTCCAGTGGGCTGGGGCTCAGTTCCTCAGTGAGACCTTTGGGCAAATCACTTCCCCCTCTGTGCCTCAGTTTCCCTCCCATGCCTTGTCTCATCCAGTTAGCTCGTGAGTTCTCTGGGGCAGGGACTGGCTCTCACCGTGTGTGTGCAGCACCTGGCACAAGGAGCCTGATCTCAGGTGGAGTCCCTGGGCGCTAATGCTGATGGAGCCTTTGCAGTGCACTGGTGCGTGACGCTGGGGCACTGACCACAGGCCCTGCACTGCGCTCCCCAGCTGGAGCCCTGCACACCGTCAAGCCCACAGTAGGACGACCTGTCTGCCGAGGCCACGTGTTGCAGGCCCTGCGCTTTGCTCCCCAGTCGGAGCCTTACGGGAGCTCGGAGCCTGGCTGGCACTTCCCCACATTGTCTCCCCAGGAGCTGATTGATCTTGAGTCCGTCGACTCCCTGACCAGCGGGGTGCGTCAGCAAGCGATGTTCGCCATCATGGAGCTGAGGTACCCGGCCTGTCCGCGCAGCCCCAGCTAGTGCTGTGTGCAGCCAGACACGCCAGCCTCTTGACATGGCCAGTTCTCCAGGGCATTGCCCCCTCTGCTCCTCCCCCGTCTTCCGATTCCCCCGAGCACGTGGCACCAGTGGGTTGGTGGTGGAGGATCCTTCGGTGCCTGGCGACCTCTCCAAGTGGCCGTGTGAAGATGTGGGGGAGGGAGCGAGGGGGTTGGACGGGTCCCCTCTGGGACCCGCAGGCGATGGCTCCGGGGGGAGAGGGGCAGTTGGGCACTGCCGGAGCGGAGCCACAGATAAGTCGCAGCTCAGCAACTCCCTGTGGCTCAGAGGCTGGGCAGGCTGAGCCCTGGCACGTGGCACAGCCTGCGCCATGGGGGGCTCTCTCTCAGTGCCGCTGGCGCCCTGCTCTCAGCTTCCCAGAAGCCTGCCCATCATGTCCTGGGAGCCTGAGGCCAACATCAGTGCATCAGTCTCGCCTCAGCCCTCCAATCCGCGCGTGTCTCTTCTCTTAGCAAAGTGAAGCCACTGCTGTGGGGAATGGAGCTATGCAGCCTGCTCACCGTCTGCTTCTCCAGCATCTTCTCCCTGCCTCCAGCAGAGACCAACCAAGGCTTGGAGGCTGCTCTATACAACAACGTAAGCCCCAAACTAGCCATGAGGAGCCGCCCCAAACCGAGGGGGAATCCTGCAAGTCCCTTGTGTCCCTGCCCCCTGGGTTACCTGGCGCTGGAATAAAAGTGTAATGATCACAGCTCCTTAGCAGCGCTTCAGCTCAGGACCTGCAGTACCAAAGCACAAGGCCCACCTCCACAGATAAAGGAGTAACTCCCTCATAGGGTAGCAGTAGTAGGCATTTATCCTTCACAGGCACCAGCAATTAGTGGGGAACAGACACTCCCTTCACAAGCACATTCATCCCCAGTGCATGGCTGGGGGCACAGACCTGAGATCGGCTGCTTGAAATGCACACAGGCCAGGGGAAGTGAAGCTTGGCTGGAAATCTCCCCTTCCCCTCAAATGCGGAGTCCTTCCTGACTCTTCTAATGCGTTAGACTGTGTGCAGTGGCCTCCCTGGGGACAGCAAAAGCGGGTGGGGTCCTGTTGCCAGGAGGAGTTTGCAGTAGGTCCTCTGCGGGTACAAGTGAGTGGGTGAGCTGGAATAGCAAGGGCTGCCATGGCCTGGGGCGTGTCACACGCCAGGGCATTGGTTCGTCGCCTGGCTGGGTAACGCCACTTGCTGTGGTTTCTCCTCTGCTCTGCACACAGACTCTGAACACCATGGATGAGCTGCTGAAGGCGTTGGTGTGTGAGGATGAGAAGCGCAACCTTGTGGTGCTGCAAAACATCGTGGAGGTGTGGAGGCATGGGGGCAGGAAGGGGACGAGTCCTGTAACTGGGGTGGGGCTCTGGGACCAAGGCTCCATTTAATCCCAAGCATGGGACACTCCCGTGCCTTCTGCTCCTCAGAGTACGTTCTGTACAAAGGTTCTTGGGCTGGAGGACCAAGTGCCCCTGCTATATCTGAAAAACGTCTGCATGGCATGGGGGTGGAGGAGTGCGGGATCTGCCGTGTTCTCCACTGAGCCTCATCTGAGCCCGGGATTCATTTGGGCCAGAGCCCAGAACTAGATTCCCCCAACGTTCTAGTTCTGGGGCCACAGGAAGTCAATTCTGTGGGTGGTTTGTGCTCCAAAAAAAGGGAAATGTCCTCAGCAGATATTCGGTCTTCTCGATCCCAGGGCTTGGGAAGAGAGAATCACAGACGTGCAGGGCTGGAAGGGATCTCAAGAGGTCATCTACTCCACCCCCTGCACTGAGGCAGGGCCAAGCATTCCTCGACCGTCCCTGAGGAGTGTTTGTTCAGCCTGTTTTTTTAAAACATCCATGATGGGGAGTCCACCACTTCCCTAGGTCACCTGTTCCAGTGCCTAGCCACCCTTAGACTTTTTCCAAATATTTAACCTCAATCTCCCTTGCTGCAGATTAAGCCCATTACTTCTTGTCCTACCTTCAGAGGACGTGGAGAACAATTAGTCACCATCCTCTGTGAAACAGCCCTTAACGTATTGAAAGAGTGTTAGGAGGTGCCCCCTCCGTCTTCTCAAGACGAAACATGCCCAAGTCATTCACCCTTTCTTCATAGGTCAGGTTTTCTAAACCTCTGATCATTTTTGTCGCTGTCCTCTGGACGGGCCCCAGTTTGTTCACATCTTTCTTAAAGCGGGGTGCCAAGAACTGGACACAGTGCTCCAAGCTAATACACCTCAGAATGACATTTCCCTCTTTCACAACAGCATCACACTCTTGATTCCTATTCAGTGTGAGATTCACGCTAACCCCCAGATCCTTTTCTGCAGTCCTGCCACCTAGCCAGTTATCCCTCACTTTGTTTTTATGCATTTGATTTTTCCTTCCTAAGTGTGTTACGTCACATTGGTTTTGACTGAATTTCATCTTGTTGACTTCAGACCAACTCTCCAATTTGGCAAGCTCATTCTGAAGTCTAATCTGTCCTCCAAAGTGCTTGTAATTCTCCCCAGCTTGGTGTCATCCGCCAACTTGACAAGCATACTCTCCTCTCTGTTAACCAAGTTCTTCATGAAAATATTGAGCAGTACTGGACCCAGGCACACCCCTGGGGGACCCCACTTCAGACACCCTCCTAGTTTGCCAGCGAGTCAGTGATAACTCCTCTTTGAGGATTGCCTTGCCATCATTTGTGTGCCCACTTTACAGTAGTCTCAACTGGATCATATTGGCATAGTTTGCTTATGAGAATGTCTTGTGGAACTGTGTCAAAAGCCTTATGAAACTTCATATACATCATCATATGCTGCCTCCCTCCATCCACTAGGCAAGTAACCCGGTCAAAGAAGGAAGTTAGATTTGTTTGGCATGGTTTGTTGTGGACAAATCCATGGTGCTATTCCTTATCACCCTATTATCTCCTCTAGGTTCTTACAAACTCTTTAATAATTTGTTCAATAATCTTTCTGGGTACCAAAGATAGGCTGACAGGTGGATAATTCCGTGGGGCCTCCTTGTTCCCCTTTCTGAAGATAGGCTCTGTGGCTGCCCTTCTCCAGTCCTCTGGGACCTTCAGCCCTCCTAAAGGTTCAGAGATTGCTTTGTCTAGCTCCATCTCGTGTGAATATCATGAGGCTCTGCCAACTTGAATACATCTAACTGACTTAAATTGTCTGTTATCTGTTCTCTCCCTACTCTGGCCTGTATTTCTTCCCCCTTTTTGTTAATATTGTGGTCATCATCTAGTCGCCATTAAGCTTTTTAGTGAAAACTGAAGCAAAAAAAGGCATTAAACACCTTGGCTTTGTCTGTATCATCCATTATTTGCTCTGCTTCCCTGCTGAGTAGTGGCCCCACACTTTCCTTTGTCTTGCTCCTAATGCATTTACAGAGCTGCTTCTGATTGCCTTTTATGTCCCTTGCCAGTTAGAACTCATTTTTGCCTTAGCCTTTCTGATTTTCACTCTATGTGCTTGTGCTATTTTTTGCTCCTTCTCCTTCGCAATTTGTCCCAATCTGTTTCTCTCAGGTCCTGCTCCCCTGGACCGCATCCAAGGAGGTGCATGTGCGGCTGAGGGCAGTGGGAAGAATCACCTGGCTGACCAAATTCATCTCCGGTCAACACAAATTCAAGGTGAGCAGCCTGTGACTCTGGCCGTCTCCTAACTGCACTGAGCAGGCTTGCGGTGCAGCGCTCCCTGGCAGGGAAAACCCGGGCCTGGAATAGTGACTCAGCAAGATCCTCGGTAGGAGTCCAATCTAATGAGCCCTGATGTGGATGGGTCTGTCCTCTGACTCCAGTGGGCCTTGGGTGGAGCCCCATAATTCTATCTCCAAGGACTCTCCCCGCTGTTCCCCTAGGACCAAAGTCTGCTCTGCAGGGTCAGTGGATTTACACAGGATCGCCTTGAGAGCACCCTCTGAACCCAGGTGTCTCTTCACCCCCTTTGTCAGTTGCCCCCGGGACGCTTTGGCATCAGCTCCTGCCAGACTGTCAGATGAAGACCCCCTGCTCTGGGTGCTCAGGGCCATTGAGCTGCTGCAGCTGCTCCATCCCCCCTGTGGCAGGGCCTCCCCTCCGGCAGCTGAAGAGGGGCGCTTGGATGATATGCCCCCAGAGGCTGGGGCAGCAGAAGAGAAGGAGGGAGGTGGGAGGGGACACAGTGAAAGGGATGGGAGGGGCCAAAGGAGCCAGAGCAATGGGGAGTGGGTCAGGGGAGGCCGTGCAGACCCCAGGAGAGGAGGGCAAGGGGCTTGGTGCGACGTGGGGAAGAGCAGGGAGCGAGCGCAGGGGCTGCAGGAGGGGCAAGGGAAGGTCTGGCAGGAGGGGGAGGCTAGAGGACAAGGCTGCAGGAGAGAGCCGGCAGGAGAGAGCCGGCAGGCTGGGTGCGGCGCAGAAAGTGGGGGTTGTGGGGAGCTCCAGGATGGAGTGAGAGAGGCGGAATGCAGAGAAGAGGAGTCGAAGGTGACCTCACGCTCCTGGACCTGAGGTCAGTGGAGGGAGGGGGATGGGAGAAGGGGCTGGGATTAGGAGCTTGCCCTTGAGATGGAGACTGGACGTTAGTTCATTCCTTACCCAGGTCCCCACTCGAGGGCAACGTTTGCTGACTTTGCTACCCAGACTTCCAGTTCCTGCTGAGCTTCCCTCAGTCCCTGGTGATGGGTCCCATGGCTCCTCCTGCTCTCATTGTCCCCAGTCTCTCTGCGCTGGGCTCTGCCTCCCCCGGTTCTAGCCCGTTGCTAGTGCAATGCCAGGGGGACATGCTGCGCTGGGCCTGCAGGGGCGAGTGACTCCCCTTGCTCCCTCTCTCCGTCAGGGAGTGGAGGAGTTCAGAGTCCTGGGCCAGCTGGTGGGCTGTCTCACTCTGTGCAGTGCTGAGCAGGAGCAGGAGATCTGCCGATCAGCTATGGAGGGACTTCACCACCTCTACGCCTTCATGCTGTGGCAAAAACGTAAGAGCACTGGAGACCCTTGTCCTTCCTAAATACATTGACATGGGGTATCCAAACATGGGAAACATATTTATTGAACACTTCTGCCTTTTCTGCATCCTTTTAAACAGTCTCCATCTAGTAATGAGCCTACACCGTTGCTAGGATTTCTTTTGTTCCTAATACACTTTTTGAAAAAAACCTCCTTAGTATCCATAGTCCTTCAAGCCATGGAGTTTCCGCTGATGTCTTTAGCTTCCCCTGTCCATATTCTACTCTTCATAACTCACATAAGAATGGACATACTGACTCAGATCAGTTCATCTAGCCTAGTATTGTGTCTTCTGATAACGGCCAGTGCCTCATGCTTCAGAGAGAATGAACTGAAAAGGGAAATTTTGAGTGATCCATCCGCTCTCATCCAGTCCCAGCTTCTGGTAGTCAGAGGTTTAGGGACATGCAGAGTCTGGGGTTGCATGGCCTAATTATCTTGAACCCAATTATACTTTTAGGCTTCACAACATCCCACGGCAACAATTTCCACAGGTTGCCTATGCATTGTCTGCAGAGATACAGAGGCCGATTAAAACATGAGCTTACATACCACAGCACTGCACATAAGTTTGTTTGGATGTCTCATGAGAGCTGCAACCTTTGCACCAAGCAGGCAATTTACCATGCAGTTCTCCCACTCATCACAAACCCAACTGCTTATATGTCTATTGATTGAATCCCCCATTACTATTACCTGGCTATTCTTTGTAACTGGGCTTCCCACCTCAGGAGGGGCAGCTTCAGTGTGAGAGGATATCCTGACTTCATCTGGCAGGTGGGTCCCAACTATGGGATCGTCTCCCTCTGCTCCAGCTCGATGTTCTCCTTCCCAGAAACTTTCACCCTCCTCAGCAGCACAGAGGCTGTCAGACTGGGGGTGGGACCACTCTACTGCATCCCTAAAAGTCTCCTCTCTGTACCTCGCTGTCTCCCTTGGCTCCACCAGTTCAGATCCTCTGACCTCCTGGTCTCCGAGGGCAGTAGCTCCTTGGGCCAAATGCCCAGATGCGCTACCTGCCCACAGGGCTGGGAATCCTACATGCTGCATTCAGTGCAATCAACTGGAGAGCCTCACACTGCTGCTGCACTTCCGCCTGGTTTATTTTTACTCTTCCAGGGGGGTTAGTTTCTTTAGTTTTGTTGGGGGATGGGGGAGTTTATTGGCCTGAATTTACTGTATGTTTCTTAGATGTACTTGTCTCTAAACTTCCTTGCAAAACTCCCGTTTCCAAAGCTAACCTCTGATTTATATTGCCTGCTGTCTGTTTCCCCTCCCTGGTTCAGGCATGACACTGGCAAAGCAGAGTGCAGAGTATCTGCAGGTCCTCAGGGAGTGGCGAGTGGAGAACACCTTCTGGGTCACCTGGTTCACCAACACCAGCAATATTGCCATGGTAACTACTTTCAATGCTTCCGGGGATTGTTGTGCCCAGAGTTACCAGGAGAGAGAAATTTAGACCCTAGGAGTCAGGGGGAAGGGACAGACCGAGGCATGTGACTGACCCCATCCAGCTGGTCCGGAGCCCTGCCTATGGCCCACTCCACCTCATAGAATCATAGACCTCAGGAGGTAACTAATCCAACCCCCTTCTCATAGCAGGACCAACCCCAACTAAATCATCCCAGCCAGGGCTTTGTCAAGCCTGACCTTCAAAATCTCGAAGGATGGAGATTCCCCACCTCCCTAGGTAACCCTTTCCAGTGCTTCACCACCCTCCTAGTGAAATAGTGTTTCCTCATATCCAATCTGGACCTCCCCCACTGCAACTTGAGACCATTGATGCTTGTTCTGTCACCTGCCACCACTGAGAACAGCCGAGCTCCATCCTCTTTGGAGCCCCCCTTCAGGTAGTTGAAGGCTGCTATCAAATCCCCCCTCATTCTTCTCTTCTGCAGACTAAATAAGCCGACTTCCCTCAGTCTCTCCTCATAATTCATGTGCTTCAGCCCGCTAATCATTTTCGTTACCCTCTGCTGGACTCTCTCCAATTTGTCCACATCCTTTCTCTTGTGGGGGGCCAGATGTGACCTCACCAGTGCCGAATAGAGGGGAATAATCACTTCCCTCAATCTGCTGGCAAGGCTTCTACTATTGCGGGCCAATATTCCTCCCTCCATGCCACATCCCAAGATGCACTGGGTCTCATCCAAACCTGATCCCAGCTCCTTGTCAGGTGTGGTGGGAGCTTCCCCAGAGATTAATGCTCTCCAAGGCATCATTGCGTCCACGCACCAGAGCCAGCCCCTGCTGAGCACTAGAGAGTGTATCCGTGCTGTGCAGTATTGTGCCCCCGTGCACTGCCACGCTGGCCTATGCCATGCACAACAGCTCCTGATTGCTGGCTGGGTACTGTGCGTCCCAGGTGCAGTAACCCAGCCCTGTCCTGGCAGAGCGGGCTTTGCCTGCACTCCTGGCTGGGCCAGTCCTGGCTGCTCGGTCCGACTGGAACCGCACTGGGCAGCAAAAGGGGTTTCACTGGCAGGTTTGTTTCAGATGTTTGGGAAGTACTTCAACCCATCCGAGCGCATGGACTTCCTCCTCACTGCTATCGAGGGCATGAGAGACACCAGCGTCCATGACTCGGTGGCGGCCAGGCACATGCTGCATGTGATCCTGTGGGTCCCCAGCCCAAGCTTGGAGAGGGTAAGAGCTGCAGTGAGAACAGCCTGCTGGGGGAGCCCATCCGTGGGAGACTCTGTCTCTGGGCGCTCGGCATTACTGGGGGGCAGGTCCTGTGCAATGCGGGGGTCAGTCTAGGTGATCTCCATGGCCGCTTGTGGTCTTGCAGTCTATGAATCGATAGGCCGGGAATTGGCCCTGTGTTCTAGGCCTGGAGCTGGAGAAGAGGATGTGAGAGGGCAGATTGCTCTCAGGTACGGCAGGTCCCTGGCACCCCAGATCAATAGCAGCGCGAGGAAGCCAAGGCTCCTATCTCCCCACTTCCCTTCCAGGTGTCGGAGGCTGTGACGAGCGTGTACCACAACCTGGACTCCATCAGCGAGCCGCTGGCCCAGAACCAGCTGCTCAAGGCCCTTGTCGTGCTGGGCGACCAGTACAGCGAGGAGGTGGTCACAACCCTGCTGGGCTGCTCGCTGTCATGTGACAGGTACGGGGCTGGGGCTGCTGCCGCTTGCGCTCCGGGTCCCCCGGACTGGTCCCGCTGCCAGGGACAGGGGCGTGCAGAACCTTCCAGAGACCTCCTGCTCCCTGCAGAGCTTCTGCTTGTTCTGGAGGGTTTTGCAGGCTGACATGCCGTGGAGACAGGCCAGCCTGCAAAACCCCATATGGCAGCCCTCGGCCTCCCCCGGGGCTGACACTCAGACCCGGCCCCCATGCAGCCTCCGCCAGGCAGTGGGGGCCCTTGCTGCAGCAGGAGGGCAACAAAGGGCCGGGCGGGGGCGGGAGACCCAGCAGGGTGCGGGTGGCGGTGGGTGCTGGAGGCTGGCAGGGCTCTGGCCAGGTGAAATCGGCTTTCTCCCTTTGCAGCGTTGCTGTGGAGATGTGGAGGGTGCTGACATCCCACCCCAAGACTGCAGGAAAGGTCCTACGGGAGTTGCTCGACAGGCTGCAGGAGCGGCCGCTGCGCCAGCATCACGACATCTCTCAGCGAGAGGCTGGCGTCGCCCCCTTGGCCGTAAGTTCCAGCCCCTGCAGCAAGGGAAGGAGCGCCGTGTGTCCCCACCATGGCCTGAGGGTGTCTCTCAGTCTCCCACTGGGTATTGCCATTGGGCCGAAGAGAGAGAGCGTGACTCTAGCCAGCGCTATAGTCAAGGCGGAACACGCCGAAACCCTCTCCTGGTGCTCTGGGACAGCTCTCATAGAACCGCAGGGTGAGAAGGGATCGCAAGGTCAGCTTGTCCAGCCCCCTGCCAAGATGCAGGATTTGTTGTGTCTATCCCAGCTGAGACAGATGGCTCCAGCCTCCTTCTACAAACCTCCAGCAAAGGGGCTTCCATAAGCTCCCTAGTTGTCTGTCCCATTGTCCTACTCTTCTTACAGTTAGGAAGGTTTTCCTGAGATTTAATCTAAATCTGCAGTTCTGTCGTTTGAACCCATCACCTCTTATCCTGCTCTCTGTGGCAAGAGAGAACAACTTTTCGCCATCTTTTTTTGGCAGCCTTCAAACAATCTGAAGACCATTAGCACGTCCCCCCTTAATCTCCTCTTTTGCAAACTAAACATAGCCAGTTCCTTCAACCTTTGCTCGTATGGCTTGTGTTCCATCCCTCTGATCATCTTTGTCACTCGCCTCTGGATCCATTACAGTTTCTCCACATCTTATGTAGACATTGGTGACCTAAACTGGACACCGTACTCCAGCTGAGGCCTAACCAGCACTGAGTAGAGTGGTACTATCACCTCCCATGACTTGCAGGCTATACCTCTGTTAATGCAACCTAAGATTGCATTTGCTTTTTTTTTCTCTTTTCTTTTTTTTTTTTTGCAACAGCATCGCTTTGCTGCCTCATGCTGAGGCTGTGATCCACTGCAGCTCCCAGATCCTTCTCAGCAGTTCAACCGGTTATCCCTCATTCTGTTTCTGTGCATTTGCTTTTTCTTCTCTAAATGTAGCATCTCACTTTTGTCTTTGGTGAGTTTCATTTTGTTGTCTATAGCCCAGTCCTCCAATTTACCATGATCCCTCTGAATTTAAGCTCTTTCCTTCAAAGTCTTGGCAACTTCTTCATCAGGGAGCTGATGCAGGGGTGGGGTCATTGAAAGCTTCCCAAGGGACCTGGCCCTGGCCTGAAGTCAGGAGCCCTGGTTTCTCTTCCTGGCTCTGCCAGTGACCTGCTGGGTGACCTTGGGCAAGTCCCTGCTTGGCTTTTGTCTGTTGTTCTGCAGGGCAGGGCCTGGCTCCTGCAGGGTGCGTCTCTGGGTGTGTGATCCAAAGATCCCTAGCACTAGAGTAGCAGCAGAGCTGTGGACTCTAGACCTCCAGGGAAAGCTGGTGACACCAGTGATCCGGGATGCCCGGACAGAGCCATTTTGCTTTAATTGGAACCATTTTTTCCTACGAATCCCCTTTTTGAGCCTCGTAGGTTTTAACTGTTGACTGTAATTCTCTTTGTTATCCACCATTCCCATTGTTCCATGTCCTCAGCCTGGTTTTCACTTGCTTGTGTTTTATTTTTCCTTCCGGAACCGGTAAGCCTGTATTGGACACTTTTTCCCCTCATCCCGGTTGAGGTTTTGTGGGGCTGTCTTTGAACAGTTCAAAAGCCAAATACAGAAATGATTGAATCTGGCTTTTAGTAACAGACCAACCCTAGAAGTTGTGTACAAAATCGGCTCCCTCGCCGAGGCTGGGCTGTAAGGCCCGGGACTCAGGAGAACCCAAGTTCAATTTCGGGCTCTGCCAGACTCCCTGGGTGACCATGGGTGAGTCACGTCGCCTCTCTGTGCCTGAGTTCCATGTCTGTACAACGGGGATAGAAATCCTTCCTTTGTGTGTCTAGCCTGTAAGCTCTAGGCCAGGGAATGTCTCTTTCTGTGCCTGGAAAGCCCCCAGCACACGCCCTGATTGCAGATAGGCGCTGGAGGTGCTATTCTAACCCTTCTAACAAGAATACACTTGATTTTTTTGGGGTCAAGGTGTTGTGCAGAGAAGTTTCCACAGATGATACCTGCTAATAAATACCACCCCCTGAGATCGGGGGTACAAGGAAGCAGCTGCCTATGTTGCAGGTAGCCGGCGCCGCTGCCTGCGATCCTAGCTGGGGCTGTGCAAGGGCTTTGAGGCGCTAACATGTCATCTGGAGGCGGGGCGCTAGAAGACTTTTTATAGTGGAGGTGCTGAGCACCCCCTTACACCTGTCCACACACCCCACCACCCCTAGAGCTGGGGTCAGGAGCAGGGCCATGGCTCCAGGGGGGCGGGAGATGGATGGGGCAAAGGGGCCGAGGCTGGGGCCACAGCTGGGAGTTGGCGCAGGGCCGGCAGCTGGGACCTTGTGTGTGGGGCCAGGAGCAGAGCCCCGCGTAAAACCTTGGAGTGCTGCAGCACCCCCTGCACTCCTAGTTCCCGTGGCTCTGTCTGCAGGGGAGGCAGACGTTGTTTTGGAAATGGCTTGTTGGGTCACCGGAGGATGTTTCGTAAAGCAGCTCCTCCTTTCACACAGGTGGGGAAACTCCAGCATCAACTGCCAGTCATCGTGGAGCAGCTACACGAGGCAGACAGGGACGTCATCTCCAATGCCATCACCGTGCTGAGAGACATCCTCGCCGGCATGGACAGGCAGAGCGCCAGCCCCGTGGCTGTGCGAGTGGCTGAGAAACTCCTGCCGTTCTTTCATGATGTAAGGCCTGGCGGCCCGCGGGAGACCCTTCAAGCCACAGACATGTGAATGGGGGCTGGCGGGTGGGCTAGCGGGTCCTATGCTATGGCCCTAGCCAGAAAAAGGATTGTCGTAAATGACATGAACCCATTCCTGCCTTCGCCTGCTACCCCATTCTCCATCAGAGCATATGGCAGTAAGGGTGGGAACCCTGGTGTCCTGCAGGCCTGCTGACAAGGATCAGGGCAGCCTGGGGACGAGGCTCCCCTTGAGGGAAGGACATGCATTCCTGAGCCTGCATGCAGCGAGGGGGTCTCTGCAGCACAGGGGGCCGCAATGCTCCTGCTGGCTTCCAGGGTAACAAGTGATGGTACCCTGGTGAAAATCCTGCCCCTCCCCTCCCTGGCCAGGAATCCCACAGCTGGCCTGTCAGCTTCATAAGGAAACAGCTCCGTCTGTAGGTTCTGCAGCTACCGCCCTTTCCTCTCCCCTTCGTTCTCATGGCAGGGCAGCATCAAAGGAGGGGCTAGTTCTCCCCAGGCCTTTTGTAACCACAAACGAGCCCCCGCCAGCGTGTTCACCAGACTGATGTTCAGTCCCCCACTGCAGGGCAAGAGCCAGCAAAGTGGGCGGGAGAAAGGGACCCATCCATTACTGCCTTCCAGGGGTAACGCCCCAGTGGGGCTCCTGGAGGGACCACCAACCTCCCCAGCTCTCACAACGCTCTCACACCTGCTGGAGCTTGTAAGGGGGCCCAGCAGTAGGAAGATGAAGGAGCGCGTCCTCCGCAGCCTGGTCCCTCTGCTCCTCCTCCTGCACGATGAGCATCCCAATGTGTCCCAGGTGAGGCCACGAGCTGAAGCCTGCAGCTGAGATTGTTACAGAGTGACCAGGAGTTTGTTGGGGGGGCCAACATGTGACACCCCCCTTTAAAAGTTCTGGCTGGCAGAGGGCAGGTGCTCAGTGCTGTGACAATCACGTGCTCAAAACCACTTGAACGTTGAGTCCAGTAGCGTCATGACCATGGTGCCCCACCCAACTGCTGAGTCTTCCCTGCCTCTCTGAGGCCAACACTCCCCCCTGCAGCCAGGCTGAGAGAATGGGTGGGCGGAGGAGTCAGCTCACCACTCCTACAGCCACTGGCCTCCGCACATTCCCCTGGCTGTGCTGGTGGGAAGAGCACAACCCTGGCCATGGCCCCTACCAGGAGCAGAGCTACCCAGCCTCCGGATGGTGCCCAAGACACAATGTGCCCTCGGCCAAGCAGCCCGGACAGCTCTTACTAGCCATGACATGCCCAAGCCCCCCCTCCGCCCCGCCCCAGGTGCCTGTGCACACGCTCGCTCTCATGGCCCCCATCACTTGGGAGCCAAATGCCCCCAGCAGTAATGAATTCACCCTCCTACCCCCCATGAGGTGGGGAACTAAGGCACAGCGTGAGGCCTAATGCCTCAAAAGTATTGAATGCCCATGGGCATTAGGCACCTAAATCCCTTTGTAGCCCTGGGCCGAAGCAACTTGCCTGAGTTCCTGCAGGAAGAGCTGGGAATTGAGTCAGGTCTCCAGCCATTGCCTTAGCCAAACCTCCGCCCTTCTGTGAGCAGCCAC
Organism: Lepidochelys kempii; assembly: GCF_965140285.1. Classification (NCBI taxonomy): domain Eukaryota; kingdom Metazoa; phylum Chordata; order Testudines; family Cheloniidae; genus Lepidochelys; species Lepidochelys kempii. The sequence goes on from NC_136402.1 coordinate 11,586,055, forward strand.
GGGCCGGGAACCGTTCAGCACACACGGCCTCCAGTAACTATGTTAGTGGCTTCCAGCTGGGCTGTCCCTAGCCATTTGCGTGTCCTATCCAGCCCCCCAGCAGTGGGGCTGTGTGGGGTCCCATGCCTCCCCCTCCCCCCCACCAGGGTCTGGGAGGCAGGAGCTGTGTGGGGCCACTTTTGGGGGGCCCACAGGCCCAGAGTGGCCTGGGGGATTAGCGGAGAGCTGGGAGTAGCCCGCTCTGCTTCCCTCGCCCCGGCTCCAGCCGTGTGGCTCGAGGGAGGGGGTTTGGGGAAAGGGATCCCTCCCACACACACACTCACTGACAGCAGCGGGAAGCGGAGCAGCCTGGCCCCAGCCCGCTCTACTCTGCCAGCTCCCAGCCGCAGCACTCCGCTTCCCACCGCCGGTGAGTGCGGGGGGCAATCCTTTTGGAGGAGAGCGGGCTGGGACCAGGTTACTCCTCTTCCTGCCACTGCCAGTGAGTGTGGGGTCGCTGGGGGAAGAGGCTTGTGGAGAAGAGGTGGAATGGGGGCAGGCCGGGGACGGAGCAGGGGGGAAGGGGAAGAGGGAGGGCGGAGGGAGTTGTCTGGGCCCCCCCCCAGGGACGGCCCTGCCCTTTGTAGTGGGCGCAGCCCGCGGCGGGGCTGGCCGAGATATAGGGCGGGTCACTGGGGCTGGGGCTGCTGCATGTGCAGCATGCAGCCACCTAGTGACACCATGAAATTTGGGGCAATTTGGTGCCCCAAATTTCATGGTGTCCTACGCAGGCGCGTATGCCGAGGGACGGCCCTGGCTTCCAGCTCCCGTAACCGTTGTCGGCTCGCCCCGGCCCCTCTTGTTTTGCAGGTGTGTTGGGACACCCTCAGGAGTGCTCTGGAATTCCTAAGGTGGAGCCAGCTCAGTGCCCTTGTCCAGAAAAAGGAGCTTTGGCGAGGCTGTGACTGCCTGGTGAGGGAGCCCTCCATTGCCCGGCTCCGTGCCCACACCGAGCCCCAGCCCCGGGACCACACCTGGACCTGGCTGTAGTCCCTCTGTGCGATCCCCCCGGCACAGGAAGGAGGGCTGAAAGCAGGACACTCCACAGATCTGGAACCTGGCCTGCAGGATGGAAAGGCCTTTAATAACCTTGTGCTCCCTTGTTCTGGCTCCTAGGTGGCGTGCTACAAGGAGAGGGCAGAAACCTTCCTCTGCCAGGCCATGGCCTTTGTGGAAAACCCGCAGGCTCCCATTAGAGAAGCGGCCATCAGGTTTCGAGGTAACCACAGAGCAGAGGGGTCCCTTAAGCAGAGGGGCTGGATCCAGTCCCAGGCTCTCCTCAGTTCCTGCCGGCAGCGAGAAGTAACCCCTGGGCTCCTGATTGCCGAATGAAGGCTCAGGGGTGTCAGAAACCCGCAGGAGCAAGCTCACCCCAAACTGCCCTGATTGGCTGATGGGCCCCTCGAACCCCACTGCTCCCCATGCAGTCCCCATCCCCCCACCCCCACCCCACCATGGGCTCTTGGTAGCGGAACCTCAAGGCGCTGTGCTCTCCTTTGGCAGCCAGCCCCACAGCCATCCCTGGGGCCTCGCCCTCTCCCCTGGGGACTCAGGAGTGCGTCCTGGACAGCGAGGGGCAGGGGAAAGCCCCACTGCTTGGAGGGTGACAGACGCTTTGACACCCTCGCTGGGGACGCAGGGATGTGACAAGCTGTTTGTGTGTGTAGGGCTCACTGCCCGGCAGCTGGACCAGCAGAGCCAGGAGAAGTTGGAGGCCATCTGCAACGGTGAGCGGTGTCTGCTTTGAGCACTGAGCGCTAGAGGGACGAATGGCCCAGGGCCGCGGGCTGGCTTCAATCTCCGACGCCAGCAATGTGATCTTGGGCGAGAGCCACAAAAGGTTGCAAACTGTAGATCCCCAAACCCCTGATCAGCTTCCCTCTCACCCTGTGGTGTCTGCTGGTTGGCATGTGCCCAGGCACTTACCCTGACCTCAGAGCTGTGGCCTGGCAAATCCCCAAACTGGGCCTGAGCTGGCTGGCCTTCGCAGATGATTGCCCCCCCCACCCCAACACAGCAAAGGTGGGGTCCTGCCTCCCCCCCTTGCACTCACTAGCCCAGGGTTTGTTGCAGTCACCTCCAAGTGGGGTGCCTGGTGTCAAGCCACTGCTCCAAAGGAGACTGAGGTGACGTCCGGTCATCTACCTCCCTGCTGCGTGCCCGGACCCCTGGGCCAGCGCAGGGCAGAGCAGCGTCTCCTCCACATTTGTTGGGGAAAAGGGGGAGGGGGGGGTGACATAGCTCAGGCTCCTCATTCCCAGAGCAGGTTCACAGCTGGGCCCCAACCAGAGCTAGAGAATGGCTGAGCTCCCTCCTCGGCATTTGCTGGAGGGCAGCAGGGCACCGGAAGTTAGGCGTAGCCTAACAATGCCCAAGCCCCCTTTGTGAATCTCCCCCTCTCTGGGCTTGAGTGCCCATCTGTGCACTGGGGGAAAGGGGGACCGTAAATACAGGCAGGGATGAGGCCATCAGATACTGCATGGCGGGGCAGTCCTAGAAATAGTGAGTGAATGGGTTTCAGAGTAACAGCCGTGTTAGTCTGTATTCGCAAAAAGAAAAGGAGTACTTGTGGCACCTTAGAGACTAACCAATTTATTTGAGCATAAGCTTTCGTGAGCTACAGCTCACTTCATCGGATGCATACTGTGGAAACTGCAGAAGACATTATATACACAGAGACCATGAAACAATACCTCCTTCCATCCCACTCTCCTGCTGGTAATAGCTTATCTAAAGTGATCACTCTCCTTACAATGTGTAAGCCCTCTACACCAACATTCCACACAAAGATGGACTACAAGCCGTCAAGAACACTATCCCCGATAATGTCACGGCTAACCTGGTGGCTGAACTTTGTGACTTTGTCCTTACCCATAACTATTTTACATTTGGGGACAATGTATACCTTCAGATCAGCGGCACTGCTATGGGTACCCGCATGGCCCCACAGTATGCCAACATTTTTATGGCTGATTTAGAACAACGTTTCCTCAGCTCTCGTCCCCAAACGCCCCTACTCTACTTGCGCTATATTGATGACATCTTCATCATCTGGACCCATGGAAAAGAAGCCCTTGAGGAATTCCACCATGATTTCAACAATTTCCATCCCACCATCAACCTCAGCCTGGTCGGGGATAGTGTTCTTGACGGCTTGTAGTCCATCTTTGTGTGGAATGTTGGTGTAGAGGGCTTACACATTGTAAGGAGAGTGATCACTTTAGATAATCTATTACCAGCAGGAGAGTGAGATGGGAGGAGGTATTGTTTCATGGTCTCTGTGTATATAATGTCTTCTGCAGTTTCCACAGTATGCATCCAATGAAGTGAGCTGTAGCTCATGAAAGCTTATGTTCAAATAAATTGGTTAGTCTCTAAGGTGCCACAAGTACTCCTTTTCTTTTTGAGTGAATGGGGTTCATTGTGACTTCTTGCCTGTGTCTGGGGGCTCCCCCAGCTATGAAGGGCAGTGGGGATGTTTAGTGAGGGTTGGTGGTTGTTCCTGCTAGTCCCCTGCTTCCCGCCTCCCAGTCTGCTGCCTTCTTGTCGCGGGCTGAGAGGTACAGCGCTGGCTTGCTCTGCCAGGGCTTTCCAGAGCACCATGGCTCTGACCTCCATTTCCTTCCTTTCAATCTTAGTCCTCAAAGGCTTCCAGCAGGACAGCAAGTCCTCTGTCAGGTGCCTGGCTTTGCAGACCATGCTGATCCTCAAGGCCTGCAAGAAACACCGTCCAGCCCGCGCCAGCCTACGGACACTCTTGCACAGGATGAGACTGATGCATACAAGGGAGAACCCAGTCATTGAAGTTGCCCAGCTGCCCCAGTAAAAGCCAGCCTCCCTACTCTCGGGGTTTGGTGCACCAGAGCCCGCCTGGAGCAGGGTGGAACACATCATGCCGCATCATGGCTTCCTCCCCATTGGCCGCCTGCCCTGCCCAGCCACGTGAGTAGTTAACCACTCAATAGCTTTTATCACCATGTACTTTTTGACAGGTTTCCATGCCCCGTGTAGAGTTTACGTCCCGCCCTCCGTCCCAGTTTCCGGTCGTGTACATTTTTGGCACCATCAGCCCTTTTGAACATTTATTTTGTATTATTTTTCTGTGTTTGGCCAGGGGAAGGTTGCGTGCTTGTGCTACAGTCAGGCAGGCAGAGCAGCAGAAGGTCCATTTGCCTGGCCCTTCATCAGGGCGGGGCAGCAACCAAGTAGGCTGCCACTCCTGACGGTGGGGTAGCGGGGATAGGGGAACCCAGGTCCTCCCGCTCCACTGCGTCCCCGCCCAAGGCCCTAACAGCGCGCTGTGTTTTGACATATTTAGAGAAAAAGTATGAACGAGTAGAAAGAGAGGCTGTAGGGGGTTCGCGGCTCCCTCTGGGCGGGAGACCACGCTCCTCGCTATGATACTTCCGGGGTACCTTGGTTCAGGGGAAATAGCTCAGTGTTCATGGTTCTGGCCTGCAGTCAGGCCGACCAACGGTAGAGAGTCTGTTTGCCCTGAGCCCTCATTCAGGACAGGGCTGTTGTCAAGTAGGGGCTCTGGCCTACAGTCAGGCAGGCAGAGCAGCAGAAGGTCCATTTGCCTGGCCCTTGATCAGGGCGGGGCAGAAATCAAGTAGGGGGGCTCTGGCCTACAGTCTGGCAGATCCGTCGCAGTCTGGGGGAGGTTAGCTCTCTGGTGGGAGAGTCAGCACAACCGTCTGACGTCCTGAATCAGGCGGGTGCCAGAGCAATCAGGCCTCCTGAGAACCAAGTGGGGAGGCTGCTACTCCTGATGGTGGGGTGGCGGTGGTAGGGGAACCCAGGCCCTCTCGCTCCACTGCGTCCCATCCCAGGGCCCTAACAGCCGTGGAGCGGTCCGTCACTGCGTCAGTGGGGAAAATCCGACAGCAACACACTGGCCGGCTTGTAGTCAATAACACAGCTGAACCCAATTCGGCTGCCCTGGGCTCCTTGCTACACGCCCATTCCGTGTGTACATGGGTTCAGGGGTGGCAGGTTTGTAGAAATTTTGGTGGTGCCCAGAACCTGCCCCTACTTCGCCCCCCACCTGCCCAAGGATCCGGGAGGGAGTTTGGGTGAGGAAGGACATCTGGGGTGCAGGCCCTAGGCTTAGGCAGAGTATTGGGGTGCAGGCTGCAGGCTCTGGGAGGGAGTTTGGGGATGGGAGGGGGTGCAGGGCTGAGGGGTTTGGGAGGGGCTCAGGGCAAGAGTCAGGGTGTAGGGGGTGAGGGTTCTGTTTGGGGCTGGGAGGTTTGGGGGGTTAGAGAGGCTCAAGGCTGGGGCAGAGGGTTGGAATGTAGGGAGATGAGGGCTCTGTCAAGGGCTGGAGATGAGGGGTTTGTGGTGTTGGAAGGGGCTCAGGGCTGGGGCAGAGGGTTGGGGTATGGGGGGATGAGGGCTCAGTCTCGGGCTGGAGATGAGGGGTTTGTAGTGTTGGAGGGGGCTCAGGGCTGGGGCAGAGGGTTGGGGGGATGAGGGCTCTGTCTAGGGCTGGAGATGAGGGGTTTGTGGTGTTGGAGGGGACTCAGGGCTCAGGGCTGGGGCAGAGGGTTGGGGTGTAGGGGGATGAGGCTCTGTCTAGGGCTGGAGGTGAGGGGTTTGTGATGTTGGAGGGAGCTCAGGGCTGGGGCAGAGGGTTGGGGTGTGGGGGGATGAGGGCTGTGTCTAGGGCTGGAGATGAGGGGTTTGTGGTGTTGGAGGGGGCTCAGGGCTGGGGCAGAGGGTTGGGGTTTGGGGGGATGAGGACTCTGGCTAGGACTGGGCATAAGGTGTTTGGGGTGTTGGAGGGGCTCAGGGCGAGGGTTGAGGGTGTGGTGGAGAGGTGAAAGCTCTGGCTGGGGGTGTGGGCTCTGGGGTGGGGCAGGGCTGGGGATGAGTTTGGGGTGCAGGCAGGCTGCTCTGGGATATTGGCAAGAGAGGAGGACTCCCCCCAGCCCTTTCCCTGCCGGCAACAGCGAGCTCTGGGGGAGGACAGTGAGTGGCAGCCCCACCAGCTTCTCAGTGTCCCTGGCATCTGGCAGCCCCTCTGGGTCTCTGTCAGGATAGCACTCTCGGTTAGGTCTGTGCTTCCACAGCGGGGAAGAGACATGCTGCTCATCTGGCAGCTCTCTCCCTTCTGAGCTCGAGGCCCAGCCTTTTATAGTGCCGCTTCCTGCCCCGCCCCTCTGCTGCCATGGGTGTCCTGGTTCTGCCCACCAGGGGGTGTTCGCGGCTCCCTCCCAGTCTGCCAGGGCAGGAGGCCACGCCCCCTCATGACAGAGGCCTTAAAGGAGTTTTAAAGGAAAGGAGTTTTAAAAAAAGAAAGATTGCTTAGCCTTTGAAGAAAAAAGGAAAGAAAGGTGATTTTAAATAGAAGGAAGAGGGGAAACTATAGAAAGCAACAAGAGAGAGGAGTGTGTTTTATAGATTAGTAAGAACGTGGTAAAAGGTTATTGTTGTTGGGACTAAAAAATAATAAGAGTAAAAAAATTGAAATCAATTTTAAAAAGCAAAGGCTCATTAAAGAAAAGAGGAAACTCTAAAGGAAGGTTGAAAAGGTCGGGTGAAAGAAATCACAGAGCCGAAAAATGAGCTAGAGATCCTGTGTCAGTGACACAGGGCTGTGTAAAGTACAGAAAACAGAAAGAGAGCGAAAGATCCTTTTATGTTACTAAGCAGAACACAGAGCTGTGCAAAAGAGAGAAAGATCCTTTTTTTGGTTAGTGAGAGAAGGAGAATATAGAAAACAGGAAGAGATCCTTTTTGGTTAGTGAGACAAGGAAAGTATAAAGAAAAGGAGTCCTTGTGGCACCTTAGAGACTTACAAATTTATCTGAGCATAAGCTTTCATGAGCATCCAATGCGTTGGTCTCTCAGGTGCCACAAGTCCTCCTTTTCTTTTTGCGAAAACAGACTGACATGGCTGCTACTCTGAAACCTGTCATTATACAAGGAAAGTATAGGAAGCTGCAGGGGGGGCGGAGGGGGAGGGGGAAGAGAACTTACCCTTCATAGAATCATAGAATAATAGAATATCAGGGTTGGAAGGGACCTCAGGAGGTCATCTAGTCCAACCCCCTGCTCAAAGCAGGACCAATCCCCGACTAAATCATCCCAGCCAGGGCTTTGTCAAGCCTGACCTTAAAAACTTCTAAGGAAGGAGATTCCACCACCTCCCTAGGTAACACATTCCAGTGTTTCACCACCCTCCTAGTGAAAAAGTTTTTCCTAATATCCAACCTAAATCTCCCCCACTGCAACTTGAGACCATTACTCCTTGTTCTGTCATCTGGTACCACTGAGAACAGTCTAGAGCCATCCTCTTTGGAACCCCCTTTCAGGTAGTTGAAAGCAGCTATCAAATCCCTCCCATTCTTCTCTTCCGTAGACTAAACATCCCAAGTTCCCTCAGCCTCTCCTCAAAAGTCATGTGTTCCAGACCCCTAATCATTTTTGTTGCCCTCCGCTGGACTCTTTCCAATTTTTCCACATCCTTCTTGTAGTGTGGGGCCCAAAACTGGACACAGTACTCCAGATGAGGCCTCACCAGTGTCGAATCCAGAGGGGAACGATCACGTCCCTCCATCTGCTGGCAATGCCCCTACTTATACATCCCAAAATGCCATTGGCCTTCTTGGCAACAAGGGCACACTGTTGACTCATATCCAGCTTCTCGTCCACTGTAACCCCTAGGTCCTTTTCTGCAGAACTGCTGCCGAGCCATTCGGTCCCTAGTCTGTAGCGGTGCATTGGATTCTTCCATCTTAAGTGCAGGACTCTGCACTTGTCCTTGCTGAACCTCATCAGATTCCTTTTGGCCCAATCCTCCAATTTGTCTAGGGCCCTCTGTATCCTATCCCCACCCTCCAGCGTATCTACCTCTCCTCCCAGTTTAGTGTCATCTGCAAACTTGCTGAGGGTGCAATCCACACCATCCTCCAGATCATTTATGAAGACATTGAACAAAACCAGCCACAGGACCGACCCTTGGGGCACTCCACTTGATACCGGCTGCCAACTAGACATGGAGCCATTGAGCACTACCCGTTGAGCCCGACAATCTAGCCAGCTTTCTATCCACCTCATCCAGCCCATACTTCTTTAACTTGCTGGCAAGAATACTGTGGGAGACAGTGTCAAAAGCCTTGCTAAAGTCAAGGAACAACACGTCCACCGCTTTCCCCTCATCCACAGAGCCAGTTATTGTGTCATAGAAGGCAATTAGATTAGTCAGGCATGACTTGCCCTTGGTGAATCCATACTGACTGTTCCTGATCACTTTCCTCTCCTCTAAGTGCTTCAGAATTGATTCCTTGAGGACCTGCTCCACGATTTTTCTAGGGACTGAGGTGAGGCTGACTGGCCTGTAGTTCCCAGGATCCTCCTTCTTCCCTTTTTTAAAGATGGGCACTACATTAGCCTTTTTCCAGTCGTCCGGGACTTCCCCCAATCGCCAAGAGTTTTCAAAGATAATGGCCAATGGCTCTGCAATCACATCCGTCAACTCCTTTAGGACTCTCGGATGCAACGCATCCGGCCCCATGGACTTGTGCTCATTCAGCTTTGCTAAATAGTCCCGAACCACTTCTTTCTCCACAGAGGGCTGGTCCTGTCTACGCTGGCAAGTTGCAGCGCAGTAAAGCAGCTTTCTGCGCTGCAACTGGTGAGGTGTACGCATGGCCACGCCACTCAGGGCGCGGAAACAAGGCAGTTGCAGCGCTTTAAAAAAAGCCCTGCACAGTTTAAAAAACTTTCTGCACCGGGGCTACAGGCTGCGGTGCCAGTGTAGACACCGAGGTCGATTACGGCGCTGCGATTGGCCTCCGGGAGGTGTCCCACAATGCCTGCTCTCGCCTCTCTGGTCATCGGTTTGAACTCTACTGCCCGGCCCTCAGGTGACCATCCATCATCCCCACTCCATAAACTCCTTTCCCATTTTGAAAGTCCCCTTCCTGTTTGCTCGGTGATGAGTGCAGCGCATCTTTCCAGGTGGCCAGGCCTGCTCCACGCACCAGGCGATCCACCTGCTTGAAGCTATGCTGAGCTGCTGGACCTCATCAGCATTTGGGGAGAGGAGGCTGTACAGTCCCAGCTGCACTCCGGACATAGGAATTATGATACCTACTGTGACGTTATTGACTTGAACTGGGACCATATAGATCATTGTTGCAACCAAGGTCCTGTAGTGGCACCAAATCTTGTATAAAGGGGGGTCAAATAAGGTGTCTAAGGCAAGGTTGTGGTTTGCTGGTTATGATTATGCTCTCTATATGCTTGTGTCATTTTTGTATTTTAAGTTATAAGTATTGACTCGATACTGTCTGTGGTTCAAACTTGTACTATGCTTCTGGGTGACACCCCAGACAAGTTCAAAAGGAGGACTTGTGGCCCTTAGAGACGAACAAATTTATTTGAGCATAAGCTTTCGTGAGCTACAGCTCACTTCATCGGATGCAGTGCCTAGCCTGCTTGATGACCGATTAAGGACCATCAGCTACACAATTGACCCCTTGAGAGAAGGCAGACAAGCCTTGGGACTCAGAACGGTGTGCAGGGACCTGCGTATGGTCAGAACTCGGAGGTTTTTCCAGGCCACGTGATGGACAGCTTGTTTTGGGACAAAGAAAGAAAGACCACATGGTAAGAGAATATAAAAAGCTGCTGCAGCTCCTCCATCTTGTCTTCAGTCCTGCTTCATCCCTCTGGAGGGACTTTGCTACACTGAAGCTTTGAACCAAGAACTGAAAGACGCATCCCAGCTGTGGATGTTCTCCAGAGACTTGATTTGAACCTGCAGTTTATTCTGTCGCTGCCACAAGCCTGAACCAAGAACTTGGCCATGACTGTATGTCATTGATTCCATTTCACCAATTCTAGCTCTCATCTATAGCTTTTTCCTTTTATGAACAAAACCTTTAGATTTTAGATTCTAAAGGATTGGCAAGAGCGTGATTTGGGACAAGATCTGATTTGTATATTAACCTGGGTCTGGGGCTTGGTCCTTTGGGATCAAGAGAGCCTTTTTTCTTTTCCTGGGGTATTGGTTTTCATAACCATTTGTCCCCATAACAATTGGTGATACTGGGAAACTGAAGTGCCTAAGGGAATTGCTTGTGTGACTTGTGGTGAGCCAGTGGGGTGAGACCAAAGTCTGGTCTGTTTGGCTGGTTTGGTTTGCCTTAGAGGTGAAAAACCCCCAGCCTTCGGCTGTAACTGCCCTGCTTGAAGCAGTTTGTCCTGAACTGGCACTCTCAGTCGGGTCCCGCCAGTACCAGCATCATTACACCTACGGACAGATTTCACGATGCATGACAGAAAGGGGCGATGACCGGGACACACGGCAGTTCAGGATGAAAGTGAAGGAGCTGCAGAACGCCGAGCACAGGGCGCGGGAGGCAAACCGCCACTCCGGTGCTGTGCCTATGAGCTGCCGGTTCTCCAAAGAGCTGGACATGATACTCCGCGGCGACCCCACCTCCATTGCGAACACCACTGTGGATACTTCGGTGGCTCGCATGTCAGTTGAGAGTGGACCGAGCCAGGAGGAGGAAATCTTGGACGAGGATGTGGAGGGGGACCCAGAGGCAGAAGATGACTCGGAGGTCAGAGATGCCTGCGGCCAGGAGCTCTTTTCTACCCCAGATGTTGGCGAAGCGTAAAAAGGAGAGGAGGCCCCTGGTAAGTGGATTTGATTTTGGGACTCGCTGAAGTGGGTTGTTGGGGGCAGGAGGGTTGCAGAAAGCAGGCTTGTCTCCCACCGCATGCCACCCTGCCAGAAGCAGAGGGGTGGGACAGGAAGCGGAACTATAAAAGGCCGCCCCTCCAGCTGAGTTGGGAGAGAGCTGCTGGAGGAGCAGGACGTCTTTTCCCTGCTCCCCTAATGGAGAGCGCTATCCTGACAGAGAGCCAGAGGGGCTGCCGGCGCTGCCAGACGCTGGGGACTCCAAGGAGCTGGTGGGGCTGCCACTAGCCGTCTACCCCAGCGAAGCGAACAACAACCCTGGGACCCATGTACACACGGAATGGGTGTGTAGGAAGGAGCCCAGGGCAGCTGAATCGGGTTCAGCTGTGTTATTGACTACAAGCCGGCCAGCGTGTTGTGATCGGATATTCCCCACTGACCCAGTGGCGGACCACTCCGCTGCTGTTTAGGGCCCTGGGTGGGGACGCAGTGGAGCGGGAAGGCCTGGGTTCCCCTACCACCGCCACGCCACCGTCAGGAGTGGCAGGTTCCCCACCTGGTTGTCAGGAGGCCTCATTTGTCTGGCACCCGCCTGAATCAGGACGCCAGACGGTTGTGCTGACTCTCCCACCAGAGAGCTAAGCTCCCCTAGACGGCGACGGCTCTGCCGGACTGTAGGCCAGAGCCCCCCTACTTGATTGCTGCCCCACCCTGATCAAGGGCCAGGCAAATGGACCTTCTGCTGCTCTGCCTGCCTGATTGTAGGCCAGAGCCCCTACTCGACAGCAGCCCTGCCCTGAATGAGGGCCCCAGGCAAACAGACTCTCTACCATTGCTCGGCCTGACTGCAGGCCTGAACCATGAACACTGGGCTAATTTTCCCCTGAACCAAGGTACCCCGGAAGTATCGTAGCGAGGGGCGTGGTCTCCCACCCTGATGGACGGGGAGGGAGCCGCAAACCCCTTACAGCCTTTTTTTCTACTTGTTCATACTTTTTCTCTAAATATGTCAGAACACAAGAAAGCAACCTTCCCCTGGCCAAACACAGAAAACAATACAAAAGAAATGTTCAAAAGGGCCGACGGCGCCAAAAACGTACACGACCGGAAACGGGGACGGAGGGCGGGACATAAACCCTACACAGGGCGCGGAAACCTGTTAGAAAGTATATAGTGATGAAAGCTCTCGAGCAGTTAACTAGTCACGTGCAATCCCCCCTGTACATAGCAATCCCCCCTGTACATAGCAATCCTCTGTTTCATTTTGATGTTTTTTGACGTATTGTTCTGCTTTTATTTGATATATTAAATAACTGTATTTACAGTGATATATTGAGGTATAAACGATCTACACATCTTGTCCTGTACAGAGCACACAGACGGCTCCCCTGGATCCCACAACCCACACAGGGAGAAAGCTGTCGCACGCGTCGGCATCTCCAAAATCGTATCAGGGCAAGAAAAGGCATCTGCTATTTCCCACCCTTGTACAGTGTAGACACGGGGTGAGGGCGAGACTCAGTGACCCCAGTTAGTCCTGCTCCATCTCTGCCATCTGGGTTTCCATCGACAGCTGTTCACACTCGAAACGCAGGGCGGGGTGAGGTTCGCCCATCAGCCAAAGAACCTTAATGTAAAGCAGCGCGCTCCTGCCAGTGCCCGTGGCAGATCCCCCATTCGAAGGGTGTGATCATTTCCGCCCTGAGATGGACGAGACCTCGTGTCTTGGTGTTAGGGGGCGCTGTGCTCTGTACCCCACATATCCCCCCTCTCCCTGCCCCCGAGCCTAGTGTTAGGGGATGCTGTGCTCCGGATCCTACATATTCCCCCAGCTTCCAGGGCCCCTGGCCGGCGTTAGGGGGCGCTGTGCTCTGTACCCTACACCCCCCATCTCTCAGCCCCCCTGCCAGGTGTTAGAGGGCGCTGTGCTCTGTATCATATGCATTTCCCAGCCCTCCTACCCGGCCTTAGGGGGTGCTGTGCTCTGTACCCTACACATCCCCAGCCCCCAGCCTGGCGTTAGGCAGTTTCTAGTGTCTGTGAACTTACTGCATGTACCGGAGTCTATCAGCGCATGCTGGGTGCCACACGCTGTGGGTATGGACAGGGCCCGACGCTGGAACCTGACCTGAAGGTGGGATTGGCCATTGTCCTGGTGGTTAGGACACAGGCAGGTAGTAGAGGGGCTCCGTGCGGGGACCCGATTCTGCCTTTCTGTCTGGCCGATCCCTTCTAATGAGCTTGAACCTGCCCATCTCCCCAGACTCAGCATAGCACAGGACTTGGGGGGCACCTGCTGGCAAAGTGGCCTCAGTCCCCACCATACAGGCAGGAGTCATTCAGCTGGTGATAGCCCTTCTCTCAAGCCCCCAAGCACCTGTGTGTCATGGCTGCCTGCAGGAGTTCAGGGCCAACAACTGCCTGGGGGGAGGCCTGGCTAGGCAGGGGCTCAAACCGGGGAGTGTCAGTTTGGATCCCCAGCTAGCCGTAGGGGTGCAACACGCCGGGGGGCGGGGGGAAGAGATCAACTCCAGCTGGTTCATCATAAACCATGTCCCTGAGGCCTCAGTAGAAATGGGGATGTTCCCCTGGCAGTATGCAGGTGCGAAGGACTTCAGAGGGAGGTGGCAGACGTGCCTTTTTGATGGCTGTCCCTGAGCACACGGGGAGAGCAGGGGGCCAACGTCTGTTGGCAAATGTTTGTTGGCAAATGTCTGCAACTCACAGGTCCTGGGTGCACACACCCCTACAGAGGAACGTGTACAGGCCCAGCCCAGCCTGAAGAACACCAGCTCCTGTGTAAGGGAAGCCACCGTTTTTTTCACAAGAGCGGGAAACTGACGTTGGATAAGCCAGGAACTCCTGATGGGCACTTTCGTCCCTCCGTGAGACCAACCCATCTAGCACAGAGAATGGAGGGACATAAAGGCTGAGCTGAAGCTAGATTCATGCTCTCCAGGATGCTGGGGTGCCCTCATGCTTGAGCTGAAGACAGCCTGGGGGTTCCCAGCATTGCCCTCCTGCTGTTTCTCTCTGGGAGCCCTCGCCCTGCACCCTGGCCTGTGTGTTCTCAGGAGGCTGCGTGCTGCCAGGTGCACATCCCCAGTGCGGAGTCCCTGGATTAATGCCAGGGGACGGGGACTGGGACTCTGCTCCTGGCTCAGTCCCAGGAAGCTGGGAGTGTGAGTGGTGGAGCTGCCGGCTCTTGGAACCTCCCTTCCCAGCACGGGGTTGTCTCTGGGGGAAGCCCACCCCAGGAGCTGGCATTTGTTGGCCTCTTCCCCAGAGCGCTGGAGTCTCAGCCACTCCAGATTGGGGGGAGGGGCCAGCTGTGAATTAGGAGCCAGATCCGGGTTTAGATGTGAATCCGCCGGCGCTGCAGAGTGTTCAGATGTGGGGAGCCAGTTCCCGCCTGCGCCAGATCACAAAGTGCCACTTCAGCCAGCCGCCTGCCAGGCTCTGGCCGCGCCCCGTGTGGAGCTGCAGCTGGGCCCTCCACAGCTGGGTGCTGCTCCTCCTCCCTGCTGGCCAGCCGGCCGCAGCTCCTCAGCACCTGCCCGCTCAGCCCTACCTCAGCGCTCCTGCCTCCCCAATGTCCTCCCTGGTGCTGCGCCTGGCCCCCTGCACCTGGCCTGTCAGTGCCCAGCGGGGCCGGGAGCCAAGCGCCCCCTGGAGCCATGTGTCAGGCCCTGAGTCCCTCCTGTGCTGGGCTCCCGCCAATCCACAAGCCAGGAACAGGCCCGTGACTCCCGGAGCAAGTATTTCAGTCTCACAGCAGCAGCCTCGCTCCACCCACGCCCCGGCCTCCTGAGTCCAGCTCCAACCACAAGGCCTGACCACCTCCCCACCTTCACTGACACCATCACTTCCAGAGGGAATGGCACTGAGGTTGCCAGGGGAACAGGCATTCTCCAGCTGCCTGGAGCCATTGTTCCATTCACCAGGACAGTCCCGTTGGGGACACTGGGGCATGGCCACTAGGTAACTCGAGGGGATGGAAGACCACGAGTGGCGATGAAGCCCCTTCGCACTAGGCCCAGGTGTCCTTGGCCCCCCCTCCCACCTGGAGGCACTCGCAGCAGCTCTGCGTACTAGGCCCAAGTGTCCTTGGCCCCCCCGCCTGGAGGCACACATAGCAGTTATGCTGAGGATCTGCAACAATATGCTGCGTAGTCAGACTGCCTGAAACTAAGCAAGGCCACACAGGGCAGATATGGAAGAACAATGCTGAATAAAGCAGCTTTATGTAGAGTTTAACAAATGATACAGAGAACCAGGGAACTAGCTGGGAACTGGATTGGCTGGCTATATGGATACTTGGGGCAGCTTGCTATTGGATAAGTATGCTGGGAAAAAGAATGTATAAAAGCCTGTGTAACTTCCTGCTCTGGATACAGGATTTGAGATTCAAATCTCCCTGTACCTTTTTGAAGCTTCAAATAAACTTTTCTGCTTCTCCACCCCGTTGTGATTATTGGGTGTAGCACACCGGGTAACGAACCAACTTCAGCTGTTGTTTAGCCTCTTGGCACTGGGTGCCGGCAACAGCTTTTGGCATCCCTGGGTGGGCGACGAGGCTGCAATTTAGCCTTGCCCGGACCCCTTCTGGAGGTCGAGGATTGCGGCGAGAACCGACGCCCAGCGCGCACCGGTGAGTTCATCAGGGGCCTCCGAGGAGACGCGGTTTGATTGACCCTGTAGGGCACAATGGTGCAACGCACTCATATAGTGGAGAAGCAGTTGTGGACAGCGGTGAAGAACTGGTCCCTTAGACGTGGGGGAGGAGCAGCTGCAGGCCACGGTGAAGAACCGGTCCCTTGGATAAGGTAGGAACCTTTTAAAATCCGGATTATATGCTCTGTTGGAACCTGGGGATGCCCAGAGTTACCCTGTAGGTATGGGACAGGGACAGAGCTCAGAGGTTAGGGCACGGTGTACGCCCCTAGAGTGCATTCTAGCAAACTGGAAGGTATTTGGTGCGGATTCAATGACTAAGAGCCAATTAAAACGATTCTGTACAGTTGACTGGCCTCAATATCAACTAGAGGACCAGGAGTGGTGGCCACCAGGAGGGTCAATTAATTACAACACGATCTCCAATTAGTTTTGTTTTGTCAGTGAATGGGTAAATGGAATGAATATTTGTATGCACAAGCATTTATGGCTTTAAGGAATAGAAAAGAGCTGTAATTCTGCAAAGTTGTAATTTGACTCCGACTGGTTCGGTAGTAGCTAATGTTAGTCCCCAAACCTCCACCCCCACTGTAATGGCAGAGCCGGTGTCCCCTTCGGCCCCCACATCCCCACCTTATAAGGGTAGGATGCCTCGGGTTACAGAGATTGTCCCCTTGGTGGTACTCTATTCTTTGTTTACCGAGACTGTTGTGGCTTGCCCAGGGGCAAGACGGACGTCAGGCTACCACTATGCAAGTTTACATCCATGTGCCATTCAATCCAATAGACTTAGCAGCTTTTAAAACACAGGCTGGGGAATTCTCAATGAATCCAAGCAGGTTTATTTCAGTCTTTGAGGGGTGCCTCAGTAGTCACAAGCCGATTGAGACGACTGTAATATCCTCCTGAGAACCTTGTTGTCTGAGGTGGAGAGGGATCAGATTACAGCTAAGGCAAGGGGAGCGTCAGCGTTCAAGCGAAAAAAAAAAAGAAAGAAAGGAAGCTATCTGTCAAGTTCCTCTCCAAGTAATTGTAAGCGGCTCAGGACATTTCTGGGTATGGCAGGCTTTTGCAGGATATGGATCCCAGAGTTTGGACTGTGGGCTAAACCCCTGTAGGACTGTGTAAAAGGAGCGGATCATGACCCCTTCTATTGGACTCCAGAGGCTGACAGGGCATTTAAAATCCTGAAAAGAAAATTGATGGAAGCCCCAGCTCTGGACCTGCCGGATCTCTCTAAGCCGTTTCAGTTGTATGTACATGAACGAAAGGGGGTGGCCCTAGGAGTCCTCACACAGCTGTTAGGAGCATGGAGACATCCTGTGGCTTATTTTTCTAAGCAATTGGATCAGGTTGCAAAGGGTTGGCCGGCATGTTTACGGGCGGTCGCAGCTACTGCCTTATTGCTTGAGGAAGCTGAGAAGCTAACATTGGGAGGGGTTATGCAAATCTATACTCCCCATATGGTCCGAGCCTTATTGGATGCAAAGGGAGGGCTTTGGCTCACCCAGGCTCGGATTGCTCGGTACCAGGCTAAGCTGTTAGAGAACTCTGAAGTCACCCTACAGCCTTGTCCCTCCCTTAACCCAGCCACCCTCTTGCCAGAAACAGAGGAACAGAAACATGACTGTTTAGAGATCATAGATGTCCAGTACTCCAGCCGTCCGGATTTAAAGGATGTACCCCTCCCAAATGCAGATTATGAGCAGTACACTGATGGTAGCAGTACTGTAATAGATGGGCAAAGGAGGGCGGGTTATGCTGTTGTGACCCTCCATGACACTGTGGAAGCTGAAGGTTTGCCTGCTGGGACCTCTGCCCAGCTTGCTGAACTAATAGCCCTGACCCGTGCACTTGAACTGTCAAAAGGAAAGCAGGTCAACATTTTTACTGATTCAAAGTATGCTTTTGGTGTGCTGCATGCTCATGCTGGCCTATGGAAGCAAAGGGGAATGCTGACAGCCCAAGGCTCCCCAGTCAAGTACGGACCCCAAATTCTCCGGCTCCTAGAATCCGTACAACTCCCCTCGGAAGTGGCGGTGGTACACTGTAAAGCCCATCAAAGGGAGGATTAAGATGTGGCCAGAGGTAATGCCCGGGCAGATAGAGAGGCTAAGCATGCTGCCACCCTGCCATCCCCTCAGGCTGAGAACGCCCATATGCATGCCCTTATCCCATCAGTAGGGGAGCTTCCAACCCCTCAGTACTCCGGGGAGGAGAGACAGCTAACTGACAAACTCGGTCTCCGGGAAAAGGAGGGATGGCTCCATTCCCCAGAAGGGAAAATCCTCTTACTAAAGGGCCTAATCCGGCCAGTGCTGCAGAAACTACATCAAACCACTCATGCTGGCAGGGAAGCACTTATCCAGCTAATGGGAAAATACTTTATCACTTCCGGACTCCGACCCCTGGCTGCCCAGGTACAGGCGGACTGCTTAGTCTGCCAAAAGAATAACCCCCGACCGGGACATCCTGTGCCACCAGCTGCCCTAGAACCCACTCCGGGCCCCGGACAAGTGTGGCAAATAGACTTTACCGAGTTTCCCCGGACCCAAGGGTTCAAATATCTCCTTGTTATAGTGGATCGGTTCAGCGGATGGCCAGAAGCCTTCCCATGCCGTAACTGCACTGCCAGGACAGTGACCCTCAAGTTTGTTAAGGAGATCATTCCTCGCTTTGGACTCCCCCTGTGGATGGAATCTGACAATGGGACACACTTCACGTCAAAAATCATTCAAAGCATCTCACATGCCTTACAGATCCCCTGGAAACTCCATACGCCCTGGAGACCGCAAGCCATAGAATCATAGAATATCAGGGTTGGAAGGGACCCCAGAGGGTCATCTAGTCCAACCCCCTGCTCGAAGCAGGACCAATTCCCAGTTAAATCATCCGAGCCAGGGCTTTGTCAAGCCTGACCTTAAAAACCTCTAAGGAAGGAGATTCTACCACCTCCCTAGGTAACGCATTCCAGTGTTTCACCACCCTCTTAGTGAAAAAGTTTTTCCTAATATCCAATCTAAACCTCCCCCACTGCAACTTGAGACCATTACTCCTCGTTCTGTTATCTGCTACCATTGAGAACAGTCTAGAGCCATCCTCTTTGGAACCCCCTTTCAGGTAGTTGAAAGCAGCTATCAAATCCCCCCTCATTCTTCTCTTCTGCAGGCTAAACAATCCCAGCTCCCTCAGCCTCTCCTCATAACTCATGTGTTCCAGTCCCCTAATCATTTTTGTTGCTCTTCGCTGGACTCTCTCCAATTTATCCATATCCTTCTTGAAGTGTGGGGCCCAAAACTGGACACAGTACTCCAGATGAGGCCTCACCAATGTCGAATAGAGGGGAACGATCACGTCCCTCGATCTGCTCGCTATGCCCCTACTTATACATCCCAAAATGCCATTGGCCTTCTTGGCAACAAGGGCACACTGCTGACTCATATCCAGCTTCTCGTCCACTGTCACCCCTAGGTCCTTTTCCGCAGAACTGCTGCCTAGCCATTCAGTCCCTAGTCTGTAGCTGTGCATTGGGTTCTTCCGTCCTAAGTGCAGGACCCTGCACTTATCCTTATTGAACCTCATCAGATTTCTTTTGGCCCAATCCTCCAATTTGTCTAGGTCCTTCTGTATCCTATCCCTCCCCTCCAGCGTATCTACCACTCCTCCCAGTTTAGTATCATCCGCAAATTTGCTGAGAGTGCAATCCACACCATCCTCCAGATCATTTATGAAGATATTGAACAAAACCGGCCCCAGGACCGACCCTTGGGGCACTCCACTTGATACCGGCTGCCAACTAGACATGGAGCCAGTGGGGTAGTGGAGCGTACCAATCAGACCCTTAAACGGCATCTCTCAAAAGTGTGCCAAGAAGCCTCACTGCGATGGCCTGATGCTTTGCCCCTCGTCCTACTCCGTATCCGCGTTCTCCCAAAGGGTAGATTAGGGCTCAGTCCCTTTGAAATTATGTTTGGAAGGGCATGGCCTATGAATGGCACCCCGGTTCTGTCAGGGGAATGGGAGTTGGGTAATGTTTTTTTGTCACAGTATATGTGTTCCCTGTCTGCTGTTCTCTTGTCTCTTCACAGGTATACCAAGGATTCCCAGCCTCTCCGCTTAGACTCTCCCGTCCACTCCTTACAGCCCGGTAACTCTGTGCTTCTTCGCACCTGGAAAGACGAGCCTCTCCAGGAAAAGTGGAAAGGACCCTATACCGTCCTGCTGATCTCCCATACAGCGGCAAAGATCGAGGGCCACAAGAACTGGATCCATCACTCTCGTCTGAAGGCAGTACCTGCCCCCTCGTCAGCAGAACAGTGGACCGTCCAACCTGCTGACTCCTCATCTAGTGACGATCTCGGGCTAAAGCTACTGTTTAAAAGACACAAATAGCGGGCACCTTAATGCTAAAATGGGCCCACCCAGGTATTGGAGATCCTGGGTTGGGAAGACTCTGGTCATAATTAATTGGGTAACATTGTTATTCTCTGTATTGGTATTTCCAAACTGTGCATATCGGGAGCATAACTCCTTTGTTTTGCTTGCGCACCATGTTGCTAATTTAACAAACCAGACTGATTGCTGGGTATGTGCTCCAACTCCACTATCCCCCAAAACGGGAATGCCCCTTGACATGCTGCCCTTGACCCTAGCAGAATTAGCCACCACCAAAGAGCAGGAAAGAACGGACTCACCGTTCTGGAACAAGACCTCTTTACAGCAAGCCACCTATCAGGACCAGGAGTATTCAGTTGCAGTACTCACTGAGGGAGTGTTATGTTTTACCCGAAACCAATCTGATCCCTATGGGCATCCTGTGGGAAAGAGCTCCTGTGTTATTACACAGTGGGCTGATGGGTATTGGATAAAGACCAAAAGGGGAAGCCAGCAGTGTGGGTGTAATGGTTCCTCCCCTTTTAGGGAAACTCTTACAAATAATCGTACCACAAAAGAAAAGTTTGGAAATATAACTTGCCGTCCAGTTAATATCTCCAATGTAGCAAGCCAATGGTGGGTTTGTAGTGGTCCCTATGGCGAGTGTAATTTGAACGGCACAATTAGAAATGCCCCCACTTGTACCCAATCAAAAAAATAAGATGCCCCCTTAGGGGCATATAAATTGTTGAAAAAAGCCACCAAAGCAGCCTTAAATATCCCAGGAATCCCCTTAAGAAACAGTCCTTACTGGGCCCTACAGGGTCACTATTTTGTATGTGGCCGAAAGGCTTACAAGGTGCTGCCAGACAACTGGACAGGTAGCTGTTATATAGCTCATGGAGTTCCTCATCTTTCCATAACTGCCACACTGCCCAAAGGAAAGATTAGAAATGCCCGAGACACCTCTGTTGAGTCACGAGAAAAGACCCTGCGGCGACTGACTACGGCATAGGAGGGCAATATGAAGAATCCCCTCACAACCGAGAAGCTTGTAGGGTGCTCTGTACTGGGAATAGCGCCACTGTTTACCGGACCAGCCATGGCATGCATAGGCCGCTATACTATAAGGCTGCAGATGGTACTTGAGAAGGTGGCCTTAGAGTTAGAGGACTCAGTTAGTGATTTAGGGTCAGCAGTAAAAACATTAAATAAAGAAGTACAGCAGCTCAGGTCGTTTTCCCTCCAAAACAGGCTGGCTTTGAACTATCTCTTGGCATCCCAAGGAGGGGTTTGTGCCCTCGTGGCGCCCCGATGGTGTGTATATGTAAATGATAGCAGTTATGAGATCTATGAAAAGGTGGTACAGGCTGAGGCCCATGCCCGAGCCGGAGCACAGGTTGCCTATACTGCCCCAGAGAACGATTGGTTGCAAACCTTGTTTTCAGGCTGGGGTTTGTCGTCTTGGCTTGGTGGTTTATTTAGCCTGCTATTGAAACTTCTCTTTCCTGTATTGCTTGTATTACTGGTATTATGCTGTGCGGTATCATGTGTCAGGGCCCTTTTGCAAAAGTTAATAAGTCATTCTCTTCAGGGCTATCACAAAGTGCTTATGCAAAGTCATATTGTAAAGAAATAAGTAGCCCAAGTGAGAAAACTCAGAGCCAAGGCTGTTGAGTGTTCTCAAAGAGGGGAGTTGTTGGGGACACTGGGGCATGGCCGCTAGGTAACTCGAGGGGATGGAAGACCACGAGTGGCGATGAAGCCCCTTCGCACTCGGCCCAGGTGTCCTTGGCCCCCCTCCCACCTGGAGGCACTCGCAGCAGCTCTGCGTATTAGGCCCAAGTGTCCTTGGCCCCCCCGCCTGGAGGCACACATAGCAGTTATGCTGAGAATCTGCAACAATATGCTGCAGAGTCAGACTGCCTGAAACTAAGCAAGGCCACACAGGGCAGATATGGAAGAACAATGCTGAATAAAGCAGCTTTATGTAGAGTTTAACAAATGATACAGAGAAACAGGGAACTAGCTGGGAACTGGATTGGCTGGCTATATGGATACTTGGGGCAGCTTGCTATTGGATAAGTATGTTGGAAAAAGGATGTATAAAAGCCTGTGTAACTTCCTGCTCTGTTGTACAGGATTTGAGATTCAAATCTCCCTGTACCTATTTGAAGCTTCAAATAAACTTTTCTGCTTCTCCACCCCATTGTGATTACTGGGTGTAGCACACCGGGAAACGAACCACTCAAGCTGTTGTTCAGCCTCTCGGCACTGGGTGCCAGCAACAGCCTGATGCCAGGACAGTCCCCCTGAGCTCTGGAGAGGACTAGAGGTGCCTTAGGACACCTGCCGTGCAGCTGCTGGAGAGTCAGCAGGAGACATTGGGTGAGGACTGGAGCCCCCCAGGGCAGAGGCCATTCAGGAGACCCAGCGTGGGGGGAATCAGGCCTGGGATTCTCTGCAGCGGCTGCTCCCACACAGCCTTGGAGAGGGGAGCTGCGAAACCCCCACAAAGCGCTGCCCCGGCACAGAGCTCTATAGCACTGGGACCCCGTACGCGTGAGCCGCAATCCAGCAGGGCCTTGCGCCAGCCCCACCCTCTCCCATTGCCCCGCTCTGGGAGGCCAGAGCACAGTTCACAATTTAGCACGGACCAGCTGCATGGATCCTGGCGGGCCCTGGTAAGGTTGGAGCAGCATTTTCAATGTTGGGGAAAAGCGAGATCTGTGCAAGAGGCAACGCAGCTCCATCTGGGCACCAGCCAGTTCCTGTGCCCCAGAGAGCTCCCACTGAACCAGGGACGAAGAGGGCAGGAAGTTGGAAGAGAAGGTGCCATCCTGGCACCCAGGAGACCCATGTTCATTTCTCAGCTCTGCCACAGATGCTCTGTTTGTCTTCGAGCAAGTCCCTTATTCTCTCTCTGCAGCGGTTCCCTCTCTGTACAGTGGGGGTAGCAGCCAGGCCCTGCCCTGCAGGGGGCAGTTAGAATAAATACAATCGAGGTTGGGCAGTGCTCAGATGCCAGGGGGATGAGGGCCAGGATGGTGCCTAAGACAGACCGAAAGCAAGGGGGAGCTACAGAGCCGGTGGTGAGAGGGGTTTGGCCTTTGACAATCTGCTCTGAGTGCCTGGGCTGCCAGACCTCAGGCAGCCACTGGCATTGCCAGACAGCCCTGATCTATGGTGCTGCTGCTCTCCCTGCTTCTAGGAGTTACTGCCTCTCCCCGGGCCGAGAACCCCGCAGCAATCATCTCCTGGGGCTGCCGTGGCTCTGAGCGTTAGCAAGGCCTGGGACACAGTACGGGGGCGGGGGAGGCGGGCTGCGATTAAAGCAGCTTCTGCGTCATTGCAGCGGTGGGAGAGGAAGCAGAGAGGGGACCATTTTCCATCCCATGGCCAAAGCACCCGGCAGCTTGGGAAGTGGAAAGAACCGCTCGGGTGGGCTGGGAACCGGGGGTGCGGAGAGTTCATGAATCCCCGTTCTGCACTGTCACGAGAAGGAGGAACCGGGATGGAAGTGATCCTCCCACTCGGGGATCCAGAGACCCCCTGGCTCCAATAGCATGGACGCAGGGAGGGGCTCTGGCCTGGGGTCTGCAGGAGCTGGGACTAGAAGAGCCCACAGGTCCCTTCCGGCCTAACGTCTGTGACTGTGGGGAGCGGTGTTGGATCATATTAAAGAAGTTCTGTATTAAAATCACAAATGAGTTTGATTCCCCATAGTTGAAAGTCCAGGGTATTACTAATTAAGAGGTCTCTTGGTTTTTGGTGCTGTTTCTCTCCCTCTATGTGTGAAACCTGCAAGCTGCTAATTGTGTTAGTACATTCTAAGACTGAGTCTGTTCTCAAAGCAATTCACAGAGAGAGAGACTCAAAGCAATACTCGAACAACAGAAACAGCACCCAGAGACTCCCCGCCCTTTTGTTGTATTAACAATTGTGATTAAAATAGAGATAGAGGATGTATGTGGATGGATGCTTGGTGTGGATAATAACTGAATGATCAGGGAGGTGCCAGCCTAACAATCCAGTGTCCATGGGCTGAAGAAGGCGTCAAGTGGAAATAAGCAGAGGACCCCCGGAGGGCAGACTGGAATCCACCCAACAGCCTGAAGAATGGGAGAACCAAAGAACAAGATAACATCTAGCAGCTCGGAGCCCTCAGGAATGTGCTATCTGCTGATTGATTCAGCAACAGCATGATGAAGGAATTCCCATAGACTGGCATAGGAAGAAATTCCTATAAAAATAGACTCTAAAAAGTGAGAACTTTGGGGTCTGATTCTGCAAACCAACTTCCAGAAGCATCAGATGACCATCTGACAAGGCCCTGCTCTTTCCTCATGTCCAGGCCACCTGGCCAGTGGCTTGGCATGAGCAACTCTAAGGCTGGTAACTATGTTAACAACCTTGCAGAACCTGTGTGTGTGTGTTTGTATGAATGAATGTGTGAATAAATATGAGATTGAATGGAATGTTATAGCTATAACTAACTGCTTACTATGATTCTTTCTGTATTCACAATAAATGTGGTATTTTGCCTTTTTCGCTTTCATGAGATCCTGTTGGTTTTTATTTTATTGGTATAACAGCGGAAGGTCCCTCCCATGACCCCGGTGGGGAAGGACAGGCTCTAAAGCCTTGGCGAGGCCAGAGCAAGTCTGGGCTGGGGCATCCCATGGCTGGGGAGTCACACATTGGCTGGCCTGTGACTCGCCTGCCCATTGTGACACGCCCCTGCTGGCTGGCACAGCCTCATCCCCTCACTGCCAGGCTTGGCTCTGGCAGAGCGAGAGCTGGCAGGTGCCCCTGGGGAACGCTGAGCCAGCAGTTCCAGCTCCGCCACCGGCAGCAGAAAGTGGGTGGCCCATTTACGCGCAGGCTTCTGCCCACTCCTGACTCCAGGTAGGAGAATCTTCTATTGCCCACCTCTGCTTTTCCATTGCATCGCCAACCACACCGAGCCTTCCCCGAGCTCCTGGCTGGGCGGCGCACGTCTGCCAAGTGCCCCGGTGCCGGCCGTCTAGCCTGGTGCCAGTGAGGAAGTGGGCAGCGGCATGCGCACAGGAGGGAGCCCGGGGCAGCTCGACAGAAGGGGTCGCACCAGTCGAGCCCGGAGGGGACGGAGACAAGGAGGAGGGTTTGGCAGGGCTGGTGGCACGGCACGGGAAGGCGGCACAGGTGGTTAGATGAGGCATTGGGCTGGGACCCAGGAGAGCTGTGTTCAGTTCCCCGCTCCTCTGTAAGTCTTCTGCGTGAGATCAGGTGAGTCCCCGCCGCTCTGGGCCTCAGCTAACAAGGGAGAGCACGTCCCTGCTCTGCGGAGGGGGGATTGAGAGCCTAAATACCACAACACCCGTGTGCTCAGCCACTGGCATGATGGGGCCAGGTAAGTGCCCAGACACTGAGGTTGCCGGGGGAACAGGCATTCTCCGGTTGCCTGGAGCCATTGTTCCATTCACCAGGATAGTCCGATGCCAGGACAGTCCCCCTGAGCTCTGGAGAGGACTAGAGGTGCCTTAGGACGCCTGCCGTGCAGCTGCTGCAGAGTCAGCAGGAAACACTGGGTGAGCACTGGAGCCCCCCAGGGCAGGGGCCATTCAGGAGACCCAGCGTGGGGGGAATCAGGCCTGGGATTCTCTGCAGTGGCTGATCCCACACAGGCCTTGGAGAGAGGAGCTGTGAAACCCCCAGAAAGCGCTGCCCCGGCACAGAGCTCTGTAGCACTGGGACCCCGTACGTGTGAGCCGTAAACAGCAGGGCCTTGCGCCAGCCCCACCCTCTCCCATTGCCCCGCTCTGGGAGGCCAGAGCACAGTTCACAATTTAGCACGGACCAGCTGCAAGGATCCTGGCGGGCCCTGGTATGGTTAGAGCAGCATTTTCAATGTTCGGGAAAAGCAAGATCTGTGCAATAGGCAACGTAGCTCCATCTGGGCACCAGCCAGCTCCTGTGCCCCAGAGAGCTCCCACAGCTCCCACTGAACCAGGGACGAAGGGGGCAGGAGGTTGAAAGAGAAGGTGCCATCCTGGAACCCAGGAGACCCATGTTCATTTCCCAGCTCTGCCACAGATGCTCTGTTTGTCTTTGAGCAAGTCCCTTCTTCCCTCTGTGCTGTAGTTCCCTGTCTGTGCAGTGCGGGTAGCTGCCAGACCCTGCCCTGAAGGGGGCAGTTAGAATAAATGCAATGGGCAGTGCTCGGATGCCAGGGGGATGAGGGCCAGGATGGTGCCTAAGACAGACCGAAAGCAAGGGGGAGCTACAGAGCCGGTGGTGAGAGGGGTTTGGCCTTTGACAATCTGCTCTGAGTGCCTGGGCTGCCAGAACCCAGGCAGCCACTGGCATTGCCAGACCTCCCTGATCTACGGTGCTGCTGCTTTCCCTGCTTCTAGGAGTCACTGCCTCTCCCCGGGCCGAGACCCTCGTGTCACGGAGTCCCCGGGCGACGAGCTGCGAAATCGCCACAAAGCTCTGCCCCGGCACAGCCTGCCTGCCTGCTGCTCTCCCGCCTTCTGCTCCTTCCCCTTCACGGTGGTTTCAGAGCAACTCCTGCTGCTCACCAGACCGCCCCCCGCACCCCACCCCGCTTCCCTCCCCCACCTGGGACCTGCCACGGCCCCAATATTCCTGGGGGAAGGGATCAGGGTAATTTCCCTGGGCAGGAAGAATCCTGAGTGGTTGGATGCAGCCTGTCTGCTGGGCAGTTTGTGAACCAGCAGAAGGAGAAGCGGGAGTGACCCGGGGGAGGCCGTTTGGCCTGCGGGATGGGCCTGGGAGTCCGGAGACCTGGGTTCTAATCCTGCCTGTACTGCTGACTGCCTGGGTGACTTTGAGCACATCCATTGGCTTGTTTCCCTGCTGGCAGCTGTAGGCACTGGTGGAACGGCAATACGTGGACTGGCCCTGATGCTGAACGGGGCAGTCGCCTCTCACCTCTCACAAGCAATGCCTTGTCCTGGCTTCTTGCAGGATGGCTGAGGAAGTCCGCAAGGTCCCCTTGAAGCCCATCCTTGCCTGGGAGGAGACGAGACCTCCTCGAAGGAAGAGTCCGCAGAAGAGCCCACAGCAGCAGCAGGAGCTGCGTGTGCCTCAGCCCTTCCATGCTGGTGAGTGGGTGCCTCCTGGGTGGGCGGAGGGGCTGCAAAAATGGCCGGGGCCATGGCCCTGCATTGCGGTGGGGCTTGCCCCCTGGGGGTTGGGGTTGCAAGACCAGGGTGTCAGTGGCGGGAGAAGACTCCATCACCTTTGTACAACTCTGGGCTGCCATGAGATGGAGAGACAGGAAAACCCAGGCAGGGGGGAATGGCCCCTCCTGCTGGCAGCAGCTGCAGCCCCTACATCTGATCGGGGCATTAGGGGCGGCAGCAGAAGCATCAGGTGGAGACTGACTGAATTGCCCACCCCGATCCGTCACACACAGGGTCGGAAGATGTTTTCCACCAGTCGAAGGGGATGCTCTGTGCACGGTGGGTTGTTAAGCCTAAGATTGCAGGGCGCCGGCCAAAGCATGAGATGCCCCCTGATGTTGGAGTCCCATCTGCTGGCTCCTTTGCAGGGGGGTTATGCATTGCACAGCACAGGGCATTTGGGTGGGGGGGTTGATGATGGGAGCCCAGGGCTTGCCCAGGTTACACCCTGTGGCTGTCGATGGCAGGGGAAGCAGTCAGAGGAAGCAGAACGGGCAGGCCCTGGGTCCCCGTATCCTGCGCAGACTGGGTAGCTCCTCCCTTTCCTGCAGCGGGGAGCAGAGCGATTCACTGCCATTCCCTCTGCCCCCTCCAGCAATGGCCCGGAGAGCGGGGACACCACTCAGAGCCTGACATCATGCCTCCTTCCAGGTGTGGTGCTGCATGCTGGGTGCGGGCAGGGAAGTGGGGTGGCCGCTGGGAACCAGGGCTCTGACTGGATCTTTGCTGGGCTGAGCAGCAAAGAGTTGGGGAAACCAGGGATGGCTGTGGCAGACCCTGTTGTGCATCGGGGCTGCTACCCTGCTGGGGTGGGAGCGGGGGGCAAGGGTTTCTGCTAAGATCTCTGTCACCCAGCCTGCAGCTTGGCAGCCCCAGGTATTACCACTGCTCTGTCTTTGATCAGATTCACCATCACCTGGGAATGCCTCCTGTTTTATGGGGCCAGACTCACAGGAGAAAGAGACCCTAGACTACATCAACACCTTTCTCAAGGGCAATGAACAGGTACCAAGAGCCCTCCTCTGATCTCTCAGCTACTGCCCTGTCCACATGCAGTATCCGTCCTTCTCCGCATGAGGCATGGATTCTAAGGCCAGACGGGACCTCCCCACTGTGACCTCCTGTATAACACAGGCCAGAGACCTGCCCCCAAATAATTCCTGTTTAAACTAGAGCATCTTAAAAACATCCTCTCTTGAGTTACAAAAGGCACCCACCATGCCCCTTGCCCACTGGATTTGGCCAGTCCCCAGCGTGATGCGTTGCCCCCCTTTGAGGTGCCACCTGATGTACTGGCTTATCACTGAGCCCGCCTGTTCTGCCAGCCTGGGCCCCCGTTACCTTGTCTTGTTGGGCTCGGCTCACAAGCCTCTTCCAGCCATACACACAGGCAGGGCCACACCCAGCTGCAGAAAGACACAGACACTGAAATCAGCTCTGGGAAGACTCAGCTGAAGGGCCTTGTCCCAGTTCTCTGGTGCCCACCTCCTTTGGAGTACGGACCCAAAGGTTTTATGACATTCGCCCCCTCCCTCGATGTCGAGAGAGGTATGAACAACTCTTTGCCCCTCCTCCCAGTTACTAATTTATACTAGAAATTGGGTTGTGGTATAAACAAGAAACAAGATGATTAACTGCAAGAGGTAGATTTTAAGCGGTTAGAAGAGATAGCAAACAGAACAAAGCAGATTACCCTAGTAAATAAAGAAAACACACAAACGAAGCTTTATACACCAGATAGATAGGATATCCATAAGCAAATTCTACCCGAGTGATAAACAGGTTGGCAGATTCTTAAGGCAGAAGCTGCCTTGGTTTTGCAGCTTGGATTTCCCAGGTTTTCTTG
Source organism: Lepidochelys kempii (assembly GCF_965140285.1). Taxonomy (NCBI): domain Eukaryota; kingdom Metazoa; phylum Chordata; order Testudines; family Cheloniidae; genus Lepidochelys; species Lepidochelys kempii. Next base: position 11,614,838 of record NC_136402.1, read on the forward strand.
CACAGGCTAGGAATCTCTCTCTCTAGCCTAGGACCATCACTTCTCATGGTTCAATCTTTGTCTCTCAGGTGTTTCCAGGTATCTTATTGCAGGGAGTCTGAGGTCCCGTCCCGTCCCCCCTGCGATTTTATTGTTCCCCTTTTATCTTCTCTTCCCACCTGCTGGATAACTCTTTTGCTGTGACCTGGATCCAACAGGTCCCGTTGTGTCGCGTTATCTCGGGGAGGTTTCTATTGCACACAGTTCCTGGGGTAGCCCTCATGCTTGTGCATTTCCTCCAGGAGCCGGTGTTTGGCTTTTTTGCTATTCTACCTGAAAGGCTGTTTTGAACCTCACAGTGTTTTTCAGGAACACATACACAGCTGAACTTCAGAACGTCACATACAACGATAGCACATGCAATCCAATGAGACATTAATGTCTAGCAGATAAAGACTTTTAGACTGATACCTTACAAGACATACTTGGTACCAAACATATCCTAATTATATGACTGTGGCGAATATTGGGGTGTCAGGGTGTCACACCCAGATGTTCCTCCCACTCTATCAAGCCCCCCAGTAAGACTGTCTGGATGCTTAGCCCCCATGTTGCAGTTCCTCTTTGGACACCTACCCTGTGAGATCTGCTCCCTCTCTGGTCTGGTTTCACACAGAGCTGCCCTGCCCTCCCCACAAAGTCACTCCTGTTGGGAGATGAATGGCCTTCTGCCCTTCGGCATATCAAAGCCTGAGCAGCGCTGGGGGGAAGCTTTCTGACATCTCTCCCACCGGCAGCTCCTTTCCACACTAACCTTCCTGTTTTTGTCTAATCTCTGCGGGGCATAGGAGGAGGCCAAGAAACTTGAATTCTTGGATCGTGTCATCACCATCAGCAGGGCCGCCCTCACGAGGCACCCAGAACAAAACCTGGCAGCTTTTCTCTGCAAAGCCCTCCTTGTGGAGAAGATAAAGGTGAGTAAAACACACACTCGGGCTATGTTACTTGGTGGGTTTAGTGATTGGCCTGGAGAGCTCTGCAGATTTGTCTACCTTCAACTGCCAATCGCTGGATCGTGTTGGACGTTTGTCTGTGAGACTGAAGAGCCCATTATCAAGCATTTGCTCCCTGTGTAGGTACTTACAGACTATCATCAAGGCACCCTGTAACCTTCTCTTTGTGAAGCTGAACTGATTGATTTCTGGAGTCTCTCACTATAAGGCATGTTTCCCAGTCCTTCAGTCACTCTTGTGGCTCTTCTCTGACCCCTCTCCAATTTATCAACATTCTCCTTGAATTGTGGGCACCAGACCTGGACGGAGGATCCCAGCAGAGGTTGCACCACTGCCAAATACCGAGGGAAAATAACCTCTCTAACAACTGGAGATTGCCCTGTTTACACAGCCCAGGATGGCATAAGCCCTTTGGGCCCCAGCCTCACACTGGGCGCTCCTGTGCAGCTGATTACCATGACTGCCAAGTCTTTTCCAGAGTCACCGTTTCCCAGGTTAGAGCCCCCCATGCTGTGAGTGTGGCCTGCGTTCTTTGTTCCTGAACATGTCACTGTATTGAAACGTAGGTTGTTCCCTTGCACCCAGCTTCCCAAGTCACCAGGTCGCTCTGTATACACCAGTCTCCCTGCACAGAGCCCCAATACTCCGCAGTCAGTGCCCACTAGGGAACTAGCAACAAATCTGCTCCATAGATTTGGAAAGTCTTTGCTCTGCGGTGCTGCAGAAAGCTTTCCGGAGCTTATCTCCCTTCCCTGAATGTAGGACAGCGTGTGCTGGTGGGTGGTCCAGTGGGCTGGGGCTCAGTTCCTCAGTGAGACCTTTGGGCAAAGCACTTCCCCCTCTGTGCCTCAGTTTCCCTCCCATGCCTTGTCTCATCCAGTTAGCTCGTGAGTTCTCTGGGGCAGGGACTGGCTCTCACCGTGTGTGTGCAGCACCTGGCACAAGGAGCCTGATCTCAGGTGGAGTCCCTGGGTGCTAATGCTGATGGAGCCTTTGCAGTGCACTGGTGCATGACGCTGGGGCACTGACCACAGGCCCTGCACTGCGCTCCCCAGCTGGAGCCCTGCACACCGTCAAGCCCACAGTAGGACGACCTGTCTGCCGAGGCCACGCGTTGCAGGCCCTGCGCTTTGCTCCCCAGTCGGAGCCTTACGGGAGCTCGGAGCCCGGCTGGCACTTCCCCACATTGTCTCCCCAGGAGCTGATTGATCTTGAGTCCGTCGACTCCCTGACCAGCGGGGTGCGTCAGCAAGCGATGCTCGCCATCATGGAGCTGAGGTACCCGGCCTGCCCGCCCAGCCCCAGCTAGTGCTGTGTGCAGTCAGACACGCCAGCGTCTTGGCATGGCCAGTTCTCCACGGCATTGCCCCCTCTGCTCCTCCCCCATCTTCCGATTCCCCCGGGCACGTGGCACCCGTGGGTTGGTGGTGGAGGATCCTTCGGTGCCTGGCGACCTCTCCAAGTGGCCGTGTGAAGATGTGGGGGAGGGAGCGAGGGGGTGGTTGGACCGGTCCCCTCTGGGACCCACAGGCGATGGCTCCGGGGGGAGAGGGGCAGTTGGGCACTGCCAGAGCGGAGCCACCGGAGTCGCCGCCAGCTCTGCCAGCTGAATCCCACCGGCAGCTCAGCGACTCCCTGTGGCTCAGAGGCTGGGAAGGCTGAGCCCTGGCACGTGGCACAGCCTGCGCCAGGGGGGGCTCTCTCTCAGTGCCGCTGGCGCCCTGCTCTCAGCTTCCCAGAAGCCTGCCCTTGATGTCCTGGGAGCCTGAGGCCAACATCAGTGCATCAGTCTCGCCTCAGCCCTCCAATCCGCGCGTGTCTCTTCTCTTAGCAAAGTGAAGCCACTGCTGCGGGGAATGGAGCTATCCAGCCTGCTCACCATCTGCTTTTCCAGCGTCTTCTCCCTGCCTCCAGCAGAGACCAACCAGGGCGTGGAGGCTGCTCCATACAACAACGTAAGCCCCAAACTAGCCATAAGGAGCTTCCCCAAACCGAGGGGGAATCCTGCAAGTCCCTTGTGTCCCTGCCCCCTGTGTTACCTGGTGCTAGCATAAGAGTGTAATGATCACAGCTCCTTGGCAGCGCTTCAGCTCAGGACCTGCAGTACCAAAGCACAAGGCCCACCGCCACAGATAAAGGAGTAACTCCCTCATAGGGTAGCAGTAGTAGGCATTTATCCTTCACAGGCACCGGCAATTAGTGGGGAACAGACACTCCCTTCACAAGCATATTCATCCCCAGTGCATGGCTGGGGGCACAGGCCTGAGATCGATCGGCTGCTTGAGATGCACACAGGCCAGGGGAAGTGAAGCTTGGCTGGAAATCTCCCCTCCCCCTCAAATGCGGAGTCCTTCCGGACTCTTCTCATGCGTTAGACTGTGTGCAGTGGCCTCCCTGGGGACAGCAAAAGCGGGTGGGGTCCTGTTGCCAGGAGGAGTTTGCAGTAGGTCCCCTGCGGGTACAAGTGAATGGGTGAGCTGGAATAGCAGGGGCTGCCATGGCCTGGGACGTGTCACACGCCAGGGCATTGGTTCGTCGCCTGGCTGGGTAACGCCACTTTCTGTGGTTTCTCCTCTGCTCTGCACGCAGACTCTGAACACCATGGATGAGCTGCTGAAGGCCTTGGTGTGTGAGGATGAGAAGCCGAACCTTGTGGTGCTGCAAAACATCGTGGAGGTGTGGAGGCATGGGGGCAGGAAGGGGACGAGTCCTGTAGCTGGGGTGGGGCTCTGGGACCAAGGCTCCATTTAATCCCAAGCATGGGACACTCCCGTGCCTTCTGCTCCTCAGAGTACGTTCTGTACAAAGGTTCTTGGGCTGGAGGACCAAGTGCCCCCGCTGCTCTGGGTGCTCAGGGCCATTGAGCTGCTGCAGCTGCTCCATCCCCCCTGTGGCAGGGCCTCCCCTCCGGCAGCTGAAGCGGGGTGCTTGGATGATATGCCCCCAGAGGCTGGGGCAGCAGAAGAGAAGGAGGGAGGTGGGAGGGGACACAGTGAAAGGGATGGGAGGGGCCAAAGGAGCCAGAGCAATGGGGACTGGGTCAGGGGAGGCCGTGCAGACCCCAGGAGAGGAGGGCAAGGGGCTTGGTGCGACGTGGGGAAGAGCAGGGAGCGAGCGCAGGGGCTGCAGGAGGGGCAAGGGAAGGTCTGGCAGGAGGGGGAGGCTAGAGGACAGGCTGCAGGAGAGAGCCGGCAGGAGAGAGCCGGCAGGCTGGGTGCGGCGCAGAAAGTGGGGGTTGTGGGGAGCTCCAGGATGGAGTGAGAGAGGCGGAATGCAGAGAAGAGGAGTCCAAGGTGACCTCACGCTCCTGGACCTGAGGTCAGTGGAGGGAGGGGGATGGGAGAAGGGGCTGGGATTAGGAGCTTGCCCTTGAGATGGAGACTGGACGTTAGTTCATTCCTTACCCACGTCCCCACTCGAGGGCAACGTTTGTTGACTTTGCTACCCAGACTTCCCGTCCCTGCTGAGCTTCCCTCAGTCCCTGGTGATGGGTCCCATGGCTTCTCCTGCTCTCATTGTCCCCAGTCTCTCTGCGCTGGGCTCTGCCTCCCCCGGTTCTAGCCCGTTGCTAGTGCAATGCCGGGGGACATGCTGCACTGGGCCTGCAGGGGCGAGTGACTCCCCTTGCTCCCTCTCTCCGTCAGGGAGTGGAGGAGTTCAGAGTCCTGGGCCAGCTGGTGGGCTGTCTCACTCTACACTGTGCTGAGCAGGAGCAGGAGATCTGCCGATCGGCTATGGAGGGACTTCACCACCTCTACGCCTTCATGCTGTGGCAAAAACGTAAGAGCACTGGAGACCCTTGTCCTTCCTAAATACATTGACATGGGGTTTCCAAACATGGGAAACATATTTATTGAACACTTCTGCCTTTTCTGCATCCTTTTAAACAGTCTCCATCTAGTAATGAGCCTACACCATTGCTAGGATTTCTTTTATTCCTAATACACTTTTTTAAAAAAACCTCCTTAGTATCCATAGTCCTTCAAGACATGGAGTTTCCCCTGATGTCTTTAGCTTCCCCTGTCCATATTCTACTCTTCATAACTCACATAAGAATGGACATACTGACTCAGATCAGTTCATCTAGCTCAGTATTGTGTCTTCTGATAACGGCCAGTGCCTCATGCTTCAGAGAGAATGAACTGAAAAGGAAAATTTTGAGTGATCCATCCCCTCTCATCCGGTCCCATCTTCTGATAGTCAGAGGTTTAGGGACATGCAGAGTCTGGGGTTGCATGGCCTAATTATCTTGAACCCAATTATACTTTTAAGCTTCACAACATCCCACGGCAACAATTTCCACAGGTTGCCTGTGCATTGTGTGCAGAGATACCTTCTTTTCTTTGCTTTTAACTTGCTGCCTATTAACTTCAGATAGTGACCCCTAGTTTCTGTGTTACGTGCAGGGGTAAATAACACTTTCCTTTTCACTTTCTCCTCACCAGTCATGATTTTATAGACCTCTGTCATCTCCCCCCTTAGTCAGCTCTTTTCTAAACTAAATGGTCCCAGGTCTACACTGCAGACCTATATTGTTATCACTCCATTGCTCAGGGCTGTGAAAAATCCACACCCCTGTTGGCAGAAGCACCCCTCCCACTGACATAGCTAGCGCCTCTCCGGGAGGTGGATTAAGAGCTTGTTGGCAGAGGACCATCTTCTCTTCAACGCTACAGCGCCGGTGCAGCTACGGTGATAGAGTGGTTTAAGTGTAGACTTGCCCCCAGTCTTTTTAATCTTTCCTCATATGGAAGCTCTTCCATACCCCTAATCATTTTTGTCGCCCTTCTCTGCACCTTTTACAATTCTGGTATGTCTGTTTTGAGATGGGGCGACCAGAACTACACGCGGTATTCAAGGTGTGGGTGCGCACACTGGATTTGTATCGAGGCATTATGACATTTTTCTGTTTTATTATCTATCCCTTTCCTAATGGTTCCCAACATTTTGTTGGCTTTTTTAACTGCCACTGCACGGTGAGCGGATATTTTCGGAGAACTCTTCACGATGACTCCGAAATCTCTTTCTTGAGTGGTAATTTAAACCCCATAATTGTGTATGTATAGTTGAGATTGTGGTGTCCAGTTTGCATTTATCTATATTGAATGTCGTCTGCCATTTTGTTGCCCAGTCCCCCCCCAGTTTTGTGAGGTCCCTTTGTAGCTCTTCACAGTCTGCTTTGGATTTAACTATCTTGAGTCATTTTGTATCATCTGCAAATTTTGCTACCTCACTGGTTACCCCTTTTTCTGGATCATTGATGACTATGTTGAACTAGACTGGTGTCAACACAGATCCTTGGGGTGCCCCGCTCTTTACCTCTCTCCACTGTGAAAACTGACCATTTATTCCTGTTGTTTGCTTCCTATCTTTTAACCCCTGACCCATGAGAGAACCTTCCCTCTTATCCCATGACAGCTTACTTTGGTTAAGAGCCTTTGGTGAGGGACCCTGTCAAAGGCTTTCTGAAAGTCCAAGTACACTATATCCACTGGATCACCCTTCTCCACATTCTTGTTGACCCCCTTCAGAGAATTCTAGTAGATTGGTGAGGCATGATTTCCCTTTCCAAAAGCCATGTTGACTCTGCCCCAACAAATTGTGTTCACCTATGTGTCTGATAATTCTGTTCTTTCCTATCATTTCAACAATTTGCCTGATACTGAAGTCAGGCTTGCCAGGGATCACATCTGGAGACTTTTATAAAATTCACTGACACATTCGCTATCTCGTACAGAGGCCGATTTAAACATTAGCTTACATACCACAGCACTGCACGTAAGTATGTTTGGATGTCTCGTGAGAGCTGCAACCTTTGCACCAGGCAGGCAAGTTACCATGCGGTTCTCCCACTCATCACAAACCCAACTGCTTATATGTCTATTGATTGAATCCCCATTACTATTACCTGGCTATTCTTTGTAACTGGGCTTCCCGCCTCAGGAGGGGCAGCCTCAGTGTGAGAGGATATCCTGACTTCATCTGGCAGGTGGGTCCCAACTATGGGATCGTCTCCCTCTGCTCCAGCTCGATGTTCTCCTTCCCAGAAACTTTCACCCTCCTCAGCAGCACAGAGGCTGTCAGACTGGGGGTGGGACCACTCTACTGCATCCCTAAAAGTCTCCTCTCTGTACCTCGCTGTCTCCCTTGGCTCCACCAGTTCAGATCCTCTGGCCTCCTGGTCTCTGAGGGCCAGTAGCTCCTTGGGCCAAATGCCCAGATGTGCTACCTGCCCACAGGGCTGGGAATCCTACATGCTACATTCAGTACAATCAACTGGAGAGCATCACACTGCTGCTGCACTTCCGCCTGGTTTATTTTTACTCTTCCAGGGGGGTTAGTTTGTTTAGTTTTGTTGGGGAGGGAGGGGGAGTTTATTGGCCTGAATTTACAGTATGTTTCTTAGATGTACTTGTCTCAAAACTTCCTTGCAAAATTCCCGTTTCGAAAGCTAACCTCTGATTTATATTGCCTGCTGTCTGTTTCCCCTCCCTGGTTCAGGCACGACGCTGGCAAAGCAGAGTGCAGAGTATCTGCAGGTCTTCAGGGAGTGGCGAGCGGAGAACACCTTCTGGGTCACCTGGTTCACCAACACCAGCAATATCGCCATGGTAACTACTTTCAATGCTTCCTGGGATTGTTGTGCCCAGAGTTATCAGGAGAGAGAAATTAAGACCCTAGGAGTCTGGGGGAAGGGACAGACCCAGGCATGTGACTGACCCCATCCAGCTGGGCCGGAGCCCTGCCTATGGCCCACTCCACCTCACAGAATCATAGACCTCAGGAGGTATCTAATCCAACCCCAACTAAATCATCCCAGCCAGGGCTTTGTCAAGCCTGACCTTAAAAATCTCGAAGGATGAAGATTCCCCACCTCCCTAGGTAACCCTTTCCAGTGCTTCACCACCCTCCTAGTGAAATAGTGTTTCCTCATATCCAACCTGGACCTCCCCCACTGCAACTTGAGACCACTGATGCTTGTTCTGTCACCTACCACCACTGAGAACAGACAAGCTCCAGCCTCTTTGGAACCCGCCCCCCCGACCCCCGCAGGTAGTTGAAGGCTGCTATCAAATCCCCCCTCACTCTTCTCTTCTGCAGACTAAATAAGTCCACTTCCCTCAGTCTCTCCTCATAATTCATGTGCTTCAGCCCGCTAATCATTTTCGTTACCCTCTGCTGGACTCTCTCCGATTTGTCCACATCCTTTCTCTTGTGGGGGGCCAGATGTGACCTCACCAGTGCCGAATAGAGGGGAATAATCACTTCCCTCAATCTGCTGGCAAGGCTTCTACTATTGCGGGCCAATATTCCTCCCTACATGCTACATCCCAAGATGCACTGGGTCTCATCCAAACCTGATCCCAGCTCCTTGTCAGGTGTGGTGGGAGCTTCCCCAGAGATTAATGCTCTCCAAGGCATCATTGCGTCCATGCACCAGTGCCAGGCCCTGCTGAGCACTAGAGAGTGTATCCGTGCTGTGCAGTATTGTGCCCCCGTGCACTGCCACGCTGGCCTGTGCCATGCACGACAGCTCCTGATTGCTGGCTGGGTGCTGTGCGTTCCAGGTGCAGTAACCCAGCCCTGTCCCGGCAGAGCGGGCTTTGCCTGCACTCCTGGCTGGGCCAGACCTGGCTGCTCGGTCCAACTGGAACCGTACTGGGCAGCAAAAGGGGTTTCACTGGCAGGTTTGTTTCAGATGTTTGGGAAGTACTTCAACCCATCCGAGCGCATGGACTTCCTCCTCACTGCTATCGAGGGCATGAGAGACACCAGCGTCCATGACTCGGTGGCGGCCAGGCACATGCTGCATGTGATCCTGTGGGTCCCCAGCCCAAGCTTGGAGAGGGTAAGAGCTGCAGTGAGAACAGCCTGCTGGGGGAGCCCATCCGTGGGAGACTCTGTCTCTGGGCACTCGGCATTACTGGGGAGCAGGTCCTGTGCAATGTGGGGGTCAGTCTAGGTGATCTCCATGGCCGCTTGTGGTCTTGCAGTCTATGAATCGATAGGCCGGGAATTGGCCCTGTGTTCTAGGCCTGGAGCTGGAGAAGAGGATGTGGGAGGGCAGATGGCTCTCAGGTAGGGCAGGTCCCTGGCACCCCAGATCAATAGCAGCGCGAGGAAGCCAAGGCTCCCATCTCCCTGTTTCCCTTCCAGGTGTCGGAGGCTGTGACAAGCATGTACCACAACCTGGACTCCATCAGCGAGCCGCTGGCCCAGCAGCAGCTGCTCAAGGCCCTTGTCGTGCTGGGCGACCAGTACAGCGAGGAGGTGGTCACAACCCTGCTGGGCTGCTCGCTGTCATGTGACAGGTACGGGGCTGGGGCTGCTGCCGCTTGTGCTCCGGGTCCCCCGGACTGGTCCCGCTGCCAGGGACAGGGGCCTGCAGAACCTTCCAGAGACCTCCTGCTCCCTGCAGAGCTTCTGCTTGTTCTGGAGGGTTTTGCAGGCTGACATGCCGTGGAGACAGGCCAGCCTGCAAAACCCCATATGGCAGCCCTCGGCCTCCCCCGGGGCTGACACTCAGACCCGGCCCCCATGCAGCCTGTGCAACGCAGTGGGGGCCCTTGCTGCAGCAGGAGGGCAACAAAGGGCCGGGCGGGGGCGGGAGACCCAGCAGGGTGCAGGTGGCGGTGGGTCCAGGAGGCTGGCGGGGCTCTGGCCAGGTGAAATCGGCTCTCTCCCTTTGCAGCGTTGCTGTGGAGATGTGGAGGGTGCTGACATCCCACCCCAAGACTGCAGGAAAGGTCCTACGGGAGTTGCTCGACAGGCTGCAGGAGCGGCCGCTGCGCCAGCATCACGACATCTCTCAGCAAGGGGCTGGCGTCGCCCCCTTGGCCGTAAGTTCCAGCCCCTGCAGCAAGGGAAGGAGCGCCGTGTGTCCCCACCATGGCCTGAGGGTGTCTCTCAGTCTCCCACTGGGTATCGCCATTGGGCCGAAGAGAGAGAGCGTGACTCGAGCCAGCGCTATAGTCGAGGCGGAACACGCCGAAACCCTCTCCTGGTGCTCTGGGACACCTCTCATAGAACCGCAGGGTGAGAAGGGATCGCAAGGTCAGCTTGTCCAGCCCCCTGCCAAGATGCAGGATTTGTTGTGTCTATCCCAGCTGAGACAGATGGCTCCAGCCTCCTTCTATAATCCTCCAGCAAAGGGGCTTCCACAAGCTCCCTAGTCGTCTGTCCCATTGTCCTACTCTTACAGTTAGGAAGGTTTTCCTGAGATTTAATCTAAATCTGCAGTGCTGTCGTTTGAACCCATCCCCTCTTGTCCTGCCCTCTGTGGCAAGAGAGAACAACTTATCGCCATCTTTTTTTGGCAGCCTTCAAACAATCTGAAGACCATTAGCACGTCCCCCCTTAATCTCCTCTTTTGCAAACTAAACATAGCCAGTTCCTTCAACCTTTGCTCGTATGGCTTGTGTTCCATCCCTCTGATCATCTTTGTCACTTGCCTCTGGATCCATTACAGTTTCTGCACATCTTTTGTAGACATTGGTGACCTAAACTGGACACCGTACTCCAGCTGAGGCCTAACCAGCAGTGAGTAGAGTGGTACTATCACCTCCCATGACTTGCAGGCTATACCTTTTTTTTTTTTTTTTTTTTGCAACAGCATCGCTTTGCTGCCTCATGCTGAGGCTGTGATCCACCGCAGCTCCCAGATCCTTCTCAGCAGTACAACCGGTTATCCCCCATTCTGTTTCTGTGCATTTGCTTTTTCTTCTCTAAATGTAGCATCTCACTTTTGTCTTTGGTGAGTTTCCTTTTGTTGTCTATAGCCCAGTCCTCCAATTTACCATGATCCCTCTGAATTTGAGCTCTTTCCTTCAAAGTCTTGGCAACTCCTTCATCAGGGAGCTGATGCAAGGCTGGGGTCATTGAAAGCTTCCCAGGGGACCTGGCCCTGGCCTGGAGTCAGGAGCCCTGGTTTCTCTTCCTGGCTCTGCCACTGACCTGCTGGGTGACCTTGGGCAAGTCCCTGCCTGGCTTTTGCCTGTTGTTCTGCAGGGCAGGGCCTGGCTCCTGCAGGGTGCGTCTCTGGGTGTGTGATCCAAAGATCCCTAGCACTAGAGTAGCAGCAGAGCTATGGACTCTAGACCTCCAGGGAATGCTGGTGACACCAGTGATCCAGGACGCCCGGACAGAGCTATTTTGCTTCAACTGGAACCATTTTTTCCTACGAATCCCCTTTTTGAGCCTCGTAGCTTTTAACTGTTGACATCACAGCTCTGTCCCGCAGCACTCGCTCCTCTGAAGAGCTCGAGAAAGGCCTTTTGCTGCTCAGACCTCATACCAAGTGTGATAGACACGGTATAGTGAAGGCAGAGAAAACCCTTGGGACTTAAATACACAGATCTGGCAGCCTGGTCAAAGACGAGACCATCTGAAGGCAACTCTCCCTAATGATAATTTACTTACCCTGAGAATAGCAGGTCAGTCCGGGTTATTAAACCCGGACGATGAATCGATCAAACATGGAGAAGGCACGACTGTAATTCTCTTTGTTATCCACCATTCCCATTGTTCCATGTCCTCAGCCTGGTTTTCACTTGCTTGTGTTTTATTTTTCCTTCTGGAACCGGTAAGCCTGTATTGGACACTTTTTCCCTGATCCCGGTTGAGGTTTTGTGGGGCTGTCTTTGAACAGTTCAAAAGCCAAATACAGAAATGATTGAATCTGGCTTTTAGTAAGAAAAAACCTAGAATTCATGTACAAAATTGGCTCCCTCGCCGATGCTGGGCTGTAAGGCCCGGGACTCAGGAGAACCCAAGTTCAGTTTTGGGCTCTGCCAGACTCCCTGGGTGACCATGGGTGAGTCACGTCGCCTCTCTGGGCCTGAGTTCCATGTCTGTACAACGGGGATAGAAATCCTTCCTTTGTGTGTCTAGCCTGTAAGCTCCAGGCCAGGGAATGTCTCTTTCTGTGCTTGGAAAGCCCCCAGCACACGCCCTGATTGCAGATAGGTGCTGGAGGTGCTATTCTAACCCTTCTAACAATAATACACTTGATTTGTTTGGGGTCAAGGTGTTGTGCAGAGAAGTTTCCACAGATGACACCTGCTAATAAATACCACCCGCTGCGATCGGGGGTACAAGGAAGCAGCTGCTTATGTTGCAGGTAGCCGGCCCCGCTGCCTGCGATCCTAGCTGGGGCTGTGCATGGGCTTTGAGACTCTAACATGTCATCTGGAGGCGGGGCGCTAGAAGACTTTTTATAGTGGAGGTGCTGAGCACCCCCTTACACCTGTCCACACACCCCACCACCCCTAGAGCTGGGGTCAGGAGCAGGGCCATGGCTCCAGGGGACGGGAGATGGATGGGGCAAGAGGGCCGAGGCTGGGGCCACAGCTGGGAGTTGGCGCAGGGCCGGCAGCTGGGACCTTGTGTGTGGGGCCAGGAGCAGAGCCCCGCGTAAAACCTTGGAGTGCTGCAGCACCCCCTGCACTCCTAGTTCCCGTGGCTCTGTCTGCAGGGGAGGCAGACGTTGTTTTGGAAATGGCTTGTTGGGTCACCGGAGGGTGTTTCGTAAAGCAGCTCCTCCTTTCACACAGGTGGGGAAACTCCAGCATCAACTGCCAGTCGTCGTGGAGCAGCTACACGAGGCAGACACGGATGTCATCTCCAACGCCATCACCGTGCTGAGAGACATCCTCGCCGGCATGGACAGGCAGAGCGCCAGCCCCGTGGCTGTGCGAGTGGCTGAGAAACTCCTGCCGTTCTTTCATGATGTAAGGCCTGGCGGCCCGCGGGAGATCCTTCAAGCCACAGACGTGTGAATGAGGGCTGGCGGGTGGGCTAGCGGGACCTATGCTATGGCCCTAGCCAGAAAAAGGATTGTTGTAAATGACATGACCCCATTCCCGCCTTCTTCTGCTACCCCATTCTCCATCAGAGCATATGGCAGTAAGGGTGGGAACCCTGGTGTCCTGCAGGCCTGCTGACAAGGATCAGGGCAGCCTGGGGACGAGGCTCCCCTTGATGGAAGGACATGCATTCCTGAGCCTGCATGCAGCGAGGGGGCCTCTGCAGCACTGGGTGCCGCAATGCTCCTGCTGCCTTCCAGGGTAACAAGTGATGGTACCCTGGTGAAAATCCTGCCCCTCCCCTCCCTGGCTAGGAATCCCACAGCTGGCCTGTCAGCTCCATAAGGAAACGGCTCCGTCTGTAGGTTCTGCAGCTACCGCCCTTTCCTTTTTCCTTCGTTCTCATGGCAGGGCAGCATCAAAGGAGGGGCTAGTTCTCCCCAGGCCTTTTGTAACCACAAACGAGCCCCCGCCAGCATGTTCACCAGACTGATGTTCAGTCCCCCACTGCACGGCGAGAGCCAGCAAAGTGGGCGGGAGAAAGGGACCCATCCATTACTGCCTTCCAGGGGTAACGCCCCAGTGGGGCTCCTGGAGGGACCACCCACCTCCCCAGCTCTCACAACGCTAAATCCTACCCTCAGCCCTCCCGAACTCTGCTGGGACCCGGCCGCTCTTTATTAAGCAGTGGCACAGGCCCAGCTAAAGATCAACACCAAGAGCAGCTCCTGCATCTAGTCCAGCACCCGCTCCTGATGGAAAGACAACTGAGAACTACTGTTCCAAGAGCCTGTCTCCAAAGTGGCCAGAAAGCTGTGGTCCCTCCCTACAGCCCCCAGCTATTGCTCCTGGTTCTCCCTGGTGGGCACAGCTCGCCCGGCCTCCCAGGTCACTGGACTGGTCCAGCTCTGCCAGCTGCCATGCAGCGAGGGGGCATCATGTGACCAAGTGGGGCCGACCCTGAGTTAACAAGAAACCCATGTGTAGGAGTGGGGCAGCCCTTGCCAAACCCCAAGCCCCTGGAGGCTGGGTGGTTTCCAGTCATGGCTTCCAAGGCCCCCTATCTGGGAGCTCCTGCACATTTACCACCCCTTGCTCCTGGTTAAATCCCCCCCAGGTCCCTGTGCGTGGCCCGAACAAACACCAGTGTAGGAATTTGCCCCCCATGCCTGGCCCCCTTGGCCTCGCTAGAGGGTCGCTGTTGGTCAGCACCAGTGTGAGTCGGGCACGAAAAGCGGGAGGACAAAGTACACACATCCCTTCCCTCTTTGAATCTTTCCTCATCGCTCCCTCTCTGCCGCCCCTGTCCTGATGCTGCTCTGCCCTGAGCGTTTCCCCTTGGCTTGACAGGCGGGTGCTGATGTCAGTGTGCCCAGAGCTGGCTGTGAGATCCCAGGGGCTGTCTCACCCCACCTTACTGCTCTCTCTGGCCAAGAAGTTACCAGGCCAGCCCCTCAGCTGGTGGAAACCTGCATCTCTATTGCCTTCAATGGCGCTATGCCTATGGGACTCTGGCCCCAGCTGTGCCTGTATGACTGGGGGTGAGTTAGCAATACCCCCTGCAGGGCAGACATCTCTGTCACAGTGAGCGCTCACCCTGCTGGGTGGGCACGACCATCACAGCGTCTCCTCCCCACATCCTCTCTTACAGGAGTCCAGCAAACTCCGGGTGCTCTCCCTCACCCTCTTTAAACACCTGCTGGAGCTTGTAAGGGGGCCCAGCAGGAGGAAGATGAAGGAGCACGTCCTCCGCAGCCTGGTCCCGCTGCTCCTCCTCCTGTACGATGAGCGTCCCAATGTGTCCCAGGTGAGGCCACGAGCTGGAGCCTGCAGCTGAGATTGTTACAGAGTGACCAGGAATTTGTTGGGGGGGCCAACATGTGACACCCCCCTTTAAAAGGTCTGGCCGGCAGAGGGCAGGTGCTCAGTGCTGTGACAATCACGTGCTCAAGAACACTTGAACATTGAGTCCAGTAGCGTCATGACCATGGCGCCCCACCCAACTGCTGAGTCTTCCCTGCCTCCTCTGAGCCCAACACTCCCGCCCTGCAGCCAGGCTGAGAGAATGGGTGGGCGGAGGGGTCAGCTCACCACTCCTACAGCCACTGGCCTCCGCACATTCCCCTGGCTGTGCTGGTGAGAAGAGCACAACCCTGGCCATGGTCCCTACCAGGAGAAGAGCTACCCAGCCTCTGGATGGTGCCCAAGACCCAAT
Organism: Lepidochelys kempii; assembly: GCF_965140285.1. NCBI lineage: Eukaryota > Metazoa > Chordata > Testudines > Cheloniidae > Lepidochelys > Lepidochelys kempii. Next base: position 11,629,849 of record NC_136402.1, read on the forward strand.
GTGCCCTTGGCCAAGCAGCCCGGACAGCTCTTACTAGCCATGACATGCCCAAGCCCCACCTCCACCCCGCTCCAGGTGCCTGTGCACACGCTCGCTCTCATGGCCCCCATCACTTGGGAGCCAAATGCCCCCAGCAGTAATGAATTCACCCTCCTACCCCCCATGAGGTGGGGAACTAAGGCACAGCGTGAGGCCTAGTGCCTCCAAAGTATTGAATGCCCGTGGGCATTAGGCACCTAAATCCCTTTGTAGCCCTGGGCCGAAGCAACTTGCCTGAGTTCCTGCAGGAAGAGCTGGGAATTGAGTCAGGTCTCCAGCCATTGCCTTAGCCAAACCTCCGCCCTTCCGCGAGCAGCCGCGGGCCGGGAACAGTTTAGCACACACGGCCTCCAGTAACTATGTTAGTGGCTTCCAGCTGGGCTGTCCCTAGCCATTTGGGTGTCCTATCCAGCCCCCCGGCAGTGGGGCTGTGTGGGGTCCCAGGCCTCCCGCTCCTCCCCACCAGGGTCTGGGAGGCAGGAGCTGTGTGGGGCCACTTTTGGGGGGCCCACAGGCTCAGAGTGGCCTGAGGGATTAGCGGAGAGCTGGGAGTCGCCCGCTCTGCTTCCCTCGCCCCGGCTCCAGCCGTGTGGCTCGAGGGAGGGGGTTTGGGGAAAGGGATCCCTCCCACACACACACTCACTGACAGCAGCGGGAAGCGGAGCAGCCTGGCCCCAGCCCGCTCTACTCTGCCAGCTCCCAGCCGCAGCACTCCGCTTCCCACCGCCGGTGAGTGCGGGGGGCAATCCTTTTGGAGGAGAGCGGGCTGGGACCAGGTTACTCCACTTCCTGCCACTGCCAGTGAGTGTGGGGTCGCTGCGGGAAGAGGCTTGTGGAGAAGAGGTGGAATGGGGGCAGGCCGGGGACGGAGCAGGGGGGAAGGGGAAGAGGGAGGGCGGAGGGAGTTGTCTGCCCCCCCCCCCCCCGCCAGGGACGGCTCTGCCCTTTGTAGTGGGCGCAGCCCGCGGCGGGGCTGGCTGAGGTATCGGGTGGGTCACTGGGGCTGGGGCTGCTGCATGTGCAGCATGCAGCCGACTAGTGACACCATGAAATTTGGGGCAATTTGGTGCCCCAAATTTCATGGTGCCCTACGCAGGCACGTCTGCCGAGGGACGGCCCTGGCTTCCAGCTCCTGTAACTGTTGTCGGCTCCCCCCGGCCCCTCTTGTTTTGCAGGTGTGTTGGGACACCCTCAGGAGTGCTCTGGAATTCCTAAGGTGGAGCCAGCTCAGTGCTCTCGTCCAGAAAAAGGAGCTTTGGCGAGGCTGTGACTGCCTGGTGAGGGAGCCCTCCATTGCCCGGCTCCGTGCCCACACCGAGCCCCAGCCCCGGGACCACACCTGGCCCTGGCTGTAGTCCCTCTTCGTGATCCCCCCGGCACAGGAAGGAGGGCTGAAAGCAGGACACTCCACAGATCTGGAATCTGGCCTGCAGGATGGAAAGGCCTTTAATAACCTTGTGCTCCCTTGTTCTGGCTCCTAGGTGGCGTGCTACAAGGGGAGGGCAGAAACCTTCCTCTGCCAGGCCATGGCCTTTGTGGAAAACCCGCAGGCTCCCATTAGAGAAGCGGCCATCAGGTTTCTAGGTAACCACAGAGCAGAGGGGTCCCTTAAGCAGGGGGCTGGATCCAGTCCCAGGCTCTCCTCAGTCCCTGCCGGCAGCGAGAAGTAACCCCTGGGCTCCTGATTGCCGAATGAAGGCTCAGGGGTGTCAGAAACCCGCAGGAGCAAGCTCACCCCAAACTGCCCTAATCGGCTGATGGGCCCCTCGAACCCCACTGCTCCCCATGCAGTCCCCCTCCCCCCTCCCCCACCCCGCCATGGGCTCTTGGTAGCGGAACCTCGAGGCGCTGTGCTCTCCTTTGGCAGCCAGCCCCACAGCCATCCCTGGGGCCTCGCCCTTTCCCCTGGGGACTCAGGAGTGCGTCCTGGACAGCGAGGGGCAGGGGAAAGCCCCACTGCTTGGAGGGTGACAGACGCTTTGACACCCTCGCTGGGGACGCAGGGATGTGACAAGCTGTTTGTGTGTGTAGGGCTCACTGCCCGGCAGCTGGACCAGCAGAGCCAGGAGAAGTTGGAGGCCATCTGCAACGGTGAGCGGTGTCTGCTTTGAGCACTGAGCGCTAGAGGGACGAATGGCCCAGGGCCGCGGGCTGGCTTCAATCTCCGATGCCAGCAATGTGATCTTGGGCGAGAGCCACAAAGGGTTGCAAAATGTAGATCTCCAAACCCCTGATCAGCTTCCCCCTCACCCTGTGGTGTCTGCTGGTTGGCATGTGCCCAGGCACTTACCCTGACCTCAGAGCTGTGGCCTGGCAAATCCCCAAACTGGGCCTGAGCTGGCTGGCCTTCGCAGACGATTGCCCCCTCCCCGCCCCCGCAACACAGCGAAGGTGGGGTCCTGCCTTCGCCCCTTGCACTCACTAGCCCAGGGTTTGTTGCAGTCACCTCCAGGTGGGGTGCCTGATGTCAAACCACTGCTCCAAAGGAGACTGAGGTGACGTCCGGTCATCTACCTCCCTGCTGCGTGCCTGGAATCCTGGGCCAGCGCAGGGCAGAGCAGCGTCTCGTCCACATTTGTTGGGGAAAAGGGGGAGGGGGGGAGTGACATAGCTCAGGCTCCTCACTCCCAGAGCAGGTTCACAGCTGGGCCCCAACCAGAGCTAGAGAATGGCTGAGCTCCCTCCTCGGCATTTGCTGGAGGGCAGCAGGGCACCGGAAGTTAGGCGTAGCCTAACAATGCCCAAGCCCCCTTTGTGAATCTCCCCCTCTCTGGGCTTGAGTGCCCATCTGTGCACTTGGGGGAAGAGGGAGCGTAAATACAGGCAGGGATGAGGCCATCAGATACTGCAGGGAAGGAGCAGTCCCAGAAATAATGAGTGACAGAGTAACAGCCATGTTAGTCTGTATTCGCAAAAAGAAAAGGAGTACTTGTGGCACCTTAGAGACTAACCAATTTATTTGAGCATAAGCTTTCGTGAGCTACAGCTCACTTCATCAGATGCATACTGTGGAAACTGCAGAAGACATTATATACACAGAGACCATGAAAAAATACCTTCCCCCACCCCACTCTCCTGCTGGTAATAGCTTATCTAAAGTGATCCCTCTCCTTACAATGTGTATGATAATCAAGGTGGGCCATTTCCAGCACAAATCCAGGTTTTCTCACACCCCCCCCCCAAAAAAAACCACACACACACAAACTCACTCTCCTGCTGGTAATAGCTTATCCAAAGTGACCACTTTCCTTACAATGTGTATGAAAATCAAGGTGGGCCATTTCCAGCACAAATCCAGGTTTTCTCAGCCCCCCACCCCCATACATACACAAACTCACTCTCCTGCTGGTAATAGCTCATCCAAACTGACCACTCTCCTTACAATGTGTATGATTATCAAGGTGGGCCATTTCCAGCATAAATCCAAGTTTAACCAGAACGTCTGGGGGGCGGGGGGGGGAGGGGTAGGAAAAAACAAGGGGAAATAGGCTACCTTGCATAATGACTTAGCTACTCCCAGTCTCTATTTAAGCCTAAATTAATAGTATCCTATTTGCAAATTAATTCCAATTCAGCAGTTTCTCGCTGGAGTCTGGATTTGAAGTTTTTTTGTTGTAAGATAGCGACCTTCATGTCTGTAATTGCGTGACCAGAGAGATTGAAGTGTTCTCCGACTGGTTTATGAACGTTATAATTCTTGACATCTGATTTGTGTCCATTTATTCTTTTACGTAGAGACTGTCCAGTTTGACCAATGTACATGGCAGAGGGGCATTGCTGGCACATGATGGCATATATCACATTGGTGGATGCGCAGGTGAATGAGCCTCTGATAGTGTGGCTGATGTTATTAGGCCCTGTGATGGTGTCTCCTGAATAGATATGTGGGCACAGTTGGCAACGGGCTTTGTTGCAAGGATAGGTTCCTGGTTTAGTGGTTCTGTTGTGTGGTATGTGGTTGTTGGTGAGTATTTGCTTCAGGTTGCGGGGCTGTCTGTAGGCAAGGACTGGCCTGTTTCCCAAGATTTGTGAGAGTGTTGGGTCATTCTTCAGGATAGGTTGTAGATCCTTAATAATGCGTTGGAGGGGTTTTAGTTGGGGGCTGAAGGTGACGGCTAGTGGCGTTCTGTTATTTTCTTTGTTAGGCCTGTCCTGTAGTAGATGACTTCTGGGAACTCTTCTGGTTCTATCAATCTGTTTCTTCACTTCTGCAGGTGGGTATTGTAGTTGTAAGAATGCTTGATAGAGATCTTGTAGGTGTTTGTCTCTGTTTGAGGGGTTGGAGCAAATGCGGTTGTATCGCAGAGCTTGGCTGTAGACGATGGATCATGTGGTGTGGTCAGGGTGAAAGCTGGAGGCATGTAGGTAGGAATAGCGGTCAGTAGGTTTCCAGTATAGGGTGGTGTTTATGTGACCATTGTTTATTAGCACTGTAGTGTCCACGAAGTGGATCTCTTGTGTGGACTGGACCAGGCTGAGTTTGATGGTGGGATGGAAATTGTTGAAATCATGGTGGAATTCCTGAAGGGCTTCTTTTCCATGGTCCAGATGATGAAGATGTCATCAATATAGCGCAAGTAGAGTAGGGGCGTTAGGGGACGAGAGCTGAGGAAGCGTTGTTCTAAATCAGCCATAAAAATGTTGGCATACTGTGGGGCCATGCGGGTACCCATAGCAGTGCCGCTGATCTGAAGGTATACATTGTCCCCAAATGTAAAATAGTTATGGGTAAGGACAAAGTCACAAAGTTCAGCCACCAGGTTAGCCGTGACATTATCGGGGATAGTGTTCTTGACGGCTTGTAGTCCATCTTTGTGTGGAATGTTGGTGTAGAGGGCTTACACATTGTAAGGAGAGTAATCACTTTAGATAAGCTATTACCAGCAGGAGAGTGGGATGGGAGGAGGTATTGTTTCATGGTCTCTGTGTATATAATGTCCTCTGCAGTTTCCACAGTATGCATCCAGTGAAGTGAGCTGTAGCTCATGAAAGCTTATGCTCAAATAAATTGGTTAGTCTCTAAGGTGCCACAAGTACTCCTTTTCTCTTTGAGTGAATGGGGTTCATTGTGACTTCTTGCCTGTGTCTGGGCTATGAAGGGCAGCTATGAAGGGCAGTGGGGATGTTTAGTGAGGGTTGGTGGTTGTTCCTGCTAGTCTCCTGCCTCCCGCCTCCCAGCCTGCTGCCTTCTTGTCACGGGCTGAGAGGTACAGTGCTGGCTTGGTCTGCCAGGGCTTTCCAGAGCACCATGGCTCTGACCTCCATTTCCTTCCTTTCAATCTTAGTCCTCAAAGGCTTCCAGCAGGACAGCAAGTCCTCTGTCAGGTGCCTGGCTTTGCAGACCATGCTGATCCTCAAGGCCTGCAAGAAACACCGTCCAGCCCGCGCCAGCCTACGGACACTCTTGCACAGCATGAGACTGATGCATACAAGGGAGAACCCAGTGATTGAAGTTGCCCAGCTGCCCCAGTAAAAGCCAGCCTCCCTACTCTCGGGGTTTGGTGCACCAGAGCCCGCCTGGAGCAGGGTGGAACACATCATGCCGCACCATGGCTTTCTCCCCATTGGCCGCCTGCCCTGCCCAGCCACGTGAGTAGTTAACCGCTCAATAGCTTTTATCACCATGTACTTTTTGACAGGTTTCCATGCCCCATGTAGAGTTTACGTCCCGCCCTCCGTCCCCGTTTCCGGTCGTGTACATTTTTGGCACCATCAGCCCTTTTGAACATTTATTTTGTATTATTTTTCTGTGTTTGGCTGGGGGAAGGTTGCGTGCTTGTGCTACAGTCAGGCAGGCAGAGCAGCAGAAGGTCCATTTGCCTGGCCCTTGATCAGGGCGGGACAGCAACCAAGTAGGCTGCCACTCCTGACGGGGGGGTGGCAGGGACAGGGGAACCCAGGTCCTCCCGCTCCACTGCGTCCCCGCCCAGGGCCCTAACAGCATGCTGTGTTTTGACATATTTAGAGAAAAAGTATGAACGAGTAGAAAGAGAGGCTGTAGGGGATTCGCGGCTCCCTCCCCATCCGTCTGGGCGGGAGACCACGCCCCTCGCTACGATACTTCCGGGGTACCTTGGTTCAGGGGAAATAGCTCAGTGTTCATGGTTCTGGCCTGCAGTCAGGCCGACCAACGGTAGAGAGTCTGTTTGCCCGGGGACTTCATTCAGGACAGGGCTGCTGTCGAGTAGGGGCTCTGGCCTACATTCAGGCAGGCAGAGCAGCAGAAGGTCCATTTGCCTGGCCCTTGATCAGGGCGGGGCAGAAATCAAGTAGGGGGGCTCTGGCCTACAGTCCGGCAGAGCCGTCGCAGTCTGGGGGAGGTTAGCTCTCTGGTGGGAGAGTCAGCACAACCGTCTGGTGTCCTGATTCAGGCGGGTGCCAGACCAATCAGGTCTCCTGACAACAAAGTGGGGAGGCTGCTACTCCTGACGGTGGGGTGGCGGTGGTCGGGGAACCCAGGCCCTCTCGCTCCACTGCATCCCAGCCCAGGGCCCTAACAGCCGTGGAGCGGTCCGCTACTGCGTCAGTGGGGAAAATCCGACAGCAACACACTGGCCGGCTTGTAGTCAATAACACAGCTGAACCCAATTCGGCTGCCCTGGGCTCCTTGCTACACGCCCATTCCGTGTGTACATGGGTTCAGGGGTGGCAGGTTTGTAGAAATTTTGGTGGTGCCCAGAACCCGCCCCTACTTTGCCCCCCACCTGCCCAAGGCTCCGGGAGGGAGTTTGGGTGGGGAAGGACGTCTGGGGTGCAGGCCCTAGGCTTAGGTAGAGTATTGGGGTGCAGGCTGCAGGCTCTGGGAGGGAGTTTGGGGATGGGAGGGGGTGCAGAGGGAGGGGGTGCAGGGCTGAGGGGTTTGGGAGGGGCTCAGGGCAAGAGTCAGGGTGTAGGGGGTGAGGGTTCTGTTTGGGGCTGGGAGGTTTGGGGGGTTAGAGAGGCTCAAGGCTGGGGCAGAGGGTTGGAATGTAGGGAGATGAGGGCTCTGCCTAGGGCTGTAGATGAGGGGTTTGTGGTGTTGGAGGGGGCTAAGGGCTGGGGCAGAGGGCTGGAGTTCAGGGGGATGAGGGCTCTGTCTCGGGCTGGAGATGAGGGGTTTGTGGTGTTGGAGGGGGCTCAGGGCTGGGGCAGAGGGTTGGGGTATGGGGGGATGAGGGCTCTGGCTAGGACTGGGGATAAGGTGTTTGGGGTGTTGGAGGGGCTCAGGGCGAGGGTGTGGTGGAGAGGTGAAAGCTCTGGCTGGGGGTGTGGGCTCTGGGGTGGGGCAGGGCTGGGGATGAGTTTGGGGTGCAGGAAGGCTGCTCCGGGATAGGGGCCAGAGAGGAGGACTCATAGATTCATAGAATATCAGGATTGGAAGGGACCTCAGGAGGTCATCTAGTCCAAACCCCTGCTGAAAGCAGGACCAATCCCCAATTTTTGCCCCAGATCCCTAAATGGCCCCCTCAAGGATTGAACTCACAACCCTGGGTTTAGCAGGCCCAATGCTCAAACCACTGAGCTATCCCACCCCCCAGCCCTTTCCCTGCCAGCAACAGCGAGCTCTGGGGGAGGACAGTGAGTGGCAGCCCCACCAGCTTCTCAGTGTCCCTGACATCTGGCAGCCCCTTTGGGTCTCTGTCAGGATAGCGCTCTCCGTTTGGTCCATGCTTCCACAGCGGGGAAGAGATGTGCTGCTCATCTGGCAGCTCTCTCCCATCTGAGCTGGAGGCCCAGGCTTTTATAGTGCCACTTCCTGCCCCGCCCCTCTGCTGCCATGGGTGTCCCGGTTCTGCCCACCAGTGGGTGTTCGCAGCTCCCTCCCAGGCTGCCAGGGCAGGAGACCACGCCCCCTCATGACAGAGGCCTTAAAGGAGTTTTAAAGGAAAGGAGTTTTAAAAAAAGAAAGATTGCTTAGCCTTTGAAGAAAAAAGGAAAGAAAGGTGATTTTAAATAGAAGGAAGAGGGGAAACTATAGAAAGCAACAAGAGAGAGGAGTGTGTTTTATAGATTAGTAAGAACGTGGTAAAAGGTTATTGTTGTTGGGACTAAAAAATAATAAGAGTAAAAAAATTGAAATCAATTTTAAAAAGCAAAGGCTCATTAAAGAAAAGAGGAAACTCTAAAGGAAGGTTGAGAAGATCGGGTGAAAGAAATCACACGGCCGAAAAATGAGCTAGAGATCCTGTGTCAGTGACACTGGGCTGTGTAAAGTACAGAAAACAGAAAGAGAAGAAAGATCCTTTTTTGTTACTAAGGAGAACACAGAGCTGTGCAAAAGAGAGAAAGATCCTTTTTTTGGTTAGTGAGAGAAGGAGAATATAGAAAACAGGAAGAGATCCTTTTTGGTTAGTGAGACAAGGAAAGTATAAAGAAAAGGAGTCCTTGTGGCACCTTAGAGACAAACAGATTTATCTGAGCAGAAGCTTTTATGAGCATCCAATGCATTGGTCTCTAAGGTGCCACAAGTCCTCCTTTTCTTTTTGCGAATACAGACTAACATGGCTGCTACTCTGAAACCTGTCATTATAGAAGGAAAGTATAGCAAGCTGCATGGGGGGCAGAGGGGGAAGGGGAAGAGAACTTACCCTTCATAGAATCATAGAATATCAGGGTTGGAAGGGACCTCAGGAGGTCATCTAGTCCAACCCCCTGCTGAAAGCAGGACCGATCCCCAATTAAATCATCCCAGCCAGGGCTTTGTCAAGCCTGACCTTAAAAACTTCTAAGGAAGGAGATTCCACGACCTCCCTAGGTAACCCATTCCAGTGTTTCACCACCCCCCTAGTGAAAATTTTTTTCCTAATATCCAACCTAAATCTCCCCCACTGCAACTTGAGACCATTACTCCTTGTTCTGTCATCTGCTACCACTGAGAACAGTCTAGAGCCATCCTCTTTGGAACCCCCTTTCAGGTAGTTGTAAGCAGCTATCAAATCCCCACATATTCTTCTCTTCTGCAGACTAAACAATCCCAGTTCCCTCAGCCTTTCCTCATAAGTCATGTGTTCCAGTCCCCTCATCATTTTTGTTGCCCTCCGCTGGACTCTTTCCAATTTTTCCATATCCTTCCTGTAGTGTGGGGCCCAAAACTAGAAACAGTACTCCAGATGAGGCCTCACCAGTGTCGAATAGAGGGGAACGATCACATGCCTCGATCTGCTGGCAATGCCCCTACTTATACATCCCAAAATGCCATTGACCTTCTTGGCAACAAGGGCACACTGTTGACTCATATCCAGATTCTCGTCCACTGTAACCCCTAGGTCCTTTTCTGCAGAACTGCTGCCGAGCCATTCGGTCCTTAGTCTGTAGCAGTGCATTGGATTCTTCCATCCTAAGTGCAGGACTCTGCACTTGTCCTTGCTGAACCTCATCAGATTTCTTTTGGCCCAATCCTCCAATTTGTCTAGGGCCCTCTGTATCCTATCCCTACCTTCCAGCGTATCTACCTCTCCTCCCAGTTTAGTGTCATCTGCAAACTTGCTGAGGGTGCAATCCACACCATCCTCCAGATCATTTATGAAGATATTGAACAAAACCGGCCCCAGGACCGACCCCTGGGGCACTCCGCTTGACACCGGCTGCCAACTAGACATGGAGCCATTGATCACTACCCGTTGAGCCCGACAATCTAGCCAGCTTTCTATCCACCTTATAGTCCATTCATCCAGCCCATACTTCTTTAACTTGCTGGCAAGAATACTGTGGGAGACAGTGTCAAAAGCTTTGCTAAAGTCAAGGAACAACATGTCCACCGCTTTCCCCTCATCCACAGAGACAGTTATCGTGTCATAGAAGGCAATTAGATTAGTCAGGCATGACTTGCCCTTGGTGAATCCATGCTGACTGTTCCTGATCACTTTCCTCTCCTCTAAGTGCTTCAGAATTGATTCCTTGAGGAGCTGCTCCACGATTTTTCTAGGGACTGAGGTGAGGCTGACTGGCCTGTAGTTCCCAGGATCCTCCTTCTTCCCTTTTTTAAAGATTGGCACTACATTAGCCTTTTTCCAGTCATCCGGGACTTCCCCCGATCGCCATGAGTTTTCAAAGATAATGGCCAATGGCTCTGCAATCACATCCGCCAACTCCTTTAGGACTCTCGGATGCAACGCATCCAGTCCCATGGACTTGTGCTCGTCCAGCTTTGCTAAATAGTCCCGAACCACTTCTTTCTCCACAGAGGGCTGGTCAGCTCCTCCCCATGCTGTGCTGCTTAGTGCAGTAGTCTAGGAGCTGACCTTGTTCGTGAAGACAGAGGCAAAAAAAGCATTGAGTACATTAGCTTTTTCCACATCCTCTCTCACTAGGTTGCCTCCCTCATTCAGTAAGGGGCCCACACTTTCCTTGACTTTCTTCTTGTTGCTAACATACCTGAAGAAACCCTTCTTGTTCCTCTTAACATCTCTTGCTAGCTGCAGCTCCAGGTGTGATTTGGCCTTCCTGATTTCACTCCTGCATGCCCGAGCAATATTTTTGTACTCCTCCCTGGTCATTTGTCCAATCTTCCACTTCTTGTAAGCTTCTTTTTTGTATTTAAGATTAGCAAGGATTTCACTGTTAAGCCAAGCTGGTCGCCTGCCATATTTACTATTCTTTCTACACATCGGGACAGTTTGTCCCTGTAACCTCAATAAGGATTCTTTAAAATACAGCCAGCTCTCCTGGACTCCTTTCCCCCTCATGTTATTCTTCCAGGGGATCTTGCCCACCAGTTCCCTGAGGGAGTCAAAGTCTGCTTTTCTCAAGTCCAGGGTCCGTATTCTGCTGCTTTCCTTTCTTCCTTGTTTCAGGATCCTGAACTCGACCCTCTCATGGTCACTGCCTCCCAGGTTCCCATCCACTTTTGCTTCCCCTACTAATTCTTCCCTTGCGGCTGCCCCCGGGAAAAGAGGGAGCTCCCAAGGCTCACAGCCCCCAGCATGGTTATCTCTGCCTCTCGGGCAGACCAATCAGAAACTGTTCTACAGCTGCATCATAGAATGCATTTTCCTGAACCAATCCTATCAACCCAAGATTTTTAAACAAGAGCCCTCTCCCTCCCCTCCCCGCCCCTCCCCTCACCACCCACCCCCTTTAACTGCCTTATTCTTATCTAAAAAAACAGGCCCCAAGCACCTTTCCCACTAGATAGATAGATAGATAGATAGATAGATAGATAGATAGATAGATAACCCCATTGGCTTTAAGGCCTTTTAAATTTTATGGGACTTTTCCCACTGGGGCTGACAAACAACAAAAATAATTTTCGGGGTTTTTAGAGAGTGTTCCCTGTTTTAAAATGTCACAGTTCAATTAGGGCTTGTCTACACTGCCACTTACAGCGCTGAAACTTGTACCGCTCAGGGGTGTGAAAAAACACCCTCCTCAGCTGGAGCCGCAAGGACACTGCCACCTTAAAGCGTTGTCGCGGCAGCGATTTCACGTGCGCAGTGTAGACACCTTCTTAAGAGTTTAAACCAGTTCGTGTTACAAAGGGGCCTCTTTATTTCCCTACAGAACAAGGGAGTTCATTTCAAGGGTTACAAATGTGTTAAATAGATTGTGAATGGTAATATTGCTTTCTCTTTACCATTAACGTTCCTGTAAACAGGTGTTGATCTTACTAGTGTTCAGTAAAACTTGGCAGCCCTTTCGGTTTACATTTAGTTTTAATCCTCTGCCTTTGCTGTAAAAAAAAATTTAAAAGCAGAAGGGCCTGCTTCAAATAGGTCAAATTTGGCCTTTGGTTTACACTTAAAAAATCATTAGAAAAGAAAAATGTGTTGCGGGGGGGAAGGGAGGCGACAAATACCTTATCTCTTGTTTAAAAAAAAAATCTAACTGGTTCACATAAGCTGCTTTTTCTTGTGTTTTGTAGAAATCCATACTTTCAAAACGTGAGGTTTTTAACTGTACCCTGATTTTTAAAGCTTTCTTTACAATTTCAAGGTAACCAAAAAACACACAACTTTCTCTTTTTGCATTCTTTGATATATTAAGTCCATTTAAATAGTTAAAAAAGAGCTTGTACCTGGTCTCAGCACACGGACTGCAAACATTTAGAAACAAAGACAGTCTGATAATGCAACAAAAAATCATACTAAAATCCCTAAGTCAATAAAAACTTAATTTAACTTTAACAAATTACTTTTGTAAACTGCCTGTGGTTTTAACCCCAAGATGCTTCTTTATTTTACACTCTTAATAAGTTCAAAGGGTGTCTTTTGAAAAGCAATCTGCTGTGGGTTCTTGTTTGTTTTAAATTCATACATGTTCTGGTCATCTTTACAGTGAAACAACTTTGGTCACAGGACATGCGAGCTAAACAGGGGAAGGCAGCTATTTTTAAATCCTGCTTCATGCAGATTTTATATAACAGGCCTAAAGCAAACTTGTTTGTCCTGGTTTACATTTCAAAAAAACATGAGAAAAGAAGAAGAACGTATGTGTGTGTGAATGTTGGAAACAGAACAAGCCCCTTATCTCTGTCAGAACTTTTTCACATAAGCTGCTTTTTCTTCTTTTTTGTCTAAATCCAAACCTTAAAAACATGAGGGTTTTAACTGTACCCTGATTTTTAAAGCTTTCTTTACAATTTAAAGGTAAAGCTGTTTTGGTTTGGGTCTCTTTTTGTATTCTTTTATATAGTAAGTTTATTTAAACAGTTAATAAAAAGATTTTGTAAATGGTGATATGGCCATTCCCATTTCTGTAACCAGGAGGCTTTGAAATCTACATGCCTGTTTCCTTTAATTAACTTTACGGCCCTGGCTTTTGCTTAATGGTAACTAGACATCTTTGGAAAACAAACTGGCTAATTCAAAAATGCCCCTGTCAAACTTATTACTAAAATGCTTTTTGTCTTCTTAGAAACACAAAGTACAAATGAAAAAGCCTTTTTGCTTTTATAAAGCATTCCTTTTAATACAGCTTCTAGACCCAAAACAAACACAGAAGCATGTATTTATGTCTCAGCCCATGGGCTGCAAACATTTAAGAACAAAAGCAGTCTGATAATGCAACAAAAATCTAAAATGTTTAATCAGCTTAATATAACTTTCATCATGTGTTAAAACTGTTACAGCATTTTTAAAAGGTGCATTTTTATTCCATTCCAAAACACAGCCTTCTTTTTTTCCGGTAAACAGGAGGTTTAAAGTCATGGCACTGTTTCCTTAGGTCCTGTCTATGCTGGCAAGTTGCAGCGCGGTAAAGCAGCTTTCTGCGCTGCAACTGGTGAGGTGTACGCACGGCCACGCCACTCAGGGCGCGGAAACAGGGCAGTTGCAGCGCTTTAAAAAAAGCCCTGCACAGTTTAAAAAACTTTCTGCGCTGGGGCTACAGGCTGCGGTGCCAGTGTAGACACCGAGGTCGATTACGGCGCTGCGATTGGCCTCCAGGAGGTGTCCCACAATGCCTGCTCTCGCCTCTCTGGTCATCGGTTTGAACTCTACTGCCCGGCCCTCAGGTGACCATCCATCATCCCCACTCCATAAACTCCTTTGCCATTTTGAAAGTCCCCTTCCTGTTTGCTCGGTGATGCGTGCAGCGCATCTTTCCAGGTGGCTAGGCCTGCTCCACGCACCAGGTGATCCCCCTGCTTGGAGCTATGCTGAGCTGCTGGACCCCATCAGCATTTGGGGAGAGGAGGCTGTACAGTCCCAGCTGCACTCCAGACGTAGCAGTTATGATACCTACTGTGACGTTATTGACTTGAACTGGGACCATATAGATCATAGTTGTAACCAAGGTCCTGTAGTGGCACCAAATCTTGTATAAAGGGGGGTCAAATAAGGTGTCTAAGGCAAGGTTATGGTTTGCTGGTTATGATTATGCTTTCTATATGCTTGTGTCATTATTGTATTTTAAGTTATAAGTATTGACTCTGTACGTCTGTGGTTCAAACTTGTACTATGCTTCTGGGTGACACCCCAGACAAGTTCAAAAGGAGGACTTGTGGCCCTTAGAGACTAACAAATTAATTTGAACATAAGCTTTCGTGAGCTACAGCTCACTTCATCGGATGCAATGCCTAGCCTGCTTGATGGCCGATTAAGGACCATCACCTACACAATTGACCCATTGAGAGAAGGCAGACAAACCTTGGGACTCAGCACGGTGTGCAGGGACCTGCCTATGGACAGAACTCGGAGGTTTTTCCAAGCCACGTGATGGACAGCTTGTCTTGGGAAAAAAGAAAGACCACATGGCAAGAGAATATAAAAAGCTGCTGGAGCTCCTCCATCTTGTCTTCAGTCCTGCTTCATCCCTCTGGAGGGACTTTGCTACACTGAAGCGTTGAACCAAGAACTGAAAGACGCATCCCAGCTGTGGATGTTCTCCAGAGACTTGATTTGAACCTGCAGTTTATTCTGTCGCTGCCGCAAGCCTGAACCAAGAACTTGGCCATGACTGTATGTCATTGATTCCATTTCACCAATTCTAGCTCTCATCTATAGCTTTTTCCTTTTATGAACAAACCTTTCGATTTTAGATTCTAAAGGATTGGCAAGAGCGTGATTTGGGACAAGATCTGATTTGTATATTGACCTGGGTCTGGGGCTTGGTCCTTTGGGATCAAGAGAGCCTTTTTTCTTTTCCTGGGGTATTGGTTTTCATAACCATTTTTCCCCATAACAATTGGTGATACTGGGAAACTGGAGCGTCTAAGGGAATTGCTTGTGTGACTTGTGGTGAGCCAGTGGGGTGAGACCAAAGTCTGCTCTGTTTGGCTGGTTTGGTTTGCCTTAGAGGTGGAAAACCCCCAGCCTTCGGCTGTAACTGCCCTGCTTGAAGCAGTTTGTCCTGAACTGGCACTCTCAGTTGGGTCCCGGCAGAACCAGCATCATTACACCTACGGACAGATTTCACGATGCATGACAGAAAGGGGCGATGACCGGGACACACGGCAGTTTAGGATGAAAGTGAAGGAGCTGCGGAACGCCGAGCACAGGGCACGGGAGGCAAACCGCCACTCCGGTGCTGCGCCTATGAGCTGCCGGTTCTCCAAAGAGCTGGACATGATACTCCGCGGCGACCCCACCTCCATTGCGAACACCACTGTGGATACTTCGGTGGCTCGCATGTCAGTTGAGAGTGGACCGAGCCAGGAGGAGGAAATCTTGGACGAGGATGTGTAGGGGGACCCAGAGGCAGAAGATGACTCGGAGGTCAGAGATGCCTGCGGCCAGGAGCTCTTTTCTACCCAGGATGTTGGTGAAGCGTAAAAAGGAGAGGAGGCCCCTGGTAAGTGGATTTGATTTTGGGACTCGCTGAAGTGGGTTGTTGGGGGCAGGAGGGTTGCAGAAAGCAGGCTTGTCTCCCACCGCATGCCACCCTGCCAGAAGCAGAGGGGTGGGACAGGAAGCGGAACTATAAAAGGCCGCCCCTCCAGCTGAGTTGGGAGAGAGCTGCTGGAGGAGCAGAACGTCTCTTCCCTGCTCCCCTAATGGAGAGCGCTATCCTGACAGAGAGCCAGAGGGGCTGCCGGCGCTGCCAGACGCCGGGGACTCCAAGGAGCTGGTGGGGCTGCCACTAGCCGTCTACCCCAGCGAAGCGAACAACAACCCTGGAACCCATGTACACACGGAATGGGTGTGTAGGAAGGAGCCCAGGGCAGCCAAATCGGGTTCAGCTGTGTTATTGACTACAAGCCGGCCAGCGTGTTGTGATCGGATTTTCCCCTCTGACCCAGTGGCGGGCCACTCCGCTGCTGTTTAGGACCCTGGGTGGGGACGCAGTGGAGCGGGAAGGCCTGGGTTCCCCTACCACCGCCACGCCACCGTCAGGAGTAGCAGCCTCCCCACCTGGTTGTCAGGAGGCCTCATTGGTCTGGCACCCGCTTGAATCAGGACGCCAGACGGTTGTGCTGACTCTCCCACCAGAGAGCTAACCTCCCCTAGACGACGACGGCTCTGCTGGACTGTAGGCCAGAGCCCCCCTACTTGATTGCTGCCCCGCCCTGATCAAGGGCCAGGCAAATGGACCTTCTGCTGCTCTGCCTGCCTGACTGTAGGCCAGAGCCCCTACTTGACTGCAGCCCTGCCCTGAATGAGGGCCCCAGGGAAACAGACTCTCTACCATTGCTCGGCCTGACTGCAGGCCTGAACCATTAACACTGGGCTAATTTTCCCCTGAACCAAGGTACCCCGGAAGTATCGTAGCGAGGGGCGTGGTCTCCCACATTGATGGACGGGGAGGGAGCCGCAAACCCCTTACAGCCTTTCTTTCTACTTGTTCATACTTTTTCTCTAAATATGTCAAAACACAAGAACGCAATCTTCCCCCGGCCAAACACAGAAAAACAATACAAAATAAATGTTCAAAAGGGCCAACGGCGCCAAAAACGTACACAACTGGAAACGGGGACGGAGGGCTGGACGTAAACCCTACACAGGGTGCAGAAACCTGTCAGAAAGTACACGGTGATGAAACCTCTCGAGCCGTTAACTAGTCACGTGGAAATCCCCCTGTACATAGCAATCCTCTGTTTCATTTTGATGCTTTTTGATGTATTGTTCTACTTTTATTTATTTGATATATTAAATAACTGTATTTACAGTGATACATTGAGGTATAAACGATCTACACGCCTTGTCCTGTACAGAGCACACAGACGGCTCCCCTGGATCCCACAACCCACACAGGGAGAAAGCTGTCGCAAGCGTCGGCATCTCCAAAATCATATCAGGGCAAGAAAAGGCACCTGCTATTTCCCACCCTTGTACAGTGTAGACACGGGGTGAGGGCGAGACTCAGTGACCCCGGTTAGTCCTGCTCCATCTCTGCCATCTGGGTTTCCATCGACAGCTGTTCACTCTCGAAACGCAGGGCGGGGTGAGGTTCGCCCATCAGCCAAAGAACCTTAATGTAAAGCAGCGCGCTCCTGCCAGTGCCCGTGGCAGATCCCCCATTTGAAGGGTGTGATCATTTCCGCCCTGAGACGGACGAGACCTCGTGTCCTGGTGTGAGGGGGCGCTGTGCTCTGTGCCCCACATATCCCCCCTCTCCCTGCCCCCAGCCTGGTGTTAGGGGATGCTGTGCTCCGGATCCTACATATTCCCCCAGCTTCCAGGCCCCCTGCCCGGCCTTAGGGGGTGCTGTGCTCTGTACCCTACACATCCCCAGCCCCCAGCCTGATGTTAGGCAGTTTCTAGTGTCTGTGAACTTACTGCATGTACCGGAGTCTATCGGCGCATGCTGGGTGCCACACACTGTGGGTATGGACAGGGCCCGATGCTGGAACCTGACCTGAAGGTGGGATTGGCCACTGTCCTGGTGGTTAGGACACAGGCAGGTAGTAGAGGGGCTCTGTGCGGGGACCCAATTCTGCCTTTCTGTCTGGCCGATCCCTTCTAATGAGGCTGAACCTGCCCATCTCCCCAGACTCAGCATAGCACAGGACTTGGGGGGCACCTGCTGGCAAAGTGGCCTCAGTCCCCACCGTATAGGCAGGGGTCATTCAGCTGGTGATAGCCCTTCTCTCAAGCCCCCAAGCACCTGTGTGTCATGGCTGCCTGCAGGAGTTCAGGGCCAACAACTGCCTGGGGGGAGGGAACAGGGCCTGGCTAGGCAGGGGCTCAAACCGGGGAGTGTCTGTTTGGATCCCCAGCTAGCCGTAGGGGTGCAACATGCGGGTGGGGCGGGGAGAGGGGGGAGATCAACTCCAGCCGGTTCATCATAAGCTAACAAAATAGTAGGAACAATTAGGAAAGGGATAGATAATAAAACAGAAATGATCACAAAGCCACTATATAAATATAATAAATAATATGGAACACTCAAGGACATGGAAACTCAAAAATATCATTTTATTGATACATGGCACGCCCACATCTTAAATACTGCATGGAGTTCTGGTTATTTTATGTCAAAAAGATATATTAGAATTGGGAAAAAGATACAGAAGGACAGCAAAAATGAGTAGGGGTATGGGATAGCTTCCAGAGGAGCTGAGATTAAAGACTTGAACTGTTTAGTTTAGAAAAGAGATGACTGTGGGGGATTCGATACAGGGGTATACAATCATTAATGGTGTGGAGAAAGTGAATAGGGAAGTGTTATTTATCCCTTCACATAACACAAGAAGCCAATGAAATGTATTGCTGTCAGGTATAAAACAAACAAAAGGAAATACTTCTTCACACAATGCACCATCAACCTGTGGAACTCGTTGCCAGGGGATGTTGTGAAAGCCAAAAGTATAATGGGGTTCAGAAAAGTTCCTTAGATAAATTCCTGGATGACAGGTCTATTAATGGCTATTAGCCAAGATAGCCTGTGACACAACCCCATGTTCTAGGAGTCTTTAAATCCCTGACTGCTGGATGCTGGGACTGGAAGACTGAGGATGGATCACTTGATAATTTCCCTGTTTTGTTCATTCCCTCTGAAGGATCTGGCACCAGCCACTGTCAGATGACAGGTTACTGGGCTAGATGGACCATTGATCTGACCCAGTATGGCCGTTCTTACATTCTTATTTTACCCTCCTTTAATTCTAGCCACTCCATTATCTTGCCGCGAAGCCACATCAGACTGACAGTGCTCCAGTTATCTGGGTGATCCCGTTTACCCTTTTTATATATTGGCACATTAGCTTTCCAGTGCTAAGGTCCTGTGCCCAGCCAATTCCCGGCCTTTGTATCACCCCCAGCCAAAGGGAGTGCTGTACACAGGCCACGTCCTGGTGTTACCGGCATGGTCCCCATTTTCCATGTGATGCCAGTGTCTCAGGTCCCCTTCACCTGAACACCTGGGGCATGCTGGGTTTTCATTCCTTCCCTCTCCATGCCTGGTTGTTCTGCAGGCACAGTGTCTGCCTGAGCCCTATGCCTGGGCCGGGCAGGCCTGGGTCAGTGTGACAGGGACACACGGCCCCTGGGGGCAGGGCTGAGGGTGCGCAGTGAAGAGGCCAGTGGAGTGAGAGCTCACACTGCCAGAGCAGGCTGGGAGCTCAGAACAGATGTTAATGACCCTGTGCATCATTCGGTGATAAATTCACCCCCACACACAACGCCCGCCCTGGCAGTGGTGCATGCGGCAGGCTGTGGAGGGTGGAGACGCCGAGACAGACACCAGCTCACACCAACAACACGCCCTTGTGTCTCCCGTCTCAGGGGACAGCTGGAGCTAGTGGTAAAATAGTGGAAATTGTCAAGAGGAATTTGCCCTTTTCCTGGGAATGGATTTAGAAATTCACTAGTTTTGGCTCAGCAGGACTGAGCCTGTCACAGGGGGGTTCCAATGGGAAACCAGGGGGTCCAGCTCTCCCCAATGCAGAGACTAGATGGGGGTGTGGTGGGGGGGTGATGGTGAATAATGTTTCCATTCTCATCTCATGAGGGAGGGCCCCTCTGGCCACAGACACATCAGGGCCTCCCTGAGACACGCTACAAGAGCCCAGAGCCTGTCCGGGCCGGAAGAAGGAGGGGAGAAGGAGGGACCTGGGGCAGAGAGCCCCGGTTGCTGTTCATCAGAGATGTAGACTCGATGCTGCTGTGGGATATTCAGGCTGAGTCGCCGGCTCTCGATCACCCCATGATCCTGCTGTGGCTACTCTGTGAGTGTGCAGTGAGCTCTCTGCCTAGGGTTTTTTGGGGGGGTGGCAGGTTTATAGGTCTGCCTGTGCTGGGGGGCATGGGGAACAGCCTGGAGGGGAAGTTATGGTAAAAATGGTTTAAATGAACTGAGCTGCTCTATGCATTCTTTGCCAGTCTGACGTTTCTGGGCACATGGCGGGAACTGTGGGAAGGCACTGGAGGACTAGTGGTACTC
The DNA here is from genome assembly GCF_965140285.1 of Lepidochelys kempii. NCBI lineage: Eukaryota > Metazoa > Chordata > Testudines > Cheloniidae > Lepidochelys > Lepidochelys kempii. The sequence continues at coordinate 11,649,625 of NC_136402.1, forward strand.
GTGGTACTCAAGTGGTGCTAGCCTGTGTCCACACTACAGTGGTTGTTGTAACAACTGAAGCTTTGTGCTCACACATTTTAGCATATACCCCTATAGGGCTGGCCAACTCCAGAGAAGAGCATCACCACACTTGAGTTAAGGGATTTCTTTCTGAACAGGACTCATGTTATAATTCAGGTTAATGCTGCAGTGAAGACAAGCCCTTAGTCTCCTCTCAGAGGCCTGTTTTAGAGCACATCTACACTGTAGATAAAAACCCCACAGCAGTGAGTCTCAGAGCCCAGCTTAATTCACTTGAGCTTGTGCTAAAGATAGCAGTGTAACATTCCTGCCTTGGCCTAGCTCCAGCCAAAGTGGAAGTGTCTACACTTCAATTTTAGCTCCCTCGCGTGACTCTATGAGTCTGAGTCAGTTGCCCTGTCCTCTGAGACTTGCTGTCACGTTGGGTTTTTGCCATGGAGATGTACCCTTAGTCTCTCTTTCTTGTTGCAGGTGACTTCCCTTCTCCTAAATTGTCTCTGAGCACCTCTTCAGCTCAGGTCGGGGACTCCGTTTTGGCTCAGTGTCACCTTTGTCTCAACAGTTTCGCTGCTTTAGTTATTTTCTGTCAGGATGGCAAAGAAATATCAAGCCAAAAGGTCATGCCAGGCTGGTCACTGTATCGACATGACATCTCTGTGCAGAGCTCAGGCCAGTTTCGATGTATGTACCAGTACAGGAACGACCAGAACCAGGTGAAAAATTCTCATCTCAGTCTCCCCCAGACATTGAATGTACCAGGTGAGTTGTTGGACCCCAGCACAATGTGAGGAGGGGGAAGGGGACTGTGGCTGGTGTCAGGCATTTTATAATTGTGTGGGCTTCTGCCACGGGAACCTGGTAATGGCGAGGCAGGTAGTGAGCTTGTAGGTTTGTTACCCCATTTTCCAACCCCACCCCTTGACCTGTTTGTCTTCTCATCCACCCACTGTGTTTTGAGTTTGGAGCATGGACTGACCTTTTTCACCTCTGTAACACTCCCAGCACAATGAGACCCGACCTGGATCTGGCCTTCAGGTGCTAGTGCATTATTATTATTTGTTATTATTATAACCCCAGCTGGGGATCTGGCCCATTGATTCCAACGGAGTGACACTGATTTACACTAGATGGGGAGCTGGCCCATTGACGCGAGTGAAGTGATGCTGATTTACACCAGCTCATTGATGTCAAAATTCCCCCAGAATGATCAGCTCTGGGAGTTACTGCATTACCAGCAGGAGAGTGGGGTGGGAGGAGGTATTGTTTCATGGTCTCTGTGTATATATAATGTCTTCTGCAGTTTCCACGGTATGCATCCGATGAAGTGAGCTGTAGCTTACGAAAGCTCATGCTCAAATAAATTGGTTAGTCTCTATGGTGCCACAAGTACTCCTTTTCTTTTTGCGAATACAGACTAACACGGCTGTTACTCTGAAATCTGATTCACTGTACCTTCAGATTTGGCTGAAAGGTGCCGAAATGTTGTGATTCTTTGTGTGTTTATGTCCCAGACAGGAGTGTTCACTCCAGTGACACTGATCACAGCAATAGCAGCAGCTCTGAGAAAAAATCAGTTCCTGATGGTAAATAATTTGTATTCGCTAAAGGCCAGTTTCCCAACCCACTGGAGGCAGTGGGACGATTTCCATTGAGTGCTTTGCACGTTGCATGAGGCACTAATTCGGTGTTTCTCCAGCATGCTGATCTAGAAGGGGGAGTCCTTGAGGAGCCCCAGCTAAGTGTCTCCCTTTAATCTATCCCACAGCAGAAGTTTGGGGGAGTTCAGGGAAAACAGGGGTGGCCAGGAGTGCAGGACACTATTGGCTTTTCTCCCCACAGCTCCTTCTGCCTCTGATCCTGCAGCTCCCAGGCTTGGCATCATCTCTCAGGGCTGGCGTGAGGGGAGGGCTGCACAGGAGAACTATTAGGAATTCCATCAACACTTTTTTCCAAAATTGATTTTTTTAACAAATCAAGAGTTTGGTGGCAAAATTTGACTTTCCTGAGAAATTTCTTTTCTTTTCTTTTTGGTCAGTAAATTGAAAAGTGAAAACATTTTCAGTCTTTGGCTGATAATTTGTTGTTTTTTGGTGATTTTCTGACTCCCTGAAAACAAAACAATTTTTTTTTTCGGTGTTTGGTGAAAAGTTTAACTTTTCCCACCAAAATTGTTGACAAAACCAAACTTTTTTTTTTCATTTTAATCAAAAATTTTCCATAGAAAAAAGCCAAATCATTTTCTAACCAGCTCTGCGGCCTAAGTGTTCAGGCCTGCTCCTACCCAGCTGACCTTCCCACCAGCCAGGACAGCTACAGAGCGCTGCCCCTCTGAAGACCCCTCACTCTGTGGAAATAGCAATGAGAGCTGGCCTAGGAGTTGCGTCCAGTGCTGCTCGAGCCCAGCCGTTCCCCCTAACCAGCCAGGAAGCCTTAGTCAGGAATGTAATCATAGTGTCATAGAAATGTGGGGCTGGAAGGGATCTCAAGAGGTCACCTGGTCCAGCCCCCTGAGCTGAGGCAGGGCCAAGTCAGCCTAAACCATCCCTGACAGGGGTTTGTCTGACCTGTTCTTCAAAACCTCCCATGTGGGTATTTCACAGCCTGCCTTGGAAGCCTGTTCCAGCGCTCAACTGTCCTTAGAGTTGCAAGGTGGATCTACCAACCCTGCCTGAGGAGCTATGGTCCAAGGCCCAGAATATGCAGCACTGGCCATGGGTCTGTACAACTGTCTGTACTGTCCGGAGTCACATTCAGCATTCCTGCCCCCAGGCAGTAGCTCCTAGCTCCTTCCCGTCTCCCCTCATTCTGCCCCTCCTGGAGAATGGCCAAGGGGGTGCTGGTTCTGGGAACGACAGCTGCTGCTGTGTAGTTCTGAAGGTCCCCATCCCAGTGTATTAGTTTCCCCGTGTCCACTCTGCTCTGAATATGCCCCGTGTCTCTCACATACCCTAACTCTCTCTGGCCATGGTTACTCCCAGGTTTCCGTCACTCCCTGATTGTCTCTTGCGGTGGCTTTGCTGTCAGGAGTTGGCCTGGGCAGGAGCAGGGAGAACAGACAGGCCCGTGTGGGCCCAGCCATGGCTGGAACTGTCCTAGCCATAACCCAGAAGTGACACACAGCCAGCACGACCCCTGGCGCAGGGAAACCTGCATCATGAACACTTCAGCGCTGGCTCCTGCAGGAATGTTCACATTTGTTTGATTTTCCCAGGAGGACGACTGGGACCGGAGGCCATCTGGGGAATCACAGGGCTCTCTGTCCTGTGTCTGGTTCCACTGATTTATCTGCTAGTGAAGAAAGGTAGGTGATGGGGACCTCAGCCCGAGGCTGTGAGTGAACAGTGGCCATACTAGGGAGAGACAAAGGGGAGCATTTTCCAATGAGCCTATGTAACGAAGGCAGCTACATTCAATGGCTTTCAATGGGATTCAGGCATCTAGGTCACTCTGGTGCTTTCAGAAACGCTGCCCCAAAAGCCTAGATGGTTTCAAAATCTGCTAAGGAAAATAGGAGCGGAAGTGCTTACAGTGGGGCATGAGCTCCCTATTCCCATGGGCACTTTGGCAAATACCACATCCTGGTCCCCAAAGGCGGGATGGATACATCATACAGGAGGCAGCTGCTCACAGAAGCCTGCTCGGCTCCAGGAGACTATTTGAGTGAGCTATGTTAAGGCCAAGATTGCCAACACTTCCCAGGGGATTTGGATACACTAATTTCACAGCTAGGCCTATGAATCCCTGGGGCCATTATGAAAAACCCACTCTAACCATGGTGCAGAGACCAGCCCCTGTCCACAGCATCACAGAGCTCATCTCTTGGTTGGACAGGGAGGGACGGATGGCTGGGACCCTGAAAACTGTAATTTTCTTCCTTTTTGTTTCAGTTGCATCTAAACGGAGATGTCCAAGGTAGGAAGGAGGATGACTTAGCTTGGGGTTGTTGTGAGTCTGGACGTGGCCCCAGGGTGTGATGCAGCAAGGTGCAGGTGGGGGAGGCGGTGAGGAGGAGAGGGGAACTGAGTTCTCAGCCACCCTGGTATGTTCCCAGGTGAGCAGGACAGGGACTGAATGTGGGTAGGTCACCTGAGAATCCACTGGGATTCCCCGGCCTCTCTCTTGGGGTCAGCGTCTAATGTAGTCTGAGATACACCTGCTGGGAAGGGAGGCTTGTGCGTCACTCAGTGCCCAGTGGCAGCGTGTGCACCACAAACACAGAGTAATACCACCCACGCTGACGGGTTTCACACTCGCTTTCGACAGGGAACAGCTCCCAAACCACAGCACCGAGAACACTCCCACGGATGAGCAGATCCACTGTAAGTTCTTGTTCTTCCCCCTTACTACTTGTGTATGGGTAAGACCTAGTGCCCTCCGTGCCTGGGGAATGGTGTGCCAGGTGCTGTACACAATCCCCCAGCACAGTGCCCACGCCTGGCTTCCTGGTCCAGCTAGCGTCTGATCTGGCTGTTTCTACTGGCCCCAATTCACTGGCTAGGGTCTGAGGAAGGGGGAGGGCTACACATCTGAAAGGCAAGGTTACAGGATCAGAGAGCTGTAGGGCGGGAAGGGGCCTCAAGGGGTTGTTGAGTCCAGCGCCCTGCACTGAGGGTGGGTTAAAACTATCCTTGTGCTGTAACTCACAGACCGTCAGGGACCCTTGATATCATCTAGTCTGACCTCCTATATAGCACAGGCCAGCGCCTTACGCTAATCTACAGTGCCTGGCACTGTGGGACCCAGCCTGCTGTGGTCTTTAGGAGCTACCCCCATAGACATGTTAAATAATAATAACAATAACTGGCGTCCACATCTCAGCTCTCACTGATGTAAGCAGTGTCAGGATGAGCTCCACCCTGACATCTGGTGGTGAGGTGTGGCAAGTTGTGGAAAAGAACTTCAGGGGCTGATCTCATTTGCATAGGCACACCCACCACGCCTAGAATGAGACCATAGCTGCCCAAATGGTCACTTTGGCTGCTGTGGGATCCCCAGTGTCTCTGTTATTGGGGCAGGAAGAATAAATTGTTATTACCCTGATTATGGGAACTGTGCTTGGAACTGCACGTGGCCTTTTGTTATGATGGAGGGATTCACCATCAACTAAGTAGCACTCGCTAGGCAAGGGTCATGGGTTCCAAAACTGTGTGAATGGAGAGGGGCTGGGGATAAGTATTAATACTTGGTGGCATGGGCCCCTTGGTGAGGGTCGTACATGCTAATTGCACTTCCTCCTCTCTCCACTGTGGAATATCAGAGCTAATTTTGATTTCATTAGAAGTCTGGTTATAGGCTGCTGAGCTCACTTTGGGCTGACAGTGCACCAGCACTGGGGCTCCCCTATTATAAGCTGAATTCACCTAAGAGCTGACATACACTGAGTGTTGTGTTAAGTAGTGGGGGAGCCTGAAGATATATTGTGGAGCAGTTTGCGGGACGGCTGGTGAAGCAGTTCGACGCGGCGCAGTATGTGGATGGCAGGAGCTGCTTGTGGGCCGTGGAGCTGAGTGAAGGAGTTCGTGGGGCGGCTGGCGGAGCGGAGCTGAGCGCAGCTGAGCGCAGCTGAGCGAAGGAGTTCGTGGGGCGGCTGGCGGAGCGGAGCGCAGCTGAGCGAAGGAGTTTGTGGGGCGGCTGGCGGAGTGGAGCGCCGCTATGGAGCTATGGGGCGGTCAGCTTCAGATCACGTAAGGTGCCTCTTACCCCTGTCCCATTTCCACCCAGGTTGGGAGGTAAAGCTCCGCAGATAAACTTTCGAACTCTGGGGCTGCCCTGACCAGGGACAGAGACTTTTGGGGCATTGGACTTTTGGGACTTTGGGTGATTTGGGGTTGCTGGACTCAAGAACCAAAGGGAAAAGGGCATGCCCCAATTTGCCTGGGGTGGGTTTTTTTTGCTCATGGGTTGTGTTATGAATCCTGTTGGTGGTGTTTCCCCAACAAATGCAGGTCCTGACGGAACGGATAGCTGAGCTGCAAAGTACCGTTGACCGAGTTAAGACTTCCAGGAATAAGAAGCCTCAAACTGTGGCGATTGAGAAGCCTGCACTTAGAGCCACCATCCCCCCCAGGCGAAGGGGGAAAGGTCAATTCTTCTGCTACCGATGTGGTCAGGATGGACACAGTGCTGCCAAGTGCCGTAATGAAGAAAACCCCTCCTTAGTGTATGGAAAGCTGAGGATCAGTTGGGAGAGATCCGGTAGCTGCCAGAGGGTCTGGGGACGGGGACCCCCCTGGTCTGCAGGATTTGAAGGTTCCCCCAGAAAAGACTGTCCAGCTGGGATCCCTGCAGGACTGATAGAGCCTCGAGCAGAGGTCATGGTGAGGATCGAAGGGGTGGAGTGTAAAGCAGTGCTTGACACTGGATCTCAAGTGACTATTATATTTCAGTCATTCTACCAACAGATGCTTAGGCTCCTGCCTATACAGCCACTGACTGGCCTTGGCCTGTGTGGCCTCAGCATGGATGAATACCCCTACCAAGGGTATGTCATAGTGCACCTGGAATTCCCAGAGGAGGTTGCTGGGGTAAGAGAAGAGGTAGACACAGCTGCCTTAATATGCCCTGACCCTAAAGGGACTTCTGATGTGTCTGTGCTGATAGGGACCAACTCCAGTCTCTTCAAGGTACTCGCGGATTACTGCAGAAGGCGGGCTGGGGACCAATACCTGAATACCCTGATGATCCATACGCTTTGTGCTGAAGCCTATAGGAAAATTGAGAGCGCTAAAAGGGACACATCTGAGCTACCGCTTGGGGCACTGAAGTACGCGGGCACAACCCCCTTAGTAGTGCCTGCAAGGACGGAGCAAGAAGTGCTTGTCATGAGTACCTGTCTGAAAGGCAGTAAAGGGACGTTAGCAATGATAGAGCTGCCGATGGGAGGAGAGCTCCCTGAGTGCTGGTTCCCAGTGGAGTCATAACCCTACCTGCTGAAGCCCAGGAAAGGGTGACTATACTGATTGCTAATGAAACGAGTCGTGATATTTTTGTGAAGCAAGGACAAAAGATAGCAGACCTCTTTGAGCCTGAGTCGATTGTAAAACCCCAGTGTGAAACTCAAGTTCTGACAATAGACCCAGCAAAGTTTGACTTTGGAGATTCACCAGTGTCCGAGGACTGGAAAGATTGCCTGAGGAAGAAACTTTGTGAAAGATCCAAGGTGTTCTCACTGCATGAGTGGGATGTGGGATGTGCAAAAGGAGTAGAGCACAATATCAGACTACATGACTCTCGACCTTTCAGGGAGAGATCTAGGAAGATTGCTCTCTCTGAGATGGAAGATGTGCGACATCATCTTCAGGAGCTGGCTGCGAATGGCATCATTACAGAGTCCCGCAGCCCATACGCCTCACCCATTGTGGTAGTCCGCAAAAAGAATGGGAAAATCCGGATGTGTATTGACTACCGCACCCTAAACAGCCGTACTGTGGTCGACCAGTACACTATGCCTCGAGTGCAAGACACCTTAGACTGTTTGCTGGGAAGCCAGTGGTTCTCTGTGTTGGATCTTCAAAGTGGATACTACCAGATCCCTCTGGGAGAAGAAGATAAGGAGAAGACAGCCTTCATTTGCCCATTAGGGTTTTATCAGTTCGAACGCATGCCCCAAGGGATTTCTGGAGCACCTGCCACCTTTCAACGTCTCATGGAGAAAGTTGTGGGAGACATGAATTTACTGCAAGTCTTAGTTTATTTGGATGACCTGATTGTGTTTGGAAGAACCTTAGAGGAGCATGAAGAAAGACTTCTTAAAGTGCTTGATAGGTTGGAGGATTATGGTCTGAAGCTTTCAATTGACAAATGCCAGTTCTGCAGAACCTCAGTGAAGTATGTGGGTCACATTGTGTCCCAAGAAGGTGTGAGTACTGATCCTGATAAAATAGAAGCACTCACTACATGGCCACGTCCAAGTAACTACAGAGAACTCAAGACCTTCCTTGGATTTAGTGGCTACTACCGCAGATTTGTGAAAAACTATGCTGCGATTGTAAAGCCTCTGAATGATCTTACCAGGGGACATCAGTCCAGCAAGAACAAATCTAAGTCCAAGAATAAGGGGAGGTCCCCAAAGCCTCCTGTGCAGAGACACAATGGCCCCTTTGCACCATTTGGGCCACGGTGGGATGAGAGATGTGAAAGGGCTTTTCGAGAAATCATTACTTGCCTAACTCATGCTCCAGTCCTAGTTTTTGCTGACCCAAGCAAACCATTTATCCTGCATACTGATGCCAGTTTGGAGGGTCTGGGAGCAGTCCTGTACCAGGAAGTGGAAGGCAAATGTAAACCTGTAGCCTTTGCCAGCCGAGGATTGTCTGATAGTGGAACTCGCTATCCCACCCACAAGCTGGAATTTTTGGCCTTGAAATGGGCCATCACTGAGAAATTTCGAGACTACTTGTATGGTGCTCAGTTCCAGGTGTGGACAGACAACAATCCACTGACTTATGTGTTAACAAGTGCTAAGCTGGATGCTACAGGGCAGAGATGGGTGGCCGCCTTGGCTAGCTATGAGTTCAGCATTCAGTACCGATCAGGGAGAAGCAATGTAGATGCAGATGCATTGTCCAGGCGTCCGCAGGCTCCAGAAGTTGCTGTGATACCCACAGATGGAGTGAGAGCTATTTGCAGTGTGAGTTGCTGAGAGCCAGAGGCCCGTGAGGGCTTTCAGGGATGTGTTGCAGAAGCTTTGGGCCTGCCCCCTGAATGCATGCCTTCTGCTTCGGTGAACTATATTGCATTAGACCAATCTCCTTTGCCCATGCTCAATGCGGCTGACTGGCAAGAAGCCCAGCAGCAAGATATTGACATTCGTGATACACTACTTGCCAAAAGGGAGGGGCGAAGCCCAGCTGTGGTTGTCCCACCTAACCCGGAGGGTAAACTACTATTGAGAGAATGCACCAAACTAAAACTGATTCAGGGAGTGCTACACCAAATGACCACTGACCCTTTACAAAAACAACGAGCACAACTAGTACTGCCAAAAAAGTACAGAGCCCTGGCCATGAGGGCCCTGCATGATGACTTTGGGCATTTAGGGATGGAGAGGACCCTGGAACTTATTCGTAGTAGGTTCTATTGGCCCCGAATGGCTGAAGATGTTCGCAGGAAATGTGAGACTTGCGCTCGATGTGTTCAAAGGAAAACTCTGCCCACGAGGGCTGCATATCTCAAGAATATCACCAGCAACAAACCTTTGGAGTTGGTATGCATTGATTTCTTGTCTGTAGAGGTAGACAAGAGGAATGTTGGAAACATTCTAGTAGTGACTGACCATTTTACACGGTATGCACAAGCATATCCCACACGTGATCAGAGGGCCACCACCGTTGCTCGAGTATTGTGGGACAAATATTTCTCAGTCTATGGATTCCCGGCTCGGATACACTCTGATCAGGGGCGGGATTTTGAGAGTCACCTTCTGAAGGAGGTGCTGAAGATAGCAGGAATTAAAAAGTCTAGGACAACGCCTTATCACCCCCAAGGTGATCCTCAGGCAGAGAGGTTCAATCGAACCCTATTAGATATGTTGGGAACTTTGCGACCAGAGCAGAAGGCAACCTGGAGCCAGCATGTCGCATTTCTGGTGCATGCCTACAATGCCACAAAGAACGATGCTACGGGAGTCACCCCATATCTCTTGATGTTTGGGCGAGAACCAAGATTACCCATAGACTTGTGCTTTGGTGTATCAGAGGATGGAGATAGCTATGAAACTCATCAGCAATATGTATCCCGACTAAGAGAAAAGCTGCGGGATGCTTATCGCTTAGCTACCGCTGCGGCTCGGAAGAACGCAGACCGCAACAAACATCGATATGATGCTAGAGTGCGTTCGCAGGAGCTCCAGCCGGGGGACAGAGTCCTGCTGCGAAATTTGGGTATTGCTGGCAAACACAAGATAGCTGACAGATGGAAGGCAATACCTTACCTGGTGATGGAAAAGCTGGGAGATCTGCCGGTCTACAAGATCAAACCTGAAGACGGTCCAGGGCAAATAAAGACGGTACATAGAAACCTTTTGCTCCCTGTGGGAGAATTGGTAAGCACCCCTTGTGAGATGGGCCACGGCAGGGCCGCCGGGCAGAACAGAGGTGCTAGACCAAAGCCGCCATCCAACACAGACAGTGGGCCCCCTGCAGCTAACTTACCCCTATTCTGCACATCTGAGAGTGAGTCTGAGGAGGAAGACACAACCCTGGTGTATCCTGGGATGGAGACAAGATTTCAGTCTCGATCAGCTGAACCAAACGAGAGTTTTCCCTCTTCCGCCCTAAACCCAATGGCGGAACTATTTAGGCCCCTTTCTGATACCCCGGTGCTGCTGATGAGACCCCCCTGTGACGACACACACAGGTTATTGGACAATGGGGACAGACAGGTAGAGGATGTCCTGGGCACCTTGGACCCTCCAGCGTTAGAACTAGGAGTGCAGGGGCCTACGCCAGTAGCCGAGGGACCCTCCAGGGAAGCCTCTCCATCTGTCACTCAAGAGGATGTTCCCCCTACCTCGGCAACAGAGATTCTCAATAGACGAGACAGGGTGATAAGACCAGTGAAACGGTTAACTTATGATGCACCTGGGGTGACTAGTGAGGAGCCAATACATTTAGCACAGAGATTGTGGAAGCTAAAGTGGGCTTCCTGAGGCCCTTTGGAGGAAACCAATGAGTTGGTATAAAGGGAGTGTGATTTGTCGGGACGACAAAGTCTCGGCTGGGGGGAGGATGTAAGCAGTGTCAGGATGAGCTCCACCCTGACATCTGGTGGTGAGGTGTGGCAAGTTGTGGAAAAGAACTTCAGGGGCTGATCTCATTTGCATAGGCACACCCACCACGCCTAGAATGAGACCATAGCTGCCCAAATGGTCACTTTGGCTGCTGTGGGATCCCCAGTGTCTCTGTTATTGGGGCAGGAAGAATAAATTGTTATTACCCTGATTATGGGAACTGTGCTTGGAACTGCACGTGGCCTTTTGTTATGATGGAGGGATTCACCATCAACTAAGTAGCACTCGCTAGGCAAGGGTCATGGGTTCCAAAACTGTATGAATGGAGAGAGGCTGGGGACAAGTATTAATACTTGGTGGCATGGGCCCCTTGGTGAGGGCCTTACATGCTGATTGCACTTCCTCCTCTCTCCACTGTGGAATATCAGAGCTAATTTTGATTTCATTAGAAGTCTAGTTATAGGCTGCTGAGCTCACTTTGGGCTGACAGTGCACCAGCACTGGGGCTCCCCTATTATAAGCTGAATTCACCTAAGAGCTGAAATCACTGAGTGTTGTGTTAAGTAGTGGGGGAGCCTGAAGATATATTGTGGAGCAGTTTGCGGGACGGCTGGTGAAGCAGTTCGGCGCAGTGTGTGGCTGGCAGGAGCTGCTTGTGGGCCGTGGAGCTGAGTGAAGGAGTTCGTGGGGCAGCTGGCGGAGTGGAGCGCCGCTATGGAGCTATGGGGCAGTCAGCTTCAGATCACGTAAGGTGCCTCTTACCCCTGTCCCATTTCCACCCAGGTTGGGAGGTAAAGCTCCGCAGATAAACTTTCGAACTCTGGGGCTGCCCTGACCAGGGACAGAGACTTTTGGGGCATTGGACTTTTGGGACTTTGGGTGATTTGGGGTTGCTGGACTCAAGAACCAAAGGGAAAAGGGCATGCCCCAATTTGCCTGGGGTGGGTTTTTTTTGCTCATGGGTTGTGTTATGAATCCTGTTGGTGGTGTTTCCCCAACATAATGCCACATTGTTTCTCTCTGTTATTAAAAGACTTTTGCTACACTCAGACTATGTGCTTGCGAGAGGGGAAGTATTGCCTCTTGGAGGCGCCCAGCGGGGGTGGTATATATTTGTCCCAGGTCACGGGGTGGGGGCTCGAGCCGGTTTGCATTGTGTTATTGGAATGGAACCCCTAGATACTGAACCCGGCCCTTGTTGCTGCCAACTCTGACGGGCAGAAGGGTTACACTCACACCCTTGCAGCTGCAATGACACAATTAGAGCTGACACCTCAGTGAAACCCTGATGTGGTCCCCCAGCCCCAGACTGTGCTTATTTTGGGCTGTCTCAGGCTGCTGCTGCTGCTGTGTTTATTTCACTGCAGTTTCCATTTCAACCCAGCCCCAGATAGAGCAAACCGCCCCGATGAAATGTGTCCATTTAAAGAACCGGTCGGGTCTGGGAGGGGAATTTCTCATGCTCAGCAAGAGAGCAGGTGCTGTGACCGCAAGCCAGCGCTGTGCTGGTCGTGCTTGGGGAGCAGGGTTTCAATAAAGTCTCACAGTGTATACTCTAAAGCTGTGACCGGACCTCTGGGTCGGTGCTAGGGTGTGTTATTTTTGAACACCTAGATCATGCAATAGATAAATCTTTCCCCTTGCGAGGTCGGCACTTCTCCTTGCTGGGCTGGTGCCGAGACAGCATTAAGTGTTAGGTGAATGACAGCAGGATACTGAAAGAAGACTGTGCTAGGTGTTATCATGTGCCCAGCCCATGGACTCCAGGGGAGCAGCAGTATGCCCCTGCCCAGGGGGGATCTGCGTGTGCTGGGTCGGGGCGGGAGCTCTGGGCAGGCTCAGCCTAGGGGACATTCCCCAGGGGGTCCCGTCAATCCTTGGCAGATCCCACGGATCTGTGGATCCGAGTCCCAGCTACAAGGCCCGGCAGAGGGGCCGGCTGGTCTCGTGGTTGGGTCGCTGGGACTTGGGAGATCTGGATTTAATTCCTGGCTCTGCCGCAGGCTCCCTGGGTGACCTTGGGTAAGCCACTTAGGACCAGGTCGTTCCATCTTTGCTCATGGTGAAGAATACCTCACTCCGTGAGCTCTCCCCGGCACTCAGTGTGGTGAGGGGCTGTTCAGCTTGAATAAGGGGGGTGCACTCCAGCTTTAGCTCTGTCTGTACTGCCGCTCCCCATGTGTAACCATGGGCTAGTCTGACTGCACAGGGCGGGGTTGGGAGATTAACTCCATGAGTGGAGGGAATGCTAGGGGCCGTGTAAGTAGATGCAGAACTAGAACTTAGATCCACTGATGTCCCCAGGGGGACTCCGCTGCTGGCGAAGTGGGGGCAGGAGGTGATGGCTCACCTGGGGGTGGGGTTGGTCCTATTATGTCCTCTACCCCTTGTGTTAGTGCTCAGAGGCTGCTGGGATGTGGGGCGTGTACCAAAGCACAGCATGGTACTGAGCTGAACACAGGTTCCTGGGGCAGCTGGGCCCACATGAGAATCACAGCAGCTCCTCAGACCCCTTTGCTGAAGTGGGAATGGCCCATACCCTTGCCCTAGGCCTGCAGGTGCTGGAAAGATACAGAACAAGTCATCCCCAGCCAGGATAGCCTCTCTCCTGCCCCTCCGGCCCTGGCCCCTCCGTGGCGCTGGCTGTGTGGGGATGGGAGAGGAGGGGGGGCTGGGTGGGTGTCCCCCACAGGTGCTGGGTGCCTAGCAGGGGTGGCTGTGGGTGGTTCTCCCAGGGAGCAGCACTTACCCCCGTACTCTCTGCTAACTCTCTCCCCAGATGCCGCCATTGGCCAGTTTGGTGCAGCCAGGATGAGTCGTGGTGTTGGCTGAATCCTGACTCTGAATTTCAGGCTCAAGATCTGGGACGTCACAGTGGGAATTTGCACCATGAGACACTGTCCAATGCTGGAGCACAGCAGTGCTGAGCCCAGCGCTGGGGGTGTGAGCAGGGAATTGCATCCCTCTCTCTGCCCTGCTGTGTGTAGAGAGCAGCCTCAGACATTGTAATGCAGCAGGGATCGCTGTGATGGCCTGGTCTGCGCTCCTGCAGAGTCTCATCCAGCGATTCCTGCGTCCCACCCAGAACTTCTGCCACTGCAATTATTGCTTTTAACTACCCAGAGAAAAGACAAGATTTCTCTCTCCTTCTGCCCAGTTTTCTATCTCTACCTGCCCCTGCCTCTGTGTTTGAGCGGATTGAAAATTTTTGAACAAAAAGATTGTTTTGTAGAAAAATGAGGATATTTTCTAAAATGAAAATTTTCACCCAAAATTGCAGGATTCCTTTGAAATTTTCTATTCTGTTTGCAAAAATGTGGTGAACATTTATATCAAAGTGGTTGCTAAAATTGTTTGTTTACTGAGAACTGGGCTTTCAGTAAATAAATAAATTATAATGATTTTGATAACATTTGTTGATAATTCTGATAAATTAATGGGAAATTGTGCAAAATAAAAAACGGATCCATCTGGAACCAGAGAGATGCAACCAAATCCACACGTTTTTTTTCAGAATTGTTTCTCCATAGTCTAACCAGCAGTTTTGAATGTAGCTCCCTTCAAAGAGCTATTCTGCTGCGGTGTCAGTCTCTCTCTGTTGGGGTTTGGAGGTTAGCAGAGGACTAACAGGATTTTATTTTTGTTTTAAAGCTTCCTCGGGTGCAGGAAAACGAGACTGCAACATACGCCGTCATAGGGAAAGTCCGTGACAGGCCCAGCTAACGCTCTGGCTTCTGAAACACAGCACAGCCTGCACCTCCCGTCTGCACTGACTCTGAAATGGTGGGCGCCGAAGAGCCCTGTGGCTCCTGTATGGGCTAGTCGCTGAGTAGCCTTAGAACTTTGTCAGGTTTTAGGGAAAGTCTTTCTGCTCCGTGTCTCTGTCTTCAGATTCCTCTGTGCTCTTACCCGCTCCCCAGCATATCGGTGCTGTCTGTGTGCATTTCGCTTAGCCACCCCATCCCTGCTCCCCTCTGTTGTCTGGAGTTTTATAGACACCAGGGCAGATGTCAGTGAGTTTATTCCAATTGCAATAAACCTGCAGTATGAATTTGTGCAATGCTGATTCTTTCTTGGATGCTCAGGACTTCCGCTCCCCTCAAGAACAATGGAGTTCTGCCAAGCCATGAACCTCGCGCTCCCCACAGGCCTAGGCTGGCCAGGAAGGAGCTGGGTACAGCGCACGGGGGTGGGCCTCCACCCTGCAGCTGGGGTCAGTTCCCTCCTTCCTGGGCCCAGACAGCCCCTCTTTACTGCCTGCCCCCATCACCAGGGCTGCAGCTCCCCCTGTCCCTGGCCTGCCTCTGCAGGGTGCATGTTCAGCGGGGGAGTCACTGATCCCCTGGCTAGGGCCAGGCTGTGGGTTTGCTGGGGATCTTCCCAGGACATTTCTGCCCTGGCCCAGCCACCCCAGGGCTGGGGTTACAGCCATATGGGCTTCGAGCTGGGCTTCCCTCTCCCCTCTAGATGGCGCCAGAGCCCCACTGCCCTCCTGCCCACTGTTTGTTCTGGTCATCCCCTCCCCCTCTGGGTTCCTGGTCAGGGCTTGTCTTAATCTCTGGTGTGGTTTGGCCGGTTTCCCTCCCTTTGTATCACAGGGCTCTGACTGGACAGGCGCCTCTCACCCGCCAGCCAGAGATCTTAGGTCTGAGCTTTCACCTCAGGCCCACAGACCCCACTCGCCTCCCAGACCTGGGATAGAACCCAGAAGTCCTGACTCCCAGCCCCCTGCTCTAACCACCAGACCCCACTCCCCTGCAACTGCCAGAGCCAGAGTTAGGGGCTGTCTTTAAATTACATAAGACATTTTTTGGTGATTTTCAAGACCCACCAACACTCTGTACCACTGAAACAAACATCCAAAGTTAAGGACTTCCCCTGCAAAGCATTATGTAATTTATGAACAGCCCCATGGGCCCCAGGAACCCATGGAACCCTGACTCCCAGGCTCCCTCTTCTAACCCACAGGGTCTCCCTCCCTCCCTCCCTTGAGCCAGGG
The DNA here is from genome assembly GCF_965140285.1 of Lepidochelys kempii. Classification (NCBI taxonomy): domain Eukaryota; kingdom Metazoa; phylum Chordata; order Testudines; family Cheloniidae; genus Lepidochelys; species Lepidochelys kempii. The sequence goes on from NC_136402.1 coordinate 11,665,374, forward strand.
ATAGAACCCAGGAGACCTGGCTCCCACCCCTGCCCCGCTCTGGCCATTAGACCCTACTCCCCTCCCAGAGCCAGGAGCGAAGCCAGGTTGCTGTATTCAGAATGCTAACTGTGACACCATGGAAGCAAGCTTAGCATACATTTCAGTGGCTTCTCTGAAGCCAAAATGTGAAGGAGGAAAAAGCTACAAGACACAAACTGTGGTCAGAAATAGAAAGGAGAATATGAAGCGATTCCTGTGTTAGAGCCAATGAGACAGGATACTGGGCCTGGGGAAGACAGTGGGAAGATAATAGAATCATAGAAGATTAGGTTGGAAGGGACCTCAGGAGGTCATCTAGTCCAACCCCCTGCTCAAAGCAGGACCAATCACCAACTAAATCATCCCAGCCAGGGCTTTGTCAAGCCAAGCCTTACAAACCTCTCAGAATGGAGATTCCACCACCTCCCTAGGTAACCCATTCCAGTGCTTCACCACCCTCCTAATGAAATAGTGTTTCCTAATATCCAACCTAGACCTCCCCCACTGCAACTTGAGACCATTGCTCCTTTTTCTGTCATCTGCCACCACTGAGAACAGCCAAGCTCCATCCTCTTTGGAACCCCCCTTTAGATAGTTGAAGGCTGCTATCAAATCCCCCCTCACTCTTCTCTTCTGCAGACTAAATAACCCCAGTTCCCTCAGCCTCTCCTTGTAAGTCATGTGCCCCAGCCCCCAAATCATTTTTGTTGCCTTCCACTGAACTCTCCCCAATTTGTCCACATCCTTTCTGTAGTGGAGGGTCCAAAACTGGATGCAGTAATCCAGATACGGTCTCATAAGTGCCAAATAGTGGGGAATAATCACTTCCCTCGATCTGCTGGCAATGGTCCTACTAATGTAGCCCAATATGCCTTTGGCCTTCTTGGCAACAAGGGCACACTGTTGACTCATATCCAGCATCTGTAGGGAATTCTCCATCACTTGATGTCTTTAAGTCAAGACTGGGTCTCGTTTTCTAACATCTGCACTAGCTCAAACAGAATCTATGGGCCTGATGAAGGGAACAGGTGGTGAGTTTCTCTGGTTTGTGCTATGAAGGAAATCAGACAAGATTATTATAAGATTTGCTTCTGGTATCTCTTATTTCAAGGGGTCACATGTGGAGACTGGGCACCACTCATTATTAGCAAGTCTTGCCGAATTAGGCTATTGATAATAATGAGTGTAATAATAATAATTGATAATATTAATAATAATTGATAATAATACCCTTTTTTATACTGCCCTTTTTTCCTCCATAGATCTCAAAGCTCTTTACATATGAGTAAAATATTACCAGCCCTAATTTATAGAAAGAGAAATTGAGGCACACAGTAGGGAAGTGGCTTGTCCTAAATTGCACAGTACCATGGCAGTGGCTGGGATAGAACCAAGATCCCCCAACCAGTGCACTATTCACTAGCTTACACTGCATTAGTAAAGTCAACGTAATGTCAGACATTAAACATGGAAATTACTATCTCCCATAAACTGTGTATTTTTCATGTACTGTTTGCTACAAAAACAAACCATCAAAATATCAATTTATTGGTCTGAGTTACTGACTGCTAAGGAACAGATTTCATTGGAAACCTGAGTTGTGTATTTTGCAGGAACATGTTACCTAAAGAAAGAAAACAGTGATGTACAAAAAGGGAAATGAATTCAAAGAATTTGTGAGAGTCTGAGCCCTGGTCCAGGAGTTGCTGAAAGGTCGCATCAGTAACCAAAACCTGAAAGGAGCAGGAGAGAGAAAATTAACATAAATATAAATTAAAATTCATAGCCACTGAAAGGAACAACTTGAAACCCAACTTTTCAGAGGGAACATGGAAAACCTTAATTTCTTCTGCAACATGAGACTAGATGGGCCAAGTCCCTCAGGGACTTACTCTGAATGATCTTCTGGGACGGACTTCATTTAATGCTCTGTTTTATGTGCTACAGTGTCCTAAATAGATGCAGCTAGAGTTAGAGATGCCTCCCGCTTTCACCCAGACCACACCGCACAATCCATTGTCTACAGCCAAGCTCTACGATACAACTGCATTTGCTCCAACCCCTCAGACAGAGACAAACACCTACAAGATCCTTATCAAGCATTCTTACAACTACAGTACCCACCTGCTGAAGTGAAGAAACAGATTGGCAGAGCCAGGCGAGTACCCAGAAGTCACCTACTACAGGATAGGCCCAACAAAGAAAATAACAGAACGCCACTAGCTATCACCTTCAGCCCCCAACTAAAACCTCTCCAACGCATCATCAAGGATCTACAACCTGTCCTGACGGATGACCCATCACTCTCACAGATCTTGGGAGACTGGCCAGTCCTTGCTTACAGACAGCCCCCCAACCTGAAGCAAATACTCACCAGCAACCACACACCACACAACAGAACCACTAACCCAGGAACCTATCCTTGCAACAAAGCCCGTTGCCAACTGTGTCCACATATCTATTCAGGGGACATCATCCATCATAGGGCCTAATCACATCAGCCACACTATCAGAGGCTCATTCACCTTCACATCTACCAATGTGATATATGCCATCAGGTGCCAGCAATGCCCCTCTGCCATGTACATTGGTCAAACTGGACAGTCTCTACGTAAAAGAATAAATGGACACAAATCAGATGTCAAGAATTATAACATTCAAAAACCAGTCAGAGAACACGTCAATCTCTCTGGTCACTTGATTACAGACCTAAAAGTTGCAATTCTTCAAAAAAAAAAACCTTCAAAAACAGCCTCCAGCGAGAGACTGCTGAATTGGAATTAATTTGCAAACTGGATACAATTAACTTCGGCTTGAATAGAGACTGGGAGTGGATGGGTCATTACACAAAGTAAAACTATTTCCCTATGTTTATTCCCCCCTTCCACCCCCCACTGTTCCTCAGAGGTTCTTGTCAACTGCTGGAAATGGCCCACCTTGATTATCACTACAAAAGGTTCCTCCCCCCTACTCCCCGCTCTCCTGCTGGTAATAGCTCACCTGAAGTGATCACCCTCTTGTTACAGTGTGTATGGTAACACCCATTGTTTCATGTTCTCTATGTATATAAATCTTCCCACTGTATTTTCCACTGAATGCATCCGATGAAGTGAGCTGTAGCTCACGAAAGCTTATGCTCAAATAAATTGGTTAGTCTCTGAGATGCCACAAGTCCTCCTTTTCTTTTTGCGAATAAAGACTAACACGGCTGCTACCCTGAAATCTGTTTCAGTGTTATCTAGTTCTACTGCCAGGTTGGCAAAGCCAAAGTGATTTATTAGAACAGCTGCGTTTAGCAGATTCTCCACTTTAGACAGTAAATACATTCCTATTCTTGATCAAACTGTTGTGTTAACTTTTAACAGCTAAGTACGTTACACGTGTAATTTTTGTACAACACAGCTCCAGGAGAGTTTGCCTGGGGGTAGCTATTCATCAGATCTGCTCTTCTGTGGACTAGGCTGCAGAGTGTACTTTACAGCTGAGTTTACCAAGCCACTTAAGGGATTTGAACACCAACTCCCATTAAAATCCCTTGAGATTGAGCCTCCAAATCCCATGGACAGCTTTGACAATCTCAGCCAACATGTCCAAGACACAGCATAGATATACACTAGCCCATCCTCAGAGGAGCCCTGTGAGGTAACACTGGTAGGTTGAAACTTGGAAATTCCATTCCACAGGAAATACCAACAGTTAAAAAACCCCATTTGTTCTAGACCAGCACAAAATTTGAAATTCTGAAATTGCAAAAAAAATTGCAGGAAAACAATCTTTTCATCAATCAAAATTTTTATATTGATATATTTGAAATATGGCATTGCAATCTTGATTTTTTATTTTATTTTATTTTGATATTATTGTTCTTTTATTGTATTTTGATATTTTATGTTCCTTTATTTTATTTTATATTTATTATTTTATTAATTTAGGTTATATTATTTTTATTTTTGTATATAAATTGATCATTGTTTTTGAAATAATTGTCCTAATTTTAACTGGTATTCTAATTTGTTTTGGAATTGGTTTTTGGATTGCTCAATTGATATAGTAACTGGTCATTTGTAATTGTTATTCTTATTGAAAATTGTTTGATAATTGATTTAGTAATTGGTTTGGTAACTGATAATTAGTTTTCTAAATTGGTATTCTAACTGGTAATAATATAATATAATATAAATGACAGTCAAAATGAAATATTTCAATAAGTTTGAATGGATAGTTTCAATAATTTTTCATCTAAAGCTTAAACTAAATTGATACACTTCCATGTGATATTTCAATTTTCTTGAATCAGCATTTTCTTGTGGAAATGTTTTTTGTTGGAAATTTTTTGACCAACTCTGCAGTGAGATAGATGGGGCTGACTTTTGCCATTATCTAGGGCTGGGATTTTCAAAGATGCCTAAGTGAGTTAGGAACCCACTTCTCCTTGACATTAAATAGGAGTTACGTGCCTAAATTCCAGACTATTTTAAAAATACCACACTAGACAAATACAACCTTAGTTGGTGTATATACATGTTACCCCTTCCCCCTCCAATTTTCAATATTACATTACATTAATTAATAAATAACATTCACATTAATTATTAACAGAAGAGCACCATATCTACATTTGTGCTTGGTATTTGTTAGCTGAAATGCTGAATTATGATGCAAGTGGTTGTTCATTGCTGAGCAGGATTTAAGCACTAAATTGGTTTTAAATCCTTATGCAACTTTTACACCTATTTTTCACCATCTGTTTATGCAGTTATGGACAATGATGAATGTAATTGTTACCTCTTGTCACCAGAAGGGAGCACAGTGCAACTAGGACCAGGGTAGAAGGAATGGTAATTCCCAGTACCGACTTAGAGGACAATCCTAGGAAAGAAATTGTATAATGTCAGCACAAAGGAGGCACCAGAGAAAAAATAAGAAATTAGCAGGGAGATAAAGAGTGAAATAGCTCTTGACATCTATTAATATTATCAGCTGTCTTTTTGGGAGGGTCTCTTAACTGTAATGAGTATTGAGGAGGGATCTGAATATGAGGTGGCAGGTGCATTGGCAAGCAGCAAGGGGATGGCATTCCTAACATTATGGGCAACCGAGGGAAAGGCATGGAATTGGGAAAAGGATGCAGTGACAAGGTCAGCCACGTTTTTATGTAGAACCAGAGCTGGCTGGGAATTTTCCATTCAAATGGCTTTTGGATGGGAAATGTGATTTCTACAAAGTCAATAGCTTCTGTATGAAAATGTCAATTTTGCTGATTTTTTTTTTCAATTTCCCAGCCAGGAAAATTCAAATTGAGAAGTTTAATTTCATGTCAGGTCAACATTAATCTTTTCATCTGCCTGAGCTGCTGCACTGCTTCATGGGAGCTGTAGTTCAGGTGTCTCGTGCCTCTATTCTCCCCTAAGAGCTGGAATTCCTGTCCAGACTACATTTCCCATGGTTCCCCTTGGTCACAGTACTTCCATGATGCACCATGAAAATAAGTGGATGCAGAAATGAATGTCAAAGTGAAACATTTAATGTCAGGCCAACCAACCACAATGGAACACTTCAGTTCGGGAATGTTAATACATTTTATTTCTATTGCAAACATCAAAATGGAACATATCGGCATTCCAAAATTGATTTTTTTTTTCCAATTCTGGATGAAATCAAATGCCAGAATGTTGGAATTTCCCATGGAACAGAAATTCCAGTTGATGATCAGCTCTCTGTATAATTTACACACCTTCCCTGAGCTTGATCATGCACATGTTTAGCTGCTGTGAGAGTTCACATAGTTTATGTATGGGGAATGGTATATACTTTCTGGGACGTGACTGGTACATATTTTAGGGGGAATCAATATTACTTTTGCTCATCTCCTTACAGCTGAAATTCAAACTGGAGGCTGGCTGCCAACGACAGGCGAGACAGGCGAGACTCATCAAGCCCTCGGATCGCTACCCCTTCCTGCTTCTCCACGTGGGCACCAATGATACTGCCAAGAATGACCTTGAGCGGATCACTGCAGACTACGTGGCTCTGGGAAGAAGGATAAAGGAGTTTGAGGTGCAAGTGGTGTTCTCGTCCATCCTCCCCATGGAAGGAAAAGGCCTGGGTAGAGACCGTCGAATTGTGCAAGTCAACAAATGGCTATGCAGGTGGTGTCGGAGAGAAGGCTTTGGATTCTTTGACCATGGGATGGTGTTCCAAGAAAGAGGAGTGCTAGGCAGAGATGAGCTCCACCTAACGAAGAGAGGAAAGAGCATCTTCGCAAGCAGGCTGGCTAACCTAGTGAGGAGGGCTTTAAACTAGGTTCACCGGGGGAAGGAGACCAAAGCCCTGAGGTAAGTGGGGAAGTGGGATACCAGGAGGAAGCATGAGCAGGAGCGCGCGAGAGGGCAGGGCTCCTGCCTCATACTGAGAAAGAGGGACGATCAGCAAGTTATCTCAAGTGCCTATACACAAATGCAAGAAGCCTGGAAAACAAGCAGGGAGAACTGGAAGTCCTGGCACAGTCAAGGAATTATGATGTGATTGGAATAACAGAGACTTGGTGGGATAACTCACATGACTGGAGTACTGTCATGGATGGATATAAATTGTTCAGGAAGGACAGGCAGGGCAGAAAAGGTGGGGGAGTTGCACTGTATGTAAGGGAGCAGTATGACTGCTCAGAGCTCAAGTAGGAAACTGCCGAAAAACCTGAGAGTCTCTGGATTAAGTTTAGAAGTGTGAGCAATAAGGGTGATGTCGTGGTGGGAGTCTGCTATAGACCACCAGACCAGGGGGATGAGGTGGACAAGGCTTTCTTCCGGCAACTCATGGAAGTTTCTAGATCGCAGGCCCTGGTTCTCATGGGAGACTTGAATCACCCTGATATCTGCTGGGAGAGCAATACAGCGGTACACAGACAATCCAGGAAGTTTTTGGAAAGTGTAGGGGACAATTTCCTTGTGCAAGTGCTGGAGGAACCAACTAGGGGCAGAGCTCTTCTTGACCTGCTGCTCACAAACCGTGAAGGATTAGTAGGGGAAGCTAAAGTGGATGGGAACCTGGGAGGCAGTGACCATGAGATGGTCGAGTTCAGGATCCTGATATAGGGAAGAAAGGAGAGCAGCAGAATACGGACCCTGGACTTCAGAAAAGCAGACTTTGACTCCCTCAGGGAACTGATGGGCAGGATCCCCTGGGAGAATAACATGAGGGGGAAAGGAGTCCAGGAGTGCTGGCTGTATTTTAAAGAATCCTTATTGAGGTTGCAGGGACAAACCATCCCGATGTGTAAAAAGAATAGTAAATATGGCAGGCGACTAGCTTGGCTTAACAGTGAAGTCCTTGCTGATCTTAAACACAAAAAAGAAGCTTACAAGCAGTGGTAATCATCAAATTCCTACAGTTCATAAACAACAGTATTCCTGAGCCATTCATAGGCAGGCTGGATGGGCCTCTTTGGTCTCACTTGCTCTCCATTATTTCAAACCAGCACCTCTAGTAAAGCTGGCCCTGCTGGAGAGAGAGGAGTCTGCTGCTGAGTTCTTTGCTCCCTCTGCAGACCCACGGCTGGAGAGGGTGAGAGGGACAAGCCCTGAATTGCAGAGCCTGCATGGGATGCAGGGCCTGCAATCTGCAAAGCCCCAAGTAGCCCACTGAGTGTTTGCTCTGAATTCACTCCATTTAGCTGCTCCACCAAAGCTTGGCTCAAAGAATGACTAAAAGCCAACGTTGGGTCTGACACTTCTATCCCTTGAGTGATGCTGCTGTCCCATGGGAGTTTAATTGTCTCCATGGGGATGGGATTTTTCCTTATGCTGCATCATCAACAATTATAAAGATTCTGCAAGTCAAATTAAGAAATAGGTGACACTTGTGCAGCCCCCATTGCCTGCAATATGAGTTTGCCCAGCGGATGGATTAATAAACACTATTTTTGATAAAAAGAACGAGGAGTACTTGTGGCATCTTAGAGACTAACACATTTATTTGGGCATAAGCTTTCGTGCGCTAAAACCCACTTCATCAGATACATGCAGTGGAAAATACAGTAGGAAGATATATATATATATATACATAGAGAACATGAAAAAATGGGTGCTGCCATACCAACTATAATGAGAATAATCAATTAAGATGGGCTATTTATCAGCAGGAGAAAAAAAACTTTTGTAGTGATAATCAGGATGGCCCATTTCCAACAGTTGACAAGAAGGTGTGAGTAACAGTAGGGGGAAAATTAGCATGGGGAAATAGTTTTTACTTTGTGTAATGACCCATCCACTCCCAGTCTGTATTCAAGCCTAATTTAATGGTGTCCAGTTTGCAAATTAATTCCAATTCTACAACCGCATTTGCTCCAATCCCTCAGACAGAGACAAAGACCTACAAGATCTCTATCAAGTGTTCCTCGTTCTTTCTGCTGATACAGACTAACATGGCTACCACTCTGAAACCTGTCACTATTTTTGATGATGCACTAGAGGAACTCTCCATTAGCTGGGCTGGCTCTGCAGGGCTTACAAGAGTAAAAGGGAGGAGAAAATGTAGGTCGGGTCACTAAAGTCAGCAGGTCCAATGTACACAGGGAATAAAACTGACAAGCAAGAGGATGTCTGGTTTACGTAGTCACTCTTTACAATACAACTGCTATTTTGAAAACTGACAATTTGAACAGTAACTTATTCATCTGGATTCTGCCCCTAGCAATAGAGAATTTTTGTATAGAGAAGGTGCGTTTAGTGTCTTACCTGTTACACTCAGATGCTGGGCAGTACTTAGACGAGAAAGAGTCTTATGATTAAGATTGTCCTTGTGCTCGTATAAACAGTAAAAGTTTCCTGAGCTGCTAGTGGATATTTCATAAGGCAGGTCATAGGCAAATTTGCTTTCCTTCATTGGCTGGATTGCAATTTCCTTCCCATCTTTACAGAAAATAACACGGGTAAAAGGGAAAAGTGCAGGTATTTTACACTTCATCACCACTGTATCCCCTTGGGAACTGGATGCTTTGCCAAGAAACATCTGCGGAGCAGGGAGGTCTCCTACATAGGACAAAATATGAAATTAAACACACTTGACTTCATTCCCTTCTGGTGTTAACTGGCACTGCTCCAAGGTTTTCAGCAGGGGCTTTGGCTTAGTATGGCAGCTATTCCCATTCCCATGCTAAGATTTCTGTTAAACTAAGGCAATTCCTAGAGAAAAGCATTGTGAAACTAGAGTTAAGGTTGAGAGCAGATATTAGTGACCTACGGGTAAAAATCCATGTAGACAATTATAGTCAGTAAAGGAACAGACATTGAAAAGCCAGGAAATTCAGAGCTGAGAGTAAACATGAGAGACATCAAACATTTGAAAGTACTGAAAATTGATTATTAAGGTATCCAGACAAACTTAACTCTGTCCTCCTGAGACATTCAGCATGACTTATCAATCCATGGCAATCACTTCTTAACAAATGAAATAACAGAGACTTGAAGAGGGAGGGATAGCTCAGTGGTTTGAGCATTGGCCTGCTAAACCCAGGGTTGTGAGTTCAATCCTTGAGGGGGCCATTTGGGATCTGGGGCAAAAATTGGGGATTGGTCCTGCTTTGAGCAGGGGGTTGGACTAGATGACCTCCTGAGGTCCCTTCCAACCCTGAGATTCTATGATTCTATGATGGGGTAACACACATGACTGGAGCATTGTCATGGATGGATATAAACTGTTCAGGAAGGACAGGCAGGGGAGGAAAGGTGGAGGAGTTGCACTGTATGTAAGGGAGCAGTATGATTGCTCAGAGCTCCAGTATGAAACTGGAAAAAAGCCTGTTGAGAGTCTTTGGGTTACGTTTACAGGTGAGAGCAACAAGGGTGATGTCGGTGGACATGTGCTATAGACCACCAGACCAGGAGAATGAGGTAGACGAGGCTTTCTTCAGACAACTAACAGAATTTTCCAGATCACAGGCCCTGGTTCTCATGGGGGACTTCAATCACCCTGAGATCTGCTGGGAGAGCAATACAACACTGGACAGACCATCCAGGAAGTTTTTGGAGAGAGTTGGGGACAACTTCCTGGGGCAAGTGCTGGAGGAGCCAACTGGGGTCATGCTCCTTTTGACTTGCTGCTCACAAACAGGTAAGAATTGGTAGGGGAAGTAGAAGTAGTTGGCAATCTGGGCAGCAGTGACCATGAGATGGTTGAGTTCAGGACCTGATAAAAGGAAGAAAGGAGAGCAGCATAGGGGAGAGCAGCATAACACAGAAGCCCAAATGCCTAAGCTTAGGCAAAACTCCCACTGAATCATTTTTTATGACTATATATTATTTTTATTGCTATCTACCTCATGGTTTACCTTTTGATTTTACTGCAATCCTTTTCTATCTGTTTAAACTAAAGAGCACTTGCTGACTTGCAATTCACATGGGTCACTAGTGAGGGTTGTATAGCAGTGATTTTCACCCTATGGTCCACGGACCTCTGGGGGTCAGCAGAGTATGTCGAAGGTCTCCTGAAAGGGTGTTGTTACCATAGAACAGTGGTTTTCCGCCTGTGGTCTGCAGACCCATGGGGGTCCGCAGACTGTGTCTAAGATTTCCAAAGAGTCTGCACATCCATTAGAAATTTTTTAGGAATCGTCAAATGAAGAAAGGTTGAAAACTACTGTTGCACAGAGTTCAGTGACTATGCTATTTGACAGATTATGCCCTTGCTATCACATACATTATTTACCAAAGATATTTTGCATAAAGTTCATACCACTCTATAAACAGTCCTGTGCTATTGGGCAAATAAATAATTGACCCACTATAGTGAATTTCATCTAATAATCATTGAGTTTTTATCATAATCATAATGAATCATAATAATTTTTCCTTCTCTGTGGCCAAATACATTTGTATTCCCAAAAGTAATTCCTCATCTTCCACAGATTGCAGATGTTTTTTCTGTCATCTCATTTCTGCTCTAGGTATGTGGAAAAACTACTCACCTGGAGAGGAGCAGGTTTCTTGGTTTGTGAAATGAATACCTTTAAAATAAATGAATAATAGATTGATTTTAGTAATAGGTCAATGTAGAGGCTCAGATTTTGATCTCAGCTGCTTGTGTCACCCACTGATTCCAACCCTAGATTCACACAAAGGTCCCAGTCCTGAGTTCACTGAGGTTCTGAATAAGTAGAGAGATTTGTTCAGTGGGAGCTCATTGCAGAATCAAGGCCTTAGCATGCAGCTAGGCTGTGTGTTCCCTTATCATAATTAAATTCTTGTGTAACTCCTTCCATGCTCTTTTTTGAAAAGCTAAGCCGTTCTGAAATGGCTACATATCAAATGGAGGACTGGTCACCTCAAAAATTGCAGCTTCTGAAGTCCCACTGCATATGAGCTCTCCATGTGACTATTAGTTAATTATATGTGGTTTTATTGCCTGGAGAGAAATATATTTTTTCTGTGCTCACATAAATAGTTTTAAGGGGCTCAAACAATTAAAACTAAAAATTGCACTTCTGGGCTGTGAATAAGCATAGAAATTTGCATTGAAAAGGAGACTTTTTTGAGAAATTCAGAGCATATCAAAATAGGACTTTTTAATGTTATGTTTTTTTTAATGAAATCAGAACAGAATCTCAAGTACTGCAACTTTCACAACCAAAAAAAGTCCTGATTCTGCTCCCTTTAAACTCAGCAGCTAACCTCACAATCCTCGCTAGCTAGAATACTTAAAGTGTGTAAAAGGAAAATACCTGCACATATTAAATAATACAATTTAGCTATGACAATCTAATATTAGTTCAAATGATTTAAATAAGTACTTATCCTGTATTTTTCTTATCTGACAACTAAAACAGATCAGACAATTCATTGCAAATAATTAACCTGTTTCACTGTGCCATTTTTTCTTAAACCACAAATACAATTGAACTCAGCCACCCCTCTACCAGCTGTGACTCCTGTTCCTTACAACTAGAATGATTTGAGTGGATTTCATGTTCTCCATTGGGTTTGTAAGATCCAGGCATCACTTGTATATTCCTAATGGAATGTAAGCTCTAGGACTGATAAAACATTTAATGACTAAAAATATCTCTTTTATTTAAAGTTCCCTAACTGTCCAAAGTATGTTCCTTTTCCATAGCAGTTAATTCTTAACCCAAGATATGTTACCTAAGCAAATGACATTTATTTAGGGCCAGGTTCTACTCTCAGCTACACAGGTATAAATCAATCTGATATATAAATACATCTGTTGAGGTTGGTGGAGTTATCCTGGATTTACAATGGTGCCATTAAGAGGAAGAATTAGATCTTTAATAAAAAAATTGTTTTTTAAATAAGGCTGAGATTTTCAGAGCCACCTAAAAAATCTCAAAGCCTAATTCATATTAAAATTAATAGGAACTGGATGTCTAATTCCCATAGGGGCTTGGAAAATCTCAGTTTTACTGGCTAATTAGACCTGTCATTAAAATGTTCCTGGTTAATTAAGGGGACAACTCTTTACTGTTTTGGCCTGTCTCTTCTTAAAGTGAAATGCAGAATATCTGTAACATACTCACAGCATAGCCAGAGAACCAGCAGCAGAATCATTGGGAGAATCAGGAAGAATTTAGCCTTGAAATTTCTGCAGAGCCTTCTGCTGCTTTGGGTATGAGTTGGGAGACCAGCCCTGAGTCTCTGCTCTAAGCGTCCTTCTGCCCAGTGGGTTTCATAGAAGATCAGACACAGTCACTCTCATCTGAACTGCAATGTGCTCTTGGGTTGCAAGTACTGGAGACCCTGCTGTCCCTTGGCTCAGAGCCTTCTTTTGCTCCTCAGGTTCAAACAGTAGTCAGGTTGGTGATGCTTTCTCCTGCGGCTTGTGTCACTGCTCTCTGTATACAATAAGTGTTCACTTCATTCTGCTCTATGCCAGCCCTCAGCCCCAACTTCCTACAAGAAAAGTTAAGGCGTTGCCCTTGATCTGCACCTCAGACAATAGTAATGGATGGTCTAGTCTCAGTTGTACCTACTGAATGGAAATAAACAGGAAAAGAGACATTTCTTTTCCACATTCTTTTGTGGTAGCTTTTGTGGTAGCTATCCCACAGTTCCCGCATTCTTTTGTGGTAGCTTTTGTGGTAGCTATCCCACAGTTCCCGCAGTCTCCGCTGCCCATTGGAATTCTGGGTTGAGATCCCAATGCCTGATGGGGCTAAAACATTGTCACGGGTGGTTCTGGGTACATATCGTCAGGCCCCTGTTCCCTCCCTCCCTCCGTGAAAGCAAGGGCAGACAATCGTTTTGCACCTTTTTTCCTGAGTTACCTGTGCAGACGCCATACCACGGCAAGCATGGAGCCCGCTCAGGTAACCGTCACCCTATGTCTCCTGGGTGCTGGCAGACGCGGTACGGCATTGCTACACAGTAGCCTGGGCAGACATGGGCGCAGGGACTAAATTTGGAGTGACTTGACCAGGTCATTCTCTTTAGTCCTGCAGTCAGTCCTATTGAACCGTCTTATGGTGAGCGGGCAGGCGATACGGACTGCTAGCAGTCATACTGTACCATCTTCTGCCGAGCAGCCATGAGATGTGGATGGCATGCAGTCCTTCTGCACCGTCTGCTGCCAGCCAAAGATGTAAAAGATAGATGGAGTGGATCAAAACAAGAAATAGACCAGATTTGTTTTGTACTCATTTGCTTCCCCCCCTCCCCTGTCTAGGGGACTCATTCCTCTAGGTCACTCACAGAGAAGGTGCAGCGAGGTAAATCTAGCCATGTATCAATCAGAGGCCAGGCTAACCTCCTTGTTCCAATAACAACGATAACTTAGGTGCACCATTTCTTATTGGAACCCTCCGTGAAGTCCTGCCTGAAATACTCCTTGATGTAAAGACACCCCCTTTGTTGATTTTAGCTCCCTGAAGCCAACCCTGTAAGCCATGTCATCAGTCGCCCCTCCCTCTGTCAGAGCAACGGCAGACAATCGTTCCGCGCCTTTTTTCTGTGTGGACGCCATACCAAGGCAAGCATGGAGGCCGCTCAGCTCACTTTGGCAATTAGGAGCACATTAAACACCACACGCATTATCCAGCAGTATATGCAGCACCAGAACCTGGCAAAGCGATACCGGGCGAGGAGGCGACGTCAGCGCGGTCACGTGAGTGATCAGGACATGGACACAGATTTCTCTGAAAGCATGGGCCCTGCCAATGCATGCATCATGGTGCTAATGGGGCAGGTTCATGCTGTGGAACGCCGATTCTGGGCTCGGGAAACAAGCACAGACTGGTGGGACCACATAGTGTTGCAGGTCTGGGACGATTCCCAGTGGCTGCAAAACTTTCGCATGCGTAAGGGCACTTTCATGGAACTTTGTGACTTGCTTTCCCCTGCCCTGAGGCGCATGAATACCAAGATGAGAGCAGCCCTCACAGTTGAGAAGCGAGTGGCGATAGCCCTGTGGAAGCTTGCAACGCCAGACAGCTACCGGTTAGTTGGGAATCAATTTGGAGTGGGCAAATCTACTGTGGGGGCTGCTGTGATGCAAGTAGCCCACGCAATCAAAGATCTGCTGATATCAAGGGTAGTGACCCTGGGAAATGTGCAGGTCATAGTGGATGGCTTTGCTGCAATGGGATTCCCTAACTGTGGTGGGGCTATAGACGGAACCCATATCCCTATCTTGGCACCGGAGCACCAAGCCGCCGAGTACATAAACCGCAAGGGGTACTTTTCGATAGTGCTGCAAGCGCTGGTGGATCACAAGGGACGTTTCACCAACATCAATGTGGGATGGCCGGGAAAGGTGCATGATGCTCGCATCTTCAGGAACTCTGGTCTGTTTCAAAAGCTGCAGGAAGGGACTTTATTCCCAGACCAGAAAATAACTGTTGGGGATGTTGAAATGCCTATATGTATCCTTGGGGACCCAGCCTACCCCTTAATGCCATGGCTCATGAAGCCGTACACAGGCAGCCTGGACAGTAGTCAGGAGCTGTTCAACTACAGGCTGAGCAAGTGCAGAATGGTGGTAGAATGTGCATTTGGACGTTTAAAGGCGCGCTGGCGCAGTTTACTGACTCGCTTAGACCTCAGCGAAACCAATATTCCCACTGTTATTACTGCTTGCTGTGTGCTCCACAATATCTGTGAGAGTAAGGGGGAGACGTTTATGGCGGGGTGGGAGGTTGAGGCAAATCGCCTGGCTGCTGGTTACGCGCAGCCAGACACCAGGGCGGTTAGAAGAGCACAGGAGGGCGCGGTACGCAGCAGAGAAGCTTTGAAAACCAGTTTCATGACTGGCCAGGCTACGGTGTGAAAGTTCTGTTTGTTTCTCCTTGATGAAACCCCCCGCCCCTTGGTTCACTCTACTTCCCTGTAAGCTAACCACCTGCCCCTCCTCCTTTCAATCACCGCTTGCAGAGGCAATAAAGTCATTGTTGCTTCACATTCTTGCATTCTTTATTCATTCATCACACAAATAGGGGGATGACTACCAAGGTAGCCCAGGAGGGGTGGTGGAGGAGGGAAGGAAAATGCCACACAGCACTTTAAGCACAGCACTTTAAAAGTTTACAACTTTAAAATTTATTGAATGACAGCCTTCTTTTTTTTGGGGCAATCCTCTGTGGTGGAGTGGCTGGTTGGCCGGAGGCCCCCCCACCGCGTTCTTGGGCGTCTGGGTGTGGAGGCTATGGAACTTGGGGAGGAGGGCGGTTGGTTACAGAGGGGCTGCAGTGGCAGTCTGTGCTCCAGCTGCCTTTGCTGCAGCTCAACCATACACTGGAGCATACTGGTTTGGTCCTGCAGCAGCCTCAGCATTGAATCCTGCCTCCTCTCATCACGCTGCCACCACATTTGAGCTTCAGCCCTGTCTTCACCCCGCCACTTACTCTCTTCAGCCCGCCACTTACTCTCTTCAGCCCGCCACCTCTCCTCCCGGTCATTTTGTGCTTTCCTGCACTCTGACATTATTTGCCTCCACGCATTCGTCTGTGCTCTGTCAGTGTGGGAGGACAGCATGAGCTCGGAGAACATTTCATCGCGAGTGCGGTTTTTTTTCTTTCTAAGCTTCACTAGCCTCTGGGAAGGAGAAGATCCTGTGATCATTGAAACCCATGCAGCTGGTGGAGAAAAAAAAAGGGACAGCGGTATTTAAAAAGACACATTTTATAAAACAGTCGCTACACTCTTTCAGGGTAAACCTTGCTGTTAACATTACATACATAGCACATGTGCTTTCGTTACAAGGTCGCATTTTGCCTCCTCTCACCGCGTGACTACCCCCTCAACCTTCCCTTTTCCCTGTGGCTAACAGCAGGGAACATTTCTGTTTAGCCACAGGCAAACAGCCCAGCAGGAATGGGCTCCTCTGAGTGTCCCCTGAAGAAAAGCACTCTATTTCAACCAGGTGACCATGAATTATATCTCACTCTCCTGAGGATAACACAGAGAGATAAAGAACGGATGTTGTTTGAATGCCAGCAAACATACACTGCAATGCTTTGTTCTACAATGATTCCCGAGTACGTGTTACTGGCCTGGAGTGGTAAAGTGTCCTACCATGAAGGATGCAATAAGGCTGCCCTCCCCAGAAACCTTTTGCAAAGGCTTTAGGACTACATCTAGGAGAACCGCAAATGCCAGGGCAAAGTAATCCTTTCACATGCTTGCTTTTAAACCATGTATAGTATTTTAAAAGGTACACTCACCAGAGGTCCCTTCTCCGTCTGCTGGGTCCAGGAGGCAGCCTTGGGTGGGTTCGGGGGGTACTGGCTCCAGGTCTAGGGTGAGAAACAGTTCCTGGCTGTCGGGAAAACTGGTTTCTCCGCTTGCTTGCTGTGAGCTATCTACAACCTCCTCATCATCATCATCTTCTTCGTCCCCAAAACCTGCTTCCGCATTGCCTCCATCTCCATTGAAGGAGTCAAACAACACGGCTGGGGTAGTGGTGGCTGAACCCCCTAAAATGGCATGCAGCTCATCATAGAAGCGGCATGTTTGGGGCTCTGACCCAGAGTGGCTGTTCGCCTCTCTGGTTTTCTGGTAGGCTTGCCTCAGCTCCTTCAGTTTCACGCGGCACTGCTTCGGGTCCCTGTTATGGCCTCTGTCCTTCATGCCCTGGGAGATTTTCACAAAGGTTTTGGCATTTCAAAAACTGGAACGGAGTTCTGATAGCACGGATTCCTCTCCCCAAACAGCGATCAGATCCCGTACCTCCCGTTCGGTCCATGCTGGAGCTCTTTTGCGATTCTGGGACTCCATCATGGTCACCTGTGCTGATGAGCTCTGCATGGTCACCTGCAGCTTGCCACGCTGGCCAAACAGGAAATGAGATTCAAAAGTTCGCAGTTCTTTTCCTGTCTACCTGGCCAGTGCATCTGAGTTGAGAGTGCTGTCCAGAGCGGTCATAATGGAGCACTCTGGGATAGCTCCCGGAGGCCAATAACATCAAATTGTGTCCACAGTACCCCAAATTCGAGCTGGCAACGTCGATTTACGCACTAATCCACTTGTCAGGGGTGGAGTAAGGAAATCGATTTTAAGAGCCCTTTAAGTCGAAATAAAGGGCTTCATTGTGTGGACGGGTGCAGGTTTACATCGATTTAACGCTGCTAAATTCGACCTAAAGTCCTAGTGTAGACCAGGGCAGAGACTCATAGACTTTAAGGTCAGAAGGGACCATTATGATCACCTACTTTGACCTCCTGCACAACACAGGCCACAACATCTCACCCACCGACTCCTGTAATAAACCCCTAACATATATCTCAGCTACTGAAGTTTTCAAATCATGGTTTAAAGACTTCAAGGTACAAAGAATCCTCCAGCAAGTGACCCGTGTCCCATGCTGCAGAGGAAGGTGAAAAAACCCATTGCTTCTGCCAATCTGCCCTGGGGGAAAATTCTTTCCTGACCCCAAATATGGCGATCAGCTAAACCCTGAGAATGTGGGCAAGACTCACCAGCCAGACATCCAGGAAAGACTTCTCTGTAGTAAGTCAGATCCCACCCCATCTAACCTTCCATCACACACCAGTGGGCATATTTACCACTAATAGTCAAAGATCAATTAATTGTCAAAAATTAGACTATCCCATCATACCATCCCCTCCATAAACTCATCAAGCTTCGTCTTGAAGCCAGATATGTCTTTTGCCCTCACTGCTCCCCTTGGAATTGTGGAAGAAAACAAGATAATATAGCTTCCTGCAGTAGTGGTAAGATTAAAATGTATCTCTTGCAAAAGGAAGCTCTTAGCATATACATAACTGTCATTAGCCTGAAAGATCAGGTGCCCTGCCAGGGTTGTTCCTAGTCACATGCCTTCCCAAAAAACGTTGTCATGAACCGTGACAACCTCTCCTTGTTTCAACTTTCATGTACACTGAAGCTGCGGGGTTTCTAGAGGCCAACGTGTCCATTGGCTTCCTATCAGTATCCAAATATCGGGTATTAGTCCAGGACCACCGACTATAAATCGGCTAGGCTCACCAGGTGAATTTCCCAATCCCACATGCATTCTCCCCACGGACCTGACAGAATTAGGTATGTGGGAGCCCACACCCATCCGACTGGCCCATATGCTTGGAAGGAGCACTGCGAGTATCTTCATTTCCACCCTGAAACCCTCCAAGTATGTCTCCAAGGCCACAACTCAGATGGCACCCCCGAAGCATTAGTAAGGGCCAAGTCTGATGCTCAAGATCAATCAGAATGGCCATGAGCTGGTCATTCAGAAAATCCTGAATTTCTGAACAGGCCAAATCCCACTGCAATACCCTTCCCGCCTCAGTGATGTTTAATACCATCCTTGTCATTAGTTCCTGGGTTATTGAGCTAAGGGCAGAGATAACATGCAATTCACCAATTCTGTGCTCCAGTAATAAGTCCCGTGGCTTTCTCCAGCTGCCCTAGTTTTTCCTCATGTTGTTGGCCCTTGTAAATATTCCAAATTGCCACTGCGCTATCAGCACCATCCCATAGGCATTCGTTCAAGTGCCTTTTCCTTCTAGAGAAGACCCATGCCCTTTTCTCTGCTAACCGAATGGCAGCCCCCTTGGAGCAATTTGGGTATAAAGAGGTAACCTGAAAACTGGATAATGTCAGTGTGAATTTTACAATCCCTAGTGTGGCATTAACTATTGTCCATCGATATCCTAGCACATCTCTCTTTCATACAGTGTCATAACACATCTGTTGGTTTTACAATTCTCATATAGCTCTGGGAAACATCAACATTAATGGCATAGGAAGGAGAATATTTCAATATGGTACAGGTTAAGTTATTGGTTATCGGGATTAATTCAGTACAGGTAAAATTTCCATTAGTGGAATGCACTTTCTGAGTATGAGTTTGATTATTTACTAATTGGGTAACCAAATAACAATAAGGACCCCTTCCTTCCAACATACTGCAGGCTCTGGGAATGGCCATCATATCAACTCCGCTATGAAACCCACTAATCTAAATGATGGATTCTTGAAACTCATTTGTAGTTATATCATACACTTCTATCTCTACTGACCCGTCTGTTTTCCACTCAATTTTTTGCCCGTATGAGATATTCTGAACCTTAAAGAATAAATTTTCCAAGCAATATTTAAATAAATCACTAAGATGTGAAGGCCTTGGCCATTGGTTTTCATCAGAATATATGGTATTATTGATATTTGGGTAAGTTACAGGAGTGGTAGTGGTGGTGGAGGAGCTGGCGGGGGCAGTGCTCGTGGCAGCAAGGCGCCTTTGGTATTTGTCCTCTGGAAGCCAGTTAGGGAGGGCAGTGCATTCTGATGGTACTTGTCCATAAGTACAGAGCCCAGCCCCCGGAAGAAACCCAAACCACCACTCAACCCCGCAACATTCCCAAGAACGGTCCCCTGACAATGTACAATATTCCGTTCCCACCCCCAGAGCCAATTCTTAATGTCTTTTGTAGTCAGGAATCCATGGACTTTGGTGGTTTTGGCGGAGCGAGTGTTCCTTCGTCTTTCCGGGAGTAGTCATGGTACAGGATCATGCAGGGGAGAGGATACTAGCACACCCCCCTGTAGTGGTTTGGTTCCTTAAACAGATGCTGGATAGAATCATAGAATCATAGAATATCAGGGTTGGAAGGGACCCCAGAAGGTCATCTAGTCCAACCCCCTGCTCAAAGCAGGACCAATTCCCAGTTAAATCATCCCAGCCAGGGCTTTGTCAAGCCTGACCTTAAAAACCTCTAAGGAAGGAGATTCTACCACCTCCCTAGGTAACGCATTCCAGTGTTTCACCACCCTCTTAGTGAAAAAGTTTTTCCTAATATCCAATCTAAACCTCCCCCACTGCAACTTGAGACCATTACTCCTCGTTCTGTTATCTGCTACCATTGAGAACAGTCTAGAACCATCCTCTTTGGAACCCCCTTTCAGGTAGTTGAAAGCAGCTATCAAATCCCCCCTCATTCTTCTCTTCTGCAGGCTAAACAATCCCAGCTCCCTCAGCCTCTCCTCATAACTCATGTGTTCCAGTCCCCTAATCATTTTTGTTGCCCTTCGCTGGACTCTCTCCAATTTATCCACATCCTTCTTGAAGTGTGGGGCCCAAAACTGGACACAGTACTCCAGATGAGGCCTCACCAATGTCGAATAGAGGGGAACGATCACGTCCCTCGATCTGCTCGCTATGCCCCTACTTATACATCCCAAAATGCCATTGGCCTTCTTGGCAACAAGGGCACACTGCTGACTCATATCCAGCTTCTCGTCCACTGTCACCCCTAGGTCCTTTTCTGCAGAACTGCTGCCTAGCCATTCGGTCCCTAGTCTGTAGCTGTGCATTGGGTTCTTCCGTCCTAAGTGCAGGACCCTGCACTTATCCTTATTGAACCTCATCAGATTCCTTTTGGCCCAATCTTCCAATTGGTCTAGGTCCTTCTGTATCCTATCCCTCCCCTCCAGCATATCTACCACTCCTCCCAGTTTAGTATCATCCGCAAATTTGCTGAGAGTGCAATCCACACCATCCTCCAGATCATTTATGAAGATATTGAATAAAACCGGCCCCAGGACCGACCCTTGGGGCACTCCACTTGATACTGGCTGCCAACTAGACATGGAGCCATTGATCACTACCCGTTGAGCCCGACAATCTAGCCAGCTTTCTACCCACCTTATAGTGCATTCATCCAGCCCATACTTCCTTAACTTGCTGACAAGAATACTATGGGAGACCGTGTCAAAAGCTTTGCTAAAGTCAAGAAACAATACATCCACTGCTTTCCCTTCATCCACAGAACCAGTAATCTCATCATAAAAGGTGATTAGATTAGTCAGGCATGACCTTCCCTTGGTGAATCCATGCTGGCTGTTCCTGATCCTGATATATGGTGATTCCATTAGTGGACAAGGGAGCGGTTACTAGCACTTCACCTTGTCTTTGTTTCCTGCTGTCCAGGAGGTGGGAAAGAGGTACCAGAAGGAGAGATAGGCTGATCAGCAGTTGGAGTAGAATCATCTCGAGGCAGTGGGGCCTTTTTGCAGTGAGAAGCATGGGTCCAGGCAGTCAGTCCTTGGTACTTCACGGTGGTGTTGGTAGTCAACAGAACTTGATAAGTGCTTTTCCACAGCAGGGTTAGAGCAGTCCTTCGTTGATGGACCTCTATGTAGACCCAGTCTCCTGGTTCCAATGAATGACAGGGTTGCTCAGGATCCTTGGGTAGTGCTTCTTTCACCTGTGAATAAAGAGACCTAACACATTTCATTAATGCCTGGCAGTAATTAAGCATTGTATCATCCATCAAATGAATGTCCGTCTGGACGAGGGCCAGAGGAGGCACTGCTGGAAGTCGCATTGGGTTCCCTGTCAGGATTTCATAAGGGCTAAGTCCAGTCTTTTGGTTGGGGGTGGCCCTCATGCTCATTAATGCTAACGGAAGGGCATCTGGCCATTTTAAGTTTGTTTCTGCACAGATCTTGGCCAGTTTGTTTTTCAGAATCCATTTCTGGCATTCTACTGTCCTGGCAGACTGAGGGTGGTGGGGACAGTGGAGGTTGTGTTGGATCTGCAAGGCTGCACATAACTCTTTTACGATCTGTCCAGTAAAATGAGTACCCCGATCACTGTTGATACCAACAGGTACGCCAAATCGTGGTACAAGATCCTTAAGAAAAATGTTCACAACAGACTTGGCGTCTGCCCTCCTACAAGGGAAGGCTTCAACCCAGCTCGAAAAAACATCAACTAATACTTATTCACATACTCATAATTACAACATTTAGACATTTGAATAAGATCAATCTGAATATTTACAAAAGGTCCCCAAGGAGGGGGATGCACTGCCTTTCTAACTTTGACTGCTTTTCCAACACTATGTTGCTTGCAGATTGCACACTGTTGACAGTAATGTTGGGCTACAGAGGAAAAATTTGGTGCATACCAGTATTGTTTAACTGCAGCAATCATCCCACCCTTTGCTCACGTGTGCCATTGTGTGGTGCACGCGAGCAAAGTAGGGCAAGAGCACCTTCAGTGCAACCAGGCGGCCGTCCAGGTAGCGCCACACGTGATCAGGAAGCAAAGTGCACCCAGCAACACTCCAAGAACATTTTTCGGCTTTCGGTGCCACATCCTGGATCTTGGCAAGGTCCTCAGGGGAGGCCAGCGGAGGTTGCTCAATCATGGCAAGAGTGTACGCAGCCTGAGAGGGAGAAAGGGCCACAGTTTTGGCTGCTGAATCAGCCAAAGCATTTCCACGTGTAACTTTATCATGAGGGGTTGGTTAGCAATACATTTTACAACACCAACAGCTTTGGGCAACAGAAGGACATCCAAAAGAGCAGACACATATGTGCCATTTTTAATAGGGGAACCAGAGGATGTAAGGAAGCCTCTGTGTTTCCACAGTTGACCATAGTCATGTACTACTCCAAAAGTGTAGTGGGAATCAGTATAAATAGTAACAGCTTGATCCTGTGCCAAAATACAGGCTCGGGTCAAGGCAACGAGTTTGGCAACCTGGGCTGAAAATACAGAGGGAAGGAGGGCACTTTCAGTGACAGAATACAAAGAGCATACTGCATAGCTAGCAACCATATTTCCCTTAGATTTTCGCAAATATGAGCCATCTACAAAATAAATGAGTTCAGGGGTCTGTAAAGGCACATCCATGAGGTCTTCCTTTCCTTTGGATGGGTAAGGATAGAAATCACAGACACACAGTCATGGGGCTCTCCATCCTCTGGCAATAAGGAAGCAGGATTTAAAATGGGACAGTGAGTCAGGGTAATATGAGACAAGGATAGCAGAACAAGTTCGTATTTGGTGAGGTGAGAAGTAGACAGATGTTGAGTCTCGGATTTTAACAGAAGAGCAGCCACAGCATGAGGTACTGCAACAGTCAAGGGTGACCCTAGGACTATGGATTCAGACAACTGCACAGACAGAGCAACTGCCGCTACAGCCTCTTCCCTCTGAGGCCCCACCTGCACTCAGCACTGAGGCCTCATCCTGCTCTGTCTCTTTCGCCCCGAGGCCCCCTGGGGGAGGAGGGGGCAGAGAGGAGCAAGCGGTGGGCAGTGCCTGGGGGGAAAGAGGTTGAGTGTGGGTGGAGCTGGGGGGAGGGTCACGATATGGGTGCCGCTACCATTGTAAACCCAGTACTGCCCCGAGTGCCTCTAAGAGGCAATACTTTCCACTCGCAAGCATGGAGTTTGTGTATAACAAAAAGAAAACTTTTATTAAAAGGTTTCAGAGTAACAGCCGTGTTAGTCTGTATTCGCAAAAAGAAAAGGAGTACTTGGGGCACCTTAGAGACTAACCAATTTATTTGAGCATAAGCTTTTGTGAGCTACAGCTCACTTCATCGGATGCATACTGTGGAAACTGCAGAAGACATTATATACACAGAGACCATGAAACAATACCTCCTCCCATCCCACTCTCCTGCTGGTAATAGCTTATCTAAAGTAATCACTCTTTCCCAAACCCTGGCTGGCCAGCAGATATCCCTTTATCCTTTAAGGCCTCTCCAAAAAAAACCCTCGGCCCCATCCGGAGATCTTATCAATTTGTACTTAGAATGTAGGCAACTGGCTGCCCCTACATCACCTAGACAGTCAGGTGCTGGATCGTCTGCCCAGGGCGAACTGGATAGGGAGATATGATTTAACTGGGAATTGGTCCTGCTTCGAGCAGGGGGTTGGACTAGATGACCTTCTGGGGTCCCTTCCAACCCTGATATTCTATGATTCTATGATTCTATGATAGTTAGCGCAGGTCCATCCACTCAGGGCGGAACAAATAGAGGGGCCAGTAGACCCCGCACGCCTCCACCAGGCTACAGTCTGGAGGCTGACTCCACTATCCAGGGACCCCTACCCCAAGAAGTAACACCGATATCAGCATCTACTTCACCCCCTTCCCCTAAGTCGCCCCCGGATCCCACAGACTCGGTCCAATACCTATTTAACCGATTAGACGGACTGCCGGAAAATTCATCTGGACCGCCGGCAAAGAATACTAGCCTACAGAAGTTACTATCCCAGGGGCCCCCACGTTCAGCCCTCTGTCTCTGTCTCCCCATCATGAGACAACATTTCCCTCACGTCAACTTCCAGACCCAGGTTTAAATGAATCAGGCCAGGTGACCCTGGTGACTGTACATGCCCCTTGGTCTCCCACAGATTTGTATAATTTGGTTGAAAGATTCTCTAAAATAAAGGAAGACCCTGTCAAATTCCAAGAAGAATTAAGAACAGTCATAAACTGTTACAATCCTCACTGGGCAGATTTAAATCAACTCCTGAGAGCAGTCCTGAGAAGGGAAACATTAAATCGCCTCTTACATGAGGCAAATTGGCCCAATGACAACCAATGCCATAATCGGGATTTAAACTCAGACAGGAACAATCTGTTGGATGCGGTCCTCAAAATCTGCCCCAAAAAGGCAGATTGGACTAAAATTAGTGCTTGTAGACAAACTAAAGGAGAAAACCCGGACGATTATATGCAGTGCCTTAAGCAGGTTTTCGAGAGATATTCTGGCATAGATAATGCAGAGCAAGATGCTAAACAAGCCGTGGTGGCTGCCTTTGTCCAAGGACTCAACCCACGATTGGGAGACCAATTAAAAATTGATACCATGGATTGGGAAGGAAAAAACCCAGACGAAATTCTAGCAGCCACCCAGCCTTACTACCGTCAGTTAGAAAAGAAAAAGGACAACATCGAAACTAAATTAATGATCCTCCAGATCCAGAATATAGAAAAACCCCACAGCAACCACCCATTAAGGGGAAGAGGAGGGAGACCCAACAGAGGTCCCCACCATCTCCCTACCCAGAGGCAAAGTAATGACACCTGTTACTTCTGTGGACAGGTGGGCCATTGGAAAAGCAATTGTCCAAATTGCCCTGAGTGGTCAATTGACCCTGCCCTTTCACCACAATATTCTTCCCCTGTTCCCTTATGCCCTCAAAGCCATTAGGATAGCCAGGAGACAGGTGACATCATCGCTTCGCTTGTTCCTTTGAACCAGACGGGACCATATGTAAACTGTTAATTAAAAGCACCCCTCCCTCTTGCTTGCTAGATACTGGTGCCTCACGATCTACTCTCCACGCGGGCGATTTCCCTTCCCTCCCAGTAACCTCAGAAATAGTAAATGCAGGGGGAGTGAGCAACACTCCTATTCCCCATCCCGTCTCCTCACCTCTGACCATTTCTATTGGTCCTCTGTCGGGACACCATGCTTTCCTCCTCAGCCCCTGCTCACCTGTTAACCTTTTGGGAAGAGACTTTCGCAGGAGTGGGTGGGTGAGATTCTCTGGCCTGAGTTGTGCAGGAGGTCAGACTAGATGATCATAATGGTCCCTTCTGACCTTAGTGTCTATGAATCTATGAAAATGTACTGCTCACCAAAAACCTTATCATGATGTTACTAGAGGAAATGCACTGGCAGATGCTACTGCCAGACAGGTGGCCCTTTCCGGGTCTCCGGCTCCATTTGATTTTATTTTCCTCAGTTTACAGTTTCCCTCCAAGCCTGCCTCTTTCCACGATTTAGCTCTTATGCAAAATTCGTCCCCAGAACCAGAGAAGGACAGATGGAGGCGGGATGGATGTACTTTGCAGCTGGATGCCTTGTGGTGCTCCCCAGATGGCCGCTTGGTGGCGCCCAAAGCAGTGCTCCCCTATCTCGCTCGTATGTCCCATGGATTGGCGCCTGTGAGCAAAGGCGGGATGATCGCTTCAGTACTGCATCATTGGTATTCCCCAAATTTCTCTATTATGGCACAGCAGTACTGCAATTCTTGTCCGACCTGCCTAGCCCACAATAGTGGCAGACCAGTTCGGACAAAACCAGCTGTGCACCCCACCCCGTGGGGACCTTCTGTAAATATCCAGATCGATTTTATCAATATGCCAAAGTGTTGTTCTTATGAATATGTTCTCATTTGTGTTTGTATGTATTCCGGATGGGTAGAGGCCTACCCTTGTGCCAAGGCCGATTCCCTCACTGTACCAAAAAAATTGTTAAGGGATTTTATTCCCCGGTTTGGTCTACCTCTCTCTTAAAAAGGGGAATTAGCTCAAATGGTGGAGCGCTCGCTTAGCATGCAAGAGGTAGCGGGATCGTTGCCTGCATTCTCCAATGGGTATTTTTTTGGGGGGAGGCATAGCTCAGTGGTTTGAGCATTGGCCTGCTAAACCCAAGGTTGTGAGTTCAATCCTTGAGGGGGCCATTTAGGGATCTGAGGCAAAAATTGGGGATTGGTCCTGCTTTGAGCAGGGGGTTGGACTAGATGATCTCCTGAGGTCCCTTCCAACCCTGATACTCTATGATTCTATGACTCTATGATTCTCTATTAACAGTGACCGAGGCACCCATTTCACAGGCCACATCATTCAACAAATTTGCAAGGTTCTTAACATCACCCAACACTTACATTGTGCTCATCACCCTCAAAGTGCAGGGGGGGTAAGCACAAAAATGGGGAACTAAAGAACAAAATCTAAAATCTGTGCTGAAACCAGCCTTAAATGGCCTGATGCCCTACCTCTTGCTCTCATGTATATGAGGAGCACACCTGAACACAAACATGGCTTGCCCCCATATGAAATCCTTATGGCCAGACCCATGGATATGCCAGAATCCCCTCCCCCACTCCCTTGCCAATTGGACCTGCAACTAAACGATGATACTGTTATGACATACTGTCAGACGCTAATTCGTTGCTTTAGGTCTATCAACTCACAGGTCCAAAGTGCTCTGGTGGAACCAGCTGACACACCATGCCATCCTCTTCAGTCTGGGGACTGGGTTTATATTAAGGTATATCAGAGGAAAACTTCTTTGGAACCTCACTGGAAAGGCCCCTACCAGGTCCTACTGACCACCCGTACAGCGGTCAAGTGCAAGGGACTCGCCAGCTGGATCCATGCCTCCCACTGCAAGAAAACAATGTCATCTCTAGACCCAGATGCTGCAGATTTCCAACCGGCAGATCTAGTTCCCAAAAACAACCAAAGTGGTCGTGATGACAACCCTGCTTCGGGCCCCGAAAGGGAACCTAGGTACAACCTGAGGAAGAGACAGTGATACCTCCAGTGATTCACCTTTATAGCCAGCTAAGGCTTCAGGCCTGCTGGTAAAGGGGACACCAGAGATTAAAGGCCAGAATAAAGCCTTTAGAAATCCAGTGGAGAGCCTAGCGCTCACTGGCACCTAACTGCCATGACTGACACCGTGGTCAAAATAAAGGAGTGAGCCATGGAGCGAAAATGACTGATGCCTTCCATTTGGTTCATATATGTAACTATGTTCTTGCTACTATTGCTGAATTTTCATGATACTGTTATGTTCTTTTGGATGCACAAAGCCACCAGCAATTTGTCAATAAATAACCCCTCTGAAGGACCGAATAAAGTGCCAGTAACCTCTCCCTTTTATGATGCCAAACTGTGGACGTTCCAAAAGAAGAAGAGGAACATCTGCTCTGCTAAAGCCAAGGCACAAGAATTCCTGACTACTAAAGACATTAAGAATTTACCCTGGTACAGAAGATGGAACATTGTACATTGGCAGGGAGGAACTTGTGGGTCCCATTCTTGGGAATGTGGCATTGATTGGGTATTGGGGTTTATTCCACAGGCTGCACCCTGTGTTTTTGGACAAGTGGCTTCACCACGCACTGCCCTCACGCACTGCCCTCATTGGCTTCCAGACAATGAATATCAAAAACACCTTGCTACCACAACCATCACCCCCACCATCCCTTCCTCCATTAACCTCACCACCGCCCCCACAACCTACTCAAATGTAGACAATACCGTATATTCAAATGAAGCCCAATGGCTAAAGCCTTCATATTTAAGTGATTTATGGAAATTTTGCTCGGAAAAACTATTTTTTAAGGTTCAGGACCGTTCATAAGAGCTAATGATTGAGTGGAGAACCGATGGGTTGGTGGAAATAGAAATATATGATGTCACTGCAACTGAGCCCAAAAGTCAGAGATTGAAATTGATGGGGCCCATAGTGGGACAGATATGATGGCTATTCCTGGAGTTTGTAGCATGATAAATAAAAAAGGCCCTTATCGTTATTTGGTCACCCAACTAGTAAATAATCAAACAAATACCCAGAAAGTTTGCTCCACTGCTGAAAAAGTTACCTGTACTGAAAATGTCCCAATAACTAATAATTTAAACTGCACCATATTGCAGTACACCCCATCCTATGATATTGTTGTTGAGGCCTCTCAAGAGTATGTGAGGGTGTTCAGCCATCAAATGTGGTATAATACTTCCTCAAAGAGAGATGGGTTGGAGTTTTGATGGACTGTAATTAATGCTACACCAGGGACTGTAAAATTTACACTACCCTTATCTAGTTTTCAGATTACCTCTATATATCCTAATTGTTCAAAGGGAGCTGCCATTCGGTTGGCACAGCAACGGACATGGGATTCCGCTAGAAAGAAGAGGGACTTGGCTGGACACCTATGGGATGGTGCAAATAGCGTAGCTGCAATTTGGAATATCTATAAAGGTCAGCAACCTGAGGAAAAATTGGGACAGTTGGAAAAAGCCACGGGTGTGGCAGTTCAATGATGAGACAGAACACAGCTTTATGCAAGCAAGCAGGCTGGTCAGCTGAGATGGGCTGTTCTGCCTCCCGCCTTCCACCTTCTCCTTTTATTATATTTCTCCCCCCTAAGCATTACACACTGCTGCCGCAAAAAGATACACAAAGGAATGTATGACATTGATTAATATACTTATTTACCATCTTTTATCTACTACAATCCTGGTTCTCAGGCCTTGAGCCCAGGCTAAGAAAGCTTCCCACAGTCACTGTCCCAATAATCAAGTTCTCATGGTTCATATCTAGCCTTTGTCCTTGGATAGAGCAATGTGTGCATTGCTTCTACAAAACAGTCAGGGTGTGCCCTGTCTGCTTCCAGGTGGAATAACTAAACATGAACCCTTCATCCCCCCGTTTTTTATTTAATGATATTCGGCCATCTCATGGTAGCCGTCAATTTGTTTTGTCATGCTATTTAACTCCCAGACAGACAAGAACATAACTTGGGGAGCTTTCCAGGGCGAAATTTCACAAAATCTTAACAAGGAAGGAATACATTGTACACAGCAGCAGCAAAATATAAGCCCAATGATTACAAACACAGCATAACCGAAAAGCTGTTGCAGCCATTCTAGAGAGGGCAGCCAACCTGTAAGCCAATTCCAGAAACCCTCAAACCCCAGATCTTGGCGTATGTGTGTTGTAAGATTGGCCAATTCAGCCAGTCTAGTTTCTATGGAGCGACTATTATCAGTTAAATTAAAGCAACACATGTGCTGAAACGTGGAGCAGCCTAGATGGTGTTTCAGGAGCAGAAAATCAATGGCTGCTCTGTTATCCAAGATTGCATTCCTTAATTCGTGTTGTTCTGTGTTAAGTAAGGCAGTAGCCTGGGATGTTGTATTAATTGCCTTTGCTGCAAAGCATGCCAGGTTATTTAAAGTTCTGGCTGAATACATGGCAAGCACGGGGACCCCAACAATAGAGGCCGCTAAGGCAGTATACTCAGCACGACTAAAAAGCTCAACATCTGCAATACAATCATCTGAAAGGGGTACGCTTCTTTTACTATGTTTTTGACCGGCAAAAGGCAATATAAGTGTCATTCTACTAAGACAGCAAATGATGCCATCACTTAAATTTGCAGGAATATAATTAAAGGTGCATGAACCGCAAGTAAAAAACCATCCTGATGGTAGGATGATATGGCCATAATTGTATGAAACATTAACAGCATGGGAACAATTTAAAAGGGGTTGAGAAATTTTTCGACAGCCCAAGGGCACCTTTGTACTAGCGCAGTTAACTACACACGCACAGGTGACATTGTGAGCCCCGGCCGGGTACGGTGTGTGAAGGGATATAGCCGTGCGAGGCAGAGTATAGTTGGCCGGGCCCCAATTAGCCATGCTAGAGTACTGGGAAGAAAGATTCGCATAAGCAGAAAACAATGTCTTATTCTCCATCTCCTCAGGGTGATGACATACTGGAATAAGGCATGTACCTAACAAATCTCCGGCTGCTACAGAATTAGATAGACAAAAGTGGGTAACATTTGCTATTGAAGCCAGTCTTTCCCATATGTTATATGTCATTCGGGCTCATAACGGGGGAAGCGCTTCCGAGCCAACCCCTACAGGAAATAGCAGGCACAAAAGGCACACAATCATCACAGAATTAGCAGTGATTTGGGCGAGAATCGCCACAAACAAAGTCTCAGGAGTCTCTGGCTGTTGATCTGCTGCCAGTCTTCGTTGGGCCGCGGCGACCAATGCTTTTACTGCTCCCCATGTCACGGGCCGGTTTGGGACACTACGCCTCCTCCATTTCCGTCCCGTCCTTGTCGACTCGGGGGGCAACGCGGTCTCCTCCAAAGTCAGCTGAAACTCTGGCATGGGATTCGACAGCCCCTGGTGCCATGCCATGTTGTTTAAGTGCCAGTCGCACACACTGAGCTGGAACCCACAACGGTCCTGCAGGGAGAGACACAGCAGCATATCCCCGACCCCAAGTGATTAGAGGTACTGGGCCCAGCCACTGTGGATCGGGCAGCTGACGGTAAAAGACACGCGGTCTTTCCAGTACCTCAGATTTGTGAAAATGCCGATCCGCAGGGGTCTGCTGATCTGCATTCAGTGTTAAATTATTTAAAGTAAACAAGAGGATATGCATTTGTTGTAGAATGTCTCCTAAGGTTCGGAGACGCAGCTCCCCTTGTTTTAATTGTTTATCTAGCAAGGTTTTGAGTGTGCGATTGGCACGTTCAACAATGGCTTGGCCCGTGGAATTATAAGGGATTCCGTGTTTAAGACGGACGTCCCAGCGGGCACAAAAGGTGGAGAGGGCTGCAGAGCAGTAGGCTGGGGCATTATCTGTTTTAATTTGGCAGGGGCGACCCATAACAGAAAAGCAGGCCAGCAAATGGTGAATAACTTTGTTAGTGGCTTCCCCACGTTGTGGGGTTGCCCAAAGGAAGCCCGAATAAGTATCAACGGAAACATGTAAAAACGAATAGGGGCGGAATTGTGGCACATGAGTAACATCCATTTGCCACAGCTGATTTGCTGCGGTACCTCTGGGGTTAACGGCATAAGAAAAGGTAGGAGCAGCAGCAGCACAGTGGGGGCAGGAACGAACAATGGAACGTGCATGATCAGCAGGAATGTGAAACTGCCGGGCCAAAACAGAGGCAGACTGATGAAAAAAGGCATGGCTTTCAATGGGGTCAGAAAAAAGGGAATTTACCTGACCACGCAACGCGCGATCGGCGCGTGCATTGCCCTGAGTGAGTGGCCCAGGCAGAGGGGTATGACTGCGAATATGAGCAACAAAGTAAGGGAAATGACGAGTGGCAATAAGATGCTGCAAAGACAAAAACAGGCGAAGGAGGTCCGCATCAACCTGAGGGGTAATGAGGGCAAGGGGTAAATGATCAATTACCTGATAAACATAATGGGTATCCACAATTAAATTAAAGGGACAATCAGCAAAAAGTTGAAAGGCCAAAATAACAGCAGCCAATTCTGAACGCTGTGCAGAACGCTGAGGCAGTGTAAAACGAGAATGCCAACGAGGGGGGTCACCCAACTGATAAGTGACTACACCTCGGTGGGGAGAGCCATCAATAAAAAGAGTGACAGCAGAAACAATGGGTTGAGAGCGGCTAAGACGATGAACAACTAGGGGCACCTTTTGGGTAATGACCAACCGAGGATCTTTTGGAGGATTGTAAGAAATCTCTCCCACATAATCACAAAGAGCAACCTGCCAGGCCAAGGAGGTGTGGCACAAAGAGTCAAATTCAGTACGGGACAAGGGGAGCACAATGGCAACTAAATCAGTGCCAGTGAGTTGCACTGCACGGTGGCGGGCTTTACGAACAAGATCAGATAGGGCATCTAAATATGGATAAATATTTCGAGGAGGGGTGGATGAAAGGTATAGCCACTCTATAATAGAGATGGCTGTGTCTGTACGGGGTACAAACAGAGCCACAGTTGGCGTATGAGGGGTGGCAAGAAGAACCAACCGTAAGGGACGGACCTCTGGGAGTCTGTCCACAAACTGCTGACTCAATGCTGCATTGATTTGTTGAATGCAGGCAATATGCTCCTCAGTGATGACAATAACCGCACCCAGTGCCCGGGCTCCACGTAGGAGCTCGAACAACGGCTGCAGCATTGAAGTGGGGAGACGAAAGTAGGGACGAATCCAATTTAAATGACCCAAAATCTGTTGTAATTTAACAAGGGTTAGAGGTTGAGGTAGAATTAATTCCGGACGAACTGGAGCAGCATAGGTTTGTAAAACCTTATATCCGAGGTAGTGGTAGGGATAAGAGCGTTGGATTTTTTCTGGTGCCACTAACAGACCATTTTGGCCGAGAATCTGAGACAAAGATTCAAGCTGTTGTGCCGTGACCCGGGGACCACTAAGCAAAATGTCATCCATGTAATGGTAGACCTTTAGCGTAGGGTACCGGGCACGGAAAGGGGCAAGGGCCTGATCCACAAAAAGCTGACACAAGGTTGGACTATTTTGCATTCCCTGGGGCAAGACCTTCCACTGATACCTTTAAGAGGGTTGCTGATTATTATATTGTGGCACTGTAAATGCAAATTTTTCGCGATCTTGTGGGCAAAGGGGGATGGTGAAAAAACAATCTTTTAAATCTAACACACAAAGTTGATTGGTTTGAGGAATTAAATTTGGATTTGGTAAGCCAAATTGCAAGGGGCCCATAGGTTGGATGCGTTTATTTATTTCCCTTAAATCATGTAACAGCCGCCAAGCACCCGATTTTTTCTTAATAACGAACACCGGGGTGTTCCAGGGACTAGTGGAGCTTTCCAGTCGCTGTGCTTGCAAATGCTGCTGCGCAAGCGAATGAAGCGCTTTTAGCTTTTCTAGAGGGAGGGGCCACTGGTCAATCCATACGGGCTCTAAGGATTGCCATACCAAGGGTAATGCGGAGGGCACAGTGGGTGAGGGAGGGTTTTGGGCCATCAGATGTTAATATCGAGGGTGGTGTCTAACTTTGTAAGTAAATCACAGCCCCAAATATTGAGGTGGACAGGGAGTACAAAAGGGCGGATAGTAGCAAGGGTACGGCCTCCCGGTTTAGAGACTGTGACCCAAGACAAACTTTGGCGCCCGGGTTTACTACCCCCGATCCCCCACAATTCTTTAGAAGGAACCATAGGCCAACTAACCGGCCACTCCAGATCATGAATCACTGTAACGTCAGCTCCAGTGTCCACCAGCCCTGTAAAAGGAACATCATTTAAGAGAAGTGTGAACTGAGGTTTCGAGGGGCGGACTGACATTGTCAGAGCAACAAGTGGAGAAGACGCGCTGTGAGACGGCGAGTGAGACAACGTCAATCCAAAGCCGCCTCTGCCCCGAGTTC
This sequence comes from Lepidochelys kempii, assembly GCF_965140285.1. Taxonomy (NCBI): domain Eukaryota; kingdom Metazoa; phylum Chordata; order Testudines; family Cheloniidae; genus Lepidochelys; species Lepidochelys kempii. Next base: position 11,699,324 of record NC_136402.1, read on the forward strand.
GATCCTCGGCAGCTGGCACCTGATAGGGGACTAAAATCAATTGTGCAATTGACCGTCCACGTGGGAGTGACTGTGGAAGATGAGTCCACACCTGAACCTTAATAATGCCAGTGTAATCAGCATCAATGACCCCTGGAATGACAAAAAAGCCCTGTTTCCCAGCATGTGAGCGAGGGAGAACAAGACCTACAAAGCCGGCAGGGAGAGGTCCCGTCACCTGTGTAGGTATGGCACAGACCTCCCCTGGAAGTCGAAAGTCAGTGTCCTCCTGCATGATCAAATCAAGCCCTGCACTTCCAGCAGTTGCCGCCCTCATAGAGTCTACGGATTTTAAGGCAGAGGAGCGGTTGTCTGAGTGGGAAACACCCCCATTTGGCCCTGGGTTCGGGGGGGACCCGTCGCGCGGTTTCCCGACCCACTACAACACTGATTAGCCCAGGGATAACCTTTCCCACACTTGGGGCACTTCTTTGAGGGTCGGGCTGGTGCCTTAGATGAGCGGCACTCCCGCTGAAAATGACCCTCCTTACCACAGCGGTAACAACGCTTCCCCTCCTTCCCGGTTTTTCTCAGGGCGGCAGCCAGAACTCCAGCCTTGTGGGCTTGTGTGCCGATGTTCTGGCACGCCCGCAGCATGTCTGAGAGCTCTAAAATACCAGAGGCTTGCGCTGCCTGGAGAGCACGGCGGCAATCCTCGTTTGCATTTTCAACTGCCAATTTTAACAGGAGCTCGTGAGCTGCCTCAGTGTTATCCACCTGTCGGAGGATAGCCTCCTGCAATCTGTTGGTAAAATCCAAAAAGGACTCTGAGGCACCCTGACGGATACTGATAAAGCTTTTGGTAGGCTTGCCTGAATCCGGGACCTTCCTGAAAGCATGCTGGGCACAGGTGGAAATAATGGGGAAGACGGCCTGAGGGAGTTGAGACTGCATCTCAATAGTAGCAAATGGGCCCTCCCCTGCCAAATGCTCATAAATGATACCGTGCTCTCTATGTACCTGAGCTTGGCGTTCTGCCATCTGCCGATACTCACTAATCCAAATAACATACTGACTGGGTGATAACATCATGCGCAGCAGCATTTTCCAATCCTCAGGGATTAGGGAGTACCCAGTACCTATCCCTTCAATGAGACCACGCACAAAGGTGCTAGTCAGGCCAAACTCACGAATTGCTTTCTTTACCTCTCTAACCACCGAGTATGGCAAAGTGGTCCAGGTGCCCATGGGGTTGCCCTGGTCGTCATTCTGCCAGGTCACCGGGCAAACTGAGACCAGATCAGCCAGCTCCTCCGCTGTAAGATCTGATCGAGCTTTCGCTGCGTGAACCATTTGTTGCACCAGCGAAAGCTTCTGAGCAGATGCAGATGACCCTCCGGGGGGCCCCGGAGCATGGGGCCCCACGGACGGAGGGTGATCACACACCGGCTCCGGTGGGGAAGGCAAGGGAGGCGGTGGTAATGAAGACACTGGGGACAAAGCAAGGAGAGGGGGGGCTGTGGGTACGGGAGAGGGTCTTTCTGAAGCGACACGCTGGGTTGCATCGGTAGAAGGGGGGAGAGCTGCAACGGGGATGGCTACAGGAGCCGACGGGCGTGGCGGGATCACCAGCCTCGTGAGAGAGGGCCTATCCGAGGTGACACGCAGTATCGCTTCGCGACAGAGGTGCCAGGCATGTAAAGCCTGCACGGGCGCCTGAGGCTCTTCGTGCAATGTCTGGCCCAATTGCTCCCAGTCTGCTAGCTTAAGGCTTCCGGCTTCAGGGTACCACGGGCACTGGGCACGCACCTCCTGTAGCAGGAGAGTAAGTGCTCGAGCGGGTCAGTCATGCTGAGCCTTACGCAGCAAATACTGCAGCTCATTGCGGTGTTGCACTTGCAAAGCAGAGAGGGAGCTTCCCATACTTACCACAATGAAAAATACTCACCGGGATCCACGAAGCGGATGAGTGACGCGTCTGAAACCCTTGCCGGGCGAGGTGAGTGCTGAGGGCCCCACGTTTGGGCGCCAGTTGTGGCAGTTCAATGATGGGACAGAACACAGCTTTATGCAAGCAAACAGGCTGGTCAGCTGAGATGGGCTGTTCTGCCCCCCGCCTTCCACCTTCTCCTTTTATTATATTTCTCCCCCCTAAGCATTACACACTGCTACCGCAAAAAGATACACAAAGGAATGTATGACGTTGATTAATATACTTATTTACCATCCTTTATCTACTACAATCCTGGTTCTCAGGCCTTGAGCCCAGGCTAAGAAAGCCTCCCACAGTCACTGTCCCAACAATCAAGTTCTCATGGTTCATATCTAGCCCTTGTCCTTGGATAGAGCAATGTGTGCATTGCTTCTACAAAACAGTCAGGGTGTGCCCCGCCTGCTTCCAGGTGGAATAACTAAACATGAACCCTTCACACGGGCCTTATTACTGGAGCACAGCAAGCCCAAGTTCAGGCTGGTGTTGGTGAATTATACGTTATCTCTGGCCTTAGTTCAATGACCCAAAAGCTGTTAACAGAAATGGTACTGGGTATCACCAGCACTGGAAAGGTATTGCAGTGGGATCTGGCTTGTTCGGAGGGACAGGATTTTCTGAATGACCAGCTTACGGGCATTCAGAGGGATCTTGAATATCAGGCATGGCCTACTGCACTTACAAATACCTCAGGAGTTCCATCCAATCTGTGGCTGTGGAGACACACTTGGAGATTTCCTGAATGGAGAGGCAGATGTTCACAGTGCTCCTTCCAAGCATACGGGCTGGTCGGAGGGGTATGGGCTCCCACCCACCGAATCCTGCCGGGTCCATGGGGAGGATGCATGTGGGATTGGATAATTCACCGAGACATTTGGGAACTTAAACTACCTGGTATGCCCAACCGATTTGTAGTCAGTGTTCCTGGAGTACCTCCCGACATTTGGGTAGTGATTGGAAGCCAATGGACACTCTGGCCATTAGACCCTCTCAACTTCAGTGTATACATAGACTAAAACCCGGAGAGGTTTTCACTGTTCGTGACAACATTTGTTGGGAGGGTATGGGACACGGGACTACCCCGACAGGACGCCTACTTTTCCAAGCTAATAATAGCTGTGTGCTTGTTGAGACCACCACCTTGAATGATGTACATTTTAATTTCACCACAGGCGCAGGCAATCATATCATTTATTGGCCTGTGGATAAAACTCTACAATTAGCCCTCAGGTTCCAGATACCCTTTAACTGGACTGCTTTAGTACCTGACTGATTCCAAAATTTGCTTTCAATCCTACCAGAGGTTCAGAAAATTTCTGAATTACAGGGACAAATTCACATGCTCCAAAATATATATCAAGCCAAAAAGAATGACTTTTATACTGCCTATAGAATGTCTACTTTGTGTACCCAGACTGATGTATTGTGTTTTGTGACTAAAGCTATACAACAACCCCAACTGCATCATATTATCACCATGGGAATGCTGTTGCTTTTACTGCTGTTTAGCATAGGGTTATGCTATTGTTGCTGTAAGAAATGTATTTATCATTGCCCATCCAGCCCCAGACCTGACAACCTTGGTGCAAGGAATCAGGTGGCAATAATGATTGTAAATGAAATGTGTGACACAGTTTGGGCAAAAGAACAGGAGGACAAAAAGGAGGAAATTAACAAGCTCATGGCTATAGAAGTTTAGGCCCAATCAGTGGTGCCAAAAAAGGCACCAAATGGGGGAATGTAAAGGAAAATCTAGTATGCCTAAACTTCTAGGCCTAAAACTTTGGTCAAGCTAACGGTGTATATGAAGCATAAGAACAGAGTGTGAAAATTCCACTGAGGGTCGATTACAAACAGCACAGCTTAAGAGATGTAACTATAACCGCTAGAAGTTAGAAAAAACATTAACCACAAAGGAAAACACTTGTCAATAACAGGAAAAGCTTGTTTTTGCTAAACTTCAAATAAGGCAAAGCTACTCTTGAAGCTTGCACTATATGCCAAATAAGGAAAACACTGTTGAAGGAAGTGGGTTTAACAAATTGTGGTTTTCAGCAATATAAGCTCCTGTATCTCTGTTTACGAAAGAGCAGCTCCAGCTGACTCTCCCTGTATGCGCATGCTTGAATAAAGTTGGCTTTCAGGCTTGTTCTGAACCAAACACAATGCGTGGTGATTTTTCCACGACAATATCATGAGCAGAGAGATGGGAGGAGAGGTGAGTTGGAGGTCACTGTCTCTAATATTTATACCCCTCTCCCTTCTTCAAGGATTACCCCCAGCTGGGGTGCAGGTGACAAGCTGTCTCTTGTGGACATGAGGTTTGAAAGGTTCCTGTGATGCAATGTAAATTTCTTGTTTACTCTTTCCATTTGCTGGAGAATGGCCACGTAAGTAGGTGATGGCCCTTTAACACCTGAGTGGGGTATGTCTTTGTCTCTGAAAACCTAGTTTGTGACTGCTTGTCTTAATCTTGTCTTAATCTAATAACTTCTCATACAATATTGATACACACATTTTACCAGTACAATAATATTCAGCAGATAATGAGTTTTCAAATGATATCTCACAAGGCATACTTTGTAGAAAATGTATCATAGCTTTATAAAAGTGGTGACCATAGCAGTATAGACCATCACACTCCCTCATAAATTCTAGCCCACCAGTGAGGGTACTCATCTGGGATGCAGGAGACCCCTAGTTCAAGTCTCAGAGTAACAGCCGTGTTAGTCTGTATTCGCAAAAAGAAAAGGAGTACTTGTGGCACCTTAGCGACTAACCAATTTATTTGAGCATGAGCTTTCGTGAGCTACAGCTCACTTCATCGGATGCATACGAAAAGATTTGAACAAGGATCTTCCATATCTTAGGCAAGTGCCCAAACCACTAGGTCATGGACATTCTGGCATGGGGCTTCCTCAGTTTCTGCTGTTGAAGATGTTCCACTGTGGCTAAATAAGGAAACAGGCATTTGCACGTACAGACTAGGTCCTCAATCTCCCACATCGTCAGAGAGTGCCCTAACCACGAAGCTGCAACAACCTTTGCACAGGTTTTGCTCTCAGTCTTTTCATAAATGATACCCTTTTTGTTAACTCCTGTAACTCCTTCCGAATTTAGGGTATGGCATGTAGATGAATTAAAGAGATTAAACTTGAATTTACTAAAGAAAATAAAAACAGCAATGGCGTATTAGAAAAACCTGTATTTTAGTATCTGAGAAGGAGTAGCTACAAACTAAATGTTCTTCTTAAGATTCAATGTTTCTTAAACAATTTAGCAGTAAATGTTTCACATTATTAACCTATTCGGCACATTTAGCAAAATACAAAAAAAGAAATGAAAAAAAACATGAAATGGACCTACCCACACATACACACATACAGAGGAACGCAGACTTTTAAAGGTAACATGAAAACACAGGGCATGAGGATAAAAAAACTTGGAGGGGCATTTTAACAAATGTTTGAAATCTTTATTTAGCAAAACAGCCTGTATGTATTTTTATTAGATATCAAGGTTTAACATGGGTAAGCATGTGTCAGACAGAAACCCTTCTCAACCTCATGAGGCATTATATTCCCACTTTTGTTTTTCCAGTGTTTCTAATCACTTTTTCACAGGGGAGTTCATAGAATCCTAGACTTTAAGGTCAGAAGGGACCATTATGATCATCTAGTCTGACCTCCTGCACAACGCAGGCCACAGAATCTCACCCACCCACTCCTGTAACAAACCCCTAACTTATGTCTGAGCTATTTAAGTCTTCAAATTATGTTTAAAGACTTCAAGGTGCAAAGAATCCTCCAGCAAGTGACCCGTGCCCCATGCTGCAGAGGAAGGCGAAAAACCCTCAGGCCTCTGCGAATGTGCCCTGGAGGAAAATTCCTTCCTGACCCCAAATATGGCGATCAGCTAAACCAGGGGTTGGCAACCTATGGCACGTGAGCCGATTTTTAATGGCATGCTGCTGCCTGCCGGGTCCCAGCCGCTGACCCTGCTCAGCCCGCTGCCGAACCCAGGCCAGGACCCCGGCAGGCAGCAGCGTGCCATTAAAAATCCTGCCCACCCCGGCCTGCTCTTCTCCGTCCCGCCCCCCGCGGGGGCAGGGTGAAGAAGCTTGGTCCTGCCAGCTGCTGCTGCAAGGCAGGCAAGTTCCCCCTGCCCCCACCTCTTCCCCCAGTGTGCTGGATTCCTGCCCCTCCTCCCCTACCTCCCTGCCACCGATCAGCTGATGGTCCTTGAGAGGGAGGAGGAGAAGTGGAGCCTGAGCCCGCTGGCTGCTCTGGGGAGGAGGCGGAGACGAGGTGGGGACAGGGCCTTGGGGAAGGGAGGTGGAATCAGGGCATATCCCCTCCAGCCCCCTGCCATGAGCCTCTCTGAGCAGGGGGCTGAGAGCACCCCCACGACCCCAGCCCACACCCCCAGCCCTCTTCCCTGACCCTTACACCCCCCTCACACACACCCCAGCCCCCTGCCCTGACCCCTGCACACCCCCACACACCCTCCCAGCCCTCTGCCCTGACCCCTGCACCTCCCCACACCCTCCCAGCTCTCTGCCCTGACCCCTGCACCCATCCCACACACTCCAGCCTCGTGCACTGACCCCTGCAACCCCCGACCCCAGCCCTGACTCCAGCACGCCCCACACATACCCAGCCCCCCCCCACTCCATGCCTTGACTACTGCACCCCACTCACATGCCCCCAGCCCTCTGCCCTGACTCCTGCACCCTCCTCACACACCCCTACACCTCATGCCCTGACTCTTGCACCCCCCGCATTCCCACCCACACCCTGAGCACCAAATGGGAGCTCCTGCAACCCGCCCCCCGCACATTCCCACCTGCATCACTCGCACCAAATAGGAGCTGCCCAGGTAAGCACTCCACACCCAAACCTCCTGCCCCAACCCTGAGCCCCCTCCCTCATTCTAGCTCCTGGCCAGACCCTACACCCCAACCCCCAGCCTGCTCCTTCACCCCCAGCCCTGTGCTCAGTGCACTCCCACCCTCAGCTCAGTGCAGAGAGAGAGGAAGAGAATCGGTTAGAACCAGGGAGAAGGTAGGTACCCACTCTATGTGGGCAGGGCTGGGATCCCAGACCGGCAGCGGGCTGAGCGGGGCTGGCTGGCAGCCGGGACCCTGGCTGGCAGGAGCCGGTGGACGAAATCCCAGACCAGCAGCGGGCTGAGTGGCAGCAGACTGAGCCGCTCAGCCCACTGCTGGTCTGGGGTCCTGGCCACCGGCCCTGCTCAGCCCACTGCCGGTCTGGGGTTCTGGCTGCCGGCACCTTGCTAGCCGGCATCCCGGCCGCAGGCCCTGCCCATCCTGCTGCCGGCCTAGGTGAACGGAACCCTGGGCCGGCAGTGGGCCGAGCGGGCCAGTGGCATAAGATCAGCATTTGAATTTAATTTTAAATGAAGCTTCTTAAACATTTTGAAAACCTTGTTTACTTTACGTACGACGTATAGTTTAGTTATACAATATATAGACTTATAGAGAGAGACCTTCTAAAAAATTTTAAAATGTATTACTGTCACGCGAAACCTTAAATTAAAGTGAATAAATGAAGACTCGGCACACCACTTCTGAAAGGTTGCCGACCCCTGAGCTAAACCCTGAGCATGTGGGCAAGACTCACCAGCCAGACACCCAGGAAAGACTTCTCTGTAGTAACTCAGATCCCACCCCATCTAACATCCCATCACAGGCCATTGGGCATATCTACCGCTAACAGTTGAAGATCAATTAATTGCCAAAATTAAGCTATCGCATCATATCATCCCCTCCATAAACTTATCAAGCTTAGTCTTGAAGCCAGATAGGTCTTTTGCCCCCACTGCTTCCCTTGGAAGGCTGTTCCAGAACTTCACTCCTCTGATGGTTAGAAACCTTCGTCTAATTTCAAGACTAAACTTGCTGATGGCCAGTTTATATCCATTTGTTCTTGTGTCTACACTGGTACTGAGCTTAAATAATTCTTCTCCCTCCGTGGTATTCATCCCCCTGATATGTTTATAGATAGCAATCATGTCTCCTCTCATGAGTCAGTAAATAAACACTTCCAAAGGCATCAGGTGGAATGGGTATACATGCAGAGGCTGGTCATCTCTGACTGGGATGACAAACAATGTAACATAATCACAATGCTTGTCTTTACATCTTTAGTGATATTTTACAGAAGTACTTCAAAAGCAACTACAATTTTTGTTCATTAATATCCTAAGACACATATTGGACTCTAAAAGAACAGCAATGACGAAACATGAAACCTAAAAGGGGTAGAGGGGTAAAGTCATTGTTAGCACTGTGCAGCTCACTGCGTCAAAACCCCCAACTCAGACATGCTAAAAAAGCCCTGTGTTATAATCAAAATGCACCAACATCTTTACTTTTGTAGCAATATTTTATACAGCTGTATGACAATTACTTTTTTCCATTTTTATCATCAATTGGAGTGGCCCCAAAATATTAATTTCTCTGTGATTTTATCAAAATGCACATTGCATAGTGCCTTTAAAACTTTAACCTCTTAGCAACTTCTTGCCTCCACCATACCTCTGATAAACTTCATGGTTTTGTCTTAAGCAAAGAGAAAGAAGTCTGGTGAAATAAAAATTACATTGTAATATTTAAAAGCAAGACTATCCCAACCTTTTAAATAAGAGCATAAACTTGTTCTTAAGAATGAATTACCCAGCACGCAAACCCCCATAAAAAACAAACCCATGAACAAAAGACTCCTCTAAAGGCAGATTACAAAGATGGTACATAAATCTCTTAATAAACCTCGTTTGTAAATTGTGAAGAAAATGTTAGATTTCAGGGCACAGTTTAATTCCCACTGTCATTTGCAGATAAAAAATATCAAATTTGAAAAGCTTTGTAACTGCATGTAGGAGAGAGATAAAGTCTGTAGCCTGTTATCTGAAAAAACATCCCTCACCCCACAGCCGATCCCCATACACCTTGACAAAATTATTAGCAATTTGGCAAAATGATGTGGGGCAATAAAGCCTTCTGAAGTTCAGCGAATGTTTCTGTATGACAAAGGCTGGCCCTCTCTAAAGCAAGGCAACTAACAAAGAATGGATATAAAACTGTTACACTAAACAAAAAAAGATTTCAGTCCATAGTCAAACCGCCCCACAAATCTATGTCAGGTCTTTTATTCCTAGGTTCCTGTTTTTTTCATATTCAACTTTGAAAAGTTTATGATAGTTTATTTTGTAAAATGCTGCTTGATGTGATTAAAAACAGTGAATTTAGCTGCAGGAGAAGAAGGAGATGGCTGTTTCAGATAAAAAAAAGGTCAGGAAAAGAGGCATGGGGTAGGGTGTGGGGTGACAAGCTTTTTCAGACAGTGTCAGATGCTACAGACTTTATCTCTCTCCTTTATGCCATTACAAAGCTCAGGCTTGGCTTTGCAGGGTTGATATTTTTATTGTAAAACCTCTTGGTAAATGATCAAAGGTTTATGTATCCTGGAAACTTTCTTCACCATTTACAATTGATGAGCTTATATGATATCCTTGTAAACTGCCCTTAGAGAAGATTGTTGTTGTTGGGTTTTTTTCGCATGTTGAGTAATTCATGTAGGGATCACTTCAAAAACAAGTGAATGCTTTTATTGAAAAAGTCGAGCTAGTTTCTCTTTTCAGCATTGTAATGTACATTTTATTTCACCTCTTTGGTTAGGACAAAACAGTAACATTTATGAGAGGTGGGGTTGAGGCATGGGGAGGGAGCGTTAGAGCAGTGGTGGGAGCTGTGGGGGGCCATGCCTGCGGACGTTAGCAAAATGTCTTGCAGCCCGCAATCAGATTACTCTGATGGGCTGCATGCGGCCCATGGGCCACAGGTTGCCCACCACTGCATTAGAGGTTATGGTTTTAAAGGCATCATATGTGAGGCTGGCAGACCAGGTGCCAGCTCATGCCAAAGCCCCAGGACTCACTGAGTGTTTATAAATCCATAGTTGGAAGGCAGACCAATTCACTTGTGTATTAATACAGATCCAAATGATTGGTAAATGAGAGTGTTTTTGGTGTTTAAACTTCATGAAAACTACTGGGATGTTACATGCATTCTTTTCACTTATCTGTATCCTGTTATAATGTAATAGCAAACATCCACAGTGTATATCCCTGTAACTAAATAACCTATCAAACGAAAAAGAAGCCTGGTGGAATGCAAATGAAGAACTTTAACAGAAAATTTTAAGGCAAGTGATCATTGTGTGTGGTGATCGGAGGTCAAAGACGCTAAGTGTATTCCTCACTCTGTGTAATCAAAGGAAGAGCCCTCATGGGTAGTGACCCTGTGAGTTTGCTTGCTGTGAGAAGAAGCTATAAGTATGGCATTAGGGAAAGATCCTTCATCTCTGGGCTGTTTGGATTCTAACAGCTGGAATAACCTGGGTTAATCTGGGTAGCCCTGAGATCCTTTTGGGAAACTGGCTGGTTATTACATCTCTGCCACCATTTGGAATTATAGACTGTGATTCACCTGTTATTATATTTTACCTGCTTTAACCTCTCAATAACTGTCATTTCCTTTTCTTTGCTAATAAAACTTTAGTTAGTTTACTATAGAATTGGCTGCCAGCATTGTCTTTGGTGTAAGATCTAGGATACCAATTGATCTGGGTGAGTGACTGGCCTCTTGGGACTGGGAGTAACCTAAAATATTTGTGATTTTTGGATTAAGTGACTGTTTTATCACAAAGTCCAGTTTGTCTGGGTGGCAAGATAGGCTGGAGAGTCTAAGGGAACTGTCTGTGATTCAATGGCATGACTGGTTCAGTGATCCAGGAGATCACATTTGTTATTGGTTTGGTGAAAACTAATTATAGAACACGCCACCAGCTTGGGGGGTCTGCCCTGTGTTCTGGCAGTCTGCCCTGAGGTAGCATTCACAGTCGTGAGCCACTCCAGACAGCGTGACATGATATAATATTTTTTTTATAAGAGAAAGAACATTAATACCTTGGTGCTGCTTCAGTGTGATGATAAATAAAATGAAAAAAATTAACAATTTTTCAGATTGCTCTGATTATCAGATAACTCTGTGTACCAGTGTGTGTGTGTGTGCATATCTAAGTGTTTAGTGATTGTTAATCTCTTTTGTGTATGTTGCTCAATGTGCCAAATACGTTATTAATGCAAAATATTTACTGCTAAATCTTGAGAATAAAATGTTGTTTGTAGCTATTGTCTCTCAAATACTAACATATAGGGTTCCCAAATACTCCATTGCTGTTTTTATTTTACTTAGTACACACAACTTAGTACACACTCATAAATGATCTGGAGGATGGTGTGGATTGCACTCTCAGCAAATTTGCGGATGATACTAAACTGGGAGGAGTGGTAGATACGCTGGAGGGGAGGGATAGGATACAGACGGACCTAGACAAATTGGAGGATTGGGCCAAAAGAAATCTGATGAGGTTCAATAAGGATAAGTGCAGGGTCCTGCACTTAGGACGGAAGAACCCAATGCACAGCTACAGACTAGGGACCGAATGGCTAGGCAGCAGTTCTGCGGAAAAGGACCTAGGGGTGACAGTGGACGAGAAGCTGGATATGAGTCAGCAGTGTGCCCTTGTTGCCAAGAAGGCCAATGGCATTTTGGGATGTATAAGTAGGGGCATAGCGAGCAGATCGAGGGACGTGATCGTTCCCCTCTATTCGACATTGGTGAGGCCTCATCTGGAGTACTGTGTCCAGTTTTGGGCCCCACACTTCAAGAAGGATGTGGATAAATTGGAGAGAGTCCAGCGAAGGGCAACAAAAATGATTAGGGGACTGGAACACATGAGTTATGAGGAGAGGCTGAGGGAGCTGGGATTGTTTAGCCTGCAGAAGAGAAGAATGAGGGGGGATTTGATAGCTGCTTTCAACTACCTGAAAGGGGGTTCCAAAGAGGATGGCTCTAGACTGTTCTCAATGGTAGCAGATGACAGAATGAGGAGTAATGGTCTCAAGTTGCAGTGGGGGAGGTTTAGATTGGATATTAGGAAAAACTTTTTCACTAAGAGGGTGGTGAAACACTGGAATGCGTTACCTAGGGAGGTGGTAGAATCTCCTTCCTTAGAGGTTTTTAAGGTCAGGCTTGACAAAGCCCTGGCTGGGATGATTTAACTGGGAATTGGTCCTGCTTTGAGCAGGGGTTGGACTAGATGACCTTCTGGGGTCCCTTCCAACCCTGATATTCTATGATTCTATGACAACTTTAATTAATCCACATTTCAGATCTTACCAAAAAGGGCATAGTTTGAGGACAGAGGAATAAAAAAGTAGCTAAAACTAGGCCTGCATTTTCTCTCACGAATGGACATATTAATGAATTTTCACCATTAGATTTCCTTTGAGTGAGGTATTGTGTGTGTTTTGTATGAAACAATGCTGAAAAACAAGCATGTGTGAGAAAGACACATCTATAAAATAATATAAAACTACTTTGAATGTATGTTTAAAGGGGTTATCTATAAATAGTGAACAAGCTGGCTTGAACATACACTTATTTGGGGTTGGGAGTGATGGGTGTGTGTTGCATGTTTTCCTACTTTTTTTTAAAATGTATCTGTTTGTCAAAAACTTTACAAAAATTAAGAGGCCCCTAATACATCTTAAACCAATAGGTGCTAATTTCCAATAAATATAAAAGGTTAGGAAGAAATACATTATTTGAGTATATGGAATAAGGGAAATTGGAATAAAATTTAGGCATGTAATTCCATTAGGGCCAGCCTACCAGTTTTTAAAGACAAATGCTAAAAGAATTGTGGAGAAAGAGGACATTTTATTCCCGGTCCAAATTAAGAAACAAATAAGGTTAACTGCTGAATTTACATAGGTATTGTAAAAAAATTGATAAAGAAACCTACATACATACTCATTGGAATTAGTATTTTATCTTTAATTTACAATTTAATATGCTCTGCTGAATAATTCCATCAAAATCCATGGGGTTAGAAAATCCTTCTGATTGGTTTAGGAAACTGTGATGCAATTTACTGATCAGTGACGTGTGATTCCACAAAAAAAATCACATGGTTAAAGAATCCCTTCTGATTGGCTTACCAGTGATGGCTGGTTTGCTGTAAGACTCCAGAGCAGGGGGTTCTGCAGTTTGGTTGGTGACAATCTGTGGTGTGAAATGCTTTTCTCTTCTCTCTGTGCCTTTTAAAAAACTTTCTTGAATGTCTCTGTAATGATCCCCACTTCTGGTACCACTATAACGAGCTGGCACCCACCTCTCGCAAGCACCCCCTGGTCAGGTGCGTGGATGCCCGCAGTTTTTCTCAGCTCATGGTGCCCCCATTGGCTGCTGCACTTGTCAGGCAGGTCTTCAGTGAGCCAAGTCTGTGTGCGAAACAAACAAACCTCTTCTGGGGTACACAATCCAAAATGTCCTGCAGCTCTCCCTGGGCTCAGTCTTTAACAGTCCAATAGGGACCATCATGATACCCTCTCCACTGGTATCAACCTCTAACCCTTCCTGGGCTGACACCCCTAATTAGTCCAATGGTGGCCTATCTCAGTCCCCCTTCAGCTGGTGCATCTTCCTATATCCCTCCCTGGGCTCAGTCTTTAAGCAACACAACGGCGCCCATCACGGTACCCTCGCTCGGTCTGGCTAGGTTGCAAGGTTCCTACTCTGGAATTGAGCAGCGCCCCAAGGGCTTCTTCCCTGGGTCTCCTTGCCTCTACTTGCAGCACCCCTCTTGCACTCAGTTCACTGACCACAGCTCCCCGCTGAGTCAGTCCCAGGGCAGCCCCCTTCCCTGTGGTGCCACCATTCTAATTCCCTTCCTTAGGGCATAGCCACTTCCCCCAGAGGCTGGTGGGGGACCTGGTCCTACCCACTGCTTTGGGTCCAAAACCAGGGATCCTTGAAGTATAGCAGCCTTGTGCTGCGCCCCTTAACTAATTACTGCTCTACATTTCTTTGGGCCACTTCCCCATAGCTCATCTTAGTTGAGCCCTGGCAGCCAGCCAGAAGCTATTCTCCAGCTTCCAGGCCCTGCAGACAACAGCTTGCTTCAGGCTCAGCACCCAGCAGCCAGCCAGGAACTCCTTCCTCGCTCCTCGAGTCCCTGCCAGGACACTGTTTGCATGACAGCGTGAGTGAAACACTGACCGTCTGCCCCCTTGTTTGGGGGGAGCAGGTGCAGAGGCAGCGGGAAGGACTGGGGGGCACCAGCAGGTGCAGAGATAGGGGGAGAGATTATGCAGCGCGTGCTGGGGGGGCTGCAAGCAGATGCAGAGAGGGGAAGATGGGAGTGGGCGAGGTTTACCAAGCTAAGCCCCGCCAGATGGTGCCTGAGGCTGTCCCTGCAGTGAGATGCATTGGGCATGAATTGTAGCAGTTGCCATGGGGTGCAGGGTCTTGCCAGGAGGCTCATTTCATACCCCCCTGGGCTCTGCACAGGTGCCTTCTCACACCCCTTCCTGTACTCGCGAGTCTGGCGCATCAAACATCTCATGCAGGAAAACAGCAGCTGCAGCTTTGGCCAGCCTGAGAAATGAAACCCACAGATTGGAGAAGCCCAGAACCAGGCCCTCCCTTCCCCACCGAGCAATCCTCACTGGGGGGGCCACACAGCTCACAGCGAGGGCTCTGGAGATGGTCGCCAGGGGTTATGGGACTGGGAACACAGCGCTGCTCGCCCTGCTGGGCTGGCTCTGGGGTGAGTGCCCTTTTCTCCAGGTGTTTGGCTGCACAGAGATTTTAAAAGCCTCATAAATAATGTTTCTCTGGCATCTTTTACTCCAGAGACTTTTGAAGACTTAGTTGTTGTATTTCCCTGGGAATCCAGCCACCTGGGTTTATTCCTAATGTTGGGGGGAAGTGGGGTCTAGTGGTTAGAGCAAGGGGTGCTGGGAGTCGGGACTCCTGGATTCTGTCCCCAGCTCTTGGGAGGAAGTGGGGTCTAGTGAGTTAGAGTGGGGAGGGGACTGGAGGGAAGTGGGGTCTAGTGGGTTGGGGGGGGCGGAGGGAAGTAGGGTCTAGTGGGTTAGAGCATGGGAGGCTGGAAGCCCAGACTCCTGGATTCTATCACTGGCTCTGGTAGGGGAGTGGGGTCTAGCGATTAGAGCAGTGGGGCTGGGAGCCTGGATTCCTGGGTTTGATTTCCAGTTCTGGGATGGAAGAGATGACCAAGAATGCACGGGGGAGCAGGAGTAGTCCAGCAGCCCAGAATGACTCTGCTCCCCCTACCAAAAAAACTGCACAACTAGGCCTGGGAAAGGAGGTTGGTTGTGTGTGCTGGGGGCGGGGGGAGGGAGGGGAGTAAAGATTCCTTGAAGCTGCTCCCCTGGGTGAAGAGCTTCACAGCTGCAGAAGGAGGGGGGGTGGGGCTGGGGGGCAAAGCAGAGGTATTTCCAGTCGAGAGAGGGAAGGGTTAATGCCATAGTACAAGGCACTGGGAAGGCCTCATCTGGAAAACTGTGCACGACTCTGGTCAGCCATGTACTAGAAATATGAATTCAGGCTGGACCAAGTGCAGAGAAGAGCTGCTAGGATGACCAGGGGAGGACAGTCTTATGAGAGGGGACTGGAAGGGCTTGACTTGTTCAGCATGGTGAATCGCAGGCTGAGAGGGGATCTGAATGCTCTCTATAAATACATTGTGCGGGGGAGGGAGGACACCAGAGAGGGTGAAGAGCTACAGAAAATGAAAGAGGAGGAGGCAGGTTCTGGAACCTCCTCCTAACAGGAGGAGTGGGGGGCAAACCCGCACTGGGTTAACTAAAGTGCTGTTTGCAAGCTGAATGAAAACCATGCCAGCTGGCGTGTCTACACTTATCTTGGTTCTGTTTGTTCCTGTTCTGGCAGGGGGAAGCTAACCTCAAAACTGCCAAATTCAAAATGAGAACATCTACATGGGGTTTGCACAGGTTCAATAAATTGGTTTTTGAAGTGGTTTCAACTGCTCTAGTGCAATCCATGTATAGTGCGGGTCACACAGCCTCACCCACCTGTGAAGGAAGGAATTATGGGTAGAGTTTCTACAAATAGCTTAAGCAATTTGAAAGGGAGGTATATGTTCAACTGGGAAATCGTCATATTTTTTGTGAAGCCCTTGCTGCAAATAGTCTGAGCTGAAGAGAACTCATTACCTTTATACAGTTAGGATTTTCAGCTGTTGAAATGTATATTCTAAGCCCTAGCTCAGGGCAAAGAGCTGGTCAGCTCCAGGTCCTCAGGAGATAGGGAACATCCCACTGTAAACACATGTGAATATAAAGGATGCTAGAAAGGACATTCATGGGTCAGACCTAATCTCCCCTTCTCTATGTCTTTATTCCCATGGTTCACTTGTAGGTTTGACCATTTCAGAGCAAGCTCAGCTCCGAGTGGTGAATGGCTCGAGTCACTGTGCTGGGAGAGTCGAGGTGCTTCCGCAACCAGCAGTGGGGAAGCGTGTGTGATGTTGACTGGGACATAAACAATGCTGGAGTTGTGTGCAGGCAGCTGGGTTGTGGGATGGTGTTGTTAGCCCCAGGGTAGGCTGAGTTTGGAGAAGGGTCTGACCCCATCTGGCTAGCTGAGGTTAACTGCACAGGGAGAGAAACTGCCCTCACGGAATGCTGGAGTGGGCCTTGGGGAGACCATAACTGTAACCACAGAGAAGATGCCGGTGTTGTGTGCTCAGGTAACCCTCACCCATGACACATATGGCACTGTGTGGTGAGTACTGTGCTGCAGGGAGTAGAGTAGCATGTGTTACTCAACAGGGGTCATTCTCCCCTCTGAATCAGCCCTGACTCTGATGTCCCAGACTGTCCTGAGCTGGGTCTTTCCTGCTGAGAGCTAAAACTGAGGCCCTGCCCATTCTCTCTCTCTTGGCACTTTCTCAGCAGTCTGGGAGTTAATGCTGGGTCTGAATTCCAGGTGGGGTGAATCCATTTGCCTTCCTTCAGCCTGAAATCCTGGCATGTGCTTTCAGCTGGACACAGGATTCTCCTCACTTTCTGGCCCAAAGTTCTTTTTTGCTTCAATCCTAAGGGAATGTCTAAGGGAATACCAATGTCTAAGGGAATACCAACGCTGAGAGTCGCTGGGCAGGTCCCACAAGGTGTTGAGATGTCAGTGGGATAGGAGAGCTCCCAGCATTTCTCAGGGGGCGCTCAACACTCTTCAGGGCCCAAATGTAGCCAAACCGCACATGCTCTCAATACTAGTTTCCCCATCAATCTGTGTCACTGGGCAGAATATTCCCACCGTCCCAGCCCCCCAGCTGCCTGTTCAAATAGGAATTAGTTCAGGGGCATCCTGTGGCCTGTTTTATGTAAGAAGGCAGACAAGGTGATCACAATGGTCCCTTCTGGTGTTAAAACCTATGGCACAGCCCTACCTCTGCCTTTCCTCCCACACCCCAGGGCCTGGTATGTCCCTTGGAGTCTGGCTTCTCCACTCTGCCCTGGTTCTGCTCCTGCTGGTGTCTGCCCTGATCATCACCTGAATCCTGAAGAAAGGAGCCTCCACCCTCCCTGAGCCACTGAGAACTGGCAATCAATGGCAGCAAGGGCAGCCTGAAGAAGACCCAGCGATGGGAGAGGAGTCGGTTATTTATGCTAGTGAGTAACTGTCATTTATGGGTGGTTCTGCTCAGACATTCAGCTGGGTAATTCTGGCAGCAATGTCTCTGGTCAGCCTGAAAACATAAGTCTGAGTCCACCCCCCAGACTCAAGGACACAAAGAAACCTTGGACATCTTTCATTACTAGTATCCAGAAAAATGTTCCACTTCCTTGAAATTGGCAGGGGGAGAAAGGGGAATCCCATCTCTCGCTGATAATTGGCCTCTAAATGGTGAAATCCCAGAATCATGTGGTGCTACAAGGATGGGCAAAAATCATCCTCAGAGTAAGATACTGTTTGTGACCTAAATCATGCGTAGATTGTCTATCTGCGAGCAGGAGGAAATTTGTCATGATCTGTCGCTCAAAGGCAGCTTAAGCCATTCTCTTCAGACTTTGCAAAATACAATCCTTTCTTTCCCTTTGAGGTGAATCTGCCTATTGGCTGGACTCACTCATTTTCCAAGGCAAAGCAATGGACTGGGGGCATGAGCTGTACTGTTACATGGAAGCAGGATGCGTGGATTGCAGCATGGTTCAGCTGTGAGGAGGGGGTTTTGGAATCTAAAACGAGATCTTAAATCTCCACTGGCCCAGAACAGAGACCGGACAGCTTAAAATCTGGCCTGTTTGAGTCTGGGTCTACTTTTGTGGCTCTGGCCTGTCGCTCTCCAAGAACCACTGTCAAACTGTCCTGCATCTGGGAATCAGAAATGATGCTTCCGAAGTCCCTGCTATTGCTGTAGGATTTGTCCAGTATTTTCAGAGCTGAGATTCCTCTGCTCCCCAGATGCCTCCCTGTGCCATAGGGAGAGTGTGCTCTGCAGCTGCTGAGATGTATGTGGGGATTATTGGAGAAAGCGGTTAGAGTGTGAGCAGGACTCTGTGCCTCGGGGGGCGGGGCAATGCGGGGGGGGGGTTGCCAGGAGGATTATCACTGTAAAGATTTAACTAATTCCATGGTGTCCTTGGTTCAGCTCCCTTTGCTTCTCAGTGTCCATCGTCACTCCCTTTCACATTGTTTCATTCACAAATGTCTCAAGTTTTGTGGGCACCCACAGACCTCAGCGAGAGATGTACTGACTAGGAGGATGCCAGCAAGACAGGGCTGTGGGGGAGGCTGGCCTGGACTGGGGAGATGGAAACTTCACCTCCTAGCATCCAAACGTTCCACCCTCCCTGTCTCTTGCACTAGTGCGTGTGAGGGGCATGTGCTGGATGGCCGTGACTATCCTTCGGGGTGGGGAGGGCTGTGCTAGCAGCAAATATCCTGACTGTCGTTTAATGGCAGGGCACGTTCTGAACAGGGCTTATTTTAAATAAATTTAGGAAACATGAGGAACAGCCACTTTTATCAGCTGTATCACCTCCTTGTTACAGGATCATGAGAAAGCCTGTGTGCATCACTCCCTCCAGTGGAGAGACTGGTGTCTCAGCTGCCTGCCATAAACCCAGCCCTGGGAGGAACTGACAGCTCCTCTTTTAGCTCAGAGAGTTGGTGTTGCCCTTCCTCCCAAGCCAGGTGCTCTGTGCACCTCCCATTCCTCCTCCCCCTCAGGCCATGGGCTCTGGGTGCCCACAACTCTCCCTTCTCCCATAACTTACTGCGGAAGTCATTGCCAGGGGCTGTTGTTTGTGTTGCTGCTGTGAACGGAGACACACACACACGCAGAGATGGAGAGCCCCTATGGATCTCAGCAGAGCACGGACCGTGACTTGAGCTAGGCTGCGTTACACCAGCAGATCTGCCCGTGGCTCTCCCCCTTCCCTGCCAGCATGAAACAACCCTCCCCCCCAGCGACGTGGGCGCTGCAGGCCCCGATGGCATCGCTCCAGCCGGCCGAGCCTCAGGGAAGAAGAGGAGCAGGTGGGGGGCAGCGAAGAGGTGAAAGCCCCCCTCGGGGGAGCCCCTGGCCCCTGAGAGGCTTGGAGGCCCTAGGGCTTGTGGGGCCCTGAGCAGGGGCCATCATGCTCCCCCCACTATGGCTGAGTCCCCCCAGCTCCCTGAGCCCTGCCCCGGCCCCCGACTGGCTGGCTCCCGGCTTCCACGGCAACGTGCTGAACTGAACAAGGGTCGCTGCCCCTGCGCCCCCATCCCCTTCTGGCCCCTCGCTGGCCCCGCCCAGTGGCAGCGTCTCCGGGGTCAGGCCGTGCTGGGCCCAGCGTTAGCGACATGGCCGCTCCCGCCGGGCCACTCACCTGGGGGCTGTGGCCGCTGGAGGGACCGTCGGGCTGTACCACTCACCTGAGGGGGTGGGCCAGAGGGGCTGTGGCCGCTGGAGGGACCGTCGGGCTGTACCACTCACCTGAGGGGGTGGGCCAGAGGGGCTGTGGCCGCTGGAGGGACCGTCGGGCTGTACCACTCACCTGAGGGGGTGGGCCAGAGGGGCTGTGGCCGCTGGAGGGACCGTCGGGCTGTACCACTCACCTGAGGGGGTGGGCCAGAGGGGCTGTGGCCGCTGGAGGGACCGTCGGGCTGTACCACTCACCTGAGGGGGTGGGCCAGAGGGGCTGTGGCCGCTGGAGGGACCATCGGGCTGTACCACTCACCTGAGGGGGTGGGCCAGAGGGGCTGTGGCCGCTGGAGGGACCGTCGGGCTGTACCACTCAGCTGGGGGGGGTGGGCCAGAGGGGCTGTGGCCGCTGGAGGGACCGTCGGGCTGTACCACTCACCTGAGGGGGTGGGCCAGAGGGGCTGTGGCCGCTGGAGGGACCGTCGGGCTGTACCACTCACCTGAGGGGGTGGGCCAGAGGGGCTGTGGCCGCTGGAGGGACCGTCGGGCTGTACCACTCACCTGAGGGGGTGGGCCAGAGGGGCTGTGGCCGCTGGAGGGACCGTCGGGCTGTACCACTCACCTGAGGGGGTGGGCCAGAGGGGCTGTGGCAGCTGGAGGGACCGTTGGGCTGTACCACTCAGCTGGGGGGGTGGGCCAGAGGGGCTGTGGCCGCTGGAGGAGGTGTTGGGCCTTATCGCTTGTATGGCCCCTAGAGGGGAAAGGACTCGTGTCCCATTCCCCGTCATCAGAGGTTTGGCTGTGTGTGCTCTTTCAGCGTGTGTCCCAGCTCTGTACAGAGAGCAGAGACCCAGGCCCTGATGGAGTGACCCAATAAATCCACAAACTTGGCTCCTAGCGAAGGCACCTGGTCAGGTTTATTGCCGACGAAGCAGGGTGCTAATGCCTCGGATCAATGGTTACAACTACACTGACACATGTGTGCTGGTCACAATGGACCAGCTCAGTTAGTGGCGGGACTCTCCACTATCCCCTAGGCCAGACAAAGACACTCCCTCTGGGACACATCTTTATACACCACTGCAAACAAGTTACCTATCATCCGTGAGGTATTAGGGAGCCACTCATTGCCTTGTACCTGTAGGTACGATCAGAACATCTCTATTCATCATGCTGTCATCCTGACCTTAGCCTTAAGATGGGTCAGCGTGTTCCTGTTATCTCTGGGGGATGTGTTTATCGGGGTGTTCTGCTACCGCCCTTCTGAAATGTGCTTGCGTGAGTGCTTTGTGCCGAGCAACTCTTAGGAATATGTGGTTTTGCCTAATGTTGCCAATTCTGTGAGTAGGGCCTGCCTCTTGCTGACAGCTTAACTTTGCTTTATATCAGCAAGATTTTGATTACTTTAGCCCAGGTCTCAGGCCTCACACCAGGCCTCTGACACATGGGCTTATGTTTCAGGCACTCTTCCTACTGCATCCCCCAGCCCCCATACCAGCCAGTTCCCACAGCCTGAGGCTGGGTCAGAACTGGGCCCCCTGCAGACCGGGGGGCAGAACCAGGCCTCAACAGCTCACCGGCCAGGCACTCTCATCTCCCGCAGGAAATCAATACCAGGGGGCGGCAGGAATGTGTCTCCGTGTCACTCCCGCACCAGCTGCCATCTCCTTTGCTGGCTGCTCACAGTGTCGCTCCTCATATCAGTCTATTCTCCTATCTTCAGCAATGGCCAACGCCTGCTGCTTCAGAGGATTATGCAGAAAAACCCATCAGTGGGCAGCAGAGGGAAGTCCTTCCCCCAGGGGAAGTTTGTTCGTCAGCCCCATTGGTCACTTTGTGGCTGGCTCATGCTTTGAAGCAAGACATTTTATGTTCCTTCTACCCTCTCTCCTTTCACTCTGGATGGTCTCATTCTGCTGCTAAATCTCCAGTCCCTATTTTACAAATCCTTCTCAGATCTTGTCCTCAGTGATATCTAGTGGCAGTGAGTCCCACAAGCCAATTCTTTGGTGTGTGTGTATAGAAACTTTTGATTGGTTTTAAATCTCTCTCCTTTCAGCCTCACTGAATGCACCATTTTTCTTGTAATATAAGGGTGGGTGAATCTACGTTCCCCATGCACTTCACACTTGGCCAGATGAGAGGCCTCCAATCTAGGGGGACATGGAGTACGCTTGTACAGCTATATAGGGGGAAATCTTTTGTTTAGTTCAGGGATCGGCAATCTTTGGCACGCTGCCTGTCAGAGAAATCCACTGGCGGGCTGGGCCAGTTTGTTTACCTGCAGCGTCCACAGGTGTGGCCGCGGTTTGCCGTTCCAGGCCAATGGGGGCTGTGGGAAGCGGCAGCCAGCACATCCCTCAGCCCATCCCACTTTCCGCAGCCCCCATTGGCCTGGAACAGCGAACTGCAACCAGAGAGAGTTGCAATCGGCCGAACCTGTGGATGCTGCAGGTAAACAAACCGTCCCGGCCTTCCAGCGGATTTCCCTGATGGGCCGCGTGTCAAAAGTTGCCGATCCCTGGTTTAGTTCTTTAATGTTGTTTATTCATTCTTCCTGCATCTTGTCCTGAATTATTCTTCATAAAATATTATTCTTGACAACCAGCTGTCGAGGTTCCTTCCCCACTCTAAACTCTAGGGTACAGATGTGGGGACCTGCATGAAAGACCCCCTAAGCTTATTCTTACCAGCTTAGGTTAAAACTTCCTCAAGGTACACACTTTGCCTTCTCCTTGAACCCTATGCTGCCACCACCAAGCGTGTTAAAGAACAGAGAAAGAGCCCACTTGGAGACGTCTTCCCTCCAAAATATCCCCTAAGCCCTACACTCCCTTTCCTGGGGAAGGCTTGATAAAAATCCTCACCAATTTGTACAGGTGAACACAGTCCCAAACCCTTGGATCTTAAGAACAATGAAAAAGCAATCAGGTTCTTAAAAGAAGAATTTTAATTAAAGAAAAGGTAAAAGAATCACCTCTGTAAAATCAGGATGGTAAATACCTTACAGGGTAATCAGATTCAAAACACAGACAATCCCTCTAGGCAAAACCTTAAATTACAAAAAGACACAAAACCAGACACAAAAAAACATTCCATTCAGTACAGCCTATTTTACCAGCCATTAAACAAAAGAAAATCTAACACATTTCTAGCTAGATTACTTACTAACTTTTTACAGGAGTTCTGAGCTGCATTCCTGATCTGTTCCTGGCAAAAGCATCACACAGACAGAGAGGCCCTTTGTTCCCGCCCCACCCTCCAGCTTTGGAAGTATCTTGTCTCCTCATTGGTCATTTTGGTCAGGTGCCAGCGAGGTTACTTTAGCTTCTTAACCCTTTACAGGTGAAAGGGTTTTGCTTTTGGCCAGGAGGGATTTTATAGCACTGTACACAGAAGGGTGGGTACCCTTCCCTTTATATTTATGAACCAGCCAATCAAGCACACCCTTTGCTTTCTATTTTCCTCAGAGAGAGACAGGTGCAATGACTAGAAGGCAAGTAGTAGCCACTAGTAGAAAGGTTTCTTGCCTGGTCAGGTCATGTGTCAGATTAATAATTTTCTAGACCCATATTGATTCCATCCACCTCAGACATTAACATCAGAAAGGTGACATGAAATTGCAACAGGTATGAGCCTGCAGTGAAAACATTCCCGGCAGCAATAACTGAATTCTTGTATCTATAGGGATGCCCTTTCAGTTTCATTTTTGCTTTTTCATATCATAATGGAGTGTCTTAATTGTATACACAAATATACTTCACCAAGTTGATGGACTTTGCTCATGTGCTATCTGGAAGCTTGTTTATCTTTACACACACTGAATGGTCAAAGTTTCCTTCTCCCGACTTCCTGCCCAAACCGTCAGAATCAGCTGCCGCTCAGAAGCAGCGTACCAGTCTCCAGCACCATGAACACCCAGGCTGGAATGCAAGACAGCCTGGAGACTTACTTCGAGAGGAGTGTGGAAATTGAGATAACCAACGAATCACGGGATGTGACCCTCCATTCCCCCAGGTAAACACCCCCTGCGGCACCTGCCTCAGAGCACCCGCAGGCTCTCTGCATACTATATCCTGCTTCTTCCAGATACTGAGTCCCCAAGTTCAGCATTGTCCCCAAAATATTCTTATCCCACTCCCTGTTCCTCCAATGCTCTCTAATTCATTAAAATCTCCATGGTTTGGAAATTTTGATGCAGAAATGAATGCAACATGGAGAAAGATTTTCAATACAGGAAAGATGGGAAATCAAAAGCTAAGAAGCCAGATTCAGTTTTCTTTTACAAAGATGTAAATCTGGTGTCACTACAAGGCACTCAGACTCTGGGGGGACAGATCAGAATCTGGCCCTGACCACATTGCAGACAGTGGGTGACTCTAGATTTACCACCTGGGAACTGAGATCAGAATCTGGCCCTGACCCCATGGCAGTCAGTGGTTGACTCCAGATTTACCCCAGGGTAACTGAGATCAGAGTTCAACCCTGACCCCATTGCAGGTGGTGGGCGACTCCAGATTTAACACATGGAAATTGAGATGAGAATCTGACCCTGACCATATTTCAGCCAGTGGCTGACTTGAGATTTACCCCAAGGAAGCTGAGCTCACAAGCTGAAATTCCCTGGCAGCGTTATTATCCAGCCAATTCTTACCCACAGCGAAGGGACTCAGAGTATCAGCTCATGAGCCAGGCAAAAGGCTAATAATAGTCCATGTGATTCTTTATACACAAGGAGCAATTAACACACTACACTCTGTCTATATCTTTATGAAGCTGTAAACTCCATTTTGCCAATGCATCCTTTTGCCTTCTCTATGGTCCCTTTGCCTCCATGTTGGGCTGAGATTCAAAGGCTGGTGGCAAATGCTGAATACAACAGAGTTTCTGAAGAGAGTCTCTGAAACCTGACCTGTGAGGAAAAGTTAAAAAAAGTGGGCATGTTTAGTGCTGAGAAAAGAAGACTAGGGGGGACCTGATAACAGTCTGCAGATATGTTAAGGGCTGTTATAAAGAGGATGGTGATCAATTGTTCTCCATGTCTGTTTGAGGTAGGGCAAGAAGCAATCAGCTTAATGTGCAGCAAAGGAGGTTTAGGGTAGATATTAGGAAAACTTTCTAAATATAAGGATAGTTAAGTTCTGGAATAGGCTTTCAATGGAAGTTGTGGAATTGCAGTCATTGGAGGTTTTTTGGAACAGGTTGCACAAACCCCCTTTAGGGATGGTCTAGCGCAAAGGAGTGGACTTGATGACTTCCCAAGGTCCCTTCCAGCCCCACATTTCTATGATTATATAAGAAGTGAAGCAGGTTGTCACCTGACAAAGAGGGCAGAATTTATAAAAAGGGCATGGAGAGCCAAAGGGGAAGACGTCAATCTAGGAAAGATGGCTCCATGAGGGTGAAGCAACCCAGAAGGTAGACATTTGGTGGGCAGGGTCCTAAAGCTGAGTAGCTAAGGTACTTGACAACAGCCCTTGGGGGGTTGAGACTTGCTTGATCTCCCCCTAAAAAGACCCCCACCAATTCACCCAGCTGTGAAATAGGTACCTGACCCACTGGGTTAGGGTGATCAAAGATGGTCAGATGTGATACTGGCTGCATCTCTCCTTTGTGTTCCACTGGCTAGGAAACTCGTGTGCTGTAACTACATCAGCCTGATCAGCTAATGCCTCAGGGGCACTTTGACCCTGTCTGCCTCCCTGAGCCCAGATGGCATCAAGGGAAGGGTGATCTAGCCAGGGGCATTGTGGTCAGGAAGCTTATTGTGTTCTCTCTGATCTGCACTCCCATGTGCTTTTCCTGTTAAGTATAAACGAGCAATGGTAGCATCCTGTGTAAAGTGTCTGTGGGTACGTCTACACTGCAAAAAAACCCTCATGGCAGCGAGTGTCTGAGTCCAGGTCACCAGACTTGGGCTCATGGGGCTTGCGCTATGGCTCTAAAAATAGCTGTGTCGGCAGCACTTTGAACTTGTGGCTGGGGCTGGAGCGCTGAGACCCGCCCTCCTACCAGGCTTCAGAGCCTGAGCTCCAGACCAAGCCAGAACGTTCACAAGGCTATGTTGAGCACCATAGCATGAGCCCTGCAAGCCCAAGTCTGTTGACCTGTGCTCTGCCTTGGGTGTTTATCTGCAGCTAGACACACCCTCAGTGTGTTCTCTGCTTTACAATTACTGCCTGCATCCTGAGAGAGTTAGACTGTCACCAGAAGGCTCTCACTTCTAAGTGGAGTTCTGGGAGATGGTGTGCTAAGCAACAGGGGCGTCTGAAGGGTCAGCATTGAGACCCAGGGCTAGGCATGTGCATAGTTCTCAGGAGGGGGTGCTAGATGGAGGGACTGCACCCCAGGAGTGTGCCGAGGGACCCCAAGACTAGACCAGTGTCTGGAGTCCTTTCAGGCTCCAGAGGCTTAAAACACCCAAGATCCACGGGCCAGGATTCGCCTCTCAGCTGTCTAGTGAGCACTTGAGTGGGGGCACTCAGCTCGGATCTGTGACACCAATAACACCGGGTTTAAGCAGGCACATCTCCATTAGAGTCAACAGATTTTCATTTGTTTGCCTCAGTCCTAAAATATTTGCAAATGCAGTGCACAAACCTCTTCTAACCCCTCCCTGTTTGATTCCCACCACCCCCATGCTGTTCCCAAGTAGCTAGTGCTGCACCGTGGAAGTCAGACTATGTTCATCTCAATCCCTCTCTTCCCACAGGAGTTACTGCTTCAGCGGCCACAGCCTCCTGCCTCCTTCCCCCCAAATCCTGCCAGGATCCAAGCAGAGCTGTCTGTTCACAAAAGGACGGTACAGCTTTCGTGGGAGCGTGGGCCTGCTGGTGTACAACTCAGACGCCTTCACCCTTGCCATCATGTTCTCCAACCCCTTTGACTACAACCTCTACTGTGTTGAGTTTGGCCTCGAGATCTGCCCAGGCAAAGAGCACCTTGGTGACATGGAGGAAGTCTATGCAAGGATGTACAATTATATGCCTGCCAACAGCTGCACAACGTTCAAGAAAGCCAAGCTGGGCCAATGCCAGGAAGCGCTTGTGGTCTCCGCAGGGAATATCCGTGTCATGGCCACCATGTCCAATGCTGCCAAAGCAGTCATTAAAGTGCTTGTAGAGGAAAAAGGGAACCCACCTCCCTACTCAAAGAACCCGATTTACTACAAGACACACTCCTAGAGTAAAGACTGCTGCTACGACTGACATCCAGCCTAAGACATGAAATGACTCCACATGGGCCCGATCTACAGGCAGAAATAACCCACTACTGCATAGACACCAGCGCAGGAACCTACCTTGGG
The DNA here is from genome assembly GCF_965140285.1 of Lepidochelys kempii. Taxonomy (NCBI): domain Eukaryota; kingdom Metazoa; phylum Chordata; order Testudines; family Cheloniidae; genus Lepidochelys; species Lepidochelys kempii. The sequence continues at coordinate 11,726,427 of NC_136402.1, forward strand.
ACAGAACTGGCCCTCACTTATCATAGTGCTTGGAAAGAGCATAGACACTGCAAGAGGTGTCTAAGGCCAGAAGGGACCATTGTGATCAATTAGTCATATATCCTGTATAATACAGTCCAGAAAACTCCCCCCAGATAATTCCTCTTGAACTAGAGCATCTCTAATAAAATAAATAATGTCGCAAAGACAGTCTTGTAACCCTGGCTTTGAATTGGCTCCATGTTGTTCACATTATGTTAGCCGCAGGTGGGAAAGTGAATTCATAACAGGCATAAATAATGTCTGATTCATCCACTGCCCTTTTAGAATGGTGTAAACCCATTGCAGGCAGTAGGTGACTGAATTGACGCCCGGGGAACTGAGATCAGAATCTGGCCCAGACTCCATTGCAGGCAGTGGGTGACTCCAGATTTAGCCTAAGGGAACTGAGATCTGAATATGGCCCAGTACAGAATCAATAACATTTTCATTCTAGGTTCCATTTATTTCAGACTAAGGAAGAAATAACAAAGAATGAATATAAAATCCAGTGTGAGAACGGGAACAAAGCAACTCTGTGTAACACGCTCCCTCTTGAGCTACCCGCTCTCTGGGCTGGAGATGTCTCCCAGCAGTGCTCTGCAGGGAGGCAGCCAGGTGCCTAAAGAAGCAGAACAAGAAAAGAGAATGACAATGTCTTCTTCCAGTTACACACCCAGATGCATTACAGAAATTCGTTAGAATGTAAAACCTGCAAGCAATGAAGGGAGCTCGCCAGTTCCAAGAAGAAGCTCCTGTGGCTTTGTAGATTAGCATGGCTAGAGTTCCAGAGAGATGTGCCTTGTGAGCAGAATATGGAGCAGAGGTGGGCAAACTTTTTGGCCCGAGGGTCACATTGGGGTTGCAAAACTGTATGGAGAGCTGGATAGGGAAGGCTGTGCCTTCCCAAACAGCCAGGCCCTTGCCCCCTATCCGTCCCCTCCCACTTCCCGCCCCCTGACTGCCCCCCTCACAACCCCCCACCCATCCAACCCCCCTGCTCATTGTCCCCTGACCACCCCCTCCCGGAACCCGTCTCCCCTATCCAACCCCCCTTGCTCCCTGTCCCCTGACTGCCCCACCTTCTATCCACATCCCCGCCCCCTAACAGGCCCCCCGGGACTCCCACGTCTATCCAACCTCCCCTGTTCCCCGTCCCCTGACTGCCCCCCCCAGAACCTCCGCCCCATACAACCGCCCCCTGACAGGCCCCCCAGGACTCCCACACCTATCCAACCGCCCTCTGCTCCCCATCCCCTGACTACCCCCTGAGACCCCCTGCCCTGGCCCTGGCCCCCTTACCATGCTGCTCAGAGCAGCATGTCTGGCAGCTGCACCGCTCGGCAGGGCCGCCCAGAGGATTCAGGGCCTGGGGTCTTCAGCGGTGGGGGCCCTTCCACTCTGGGGCTTCGGGGCACTTCGCTGAAGACCCGGAGCGGAAGAAGCGGCGGTGGGTCTGCGGCAACGGGTCCTTCAATCCGTGTGTGTTCGGCAGCATCTGAAAACTCTCATGGGGGCCCCTGCGGGGCACAGGGCCTGGGGCCTGGGGCAAATTGCCTCACTTGCCCCCGCCATGGGCGGCCCTGCCGCTCGGCCGGAGCCAGACACGCTGCTGTGCTGCCCTGCAGGAGCGCGCAGCCCCGCCGCCCAGAGTGCTGCCCACATGGCGGCATGGCTGCGGGGGAGGAGGGACAGCAGGGGTGGGGTCAGGGGCTAGCCTTCCTGGCGGGGAGCTCAAGGGCCGGGCAGGATGGTCCCGTGGGACAGATGTAGCCCATGGGCTGTAGTTTGCCCACCTCTGGTATAGAGCTTTATGGAGGAGCAATAGCAACTTCCATAGTTTTATTTAAGATCCTGTTTTCAAAATGCTATAAAATCTCTAAGCACATTCTTATTGTTTTGAAAATTGCTGTGTCAGTTTAGGGTCCAGATTAGAGTTTGGGGTACAAATGTGGGGTTATTTGGGCAAAGGGTTTCTGAGACACAGCCCCTCAAAACAGCATTATTTTAAAATTTGTTGGTTCTTATCATTTCCACCCCCTCAGATCTAGGGAGAATACTACAGGCTGTATCCCCATAAAGCTCATATCACTGTACAGCCCCTAGCTGTCCTAGTGTCTGGCACTGCGATCCAATTTCAAAACCTAATTATTCAAAAGTTATTAGACCTTCATTCTGGTTCCATAAGGTAGCCCACACATTGATCCAAGCCATAAATACTAGCACACATGCAGACCGAGCAAAATTTCTGTATCAATGCAAAATTTCGAAGTGCTCTACAATTGACAAGAAGAGTCATACCAGCTTGAAAGTTGGCATGCCAAAGCAGCAGCTGGAGTAGATCTTGTGGTGCTAATTTGGGGTCCTTTCGTCTACAGGTTCCCAAGAAGCGTCTCCCCCCAAATGACCTTTTAATTTCCAAAGTGTTCAAAAATCAACACGCATAGGGCAATTGTCTTGACAACAGGTATGCCACAGCAAGGCCTGGGGTGGGGTTTGTGGTTCAAATTTGGGGACACTTGGTTGATGGTTCTTTGAGATACAGCCCCTTCCCACATGAGCTGCTTTTAAATTTTTCAGATTCCCATAATTTTTTTTTTTTATATACAGAGCGGCTCTGAGCCTCATTTAGTGACGAGGATGATTTAGTTGGGGATTGGTCCTGCTTTGAGCAGAGGGTTGGACTAGATGACCTCCTGAGGTCCCTTCCAACCCTGATATTCTATGATTCTCATGAAACTGCTATCACTGGACTGTTCTGAGCTCTGCTATTCAATGGGGCCAAGGTCTGGTTCAGAAACCCAATCCTTCAAAAGTTATTGCACTACAAATACTTTATCACCTCGGCTCACAGACTGTTCACACTGCTGTGAGCTGTGGTTTCCTCAGAGACTCCTTGGTGAGTGATCCACTGAAGTAGCACACTCAGGAGCTCAGGGCAACCTGCATGAGCCCTTGAGCCCAAAGCACATGAGTGTGAATCCTCTTCACAGGAGATTTGCATAAAGTGAACTTTATTGCTCCCAGCCTGCCTTTTGCTTGGTCCCTACCCCAGATAATTTCTCCTCCATCCCTGTTCTTGGTTCATTTTAAATGAGTCACTTTTTATTGCAGTCACTCTGCTCTGCCCCATTTGGTTTATACACTAAGAGCAAGATAAAGGCCCCTATGGGACTGGCCCTCCCTTGGTGTGATGGTGCAGGAATGGTCACACAGTGTGTGGCACTGTGCAGCGTTAGGAGATCATGCAATGAAAGACCCTGCTATAACATTTAGGCCGGAGAAGATGGACTTCTGGCTACTGTGGGCTCCCTAGCTCTGAATTCACCAAGGGGGGTTGTAAATTCTCAGCCTCAGTGCTGTGCTGACACCTGTTTTATTCTAATATATACCCCAGACTTTGCCCTAAGTAAAGGAGAACAGATAACAAGCGTGCCTTGCCCTATACAGCTGCTGGAGAATGGCCCGAGGCACCAGCCTGCAGCCTGTGTCTGCCTCGTTTTACTTCCATTGTAAGCTCTTTTGGGGGCAGTGACTGGCTCTTTGTTCTATGTTTGTACAGCACCTAGCACAGTGGGGCCCTGGCCTCTGGTTGCTTCAGAAACAGAAATAAATAAATAACCCCTTCGTCAATCTTTGCATGCGGTAAAACCGCTCCTATGTGCAAGGACTGCACAGCCACAGCCCCTGTCTGGGGGCACACAGCCCCACACCCTTTTCTGCAGGAATGCCAGGGCAGCAGCCACAACCTCCTGGTCATGAATCACAAGGATGGCATGTGCCTGGAGCCAACAGGCACGTGACACTCCAGAGAGGTCCATGCGAGGAGAAATTCCACCTTGTCTGGGGTTTTTTTCCTCCTTATTATGTTGTACCTGAGTCTATGTGAGTATTACTGTTTTGCACAAATACTGTGTGTGCCTCAGTTTCCCTGTGTATTGCATCAATGCCTAGATGATGGGAATAAGGGTGTGTGACTTTTGCTGAGATCCTCAGGGGCAGATGAGGTGGCTCCAGCTGCCTGCAGTTATGCGATGGCTGATACGCTTTGTAACCTGAGACCCAGGAGGGGGATGTGACCAGGTGACACTTTGCCCAGGAAGTGAGACAAAGACCAGGAGGAGGGGCAACTGGCATGTTGGAGGTCGGGTCAGGAAGCTGGGCAGTCTGCTGTTGGGGACTCGGAGAGGGAGGAGTCCAGAGTGACCTGCCCAGGATCCACTCAAGATGGACTTTGCTGAAAGTCACTGATTTCTGTGTTAACAAGCTCTGTTCTATGCTGTGTTCCTGTCGACTAATAAGCCTTCTGTTTTACACGCTGGCTGAGAGTAACGGCTGACTGTGGAGCTGGCGTGCAGGGCTCTCTGTGTTCCTCTGGGGTCCCGTCCAGGTAGACCCGCCAAGGGGAAGTGTATGGTGTGAACAGGGATGCTGAATGCTCTGAGGTAAGACCAGAAAGGCCATAGCCCTTCGGCTGAGAGTAACATGCCCTGGACAGGTGTGCCCTGAGGGGAGTCACGCTACCCAGAGTCCTGTCTGGCTTCATACAGAGCAGTTCCAGAGCATCAGACCTGTGACTCCGTCACACCAGGAAAACTGGGCTGTCATACACTGCACCCTTAGAAAAGAAAATGCAATACCTGCCATGGTATATGCTTAGCTAGTGCCATTCAGCCTGTCCTGTGCTGTGCAGCCCCAGCGTAGAATCTATCGATCTAGTATGTCGGTCATCATGCAACTATATCAGTAGAGAGGGGTGCAGCTACTCCAGTATGGAAGGGCAATAATCTATACAGCTATAAGGCACCTGTCATAACCATAGGGATAGCCTAAATTCCTCCTTACCTGTAAGGGGTTAAGAAGCTCAAATATATCCAAAACAATTTTTTTCCATGCAGATTTGTGAAATGTACTGGTCTCGTTCTTAATTTGAATGAAGACAAAAGTCAAAATCTCAAAATGCTTTGGGAAATAGAATTTCCATCCTCCACACAGCTCTAAAGAGCCGGTACAGCCTGCGTATTAGGAACAGCATGTAGGGAACAGCTCCAAGAGCAAAGTTACTTCTATTCTGCTGACTTCTCCAACATTTCTCTGTTAGCAATGGAGGAAAGACCCAGCCAGGAGCTGTGACATGCATTGCTGTCTTTCTTCTGTGGAGAACAACTTTAGTTTGTGTGAATTAAAATGACTTGAGTCCACATGATGAAATTCTTTAAGTGTACTAACTGTCGGGTTAATACATAGTCTATAATCCCCTTTGAAAGTGGATTAAAATAATTGCTGATTGAGTTAGTATGGACTAATGTTTATGTGGGTGCATCTCTACCTCTCAGTAGCTTGGCAGTCCTCCAACTGCTATCCCACACTGCTTTGCACGATGTCAGGACTAGCCTGTCTATGCACCTGTGTCCCCTCCACTGCTCTGGGATCATCTTGACTGGATGTCACCTCCCTTTACCCCTTACTCTATACATTGCTATAGCAGCACTATTCCATGCCTCATGCAGCCACCTGGAGTGTGCAGAGGTCCTGGATCTCCTAGCTCTCTGGAGAGAGCTGAAGGCGCAGCAACGCTTGCCAAGCATCAACGCAAAAAGGAGGTTCATGAAGCCATCTCTAAGGAGGTGGCAGAGAAGGGTCACAGTCGGGATGCTATGCAGCACCAAAACAAAAGCAAGAAGTTCAAAAGTGCTTATAAGAAAGTTCAGGACAAAAACAGGACCTCCAGGGTGCTCCTGATGCCTGTCTAGTATTTTGAGCTATAGTCCACAAAAATTATCAGCATCAGCACCGAGGCAAATCCCAAAAGGATGTAGCCTCCTTGTAGAACTACACAAAAATGCGGAGGTTAGTTAAACAGAAATTAAAAGGTACAGCACCAAAAGTAAAATCCTTGCAAGCTGCATGGAAATTTTTTAAAGACCATAATAGAGGCTCAATTTAAATGTATACCCCCAAATTAAAAAAACCATAGTAACAGAACCAAAAAAGAGCCACCGTGGCTAAACAACAAAGCAAAATAAGTAGAGAGCGGCAAAAATACATCGTTTAAAAGTGAAAGTTAAATCCTAATGAGGAAAATAGAAAGGAGCATAAACTCTGGCAAATGAAGTGTAAAAATATAATTAGGAAGGCCAAAAAAAATTTGAAGAACAGCTAGCCAAAGACTCAAAAAGCAAATTTTTTTAAGTACATCAGAAGTAGGAAGCCTGCTAAACAACCAGTGAGGTCACTGGATGATCAAGATGATATAGGAGCACTCAAGGATGATAAGCACATTGCAGAGAAACTAAACTAATTCTTTGCATCAGTCTTCATGGTTGAGGATATGAGGGAGATTCCCAAACCTGAGCCATTCTTTTTAGGTGACAAATCTGAGGAACTGTCCCTTATTGAGGTGTCATTAGAGGAAGTTTTGGAACAAATTGATAAACTAAACAGTAATAACCACCAGGACCAGATGGTCTTCACCCAAGACTTCTGAAGGAACTCAAATGTGAAATTGCAGGACTACTAACTGTAGTTTGTAACCTATCATTTAAATCAGCTTCTGTACCAAATGACTGGAGGATAGCTAATGTGACCAATTTATAAAAAGGGCTCCAGAGGAGACCCCCGGCAAATACAGGCTGGTAAGCATGACTTCAGTACCAGGCAAACTGGTTGAAACTATAGTAAAGAACAAAATTGTCAGACATAAAGATGAACATAATTTGTTGGAGAATAGTCAACATGGCTTTTGTAAAGGGAAATCATGCCTCACCAATCTCCAAGAATTCTTTGAGGGGGTCAACAAGCATGTGGACAAGGGGATCCAGTAGATGTAGTGTATTTAGATTTTCAGAAAGCCTTTGACAAGGTCCTTCACCAAAGGCTCTTAAGCAAAGTAAGCAGTCATGGAATAAGAGGGAAGGTTCTCTCAGGGATTGGTAACTGGTTAAAAGATAGGAATAAATGGTCAATTTACAGAATGGAGAGAGGTAAATAGTGGTGTCCCCCAGGGGTCTGTTCTGGGACCAGTCCTATTCAACATATTCATAAATGATCTGGAGAAAGAGGTAAAACAGTTAGGCAGCAAAATTTCCAGATGATACAAAACTAATCAAGATAGTTAAGTCCCAGGCAGACTGCGAAGAGCTACAAAAGGATCTCACAAAACTGGATGACTGGGCAACAAAATGGCAGATGAAAACCAATGTTGATAAATGCAAAGTAATGAACATTGGAAAACATAATCTAAACTATACATATAAAATAATGGGGTCTAAATTATCTGTTATCACTCAAGAAAGAGATCTCGGAGTCATTGTGGATACTTCTCTGAAAACACCTGCTCAATGTGCAGCGGCAGTCAAAAAAGTGAAGAGAATGTTGGGAATCATTTAGAAAGGGATAGATAATAAGACAGAAAATATCATATTGCATCTATATAAATCCATTGTACACCCACATCTTGAATACTGCATGCAGATGTGGTCACCCAATCAGGGGTGGAGGGATAGCTCAGTGGTTTGAGCATTGGCCTCCTAAACCCAGGGTTGTGAGTTCAATCCTTGAGGGGGCCATTTAGGGATCTGGGGCAAAATTGGGGATTGGTCCTGCTTTGAGCAGGGGATTGGACTAAATGACTTCCTGAGATTCTATGATCTCAGAAAAGATATATTGGATTTAGTTCAGAAAAGGGCAACAAAAATGATTAGGGGTATAGAATGGCTTCCGTATGAGGAGAGATTAATAAGACTGGGACTTTTCAGCTTGGAAAATAGACGAGTAAAGGGGGATATGATTGAGGTGTATACAATCATGACTGATGTAGGGAAAGTAGATAAGGAAGTGTTATTTATTCCTTCTCATAACACAACAACTAGGGGCCACCAAATGAAATTAATAGGCAGCAGGTTTCAAACAAACAAAAGGAAGTACTTTTTCACACAACGCAGAGTCAACCTGTGGAACTCCTTGCCAGAGGATATTGTGAAGGCCAAGACTATAACGGTTCAAAAAAAAACTAGATAAATTCATGGAGGATAGGTCCATCCATGGCGATTAGCCAGGATGGGCAGGAATGGTGTCCCTAGCCTCTGACTGCCAAAATCTGGGAATGGACGACAGGGGATGGATCACTTGATGATTACCTGTTCTGTTCATTCCCTCTAGGGCACCTGTCATTGGCCAGTGTTGGAAGACAGGATTCTGGGCTAGATGGATCTTTGGTCTGACCCAGTATGGCTGTTCTTGTGTTCTTAGATTGAGCACCACAACGATCAATCTCTAGCTAGGTCCTTAATATGGTCTGGGTGGCTGTTTAGTCGATGTGCATCATAGCCAAAGTTATCACTCCACTGAAGCTTCTGGCGACCACCTGATTTCCGGCTGTGTAGTGGCATTCCTTGGTAAATATGTTTCATAATTCATTGGTCTTCCATTCTAATAATATGTCCGTACCAAGAGAGACACCAGAACTGAACCAGTGCTGATGGAGGCAGTTGGTGGGTTCAGCTCTGAATAACTTCATGGCTGATCTTTGCCTGCTGCTTAACCTGGAGCTGCTGGAGAAGACGATGAGAAAGAAACATGTCAATCCACAACCGTTAGTGCCCAAAACCTCAGCATGAAATAGCTCCCTGCCTAGACAAGGCCTGAGTGTGTGTGTGTGTGTGTGTGTGTCTGGTGTGTGTGTTATCTCTGCAGGCACGTGAATGCCCAGCTAGCACTGTAAATACAAACCAGATGTTCTATAGCAGTTTCCCATTAAAGACAGCGGAACATTTTCATTCTCTCACTTAACGTTTCTTCCCACATCTGGCAGTCCATTTCACTGTAGCGGTTTGTTCTATTTGGATCTAGGTTTGAAATGGAAATGAATCAAGTCTAGTAGCATGTGCTGGACCAGTTTCACTTATATCTGTGCCATGCTTTTCATTTCACTGGGGTTTTGTGGGAGGAACTGAGAGCAGAAGTAGACCCATCATGTGTACTGAAATGCATGGGGAAGAAACAGGCATTTCTGAGATGCCTCCCTTCCCCTTCTGCAGGTGAGTTGGACCCCAGTGGTAAAGACTGGGGATAGACACTTCAGACATGGGGGCAAACTGCCAGAGCAGGGAGCCAGGGATGGGTGCTCTGCATCGGGAACATGTCTGGGGTGAGTCACAGCTCAGATGTGCAGACTTCATTGCTTGAGATACTGACAGGGGGCAAAGGCAGGGCAGGGTTAGTGCCTCTGCTCTTCCAAACTCAGTCACCCCTGCTACCCTGGTCTCTTTATTTTCACCTGGGTCACAGAATCATAGAATTGTAGGACTGGAAGGAACTTCAAGAGGGCATCTCGTCCAGTCCCCTGCACTCAAGGCAGGACTAAATATTATTAGTCAAGGGGTTCTCAACCTTTTTCTTGATAAGGCTGCCCTCAACACGCTATAAAAATGCCAGGGCCTAGCAGGGCCCAGCAAGCATGGGGCTACAGGCCGTGGGCCGTGCGGGGACCCTTGGGCATAGGCATACTTGTATGTATATTTTGGGAGGGCAAGGGTTGGCGGGGTTCAAGCCAGCTCTGCACAGCAGGGTTCAGGGAGGGAGCACCACCTCCACCCCCTGACTCACTCAGGAGGCCACCCAGCCTGTCTGGGCTGTGTGGGGACACAACCAAAAAATATAACTCAAGGGGGGGACTCAGTTCAAAAAGTTTGAAAACCTCTCAGGGTGCAGGGATGGGGTAGCTAGAGGCTGTGTGAAGTGAGGGGAGTAGCTCAGGGTGCAGGGAGGGAGTAGCTAGGGGCTGTGTGCAGACAGGGGGTAGCTCAGGGTGCAGGTAGGTGGTAGCTAGGGGCTGTGTGCAGACAGGGGGTAGCTCAGGGTGCAGGTAGGTGGTAGCTAGGGGCTGTGTGTGGGCCAGGGGTAGCTCAGGGTGCAGGCAGGAGGTATCTAGGGGCTGTGTATGGGTGGGGAGAGGGTTTCCAGTGCGGCTCCCAGCTTCAGTGGAAGGGGGTGCTGGGTGCTTCTGGCTTTAGCCCCCCACTGCTCCTGGCTTGGGGGTGGGGGGATGTTTGCTGGGTTCAGCCCCACATTGCTCCCATCTTAGGGGGAGGCACCGGCTTAAGCCCTGTGCCGCTCCCAGCTGGGGGGGGCGGGGCAAGGGGCACCAGCTTCGGCCACGGGGCTCCGTGTCCCCCCTGAAAGGGCTTGGATACCCTCATGGGGCCGCGGTCCCCGGTTGAGAACCGCTGATCTAGATAATCCCTGACAGGTGTTTGTCCAACCTGGTCTTAAAAATCTCCAATGATGGAGATTCCACAACCTCCACAATTTATTCCGGTGCTTGACCACCGTGACAGTTAAACCCGTTTTCTTCTTGTCCTGTCCTCAGAGGTTAAGGAGAACAATTTACGTTCCTCTTCCTTGTAACAACCTTTTATGTACTTGAAAACTGTTATCATGTCCCCTCTCAGTCTTCTCTTCTCCAGACTAAACAAACCCAGTTTTTTCAATCTTCCCTCATAGGTCATGTTTTCTAGACCTGAATCAGTTTTGTTGCTCTTCTCTGGACTTTCTCAAATTTCTACATCTCATCTTTCCTGAAATGTGGCGCCCAGAACCGGACACAATACTCCAGTTGAGGCCTAATCAGCAAGGAGTAGAGTGGAAGAATTACTCCTCGTGTCTTGCTTATGTAACCTTTCTGCGAGGTGGAGCCAGCAGCAACAAGGGCCGGGTTCAGTATCTAGGGGTTCCTTTTCAACAACACAACACAAAACCAGCTCGAGCCCTCACCCAGTGACCTGGGACAATTACACACCACCCCTGGGCACTCTAAGAGGCAATACTTCCCCTCTGCAAGCACAGAGTATGAGTGTAGCAAAAACTTTTAATAAAAGGAGGGAATTAACTCAACATTAATTTGGGAAAACACCACAACTAGGGTCCATAAACACAAACCATGAGCAAAAGACCCACCCCCAAATAAGCTGGACAGTGTCCTTTTCTCCACAGGATCTTAAGTCCAGCAACCCAAAAGTCCCTTTAACGTGCCTGTCCCTTCTCTGTACCCCACTCACAGTTGCTATCCTTGGCTAGTGCAGTCCCAGAGTTCAGAGGTTCATCTGCAGAGTTCACCTCCCACCCTGTGTGGAAGGCGGGGGGGCAGGGGGAGGGGAGACGGGGAGGAGGCTGCACAGCTCGGGCACTCGCTCATTGTCCCAATGGCTGATTGCCACGCCTTTGCAGGGCTCTGCTCTGGCCCTCTCCACGAGCTTCTCTGCTGGCCGCTTGCCACGTCTCTCTGCCAGCCGCTCTTCTGGCTGCTCCCCTCCGCCAGCCACCCTGCTGGCCGCTTGCTGCGCCTCTCCGCCAGCCACCCTGCTGGCCGCTTGCTGCGCCTCTCCGCCAGCCACCCTGCTGGCCACACCTCTCCGCTAGCTGCCCTGCTGGCTCTACCTCTCCACCAGCTGCCCACTCGCTAAGATGTCTTAATATAAAAAAATAAGAATGGCCCTCCTGGGTCAGACCAAAGGTCCATCTAGCCCAGTATCCTGCCTTCCGACAGTGGCCAGTGCCAGGTGCCCCAGAGGCAATGAACAGAACAGGTAATCATCAAGTGATCCATCCCCTGTCATCATTCCCAGCTTCTGGCAAACAGAGGCTAGGGACACCATTCCTGCCCATCCTGGCTAATCGCCATTGATGGACCTATCCTCCATGAATTTATCTAGTTCTTTTTTGAACCCTGCTATGGTCTTGGTCTTCACAACATCCTCTGGCAAGGAGTTCCACAGGTTGACTGTGCATTGTGTGAAGAAATACTTCCTTTTATTTGTTTTAAACCTGCTGCCTATTAATTTCATTTGGTGACCCCTAGTTCTTGTGTTATGAGAAGTAGTAAACAACACTTCCTGATCTACTTTCTCCACACCAGTCATGATTTTATAGACCTCAATCATATAGTCATGATTTTATAGACCTCCCCTTACCCGTCTCTTTTCCAAGTTGAAGAGTCCCAGTCTTATTAATCTCTCCTCATACGGAAGCTGTTCCATACCCGTAATAATTTTTGTTGCCCTTTTCTGAACCTTTTCCAATTCCAGCATATCTTTTTTGAGATGGGGTGATCACATCTACACACAGTATTCAAGATGTGGGTGTACCATGAATTTATATAGACACAACATGATATTTTCTGTCCTATTATCTATCGCTTTCTTAATTATTCCCAGCATTCTGTTCGTTTTTTTGACTGCCGCTGCACATGAGTGGATGTTTTCAGAGAAGTATCCACAATGACTCCAAGATCTCTTTCTTGAGTGGTAACAGCTAATTTAGACCCCATCATTTTATATGTATAGTTGGGATTATGCTTTCCAATGTGCATTACTTTGCATTTATCAGAATTATATTTCATCTGCCATTTTGTTGCCCAGTCATCCAGTTTTGTGAGAGCCTTTTGTAGCTCTTCACAGTGTGCCTGCGACTTAACTATCTTTAGTAATTTTGTATCATCTGCAAATTTTGCCACTTCACTGTTTACCCCTTTTCCAGATCATTTATGAATATATTGAATAGGACTGGTCCCAGAACAGACCCCTGGGGGACACCATTTACCTCTCTCCATTCTGTAAATTGACCATTTATTCCTATCTTTTAACCAGTTACCAATCCATGAGAGAACCTTCCCTCTTATCCCATGACTGCTTACTTTGCATAAGAGCCTTTGTTGAGGGACCTTGCCAAAGGCTTTTTGAAATCCTAAATACACTATATCCACTGGATCCTCTTGGGCCACATGCTTGTTGACTCCCTCAAAGGCATGATTTCCCTTTACAAAAACCATGTGGACTCTTCCTCAAAAAATTATGTTCATCTATGTCTGACAATATTGTTCTTTATTATAGTTTCAACCACTTTGCCCGGTACTGAAGTCAGGCTTACCAGCCTGTAATTGACGGGATCACCTCTGGAGCCCTTTTAAAAAATGGGCATCACATTAGCTACCCTCCAGTCATCTGGTGCAGAAGCTGATTTAAATGACAGGTTACAGATGACAGTTAGTAGTCCTGCAATTTCACATTTGAGTTCCTTCAGAACTCTTGGGTGAATCCCATCTGGTCCTGGTGACTTATTGCTGTTTAATTTACCAATTTGTTCCAAAACCTCCTCTAATGACACCTCAATCTGGGACAGTTCCTCAGATTTGTCACCTAAAAAGAATGGCTCAGGTTTGGGAATCTCCCTCACATCCTCAGCCATGAAAACCGATGCAAAGAATTCATTTAGTTTTTCCACAATGGCCTTATCCTCCTTGATGCTCCTTATCACCTTGATTGTCCAGTGGCCCCACTGGTTGTTTAGCAGGCTTCCTGCTTCTGATGTACTTAAAAAAATTTGCTATTACTTTTTGGGTCTTTGGCTAACTGTTCCTCAAATTCTTTTTTGGCCTTCCTAATTGTATTTTTATACTTCATTTGCCAGTGTTTATGCTCCTTTCTATTTTCCTCACTAGAATTTAACTTCCACTTTTTAAAGGATGCCTTTTTGCCTCTCACTGCTTCTTTTACTTTGTTGTTTAGCCATGGTGGCTCTTTTTTGGTTCTGTTACTATGTTTTTTTTTAATTTGGGGTATACATTTAAGTTGAGCCTCTATTATTGTGTCTTTAAAAAGTTTCCACGCAGTGTGTGGAGATTTCACTTTTGGCACTGCACCCTTTAATTTCTGTTTAACGAACCTCCTCATTTTTGCATAGTTCCCCTTTCTGAAATTAAATGCTACAGTGTTGGGCCACTGTGGTGTTTTTCCTGCCACAGGGATATTAAATTTAATTATATTGTGGTCACTATTACCAAGCGGTCCTGGTATATTCATACCTCTTGGACCAGATCCTGTGCTCCACTTAGGACTAAATCAAGAATTGTCTCTCCTCTGGTGGGTTCCAGACCAGCTGCTCCAAGAAACAGTCATTTAAGGTGTCAAGAAACTTTATCTCTGCATACTGTCCTGAGGTGACATGTACCCAGTCAATATGGGGACAATTGAAATCCCCCATTATTATTATTGAGTTTTTTATTTTAATAGCCTCTCTAATCTCCCTGAGCATTTCACAGTCACTATCACCATCCTGGTCAGGTGGTTGGTAATATATCCCTACCACTATAATCTTATTATTAGAGCATGGAATTTCTATCCATAGAGATTCTTTGGTACAGTTTGATTCATTTACAATTTTTATTTCATTTGATTTTACTCTTTCACATATAATGCCACTCCCCCACCAGCACGACCTCTTCTGGCCTTCTGATATATTTTGCACCCTGATATTACTGTATCTCATTGATTGTCCTCATTCCGCCAAGTTTCTGTGATGCCTATTATCTGAATATCCTCATTTAAGACAAGGCACTCTAGTTCACCCATTTTATTATTTAGACTTCTAGTATTGGTATATAGGCACTTTAAAATGTGTCTCCTTTTAGCTGTCTGTCATTACATGATATAATTGAATGGGACTCTTTTTTATTTAATCAGACCCTGCCTGTATTTTATCTTCATTCCTCCCCACCACCACCTTAACACACCTCTCAGGGATTTCACATGTTATTGGGGGAGCCCCACTGCTGGTGTACACTGGGCAGTCTATTGCAATAGAGACACTGTCCAAAGTAGGTCAAATACTTAGGTATCAGTGATTTCAGCTCTACAGCAGGTAACAAGACTCTCAATTGAGTCACAATTAGCTCTTTTATTATACCATGGAGAGAGGCGGGGTCAAATGGTATCTAGGCTCTTTAAACAGGGCCCACACCACCCTCTCTCAAGTAATTGGGTTTTGGAACCCATGTCCCCTGCTTAGCAAGTGCTGTTCAGTTGAGGGTGAGTCATAGAATCATAGAATATCAGGGTTGGAAGGGACCCCTGAAGGTCATCTAGTCCAACCCCCTGCTCGAAGCAGGACCAATTCCCAGTTAAATCATCCCAGCCAGGGCTTTGTCAAGCCTGACCTTAAAAACCTCTAAGGAAGGAGATTCTACCACCTCCCTAGGTAACGCATTCCAGTGTTTCACCACCCTCTTAGTGAAAAAGTTTTTCCTAATATCCAATCTAAACCTCCCCCACTGCAACTTGAGACCATTACTCCTCGTTCTGTCATCTGCTACCATTGAGAACAGTCTAGAGCCATCCTCTTTGGAACCCCCTTTCAGGTAGTTGAAAGCAGCTATCAAATCCCCCCTCATTCTTCTCTTCTGCAGGCTAAACAATCCCAGCTCCCTCAGCCTCTCCTCATAAGTCATGTGTTCCAGACCCCTAATCATTTTTGTTGCCCTTCACTGGACTCTCTCCAATTTATCCACATCCTTCTTGTAGTGTGGGGCCCAAAACTGGACACAGTACTCCGGATGAGGCCTCACCAATGTCGAATAGAGGGGAACGATCACGTCCCTCGATCTGCTCGCTATGCCCCTACTTATACATCCCAAAATGCCATTGGCCTTCTTGGCAACAAGGGCACACTGCTGACTCATATCCAGCTTCTCGTCCACTGTCACCCCTAGATCCTTTTCTGCAGAACTGCTGCCTAGCCATTCGGTCCCTAGTCTGTAGCGGTGCATTGGATTCTTCCATCCTAAGTGCAGGACCCTGCACTTATCCTTATTGAACCTCATCAGATTTCTTTTGGCCCAATCCTCCAATTTGTCTAGGTCCTTCTGTATCCTATCCCTCCCCTCCAGCGTATCTACCACTCCTCCCAGTTTAGTATCATCCGCAAATTTGCTGAGAGTGCAATCCACACCATCCTCCAGATCGTTTATGAAGATATTGAACAAAACCGGCCCCAGGACCGACCCTTGGGGCACTCCACTTGATACCGGCTGCCAACTAGACATGGAGCCATTGATCACTACCCGTTGAGCCCGACAATCTAGCCAGCTTTCTACCCACCTTATAGTGCATTCATCCAGCCCATACTTCCTTAACTTGCTGACAAGAATACTGTGGGAGACCGTGTCAAAAGCTTTGCTAAAGTCAAGATACAATACATCCACTGCTTTCCCTTCATCCACAGAACCAGTAATCTCATCATAAAAGGCAATTAGATTAGTCAGGCATGACCTTCCCTTGGTGAATCCATGCTGGCTGTTCCTGATCACTTTCCTCTCATGCAAGTGCTTCAGGATTGATTCTTTGAGGACCTGCTCCATGATTTTTCCAGGGACTGAGGTGAGGCTGACTGGCCTGTAGTTCCCTGGATCCTCCTTCTTCCCTTTTTTAAAGATTGGCACTACATTAGCCTTTTTCCAGTCATCCGGGACTTCCCCCGTTCGCCATGAGTTTTCAAAGATAATGGCCAATGGCTCTGCAATCACAGCCGCCAATTCCTTCAGCACTCTCGGATGCAACTCGTCCGGCCCCATGGACTTGTGCACGTCCAGCTTTTCTAAATAGTCCCTAACCACCTCTATCTCCACAGAGGGCTGGCCATCTCCTCCCCATTTTGTGATGCCCAGCGCAGCAGTCTGGGAGCTGACCTTGTTAGTGAAGACAGAGGCAAAAAAAGCATTGAGTACATTAGCTTTTTCCACATCCTCTGTCACTAGGTTGCCTTCCTCATTCAGTAAGGGGCCCACACTTTCCTTGGCTTTCTTCTTGTTGCCAACATACCTGAAGAAACCCTTCTTGTTACTCTTGACATCTCTTGCTAGCTGCAGCTCCAGGTGCGATTTGGCCCTCCTGATATCATTCCTACATGCCCGAGCAATATTTTTATACTCTTCCCTGGATTCTATGATTCTATGAGTCCTTCCATTTTCGGTATGCCAGGTACAGTTCTGCTGCCCTCAGTTCACACAACAAGGATAACAACGCTTTATTACTCCTGTCCCAATAACAAGGAGACTGGGGATCAAACACCAGCCACAAGTGATCATTTGGGCAAGCAGTCCCATCATGCTGAGCACCTAGGCAGGTGGGTGTGTCCATGCAAACAAGATCAGCTTCTGAAGTCTTTTTCCACAGCTCAACACTAGATGTCAGGGGAGAGCTCATTTAGACTCTGCTTACATCCTCCCCTCCGCCAAGAATTTGTTGTCCCGACAAATCACACTCCATATTATATCAAATTCATTAGTTCCCCCCAAAGGGCCTCAGGAAACCCACTATGGCTTCCACAAGCCTGTGAACTAAGTGTATTGGTTCTTCACTAGCCACCCCAAGTGCATCATAAGTTAACTGTCTTACTGGCCTTATAATCCTGTCCCTCCTATTGAGAGTGGGCATTGCAGGGGCAGGGAAGACATCTTCTTGGGCAATGGGTGGTGAGGTTTCCTTTGAGGATCCAATTCAGCAGTTTCTCGCTGAATTGGAATTCATTTGCAAATTGGATACTATTAATTTAGGCTTAAATAGAGACTGGGAGTGGCTAAGTCATTATGCAAGGTAGCCTGTGTCCTCTTGTTTTTTCCTACCCCCCCCCCAAGATGTTCTGGTTTAACTTGGATTTAAACTTGGAGAGTGGTCAGTTTGGATGAGCTATTACCAGCAGGAGAGTGAGTTTGTGTGTGTATGGGGGTGGGGGGATGTGAGAAAACCTGGATTTGTGCAGGAAATAGCCCAACTTGATTGTCATGCACATTGTGTAAAGAGTTGTCACTTTGGATGGGCTATCACCAGCAGGAGAGTGAATTTGTGTGGGGGGGTGGAGGGTGAGAAAACCTGGATTTGTGCTGGAAATGGCCCATCTGATGATCACTTTAGATAAGCTATTACCAGCAGGACAGTGGGGTGGGAGGAGGTATTGTTTCATATTCTCTGTGTATATATAAAGTCTGCTGCAGTTTCCACGGTATGCATCCGATGAAGTGAGCTGTAGCTCACGAAAGCTCATGCTCAAATAAATTGGTTAGTCTCTAAGGTGCCACAAGTACTCCTTTTCTTTTTCCTTCTCAGACTCACTCTCAGATGTGCTGAGCAGGGGTAGGTTAGCCGCGGGGGGCCCACTGTCCATGTTGGATGGAGGAGGCTTTCGCAGTACTGTGTGGGCTGTGGACCTTTTACAGGTTCCAAGCGAGATAGCAGTGGAAGATGGTGCATGGAAGCTAATGGCCACGGGGAGCCAGGCCCCACCAGCTCCTGCCTCCAATGTGGAGTTTTTAAAGAAAATGTCGGCCTTCTTGGGGAAACAGGGAAAGACCTTGGATGACATGCTGGGTCTGTTGGGCTTTGATACAAGAGCCTCACGCCTGGGGGCTGCTCCCTCACCTGATGAGTGGGCAAAGGCTTTGGGGCAAGCATTAGAAAAGGATGTGCAGCCCCACCCTGAGTCAAGCCCCTATCATACATTAAGGTTATTTTCTGGGGGTCCCACCCCAATAACAGGAGAAGAAGGATTTGAACCCTAGCTGGAACAAACCACTGAAATGCTGCAGAAGTGGGCAATACCTGATGCTGAAAAGAGAAGGTGTCTAGTAGAGTGCCTCAGTGGTCCAGTCCTAGATGTAATTCGCACCCTGAAGCTCAGCTTCACCTGGACTCCAGGTGAAGGACTGCCTAGAGGCCCTTGATCACGCCTTTGGAAGAACCGAGGGCTCGGAGGACATTTATTGCAAGTTCCTTAATGCCAGACAACAAAAGGGTGAGAAGGTTTCTGCCTATATCCAGAGGTTGGAGAAATTATTACAGAGAGCCATCATGAGGGGAGCAGTGGCGGTTGAGCAAATGGACTGGATTAGACTGGCTCAGATTGTGAGAGGAGTTCAATATCAGAACCCAATCCTACTCCACCTTCGATTAAGGGCACAACAAGAAAACCCACCGTGTTACTCTCGGCTGATAAAAGAGGTCTGAGAGGAGGAGGAGAGGCAGGCAGCTGGTGAGGTTTGGTAGGTTCAGTCACACCAGGAAGCTGGCACAGAATCCATGCAAATGCTCAAGGCACTGATGGTGAATCCCCAAGAGGAAATTATCCAACGAGTGCAGGTTCTGACACAGAAGGTGGCTGAACTAGAGAATACCATCAATCCAGCAAAGACTTCAAGGTACAAGGAACCCCCGGCTGCCATGATACAGAAGACTACATTTAGAGCTACTGCCCCACCCAGGCAACAAGGGAGAGGACAGTCCTTCTTCTGCTACAGGTGTGGCCAAGATGGAGACACTGCTGCAAGGTGTCAGAATGCAGAGAATCCCACGCTAGTATATCAAAAGCTGAGGACCACTTGGGGAAATTCGGGAAACAACCGTGGGGCTTGGGAAGGGAGCCGCCTAGGCCAGCAGGAGTTGGAGGCTCCCCTGGAAAGAACCACACAGCCACAATCCCACCAGGATTGATAGGACCTCGAACGGAGGTCACTGTGAAGATTGAAGGGACAGAATGTAAAGCAGTGCTTGACACCGGGTCCCAGGTGACTCTCATATTTCAATCCTTCTACCAGCAGATGCTTAGGCATCCGCCTATACAGCCCCTGACAGGACTCGGCCTGTGTGGCCTTAGCATGGATGAGTACCCCTATCAAGGGCATGTCATAGTGCACCTGGAATTTCCAGAGGAGATCGCTGGGGTAAGACAAGAGGTGGACACTGCTGCCTTAATATGCCCTGACCCTAAAGGGGTCTCTGATGTGTCCGTGCTAATAGGGACCAACTCCTTCCTCTTTAAGGTACTCACAGATTACTGCAGACAGCAAACTGGGGATCCAATACCAGCCACAAGTTATCATTTGGGCAAGCAATCCCATCATGCTGAGCGCCTAGGCAGGGTGGGTGTGTCCATGCAAACGAGATCAGCTTCTGAAGTCTTTTTCCACAGCTCACCACTAGATGTCAGGGGAGAGCTCATTCAGACTCTGCTTACACTTACAATGCTCCTGCTAATACATCCCAGAATGATGTTTGCTTTTTTTGCAACAGTGTTTGCCAGGGTTCCCTCCCCACTCTGAACTCTGGGGTACAGATGTGGGGACCCGCATGAAAGACCCCCTAAATTTATATTCCACCAGTTTAGCTTAAAAACTTCCCCAAGGCACAAATTCCTTTTCTTGGCCTTGGACAGTATTGCTGCCACCACCAAGTGATTTAAACAAACATTCAGGAAGGGGCCACTTGGAGCCCTATCCCCCGCAAAATATCCCCCCAAGTCCCTTCACCCCCCTTTCCTGGGGAGGCTTGAGAATAATATAACAACCGATAGGTTAACAAAGTGAGCACAGACCAAATCCCTGATTTTTAGGACACTGAAAATCAATCAGGTTCTTAAATGAAGAATTTTATTAAAAAAAAAAAAGAGTAAAAGAATCACACCTGCAAAATCAGGATGGAAGATAACTTTACAGGGTAAATAAAAAGATTTAAAACCCAGAGGATTCCCCTCTGATTCTGCTCTCCAGTTACAAAACAGGAATAAAATTATCTCTTGGCATAATATAAAAGATAATCTAACACATTGCCTTGCTATTACTTACAATTTCTGTAATTTTAGATGTATCATTCAGGATCTTGTTAGGAGCTGGTTTACCTGCTTGGTCTCTCTCTTTGTCCCAAGAGGGAACCAACAAAGAGAGCACAAACAAAGCCTTCTGCACCCTGAGATTTGAAAGGATCTTCTTTCCCCATTGGTCCTTCTGGTCAGGTGCCAACCAGGTTAATTGAACTGATTAACCCCTTACAGGTAAGTGATTCTGTACCTCTGGCCAGAAGGGATTTATGTTACTGCATACTTAAAGGTTGTTACCCTTCCCTTTATATTTATGACAGTGTTGACTCATATTTAGCTTGTGATCCACTGTGACCCCCTGGTCCTTTTCCACAGTCAGATGCTAAGATTGTAGCTCTCAGTGCGGCTGAGAACTCAGTTTCCTGCCCACCCAGCACCCTGCATCACACAGTGTCCAGAATCCCAGCGACCCAGGGTAAGGAATTATTCCTTCCTACCTTTGACAGCTCTGTTGGAGACCCCAGTGCATGGCCACTAGTTAAGTCGAGGGGATGGAAGGCCATAAGGGTTGAGGAAGTCTTCCTGCTGAAGGCCTAAGGGCTTCTTCTAAACCCCCCTTAATAGAATTCAGGCCTGGCTGGTTTGAGTAAGTTCTTTTGCTCTTAAAACAATGTTGCAGCCGCAGATAATGCCTTATAGTGTAAGGTTTGCTGAGGCCAAGTTAAAAATAATAGGAGATAGTTACAAAGCCAGACAGAATGTGCTGGTTGTTTAAGTTGCTAGGAATGCTTGTTAGAGGTTGCAGGAAATAAACATTGTTGTAACCCATATAAGGAAGGCAGAGTATTTGTGCAAAGTTTTAATTGACTGATGTGTAGTGCAGTAGCATTAAGGAATATAAAAGTGTGTGTAATGACCTGCTCTGGTGTGCAGGATTTGAGATTCTGTTCTCCCTGTACCTTGTTTGCAGCTGCAAATAAACTTTTCTGCTTCTCCACCCTGTTGTGATTACTGAGTGAAACACACCGGGTAACGAACCCCTGCTGTTGTTTTGCCTCTCGGCACTGGGTGCCGGCAACAGCTCTGTTTAGATGCAGCTGCAACAAAAAGGAAGAAAAATGTTATTGGAAACCCTTCCCTCGCTCCGTGGCAGGTTTGTATAATTTTTGGTGGTGTCCAGAACAGGTCCAAGTCCCGCCCCACCCCCCACAGCTGCCTTGTACGCCGATATATATTTTTAAAAATAATGTAAAAATGGACTGGAAATAGTAAGCATTTAACAGTTTCCCTATATTACACAATGTGTGTTGGGGGGTGAGGGCTCTGGCTGGGGTTGCAGGCTCTGGGGTGGGGTGGGGCTGGGGATGAGGAGTTTGGGGTGTGGGAGGGTCTCAGGGCTAGGGCACAGGGTTGGGGTGCAGGGGTGAGGGCTGCAGGGTGGGGCTGGGGATGAGGGGTTCACGGTGCAGGAGGAGGCTCAGGGTAGGGCAGAGGGTTAGGGTACATAGGGGTGAGGGCTCTGGCTGGGTGTGCAGGCTCTGGGGTGGGGTGGGGCTGGGGATGAGGAGTTTGGGGTGCAGACAGACTGCCCTGGGGGTAGGGCCAGAGAGAAGGAGGCACGTGGGGGTGGCAGGCAGGGCCGGGGGAGAGACTGGTGGAGCTGGGCACCAGGGCCCTGAATATTCCTGGATTCCGGGCACCATGGGCCCATACAACTTGCCACCCCTGCCTTCCCCTGCTACAGGCTTCCTGTGCGACCTGGGGCTAGTCACTCAGCCCATTTGGGTATGTCTGCTCTGCAATAAAATGGTACCAGCTGGCTCCAGCTCACGGGGCTGAAAAGAGCAATGTAGAAGCTCAGGCTCTGAGATCCCAGGTCTTGCAGCATCTACATTGCTAATTTTAGCCCTGCAAGCCTGAGTCAGCTGACCCAGGCTCTGAGACTCAGTAAGTTTTTTTATCACGGTGTAGATATCTCCTTTGTGCCTTAGTTTCCCCTCTGTACAATGGGAACAACTACCCTGCCCTGCACGGCTGCCGGGGGGGGGGGGGGGGCAGGAGGGTAAGTGTCTTAAAAATAGTGAATTGCTCAGCTTACTGCAATGATGGGGGCCAGATAAGCCAGAGACTGCAGGGCCAGATGGGACCACCAGCTTGTTTAGCACGGAGGCTTGGCAGAATTAGATTTTTATTTTTGACCGATAATATTGAGGTTTATTTTTAAGCATTTTTACATTTCTTTATCCATTTAAATGTTCACCATTATGGGAAATTATCTGGGTGGGGAGTCAGCTAAGGGGAGTGTGTCAAACAATAATTGTTTAGTGACAATACACATTGAGATTCAAAAAGTTAAAGCTTTAGCACTGTTAAAACACCAACTGTCAATGTCACACATCAAACCATGCAGCGTCAATATCCTCAAATCAAGCTCTAAGGAGTTCCCAAGCAGCAGGTTTCTTACTTTGCCTAGCTGTAAATCTCGATTGTTATCAACAGATCTATTTCTTCCAGGTTTGTGTGTGTCTGGTGACAGTATTGTAAGCAGTGTAGTTGTAGCCATGTGGGTGCCAGCTTATTAGAGAGACAAGGTGGGTGAGGTTATCCCTTTTATTGGATCAACTTCTGTTGGTGAGAGAGACGAGCATTCGAGTCATGAAGCAGAAAAGCTCTGTGTAGCTCTAAAGTGTGTCTCTCTCTCACCAAGTTGGTCCAGTAAAAGATATGACCTCACTCACCTTCTCTCTCTACTGTGAAATTGACAGTGAAGGGCTAAAATCCGTACGCTGTTTATGTTACAATCTGATATATAGACTGTGTCAGCTCTTTTTAGAGGCCTAAAATCCAGAGTTTGGTCAAGAAAACAGAGGCCTAGCAAATAGTGAACAATATTAGCTAAGAAGCAGAACAAACAAAGGACAACCTTGCTTTTTGCTAAGATAAGCTTGGTCAGCAAGAAGCCAGGTGGAAATTATAATTGTGGGCTTTATCTCAAAGTTGAGAACAGACCATGGGAATGAAAGGGGCCCTGTTTCTTCTGTAGAAGAGGTGCCTTCCTACACACCAGCCTTGAGTTTATGGAAGAAGTTCAAACATATCAGTATGAGATATGATATCCTTCCTCTCACAGATGTGCACCTCTCCTCCAAGCCATTGTCAGCCATCTGGCCTTAGAAACACAAATGAATAATTAAAAGACAATCTTTATTGCTATATACTTTTCATTTGTCCTTTTGCTTTAACTCCTAGGACTCCTTGTCCTGTTGGACAATCAAGGGAGCTACTTCATTATCTATGGATCCCAAATCAGAATTCAACATATATATATTTTATACTAACACACTCTATATATTGTTTAATATACTGTGTACTAATTAAGTGTCATGTGTTAACCTGAAACCATGGGCAGAGACATTATGTAACCTTTTGACCATTGGATACTGAGCTTATCTTGTCTTGCTGCTAGACCTATCCAGGGGTTTGGGACTGCCTACCCCATCATTTCCCTCCACCCATGGAAAATCCATATAATCCATTGTAATCAATTGTTTGGCAGTGTCTCTGAGCCTAATAAGCGAGGTGACACTCCATCAGCGCTGTACGTAATAAATGCATGTGCTTGATTCTACACGGTGTCCATATTTGTTCCTTCAGACAGTTATAGATAAAAACCTAGCCTTCCAAGCCTAAATATCATAGACAGCACCCTTGGGAGCAGGGGTCCCCAAACTTTTCACAGTTGTGCCCCTGCTTACTCTGTCCATGCCCCACCAGGGAGCTGGGGCCAGGAGTGGAGCTGCGGCTCCTGGGGATGGGGGTGGACTGGGATAAGGGCCAAGGCTGGGACCACAGTTGGGGGCAGAGCTGGGGCTGGGAATGGAGCCATGGCCAGGCTTGGGGCAAGTCCAGAAGCAGAGCTGCAATTGGGCCGGGGTGGGGGCTGGCAGCCGGGACCGACAGCCACTGGGAACCATGGGCCTGCACTTGGCTGTGTTCCCTGAGCTACGTGAATGGTGGAGGGGTTTGTCTGAGAAGCGTGGCAGGGCTGTGATGGGCTTGGGGAGTCCACAGGGGAGGGGTGGTGAGCGAAGGCCCAAGAGGTGTTTGTACTTGAGAGACCCAGTTTGCCCTGTGCGCGCTGCCTTATGCAGGCTGTGCCAGTCGCTGGGCTCGGGGGTGTTCTCGGCCTGGGGACTGTCAGAAGGGAGGTGGGGGTGGGGCTGCTCTGGGGGTTTGCTGAAGGGCGAGGGAAAGTCGAGCGTGAAATGGTTTCATGCGCGTAGGAGCGAGGGGCTGGGGGAAGGGGCGTAAATGTAGCAGAGGCGGAGTTCTTCGGGTTGTTGGGGACACTGGGGCATGGCCACTAGGTAACTCGAGGGGATGGAAGACCACGAGTGTCGATGAAGCCCCCTCGCACTAGGCCCAAGTGTCCTTGCCCCCCCCCTCCTGCCTGGAGGCACTCGCAGCAGCTCTGCGTACTAGGCCCAAGTGTCCTTGGCCCCCCCGCCTGGAGGCACACACAGCAGTTATGCTGAGGATCTGCAACAATATGTTGCAGAGTCAGACTGCCTGAAACTAAGCAAGGCCCAACAGGGCAGATATGGAAGAAAAATGCTGAAGAAAGCAGCTTTATGTATAGTTTAACAAATGATACAAAAAACAAGGGAACTAGCTGGTAACTGGATTGGCTGGCTGTATGGATACTTAGGGCAGCTTGTTATTGGATAAGTATGCTGAAGAAAGGATGTATAAAAGCCTGTGTAACTTCCTGCTTTGTGTGCAGGATTTGAGATTCTATTCTCCCTGTATCTTTTTGAAGCTTCAAATAAACTTTTCTGCTTCTCCACCCCGTTGTGATTATTGGGCGAAGCATACCGGGTAGCGAACCATCCCCAGCTGTTGTTTTGCCTCTCGGCACTGGGTGCCGGCAACAGGGTGGAGCAGGCTCAGTCTGTGAGCGGAGGGCAGGTGCTCGTAGCTCCTGTTTGCTACAGTGCGAAGGCAGAGCCTGGGCGTATTGGGGCATCGATCAACGAGGGCAGAGTTAAGGTTGCGCGGGCCTAACCCTTCCCTCAGTTTCCTGGTTTTACGAATCCTGAGTGTGAAATACCTGAACTCGGAATGTTCTGGCTTTCAGACGTGTGAGTTTGGCGGGTTTCAGCGTTCTGGATGGGAGCGAGATACCCCAGGGCAGCCTCGACGCTGTGCTAATGAAATTGTTTTTGTGTGTGTGTGTGTGTGTGTGAGAGAGAGAGAGAGAGAGAGATATCAGGGCATAAATGATTTATTCTCACATCCCTGTCCCCCTCGAGCTGTGATGTTCATGACTCTCTGCATCTGCGTGTCTCTGCGGCCCCGTGGGGATGAGAAAACACTGCTTGAACCTAACCTGTGTCACTGCCAAGTTTCCCCAGGTCCCCAGTGGACTCAGGGAGATAATTGCTCCATGTGTGTCTCATCGTAACTCCTGGCACTAGTTGATGCTTAGCGATGCTCCCAGGAGGCAGGTTGAGCAGAGAAAAGGCAAAGCACTTTATTCACTGCACAGGAGCCAGCTCAGACCCAGCCTGCCAGAGACCCCTTGGGTCACTATTTAAAGGGGCTCAGGCACCTAACTCTCACTGACATCCATGGGAGTTAGGCACTTCAATACCTTCAAAAATCTGCCCCCTTGTTCACCCTGCACGTGCTCAGAGGCTCAGCATAGACCCCAGCACATCCCCCCATAGCAGCATCACAGCGTGTCTCTGACACAGCTACACCCACGCAGGCATCCCCGCACTGCCTCTCTCCCCACCCCCTCTATGAGGCTTACACCAGAGACATTTGGCTCAGCATCTGCGTCCTGGATATTCAGTAAATGCAGGAGCCGTTTCAGGCCTCATTTAAACCCATTTGGTACCCTACATTTGCATTCCCCACGACCAGGTGTGCACGTCAGGCAGCTGCCTGTGCAAATGGCTTGTGGCCGCCTGTCGCTCTGCCTGTCGCTCTGCCTAGGGAGGTGGTGGAATCTCCTTCCTTAGAAGTTTTTAAGGTCAGGCTTGACAAAGCCCTGGCTGGGATGATTTAATTGGGGATTGGTCCTGCTTTGAGCAGGGGGTTGGACTAGATGACCTCCTGAGGTCCCTTCCAACCCTGATATTCTATGATTCTATGATTCTATGCATGCACAGTCACCGAGGGGATTTTATGTGCAGGCCTCCGGGGTGGGAACTTTGGCCAGGAAGGTTCTGCCGTAACTATAACAACGGGCTGTGACGCGAAGCCCGGCCTCCGCCACACCCGGCTCCCGCTGCCCACGAAGTGTCTGAGCTTCCCCTGTGCCATCGACTGACCCAAACGCTGCTTCTCGCTGGCTGGTTAACTGGCTCCATCACTGTTTCCTTCCCGGGGCTCCGCTCAGGCTGGCAGCGAGTGTGGGGCTCACGCAGGCTTGTGGGGCACTGGGAATCCTGTGGGGAAGTGACAGGGAATCCCAGTGACCATCTCGCATGCAGCTGCCCCCCACCCCCTCCCAGGGTGACAGTGCTGAGTGCTCTAGGTTATCAATCTGCCCCCCCCATCTACAGGGAGAGCTGGGCAGTGGGGGAAGGGCAGCGACTCAGGCTCTAGGCGAGTGAGCCCTTGTGCCTGGCAGGGGGTGCCGGTGAGGGGTCCCAGCACAGACCACGCCCTTGGATGCAGGTGGGGGAGATGGAGGCTCTGAGGTGGCAGGGAGGTTGGGATGGATCCTTTTCCCACTGACCAGTCCCTGCACTGACTTTGTGGGGAGAACAACCCCCATCCCACATGGGCCCATTCACAGAGCGTCGCCCTTACCCAGTGCTATGGAGCCGGCCGGGTGTCCTGTACTCGAGAGCCGCCCTGTCCCACCACCGCGTATGTCACTGCCACGTTCCTGTCCACCCTGGGCTGCTGGGACACCAGTACAACACAGACAGGGTGAGAGCCCTGGTGAGCTGGCTGGGAAATGCCTCCCCTCCGCACCATGCAGACAGGCCGGCCGGGAATCCTGGGTTCATGGATTCCAAGGGCAGAAGGGACCATTGTGATCCCCTCGTCTGACCCCCTGTGTGACGCCGTCTGGAGACGTCCCCACAATAGCTCCTTGAGCTGTTAGATGCACGTCCAATCCTGAGGTATAAATTGTCAGGGATGGAGAATCCCCCATGGCCCCTAGGGAATGGTCCCAGTGGTTAATCGCTCTCCCTGTTAAACACTTACATCCTGTTCCAGTCTGAATTAGTCTCCTGAGGAGCACCAGGGCAGGAGTCCTGAGCAGGGCCCAGGGATGAGGGGAGGGGGAAGAACGATCTCTCCTTAGAGCCGGGGCTGGGGAGTGCCATGCTCAGGAGGGTGCTGGAGCACAGGTCTTAACTTTACCATGTGCTCCAGTCCTATTGGAATCAATGGGATGGACGCAGGAACTTGGAGTCCCCCATACAATTGAGGGCTCCCCTCAGCTGGGGCTTCCGGGGGTGAGACAATCCATGGGTCAGCCAGGGAAACTCCCCCAGCTAGAGCCAGACGTGATCACAGACAAACCTTCTCCTTTCTTCTATTGGATTTGTGGGGCCAGAATTCCAGCTTGTGTAAATCAGTGTTGCTCCACTGCGGTCACAGGAGTGAGGCCGATTTACACCCACTGGTGATTTGGTTCAATGGCTTGAATGGAGCTACAGCTGATTTACACCAATTGGGGATCTGGCCCATTGACACCAACAGAGTGACACCAATTTACATCAGTGGGGGATCTGGCCCCATTGACTCCAGTGGAGCTACAGTGACATGAAACTGGCTGGAGAATTAAATCCAGACTCTTAAATTCTTTCTTTCACCACGGGCAAGTCATGGCTGACCAACCTGATTGTCTTCTATGAAGAGCTAGATGACACTAATCTTGGGGGAGAGGTAGGTATGCTGGAGGGTAGAGATAGGGTCCAGAGTGAGCTAGACAAATTGGAGCATTGGGCCAAAAGAAATCTGATGAGGTTCAACAAGGACAAGTGCAGAGTCCTGCACTTAGGATGGAAGAATCCCAGGCACTGCCACAGGCTGGGGACCGATTGGCTAAGCAGCAGTTCTGAAGAAAAGGACCTGGGGATTATAGTGGAAGAGAAGCTGGGTATGAGTCAACATTGTGTCCTTGTTGCCAAGAAGGCTAACGGCATATTGGGCT
The DNA here is from genome assembly GCF_965140285.1 of Lepidochelys kempii. Taxonomy (NCBI): domain Eukaryota; kingdom Metazoa; phylum Chordata; order Testudines; family Cheloniidae; genus Lepidochelys; species Lepidochelys kempii. Next base: position 11,755,042 of record NC_136402.1, read on the forward strand.
GTATTAGTAGGAGCATTGCCAGCAGATATTCGGCACTGGTGAGGCCACATCTGGAGTATTGTGTCCAGTTTTGGGCCCCCCACTACAGAAAGGATGTGGACAAATTAGAGAGAGTCCAGCAAAGGGCAATGGAAATAATTAGGTGGCTGGAGCACATGACTTATGAGGAGAGGCTGAGGGAACTGGTCTTATTTAGTCTGCAGCAGAGAAGAGTGAGGGGGGATTTGATAGCAGCCTTCAACTACCTGAAGGAGGGTTCCAAAGAGGATAGAGCTAGGCTGTTCTCAGTGGTGGCAGATGTCAGAACAAGGAGCAATAGTCTCAAGTTGCAGTGGGGGAGGTCTAGGTTGGATATTAAGAGAAAATATTTCACTAGGAGGGTGGTGAAGCACTGGGATGGGTTACCTAGGGAGGTGGTGGAATCTCCATAGAATCATAGAATATCAGGGCTGGAAGGGACCTCAGGAGGTCATCTAGTACAACCACCTGCTCAAAGCAGGACCAATCCCCAATTTTTGCCCCAGATCCCCTAAATGGCCCCCTCAAGGATTGAACTCACAACCCTGGGTTTAGCAAGCCAATGCTCAAACCACTGAGCTATTCCCCCCAAACTTCCATCCTTAGAGGTTTCTAAGGCCCAGCTTGACAAAGCCCTGGCTGGGATGATTTAGTTGGGGGTTGGTCCTGCTTTGAGCAGGGGGTTGGACTAGATGACCTCCTGAGGTCTCTTCTAACCCTAATCTTCTATGGTTCTATGATTCTTTCTTCATGCCAGGACTGTCACTATTTATCCCCCATGACTGGGATCACCCCTTGGTGAACCTCACTCCTGGCTAGGCCAGAGCCGCCGGTCCTGGGATCAGCCCAGGGGTTTTCCGAGGGTTTAGCTGTATCTCCTGGTGCCCGTTTGCTTGGGAACTTTCTGCCCAGACCCGGCTCTCTGGGCCCTGTCTGCCCTGCGGGCACCGGCACACCAACTCACCTGGGCAGTTCCGACTCTAGTGACCTCGGCATCTGGGGGAGAGAACTAAGGTCAGTGCGTCCTCACCAGGCTCCCCACCCGCTGGAGAGATGCCAACCCACGTCCCCCAGGGACACAGACCCGTCCCTAACTCCAGCTGGAGCCACTGGGGAGAGAGCGCCAGGCACTACCTGGCCAGTGTGAGCCCTAATGGGCTGGCTGGCCCCATGGATGGTGGCTGCCCACTGATAAGGGGTGAATCTCTGGCTGTTCCTGGTGTGTGTCTCCTTTCTCCCCATACAGGGAGGTGTCTGCCCAGGCCGCGGCGCCCACCCTGCAGTTTCCAGCAGGAGCTGCCAGGGCTCCTCCCAGTCCAGCCCCTGCTTATGGCCAGGGGCTCCCATTGCCCCATCATTGGTCTGGGCAGAAGCTGGGGCAGCAGGGAGAACAGACCCTATCAGGGCAGGACTCTCTGGCCTGGCTACCTAGGGCCCCTTTCGGCCCCAACACCCCGGACTCTGACGCCCAGCCAACAGATGGACAAAGGGCCGAATTCTCCCCTCCAGGGTGGTGCTGGAACAACAGGCTCTTACACTGGATCTGATCTTCAGCAGCCAGGCTGCTCCGGTCTGGGCTGGGATCCCTGTGTGGAACGAGAGCTGTGTCAGTCCCATGTGCAGCACCAGGCGCCAAGGGCAGGGCCCTGCTGCCATTTGCCATAGGGGCAGGAAGGCAGCAGCACCATCGCCATCACTAGGGCAGGGGGAGACGACACTCCCAGACAAAGGTTGGGCCCCCTCAAAACCCCAGGAGCATTTGCACTGTGGGTAGCTGGGGGGTATAGCCCAGGTCAGCTCCCCAGGGCAGAGTCCCAGGCAGGGCAGCAATGAGCCCTCCTCCCAGACCTGGGCATCACCTGGGGGAGAAACCCCAAAAGGGTGCTGGGGATCAGGGTGAAGTTCCCTCCTACCTGTGAGTCCTGCAGCGTGACACAACTACCGAGAGAAAGAAAAGAGCGTTAGGGAAGCTCAGCGCACGTCACAGCCTGGGGCAACTGTCGGGACCTGGCGGTGTGCACCTCTGCCCCCGATGTGCTGCACCTCCCCGCTGGTCTGTGGGGTCTAGCTACCCACGGAGCCCTTCAGCCGCAGATCCACAGAGGCAGCACAGGGCAATGGTTAGTGCAGGGGACAGATGCCCAGAGACCTCAGTGCTGGGTGATCTCAGACCAGTCAGTTCTGCTCCCCGTGCCTCAGCCAGGTTACAACCAGCAAACGTGCCCTTCACTGCCATTGCAGTGGGATTTAAATTAGCTGTTACCTCTCATGAAACAGATCTTGGAGTCATCATGGATAGTTCTCTGAAAACATCTGCTCAGTGTGCAGGAGCAGTCAAAAAAGCAAACAGAATGCTGGGAACCATTAGGAAAGGGATAGATAATAAGACACAAAATACCATAATGCCACTATATAAATCCATGACACACCCACACCTGGAATACTGTGTGCAGTTCTGGTTGCCCTATGTCACAAACAATATATTAGAATTGGAAAAGGTACAGAGAAGGGCAACAAAAATGATGAAGGGTGTGGAATAGCTTGTGTATGAGGAAAGATGAAAAAGTTTGGGACTTTTCAGTTTGGAAAAGAGATGACTAATGAGGATATGATAGAGGTCTATGAAATCGTGACTGATGTGGAGAAAGTGAACAAGGAAGTGTTATTTACTTCTTCACACAACACAAGATCTAGGGGGCACCCAATGAAATTAAATAGGCAGCAGCTTTAAAACAAACAAAACTTCACCCAACGCACAGTCAGCTTGTGGAACTTGTTGCCAGCGGATGTTCTGAAGGCAAAAAGTATAATGGGGTTTAGAAAGAACTGGATAAATTCACGGAGGAAAGGTCCATCGATGGGTATTAGCCAAGGTAGCCGGGGACAAACACCATGCTCTGGGTGTCCCTAGTCTCTGACTGCCAGACACTGGGGCTGGACGACAGGGGATGGATCACTCACTAATTGCCTGAAAAAAGGATGTTGGGCTAGATGGACCATTGGTCTGACCCAGCATGGCCGTTCTTATAACCTTATGATTTAAGCCAGAACAGCCGCCCATCCCAGGGCATCCTCCACCCCACCGGCACCTACCTGTCTTCATCAGAAAACACCCCAGCAGGCCCAGAGCCAGGCCGGCCGTGACGGCGAGTCCCACAATGAGTCCCAGTCCTGGAAAACTGTCACAGCAGCTGGGAACTGAGAGGAAAGCAGGGGATTAGGCTGGAGCCCAAGGACTGACGCTGGTGGGGCTGGAAGCATCCGGAACACAGAGGGGGAACACAAAAGGGATCCAGGATGGGGGGTGAGACCCAGGGGACATGGATCCAGGACAGGGAAGCCCCCGTACATCATCTTACATCCCACCAAAACCTGGTGCACACTGTGAGACACTGGGGGTGGCTATAACATGACAGCTGACATGAGAGGCCTTGCTCAGTTAAACTCTTGCCTTGCGGCACAGGCAACGGTCTCATGGCGCCCTCTTGTGGCACAATGTGGCCCTGCAGGTGCCTTACGCACAGCCTCCTCTTGCATCTTACAAGACCTTTCTCCAAGATCGGGACACATGAAACAAAACTGCCCCTTTGCGGGGGTCTCATTTATTAGATCTCTTGCAGTGCATCAAATTAGTCCATCTCTGGTTCCACTTTGATTCAGGAGTCCCTCAGGCCTCCTTCTGGTGCCTGCGCATACTGTCCATAACTTCCCCCATTTCATGGGATATCAGGTGAAGGTCATCTAGTCCAACCCCCTGCTCAAAGCAGGACCAATCCCCAACTTTTGCCCCAGATCCCTAAATGGCCCCCTCAAGGATAGAACTCACAACCCTGGGTTTAGCAGGCCAATGCTCAAACCACTGAGCTATCCTTCCCCCCATCACACTCTCCTTCTGAAAAAAGAAAAGGAGTACTTGTGGCACCTTAGAAACTAACAAATTTACAGCTCATGAAAGCTTATGCTCTAATAACTTTGTTAGTCTCTAAGGTGCCACAAGTATTCCTTTTCTTTTTACGGCTACAGACTAACATGGCTGCTACTCGAAAACTCTCCTTCTGGGCTCTGAGCTGGTATCTCAGGCGGGTTCCCCTCCTGGAGTCAGGAGTCCCACAGTCCTCCTTCCTGGAACTGCATGGGATAAATGAGGCCAAGTTCAGCCCTCACTCAGCTTCTTTGCATGGGCCCCTTTTAACCCAGGCCAGCCACTGAGGGTGACCCCAAATAGCACGTGTGAAAAATTGAGACACTTTTTTTTCAGGCAGGCAGTGGGGAGGTGGGGTATAGTTGCCTGTATATCCAGATGGTTCAGATAATATTGGGGTGTCTGGTCACCCCACATCCACCCTTCTTTAGCTCTGTGGATACTTCTCTCTTATAACAAGGCCTGGACTAACTTAGCCACATGGCCGACTTGGCACAAGGCTGTGCTAAAGTTCTCTGCCAGGGAAAAGTGCAGAGTGGGGCTGCCCCTGTCACCTCATCATGGGGTCAGTTGCCCTGGGACATCTGGGCTGCCGTCACATTTCACAGTGACATAACGAGTTGGCTTTAGCCATCTCCTTGTGAAACACCCCATTGCCTCTCGTGGATTCTTACCCTGCAGCCCCTGCCCATCCAGGTGCCTACGGCAGGGTAATGGTCTCTCCACTGAAAGTGCTGGGTGCTCTCCCCTAATCTCAGACCAGGCCGCCCCCGTCCCCTACAGGGAAATCCCCCCGCACTGAGTGAATCCATTTACCTGGGGGCGATGGCTCTCCTCTGGAGGTGTTATTCACAGAAGGGCTGGGACGACCTATGGGGCAGACACACAGCGATCACAGATCCCCTCAAACAGCCAGAACCCCCATGTGAAATGGCAGCGACTGCCAGTGAAATACGTGTGAGTCTCTGGGAGCGTCACACAACGACATGGGAACTTTTGATTAGCAAAGCAACAAGCGGCTCAAGGGAGGCAGTATTGTCTTGTGGCTAGAGTACTGGGTGTGAACTCAGAAGATGTGGATCCTAATCCCACCTCTGTGGCTGGGCGACCTTTGGTAAATCATTGTCTCTCTGTGTGCCTCAGTTTCCCTGGAGAGTGTTTTGATTTCTACCCGTGTGTCAGCAGGTGCTGAATGAGCTCTCCCTTGATGGCTATTTATGAACTTGGAAAAGGCCTCAGCAGCAGGCTGTATTTTCATGTACAGACCTGCTTTGCCTAGGAGGTCAGCAGAGGGACCTTCTTTGCCAACGGGGTCAGTTTTGGGTTAAAATTCACTTTAATCTTGAATGCAGGGCATTGAAATGTTATTATCCTTATTGTGTGAGTTAAGGGCAGCGGAACTGTACTGAGCATGCCCTGATCGAGGGGGGTCACCCTCCCGTAACCTTGTTCGCAAAGGAGGGGATATTGATGCCAAATCCAAGCAGAAGTCAGAGGTGGGTGGGAGTGGGGGTTCTCTCTCTGTTGGGGTGGATTCTGTAGGGAGTGGCACATTACAAAACCTCAATTACTTCTGTGTGATACCGGGGAGAGAAATGCTCACAGGGCGGGCTCTGCTCCCCCTGAAATCAGTGAAAACCTTTCTACTGAATTCAAAGCAATTAGGATCTGGCTAGAGCTGGTACTAGAATATTTTGCTCCGTCTCATAAATAGATTCACAGTCATTGAAAGGATTGTTCTGATCATCTGGTCTGACTTCTGCATAACAGGATCCAGTCCCATATCTCCAGCCCATAATGCCTCTGGCACAAGAGCCCAGAATTCAGAAAGAGCCTCGCCCTAGAGACATCAAGTGAGGGAGAATTCACCACCTCTGAAAAGAGTCCCCTTCAGTGCCTGTCCCTTTCCCATGCTGTCTGTAAGAAAATCAGCCCGAGAACCTGAATGAGAGAGATGGTCTGGGGCTGCCGCATTGAGTCCAATTTGGAACTTCCCCTTTTCTTGCACCAAGCACACATGGCAGGGTTTTTAAACCCAGTGTTTTGATCAGTCTCACTAGACAGGGTCGAACTACAGGATCTGGATGTGGATAATGTGTATCCAGAACTTATATATGCAGCCACAAGTAGTTTCTAATTTGCAACATTCCCTGCTGTGTATGTGCCCAGCAGGAGTTTCAAATGGTCTCAACTGCATTAATTTACCCCCATCTATTCTGAACTTCAAGCAAAGCCTAGACATTAGGCTACACATAAGTGTAGACATTAACGACAATACACCTGCCAAATTTCACATGTAAGGATTTGCCCATGTTTTGAACAGGTCAGTCCTGTTCTTCACCTTCGTAACACTGCAAAAGAGCTGATGGAATCTTGCTCAGCTAAACTAAGCTAACGATCTGGAGTTCAGGCACAGGGAGTTCAGCACAAGAGATGGAAGTTTAGAAACTTTTACTCTAGCTGCCACTGGCTGCTCCCACCGCACCCCCGCTGCCTGCCCCCTGTGTGCTAAGCAACCCTCTGTTCGTTCAGCGTGTTACCTGGCGCACTCACGTGCCGGCGGGCACTGGGGAGAGAAGTCTTCTCCTGGTTCCTGTCGTCCTTGTGCTGGTAGCGGCAGAAATACTCCCCTGGGCTCTCTGGAGACACTGGCTGGGCTGACTCAAAGATGAATTTGTTTCTGTCCTTGGGCAGCATTAAAATTTCCTTGCCGTCCTTACAGAAGATGACGCGTGTCACCGGGGTGTCCATAGGGACGAAGCATAGCAGTATGATAGTGTCCCCTTGCGGGGTAGAGCCCTTGCTCAGGATCAGTGTCGGGGCAGGGAGGTCACCTACGTGGGGAGGAAACGTTATTTGGTTAAATGGCTCCTCTCTCATGGAGTTGACATTTGAATTATGGCAGAGACTAGCCAGGCCCTTGTGTGTCACCCTGGATTGGGCTCACCTCAGCCTGGGCCTTTATGTGATGGGGAACAAGGGTCGCCCTCTCACCAGCCAGATTTGTAAATTCAAACCTATCTGTCCTACGTGGGTCAGAGGGAGCTGCCCCCTCCTGCTTTACACCCCGTCAGCTCCCAACAGCTCCTCTACTTTCATCCTTCTTGGGCCAGCTTCTCAACGGGGGTAAATCAGCAAAGCACAGGCTCTTTGCACAGGGTCTCAGGCTGTCGTGTCTTCACTGCTGTTGTTATTTGAATTAGCTCAGGTGCGTCTACATGCTCCAGTCACAAACTTGTGCAAATTCCACTGCATTGCCACTTACAACCTCTTACCCGTTTTCCGAACAATTTACCACCACTCCCATTTAAACTGAGCCATCATTTGCACTCCCACTGGATTCGGGCCCCTTGCACTCATCCTGTGGGTCTGACTCTGGTCCTGCTGAAGTCAGACTGAGTCGGGCCCAGTGAAACAGCACCAGGCTTTTTATACAGTCAGTGGCAGTATCCAAAATGTCCCCCATGAGACCTGATCCTCAGGCCTCTGCTCCACCCACTGGACACACAGGGCCTGATTCTCATTTACACTAAAGCCCCATCCACTGGTAAAGTGAGTGTGAATTTACACCCTTTGTTAGCCTCCTTACACGGCCCAAGTGTTATCAACAGGCCTTAGTATGCTCGAGGATCGGGCCCCTCTGGTCTATAATTAACATTGTTACAAGGCACCGACACTCACCGGGAGAGCTGCAGATTTCCTGGCTTGCAGCCAGCGCCCCTGTGCAATGAAATATAAATTCCCATCATTAGTGCAGCCAGGTCAATTCAGAGCCTTATCAGAACTATGGAAATTTAAAATACATGGAGATTTTGGAATCATGGTAACGAGCACACGGGGCGTCCTCCCAGTCTCGCACTGCCGAGCGTCTATGGTGGGAATCCCGTCCTTTTCTTCTTTTCCTAAAATGGGGATCAGGTAAATCAGGCATTTAAAGTGACTCTGATAAAATTCAGTCCTGGGTCAGAGACCGGGCTAAGGCTGGTATCGCAAAGATAATTGGAGCTAGAAATTTTTTGTGTCCCATTGCAGCTCTTCTGGATGGTTGTTGCCATGTGACTGCAGATTTTGTTTTCTGTGTCCTGCAGCTCTAAACTCCTGAGGGTCTGCTCTGCTCTTGCCTACTCTGAGGAAATTGAGAAAAAAATCTGACCAGTACCAGCCCCCGTTCAGCTGAATGGATGTTAGCACTAGTATGGACATGAGTGCTACAACTGGGGCCATATCAATCATCACTTTGTGGACGCTAACTTCATTTAACTAAAACAGCAATAAAAACAGTTCCTGCCACAGAAGTCTTATCTACAATATGGTTTGTATGGTCTTAATGCTCTTATAGGACTTTTGGGTAAAACTTTCCAGTGTAAACACACACACACACACATTGTGCCCTCTCCTGGATATTTTAGTTTAGTTCTTTCTTGATTTGCTGTCCTTCCCTTAGGCCGTGTCTTCACTGAAAACAATGTATTTTGATAGCTAAATTGGCATAAAATCCTGGTGGAAAGAAGACATTGAGAGTTTTTACTGCAGTGTGTCCCTGCAAGGTCAACCCCAGCTGCAGGGGTTAGAGTTTACATCAACTGGCTATTATGAGGTAACAACTTGCTGTGCCTTGTGTCCACTAGGACTGTACAGGGAGGTTGTACAAAAAACCTCTTTTTGCAGTGAAAATGTAGCTTTAGTCTAAAATGAAGGGAATTCTGGCTGGCAGTGTATGATTTGTGGACAAAAAACAAATATTGTTCACTTTACAATTTTTCTTCCTTTGGCACTTCTTGTGATATTAGATCTTAAAATTACAGCTCTGTGACTCATAGATGAGTTAACTTTAGATACATTTTAGGATTTTTGAAAATGTCTTGGTTGGAATTTTCTTTTACTTGAGGTTGTATTTGGCAGTTTCACTGATCCTGACATTACAGAAAGGGTGATTTGGGGTGATATGTGCATGGAAGGTTATTGAAGGAAGTACCGTTCAAACAACAATCAAAAGTAGAAATTCAGTTGGCAGCAAATTTGTGATTGAGCTGCATTCTCAGATTCAATAGAAGATCCAGTACAGAGCCATACACAGAGTGAAAAACTTTAAGTTCATATAAAAATGTAAATCCTGCATAAATCCTGCTGTCTTCCTGGGTCAGTGTTGAAGCTCAGCTTCATGGATTACCCTGCTGCAAACGGAACATATTTCACAACATTTCCCTTGAATTGAAACGTGCAGCAGAAAGGATAGTTGGAATAAAGAGTTGGAAGCATTATACAGTTGCTAACCGTGATGGCAGTACAGGGCTGTGCTCAATGGCACAGCGCTTAGAGGCTACTGAACACCGCGCCTTTGCTGGGGCTGGCATGGATGCATACGGTTCCTAGATTCACAGAGTCCGACACCAAAGGGACCATTGTGATTGTCTAGAGCTTCCCCACAATAGTCCTGGTTGAACAAAGCAAATCTGCTAGAAAAACACCCAATGTTGATTTTAAAAACTGCCAGTGATGGAGAATCCACCACAACCCTTGTGAAATTGTTCCAGTGTAACTGGTGGAGCTGCGGATGCCAAGAAACCAGACCCTGAACGTACCTCCTAGGAGGGGCTCATTACACCCTACAGGGTTAGACCTAATTAACTGACTCATTAGCTGTTCTCAGTCTCCCTTAAAGCCAAGCTAAACCCAGCCAGTTGTGTCCATACTCACAGAGCAGGCAGAGGCCCAGCGGCAGGACCATTGGGAGAAGTGGTGAGAATCGCAGCAGCCCCTCAGGGATTCAGCAGCAGGGAAGGCCTGTCTCTCTCTGCTCCTCAGTGTCAGGGAGAGACGTTTCTGTGGCTGTCTGATCTGACTTCTCCCCTTCTGATCTGCAGGGAGAAGGGAACAGAGAAGTCGCAGGCACGCTCTGATCTGCCACGTGCTCCCTGAGGTTAGAGAGAAGAAAAGCCACAGCCCCTGTGAGAGACGGGGCCATGTCTGCTACCTGCCTTATGACTAGGGGGATCTCGCTCCCTGGCTGGAGGGAGATGCTGCTCTCCCAGCTGGTCTGTGACAGGCCATATACTGAGCATTGTGCTTACTGGGATGACGTCCATTCCAACATTGCCACAGAGTGGGGAGATGTGTTTCCTTTAACCTATCCCATTTTTCCTTATTCTTTTTAAAATTAATTGTTGATTAAATAACTTGCATTTGTTTTAAATTGTATGTAATTGTCAGAGGGTCAGAGAAGTGCCCAGTGCAGAGAGAGTACCCCAGAGTGGGGACACCCTAGCCCCTGTCCTAGGTGACCACAGCAGGGTTGGGGGTTGAGCCGCCCAGGAATCCTGGGCCCAGCCTTGTTGGGGTTACGAGGACTCTGCCAGACAGGAGAGTGGAAGGGCAGGGAGGCCACTGGGTAAAGGAAGTGGGAGTGAGGACTCAGATCTTTTCACTAGCCCACTTCACCCACTTTCACTTCACTTCACCTGCAGAAGCCAGGAAAGTTCCCCACAATAGTGGGACTATTCCCCTGCTTACACAGGGAAGGACTGGGGGCAGTACAGCCATGCCGGAGGAGCTGCCGGCTGTTCTGCTCCTCCTGTGTCTTTCCAGTATGGAGAACCGGCTATAAATATCCCACTGGTACGGCGTACCAGAGCGTACCGCCCTATTGGCATCATTGTTCTCACTTGTGGTTAATTTTCTTATTGGCATTGCACCAGGGATTTCCCCACCCACCCCTGTGTTTAGAAGAGATTGAAGTCCTCTCCAGCGGCTTCTCTACAAATTTAAAACTCTTATGTGAAATGAACTGAGTGGCCTAGGAAGGAAAGAGCTCCCAGATCTCTTCCCTTACAGATATGCAGCTATGATAACATAGGTCAGGGCAAATGCACTTGTATCCCCCCCATCATGGCCCACAAAGGGCATCTGCCCTCAGTTCCCATCTCCTCAGCTGTCACCTTTCTTGAACGGAGACCTGTGTGTCTCTCCCACCTGACTGGGGTTTTTCCAGGTTGCACAGTTCCTTGCCTAACGCTGTGATATCCTCAGCAAGCCAGACTGGGCCAAAAAGGCCAGTGTCTGCACTTTGCTTTCTCTCTGCGGGCTGTGAGAGAATTGTAATTGCCAGCAGTTAACACACAGCCCCTTCTAAGCCCCTTCTAAGCCTGCACATTTATTGTGAAGGTGAAAGCGTTACAGAGAAAACATATTAAAACAATATGGAACCTACACACAGGCTAAATAGTTTGAATAGATCAACCCCAGCTCCAGCCGTGGGCTGTGGTAGGTTTCAGTTCTTCAAAACCCACCACTGGGTTTTCCCTGAGGTCACCAGTTTGTAACTGTTTCAGAACCAGAACCCAGACTGGGCAGATCATCCTGTTCCTTTATAGAGCTCAGGCCTTTGATCTTGAACCTCCAGGAAGAGGGAATCACCTCTTCTCATGGCCTAGCTCCTCCTTTCCCATCCTTCACCCTCTAGTGGTCCCAGTACCCATTGTACAGCACAGCCACCAGTCATAACCTCTGGTTTCCTAGGACTTGGGCTTACGTAAATCTTGCCACTACTGAGCTTCATGCTGGAAAATTTTGCTTGTGTCTCCCCTCACTCTGCTCCCTTATTCCCAGGCCCCTGGTGCCAGGAGTGGGACGCTCATAATAAACACGGTAGGTGGTTTTCGAAGGTTGCGGCAGGAACAAATAGTCACCACAGCTCCACTCCAGGCTTGTTTAACAAACTCTTACTTTATTACTTGCATGTAAAGCCAGGAGTGAACTCAGTGACTGTCCATCCAGGGGTGTCCTCTTTACCCTCTCAAGTCAGGAAAGTCTCACTGCAGATCCCAGGCCAGAAGTTCTTCTCAGAAGCTTGTCTGGCCCTTACATCCTCCGAACTTGGTCTCAGTGCCGCCTTCCCAGTTGCCTGGACCATACAGCCCCCCATGGACTAGTCTCTGGTGTCTTGAGCATCCATTCCTGGCACCTTCAGCCAGGCTTCAGGAAAACCCCACCTCTAGCCATTAACCCTCAACTCTTTCTTCCCATTTTCCTCTGCCGCCTGCTGGAACTGGCATAGAATCAAGAATTATAGAATATCAGGGTTGGAAGGGACCTCAGGAGATCATCTAGTCCAACCCCCTGCTCAAAGCAGGACCAATCCCCAACTTAATCAACCCAGCCAGGGTTTTGTCAAGCCTGACCTTAAAAACTTCAAAGGAAGGAGATTCCACCACCTCCCTAGGTAACACATTCCAGTGCTTCACCACCCTTCTAGTGAAAAAGTTTTTCTTAATATCCAACCTAAACCTCCCCCACTGCAACTTAAGACCATTACTCCTCATTCTGTCATCTGCTACCACTGAGAACAGTCTAGATCCATCCTCTTTGGAACCCCCTTTCAGGTAGCTGAAAGCCGCTATCAAATCCCCCCTCATTCTTCTCTTCCGCAGACTAAACAATCCCAATTCCCTCAGCTTCTCCTCATAAGTCATGTGTTCCAGTCCCATAATCATTTTTGTTGCCCTCTGCTGGACGTTTTCCAATTTTTCCACATCCTTCTTGTAGTGTGGAGCCCAAAACTGGACACAGTACTCCAGATGAGGCCTCACCAATGTCGAATAGAGGGGAACGATCACGTCCCTCGATCTGCTGGCAATGCCCCGACTTATATATCCCAAAATGCCATTGACCTTCTTGGCAACAAGGGCACACTGCTGGCTCATATCCAGCTTCTCGACCACTGTAACTCCTAGGTCCTTTGCTGCAGAACTGCTGCTTAGCCATTCGGTCCCTAGTCTGTAGTGGTGCATGGGATTCTTCCGTCCTAAGTGCAGGACTCTGCACTTTTCCTTGTTGAACCTCAACAGATTTCCTTTGGCCCAATCCTCTAATTTGTCTAGGTCCCTCTGTATCCTATCCCTACCCTCCAGCGTATCCACCTCTCCTCCCAGGTTAGTGTTATATGCAAACTTACTGAGGGTGCAATCCACGCCATCCTCCAGATCATAAATGAAGATATGAATGTGCCATGTCATCCAGCATCTGCTAGACAAGAATTGTCAAAATCTGGAGACTAGGGAGGGTCTGTGCTGGTGAGAACTTCCATTGACGTCATGGCCAAGCTGTCACTGGCAGCTGTCAGATCAGGCCCTTTCTTTGTAACTTAGTGGAATCGTTCAATGCACTGATTGTCCCTTCACCTTCAGTAGAGTCTCACTCAGTGGTGCAAGTAGAATTCATTCCTTACTGGTACACTGCTCTCATGGGAGGGACACAAAGGGTGAGGCACAAGCTAAAGGGGACATGTGACCTCCCCACGTGGCATCTCCCCACCTTGCCCTCAGATCGTGCCCCCGCGCTTTCCCCATCCCCTCCCCATGATCCATCCCACGTTACCTGGGGGGACTCTGTTCTCCTCCCGCTGCGGGAAAGAAGCAGAACATGGGGCCGCTGTGTGGCCTCGTGCTGGCAGCTCCTCCAGCGCAGCTGTACCACCCCCAGCCCTGTCCTCCGGCGGGGCTGCTGTACAGACCCTGGACAGGACTCAGCAGATTCAACTGCATGGAAGGGCTGGGGGCAGGGCTGGGGGCAGAACAGCCACTCCAGAGGAGCTGCTGGCCATTCTGCTCCTCCTGTGCCTTTGTCTGTCGGGCTTGTCAGTACTATGGCTGAGCTACAGCAGACCCGGGGTCGCCTGGGCTGCCCGACTGAGGCTGCTTTTCTCTCTGGAACGGGGAGATGGCATTCTGCCTTGGCCGTGTCTAGCTAGGTGCCATCACTGCTGTAGCATCTCAGCTCCTGACAATCATACCTGGATTTCAGCCTCCCAACAGCCCTCGGAGGCAGGGGAGAATTATTCCCATTTCACCAAGCACAAGAAGATGAAGCCACTTGCCCCAGTTCCCCCAGTCAGTAGCTGACGGTAGCAGGAATTCTCCCCCATGACAGGGTGTCCGCAGAGAAGCTGTTTTAGCTGCACAGAACTGCAGAGGACAGACTTGAGAGAGATGCTTCTACAATAGTCATGGACAAAACCCTTTGGTAACGCAGAGTTCAGGTGCCTGGCAATAGCTCCTGCCCTGCCAGAGTGTGGAGCCCAGCACAGCTCAGATTGTGAACCCCAGGAAATGCAGGGTTAAGGTTAACGCCCGCGCACCTCACCTCTGCTCCCCGGGAGCTGGCGACAGCCGCTGGGAACCATGGGTCTGTGCTCCGGCTGCGTTCCCTGCACCAGGTGCGGCTGTGTGAATGGTGGAGGGGTTTGTCTGAGAAGCGTGGCAGGGCTGTGATGGGCTCTGAGGCCATCGGGGAGGGGTGGTGAGCGAAGGCCCAAGAGGTGTTTGCACTTGAGAGACCCAGTTTGCCCTGTGCAGCGCTGCGCTCTGCAGGCTGTGCCAGTCGCAGGGCTCGGGGGTGTTCTCGGCCGGGGACTGTCAGCAGGGAGGTGGGGGTGGGGCCGCTCTGTGGGTTTGCTAAAGGGCGAGGGAAAGTCGAGCATTAAATGGCATCATGCGTGTAGGAGCGGGGGGCTAGGGAAAGGGTGTAAATGTAGCAGAGGCGGAGTTCTTGGGGTGGAGCAGGCTCAGTCTGTGAGTGGAGGGCGGGTGCCCATAGCTCCTGTTTGCTACAGTGCGAAGGCAGAGCCTGGGCGTATGGGCCAGTGCTCAACGAGGCCAGAGTTAAGGTTGCATGGCCCTGGCTCTTCCCTCAGTTTCCTGGCTTTAGGAATCCTGAGTGTCAAAAACATGAACTTGGAATGTTCTGGCTTTCAGACGTGTGAGTTTGGCTGGTCCCAGAGTTCTGGACGGGAGTGAAATACGCGGGGGCAGCCTCGACTCTGAGCTAATGAAACTATTTGTCAGTGTGTGTGTGTGTGTGAGAGAGAGAGAGAGAGAGAGAGATCAGGGCATAAATGATTTATTCTCACATCCCTGTCCCCCTCGATCTGTGATGTTCACGACTCTCTGCATCTGGGTGTCTCTGCAGCCCCTCTTGGGATGAGAAAAAGCTGCTTGAATTGATTCTGTGTCACTGCGAAGTTTCCCCAGGGCCCCAGTGGACTCGGGGAGGCAATGGCTCCATGTGTGTCTCACCGTAACACCTGGCACTAGTTGATGCTTAGCGATGCTCCTAGGAGGCAGGTTGGGCAGTGAGAAGGCAAAGCACTTTATTCACTGCATAGGAGCCAGCTCAGACCCAGCCTGCCAGAGAACCCTTGGGCCAGGTGTTTAAAGGAACTCAGGCACCTAACTCTCATTGACATCCATGGGAGTTATACACTTCAATACCTTCAAAAATCTGCCCCCTTTTTCACTCTGCGCATGCTCAGTGGCCAGGGCCGGCCCACAACATTTTGGCACCTGAGGCGGGGAGCTCAAATTATGCCCCCATGCTCCCTCACTTGGGCCAAAACTTTGAAAGGTCTCAATTCTGCCTTCTTCCTGTTCTATGCCTCTCATGGTACTGCTCTGCTACCTACCCCAAAAAAGGAGAATTAACAACTTAAAATGCCTTGTTCAAAAATTTTAAGTAACACTTAACTTTCAAACTCCTGAACAGGAAATGTAACTTTTCTTGTCTGCATAGTAAACACTGATAATTTTATCTGTTTGAATAATCAAAGTGGTGCTTTCCATGCCTTCTTGGTTGCAAAGATTTGAACTGCTTCCTGCTGAAGGTCCACAGTCTGGGACCAGCTCATCCTCTATTGAGACGGTTGGAAGGCCAACCAGCATCTCCTGCGTCATTGTGGAGAATAGATGTGTTTTTATTAACTTCAGCTTGGAAAAGCTGCATTCTGCACTGGCAACTGTTACACGAAGTGTTAGAAGTATGCGCAGAGCAACAAAAGCATTTGGAAAGAGGGTGGTCATCTTATTTGTGCACATATATTCCAGAACAGCCTTTGGAGTTGATCCTGCTGAAATGTATCTTGAAAGGGCTCTCAGTTCATCACCTAAATCACTCGTATCAATATCGCGCATGTCAACATGTGTCAACACTGTCTCTAGTGCCCTGCATTGCTGGTTTAGGTCTTCTTCAGGTATAGTGAGGAGTTTTGGAATATCATATAACATCCCAAATATATTGCTGTGTTCCTTGAGCTGCATGAAACGATCTTCAAATGACTGTATTGCACAATCTAACACCTGGTTAAAGAATTCAACTTTGAATTGTTGTTTGGGTCTCTTATGGGATTATCCTGTGCCTCGTAATCAAAATGTTGCCTTCTTCAGTGACTCTTGTATTCTTGAATGGGTGGGAAAATAGCTTCAGTGTGAAGTTTCTCTGCTAACTTCTGTGCACTCTTCAGAATGTTTTGAAATCCCTCATCTGACCGGTAAGACTGCAGGTATGACTTTGCTTTGTCCAGTTGTTCCATTGCTCCAGATATATCAAGGTCAACACCTTGGAGTCTCTTGCTTACAACATTTTTTTCAAATTTCAAACAGTATGTCATGCCACAACACTAAGCCACACCGAAATTTGAAGTTATGTATGTTTCTGGTGATTCCATTTCCCTCTGCCACTGTTCTCTCACTAACAGTTCCTGTCAGAGCATTGTCCTCCATAATGGCAACTATGGCATCATCTATCTTCCCAATTTGGTGTTTGATAGGCTTTATCGACTCCACTCGACTTTCCCATCATGTGGCACTCAGTGGGTTCAGTGTCAGAGAGGATGTTCCCAGATGTTGCTTCAAAATTTGTCGTCGATGAGTTGATGCAGAGAAAAATACATAGATGCTTCGAATTACATTAAAAAATTCAGCAGCCTCACTAGAAGCTGATGCTGCATCACTGACCACCAAGTTCAATGAATGAGAACTGCATGGGACAAAAAAAGCTCAAGGGTTTAACTCTCCGATCCGTGTCTGCACTCCTCTGTTCTTTCCTCTCATGTTGGCACCATTACCGTAGCCCTGACCTCTCCTGTCAGCTATCAGAATTCCCGTATCTTCCAGCTTTTTAAGAAGCACATTTGTCATACCAGCTCCTGTAGTATCATCAATGTCAATAAATTCTAGAAAATGCTCTGACAGTCACCATTACAGGGACATTTTCACTAGGTTCTGTTGTTGTTACAAAACTCAACATTAAAGTAATTTGTTCCGTATGGCTGATGTCAGGTGTGCAGTCCAGAATAACAGAGTAATAGCTTGCTGACTTCAGATCTGCCACAATCTTTTGTTTGACTTTTGTTGCCAGTAACTGTATGATCTCATTTTGAATTGTTTTTCCAAGGTAGTGGTGCGTGTACGTTTCTTGGGTGGTGACTCTTCTTAGATACTCCTGGAGTACAGCATCAAACTCAGGCATCAGCTCCACAATTTTAAGGAAGTTTCCATTGTTTGGCACATACAGCTGATCTGAAGTGCCACGCAGTGCTTGGTTTTGGGTAGCAAGCATTCTCACAACGTCAATAAGCCTTTTCAGAACATTTTGCCAGTAAAGAGACTCTGATGCAATCTTAGAATCATAGAATCATAGAATATCAGGGTTGGAAGGGACCCCAGAAGGTCATCTAGTCCAACCCCCTGCTTGAAGCAGGACCAATTCCCAGTTAAATCATCCCAGCCAGGGCTTTGTCAAGCCTGACCTTAAAAACCTCTAAGGAAGGAGATTCCACCACCTCCCTAGGTAACGCATTCCAGTGTTTCACCACCCTCTTAGTGAAAAAGTTTTTCCTTATATCCAATCTAAACCTCCCCCACTGCAACTTGAGACCATTACTCCTCGTTCTGTCATCTGCTACCATTGAGAACAGTCTAGAGCCATCCTCTTTGGAACCCCCTTTCAGGTAGTTGAAAGCAGCTATCAAATCCCCCCTCATTCTTCTCTTCTGCAGGCTAAACAATCCCAGCTCCCTCAGCCTCTCCTCATAACTCATGTGTTCCAGTCCCCTAATCATTTTTGTTGCCCTTCGCTGGACTCTCTCCAATTTATCCACATCCTTCTTGAAGTGTGGGGCCCAAAACTGGACACAGTACTCCAGATGAGGCCTCACCAATGTCGAATAGAGGGGAACGATCACATCCCTCAATCTGCTCGCTATGCCCCTACTTATACATCCCAAAATGCCATTGGCCTTCTTGGCAACAAGGGCACACTGCTGACTCATATCCAGCTTCTCGTCCACTGTCACCCCTAGGTCCTTTTCCGCAGAACTGCTGCCTAGCCATTCAGTCCCTAGTCTGTAGCTGTGCATTGGGTTCTTCCGTCCTAAGTGCAGGACCCTGCACTTATCCTTATTGAACCTCATCAGATTTCTTTTGGCCCAATCCTCCAATTTGTCTAGGTCCTTCTGTATCCTATCCCTCCCCTCCAGCGTATCTACCACTCCTCCCAGTTTAGTATCATCCGCAAATTTGCTGAGAGTGCAATCCACACCATTCTCCAGATCATTTATGAAGATATTGAACAAAAGCGGCCCCAGAACCGACCCTTGGGGTACTCCACTTGATACCGGCTGCCAACTAGACATGGAGCCATTGATCACTACCCGTTGAGCCCGACAATCTAGCCAGCTTTCTACCCACCTTATAGTGCATTCATCCAGCCCATACTTCCTTAACTTGCTGACAAGAATACTGTGGGAGACCGTGTCAAAAGCTTTGCTAAAGTCAAGAAACAATACATCC
Source organism: Lepidochelys kempii (assembly GCF_965140285.1). NCBI lineage: Eukaryota > Metazoa > Chordata > Testudines > Cheloniidae > Lepidochelys > Lepidochelys kempii. The sequence continues at coordinate 11,773,600 of NC_136402.1, forward strand.
ACTGCTTTCCCTTCATCCACAGAACCAGTAATCTCATCATAAAAGGCGATTAGATTAGTCAGGCATGACCTTCCCTTGGTGAATCCATGCTGGCTGTTCCTGATCACTTTCCTCTCATGCAAGTGCTTCAGGATTGATTCTTTGAGGACCTGCTCCATGATTTTTCCAGGGACTGAGGTGAGGCTGACTGGCCTGTAGTTCCCTGGATCCTCCTTCTTCTCTTTTTTAAAGATTGGCACTACATTAGCCTTTTTCCAGTCATCCAGGACTTCCCCGGTTCGCCACGAGTTTTCAAAGATAATGGCCAATGGCTCTGCAATCACAGCCGCCAATTCCTTCAGCACTCTCGGATGCAACTCGTCCGGCCCCATGGACTTGTGCACGTCCAGCTTTTCTAAATAGTCCCTAACCACCTCTATCTCCACAGAGGGCTGGCCATCTCTTCCCCATTTTGTGATGCCCAGCGCAGCAGTCTGGGAGCTGACCTTGTTAGTGAAAACAGAGGCAAAAAAAGCATTGAGTACATTAGCTTTTTCCACATCCTCTGTCACTAGGTTGCCTCCCTCATTCAGTAAGGGGCCCACACATTCCTTGGCTTTCTTCTTGTTGCCAACATACCTGACGAAACCCTTCTTGTTACTCTTGACATCTCTGGCTATCTGCAGCTCCAGGTGCGATTTGGCCCTCCTGATATCATTCCTACATGCCCGAGCAATATCTTCTCTTGATGCTGATCATCTATGGTGGCCTTTAACCTTAGTCTCATCTCAAGCTCTTTCCACCTATGGAATGAACTCTCTCTGGTGATTTGCTGCCTTCTTAAGGCATTCCAGATTTCTAGCCAGATTTTTCCAGTCCTTTGTTCCTGTAGAACCCAATGTGGCTGTGTCATAAATATAAAGGGAAGGGTAACCACCTTTCTGTATACAGGGCTATAAAATCCCTCCTGGCCAGAGGCAAAATCCTTTCACCTGTAAAGGGTTAAGAAGCTAAGGTAACCTCACTGGCACCTGACCCAAAATGACCAATGAGGGGAGGGGGGAAAAAAGGCTTCTTCTGTCTGTGTGATACCTTTGCCGGGAACAGATCAAGGATGCAAGCCTTCCAACTCCTGTAAAGTTAGTAAGTAATCTAGCTAGAAAATGCATTTTTCTGTCTTTTTGTAACTTAAGGTTTTGCCTAGAGGGATTCTCTATGTTTTGATTCTGACTGCCTGTGAGATTATCTTCCATTCTAATCTTACAGAGTATTTCTTTTATCTTTGTTTTGTTCTTCTAATAAAGTTCTGTTTTTTTAAGAATCTGATTGGGTTTTTATGGTCCTAAGGAACCCAAGCTGGTCTGTACTCATCTTGTTTATTCTCAAGCCTCCCCAGGAAAGGGGGTGTAAGGGCTTGGGGGGATATTTTGGGGGAAAACATCTCCAAGTGGTCTCTTCCCGGATTCTTTGTTAAATCTGTTGGTGGTGGCAGCGTACTAGGTTTTAACCTAAGTTGGTTCCCAAGGCAAGAAAGAAATCTGTGCCTTGGGGAATTTTTAACTTAAGCTGGTAAGAATAAGCTTAGGGGGTCTTTCATGCGGGTCCCCACATCTGTACTCTAGAGTTCAGAGTGGGGAAGGAACCTTGACAGGCTAGAACATTAGACTGGAAGAGTTTGCAACAAAAACGGTATGCAGTATTCTGGGTTTGTGAGTACATAAGCCATGACCTCTCCACTTTGTCACCATTGGGGATTTCACGCCAGTAATGTGTTGGATGTGTTGCCGGCACCCAGTGCCGAGAGGCAAAACAACAGCAGGGGTTTGTTACCCGGTGTGCTTTACCTAATAATTATAACGGGGCGGAGAAGCAGAAAAGTTTATTTGAAGCTTCAAAAAGGTACAGGGAGATTAGAATCTCAAATCCTGTACACAGAACAGGAAGTTACACAGGCTTTTATACATTTTTTTTAGCATATTTATTCAATAGCAAGCTGCCCTAAGTATCCATATAGCCAGCCAATCCAGTTACCAGCTAGTTCCCTTGTTTTTTGTATCATTTGTTAAACTATATATAAAGCTGCTTTATTTAGCATTTTTTTTATATTTGTCCTGTTTGGCCTTGTTTAGTTTCAGGCAGTTTGACTCTGCAACATATTGTTGCAGATCCTCAGCGTAACTGCTGTGAGTGCCTCCAGGCGGGGGGCGGGCAAGGACATTTGGGCCTAGTGCGAAGGGGCTTCATCGACACTCGTGGTCTTCCATCCCCTCGAGTTACCTAGTGGGCATGCCCCAGTGTCCCCAACAGATGGAAACTTCTATTTTCATTGTCTTTGGGGAACATGAAATTTTTCACTTGCTGTGGCCCATGAGGTACAAGGAAGTCCCTCAGGCTACTGCTCAAGTGGGTCCACAGTCCTGGATCATCTAGACTTAAGGAACTAAACTCAGCAGCAGCTGTTTCTTGTGCCTCCACCACACTCTTCTCTGATCTACACTTTTCTTCAGGAATGTGCATGGATGCATCCATTTGAGATGGAGATATGGATGCTGCAGTAGCTGCCAGGTCACCTGCACTCTGACTAACTGGAAGATCAGGCATCTCCTCACCACTCACATCCTCACTGGGGCCGGAAGGCTCACCGTGAACATTTGCGTCTATGTATCTCAGGAGAGCTCCTTCCTGCTTAGATAGAAAAGCTTCCTTTGCTTTCTTTCTTTTTCTGAATGCTGCCCCAGAGGGGCGTTTTCTTCTTTCACTCATGATTGCTGTTCTGTGCCAGCTACAATGGCTCTCAACACTCAGTTGAAGGGGACAAATAAGCAGGCTGGTAACAGGGCCTGAGTGAGGGAAGATATCAGCGTCTCAAGGGCCTAACTGGCTCCTTCTACTTCAGTTGACTGCCTGTTCTCCTCGAGTGGGTTCAGGGAAGCAGCAGGAAACAGGAAGCTCCCTGAGGAGTTGGTGTTAATCAGTCCAGGCTCCTGGGGGTGCTAGAGAGGGACATAAGAGGCTCCTCCTCCTCTCTCTCCCTGCAGCTCCTGCTACTTTCTGTTATTCCCTCTCACCGTTTCTCCTGCCGGCCTGTTATGTCTCTTGTGCCCTCCTTCCTCCAGCACAGCATCCCATCATCTCTGTGCATCTAGAGCAGAGAGAATCCATATGCACCAGCAGCAGAGACAATTGTCTACATTCTGGGTCCTAGTGGAACCCTCCCCCCACACACAGTCTGGCACCTGAGGCAGCTGCCTCAGTTCGCCCCATGGTAAGGCCAGCCCTGCCAGAGACTCAACACAGACCCCAGCACATCCCCCCATAGCAGCATTACAGCCTGTCGCTGGCACAGCTACCCATGCCTGCATCCCCGCGCTGCCCAGTGGCGCCATTTAGGGGCAGAAGAGGGAGCTCTTGCCCCCCTCCCGAGTTTCATCCCGGAGGTCTGCTCACAGTGCATGCCCTATCCCCAGATGGACCTCTTAACTGGAACACCGATGATCATGTGTGATATGTGGTGAATTCTGTGCTGCTCCCAGCTTCTGCCCTTGGGGCAGGGAGCTTTTTTATAAACAGAGTAATTAAGATAACAAAAGGCTTGTCATTAAATTAAATTAAGGATGGTTAGATGATCCTGAAAGCATTGCAAGTTAAAAGATAGGAAACAAAGTGTAGTAATAAATGGTCAATTTTCAAAATGGAGAGAGGTAAATAGTGGTGTCGCCCAGGAGTCTGTATTGGGACCAGTCCTATTTAACATATTCATAAATGATGTGAAAAAAGGGGTGAACAGTGAGGTGGCAAAATTTGCAGATCATACAAAATTACTCAAGACAGTTAAATCCAAAGCAGACTGTGAAAGGTTACAAAGGGATCGCACAAAACCAGGTGACTGGGCAACACAATGGCAGATGAAATTCAGTGTTGATAAATGCAAAGTAATGCACACTGGCAGAATATAATCCCAATTATACATACAAAATGTTGAAGTCTAAATTATCTGTTACCCATCAAGAAAGAGATCTTGGAATCATTGTGGATAGTTCTCTGAAAACATCTGCTCAATGTGCAGTGGCAGACAAAAAAGCAAACAGAATTTTGGAAATCATTAGAAAAGGGATAGATAGATAGATAGATAGATTAGATAGATAATAATTGCCTCTATATAAATCCATCGTATGCCCACATATTGAATACTGTGTGCAGATCTGGTCACCCCAGGTCAAAAAGGACATATTGGATTTGTAAAAGGTACAGAGAAGGGCAACAGAAATGATTAGGGGTATTGAACAGCTTCCATATGAGGTGAGATTAAAAAGACTCGGACTTTTCAGCTTGGAAAAGGACGACTAAGGGGGGATATGAATGGTGTGGAAAAACTGAATACGGAAGTGTTATTTACTCCTTTTCATAACACAAGATCTAGGTATCACACAATGAAATTAATAGGCAGCAGATGTAAACCAAACAAAAGAAAGGTTTCAGAGTAACAGCCGTGTTAGTCTGTATTCGGAAAAAGAAAAGGAGTACTTGTGGCACCTTAGAGACTAACCAATTTATTTGAGCATGAGCTTTCGTGAGTTACTTCATCGGATGAAGTGAGCTGTAACTCACGAAAGCTCATGCTCAAATAAATTGGTTAGTCTCTAAGGTGCCACAAGTACTCCTTTTCTTTTTGCAAACAAAAGAAAGTATTTCTTTAGAGTCAACCTGTGGAACTCTTTGCCAGGTGATGCTGTGAAGGCCAAAACTATAACAGGGTTCAAAAAAGAACTAGATAAGTTCATGGAGGAAAGGTCCATCAATGACTATTAGCCAGGATGGCCAGGGATGGAACACCATGTTTTGCATGTCCCTAGCCTTTGTTTGCTAGAAGCTGGGAATGGGCGACAGGGGATCGCTTGATGATTACCTGTTCTGTTCATTCCCTCTGGGACACATGGCATTGGCCACTGTCGGAAGACAGGATACTGGGCTAGATGGACCACTGGTCTTACCCAGTATGGCCATTCTGATGTTCTTATATAGAACCCAGATGTATCTGCCCCCTGCTGTAACCCACTAGATCCCAACTCCCCTCCCAGAGCTGAGATAGAACCCAGGAGTCCTGACAGGGTCTTTCTCTCCACAGAGTTAGAAACAAAGTAAGAATATACATTAAAATTTTAAACCTAACCAGTGTCCCTTAAGTGACTTGCCACAAGATGTCAGAACATGTTAGTATTATAGCCGAGTGGGTCAAAGATTTGTTTATTTTTCTTTCTCTTATATAGGAATTACATACAGTGCTCCTGTCAGCTAATTGATAAGTTATCTGCCAAAAAACTAGAGTTTTCAAGTCCCTAAGTAGCCCCTGGAATCATGGTTAAAGTTGCCCTCCCACCAAAATTTGAAATGGCGCCCCTCGCTGCCTCTCTCCCCAGCTCCACCGTGAGGCCGGCACCAGGTAGATTTGGCTCAGCGTCTGCTTCCTGGAAACTCAGTAAATGCAGGGGCCTTTTTGACCCAAATTTTGAACCCATTTGGGACCCTGCATTTGCATGTCCCATGACCAGGCGTGCACGTCAGGCAGCTGCCTCTGCAAATGGGTGGAAGCTGCTTTTCCCTCTGAATGTAGATTTTATGTGCAGGCCTCCGAGGTGGAAACATTGGTCATGAAGGTTCTGCCATAAATAGGACAATGGGCTGTGACGCGAAGCCCGGCCTCGGCCACACCCGGCTCCCACTGCCCGAGAAATATCTGAGCTTCTCTTGTTTCACTGATTGACCCAAATGCTCCTTCTCGCTGGCTGGTTAACAGGCTCCATCACCATCTCCTTCCCTGGGGTCCGCTCAGGCTGGCAGCAAGTGTGGGGCTCACGCAGGCTTGTGGGGCACTGGGAATCCTGTGGGGACGTGTCAGGGAATCTCAGTGACCATCTCGCATGCACCTGCCCCCCACCTCCTCCCAGTATTTTCCTGAGCACTGGGAGGGGGCCCTGGGGGTCCTGTGTTATCAGCCTGTCCCCATATCTGTCAGGAGAGCTGGGGAAGTTCCCTGCCCTTGAGGCCCTGCTCCCAGATGCTTCTAATCACAAAGCGCTAAATGCTGGTCCTTGGGGTTATAAAATGCTGGGGAAGGGCAGCAACTCAGGCTGTAGGCGAGTGAGCCCTGGGGCCTGGCAGGGGGGTGCTGGTGAGGGGTCCCAGCAGAGACTGCATCCTTGGTAGCAGGTGAGGGAGATGGAGTCTCCGAGATGGCAGTGAAACTCCCCCAGCTGAGCTGGACGTCATCAGGGACCCGCAGACAAACCTTCTTCTTTCTTCTATTGCATTTATGGGGCCAGATCCCCAGCTGGTGTAAATCAGTGTCGCTTAATTGCGGTCAAAGGAGTGAGGCCGATTTACACCTGCTGGTGATTTGGTTCATTGGCTTCAATGAAGCTACAGCTGATTTACACCAACTGGGCATATGGCCAATTGACACCAATGGAGTCACACCAGTTTACACCCATGGGGGATCTGGCCCCATTGACTCCAGTAGAGCTACAGTGACATGAAACTGACTGGAGAATTAAGCTCAGAGTCTCCAATTCTTTTTCCCTTCATGCCAGGATGGTCAGTGTTTATCCCACGGGACTGGGGTCACCCCACAGTGACCCTCATTCCTGGCCAGACTTGAGGCAGCGGCGCTGGGATCAGCCCAGGAAGTTCCCAGGGTTTAGCTGTATCTCCTGGTGCCGTTTACATGCGAACGTTCTGCCCAAACCCGGCTCCCTAGGTCCTGTCTGCCCAGCACAGCAACTCACCTGGTCAGCGCCAGCTCTGGTGACCTCAGCACCTGGGGGAGAGAACCAAGGTCAGTGCATCCTCACCAGCCTCCCGACACCCTGGAGAGACCCCAGCCCATGTCCCCCAGGGACACAGACCCATCCCGGACCTCAGCTGGGCCCAGTGGGGAGAGACCTGGCCAGTGTGAGCACTAATGGGCTGGCTGGGCCTATAATGCCAGGTGCCCAGCCTGGTGCCCATGTCGGGACGGGGGGTGTAGAACTGGGACAGGCCCCATGGACACTGGCTGCCCACTGATAGCGGAGCGATGCTCTGGCTGTTCCTGGCGTGTGTCTCCTTTCTCCCCATGCAGGGAGGTGTCTGCCCAGGCCCCTGCACCCACCCTGCAGTTTGCAGCAGGAGCTACAAGGGCTCCCACCAGTCCCTCCCCTGCCCGCGACCGGGGGCTCCCATCACCCCGTCATTGGGCTGGGCAGAGGCTGAGGCGACAGAGAGAACAGTCCCCATCAGGGCAAGACTTTCTGTCCTGGCTACCCAGGGCCCCTTCTGGCCCCAACACCCCGGACTCTGACACCAGCCAACAGATGGACAAATGGCCAAGCTCCCCATTGAGGTGGTGCCAGAACACCAGGCTCTTACACTGGATCTGATTTTCAGCGGCCAGGCTGCTCCGGTCTGGGCTGGGATCCCTGTGTGGAACAAGAGCTGTGTGAGTCCCACGTGTAGCACCTGGCACCAGGGCTTGGGGCCTGCTGCCGTTAGCAATAGGGGCAGGAGGGCAGCAGCACCATCACCATCACTAGAGTGCAGGGGGAACTAGGCTCACAGACTATGGTCAGGCCCCCGCAGAACCCAGGATCATTTGCATTGTGGGTAGCCGCGGGGTACAGCCCAGGTCAGCTCCCCAGGGTGGAGGCCCAGGCAGGGTAGCAATGAGCCCCCCAGACCAGGTATCACCTAGGGAACAGCCTCTGAAGGGATCTGGGGGTCAGGGCGAGGTTCCCTCTGTCATAAATACACAGGGAAGGGTAACCACCTTTCTGTATACAGTGCTATAAAATCCCTCCTGGCCAGAGGCAAAATCCTTTCACCTGTAAAGGGTTAAGAAGCTAAGGTAACCCCACTGGCACCTGACCCAAAATGGCCAATGAGGGGACAAGATTCTTTCACATCTGGAAGCGTGGCGGGGGGGGACAGAAGGTTTGGTCTGTCTGTGTGATGCTTTTGCCAGGAGCAGATCAGGAATGCAGCCTTACAACTCCTGTAAAGTTAGTAAGTAATCTAGCTAGAAAATGCGTTAGATTTTCTTTTGTTTAATGGCTGGTAAAATAAACTGTGCTGGAGGGAATGTATATTCCTGTTTTTGTGTCTTTTTGTAACTTAAAGGTTTTGCCTAGAGGGATTCTCTATTTTTTGAATCTGATTGCCCTGTAAGATATTTATCATCCTGATTTTACAGAGGTGATTCTTTTACCTTTTCTTTAAATAAAATTCTTCTTTTAAGAACCTGGTTGCTTTTTCATTGTCCTTAAGATCCAAGGGTTTGGGTCTGTGTTCACCTGTACCAATTGGTGAGGATTATTGTCAACCCTTCCCCAGGAAAGGGGGTGTAGGGCTTCGGGGGGGGGGGGAGGGAGGATATTTTGGGGGAAGATATCTCCAAGTGGTCTCTTTCCCTGTTCTTTGTTTAAACGCTTGGTGATGGCAGCATACTGTTCAAGGACAAGACAAAGTTTGTACCTTGGAGAAGTTTTTAACCTAAGCTGGGAAGATTAAGCTTAGGGGGTCTTTCATGCAGGTTCCCACATCTGTACCCTAGAGTTCAGAGTGGGGAAGGAACCTTGACACCCTCCTACCTGTGAGTCCTGCAGTGCGACACAACTACCAAGAGAAAGAAAAGAGCTTTAGGGAAGCTCAGTGCACATCACGACCTGGGGCGACTGTCGGGACAGAGCCAGCCTGGCGGTGTGCACCTCTGCCCCCGATGTGCTGCACCTCCCCGTTGGTCTGTGGGGTCTAGCTACCCACAGAGCCCTGCAGCCGCAGATCCACAGAGGCAGCACAGGGCAGTGGTTGGTGCAGGGGACAGATGCCCAGAGATCCCAGGCTGTGGCTACGCTACAGAGCTTACAGCTGCGCCCCTGTAACGCTGCTAGCGCAGACTCCCGAAGCCGAGGGGGAGAGCTCTCCCAGTACGTCATAACTCCAGCCCCCAGCAGCGGCAGTAGTTATGTTGGCAGGAGAAGCCCTGAGCGACACACCCCTGAGCGACATAACTTATACTGACGTAAGCTGTAGTGTGCAGTGCTGGGTGATCGCAGACCAGTCAGTTCAGCTCCCCATGCCTCAGCCGGGGTACAGCCTGCAGACGTGCCCTTCGCTGTCCTTGAAGTGGGGTTAAAGGTTTCAGAGCGATGCTCTGGAACAGCCGCCCCACCCAGCTCACGCTCCACCCCACCAGCACCGGCCGTGACGGCGAGTCCCACAATGAGTCCTAGTGCTAGAAAACCTTCGGAGCCGCCGGGAATGGAAAGAAAAGCAGGGGATTAGGCCAGGGCACAGAAGCTCAGGGAATGTCACATGTAGGCCTGGGAACATCCAGAACACACGGGGGAAGAGAAAAGGGACGCAGGATGGGGGATGAGCCCTCTGGCCTGGGAGCCAGGATGCCGGGTCAGCTCCAGGGGACATGGATCCAGGGAAACCTCAGGAGTCAGGAAGCCCCAGGGTTGAGGGATCCAGGATATGGAGCAAGCCCCAGGGTTGAGGGATCCAGGATATGGAGCAAGCCCCAGGGTTGAGGGATCCAGGATATGGAGCAAGCCCCAGGGTTCAGGGATCCAGGATGGGGTGTGCCTGCAGCACTGAGCGAAACCATTTACCTTGGGGCCAAGCCTGCCCTGTAGAGCCGCCATTCCCAGAACAGCTGGATCCATCTGTGGGGCAGACACACAGCGATCACAGCTCACCTCAAACAGCTGGAAGCCTGATGTGACAGGGCAGCGACTGCCAGCAAAATATGTGTGGCAGTTTGTGCACATAGCTATGGTGCTAGCAGGCTGGTGGGGAACCTAACCCCACTGATGGCAATGGGACTTAGGCGCCTCAATACCTTGGAGGGTCTGGGCCCAACTCATATTTTCCCTTTGGCCCCTTGGTAACTTTTCTGAAGTTGGAGACGTTTTGAAAAGTTACAGAGCAGGGAAACAGAGAGAGAGAGAGAGAGAGAAAAAACAGAAAAATCAGGGAAAAAGCAAAAATCCCAACCCTGGCCATGCATTTGAGAGATAGGATCCCCATGAATGAGTGACACTCGTGGCCCTGGGAGCACCCAGAACATACTGGGAACACAAAAGGGATCCAGGATGAGGGTCAAGCCCCAGAAGCCACAAACCCAGAATGGGGGAGCTGAGCCCCAGGGATCCAGGATGGGGTTGCCCCTTTACATCATTTCATATCCCACCACAACCTGGTGCACGCCAGAAAAAACAGAGCGTGGCTATAAGACATCAGCAAATGTGCATCACCTCACCCAGTTAAACCTGCCTATAGCCCTGCGGGATGGCAATTATCTCAGGGCGCCCCCTTGTATCACAATGTGGCCCTGAAGGTGCCTCGCTCAGAGCCCCCTCTTGCGTCTCACAAGACCCTACTCCAAGGCCGGGACACTCGAAACAAGGCTCCCCCTTTGTGGGGTCTCATTTATTAGAGCTCCTTAAGAGCATCAAATGAGTCCTTAGCTCCTCAAGTCCAACCCTGGTTTCCCCTTGATTCAGGGTACCCACAGGCCTCTTCTGTCCTGCGGATGCTGCCCATAACTTCCTCCCGAGGAGAGGAATATCACAGCTCTGCTTCTGGGCTCTGAGATGACATCTCAGGGGGGTTTCCTTCCGGGGGTCAGGAGTCCCACAGACCTCCTTCCCGGGGCTGCATGGGATCATTGAGGCCAACTTCAGCCCTCGCTCAGCTCCTCTCTGCGCTGGCCCCTTTTAACCCAGACTGGCCCTCCATCCCCCTTTGTCTCCCTGGAGGATTCTCTTCTATCCCGAAGCCTGGACTGACTTAGCCACATGGCCTACCTGGCTCATGGCTGTGAGAATGTTCCGCACCGGAGTGGGGCTGGACTCATCACCTGGAAATAAAGGGGAAAAGAACTTGCAAAAAAAGTCTTTTGCTTTTTGAAAAAAAAATTCACCGAGGAATGAAACTTTTTTGCCTATTTTTAAAATTTCTCATTTGAAATAAAAAAACTGTTAAAAATGAGATCTTCCAGTGAAAAATTCTTTTTTATTAAATCCTACTTTTTGGTGAAAATATTTTCCAGGTGAAATATTTCCAGCAGCTCTAGTCAGACCCAGGTTAGTTCACAGCTTTGTTTTCTGAACCTCAGCAAAGCGTGTGCAGGAGCAGCTGAATCGCAGCCAAACTGACAAGGATCACACCTGCCACTAGCACCTGTGCAGCAGCCACATGGCGGATTCAGTGATTCCTCCATTTTCATGCTACGCCCCCGGAAATCATTCGCCCTGGGACAGAGGCAGGCGTGGAAAAAGTCAGCATAAGAGACGGAAGTTTCCCAGAGTTAGGAGTGACTGAAGAGAGGAGGTTATAACTAGGGCCCTACCAAATTCATGGTCCATTTTGGTTAATTTCACAGTCATAGGATTTAAAAATTGTAAATTTCATGAGTTCAGCTATTTAAATCTAAAATTTCATGGAGTTATAATTGTAGGGGTCCTGAGCAAAAAAGGAGTCGTGGGGGGCGTTGCAAGGTTATTGCAGGCAGGTTGTGGTACTGCTACCCTTACTTCTGCACTGCTGCTGATGGCGGTGCTGCCTTCAGAGCTGGGCAGCTGGAGAGCGGCGGCTGCAAGCAGGGAGCCCAGCACTGAAGGAAGAGCCACTGCCAGCTGCAGCGCAGAACTAAGGATGGCATGGTATGGTGTTACCACCCTGACTTCTGTTCTGCTGCCTGCAGAGCTGGGCCCTCAGTCAGCAACTGCCACTCTCTGGCTGCCCAGCTCCGAAGGCAGCACAGAAGTAAGGGTGGCAATACTGTGACACCCCTAAAATAACCTTGTGACCTCCCCTGCAACGCCCTTTTAGGTCAGGGCCCCCAATTTGAGAAACACTGGTCTCCCCCTGTGAAATCTGTATAGCGCAGGGTAAAAGCACACAAAAGACCAGATTTCAGTGGTGGCGGGGATCAAATTTCACGGTCCGTGACGCATTTTTCATGGCCGTGAATTTGGTAGGGCCCTAGTTATAACGGAAAGTGATTTGCCAGATTCACCCTTGTGTGATGCCAGCTTGACACTGGGGCAACACCACTGATTACAATAGCGGATTGCAATGGAGTGACACCGACAGCGATCTGCGGAAGCACAGAGGTGTGCTGGGCCCCTCGACTATAGCTGGAGCCTCATTAACGGCCACTATCTGAATCCTTGTCACTTGGGCTGAGATTCTGTGCGGGGGCTAGCACAGGGCATCCGCTGAGTCCCTCTTTGCCCTTCTGCCCAGCAGGGTCGTCACCCCTTGTTAACAGTAGCTAAGTGCATTACTGGCCACGTGCAAGTGCCAGGAGTCACTGGGGAGAGAATTGTTCTCCTGGTTATTGTCATCCTTGAGCTGGTAGCGGCAGGAAAAGGCCCCTGAGCTCTCCCTGGACACTGGGTGGGGTGAGTCGTAGACGAGTTTGTTTCTTTCCTTGGGCGGGACAGAAATCTCCTTCCCATCTTTGCAGAAGACAATGCGGGTCATGGGGATGTCCAAAGGGACTAAACATGACAGCACGGCGGTGTCCCCTTGGTGGACAGACAGCCTTTCCAGGAACAGTCGCGGGGCGGGGAGAATGCCTGGGGAGCAAACACACCAGTGTTAAACAGCTGGGGCCAGACACCCCCCCACCTGGTGTCAATCAGCAAAGCTACATTCACTGGAATGGAGTGGGACTGATTTACATCAGCCAGGGATCTGGCCCCTTGTTGGTGTCACTTCCTGAGGCTGCGGTGTCTGAAGAGAGGGACAAGACGCACTGGCAGTGCACAGAGTTTTTAGCCTTTGCTTGTCCCTGTTTGGGGCCCGAAGCCCCTGTGCATGCTGCCCTTCCACGCCAGTGCAGTGCTATGGAATACAAGGCTTCAGGTGTCAGACAGCCAGGAGACAGGCAGAGGGATGGAGATGTGTGATTTGCCCCCACTTGTGATTGGATGCCCTGGTGTGTCCCAGCGGCTTTGTGCTTGCACGTGAACCCATGTCAATGGGCCATTTCTGGCAGGATGGCAAATGTTGGGGGTCACTGGAGTAGCGCACAATGGCCAGAGCATCCCAGGGAGCCCGTCCCATTGGGGATGCAAAGGGTGTAGTGGGATTGGAGGTGTGAGTGCTGCACGGGAAGCATCTCCTGGCTGTGAGCAAGGAAATGCAGCCACCTCCCCCCCCAATGGAATCTCTCTCCTCCCACACTGGTGTAAATCAGGAATAACTCCCCTCAAGCCAGTAGAGTCCCACCAGAAAGAGGGGAGTAAGACTCCAAGACACTTTCATTGATGCTGCACTGATCTCGGTATTCCTTGAGGTCAAACACAGCCCTGGTGTAGGCAGAACATGCACCCACTTATGCCAGTGGCTGAATTCATTCCCCACTGAATACCAAACGGGTGTGATTTCCACTGCTCAGCAAGGTCTGATCTATAACCGCTCACTGGCCTCCTCATGCCCCTCCTGTGTCACAGTGCTGTCTACACGGTCACTGGATTTGACTTCAATGGAGATGCACTTGTTTACACCAGCATAGGATTTGTTCCAAACTGGGTCTGATTTTGCTCCTAGTGAAGTTATGAGGAATTCTCCCACAGAAAGCAGGTTTGGGCTTTGTATGCCAGGGTTAAAAATGGAACCCAGGAGTCCTGACCTCCCCACAGCTCTGCTCTAACTCACTAGAGCCCATTCCTCTCCCTGGGCTCGGAACAGAACCCAGGAGTCCTGACTCTTACAATGCTCTGCTCTGATCCACTAGACCCTGTGATGTTGTACTCTATATGATTTTATGAAAATATGCTAATGAGTGTGAATATAAAGTAACTGGAATATGCTTCATGTAAAAAGTCTCTTGTAAGGTATCATTGCGAATCTTATAATCTACTGAGTGCAGTCATCCTATTTGTATGAATGTAGCATTCTTGTATGTGAAACTAGAAATATGAAATATACCTCTGAGGTCCTATTGTAATTATGCAAAGTGTGGGCCATTAATGGTGGTTTGGAATCTTCATGGCTCCCATTACCCAGGACAACTGACTGTAGATGGATCTGTTTGCTTGCAAGCCTTCCTGTGAGTCAGGCCGGGAAGAATGAAGGCTTGGGGTCTCACAGGACATGTGACCATGTCACCTGGTACTGGAATCCATCTTAAACCTGGTTCTTTTCCATTTAGAAGGAGAGGTAGGGACCCAGAGAGACAAAAGATTCCCACCTTGTGCCAAAGCTATATAAAGGGATGGAACAGAACAAACGAGGCTGCAGTCATGTGAAATCCCCTGCTTTTCACCGAAGATGCCTGCTGGAACTAACAAGAAGTGTACCAGGGGAAAGGATTGGGCCCAGACTAGGAAGGAGTCTAGTCTGTGAAAGAAGCTTATTGGAACATCTCTGAGGCTGAGATTTATCTGTAATGAGTTTCTTAATGTATTAGGCTTTGACTTGCATGCTTAGTTTTATTTTGCTTGGTAACTTACTTTGTTCTGTCTGTTATTATTTGGAACCACTTAAATCCCACTTTTTATATTTAATAAAATCACTTTTGTTTATTAATTAACCCAGAGTAAGTAATTAATACCTGGGGGAGCAAACAGCTGTGCATATCTCTGCATCAGTGTTTTTGAGAGTGAACAATCTATGAGTTTACTCTGTATAAGCTTTATGCAGAGTAAAACAGATTCATTTGGGGTTCGGATCCCATTGGAAGCTGGGTGTCTGGGTGCTAGAGACAGAAACACTCGCTAAGCCATTTTCAGTTAAGTCTGCAGCTTTGGAGGATATGGTTCAGACATGGGTCTGTGTTTGCAGAAGGTTAGCATGTCTGGCTCAACAAGGCAGGATTCTGAAGTTCCAAGCAGGTAGGGAAATGGGCTCAGAGGTAGTCTCAGCACATCAGGTGACAGTCCCAAGGGCATCTCTGTAACCGAATCCGTCACAGACCCGACTGCCCTCCCAGAGCTGGGGGTAGAAACCAGGATATAAGACTTCCAGCCCCACCACACTCATTATTAGACACAGTCTCTTCTCCTTCTAATGTAGCCGACACTCACCTGGAAAGCTACAAATTTCCTGGCTTGCAGTAAGTGAACCTTTTAAATAAAATACAAATTCCTGTTAGTAGTGCAGCCAGACATGCTGGTGAACATTTCTTTCAGTTTAAAATCAATGGACATTCTCCCAGCAAGGCAACATACAGACGCAGGCTGGTGACAGCTATGGAATCCCCTCCTTTAATTCCTTCCTGTGCGATAAACTGCATTTGTTAATCACACTCTTCCAAACTAATCCCTCCCCCTTGGGAGGGCGTCTCACCCACAGAGCTGCACTGCTGAATAAAGGGGTCCCTAGATTCAGTTTTTAAGTCCATAAGGGACCATTCTGATCATCTGCTCTGACCTCCTGCATAAGACTATCCAGAGAACCACACATGGTGATTCCTGCATCTAGCCAAGAACCTGTGTTTGAGACAAACAGCATCTCTCAGAGACGCATCCACTCCTCATTTAATGACTCCAAGTGATGGAGAATCAAACTGCTTCTCTTGTTAATTTGCTCCAATATTAAATAAACCACTCTCCCTACGTGGGCCTTATTCCAGTGTGAATTAGTCTGACTTCACTTTCCAGCCATTGGCTCTCATTTGGCCTTTGTCTGCTTGAAATTTACGTCTGCTATCAGAAATCTTCTTCCTGCGGAGGGGCTTCTGTGCTGTGATCAAGCCACCTTTTAACTTTCTCTCCCATCAGCTAGCCAGACTGAGCTCCGTCAGCCTTTCACTGTCAGGCATCTGTTCCAAACCAGCTGGAGAACACTTCAATCTCTTTGGTCACTCAATTACAGACCTAAAAGTAGCAATTCTTCAACAAAAGCTCACAAAAGCTTATGCTCAAATAAATTTGTTAGTCTCTAAGGTGCCACAAGTACTCCTTTTATTATTCCTATAGTTTTTCCCCGAACTTCTGCCTTTCCCGCACGAGTGGATCAGGTGAATGAATGATTTAAAATGGCCCTGGCAATATTCAGTGCTGGGTCCATGCTATGGCTAGGGCCTGAGATCGCACAGACATTGTAGCTGTTAAAATATGTGGATTTTGCCTAAAGGGTTGAAAGTGTTTGAAATCCCCTGATATAGAAAACAGTAAGCAGGGAAAAGTAACAGTGTTTGGCAGTGCTAGAGAGGTACTGTAGACCAGCTGTGTGTGTGTGGCAGAGGGTTGGGGGGGCTGGCACAGGCTTGCCTGGGGACTGGGGCAGTGGTGCCAGTCTAATAGCCCACCTGGAACATGCCTCTCAGGATTTATTAAGCAAACTATTCTCATCTCAGCCTTCTCAACCCAGCCCATTGTACCCATACTCACAAAGAAGCCATAGGCCCAGTGGCAGGATCATGGGGAGAAGCCGTGATGACCCCACAGTCTGGAAATGCCATGGCAGCATCTGTCTCTCGGGGATCCAGGCACCGTCTCTCGGGCTCTGCTCCTTAGTGTCTCAGTGAGAGAAATGACGTGGCTCTCTGATCTGGCCTCTATCCTTCTGATCTGCAGGGAGCAGAGAAGCTGCAGGTGCTCTCTGATCTGCCACGTGCTCCCCAAGGTTCAGAGAGAAGAAAAGCCACAGCCCCTGTGAGAGACGGGGCTGTGTCTGCTACCGGCCTCGCAATGGCCGAGGACCTCACTCCCTGGTGAGAGGGGGAGGTTGCTTGCACACGTCCTCGCTCATGGGTTGGTCAGATTCTCTGTTGTTCCCAAATGCTGAGGATTGAGGGGTTGATAGCGAATCAGACCAACCCATCTGAATCCAACTCCCCACCTTTGGGGTTTGATACTGGATTAGACGAGCCCCTCTGAGCCCAATTCCCCGCCTTTGGGGTTTGATGCTGGATTAGACCAGCCCCTCTGAGCCCCACTCCCCACCTTTGGGGTTTGATACTGGATCCAGCCCCTCTGAGCCCAACTCCCAGGCTAGCCCAGATTGAGAATTACAGAGCATTAGTGGCTTCTCCACAGTTATAGTAGCAACAAAGTTTCCATTTAAAGCAGAAATTTAAACTCCATTAAAAATCCACAGGACAAGTCAAATCCACCTGAAAAGTGGACACCTGGGTCAGTGGCTGAGGTAAAGTGTGTGAGGGAAATTTGAAGCCATTTGAACAAGAGGTTCCCAAACAGAGCCCTTAAAAATGGCGCTGTTTCCAAAATAGCAAAATTCATGTAGGGTTAAGTGTTGAAAAGGCCCCAACGGGAGTCGGGCACGCCTCATGGCTTTCCTGGCAGTCAGAGCCTTAGATGCTCAAGCACCTTTGGAAATTCCTCCCCTTATGTTCTGCTGTTGGAAATGGCAGCCATCTTTACTAAGGGCACCCTCCCTTGCACATCCCAAGGGTATAGTAACATGGCAGCTGTCTCTCTAGAGGGAAGCTTGTGACTATAACTAAAGCCTGAAGCTGCCCATGGGGAAGATGGTTGCCATGACACTACAGCCTTGGAATGTGAAAGGGAAGTTGCCTCTGTAAAGATGGCTCCCATGTCCCATTGTTCCCAATAAGATTGAAGTTACAGGCTGCCTTCAGGGAAAATGGCTACTGTGTCATTAAATAATGTGACTGTGAAAGGGAGATTACCCCCAGTAAAGATGGCTGCTATTTCCCATTGTTTCCGCAGATTGAAGTTGCAGGCTGCCCTCTGGGTAATGGTTATTATTTTGCAAAAGCCTTGGGAAGCTGCCCATGGCATGGATGTCCAATTTCCCCCTTGTTTCAAATGGAAGTGAAGCCAAAAGCTGCCCACACAGAAGATGGCCACCATGTGCCTGATGGGGCAGAGAGGTTGCCCCAAGTAAAAATGGCCACTCTTCCTTATTGTGGCCAGCAGGATTGAAGCCAGAGGCTTCCTGCTGGGAAATGGTTGCTATTCCCGAAGGGCAAACTGTGGCTTCATTCTCCTTGGAAACAATGGGAAATGGTGGCCATCTTTACTAGGGGCATTTTCCCTGCCACACCCCAAGGCATCACTGACATGGCAGCGTCAGACCCATTGAAACAATGGGAAGCAGTGGCCATTGTTATGAGGGTGGCCTCCATTTCCGCACATGCATGAGTGCCATATATCCCCCTTCCCCGCAATAATTCATCCCATTCCCCAGTTTGTTCCATTTCCCCAGCAGGGCTCTCCTGGACTCTTCATACAGAAGCAATCAGCCCCCTCGTCCCCACCACCAGACAATCCCTTTGTCCCTCTTCTAGCCACATGGGGGTGTCGCTGTGCCCCTCCCCACACTGTCCCCGTTCCCTGGGAGAGGCCCCTATTGAGTGTTGTGGCTCCATCTAGTTTCCAGGATGCTGGATCCGCAGCACCACATGTCCCATCCCTCTCTGTGTGCAGCCCACACTGTGCCCAGCTGCTCATGGGCTCACCCGGAGAGGTGGCCAGGACCCTGCCCGAGCGGGTAATGGGGGGAAATTTTCAGATCCCCTCCCCCATCCTCTGCAGACTGGGACTAGCTTTGAGGTGCTGATAGAGATTTCTCTGTCCCCAATGGGCTGCACAGCTGGGGAGTGGGGGCACCCAGGCCGTGGCCTAACCGCTTTTTGGGCAGGCCAAGCCTGAGTGGTGCTTCAACGCCACATGCCAGGTCACCATAGCACTCACTCAAGCTTGGCCCAGCCGCCCCTCTGTCAAGATGGAGGGGTGGCCGGGCCAAATTGGAGTGAGTGACGTTGTGACGCAGCGCTGCTCACTCAGATTTGGAGGGGGTGGGAATATGCGCTGATGGGCAGGCAATCAGATGGCTGGGGGAGGGACTGCCTGACGGGGAAGAGGAGGATCTGCTGGGGGAACCGATGCCCGCCCCCAATCTAAGTGGCACTCTGCAGCCCCTGCTGTCCCCGCACTGCACCCCTCTCCCCTCCCAGAATTTCAGGCTGTAGCAATCAGCAGAGGGAGAACTTGGTCTTTTCACTGCAGCTCTTTATTGGAGTTTGCACATTCACAAGACACTCCATTCCCTAGGTGCAACCTCAGCCTCTCTCTGCTCTCCAGGAGGCTGGGGGCTGCCATGTCCTCATGTTCTGGTTGGCAGTGTGGAGTGAGCCAATGGCAATGGAGGCCATGGCTGTGCAGAGCCTGGCAGGGGCAGAGACGGGGGTTCAGTTTCCGCAGGCAGTGGGTCTAGTAGTGAACTCAGTGACTGTCCGTCTAGAGGTGTCCTCTTTATAAATTCTCACTGCAGATCCCAGGCCAGACGTTCTTCTCAGAAGCTCCTGGGTCTTACATCCTCCAAACTTTTTTTCTCAGTGCCGCCTTCCCAGTTGCCTGGCCCATACAGCCCCCCATGGACTAGTCTCTGGTGTCTGGTGACAGCCGACAGGCGGAGCTGAGAGCAGGGAACACAAGTGCAGGGGAGCACAAGAGCAGGCACAGCTCAGGCTGGGGGTGCCGGGACATCACTCGGGGTGTGTGGCTGAGTCACATGACTGACCCCGTAACATCTGCTGTGTCTGTGTCTGGATGATGACGCTCCCAGGTGACTCCTGCAGGTCCCAGCCCTGGGTTATAAATAGACTTGGCAGAATTCCATGTTTACTTTTTATAATTTTGATGGATCATAGCGATGTTTATTTTAAAGATTTTTTTTTATTTTTATCAATTTAAATATTCCCATTGGAGGAAATTACTGGGGGGAGGGGGAAGGGGAAGGGGGTTAGACAATATTTATTGAAATTAGATGTTGAGATTCAAAAAGTTAAATCTTTATAACCATAAAACACACATTGTTATCATCACATGTCAAAATATACACAGTAAATATCCTTAAATCAGCCTCTAATAATGTCTCAAGCATCATTTCTCTTACTTTGCTTAGCTGCAAATTTCTATTATGATGGATGGAAATATTTTCTCGTGGGTTTGGGCATGTTTGGGGAAATTGCTGTTTACTGATATTTACCAATAACAAGCGAATCAGTCCAAGCCTAGTTCTAAACAGAGCCCCACACTGCCTGTGAGGTGAGCAGAGAGACTGGGCTGTGGTTACTGGCTGTGGTCACAGTTCCCAGCGCAGGAGTCTCTCCCCCACGACCCTGTCCCCACAGCCCGGCAGTATTTATAGACACAGTCTCAGAGCGATGCTGCTCTCAAGACACAATGATCCCCTATCACTTGTCTGCCGTGCTCATTTCTGTCTTGGGGATGGTCGCTGTGCAGCATTCTCAGCATGGCTGAGGGGCTGGAAGAATAACCCCCGGTCTGCCCCTGGTAGAGCAGGTGACAGTGCGTATTGTTCCAGGACTGGCCTGACACAGAGTAAAACACCAAACTGCAGCTTATTTCTCTAACCCCTTTGAACCACTTCATATTTAGACACTAAATGTTTTAAACTCTTTACAGCGCAAACTTTTAGCACAGGCCTGTAATGCAGAGCAGAGAGGGACTCGGGGCTGTATGGAAAAGGACTCCTATTAAAATGTCTGCCCCTAAGCCACAACAACCAGCAAGGGTAGTGAGTGTCTAGGAATCACAACTCCGGGGAACACAGTGCGGGGGCGGGGAGGGGGAGGTGGGGTCCAAAGAGTTCAGCCATTGTGAAAATTCCAGTTATCACTCTCAGCGCTCCCTTCTGTGTGTGCCGTACTGGTGCAGGGCCCACAGCTCTGGCCTGCTGGATCTGGCCCCCTTGCCCTGAACCTTATTAAGCAAAAATGTCTCTGCTCACAACAGGAAGCTGCTGCAGGCCATGGGGTTCTTCTGGATTTACACTCATCCACCCACCCACACACCCATCCCGGTATGACTGAAGGGCAGGACAGTGTGAGGAGGTCGGCCGTGCTCACCACAGCAGCCCCAGAATACAAGGCACAGAGAAGATCACAACATTTTTTCTTTTAATTAGTGGGAAGAGCCTGCGCTGCTTCATCGTGGTGCTCGGCCGTGGCTCAGAGGATGGGGCTTAGTCACTAAGAACACGTGGATGTTCCCCCAGGGACAGAGTTCTCACCTGGGCAATGTTGGGGGAGGAGGGTTGTCCTGGTTGTTGTTGTCCATGAGCTGGTAGTGGCAGGAAAAGGCCCCTGAGCTCTCCCTGGACACTGGGTGGGGTGAGTCATAGACGAGTTTGTTTCCTTCCTTGGGCTGGACAGAAATCTCCTTCCCCTCTTTGCAGACGACAATGCGGGTCATGGGGGCATCCCCAAAGGGACTAAACACGACAGCACAGTGGTGTCCCCTGGACAGACACCCTGTCCAGGAACAGCCGCGGGGCAGGGAGAGTGCCTGGGGAGCAAACACACCAGTGTTAAACACCTGGGGCCAGATCCCCCGCTGGTGTCAGTCAGCAAAGCTCCACTCTCAGCAATGGAGCGGGGCCGATTTATACCAGCTGGGGACCTGACCCTCTGACTCCAGTGGAGCATGGTTGAACCCAAGCCCTCCAATCCCTGCTGTGCTCCCAGGGACCAGTCACTCACCGGGAGAGCTGCAGATTTCCTGGTTCATGACACTGGAGCCTGTGTAATAAACACAAAGTGCAGGAGGGGAAGTGGAAAGGGGAATTAAAGTGACTGGAGCTGGAAATACAGTCACATCCTCTAAAGAAAAGTGAGTGTCTCTGGCCTTCGCGGGCCCAGGCAAATCTAACTCCAGCCAGTAGAGAGAAAGTCAGTCCCAGAATAACGATGGGCCATGTTCTTCCCCTGGGTTTATCCCCTCGTCAGAGTCAGAATTAATTTGCTGGTAAGCTCTTTGGAGCCAATTTCTTCTCAGCACAGGGGGGATTTTCTCAGGCACAAAATGCAGCTTGGTGTCCAGCTCCCAGTGTGAATCAGCACCCAAGGATCCCAGCTATGGATCAGCCCCTTTTGGACAATGGAGCCAGGTGCATTTACACCAGCCAGGGATCTAACCCACAATCTATAACTTGTTATTTGCCCAGGGAGAAGTCTGGGGTTAGCTGGTGCGTTTCAGACTGAGTGCAGATAAGGAACGGCTCCCTGTACCAGCATGTAGAGCTCGCTGGACCCCAGACCCATGGCTGAAGGCTGATGTGAGCATGCCAGAGACCCGCTGCAGATGGGTTAGGCCAATAGCTAACCCTGACCCCATGTCATGTTATGGGCCAGATCCTGCACTATTGGGGTCACTGAGAGTTCTCCCATTTATTGTAGTGGGAGCAGGGTCAGGGCTGACATGTCCATGACCCTGATCCTGCAGGCTGATGAACCGTCCCTTCCACTCGCATGGGCATCCCTTGACTTGAATGGGCTCTGGGCAGGCGTCAGGGCCTATACCAGCAAAGCAATGTGCAGAATCAGGCCCATGAGCACATACACACTGGGGAAATGCAGCTGGGAGAGTTAGTGGGAGGCTGAACACAGGTTTGTCTCCTGATCCTCAGATCTTTAGCTTGGCACATTTTGCACTCACCATAAATATCAGCAAAGAGCCAGGAGCAGTTCACAGAACCCCCTGTGCAGTAGGCAGAGCTGGTATCCCCTTTGTACAGGTGGAGAACTGAGGCACGGAGCGGCTAAGTGGCTGGCCCAGCCCCACCCAGCAAGTGTGTGGAAGAGCAGGATGGTCTCTAAAGTCTTAATCATGGACCAGCCTTCGGTACTGTTAATGATCACAGTAGTTAACGAATAACTGCTATTTTAATTAATTTCAGCTGGGATTTTCAACTTCCAGAGAAATCCCATCATTACCCCCTAAAATCTAATCACATTTGGCCGCGTATGCGGAATTTCTGCTGTTTGCGCCCGTTTGCGAGGTGAACACGTAGCATTTTCTATCCTTGGACGTCATCTACAGTTAAGGTTTCTTCATAAACCGGTGATTATGCGCATGCCAATATTTACACCTGAATCCGAGTGTGCAAACCAGCATCCCAGCGTGCAATTTGGCATCCACTTCTGTGTCCAGCCAATCACCGTTTGCCCCTGTAGGTCATTTTACATCCCACCAAAACCTGGTGCACACTATGAAAAATTTGGGGTGGCTATAACATGATAGCTGACATGAGACGCCTCACCCAGTTAAACCTGCCTCTTGCCCTGTGTGGGGCAGGTACAATCTGGTACAATGTGGCCCTGCGGGCCCTGCTGCAGGGACAGTTTGTCAGTTTGACCCTGTGCATGATTGTTTGTTTGAAAAGTGTGAATTGGGAGTGCTTTGTTCCAGGTGAGCCTTGAGTGGGCCTGACTGTTATAAAAAGCCAGTCAGCTGCGAACCAGCGAACAGCAGAGAGGCTAACACAGGGAGTTTGCCTGGGAGTTTGCCCGGGGAGAGCCCACCGAGGCTTACATCTTGCCGGCTTCTCTGAGTAGTCACTACAACTCCTGAGGAAGCTCGTAGAAGGAAGGTAATATGGATGGTGAGCGTTCAGCTGTTGTGACCTGCACTGGATGTGACATGTTTGTCTTTCTTCCACAGGACAGAAGCGACTTTGTCTGTACAAAGTGCAAGCTGGTCTCCATATTGGAAGAGAAGGTTCAAGGTCTGGAGAAACACGTATCGACCCTGCGTTGCATAAGAGAAACTGAAGATTTCCTGGACAGACGTCAGGATATGCTTCTACAGACACAACGTTGTGAAGATTCAGAGCAGGCTGCACAGTGGGGACAGAAGGACGGTGAAGAAATTTGGCAGCATATGACCTCTAGAAGAAGAAAGGGGAGCGTCCATGTACCAGGTAAGTAACCGTTTTCATGTTCTCTCCACAGGTACTAATGCGGAGAGAGGACTAGATGATTCATGTGAGGGAAGGGAACAGAAGGAGACTCCGCTGGTTGGAAGGCATGAGATGCACTGTCCTAGGGATGGGGGTTCCACGACCACCGCTCCCAAAAGAAGGAGGCGGGTGGTGGTGGTCGGGGACTCTCTCCTCAGGGGGACTGAGTCATCTATCTGTCACCCCAACCGGGAAAACCGAGAAGTCTGCTGCTTGCCAGGAGCTAGGATTCACGATGTGACAGAGAGACTGCCAAGACTCATCAAGCCCTCGGATCACTATCCCTTCATGCTTCTCCACATGGGCACCAATGATACTGCCAAGAATGACCTTGAGCAGATCACTGCGGACTCTGTGGCTCTGGGAAGAAGGATAAAGGAGTTTGAGGCACAAGTGGTGTTCTCGTCCATCCTCCCCGTGGAAGGAAAAGGCCTGGGTAGAGACCGTCAAATCGTGGAAGTCAACGAATAGCTACGCAGGTGGTGTCGAGAGAAGGCTTTGGATTCTTTGACCATGGGATGGTGTTCCAAGAAGGAGGAGTGCTAGGCAGAGACGGCCTCCGCCTAACGAAGAGAGGGAAGAGCATCTTCACAAGCAGTCTGGCTACCCTAGTGAGGAGGGCTTTAAACTAGGTTCACCGGAGGGAAGGAGACCAAAGCCCTGAGGTAAGTGTGGAAGTGGGATACTGGGAGGAAGCATGAGCAGGAGAGCGCGAAAGGGGAGGGCTCCTGCCTCATACTGAGAAAGAGGGACGATCAGTGAGTTATCTCAAGTGCCTGTACACAAATGCACAAAGCCTGGGAAACAAGCAGGGAGAACTGGGATTCCTGGCACAGTCAAGGAATTATGATGTGATTGGAATAACAGACACTTGGTGGGATAACTCACGTGACTGGAGTACTGTCATGGATGGATATAAACTGTTCAGGAAGGACAGGCAGGGCCGAAAAGGTGGGGGAGTTGCACTGTATGTAAGGGAGCAGTATGACTGCTCAGAGCTCAAGTATGAAACTGCAGAAAAAACTGAGAGTCTCTGGATTAAGTTTAGAAGTGTGAGCAACAAGGGTGATGTCATGGTGGGAGTCTGCTATAGCCCACTGGACGAGGGGGATGAGGTGGATGAGGCTTTCTTCTGGCAACTCACAGGAAGTTACTAGATCGCAGGCCCTGGTTCTCATGGGAGACTTCGATCACACTGATATCTTCTGGGAGAGCAATACAGCAGTGCACAGACAATCCAGGAAGTTTTTGGAAAGTGTAGTGGGCAAGTGCTGGAGGAACTGACTAGGGTCAGAGCTCTTCTTGACCTGCTGCTCACAAAGCGGGAAGAATTAGTAGGGGAAGCAAAAGTGGACGGGAACCAGGGAGGCAGTGACCATGAGATGGTCGATTTCAGGATCCTGACACAGGGAAGAAAGTAGAGCAGCAGAATACGGACCCTGGACTTCAGAAAAGCAGACTTTGACTCCCTCAGGGAGCTGATGGGCAGGATCCCCTGGAGAATAACATGAGAAGGAAAGGAGTCCAGGAGAGCTGGCTGTATTTTAAAGAATCCTTTTTCAGGTTACAGGGACAAACCATCCCGATGTGTAGAAAGGATAGTAAATATGGCAGGCGACCAGCTTGGCTTAACAGTGAAATCCTTGCTGATCTTGAACACAAAAAAGAAGCTTACAAGAAGTGGAAGATTGGACGAATGACCAGGGAGGAGTATAAAAATATTGCTCAGGCATGCAGGAATGAAATCAGGAAGGCCAAATCACACTTGGAGTTGCAGCTAGCAAGAGATGTTAAGAGTAACAAGAAGGGTTTCCTCAGGTATGTTAGCAACAAGAAGAAAGTGAAGGAAAGTGTGAGCCCCTTACTGAATGAGGGAAGCAACCTAGTGAGAGAGGATGTGGAAAAGCTAATGTACTCAATGCTTTTTTTGCCTCTGTCTTCATGAACAAGGTCAGCTCCCAGACTACTGCACTGGGCAGCACAGCATGGGGAGAGGTGACCAGCCCTCTGTGGAGAAAGAAGTGTTTCGGGACTATTTAGAAAAACTGGACGAGCACAAGTCCATGGGGCCGGATGCGCTGCATCCAAGAGTGCTAAAGGAGTTGGCGGATGTGATTGCAGAGCCATGGGCTATTATCTTTGAAAACTCATGGTGATTGGGGGAGGTCCCGGATGATTGGAAAAAGGCTAATGTAGTGCCCATCTTTAAAAAAGGGAAGAAGGAGGATCTGGGGAACTACAGGCCAGTCAGCCTCACCTCAGTCCCTGGAAAAATCATGGAGCAGGTCCTCAAGGAAACAATTCTGAAGCACTTAGAGGAGAGGAAAGTGATCAGGAACAGTCAGCATGGATTCACCAAGGGCAAGTCATTCCTGACTCATCTAATTGCCTTCTATAATGAGATAACTGGCTCTGTAGATGAGGGGAAAGCAATGGACGTGTTATTCCTTGACTTTAGCAAAGCTTTTGACACGGTCTCCCACAGTATTCTTGCCAGCAAGTTAAAGAAGTATGGGCTGGATGAATGGACTATAAGGTGGATAGAAAGCTGGCTAGATTGTCGGGTTCAATGGGTAGTGATCAATGGCTCCATGTCTAGTTGGCAGGTGGTATCAAGCGGAGTGCCCCAAGGGTCAGTCCTGGGGCCGGTTTTGTTCAATATCTTCATTAATGATCTGGGGGATGGCATGGACTGCACCCTCAGCAAGTTTGCGGACAACACTAAACTGGGAGGAGAGGTAGGTGTTAGGGGGCTTATTCCTTCACCCACTTACTTCCCTGGTCCTTTTCGCATGAACAGAGAGCAACAATACCCAAAGTCCAAAGGTGCAAACAATTCGATGTTTATTGGGGTGAACTTCCAGCAAGCATGATTCCAGTTTCCTTCCTTAGTGTCCCCCTTCCCAGCTCTGACACCACAGAGCCTTACACCTGTGTCCCTGTTCCCATTCCTGCCCATAGCCAAACATGATTCCAATTTCCCCATCCCCATTCCCTGTTCCAATTTTCCCCCCACCCCCACTTCCTGATTGACTGCAGACTATATAGTAAAACTTGAGTTCTGCTTTGCTATACCTTAACCAATCATTTTCCTGAAATTTAACTAACCAATCCTAACATATTGTAACATGATTATGTAACCAATTATATCCCACCACCTTAATTAGTTTACACCCAGCAAAATTAATTATACAGCAGACAGAAACAATCACAGAACCAGACAGAGATTATACAGACAAACAATGGCAAAGTGGGAACTATAATGACAAAACAATACAGAAGTGAGGATTTCACATCCCAGCTATTGATAAGTGAGTTCTTGCCAGACAGGATGCTATCAAACTAAGTTTCCTTTTACATTTTCTAGGCACTTCCCTTTCTCTGGAGGCGATAGGCATTATCAGGACAGGATTGTATTCCTAACAGCCCAATAGCACCTTCTTTCAATGTGACTAGTTTGGAATGTGAGGATGTGACCGGTCGTTTCCCAGCTTATGGCTGCCTTTGTCGCTTAGCCAAAGGCCTTAGCCTAAGAATAGGGCCGCAGACTGTCACAGTAAGAGAAGGCCCTTACACTGGCAGACAGTGATTTTGATTCTTTCTTTTATACCTCTATCACTAGCCAAGTGATAAGAATACACCTAAATTCTTAGAGTATAGGCCTTTACAGACATGCCCGAATATCTATTTCCTAACAGTAGGGATCGGATACAGAGGGACCTAGACAAATTAGAGGATTGGGCCAAAAGAAATCTGATGAGGTTCAACACGGACAAGTGCAGAGTCCTACACTTAGGACAGAAGAATCCCGTGCACCGCTACAGACTAGGGGAACTAGGGGAACTAACTTACACTGTGCCCCGAGACGTGGCTGGCTCCCCCTGCCTACCACTTGCTCCTCTCGGCATGTCCGCTGGCTGGCCGAGGGCACCTCTCCACCCCCTGACGCCACTCCTTGCTCCTCTCAGCCCCCTGGCTGGACCCTAGTGCACCTCCGGCTCTGGGAAGTCTCTGCTTCCCACCATCTGTGGGGCCCCACCTGTCCCCCCGGAGCTGAGCTGCCTGGGACTGGTGCAGAAGCCTGGCCAGTCTCAGCCAGGTGTGTTTGTGGGGGGAACAGTGTGGAGGGCTTGGCTAGGCCCCACCAGGCAAGTGCGTCTTGAGGGACCCCAGCCAGGGCAGGTCCTGGCCTGGCTAATCACACCACTCCCGAGGGGCCGGAGCGATTCCCGGTCCTGGGACCAGCCCTGGCTGCACTGCCAGCTTAGCCCAGCAGACATAGTCACCTCCCAGCAGGGCCGGTGAGTGCGGCCAGGAGGCAGGGCTTGAGGGAGTGGGTCTGTGGGGAGTATGAGGGAGTGCTGGGCTGTGAAGGGGCAGGGAGGATCTGTGTGTGTTGGGGCACTAGGGAGTTGGGCTTCTGTGGGGAGTGCTGGGTAGTTGTAGTAGGGCTGTGGGCAGGGGTGGTGTTGTGCAGGGTGCTGTGCATTTGTGGGTGGGTCTGGGGGGGCGCTGGGCATAGTGGGTCTGGGGGGCCTCTGGCCATAGGGAGTCTGGTGGTGTCATAAATATAAATGGAAGGGTAAACCCCTTTAAAATCCCTCCTGGCCAGAGGAAAACTCCTCTCACCTGTAAAGGGTTAAGAAGCTAAAGGTAACCTCGCTGGCACCTGACCAAAATGACCAATGAGGAGACAAGATACTTTCAAAAGCTGGGGGGAGGGAGCAAAACAAAGGGTCTGTGTCTGTCTGTATGATGCTTTTGCCGGGGACAGACCAGGAATGGAATCTTAGAACTTAGTAAGTAATCTAGCTAGGTATGTTTTAGATTATGATTTCTTTAAATGGCTGAGAAAATAGCTGTGCTGAATAGAATGAATATTCCTGTCTGTGTGTCTTTTTTGTAACTTAAGGTTTTGCCTAGAGGGATTCTCTGTTTTGAATCTAATTACCCTGTAAGGTATCTACCATCCTGATTTTACAGAGGTGATTCCTTTTTACTTCTATTAAGTCTTTTTGTAAGAAAACTGAATGCTTTTTCATTGTTCTAAGATCCAAGGGTTTGGGTCTGTGGTCACCTATGCAAATTGGTGAGGATTTTTACCAAACCTTCCCCAGGAAGTGGGGTGCAAGGGTTGGGAGGATTTGGGGGGGAAAGACGTGTCCCAACTACGTTTTTTAAGGAACCCAGATAAAGTTTGGTGGTGGCAGTGGAAGTCCAGGGGCAAAGGGTAAAATAGTTTGTACCTTAGGGAAGTTTTAACCTAAGCTGGTAAAAGTAAGCTTAGGAGGTTTTCATGCAGGTCCCCACATCTGTATCCTAGAGTTCAGAGTGGGGAAGGAACCTTGACAGGGGGTGTTGGGTGGGGCAGGGCTGTGTGGTGTGGCATAGGCCCGCCTCCAAGGGGAAGGGGCTTGCTGGCACCACAGGGCCGTGCAGGCCACTGTGTATCTATAAACTGCTGGTTTGTAAAGAGCGCCCTTGCACTGGGCGGAGCAGTGCTGCCCCTCCCATGCCATGCCCCATTGCCTCTGGCTGGGCCCTCGCTCCAGGGACTGACCTCCCTGCCCCTCCTATGCCACACTCCGTTGCCTCCATGGGGCCTAAAAATATGTTTGGTGCCAGGCCCCCAAAAGGTTCATCCGGCCTTGCGACCCGGTTACTTTACCCCCATCGGTTCTGAGCTTCAAACAAAGCCTGTGTAGACATTAATGACAATGCACCTGCCAAATTTCACACTTACGGATTTGCCCATGTTTTGAACAGGTCTGTCCTGTTCTTCACCTTCATAACGCTCTGAAAGGGCTGGTGGAATCTTGCTCAGCTAAACTAAACTAACGGGCATTGAGCTGGAGTTCAGGCATGGAGAGTTTAACACGAGATGGAAGTTTATAAACCTTTACTCTAGCTGCCACTGGCTGCTCCCACCGTGCCCCCGCTGCCTCCAGCATGCGTGCTAAGCAGCCCTCTGTTATTTCAGGGTGTTACCTGATACCAGCGGGCACTGAGGAGAGAATTCTTCTCCTGGTTCCTGTCATCCTTGTGCTGGTACTGGCAGAAATACTCCCCTGCGCTATCTGGAGATGCTGGCTGGGCTGACTCAAAGATTAATTTGTTTCTGTCGTTGGGCAGCATTAAAATTTTCTTGCCGTCCTTACAGAAGATAACATGAGTCACCAAGGTATCCATAGGGACGAAGCACAGCAGTATGACATTATCCCCTGGGCGGGAAGAGCCCTTGTCCAGGATCAGTGTCGGAGCAGGGAGGTCACCTAGGTGGGGAGGAAACATCGTTTGGTGAAATGGCTCCTCTCTCATGGAGCTGACTTTTGAATTACGGCAGAGACTAGCCAGGCCCTTGTGTGTCACCCTGGATTGGGCTCACCTCAGCCTGGGACTTTATGCGACGGTGAACAAGGGTCTCCCTCTCACCAGCCGGATTTGTACATTTAAACCCATTTGACCCACGTGGGGCAGAGGGAACTTCCCCGTCCTGCTTCACACCCCGTCAGATCCCAACGGCTCCTCTGCTTTTATCCCTCTTGGGCCAGCTTCTCAGCGGGGGTAAATCAGCAAAGCACAGGCTCTTTGCACAGGGTCTCAGACTGTTGTCTCTTCACTGCTGTTAAATGATTAGGGGTCTGGAACACATGAGTTATGAGGAGAGGCTGAGGGAACTGGGATTGTTTAGTCTGCAGAAGAGAAGAATGAGGGGGGATTTGATAGCTGCTTTCAACTACCTGAGAGGTGGTTCCAGAGAGGATGGTTCTAGACTATTCTCAGTGGTAGAAGAGGACAGGACAAGGAGTAATGGTCTCAAGTTGCAGTGGGGGAGGTTTAGGTTGCATATTAGGAAAAACTTTTTCACTAGGAGGGTGGTGAAACACTGGAATGCGTTACCTAGGGAGGTGGTAGAATCTCCTTCCTTAGAAGTTTTTAAGGTCAGGCTTGACAAAGCCCTGGCTGGAATGATTTAATTGGGGATTGGCCCTGCTTTGAGCAGGGGGTTGGACTAGATGACCTCCTGAGGTCCCTTCCAACCCTGATATTCTATGATTCTATGAAACCTCAACTCTCTCTTCCAACTGTCCTCGGCTCCCTGCTGAAACTGGCATGAATGTGCCATGTCAGCTCCTACCAACCCAATCGACCTTTCCAGAGTCCTCACATGTTAAATCGCCATCTCGTGCCCAAACCCAGGTTTTACTTCCCACAGCTCCAGCCCCAGTAACATGAATTCACCACATTATTTGTCTGTCAGGCTTGTCAGTTCTATGGCTGAGCTACAGCAGGCCCTGGCTTGCCAGGGTTGCCCAACTGAGGCTGCTTTTCTCTCTGGAATGGGGAAACAGCATTCTGCCTTGGCCGTGTCTAGCTAGGTGCCATCACGACTGTAGCATCTCAGCTCCTCCCAATCATACTTGGATTTCACCCTCCCAACAGCCCTCAGAGGCAGGGGAGAATTATTCCCATTTCACCAGGCACAAGGAGATGAAGCCACTTGCCCCAGTTCCCCCAGTCGGTAGCTGACTGTAGCAGGAATTCTCCCCCATGACAGGGGAACACAACACCTGCTCTGGGGGTGTCTGCAGAGAAGCTGCTTTAGTGGCATAGAACAGGGGAGGACACACTTGTGAGAGCTGCTTCTGGATCAGTCACTGACAAAACACGCTGGTAACGCAGGGTTCAGGTGTCCAGCGATAGCTCCTGCCCTGCCAGGGCACTGAGTCCAGCACAGCTCAGATTGTGAACCCCAGGAAATGCAGGGTTAAGGTTAACGCCCGCGCACCTCACCTCTGCTCCCCGGGAGCTGGCAGCAGCCACTGGGAACCATGGGTCTGTGCTCCGGCTGCGTTCCCTGCGCTAGGTGGGGCTGTGTGAATGGTGGAGGGGTTTGTCTGAGAAGCGTGGCAGGGCTGTGATGGGCTCGGAGTCCACGGGGGAGGGGTGGTGAGCGAAGGCCCAGGAGGTGTTTGTACTTGAGAGACCCAGTTTGCCCTGTGCAGCGCTGCGCTCTGCAGGCTGTGCCAGTCGCAGGGCTCGGGGGTGTTCTCGGCCGGGGACTGTCAGCAGGGAGGTGGGGGTGGGGCTGCTCTGGGGGTTTGCTGAAGGGCGAGGGAAAGTCGAGCATGAAATGGCGATGAGCGCATAGGAGCAGGGGGCTGGGGGAAGGGGTGTAAATGTAGCAAAGGCGGAGTTCTTGGGGTGGAGCAGGCTCAGACTCTGAGCGGAGGGCAGGTGCCCATAGCTCCTGCTTGCTACAGTGCGAAGGCAGAGCCTGGGTGTATAGGGGCATCGATCAGTGAGGGCAGAGTTAAGGTTGCGTGGGCCTGTCCTTTCCCTCGGTTTCCTGGCTTTAGAAAGCCTGAGTGTGAAATACCTGAGCTCAGAATGTTCTGGTTTTCAGATGTGTGAGTTTGGCTGGTCTCAGAGTCCTGGGTGGATGCGAGATACCCCGGGGCAGCCACAACTCTGTGCGAATGAAACTATTTGTCAGTGTGTGTGTGTGTGTGTGAGTGTGTATGACAGAGAGAGATCAAGGGTTAAAGAATTTATTCTCACATCCCTGTCCCCCTCAATCTGTCATATTCACGACTCTCTGCATCTGTGTGTCTCTGTGGCCCCGTTGGGATGAGAAAACGCTGCTTGAACCAAACCTGTGTCACTGCCAAGTTTCCCCAGGTCCCCAGTGGACTCAGGGAGGTAATTGCTCTGTGTGTGTCTCATCGTAACACCTGGCACTAGTTGACGCTTAGCGACACTCCCAGGAGGCAGGTTGGTCAGAGAAAAGGCAAAGCACTTTATCCGCTGCACAGGAGCCAGCTCAGACCCAGCCTGCCAGAGACCCCTTGGGCCAGGTGTTTAAAGGAACTTAGGCACCTAACTGTCATTGACATCCATGGGAGTTAGGCACTTCAATACCTTCAAAAATCTGCCCCTTGCTCACCCTGCACGTGCTCAGCGGCTCAGCACAGACCCCAGCACATCCCCCCATAGCAGCTTTACAGCGTGTCGCTGGCACAGCTAGGCCCACGCAGGCCTCCCCGCGCTGCCCCTCTCCCCACCCCCACCTTGGGGCTGGCATCAGAGACATTTGGCTCAGCATCTGAGTCCCGGATATTCAGTAAATGCAGGAGCTGTTTGGGGCCACATTCTGAACTCATTTGGGTTCCTGCATTTGCATTCCCCACGACCAGGTGTGCACGTCAGGCAGCTGCCTGTGCAAATGGCTTGTGGCCGCCTGTCGCTCTGCCTGTCGCTCTCATGCACAGTCACCGAGGGGATTTTATGTGCAGGCCTCCGGGGTGGGAACTTTGGCCAGGAAGGTTCTGCTGTAACTATAACAATGGGCTGTGACGCGAAGCCCGGCCTCCGCCACACCCGGCTCCCGCTGCCCAGGAAGTGTCGGAGCTTCCCCTGTGCCATCGACTGATCCAAACACTGCTGCTCGCTGGCTGGTTAACTGGCTCCATCACCGTCTCCTTCCCGGGGCTCCGCTCAGGCTGGCAGCGAGGGTGGGGCTCACGCAGGCTTATGGGGCACTGGGAATCCTGTGGGGAAGTGACAGGGAATTTCAGTGAGTATCTCGCATGCAGCTGCCCCTCACCCCCTCCCAGGGTGACAGCGCTGAGTGCTCTAGGTTATCAGTCTGTCCCCCGACCTACAAGGAGAGCTGGGCAGTGGGGGAAGGGCAGCGACTCAGGCTCTAGGCAAGTGAGCCCTGGGGCCTGGCAGGGGGGTGCTGGTGAGGGGTCCCACAACAGACCACACCGCTGGTAGCAGTTGCGGGAGATGGAGGCTCTGAGGTGGCAGGGAGGTTAGGTCGGATCCTTTCCCCACTGACCAGTCCCTGCACTGGCTTTGTGGGAACAAAAACTCCCATCCCACATGGGCCCATTCACAGAGCGTCACCCTTACCCAGAGTTACGGAGCTGGCTGGGTGTCCTGAACTCGAGAGCCGCCCTGTCCCACCACCGCGTACATCACTGCCACGTTCCTGTCCACCCTGGACTGCTGAGACAACAATACAACACAGACATGGTGAGAGCGCCGGTGAGCTGGCTGAGAAATGCCTCCTCTCCCCGCCACGCAGGCAGGCCGGCCAGGAATCCTGGGTTCATGGATTCCAAGGGCAGAAAGGACAATTGTGATCCCCTCGTCTGATCCCTGTCTGACACCGGCCAGAGACGTCCCCACAATAACTCCTTGATCGGTTAGATGCACGTCCAATCCTGAAATATAAATTGTCAGGGATGAAGAATCCCCCATGGCCCCTAGGGAATGGTCCCAGTGGTTAATCATTCTCCCTGTTAAACGTTTACACCCTATTCCCAGTCTGAAGTAGTCTATGGGGGAGCACCAGGGTGGGAGCCCTGACCAGGGCCCCAGGATGTGGTGAGAGGGGAGGGGGAGGAATGGCCTCTCCTTAATCATAGAATCAAAGAATATCAAGGTGGGAAGGGACCTCAGGAGATCATCTAGTCCAACCCCCTGTTCAGGACCAATCCCCAACTAAATCATCCCAGCCAGGGCTTTGTCAAGCCTGACCTTAAAAACCTCTAAGGAAGAAGATTTCACCACCTCCCTTGGTAACCCATTCCAGTGCTTCACCACCCTCCTGGTGAAAAAGTTTTTCCTAATATCCAACCTAAACCTTAGAGCCAGGGCATGGGAGCGCCATGCTCAGGAGGGTGCTGGAGCACAGGTGTTAACATTAACCACGTGCTCCAGTCCTATTGGAATCAATGGGATGGATGCAGGTGCTTGGGGTCCCCCATACAATCGAGGGCTCCCCTCAACTGGGGCTTCCAGGGGTGAGACAATCCATGAGTCAGCCAGGGAAACTCTCCCAGCTGAGCCGGACTTGATCACAGACCCACAGAGAAACTTTCTCCTTTCTTCTATTGCAATTTTGGGGCCAGATCCCCACCTGGTGTAAATCAGTGTCACCCCATTGCAGTCACAGGAGTGAGGCTGATTTACACCCGCTAGTGATTTGGTTCATTGGCTTGAATGGAGCAACAGCTGATTTACACCAGCTGGGGATCTGGTCCATTGACACCAACAGAGTGACACCAATTTACACCAGTGGGGGATCTGGCCCCATTGACTCCAGTGGAGCTACAGTGACATGAAACTGGCTGGAGAATTAAATCCAGACTCTTAAATTCTTTCCTTCACCCTGGGAAAGTCATGCCTGACCAACCTGATTGCCCTCTATGATGAGATAACTGGTTCTGGGGGTATGAGGAAAGCAGTGGACGTGATCTATCTTGACTTTAGCAAAGTTTTTGATACAGTCTCCCACAGTATTCTTGCCAGCAAGTTAAAAAAGTATGGATTGGATGAATGGACTATGAGGTGGATAGAAAGCTCTGTAGATCGTTGGGCTCAACGGGTAGTGATCAATGGCTCCATGTCTAGTTGGCAGCCAGTATCAAGTGGAGTGCCCCGGGATCTGTCCTAGGGCTGGTTTTGTTCAATATCTTCATTAATGATCTTGATGATGGGATGGATTGCACCCTCAGCAAGTTTGTGGATAACACTAATCTGGCGGGAGAGGCAGATAGCGTCCAGAGTGAGCAAGAGAAATTGGAGGATTGGGCCAAAAGAAATCTGATGAGGTTCAACAAGAACAAGTGCAGAATCCTGAATTTAGGATGAAAGAATCCCAGGCACTGCTACAGGCTGGGGACCGACTGGCTAAGCAGCAGTTCTACAGAAAAGAACCTGGGGATTACAGTGGACGAGAAGCTGGATATGAGTGAGCAGTGTGCCCTTGCTGCCAAGAAGGCTAATTGCATATTGGGCTGCATTAGTAGGAGCATGGCCAGCATGTCAAGGGAAGTGATTATTCCCCTTTATTTGGCACGAGTGAGGCCACTTCTGGAGTATTGTGTCCAGTTTTGACCCCTCCACTACAGAAAGGATGTGCACAAATTGGAAAGAGTCCAGTAGAGGGCAACAGAAATGATTAGTGGGCTGGGGCACATGACTTATGAGGAAAGACTGAGGGAATTGGGATTATTTAGTCTGCAGCAGAGAAGAGTGAAGGTGGATTTGATAGCAGTCTTCAACTACCTGAAAGAGGGCGGGGTCCAAAGAGGATGGAGCTCAGCTGTGGTGGCAGATGACAGAACACGGAGCAATGGTCTCAAGTGGCAGTGGGGAAGGTCAAGGTTGGATATGTGGAAAAACTATTTCACTAGGAGGGTGGTGAAGCACTGGAATGGCTTACCTAGGGAGGTGGTGGAATCTCTATCCTTAGAGGTTTCTAAGGCCCGGCTTGACAAAGCCCTGGCTGGGATGATTTAGTTGGTGTTGGTCCTGCTTTGAGCAGGGGGTTGGACTAGATACCTCATAGAATCATAGAATATCAGGGTTGGAAGGGACCTCAGGAGGTCATCTAGTCCAACCCCCTGCTCAAAAGCAGGACCCATACCCAATTAAATCATCCCAGCCAAGGCTTTGTCAAGCCTGACCTTAAAAACTTCCAAGGAAGGAGATTCCACCACCTCCCTAGGCAACGCATTCCAGTGTTTCACCACCCTCCTAGTGGAAAAAGTTTTTCCTAATATCCATCCTAAACCTCCCCCACTGCAACTTGAGACCATTACTCCTTGTCCTGTCCTCTTCCACCACTGAGAATACTCTAGAACCATCCTCTCGGGAACTACCTCTCAGGTAGTTGAAAGCAGCTATCAAATCCCCCCTCATTCTTCTCTTCTGCAGACTAAACAATCCCAGTTCCCTCAGCCTCTCCTCATAACTCATGTGTTCCAGACCCCTAATCATTTTTGTTGCCCTTTGCTGGACTCTCTCCAATTTATCCATATCCTTCTTCTAGTGTTGGGCCCAAAACTGGACACAGTACTCCAGATGAGGCCTCACCAATGTCGAATAGAGGGGGACGATCACGTCCCTCAATCTGCTCGCTATGCCCCTACTTATACATCCCAAAATGCCATTGGCCTTCTTGGCAACAAGGGCACACTGCTGACTCATATCCAGCTTCTCGTCCACTGTCACCCCTAGGTCCTTTTCCGCAGAACTGCTGCTTAGCCATTCGGTCCCTAGTCTGTAGCTGTGCATTGGGTTCTTCCGTCCTAA
Organism: Lepidochelys kempii; assembly: GCF_965140285.1. Classification (NCBI taxonomy): domain Eukaryota; kingdom Metazoa; phylum Chordata; order Testudines; family Cheloniidae; genus Lepidochelys; species Lepidochelys kempii. Next base: position 11,810,434 of record NC_136402.1, read on the forward strand.
GTGCAGGACCCTGCACTTATCCTTATTGAACCTCATCAGATTTCTTTTGGCCCAATCCTCCAATTTGTCTAGGGCCCTCTGTATCCTATCCCTGCCCTCCAGCGTATCTACCACTCCTCCCAGTTTAGTATCATCCGCAAATTTGCTGAGAGTGCAATCCACACCATCCTCCAGATCATTTATGAAGATATTGAACAAAACCGGCCCCAGGACCGACCCCTGGGGCACTCCACTTGACACCGGCTGCCAACTAGACATGGAGCCATTGATCACTACCCGTTGAGCCCGACAATCTAGCCAACTTTGTACCCACCTTATAGTGCATTCATCCAGCCCATACTTCTTTAACTTGCTGACAAGAATACTGTGGGAGACCGTGTCAAAAGCTTTGCTAAAGTCAAGATACAATACATCCACTGCTTTCCCTTCATCCACAGAACCAGTAATCTCATCATAGAAGGCGATTAGATTAGTCAGGCATGACCTTCCCTTGATGAATCCATGCTGACTGTTCCTGATCACTTTCCTCTCATGTAAGTGCTTCAGGATTGATTCTTTGAGGACCTGCTCCATGATTTTTCCGGGGACTGAAGTGAGGTTCACTGGCCTGTAGTTCCCAGGATCCTCCTTCTTCCCTTTTTTAAAGATTGGCACTACATTAGCCTTTTTCCAGTCATCCGGGACTTCCCCCGTTCGCCACGAGTTTTCAAAGATAATGGCCAATGGCTCTGCAATCACAGCTGCCAGTTCCTTTAGCACTCTCGGATGCAACTCGTCCGGCCCCATGGACTTGTGCACGTCCAGGTTTTCTAAATAGTCCCTGAGGTCTCTTCCAACCCTAATCTTCTATCATTCTCTTTTCATGCCAGGACGGTCACTATTTATCCCCCAGGGCTGGGATCAGCCCTTGGTAAACCTCACTCCTGGCTAGGCCAGAGGCGCTGGCCCTGGGATCAGCCCAGGGGGTTTTCCATGGTTTAGCCATATTTCCTGGTGCCCGTTTGCATGGGAACATTCTGCCAAACCCGGTTCCCTAGGCGATGTCTGCCCTGCGGGCACCAGCACAGCAACTCACCTGGGCAGTTCTGACTCTGGTGACCTCGGCATCTGGGGGAGAGAACCAAGGTCAGTGCATCCTCACCAGCCTCCCCACACCCTGGAGAGATGCCAACCCACGTCCCCCAGGGACACAGACCCGTCCCTGACCCCAGGTGGGCCCACTGCGGAGAGACAGCGCTGGGCACCGCCTGGGCAGTGTGAGCACTAATGGGCTGGCCGGCTCCATGGACACCAGATGCCTATGGATCTTGGGGTGATGCTCTGGCTGTTCCTTGTGTGTATCTCCTTTCCCCCCATACAGGGAGGTGTCTGCCCAGGCCCCTGTGCCCACCCTGTAGTTTGCAGCAGGAGCTGCCAGGGCTCCCACCAGTCCTGTCTCTGCCCACGGCTGGGGGCTCCCATCACCCCATCATTGGTCTGGGCACAGGCTGGGGCAGCAGGGAGAACAGTCTTGGTCAGGTCAGGGCTCTCTGGCCTGGGTACCCAGGGCCCCTTCTGGCCCCAACACCCTGGACCCTGATGCTAGCCAACAGATGGACAAAGGGCCGAGTTCTCCCCCCGTCCCCGGGGTGGTGCCGGAATAACAGGCTCTTACACTGGATCTGATCTTCAGTGGCTGGGCTGCTCCGCTCTGGGCTGGGATCCCTGTGTGGAACGAGAGCTGAGTCATTCCCATGTGCAGCTCCCGGCGCTGGGGGCAGGGCCCTGCTGCCATTTGCCATGGGTGCAGGAAGGCAGCAGCACCATCGCCATCACTAGGGCAGGGAGAGACTATGCTCCCAGACAAGGGTCGGACCCCTCAAAACCCCAGGAGCATTTGCACTGTGGGTAGCTGGGGGGTATAGCCCAGGTCAGCTCCCCAGGGCAGAGTCCCAGGCAGGGCAGCAATGAGCCCTCCTCCCAGACCTGGGCATCACCTGGGGGAGAAACCCCAAAAGGGTGCTGGGGATCAGGGTGAAGTTCCCTCCTACCTGTGAGTCCTGCAGCGTGACACAACTACCGAGAGAAAGAAAAGAGCGTTAGGGAAGCTCAGCGCACGTCACAGCCTGGGGCAACTGTCGGGACCTGGCGGTGTGCACCTCTGCCCCCGATGTGCTGCACCTCCCCGCTGGTCTGTGGGGTCTAGCTACCCACAGAGCCCTGCAGCCGCAGATCCACGGAGGCAGCACAGGGCAGTGGTTAGTGCAGGGGACAGATTCCCAGAGACCTCAGTGCTGGGCGATCTTAGACTAATCAGTTCTGCTCCCCGTGCCTCAGCCAAGTTACAACCAGCAAACGTGCCCTTCACTGCCATTGGAGTGGGATTTGAATTAGCTGTTACCTCTCATGAAACAGATCTTGGAGTCATCATGGATAGTTCTCTGAAAACATCTGCTAAGTGTGCAGGAGCAGTCAAAAAAGCGAACAGAATGCTGGGAACCATTAGGAAAGGGATAGATAATAAGACACAAAATACCATCATGCCACTATATAAATCCATGGCACACCCACACCTGGAATACTGTGTGAAGTTCTGGTTGCCCTGTGTCACAAATGATATATTAGAGTTGGAAAAGGTACAGAGAAGGGCAACAAAATTGATGAAGGGTGTGGAATAGCTTGTGTACGAGGAAAGATTTAAAAGTTTGGGACTTTTCAGCTTGGAAAAGAGACGACTAATAAGGATATGATAGAGGTCTATGAAATCGTAACTGATGTGGAGAAAATGAATAAGGAAGTGTTATTTACTTCTTCAGACAACAAAAGATCCAGGGGCACCCAATGAAATTAAATAGGCAGCAGCTTTAAAACAAACAAAACTTCACCCAACGCACAGTCGGCTTGTGGAACTTGTTGCCAGCGGATGTTCTGAAGGCAAAAAGTATAATGGGGTTTAGAAAGAACTGGATAAATTCATGGAGGAAAGGTCCATCGATGGGTATTAGCCAAGGTAGCCGGGGACAAACACCATGCTCTGGGTGGCCCTAGTCTCTGACTGCCAGACACTGGGGCTGGACGACAGGGGATGGATCACTCACTAATTGCCTGAAGAAAGGATGTTGGGCTAGATGGACCATTGGTCTGACCCAGTATGGCCGTTCTTATAACCTCATGATTTAAGGTGTCAGAGCGACGCCCCGGAACAGCCGCCCATCCCAGGGCATCCTCCACCCCACTGGCACCTACCTGTCTTCATCAGAAAACACCCCAGCAGGCCCAAAGCCAGGCTGGCCGTGACGGCGAGTCCCACAATGAGTCCCAGTCCTGGAAAACTGTCACAGCAGCTGGGAACTAAGAGGAAAGCAGGGGATTAGGCTGGAGCCCAGGGACTGACGCTGGTGGGGCTGGGATCCAGGACAGGGAAGCCCCCGTACATCATCTTACATCCCACCAAAACCTGGTGCACACTGTGAGACACTGGGGGTGGCTATAACATGACAGCTGACATGAGAGGACTTGCTCAGTGAAACTCTTGCCTTGCAGCACAGGCAACTGTCTCAGGGCACCCTCTTGTGGCACAATGTGTCCCTGCAGGTGCCTTATTCACAGCCTCCTCTTGCATCTTACAAGACCTTTCTCCAAGGTTGGGACACATGAAACAAGACTGCCCCTTTGCGGGGGTCTCATTTATTAGATCTCTTGCAGTGCATCAAATTAGTCCATCCCAGGTTCTCCTTTCATTCAGGAGTCCCACACTGCCCGTACCTTCTCCCCTTAGGAGAGAAATATCACACTCTCTTTCTGGGCTCTGAGCTGGCATCTCAGGGGGGTTCCCCTCCTGGAGTCAGGAGTCCCATAGTCCTGCTTTCCGGAACTGCGTGGGATAATCAAGTCCAACTTCAACTACAGAGGGACCTAGACAAATTAGAGGATTGGGCCAAAAGAAATCTGATGAGGTTCAACAAGGACAAGTGCAGAGTCCTGCACTTAGGACGGAAGAATCCAATGCACTGCTACAGACTAGGGACTGAGTGGCTAGGCAGCAGTTCTGCAGAGAAGGACCGAGGGGTGACAGTGGATGAGAAGCTGGATATGAGTCAACAGTGTGCCCTTGTTGCCAAGAAGGCCAATGGCATTTTGGGGTGTATAAGTAGGGGCATTGCCAGCAGATCGAGGGACGTGATCGTTCCCCTCTATTCGACATTGGTGAGGCCTCATCTGGAGTACTGTGTCCAGTTTTGGGCCCCACACTACAAGAAGGATGTGGAGAAATTGGAGAGAGTCCAGCGAAGGGCAACAAAAATGATTAGGGGACTGGAACACAAGAGTTATGAGGAGAGGCTGAGGGAACTGGGATTGTTTAGTCTGCAGAAGAGAAGAATGAGGGGGGATTTGATAACTGCTTTCAATTACCTGAAAGGTGGATCCAAAGAGGATGGATCTAGACTATTCTTAGTGGTGGAAGAGGACAGGACAAGGAGTAATGGTCTCAAGTTGCAGTGGGGGAGGTTTAGCTTGGATATTAGGAAAAACTTTTTCACTAGGAGGGTGGTGAAACACTGGAATGTGTTGCCTAGGGAGGTGGTGGAATCTCCTTCCTTAGAAGTTTTTAAGGTCAGGCTTGACAAAGCCCTGGCTGGGATGATTTAATTGGGTATGGGTCCTGCTTTTGAGCAGGGGGTTGGACTAGATGACCTCCTGAGGTCCCTTCCAACCCTGATATTCTATGATTCTATGATTCTTACCCTGCAGCCCCTGCCCATCCAGGTGCCTATGGCAGGGTAACGGTCTCTCCACTGAGACTGGTGGGTGCTCTCCTCTAATCTCAGACCAAGGCTCCCCCTTTCCTGCAGGGAAATCCCCCCAAACTGAGCGAATCCGTTTACCTGGAGGCGATAGCTCTCCTCTGGAGGTGTAATTCCCAGAAGGGCTGAGACCATCTGTGGGGCAGAGACACAGCAATCACAGATCCCCTCAAACAGCCAGAACCCCCACGTGAAATGGAAGCGACTGGCAGTGAAATACGTGTGAGTGTCTCTGGGAAATAGCAACATGGGAACATTTGATTAGCAAAGCAACAAGCTGCTCAAGGGAGGCAGTATTGCCTTGTGGCTAGAGCATGTGTGAACTCAGGCGATGTGGATCCTAATCCCACCTCTGTGGCTGGGCGACCTTTGGTATATCATCGTCTCTCTGTGTGCCTCAGTTTCCCTGTAAAGTGTTTTGATTTCTACCCATGTGTCAGCAGGTGCTGAATGAGCTCTCCCTTGATGGCTATTGATGAACTGGGGGAAAATGCCTCAGCAGCCGGCTGTATTTTCGCGTGCAGACCTGCTTTGCCTAGGAGGTCAGCAGAGGGACCTGCTTTGCCAACGGGGTCAGTTTTGGGTTAAAATTCACTTTAATCTTGAATGCAGGGCAATGAAATGTTATTATCCTTATTGTGTGAGTTAAGGGCAGCAGAACTGTACTGAGCATGCCCTGATTGGGGGGGGGGTCACCCTCCCGTAATCTCGCCTAATCAGCAGAGGATATTGATGCCAGATCGAAGCAGAAGTCAGAAGTGGGTGGGGGTGGGTGTTCTCTCTCTGGCGGGGTGGATTCTGTAGGGAGCGGCACATTACAAAACCTCAATTACTTCTGTATGATACCGGGGAGAGAAATACACACAGGGCGGGCTCTGCTCTCCCTGAAATCAATGAAAACCTTTCTACTGAATTCAAAGCAATTAGGGTCTGTCTGGTCCTGGTACTACAATATTTTGCTCTGCCTCATAAATAGATTCACAGACACTGAAACCCAGAAAGAATTGTTCTGATCATCTGGTCTGACCTCTGTGTAACAGGATCCAGTCCCGTATCTCCAGCCCATAATGTCTGTGACACAGGAGACCAGAATTCAGAAAGAGCCTCGCCCTAGAGATATCAGGTAATGGAGAATCCACCACCTCTGAAATGAGTCACCCTCAGTGCCTGTCCCTTTCCCATGCCGTCTGTAAGGAAATCAGCCCGAGAACATGAATGAGAGAGACGATCTGGAGCGGCCACATTCAGAGTCAGATTTAGAACTTCCCCTTTTCTAGCACCAAGCAAACATGGCAGGGTTTTTAATACCATTGTTTTGATCAGGCTCATTAGAGGAGAACTGCAAGATCTGGATGTGGATAATGTGTATCCAGAACTTAGATATGTAGCCAGCCACAAGTAGTTTCTGATTTGCAACATTCCCTGCCGTGTATGTGCCCAGGAGGATTTTCAAATGGTCACAACTGCATTAGTTTACCCCACTCTGTTCTGAACTTAAAGCAAAGCCTGTGTGGACATTAATGACGATGCACCTGCCAAATTTCACATGTAAGGATTTGCCCATGTTTTGAACAGGTCAGTCCTGTTCTTCACCTTCATAACACTGCAAAAGAGCTGATGGAATCTTGCTCAACTAAATTAAACTAATGGGTGTTGAGCTGGAGTTCAGGCACAGGGAGTTCAGCACAAGAGATGGAAGTTTAGAAACTTTTACTCTAGCTGTCACTGACTGCTCCCACCACACCCTCGCTGCCTGCCCCCTGTGTGCTAAGCAGCCCTCTGTTTGTTCAGCGTGTTACCTGGCGCACTCACGTGCCGGCGGGCACTGGGGAGAGAATTCTTCTCCTGGTTCTTGTGGTCCTTGTGCTGGTAGCGGCAGGAATACTCCCCTGCGCTGTCTGGAGATGCTGGCTGGGCTGACTCATAGATGTAGATGAATTTGTTTCCATCCTTGGGCAGTATTGAAATTTCCTTGCCACCCTTACAGAAGATGACGCGTGTCACCGAGGTGTCCATAGGGATGAAGCACAGCAGTATGACGGTGTCCCCATGGCGGGCAGAGCCCTTGTCCAGGATCAGTGTCGGGGCAGGGAGGTCACCTAGGTGGGGAGGAAACATTGTTTGGTGAAACGGCTCCTCTCTCATGGAGCTGACATTTGAATTACAGCAGAGACTAGCCAGGCCCTTGTGTGTCACCCTGGATCGGGCCCACCTCAGCCTGGGCTTTTATGTGACGGGGAACAAGGGTCACCCTCTCACCAGCCGGATTTGTAAATTCAAACCCATTTGACCCACCTGGGTCAGGGGAAGCTGCCCCCTCGTGCGTTACACCTTGTCAGCTCCAACCGGCTCCTCAGCTTTTATCCCTCTTGGGCCAGCTTCTCAGCGGGACTAAATCAGCAAAGCACAGGCTCTTTGCACAGGGTCTCAGGCTGTCGTGTCTTCACTGCTGTTGTTACTTGAATTAGCTCAGATGTGTCTACATGTTCCAGTCGCAAATTGGTGCAATTCCACTGCTTTGCTACTTACAAATTCTTAACTGCTTCCCGATCAATTTACCCCCACTCCCATGTAAACTGGGCCACCATTTACACTGCCATTGGATTTGGGCCCCTTGCACTCATCCTGTGGGTCTGATACTGGTCCTACTGAAGTCAGACTGAGTCTGGCCCAGTGAAACAGCACCAGGCTTTCTATAGAGTCAGTGACAGTATCCAAAATGTCCCCCATAAGACCTGATCCTCAGGCCAATGCTCCACCCACTGGACACACAGGGCTGAATTCTCATTTACACTAAAGCCCCGTCCACGGATAAAGTGAGTGTGAATTTACACCCTCTGTTAGCCTCGTTACACTGCCCAAGTGCTATCAACAGGTCTTAGTGTGCCCGAGGATCAGGCCCCTCCGTTCTATAATTAACGTTGTTACACAGCACCAACACTCACCGGGAGAGCGGCAGATTTCCTGACTTGCAGCCAGTGCCCCTGTGCAATAAAATATAAATTTCCATCATTAGTGCAGCCAGGTCAGTTGGGAGTTTATCAGAGCTACACAGATTTAAAATAAATGGAGCTTTTGCCATCATGGCAATGAGCACACACAGAGTCTCTGGTGGGAATCCCGTCCCCAGGCAGGTTTCCTCCACTACCCATTTGTTCTGTCCTCCATCAGTTCTGCCATCTTCCTAGTCAAGCAACTGCACCTCTCCCCTCGGATCAATAGCCACGCCAGCAACCCCAGCCCTTTATTCACCTTCCTCAGACTTTCCCGCGTCTCTGTGAGCCCTTTGGAGTAGAGAGAGTCTGTTTGTTGTGGGTTTGTACAGTGCCTCGCTCAATGGCGTGCTAGGTCATGACTGGGGCTCATAAGGGCTATTGTAATACACCTGCTCAATCATCTCAGTCAACATCCTAACCACAGAATAAATTCCTACAATTCTGCCACCGTGCAATGAACTAATTTGGTTTTTATTAGTTGCCTTCTGCCCTTAGTACCTACCACTCGGGCTGCTTGTAATATTCCAGACAGCCCCTTTCCTCCTTTTGCTGAAGTTGGGATCAGGTTAATGAGACATTTAAAGGGACTCTGGCAAAATTCAGTCCTCAGTCAAAGACGGGGCTAAGGCTGGTATAACAAGATCACTTTGTGGAGGCTAACTTAATTTGACTAAAACAGTGAGAAAAACGGTTTCTGCCACAGAAGTCTTATCTATACTACTGTTTGTATGGTGTTAATGCACTTATAGGATTTTTGGGTTAAATTTTCCAGTGTACACAGGGTTACCATGTACAGTTCAGACACAGCCCACAGTAAACACACACACACACGCGCGCACACACACACACACACACACACATTGTGCACCCTCTGGGATATTTTAGTTTAGTTTTTTCTTGCTTTGCTGTCTTTCCCTCAGGCCGTGTCTTCACTGAAAACAATGTATTTTGACATGAAGATAGCTAAATTGGCATAAAATCCTGGTGGAGACAAGACACTGGGAGTTTTTACCGCAGTGCAGCTCTGGGAGGTCAACCCCAGCTGGGAGCGTTTACACTGACTTGCAATTATGAGGTAACAAGTAGCTGTACCTTGTCTCTCCTAGGACTGTACAGGGAGGTAGCCTTCTCGATGTAGAAACAAATCCCTTTTTGCAGTGAAAATGTTGCTTTAGTCTAAAATGAAGGGAATTCTGGCTGGCAGCGTATGATTTGTGGACAAATAAAGATTGTTTACGTTACAATATTTTTTCTTCTTTTGGAACTTTATGTGATATTAGATCTTAAAGTTACAGCTCTGTGATTCATAGAGGAGTTAACTTTAGATACATCTTAGGATGTTTGAAAATGTCTTGGCTGGAATTTTCTTTTACTTGAGGTTTGTACTTTGCAGCTTAACTGATCTTGACATTACAGAAAGGTGGTCAGAGTTGAAGCTCAGATTCACGTATTACCCTGCTGTGAATGGAACATATTTCACAACATTTGCCTTGAATTGAAACGTGCAGCAGAAAGGAGAGTTGGAGTAAAGAGTTGGAGGCTTTTTACAGTTGCTAACCGTGATGGCCATACAGGGCTGTGCTCTATGGGACAGTGCTGAGAGGATACTGAACACCGCGCCTTCGCTGGGGCTGGCCTGGACACACACGGTTCTTAGATTCATAGAGTCCAAGACCAAAGGACCATTGTGACTGTCTAGAGCTTCCCCACAATAATCCTGGTTGAACAGAGCAGATCTGCTACAAAACCACCCAATGTTAATTTAAAAACTGCCATTGATGGAGAATCCACCAAGACCCTTGTGAAATTGTTCCAATGGTAATTGGTGGAGCTGCGGACACCAAAAAGCAGACCCTGAACATACCTCCTAGGAGGGGCTCATTACACCCTACAGGGTTAGGCCTAATTAACTGACTCATTAGCTGTCCTCAGCCTCCATTAAAGCCAAGCTAAACCCAGCCAGTTGTGTCCATACTCACAGAGCAGGCAGAGGCCCAGCAGCAGGACCATTGGGAGAAATGGTGAGAATCGCAGCAGCCCCTCAGGGATTCAGCAGCAGGGAAGGCCTGTCTCTCTCTGCTCCTCAGTGTGTCAGGGAGAGACGTTTCTGTGGCTGTCTGATCTGACTTCTCCTCTTCTGATCTGCAGGGAGAAGGGAACAGAGAAGCCGCAGGCGCTCTCTGATCTGCCACGTGCTCCCCGAGGTTAGAGAGAAGAAAAGCCACAGACCCTGTAAGAGACAGGGCCATGTCTGCTACTGGCCTCATGACTGGGGGACCTCTCTCCCTGGCAGGAGGAGGATGCTGATCTCCCAGCTGTTCTGTCACAGGCCTTACACTGAACGTTGTAGTTTTAATATTGCACTTAGACCTGAGCCAGGGTCACACGGGAGAGGAATGGCAGCTGGTTGGTCACCTCTCCAGAGTTCAAGTTGCAGATGCGTCCCTGCTTAAAGCTGAATTTGGCTCCCTCTTAAACCCCTGTGAAAAGTTAGAGTGCCTGAAAATCGGTAAATCAGGTCAGGGATGTGGGTAGAGATTGTGAGGGAAATTGAAAGTTAATTTAACAAGACGTTACTGAGATAACGTCCGTTCCAATGCTGCAAAGTCCCGCTAGCATCTGCTAGATAAGAATTCTCAAAAGCTTGCGACTAGGGAGGGTCTGTGTTGGTGAGAACTTCCACTGACGTCCATGGCCAAGATCTCACTGGCAGCCGTCGGATCAGGCCCTTTCTTTGTAACACAGTGGAAGGGTTCAATGCGCTGATTGTCCCTTCACCTTCCGTAAAGTCTCACTCAGTGGTGCAAGTAGAATTAATTTCTTATCAGCACGCTGCCCTCATGGGAAGGACACAAAGGGGGGGCACAAGCTAAAGGGAGGCATGTGACCTTCCCACATGACACCTCCCCACCCTGCCCCCCAGCCCGGGATCCCTGTGCTCTCCCCGTCCCCTTCGCATGATCCATCCCACGTTACCTGGTGGGGAGTGGGGTGGCGGTGGCTCTGTCCTCCTCCTGCGGCGGGGAAAGGAGCAGAATGTGGGGCTGCTGTACAGACCCTGGACAGGACTCAGCAGATGCAGCTGCGTGGAAGGGCTGGGGGCAAGGCTGGGGACAGTACAGCCATGCTGGAGGAGCTGCCGGCCGTTCTGCTCCTCCTGTGTCTGTCCCGTATAGAGAACCAGCTATAAATATCTCACTGGTACGGCGTACCGGAGCATACCGCCCTACTGGCACCACTGCTCTCACTTGTGGTTAAATACCAGGCCCTGGGCACCATTTCTTATTGGCATTGCACCAGGGATTTTCCCACCCACCCCTGTGTTTAGAAGTGATTGAAGTCCTCTCCAGCAGCTTGTCTACAGATTTAAAGCTCTTGTGTGAAATGAACTGCGTGGCCTAGGAAAGAGAGAGCTCCCAGATCTCTTCCCTTACAGATATGCAGATATGATAACATAGGTCAGGGCAAATGCACTTGTATTCCCCCCATCATGGCCAAAGGGCATCTGCCCTCGGTTCCCATCTCCTCAGCTGTCACCTTCCTTGGGCGGAGTCCTGGGTGTATCTCCCACCTGACTGGGTCTTTCCAGGAACACTGTGATATCCTCAGAAAGCCAGACTGGGCCTAAAAGGCCAGTGTCTGCACTTTGCTTTCTCTCTGGGGGCTGTGACCAGTGTATTGCCAGCAGTTACCACACTGCCCCTTCTAAGCCTGCACATTTATTGTGAAGGTGAAAGTGTTACAGAGAAAACATATTAAAACAATATGGAACCTACACGAAGGCTAAATAGTTCAAATAGATCAATCCCCAGCTCCAGCCGTGGGCTGTGATAGGTTTCAGTTCTTCAAAACCCACCACTGGGTTTTCCCTGAGGTTACCAGTCTGTAAATGTCTGAGAACCAGAACCCAGACAGGGCAGTTCATCCTAGAATCATAGAATATCAGGTTGGAAGGGACCTCAGGAGGTCATCTAGTCCAACCCCCTGCTCAAAGCAGGACCAATCCCCAACTAAATCATCCCAGCCAGGGTTTTGTCAAGCCTTACCTTAAAAAATTCTAAGGAAGGAGATTCCACCACCTCCCTAGGTAACGCATTCCAGTGTTTCACCACCCCCCTAATGAAAAAGTTTTTCCTAATATCCAACCTAAACCTCCCCCACTGCAACTTCAGACCATTACTCCTCGTTCTGTCATCTGCTACCACTGAGAACAGTCTAGATCCATCCTCTTTGGAACCCCCTTTCAGGTAGTTGAAAGCAGCTATCAAATCCCACCCCCCAGTCTTCTCTTCCGCAGACTGAACAATCCCAGTTCCCTCAGCCTTTCCTCATAAGTCATATGTTCCATGCCCCTAATCATTTTTGTTGCCCTCCGCTGGACTCTCCAATTTTTCCACATCCTTCTTGTAGTGTGGAGCCCAAAACTGGACACAGTACTCCAGATGAGGCCTCACCAATGTCGAAATGAGGGGAACGATCACGTCCCTCAATCTGCTGGCAATGTCCCTACATATACATCCCAAAATGCCATTGGCCTTCTTGGCAACAAGGGCACACTGTTGACTCATATCCAGCTTCTCGTCCACTGTAACCCCTAGGTCCTTTTCCGCAGAACTGCTGCAGAGCCATTCGGTCCCTAGTCTGTAGCGGTGCATGGGATTCTTCCATCCTAAGTGCAGGACTCTGCACTTGTCCTTGTTGAACCTCATCAGATTTCTTTTGTTCCAATCCTCTAATTTGTCTAGGGCCCTCTGTATCCTATCCTTACCCTCCAAAGTATCTACCTCTTCTCCCAGTTTAGTGTCATCTGCAAACTTGATGAGGGTGCAATCCACACCATCCTCCAGATCATTTATGAAGATATTGAACAAAACCGGCCCCAGGACCGACCCTTGGGTACTCCACTTCATACCGGCTTCCAACTAGACATGGAACCATTGATCACTACCCGTTGAGCCTGACAATCTAGCCAATTTTCTATCCACCGCATAGTCCATTCATCCAGCCCATACTTCTTTAACTTGCTGGCAAGAATACTGTGGGAGACTGTGTCAAAACCTTTGCTAAAGTCAAGGAACAACACATCCACTGCTTTTCCGCCATCCACAGAGCCAGTTATCTCGTCATAAAAGGCAATTAGATTAGTCAGGTATGACTTGCCCTTGGTGAATCCATGCTGACTGTTCCTGATCACTTTCCTCTCCTCCAAGTGCTTCAGAATTGATTCCTTGAGGACCTGCTCCACGATGTTTCCAGGGACTGAGGTGAGGCTGACTGGCCTGTAGTTCCCCAGATCCTCCTTCTTCCCTTTTTTAAAGATGGGCACTACATTAGCCTTTTTCCAGTCGTCCGGGACCTCCCCCGATTGCCATGAGTTTTCAAAGATAATAGCCCATGGCTCTGCAATCACATCCGCCAACTCCTTTAGCACTCTTGGATGCAGCGCATCTGGCCCCATGGACTTGTGCTCGTCCAGCTTTTCTAAACAGTCCTGAACCACTTCTTTCTCCACAGAGGGCTGGTCACCTCCTCCCCATGCTGTGCTGCCCAGTGCAGTAGTCTGGGTGCTGACCTTGTTCGTGAAGACAGAGGCAAAAAAAGCATTGAGTACATTAGCTTTTCCACATCCTCTGTCACTAGGTTGCCTCCCTCATTCAGTAAGGGGCTCACACTTTCCTTCACTTTCTTCTTGTTGCTAACATACCTGAGGAAACCCTTCTTGTTACTCTTAACATCTCTTGCTAGCTGCAACTCCAGGTGTGATTTCGCCTTCCTGATTTCACTCCTGCATGCCTGCGCAATATTTTTATACTCCTCCCTGGTCATTCGTCCAATCTTTCACTTCTTGTAAGCTTCCTTTTTGTGTTCAAGATCAGCAAGGATTTCACTGTTAAGCCAAGCTGGTCGCCTGCCATATTTACTATTCTTTTTACACATCGGGATGGTTTGTCCCTGCAACCTCAATAAGGATTCTTTAAAATACAGCCAGCTCTCCTGGACTCCTTTCCCCCTCATGTTATTCTCCCAGGGGATCTTGCCCATCAGTTCCCTGAGGGAGTCAAAGTCTGCTTTTCTGAAGTCCAGGGTCCGTATTCTGCTGCTCTCCTTTCTTTCCTGTGTCAGGATCCTGAACTCGACCATCTCATGGTCACTGCCTCCCAGGTTCCCATCCACTTTAGCTTCTCCTACTAATCCTTCACGGTTTGTGAGCAGCAGGTCAAGAAGAGCTCTGCCCCTAGTTGGTTCCTCCAGCACTTGTACCAGGAAATTGTCCCCTACACTTTCCACAAACTTCCTGGATTGTCTGTGCATCGCTGTATTGCTCTCCCAGCAGATATAAGGGTGATTGAAGTCTCCCATGAGAACCAGGGCCTGCGATGTAATAACTTCCGTGAGTTGCTGGAAGAAAGCCTCATCCACCTCATCCCCCTGGTCTGGTGGGTTATAGCAGACTCCCACCACGACATCACCCTTGTTGCTCACACTTCTAAACTAAACTTAATCCAGAGATTTTCAGGTTTCTCTGCAGTTTCCTACTTGAGCTCTGAGCAGTCATACTGCTCCCTTACATACAGTGCAACTCCCCCACCTTTTCTGCCCTGCCTGTCCTTCCTGAACAGCTTATATCCATCCATGACAGTACTCCAATCATGTGAGTTATCCCACCAAGTCTCTGTTATTCCAATCACATCATAATTCCTCGACTGTGCCAGGACTCCCAGTTCTCCCTGCTTGTTTCCCAGGCTTCGTGCATTTGTGTACAGGCACTTGAGATAACTCACTGATCGTCCCCCTTTCTCAGTATGAGGCAGGAGCCCTCCCCTCTCACGTGCTCCTGCTCGTGCTTCCTCCCGGTATCCCACATCCCCACTTACCTCAGGGCTTTGGTCTCCTTCCCCCGGTGAACCTAGTTTAAAGCCCTCCTCACTAGGTTAGCCAGACTGATTGCGAAGATGCTCTTCCCTCTCTTCGTTAGGTGGAGCCCGTCTGCCCAGCACTCCCCCTTCTTGGAACACCATCCCAGGGTCAAAGAATCCAAAGCCTTCTTTCCGATACCACCTGCATAGCCATTCGTTGACTTCCACGATTTGACAGTCTCTACCCAGGCCTTTTCCTTCCACAGGGAGGATGGACGAGAACACCACTTGTGCCTCAAACTCTTTTATCCTTCTTCCCAGAGCCACGTAGTCTGCCGTGATCCGCTCAAGGTCATTCTTGGCAGTATCATTGGTGCCCACGTGGAGAAGCAGGAAGGGGTAGTGATCCGAGGACTTGATGAGTCTCGGCAGTCTGTCCGTCACATCGCGAATCCTAGCTCCTGGCAAGCAGCAGTGTTAGGGGGCTTATTCCTTCACCCACTTACTTCCCTGGTCCTTCTCGCATGAACAGAGAGCAACAATACCCGAAGTCCAAAGGTGCAAACAATTTGATGTTTATTGGGGTGAACTTCCAGCAAGCATGATTCCAGTTTCCTTCCTTAGTGTCCTCCTTCCCAGCTCGGACACCACAGAGCCTTAGACCTGTGTCCCTGTTCCCATTCCTACCCTTAGCCAAACATGATCCCAACTTCCTTACTCCCATTCCCTGTTCCCATTTCCCCCTTTAGCAAAACATGATTCCAATTTTCTTACCCCCATTCCCTGTTCCCATCTCACACACCCACATGCCCACCCCCACCCACACCCAGTCACTTCCTCATTGACTACAGATTATATAGTAAAACTTGAGTTCTGCTTAGCTATACCTTAACCAATCATTTTCCTGAAATTTAACTAACCAATCCTAACATATTGTAACATGATTATGTAACCAATTATATCCCACCACCTTAATTAGTTTACACCCAGCAAAATTAATTATACCGCAGACAGGAACAATCACAGAACCAGACAGAGATTATACAGACAAACAACAGCAAAGTGGGAACTATAATGACAAGACAATACAGAAGTGAGGATTTCATATCCCAGCTATTGATAAGTGAGTTCTTGCCAGACAGGATGCTATCAAACTAAGTTTCCTTTTACATTTTCTAGGCACTTCCCTTTCTCTGGAGGTGATAGGAACTATCAGGACAGGATTGTATTCCTAACAGCCGAATAGCACCTTATTTCAGTGTGACTAGTTTGGAATGTGAGGATGTGACTGTTTGCTTCCCAGCTTATGGCTGCCTCTGCTGCTTAGCCAAAGGCCTTAGCCTAAGAACAGGGCCTCAGACTGTCACAGTAAGAGAAGGCCCTTACACCAGCAGACAGTGATTTTGATTCTTTCTTTTATACCTCTATCACTAGCCAAGTGATAAGAATACACCTAAATTCTTAGAGTATAGGCCTTTACAGACAGGCCTGAGATGACTCAGTCCCCCTGAGGAGAGAGTCCCCGACCACCACCCCCCTCCTCCTTCTCTTGGGAGCGGTGGTCGTGGAACCCCCAAACCTAGGACAGTGCATCTCATGCCTTCCAATCAGCGGAGTCTCATTCTATTCCCTTCCCTCAGATGTATCATCTAGTCCACTCTCCGGATTAGTACCTGTGGAGAGAACGCGAAAACGGTTACTTTCTTGTATCTACATTGCTGGTACATGGACGCTCCCCTTTCTTCTTCTGGAGGTCACATGCTGCCAATTTTTTTCACCGTCCTCCTGTCCCCGCAGTGCAGCCTGCTCTGAATCTTCAGAACGTTGTGTCTGTAGAAGCATATCCTGACGTCTGTCCAGGAAATCTTCAGTTTCTCTTATGCAACGCAGGGTCGATACCTGTTGCTCTAGACCTTGAACCTTCTCTTCCAATGTGGAGACCAGCTTGCACTTTGTACAGACAAAGTCGCTTCTGTCCTGTGGAAGAAAGACAAACATGTCACATCCAGTGCAGGTCACAACAGCTGAACACCCCCCATCCATATTACCTTCCTTCTACGAGCTTCCTCAGGAGTTGTACTAACGACTCCGAGAAGGCAGCACGATGTAAGCCTCAGCGGGCTCTCCCAGGGCGAACTCCCTCTGTTAGCCGCTCTGCTGTTCGCTGCTCCTGTTCCTTTATAGAGCTCAGGCCTTTGATCTTCAACCTCCAGGAAGAGGAAATCACCTCGTCTCATGGCCTAGCTACACCTTTCCCACCCGTCATCCTCTGGTGGTCCCAGTGCCCATTGTACAGCACAGCCACCAGTCATAACCTCTGGTTTCCTAGGCCTTGGGCTTATGTAAATCCTGCCACTACCGAGCTTCATGCTAGGAAATTTTAATTGTGTCTCCCCTCTCACTCTGCTCCCTTTTTTCCAGGGCCCTGACCCCAGGAGTAGGACCCTCACAATAAACATGGTAATTGGTTTTCAAAGGCCACAGCAGGAACAAATAGTCACCACAGCTCCACTCCAGGCTTGTTTAACAAACTCTTACTTTATTACTTGCATATAAAGCCAGGAGTGAACTCAGTGACTGTCCATCTAGAGGTGTCCTCTTTATAAATTCTCACTGCAGGTCCCAGGCCAGACGTTCTTCTCAGAAGCTCCTGGGTCTTACATCCTCCAAACTTTTTTTCTCAGTGCCGCCTTCCCAGTTGCCTGGCCCATACAGCCCCCCATGGACTAGTCTCTGGTGTCTGGTGACAGCCGACAGACGGAGCTGAGAGCAGGGAACACAAGTGCAGGGGAGCACAAGAGCAGGCACAGCTCAGGCTGGGGGTGCCGGGACATCACTCGGGGTGTGTGGCTGAGTCACATGACTGACCCCGTAACATCTGCTGTGTCTGTGTCTGGATGATGACGCTCCCAGGTGACTCCCGCAGTCCCAGCCCTGGGTTATAAATAGACTTGGCAGAATTCCATGTTTACTTTTTATAATTTTGATGGATCATATCGATGTTTATTTTAAAGATTTTTTTTATTTTTATCAATTTAAATATTCCCATTGGAGGAAATTACTGGGGGGAGGGGGAAGGGGAAGGGGGTTAGACAATATTTATTGAAATTAGATGTTGAGATTCAAAAAGTTAAATCTTTATAACCATAAAACACACATTGTTATCATCACATGTCAAAATATACACAGTAAATATCCTTAAATCAGCCTCTAATAATGTCTCAAGCATCATTTCTCTTACTTTGCTTAGCTGCAAATTTCTATTATGATGGATGGAAATATTTTCTCATGGGTTTGGGCATGTTTGGGGAAATTGCTGTTTACTGATATTTACCAATAACAAGCGAATCAGTCCAAGCCTAGTTCTAAACAGAGCCGTGTGCTGCCTTTGAGGTGAGCAGAGAGATGGGGCCATGGTTACTGGCTGTGGTCACAGTTCCCAGCGCAGGAGTCTCTCCCCCTCCGACCCTGTCCCCACAGCCCGGCAGTATTTATAGACACACAGTCCCAGAGCGATGCTGCACTTGTGATGCAATGACCTCTCCGTCACTCATCTGCCGTGCTCATTTCTGTCTTGGGGATGGTCGCTGAGCTGCATTCTCAGCATGGCTGAGGGGCTGGAGGAATAACCCCCGGTCCAGCCCCTGGTAGAGCAGGTGACAGTGCGTATTGTTCCAGGACTGGCCTGACACAGAGTAAAACACCAAACTGCAGCTTATTTCTGTAGCCCCTTTGAACCACTTCATATTTAGACACTAAATGTTTTAAACTCTTTACAGCGCAAACTTTTAGCACAGGCCTGTAATGCAGAGAAGAGAGGGACTCGGGGCTGTATGGAAAAGGACTCCTATTAAAATCATAGAATCATAGAACCATAGAATATCAGGGTTGGAAGGGACCTCAGGAGGTCATCTAGTCCAACCCCCTGCTCAAAAGCAGGACCCATACCCAATTAAATCATCCCAGCCAGGGCTTTGTCAAGCCTAACCTTAAAAACTTCTAAGGAAGGAGATTCCACCACCTCCCTAGGCAACGCATTCCAGTGTTTCACCACCCTGCTAGTGAAAAAGTTTTTCCTAATATCCATCCTAAACCTCCCCCACTGCAACTTGAGACCATTACTCCTTGTCCTGTCCTCTTCCACCGCTGAGAATAGTCTAGAACCATCCTCTCTGGAACCACCTCTCAGGTAGTTGAAAGCAGCTATCAAATCCCCCCTCATTCTTCTCTTCTGCAAACTAAACAATCCCAGTTCCCTCAGCCTCTCCTCATAACTCATGTGTTCCAGACCCCTAATCATTTTTGTTGCCCTTCACTGGACTCTCTCCAATTTATCCACATCCTTCTTGTAGTGTGGGGCCCAAAACTGGACACAGTACTCCAGATGAGGCCTCACCAATGTCGAATAGAGGGGGACGATCACGTCCCTCAATCTGCTCGCTATGCCCCTACTTATACATCCCAAAATGCCATTGGCCTTCTTGGCAACAAGGGCACACTGCTGGCTCATATCCAGCTTCTCGTCCACTGTCACCCCTAGGTCCTTTTCCGCAGAACTGCTGCCTAGCCATTCGGTCCCTAGTCTGTAGCTGTGCATTGGGTTCTTCCGTCCTAAGTGCAGGACCCTGCACTTATCCTTATTGAACCTCATCAGATTTCTTTTGGCCCAATCCTCCAATTTGTCTAGGTCCCCCTGTATCCTATCCCTGCCCTCCAGCGTATCTACCACTCCTCCCAGTTTAGTATCATCCGCAAATTTGCTGAGAGTGCAATCCACACCATCCTCCAGATCATTTATGAAGATATTGAACAAAACCGGCCCCAGGACCGACCCCTGGGGCACTCCACTTGACACCGGCTGCCAACTAGACATGGAGCCATTGATCACTACCCGTTGAGCCCGACAATCTAGCCAACTTTGTACCCACCTTATAGTGCATTCATCCAGCCCATACTTCCTTAACTTGCTGACAAGAATACTGTGGGAGACCATGTCAAAGCTTTGCTAAAGTCAAGATACAATACATCCACTGCTTTCCCTTCATCCACAGAACCAGTAATCTCATCAAAGAAGGCGATTAGATTAGTCAGGCATGACCTTCCCTTGGTGAATCCATGCTGACTGTTCCTGATCACTTTCCTCTCATGTAAGTGCTTCAGGATTGATTCTTTGAAGACCTGCTCCATGATTTTTCTGGTGACTGAAGTGAGGCTTACTGGCCTGTAGTTCCCAGGATCCTCCTTCTTCCCTTTTTTAAAGATTGGCACTACATTAGCCTTTTTCCAGTCATCCGGGACTTCCCCCGTTCGCCACGAGTTTTCAAAGATAATGGCCAATGGCTCTGCAATCACAGCCGCCAGTTCCTTTAGCACTCTCGGATGCAACTCATCCGGCTCCATGGACTTGTGCACGTCCAGTTTTTCTAAATAGTCCCTAACCACCTCTTTCTCCACAGAGGGCTGGCCATCTATTCCCCATGTTGTCTGCCCCTAAGCCACAACAACCAGCAAGGGTAGTGAGTGTCTAGAAATCACAACCTCCGGGGAACACAGTGTGTGTTGGGGGGTGTCCAAAGAGTTCAGCCATTGTGAAAATTCCAGTTATCACTCCCAGCCCCCCCTTCTGTGTGTGCCGTACTGGTGCAGGGCCCACAGCTCTGGCCTGCTGGATCCAGTTCCCTTGCCCTGAACCTTATTAAACAAATATGTCTCTGCTCACACATAGGGGGTGGATCCTGCCCTGGGGCCATGAGTGTGGCCCCAGAGTAAAGCTGCTGAAGGCCATGGGGTTCTTCTGGATTTACACTCATCCACACACCCACCCCGGTATGACTGAAGGGCAGGACAGTGTGAGGAGATGGGCCATGCTCACCACAGCCGCCCCAGAATACAGGCACAGGAAGCAGGAGCTGGCCTCAGCATGAACCAGGGAAGAGGGGGAAATGGGTGAGTCTGGAGTTAAGCTAACGCTCATATCCCATGGCAGGGGAACTTACGGAGGCGATTTAGTGTTCCACTTTTATCAGGGACCCCCCCACACACACATCTGATCAATGAGTTACTCCTCTTGAATCCAATGGATACATTTCTGCACAATGGCATAACCCACAGACCTCTCTGTAATCCCAGCCAACCCTCCAACCTGCCCCAGGCAACAGGACCCCCCAGAGCCATTGGCCACCTCTCCTTACTCTTCCTCCCTGACATTCCCACCCCCCCCACGGCCTTCTGGATTGGCTGAACAATGGCTCTTTTCCTCAGGATGCAGGTGATGATCGGGGCAGACACCAGCAGGACCATGGTGGAGCGGAGGATCCAGACCCAGAGCGGGATAGCAGGCCCTGGGACAGGAGATGGAGCAGGGTGAGCACCTGAAGTTGGAGACAAACGTGCAATGAGTCCCCTCATAGCTCTGCGAAGCGCTGGCCCCTCCTCCCAGGGGACATTGCACCCTGCAATGTCTCGGGGGAGCCTTTGAATGTCCCATGAGCCCAGCTGTTTAGAGGCCTCATACCCAGCTCCTCACCCCGCAGGGATCTCGCTCTGCCCGGGTTCTTTGCTGCCCTGTACCCAGCACCAAGGCAGGGGCAGCTGGGGTCGGCCCCTCACCTGTGCCATGGAGCCCTTTCCAAGGGGCAGCACTGACACCATGGTCTGCTGGCCAGATGTTTGTGTCTGATGCTGCATCACAAAGCCCACATGAACCCTGCCATTGCTGGGCTCCTCCCCAGACCTCTGCACAGGGACACACGTCCAGCCCATAGCTAGGGGCTCTGCGATAGGAGAACTGGTTAGTTCATTTATCTCCCAGCTCCACAGCCTACGGAAACCGAACTCCCATCTCTGCCCCCACCAGGCTCTGCACAGCCATGGCCTCCATCGCCATTGGCTCTCTCCACACCGCCAGCCGCAGCACGGGACACGGCAGCCCCCAGCCTCCTGTGGAGCAGATGGTGGCATGTGGGGCTGCCTGGATATTTTATATTCCCCAGATGGAGATGAGCCCCTGCGGCCACCTGCCTATCCAGGCACCTGCGGTGGGGTAAAGTCTCCCCTCTGAGATTGGCATGTGCTCCCCCCTCATCCCAGCCCAGCCCTCCCGCTTTCCTACAGGGCACAGCCATTTACCTTGGAACAATGCCCCCACTCCAGAGCCGTCACCATCTGTGGGGCAGATACACAGCGATTACACATCACTTCAGACGCCAAAAGCCTCATACCAGTGAGATGTAGAACGGCAGCGGTCACCAGTGAAATACACAAGAGCGTGTCTAGAGCTGGGCGCAATTTTTTGACTGAAATTCTTTTTGTCAAAAAAATGTAAACTCAGTGGCACAGAAGCGATTAGTGAAGTTGTGTTGATTTTGCTAAATTGTTTTGCTTGAAAAAAAAAAGGCTGAGCGAAAATCAGAAGAAATCAAACCAGTTCATTCTGACATATTCAATATAAAACGTTTTGATTTATCAGTTTGAAACAACTTTTTCTTTAGAATGTGCCTTTAATCGTTTAAAGCTGAAAATATCAGCAGAACATTTTGCTGTGGGTCCAACAAAAGTTTCATTTGACCTGAAATGATTTATTTTTTACTTTTCGATTCGCCGAAAATTTTGAAAAATTTCATTTTCAGTCCGGGCCAAAATACACCCCCCCCCAAAGTTTTTTAAATTGCTGCTGATCCAAAAACTCTGTTATTTGTCCAGTTCTGACTGCATCTGCAGTTAACATACAGGAAGACGTGAGAAAACAGTATAAAAATGAATTATGACCATGATAATATGGAGAGAATCACATAATGACACCAGATTTAGTTTCATTGTGTGATTTTCCCCGGCAATCTGTGGAGCAGATGGTGGCACATGCAGCTGCGTGGACATTTTACATCCTCCCACACGGAGGTGAGACCCCTGCGGCTGCCTGCTCACCCAGGTACATACAACAGGCTAAAGTCTCCTCATTGAGACTGGAGTGTGCTCCCCACTAATCCCAGATCAGGCCCCCCCTTTCCTACAGGGAAATCCCACAGCACTGAGCATTTACCCTGGGGTGATGCCTCCTTTTCAGAGCCATCATCATCTGTGGGGCAGATACACAGCGATTACACATCACTTCAAACAGCTGACAGCCTCATACTGGTAAGATGTAGAACAGCAGTGATTGCCAGTGAGATACACAAGGACATGTCTAGAGCAGGGCTAAATCTTTTTTCAACAAAAAATGTAAATTGGGTGATGCTGAAACAACCAGTATTCCTTTGATTTTGCTGAATTTGATTTTGCCTGTCCGGTGGCTGGAGGGGTATTAATCGGCCCCTGCACCTTGAATGGTCCCTTGAAATATGTGTTAACTGCTTATGTTAAACTGTCTGGTGCATCTTGCATTTAGCTGTGACACTCTGAGTACGTGTACCAGACCTGCAGAAGAACTCTGTGTAAGCTCGAAAGTTTGTCTATCACCAACAGAGGTAGGTCCAATGAAAGATATTACTTCACCCACCTTGTCTCTCTAACATTTCATTTTGATATTTTCAAAACAGAGCTAAATCTATTTTCATTGAAGTTCATGGAAGGTTTGCCAAAGAGTTCAATGGGATAAGAATTCCATTGGCACTAGGAGGAGAATATTTCAATTCCATGGGAAACAAATTCCCTCCAAATTCCCGACTGAGTTCTTGAACAAACAAGCTGTGTAATCTACATGAGAGAGACAGGACAGAGCTGACATATTCAGAACCAAATTTGGAATTTTCTCTCTTTGTATCTGGGGTTTCCACTGGGAACAGGTTAGAATCAGGGGAGAGCTGCTATACAACAGGTAAATGGGCACACGTGACATCAGATAACTTAGCTGCATCGTTGCCTGGGCATGTTTTCAAATGGCCATCGCCCTGTCATGTCACACTACCAACGAGAGAAAATTTCCAGCTATTTTTTCCCCCTATAAAAATGCAGATTTGGTGGCACCAAAACATTTTCCAAATTTGTGTCAGTTTGACTGAATTATTCCTCAGAAAACAAACAAACAAACAAACCCAGCCCCCCCCACACCAAACTATTTCAAAAAAATCAAAATGTCAATATTTTCAAAACTAAACATTTCAATTTTTCTATTCAAAATGACTTCTCACTTTGCAATTTCTTTCAATTTTATTTTGTTGAAAAATTTTCTGTTCAGGTCAGCCTGAATCAATTCCCCCCCTCCCTCCCCCCCCCCCCAAGATGTTTTGGAATATCCAGCAAACTGAAAAACCGATATTCTCGCAGCTCTGTTCCACACCTGTGTTTCCTGATGGCTTTAGTAAAGTAAAGCAGACCATGATGCCAAGCAACCCGGTGAATTTCAGGGTGACGGTTTGTCTGTTTTCACGCTTTGCCCCACAGAGAAGATCACAACATTTTTTTCCTTTAATTAGTGGGAAGAACCTGCGCTGCTTCATCGTGGCGCTCGGCCGTGGCTCAGAGGATGGGGCTTAGTCACTAAGAACATGTGAACATTCCCCCAGGGACAGAGTTCTCACCTGGGCAATGTCGGGGAAGGAGGGGAAAGTTTTACATCTTTCACTCTAGATATCACGGTGTGTCCCCAGCCTGTCCCAGCTCCCTGAGCCCTCTGCACCAAGCCCACCATTAGTACAGAGTGTTACCGGCCACGTGCAGGTACCGGGCGTCACTGCGGAGAGAATTGTTCTCCTGGTTGTTGTTGTCCATGAGCTGGTAGTGGCAGGAAAAGGCCCCTGAGCTCTCCCTGGACACTGGGTGGGGTGAGTCGTAGACGAGTTTGTTTCCTTCCTTGGGCTGGACAGAAATCTCCTACCCCTCTTTGCAGAAGACAATGCGGGTCATGGGGGCATCCCCAAAGGGACTAAACACGACAGCACAGCGGCATCCTCTTGGCGGGCAGACAGCCTGTCCAGGAACAGCTGCAGGGTGGGGAGAGTGCCTGGGGAGCAAACACACCAGTGTTAAACACCTGGGGCCAGATCCCCCGCTGGTGTCAATCAGCAAAGCTCCACTCTCAGCAATGGAGCGGGGCCGATTTATACCAGCTGCGGATCTGACCCTCTGACTCCAGTGGAGCGTGGTTGAACCCAAACCCTCCAATCCCTGCTGCGCTCACAGGGACCTGTCACTCACCAGGAGAGCTGCAGATTTCCTGGCTCCTGACAAGGGAGCCTGTGAAATAAACACAAAGGGTCTCAGTGCAGGAGGGGAGGTGGAACAGGGAATTATAGTGACAGGAGTTGGAAATACAGTCGCATCCTCTAAAGGAAAGTGAGTGTCTCTGGCCTTCCTGGGCCTATGTAAATCTAGCTCCAGCCAGTAGAGAGAAATTCAGTCCCAGACTAACAATGGGCCATGTTCTTCCCCTGGGTTTATCCCCTCGCCAGAGTCAGAATGAATTTGCTGGTAAGTTCCCTGGAGCCAATTTTCTCTCAGCACAGGGGGGATTTTCACAAGCACAAAGTGCAGCTTAGTGTCCAGATCCCAGTGTGAATTGGCCCCTGGAGGATCCCAGCTAGGGATCTGCCCCTCTTAGAGCAATGGAGCCAGGTGCATTTACACCAGCCGGGGATCTGGCCAACAGTCTATAACTTGTTATTTGCCCTAGGAGAAGTCCTGGGTTAGCTGGTGCGTTTCAGTCTGAGTGCAGATAAGGAATGGCTCCCTGTACCATCATGTAGAGCTCTCTGGACCCCAGACCTATGGATGAAGGGTGATGTGAGCATGCCAGAGACCCGCTGGAGATGGGTTAGGCCAATAGCCGACCCTGACCCCATGCTGTGTTATGGGCCAGATCCTGCACTTTTGGGGTCACTGAGAGCTCTCCCATTTAATGTAGTGGGAGCAGGGTCAGGGCTGACATGTCCATGGTCTTGATCCTGCAGGCCGATGATCCATCCCTTCCACTCGCATGGGCATCCCTTGACTTGAATGGGCTCTGGGCAGGCGTCAGGGCCTATACCAGCAAAGCAATGTGCAGAATCAGGCCCATAAGCACATATGCACTGGGGAAATGCAGCTAGGAGAGTCAGTGGGAGGGTGAACGCAGGTTTGTCTCCTGATCCTCAGATCTTTAGCTCGGCATATTTTGCACTCACCATAAATATCAGCAAAGAGCCAGGAGCAATTCACAGAACCCCCCATGCAGTCGTCCCAGCTGGTATCCCCATTGTACAGGTCTGGAACTGAGGAACAGAGCAGCTAGTGGCTGCCCCACGGTCACCCAGCAAGTCTGTGGTGGAGCAGGGAATTAATCCCTGGTCTCTAAAGTCCCAACCACGGACCAGCCCTTGGTACTGTTAATGATCACAGAAGTAATTAATGACTAACTGCTATTTTAATTAATCTAAGCTGGGCTTTTCAAAGGAGTCTAAGATATTTCGGCACCCAAATCCCAGGGAAATCCCATCGTTACCCCATAAAATATAATCACATTTGGCCGTGTATGCGGCATTTCTGCTGTTTGCTCCCCTGTGCGAGGTGAATATGTAGCATTTTCCCTCCCTGGATGTCATACTGTGCAAATGGGCATCTCCTTCTGTCTCCAGCCCAGCTGGCTTGCATGGGCTAGTGCCTTCCGTGTGTCCAGCGAGTGGGATGGTGCAAATCTGCAGGGTTTGTTTGCAGAGATGGGAGCCCCAGTGTTGTGACCACAGACATCTGCACCCCCATGTGACACGCTGTGGGTGTGAAGGTGGCAATCACACCCGTACTCTGGCAGCCCTGCGGAGTGTTTATGGGGTGGTGGGTGAGGGCTCAGCATTAGGGTGCAGCCCTTGGAAAATGACAGAGCATTTCGGGAGGACGCAATGACCTCGTTGCTCAGATTCAATGCCGGGATCTAACCAGTGATTTCCCTGAGTCAGGTGGTGCTAATTAAACCCACTATTGCTGCTATTAAATAGCTTGGAAGCCTTGAGGTGAGGAGTCAAGCTCTGATCCCGGGCAGTGCTGGCACTTTCGGGTCCACACAGCACGTTACCAGAGGGCTGGACACTAATTAGGCAAACGATTCTCTGTCCAGTGATCTCACCCTTCCAGCTAAACCTGGCCAGCGCTGGCCACACTCACAGAGAAGCCAGATGCTCAGGGGATGTGGTGATAACAACATGGTCTGGCGATGCTGCAGGGAAGGCCTGTCTCTCTCTGCTCCTCAGAGTCTCAGTGAGAGACATCTCCGTGTCTTTCTGATCTGACCTCTCCAATTCTGATCTGCAGGAAGCAGGGAGCAGAGAAACGGCCAGCGCTCTCTAGTCTGTCTCCTGGCCCTAGGGTTATGATATGAAAAGCCACAGACTCTCTGATCAGGTGGGGCTGTGTCTGCTATGGGCCTGGCTGCGGCCAGGGGGACACTCGCTTCCTTGGGCGGCTGGAAGCTGCTCTCCCAGCTCTTCTCTCATGGGTGCTGGGCAGGCTCTCTGCTGTTCCCAAGCTCTGAGCGCTGGGGGTTTGGGGACTGGGTCAGACCAGCCCTTCTGAGCCCAGCTCCCAGTCTTTGGGGTCTGACGCTGGATCAGACCAGCCCCTCTGAGCTGAGCTCCCAGGATTTCAATTTTCATACAGACTGTACTTTTCCTGTATCAGACCCCACACAGTTGGCCACAGAGGGGCAGGTCTGATCCAGTATCAGACCCCTGTAGTGAAAACTGGGCCTACACATTTTTTTTATTTTTATGTTAACTTTCCTCTTCTGTCAGTACAGGTTTAGTGTGAGTTTCAACCAGCTTTTTTCTAGCTTTATAGTTAGTTTTATTTTTTGCTTTTTGTTTTTGGTTTCACAAACATGATTACTCTGCAGTTTCTTACACCTGCGCAGTTTTTACATATGCTGACGCTGTTAATATTAGAACAGATTTTTAAAATTTACCACAGGCTTTTATCAGGCCTAAACATGGCCTCTCTTTCTGGTGAACAAAATAATGAGGGGGTAGGCTATGCTGCTTATCATACCCTTTTGGGGTCCTTAAAAGTAAAAGATTTGGCGGCAGGAGGGAATCAAGCTGTCCATCAGCCACAATGCTGTCTGACTCAAAGACGGAAGAACTGGATGATGCAAGCTTCACTGCTATGGCACCTCACCCAAGGGTGCCAAAAATGGTGTGTTAATTTTGGTGGAATATATGCGCCCAAAGAGTTAACATGTTCATGTGACCCTGTCACTGTTTAATATTGGAGAGTAACAGGGCCATGTTAGTACCTTTAACTCTTTGGGCCCCTGTGCTGGATCAAACAAGCCCCTCTGCACCCAACTCCCAGGCCACAGGTTGCGATATTGGGTCATGCTAGCTCCTCTGGGCTGACCTCTGAGTCTGTGAGATCATTTGGTACTGGAGTGATGACTATTTCTAAACCAAAGTGCAACTCAAAGGCTAGCCATTTGTGGCCAGTGCCTACTGTGATGGTGCACCCCATAAAGCTTTCTGGAAATATGCTTATGAATGTATATATGAAATAACTGGAATATGTTTTATGCTACATATGCCATGTAACATATCTATGTAAAGATTATGATCTACTGAATATATTCATCCTATTTGTATGCATGTGTCATTATTGTATTCGAAGTTATGAATATTGGCTGTATACTTGTTTGATTTTAAATAGCCTTAGTAAGGCATTTGGTCAGCTTCTTTAGAAAGGAATTTGCAAGTTAAGTGCCCATTCAAGAAGCACTTAATGGACAATGGATCTTGGAAGGCTCCAATCCACATAAGAAGTCTACATGAGGACATTCAAGGTAGCATGTGAGCCATGGCTGCCACCTGTAAGTTCTGAGTCATGCATGGACATGTGACTTGCCCATGTGACTCCAAAACTCCATCTTATAGTTGGAATTCTACACAGGGGGAGGGAGGGGTATCCCCCACAAGATAAAGTCTATTTAAACCCCTGGGAGACCCCTCCATTTTGTCTTCAGCTGGCACAAGAGATAGCCTCTCCATCCCCAAGAATACCTGAAATAAACAGGAACAAAGGACAGTAACTACAGGGGGTGTGAGTGATTGCTGGACCCAGACTAGAAGGAGACTAGTATGTAAAATGAAGCTTACTGGAATGCCTCTGAGGGTGAGGTTTTTATCTGTATTCAGTTTTCTTACTGTATTAGACATAGACTTGCGTGTTCTATTTTATTTTGCTTGGTAATTCACTTTGTTCTGTCTGTTACTACTTGGATGTATTTAATAAAATCGCTTTTTGCTGATTAATTAATGCAGAGTATGTATTAATACCTGGGGGGGGCAAACAGCTGTGCATAACTCTTTATCAATGTTATAGAGGGTGAACAATTTATGAGTTTACCCTGTATAAGCTTTATACACAACCATCTGGGTGGTGTGTCTCAGGGGGTGTGGCCAGGACTTTCCTGAGCCCAGCCAATCCCTCGCTGCTGTGTCATCCCCAGTCTATGGGATGGCTGGTGTGAGTCAGTGCTCAGCTGGGTCTGGGGGCACAGTCTATAGGGAGCAGAGCAGCCTCTGGCTAACCAGGCGCAGGACGGAGCTCCAGCCCCAAGCTGCTCTGCCAGACTACGAGCCCTGGGCTGATGCTGCTGTTGCCTGATCTATTGGTTAGTTATTGATCAGGCTATTAACGTGGATCCCCCAGCTAGCACTCTGTGATTTGGTAGGTTCTTGCCCCAAGACCAGGCCCCATATTATGAGAGTCACTGCTTTGGGAGCCCCATGGGGGCACAACAACGACGCTCGCGCTCAGGGAAGACCCTCCGTAACTGGAAAAGTTTTATCTCTACAATGATTGGTCCAATATGTAAAATAACCCAAATGTGTCGAGGGATGTAATACAGCCCTGTAAGGACCGCTCGCCATACCACCCGCTCTGTCCTTGGGGAGAGCTCTGAGGGTGGAGACAGATCCTGGTCCGACTCTGGCATGCAGATGAAGAACTCCAAGGGCTGTACCTGCGACCAGATGTTTTCATAGGCTGTGATGGTCCTCGTGCATCTGCGTGCATAGCTCTTCCCTGATTTTCCATATCTTCACTTCCTCACCCTCATCATCTCGTGGTGCCCTTATCCTATAGGTTACTATTTTAGTTAGGTTATACTCATTTACATATGCATAAATTGGATTACTATGGTTACCTGTGGTTGAGCATCTGCTGATATTCCCCTCCAAAAATACCCTAAACTGGCACAAGCAGCCTTCTTGCAGTTACCTTTCAGCAGTTTGCAACACTTCTGTTTATTACAAAACAATAAACACAGTCTTATGCCATCTTGTGACTTAAGGTCATTGTTATTTACTTACTTATGCTAATTATCTGAGTATCTCCTCCTGCACCTGGTACAAGGCCTTATACTTATGCTAACTGCTTGAGCTGTTCTTATAGCACTAGGCCTATAGGACTATTGCGTTCCTGTGGTTAATTTCTTACCCTTTTATCTTATTCTTACTCTGTATTGTACCGCTACACCGCCCTCCCCTGGGTTAGCCTTTACACATGCAGCCATGGGCCTGCTCAGGGCCCAGCAGGTCAAGTGGGGCCCCCACAATTGACCCCACCCAGTGCAAACATCTCATGTCAAGTGCTGGTACAAACAGCAGCCAGAGGAAGCCACCGGTAGCCCCCAAAGCGAGTGCGGTTGGTCACACAGCACCCAGGTACTATGCCAGCACTCCGGAGAGCCCCTTATCTATTAACTGGCTATGGATGTGGACACAAGGCTAGAGCACGGCTGTGACACTGGATATGGCCCAAACCAGCAGCCAGTGATGGCAACCTCTCCCCTCCCCCATATGCGGGCTCAGCTGTGCTGGTAGGTGCATGAGCAGTGGGAACTGAGACAAGTGAGCCAGTTCTCGTGGAGTCTGGGACAACACGATTCATAGATTCCAAGGCCAGAAGGGACCTTTGTGATCCTCTGATCTGACCCCATAAGTACCACAGGCCTGAGAACCACCCCAAAATAATTCCTAGAGCAGAGTTTTTAGAAAAAACATCCCATCTTGATATAAAAATGGTCAGGGATGCAGAATCCACCACGACCCCTGGTAAATTGTTCCAGTGGGTAATTGCTCTCACTATTAACAATTTATGCCTATTTGCAGTCTGAATTTGTTTAGCTCCAACTTAGAGCCATTGGACCATGTCAGACCTTTCTCTGCTAGACTGAAGAGCCCATTACCAATTATTTGTTCCCCGTGTAGGTACTTACAGATTGTGATCAAGTCCCCCCTTGACCTTCTCTTTGCTAAAATGAATAGATTGAGCTCCTGGAGTTCATCTCTATAAGGCAGGTTTTCTAATCCTGTAATCATTCTCGTGTCCACCAAATGCACCATGAACCTCCATGATGTTCTGTCCTGAACCAAATCTGGTGCCTTGACAGAAATGTCTATTGGCGCCGGCCAGTTATAATCTTTTGTGTCTTCCTGGGGGTCTTTTCCATCCTGCTTTCATTGGGCTTTTCACTGGCTTGAGACAAGGCCCGGCCCATTCCTGCGTCGGGGTGGGTCAGGCCCGTTACTCCAGCGAGCTGAGTGGCCCATGCTGGGGGTTCTTTCCTACTTCCTCCCCAGGATGGGTGCACAGTCCAACTCAGATTCTAAACCAGAACTAATTAACCTCTTAGCTGCTGGAGGAAAAGTTCAGCAAAGCTTGTCTACAGTGACACCGCTGAGGATATTGCTGTGCGGGGGGGGGGATTCTCCATGCCCAGCCCATCCATCCAGGCCCCTCTCTGCGCTGAGCTGTGATGGGGAAGGGCTGGGAGGGCACAAACTGACCCCAGTGGGCTCTGGTGAGTGGGGAGGTGAGACAGTTCTTGGGTACCCAGGACTGAGTCACCTTCTTACCACCCCCGACTTCCAGGGTGTGGAGTGTGGCTTGTGCCTGGTTCCCTGAGACCACCAGCCTGTCAGCTGCTCAGTCCCTCTCCTCTGGGTGATGGCAGCCCTGTCTGGGGGGGACCCCACAGGAAGGCTGAGGGTACCCAATGTGACAAGTGGCCCAGCCAGACATAGCGTGTGTGGGTGGGGTGGGAGGCCTGGGTGTGCCCATAGCACTGGTCTGTGAGAAAATCTGTGTGAGATGCAGGCTGTTACTCTAACCAGGCCCTTGAGAGACACTAGTAACATCAGACCTAGACGGCTTTGGAAATAGGAGCCTACATGTATACGTAATATTGCGGACAAAGGAAGTAGTAAGAGATGGCCTTGAAGTTGACAGTGTCGAGATTGCAGAAAAAGACCCGTGGCAGCGAGACTCAGAGCCTGGGTTCACAGACTTGGGCTTGCGGGGCTCGAGCATCGGGGCTGAAAATAGCAGTGTAGACATTCCCGCTAGGGCAGGAGTGTGGGCTGTGAAACCTGGCAAGGTAGAAAGGTCTCAAACCCCAGGCAGGAACTCTCTACTGCTACTTTCAGCTCCATGGGGTTAGGCAACAAAGCTGGTTTGCTGTTGTCACCTGCTTCTTAATCTCTCTTGGTAGCATTCACAGCCATCCAGCTAATAATGTGTCTACTGTGACCTAGCGATTTATGACTCTGTTGGTGTGTCATAGGGATTGGTATTGCACCATAAGCCAATCCCCAGCGGGTGGAAATCCATGGAGCCCCACTGATGTCAATGCAGTGTGCCCATTTAAACCAGTTGAGGCTCATGTCTTATATTGTTATATTTGTCTTGACTTTGGCCTCATTTGTGCAACAGTATCTGCACTGCTGTGTGGGTTCCAATTGCAGGGTTAGGGCCTATTAAGTGACTGATCTTTTAATCAAATCCACATGGATCCGACTGTGGAATCGGGACCTATGGCTTTTGCCATATCCTTAACTTGGGATTTCCTGGCTTCTATTTGCTTAACTGCCAGTGTTAACATTGCCCCAGCGTAGCTGTGTGTATTGTCAGAGCCGCTGGGTCTGCCAATCACCCTTCTCTTGCTGTCTGCTGCAGGTGCTGGGGTCACAAACCAGGAGCATTGCAGCTCCCCAGGTGAGTGAAAGCACAAGAGACGTGGAAGAAGCGGAGACATAGAAAGGAGTGTAACCCCCAGACAACGGTAACGGGAGGGCAGATGGGGAGGTATAGGAGTGGGATGGGTGGGGAATGCCTCTTGCATGATTCCTGCCTAAAATCCTCTTAATCAAACAGTAAATGGAACTTCTCACAGTGCCAGACCATAAACATTAATGAAAATTAAAGATACTTGGACCAGATCCTCTGCGAGTATAAATCAGCTTTTCTCTGCTGACTCCAAAGGAGCAGGGCCGATTTACACCAGCTAGGGATCATGTCCAATGTCACTGAGATGCATATTTAACAAACTTTCCATGTGTAAATCTTTGCAGGCTTGGTGCTAATAGAGGAGTGTTTTAATGAGACCAAGGCACTGCACTAGAATGAATGTGTCTTAAATCTCCTGTGTTGTTCTGTATTTATTTTTATTCCTATGTGAAGAGACACGGTTTTTTCCATCACCCAAATGTATTTCTCATATAATTCATCACTAATGCTTAGTTCCCTGCCTGGGTCTGCCTTCACTGCAGTGAAGTTATCACACTCTAGTGGCTCCTCTCGAGTTAGCTGAGTTCGCGTGAAAACAGCCATGACACTGTGCCCACACTGGCTCAGCACTCGTGTGTGGGGCTATGGCTTCTGGGGGCACGTCCCACGGCTCTGAGAGCTGAATAGTGGGAGAACTTGTCTGTCCTTTCTGAGCACACTAGGGTAATTGTGGGAAGGCACTGGACGACTAGTGACACTCAAGTGACACATATCTGGATCCACCCCACAGAGGGGTTGTGTTTACAATTGATGCGTTGTTCTCACTCAAGTTTTAACCTATACCACCTCTTGGCCAGCTCCATTAACAGCACCACTGCACCAGAGTTAAGGGATTTGTATGAAGATGGGACTCTAGTTAGGAGCAACATCTGAGTTATAACTCAGGTTAATGCTGCAGTGAAGATAAGCCCTTAGTCTCCTCTCAGAGACATGTTTAACATCTCCTTTTTGTTGCAGGTGACTTCCCTTCTCCTTAATTGTCCCTGAGCTCCTCTTCAGCTCAAGTGAGGGATCCCATTTCTGTTCAGTGTGCACTTCGTCCCAACATTTTAGCAGCTGTTGTTATTTTCTGTCAGGATGGCAAGGAAATCTCAAGCCAATTGGTCACACCAGGCCAGTCACTGTATCAATATAAAATCTCTGTGCAGAGCTCAGGCCAGTTTAGATGTATGTACCAGTACAGAGACAACCATAACCATGTACCAGTACAGGGATAACCATAACCATAACCTTTAATTCCTTCAGTTTTATCTTGAGCTGAAAGCACTTTTGATACCACAGGACTTCTGCGTAACATGGCACTTGGAAATTAAAGGCCAGAACCTTATTAGCGAGGGTACACTGGCTTAGTTTCAATGAAGTCCACGGAACTATACTAATTTATACCAATGGGGGGTGGGTCTAGCCCATAATTTATACTGTCTCAGAGAAAAGTGTGTCTCGTACTGAATCATGAATACAGTTTCTTCTGGCATCCTGGGTTTTTCTTGGAGATCTTCTGTCAAAATACTGGATAGTGCTGTTATAGTGAAAGCAGTACACATTGTACCATGGTAACATGAGACTAAGATAGTCAATCATCAGTTTCACTACGCTCATAAATACACATGCAACACATGGGAAAACACTATAAGATGCAATGCTCCTAGCTTCATCTATTGACATTGAAACAAGTTTCAGTAGCATTTTTTTTCTTCACCCCAGACTGCCCTTCCCTTTAAATTGAGATCCAGGACAGGAGGAGAGAATAGTAATAATGCCATGACAGCAGCTTTTGTGACCCAGACAAAACCAAGCAGCCCAGGAAATCTAATGAGAAAACACTCTAGTCAATTTTCCAACTCAAGGATGTTAGGATGAGCTTCAGAGAGAAATTTTCGTTGCTTTTCTGAATTTAACCGAACCTTTACATGGGCACCCATGTCTAATCCCGATCACTGCAATACTCCAATCCAAGGACACAGATTAAATTCAGAATCAGTCTTGGTGATTATCCTGACCCCTCTGAAGTCCATGGGAGTTTTGTCATTGATTTTAATGAAGCAAAGTCTTCACATTTCATAATGCAGTTTCAGCTATGCTCGTCTGAAACGTCAGTGACATCTTGTGGCCTACAGAGTTAACCACGCTCTCCAAATTCTATACTAAAATACATGTCCTGTTACACACTCAAGGCTAGCATCTAACCCCTAGGACTGAGTGAAAAATTCAAAACTAATAATTTATTCGATTAATTTAGCATTTTTGCTGTTTGCAAATAGTCTGAATGGAGTTTACCACCTTTTCAAATGTGTTCATTATTTAAAATTATTTACTAAATAATTTCTACATATAATTAGTGGTGTTCAGATTATTTATCTGTAGTTCGTTGGAGCTGTATTGGTTAGATCACTTAGTATTGTTTCTGTTCCACGGTCGGATAACTTGTTAATATTTATACGGCTGTAGCACCAATCAGAATCAGGGCCCCATTGTTCTTGGTACTGCCCAAGACACAGTCCCTGCTCCAAAGAATTTGCAAGCAAATAATCAAGTTTCTGGTTTGAACCTTCACATTTTTAGTTCAGAATTTCCTTTCTGTGAATACACACTTAAAATCATTGTTTCTATGAACATTCCTACCAGTGAGCTCCTGTGTTAGAGCATAGCCATGGAAACTGACCGCAAAAGAGGCACAAATACAGGCAAAAACCAATCCCATTTTTTATTGTCATGAATATTTATGGGCACTTTTTTGATCTTCAGCTGAAACAACCTCAGCTGTGTTGTGCAGATTGCTGCCTAGCTCAAAACCAGCATATTTCACTTTCATGCATATGGAATTAGAACTTGAGTGTGACAGAGCTCAATTTATACACAGCAGTTTCTCCCAGTACTTTGAACAGGAAATAACAATTGTTCCTCCCATGCCAGCGTGTGGTAATGCTTCGCAAATGTTGGCTTTTAACTGATTCTCACAATACTATCAGTTTTAATTTTAGTATATTTATAAGGAGCAAAATCTTCAGGTTTTTACTAAGTCAAACTTTTTCTGAAGCTAATGGGAAGTTGCCAGAATAGAGACTGCAGGAAAACTGTGGGAAAATGTTTGGATTTGGCCGTGTGTGAGGTTCTTTATATACTCTACGCCCATATCTGTGTGTAATATACTATGTATCTCAAATTTTCTGGAACAGAAAAAAAAAAATCTATCCTGTCTTACTGCCCTTTAAATGGTCACATACAAAGTGAAGGTCAGTTCCAGAGAGAAAAAGTATTCAGAAGGTCTTACTCTTTTTCCATTTATTGTCAAACTCTGAAGGAACCTAAATGTTCTCACACCGAACTGGTTTTCACTGGCAAAAGATACAATCCAGAAGACACTTTTCAGGCAACTGGCTGATGGAAGAACAAGGCTAAGTTTAGTACTGCAAAGCAGTGGATAAAGGTCTAGAAAACAAAGCAAGGCGAAGGCTAAGCCCTGAAAAGTTACTCCCTACCATGGGAATGTTTGCCTCCCTCTCCTTCTCTGCTGAGATTTACACCGTGGGACATGCCTTATGGAAAATTTGAATGGGTATAACCAATCTAAAGAAGAAGTCTTAATGTACTGAGAGGATGGACGATTATACAGATACCACAGCAAAGAATTCTGACATGACTGCAGTTAAACTCTTATTCAAGATGACCTGCAAAGAAAACTAAAATGGGCCTCTGCCCTTTCTCTTTTTTATGATGGATAAGAACAACTGGCAAGGTCAGTGTAACAGGGGATAGCTCGGTGGTTTGAGCATTGGCCCGCTAAACCCAGGATTGTGAGTTCAATCCTTATGGGAGCCATTTAGGGATGGGGCAAAAATTGGCAATTGGTCCTGCTTTGAGCAGGGGGTTGGACTAGATGACCTCCTGAGGTCCCTTCCAACTCTGATATTCTATGATTCTATGATAGGTGAACAATTCTCGTCTCAGTCTCCCCCAGACCTTGAATGTAACAGGTGAGTTGTTGGACCCCAACACAATGTGAGGAGGGGGAAGGGAATAGCTGGCTGGTGTTAGGCATTTTAAAATTATGTGGTCTTCAGCCATGGGAACCTGGTAATGACGAGGCAGGTTATGAACTGTGATTGCTGCTGAACTGTTGTAGGATTGTGCACATCCTATTAAATCTGAGGAATTGTCCCAGACTGAGATGTCCATAGAGGAGGTTCTGGAACAAACTGATAAATTACAAGGTGTCAAGGTTCCTTTCCCACTCTGAACTCTAGGGTACAGATCTGGGGACCTGCATGAAAACCCCCTAAGCTTATTTTTACCAGCTTAGGTTAAAACTTCCCCAAGGTACAAACTATTTTCCTTTTTCCCCTGGACTTTATTGCTGCCACCACCAAGCGTCTAACAGATATATAACTGGGAAAGAGCCCTCTTGGAAATGTCTTTCCCCTCAAAAATCCTCCCCAAACCCTACACTCCCTTTCCTGGGGAAGGCTTGATAAAAATCCTCACCAATTTGCATAGTTGAACACAGACCCAAACCCTTGGATCTTAAGAACAAGGAAAAAGCAATCAGGGTCTTAAAAGAAGAATTTTAATAGAAGAAAAAGTCAAAGAATCACCTCTGTAAAATCAGGATGGTAAATACCTTACAGGGTAATTAGATTCAAAACATAGAGAATCCATCTAGGCAAAACCTTAAGTTACAAAAAGACACAAAAACAGGAATACACATTCCATTCAGCACAACTTATTTTATCAGCCATTTAAACAAAACAGAATCTAACGCATATCTAGTTAGATTACTTACTAAGTTCTAAGACTCCATTCCTGTTCTGTTCCCGGCAAAAGCATCACACAGACAGAGAAAACCTTTGTTTC
Organism: Lepidochelys kempii; assembly: GCF_965140285.1. Classification (NCBI taxonomy): domain Eukaryota; kingdom Metazoa; phylum Chordata; order Testudines; family Cheloniidae; genus Lepidochelys; species Lepidochelys kempii. Next base: position 11,847,946 of record NC_136402.1, read on the forward strand.
TTCCTCCCCCCACCTCCAGCTTTGAAAGTATCTTGTCTCCTCATTGGTCATTTTGGTCAGGTGCCAGCGAGGTTATCCAAGCTTCTTAACCCTTTACAGGTCAAAGGGTTTTTGCTCTGGCCAGGAGGGATTTTAAAGGTGTTTACCTTTCCCTTTATATTTATGACAACTTGGATGATGGAGTGGAGAGTATGCATATAAATTCTGGGGATGACACCAATCTGGGAAAGGTTGCAAGCACCTTGGAGACAGGATTAGAATTTAAAATGACCTTGATAAAAGGGAAAATTGGTCTGAAATAAACAAGATGAAATTCAATAAAGACTACACTGAGTAAGGAAAAATCAAAGACACGACTACAAAATGGGGACTAACTGGTGGTAGCACTGCAGAAACGGTTCTGGGAGTTGTAGTGGATCACAAATTGGAGTTGTGAAAAAGGCTAATATTCTGGGGTGTATTAACAGGGAGAGTCATATACAAGAAATGGGAGGTAACTGTCCCACTCTACACAACACTGGTCTGACTTCAGCTGCTGTGTCCAGTTTTGGGCACCACACTTTAGGAAAGATGTGGACAAACAGGAGAGAGTCCAGCGGACAGCAACGGAAATGGAAAAAAAAAGGTTTAGAAAACCTGACGTATGAGGAAAGGTTAAAAACTGGGCATGTTTAGTCTGGGGAAAAGGAAACTCATACCAATGTGCAAGTATGTTTAGGGCTGCTATAAAGAGGTCGGCAATTAATTGTTCTTAATGTCCGCCAAGGGCAGAAGAAGTAATTGGCTTAATCTGTAGTAAGGGAGGTTTAAGTTAGATATTAGGAAAAGTTTTCTAACTTTAACAGGTTAGAGAAACACCTGTCCGGGAGGGCGTAGGGATACTTCATGCTGCTTCAGCCTTGTGGGAGGGCTAGATGACCTCTTGACCCTATCAGCCCTGCATTTCTATGATTCCTATGGTCATTTGGGATTACCCTGCTTTTCCCTTGAGGTCAAGTGCAACTGGGTTCAAAAAAGAATTAGATAAGTTCACGGAGGATAGGTCCATCAATGACTATTAGCCAAGATGGCTAAGCCTCTGACTGCTAGATGGTGTGACTGTACAGAAGGGGATGGATCACTTGATAATTGACCTGTTCTGTTCATTCCCTCTGAAGCCCCTGGCAATGGCTGCTGTCAGAAGATATGGGGCTAGATGGACCACTGGTGTGACCCAGTGTGGGTGTTCTTACTTTCTTATGCCAATGCTAGTTGTGGGGGCCACAACCCAGTCTGAGAAACAGCTACCCAGGGAGAGTGATCTTTGCACACTTCGCTGCCTGATGGCAGAGTGTGCAACATAAACACAGAGAAATTCCCAGCTGCACTGATGTGTTTCACTCTTGCTTTCCGCAGGGAACAAGGTCTGAGCAGTAGCACTGAGAACATGGGCACAGATGATATGATTCAGTGTAAGAACCTGTCTTTTTCCCTTTTCAGTTCTAGATGGGTAAGGCCCAGTGCCCTCCCCCATGCACGGGGTATGTATCATCACCAGCTGGGCGGTTAGAGTGCTAGTTAACCACATTGCCTTGCCAGCAGCTTGCAGAACAAGAAGTATGTTTAGAACCAGATGAGGAGAGTTCAGTGAGTTCTAGGGGCCAGAGGCTCTGAAGTCTAAGAGCTACTGATTTCCCATTGTCAGTGTTGTCCCTGGTCATTCCTTGCCAAAGCTGCTCGTGGTTCATGTTATTTGCCTGGAGCTGGAGCTGTGAGAATTGTCAGATGGCACCTTGATCTCTAACATTTATTCTCCATTGGTGGCATCTGGGTTATGATCTAGCTACAAATCAAAACATTGGGAGCACTTCAGTCCCATCCTGGTATTTCAGAACAGAACTGGTCAGGATTTCTTTTGTCATGGAAAGTTTTATGATGAAAATTTGCATCTTTCTGGGGAAAAATAAAAATTAGAAACATTGTGGCCCCAAACCAAAATAGTTTTATGTGAAAATGCTGCATCATGGGAGTTGTATTTCAGGTATCTCATGCTTCCATTCTCCTCTATGCCCTGGTTCCGTGGTTGGACGGCATCTTTCATGATGCACCATGGACTACCCTCTTCGTGCATCATGGGACTGCCATGGTCACAGTGTATCATGGGGGATAAAATCCAGATGGGGAGCCCCACAGTAGATGAGAATGGAAGCCTGAGGAAACCAAACTATAACTCCCAAGAGGGACAGTGGCAGCATTTCAGAACTGAAATATTTTGATATTCAGGAGTTTGGTTTTTTGACCATCAGCCACATGGATGTTGATAAATTGGAGAGGGTTTAGAGACGAGCAGCAAGAATGACCAAAGGATTAGAAATGTAGTGATGAACTCAAGGAGCTCAACCTATTTAACAAAGAGAAGGTTAAGGGGTGACTCGATTACAGTCTCTAAGTAACTACATGTGGAACAAATATTTAACAATGGGCTCTTCAGTCTTGCAGAGAAAGGTAGAGCATGATCCAATGGGTGGAAGTTGAAGCCAGACAAATTCAGACTGGAAATAAGGTGTTCATTTTCAACAGGGTGGGAAATTAATTGTTGGAACAAGTTACCAAGAGCCGTGATGGATTCTCCATCACTGACAATTTTTAATCAATATTGGATGTTTCTCTAAAAGATCTGCTCTAGGAATTATTTTGGAGACATTCTCTGGCCTTTATTATAAGGGAGGTCAGACTAGATGATCACAATGGTCCCTTCTTACCTTAGAATCTATGAAAAAAGGAATTAAGTTGTTTGCCCCCATGACTTTGATTGGGAGACTGTTACTGAACCTCACCCCTCTGACAATTAGAAACCTTTTTCTGGCTTCCGGCCTCAATTTATTCCTGGCTAGCTCATCGCCATTTATTCTTGTGCCAACATTGTCCTTTAGCTGAAATAGCTCTTCTCCCTTCCTCAATGTATTTATAAAGAGCTATCAGATCCCCTCTCAGCCTTCATTCTGCCAGGCTAGACAAGCCGAGCTCTTCTAGTTCACTCTCATAGGACAGGCCCTCCATGCCCCTGATCATCCCCGTAGCTCTTCTCTGCACCTGTTCATATTTGAATTCATTTTGCTTGAACATGGGTGACCAGAATTGTGCACACTATTCCAGAGGAGGTCGTACCAGTGGCTTGTTCTATGGCATTAATATTCTCTGTTTCTATTGGAAATACCCTGCCTGGAATCACATTTGCCTTTTTCACAGCCGCAGCACATTGGCAGCTCATAGTCAGCCTGTGATTGATGAAAACATTCAGTTATTTCTCCTCCTCTGCCACTTTCTACCAATAAGCCCCAGCTTGTAAGCAGAAACTCTTGTTATTAGACCTTAAGTGCATGACCTGACATTTTGTACTCTTGAATTTCATCCCGTTCCGTTACTCCAGTCCTCTACATCATCCAGTTCTTCCTATATCATATTCCAATCTTCCTCTGCATTGATGATTCCTCCCATCTTTGTGTCATTAGCAAATTTAATTTGCACACTCCTACATTTTGTGCCAAGGTCATCCATAAAAATATTAAAATAATTGTGGTGAGATATTTATTCTTGTATCGTGGACACCAGAACTGGACACAGGATTCCAGCAGCGGTCATACTAGTGCCAAATACAGAGGTGAAACAACCTCTCTATCCTACTTGAGATTGCTCTCTTTATGCATCCAAGGATCTCATTTGCTTTTCTGGCCACTGCATCACACTGGAAGCTCATGTTGAGCTGATCATGAGGCTTTTAAGATGAAGCTGGACAAATTTATGAGTGGAATTGCATGATGAGGCTGCTTGTGATGGTAGGGAGAAGTGCTCAGAAGTCCTGGGGTCTCTTCCAGTTTATGTCCTATATTCTCATGCTTCAGGGCTTCAGCCAGTCACCTGCAGGGGTCAGGAAGGGATGTTTCCCCTCAGTGTTTTTTAGGTTATTTTTTCCTTCTTCTGAAGTATCAGAGAAGGCCGTGACTGGAGACGGGACACGGAACCACATGGCTGGTGCTCTGAAGTGGCACTGAGCATTCTCTCTCTTAGGTGCCTGGCTAGCTGGTTCTTTCAGGTTCCGGAGGGAATTTCCCCCCACCTCAGCGTGGCAGGGACCTTGGGGATTTATCGCCTTCCTCTGCAGTGTGGGATGCAGGTCACTTGCCAGGATTATCTGGGTGTATCTCACTAAATCATTTCCCTGGCATTGCAGGGGTCTTGGGTGTTGGTGCCCTTCAGTCCCTCCTGTTCCCTGCCTCTGGGGCACAACAGTTAGTCTCTTGGAGCTGTAATACCTTAGTCTAATCCATGTTGCTGGGATCAGTGCAGAAGCGACTGGGTGGGTTTGTTGGCCTGTGATATGTAGGAGGTTTGGCTAGATGTTCTGGTGGTCCGGTCTGGCCACTCTAAACTCTATAACTATGACTCCTTTTTACATCTCTGTGTTTCCCTTGGGCCCCAATTCATTGCCCAGCATCTGTGGAATGGGGAGGGCTACACGTCTGAAAGGTGAGATCCTTGTGCCCTAGGTCTCCACGATGCATCGCACTAACGTACAGCACTTGGTACAATGGGACCCAACCTAGTTGTGATCTTTACAGGCTAGTGCAACAGAAATGTTAACTAAAAACAATAATAAATAAAATCGACGACGGGGGAAATTTCAGCTCTGACTTGCACTTGTGTTACTGTAGTGTTGCAATTAATGTTGCAGAGATGTCAGCGAAAACCTGATCTGCCCCAGTACTCACTTATTTAGCTCAGCCCCAGGCTCCTTGTGCTGCTGCTGTTTTTAATTCACTGAAGTTTCCGTTTCAAACCCAGCCCCAAATAGAACAAACGGCAGGTGCTGTGACCAGCGCTGCGCTGGTCGTGCAGGGGGAGTGACGTGTGAACAGACCCCACGGCCTGTCGTCTAAAGCTGTGGCCGGACATCAGGGTCAGTACTAGGGCGTGTTATTTGTGAACACCTAGATCACGCAATAGATAAACCTCTCCCCTTGCGAGGTCGGCACTTCCCCTTGCTGGGCTGGTGCCGAGACAGCATTAAGTGTTAGGCAAGTGACAGCAGGACATTGAAAGAAGACTGTGCTAGGTATTATCATGTGCCCAGCCCATGGACTCCAGGGGAGCAGCTGTATGCACCTGCCCAGTGGGGATCTGGGTGTGCTGGGTTGGGATGGGAGCTCAGGGGAGACTCAAACTAGGGGACATTCCCCAGGGGCCCTGTCAAGCCGTGGCAGATTCCATTGATCTGTGAATACAAGTCCCCACTACAAGGCCTGACAGAGGGGCTGGCTGGTCTTGTGGTTGGGTTGCTGGGACTTGGGAGATCTGGATTTAATTCCTGGCTCTGCCTCAGGCTCCCTTGGGTAGGTCACTTAAGACCAGGTCGTTCCACCCTTGCCCATGGTGAATAATACCTCACTCCGTGAGCTCTCCCCTGGCACTCAGTGGGGTGACTCTCAGACCGAGGGGCTGTTCACCGTGAATGGGGCAAGGCACTCCAGTGCTTTAGCTCTCTCTGTGCCACCACTCCCCATGTGTAACCACGGGCTAGTCCCACTGCACAGGGCAGGGTTGGGAGAATAACCCCATGAGCGTGGGCGGTGCTGGAGAGCGTATAAGTAGGTGGAGAACTAGAACTTATATGCACTGATGTCCCCAGGGGAACCCTGCTGCTGGCGAAGGGGGGGCAGGAGGTGATGGCTCACCTGGGGGTGGGGTTGGTCCTGTATGTCCTCTACCCCCTTGTGTTAGTGCTCAGCAGGCTGCTGGGATGTGGAGCGTGAGCTGAGACACCACAAAGCACAGCATGGTACTGAGCTGAACACAGGTGCCTGGGGCAGCCAGGCCCACGTGAGAATCACATCAGCTCCTCAGACCCCTTTGCTGAAGTGGGAATGGCCCATACCCTTGCCCTAGGCCTGCAGGTGCTAGAGAGACAGAGAACAAGTCATCCCCAGCCAGGATAGCCTCTCTCCTGCCCCCCCGGCCCTAGCCTCTCTGTGGCACTGGCTGTGTGGGGATGGGAGAGGATGAGGGGCTCTGGGTGCCTAGTGGGGGGAGGGATAGCTCAGTGGTTTGAGCTTTGGCCTGCTAAGCCCAGAATTGTGAGTTCAATCCTTGAGGGGGCCATTCAGGGATATGGGGCAAAAATTGGGGATTGGTCCTGCTTTGAGCAGGGGGTTGGACTAGATGACCTCCTGAGGTCCCTTCCAACCCTGATAGTCTATGAGTCTAGTGGGGGTGGGCTACGGGGGGGGGGGAGGGGTGTCTCCCAAGGAGCAGCACTTACCCTCCTGCTTTCTGCTAACTCTCTCCCCAGATGCTGCCATCGGACAATTTGGTGCAGCCAGGGTGCGTCATAGTGTCAATTGAATTCTGACCATGAATTTCAGGCTCAGGATCTGGGACATCCCAGTAGGAATTTGTGCCATGAGACACTGTCCAATGTTGGAGCGCAGCAGGGCTGACCTCAGTACTGGGGGTTATGAGCCGGGATTTGCATTCCTCTCTCTGCCCTTTGGGCATAGGGAGCAGCCTCAGAGATTGTAATGCAGAAGGGATCGCTGTGATGACCTGGTCTGGGCTCCTGCGATTCCTGCTTCCTGCCCAGAACTTCTGCCACTGCAAGTATTGCTTTGATCTACCCTCGAAAAAGACAAGATTTCTCTCTCCTTCTGCCCAGTTTTCTATCTCTACCTGCTCCTGCCTGTGTTTGAGCTGATTGCAAATTTTTGAACAAAAACATGTTTAGTAGAAAAATTAGCTTTTTTTTTTAATCAAAATTTTTACAAAAAATGCAGGATTCTTTCAAAATTTTCTATTCTGTGTACAAAAATTTGGTGGACACATATCAAAGTGGTTACTAAAATTGTCTGTTTACTGAGAACTAGGTTTTCAATAAACAAATTAAATTATTATTTTGATTATATTTGTTGAGAATTCTGGTTTAAAAATATTAATGGCAAATTGTGCAAAAATAAAAACCAATTTCATTGTGAACCAGCAAGATGCTAACAAATCCATGTATTTTTTGCAAAATTGTTTCTCCATATTCTGACTAGCTATTCTGCTGCGGTGTCAATCTCTCTTTGTTGGGGTTTGGGGGTTAGTAGAGGGATAACAGGATTTTATTTTTGTTCTAAAGCTTCCTCAGGTGCAGGAAAACGAGACTTCAACATACGCCGTCATAGGGAAAGTCCGTGGCAGGCCCAGCTAATGCTCTGGCTTCTGAAACACAACACAACACAGCCTGCACTTCCTATTTTCATTGTCTCTGAAATAGTGGGTGCCAAAGAGGCCTGTGGCTTCTTTTTGGGCTAGTCGCTGAGTAGCCTTAGAACCCTGCAAAGTTTTAGGGGAAGTCTTTCTCCTCCGTGTCTCTGTCTTCACACCCATCCATGCTCTTTCCTGCTCTCCAACATATCAGTGCTATCTGCATGCATTTCTCTTAGCCCCCTTCTGCCCATCCCAGCTCCCCTCCGTTGTTTGGAGTTTTCTAGACACCAGGGCAGATGTCAGTGTGTTTATTCCCTTTGCAATAAAACTGCAGTGTGAATTTGTGCAATGATGATTCCTTCTTGGATTCTCAGGAGTTCTGGTCCCCTCCAGAACAATGGAGTTCTGCCAAGGCATAGACCCTGCACTCTCCACAGGCCTGGGTTGGCCAGGCAGGGGCTGGGTACAGCGCACAGGGGTGAGATGAAGGTCTCCAAGCATCTCGTGATCCTCAGTGTGTGAAACTCAAATACATGGGCCCTAGTGTTTGTCCCCCCGCAGTACTGCCCAGCCAGCCGGCTCATGGACAGCAGGGGCTAATCTCAGAGCTCTCATCTGCCAAACCAGAAACTTCCTCATGGGATCCAGAGGAAAGCCATCCTGGACTGAAGTCTGGCCAGGAGTAGGCCCCGCAGGCAGGGATGCTGCACTGCCCAGCAACCTGGCAATAACAGGGAGCAACAGCTTCTCCCCTCTCAGTCTCTCTCTCCCGGCCCCCCTAGCTGGGGTATCCTTAGGGCCTCTGCGCTACAGCTGGGGTCAGTTTCCCCATTCCTGAGCCCAGGCAGCCCCTCGTCACTGCCTCGCCCCCTCAGCCAAGGCTGCAGCTCCCCCAAATCCTGGCCTGCCTCTGCAGGCTGCATGCGCAGCAGGGGGAGTCGCTGATTCTCTGCCTACAGCCAGGTTGTGGGATTGCTGGGGAACCTCCCAGGACATTGCTGAAGGCTGGGGTTTAGGGCCATGCTGGGTCCCCGTTGGGCTTCCATCTCCCCTCTAGATGGCGCCAGAGCCCCACTGCCCTCCTGCCGGCTGTTTGTTCTGGCCGTCCCGTCCCCCTCTGGGTTCCCTGTCAGGGCTTGTCTGAGTCTCTTGTATGGTTTGCATGGCTTTCTGCCTGGACAGGTGCCTCTCACCCCAGGGCCAAAGATCTTAGCTCTGAGCTTTCACCTAGACCCCATTCCTCTCCCAGAGCTGGGGATAGGACCCAGGAGTCCTGACTCCCAGCACCCACTCTCTAACCCTCAGACCCAACTCCCATGCCACTGCCAAAACTAGAGTTAGGGGCTGTCCATAAAGTACATAATACATTGTAAGGAGAGTGATCACTTTAGACAAGCTATTACCAGCAGGAGAGTGGGGTGGGGGGAGAGAAAACCTTTTGTAGTGGTAAATACCCGTTTTTTCATGCTTTGTGTGTATAAAAAGATCTTCGATACTTTCCACAGTATGCATCCGATGAAGTGAGCTGTAGCTCACGAAAGCTTATGCTCAAATAAATTGGTTTCAGAGTAACAGCCGTGTTAGTCTGTATTCGCAAAAAGAAAAGGAGTACTTGTGGCACCTTAGAGACTAACCAATTTATTTGAGCATGGGGATGTGAGAAAACCTGGATTTGTGCAGGAAATAGCCCAACTTGATTGTCATGCACATTGTGTAAAGAGTTGTCACTTTGGATGGGCTATCACCAGCAGGAGAGTGAATTTGTGTGGGGGGGTGGAGGGTGAGAAAACCTGGATTTGTGCTGGAAATGGCCCACCTGATGATCACTTTAGATAAGCTATTACCAGCAGGACAGTGGGGTGGGAGGAGGTATTGTTTCATATTCTCTGTGTATATATAAAGTCTGCTGCAGTTTCCACGATATGCATCTGAGGAAGTGAGCTGTAGCTCACGAAAGCTTATGCTCAAATAAATTGGTTAGTCTCTAAGGTGCCACAAGTACTCCTTTTCTTTTTGCGAATACAGACTAACACGGCTGTTACTCTGAAACACATTGTTTGGTGATTTTCAACACCCACCAACACTTTGTAACACTGAAACAAACATGCAAATTTAATGCCCACCCCTTTCCCCTGCAAAGCATTAGGTAATTTACAAACAGGTCCCCATGGAACCCAGGAGTTCTGACTCCTAGGTCCACTGTTCTAACCCACTGGGTCTCACTCCACCCCTCAAATAGAGCCAGGAATCAGGGTTCCACACCTTCCCCATTCTACCATTAGATCCTACTCCTCTCCCAGAGCCAGGAATGGAGCCCAGCCAGCCTGCTCCCTAATCTTATCATCGCACTCCTAGACCCTGCTTTTTCTGTTTCCCTTTTGATTTAGCGGCAGCAGTGACCATTTACCATGCAAATGTGGGACTCAAACAGTCAGCTGAGCACAGCCCAGCCCTGTGCTCTAGATAGCTCTGATAATGTAACTGAAAGGCCAGGCATGAGTAAAAGTGAAACACTGTTTAGCAGCAGTCAGTCTAATAAGGTGTTTGAACCCTTAATGTTCTGGTGCAAAACCAGAGAGCCATTCAGCTACACAGTCACTGAAACCCAGCCATTCCATTGCCCCTTGAAACCAGTCTGAGACATCCAGCCACACAGTGCTGATGGACTAATAACATCAGGCTGTGAAACACAGAGGTCCCACTGAGGGCAGTTCTAAGCTTAAAACCCTGCATCTGTAGTGCTGTAGTGCTTCAGTGAAGATGCCACTACGTCCACGGGAGGGCTTCTCCCATCAGTGTAGTTAATCCATCTCCTGTTGACTTAGTGCTGTCTGCCCGGGAGTTAGGCTGGTTTAACTGCATGGCTCAAGGGTGTGGATTTTTACACCCCTGAGTGACATAGTCATACCAACCTAATTCCCTAGTGTCAACCTGGCCTGAGATTTATACTGCAGTTGCTGGATTCAGAGCTGGAGTTACACCATGGAACTGTACTGCCTTTCACTCTGTCCAGGCTAGAGTTTGGGGACCTGTTGCAACTCTTGATTTCCAGTTAACTGGAGCTAGGTAAAACACCTTTGCAAATGTTCATCTAGACACCCACGAATAGTTGCTTCAGATACATGGAGAATCTGTGGTTGCACTTGGGTCACCCACAAATGCGTGTGGAGTGTCTGGATTAGACTTCTAACTGTGGTAGTTAACTTGAATTAATTGGTAATGAGTCAACTTGAGTTACCACAGGGCCACAGGCTATAGTCTAGACAAACCCACTGGGAATAGCTAGATTGGATCAGAACTGAGGTCTATCTAGTGACGTAGCCTGTCTCTGATTGCATCCAGAACCAAATACTTCAGATGAAGGTGTAGAAATCCTGCAACAGACTGTGATGGGTGAACCTGATGGTCCCATCTGAATTCAGGTAGTTAGAGGTTGGTTTAAGCCATGAAGCATGACCTATAGAATCTCTTCCATACTCTTTGGTTTAGCAGTAACTATTATAAACTCTGGATCTTCTCGCTATCCATAAAAATGTCCAATCCCTCTTTGCATCTTGGTAAAGTGAGTCAGAATTTCCCTTTCCCCCTTGTAAAATGTTGACTTTTCATTAAACAAACAAACAAACCAACCCTGAAAATCCACTAAACCAAAATATTTTGTGCTATTTTTTTTTTATTTTGGCTGAAAATGTTAGTTTTTCAGCTCTTGGTACTCTAAAAAAGAAATGAAAATGCTGGAGGAAAGCTGATATTTTTTTGCAAAACTTTTTGTTTAATTGAAAATCCACTTTTCAGACAAACAATAGTTTAGATAGAGAATTTGGAACTAGGCCTCCTAACTTCATAATTATCAGCCAAGAGAAGAAATCTACTAATCCATTGGCTAGTACACTGCATCTCATTCTAATGCACAGCAGCCCTGCCCTCCAATCCCTGTCCTTCCAACCTCCGCACAGAGACGCTCCGAGTATACCACCCTTTGGCCCTCCATTTCCCTTATTACTGGGTTATTTTCCATAGACGGCAGCTCTCTGCTCACCAGGGCTACTCTCTGCTCACCATCTCTAGAGGTGTCTGAATAATGAATTGAGCTGAAGCACCAAACCCCAGAGAGGCCGTTGCTGGACTCCGAACCCCTGCAGTAGGAAGATAAGGACCCAGACGCAGAGCAGTGATAAGGAGCACCTGGCATTGCTGCCTCCAGCTGGGCCATAATGGGGACGATAACAGGGGAGAGCCAGGAAAAACCTCTGCTAGGAGGCAGACCCTTCAGGGTGTGTCACTGCTGCAATTAGCCGCTTACAGCTTCTCTTATGGGGGCGGAATTTTCTCATGAGCTACAGCTCACCCGTCTTGGTCTCTTTCTCGGACAGCAAAATCCAACCCACCCACTGCCCACCCCCATCCCCACGCTCAGTGCTTCAGGCCAGAGGGGTCACACCTGGAGCCAGAGTTTCACAGGTATTTAGGCACCTAGAGATGCAGATAGGGACCTAGCTGGAGTTGGAAGAGCACCTGTGAGTCTAACTCCCATCGGAATCTACTGGGATTAGGTTCCTATAAACTTTTGTGAATCCCGCTAAGTGCCCATCTGCAGGCATGTCTATTACCTATGAGGTACCATGTAGGTGTCTAAATACCTGTGAAAATCCGCCCACAAGTGACTGGCCCAGGAACACACAGGACCTCTGTGTCAGAGCTGAGAGTTGAACCCAGATCTTCTGGGTCCCAAACGAGTGTTTTCACTGCAAAGATCATCCCGATAATAAATAATAAATATTAATGATAAATAGCATGGTCCAGCAAGTGGGATTGTTGTGTTTCCTTTGTGGCTACACACTAGACACAAGACAAAAGTAGGCTCTAAATCAAGGGCTAAAGCAACATTTATTTGAAGGACAACATTTAAATTTCATCTCAGCAATGTACATTTGTGAAATTCCAGAATTCGTAGCTCTGTCAATATCTCTAGGCTAGAAAGATTCAATCCAAAGAACCCCTTAAAATGGGTTATACATTAAATGAGCTTGTTAGAACCCTCGTCTCCTGTGCCTGCGGTAGTTTGGGGTGGCTCACATATACTCTGGACAGCAAAACTGCCTCATAAATCAATGGGCCATAGCTGTGAATATGGAAAGGGAAAGAGAACAGGCAAAATGTCTGCAGCGTAATCTGTGGAGACATTTCTCCAGCATCACACAGTGCATGGCAGTTTGTAACGTGTGGAATCATGTGTATTAGCCCAAAGAGAGCAGCCTCCTTCAAAGAAGGAAAGTGGCCAAATCATCAGCTCTGGAGTATATATGAAGGGAAATGAAAGCACATGTTTGGAAGCTACTGTGTACTGGAGAGAGAAACTACAGAGTGGATGCTTCAGCCCTTATTTACATGGGATGAAATTCACACCTTCCCACAAGGCTTATGCTCGGCTTATGTGCCTCTTACCCCCTGTGTAAGTGATATATAGGCCTTGAGCTGCAGCAGAGTGAATGTCACCCATTTCATAGCATCTTATTTGAAGAAGTCCCACTGATTTCAAGGCAACCACTCATGGAGTAGGATACTACTTGTTAGTAGTGAGGCTGCAGCATCTGGCCATCAGCAGTAAAAATAGTTGGCTTGTATCTAGTGCTTTCCCTCTCTAGGTCTCCAAGCACTTTACAAAGGAAGGCCGTGTCATTCTCCACAGCTTACAGATGGGGAAACTGAGTCACAGAGCGGGGCTGTGACTTGTCCAAAGTCACCCAGACTGCACAGCCAGAATTAGAGCCCAGCTTCCAGTCCAGGCCACACTGCATTAAATAGTTTGATATAATGTTAAATATGAAATATGGACATTCTCATCTACCTTAAATTCTGTGTTTTTCATGTGCCATTTGCTCAGAAAAAGTCATAGCTATTGGATGACTGATATGAGTTACTGGATTCTAAGGTACAGATTTCTGTTCTTTGGGGAGCTGAGCTGCTGTTCTTCCGAAGCAGATCAGTCACTCAGGGTTCGAATATGTTCCCAAAAGCAAAAAAAACCTGATGCACAAAAAGGAAAACAAATCCAAAGAGTCTGCAAGACCTGAGCCCTGGTCCAGTGTTCTCAGAGAAGCCACATTAGAGACCAAAATCTGCAAGGGTGTGAAAAAGAAACATCATAAAAATGAACATTCACAGCAACTCAACTGCACTATCTGAAATCCAGAAGGAATATGGGCCGTTACCTCAAACCCGTGTTCATTTCAGACTCATGGCAACATCAGACTGGATGGGCCAAGACTGAATGTTTTTTAAAAGGGCTGATCTAGGAATTATTTCAGTGATGTTCTCTGGTCTGTGTTATACAGGAGGTCAGACTAGATGAACACAATAGTCCCTTCTGGCCTTCCAATCTAGGAGTCTATAAATTAGAACCAGAAATACTTACTCTGAATTGAAATGCATACACATATTTCAAAATACATCAGACAGACAGACACACATTTATATTTATAAGTGTGTGGGATAAATTTTGCTTCAAGAACTTATCTGCTTCTAAACCCGAGGTTTTGAAGGGCACTTGGTGTGTGTGTATTTTAGTGTCTTAATTAGAGCTGGGAAAAAAATAGCAAATAATAATTTTTCCAAAAAATATATTTTGGGGGCTCCAACTCTTTGCAAATTAAGGTTAATTTTTTGCAAATAGTTTCAGTAAAAAAACAAACAAACAAAAAACTAATTTTGTTGGGGGAAATGTCAAAATATTTCCTTTTGTCATTTTCGTTTGAATTGACATTCACACATGAAGTCATGTATGCATGTATTCAATCCAAATATTCAGCAAGACAAAACAACAAAAAATCAGTTTTGATTATGAACTAAACCATTTTCCTCCAGTTTTTTTGGTTTGGCCACTGATCCATTTATTCACTCAGCTCTAGCAGCTCTAGTCCTACCTGGCTGCAGATGGTGTTATAATCCTAATCTCACAAGCAGCCCTACTTACTGCAATGGGAATAGTCATGTTAATAATAACCACTTGCAGGGGGAATGATTCCATTCTTGGTACATGCATTACCACAAAAAAAGAAAAAAAGAAAAAGAAAAAAAAAGACCTGATTCTCCTCTTGTTGCTTGTCTACATGGGAAGTTTTTCCAGAATAGCTATTCCTGATTAACTGCACATGTATTAATTTTGATGAAGTTTTGTTAAAATTTTCTGAAAAATACTAGAAAATATGAGGGAAAAAATCCCATTTCACCATTTTTTGGAAAGAAAAGTTTTGATTTTTTCATTTCAAAATGACTTTTCATTTGAAAATGTACTTTATTTTATATTAAAACATTTTTTCCCCAAAGGGTCCAAATCAAAAGGAAATGGTTTGATTTTTTTTCAAAATGAAACATTTCAGTTGACCCAAAATTACTTTTCTTTACTTTTTGTTTCATGCACAAAATTCAAAATTTTAGGTTGCTTGTCCTGATTCCGGATAAAATTATTGGGAAATCTCAGAATGTTTTGTGGGACAGAAAGTCCATTTTTCCAACCAGATGAGAGAGAGAATGAAGCACGCGTGAGCGATGTTAGGGCATGGCTACACTGGAAACGTCAAAGCGCTGTCGCAGGAGCGCTCCCATAGCAGCGCTTTGAAGTGCGAGTGTGATCGCGCGCGAGCGCTGGGCCCAGCGCTCCTAGTAATCCACCTCCACGAGCGGATTAGCTCCAAGCGCTGGGAGCGCGGCTCCCAGACCTCGGAGCCTGTTTACACGAGCGCTTTAAAGCACTCTGACTTGCTGAGCTCAGGGAGGTGATTCTTCACACCCCTGAGCCAGCAAGTTAGAGCGCTATAAAATGTAAGTGTAGCCAAGCCCCAAGTCATCTTGCTTAATGCACTACTAGAAGGCATTCAGATACTATTTTGGGGAGACTGGGATAAGAACCTACATAGACTAGAACAGCATCCCTAGAATGGACCAACCAGAAGAGCAAATCCGAACTTTGGGGAAGCTCAGGGTAAGATTTGTCTCCAGCACCAAACTGTGTGACTTGGGTCCCTCCCCAAAGATTTCACATACGAGAGGTCAAAAGGGTTCATACTTGCCAGATGTGCTCACCAATGCTATATGGATGTATGTCATATTCTGTTTCCCCAGCTGGCGAATGACCTGCTGTCTGTGCTGTGCAATGACCTGCAGTTGTGTAGGTCACCGCCATCTCTCTGCTGGGCTGTGAGTGCTGCGGAAAATATGTGCATGCATTAATAGTGTGTAAATGAGTCTGTTAAAGCTGCAGAGCACATATATGGGCAAAGTGGGGATGAAAAGCAGGTGTAATCCCTTGGGGAATTGTCGGCAGTGGGGATTATCTATGGGACTTCTGGATCTAAAACAGGGAGTATCTACGGCCTCAGCTAAAAGCCGAAGCAGGTTTATTAACCCATATGGGTGGTGTAACCCACAGACCTCTTGCTGCCAACTGGCAGAGGGCACAGGGGGCATAATGGCTACAGGGATCCCACGGGGCTGGTGTTTACATTCTAGTTCACCAAAGTGTGTCATGTGAGGACTCTACTGAAAGCCTGTATCACACTAGTCCTTATAACCTGTGCTAAGTGTATGTGTGGGTAATATGGAAGGAGACGTGTGTATATTGGAAATTATGTTCTTAAGGCCTTGTAATTAAAGGCAGGTCACCCAGAGGTAGCGCACCTTGAGACCGTTTCTACCAGACAGGATGTGGGAGATGCTTATTTCCGTACCTGACCATTGTGTTTTGTGTATCTTACAATAGAAGTCTATTAGCACACTGAGCCACATGCTAATGAAGAGATTGTGGGGACTTGAGAACAAAAAATAATCAGGAAGAGGTAAAAAGCAGGGATGGGGTGGCTGCTTTACAGGTGAAGAAAGAAAGACTGGTCCGAGTTAATACTTAGTCCTGCCATGAGTGCAGGGGACTGGGCTAGATGACCTCTGGAGATCCCTTCCAGTCCTATGATACTATGATATGTAGGAGTGCAGAAAGACCCCCTGGTATCCTTCACCTGGGGGTTCAAGCTGCCAGCGGGCTTGGTATCATGAAAGGAGGGTCTCAGCCACCTGGGTTAAAAAATGCGGTGAGAAGGACTTTGGGTGAGCAATGACTTCGTTAGCTGAGTCTAGGCTCTACAATGCGTATTATGATTTTGGTTTATATGCAACCCTTTGTTTCCAGGATTTCTGTTGGCTATCATTGAATCTCTCTTCTTTGTTAAATAAACTTATACGTGCTTCTTCCATAAACTAAGTGCTGTATGCTACACGGAGCTGTTTTCTAAGGTGTAACTAATAAGCTGTGGAGTACTGTGCCTTTGGGAACAGCGGATCTGGTCATTCTGTGAGTGGTCAAGGGGCTGGACATCACAGGGGGCTGCTCGGAGTTCTCAGGGGTTGGAGTCTGCCTAGCGCTTGCCGGCCTGAGAGACAATGGAGCACACTTGGGTTGCCTGTGGCTGGTGGCATCAGGCAGTTGGCTCTTAGCAGGTACAGAGAAGATTCCTCAAGTTAACAGCAGGCATTAGCGAGGTGCCTTGCAACTCTGGGTACCCTAAGGATCATCACAGGTGATCTATTGACCCTAGAGGGGGGACTGAGTGCAGTAATGACCAGGTATGGGTGGCACAGGCAAAGAAGTTAGGGGAAATAAAGGCTTTGATATGTTTATCAGGAGAAAAATGAAGTCGACCCCTTAATAAATAAACAAGAGGGACAAAATGAATGCTTAATCAAAATGGCCGAGGTACTGAATAACTTGTGTTAGCTCAGAACAATAAAATAATAGCTGTGGGGGGAAATTAGCTACTAAAATCGAGGTTGGGATTTTAAAAACATCTCTGACATTCAGGAGTATTATGCTCCTCACCTCCTTAGGCACTTTTGTAAATCGTACTACTTGAAGCTAGGAGAACCATAAGAAATAAGCAGGATAGGTTTTTAAAAGTATGTAACGTCGGACAATGAGAGTGCTTTTTGATACTGATAACGTGAAAGAAAGTTGAAAAGAACTTGTAATAAAAAGAAAGATTTCCTATCGAGAGATTGAGTAAAAATTGTAAAAGTGTCTAAGGGCTTGTCAACATGGTATGGCATTATGCACCAGTGGGATGTGTGAATTCTAAAGCTCACCAGTGTGGTTCACACTAACCGGCCTGTGCAGACCCTGGTGGCATGCACTAAAAGTTCCCTAGTGCACATTAATATAGTGCTTTTTGGAATAGTCAGCACTATGTTAATGTGCATCAGGAAACTTTTAATGTGTGCCACCACGGTGTCCTTGGGCCAGTTAGTGCATAAGAATGGCCATGATGGGTCAGACCAATGATCCATTTAGCCCAGTATCCTGTCTTCTGACAGTGGCCAATGCTAGGTGCTTCAGAGGGAATGAGCAGAACAGGCAATTAGTGAGTGATCCATCCCCTGTCGTCCACTCCCAGTTTCTCACAATCAGAGGCTAAAGACACTCAGAGCATGGGGTGACCATGCTGACTAATAGCCATTGATGGACCTATCCTCCATGAACTTATCTATTTATTTTTTGAACCCTGTTATAGTCTTGGCCTTCACAATATCCCCTGGCAAGGAGTTCCAAAGGTTGACTGAGCGTTGTGTGAAGAAAAACTTCCTTTTGTTTGCTTTAAACATGCTGCCTATTAATTTAATTGGGTGACCTCTGGTTTGTGTGTTATGTGAAGGGGTAAATAACACTTCCTTATTAACTTTCTCCACACCAGTCATGATTTTATAGACCTCAATCATATCCCCCTTTAGTAGTGTCTTTTCCAAGATGAAAAGACCAAGTCTTTTAAATCTCTCCTTATATGGAAGCTGTTCCATACCCCTAATAATTTTTGTTGCCCTTCTCTACACCTTTTCCAATTCGAATATATCTGTTTTGAGATGGGGCTGTCAAGGTTCCTCCCCCACTCTGAACGCTAGGGTACAGATGTGGGGACCTGCATGAAAACCTCCTAAGCTTATCTTTACCAGCTTAGGTCAAAACTTTCCCAAGGTACAAAATATTCCACCCTTTGTCCTTGGATTGGCCGCTACCAACACCAAACAAATACTGGTTACTGGGGAAGAGCTGTTTGGAAAAGTCTTTCCCCCCAAATACTTCCCAAAACCTTGCACCCCACTTCCTGGACAAGGTTTGGTAAAAAGCCTCACCAATTTGCCTAGGTGACTACAGACCCAAAACCTTGGATCTGAGAACAATGAAAAAGCATTCAGTTTTCTTACAAGAAGAGTTTTAATAGAAATAGGAGTAAATAGAAGTAAAGAAATCCCCTCTGTAAAATCAGGATGGTAGATACCTTACAGGGTAATTAGATTCAAAACATAGAGAATCCCTCTAGAATCATAGAATCATAGAATCATAGAATATCAGGGTTGGAAGGGACCCCTGAAGGTCATCTAGTCCAACCCCCTGCTTGAAGCAGGGCCAATTCCCAGTTAAATCATCCCAGCCAGGGCTTTGTCAAGCCTAACCTTAAAAACCTCTAAGGAAGGAGATTCTACCACCTCCCTAGGTAACGCATTCCAGTGTTTCACCACCCTCATAGTGAAAAAGTTTTTCCTAATATCCAATAGGTTTTTAAGGTCAGGCTTGACAAAGCCCTGGCTGGGATGATTTAACTGGGAATTGGTCCTGCTTCGAGCAGGGGGTTGGACTAGATGACCTTCTGGGGTCCCTTCCAACCCTGATATTCTATGATTCAATCTAAACCTCCCCCACTGCAACTTGAGACCATTACTCCTCGTTCTGTCATCTGCTACCATTGAGAACAGTCTAGAGCCATCCTCTTTGGAACCCCCTTTCAGGTAGTTGAAAGCAGCTATCAAATCCCCCCTCATTCTTCTCTTCTGCAGGCTAAACAATCCCAGCTCCCTCAGCCTCTCCTCATAAGTCATGTGTTCTAGACCCCTAATCATTTTTGTTGCCCTTTGCTGGACTCTCTCCAATTTATCCACATCCTTCTTGTGGTGTGGGGCCCAAAACTGGACACAGTACTCCAGATGAGGCCTCAACAATGTCGAATAGAGGGGAACGATCATGTCCCTCGATCTGCTCGCTATGCCCCTACTTATACATCCCAAAATGCCATTGGCCTTCTTGGCAACAAGGGCACACTGCTGACTCATATCCAGCTTCTCGTCCACTGTCACCCCTAGGTCCTTTTCCGCAGAACTGCTGCCTAGCCATTCGGTCCCTAGTCTGTAGCTGTACATTGGATTCTTCCATCCTAAGTGCAGGATCCTGCACTTATCCTTATTGAACCTCATCAGATTTCTTTTGGCCCAATCCTCCAATTTGTCTAGATCCTTCTGTATCCTATCCCTCCCGTCCAGCGTATCTACCACTCCTCCCAGTTTAGTATCATCCGCAAATTTGCTGAGAGTGCAATCCACACCATCCTCCAGATCATTTATGAAGATATTGAACAAAACCGGCCCCAGGACCGACCGTTGGGGCACTCCACTTGATACCAGCTGCCAACTAGACATGGAGCCATTGACCACTACCCGTTGAGCCCGACAATCTAGCCAGCTTTCTACCCACCTTATAGTGCATTCATCCAGCCCATACTTCCCTAACTTGCTGACAAGAATACTGTGGGAGACCGTGTCAAAAGCTTTGCTAAAGTCAAGAAACAATACATCCACTGCTTTCCCTTCATCCACATTTTTTTGCCTTCATCTAGGCAAAACCTTAAGTTACAATAAAGATACACAGACAGAAATAGTTATTCTATTCAGCACAATTCTTTTATCAGCCATTTAAAGAAATCATAATCTAACACATACCTAGCTAGATTACTTACTAAAAGTTCTAAGACTCCATTCCTGGTCTATCCCCGACAAAAGCAGCATATAGACAGACACAGACCCTTTGTTTCTCTCCCGCCTCCCAGCTTTTGAAAGTATCTTGTCTCCTCATTGGTCATTTTGGTCAGGTGCCAGCGAGGTTACCTTTAGCTTCTTAACCCTTTATAGGTGAGAGGAGTTTTCCTCTGGCCAGGAGGGATTTTAAAGGGGTTTACCCTTCCCTTTATATTTATGACAGGGGCATCCAGAAATACACACAGTATTCCGTGTGAGCATATCATGGATTTATATAGTGGCATTTTGATATTTTCTGTCATATTTTTTATCCCTTTCTTAATGATTCCCAACATTCTGTTAGCTTATTTGGCTGCCACTTCACATTGAGTGGATGTTTTCAGAGAACTATCCACAATGACTCCAAGATCTCTTCTTGAGTGGTAACAGCTAATTTAATAATTTTATATGTATAATTGGGATTATGTTTTCCAATATGCATTGCTTTGCACTTATCAACATTGAATTTCATCTGCCATTTTGTTGCCCAGTCACTCAGTTTTGTGAGATCCCTTTGTAGTTCTTTGCAGTCTTAACTATCTTGAGTAATAGCTTTAGACTTAACTATCTTGAGTAATACATTGGTGTGCTTTAGAATTCACTCCATTCTGGTGTGTATTGCCATGCTGTGTAGACAAGCCCAAAGTGATTAGGAGCCTAAATTCTACTGTCTTTGAATAGGATGTAGCCACCTAAATCACTTTGGCACTTTTGAAAATTGTACCCACTATTAATCAATTTCCTCTGTTATACTGAAGCCAGCTTCTCATTATAAGTCCAGCTTTAGCCTCCACCCCAAACTTTCACATCTCTCACTTCAGCGATATCAAACCAACCTATCTGATGTGTACTGCACATCTCTCCCAAGAGCGTGGGACATTTTTTTTTGAAAGTTTGGTTCAAATTGGATGAGGTCTTTTGGAGATCTGGAGGTTTCCATTTTTGCTGTGGAGAGGCCTTGTAGTGTTTTTTTTTTTTTATTTGATTTGGGGAAGAGGGAGGTTGTTGGGGAATGAGAATTACAATTATTTTCCTAGGAAACAATGGTAAAACTGCCAGGGGCATGAGTGTTCTGATGCATTGAGCCAGACCCCAGTCAGACCAACTGTTAGGGTTTGATGTGTTTCACATTTTAACACTTTCTGGTCAATATATCAGCAACAAAAGGCTGACTCAGAAGCAGACTGAACTGTGCAGTTTCCTGGCACTATGGAAATGCCAATACATAATTAATAACTTTCATACTTTCACTTACTGTAGTGCTGGCCCTGCCAAATCCAACAGTCATGGCATCTGAGGAAAGACATTGAATACATCGGTATCACCTTCCATTGAAATGCCAAAGAACTTGTTTTAACCCTAGAGCTGGTTCAAATGATGCTGCTGAAACTTTTTTAAAATATATATTTAAAAATAGCTATTTGACCAATATGAAAATGTTTGCAGGAAATTTTCAGTTTGGTCCACATTTTTCCATTTTTTTGGATGATTTTTTTTAACTGAAAAGATTTCAAAAACAATCCCCTGCCCTTTTGTTTTTCTTTTCTTTTTGTTGAAAAAACAACAACTTTTTTTTAGGAAATTTCAGAGGGAAATGGACATTTTTCACTCCCCATCCCCACATAATTGGCATTTAACAACAAGCTCTAATTAACCTTTATTTCAGCTCCTGCTTCTAACCTGGCATCAAGTCTAGTCTCATTGGGAAGTCCCAGTAGGCCTGGCTGTCACCCTGCTTTGACTCTTCTGTCCCGCTCCCTTTTACCCAAACACCAATCTAAGCACTGAGGGAAGCAGAATCTTACACTCAAGCAGATCTCCAGGGCTCTTGACACTCTCCTCACTTGGACTCTGTTCCCTGTGGAAAAATGTGAGCACAACATAGCAAAAGAAGGTTAGCAGCTGCCCCTGCTTGTGGTGCTCCCCCAGGGAAATGGGAGGCCCAGGACACATCTCTGCTGTACTCCATGTGGATCAGAGACTTAAACTGGGTGACAGTCTGACAACTGAGCTATGGGACAGTCTGCCATGGAGCACCCTCAGTCTCCTCTGTTGAAGGCTGTCCACTGTGTATAACTGATTGAAGAGTCACTGGGGCAGAGAGATAAACTGGCTCCATAACCTCTTTTAGGGCAGTCTTATTCAGGACTTGAACTTTGGTCTCCCACAGCCTAAGGGAATGGCCTAACCATGAGGGTATTGGACACTGTAGGACAGAACTGTCTTTAATCAACAATTCCATTCTGGAACCTAGGAAACCTTCCTGAGAAAAGTGTAATTGAAACCTATAGATTTCAGCAAAAATTTAGGTTTCCATTAATCAACATTTGTTGACAAAATTGTCAAAAATGTCCTGACCAGCTCTGATTGGTGCTAGTCATCAGCTGCAGAGCCAGAAACAGCTAGGCCACGGTCCAACCACTTTTTGGCCAGCCACAGCCCAGATCGAGGCAGGTGATCTGGCGGTGCCAATGCCAGGTAGGAGACAGGCTGGCTGTTGTAGTGCTTTGCCAGGAGAGAACTTCTGCACTCAGTGGTGAGAGCCAACAGGCCAGAGTGGGGAGCCGGGCCAGCCCTATGGGACAGGAGATCCTGGGGGTTGGGCTGTATCTTCAACTCCTGCCCCACCCCAGACCACCCTCAGGGGCAGAACCCAACCCCACTCCTTGTGCCCCATCCCTATATGGTGCTCTGTAGCCCCTGGTGCGAATGATGGGGATGGGAGGAAGCTGCAGTTTGAAGTGATTGAACCAGGAAAGGGAGCTCTCATCCCATGAGCCCCAGGGGGGTATTGTCATGGTGTGTGGTGGTTTGAGCGCTACCGTTCTGGCTGGCATTCTTAATGGGGCCTAAGGAAATTAGGCACTCAGCTAAATCCCCATCAAATTGGGATTTAGAACCGTTTGCTGCCTTAGGCCCTTTTGAAAAGCCAGTCTCCATGATGGGTTTCAGAGTAACAGCCGTGTTAGTCTGTATTTGCAAAAAGAAAAGGAGTACTTGTGGCACCTTAGAGACTAACCAATTTATTTGAGCATGAGCTTTCGTGAGCTACAGCTCACTTCAGTGCCACAAGTGTCACTAAGGTGCCACAAGTACTCCTTTTCTTTCTCCATGATGGGTGTTTGTGTGGGCCACATATCAGCTAGACATGTTAGCCTAGCGGTGATCGCAACCTACCTCGTATCTTTCCACTTTGAAAGAACTGAAAAATAAACAGAAAATGTTATGTAAAGTCTGTGCACATTACCCCATGAACTAAACAATGGCCACAAGCACACACAGTCTGTGGCTCCTCACGGCTATCTTGCTTTTGCTTTCCATGAGAACGGGACAAGGCTGGGTATGTATGTAGAAGCGATATATATTGTTTATCTCTGTTGATCTGTATACTGAATTTATCCATCCATCCCTGTCAACCCCATTAGTACATAGGATTCTTACACTCTGAAATGTTCCACGAAAAAACATTTTACTCCACTCCACTCCACTGCACACACTTCTTTCCCCTGGGAGAAGATGAGAGACCATACATGTGACAGATGTGCAGTCACATCGCTCAAAGCGTGACTGGAAGGTGCTCAGATACTACAATGATGAGTGCAGAATAAGAACCTAGATAGAACAGAAATGTAAATAGTTTTGCGGAAAAAACCCTTCTTTCAATATTATTTAGTTCTATTGCTGGGGCTAGAAAATCCAAAACGATCTGGTAGAGCAGCTGTGTTCAGTAGATTCTCCACTATACATAGTCAATTCATTCACTAGACCTGGTGAAACTTTTAATTACGAATAATGGATAGAGAAAGTGGATGAGGTAATATCTTTTATTGAACCAGACTTCTGTTGGGGAGAGAGACAAGCTTTTTAGCTACACAGAGCTCTCCTTCCCATCTTGGAAAGGTACTCAGAGCTTCACAGCTAATGCAAGATCAAATAGATAGTTTAGCATAAGTCGTTAGCACATATTCTAAGGGAACATTCAAGGTGATTTGGCTCATTTACACCCCTGTTGTCATAGGACAAAAAGGTGGGTTAGTGGGTTACAGACTGTTGTAATAAGCCATTAATCCAGTGTCTCTGTTCAGTCCATGATTTTTAATGTCTAGCCAAGTTATGAATTTAAGCTCCCAGACTTGTCTTTTGAAAGTGTTATGCAGGTTTCCTGTGAGGCAAGAGGTCAGATGTGGAGTGATCGCTCTGTGAAAAGTGTTCACTCACAGATGATATGCTGTTTTTGTCTTTTATCATTTTCCTGTGTGAGTTCATTTAAAAGTGTAGTGATTGTCTGGTTTCACCCACATAGTTGTTATTGGGGCATTTAGTGCACTGGATGAGGTACACCACATGATATGGTAGGCAGATGTAGGACCTATGGATCATGAAAGGTGTGTTGGGGCGGGGGGGGGTGTTGATCATTATAGTAGGGGAGATATGTTTGCAGGTTTTGCACCTGTTGTTCTGACAGGGTCTGGTACAGCTTTGAGTTGATGTGCCCTGGTGTGGTTGGATGTGATATTTGTTAAGGACTTTACTGCACTTGTTAGGATGCTCAGAGACTGACTTTGTTGCAGGCCCTGCTTCCTGACAGGGAGAGCCAGGGCTCTGAGGTGGGACTGAGCATCATCTCTCTGAGGTGCTTGGCTGGTTGGTTCTTGCTCACTTGCTCAGGGTCTAACTGATTCCCATGTGTGGGTCATTGGACTGTATGAGCCCTTTATCTACTAGAGTGAAGAGCTCATTATTAAATATTTGTTCCCCATATAGGTACTTACAGACTGTAACCTTCTCTTTGTTAAGATAAATAGATTGAGTGCCTGACTCTATCACTATAAGGCAGGTTTTCTAAGCCTTTAATCATTTTTGTGGCTCTTCTTTGATCTCTCTCCAATTCAGGAACTCAAATCCCATTGAAAGTAAACAGAACTGGGGGCCTAAACCCATTAAGCTCTTTTGACAGTCCTGCCTTAGACAAATGCACTGTGCCACCTTAGTCTGTGTGTGAACATGCTAAGTTACATTTGTGAGTGACTTGGGGATGCTTTGCCATACTTCGTGGATATTGCATATTGACCTGGTTATTGGGATTCTTATTATATGGCTATGCTGCACTATCTTAGCAGGACTATTGGGAAACATGCAGGAAAGCAAAGCAATTATTTGCGATAAGACATTATGCAAACATAAGCAAACACTTGAGAGTTGTTGCAGGACAATGGCAGAGCCGTAGCCCTGGGGTGACAGGCTAATGGGCCCATCCAATTGGCTTTGGTTTAGCAGGGTCCAAAAGCCCAGAACTGGAGAAGACAAAGGAATTCTGGCTGGATAAAAGTGACTTTCTTACTAGGGAAGGTGGAAACAGTTGGGGAGCTGATCAGACTGATATAGGCACTGGCTGGCGAATATCTGAAGAGGCTAGACCTGCCTGAATCACTGTCAGAGAGGGTTGGGCTTTAGGTAAGCCAGACAGGTGTGTAGACTGTTGGTTTAAAGTCATGATCCTCTGATGTTATGCTTTGTGCCTATTGTTAAAATTAAATAACACTTGTCTGAAGAAGGCAAGTCTGAGTCACTCTATTCCCCACTGGTCACAGACACCCAAAGGAAGAACTGCCAATTCCGAACCCAGTTGGACCTCCTGGGTAAACAGAGTAGATACATGGGATGCTGTAGCCCTGGGCCCAGTCTGAGAGCAGGACAACTGCATCATTCTACCGCAGGAGAGGTAAAGACACAAGGCCTGGCACCTGAAGGGATGGATTCAGAGAAAGGGGACAGAGGTGCACTGGCTCTGTCACCATGACAACGCCCCCATCTCCAGCTTTCAGCATGACATTACATTAATTATGATAATTTACATTAATTATTGTCAGACAAATTATTCACCACATCTACACTGGTGCTTGCTATTGGTTAGCTGAGCTGCTGCATTGTCCTGCCAGCAGTTCTCCTTTGCAGGATTTTAGTACTGAAGGGTTGCAAAGCCTTACACCAATTTTACAACTGTTTTTCAATGTTTGTCTGTGCTGTTATGGGTAGTGATAAACATGAGTCTTACCTTTTCTTGCCAAAAGGGAACACACCACTACTACTAGGAGTAGGAAAGAAGGAATGGCAATTCTCAGTATTAATCCTAGGAAAGAAATGGTACAATGTCAGCACAAAGGAGACACCAGGGGAAAAAAAATAACAGAAATTAGCATAAAAATAAAGGGAGAAATGGCATGAGATAGTGTATGAATTTCTGTCATTAATATTACTAGCTCTCTTTTTGTGGGGGTTTCTTAATTCTATTCTATATAGGTTTTTATGTGGCACTCATCACTGTAGTATCTAAGCACCTTCCAGTAGTGAATTAAGTGACATGACTGCACATCTGTCACATGTTGTTTGTTCTCTCATCCTTTCCCTAGGGGAAGAAGTGTGTGAAGAGTATTGTTTTGTAGGGCTTTTTAAAATATACATATTGCTCTGTATTTATGTTGGAGATGTCATGTGAAAGATATCAAGTGGAGTACCCCAAGGGTCGGTCCTGGGGCCGGTTTTGTTCAATATCTTCATAAATGATCTGGAGGATGGTGTGGATTGCACTCTCAGCAAATTTGCGGATGATACTAAACTGGGAGGAGTGGTAGATACGCTGGAGGGGAGGGATAGGATACAGAAAGACCTAGACAAATTGGAGGATTGGGCCAAAAGAAATCTGATGAGGTTCAATAAGGATAAGTGCAGGGTCCTGCACTTAGGATGGAAGAATCCAATGCACCGCTACAGACTAGGGACCGAATGGCTAGGCAGCAGTTCTGCGGAAAAGGACCTAGGGGTGACAGTGGACGAGAAGCTGGATATGAGTCAGCAGTGTGCCCTTGTTGCCAAGAAGGCCAATGGCATTTTGGGATGTATAAGTAGGGGCATAGCGAGCAGATCGAGGGACGTGATCGTTCCCCTCTATTCAACATTGGTGAGGCCTCATCTGAAGTACTGTGTCCAGTTTTGGGCCCCACACTTCAAGAAGGATGTGGATAAATTGGAGAGAGTCCAGCGAAGGGCAACAAAAATGATTAGGGGACTGGAACACATGACTTATGAGGAGAGGCTGAGGGAGCTGGGATTGTTTAGCCTGCAGAAGAGAAGAATGAGGGGGGATTTGATAGCTGCTTTCAACTACCTGAAAGGGGGTTCCAAAGAGGATGGCTCTAGGCTGTTCTCAATGGTAGTAGATGACAGAACGAGGAGTAATGGTCTCAAGTTGCAGTGGGGGAGGTTTAGATTGGATATTAGGAAAAACTTTTTCACTAAGAGGGTGGTGAAACACTGGAATGCGTTACCTAGGGAGGTGGTGGAATCTCCTTCCTTAGAGGTTTTTAAGGTCAGGCTTGACAAAGCCCTGGCTGGGATGATTTAACTGGGAATTGGTCCTGCTTTGAGCAGGGGGTTGGACTAGATGACCTTCTGGGGTCCCTTCCAACCCTGATATTCTATGATTCTATGATTCTATGAAAGAAATGCACTTGGCGCTTGGAATGGAAGATGCAGAGGTTTGTGATGGTCCTTAGTTCCTGGAGAAGTTTAATGCACACTCTACGATCGCACCCTGAGCAAGTTCTGTCTTCTGCAGAGACAAGCTTCACTCTTACCGTAGAGAGTTCCAATGGGCCAGTGGAGCCCAGCTGAGGACTGAGGAGGGATGTGAATGTAGGGAGCAGGATGCAGTGGCAAACTGGCAAGGACAGGGTGTTCAACACACAGGGGACAGCCTGGGAGAAGGCATGGAAATCGGAGCAGGATATGGAGACGTATCAGGCATCAAGTTAGATGAGGCATTTGATGTACAACTAGAGCTGGTCAGAATTTTTCCATCCAGATGTTTATGAAAATGTGATTTCTGGCAAACTGAATTTTCATAGATTCATAGATTCATAGATATTTAGGTCAGAAGGGACCATTATGATCATCTAGTCTGACCTCCTGCACAATGCAGGCCACAGAATTTCACCCACCACTCCTAAAAAAGACCTCACACCTATATCTGTGCTATTGAAGTCCTCAAATTGTAGTTTGAAGACCTCAAGGAGCAGAGAATCCTCCAGCAAGTGACCCGTGCCCCATGCTACAGAGGAAGGCGAAAAACCTCCAGGGCCTTCCAATCTGCCCTGGAGGAAAATTCCTTCCCGACCCCAAATATGGCGATCAGCTAAACCCTGAGCATATGGGCAAGATTCATCAGCCAGATACTACAGAAAATTCTTTCCCGGGTAACTTGGATCTTACCCCATCTAAAAACCCATCACAGGCCATTGGGCCTATTTACCATGAATATTTAATTACCAAAACCATGTTATCCCATCATACCATCTCCTCCATAAACTTATCGAGTTTAATCTTAAAGCAAGATAGATCTTTTGCCCCCACTACTTCCCTCGGAAGGCTATTCCAAAACTTCACTCCTCTGATGGTTAGAAACCTTCGTCTAATTTCTAATCTAAATTTCCTAGTGGCCAGTTTATATCCATTTGTTCTTGTGTCCACATTGGTATTGAGTTTAAATAATTCCATGTGAAAATGTAGATTTTGTTGATTCTTTAAAATTTTCCATTGGGAAAATCAAAATCAAATGTTTCAGTTCAGTTCAGGGTTAGTCTGCCTGAACTACTGTGGTGCCTACATAGAAACAGTAGTTTGGATGTGTCATGCCCCCATTCTCCTTGGACAGACTACAATTCCCATGATGCCCTGTGGTCAGGGGACTCCCATGATGCCATGTGACAACTGAAGCGGACACAGAGATCAATGTAGAAAAAATTAAATGAAATGTTTAGATACAGGAATGTCAAAGTGTTTTATTTTGAGAGAAAATGTCAAAATGTTCCATTTTTCACATTTCCAAATCAAAAATGTTCAGAATTTTATTGCCATTTCAACTTTTGTCAAAAACAAATGCTGAAATACCAGACTGTCCCACAGAACAGAAATTCTGTTTTTCGATCAGCTCTGTGTTTAATTTGCCCCATCTTATGCATCATCCCTGAGCTTCGCTGGACGCATTAGCTGGTGGGAGAACTGAATGTGTCTTATGGATGGGCAGCTGTATGGATTTGGGGGGATGTGTCTGGTCCATATTTTAGGGGGAACCAACTTCAGCGTTGCTCATCTCCTTCCAGCTATAATTCAAACTGGAGGCTGGCTGCGACACACAATGTGATTAGCTGCATTTGAACGCAGGCTGCCCCAACAAAGAAACTGCCAAACCGCAAAGGAAGGGTCAGAATAGTTGCTACAGGTCTATTCATTCTTCATGGTTTTTCTCAGGACATTATTTGATCAAACAATGCTAGAGGAATGCCATGCCAAAGACACAATGAGAGAAATTCATACCTGGACCAGCACAAAGTCTATGCATTTAAGTTCTCAAAGCCTTGTACTGGATTTCAGCACAGAAGTTAATTAAACACTCTGGTAGATTGATGACGATGGATCTGGGTTCAGGATCTGTTTGACCCAATCCTTGGCTGGGATTACCTATATTTTACAAAAACAGCTTTATATGTTGTATGCAAGCCACCTACGATCATAACTAACTTCACTTACCATGGGAAAGAGGGGAAGTTCTGTTGGAAGTGGGTGTTTCATCTGTGGATTGGATGCAGAGCTGGTCATGCATAAATGAATGCGTTCATCTGAAATCCTTGCATAAATCTGCTTTGAAACTATAATAATGCTTAAAATGAAATAGTCATTGCTCATGATCCAATATAATGAAAGGAATAAAAACCTCCAGTTCAATAAATTTAGTCAGAGAATTTAAGTGGTTTCCACTATAGCTGTTGGAAAGACACATTTTTTCTTTCATGGGAAATTTTGATATTTCAAAATCACTTTCTGTTCTGAATTGGAATGAAGAATCGAAATATCAAAAATGTTCATGAAACAGAACATTCTGAAAAGTTTCAAATCAGGACTGTCAAAATGAAAACACTTCAGTGGCTCAGAACAACATGGCCTGATTCAACATTTTCATTTCAATTTACTGAGCACAAAAAAAAAAAAAGATTGCTCAAAATCAACAATTTCTTATGGAAAATTTCAATTTTGACAAAGCCAAAATGAGATGTTTCTAGTGGATCTATTTTCTGCCAGGCTTTTAACTGACATTCTGAAATGGAACAGTTGTCTCTTAGCTGTGGTTGTTTGGGTCCTCAGTCTCCGGAAAGTCTAGCGGAATACATTAAATCATGAACAGGGCCGGAATGTCACAAGGCTCCGGTGAGTAAGACTGTGTTCTATTTAACCCCATTCAGACCATTAGTCATTTTCTGTGGCCTATTAATTGAATTAAACATTCTGGGTTTAATTCATTGATGCTGGTCCATTCACTCCAGTTAGGCTGATGCAAAGGGACTGCAGAAATAAGTCCTCTCAGGAATACCCTTAGTGCAAAGGGCACCTGTGTCTGGGAGCACATAGGAAGGGGCCTTTATCAGGAACCAGGTAGCCCTGCTATCTTGCCTGAGACCATAATAGTCAGTGCAGGTTGCTTAACTGTGTGTGAGCACACTCCAAAATACATAAAGGTGACACACTTTCCTGACCCCCTGGCAGAGACATCACCATGCAAACTGAAAAGTTAGGGTCCCCTTTACAGTCTTTATCACCCTCAGTCCATAAACAACAACATTCCTGAGCCATTTGCAGGAGATTTGGATAGGCCCCTTTGATCTCACTTGCTATCCAGGGGTCACCCAATGAAATCAATAGGTGCCAGGTTTAAAACATACACAAGGAAGTACTTCCAACGCACCATCATCCCATAGAACTCATTGCCATGGCGTGTTGTGAAGTCCAAAGGAATAACAGGGTTCAAAAAAGAACTAGATAAGTTCATAGAGGACAAGTCCATCAATGGCTATTAGCCAGGAAGGTCAGGGATGCAACCCCATGCTCTGGGTGTCCCTAAACCTCCACCTGTCAGAAGCTGGGAGTGGACGACAAGGGATGAATCACTCAATGATTGCCTGTTGTGTTCATTCCCTCTGAAGAGCCTGGCACTGGCCACTGTCAGAAGGCAGGATACTGGGCCAGAGGGACCATTGGTTTGACCCATTATGGCCATTCTTATGTAGTCCATCTGGGCTACACCTAATATTGGAGAATTTTTGGATAAATAGGATGAGTTTAGTGTCTTACTTATTACACCCAGGTTCAGGGTGGCACTTTGAAGTGAATTCTTTTCCTGATTCTGATGATCCTTGTGCTGATACAAACAGATAAATCTCCCTGCACTGTTTGCCCGCACTTTATAGTCGTAGGCGAATTTGCTTTCCTGCATTGGCCAACTTGCAAGATCCTTCCCATCTTTACAGAAAACAATGCGGAAAAAAGGAGAGAGGGGAGGTACTTTACATTTCAGCACCACGGTGTCTCCTTCCTCACTGGATGCCTTGCCTAGAAGTAGCTGAGGAGCACGGAGGTTACCTAAGTAGACAAAACATTATGAGAAATACAATGGGTCTAATTCCCTGGTGGTGTAACCTGCCAGTGCTCCAAGGACTTTAGCGGAGATTTTTGGCCCAATGTATGAGGCAACCAGCCTGATTTTGGGGCCTTTACAAAATCCTGACAGCAACTTTGGCCCAGATTGCTCATGGAGGGATGGGGACACATGGTTGGCCTCCTACCTGTGGAGGAAGGAGGTTGGGTTTAGGTTATCCCTGAGGAGTCTCCTAGTGCCAGAGGAGGTTGGTGGGGTGGGGGGAATGCCGACCTCTCAGGCTTGCCAGGGGGCTGAGGCTATTACCCAGCTGGAGCCCTGCCCCACTGCCTTTTACAGTGTCTGTTGAAGTGGGACTCTTCTCAGACATATTCCAGTCAAAAGTCTGTTGAGATCAGTGGAAAGACTTCCATTGATTCCAGTGGGTTTTGGATCTGGGTTGTGGACCTCAGGGGATCCTTAGGAATGAAGGTGGGGTGATGTCCTGCCTCCCACAGCTCCTTTGCTGTATTCATGCTCCGTAGCCTGCAGACCTCATTAACCTAAGAAGGGCTTCCTTCTTTCGCATGTGCCTCCCTAATTACACAAGGCAGCCCCCCACATCCTTGCTTGCTGTGGTCTTGGTCCTCATAAATTCAGCAGGAACCCTAATCCTTCCATTTCAAGCCCCCTGCTCTCCCAATTCCTATATTAGCAATTTTTGTTTTTTCAACTAAGGCAACTCCCAGACAAAAACTTTGTGCAGGCAAAGTAAAGGTTGAGAGTAGATATCAGTAACCTATGGGTAAAAATCCATGTAGACATTTATAGTTAGCAAAATAAGAGAGAATAACAAGCCAGAAAGTTAAGAACTGAGGATAGATTGATAAGAAAATCAAACATCTGAAAAAAAAAATGTTCCAGTTTATCTGTGGCCACAAAAGATAGGATGCCATAATTTTAACTGTACAGAGGTTGTTCCAATTCCTAAAGTCATAGACAGTCACAGGTAGTCCTGAGCTGCAAATTCCTGATTAGACAGACAGTGGACTACAAGCTGTTGTTTCCAACTCCTGATTACAGTCCAGATCCTTCCTCCCCAAACCTCCAAATGACACTGACCTATCCTTCCATCACTGGAGGTTTAGGGAGGACATTTGGAGCTATTTTTGATACAGGCACTGTCTAAGACAAGCAAAATAACACACCTGCCTTGTCAGTGCAGTAGCTTGTAGTACGTTGGGTTTGCTGAGCTGCATTATGATACCTGCTGTCTCCAAATGAGATTGAAAGGATCTTGTGCAAAAGTCTGCTATATTCTGGCTCCCTATAGGGGTTGCCAGACACTCCAAGGGGTGCAGAGCAGGTGTGAAAAACTGCATGGACCCGGATCCAGAACAGAAGCCTGAGGCCTTGGCTTGGGGGAAAATTCCCAATCAATCATCCTTTTCATTATTATTTGTTATTTTTATTTCTGTCTAGCCCAGGGATTACCTTTTAATTTTACTGCAATCCTTTTTTAGCTGTTTGAACCCAGGAGCATTTGCTGATTAAGAGCAATTCACATGCGTCACTAGTATTGGCTGACCAACCTTCAGTCAATGTGTTGTTTGATCAATTACACCATTGCTATCAAATTAATTATCTGCCAAATAATTTTTGTACAGTGTCATTCCATCTTAGTAGATGTTCCAGTGCAATTTGGGGTAAATAAATGATTCACTCTATGTAGAGAACTTAATCTAATCATTAGTTAATATTTTTTAACCAAATCCCCATTTAATGCCATAGAGCTCTTCACAGTTTCTGTCCCTGGAATTCATTGCTAGTCTTTCAGAAGCTTCAGGTTTTTTCTGCTGTGTGGTTGCATTTCTGCTCTAGGTATGTGGCGCAAATACTCACCTGGAGAGCTGCAGATTTCTTGGTTTGTGAAATGAATACCTTTAAAATAAAGGCACAATTTTAGTTTTAGGTAAAGGCAGAGGCTCAGGTTTTGTTCTTTGTTGCTCTTGGATAAATCCAGAGTCGCCAGTGGCTAGAATGGGGGTCAGGGCAGATTCTTATCTCTGATCCCCAGAGATAATATTTTTATCCACGTATTATTTTCTCTTATGAGACATAAAGGCAATGCAAAACACAGTGATCTTCAACCTGTGCTCTGCAGACCCCAGGCGCTGGCGGACTATGTCTAAGGGGTCAGCGAAAGGTTGTTGTTTTCATAGAACAGTGGTTTTCAACCTGTGGTCTGCGGTCTCAGATCAAATGTCTAAGATTTCCAAAGGGGTCTGCATCGCCCTTTGAAATTTTTTAGGGGTCTGCAAATGAACAAAGGTTGAGGACCACTATAATGCTGAAATGGTAATGCGGTTGGGCAAAATGCTGTTCTGATGTTTCAAATACAAAAAAGAAAGAAAATCTAGGGTTTATTCTGCCCCTTGAACATTCTCTTTACTTGACACATGAGGTTGAATAACATCACAAACTACTAGGTAAATAAGGAGATATAATAACATTACAGAAAGGGGCACCACTTCTCTCCAAGCCTAGATTCAAACTAAGGTCTCAATCCCAGTTTCATTGGGGCTTTGTAGGAGTATAGAAGTTTACCTCACTGAGAGCTCCTTGAAGTATTCTAGACAATGTGTTCCTTTTTAAACTCTAGTGTAACTCCTTCCATGCTGTCTTCTTGTACAAAATTGGGCCATTCAGCAATTATTTAATATCAGAGGGAGGCCTAGTCACCTGGAAAATTGCAGCTTCTAAATTTCCACTACATATGAATTAGCCATGTGAAAATTAGTCAGTCATATTTTGTTTTATTGCTTGGAAAGAAATGCCTGTTTTTCTGCTGTCACATACATGGTTAAAGGGATTTGGCTCAAACAATTAAAAATAAAAATTTTCTTTGTGTGACTAATCATAGGCATTTGAGTTTGAAATGGAGATTTTTTTTTAAGGAAATTCTGAGCATGTGAAAGGAGGAAGGTTTTTAAAGTGTTATGCTGGTTTTAAATGAAGTGAGAACATGTTCTGAACTACTGGAACCTTCACTACCATCAAAAGCCCCCATTCGGTTCCCCTTAAACTCAGCAGCTAAAGTCACAACGCATGCTAGCTAGACCACTGAAAGCATGTAAAAGGAAAAGACTTGTGTTAATAAGTAAAACAGTGAAGGTATAACAATTTATTATTTTTTCCAATGATTTAAATAAATATTTGGCATGGTATTTTTTCTTACCTGCCAACTGAAACTGATCAGATTATTTATTATAAATGTATAAATAATGTATTACAAATATATAAATAATTAATCGGATTCATTTTTTCTTATATCACAAATAAATATAGATGGAAGTCAGCCACCTTTCACTACCATGACTCCTGCTCATTTTGAATTATTCAAGTGGATTTCATGTTCCCCATTAGTTTGTATACTGCAGGTGTCCCAGTAGAATGGAAGTTCCGGCATTTGCAAAACATTAAATGACTAAAAAGATCTCTTTAATTTAAATATTATTAATCTTCCAAAATAAGTTCCATTCCGCAGTGGTTGATCCTAAACAGCGATATTCTTATTCAATGAGTGGTATTTATTTAGGGCCAGATTCTGCTCTAAAGTTATACAGTTCAAAGTCCAAAGTAACTCTGTTGAGGTAAAATGGAGTTACTCTGGATTTACAATGGTGTCATTAAAGACAGAATTTTAACCTTTGTGTGTGTGTGTGTGTGTGTGTGTGTCTGTGTGTGTGTATAAAATTAAGGCTGAGATTTTAAAAGCTTCTTAAAGGATCTGGACTCCCAATTCCTGTTAAGATGAATGAGAACTGTGTGTTCAAATCCCCTAGGTGGCTTGGCAAACCTTAGCCTTAATTTCTAATTTAGACCAGTCATTAAAATGTTCCTGTTTAATTAAGGGAGCAAGGCTCGAATATTTTGTCATCAGGCTCATCTAAAAATAACACGTAGAATATTCATAAACTACTCACAGCAAAGCCAGAGAACCAGTTGCACAACCAGGAGATTTGGTGAGAACTTAAAATTTTTGCTCTGGGGATCAGTTGAGAGAGTCACCAGTTAGGAGAGAACCCAGGGTCTCTGTTCTTGGTTTCCTTTGCCCAGTGGGATTCATAGAAGATCAGACATAGTCCCTCTGACCTGAGTTGCTTCAGGCAGGTATAGGAGAAGCTGCTGTCCCTCAGCTCTGCATCTCCTTTTGCTCCTCAGGGTTCAGCTCACAGACTGGTTGGTTTTGTTATATCTTGTGGATTGTGTTGCCGCTCTCTGTATGCAACAAGTGTTCATGTCATTCTACTCTGCACCATCCCTCAGCCCCTGCTTCTTGCATGATACCTGAAAAACTAAGGTGATAACCTTGATTTAAACCACAGGCAATGGTAATGAACCGTCTGGGTCAGTCAAACCTGCTAAATGGCCGAATAAACAGGAAAAGAGGCATTTCAGCAAACTCACACATGTAACAGACCTTCCTTTCAGTGGGTGTACAGGGGGTGTTTTAAGGTCTCTCCTGCTCTACAATAAGAAACCCTTTAACTGTGCTTGAAGAAATCAACCTAAATTCTCTCTTATACCAGTGTAAATCCAAGTAACTCTACTGAAGACTAATTCCAGTGAAAAGGAGAGAGTTAACATCAGGGAGCTCAGCAGGGATACTCAGGATTTACACTATCATGTGAGAGAGTAGAATTTGGCCTAGAATGTTTGATCATGGTCTAGCACAGTGTTTCTCAACTGGTGAGTTGCAAATAGACCTGTAGGAATAACTGATTTTTAGGTTCAGTGACAGAACAGGAAAAGTTGAAAAACAAACATTTTGGGTCAAATAAATTTTTTTATTTCATTTTCAAGGGTTTATTTTTTTTGTTTTAAAAATAAAATTGAACTAAAATTTGAAGCAGAAAGAGATCTTGAATCAAAAGGTCAGAATGTTTTGTTTCACAAATGTAGAAATGAAAAGCTTTGACATTTTTGGATATTTTTTCTTTTGTTTTTCAACTGAAACAATTCAACACATATTCACAAAATATTCTGGTCAATCAGAATCTGCATTCTTTTGGCAAAAAAAAAAGTTTTGTCCGAAAAACTTTGTGACGCCCGTGTGGG
This sequence comes from Lepidochelys kempii, assembly GCF_965140285.1. Taxonomy (NCBI): domain Eukaryota; kingdom Metazoa; phylum Chordata; order Testudines; family Cheloniidae; genus Lepidochelys; species Lepidochelys kempii. The sequence continues at coordinate 11,884,637 of NC_136402.1, forward strand.
TCCTGGAAGACAATCAGGGTGATTTAAAACTTTATTACAATTTAAAGCAAAGAAAATATTGTCCCTGTACCCCATGCACAACCTTATGCTGAAAGATCAAGCATTCTCTGTCAACCTCTCAAAATTCCCACACCAATGAATTCTATAGGCTTATACTTGTTAGCATTGATACATTTTTTACTCTTGCTTTTCCAGCAAATGGATGGGGCTCATGAAAACATGTTAATAAGTAGAAACATGAGTGTAGTACATAACAAGTACAGCAGGTGAGAGTAACAACTGAAGACACTGACTAGGCTTCAGAGAATGTTCATATTTTGTGTGTCAGATTGTATATGTGATGATAAAATCATCAAACCAAGGGAAGTCTTTAAGAGAAACAAATCATTGGAAAAAGTTGAAAAATACTGTGAATAACTGAAGATTCTTCAGAAGCTTGCCAAGGAATGGGGGTCATGAGACAAGTTATGGCAAGAACTGGTAAGAATTAATTACAATGTCAAATCTTAGTGGAAAAATAGAAAGATTTCACAAAAAAATTGCAGAACTCCTCTCCCCACCCCCCTATTTCAATGGGCTCTACATGTTACTTATTCTGTAGAAGTTTTATCCATATTTGACAGCCAAATCTGCATGTAGATTTTAACATGAAGATTTCTCCAGTGAGCTATGATATTGGCTTCCATAGAATCATAGAATCATAGAATATCAGGGTTGGAAGGGACCCCAGAAGGTCATCTAGTCCAACCCCCTGCTCGAAGCAGGACCAATTCCCAGTTAAATCATCCCAGCCAGGGTTTTGTCAAGCCTGACCTTAAAAACCTCTAAGGAAGGAGATTCTACCACCTCCCTAGGTAACGCATTCCAGTGTTTCACCACCCTCTTAGTGAAAAAGTTTTTCCTAATATCCAATCTAAACCTCCCCCACTGCAACCTGAGACCATTACTCCTCATTCTGTCATCTGCTACCATTGAGAACAGTCTAGAGCCATCCTCTTCGGAACCCCCTTTCAGGTAGTTGAAAGCAGCTATCAAATCCCCCCTCATTCTTCTCTTCTGCAGGCTAAACAATCCCAGCTCCCTCAGCCTCTCCTCATAAGTCATGTGTTCTAGACCCCTAATCATTTTTGTTGCCCTTCGCTGGACTCTCTCCAATTTATCCACATCCTTCTTGTAGTGTGGGGCCCAAAACTGGACACAGTACTCCAGATGAGGCCTCACCAATGTCGAATAGAGGGGAACGATCACGTCCCTCGATCTGCTCGCTATGCCCCTACTTATACATCCCAAAATGCCATTGGCCTTCTTGGCAACAAGGGCACACTGCTGACTCATATCCAGCTTCATATTCCACTTCAGTTAGACTTTCTATGGAGGGTAAGACATGATGCTGGCAAAAGAACTGGTCCCTGGCCTTGTGCAGAACTTCAGTTCAGTCACTGATTTATGGGCATATCAGGGATATGGTGTTTTCCTGACTTTAATAGATTTTGATTGATCAGGAAAGATGTTGATACATTGGAGAAGATTCAGAGAAGGACCATGAGAATAATTAAAGGATTGCAAAACCTGCCTTAGAGTGATAGATTCGAGCAGCTCAGTCTACTTAGCTAAACAAAGAGACAGTTAAGGGGTGGCTTGATCACAGTCTGTAAGCACCTGTATGGGGAGCAAATATTTGATAATGGGCTCTTCATTCTAGCAGACAAAAATCTAACAAGGTCCAATGGCTATAAGCTGGAGCTAGACAAATTCAGACTGGAAATGAGGCATACAATTATAACCGTGAGATTAATTAATCACTGGAACACTTTACCCAGGGTTGTGGTGGATTCTCCACCACTGGCAACTTTTAAATCCAGATTGGATGTTGTTCTAGTTCAACCAGGAAGTGTTTTGGGGAAGTTCTGTGGCTTGTTATTCAGGGGATCAGACTAGATTATCACAGGGATCCCTACATGCCTTAGAATCTGTGAGTCTATGATTTGCACATTAATCCACCTGAACTGTAAATAGTTGTACTCAAGACTTCTTAACCCTATCAAAATAAGCATAGTAAATATTAAATTAATACAGTTCATTGGAGAGCTGGTCACAATTTTCCAATTCAAAAAATGTTCCCATATAAAATGCGGTTTTATCAAAGTAGAAATATTATCTGAGAAAATATCAATTTAGACAAAAAATCAATTTGCCATTAGGAAAACATAAACAACACATTTTATTTTGAACTGACCTTCCAAGTGAAATTTTCCAATTTAAATTGACACTTTGAGTGAAATTTTCTGTTGTATGACCCACAAAAGATGCAGCAGAACCCAGAAGTGCTACTGGTCAATTGATCAGCCCTGTAGACAACTCTCGCCATCCCAGGGCTGAGACTCCATTACAGAGATTGTGCTTTTCTTTGTGTTCTTTAACAGAAGTAACTGAAAGTTCCCTTGTTGACTCAGCAGTTTTTCTAGGGCGACCTCAAGGAACCATACTTTGAATTTTAATTAAACTCTATGCAAGTTTCTGCTTTGGCCTAAGAATTAAAAATAAAATCTTTAAGCAATTGCTTTGGACATATTCTAATCATAAGAACAGCCACACTGGATCAGACCAATGGTCCATGTAGCCCAGTATCCTATCTTCCGACAGTGGCTGGTGCCAGATATTTCCTAGGGAATTAAAAAACAGGGTAATTATTGAAAAGAGAAAAGGAGTACTTGTGGCACCTTAGAGACTAACCAATTTATTTGAGCATAAGCTTTCGTGAGCTACAGTTCACTTCATTGGATGCCTACTGTGGAAAGTGTAGAAGATCTTTTTATACACACAAAACATGAAAAAATACCTCCTCCCACCCCACTCTCCTGCTGATAATAGCTTATCTAAAGTGATCACTCTCCTTACAATGTGTATGATAATCAAGTTGGGCCATTTCCAGCACAAATCCAGGTTTTCTCACCCCCCCCCCACGCACACAAACCCACTCTCCTGCTGGTAATAGCTTATCTAAAGTGACCACTCTCCTTACAATGTGTATGATAATCAAGGTGGGCCATTTCCAGCACAAATCCAGGGTTTAACAAGAACATGGGGGGGGGGGTAGGAAAAAACAAGGGGAAACAGGTTGCCTTGCATAATGACTTAGCCACTCCCAGTCTCTATTTAAGCCTAAATTAATAGTATCCAATTTGCAAATGAATTCCAATTCAGCAGTTTCTTGCTGGAGTCTGGATTTGAAGTTTTTTTGTTGTAAGATAGCGACCTTCATGTCTGTAATTGCGTGACCAGAGAGATTGAAGTGTTCTCCGACTGGTTTATGAATGTTATAATTCTTGACATCTGATTTGTGTCCATTTATTCTTTTACGTAGAGACTGTCCAGTTTGACCAATGTACATGGCGGAGGGGCATTGCTGGCACATGATGGCATATATCACATTGGTGGATGTGCAGGTGAAGGAGCCTCTGATAGTGTGGCTGATGCTATTAGGCCCTGTGATGGTGTCCCCTGAATAGATATGTGGGCACAGTTGGCAACGGGCTTTGTTGCAAGGATAGGTTCCTGGGTTAGTGGTTCTGTTGTGTGGTATGTGGTTGTTGGTGAGTATTTGCTTCAGGTTGGGGGGCTGTCTGTAGGCAAGGACTGGCCTGTCTCCCGAGATTTGTGAGAGTGTTGGGTCATCCTTCAGGATAGGTTGTAGATCCTTAATAATGCGTTGGAGGGGTTTTAGTTGGGGGCTGAAGGTGACGGCTAGTGGCGTAGCAGCAGATATTTTGCATATTTGACATCTCTTTGAGTCATGAATTAATGGGAAATTGAACTTTCATATGTTCCAGTGTACACACATTATAATAGATTTTAATTTACAATGGGATTATTCAAGTATCAGGGGGTAGCTGTGTTAGTCTGTATCCATAAAAACAACGAGGAGTCCGGTGGCACCTCTGTACATCACACACATACACCCCACCCCCCACTTGTCTCCCACCTGATCTGAAATTGGCACAAATCCTCCTTTTTGGACAAGGTAAATGTGTCCCTTCAGATAATGAGCTCAAAGACTGTATGTTTCTGGGGTTTCGAGCGTATTTCTCCCTCCCTCACATGTCACCTCTCAACCTTTACATGGTGGCCGATACCCACAATCTGTGGGACAAGTGCCTGACGGGCAGAACACCTGGGTTTTCTTGCCATTGTGCCACAACTGGAAGTTTGTAACCTTTCTTTAACTACTAAATCCTGCTCCTAAGCATGTCTCTTGATGGTGTGATGTACATGAAGAGGTTTTGACAGCTGTACCCCAAGAGGGGACACTGGGGAGAGTGCTGCTGTCATAGGTGACAACTCTGTGGGTGTTCCGGGGCTGGAGCACCCACGGGAAAAAAATAATGTGTGTTCAGCACCCACCGGCATCCCCATGGATCCACTCCTACTCCTCCCCCCAGTCCTTCATCCTGCTGTTGGGCTCCCCCCGATTAGCTCCTCCCCCTCCCTCCAGCTCCGCCCACCTACCATGATCAGCAGTTCAGCGGTGTGCAGGAGGTGCTGGGTGGGAGGGCAGGAAGAGGTGGGGGAGGGGGTGGAACTGGGCAGGAAGGGGCAGGGCAGGGGTGGGGGCTTCTGGGAAGGGGTGGGACCCCTAAGGAGCAGGGAGATGTAGCCCAGCTAACCGGGAGGAGATGGGGGAGGTCAGAGGGATCAGGCTGGGATACTTCTCAGGAAGGGATGGGGGAAGAGGGAGTGTAGTCCCCAGTCCATAAGGAGCCCAGCAGCTCAGAGCTGCTCCCCTTCCACCTCCTCTCCAGAGAAAAGTCTAGCAGCAGGCTCATCAATTCCTCTACCTGAAAACCCATCAGCTCCTGGGCTTCCTGCCTCCCTGCGCTGTTGTGAAGGGGGAAAAGGAAGCTCTGAGCAGGCAGAAAGATTCCTTTTCTGATCGTTATTAGAGTGCACTACAGGAGAGAGGTCTGTAGTTAGGTAGATAGTAGCGCTGTGCAGGAACTGGAGTTTCATATTTGCAGGAAATCACAAGGTTATGAATTTTTTTCCATTCCGAAATGAAACAAATGCCCCCAGCTTTTTGAGATTTCCCACACAATGGAATTCTGGATTTATTTATTTTTCTTCTGGGCCAGCTAAACATTTTTCTGATTTCACATTTTTGTTGTTTTTGTAGTAGAAAGAGAGAGCCTGAGACATGAGGCCTGGTATAAGGGGCCTTGTGTAAGGGCTAAGGCCCAAACTAAAGTCAGGCCCTGCTGATATAAAGCAAATTAGCAAGAGTCAGGCTAGGAGCAAAAGTCAGGGCCTGTTACAAAGCAGATGCCTGCTTGCAGGTTCATTATCCGATACATGAATTTAGCAAGAACAGTGCTGGCATTGCAAAAACACAAGCTCTCCTTGGCACATAAACACACTCCAGAAAGGTAGTACAAGAGAAATGTTTTGATTGAACCAACAGGTACAAGGTAACCTACATCAGAGCGGTAATATGTAATGTGTTTGTATCAGTGTATAAAAGAGGGTCACAGGGGGTGTCTTTGTCTAGCCTAGGGGGGAGCAGAAAGTCCTGCTGCTTACTGAGTCCATTGTCACGCTCAGACATGTATTGTGTGTACCTGTAGCACGCATAGGGCACTAATACTGTGCTTTATTGACAACAAACCTGGCCGAGCACATTCGCTACTGAATCATCTTCTTGGGTAGTTTGATCGAGGTCCACTGAATGGGTTATCTGGCCAGAGCCAGTGCAGCACACAGTGAGAACACACACGCAGCCAACAACTGACAACAGTTTTATATTCTGTTATGTGTCCTTCAAAAAGTGAGACAAAAATTCATTTTAAAGGGAAAATTGAAATGTTCCCTTTTCACCTTATGGCAATACCCCTTTCTAGTTTTTTTTCTACCTGAAATTTTGTCAAAATTGACAAGTTTCTTTGAGGTGTTTTGAATTTCATGGAACTGCATTTTCCGATAGAAAAATGTTCCATTGGAAAAATTCCAGCCATAGATTCCATAGATAGGTAATGCACCAGTATATGACATGCAAGAATATGTAGCATCGCTCTTGGGTGTTCTAGAAGCACTAAAAGGGCATTGTTGTTGTGTACTGCAGGAGGCTTTCTGTGTGCAGGGTTTGTCTTTTTAAGCTCTTAGCACCTGCTCCTAACCCCAGACAGCTGGTGCTTCCTTCCGTCCACGTGAGACATTGACTGAGAACACAGAGCATGGAAGGTTGCCTAAGTTTTATTGCTGGATGTGATGGTCCTTCCAGGACAGCTGAGAGGGCTGCTCCACGGCTATTTGATCCTCTGGTCTCAGCTCCTTGCTGGCTATCCTTCATAGCCGTCACTCTCTGAAGAGCTACACCAAAACATTTGAGTTGCAAAGTCTCCTGCCTCTTCATAGAATGGCACATTGGGTTCTATGGGGAGAGGGGAAGGAATTGGCTACATGTCAGCCAGCTGCATTTAGCACCTCGGAGGGTTGCCTGTATGAATCATTGGAACAAGTTGCTTAGGGACATAGTGTATTCTCTGTCACTTGAAGTTTTAAAATCAAGACTAAATAGCCTTCTCAAAAATCTGCTGTAGCTGAATGAGAAGTTATTAGGTTTAATGTGAGACTTGCTGGGTGGGATGCTCTGTGACGGTGGAGGGCAGCCCAGATGGTTATAACTGTCCCTTCTGGCCTTACAGTCTATGAATCTCGATGCAGTCCCTCAAGGGAAGGAGACTACCCTTGCCTATACAAACTGGCCAAAGAGTGTGAGAATTGGATGTTATCTTCATTTCCACCTCCCATCAGCACCCTTACAGAAAGGCTAATTAGTTGAGATGTGTACAGGGGCAGACAGATCACTCTGTTTCTTCATGGGAGGAAGCCCTGCCCTCAATAGAAGTCAATAAACATAGTACCTATTTTTAAAAAGAGGAGCAAACAAGACCCAGGGAATTAGAGACTAAGTTTGATTCCTGGAAAGATACTGGAACAAATTATTAAACAATCAATTTCTAAGCACCTAGAGGATAACAGAGTGATAAATAGAAAAGGAGTACTTGTGGCACCTTAGAGACTAACCAATTTATTTGATAAATAGCCAACATGGATTTGTCAAAAACAAATCATACCAAACCAACTTATTTTCCTTCTATTACAGGTTACTGGCCTACTGGATAGAGGAGAAGCAGTAAACAAGATATACCTTGATTTTAGCAAGGCTTTTGACATTGTCCCCCATGACATTCTCATAAGCAAACTAGGGAGATATGGTCTAGATGAAATTACTGTAAATTGGGTGCACAACTGCTTGAAAAACTGGACTCAGAGAGTAGTTGTCAATGATTCACTGTCACACTGGGAGGATGCTTCTAATGGGATTCTGCAGGGACTTGTCCTAGGTCTGGTATTACTCAATATTTTCATTAGTCTCTATGGTGCCACAAGTACTCAAGTTCTTTTTACAGACTAGCACGACTGCTCCTCTGAAACATTACACAACTGGTAGATGACACCAAGCTGGGAGGGGTTGCAAGAACTTTGGAGGACAGGATTAGAATTCACAATGACCTTGTCAAACTGGAGAATTGTGCTGATATCCACACGATGAAATTCAATAGCCAAGTGCAAAGTACCTCACTTAGCAAGGAAAAATCAACTAGAAAATGGGGAATAACTGGCTTGGCGGTAGTACTGCTGAAAATTATCTGGGATGGGGGGTGTATAGTGGATCACAAATTGATCTAAAAAACCTGACCTGTGAGGAAAGGTTAATAAATCTGGGCATGTTTAGTCTTGAGGAAAGAAGACTGAGAGGGGACCTGATAATCTTCAAATATGTTAAGGGCTGTTAAAAAAGAGGATGGGGATCAATTGTTTTCAGTGCTCACTGAAGGTAGGACAAGAACTAATGGAGTTAATCTGCAGCAACTGAGATTTAGATTAGACAATAGGAAAAACTTTCTGATTATAAGGGTAGTTAAACTCTGGAACAAGCTTCCAAGGGAGGTTGTGAAATACCAATCACTGGAGGTTTTAAAGAACAGATTAGACAAACATCTGTCAGGGATGGTTTAGGTTTACTTGGTTCTGCCTCAACGCAGGTGGCCTGGACTTGCTGACCTTTCAAGTTCCTTTCCAGACTGACATTTCTATGATGCTATGAATACAAAGTCCAGAGAGGAGTGGATCACTTATGGTGCTCTGAGGTTGGTAAGGCAGAGACATCCATCATAGGAAGTGTGGAGTAAGGTGTATCCTCCATGGTGATGGCATTCAAACTTTCATATGATCCATCAGTATCTTTGTTGCCTTGTGGTGCCTTCAAAAAACAAAAACAGAAGCAAAACAAAAAAACAACCCCAGACTTGTGGACATTAACATGTGGGGAAGGGGCTACCTTCTGCCTGAGAAAGTGTTTGAAAGCGAAGACTGAAAGACAAGCCAGCTAGTCTCTCAGAGATCACCTTATGCCAAAAAAGATCCCTTCAGGCCCGATTGCCAACTCACAGTGAGCAATGCCACTGACTTCAGCGGAACTATCTGTGTGAGTAAAGACTCACCAGAGTAAGTGAAAGATTCAGGGTTGGACCACTGTAGTTCAGTGGAATTCATCATGCTGTAGAGTGATACTCGCTCTGACTAGTGGTATCAGAATCTGGCTCACTGTACACATCGTATTCCAGTGTAAATGGGCTTCTTGGTCAATAGCGCTGGTCAAAAAGATTTTATCCAAAAAAACTTTTCACGGAAAAAGACTTTTTGAGAAAAATGGACGTTTCTTAGAGAAAATTTCCTTTTATGTAAAAAATTTAATTAAATTTTTAAAAATGGTTTTCATAGAAAAAAAACCCCTCAAACCAGTTTTTCCCCACCCAAGTTTTGGCAACTAAAACCTTTATTTTTTAAATACAATAACTGAAAATTATTGTTTTTACAATGAAAAATGTGGAAAAAAACCTAAGAGAGATATTTCAATGAAAAGTAAACATTTTCAATTTTCTTCTAAAATCACCCTAGAAAATTAAGTGCAGTGTTTAACAGGCTTAGCTAGTAAATCTGCTGAGAACCAAGGGCTGGGTTCTGAGTTGGATTTTGCACCCAGGGTAGGGAGTAAAATAAGCCACTGTATAACTCTCCACAGGCTGCACGTACTCTAGGAGTGTAGACATAAGCAGAGCTTATGAGTCCAGTAGGAGATGCACCTGAAAACAATAATTAGACTGCATTTATAGAGATGGTTGTTAGCAATGGTGTACAGCAGACATGGTTCTTGCCATGTTAATAAATGCTCAGTCTCTTGAAGGAGGAGGGACAGGATATTTTAAGGTTAATAATGTGACCCTCTACATTACATTTTCCAATTGTTCTTTTTTCAATAAATGTGACCTTTCATAATTTTTCCCATTAAAAATAACCAGACACAGCCATTAAATGGTCTAATTCTGCAAGCACTATTGAATACCAAGGTGGGCAGTCCCATGGACTTCATTGGGCCACTAGCAGTGGTAAGTTGAGCTGGCCAAAAAACTGTAAGTGTGTTTTCTGAACACACTTTGTGAATATATATATAATTTTATTTGCTCAGAAGTTTTGGGGCTTTCATAAAACATTTTGATTTTTTAAATTTAATTTTTGCTTTTCAAAATGTTGTTTTTCAAGTTTTTGTTGCATTTTCATAGAAAAATCCCATATTTTTCCTTTCCTTTCAGAGAGAAAGAATATTAAACCCACTTATATTTTTTTACTTTTTTCCATGGGCAAAATGAAATATTCTGATTGTGACCTGGAGTGAAATATTTCATTTTAACTTTCCTGGTGGAAAACCAATTTTCCTGCAGATAATTTAGATTTTTCAGAAACTGCATTTTCTGTGGGGAATCCATTCCGATGGAAAATTGCTGACTAACTCTAGTGCTTAATGTTCCTACTGTGAGGAATGCCTTTGAAGTTAACAGGCTTAGTCTCAGGAATAAAGTTAAGCATATGCATATGTGTTTGCAGGAGCAGGGCCTGGTGGGGGCAAGTTTTCAAAGGGATTTTGATTCACAATTCCTGTTGATTTTTGTGACAGAACTGACAATTTTCTGCAATATCCTTGAAAAAACTTAAGTTTATTAAGTTTAAGTAGCTTTGGAGTCCATTGTATTAAAAATTCAAATGTATATATTATTGAGGAATTGTATGTAACTTCTTTAGGGGAAGGTGTGACCACCGAAAACCCTGGGAAGTGTTATGACGGGGTAGTCAATTATTTTTTGTCAAGGTCCAAATTTCTTGATCAAGATAGAGTCAAGGTCCAGACTCCAGAGAAATATTTTTCACACTGCAATAACAATAATGATAATAATAAGTAAATAAAAAGATGTTGTGGTCCATTCAAAAGTGTCTGGTGGTCCGGATTTGGCCCACAATCTGCCTCTTGACTACCCAAGCATTATGAGCTTCACAGGACCATCTGAAACAATGGGCCAGACAAGTTTTGGGATAAACAAGGTTAAGTGGGTTTCCTAGGAACTCTCTAGGGTGAGCTGAATGTCAATTCACCTCCCTCAAATTATGCAAAAACTCAGCCATTTGAAGCTATGCCTTGAGAAAAGGACCTTTGTTTGCTGATCACCTGTTACATGAGGATCAAAGTCCCAAGCTGTATGAAGGAAAGAATGAACTATTCATGGGTGCTCTGGTTCTGAGCTAAAGTGGTTAGAAACTTGTAACCAGAGGAAAAAACCCTGTGTGGGGTTTGAAGAACTAATCAGCTACCAGAGCCCTTGCTGGAGTTGAGGGTGATCTCTGCCAAGCTTATTAGCATGTGAATAGGTTCTTTTATTGTTTTAATATTTTTTTCTGTAATGCTTTTACCTTAAAAATAAACATGCTTGCTTAGAAAGATCTGTGCGGTGACTTGTAATTGCAAGCAATTACAGCTGCTCATGGCCCCTGGAGATAAAGCAATGTGTAGACACTGACTATTTAGGCAGTCTTGCTTGCTGGCGATATCACAGGATAGGCAGGGAACTGTGCAACCTGGAAAAAACCCAGCTCAGGAGAGGCGCATCACAGGTCACCACTTAAGAGAGGTGACAACCGAGGAGCCAGAAGCCTTTAAGTAGGTTCCCATCCTGGACCATGGAGGAGCAATACATGTTCACTTGCCTTGAACTGTGACAATTTCTAAAGAGAATTAGATATTTAAATCCTTTAAGTGGCTTTGAAAAGCCACTTGACATTTTCACAAAGTCAATACAAACAAATAAAAATACGTAAATATGATATGACTTTTTGGCCATTCTCTCTTCTCTTCTCTCTTTTGCTTGCCTTTGTAAATAAATAAAAATCTAAACTGATCAGGTAATAAATAATTAAATATTGCTTTCTTACTGCCTGGCTGATCTTCAGTGCTCCTGCTTTTGTGACTGCGATCTTGTATTCTGCAGAAAATAAAAGAACAACAACAACAGTGAAGACTTGTTTGTGGTTCTCCTCCAGATATTGATCACAGAAATCTGGGAGTAGAGATTGGCATTGCTGAAGGGACCCTAGAGATTGTTTGAGGCAAACCTATGTCAGCATATCCTGGAAGATGTGCAGCTTTGTGTGTAAGTTTAGAGTGGGTCTAAAAACAATAATTGTGTGGAAAAAAATGAAAATTTTATGAAGTTCCCATTTTTCAGCATCTGAAGCAGGCCAGTTTTTCATTTTTTCAAAATTTCTTATGAAATATTTTTTCCTCACATTTTTAAATATTTTTTTATTTTTTCTCATTTATCCTGCTCTCCCACCTCTTTTTCCCCCGGTGTGTCAACTGAGGGCAATAAACTAAATGAAGTCCAGTGTCCACCCCCCTTTTTCATTTTTCTTTTTGCAACTCTAATTTTTCAAAACATTTCCAACTTTGAAACAATTGCCAAGTGGCACAGTTACAGAGTTTCATTTGGGAACTTTCCAAAGTTAAAGGAAGTTTTGAAAAGTTACAGTGCATAAAAATAAAACAAGAAAGAATACCCTCCCCCAAAGCAAAACAAACAAACCAACCCCCAAAGCAAATACAACTGAAAAAGTGGGGGGATGGAATGGAGGGGAAGAAAAGAAAGAACTCCCCCCCAACCTTAGACTTCATTCACTCAATTGTATTCAGTGGAAAGGAAGAGAAAGGGGGACCCCAAAATTCAAATTTTAAACATTATAAAAATGTTTAAATTTTGAAATATTCAGATTTAATGAATAAAAATAACAAAAACCAACCAAATGCCCTCCCTCACCCACAGACACATACACACAAACAGTAAAATTTTCAAAAGTAGCTTTGTGCCGAATTTTCAAAGGTATTGAAACGCCTAGCAATGCAGATAGGTGCTTAGAAGGATTTTCAAAAGTGCGTAGGTGACTAATGCCTATTGAAATCAATGCGAATTAGGCACCTAAAGACCTCTGAATATCTGGGCCTAATCACTTAAATGAAAATGGAATGTTGTCTTCAGGGGTGAAAGTAAGTCCAGTGACTTACTGGTATTCTGGGGCCAGCTCTGGCCCCCGGAAGGGGCGGGGTTGAGGGGGTCAGAGCCAGTAAGGTAAGTGACCCCCGCCCCACGGGGTAGCAGCAGCAGCCCAGGGCTCAAGGGGCTATTTAAAGGGCCCGGGGCTCCCCTGCTTCTACCGCCCTGGCCCTTTAAATAGCTGCTGGAGCCCTGGGCTTGAAATACCTTGAAATACAGCCAGCTCTCCTGGACTCCTTTCCCCTTCATGTTAGTCCCCCAGGGGATCCTACCCATCAGTTCCCTGAGGGAGTCGAAGTCTGCTTTCCTGAAGTCCAGGGTCCGTATCCTGCTGCTCTCATAGAATCATAGACCATCAGGGTTGGAAGGGACCTCAGGAGGTCATCTAGTCCAACCCCCTGCTCAAAGCAGGACCAATCCCCAATTTTTGCCCTAGATCCCTAAATGGCCCCATCAAGGATTGAACTCACAACCCTGGGTTTAGCAGGCCAATGCTCAAACCACTGAGCTATCCCTCCCCCCCCCTTTCTTCCCTGTGTCAGGATCCTGAACTCAACCAACTCATGGTGTCATAAATATAAAGGGAAGGGTAAACCCCTTTGAAATCCCTCCTGGCCAGGGGAAAGCTCCTCTCACCTGTAAAGGGTTAAGAAGCTAAAGGTAACCTCGCTGGCACCTGACCAAAATGACCAATGAGGAGACAAGATACTTTCAAAAGCTGGGAGGAGGGAGAGAAACAAAGGGTCTGTGTCTGTCTATATGCTGCTTTTGTCGGGGATAGACCAGGAATGGAGTCTTAGAACTTTTAGTAAGTAATCTAGCTAGGTATGTGTTAGATTATGATTTCTTTAAATGGCTGAGAAAAGAATTGTGCTGAATAGAATACCTATTTCTGTCTGTGTATCTTTTTTGTAACTTAAGGTTTTGCCTAGAGGGGTTCTCTATGTTTTTGAATCTAATTACCCTGTAAGATATCTACCATCCTGATTTTACAGGGGGGATTTCTTTATTTCTATTTACTTCTATTTTTTTATTAAAAGTCTTCTTGTAAAACACTGAATGCTTTTTCATTGTTCTCAGATCCAAGGGTTTGGGTCTGTGGTCACCTATGCAAATTGGTGAGGCTTTTTATCCAACATTTCCCAGGAAAGGAGGGGTGCAAGTGTTGGGAGGATTGTTCATTGTTCTTACGATCCAAGGGTCTGGGTCTGTGGTCACCTAGGCAAATTGGTGAGGCTTTTTACCAAACCTTGTCCAGGAAGTGGGGTGCAAGGTTTTGGGAAGTATTTTGGGGGGAAGGAAGCGTCCAAACAGCTCTTCCCCAGTAACCAGTATTAGTTTGGTGGTGGTAGCGGCCAGTCCAAGGACAACGGGTGTAATATTTTGTACCTTGGGGAAGTTTTGACCTAAGCTGGTAAAGATAAGCTTAGGAGGTTTTTCATGCAGGTCCCCACATCTGTACCCTAGAGTTCAGAGTGGGGGAGGAACCTTGACACATGGTCACTGCCTCCCAAATTCCCATCCACTTTTGCTTCCCCCACTAATTCTTCCCGGTTTGTGAGCAGCAGGTCAAGAAAAGCTCCCCCCCTAGTTGGCTCCTCTAGCACTTGCACCAGGAAATTGTCCCCTACATTTTCCAAAAACTTCCTGGATTGTCTATGCACTGCTGTATTGCTCTCCCAGCAGATATCAGGAAAATTAAAGTCATTTGAGAACTATTACTATTACTATTGAGAACAATAGTACCTGCTCAATGAATCCATGCCATGAATGGTCATGTTATTGGCAAGACCACCAAGGAGGAATCTGATTAGTTGTATACTTTCCTTAGGGCATTATGAAGTGGAGTGCCCCAAGGGTCGGTCCTGGGGCTGGTTTTGTTCCACATCTTCATTAATGATCTTGGGAATGGTGGGGATTGCACCCTCAGTAAGTTTGCAGATGACACTAAAATGGGAGGAGTGGTAGATATGCTGGAGGGTAGGGATAGGATACAGAGGGACGTATACAAATTAGAGGATTGGGCCAAAAGAAATCTGATAAGGTTCAACAAGGACAAGTGTGGAGTCGTGCATTTAGAACGGAAGAATCCCATGAACTGCTACAGACTAGGGACTGAGTGGCTAGGCAGCAGTTCTGCAGAAAAGGACCTAGGGGTTACAGTGGACGAGAAGCTGGATATGAGTTAACAGTTTGCCCTTGTTGTCAAGAAGGCTCACAGAATTTTGGGCTGTATAAATAGGAGCATTGCCAGCAGATCGAGGGACGTGATCATTCCCCTCTATTCGGCATTGATGAGGCCTCATCTGGAGTACTGTGTCCAGTTTTGAGCCCTACACTACACAAAGGATGTGGAAAAATTGGAAAGAGTCCAGCGGAGGACAACAAAAATGATTGGGGGCTGGACACATGATTTATGAAGAGAGGCTGAGGGAACTGGGATTATTTAGTCTGCAGAAGAGAAGATGACGGGGGATTTGATAACTGCTTTCAACTACCTGAAAGGGGGTTCCAAAGAGGATGGATCTAGACTTTTCTCAGTGGTAGCAGATGACAGAACAAGGAGTAATGGTCTCAGGTTGCAGTGGGGGAGGTTTAGGTTGGATATTAGGAAAAACTTTTTCACTAGGGGGGTGGTGAAACACTGGAATGCGTTACCTATGGAGGTGGTGGAATCTCCTTCCTTAGAGGTTTTTAAGGTCAGTCTTGACAAAGCCCTGGCTGGGATGATTTAGTCGGGGATCGGTCCTGCTTTGAGCAGGGGGTTGGACTAGATGACCTCCTGAGGTCCCTCCCAACCCTGATATTCTATGATTATATATACAAATACTAATACTAGAGCAATGCTGTTATTCATCATATTTAATGTCAACATTTGCAAATCTAGCAGTGTGAAATTGGCCCAATTATTTCACCATCTAGGGAAATCATGATGCTTTGTAAAAATGCAAAAGCGGCAAAGAGTCCTTTGGCACCTTATAGACTAACAGACGTATTGGAGTATAAGCTTTCATGGGTGAATACCCACTTCGTTGGATGCATGCATACAAAGTGGGTATTCACCCACGAAAACTTATGCTCCAATATGTCTGTTAGTCTACAAGGTGCCACAGGACTCTTTGCCACTTTTACAGATCCAGACTAACACAGCTACCCCTCTGATACTTGTAAAAATGCAGTCACTAACACACAAAACAAACATTATTCCCAACTTTATGTGCCCACCAAATAACAAAACAGGTCTCATCCATTTCTATAATGTAATATATGTGCTAAAGAGGTCCAAATAAAGGAGATACATTAGCTTGCTAAATTTAAGAAATTAGGATATTTTCAAGTCCTTATTCGAGTTGGATGAATTTTTTTTCAACTAATTGCTTTTTTACCAAAAAAAAAATAATGCATTTTTGGTGTCCAAAACTATTAACCAAATTTGAGTCAAAATTCAACAAATAGTATCACTTTGAAAAAAAAATGTAGAGTAAAAACATCTAGTTTTGACTTTTAAATTCAAAATGGCATTTCATTTTTAAATTTGGCCAGTTTGGAATACATCTACACCCATACCAACACCTGCACAAAGGTTGAAAAACACCAAAACTGGCCAAATTGAAACAAAAAAACCTGCAAAATAATATTTTTATTGTAGACTGAAATGTTTGGATTGATTTTAAATGAATTGTTTTTTAGTTTTTTTCATTTGATGAAAAAATTTGTAAACATATGTTTCAGTTTGAATAAAATCAGATTTTATGGTACGGCTTCTGAACAAAAAATCCGTTATTTTCCTAGCTCAATATCTTATAATATACGCTATCCTCCTCCCTCCATTTTGAATATGCCAAAAATTGAACCTTTCCCTCAACTATACCTTACATTTTTATCTGAACATCACAGAATGACCAGGTATTTTTACTTTGTGGCTACCATCAAAGTGGAACTGGTAACACAGCCTATCTGTGATTTTTTTAACAACTCAACTGTATTATCATTTGCCTGCTCTATACTTCCCATCACTCAGACAGATGGGGAGAGGTCGGGCTTCAGAGACCTGATGTCCCCTTTTTCTGAATATACATTTGAAGACGAGCTACAGAATAGAAGTTCAAGTCCTATGATAGCAAATAAAGTCACTTACCTTTGCAAGATGGTTGCATTCCAGAGCTACTGTTATTAGCCTGCGAGATGTTAGCTGTGGAGAAAATTTATAGGAGTTTATTCATAAATCACTTGTTATTTGAAATCCTTTATATAAATAGGCTTTAAAATATCCATGTTTTCAAAATGGAACATTTAGTGCCCAGCTCTGAAATAATAACAGGAATAAAGCTTCAGGTTGCTATAGCTAGTCCTCGGGAGCCAGGATGGTCTTGTGGCATGAGCCACAAAGATCTGGATTCTATGAGTTTGGGCAAGCCACTTAATCTCTCTCCGATGAAGTGAGCTATAGCTCATGAAAGCTCATGCTCAAATAAATTGGTTAGTCTCTAAGGTGCCACAAGTACTCCTTTTCTTTTTGCGAATACAGACTAACACGGCTGTTACTCTGAAACCTGAAATTAATCTCTCTGGTCTCCCTTCCAGTTCCCTTGTTCAGTGAGTAGCATCTTACTCTATGAGTTTGTTTAATCAGAGTTTCTTGCAGATTAAAGAGTTACTCAGCATGAGGAAAGGTACCAATACCTAAATTCTGCATCTGTGCAATGGGGGTAATAAACTTTCATTTGTCTGTCTTGTTTTATTCAGAGTCTATGTACAATCCACTGCCAAGTGCTCCATGTTCCTTTCTGTGCCCCGTCCACAGAGGGTATAAATCTGTCACACTGCAACATAAAGAGTCTTGGCTCTTTAGCTCAAGCTGCAGCTGTTCATGTGTCTAGCTCCGGAACCCACACTGCATCACCCAGAATGGTGGCTTTTCAGGGAAAAGCTTGTTTCTTGCTATGCATTTGTATAGCAGCCAGGACAATGGGGCCCCAATCTCAGTAGAAACCCGTAGCCACTACGGTAATGAAAATTAAAGCTGAGTGCATAATTGATTTCCTTGTTTGGGTGGGGATTGAACCAAAACACTGGAACATAAATTTGGTTCAGTTCAAACAAAAACTGATTTTTTTTTTTAGTTTTTTTTCTGCCCAAACAAAAAAACAAAGAAAAATTTCATATTGGGTCCACCGAAATGGTTTGTTGTAAAGTTTTCATATCATTCGTGGTTGTTTTTTGCCTTTTTTCCTTTTGTTAAAAAATTAGTGAAATTTCAAAACAAAAAGCCACCTTGAAATGAAGTCTAATTTTTGTTTCAATTTTTTTCAGCTGAAAATATTTGCTGAATTCAGCCTGAATTTGTGAATAGTTTTGGTGCCTTGCAAAATGCATTCTTCAGTGAATTTACTAATTAAAGAAAAAAATCACTCAGCTCTAATGACAATCCCCTCATTTAATGCTGTGATTGGGGTCTAACAGTTTTCTGAGAGATAGGGGCACAGGAAAACTGCCCACCTATTACATTAGGAAAGGGGTCACGTTTCACACACATTGTGAAGAGGAATAGAATGATCACCACTATCCCTAATTTCATTCCCATCATCCTGAATCGTCTTATCTTCCCCTGTATTTATCACTGCTCAGGCTGAACATAGGACAGTTTGGGTTCAGCCTAGAGCTGTAGTGATTCAAGATCAAGATTTCCCTTTTCTTAAATAAACAGCTCTAAATGTTGAAGAACTCCCAAGATAGTAAATACAATCACTTACCTTTCCAGGAAGGCTCTGTTCCAGAATCACTGTCATTAGACTGGAAGATTTTATGTGAATTTGATACATGACAGATCATTCATAAATTACTGAACATAAGAACATAAGTGTGGCTATACTCAGTCAGACCAAAGGTCCATCTAGCCCAGTCTTCTGACAGTGGCCAATGCCTGGTGCCCCAGAGAGAATGAACAGAACAGGTTATCATCAAGTGTTCCATCCCCTGTCGCCCATTCCCAGCTTCTGGCCAACAGAGGCTAGGGACACCACCCCTGCTCATCCTGGCTACTAGCCATTGATGGACCTATCCTCCATGAACTTATCTAGTTCTTTTTTTGAACCCTGTTATAGACTTGGCCTGCACAGAATCACTGGAAATCCATATATAAATAGCCTTTAATATCTGGCTGTTATATAACACTTTTTTCCATACCTCAAAGCATTCTACACAAGAGATGATCCATATAGGGAAACTAAGGCACAGAAAGGATAAGTTGCTTGCCAAAGATCACCCATCTCAGGAGTGAAAGCCTCCAGCTGGACATGCTTACTGAGAAATTTCAAATGGTTTGCATTGGGCTTGGAATTCTCTTTGGTGAATTTGCTTGTTTGGTATTAGACACTTGTTTTCCATAGATCTTTAACTCTCTTGTGCTTTTTTAAGAGTAAGACGTGTGTGATAAGAAATTCCTTTGCTAAGCCTGTGTCTCCTTACTGTACTGCCATGTTATCACTGAAGGGTGTAACTAGAAACCAGAGTTCCCACAGCCAGGTGGGCTCTAGGAGGAACATTCTAAGCAACTGGGAACTCAGGGGATCTGTGGCACTGCTTCTGGGGTGTAGTTGGTTAGACTGCAAGGTCTCATTGTTCCATCTGGGGGTTGGATGCCATCTCAACAGACTGGTGTCCAGAGAGTAGTACTGGACCAGGCTGTGACTAGAGCTGAGCCAATAATGGATTTTTCAGTTCAGGGGCTGAACTGGAAAAAAAAAAATCTGGTTTGCTTGAAACCAAACCACTTCTTTTTTCATTTTTTTTCATTGACTCAAAAAAAATTTAAAAAACCCACAAAAATTCATACTGAATCAATCAAAACATTTTTTGAAATAATGTTTTTTTCCCCCGAGTTATTAATTACATTGGTCATTCTAGGTGTTTTCACATTTTTTTTGGTTTGTTTTTTTTTAAACTGGCTAAATTTGAAATCAAAAGGCCATTTTGAATTGCAAAGTCAAAACAGTTTGACTTTTACTCAAAAACGTTTCAAAATAAAACATTCATAATAAACAGTTTTGATTTTTTCTTATTTGACTGGAAGTTGGTGTAGTTTTGGACTCTGAAAATGCATTTTTCTGCAAAAAAATAAACATCTCTCCCTCTTCCGCACAACTTCTTTTGTATTGTTGTCCGCATGCCATGTAGATATGCTAGTAAGATGTTTGACACAGCAAAAAATCTATTTATCATCTGGTGATGCCTAAAACTTTTCTTTTCTATGGAACTTAGTGCTGATCAAAACAGTTTTTTTAATAAGATCTCTTAAACTTTGTTAGTGTTTTTCAAAATGTTTGGAAACATTTGTATTGAAAAAATAGGACCTGATCATGCAGAGATTTATGCCTATGTTTAGCTTCTCTTCTGTGAGTAGGCCCCATGATGTCATGGTTAAACATGTGAGTAAGAACCAGGTGCCTTGAGGAGAAATTTATCATTTACTACCCATTGTTTTCCATTTTTTAACTAAGAAATTCTCAAGACTGTTTTTTTGTAAGAAAATTGTATTTTTTCTTTAAATTTGCATAGTGTGACCAAAAAAACCCAAATCCATTTTTTATTGCAAAAATGGGAAACTATAAATGAAATATAAAAAATCTCCTTGCAAAAAATTGTGAAAATTTCAAACAACCCTCCAACTAGTTCAAAACTAGCAAAATGGAGAACAATCTATTTAGTTGATCAGAGAAGATTAAAGGTTGTCTTGATCAGAGAATCTACTTGGGGAGAAGATTTCTGAGGGCACTTCAATCAGGCTGGTGATGGTACAAATCCAATGGCTGGATGTTGTAGACAAATGTAAACAGGAAATGAGGAGAAAAATTTTAACAGTGAAGGGAATTAACTATTGGTACAACTAAGGTTCCAATCCTGTAAATAGATCCCACCGGTGAGAGTCTATATTATAGGATCCTGTCTGTGCAGGTTTACACTGGGTATGAATTAGTACAGTATCAAGGTGTAGCAGTCCCAGTGTTTAAATCTGGAAGTTCTTGGTTCAATCCCTGCTGTGTCACCTAATGGGACTACTCACGGTAGTATAAATCAACCATATACACAAGTGTTTGCAGAACTGGGATCTCACATGGGGATGCAGCAGATACTTCATCATTTGGAGTCTTTAAACAGAGATCGGCCATCTTTCTAACAGGTACAGTCTAGCTCATGGTTACAGGAATAACCAAGGAGTGGCTAAAAGAAAAGCAGTACTTGTGGCACCTTAGAGACTAACCAATTTATCTGAGCATAAGCTTTCGTGAGCTACAGCTCACTTCATCGGATGCAATGGAATGCAAAGGAATGGCTGGCATTCTAGAGATTGCTACTGAGGCTAGCTGGTCGCATTGATCCCATATGGCCTTGGAATCTATGATAATGATTTTCAAACTTTTTCACCAAATATGGTTTCATTTTCTGTGGCCAGCTCTGTGAATAACAAATATTTTTTCCTTAAGCAGGGTGAGTTCAGTTTCTTACCTGTGACATTCAGGTACCAGGCTGCACTGAGAAATGAATTCTTCATCTGGCCATCTATGTGGTGATACAAACAAGTGAAGTTTCCGGAGCTGTTTGCCCTCACTTTGTGATGTACGTTGTATGCAAATGTGCTTTCCTTCATTGGCTGGACTCTAAGATCCTGCCCATCTTTACAGAAGATAACGTAGGTAAAACGGAACAAGGCAGGTACTTTACATTTAAGCAAAACTGTTTCTCCTGAGTGACTGGACACCTTGTTGAGAAATATCTGAGAAGCAGGGAGGCCACCTATAGGAAAAATATATTACATTAAACATCTAAAATACCCTTAATTGCTGGGATAAATTCAGCCAAATTGGAGCTGGTTGAAATGTTTTGAAGAGATGGGGGGGGGGGGGGGAAGAGAGATGTAAAATACCCTTTTTTGACACTGGGATTTTTTTGGAATAATAGTTTTTCAGAATTTGTCATGAAAATTGTATTAAAATTTTGATTGAAAATTTACCATTTTTAATTTTGTGCTTATTGCAGTGTATAGGAATTGGGTAGTGTAATTTTATATAGCTTATCAGCCTTCATAGAATCATAGAATATCAGGGTTGGAAGGGACCCCAGAAGGTCATCTAGTCCAACCCCCTGCTCAAAGCAGGACCAATTCCCAGTTAAATCATCCCAGCCAGGGCTTTGTTAAGCCTGACCTTAAAAACCTCTAAGGAAGGAGATTCTACCACCTCCCTAGGTAACGCATTCCAGTGTTTCACCACCCTCTTAGTGAAAAAGTTTTTCTAATATCCAATCTAAACCTCCCCCACTGCAACTTGAGACCATTACTCCTCGTTCTGTCATCTGCTACCATTGAGAACAGTCTAGAGCCATCCTCTTTGGAACCCCCTTTCAGGTAGTTGAAAGCAGCTATCAAATCCCCCCTCATTCTTCTCTTCTGCAGGCTAAACAATCCCAGCTCCCTCAGCCTCTCCTCATAACTCATGTGTTCCAGTCCCCTAATCATTTTTAGCACCTTAGAGACTAACCAATTTATTTGAGCATGAGCTTTCGTGAGCTACAGCTCACTTCAGCTCACGAAAGCTCATGCTCAAATAAATTGGTTAGTCTCTAAGGTGCCACAAGTACTCCTTTTCTTTTTGCGAATACAGACTAACACGGCTGTTCCTCTGAAACTAATCATTTTTGTTGCCCTTCGCTGGACTCTCTCCAATTTATCCATATCCTTCTTGAAGTGTGGGGCCCAAAACTGGACACAGTACTCCAGATGAGGCCTCATCAATGTCGAATAGAGGGGAACGATCACGTCCCTCGATCTGCTCGCTATGCCCCTACTTATACATCCCAAAATGCCATTGGCCTTCTTGGCAACAAGGGCACACTGCTGACTCATATCCAGCTTCTCGTCCACTGTCACCCCTAGGTCCTTTTCCGCAGAACTGCTGCCTAGCCATTCGGTCCCTAGTCTGTAGCTGTGCATTGGGTTCTTCCGTCCTAAGTGCAGGACCCTGCACTTATCCTTATTGAACCTCATCAGATTCCTTTTGGCCCAATCCTCCAATTTGTCTAGGTCCTTCTGTATCCTATCCCTCCCCTCCAGCGTATCTACCACTCCTCCCAGTTTAGTATCATCCGCAAATTTGCGGAGAGTGCAATCCACACCATCCTCCAGATCATTTATGAAGTGATCTAGTGATGCTCACTGGTGTTCTGTGTTTTTACACACCAGTTTGAGCAGCAGTACAGGCCTGAGAAGTTATGTGTAGTCAATAAGTACAGTAATTTGGGCCTCATGATGCCCCTGTGGTTCCTTCATATTATTATTGTTGCATAAAGGGCAAAAGACATTTTTAAACGAGAAAATTTCAAAAATGGCTTTTTAAAAATTTGAAATAATTAACTCCTGTGCACACACACACTTAGGCCCGATCCTGCAAAGACTGCGGCACGTGCTGTATTCTACTACTGTGATGGTAGAGTGAGGAACGTGTATGAGTGTTCACAGAATTAGGGTCTACTGAAAGTCATTTTTAATTGATTTTTATTTAAAAACTGGAAAAGGAGAAACAAAAATTTTCAATAGCATTTTTAATTTAAAAAAATTCCTGAGCAATGTCGAGAAAAGATTTTCAGCAAAGGGATTTTGAGGTGTTTGAAAATTTTAGTGAATTTTTTCCTATGTTTGCATCGTCCAGTTCTCTCTGAGCCCAGCCCAGCGCTTTGAGCAGAAAAGCTGATGCCACACAACATGTGGCTGGATGGCACTCTGTCTGCGGGCCGATTTCCTTTCGGAGGCTGGGGAGTGAGAGAGGCGGGAGTAGGGAAGGGACCCAGAAGCAGGAGTAATAACCTGGATCCAAAGCTGTGCAGAGCAGCCTGCACCCCCTTTCCGTGGCTCCAGGACCTCTGGGGTTCCCCTGCTCCTCCCAGCTCTTTGGCCTTGGGGAACAAAGAAATTACTAGGAGGCGTCACCCCCAGGGACCAGACACAAGGAGCAGGCTTTGCACCATGGGAGGGGGAAATGTGGGGCTCAACAGGGGATGCTTGGATATTGGTCATGTCATCAGCCAGCTTTCTGCTGGAGATGTTCTGCCCTGCATTTACTGGCATGAAGGAGATGTTTGAGGACCATCACTCTGCTGGCATGTGCTACCCCTTCCCCCTACCCCTGTCTTGGCTATTTAAATTGTTACCTCATCAGGGATTGGCTCTTGCTCTGTGTTTGCACAGTGCCCAGTACAACAGAGCTATGATCTTGGATGGGGTCCTGAAATGCCACTAATAAATGCTACTAATAAAGTGAATGCTACTAATAAAGACTGTCTGGCCAAAATTCCCAACTAGAGACACTTTCAAAGGGGTTGATTTCCCGGGGGTGGGTGCTCAGCACTTAATGAAATCCAGGCCCCTTCATGGTGTCCCAAGCTGAGCACCTGAAAATGGAGTCACAAGAGAACATGATCACAGGAGTATCAGCAGATGGGCCGAGGCCACTTTAAACAGTGGAGAACCTAAAAAGGAGTCCTTCATGCATCGAGCAGCACTGCACGGTACAACTGCCACAGCAAAGGGGCCCAGCTGCGTGGCTAACTTTAAAACATTGCTAGCTCAGTCACTTGGGGTTCTTTTTAGAACTTTATTGGATTAGAAACAAAGGCCTGTAAATATTGTTTGAAAGGTCAGAGCCAATAAAATGTGGATTGCAGGATAAGGGCCCTAGGGCCAGATGTTCACAAGAGCTCAGAGCCGATTTTCAAGGGCTCAGCACCCAACATGCCCTCAGGGTGCTGAGTCCTCTGGCCATACATGTGGGAACTGAGCTACGTTGAACAGTCTGGCTGCCACGTCTTTTTAGGCTCAAGCTACTGTGACCCAGGCCTCCTTGTGTGGTGCTCTGTCCCCATCCAGTGGCACCTAGACTATCTAGATTGACGAGTCTGATGCAGCCTTAGCTCAAAGCCACGTGGCTTTTTAGCTCACGCAGTAGAGGCTCATAAACTGAACTTCAGAGGTCCCAGGTTCAATCCCGCCCACTAACGACCAGGGTCTGTCAGCATTACACCATAATTACTCCAGTGGCTGGCCCAGCCCTATGAGCCATTGACCTCTTCGTGGTAATTGCTAAGTGCCTCCCAGGCCCACTCGACATCCATAGGAGCTGAGGATGCTCATGAGATGTTCAGCATCCTGCAGGATTGGGCCTTTAAAATCTGCCTCTTGACATATTTAGGCCTAATCTCTATTTAAGATAAGAGCAGAGGGCCTGAATCTGCTGTCCTGCCTCAGGCAAATCTTCCACTGAATCAAGCGTCAGTCCCAGAATTTTTTCTTTTGGTTTTAAAAATGATCCTTTCTATGTACACGAAGGCGTTCTTGCCGACTCAGCACAATTCAGCCGGGCCTGACCCAAGGTCCACTGCAGCACTGGGCTTTGGATCAAGCCCTTGGCGCATTGCTGTTTGGTGAATGGAGTCAAATAAGCCCATCAGTGAATGGAGTCAGATAAGCCCATTTGCTACCGGACAAATAAATTATTGGCCAGATAGTTGTCTATGGTGTTCAGCCAGCTCTAGATGGCAAATAAATCCATCTCCCAATTTAGCAAAATTCATCTTATAATCCATGAAGACCTTTTCTCTGCTCTTCCAGCCCCTCTTCAAAGCACCATATTTATTTCTATTCCCAACACACAGAATATTCTCTCCTGCTATATCTCTGTATTTCTGCTCTAGGTACATGGGGTAAATACTCACCCGGAGAACTGCAGTGTTGTTGGCTTGTGAAACCAATACCTTCAAAATAAACACACAATAGATTTTAGTGCCAATTACAGGCAGAGGCCCAAATTCTGATCCCAGTTACCCCTCGCTAAACGCAGAGTCACCCATTAAATGCATTGACCCTAGGATAAATCCACGGTCGCTAATTGACTGCAATGGAGTTCAGGTTGGATTCTGATCAAAGTTACATTGATGTAAATCCAAAATAACTCCAGTAGAATTTGGTTGAGATTGCTTAAAAATTAAATTAATTTAAAAATGGTTATGTTTCTAATTAAATACATATAAAATACACGATCGCATTGTCAGAACAATAGCTTAATATCCACGGTAAGCTGTGGATTTCTTTTTCTAAAAAGAAATATCATGAAATGATAGAGCATTGATTGGCATCTTACAGCTTTTGTTTGTAGCAAATTCATCTCAAATAATTTACATGGTGAATTTTTGATCATTTTTATTGAAATGATTTTAAACAAATAACTATTCAACCTGCTCTGTTCAGCTCTCACACACTCAACTAGTCATATGAATTTCATGTGCTCTGATTAGATTTGTCTAAGCCATATTTCACTTGTATCTTTCCAATGGAATTCTGCCATCAGTTCCAGAATTAAGAAAATATTAAATGACAAAACGGATATAAATATATGCGTTAAAGGTTCAATAATGTTTGATTCCAGCTCTGTCTATTTAATATCATTTTGATGGATAATATCAATTTTTAAAGCATTTAATTTTTAAATTGATTTGAATTTTCACAGTTGTGGGAATTCTGGCGGGTGGGTCAGACAATGGGAGGGATTAGACAATAATTACTAAATGACAGTAGATGCTGAGATTCAAAGGAAACTTTATAGCTGTTATAACATAAATTGTCAACATCACATTCCAAACTATGCAAAATAGATATCCTTAAATCAAACTCTAATTAAAGTTCACACAGCACTTTTCTTACAGTGTCTGCAAATTTCGATTATTATTGATGGAAATATTTTTTCATTAGTTTGTGAGTGAACAGTGAAACTGAGGTTTACCAATAAAAATCTAATCCCTCCAAGCCTAAATATACTTGCACAATTGTAGTTTGTTTTCTAAACAAAGGGTGGGGTTTTCAGAAGTGCCCATAGGCCAGATTTTCAGGGGCATCTATGCATATGGAGATACAGATATGTGCCTGGGATTGTCAAATGTGCCCGGGTACCTAGCTAGGTTCTTTTGTGAATCCCACTTTCACTTATCTACATCTTTAGGCACTTAAATACCTTCAAAACATGGCCCTGGGGCATTTAGGAGCACAATATCTACCAATTTTCAATGGGGTTTGTGGTCTTAAATCAGTTAGTTACTTTTGGAAATCCCTCTCCCAATGTCTAATTTTGACCCTTCGTTAAAGCCTTGCTGATCAGCGGAACAATTTTCTAGTCTTTTGTCCTCAGTCTCTTCTTAGAAATAAAGAACGTTCTTCACATACTCACAGCAAAGCCAGAGTCCTAGTGGCAGGATCACTGGGAGAATCGCTGGCAACTGACCAGTCAGGAAATTTCTTCAGTGGCTTCTGCCACTTGGGGTGCAGGTTAAGAGACAAGTCCAGAGTCTCGTTTCTGAGCCTCCTTCTGCCCCAGGGGATTCACAGAAGATCAGATGCAGTCCCTCTGATGTGGTTTGCCTTGTAATCTTTGGGCTGCAGGTGCAAGGCAGGCAACTTATACTTGGCTGCGAGTCTTCTGCTCCTCAGGGTTGCAGACTGGTATCACGCTCTCCTCTTGGGCGGCTGGCCCCCTGATATCTGTCACCACTTGCCATGTTCAAGCATTCACACTACTCTGCTCTACCCCACACCTGAGCCCGAACTTGATGCATGAAAAGGTAAGGAGATATCCCTATCGGTGAACCTTGCTCTGTGCTGCAAGTGATGGAGGAGCATGTCCCAGCTTTAATTGTTTCTGCTGAGCAGCCAAAAAAAGAACACTGGGCCCCCAGCCAAAAGACACGTTTCGAGCAGAGAGCGCGTGGTCACTTCATGTGTGTCCCAAGACAAAAGAGAAGCCACCAGAAAAATATCAGGTCTCTTGTGTTAGACAGGAAAGTATCAGAGCTGCTTGAAAAGCACCAATTCTTTTTTCATTGGATGTTTAGAAAAAGTGACATTTTTTCCTAAATGTCCTCCAAAACTTTGTTGGGCTTTGAATGAAAAGACAAAGACAAAGCTGCTTATTTATTTATTTGTTTGTTTGTTTATTCATTCATTGGCTTTTGAAAACCATTTTCAGCTTTTGGTTAAAACAATAATTTGTTTTTAGAATATTGAAAATAATCATTAAAAAATCTTTAAACCTGAAAACTTACTGAAAATCCATCAAGCGAGCAATCAATCAATAACCAAATATTATTTGGTTTCTGGTTTTTTGTCAAAAAAGGGAAATTTTTGATCAAAATGAAAATTTTCCATTTATATTTCGGTTTCAAAGGTATTTTTCTTCAAAAATATATGTTCCAATAAAAATATCTCAACAGACTAGAAAACAGGTTTGCAGGATTTCTCACCACAGCTGTAAGAAGGAGTTGGGAAGGAAACATGAGTAGCTGGGAAATACGGCTGGGATACTGGATAACCGATCTATTGAAAGACAAGTCCAGGATTGTCAATCTGTCTGTGAGTCGCTCTGAACATCTGTTGAGACAGTGTGACGCAAGGGGAACAGCTACAAGCATGGCGGTGGGCTCCTTCTGTTCAGAATATCACCAGGTTCAGTCATCACAGGGATTCACATCTGTTCCTGTCCAGTTTTTTTAAGTTGTCAGCCATTTTTGATTTTACAAGTTACAGCCATGTAATAGTACAGGCTTTCACCCAGTCGATGAATGAACAGGCTAACACCCAGAGCTTCTCTGAAAACCCAAGTGTTAGGAAATGCAATATTCCCTACAAACTATTGCATCCATATGACTCTCCCCCGCCCCAACCACTGTTGTATCTGAGCCTTCAAAAGCTTGAATGCTTTTATCCTCATCACACCCCTGTGAGGCAGAGTAAAGCTGTTATCCCCTGCACAGAAGCACAGAGAGGCTATGGGTATCTGTACACAGCCCATAGCACCGAACATCCAAACCCAGGTTGACAGACTCAGGCTACCATGCTAAAGCTAGCTGTGTAGTCGTTGCAGCTCAGGCTAGAGCTCAGGATCTGAAGCCCGCCCTGTCCCTAGGCTTCAGAGCCCAAGCTCCAGCCCGAGCTACAATGTTTAAAAAGCTAGTTTTAGCAAGATAGTCAGAGCCCCACAAACCACAGTCTGTCAACCCAGCTTGGAGGCTCACAGGCTGCCACTTCCTCTGTGGATGTACCCTAAGTGACGTGCTCGAGGTCATACAGGGAGCCTATGGTAGGGCATGAACCCAGGACTCCCAAGTACTTGGCTACTCCCCTAAGCACCGGGTTGTCCTTCCGCCACATATTTCTAGCAACTGGGCAGATGCTCCAAGCTCCAGGATGAAAATGTCCAGGCTGCAATGGTTATTAGCAGCTATGAATGCTCAACCAGTCTGAGGATCAGGCCCCTAGGGGTCCTATTGTAGCTCACCTCCTCTTCAGATACTTAGTTAAGGGGCTGGATGTTTGCCTATATCAGTGTCTCCTGTCTGATTGTTAGGTTGTAAACTCTTTGGGGCAGGGACTGTCTTTTTGTTCTGTGTTTGTACAATGCCGGGCGCAGTGGGCTCCTGGGCCATGACTGGGGCTCCTAGGCATTACCGTAATACACCTAATAAATAATGTACAGCACCTAGCACAATGATGCACTAAGCCATGACTGTGGCTCCTAATGCAACCATAATACTAGTAAATAGCGTTCAGCACCTAGCACAATGGGGTCCTGGGCCATGACTGGGGATCCTAGGCCCTACTGTAATACATGTAATAAATAATGTACAGTGCCTGGGCCCTGTAGTAGTAGAAATCATAATAATGAGTACAGAGCATTTCTGAAAATCTGAGCCTGATTAGGTGCTTAAATGGGTGCTGAGCATGTGAAAATCTAGACATGCACATGATGAAAATCTGTCCTCATATTCCAGAAGTTGGGCACCCAAAATCAATGGACCCTTGTGAAAGTGCTGGGCTGATCGGTCTCTGTGCTTCCGTTCCCCCTCTGTATAGTAGGGTAACAGTGCTTCCTCACAGGGGAACTGGGAAGGTAAATACACGAGTGTGTGCCTCTGTTTTGCATGTCTCCGCAATGTGCCAAGACAGGATGGTTTTGATGGTCACATAAACAGTTTGTGCCTTGCCCCAAAGATGCCCAGGGAGTTTGTGGCAGAGCCAGAAACAGAATCCAGAATTCATGACTCCCGGCCACAAGCAAACCTGTCCTCCCTTATGAGCCTACAAAGTTCCACTAAACTCTTTCATTCAGTATCTTCAGCCATCATCATCAACAACAAAAATGTTTGTTTTGAAAATAGGATTTTTTTTAAAGAAACCCAAACATTTTTGCCTACAAATTTTCAGTCTCCATCATTTTGCTGTAAAACCAGAAAATTTAGAAAAGAATGAAAATTTTCTCCAAAAAGGATTGTTGTTCTGGTCAAAATGCATTTTTCAATTTAAAAAAAAAGCCTTGGTGAAATAATTTAATCGTCCTACTGATTATACTGTTTGTACCTCACTGAAAAACACAAGGCTGCACTGGAATTTCCCATGATTGGGTTCAAGCCAAAAGATGCTTTTTCTTTATCCTTTGTTTTGTTAGGTCGTTCCTAGCAAAATCTCTTCAGCTCCTTTTATGTTCCACAATGGGGAAAAAAAGTAAGTTTCCTAATTGTGAACAATGACAGCCCCTCTTTTTGGTCTTTATATAGAGGAGTAAAAAATGTCCGTGATCAAGTTTGAAACAAAAATGTGGTGGAAATAACAGGAACTCTCGAAACAGATCTGAGCTGAGCGGTGGTTTTGAAGAGTTGATGTAACTGTACAGAAGACATGAGCTGATTGCACAATAACTCATGCTCAGAAACCGAGCCACAGGATATGATTAGAGGAAAATAAAAGTAGACGAGAGTCAGTGAAGGAACTTATTGCCTCTGGTAATAGCAGCGCTCTCCCCAAGATAAGATTCTCATCAAATTCTCCTCCCCCAGACACAGATTTGTTCTTATTGAGCAGTACTGTATGCTCATGGTCATTGTCTAAGGCTTCTCTACACATGAAAGTGATTCTGGAATAAGGTAAAGTGTGAATTTACAGTGGCTTTGATATTTTGGAATAACTGCACATGTAGACCATTTTCTTCCAAAAGAAGAATTCCTTTTTCTGTACTAGCTTAATCCAGACATTTCACTAATTTGGAAAAAGGCATTCATGCTGGAATAAGAGTGTCCAAACATGGAGTTATTCTGCAACAGTTACAGTCCCTGTGTGGACAAGCCCTTTCTTCAATACTATAGAGAAGCCACTTTTTCTTCAAATCCCTCCTTAAACACACCTCTGCTAGAATCCTTTAAAACGTTGACTCCTATCAAGAGCAGGTTGAATTAAATAGCCACTAGAGGATATATACAGAACCACTCCTCTCTCAGACAAGCAAACTTCACTGCCCCATCACTCTGGTATTTGTGCCAATCACCCATCCCTCACCCTTTTTTTGCCTCTCCACGGGGGTCCAGATCCTTAGCTAGTGTAAATGGCTGTAGCTCCACAGAAGTCCACAGAGCTAACCTGGATTTACACCAGCTAAATTTCCTCTCTGCTTAGTCTCCAATCTGGCAAATGTGCTTCATTTGATTTCAGTGGAAATATTTGCAGTAGTAAAGCTAAGCATGAACTGGTTGGGTGGTGTGTTTGCAGGATCAGGGCCTTACATCTTAACTGCAAACCTTTTTGTTTCATTTACTTTTGAATTGAAAGTTTGTTTTTGTTTCAGTTTTGGAGAGCAGAACAATTTTTGAAATTTCAGAGTGTAACCCTTCTGCCCGTCAGAGTTGGCAGCAACAAGGGCCGGGTTCAATATCTAGGGGATCCATTCCAATAGCACAATGCAAACCGGCTCGAGCCCCCACCCAGTGACCTGGGACAAATATATACCACCCCCGCTGGGCGCCTCCAAGAGGCAATACTTCCCCTCTCGCAAGCACATAGTCTGAGTGTAGCAAAAAGCCTTTTAATAACAGAGAGAAACAATGTGGCATTATGTTGGGGAAACACCACCAACAGGATTCATAACACAACCCATGAGCAAAAAACCCACCCCAAGCAAATTGGGGCATGCCCCTTTCCCTTTGGTTCATGAGTCCAGCAACCCCAAATCACCCAAAGTCCCAAAAGTCCAATGACCCAAAAGTCTCTGTCCCTGGTCAGGGCAGCCCTAGAGTTCAAAAGTTGATCTACAGAGCTTTACCTCCCAACCTGGGTGGAGATGGGGGCAGAGGTAAGAGGCACCTTACATGATCTGAAGCTGACCGCCCCATAGCTCCATAGGCCTTCGCTCCGCTCCGCCAGCCGCCCCACGAACTGCTTCGCTCAGCTCTGCTCTGCGGCCCACACGCAGCTCCCGCCATCCAGCCGATCCACGAACTGCTCCGCGTCCCACCAGCCGCTCCCACTGTCCTATGAACTGCTCCACCAGCCTGTCCACAAGGCACTCCAGCCGTCCCGCAAACTGCTCCACAATAGATCTTCAGGCTCCCCCGCTACTTAACACAACACTCAGTGATTTCAGCTCTTAGTCAGTTCAGCTCTTTGGTGAATTCAGCTTGTAGTAGAGGAGCCTCAGTGCTGGTGCACCATTAGCCCAAAGTGAGCTCAGCGGCCTGTAACTAGACTTCTAATGAAATCAAAATTAGCTCTGATATTCCATAGTGGAGAGAGACAGAAGTACAATTAGCATGTAAGGCCCTCACCAAGGGGCCATGCCACCAAGTATTAATACTTATCCCCAACCTCTCTCCATTCAGAGTTTTGGAACCCATGACCCTTGCCTAGCAAGTGCTACTTAGTTGATGGTGAGTCCCTCCATCATAACAAAAGGCCACGTACAGTTCCAAGCACAGTTCCCATAATCAGGGTAATAACAATTTATTCTTCCTGCCCCAATAACAGAGACACTGTGGATCCCACAGCAGCCAAAGTGACTATTTGGGCAGCTATGGCCTCATTCTAGGTGGGGTGGGTGTGCCTATGCAAATGAGATCAGCCCCTGAAGTTCTTTTCCACAACTTGCCACACCTCACCACCAGATGTCAGGGTGGAGCTCATCCTGACACTGCTTACAAGAGTTTAGAATTTTTTTCCTTCTCCCTTTTTAGCAACTGAATAAAAACCCGAATGATGTCTTGTTCCTCCCCCGCTCCCCAGAGTTTTTCCTTTTTTTCACCTTTCCAACTTTTCAATACTCCTCTAACTTTGGAAAAGTTAAGAAGTGGTAGAGTCAGAGTTTCATTTTCTCCTTTGCTTCTGTAACTTTTCAAAAGTTGGAGATATTTTGAAAACCTAAGAGTGGAAGAAGGAAAAAAAATAGAAAAAAAGGGGGGGGGAAACAACTGTGGAAAGGTTTCATTTTATTGCATTTTGTTGGGGTAAAATGGAGAGAGAGGAAAAAATTAAAATTTAAAAATTTGAAAACTTTCCCGGGTTTGGAGACTGAAATGAAATTTTTGATTCAAAACAAATTTAAAAAATATTCCAGATGAATTGAAACAAGTATTTCTGTTTGACTTGAAATGAAAATTTCTTTTGTTTAATTTTGAAAATTTCCCATGAAATATTTCAAATTAAGAATTTCAGATGATCATTTTTAGCTTGAATTTTTTTTGTGATAGAAAAAAACAGCTTTTTCCACCATTTCTAACCCCTGGTCTGATATGATCTGGCAATTCCTATTAGTCTATGAAGCAAAGACATTTGTAACATTAACATGTAGATTACATATGTTTTACATATTGGATTAATATATTATTTCAAATGAACTGAGAGCATCCTTCATGTATGCTACAGTCCTTATATACGTACCATAGATTTTTTTTTTTTGGAACTTACATTAGCTGTGCATATGAACCAACATGTCCTTTCCACATGATCTGGAATCTCACAGCCATTTAAGAAATCAGACAGGTTAAATCTGTGTCACTCTTTATTTCTCCATTCAATCAACAAATGGACAAGTTCTGTTGTTCTGTATATTTTCAAGTTTCTTAAACATTTATCCATCATCTCTGTGTCCTCTTTCCTGTGGTTCAGGGCCCACATACTTAACTCAATCTCTAAAACACTTTTCCTCCAAACTCTTCATTTAAGCACAGGTTGATCTGTGGGAAAATGAGAGGGAATCAGCCAACCCAATGCCAGTTGCCTTTAGCATCTCATAATGAAGCCTATACAGATATCTCAGGCAATTTATTATTGAAAGTGAGGCATGAATTTGAGGGCTAGACTTTCAGATCCCAGGCTGAGTTTGCTAGGTTTGAAGAGAAATTAAAACAAACGAATGACCTGCTCACAGATTTCAGATATTTGACATTTCAGCTGGATTGGTTCATGTTGATTGGACACATAGTATATGAGTAATCCCATTCACTTTAATGGGACTTTCCATGTGCTTTAATCCAAGCACATGTTTAAGAGTTTTGCTAATCCAAGGCCTAAATAAGTGGTATTTTTTAAATCAAGTTTCTGGTTCAAATACTTGCATTGATTCCAAAATTTGTTTTCTTTGACATTCCCTGATGGTAGCTGAAAATTCTCCAGTTTTGCAAACAGGAAGGTTGGGATTTTCAAAAGAGTTTAAAGAAGTTAAGTGCCCAAATCCCACTGAATTTCACTGCAGAACTCCCCTAAAGTCCTTTGAATGTCTCACCCTAAATGCATTCTCTGTAATGTTAGCGAAAAGGCACTCAGGCACTGGCACTGTGATGAAGTGGGAATTTTCTGTAATATTTTTTAAGAATCCTATTTATGCCTCAGTTTCCTTTGTATTTTGCATTGCTATCAAGTGTGGAATAAAGGATTAAGTCTGCCCTTGGAGCAATGCAGGAGACATGAGATGTGTTTGTCACCCTGCTGTGTGCGGCAGAATGAATGGATAGTTAAGGAACTGGCTGGAACCTGCTTTAACCGACCCATATCTGTGGAGAATCTGAAAAGGACAATGGGAACCCCCCAATGACCGGGACATCACACCTTGCGACCCAGAGGAAGGCGGTTTTCTCCCCCTCTCTTGGCAGAGAAACAGAGCAATGACCCAGGCTTGGGAACAAAGGGAAAAGTGTCCGGCCAGGGGGTAAGTGCTGCTCATGGGAGAGAGAGAGGGCTCTCACCTTGGATTCAAAAAGGAAAAGAGACAGAGCCTGAAATGGAGTCCATAGCAGCTTGACTGGAGGATTGTTGGATCATATTAAAGAAGTTCTGTATTAAAATCACAAAGGAGTTTGAGTCCCCATAGTTCAAATTCCAGGGTATTACTAATTAAGTGAGCTCTTGGTTTTTGGTACTGTTTCTCTCCCTCTATGTGTGAAACTTGCAAGCTGCTAATTGTGTTAGTACATTCTAAGACAGAGTCTGTTCTCAAAGCAATTCTTTGTAACAACAACTACTCACACAGAGAGAGACTCAAAGCAATACTCTGTAACAACAGAAACAGCACCCAGAGACTCCCCGCCCTTTTGTTGTATTCATCTCGCTTTGTTAACAATTGTGATTAAAATAGAGATAGAGGATGTATGTGGATGGATGCTTGGTGTGGATAATAACTGAATGATCAGGGATGCGCCAGCCTAAGAATCCTGTGTCCATCAGCTGAAGAAGGCGTCAAGTGGAAATAACCAGAAGACCCTGGAATCCACCCAACAGCCTCAAGGATGGGAGAACCAAAGAACAAGATAACATCTGGCAGCACCGAGCCGTCAGGAATGTGCCATCTGCTGATTGATTCAGCAACAGCATGATGAAGCAATTCCCATAAACTGGCATAGGAAGAAATTCCTATAAAAATAGACTCTAAAAAGTGAGAACTTTGGGGTCTGATTCTACAAACCAACTTCCAGGAGCGTCCGATGAGCATCTGACAAGGCCCTGCTCCCTCCTCATGTCCAGGCCACCTGGCCAGTGGCTTGGCATGAGCAACTCTAAGGCTAGTAACTATGATAACAACCTTGCAGAACGTGTGTTTGTGTGTGTGTGTGTATGAATGAATGTATGAATAAATATGAAATTGAATGGAATGTTATAGCTATAACTAACTGCTTACTATGATTCTTTCTGTATTCACAATAAATGTGGCATTTTGCCTTTCCCCCTTTAATAAGAACCTGCTGGTTTTTATTTTATTAGTATAACAGGATGGCACTGTTTTGGCCAGATGGACTATATCTTAACCTGGGTTGCTGTGTGCTAACCTAAAGACTTCCAATGTGATGATCCAGCTGAGTAATAGACACTGCTCTGCAATCACTGCTGAGGTGCATTTGTCCCCAGGAGAGTACATCAGGGCCAGGAATCTATCTCAGTTGGACTCGCTGGGCAGAGCTCATGGTGTGAAACAGGAGTATTATAGCCCAAGGGCTTAGGCTCACAGGCAGTGAGGCTGTGTGGCCTACCCTGAAGGAAAAGTGGGACCGTTTGAGGGCCTGGAACACTGAAGGAATTCCTCCAAGGGACTGTTTAAAAGCAGGGGTGTAACACAGAGCCTGTGGATCTGTAACAGGCATAAATTAGGGTAGCA
Organism: Lepidochelys kempii; assembly: GCF_965140285.1. Taxonomy (NCBI): domain Eukaryota; kingdom Metazoa; phylum Chordata; order Testudines; family Cheloniidae; genus Lepidochelys; species Lepidochelys kempii. The sequence goes on from NC_136402.1 coordinate 11,920,626, forward strand.
TTAGGGCTGCTCTAACTTACACTTGGCTGTCACGTAGTGCTGGCTGGGAAATGTTTCTTTTTCTTCTCTGCAGAAAAATGTTGGTTATAACCGAAAACCAGAAAACTAAAAAATGACTCGGTTTTGAACAATACCCCCAAAATTTGTCATAAAAAAGAAGAAAATTTCCATGAGTTTTTTCCCTCCGTTTTTTGACACAAACATTTTCTAGCAAAATAGTATTGACTGGCTGCAGTGTCCTGCCCCCAGGAGATGCTCTGGCCCTTTTCATGGGAATGTTTTTTCTACAACTTACACCCACTTTGCACTGGCTGTAAGTGATTAGACAAGGTGCCAGGCAGGGACTAGTATGGTTACAACCATGTACACTCAGGAATGTTCGACAGTAACCTGAATGTGCAGCTGCTCTCTGGAAGGAGACTCTCTGGAGCATAGGAAAATTAGTCAGGGAGTGTGACAAAGTTGAATGCAACTGAAATGATCCCCATTCCTCAAATGCCCACCTTGCTCTTCCCCCCATCCCTGCCCTGACCCCTGACTCAATTACTGAAGCCTTGGCCAGGAGGGGGAAATTCAGCCCACAGAAAGCCCTAGCATCAGTAGGATTTGCTGAGAAAGCTTCTTTCCAGAGGGGAGTGACTCACTTACCAAACTCAGAAGGGGATAAGATAGCACCATTTCACTGTTTGCGATGAAGTGTAGAATAAAGCACATTCTGCACTGACTTGGGGTTTAACATTTCGTACCCCTCACCTGCTACTTCTTTGTCTGCTGGTTCCTTTAAACAGAACATGCACATGTTAACAGAAAGCAACTGGGGCTGCTCTCCTTCTGAGAACCGATTTGAAAGCTGACGGTTAGAAACACAGCCAAGCAGCCCTCTGGAAATTGATAATAAGTAATATAAGCCTTAGGTGAATGCCATACATTGGAATAACACTTACAGCCTATGTATAGCTGAGGATCCCAGAGCACTATGCACGTTATAGTTCATGCAGCTTCCACAGACTTCTTATTAGTAGAGACACTTTAACACTAGTGGTATGTCCCAGGCTATGCGGCAAGTTAATCCCCAAGATCTTAATTTCTGCTCTAACAACATCACTTTCCTGAGCTGAGACTAGAACCAGGAACCCTGACTCTCCATTCACCTTTTGCTAACCCCAAGATCACAGCCACCAATCAGAGCAAGAGAGAGAACTCAGGAGTCCTGATTCCGAGACCAAGCCCCTGGTCTGCACTCCCCTCCCTGAGCCATGAACAGACCCCTGGAGTCCTGACTCCCAGCCCCCTGTGACTCCGGATAGTAAGTGTAGGAAAGTCCCTATTCCAAAGAGCTCACACTGCAAAGTCACACATTGTGTCATGTAGTGCTTGGCGCTGTACAAACACAGAACAGAAAGGACAGTCTCTGTCTCCAAAGACATTCTAAACAAAGTACAATCAGGGGCTATTTTTTTACAATAATACTTTAGGACTAAGCTGTCATAGGTAGGGGTGAAGTGGGTGCTGGAGCTATGTTAGGTTTGAAACTTCTCAAAGTTCTACAATATGGGAAGAGCTATTGGAGGAGGACTATTAATAAACTGGATTTTAATCTTTACATAAACACAAATATCCCCAGTAATATCCTCCCAAGATTAGAAATGCTCTAAATTAGGGATGAGACAGACAACACATGGAGGGAGGGACTTTCACAGGCACTGAAAGGGGTTAGACCCAGATCATCAAAAGTATTTTCAAAGAATCATAGATTCCAAGGCCCGAGACCATTGTGCTCAGTCTGGCCTCCGATGTAACGTAGGCCAGAGAACTCCTCCAAACTAATTCCCAGAGCAGATCTTCCCACCTATCTGAGTGGAAATTAGGAGCTTAAATACCTTTGAGGATTAGGATAAGGGCCTTAGCCAGTCCACTCCCCTTGAAATTGACTCCTGAAGGGAGCAGTGTGTCTAATTCATACAGCCAAGGGCCTGGCTGTGTTGTGTAGAAGCACAGCCTTCTTTTGCAGTAATTAAGGGCCCATTTCTCTGATACCCTCACCCACGCTGAGTTGTTCTTTACACCATGAATCATCTCTTTGAAATCAAGGGGCTAGCTGCGGATCACAGTACTGCTCAGTGTGAGCAAGGGGACAGGAGGAATCTGTTCCTAAGACTCTGGCAGCTGCCTTCAGGGTTGTGATGCTCGCATTTGTGTGGTGTTGTCAACCCGTTCTCCATCCTTTCCCTTGCAGACTTGCATTTCCCGGAGCAGCTTGAGAGAGTGATGTGTTAGAATCATAGAATATGTGGGTTGGAAGGGACCTCAGGAGGTCATCTAGTCCAACCCCCTGCTCAAAGCAGGACCGATCCCCAACTAAATCATCCCAGCCAGGGCTTTGTCAAGCCCGTTATTAACATCAGTTATCAGAACTGGCAAAGATGCAGAGAAGGGCGATGGAAATGATGAAGGGTCTGGAACAGCTTCCATACGAGGAGAGATTTTAAAAAACGGGTACTGTTCAGCTTAGAAAAGAGACGACAGAGGGGGGATAGAATGGGGGTCTATAAAATCATGACTGAGGCGGAGATAGTGAATGGGGATGTGTTATTTACCTTTCACATAACACAAGAACTAGGGATCACCTGGTGAAATTAATGGGCAGCAGGTTTAAAACAAACAAAAGGAAGTATTTCCTCACACAGCACACAGTCAACCTGTGGAACTCTTTGCCAGAGGATGTTGTGAAGGGCAAAAGTGTAAATGGGTTCAGAAAAGAATTAGATAAGTTCCTGGAGGATAGGGCCATAAATGGCTATTAGCTGAGATGGTTATGGATGTAACCCCATATGCCAGATGTTTCTAAACCTCCAACTGCCCTGTTCTGTTCATTCCTTCTGAAGCATCTGGCATTGGTCACTGTCAGAAGACATAACTTTGGGCTAGATGGACAATCAGTCTGACCTAATGTGGCCATTCTTATGTACTTACCATCTCATGGAAACATCCAATAGATGAAGCATCTGGAAAAAGAATACTTTGTTTGTAAACAATTTTAGTAGCTATGACACCTGTAAGTTAAAATTTGTCACAGCTTTACAGGTTTATTTAGTCCCAGCTGTTGGGTATGGGCCACAACCACCATGACTGAATTGGCCTCGTTAGCACTACAAAAAGTAATTTTCCCTCTGTTGATATTCACCCCTTCTTGTCAGCTGTTGGGAATGGGCCACATCCCCCCTAATTGAATTGGCCTTGTTAACACTGAATCCCCCTCCCCCTTGGTAAGGCAACTCCCATCTTCTCATGTGCTGTAATATATATACTGGTTACTGTATTTTTCACTCCATGTATCTGATGAAGTGGGTTGTAGCCCACAAAAGCTTATGCCCAAATAAATTTGTTAGTCTCTAAGGCGCCACAGGACTCCTCATTGTTTTTGCTGATACAGACTAACATGGCTACCCCTCTGAAAGGGCCCGATCCCCAGCTAGTATAAATTGGTGTCACTCCATTTGAATCAATTGGCCAGATCCCCAGATGGTGTAAATCGGTGTCACTCAATTAGAATCAATGGGGCAGATTCCCAGCTGGTGTAAATCAGCCCCACTGCCCTGGAGTCAATGGAGTGATGCTGATTCACCCTCTCTGACAATCTGTACCACAGTGTCTGTTTGACAGGAAGAAATAGACATGGTCCAGTGTCACCAATGACTGGACAAGGTTAGTAGTGCTGGGAGATGAGACTATTCTGAGTGTAAGTGACATGCCTGGAATTTGCAAAGAATCTTTGGGAGTTAGATCCCCTGTCAATGGAATTTAGACTCTTCAGGGTCTGAATCTCTTGTGAAGAGGAGACGTAGGCTCTGAAATCAGTTGGGTGTTGTGACACTGAGCACAGCAATGCCTCAATAGCTTTAAAAACCTGAGCCTCGGTCCCTTACATTCCTTTGATAATCCCATCCTAAGGTTTCAATGCAGGGGGCCGAGGGTCACTTACTGAGCCGAGATGCAGAGATGGCAGGTTCACTCTTCTGTTGCAGGTGAAGTGTAGAATAAGGAGAGATCTCCAGGGCTCTGGTGTTCAGAGATTCATAGTTCTCTGTATCCTTGTCTTTCCCTTGGGGTCCCTGGAAATAAAACGTGTGCATAATAACATGAAACAAAGGGGCTGGTGTCTTTCTGAGAAAGCTGAGATTTAATGGCAGAACCCAGCTGTTCTGCGGAGAAACCAATAATAATTCATCATTAATAATCACAACAGGTGTTTCATGTTCTCTGTGTATATAAATCTCCCCACTGTATTTTCCACTGAATGCATCTGATGAAGTGAGCTGTAGCTCATGAAAGCTTATGCTCAAATAAATTTGTTAGTCTCTAAGATGCCACAAGTACTCCTGTTCTTTTTGCGAATACAGACTAACACGGCTGCTACTCTGAAACCTAATAAATAACGAGCACACTGATTGTACAGGCAGTACATTTTTGGCTTTTCTTTCTGTACTTAGCAGAGTGATCACAAACTACTCCTGTCATTTACAAATTGACTCAATTATCCAAAACATTAAGGAGATTTCACAGGTGAGTCAAGGGCAGTCTTTGGGGTGCTGGCAAGAGCTGTCCAGGGTTGGGGTTTGGCCTTCAAGCTTCACAACTGGTCACCCACATCACTGCTAGGTTGAATGTACAGACTTCCTCTGTGACCCGGGTCTGCCCTTGGTGTCCCTAAGCATCTGATTGCCAGATGCTGGGACTGGAGGACAGGAGATGGATCACTTGGAAATTGCCCTGTTCTGTTCATTCCCTCGAAAGCATCTGGCATTGGCCAGTGTCAGGAGACAGGATACTGGGCTAGATGGACCTTTGGTCTGACTCAATGTGGCCATTCTTATGTTCTAATGATCTTGGGCAAGTTGCTTAGTGTCTCCACGCTTCAGGTGCCCATCTATACAATGTAGATATCAGCATTGCCCTACCTCACAGGGGGGTTTATCAGGACAAACCCGTCAAAGACTGTGAAGCGCATTGAGAGCTACCGGGGGAAAGCGCAATATAAGAGCTACAAATTGTTATTATTGTTATAATCCACATTCAGCATCCAACATGAGTATTCAACATCGAACATGCGTATTTGTGACTTTATCCACAGTCTGAGAGACTCATGCAGGCCAGCGTCAGAGCTGTGGGATTCAGGGATACAAAATGACATGAACATAGTGAAAAATGAACCAAACCCCTGACACATTCATCTATTTTTTTAAATATTTGTCCAGCTCTACTGTATATTGCAATTTCTGTCTGATAATTTCACAGCTTTATCCAAACCAGAATTAATTGAGTCCAAATATCCCTGTGGTTATTATCAGATGCTGTCATATATTATTATACACACTATAAAAATGAACTGAGACATAGAAAGGTGACATGTCCCATATCACACAGCAATTTAATCGCAGAGCCATAAATAGGACATATCCCCAATCCCTGTAATAGCTGTTTGACCAAATTCCCATGCAGAATCCTGCCCCCCTTGATCTAATCGCTAGATCCCATGAGTCCTGAATCCCTGCTCCTCCCCACTAGACCCCACTCCCTTCCCAGAGGTGGGGATAGAACCCCACCCTTTATGCTCTAACCATTAGACACCACTCCCCTCCCAGAGCTAGAAACAGATGCCAGGAGGAGAGTTGGGTGAATAATGGATTTTTCACTTCATTGGTAATTCTGAAAAACAAAAAAAGACAAGTAGTTTTGAGTGGAACCAAAACCACCATTTTGGGGGGACTGTTTTTTTGGCAAATTTAAAGTTGAAAAAATTTCCATGTCAAAACATTTTGTTCATATCTGCCTTGCTCTGACTATTAGAGCCCACTCCCTTCTCAGAGCTGGGCAGAGAACCCAGGAATTCTGTCTCTCTGGCTCCACCCCTGCTGTAGTCACTAGACCCCATTCTAGTGGACCTACGGGACATGGACTTCTTATGTAAAGCCCTGGTCAATAGCCCATTGAGGTCAATGGAAGTCTTTCCATTGACTCCAATGGACTTTGGATCAGACCCTAAGTCACAAATGATACAATAAGGGGCCAATTTAAATATTTTTCTTTTACTAGCACTAAGGGAGTGTAAGCAGAGGGTCAGGTGTTGGACATTTGCTAGGTCTCCCAAAGTTTGTAATATGTGGGAACAGATATTGGGCGAGGACTTTTAATAAACAAAAATTTACTCAGTAACTCCCCCCCCAACAATTTTTTTTTCATAATCACTGATACTAAAACCCCTCTAAATTAGCCGGACAAAACATGTAGGTCCTGATCCTGCAACTCTGACGCATGTTGGAGCTTTACCATGAATTTCAATGGGAGCAGGGTTACTTTAGCCAGGGAAATGTTTGCAGGGCTGTTGTAGCTGTATTAGCTCACCCACCTAGTCTCTCTTAGGCAGGTAAAATCATTGAACTGTGACTGCACAGTTTGTTCCGTGATCATGAGCCTGTGGGAGGAGAAAACCCCTGTGAAATCCCCCACATTATTCTTTTTTATTATTATTTTATTTTTAGTTAGTTAGTTTGTTTGTTTCTTTTGTGGGGTGTTACCCACCGACAAAATGAGCTCCAGACCCAACCCAAAATCCTGAAGATTCCTACCTGGGACCAGAGGCTATTATGGGAGAAGAACATAAGTACTGCTGTCCAGGGTCAGACCAAGGGTCCATCTAGCCCAGTATCCTGTCTTGGATGGTGGCCAGTACCAGAGCTTCAAGGGGAGTGTACAGAACAGGGCAATTTTTGATAGATCCTTCCCTGTCATCCCCTCCTGGTTTCTGGCAGTCAGAGGTTTAGTGTCGACCCAAGCATGGGTTTGCATCCTTGATCATCTTGACTAATAGCCGTTGATGGACCTATCCTCCATGGACTTATTAAGTTCATTTTTGAACCTGGTTATATTTTTGGCGATCACAACATCCCATGGCAATGAGTTCCACGGGTAAATTGTGCGTTGTGTGGAAAAATACTTCCTGCTTGTATTAAGCCTTCTGCCTATTAATTTAATCAGGTCATCTCTGGTTTTTGTATTGTGGGGAAGGATGAATAACAGTTCCCTATTCTCTTTTCCCACCTCCTTCATTATTTTATAGATCTCTATCCTATTCCCCCTCTTAGTCTTGTCTTTTTACTTACATCCAGCAGATGAGGCATCTGAAAAATAAATACTGCATTTATAGCCATTTTATTAGTAATTTTTCAGGTCAAATAACATCTGAATTTTAAACATCTTGTCAATCCCTGTTATATGTGTGAGTAGTGCTGAAGGATTCAGACATCATGGGGATGATATTTATAAAAACTGCTTTTCAGTACTTAAGCTCTGAGAGGAATAAATAGCAATTCAAACAATAAATCTACCATTTGAAGCATACATATGGGAGAGGTGATTGGGGGTCACTTTGGGATCTTTACTAGGAGGGCATCCAGTTCATGAAAAATGGAACCTAGGATCATGGATTTGGATTTGGGTCATGATGGATTCTCCATCACCGACAATTTTAAAATCAAGATTTGGAAGTTTTTTCCTAAATGATCCACTCTAGGAATTACTTCAGGGCAGTTCTCTGGCTTGTGTTATGCAGGAGGTCAGACTAGATGATCACAATGGTCCCTACTGGCTTTGGAATCTATGAATCTGTGACTCATTGCAATGGAACAGAATAGACCTAGGTAATGAGCTATTGTGCCATCTGCTTTTCAGCAGAAATCCCAGCTTCCAGCCACTGCTCCTAGACATGCATTATACCATGACTTGCAGAACATATTCATCCTCCAATCAGTGGTTAGAAATGTACTGATGATGAGAAAAACAGTTTATACTTCAGGCTGATATTGCAGTGTCCTGGGCCTGTGAATTAATTAACAGACTGTACTCATTTTCTCAATGCTTTGCCTTGAAAATCCACATATACCAGATAAATGGGTAGATCAAAGGAGTAAGTTAATGTGTTTGAACTTCATACCAATAAGCTTCCCTGCTGCAGTTTTGTCTGTGCTCTTATATGGATTTTGCTCCCTGTAGAAAATGAGAGAAAGGCTCTATGAGTGAATGTGGAAAGTCACTTGTATTTACTGTGTTAAAACAAGAGAGGCCTGAGGTAAAGTCCCAGCTACCAATGTGACGCTTTGTCTGCAAATGTGATTTTGTCTCCCTCTACTGGCTACTCCGAGCAGCTGGCTACTTAAGATAATGTTTTTCCTTTAGCTCAGCTGGACAGAATTGCAGGGTGCAAACCTCACTGGTGGCCATGGTATGTCCATGTGTCTACAGTAGGTTACACAAATGCCTCTGATCTTTGGTGGAGGATGGACCTGGAATCCAAACCCAGGGCTGGACCTCAGTTTCACAAATGGCTCATATATTTTTAATAGATCTAAGCAAAGCCCTGGATTCAAACACATCCAGAACTTGGGGAGATCCAGATCTAATTTTGAGGGCTGGACCTGTTTTGCTTTAAAATCTTCAAAAGTGGATTTAAGAACATGACAAAAAAATTAACTGACTGGGCCAAGTTTGTGGCCACATATGGTAATTCTAACCCAGTTGTCCCTTTTAGCAGCTGGATCATGATACAAGTTGTGAGGCCTTATTCTCCCCCAATTACCAGTGAGACTGAAAAGGAACTGCCTTGCAAAGTCAGTTTTAGGGCTCATTTACCTCCTGGAAACCCTGGAAATTTTAGAGCCAGCTTCCCAAACAGGTAATAACACCTAGTGCTTATAAAGTGCTTTTCTTAAGTAGATCTCAAAGTGCTTTACAAAGAAAGACAGCATCTTTAGCCCCATTGTATAGATAGGGAAACTGAGGCACAGAGAGGGGAAATGACTCACCCATGGTCACCCAGTAGCAGAACCAGGAACAGACCCTACAGCGTCTAAGTCCCAGGCTAGTGTGCTATCCACTAGGCAACACTGCTTCTCACTAGCACAGAGCTACATGAGCAAAGACCACTATATCTGAGGGTGCTCTAGCTGGGAAAGGAACTTCACAGAGGGATTCATTTGTCATGGCTACCAGATTTCTAGTGGGGTTAATCCCTGACTTGAGTCATTATCTTCTTTGTTTTTCAGTTGTAATCAGTGTTTGCATGAAACAGCACCTTCAACTTTAGGGCAGGGTAATTCTAAATCAAATACTATATTCCTGCAGCTACTATGGAATGTGTTAAGAGATAGTGTTCTCTTACCTTTGGTTTTTACATTGACATGCAGCTGAAAAGACAGAAAATGTTAGTGAAATGGCATAAATGACTCGCTACAACATTAGTAAAGAAAAAGAGGAATATAAAGCATACTAGGTATGAGGTAAAGAGGCAGGGTCTAGAGTTCTGACCTCATCTAGATTTAGTCTAGGACCGTGTGTGCAAGTTTCAGGCCATGCCAGATATTGATGTGAGTTTCACCAGCTGTTCTCATAAGAATTTGGTCCAAAATGTCACAAATTTCACAAGAGCAATTGGGCTTGTGAAATTTCTGATCTCTCAGGCCAAATCAGAGGCAGATCCCCCTTCTGGGTTAGGTTCTTTCCACAAATCAAAGCTGTAGGGACAGATTCCAAACAGGCAATTTGTGATCAAGTGATCAAGCTGATTGCAGTTGGCCAGAATGCAACCCCTTCCTGGCATTCATCTTTATTCAAAATTGTAAACAAAATCCAGCTCAGGCCTCCTCCCTGAGCTTTTTTTCTCCCAGGCCTCCTCCACAAGGACCACTCAGTTCACACCCTAGATCATCTCTTTCTAGAGCCAGTCCCACTTCTGTTCCATCTAGATGGGGTAAAAAGCCCACTGCAACAGTGAATCAGAAAGATGCATTAATGTTTTCTAGCAGAATTTTCATCTGCTAACAGGTGGAATTTTCAGGCCAATGAATCATAGAATCATAGAATCATAGAATATCAGGGTTGGAAGGGACCCCAGAAGGTCATCTAGTCCAACCCCCTGCTCGAAGCAGGACCAATTCCCAGTTAAATCATCCCAGCCAGGGCTTTGTCAAGCCTGACCTTAAAAACCTCTCAGGAAGGAGATTCTACCACCTCCCTAGGTAACGCATTCCAGTGTTTCACCACCCTCTTAGTGAAAAAGTTTTTCCTAATATCCAATCTAAACCTCCCCCACTGCAACTTGAGACCATTACTCCTCGTTCTGTCATCTGCTACCATTGAGAACAGTCTAGAGCCATCCTCTTTGGAACCCCCTTTCAGGTAGTTGAAAGCAGCTATCAAATCCCCCCTCATTCTTCTCTTCTGCAGGCTAAACAATCCCAGCTCCCTCAGCCTCTCCTCATAACTCATGTGTTCCAGTCCCCTAATCATTTTTGTTGCCCTTCGCTGGACTCTCTCCAATTTATCCACATCCTTCTTGAAGTGTGGGGCCCAAAACTGGACACAGTACTCCAGATGAGGCCTCACCAATGTCAAATAGAGGGGAACGATCACGTCCCTCGATCTGCTCGCTATGCCCCTACTTATACATCCCAAAATGCCATTGGCCTTCTTGGCAACAAGGGCACACTGCTGACTCATATCCAGCTTCTCGTCCACTGTCACCCCTAGGTCCTTTTCCGCAGAACTGCTGCCTAGCCATTCGGTCCCTAGTCTGTAGCTGTGCATTGGGTTCTTCCGTCCTAAGTGCAGGACCCTGCACTTATCCTTATTGAACCTCATCAGATTTCTTTTGGCCCAATCCTCCAATTTGTCTAGGTCCTTCTGTATCCTATCCCTCCCCTCCAGCGTATCTACCACTCCTCCCAGTTTAGTATCATCCGCAAATTTGCTGAGAGTGCAATCCACACCATCCTCCAGATCATTTATGAAGTTATTGAACAAAACTGGCCCCAGGACCGACCCTTGGGGCACTCCACTTGATACCGGCTGCCAACTAGACATGGAGCCATTGATCACTACCCGTTGAGCCCGACAATCTAGCCAGCTTTCTATCCACCTTATAGTCCATTCATCCAGCCCATACTTCTTTAACTTGCTGACAAGAATACTGTGGGAGACCGTGTCAAAAGCTTTGCTAAAGTCAAGAAACAATACATCCACTGCTTTCCCTTCATCCACAGAACCAGTAATCTCATCATAAAAGGCAATTAGATTAGTCAGGCATGACCTTCCCTTGGTGAATCCATGCTGGCTGTTCCTGATCACTTTGCTCTCATGCAAGTGCTTCAGGATTGATTCTTTGAGGACCTGCTCCATGATTTTTCCAGTGACTGAGGTGAGGCTGACTGGCCTGTAGTTCCCAGATGCAATGCTGCCAGAATGTTACAGGATTCAAATCCTAACCCCCTGAATTTGGGCTGTATTCACATTTGAAGTTCCGACGTTGGCCTATCTCAAAAAGAAATGTACTGCAAACATCTAACAGTGATTCTATCCTGGCTCCCTGAGCCTGTTTGAGAACATTATGGAATCTGGGGATTTCTTCTGAAGTTTGTCTGATCTACCTTCTAACAGGTGTAAGTGTTTACATACCTTTCATTATTACTAGATACAGAACTAAGCACAGACCCAGGGTGGTAGGAATTGCAATTCCAAGTATCATTTGCAGTCCTAGAAAACCAAAGCAACATGAATATTTACAGAAAACAATAACATTAGGCTAGAAATAAAGGGAAAGGGAAACTAGAATACGTTGAAGATGGCTGGCCCCTCAACAGCCAGAGCAAAAATAAGTATCTAATATTATAAAGATGTCTGTCACAGGCCACTCACTGAATGATAGAAGGAATTTTTAGAGCGGTTCAGACACCAGAATTTCTGTTCTGTGGGAAATTCTAACATTTCAAAATTTGTTTTCATTCCAGATTGGAACAAAAAGCCCAAATTTTAAATTTCCTGCAAAAAGAAAATTGCTAAAAAAATTGACCCTAAACTACAGAAATATTTAGTTTTGATAATGTTAAATCATTTTGTTTTTGTTAACGTAAAAGATTGGTTGAATCATTGTAATATATTCAATATAATATTAAATACAAATCATATAAATAAAATATGTTAAAATCAATATTTATTTATATTTATACTATAATGCTTATAACATTATTATAATGTGAAAGTCAAAATGATTCCTTTGGTTGTTTTCCCTTCAAAATGTCATCAGAACTGATACTTTCCCATGAAACTTTCTAATTTTGACAAATCTGAATTTTTCAATGAAAAACTGTTCCGTATTTTTGTTTTGTTTTGTTTCAACCAGCTCTATTTATTTTCATGTTCCCATTTGCAAATATCCTGAAATACGGGACCCTCACTACGCGCTGCTGGGTACAGAAAACAAAAATAAAACCCAAATTAAACTTTGACCTTTCCATCAGTAGTACCAGGAGGCCAGTGATTTATTGTTGGTTTCAACCCAGTCTGCAAAGAGCAAGGAGATAACCAGAGCTACAGCTGCTATTACATCTGTCCCTGGTTCTGATGGGCACTTAGTACAGGTGGATGTTTACATTGTAACCTGGCAGTGTCAGGTGGGAGGCCTAAAGAGAGTTCAGAAGCTGATGACTGGAGTGTGCGTGCCTGTCCTGACCCATTGAATGGACAGAACCAATCCAGCAAAAACAACGAGGAGTACTTGTGGCATCTTAGAGACTAACAAATTTATTTGGGCATAAGCTTTCATGGGCTAGAACCCACTTCATCAGATGCATGGAGTGGAAAATACAGTAGGAAGATATATATACATAGTACATGAAAAGATGGGGGTTGCCTTACCAATTCTAATGAGACAATTCAATTAAAGTGGGCTATTACCAACAGGAGGAAGAATCAATTTTGTAATGGTAATCGGGGGGCCCATTTCATCTGTTTCATCTGTTCAAACTATTTGAAATGGGCCACCCTGATTACCACTACAAAAGTGATTCTTCCTCCTTTTGATAATAGCCCACTTTAATTGAATTGTCTCGTTAGAATTGGTAAGGCAACCCCCATCTTTTCATGTACTATGTATATATATCTTCCTACTTTATTTTCCACTCCATGCATCTGATGAAGTGGGTTCTAGCCCACAAAAGCTTATGCCCAAATAAATTTGTTAGTCTCTAGGTGCCACAAGTACTCCTAGTTGTTTTTGCTGATACAGACTAACACAGCTACGACTCTGAAACCAGAGCCAATTCAGTAGCAGTGTTGTCCAGGTTGGAAGATTATCTGTGCATATTCTAGGCCCAGTTCTGTGCCAGACCAGCTCTGGCTGGAGATTCTAGCACTGGAAACTCTGCTTGGGACAGAGGCTGTGGCAGCACAAATTGTCCACAAGGCCCTTTATTCTGGTTCAGATCATTCCGTGTGTACATGGGTTCAGGGGTGGCAGGTTTGTAGAAATTTTGGTGGTGCCCAGAACCCGTCCTTACTTCACCCCCCACCTGCCCAAGGCTCCAGGAGGGAGTTTGGGTGAGGAAGGACATCTGGGGTGCAGGCCCTAGGCTTAGGCAGAGTATTGGGGTGCAGGCTGCAGGCTCTGGGAGGGAGTTTGGGGATGGGAGGGGATGCAGAGGGAGGGGGTGCAGGGCTGAGGGGTTTGGGAGGGGCTCAGGGCAAGAGTCAGGGTGTAGGGGGTGAGGGTTCTGTTTGGGGCTGGGAGGTTTGGGGGGTTAGAGAGGCTCAAGGCTGGGGCAGAGGGTTGGAATGTAGGGAGATGAGGGCTCTGTCTAGGGCTGTAGATGAGGGGTTTGTGGTGTTGGAGGGGGCTAAGGGCTGGGGCAGAGGGTTGGAGTTCAGGGGGATGAGGGCTCTGTCTCGGGCTGGAGATGAGGGGTTTGTAGTGTTGGAGGGGGCTCAGGGCTGGGGCAGAGGGTTGGGGGGGATGAGGCTCTGTCTAGGGCTGGAGGTGAGGGGTTTGTGGTGTTGGAGGGGGCTCAGGGCTGGGGCAGAGGGTTGGGATATGGGGGGATGAGGGCTCTGGCTAGGACTGGGGATAAGGTGTTTGGGGTGTTGGAGGGGCTCAGGGCGAAGGTGTGGTGGAGAGGTGAAAGCTCTGGCTGGGGGTGTGGGCTCTGGGGTGGGGCAGGGCTGGGGATGAGTTTGGGGTGCAGGCAGGCTGCTCCGGGATAGGGGCCAGAGAGGAGGACTCCCCCCAGCCCTTTCCCTGCCGGTAACAGTGAGCTCTGGGGGAGGACAGTGAGTGGCAGCCCCACCAGCTTCTCAGTGTCCCTGGCATCTGGCAGCCCCGCTGGGTCTCTGTCAGGATAGCGCTCTCTGTTCGGTCCGTGCTTCCACAACGGGGAAGAGACATGCTGCTCATCTGGCAGCTCTCTCCCATCTGAGCTGGAGGCCCAGCCTTTTATAGTGCTGCTTCCTGCCCCGCCCCTCTGCTGCCATGGGTGTCTGGGTTCTGCCCACCAGGGGGTGTTCGCGGCTCCCTCCCAGGCTGCCAGGGCAGGAGACCATGCCCCCTCATGACAGAGGCCTTAAAGGAGTTTTAAAGGAAAGGAGTTTTAAAAAAAGAAAGATTGCTTAGCCTTTGAAGAAAAAAGGAAAGAAAGGTTATTTTTAATAGAAGGAAGAGGGGAAACTATAGAAAGCAACAAGAGAGAGGAGTGTGTTTTATAGATTAGAAAGAACGTGGTAAAAGGTTATTGTTGTTGGGACTAAAAAATAATAAGAGTAAAAAAATTGAAATCATTTTAAAAAGCAAAGGCTCATTAAAGAAAAGAGGAAACTCTAAAGGACGGTTGAGAAGGTCGGGTGAAAGAAATCACACGGCCGAAAAATGAGCTAGAGATCCTGTGTCAGTGACACAGGGCTGTGTAAAGTACAGAAAACAGAAAGAGAGAGAAAGATCCTTTTTTGTTACTAAGCAGAACACAGAGCTGTGCAAAAGAGAGAAAGATCCTTTTTTTGGTTAGTGAGAGAAGGAGAATATAGAAAACAGGAAGAGATCCTTTTTGGTTAGTGAGACAAGGAAAGTATAAAGAAAAGGAGTCCTTGTGGCACCTTAGAGACTAACAGATTTATCTGAGCAGAAGCTTTTATGAGCATCCAATGCGTTGGTCTCTAAGGTGCCACAAGTCCTCCTTTTCTTTTTGCGAATACAGACTAACACGGCTGCTACTCTGAAACCTGTCATTATACAAGGAAAGTATAGCAAGCTGCAGAGGGGGCGGAGGGGGAGGGGGAAGAGAACTTACCCTTCATAGAATCATAGAATCATAGAATCATAGAATATCAGGGTTGGAAGGGACCTCAGGAGGTCATCTAGTCCAACCCCCTGCTCAAAGCAGGACCGATCCCTGACTAAATCATCCCAGCCAGGGCTTTGTCAAGCCTGACCTTAAAAACTTCTAAGGAAGGAGATTCCACTACCTCCCTAGGTAACACATTCCAGTGTTTCACCACCCTCCTAGTGAAAATTTTTTTCCTAATATCCAACCTAAATCTCCCCCACTGCAACTTGAGACCATTACTCCTTGTTCTGTCATCTGCTACCACTGAGAACAGTCTAAAGCCATCCTCTTTGGAACCCCCTTTCAGGTAGTTGAAAGCAGCTATCAAATCCCCCCTCATTCTTCTCTTCTGCAGACTAAACAATCCCAGTTCCCTCAGTCTTTCCTCATAAGTCATGTGTTCCAGTCCCCTAATCATTTTTGTTGCCCTCCGCTGGACTCTTTCCAATTTTTCCACATCCTTCTTGTAGTGTGGGGCTCAAAACTAGACACAGTACTCCAGATGAGGCCTCACCAGTGTCGAATAGAGGGGAACGATCACGTCCCTCGATCTGCTGGCAATGTCCCTACTTACACATCCCAAAATGCCATTGGCCTTCTTGGCAACAAGGGCACACTGTTGACTCATATCCAGCTTCTCGTCCACTGTAACCCCTAGGTCCTTTTCTGCAGAACTGCTGCCTAGCCATTCGGTCCTTAGTCTGTAGCGGTGCATTGGATTCTTCCATCCTAAGTGCAGGACTCTGCACTTGTCCTTGCTGAACCTCATCAGATTTCTTTTGGCCCAATCCTCCAATTTGTCTAGGTCCCTCTGTATCCTATCCCTACCCTCCAGCGTATCTACCACTCCTCCCAGTTTAGTGTCATCTGCAAACTTGCTGAGGGTGCAATCCACACCATCCTCCAGATCATTTATGAAGACATTGAACAAAACCGGCCCCAGGACCGATACTTGGGGCACTCCACTTGATACCGGCTGCCAACTAGACATGGAGCCATTGAGCACTACCCGTTGAGCCTGACAATCTAGCCAGCTTTCTATCCACCTTATAGTCCATTCATCCAGCCCATACTTCTTTAACTTGCTAACTCAGGAATGGTGTTGATCCGGAAAGGCTCTAACTCAGCCCTCCCCTTAGAGCTCCCACTGGCAGAGCTACCATGGAGCACCCTGGTAGAAGCTGGGGTTGGGGAAATACCATCTGCCCTCCCTTGAGGTGAATCCTGCTGGGAACAAACAGCCTCACTGTGGGAATGGCAGTGATGGTGATTTATACCCTATTGCACCAGGCTAACTGAATGCAGCCCATTCAATGGATGTCCTGTGTGCATACTCTTCAAGAAGAAGGGCGGCGAGTGAGAGGAAAAGATAACAGCTCCTACAGGAAGTAGCTCTGCTTTTCTGGAATTCACATCCTGGGCGCACTGGAGAAGGGGAGAGGTTGTCTCTGGATCTTGGCTGCTGGAATTGGTGGTTTTGTCTGTGCAAAAATTACAAGAGCAGACAGTCTGAAAGCAAAAGCAGGAAACCCTCTTAGATATGCTAACACTGAGGCAGTCGCTTGTTTTCCATGTTGGGGAAGAGGGTAACACAACATTGTTTTGAAATGTAAAGCAACCCTCATAGCTAGGCTTGGCAGAATCTGATTTTTATTTTTTTTATAATTTCATCCGACAATATCAATATTTACTTTGAAGCATTTTTTATACTTATCAATTTACATTTTCACAGTTACACCAAATTATGGGTGTTAAGCATTTGTTTCTATTTTTACCAATTTAAATTTTCACTGTTAGAAGGAATTATGGGGGAGGGTCAAACAGTTATTTAATGACATAAATCCTGATATTCAAAAAGGTAAAGCTTGATACCATTAAAACACAAATTGTCAACATCACACGTCAAAATGTAAACAGTAAATATCCTTACATCAAACTCTAAGATGTTCTGAAGGAGCATTTTTCTTACTTTATCTATCTGTAAATTTTGATATTATCAATGAAAATATTTGTTTCATCAATTTGTGTGTGTGTATGGTGAAATCAACATTTACCGCCCTTTACAGATAAAAATCTAATCCTTCCATCCTAATCTAATCATACAGCGCATTGAAACTCCGAATTACCTACTCATGGGATTTGACATTTTGAAATTTCTTTTTTGTTCCTATGTGGAATTTTTTTAAAAAAAAATTCCCATAAACTAGAAATTCTGAAAATTTTGGATTTGAGAAAGGCTTGTGTTGGAATTTTGAAAATTTGTTTCAGATTTTTGAAATTTTGAAATTTCATTTTGGAGTATCACAACTGTGTTTTGGAATTTATTTTATTTTGTTTCATTTTTATATTATTTTTACATAATTTCATGACATTTTGCACTACTCCTATTACTACTGACAAGACAATAGTTGAAAAATTCTATTATTTTTATTTTACTTTAAAATCATTAAGGGCAGCTACTACTTAGTACTGACTGGAACAGCTTATCTTATTTTCTAAATAAAGTGTCTCCTGTCTGTGTCGCAATGAAAGAGTTTAAATGAAATTCCAAAAATCTGAAATGAAATTATGATTTTTTTTGTTTTGATTCAAATGGGTAAGAAAAAGACATTTCAGAATGTTGAAATCCCATGAACTGGCAATTCTGAGTTTCAATCAGCTCCACAGGGGACTCTTTACATTTCAAAACAAACAAAACTCATTTAAATTTTTTTTCTACAGGAATTTTCATCAAATTTGACACATTTTTAAATGTTTCAATTTAGATGGAAATGTAATTTTCTGTCAAAAAAAAATTCAATGAAAAATCTTTGACCAGCTCAGTTGCCTCAGCACTAGAATTTATAGGGGCACGTATGGTGTAAATCTGGCCCTGCTCAGCACTAGATGTCATAGCCACTCAAGAGCCTCCCACACGGAAGTGGTGTGTTCCAGGGATTAGCAGACCTGGATTCCAACCTTAGCTTTGCCACTGATCTGATTTATGATCTTGAGCAACTCCCTTCCCCGCTCTATGCCTCAGTTTCCCACTAACACTCACTGTCCTGTTTGAAGTGCTACAAGATCTACAGATGGGAAGTGCTGTACTACAGCTGAGTGTGATTAAAAATATATCCAAATTCAGTACACGACTCTGTGGTCCTAATTCTGCCATCAGTGATGGCCTTTGAAATAATGCACAAAGGTGGGCAAACAAGAGGACTTGTTATTCATTGACTATTTCATAGAAAATAGATCACAAAAATTGTTAATTAAATAATTGGATGATTATATCTGACCTTCCCTATCCACAGCGGGAACATCTTCCATCATTGGAGTATCTAAGTAATTTTAAATTTAGCCTGATGACACATCTCTGGCAGAGCATAGGGAAATATTATTTCTCCCTTTTACAGATTGAGACATTGTGACAGATTTCTGTTCCAAATCTGCCTAAGATCTCAGGTGATCAGTCTGAGACCGCAGGACCGTTCTGGGGGGGAGATACAGGAACACACCATGTGACTAAACTTTAAAGCTTTATTGGTAAAATAATAAAAGAACAGCGGTGAGTGCTGGAATCGCATCCACGTCACTTGGAGGAAGGAAAAAGTGTTAGTGCCCAAGCTCTAACCCACTTCCATACTCGCACTCAAGCTACCCCAGGCTGGCCAGGCCTGAGGTGTACCGTCAGAAGACGGGGGGGGATGGACGGGAGTCTGTCCTATGCACAGGTCATCCGGGGTTCCGCTGAAAAGTCTCCAACTTGCTTCCACTCTTGGGAGGGTTTTTAAGCCCTGGGATCTCTTGGGGGCGTCCCCTTCAGAGACCTTTGTTCCCCATGCTCGGTGTACCAGTCCAGACTGGCCTTCTGTGGCTTCTTCAGCTTCCCCCAAAACACACCGGCTCCAGGGTCACAAAGGCAGACTGTTGAGTCTCACTGGGCGGCCAACCTTCGCGAACGTGTAATCTCAGTCCTGCAACTTACTTTGCTTTTGTTTTGCTTCTGTCTTTATTTCTCACAGCCAGCTGCATTTTTTGGTGCTTGGCATGCAGAGCAAGGCACACTGTTGATTCTTGACCCTGAACACAGAGCAGCTTTCTCTTTATCTCTAGACCAAGCTGAATTGTCAAATTAACCCGTTCCTTTCCCCCCTCGGTCGCCTGAGACCCGCAAAGGAACCTTTCATTCCACTCTCATACCTTTAACCCTTCCCAGAACACTTTGCAATGCCTGCAACAGTGTTAGCAACATACAATACTGATCTGCTTTCCCAGGAGACTTGAGGGAGGGGGCCATTGGGTTGTGACAACATCAGATGGATTAAAAAATTTCCATTGTGGGTTTTGAACCCACCTGGCTTGAAGCTATAGCCACGGCTTTAAGCACAGAGCCATCCTTCGCCCAGCAAAAATCCTAGTGAATATTTTTCAAATAATAGATTGGCAAAATATCACAAAAGTAATTGGAAACATCATTCAACAAATATTATTCAATCAGCTCTGTAGTTTTCAGCCCTCCCAGCACCCAGCATTGGCCATTGTTGAAGAGGAGATCCCAGAGTACATGGACATTTCAAACCCAGTCCTGCAAAGCAGCTGAGTGCTAGGTGAGAAATATTATTCGTCTGAAACTCCCATCCACTGTCATGGCAATTAAGGATTCTCTGCACCGCACCAGCCACACTGAGCTCCTCTGAGGAACAGATACTCACTGTGTTCCAGTTCTGAAACTCTCGTGAACCAACAATGCAATGCTCAGTGTCCCCACTGAAAGAGTTGCTTGCTGGAGCAAGGGGTGCAGGAACTGGCCCTGTGTTACCACAATATGCTACTAAACAAAATACTAAACAATGGGAGCATTTTTATCCTCCGCACAATGGACACCTCCTCACCTGTGACACTCAGGTAGTGGACGATGCTGAGGTGAGAACTCTGCACTTGGTTATGGAGGCCCTTGTGCTGATACCCACAGAAATAGTTGTCCGAACTCTGCCCAGACACATGATGGGGAAAGTCAAAGAACAATTTCCCTGGCACAGCTGGTTTCCTGCTCATTTCCTTGCCATCCTTGCAAAGGAAAGCGAAGCTCACGGGGGCATCCGAGGGGGTGAGACACCGATAAAGAACAGTGTCGCCCACATAAGCCAGTGACTTGTCCAGGAATAGTTCAGGAGCAGGGAGATCCCCTGGAAAAACAGAGACCATAAAAAAATCCAACATGAGCAATTTCCCTTTCCGATGATTAGGGCCTAATCCAGTTCCTGTGGAAGAGAAAGGGCCCAACCCAATTTGGAGCCTGGATTGGGTCTGTAGAGTCCTGATTTTCAAAAGCTCTGAGCCCTCAGGGCTTGAAATGAAATCCTTGGGATCTGCAGGGGCTCAGTGCTAGACCTGAGCGAATAATTGATTTTTGGTTTTGAGGGGAAAACTGAAAAATCTGGGTGGGAAATGGTTCAGTTTGAACCGAAGCTGAATTTTCTTTTTGCTTTTTTCGCTCTTAAACAAACAAACAAACAAATTTCTTTTTGGTCAAATCAAGCATTTCTTTTTTTCATTTTTTTCATTTTGGGTTATTTTTTTGGTATTTTTCAACTCCTTTTTTTTCTTAAACTAGCTAACTTTTGAAACAAAATACCATTTCAAAATAAAAAGATGACATGAACCATTTCAACTTTTTATTTTTATTTTTCAATTTTTGGGGCTAAAACTATTCACTGAGTTCGACCCAAATTTGCATACATATTCCGTGTCCCAGTGAATTTGCTGTTCACTGAGGAAAATTCACCCAATTTTATTCAGCACCTTGGACAACGAGTCTCTGCAGATCCCAGGAACTTCATTTAGAGTTGTGGATATTCAACACTTTTGAAAAACAATTTCATTAGTGTGATGATCAAAAAAGGGGCTTACACACTGTGGTGATGAGAATGGTATAATAACCTATAAAGACTAGACTAGACTAGAATAGCTGGTCAAGATTGCACAATTATTGTGGTGAAATTTACAAAATCTGAGATTCTTTTTTGTGATTTTCAGGGATATCCCAGTTAAATTGTTTAAATCTGCTGTAGCTTAGCTGAAGTAAGTTCTCCATTTCCGGGTCTCTTATATAGCTATTCACACAAGTACAATGCAGGTATGAAGCTCTATCAGATCAGGAAGGCAGCATTTTACAATCACTTTTCTCAGGGTTAAACTATGACAGAAGATGCCAGGTAGCGGAGAAGCAGGGCCAGTGGGTGTCATTGGGCCACTCTACAATTACACAGATGTAGCTGTGGTCAGAAAAGGATGGCATGAAAACAAGAGGCAGCCCTGTTTTCATAGTCAACTCAAGTCAGTGCTCACCTGATGAGGAAATGCAGTTGAAGGCCGGCTGCTGCTGGGATGTAAAACTCAAAGCTTTGGGAGAAAAAATGAAGATACTTAAGGGAAAAAACATCATAATTTTTCCTTTCATCTGAAAATGATTCATAGCTGCAGAATTTCCATAAGGTGCCAATTCAGTTAGGGTTGTGGATGAGGCTGGAGAATCCTTTGCTGGGGCATTCTAGGAACTGTCTCCCTGGGGACAACACTTAGATGCGATGGGAAAGCTTGTGTGTTCTGTTTCATGGCATACAAACAGAGAAATTAAATAAAGGCATAATACTCTTGTTGGAAGGTTGCAACATTATACCATTTATTTATTAGAACCAAGAACCTTAATACACAAGAACCAAAAACAGAGAGAGAAAAAGCAGGCTGCTCCCTGAGACAGAAAGGCGAAACTCACCCCACCTTGGTCTAGGCTGCCTCTTTGCAGACTAATTGCTGCTGGACCCAGATTGCACACTTCCCTACAGATCCTCCTGCCTGCAGTCAGGATCAGGAAACCCCCCTGACATTTTAAATGACAGTCACAATTTTAGAAGAATTTTCAATTTGTCACACTAAGAAGCAGTAGCGCACTGGTCCCTCCACCTTGGTGTTTGAGCAAGAAGCCAAACTATCTTCATAAAAGAGTTAAGCTATAGAAACACAAGGGAGACATTCCAGCACACAGAACAACAGATAAGGAGAGCAGGGCCTTGCTCGTGCCTTAACAGCCCAGAACAGTTTCTGAGGCAAGCTCTCAGCTCTGCAGTAGCATATAACAGCTCTGTCTATGACAGAACAATTTTACTCATACTTTTCTTAAGGGGGAAACAAAGCCCAGTACTCACATACATGCCACAGACAGAGCGCGAGAATCATTGGTGGAATCAGCATTCATTCAACTGCCTTCAAATTCTGCAGTGGCTTCTGCTCCCCAAGCACAAAGGGATCTGCTCTGAATCTCCTCCAAGTCCTTGGGTCTCAGACAAAGGACTAGCTCTGTTCTCCAGTCTCCACTCTTTCTGATGTTCCTCACAGCCTAGGAGCTGCAGTGACTCGGTGCTGTGGGTCACCTTCTTCTCTGCAGGTTTCAGGCCAATGGGAAGCCACAGCTGGTCGCTGCTGCGTTCTGCTTTGCTCCTTGAGGTTTAGATGCTCTCTCCAGTGACCTTTCTCTTCTGCTTCTTGGGTTTAGATAGGGGACGAGCTGCAGTGGCTCTCCGGGTCTGAATCATTGATGCCCTGCACCTGGTGCTGTGTTTGCATCAGGGCAAAGAGCTACAAAAAGAGGATGGAAATGTTTCAGATTCACTTTGTACTGGTGCAAATGATGGCACAAGGATCAGGATATCAGAAAATCAGGCTCCCTGTTCCCAGCCCATCTCTGCTCATTCTGGTCTAGGTAAAGGGGAAGCTGCAGTCCCCAACTGCTCTCCCCTGTTCTCTTGCTATGGTCAAGCCAGCAAATAAGTGGCGGCTGCTCTCAGTTGAGTGGTTGTTTCTGTTCCTTTGCGCTAAAATAGACAGAAAGCCACAGCCGCTGTGTTCTCTAGTGTCTCCGCTTCCCTGTTCTCTGTGTGAGCCAGAAAGGGACGCCGCTGCCTCAGGATGAGAATAGAAACAGCTTTTCACCATCGAGACTGAGACAGGGGCTCCATTTGTTAGGGGTCAAATTCCCCCAACCTCAGGCCCAGGCACCACTTAGATGTCGTGCCCATGACCTGCCAGCCTGGGCACATCTGTCCAGGTGGGAGCATCTCATTGGTTCATAGAGTAACATTCTAATATTCTCACCATTCTCTTCTAGCGACTTATTTACACAGAGTAACATTTGCTTCTATTTTGTGAGCGCAAGCTGAACAGGGGCTTCATTGAGCTGTGCCGAGGGACGCCCAGGGCTCTGGTTACAGCTAATTTAGCTCCCTGGAAGGGTATAAGTGGGTCCAGCTATTCCCTCCAATGTGCACTGCCTTGTTTACCCTCAAGCATTGCCAGGCATGACCTCAACATGGAATTTATTTCCCATTGAGCCACCCATTCCCTCAGCTCTGACAGGCCCTTCCAAAGTTCCACACAATCTTCTCTGGGCTTGGCTATTCTGAGAAGAGTCACAGAGGTTCAGGCCAAAAGGAGTCACCAGATTATCCAGTTGGACCTCCTGTGTATCACAGGTCACCAGCACCACCCAGCACCAGCACACTAAACCCAACAAATGAAATCAGATGAAAGTATTACAGTCTGCAAGAGACTTAGAAAATTGCGTGCCACAGGCAGAGAATAGGAAGGATAGCGGTGCATCAGTGCCCAAGGCTGCTGCAATGGCTGGGAACTGATTAGGTGAGAAATACCCAGATAATCCCAGCAAGTAACCCTCACCCCACACTGCAGAGGAATGCAAAAACCAACCCCCCCACCCCCTCCCGGAAATCCCTGGCAATCTGACCCAGGGAAAATTCCTTCCTGACCCATACATGGCAACCTGATAGATCCTGAGCATATTGTGCCATCCGCAGATTTTGCTACTTCACTGTTCGCTCCCCTTTCCAGGTAATTAATAAACATATTAAACAACAGAGGGCCTAGTACAGACAGAACAAGGAGCAATGGTCTCAAGTTGCAGTGGGGGAGGTTTAGATTGGATATTAGGAAAAACTTTTTCACTAGGAGGGAGGTGAAACACTGGAATGCTTTACCTAGAGAGGTGGTGGAATCTCCTTCCTTAGAAGTTTTTAAGGTCAGGCTTGACAAAGCCCTGGCTGGGATGATTTAGTTGGGGATTGGTCCTGCTTTGAGCAGGAGGTGGGACTAGATGACCTCCTGAGGTCCCTTCCAACCCTGAGATTCTATGATTTCTATGAAACAAACCCAACAAGAACTTTTTTTTTGCTTTGGTGAAAAAAAACAAAACAAAATCAGCTCTGGTTCAAAATAACGACATTTTTAGTTTGGTTCCTGAGACAAAAAAAAAATCAAATATTTGCTCAGTTCTGTACACATTACTGCACAATACTTGTTTTTCTTTTTTAAATTTTATTTTGCATATATTGAAAGAAAGGAAATTGAAATTAATAGTTGTATAGAGACAAAGATAACAAAAAGAAAATTCTGACTCATATGATCCAATAATAAAGCGAGCCCTCTCATACATTACAGTCCAGCATACATGTAAGAGAAATAAAATTATGATTTATAATACAGCATCATCTATTTACATCAAACTCACATTCTCCCTTTGCACAGGAGGAACTAGTCTGAAATTGACACACATCCTCATGCCCAGTTAAGAAATCACGTAGGTTAAACTCATGTTGCTCTTTATTTCTCTCTTCAAAAACCAAAAATTCTGCATATTTCCAAATTTCTGAAACGTTCCTTCACTGCCTGAGTGTCCTCTTCTTTCTTCTTCTGCTGGCTCTGACAAATTGAAATCAATCTTTGAAAAAAACTAAACGGAGACGCTTATCTTCCAACATCCTGCACCTCTCATGGCCTGTACAAGTCTACAGGAAAATGAGAAGGAAACATGGAAAACATATTAGCCACCTGCAGATCTCACACCATTGATCCCCAGGGAATTTCACCCTATCCCAAACAAAACACACCATTGATTTAAGTGAAGGTTGCTGAGAGAGATATGATTTGTGCAGCCTGTATTCCAGAGACAGAATGTAAATGTTACAGGCTAAATTGTGACTTGGACCGGACACTGGAATAGGGGATGAGATGGACTCTCAGACCCCTGCAATGGCTGTCTGGACACTGGTTCCAGGCATACAAAAATGAGAGAGGGATGGTGCCACCCACCTGCCTCAATGGGTGGAAAACTTGATGGGGCCAGGGGTGATTGGGACAGCCCCAGTAGAAAGGGGGAGGAGAGCACTCGCTTCAGAGGTTCTATCCACCTCTTGGCCAGCCGGAGACAGAGGGAGTTGATTGGTCCCTTGCTGTCGCCTTTGGTTAATTTAAGCCCTAGCCTGGGCCATGTGGAGCCTCTTTTTACTCCATTTCAACAGCCCCAGCCCCACCCCTGTAATGGTAGTTTCAGAGTTGTGTTGTGCCAATGCTATGGGTCTGACAGATGGCCTGTTTGGGGATCAGGAAGGAATTTTTCTTCCCATCAGGCCAAATTAGCAGAGGCCTGGTGGGATTGTTGCCTTCCTCTCAGGAGCCTGTAACCATTGCACTGTAACCACCTAAAATGCCTGGTGGGTGAGGGTATGGATGACACGGCAGATAGTGCCTCTCCCCTGTGTTAAGTTTAATAAAGTTGCAGCCTGCCATGCAAAATCCATCCCCGTGTCTGTCCTTATTTACCCCATGTGCATATCAAATCAGCCACCTCTGCAATAAATTCTGGTCTAGGACCAAACCCCAGTTTTTGCAAATATTAGTGTGGCAATCGGTTTATAATTATTTGGAGGTGAATGTAAAATTGATGCATGGTGCAGTCCCTCAAGAATGAAATCCTCTCTCTGCATAAGAAACACAGAAGCAATGCAATTTCCTGTTCAAACCCACTATCTATCAATCTGTCCATCTATCTTCAACCTTCCCCCAGAGAGGCCACCAGATGGAATGTTACAGCATAGAAAATAGAGATTAAATCTCAGGAACAACTTCCTAACGGTAAGAACAGTAGGACAATGGAACAGACTGCCTAGGGAAGTTGTGGAATCTCCTTCACTGGAGGTTTTCAAAAAGAGGCTGGATAGCCATCTGTCTTGGATGGTTTGGACACAATAAATCCTGCATGTTGGCAGGGGTTAGATTAGGTGACCCTTGCAGTCCCAGTCTCTGATTATCTGAGATTTCAGGCCTGGTTCTGCCACTCTTAGTCACTTTGAAAAGTACCTTGCTCTTCTAGTCAGTTATGTGCATAGCACATGAGTGCTTCCTATACGTAAAAGGGCAGAATCTAGCCCTGTTTCAGTGCGTTTGCCTGTTTTAAGTATGAACTCTCTGTTGAGACTACAAATGATCATGCTGAATGTGGAGGTGGGACTCCTGATTTATGGCTAAATCTGGGGCAGATATTTATAGAATTTTGGGCCTAAATCTTCAAAAGTGACTAGCGATTTTAGGAGAACATATGAAGACACCATAACAGGGCCTCATTTTGTGAAAATCGGGTTTTTCTAAGATGCATCAGTCTAGGTGCCCAAAATCTTGATCCACTTTTAAAAAATTAGTTTTAACTTGTTAGAACAATTTTTTTCTCTTTACAAATTGGCTGAACATATTGTTATTATCTCAAATTTATTAATAATGTGAATTTATTAATTAAACAATTTCAACAAAATATTCTTGGTTGCGTAGCCCATCTACTTTAAGTTCATTGCATTTGATAACATAAATCTAACAGGTCAGTTTAATCTCTTCAGTGGTTGGTTGAGGGTAACACAGTCAGGTTTGCAGTGTGAACACTCATGGCTGAATTAGAAATTCTCTCTCTCTGACTCTTGATCTAACATTTACTTCTGATTTGCTGACTCCATGACCGTACTGAAGAAAACTCTTCAATGGAGTGGTGCAGGAAGCAAACGTATGAAGGATGAGAACGCCATCAAGGAAAATCCAGAGTTTCTTTCTGAGCAAATATTTGGAAAAAACAAACAAACCAAACACCACCATTTTCAGATATTTGCTCAGGTCTTATTTTGCCACTTACCTGCCCCTAAAAAAGACACGGGAATCCCAGTCAGTTTCACAAAGGTAATAGAACAAACTTTATAATATTATAAAAAGAAAAGGAGTATATAATATTATAAAAAGAAAAGCTCACTTGAGCTGTAGCTCACGAAAGCTTATGCTCAAATAAATTGTTTAGTCTTTAAGGTGCCACAAGTACTCCTTTTCTTTTTGCGAATACAGACTAACACGGCTGTTACTCTGAAACCTATAATATTATAGTAATTGCAGATTCATATCTGTGATTTGGAGGCTGGTTTTTGTATTATGAAATTCCAGGGTATCCATAATTCAACTTAATATGAAATTGCAACACTTCCAGTGGCAACAGGTCTGACCCAGGACTCATTCAAATTATTGCTAGGCTTTCCATTGATCAGGACTGTTAGGGGGCTTATTCCTTCACCCACTTACTTCCCTGGTCCTTCTCGCATGAACAGAGAGCAACAATACCCAAAGTCCAAAGGTGCAAACAATTCGATGTTTATTGGGGTGAACTTCCAGCAAGCATGATTCCAGTTTCCTTCCTTAGTATCCTCCTTCCCAGCTCTGACACCACAGAGCCTTACATCTGTGTCCCTGATCCCATTCCTACCCTTAGCCAAACATGATTCCATCTTCCTTACTCCCATTCCCTGTTCCCATTTCCCCCTTTAGCAAAACATGATTCCAATTTTCTTACCCCCACTCCCTGTTCCCATCTCCCCCTTTAGCAAAACATGATTCCAATTTTCTTACCCCCATTCCCTGTTCCCATCTCCCCCTTTAGCAAAACATGATTCCAATTTTCTTACCCCCATTCCCTGTTCCCATCTCACACACCCACATGCCCACCCCCAGTCACTTCCTCATTGACTACAGATTATATAGTAAAACTTGAGTTCTGCTTAGCTATACCTTAACCAATCATTTTCCTGAAATTTAACTAACCAATCCTAACATATTGTAACATGATTATGTAACCAATTATATCCCACCACCTCAATTAGTTTACACCCAGCAAAATTAATTATACAGCAGACAGGAACAATCACAGAACCAGACAGAGATTATACAGACAAACAATAGCAAAGTGGGAACTACAATGACAAGACAACACAGAAGTGAGGATTTCACATCCCAGCTATTGATAAGGGAGTTCTTGCCAGACAGGATGCTATCAAACTAAGTTTCCTTTTACATTTTCTAGGCACTTCCCTTTCTCTGGAGGTGATAGGAATACAATCCTGTCCTGATAGTGCCTAACAGCCCAATAGCACCTTATTTCAATGTGACTAGTTTGGAATGTGAGGATGTGACCGGTCGCTTCCCAGCTTACGGCTGCCTCTGCTGCTTAGCCAAAGGCCTGAGCCTAAGCACAGGGCCACAAACTGTCACAGTAAGAGAAGGCCCTTACACTGGCAGACAGTGGTTTTGATTCTTTCTTTTATACCTCTATCACTAGCCAAGTGATAAGAATACACCTAAATTCTTAGAGTACAGGCCTTTGCAGACAGGCCTGAATATCTATATCCTAATAAGGACCAAAAGACTCCAAGTGCCAGGAAGCAAAACCCATTCAGTCTGATATTTATACTCTATCTTCTCTTTCTTGGGTCAAAGTTTCCTTGATTCATAGAGTTTAAGGCCAGAAGGGACCATTCGATCATCTAATCTGACCTCCTGTATAGCACAGACCCGTGAATTTTACCCAGTTACCTCTCAGTTGAGCCCAATAATTTTTGTTTGGCTAAAGCATCTTCCACAGAGGTGTCTAGTCTTGACCTGAAGATATCAAGTGATGGAGAATCCACCACTTCCCTTGTTCTAAGGGTGAGTCACCCTCAACGTCAAAATGAGAATCTTATTTCCAGTTTATATTTAATCAGAGATTTCAAAATCTCTCACTGGTGGGAGTCAGCCTACAGGAAACATTTTCCCCACTAGTTTACCCTTCTGAGTGTTAGAATACAATGAATTCAGGCTGCTCCTCCATGGATCAGGGAGAAAGACCTGGATCTGCCTCTGATTGTTCTCATTCTATTTCCTGCCCCACTTCTATGGAAAATCAGATTCCCCAAGCTTAGGGCAGAAGGGGTCAATTTCATCCTAGTTCTCCTGGTGGAGAAAGCTCTACATAAGTATGAATAAGTGACAAGGATCCAGGCCCTGGTAAATAAGCACATGCATAATTTGAAGCACATGGACAATCCCACTAATTACATACCTGGTGAAATGTATACAAGTGTTTAAGACCCTTGCTGAGTCCGGGCTGAGGCCGTGAGTGGAGTGGATCACTTACCATTCACATAGAGCGGAAAGGCAGATTCATACTTCTGTTTGGAGTGACGTATAGAATGAGGTACATCCTCTAGATCAAAATTTTGATAGATTGGCTCTGGGGCTTCTTTGCCCTTTAAATCAATGGGAGCATGTTAAACTGGGTGCAAAGGTGCTATTTTCTGACTGAAATGCTGTCAGAAAGCTGAGATTTAAAGGCACAGCCAAAATAGCTTCTCAGAGAGTGATCAAACATACCCATTATTAAATGGGAAGGGGGAATTCATTAATTGATCATAACTAAATAATGAATATACTGGGTGAAATACGGGTTCCACGGAAGTCAATGGCAAAACTGCATTGTGACTTTCACTTGAGGATCTCAGAATACTGTACAAACTATAGATAATCAGCCCCAACAAATCCATGTGTACTTTATAAAAAGTCAAATCTGACGCTGGCAGCAGAGGCTTCAGGGGGAAATGGATATTACACAGAGCAACAGTCCTCAAAAATGAATGTATTGTTTTACTTTACACATTGCAAGCATCTCCATTGACTTCAATAGGACTGCACACACAGCATCAAGTTAAGCATGTGCATAAGAATTTGCAGGATGGAGGCCTTAGATTGTAAGTCCTCAACTCAGTGGCCATCTGTTTGTAATGTGTGTGTGTACAGAGCGTAGTGCAATAGGATGCTGATCAATGCCCGGAGCATCAAGGCATTACTGCATCATTGAACTGGCCAGAAAACTGAATTTCTGGTCCTTGGGAAATTGAGACATTTTGAGATTTCTTTTTGTTCAAAACTGGAATGAAAAGTCAAAATGGGAAAATTGACCAAGACACTAAATATCTGAAATTTTTCATTCCAGAAATATTGAAATGGCTGTATCAAAATGTTTCATTTCTGAAAGGCTGGAATGATTCATTGTGACTTTATCATTCTGACTCTTTAATAAATATAATATAATATAATATAATATAATAATTATGTCTAAATGCCTAGACTATTATTCTATTATATTCTAACATAAAAGTTGAAACCATAAAGTTGAAACACATTTTTGACTATATTGAAATGAAATATTTTGATAACATTCATTCAAAAATTTCAACAAAATTTCCATGAAATATTTTGATTTTGTTGAATCAGCATTTTCTGATGGAAAACTGTCCTGTCACAACATTTTCAACCAGCTATAATAATAATAATAAAAATGAAATCCTGCAAGAGGCAGCTAGGAAATAATCTGCCCATAGGGAAAGTCTCTTCTAACCCCCAGTTGTTCCAGGATGGTTGATGCTCTGAAGCAGGCAGCTATATTTCTTCCAAAAGTCTTGGTGATTTGTAAACCCTGAGTACTGTAATTCTAGGTGTCCTCGTTAACCAGATAAATAGCCAATCCTTTGGTGAATCCAGCTGAATTCAGCACAGAAGGAGATGCTTCTCTACACAGATTGTATCTTTCTGGCTTGAAAAATGAAATAAGAATATATAGTCCTGCCATGGAGTGTAAGTGGAAAAATCTCTGTGGATAAGTACTAGTTATTGGAGAGGAGGGAATTCAATCTCACCTAACCTGTTGTCTTCATACATGTTTGAAAATGCCATCACTAAGATCACCCTAGATCACGCTGTAGATGTATTCATTAGTAAATTAACATTTCCATCTATGAAGCATTGGCCACAAAATGGATATCAATGTTAATAATTTTTGTATTAGTCACGGAAACCCTGGTAATACGCTAATACATTTATTGGTAGCTTGAGGAATTATAGCAGGGTGCTATTTTCTTGTTATTACAGTAGGATCATTTTTACATTTCTAAATAGCAAGAGATATAACTCTCAACTGCTTAATTCCCCTGTGAAAGTAGAATGAATTATATTGAAATTATAATTCATTAAAGAAATGCTGCTTGAAGGGTTTGTTGAAATATAGTTGTCAGGAAAAGAAACATAAAGGGGTGTGAGACAATGGGTCCTCAAACTAATTAACTTAGAGCTTCTACTGAGCTAGGAGATTGGTAAACGTTAGTATGCAAATAAGATATGTATGTATATTTGTCAGTTTCTGCTTCCTTTTGTCTCTTATGTTAAATTGGCTTTGGCTTATCTGTTTAAATAAGTTAGCTTGAGCTTTTACAAGAGGCTCACATATCTGGGTGCATTGGCAAAGCGCTTTGCTAATAAACAGAGTGGTCTGACAAATTTTGTGAGTCTTGAATCTAACTTTGACACCCCTGAACACATGATATCCCGATGGAAAACAGGTTTTCTGTCCTATGGAAAATTTTGAGACTTAAATTTTTTTTCATCCATAATCAAGGTGAAAAACAAAAATTTTGCAGATTTTTTGTGACACACAATTCTGGGGGAACATTGTTTTGGGGCAAACAAAATGTTCTCTTTCAATAAATCTGAAACATTTTGTTTCAATTTTGACCATTCTTTATATTTTTAATTTTGTGTATAATTTCTCAAACAAAAAAGCAGTTTCACAAACTTACTGTCTCTAATTATATATCTGTACAGTGCCTAATGGCTCTGATCACAGCTGGGACCTTGAAGCACTATCAAAATAGAAATTATAATTTATTAGAAATTTTTTAAGGAAAATACATCTAAACAGGAAATCATTGCTGTGTAATATGTCAGACTTTCAGTGTATCGTTATGGCTTAACAGCACAGCATAATCACTTACCATGCCATGGGAATACGCAACCCCATTGTTATCTGTAAAAAAAGGTCACATCTATAATAATTTTTGTTATAATACGGTTTCTGGTAAGGTTTTGCTGTAAGGAGCTTTAAAAAGTGAATTTTTCCCCTTACAATATGTTTAACTGGTGTCTCAGCAAATGTAATAGGCACAACATAGTTCCCAAAAATTTTTTTTAAAATATTTAAACTCAGAGATGATTATTGAAATCAACCTGTTGAGCTATACATCCAGAAGAGGTAATTTGGGATGGATTTGTACTCCAGACCTGATTTGTGCCAGATGCACATTCATAGAGAGCTGCTTCTGAAATCAGTTATAATCAACATAGCTTTAAAATGGCAATGTGACCCAGAGAACTGGTCGCTACTGTTAAAATCAAGAGACCTGCGACTATTCCTAGTTCTTCCACTCAGCTGCTAATAGAGAGCAAAATAGGATGTTATGTTTTCTAATCAGTGAGGAAAGCATTAGGTACCATGCTGATAAATTAAGTACCGAGGTAGACAGAACCATTGGTAGTTAAAAATTGCTGCTGGTGGAAATAATTTCCGTACTTATTCCAATATGTGCTCTTAACTGACTTGTCAGAGATCCTGGCCCCTGAATTACTACATACACTTCACCAAACTCCCCATTCCTTCAAAAACCAAACAGCAAATGCATCTGTAGCTCAGAGCAATAAGTGATTAATGTGTCTGATTTTCGTACCCACTTACTGATCTTCAATGGGATTATCGTTCCTCTCACGGAGGCTTTGCAACCTAGTAAAAACAAGAGAAAAGTTGCACAAGTGAACAGGAGACATGAGTCATATTTATAGTCTAAAATAAGAGATAGACTTGGCTCAAAATCCTGAAATTCATGCAGACTGAACACAGAGGCTGTGGAGAGTTAGAATCCAAATCTGCATCCACAACTGAACTGCACAAGTAGTCCCTGTCTCATCAGGATGCTGAATGAAACCCTACATCCAAGCAGTCCAAGCACCACAGTTCCAAACTATGGAGTGAATTTTGAAATTAAGAGCCATCTCTCTTTAAGAAGTATATGCAAGAAAAGTGACACAGAGGCTGCTATGGAGCCACACAGTCTTAGCAATTAGTTGGTTGGAAAATTCAGTTATGTTGAACTGGAAAGGGTTTCATGGGAACATGTGGATTTGACAAAATTTTTGACTGGAGGAAGTAAAAATGAATTACTCCAACTTTCTCATTTTATTTCAATACTGTTAAAACTTTTTGTTTCAAAAACTTCAAAAGTTTCGCTTCAATAAGGCGAACATGTTTCATTTCAACTTTGTTTCAATTAATTTCATTGTGACTTTTATATTGTTAAAATATTAATTTTAATTATTTATAATATATACTATAGTTATGAATCATACAACTAATATGTCATAGTATAGTCATGTTTCAATATTATGAAAACAAAACCTTCTGATGTTTCTGTTAGGGGGCTTATTCCTTCACCCACTTACTTCCCTGGTCCTTCTCGCATGAACAGAGAGCAACAATACCCAAAGTCCAAAGGTGCAAACAATTCGATGTTTATTGGGGTGAACTTCCAGCAAGCATGATTCCAGTTTCCTTCCTTAGTATCCTCCTTCCCAGCTCTGACACCACAAAGCCTTACACCTGTGTCCCTGTTCCCATTCCTGCCCTTAGCCAAACATGATTCCAACTTCCTTACTCCCATTCCCTGTTCCCATCTCCCCCTTTAGCAAAACATGATTCCAATTTTCTTACCCCCATTCCCTGTTCCCATCTCCCCCTTTAGCAAAACATGATTCCAATTTCCTTACCCCCATTCCCTGTTCCCATCTCACACACCCACATGCCCACTCCCACCCACCCCCAGTCACTTTCTCATTGACTACAGATTATATAGTAAAACTTGAGTTCTGCTTAGCTATACCTTAACCAATCATTTTCCTGAAATTTAACTAACCAATCCTAACATATTGTAACATGATTATGTAACCAATTATATCCCACCACCTCAATTAGTTTACACCCAGCAAAATTAATTATACAGCAGACAGGAACAATCACAGAACCAGACAGAGATTATACAGACAAACAATAGCAAAGTGGGAACTACAATGACAAGACAACACAGAAGTGAGGATTTCACATCCCAGCTATTGATAAGGGAGTTCTTGCCAGACAGGATGCTATCAAACTAAGTTTCCTTTTACATTTTCTAGGCACTTCCCTTTCTCTGGAGGTGATAGGAATACAATCCTGTCCTGATAGTGCCTAACAGCCCAATAGCACCTTATTTCAATGTGACTAGTTTGGAATGTGAGGATGTGACCGGTCGCTTCCCAGCTTACGGCTGCCTCTGCTGCTTAGCCAAAGGCCTGAGCCTAAGCACAGGGCCACAGACTGTCACAGTAAAAGAAGGCCCTTACACTGGCAGACAGTGGTTTTGATTCTTTCTTTTATACCTCTATCACTAGCCAAGTGATAAGAATACACCTAAATTCTTACAGTATAGGCCTTTGCAGACAGGCCTGAATATCTATATCCTAACAGTTTCCAAAACAATTTTGTGGGAATTTTAGTTTTGCAGAAAATGTCAACATTTTGATTTTTCATTCCTATTCGGCATGAAAACAAATGCTGAAATATTGGAATGTCCTGTGCAATGGGAATTTTGTTTTCTGGATGAGTGGTTTGCAACCCAGTATTGCTGGATTAGGAGAAAGCGTCTTATCTTGTTCCCTCTGACCAGAAGCAGGCTTGGAGTGGGAGGCCACATCATCCTAGGGACATGCCTCTGCTGGAAATTGTGATATTTTAACTCTGCTCTGACAAGCTGCATGGAACAACTAGGGCAGAACTGCATGGGCAAAGCTTACCACTTGTTAGTGGATTAGTGGATTTTGCCCCAGGTTAGCTGGAGTTTTCTTGGTGAGGAAGGACTCTCACAGATGGACACAGCCACCAGATCACTAATGGGGCTAATCTCTGTCTTTGTTCACACCCCTTTATACTGCGACTCTTACGGTATGTCTACACTACGAAGTTAGGGTCAAATTTATAGAAGTCGAAATTTTTTAGAAAGCGATTTTATACAGTCGATTGTGTGTCCCCCCACTTAAAACCGTTAAGTCCATTAAGTCGGTGGACACAGTACTACAGTACCAAGGCTAGCATCAACTTGCAGAGCATTGCACTGTGGGTAGCTATCCCACAGTTCCCGCAGTCTCCGCCGCCCATTGGAATTCTGGGTTGAAATCCCAATGTCTCATGGGGCAAAAAGCATTGTTGTGTGTGGTTGTGGGTACATGTTATCAGGCCCCCACTCCCTCCCTCCCTCCCTCCCTCTGTGAAAGCAACGGCAGACAATCGTTTTGTGCCTTTTTTCATGGGTTACCTGTGTAGATGCCATACCATGGCAAGCATGGAGCCCGCTCAGCTCACCGTCACAGTACATCTCCTGGGTGCTAGCAGACGTTGGACTGCATTGCTACACAGCAGCAGCTCATTGCCTTGTGGCAGCAGATAGTGAAATACGACTAGTAGCCATCCTCGTCATCTCCTGGGTGCTCTGGCCAGCCTTGGTCATGTCGGTTGGGGTGCCTGGGCAGACATGGGTGCTCCTGGCAGATCTCAGTGAGGTCTGTCGGGGGCGCCTGGGCGGACATGGGTGCTCCTGGCAGACCTCAGTAAAGTCTGTCAGGGGCACCTGCACAGAAATGGGAGTGACTCAGGTTATTCTCTTCTTTAAGTTTTGTCTAATGAAGATTCAGTCCTGCCTGGAATATTGGCAGAGGGATAGCTCTCCCAGCCAGCAGCACCATCTGCTGTCAGCCTACTCCTCTCTCCCTCCGTGAAAGCAACTGCCGACAATCGTTTCATGCCTTTTTCCGTGTGGGCGCCATATTGCTGTCAGCATCATCATCCACCAGCCGCTTCCGCTGTCACTCTGCTCTCCTGCTCACGTCATACCACAGCAAGCATGGAGCCCACTCAGATCACCGTGGCAGTTGTGACCGCTCTCAACACCACACGCATTATCATGCAGTATATGCAGAACCAGAACCTGCAAAAGCAGGTGAGGAGGTGACGGCAGCACGGTGAGGAGAGTGATGAGGACATGGACACAGACTTCTCTCAAAGTACGGGCCCCGGCAATTTGGCCATCCTGGTGGCAATGCGGCAGGCTCATGCCATGGAATGCCAATTCTGGGCCCGGGAAACAAGCACAGCCTGGTGGGACCACATAGTGTTGCAGGTCTGGGACGATTCCCACTGGCTGCAAAACTTTCGTATGCATAAGGGCACTTTCATGGAAATTTGTGACTTGCTTTCCCCTTCCCTGAAGCGCCAGAATATCAAGATGAGAGCAGCCCTCACAGTTCACAAGCAAGTGGCAATAGCCCCAAGGAAGCTTGCAATGCCAAACAGCTACCGGTCAGTCGGGAATCAATTTGGAGTGGGCAAATCTACTGTGGGGGCTGCTGTGATGCAAGTAGCCAACGTGATCACTGAGCTGCTGCTATCAAGGGTAGTGACTCTCGGAAATGTGCAGGTCATAGTGGATGGCTTTGCTGCAATGGGATTCCCTAACTGTGGTGGGGCGATAGACGGAACGCATATCCCTATCTTGGGACCGGACCACCAAGGCAGCCAGTACATAAACTGAAAGGGGTACTTTTCAATGGTGCTGCAAGCACTGGTGGATCACAAGGGATGTTTCACCAACATCAATGGCCGGGAAGGGTACATGATACTTGCATCTTTAGGAACTCTGGTCTGTGGGAATGGCTGCAGCAAGGGACTTACTTTCCAGACCAGAAAATAACTGTTGGGGATGTTGAAATGCCTATAGTTATTCTTGGGGACCCAGCCTACCCCTTAATGCTATGGCTCATGAAGCCATACACAGGCACCCTGAACAGTAGTCAGGAGCTGTTCAACTATAGGCTGAGCAAGTGCAGAATGGTGGTAGAATGTGCATTTGGATGTTTAAAAGTGCGCTGGTGCAGTTTACTGACTCAGTTAGACCTCAACGAAACCAATATTCCCACTGTTTTTACTGCTTGCTGTGTGCTCCACAATCTCTGTGAGAATAAGGGGGAGACGTTTATGGCGGGGGTGGGAGGTTGAGGCAAATCGCCTGGCCTCTGATTACGCGCAGCCAGACACCAGGGCGGTTAGAAGAGCACAGCAGGGTGCACTGGCATCAGAAAAGCTTTGAAAACCAGTTTCAAGACTGGCCAGGCTACTGTGTGAAAGTTCTGTTTGTTTCTTGATGAAAACCTGCCCCCTTGGTTCACTCTACTTCCCTGTAAGCCAACCGTCCTGTCCTCCCCTCCCCACTTTGATCACCGCTTGCAGAGGCAATAAAGTCATTGTTGTTTCAAATGCATGCATTCTTTATTAATTCGTCACACAAATGGGGGGATAACTGCCAAGGTAGCCCGGGAGGGGTGGGGGAGGAGGGCAGGACAGAAGGACAAGGCCACACTACACTTCAAAACTTATTGAATGCCAGCTTTCTGTTGCTTGGGCAGTCCTCTGGGGTGGAGTGGTTGGGTGCCCGGAGGCCCCCCCACCGTGTTCTTGGGCATCTAGGTGAGGAGGCTATGGAACTTGGGGAGGAGGGCGGTTGGTTACACAGGGGCTGCAGCGGCGGTCTGTGCTCCTGCTGCCTTTTCTGCACCTCAACCATACGCCAGAGCATATCAGTTTGATCCTCCAGTAGCCTCAGAATTACATCCTGCCTCCTCTCATCACGCTGATGCCACCTCTCCTCTCGCTTGTCCCTCCTGTCCTCTCGCTTATCCCTCCTCTCGCTCATCCCTCCTGTCCTCACGTTCATTTTGTGCTTTCCTGGACTCTGACATTGTCTCCCTCAATGCATTGTACTGGGCTCTTTCAGCGTGGGAGGCCTGCATGAGTTCAGAG
Organism: Lepidochelys kempii; assembly: GCF_965140285.1. Classification (NCBI taxonomy): domain Eukaryota; kingdom Metazoa; phylum Chordata; order Testudines; family Cheloniidae; genus Lepidochelys; species Lepidochelys kempii. Next base: position 11,958,759 of record NC_136402.1, read on the forward strand.
AACATTTCATCATGAGTGCGTTTTTTTCAGCTTGTAATCTTTGATAGCCTCTGGGACCGAGATGATAGGGGGAAGGTTGAAACATTTGCAGCTGCGGGAGGGAAAAAAGGGAGATTAGTCTTTAAAAAGAGACATTTTAGAGAACAATGGGTAGACTCTTTCATGGTGAACCAAGCTGTTAACATTACATAGCATGTGTGATTTCTTTACAAGGTCACATTTTGTCTCTTATATTGAGGGCCTGCTGGTATGTTGTGAGAGATCACACATGCAGGGCCGGCGGGCAACAAAATTCGGCTTGCAGGAAGACATGGTAAGCTACAGTCTTTTGGCTTCTTTAACCTTCCTAACATGTGGGAATGGTTTCAAACAGCAGCACCCTCATTTCACATACCAAGCACCCATTGGGTTGGCCCTTTAAAATGGGTTGGCCATTTAAAAGGAGGGGCTGTGGTTTTTTGGGTTAACGTGCAGCACAAATCCAACTAAGCCCCCCAACCCCACACACCCATGGAATTCTCTGGGATGATTGCTTCACCCCTCCCCCCACTGCGTGGGTAACAGCGGGGATGATTTCTATTCAGCCACAGGCAAACAGCCCAGCAGGAATGGCCACTCTGAATGTCCACTTAATAAAATTACCCAATTTCAACCAGGTGACCATGAATGATATCACTCTCCTGAGGATAACACAGAGAGATAAAGAATGGATGTTGCTTGAATGCCAGCAAAAACCCGGACCATACGCTGCCATGCTTTGTTATGCAGTGATTCCAGACTATGTGCTGCTGGCCTGCCGTGGTAAAGTGTCCTGCCATGGAGGGTGGAATAAGGCTGCCCTCCCCAGAAACCTTTTGCAAAGGCTTTGGGAGTACATCCAGGAGAGCTTCATTGAGATGTCCCTAGAGGATTTCCGCTCCATCCCCATACATGTTAATAGACTTTTCCAGTAGCTGTTCTGGCCGCGAATGCATCCCAAGACTTCAGGGCAAATTAATCATTAAACACGCTTGCTTTTAAACCGTGTATTATATTTACAAAGGTACACTCACCAGAGGTCCCTTCTCTGCCTTCTAGGTCCAGGAGCCCACCTTCAGTGAGTTGGGAGGGTACTAGATCCAGGGTGAGAAACAGTTACTGGCTGCCGGGGAAAACGGTTTCTCTGCTTGCTTGTTGTGCTTCAACCTCCTCCTCATCTTCCTCATCCCCAAAATCCACATCCCTGTTGCGTGAGAGTCCAATGAGGGAGTACACGCACAGGGCTGGGGTAGTTGTAGGGGCATCCCCTAGAATGGCATGCAGCTCATCATAGAAGCGGCATGTCTGGGGCTCTGATCCAGAGTGGCCATTTGCCTCTCTGGTTCTTTGGTAGGCTTGCCTGAGCTCCTTAAGTTCCATGCGGCACTGCTGCAGGTCCCTGTTATAGCCTCTGTCCTTCATGCCCTTGGAGATTTTTTCAAATATTTTGGCATTTCGTCTTTTGGAATGGAGTTCTGATAGCATGGATTCATCTCCCCATACAGCGATCAGATCCAGTACCTCCCGTTCAGTCCATGCTGGAGCTCTTTTGCGATTCTGGGACTACATCATGGTCACCTGTGCTGAAGAGCTCTGTATGGTCACCTCTGCTGATCAGCTCACCACACTGGCCAAACAGGAAATGAAATTCAAAAGTTCGCAGGGCTTTTCCTGTCTACCTGGCCAGTGCATCTGAGTTAAGAGTGCTGTCCAGAGCAGTCACAATGGAGCACTATGGGATAGCTCCCGGAGGCCAATACCATCGAATTGCATCCACACTACCACAAATTCGACCCAGCGAGGTCGATTTCAGCGCTAATCCACTCGTCGGGGAGGAGTACAGAAACTGATTTTAAGAGCCCTTAAAGTCAGAAAAAATGGCTTTGTAGTGTGGATGGGTGCAGGGCTAAACCGATCTAATGCTGCTAAATCCAACCTAAACTCATAGTGTAGACCAGGGCTCAGAGTCAGGGACTGTCATATACTCTGTGTTTGTACAGCACCAAGCACAACGAGGCCCAGCATGTTTGAGGCCTCTAGACACTGTTGCAATAGCAATGATTAATCATAACAATAGCAAGAACAACCATACTATTAATGATTAATAACAATATGTAGACTTTAAACTGTCTGTGGCAGGGACAGTCTTCTCTATTACCTCTTTGTTCAGTGACCAACACAAAGGGACCCTGATTTCATGAATGAAGTCACTAGCTATCAAGCATCATCATTACCTCAGATACTATAGTGACAGTGGGGAGCCATAACATAATCCAGGTAGACAGCTGAAGTATCCCATATATCCCACAACAGCATTACCATTTATAGGGGGCTGCTGTAGGTACCAAATCCTTTGACTTGGACACAAGTTGATATATTATATGGGAGTAATCTCTTTCTGTGTGTAATGTGAGAGGCATGATGGAATTACCCCATTCTTACCTTTCTTTTCTCCTTTTAGTTACAACTGCAAAAAAAAAATTAGAAAGGTTTAGAGAAAAATTCTTTGCCTCTCCCCAGAATATCAGTGAGAGGGAGAAGAAGTTAAACAAACTACTTAAGGGATACAGAGACAGGGGTTTGTTTCTGAAGTTCTGTTAAGATTTAGGTTAGGGTTAGAGCTAGGTGAAGAGTTCATCAGAGCTTATCACAAAAAAGTGGAGAAGAATTCACAAACTCATCTAGATTTTTTCCTGATTTTTTGAAATATAAAATTTTGAAATTCATATACTTTCATCTGGCCTTAGACTTGATAAAAAAAATCAAGAAAAAAGTTTTGTGAATGTTTTTCTAGTTTATGTTTCAAATATCAAATATTTTCATCCAATTTTTGACATTTGAAAAATATTGACCTAAGTTCAGACTCAAGGTCAGTCCCGGGCTAGTATATCGGCTCAGGGTCAGTGGTGAAATATGACAAGCTGTGGGTCATATGATTTTGGTCTCAAATCATGCAAGTCTCACAAAATCAGCTGTTCTTGCAAGATTTCTTCCATGTCAAGCCAAATCCAAATCAGATCCAGAAAATATATCTCAAACCAAAACTGTAGGTACAAGTTGTGAAGAGTGTGGGGCCCAAAACTGGACACAGTACTCCAGATGAGGCCTCACCAGTGTCGAATAGAGGGGAATGATCACGTCCCTTGATCTGCTGGCAATGCCCCTACATATACATCCCAAAATGCCATTGGCCTTCTTGGCAACAAGGGCACACTGTTGATTCATATTCAGCTTCTCGTCCACTGTAACCCCTAGGTCTTTTTCTGTAGAACTGCTGCCAAGCCATTCGGACCCTAGTCTGTAGCGATGCATGGGATTCTTCTGTCCTAAGTGCAGGACCCTGCACTTGTCCTTGTTGAACCTCATCAGATTTCTTTTGGCCCAATCCTCTAATTTGTCTAGGGTCCTCTGTATCCTATCTCTACCCTCCAGTGTATCTACCTCTCCTCCCAGTTTAGTGTCATCTGCAAACTTGCTGAGGGTGCAATCCACACAATCCTCCAGATCATTTATGAAGATATTGAACAAAACCGGCCCGAGGACTGACCCTTGGGGCACTTTACTCGATACTGGCTGCCAACTAGACATGGAGCCATTGAGCACTACCCGTTGAGCCCAACAATCTAGCCAACTTTCTACCCACCTTATAGTCCATTGGACCAGCTTCTGTTGGTGAGAGACATGCTTTAGAGACACAAAGAGCTCTTCTTCATGTCTCTATACCCAACAGAAGTTGGTCCAATAAAAGATATTACCTCGCCCACCTTGTCTTTCTAATATCCTGGGACCAACATGGCTACAACTGCACTGAATGCTGACAGAAGTCATTCTTCGGCTGCTATAGCTACACCACTTCCCCGAATGACAGGCTGACAGAAGCACACTTTTGTTGGTGTAGTTGCGTCTACACCAGGGTTTTGCCAGCATAACTAGGTTGACTGAGGTGTGTGAATTTTTCACTTTCCTAGCTGAAATCGCTGTGCCGGCAGACCTTTGTAGTGTAGACTAAGCCCCAGAATGGGCTCCAGCCTCTTAGCCCACAACAGAAATTACCGACTGTGTCAGAGTAAATACAAATCAGTTATGGATTCTCAGTCGTGCTGCTCCTGGAACTGGCACCTGCAGAGATGGTGCAAAAGCAGAAAACAGCTGGCATGAGAACAAATGGGGATAAAGTGGCCAGGAACAAATTCAGGCTGGAAATGTGAAGAAGGTTTCTAACCATCAGAGGAGGGAGCCTCCCAATGAGAAGAGTGGGGGGCAAACACGGTCACTAGTTCAAAGACAGAGCTTGGTAAATTTATGAAGAGGATGATAAGATGGGGTTACCTGCAATAGCAGGAGCTAGATTTGCTGTGGAAGGAGGCCCCTTCTAGTCCTGTGCCCCATGTTCCTATGAGTGATCCTCCTTGGAAATGCTGAGCCAGCCCCTTAATCCTCTCCTTATCTTAATAGGGGTGTTTCCAGATGAGGCAGAGGAACTGAAGAAATGTTTTGTAGCCTCAGGCCTTATTAACTTTATGCTGGATTTCCCACAGGGCTCAGGGCAACAGGGGAACTGCCTCCTCAGTTTAGGAGAGTCTGGGTTGCCGGAATGGGCTAGATTTTCAAAACAGCACAGCTCCCGTTTAGACACGGTAATAAGTAGCCTGTTTACCAAAAGACTGAAGGTTATTGGGAGCACACTGGGTGCTCACTTGTCCCCATGTGACCAAAGTATGTCCCTAAACATCCACATTTACAACATGTTAGAGCTGCTCTAATGTTTTCCCCTGAAAATGTTTTTCTTCACAAAAAATGCCTTTGTGACCAAAGTGAACATTTTGAAAGTGAATAATTTTCTTGTTCTCCAATGAAAATTTCATCATGTTTGAGTTTTGGTAGAAACTGTCATTATTTGGTAAAAAAAAAAAAAAAGATAACTGAAACCAAAAAAACATTACCAACAAAATCTTTGATTTCTGTTTTTTCATCAAAAAACTAGAAAAGTTTCACAGGGAATTTTGAAAGAACTGAAAAGTATTCATAACTATCTGTAAAAAAATAGTTCACAGTAATTTTAATTTCTGATAACAAACAAGTGCAATGTTTTATCCTTTAAGTAATTAGCACTGTCACCAGCAGGAGAGTGAGTTTGTGTGTGGGGGGGCGGAGGGTGAGAAAACCTGGATTTGTGCTGGAAATGGCCCAACTTGATTATCATACACATTGTAAGGAGAGTAATCACTTTAGATAAGCTATTACCAGCAGGAGAGTGGGATGGGAGGAGGTATTGTTTCATGGTCTCTGTGTATATAATGTCTTTTGCAGTTTCCACAGTATGCATCCGATGAAGTGAGCTGTAGCTCACGAAAGCTTATGCTCAAATAAATTGGTTAGTCTCTAAGGTGCCACAAGTACTCCTTTTGTTTTTGCGAATACAGACTAACACGGCTGTTACTCTGAAAACTGTCTTACCTGAGACCTTCAGATACCGAGTGACGCTTAACAGAGAATTTAACACCCGGTTATTGTCATTTCTGGACATGTATCCACAGGAAATATTGCCTGAGCTTCCAGCCACGCTGTAAGCTAAATCATAAGAGAATTTTCCTGCAGCCTTGAAATTTCCATCCCATCCTTACAAAAGAAAACAATGGAGACAGGGGCTCCTGCAGGGATTAAACATCTGCCACTGACAGTGTCCCCCTCATTAGCAGAGATTGTCCCCAAGAACATCTCAGCAGCAGGAAGTGTGCCTGGAAAAATAAAAACTCAGTGACTCATCGTCCTTAAATAGTTGATTTTCACATAATCAAGGGTCCATTGACATGAGTGAGTGCAGGATCACACTCTGCTAGAATTACTGGATCAATTGTCAAAGAGAAAATCTTTAGACTGAGATTTTAAAAGTAGCCTAAAGGACTTAGGTGCTCAAATTGCCTTCAAACGGTTTGGAAATTGGGGGCCTAACCCCCCCCAGGTCTCTTTAATGGGGTTTCCTTTGATAGCAGGTGTCAAGGTTCCTCCCCCACTCTGAACTCTAGGGTACAGATGTGGGGACCTGCATGAAAAACCTCCTAAGCTTATCTTTATCAGCTTAGGTCAAAACTTCCCCAAGGTACAAACTATTCTACCCGTTGTCCTTGGACTGGCCGCTACCACCACCAAACTAATACTGGTTACTGGGGAAGAGCTGTTTGGACGCGTCCTTCCCCCCAAAATACTTCCCAAAACCTTGCACCCCACTTCCTGGACAAGGTTTGGTAAAAAGCCTCACCAATTTGCCTAGGTGACCACAGACCCAGACCCTTGGATCTTAAGAACAATGAACAATCCTCCCAACACTTGCACCCCTCCTTTCCTGGGAAATGTTGGATAAAAAGCCTCACCAATTTGCATAGGTGACCACAGACCCAAACCCTTGGATCTAAGATCAATGAAAAAACATTCAGTTTCTTACAAGAAGACTTTTAATAAAAATAGAAGTAAATAGAAATGAAGAAATCCCCCCTGTAAAATCAGGATGGTAGATATCTTACAGGGTAATTAGCTTCAAAAACATAGAGAACCCCTCTAGGCAAAACCTTAAGTTACAAAAAAGATACACAGACAGAAATAGTTATTCTATTCAGCACAATTCTTTTCTCAGCCATTTAAAGAAATCATAATCTAACACATACCTAGCTAGATTACTTACTAAAAGTTCTAAGACTCCATTCCTGGGCTATCCCCGACAAAGACCAGCATATAGACAGACACACAGACCCTTTGTTTCTCTCCCTCCTCCCAGCTTTTGAAAGTATCTTGTCTCCTCATTGGTCATTTTGGTCAGGTGCCAGCGAGGTTACCTTTAGCTTCTTAACCCTTTACAGGTGAGAGGAGCTTTCCCCTGGCCAGGAAGGATTTCAAAGGGGTTTACCCTTCCCTTTATATTTATGACACGCCCCCCAAATCTCAGCTAGGGTGAAACACTGGCTGGGATTTCTTCCTGGAGCTCTAGGAAAAACAGAGTTAATAAGACACATGCATCTCTAAATATACTACCAAGTACATAAAGACTAACAATATTTTCCACATCTCAAGGACGATTTTAACCAGTTGATTCTGGGAAACTTTCACGGGAGAGTGCATCAGCCACTTTGTTAGAAGCTCCTGAGATGTGTTGGATGTCGAAATCAAAATCTTGGAGAGCTAAACTCCACCGAAGAAGTTTTTTTGTTAGTTTCCTTGACGGTGTGAAGCCACTTCAGCGCAGCATGGTCGGTTTGCAGGTGGAAACGCCGTCCCCAAACATATGGGCGTAGCTTTTCCAGAGCGTAGACAATGGCGTAACATTCTTTTTCAGTGACTGACCAGTTGCTTTCCCTCTCAGACAGTTTTTGGTGAGAAACACTACAGGGTGGAATTCTTGATCAGGTCCTTTCTGCATTAAAACTGCTCCCACACCACGCTCGGACGCATCTGTGGTTACTAGGAACGGTTTGTCAAAGTCTGGGGCCCTTAGTACAGGGTCAGACATGAGTGTCGCTTTAAGCTTGTTAAAGGCCTTCTGACACTTTTCGGTCCACTGAACAGCATTTGGCTGTTTCTTTTTGGTTAGGTCTGTCAGTGGGGCAGCGATTTGGCTGTAGTGCGGTACAAATCGTCTGTAATAACCGGCCAAGCCTAAGAAGGATTGAACCTGTTTCTTTGACTTTGGGACAGGCCACTTTTGGATAGTATCCACTTTGGGGGTTGATAGTTCCTTGACCCGCCTGGTGTCCAAGGTAAGTCACTCTGTTTAGGCCTATTTGACACTTCTTAGCCTTAACAGTTAGTCCTGCCTCCCTTATGCTCTCAAGGACTTTTTGTAGATGTTCCAGGTGGTCTGCCCAGGAATCCGAAAATATGGCCACATCGTCAAGGTAGGCGACTGCATATTCTCCTAATCCCACTAGGAGACCATCTACAAGTCTTTGGAAAGTGGCGGGTGCATTTCGCAGCCCGAAAGGGAGTACATTAAATTCATACAGCCCGAGATGTGTGATGAAGGCTGACCTTTCCTTGGCAGATTCATCTAGCGGTACCTGCCAGTACCCCTTGGTTAAGTCCAAGGTAGAGATGAACTGGGCCCATCCCAGTTTCTCTAATAGTTCATCTGTGCGTGGCATTGGATAGTTGTCTGGGCGAGTTACAGCATTTAGTTTACGGTAGTCCACGCAAAAACGTATTTCCCCATCTGGTTTGGGAACTAGAACCACTGGAGATGCCCATGCACTTTCAGAGGGGCGGATTACACCCATCTGTAACATATCTTGGATCTCCCGTTCTATAGCAGTTTTAGCTTGAGGAGACACCCGGTAAGGTTGGACCCTAATTGGGTGAGCATTACCTGTGTCAATGGAGTGGTATGCCCGTTCAGTCAGTCCTGGGGTGGCTGAGAACGTTGGCGAGTAGCTAGTGCACAGCTCCTGGATCTGCTGTCGCTGCATACGCCCAAGGGTCATGGAGAGGTTCAACTCTTCCACACCACCACCACATTTCCCTTCATAGTAGACACCTTCGGGCCACTCAGCATCGTCTCCTCCCTGGGCTGTAAACTGACAAACCTTTAATTCTCTGGAATAAAAGGGCTTAAGAGAATTAATATGGTACACCTTAGGCTTTCGGTTGGAGGTGGGGAATGCTATGAGATAATTAACAGCTCCCAGGCGCTCCTGGACCATGAATGGCCCTTCCCACGATGCTTCCATTTTATGGGCCTGGAGCGCCTTTAAGACCATGACCTGGTCTCCTACTTTGAAGGAACGCTCTCTGGCATGTTTATCATACCAGGCTTTTTGCTCTTTTTGAGCATCCTGTAAGTTTTCTCTAGCAAGGGCTAAAGAGGTTCGGAGGGTGTTTTGTAGGTTGGTTACAAAGTCCAGAATGTTAGTTCCTGGAGACAGTGTAAATCCCTCCCATTGCTGCTTTACCAACTGCAATGGCCCCTTAACCTCACGGCCATATACAAGTTCAAATGGGAAAAACCCTAAACTGGGATGTGGTACAGCTCTGTAGGCAAAGAGCAACTGCTGCAACACTAGGTCCCAATCATTGGAGTGCTCATTTACGAATTTACGTATCATGGCCCACAAAGTTCCATTAAACTTCTCCACCATGCCATTTGTTTGATGGTGGTAAGGAGTGGCAACCAAGTGATTTACCCCATGAGCTTCCCAAAGGTTTTTCATAGTTCCTGCCAGGAAATTAGTCCCTGCATCTGTGAGGATGTCGGAGGGCCAACCTACCCTGGCAAAAATGTCTGCTAGTGCCTGGCATACACTTTTAGCCCTGGTGTTGCTTAGAGCTACTGCTTCCAGCCATCGGGTGGCAAAATCCATGAAAGTCAGTATGTACTGCTTTCCTCTGGCTGTCTTTTTCGGAAAAGGACCCAGAATATCCACAGCTACTCGCTGAAATGGAACTTCAATGATGGGGAGTGGCTGGAGAGGGGCTTTGACCTGGTCTTGGGGTTTTCCCACTCTTTGGCACACCTCACAAGACTGGACATAGGTAGAAACATCCTTGCCCATTCCCTCCCAGTGGAACGACCCCCCCAAACGGTCTTTGGTCCTGTTCACCCCAGCATGGCCACTAGGGTGATCATGGGCTAAGCTCAAGAGCTTGGCCCGGTATTTAGTTGGAACTACCAACTGTCTCTGAAGATGCCAGTCTTCCTGGTGTCCCCCAGAAAGAGTTTCCTTGTATAAAAGTCCTCTTTCTACAACAAACCTGGATCGATTAGAAGAGCTGAGAGGCGGTGGGTTGCTCCGTGCCGCCGTCCAAGCTCTCTGGAGGCTTTCGTCTGCTTCCTGTTCGGTCTGGAACTGTTCCCTTGATGCTGGAGACATCAGTTCCTCATTGGATTGTGGACCTAGGCTTGGTCCCTCTGGAAGCGATATAGGGGATGGAGCTGTTTCTGTTGACTGTGAACCGCTCTCCGCTGGTGCACTATGTTGGGATTCAGGCTCCGGCTGAGCCTCTTGGGTCGGGTTATCGGCTGCTGCCAGTTCAGGTCGATGGGGCCCTCTGGTGTTGAGGTTGCAAGTATTGGATTCAGTGCTGACACTGGGTCTGGTGTTGGTTGTTCGGCTGGTTCCGGTTCTGGGACTGGTTCCGTCTGGGTCTCTGGAACTGGATCCACTACTGCTGTTGCAGACATTGGCCTGGGGTCTGGGTCCATCACCTCTGACCGGGTCCTGATAGAAGTTTCCGGAACAGAGCTAGGCCTCACGGCTTGTTTAGCCGGGCTGCAGGTGACCGTTCCCACCCTCTTGGCCTGCTTCACATGATTGGCCAAGTCTTCCCCCAACAGCATGGGGATGGGATAATCATCATAGACTGCAAAAGTTCACATTCCTGACCAGCCCTTGTACTGGACAGGCAACTTGGCTGTAGGCAAATTGAAAGAGTTGGACTTGAAGGGTTGAATCGTCACTTGGACCTCTGGGTTGATTAAATTGGGGTCCACTAAGGAAGCATGGATAGCTGACACTTGTGCTCCGGTGTCCCTCCACGCGGTGACCTTCTTCCCGCCCACACTCACAGTTTCCCTCCACTCCAAGGGTATCTGGGAGGTATCTGGGCCTGTGGACCTCTGGTGTGATTCTGGTGCAATGAACTGTAATCTGTTGGGGTTCTTGGGGCAGTTGGCCTTTACATGCCCCAGCTCGTTACATTTAAAACATCGTCCAGCTGACGGGTCACTGGGGCGAGGAGGGTTGTTGGAGAACGGGGTGGTGGGACGATAAGGGGTCTGGAGGGTTCTTTGGGAGGTAGGTGGGGCTTTGGGCGGCCCCCGGTAATAGGGTGTGGTCTGGGGTGGTCCCTTCTGGTCTCCGCTCCAACTGCGACCAGTTTTCTTCTTCTCTGCCACCTCCACCCATCTGGCTCCAATCTCTCCTGCCTCGATTACAGTTTTGGGTTTCCCATCTAGGATGTATCTTTCTATTTCCTCAGGAACACCCTCTAAGAATTGTTCCATTTGCATTAGGAAGGGCAAATTTACTGGAGATTCAACACTTGCTCCTGATATCCAGGTATCCCAATGTTTCACAATGTGGTAGGCATGTCGGGTAAATGACATGTCTGGTTTCCACCTTAGGGCTCTGAACCTCCGACGAGACTGCTCGGGTGTTATCCCCATTCTGACTCTCGCCTTGGATTTAAACAGTTCATACTTGTTCATGTGTTCTTTAGGCATTTCAGCTGCCACCTCAGCTAAGGGTCCACTGAGCTGCGGCCTCAGCTCTACCATGTATTGGTCAGTAGAGATGTTGTACCCAAGGCAGGCCCTTTCGAAGTTTTCTAGGAAGGCCTCAGTATCATTGCCTGCCTTGTAGGTAGGGAACTTTCTGGGATGGGAAGTGGTACTTGGAGAAGGATTACTAGGGTTTGTTGGGATATTCTGCTGAGCCTTTATCTTCTCCATCTCCTCCACATACTTCCTCTCTTTTTCCTTCTCCTCCAGTTCTTTGTCCCTTGCTTCCATAGCTCTCCTGTGAGCAGCCGCTTGGTGTTGTTCTGCTTCTCTCGCTGCCTCCCTTTCTTGTTCCTTCTTCAGCTGCATGAGTTCTATCTGTCTTTCATGTTCCCTTTGTCTTTCCTCAGCCTGAAATTTGGCTAATTCGAGCTGTAGTCGAGCCACGGATTTTGTCATTCTAACCTCTCTGTTTTTAACTAACTTTACACCCGAGGTTTAGAAATAAACAAACAAAACTTGGCTGTAAAATTTTGCTGTGCTGGAATAGAATACCTATTCTCTGATAGTGATTGTCAGCCTACAGAAAAAGACAATTCCCTTGTCTCTGCTCTGGGCCCAAATTAAAGCAAAAAACCTCCAACTACTTGGAAACCTGCTTACCCAGCCCAAAGAAAAAGCAAATGGGTAGAACACCCCCCCCCTATTTACTTTTAGGAAGAAAAAAAAAACCTCTGGGTTGGAAGACTGTGAATTTCCCTGCAGGAGTTAAGTACCCTGCCTCCAGACAAAGAAAACCTGCAATTCACAAAAATAATCCCCTTTTGTCTCTGCTTGGCCACAAAGCAGAGAAAAAACAAGCTGCTTTCAGTTTCAGCTGCTTTCTGGACTTCCTTTCCAAAGGAAAAAAAAATTCCTTTTTAAAATCTGTATTTCTAGTTCAAAAAATCTCAACTGGATCTCAAAATGATTTCAGGTTAATCCCACCACTATGCCACCATGTCAAGGTTCCTCCCCCACTCTGAACTCTAGGGTACAGATGTGGGGACCTGCATGAAAAACCTCCTAAGCTTATCTTTACCAGCTTAGGTCAAAACTTCCCCAAGGTACAAAATATTCCACCCGTTGTCCTTGGACTGGCCGCTACCACCACCAAACTAATACTGGTTACTGGGGAAGAGCTGTTTGGACGCGTCCTTCCCCCCAAAATACTTCCCAAAACCTTGCACCCCACTTCCTGGACAAGGTTTGGTAAAAAGCCTCACCAATTTGCCTAGGTGACCACAGACCCAGACCCTTGGATCTTAAGAACAATGAACAATCCTCCCAACACTTGCACCCCTCCTTTCCTGGGAAATGTTGGATAAAAAGCCTCACCAATTTGCATAGGTGACCACAGACCCAAACCCTTGGATCTAAGATCAATGAAAAAACATTCAGTTTCTTACAAGAAGACTTTTAATAAAAATAGAAGTAAATAGAAATGAAGAAATCCCCCCTGTAAAATCAGGATGGTAGATATCTTACAGGGTAATTAGCTTCAAAAACATAGAGAACCCCTCTAGGCAAAACCTTAAGTTACAAAAAAGATACACAGACAGAAATAGTTATTCTATTCAGCACAATTCTTTTCTCAGCCATTTAAAGAAATCATAATCTAACACATACCTAGTTAGATTACTTACTAAAAGTTCTAAGACTCCATTCCTGGTCTATCCCCGACAAAGACCAGCATATAGACAGACACACAGACCCTTTGTTTCTCTCCCTCCTCCCAGCTTTTGAAAGTATCTTGTCTCCTCATTGGTCATTTTGGTCAGGTGCCAACGAGGTTACCTTTAGCTTCTTAACCCTTTACAGGTGAGAGGAGCTTTCCCCTGGCCAGGAAGGATTTCAAAGGGGTTTACCCTTCCCTTTATATTTATGACAGCAGGGGATTGGAGGCCATGACCCCGGAGGGTCTTTCCAGTCATATGTCTAGTGTTACTAAATACCTTTGCCGATCGGACCCTTAGGTTCTTTGGGAAATGCAATATTCTACTTTAGTTTTATGTCCCGATCTTGCAATGAGCTGTGCAGGGGCAGCCTTCTGCACCTGTGTGGAGTCCATTGACATTAATGGGACCCCATGAACTTCACAGTGTTCACAACGGGATCTGGAGCTTATCTGGCACTTGGTCAAATTTTACTCACACTAGAGAAACCTCACTGAAGTTAACTGAGTTTCATTAGTTGGTTTTACTTCTGCAGCTGCTTTGAGCAAGCACTCACCAGAAGAAGTGCAGCTGGAATGCTGCCATTGCTGTGAGGCAAAGCTCAGAGCTTGGAAAAGAAAAGCAAATGTATTTTAGGGAAAGGAAACAAAACAAAAGAAGAAACATTTTCTTTTATTTTCAAGGTAGAACTTCCCTGAAGTGCAAATGAAATGAAGTTTATGAGTGAAACTAAGATTCATTAAGATATTTCACCCCCACTGTCTGTTCTTTAGAAAGTGTAGCTATTAAACTACATCTAGAATTGGTCACATTTTATACATGTTAATCTTTTAAATTAAATGTTCATTCTTGTTTTTTACAAAGAGAAATACGTTTCTCCTCATCCTTTTCAACAGCAAATTTCTCATTATAATGTCCAGTAAGTTAATCATATCGTCAGTTAAACTAAAAAGACTTTAACTAGACAAAAAGAAAGATAAGATTGATACAACATCTATGTTGATACTTAGGGCTGGTTGACAAATTGCCATCAAAACTGTTCAGTGGAAAATTGGGATTTTAGCTCAATGCAAATTTCTACAGAAAATGTGTTCTTTAGACAGAAAATTTTGACTTTCATGAAAAAACCAAAAACCTGAAAATCCAAACTTTTTCAGATAAATCTTTTTGGTGTTGGTGTTTTGTTTTTCAATGAAAAGGTGACATTTTACATGGAAACTTTTGACAAACATTCTCTCTATATATTGTTTCATTTTGTGTGGAATTTTCCACCACATCCGCCCTGCAAAAAGCCAAACAACCCCCAGCTCTTGTCACCATGGCACTAATCACCATGGTACTTGATTGCTTCACGTACATCAAAAACACCCCTTTCAGGAAAGGAAGAATTGTTATGTAGCCTCTGCTCTTTTCCCTTCCCTTGCTCTAGGGAGCTCTGCTGGGGTATAAGATATTTTCTCCTTCATTTTGGTTATGGTGGGAACGTTTAACAAAGAGGAGGGGCCCAAAGGTGAACAGACTGCGTATTTCACCTTTGGTCCTGCTTTGAGCAGGGGGTTGGACTAGATGACCTTCTGGGGTCCCTTCCAACCCTGATATTCTATGATTCTATGATTCTATGATTCTCTGATCTCATCCCACAGAGTCCCATCTCCAGAAAATGCCACGTCTCCAGCTTTACCACACTCTGCCCTGGGTAGTTGTCCCAGGAAGCATGGCTCCCCTGGATGGTGGTGGATGGAGAAGCAGCTGAGGATATAGCTGGGACCTGCTCACTAGTGGTTTTGAAGACAAGCCCATGGAAGGCACTGAATGCAGGCTGGGAGCCGGGTGGGGGACTGGAGTGGAGGTGATGTGCTCAGGACAGCCCATCCCACAGAGGAGGCAGATGCTCTATTCTGCCCAAGCTGGAGCCTTTGCATTTGGCTTGAGGGTCACTGGAACAAATAGACTGAGCCAGGCCCATGTGAGCAGCTGCATCCAGCCTGTTCAAGCCTCATCTCACCCTGTTTCTAACTGGTGACTTTTTAAACTCTGCATCGCAGAGTGTCCCAGTCCATTGTGCAGGGTCAGCCTCTCGTTTACACTGCGGCCCTCTAGCAGGACCCAGGGGCCCCAGAGAGATGCACCTATTCCTGCTTCACAGGCTCTTTGCACTCCAGAGCAGTGTAAAGGGGCATTAGGGTAAAGCAGAATCCAGGCTACGGCAACCTGTAAAAGGGCCTATAAAAGGGCGAAGGAGAGGGGAACCAGGCTGAAACTCACCATGCATCATTTCTCAGAGCTACACACACACACAACAGAGCCAAGTGTCACGATACTCACAGAGAAGCCACAGCCACTGTGAGAGAAGCCCTGCGAGATTTGCCATTGGCTGTGCAGCCCGAGAACTCTGGAGTGGTCTCTGCTCCCCACGGCAGGGCCTGCATCCTGCTCCCGCTCCTCCAGAGCATCACAATGTGGAGGAAGTGCAGCTGCTCTGAGCCCTGCTCTGATCCGCCTCTGCTCTTCTGGTCATGGGTGGATAAGGTGCATCTCAGCTCTCTGCTCTGCACTTCCCTCTTCTCCTGGAGGCTTGTGCAGCTCAGCAGCAGCCTCTCCACGCTGCTCCCTTGAGTAGGTGTAAGAAAACCCACAGTTTCTTCCCACGCTGACCTTTCTCCTTCTCGTTGGGGTGAGGCAGCGGGGATGCTGTTGCAGGCCTGAGCTCTGAGTCTGCTCTTGCTTATAACAGTTTGGGAGGAGAATGTGCAGTCTCTCTCTCAATCCCTTTCAGGATGGTTGTGGTGGACAGCTCTCCACATACAGGCTATTTCTACTCCTTTAGATTGTCATGAGAAAAGAGGCTTGAGTTGCTCTCTGCTCAGGTGAGTCCACTTCTGCTGCCAGCTTATATTGTCTGTGGCCTACATCCCCCACTCAGACTAAGAATAGAAAGATGCTTACTGCCTTTCACTCCATGAGACTCACGTGGGCTTTCTCACACCTGAATCCTCTGAGCATACTGAGCTTGGGTCTCCTTTTGTTCTCCCTTATATAAATCAGAAGTAGCTTGAAATCAAGATTGGACGTTTTGCTAAAAGAGATGCTCTAGATCAAATAGGAATTAATTCAGGAAAGTTCTATGGCTTGTGTTATACAGGAGGCCAGACTAGATGACCGGACTCTATGCTGGGAAGCAGTGACTCTGAAAAGAATTGGGGTAGGGGAGAAAGAGGATGGATAATTATCTGAACATGAGCTCCCACTGTGATACTATGTTCAAAAGAGCCAATGTGTTCCTGGGATGCATAAACAGGGGAATTCTGAATAGCAGTAGAGAGGTTATTTTACCTCTTTATTTGGCTCTGATGACACTGCTGCTGTGTCCAGTTCTGATGCCCAGAATTCAAGAAGGATGTTGATAAATTGGAGAGGATTCAGAAGTGAACCAAGGAGAATGATTAATGGATTATAAAGCCTGCCTTATATTGATGCACTCAAGGAGCTCAATCGATTTAGCATAACATGGAGAAGGTTAAGGGGTAACGATCCCAGTCGTTAAGTAGCTACATGGGGAACAAATATTTAATAATTGGGTCTTCAGTCTAGCAGAGAAAGAGATAATCTTGATCTAATGGCAAGAAGCTGAAGCTAGACAAATTCAGCCTGGAGATAAAGCGTACATTTTTAAAGGTGAGGGTAATTAACCAATGGAACAATTTACCATGGACAGTGGTGGAGTCTCCATCACTGACCATTTTAAAATTGAGATTGGATGTTTTTCTGAAATATCTGCTCTGAGAATTCAGGGAAATTCTCTGGCCTGCGTTATACAGGAGGTCAGATGATCACACTAGATCCTTCTGGCCTTAGAATCTACGAATCTAGGGTCACAATGTTCTCTTTGGATCTTATAATCTATGCACTTCATGTCACCATTTACCCCAGTGGAAAGTGAGCTGAGAATCATAGAATCATAGAATATCAGGGTTGGAAGGGACCCCAGAAGGTCATCTAGTCCAACCCCCTGCTCGAAGCAGGACCAATTCCCAGTTAAATCATCCCAGCCAGGGCTTTGTCAAGCCTGACCTTAAAAACCTCTCAGGAAGGAGATTCTACCACCTCCCTAGGTAACGCATTCCAGTGTTTCACCACCCTTTTAGTGAAAAAGTTTTTCCTAATATCCAATCTAAACCTCCCCCACTGCAACTTGAGACCATTACTCCTCGTTCTGTCATCTGCTACCATTGAGAACAGTCTAGAGCCATCCTCTTTGGAACCCCCTTTCAGGTAGTTGAAAGCAGCTATCAAATCCCCCCTCATTCTTCTCTTCTGCAGGCTAAACAATCCCAGCTCCCTCAGCCTCTCATAACTCATGTGTTCCAGTCCCCTAATCATTTTTGTTGTCCTTCGCTGGACTCTCTCCAATTTATCCACATCCTTCTTGAAGTGTGGGGCCCAAAACTGGACACAGTACTCCAGATGAGGCCTCACCAATGTCGAATAGAGGGGAACGATCACGTCCCTCGATCTGCTCGCTATGCCCCTACTTATACAGATTTCTTTTGGCCCAATCCTCCAATTTGTCTAGGTCCCTCTGTATCCTATCCCTCCCCTCCAGCGTATCTACCACTCCTCCCAGTTTAGTATCATCCGCAAATTTGCTGAGAGTGCAATCCACACCATCCTCCAGATCATTTATGAAGATATTGAACAAAACCGGCCCCAGGACCGACCCTTGGGGCACTCCACTTGATACCGGCTGCCAACTAGACATGGAGCCATTGATCACTACCCGTTGAGCCCGACAATCTAGCCAGCTTTCTACCCACCTTATAGTGCATTCATCCAGCCCATACTTCCTTAACTTGCTGACAAGAATACTGTGGGAGACCGTGTCTAAAGCTTTGCTAAAGTCTAGAAACAATACATCCACTGCTTTCCCTTCATCCACAGAACCAGTAATCTCATCATAAAAGGCGATTAGATTAGTCAGGCATGACCTTCCCTTGGTGAATCCATGCTGGCTGTTCCTGATCACTTTCCTCTCATGCAAGTGCTTCAGGATTGATTCTTTGAGGACCTGCTCCATGATTTTTCCAGGGACTGAGGTGAGGCTGACTGGCCTGTAGTTCCCAGGATCCTCCTTCTTCCCTTTTTTAAAGATTGGCACTACATTAGCCTTTTTCCAGTCATCCGGGACTTCCCCCGTTCGCCACGAGTTTTCAAAGATAATGGCCAATGGCTCTGCAATCACAGCCGCCAATTCCTTCAGCACTCTCGGATGCAACTCGTCCGGCCCCATGGACTTGTGCACGTCCAGCTTTTCTAAATAGTCCCTAACCACCTCTATCTCCACAGAGGGCTGGCAATGCTTCCAAACCACTCTGCATGCCCTGTGCACAGGGATAAATGGTGAGTAGGACTGGTCGAAATGTTTCTAATGAAACATGTTTCCCAAGAGAAAATGTGATTTTGGGAAAATCAAAAATTCTGCAGGAAAAGATCAATATTGGTGGAGTTTTCTGTCATTAGGAGTGAAGTTGACAATAATCTCTGTGTCCACATGAGCCACTGCAATGCCTCCTGGTTAGTGGACTAGCAGCACACTGCTGTATAAGTCTTCTTGTTCCTGCCCTACCCCTTTTCCGAGCAACTACCTGCAAGGCCTTCAACTAACTGCTACCTAGCCCCCTTGGGACCCAGTCCCTGCTTCCTTGCTTGGGTCTTACTCATTGTTCCTGGTACTACAGCTTGTCACTGCTCCTGAAACCATGATCCATGCTCTGCTCCTTGCTTCTACCTCCTTGTCCTGACCCCCACTGCTGAATCCATCGTTGTCTCTTGGTGTGATGTCTGACTCTGGTTTAATCCTTGGCGTGGCTTTGGATTCTTACTCTGGCTTTGATCTCTGGCATGGTGTGATGGAATAGACCCCCTGTATTCACACCTTACACACCATTGTAATAATTATTGTACCAAGTACGAACAAGGTCACGAACAAGGTCATGAACAAGGTCAGCTCCCAGACTACTGCACTGGGCAGCACAGCATGGGGAGGAGGTGACCAGCCCTCTGTGGAGAAAGAAGTGGTTCGGGACTATTCAGAAAAGCTGGACGAGCACAAGTCCATAGGGCCAGATGCGTTGCCTCCGAGAGTCCTAAAGGAGTTGGTGGATGTGATTGCAGAGCCATTGGCCATTATCTTTGAAAATTCATGGCGATCGGGGGAAGTCCCAGATGACTGGAAAAAGGCTAATGTAGTGCCCATCTTTAAAAAAGGGAAGAAGGAGGATCCTGGGAACTACAGGCCAGTCAGCCTCACCTCAGTCCCTGGAAAAATCATGGAGCAGGTCCTCAAGGAATCAATTCTGAAGCACTTAGAGGAGAGGAAAGTGATCAGGAACAGTCAGCATGGATTCACCAAGGGCAAGTCATGCCCGACTAACCTAATTGCCTTCTATGATGAGATAACTGGCTCTGTGGATGAAGGGAAAGCAGTGGACGTGTTGTTCCTTGACTTTAGCAAAGCTTTTGACACTGTCTCCCACAGTATTTTTTCCAGCAAGTTAAAGAAGTATGGGCTGGATGAATGGACTATAAGGTGGATAGAAAGCTGGCTAGATTGTCAGGCTCAATGGGTAGTGATCAATGGCTCCATGTCTAGTTGGCAGCCGATATCAAGTGGAGTGCCCCAGGGGTCGGTCCTGGGGCCGGTTTTGTTCAATATCTTCATAAATGATCTGGAGGATGGTGTGGACTGCACCCTCAGCAAGTTTGCAGATGACACTAAACTGGGAGGAGTGGTAGATACGCTGGAGGGTAGGGATAGGATACAGAGGGACCTAGACAAATTGGAGGATTGGGCCAAAAGAAATCTGATGAGGTTCAACAAGGACAAGTGCAGAGTCCTGCACTTAGGACGGAAGAATCCAATGCACCGCTACAGACTAGGGACCGAATCGCTTGGCAGCAGTTCTGCAGAAAAGTACCTAGGGGTTACAGTGGACAAGAAGCTGGATATGAGTCAACAGTGTGCCCTTGTTGCCAAGAATGCCAATGGCATTTTGGGATGTATAAGTAGGGGCATTGCCAGCAGATCGAGGGACGTGATCGTTCCCCTCTATTCGACATTGGTGAGGCCTCATCTGGAGTACTGTGTCCAGTTTTGGGCCCCACACTACAAGAAGGGTGTGGAAAAATTGGAAAGAGTCCAGCGGAGGGCAACAAAAATGATTAGGGGACTGGAACACATGACTTATGAGGAGAGGCTGAGGGAACTGGGGATGTTTAGTCTTCAGAAGAGAAGAATGAGGGGGGATTTGATAGCTGCTTTCAACTACCGGAAAGGGAGTTCCAAAGAGGATGGCTCTAGACTGTTCTCAGTGGTAGCAGATGACAGAACAAGGAGTAATGGTCTCAAGTTGCAGTGGGGGAGATTTAGGTTGGATATTAGGAAAAACTTTTTCACTAGGAGGGTGGTGAAACACTGGAATGCGTTACCTAGGGAGGTGGTGGAATCTCCTTCCCTAGACGTTTTTAAGGTCAGGCTTGACAAAACCCTGGCTGGGATGATTTAGTTGGGGATTGGTCCTGCTTTGAGCAGGGGGTTGGACTAGATGACCTCCTGAGGTTCCTTCCAACCCTGATATTCTATGATTCTATGATTCTAAGTATGCCTTTTAAGTTATCACCTGAAAACTCAGAAATTGCCAGTCACTATTGTCCTGGTAAAATATGTGTGGCAACATTGTATATGTAGTGATAAAATTCCCCTGTATGGTGTAATCCTAAAACATGTTCCAGACCCCATAGCGCTGCCCAAACAGAAGTCGGCGAACAGATCTATCCTAAACAAAGAAATGTGTACTTGCCTTAATTTGCACGTAAGCAGTAAACAGTGTCATAAGGCAGGAAGGGAAAACAAAGGAAGTTCAAACAGGTGAAAAAACCAGCAGGGAACATCCTTCTACATAAACTCTTTGTCTCCTGCTTGTCAGATGGAAATGTTTTTTCAAGCGAGAGGGACAAACACCCGAAGGCACCCCTTTCTCTCTCTCTGCCTATCACATGCTCCGCACCTGAGAGACAAAAGAAAACAGCCATTGGACTTTGCGGGAAGGGGTCCTGACCTGAGAGTTTGGTCAGTAATCTGGTAAAGCATGTGGTGAGAAATTTTGCTTGAATCTAATAAAGTTTGTTAAGTTAGAACTAGTAAACATTTTATCTCTATTTTTCTAGTTAACATTTCTAACTTTTATGCCTCATTACTTGTACTCACTTGAAATCTGTCTCTTGTTTTACTGTTTTATCTAATCCGGTGTGTTTAAATTGAAGTGGTTGGGTAACTCCATTTCAGGTATTCCTTAAAGGAATAATGGATTTTATATATTTGTACTGTCCAGGAGAAGGCTGGGAAGTACAGGACATACATTTCTGGGGGAAGATCTGGTCAGGGGGTGTGTTGGAGTCACTCTGCAGCATAACCAAGGCCCCTGAGAGCCAGGGTGTAGCTGTCAGGCTGCAGTTACACACAGACACTCAGCATGTGGCCTGCACACTGGAAGGCTGTTTGTGAGCAGCCCAAATAGGAGCTACTACAGCAAGGCATTGTAAGCCACCCAAGGGTGCAGGGCAGGGGGTGACATAGCCCTCCACTAGTCTGTATTGTACCCCAGTATGTCACACATGGTTCTGGCTCTGAACACTAGATCAGATGGCCTTGACAGTGGCTGCACTACATCTCCCATGATGCACCTGAGTCTCTCCCTGTGGAATCCTATGGGGCTGAGGGTTGTTGCCCTCCTTGGAATGAGTACTTGGCGTGATCTCCTAAACCTGCAGACGTCAGGCCATCCTCCAGAGGCCAGAGCTGCCCTTGCAAAAGCCCTGAGCTTCTGTCTATCTCTGAGGCCATTGGTCTGTCCGATCAGCTCCACTGTAACTACTGCCTGGGATTCCCTAGCTGGAGTTTTCCCTGCTACACCCGATGCACAGCGCGAGGGCATGCAAAGCACCAAGTCAGTCTGCACGTTTAAGCTGACTCTCTGCAGGGTAGATAGGTCAATGTGAGTTCCCGCTGCCAACCCTGGCACTCACACATCCTTGGCTCTGGATGACAAAACAGCACAGGAGAACCAATCAGTTGCACATCCCCAAAGCTTTTATCCCCTCCCCCTCCTTGTGCAGAGGGGACAATCTGGCTAAAACAGCCCGAGTTTTAAATGTGGCCCTAAGTGTGTACTGTGGGAACTGAAACCTTTGCATTTCCTGGTGGCTGAGTGCTTATAGCTGTTGCAGTAACATGGCTGCTAGTTCTTTATTTGGCTGATCAGGCTTTTCAGATTCAATCTAACCCCTTTTCCTGTAATCTTGCTGGGCTCCTCCACAGCTGTTTCACTGTGGCTTCCACTGTAAGAGGCTACCCTGGGAGAGGCCCTCTGAATGCCTCTCTCCTAAGAAGCAGAGCTGGGTTTCCTGAAAGCAGCAGTTGCTCAGAGTTCTGCAATCAGCTCAGCTCAGGATAGACAGCAAGTGTGAAAAATTGGGGCGAGGGCTGGGGGATAATAGGGTCCAAGGTAAGACAAAGCCACTAATATCAGGACAGTACCTATAAAATCGGGACACCTGGTCACCCTAGTTTAGGAAGAATTTATCAGAGAGAAGGGACAGTTTTATTGTCTGCCTAATATAAACTCAGGGAAGGTGTTTTTAGCGATCTCGAGGACAGCTGAACAAAACATTTACATTAAAATATTTTATAATGGCTTCTTGACCAAATTTGGGTAGAGATTTTCTCTTTTTTGGATAGAAAAATGTAAAAGTGAAAACTTTTTGGTAAAAAAAAAAAGTGTTGTTTTCAAGCACAGCATTTTCCCAAGAAACTAAACATTTCTTTCCTGAATATGTGTGTGTGTGTGTGTGTGTGTGTGTGTGTGTGTGTGTGTGTGTGTGTGTGTGTGTGTGTGTGTGTGTGTGTGTGTGTGTGTGTATTTGAAAACTGGAATCTTTGGGAGTTTCAGTGTTTCCACTGAAGCTCTCAAAAATATTTGTGGGGAAAAAATCATAATTTCTCATAAAAATAATTTGAGTGTTTTTTTCCAGATCTGATTTATAAAGCATCTCTCGCCTTGTCACTCAGGGCTGGGTCCTCGAAGGTGTTTAGGTATTTAATGCCCATTAAAAGCTGGGGCTAGATGCTGGCTCAGTGGGTGCCACCATGCTGCACCCATGACCACATTACTCCTCCCTAATAATAGGAATAAGGACCAAAGGAGCTTACACAGCTAATTCCCTTGGGTGAGATTTCCAGTGCAGTGCAAGGGTTTACTGTATGGTTTCAAGGGAGCTTAAAGAAGTTTGATGTATATGGGAAATTTTGATAAATCCTTTTTTAATTGAAATCAAAATGTGTATTTGAAAATTGTGTTGGAACTATAGGCAGTGACTTTAATTGGTAGAGGGTTTCCTGGTCCTTCTTGCAGGCAGGGGACTCTGTAAGAAATAATTTGATCAGGATAAGTTTGGAGAAAACCAGCCTCCAGCAACATGGGGTGAGCTGTGCGTCAATGCCTTAGGGAGCAGCCTGCTTTGTCTCTCTCTGTTTTTGGTTCTTGCATGTTATCGTTCTGAATATTACTAAATAAAGTCGTGTTACTTTGAAACCTTCCAGAAATAAGATTTGTGTTTGTAATCTAATGTCTGTGTGTGCTGTTAACATAACACAAAACTATTCGTGAAACAGGTTCTGACAACAGGAGTTGACAAATCTCCCAATTTTAAAAAATCTGTTTTGGGGGTGCGCTTTTGAAATTGTTAAAATATTTCATTTTGATATTTTCAAAATGAAAAATTCTGGTTTTCTGATCCAAAGTGACTTTGTCTTTTGAAATTTAAGCTAATTAGACTGAAGATATGGTTAGAAAAAATTTCAAAACTGAAACATTTTGAAATTATTGAAACAAAATGTTAGATTGACTGGAACAAAAAGAATGTTTTCAAATATTTTCAAGATTTCAACCTTTTTTTCTCAGTTCAAGACTGAAAAGAATTGTGAACTCTTGAAAATATTTGAGGAACAGCTCTAGTTCAGAGAGCAAATCCTTTCCAATTTCGGTGCCTAACTCCTACATGCTCCTTTGAAACTCCCAACCTTCCCCCAGAACTGCAATGTCAGAGTTGTGGTTAAATCCCCAGCATTGCACTGAAGACCTCAACCACAGATGCCAGCACTTAAGGCCCTGTCTCCATAGACACATGCATTATCCCTTCAACCCCTCTCTTTTATAGATTCTAAGGCCAGCCAGGACCCCGTGATAATATAGTCTGACCTTCTGTCTAACACAGGCCAACTAGTGACCTGGATACATATGTCACTGGTTGCCAATAATCCTGAAGTTTCTGTAAAATTATAATAGGCCTGCCTGGTGCATAGAAATTCAACACTGGCTCTTGTATGAGTTGTTGTTTTAAACCTTCCCATGTTTCCTCCTGTTCTGCGCCCCAGTACCATTCCTTTTTATTTTCTAGGAGTTGCCTTAAAGCCGCTGCATTCTGTAGATAGATTAGGTACTAATTTTCCAAGATAATTAACCTTTCCTAGGAACTATTAGATACTTTTCTTTGACTGGGGATGTGCCATCATTTTCTCTTATCAAGTTTTACACCTTTGTTGGAAATAATATCTCCAACAAAAGTCAGTTCTATAACTCCCTAAAACACATTTCTCCCTATTTAGTTTCAAGCTTGTAATATGGTTGCAGCCCAGACTTCCCAGAGTCTACAGCCATGGTCCTTTTTAATTGTGCTCCAGATGATGATGTCATCCATTGAGGTGTCAACACCATTAATATGTTCATAGATCATACATACGGCTCTGTGGTACATTTCTGGTGCTGAAGCTATACTGAAGGGTAGGCATAAGAATATGTATCTTCCAAATAGGGTATTAAATATTCATAGTTTTGACCATTCTTCAGTTAATTTTACCTGCCAAAATCCTGAGGAGCATCCAATTTACTGAAATATTGTGCATTTGCAAATTGAGCAAATCCCCTCACTTCTCTGGTTGGCAGTTTGAAATGTTCTTTCTTTATAGCTGTATTGAGGTCTCTAGGGTCTAAGCATAAGCGTAGCTGGCAATTATCTATCTCTACAATGACTGGTGAACTCAGACATTCCATTGGCTCCTCAATTTTTTGTATTACTTGCACTGCTTCCAGCCTTGTGAGCTCAACCTTGAGTTTATCATGGAGTAAATGGCACCTCTCTACAAGGATGGATAATGGGAGGGACCTGCTTGTTTCCCTTCATTGTATGTTCAGCCTTCAAGCAACCCAACCCTTAAAACAGATCATGGTATTCCTGAATGAGTGCCTCGTAGCCAGGTTCAGTCTGATCTTGTGAGAGCACCCATCTTAGTTTTTCACAGGCAGACAGGCCTAAAATTGGTGTCACTTCCTTTGGCACGACCATAAATGGGAGCCTGTATGTGTAGTGTGTTTATAGCTGATGTTAGCAATGCATCTCCCCTTCACTGGTATATTTGTTCCAGAATAACCAGTTATTCGTATTTATGTTGGTCCCAGTTTTGGTTTTATTTTCAGTCTCTCATAATCTTGTTCAAACAGAATAGTAACCTGAGCTCCTGCATCCAGTTTGAGTAGAATAATTGTTTCATTCACTTTCATAGGCAGTATCCAGGCCCTCCCATCTGGTTTGCTTGATCCCAGCACGTCTATGTAAAACTCCTCAAACAGGTTGTCTTCAACTGCAGGCACTTGACTTTTCTGCATTGGGGACATTATTTTCCCAACATTTATGACACAGTGTCCCAAATGCAAAACACTGGTTTGGGCCATGTTGTTCTCCACACCTTCCACATAGCCATCTGTACACTGTCTCCCCACCAGCAGTGGTTTTCATAGGGGATGTTTCCACTTTTTGATTTGACCTTTTCTGGCTATATTCTTTTGTACTTAGTATGTGGATAAGCCCTTCTGGTGAATTCAGCTCTTTGGCTTGTGCTGACACAGTTTCTTCTGCCTTGCATACCTGGAGATCTTTTCCGAAAGTGAAATCTCCTTCACAGAGCAGTCTCTCTCTCTTAGCACATTGTCTTTAATGCCACAAATGAGTCTATCTCTGATCAGACACTGCCAGTCCACCAAAGTTACAGGTTTTACTGATTCGCCTTAATCATGTGACATATTGTTCTATGGTGGCATCAATTTTGTTCATGCATGTAAAGAAATATCTCTCTCAAAGCTCTCATTCCTTTTTGGCATGCAATGTTCCTCAAATTTAGTCAGAATTTTACTTAACTTCATGCTTTCACCTTCTTCAAACTTAAAGGTGTTCTAAATATCCAAGGCTTCCTTCCTGAAAACATGCAAAAATTGATGATTTCACTTTATTATTTTTCTCCCTTGTGGCTGCTAAATACAATTCAAATTTCTGTCAGAATTTTTTTTGTGTTCTGCAACACTGCCTGACACTCACAGACTGAATGCAGGTTGTGACACATCCAGGTTTGGCTTTCTTCCCTTCTTAAACTAGTCAAGCTACTATTGTGCTCATACAATATATAAAAAAGTGTTTATTTCTTTTCTATTTGCTGCTCTGCGGGCTCCTTTTTTCTCTGCTTTCAGTTTCAAACAAAGGAGTTAACCTCAAAATGACCTCAGTCTCTTTCTCATTCAGACTTTCTGGTACCATGGAATGGTTGTAGAGTCTCATGGTTGAAAGGGACCTCAGGAGGTCATCTAATCCAACCCCCTGCTTAAAGCAGGACCAATCCCCAATTTTTGCCCCAGATCCCTAAATGGCCCCCTCAAGGACTGAACTCACAATCCTGGGTTTAGCAGGCCAGTGCTCAAACCACTGAGCCATCCCTCCCCCCACAAGATCTTGTCTTGGGGTTCATTAAAGAACAACCCAGTGAATGAGAAAGGAATAAATCTTTTATTAAAACAAACCTGAGAGTGTCTGTGGTGAACTGCCGTGCACAGCTACATGGAGTTCTGCACCTCTGCTTCCAGGGGACGGCTCAGAATTCCTACAGTCCTAATACAGTCCCTTTTGAGCGAGCCTCTGTAAATAATTATCTTGTACAAACATATCTCTACACTTGCTGCCCCTGCAGTGGCACTGAATGAATTAGGTGAGATCTGCCCAGCTGCCCTAGCAGGTGATCCAAGCCTGTGCTGCAGAGGAAGTTAAAAAAAAAAAAGATATTCACCTTCCTCATTACAAACCTGTCCCTGTTTTTCATGGAAAAAAGTTTGAGATTTGAAAATTTTCACCCAGCTCTTCTAATCCCATTCAGAGATATTTTAAAGGCAGTGCATGGGGTTTAGGCTGGTATTTACAAAGGAACCTAAGGGCTGTTTAGTTTAGCAGAGGGATAGAGTAGTTGTCCCATGAAGAGCAATAAATCCACAGCCCCACCTGCTCCCTTCTCCCCACACTGAGAAAACTGCTTTCGTTTTTCACTCCTCAGTTAATAGATAACTTTGGGAAAAGCCTCTCTGGTTTCCCTGACAGCAATTACCCAGTCCCAGGGTTCAAAGGTAGCAGGCAGCCATAACCAGCACCCCCAGGGTTCGGAGTTACGGGATCCAGATCTCCAGGTAGTACATTCTGCTTATTTAAAATTCAGTTGTGTTTGGTAATATTCTGGTGCTGCTCAGAGCCAGTCCAGCCCCGTGCTGCTGGGATTGCATTGATCTGTTCCAGAGTGAGGGTTAATTTTCGCATTTCCACTCTTCAGTCCCGCTCCCGGGAAAATCTTCCAGCTTTTCTTCTATCCGAGAGGGCCAGTCCTCTAGTTCCTTTGCCCTTCTCTATCCATCTAACTAGGCCTGCCCTGTGCCGAGTATCAGTGTTTGCATGCCAGACCAGAAAGACCACTAGAGATCAGTGTAACATAGCGGTTCTCAAACTGTGGATCGGGACCCCAAAGTGGTCGCAACCCTGTTTTTGTGGGGTCACCAGAGCTGGCTTAAACTTGCTGAGGTCCAGGGCTGAAGCTGAAGCCCGAGCCCCACCGCCTGGGGTTGAATCCTGAAGACTTCAACCCTGGGAGGTGGGGCTTAGGTTACAGGCCCCCTGCCTGGGGCTGAAGCCCTTCGTCTTCTGTTTTAGCCCCCCCTCTGCCCCCTCCCCCCACACATGGGGCAGTGGGGCTTGGGCTTTGGCTTCCCCATCCTGGACTGCGGGGCTCGGGTGGGCTCAGGCTTTGGTTTCCCCCCCCCCATCCTGGAGTCGTGTAGCAATTTTTGTTGTCAGAAGGGGGTCGCAGTGCGATGAAGTTTGAGGATCCCTGGTGTAATACCTTCACTCTCCCCACAGGGGATGAACACATGCTTCTTAAGCCATCTTTTCTCAGATGTGTTTGTACTGTGGGCTGGTTCTTAACCAAGAGGCCCTTTTAGAGACACTTCTTGCAGCTTCTGAATCCTGATCCCATGTCTTCTTTCTGGCTTGGCTACAGGAAGGAGTATCTTTAGGAATTTGAAAAGCAGCCAAAGTGAGTTGGGCACCCTACTCTAATTGAATTTCAGTGGGATTTGGGTGCCTCATTCCCCCAGTCCCCATTGAAAAATCCAGCTACTCTAAACACATGGTTTTCTTACTTTCATTTCTAACAGCTCTCCCTCCAAGTCCCTGCATTCCCTGATGCTTGTATCAGGTCAATTGTCAGTTCTGTTCCTCTTGTGTGTTTGCTGCTGCCTCTCCAATGCACGTGCAATCAGTGAATTTGATCACAATAGAATTTTCACCAGAGACCTCTGGCAGTGTTGCCAGTTCTTGTGTTTTTTATCACAAGTCTTGTGATTTTGGGGGTTTTTCTTAAATCACCAGCTCCTGGAGTCCTGTGATTATGTGAGGATCTCAGCTTTCCTCAAAAAAGTAAGTTTCTAGCCCTCAAGGTTGCAGTGAAAACTTGAAAATGTGAACTGTGTGTGATTTAAAACCTCCAAAAACAGAAGGTGAATAAAAAGAACCCCAAATGTACTATTATTATTTTTAAAATTTCATAATTTTTAAGCCAGTCCCTTGATTTTGGAACTCTTGGAGCTGGCAATACTGCACCTGATAAAGACATAAGGCAACTGTGCTGTGTGCAGAAAAGCCATTGGTTTTTCCTCATTTAGCGGGTCAATAAAAACCTCTGGAAACCTTCAGAAAGCTCTGGACTGGGCTAGAACTAGCAGGCAGCGTCACTGGAGGGTGGCAGATCTGTCACTGTGGGGACAGAAGCTGCTCCATGAAGCAGCTGGAAATGCTGTGCTCTTCCTAGTCTGTGAACCACCATCCTAAGGCATTTGAGAAGACAAGGTTCCTAGACAGTGGTTTTGTGCTGGGATTTCTTATCTCTACAACTACCTCAATACTAACTAGAGCTGGTTGGATATTTTTAGGATGGAACATTCTTCTGCCAGAAAATGCCATTTCATTGAAATTGAAATGTTCCATGGGAACGTGTTGATTATGATGAAGATTGAAACCCGTCTATTTCCCAGCCAGCTCACCCGGCTTCCTGGTCCACCAACAGCCTGCCTGTCTTCTAGGCACACAGTGTGCCAAGGAGCTGGCACCTTGGATCTCAAGTTCTCTGGCTCCTCGGCAGCACCACAGGCAGGCAGCTATGGTGCCCAGGGAGGTGGGACTGGCACTTCTTGAACATTTTTTTGAAAAGTTCCTTTCCGCAGGAATTTTGCAATTCCAGCTTTATGTTCCGAATCTGAATGAATATTTTTGTTTTTTAAAATGCAAAGTTTCCTGTAGGACAGAAATTCCACTTTCTGCCCAACTCTAAGACTAGCCCATGGAATCAGCCCTTCTCAATTTCCATTCCTGATCTAAGATTAAGAAAACCCCCAGTCATTTCCAGGTAAAACTGAATTTAGTGATAAACATCTGTGATTTGTTGTGGTGAGCCACTGTGTTTTTAAATCTAACCCGATGGAAAGTGCTATGAACATTGTGATAGATCTCTCTAGGATGCAATGTGTAGATCCAAGGACCCCATTCCTAAAAGAGCTGAGAGCCAGCTTTTCAAGCAGGGCAATATTTTCAAATGAAACCAGCTTTAATTTAAGCAACAAAATAAGTGACCAAATTTTAAAGGGTCTCAGCACCCTACCTGCTAAAGAGAGCTGGTTGGAAATT
Organism: Lepidochelys kempii; assembly: GCF_965140285.1. Classification (NCBI taxonomy): domain Eukaryota; kingdom Metazoa; phylum Chordata; order Testudines; family Cheloniidae; genus Lepidochelys; species Lepidochelys kempii. Next base: position 11,988,852 of record NC_136402.1, read on the forward strand.
TTCCATTGAAATGTTTTTTTCAATAGAAAATGTTTTCTGTGAAATTTAAATTAGCTGTAGAAAAATGTCAAATTTGCCTATTTCTTTTTAATTTTCCATAGTTAAGACCAAAGAAGACTGTGAAGAACTTCAAAAAGATCTCATAGAATATCAGGGTTGGAAGGGACCTCAGGAGGTCATCTAGTCCCACCCCCTGCTCAAAGCAGGACCAATCCCCAATTTTTGCCCTGGATGCCTAAATGGCCCCCTCAAGGATTGAACTCACAACCCTGGGTTTAGCAGGCCAAAGCTCAAACGACTGAGCTATCCCTCCCCCCCCCTCACAAAACTAAGTGATGGGGCAACAAAATGGCAAATGAAATTTAATGTGGATAAATGTAAAGTAATGCTCATTGGAAAAAATAACCCCAACTGTACATACAATATGATGGGGGCTAATTTAGCTACAACAAATCAGGAGAAAGATATTGGCGTCATCGTGGATAGTTCTCTGAAGACGTCCACGCAGTGTGCAGCGGAAGTCAAAAAAGCAAACGGGATGTTGGGAATCATTAAAAAAGGGATAGAGAATAACACAGAGAATATCTTATTGCCCTTATGTAAATCCATGGTACACCCACATCTTGAATACTGCATACAGATGTGGTCCTCTCATCTCAAAAAAGATATACTGGCATTAGAAAAGGTTCAGAGATGGGCAACTAAAATGATAAGGGTTTGGAATGGGTCCCATATGAGGAAAGATTAAAGAGGCCAGGACTTTTCAACTTGGAAAAGAGGAGACTAAGGGGGGATATGATAGAGGTCTATAAAATCATGAGTGGTGTGGAGAAAGTGAATAAGGAAAAGTTATTTACTTGTTCCCATAATATAAGAACTAGGGGCCACCAAATGAAATTAATGGGCAGCAGGTTTAAAACAAATAAAAGGAAGTTCTTCACACAGCGCACAGTCAACCTGTGGAATTCCTTGCCTGTAGAGGTTGTGAAGGCTAGGACTATAACAGGGTTTAAAAGAGAACTGGATAAATTCATGGAGGTTAAGTCAATTAATGGCTATTAGCCAGGATGGGTAAGGAATGGTGTCCCTAGCCTCTGTTTGTCGGAAGGTGGAGATGGATGGCAGGAGAGAGATCACTGATCAGTACCTGCTAGGTTCACTACCTCTGGGGCACCTGACATTGGCCACTGTCGGAGACAGGATACTGGGCTGGATGGACCTTTGGTTTGACCCAGTATGGCCGTTCTTATGTTCCATTGAGAAAAATTGAAATGAACCATTTTGTTTTGGGTTGGGTTGACACTAATGGACCCCCTGAGCTGCTGAGATGTACCATGGGAGTCCCAAGATCCTGATGGATCATGGGAGATGTGGTCCATAGAGGAGAATGGGGCATGAGGCATCTGAACTGCAACACTAGATGCTCAAACTGACGCAACATGAAACGTTTCAGTGTCATCAAATCAAAAATGTTCAGAACTTTTCATTCTTTTAAGTTTAGATATTTTCACTTTTTGTCCCAATTTAGGGTGAAAAACAAATATCCAAATCTCAGATTTTCCCATGAGACAAAAATTCCACTTTTTAATAATCTCTAATGTGATGCTCTTTTGACAATCTGGCCATGCATGTCACCGTGGAAGTTGAGCTGAGCCCTTTTGAACATCTGGCCCTTATCTAGGTGCCTAACTGTGAGCTGAGCACTTTTGGAAACCCGGTACCAGTTAAATGTGCTGAGCCACTCTGGAATTTCAACATTAGTGGCACCCTAGTCCTTTTATTTATGCTCTAATGGCCTGATTGTGATTTCATTTACGCCAAAGTAAACCATCAGTAGCTCCAGTGTAATGAAGGGAGTGACAAAGGTATGAGACTTCTATAAGTGGGAAAAGAATCAGACAGTAAGTGTTTCTGTAAAAGTCACGTGCAAAAGTTTGTACCTATAACATGTCTTGAGCCAAATGAAGGGCTCTTTATTCAGACTTTACAGAGACAAAACTCCCATCAGCTTCACTGGGAAGCTGAGTCAGGATTTAGCCATTTGCAAATAGAATTATTCTTTAATCCACTGAGAGGTAAATGCATGTTATCTTTAAAGGAAATAAAATCCTTTTCCCTATTGCTTTCATTAATTCCTAGTTTTTTCTTTTTCCAGTGTGCATCAGGAGATTTTATTGTTGTTATTAGTTACCATTTGCATTCAGTTTCACCCAGTGTCTCCATTCAGGATTGGGACCTCACTGTGCCCGGTGCTGTACAAACATAAAATAAACGCAGTCTGAAGCCTTGGTTAATTTGGGTTTCTAAATGCACTTGTTACTAATAACAGGTTTTTTATCCAGGTAGTTACTTAAAATTAATTAAAAGGATGAAATTGGTGGGACACACATAGATACCTTATAAGTTTGATTTAATACAGAAACGTATAACTGAAACAATAGAAAAATGAAATCTAGCAAGTTAAGAAAATAACCCCCTGGGTTGTGCATAGGTACAGCCTTATGGCTGGCACAGGATAAAACAATTCCCAATGCTGACACACTTAGAACATCGTAGAGACTGTTAAACTGCAAAGATAGCTGAAAAAAGGAAGTGGAAATCACCAAAGAGGGCTTGTTTATACTCAGGCTTTCGCCATTCGGTCATCCCTGGTGTCCCAACAACAGGCTGGATAACCACATTTTATTCATCCACACATGTTTGAGCTCATATCTGATAGGGGTTTGACTCTTGCACATATGTGGTATTCTGACTGACCATTCGTGGTATTCCAGCTAACCATAGTGAAGTTTCTGCCAGTTAATACCTCACTTGTGTCAATTAATGCCCTGATAGTTTTCATATCTCAATGTGGTTAAATTAATAATTACCTTATTGCAAAAGGACCTAAAAATCTACTATTTTGTGCAATCTTGCAGTGTACTTGTTCCTTTGCAGTTTATTTAACATGTGCCAAGCACATATTGCTAAATTCCATCACCTCTGGTCAAGCACATAGGCTAGCCCTTGCTAACAACCAGGCCTCAGATAGGCCTCATGCTAATTCTTAATCTTAAAACCTATAGCAAAGTCTGATATACTGAATCTTCGGTGTCATCTACTTACACTACTGCTTAGCACGTAGGTTTTACATTAATCAGAAACAGACGCCCTTAAAGATCAGGTCAGAGGCCTCCGGTGAACACTCAATGAGCTTGCAATCTAAATAATTTGTTATGAATTTATCTAGTGATTTTAAGCTAATAGGTGAAGTTCTGCTCCCAGCTGCACAGGCTCACTGATCATAACAGCGGAGCTGGGCCAGTGGAGGACACAGTTAGTGGATAGCCATAGTGGTTGTACTGAAGGAAACTATGCCTTAGGCACAATTGTCTTTGTGACAGGCATTTAAATAATTGTATTGATCCTTGTCACAGGGCCGCCATCTTCGAACACTGCCCCATGGCAGGAAGGTGCCCCACAGGCACCCAGCCTCAGTTCCCCCTTCTCTCAGGGCCTCAGGAATCATCCACAGAGACTTATATTCAAGAACAACCTTCTTTCTTGGGGACTGGTATATTTACTACAAAATAAACCCAAAGCAAAGTCAAACCCAAAGTAAAGTCTCTTCTGCTCCAGTCTCCTACTGGGCACAGCCTGTCCTTCCTGAGGTCTCTGTTTCTCAGCCCTGCTCTCTGGTCTCTCCCCTTGAGCTCAGGGGGCCTGCATTTCTAGGCAGCAGCCCACTTCTCCTTGCCTGAACTTCCCTGCACGAAGCAGCTCCCTGTCTCTTGCTCAGACAGGGCCCACACAGCCGTCCACCCTCTGCAGGTTCACTTCCCCAGCTGACCAGGACTCTTCCCTACATAAAGTCCAGGTAGTCTCTCTTAACTCCAGCTAGGGACAGCCAACTAGTCACGGGGGCATTGGCCTCTTTCCCATATATCTACACAGCCCTGGCAGCGAGTCTCCAAGCCCAGGTCGTCAGAATGGGACTTGCACTGCCATGCTAAAAATAGAGTTGGTGTCACCCTGTGATAATCCTCCTTTTCATGTACACTGAGCTATTTTACATTTGAGGTCTCTGAACTCAGAGCCCTCTTGTGCTTCCCATTTCCAGGTGCCGTGGGGTTTGTGTTACTTGTTATTGAACTTCCACCTTCTTTCTGTTGTATTCATATCTGGGTCTTCAGGATGTGCTTTTCTGTTTCATAGCAATGACTTTCTCAGTTCCCTGGACAGCAGCCATTCAGATGCTGGTGCTAGTGCTGGGCCTCCATTCCACTGCAGGTAAATTCACTGTATTTATTTTTGTTATGCACAGCGATAGTTTGCACTCACACACTAATTTCAGAAACTGTGAGCCTATCTGAATTTTTATCTCCCTTCCCATAACTGTTCATTTTCATACTGTTAGAGGCCTGGCTGGTCTTTAATGTTCAATGGTGGGGGTATTGAAAATCAGTTAAAATTGTAAGCTATCACTTTGAGTTTCAGGGTTTTTTCCCTGGCCCTGCTTGCAGGCAGTAGGCTCTGTAGGGAAGTGTGGGATCTGGGTCTAGCAGCAGGCAGTCTGCAGAAAGCCAGCCTGGAGCAAGGTGGGGTTTGTTGGGCCTCTGTGTTTCAGGGAGCAGCCTGCTTTCTCTCTGTGTGTTTTTGGGTTCTTGTGTATTATCATCCTGAATTCTAAGACATAGTGCAAACTTGCAACCTTCCAGCAAGAGTATTTTATGTTTTTTATCTAATTTCACTATTTGTATTCTGTGAACGTAACACATAGAAACACTGACTTACATTTAAGGAAATTGTTTGTTTGTTAATTTCATGGACTTTTTTTCTGTTAGATTCATGTGGAAGTTAAGAACTTCATGAAGTCCCCAGCTGCCTCTCCTTTTTCTCTGAAGCTCAAAGAATGAGTAGAGCCCTGAACTGTATCACATTATGTGGTGCAGTTTGCACTGTAGGTAGTTTAATTCTCTTTGTCTGCTATACAGCCCTCTCAGGCAATGTGCTGCAGACCAAGTGGTTACCAGCTGGTTAGTGGTACAGGGTATGTGTAAGAGATACTCCTCCTGAATCTCTGAACCCTTTGCTCCTCTCCTTTCCAAGAAGTGGAAAGAAGTATATGAGATGGAGCCCAACTGGCTAGGAGGAGTCACTTAAGCTAAAAACAGGATTGCTATATCTTGCATGCACCTTTATAGTTTCTCTAATCCTCAACTAGCAATTAGAAAGACACGTGCTCTCTCTCTCTCTCAAATGCACTCTTATCTAGATACAACAGTCACTAACTTTGTTTATTTACACATTATTTTCTTCAGTGTAGCCCTGTATTTTATTTTCAAGGACACTGACATATATGGAAAGTTGGAAAGGTAGTAATAAGTAGAGCTCATTGGGAATTTTTTGATAACACTTTGTTGTTATTGTTGAAAAGTACTTACTCATCGAAACTCAAACTGTTCAAGAACCAGCGTCAGTTTCAATAAATTTACCAATTCAAAAAAATGTACAGACAGAAGTTTTGAAATTGTGAAAAATGTTTCATTTTGACATATTCAAAATGAAAAATTCTAGTTTTCTGATTCAAAATCACTTCAGTGTTTAGAAACTAAAGCCTCATTGGACTAACAAAAATTTTACCCCACCCTCAAAAAAGTCACAATCAAAGCACGAGACAAGGTGGGTGAGGTAATATCTTTTTATTAATAACTTCTGTTGGTGAGAGAGACAAACTTTCAAGGCACACAGAGCTCTTTTTCAGGTCTCTCTCATCAACAGAAGTACTCACCTTGAATACCTTTCCCAGACGTGAAGAAGAGTTCTGTGTAAGCTTGAAAGCTTGTCCCTTTCACCAGTAGAACTGGATCCAATAAAAGATATTACCTCCCCCAACTTATCTCTGTAATATCCTGGGACTGAAACAGCTACAACGATTGCATGAAATCGAAATAAAACATTTGAAAATGATCAAAATGAAACATTTTCATTTCCCCCCCCCGAATATTATTTTTCCCCATTTCTAGCAGAGATAAAAATTTCAGACTCCTAAACATTTCCCAAGATGGGAAAACCCTTTTCTACCCAGCTCTAGTAACAAGTCATTTTGGAGCTGGGGAGAGCCAGAGAGAAGTAAACCGTTGATTGTCATTTGACGTCCGGATAATCTTCAATGGCCTTTATTTCAAATACAGTTTGACCACCTTTGTGCAGACTATGGAGAGCTATCCTCCTTCACTTTCAGAGTGGAGTTTCCCATTTTCAGGCCAGGCCAATTTTCCTAACCAAACTTAGGGGCAGAGGTGCATATCAAAAGGCCCACAATTGAATCTAAGTTGGAACCATGACTATGCAGCCAAGTCAGGACCACGTAATTCCAAAACTTCTTCACAAACTATAGCTGCAGAGAGGGACATAGACAAACCACTGGGAGTGCATGGACCCCATAACAAATTATGTGTCTCTTATCTTTATAGGTAACAGCCATGAACCATTGATTGTCCTGGACAATTATGAGGACAATGGGATCCGAGTCACCTGTTTTTCTGAGCGGAGGTTTTCTGATGTGCAAGTGCTGTGGACAGACAGTAAAGGACACAATCTTACTGGAAGTCCAATCACCCCAACCTCCAACACAGATGAGGCTAGTGCCAAAAGTTCGATCCTTCTGAAATCAGGATCTGGCAATGCCATCTCCTGTAACATAATTGATAACGTGCTAGAGACCTCAACCGAATCTACAGTTGTAATTGCAGGTAAATAAGAACTTGTATCAGTGTCTTCCAGGAGGAAAAAACACAGGTTGTCTCAAAATGATTCCAAATCTTTTAGATGAACACAATTCCCAGCTCCTCCAGAAATCATCTTCATTGATCTTTTCCTTTTTTTTTTTACACAGAACCACCACTTACAAGTATCTATAGGTAAAAAGTAAAATTCTTTGAAGTATTGTTATTAATAAATCTAACAATAACCCGTCCTACGTGTGCAGTTGCTTGGTAGAAATTAACTCCACCAGTGGGCAGCAGTGTCTTTTGACAATTTCACTATTTAACAGACTGATGGAGAATGCCATCTCTCTCTCTCTCTCTCTCTCTGAGACCAGGTGGGCAATGTAATAACTTTTATGGGACCAACTTCTGTTGGTGAAAAAGACAAGATTTGGAGCTTACACAGAGGTCCAAAAGGTACTCAGAGTGTCTCAGCTAAATACAATGTGGAACAGATTGTTTAGCATACGGAGTTAACACCTGTTGCAAGAGATCATTCAAGGTAACATGGGTAGTCTGCAGCTCTGTAGTCATAAGACGAAAGAGGGTTAGTGGGTTACAGATTGTTGTAATAAGCCATAAATCCAGTGTCTTTACTGAGTCCATGATTTTTAGAGTTTAGCAAAGTTATTAATTTAAACTCCCAGGCTTGTCTTTTGCAGGTTTTGTGCAGGTTTCCCCTGAGGATGAGGACTGAGAAGTCAGATATGGAGTGATTGTTTTGTGACAAGTGTTTGCCCATGGGTGATACAGTGTTCTCGTCTTTTATGATTTTTCTGAGTGAGTTCATTTGAGAGCACGGTGATTGTCTCATTTCACCTACATAGTTGTTATTGGGGCATTTAGTGCACTGGATGAGGTACACCACATAGGCATGTGTGGGACCCATGGATCTTGAAAGGTGTGTTGTGATGGGTATTGATCGTCTAGCAGTGGTGATATGTCTGCAACTTTTCATCTGTTGTTGTGGCAGTGTCTGGTGCCGCTTTAAGTTGGTGTCCAGGTCTGTGGGGAGCTTGCTTCTGTTGATGAACTTGGTGAGGTTGGGGTGTTTGTTTCAAGGCCAAAAGTGAGGATTCAGGAAAGATTTTTTTCAGGATGATGTTCCCATCGAGTTTGGGTTGTAACTATTTAAAGATATCCCGTATGGGTTCCAGTGTGGGCTGGTAGGTGACAGTGGGTGTGGTCAAAGGGTTTTTTCCATACTGAACCAGGTTCTCTCAGGGTATTTGGGTGGCCTGGTCCATGAGGTGATCTACTTCTGTGGAGTGTCCTTGTTTAGTGAAGGCAGATTTAAATGTGTTAAGGTGTGTACCTCAGGCTTTCTCCTCAGAACATAGTCTGTGGTATCTGAATGTCTGGCTGTAAATAGCAGATTTCTTGGCGTGTTTGGGGTGTTTACTGAATCTGTCGAGGTAGGTGTTGTGATACATGTGTTTCTTGTATATAGTTGTCTGTAGGGTTCCATTGTTGAAGCTGATTGCTGTGTCCAGGATGTTGATGCTGGTGTGGGAATGTTCCAGAGGGGATGGTCTAATCTCTCTCTCATGACCATCAGCATAGTATCTCATCGTGGAATTTTCAAAAGTGCCTCTGGGTGTTAGGAGCAAAGCATGGACTTTCAAAGGGAGCAGTGCTCCTAAATTCCTTGGACACATTTGAAAATCTCATCCTAAAGACCAAATCCAATGCACGCTGAAGTCAATGGAAAGACTTTCATTGCCTTCCATGGCTGATGATTAAGGCCTTGGAGATATTTTTTTCAAGAACAAGCTCAGTACTGATATAACTCCTCCCATTCAGATCAATGGGAGTTCTACCAGTGACTTCAACTGGGACAGAGTCAGGCCAATACTGAGTGCTTTTGAAGATCCCACCTTGAGTGTTTATAGCCTATCTTTGGATGTTACTGGAGGTCTTCATTAAGGCACCCTCTCTTTCTCTGGAATGCATGAATCTACCCTGATAATACATTGATGTATGTGTTTCTTACTCTCAGGAGGGATGGGTCTGGGACCTATAGCAACTATTCACAATATCACGGGGAAAACTGCATAACCTTTCGATGCAAATCCACCCCTTCATGCATAAGACAGTGCCTTCAATGTGTCCTAGAGAGAGTTCAGATCTCACCTGCTTCTCATGAAGATTTACTTTAGTTTTGTCATTTTTTGAAAAAGTTGAATGACATGAGAGAATAATGGACACTGTGAACTGTTTTGCAGATGTTTTCTTCCCTGCCACCTCCCCATGGATGACTGCCTTCATTGTGATATTGCTGATTAGCATAGCCTTGGTTATCGCTGCGATTTATAAGCTGAAAAGTACGTTTTCCTATTCATGTTATTTCAGCAAACACTAAAGAGTCTAAACACTGTGATATGAAAGAGCTTGGGTAGAAGATGTGACACATTCCCATGTACAGCCTGTACCCCTTGCAAACCATCCAAAATTGCTCAGTGAGGCTGTTCGGGCTAGATTCACAAAGAAACAGGTGAGGGGATGCTTACAACATCTAATTTCCAGGTGCCTGGATAATCAATGGTATTAATAAAGCATATGTGAGGTGCCCAGGCTCCCTGTATAGTGAATGGAGAGAGGTAGGTGCCTCAGAATGGGATTCAGACAAGCCAGTCCTCTACATATATCTTCACCTGAATCAGCCGGTGGGTGGTGTCATGCCAAGGGGTGTGTGCTGAGCCCTGCCCTTCACTTGGCGATAAATGCCTAAATACAGGCTTCAGGGAGGCACCTATCTCTGCTTATCATTCTCAGCTCCAAGTTCTTTCTGGCTGTCATGTGCCTTCGCCATGTTAGCAATAAGCTGGAGGGAGGAGCTCCATTGTAACTTTTAGCCCAGTGGCTATTGAACTCATGTGGCAAATTGGAGAGCCATGGTTTAAGCCTTTCTCAGTCTTTTCTGTTGAAGCTCTTGCACTGTAGATTAAAAAATGAAAGGATCATTGGGCCAGAGAGATAAAGCAAGCATGAGAATGACTCTGTAGCCTGGTGGTGCGCATACTCACTGGAGCAATGGGAGACCCAAGGATGAGTTCCCCCCACTCCAATGACTTTTTTATTATTATTTATCCAAAGTGGAACAGCTTCAGCGGGAGAGATTGAGTGTGCCCCATCTCAGTATTTCCCATAGCCCACTGGTTAGGGCATTCACTTGAGAGGTAGCAGAACCCTGTTTAAATCCTATTTCTCCATCATGTGGAGGCAGGGAGGGCAGGGCGGAGCTTGAGTAAGGGGTCTCCCATATCCCAGGTGAGAGGGCCTGATCCAATAGGTGAGCTCTGAACATGCTTACCAGATCGGGTCCTGCATGCAAGGTAGACAGAGGAACGTCTATCTTTCCCTGGTGCTGAGGGAAGTTTGACTGCAAAAATGTAGGCGCTGAATGAGTTTAGGTGCTAACAGGTTTGGGGGCAGCTGAGCAGGGGTTTAGTGAATCCCACTGGAGCCTGATTCTGGGTTTTAGGTGCCTAAAGTGGCAGTTAGCGCCTAAGTCCCTTTGTGAATCTAACCCTTCATGTAGTAACAAGTGTAAGAGTTCTGCATGATTAGCCTCTCTACCACCAGGCTCCTGGCATCACAAAATGGCAGACGACCCTGACCACTATGCTGGGTTTTTTACCTTTTTATTACATTTGGGCAATGATAATACATGAGAACAGACAGTTACAGACAGTCTCATGGCACATAGATGTCGAACAACATGTAGGAAAGGAAAAAACACAACTACAACATATGTATTACCTGTTACTATATCGTAAATCCCAACCATTCTTCAGAACTTGTGACACTGAACAGGGCTTTGTGCACAAGGAAATGGACTGAGTGGAAACACTGCTTTCATCTAGCTGACCAAACAGCTACTGCATTCATCACAGCCTTCGGGAGTTGCCCATTTTTCTTGAGCACTAGTTTTAACTGTTAGTGTGGATCAGATCTGACTTGTGTGATGGTTACTTGAAAAATCACACATTTCCAGTCCTATGCGGTCTATGAAATATGACTGCTGTGAAGCACACAGAACCATAATATGAAGTTAAATTGTCTCCTTTTAAAAGAAGCATTGTTTTATTTATTTAATTACTTTTCCAGAAAACAATGAAACAACTGCTCAGGCTGGTAAGTCCCAATAAATATAATATTTACTCATCTCCAAGTATTGTGTAAGTATTAAGCATTACTAGTTAGTTGCACAGTACAAACCCTGGGGTTGATTCTCCTCTATGTTGTTGATTACTCTCAGTTCGCAGTGGTGGGCCCTGAAAGTTTAACATTTGTCTTAAAATAACTTCTAGCAGCAGTTCCAAAGCTGGATTCTGCTAATGTTGCAGGGCACTTGTTGATGGTCCACAGAGAACAGGCTAGCTGACTTTCCTGCTTGTTCCTAGCTGCTAAACTGTATTAAAAGACAGATAAAAACACATGAAATACCTCCCTAATAGTACTTTCCAATGCTGAAGTTGCCACAGGGGTATTATTTCATGGGAGGGGTAGTCTGTGCTACCATGAATGGGAAGAGAGATTTCCATGGGACACACTCTCTTGTATGAAGTTGTCCACGTTAGGGTTGGTCAAATTTTTTCTGTCCAAACTTTTTTTTCTGACTAAACAAAAATTTTGCAGAAATTATATGTTGTCCTCAAAACGTGTCAGAATGCATAGAATTGTAGAAATGTAGGCCTGGAAGAGATCTTTAGAGATCATCTACTCCAACCCCCATACTGAGACAGGATCAAGTTTACTTAAACCATCCCTGAGAAGTGTTTGTCTAACCTGTCCCACAACCTCCCTTGGTGACCTGTTCCAGTGCTGAACTATCGTGAGAGTTAGAAAGTCATTGCTAATATCTAGACTAAATCTCCCTTTCTGAAAACTAAGCCAATTCTTCCCTGTTCTACCCTCAGTGGATATGGACAACAATTGATCACCATTCGCTTTATAACAACCTTTTACAGACTGTTATCATGTCCCCTGACAGCCTCCCCTTCTCTAAACACATCCCATTCTGTCAACCTTTCCTCATAGGTCATATGCACAAAGGAGTTTGAATTAAGGTTGTTCCAGCAGCCTTAATTCGAGAATTTCCTAACTTCTGAGTGCTTGATTTCACAACCTGAACTTTCTTTTAACATCGTTCTAATGTAATACTTATATACCTTTTGAAACTAGCTGTTAATGCACTAATCATTATCTCTAGGTTTGTAATATATTTCTCTCTGTGTGCAGTAAATGACAAGAAATCCATCGAAGACGGTAACTATAACATATGTTATGTATCCTTTCAATAATATTTCTGTACATCTATCAGATCTGGTGAAAAATAGTATTTGACAAATGATAAAATCAAGGAATTACTCATCAACAGGTTCTGATTTTTGTGAATGTACCTGATAAAGCAAACTCCCTGTTTTACAAACTAATCGGGGATTGAAGAGTTCATAAAATCAAAAAGTTAATAAAATGGAACATGTCAAAATGACAGTAAGTCCAGTGCATAAGTTGCAGTATGGCGTACTTCAATGCTTTCTATTTGACCTTTACACCACTGGAAAGCAATTTCCAGGGTACATAAGGCATCAGGATATGAAGGAAAGTCGATTTGTTCCTCATTAACATCACATTTGTTATGTGATTATTTTTCTCCATCAGGAAAAATGGTTTGTATAACTAGTCATTCATAAAATTGGTGGTTGTAAAACTGAGGCTCTACTGTATGTGAAAACAGTTGCCAGAATTTCCCAGTGAAGAACTGGCAGTCTATGAAAGTCCTTTACCTAGCATTGGGTGTTTGGCATACAGTATTTCAGCTGTATCCACTCAAGTCACACGGTTTTGTTTGTATTGCAGACTTGATAAGTAAAGCATTCTAAAAAGCTTGATTGGGTAAAATACATGTTTGATGCTGAATTCATATAATTAATTGAATGGTGCTGGCCACCTCTGAAGCTTTGCTTAGTCACAAATATGAAAGTTTTTAAATATGGTCAAATTGAACCAGACTCCTAGTATTTGTGAATTGTTTGCAAATGTGACCTGCTGGCATGAGACCAGCTCTGACATCTGTCTCTGGTTTTTATCTATCTTTGGCATCCATTTTTCTACCTATTGTATCTAACTACTGCATACTAATTTCTTAATGTTACTTGGTTTGGAAGAGAAATTCATTAGTCCTAAGAGTTGGGATCGTTGTCAGTATTGAACTGCCATCAAATGGGGGAAAAGGACAAAGGGTTTTGAATGTTAGAAAAGTCTCCCTTCCCTTAAGGGATCAGATCCTCAAATAGTGTAAACTGATGAAGCTTCATGGTGGAGCTATGCTGATTTACTCCAACACTGGACCTATATAGATTAACATCAGCTGAAAATCTGGCTTATAGTGTTAAATTCAACCACTTCCTGTCCAGATGGAAATAAAAGATCCATAATTAATTTACATTGTTCTAAATAGAAAGCTTGGAGGCATCTGATAAAAGCCTCAGAACTAGAGTATATTAATGTGTGTTTCCCGCTGTAATTCTGAAATATGTTTTCTTTCAGAAATAAGACTTCTCACAAAAGAACTGGGTAAGAGTGTATTTTAGCTCAACTAATTATTTTCTGCTCTGGGTAAGTGTATGCTTTGCCAGGAGAACTGTCAAGAAGTCCAAGTCCAAATATTATAATGTCATGGTACAGAGGCTGCAGTTAAGAGGGAGACAGTTGTTCCATTCAAAGTTTTTTTCAAAGGAGCCCAAGGGAGTTGAGCACTCAGCCTTGGATTTTCAAAGATGATCCAAGGGAGTTAGGAGCACAAGCCCCACTGACTTTCCTTGAGAATTGCGCTCCTAAATTGCTCAGGCCCAGATCCTCAAAGGTGTTTAGGCTCCTTACTCCCTCACCTCTACCACCTGTTGCATTTAAATGGGAATTAGGCACCTAACTCCTTAAGTGCTTTTGAAAATCCCAATGAAATCCTTTGTTCAAGCATTAATAACTTCCCCCCAAAATTCCAGCTGGGTTTGAATTTCTCATGCTTGGTGATTTCATTTGAAAGGTTGAATCCTGCTCTCACCCAGCTCAGCCACATTTCCCCTTTAAATTGTAGGATTTATATAGTGATTTAAAGCCTAATAACCTGCCTGTGACATTTAGATCCCATACATATTATAGGTGAGGTTTTCAAAACCACCTAAAGGATTTAGAAGTAAAAGTCCCATTGAAAATCTCCACTAAGATTTGTTATAAAAAAGAAAATGTGTGTGACTCAGTAAAATGGCTTTCCCATTAGAAACCAAGCTGCCCACTGGGGCCAGGGAACTGGTCTGTGCAGCAGGGCACTGGAACAATGCTGGGTTTTACCATATTCAACCTTGTTCACCACCTGAGTACCCCAGCCACACTGCCAAAGGCCTTGTCCATGCCCCCCTCCATCCCCAACATCACTTAGCTCTCCCCCAGACTGTTCAACCTGTAAGCTAAATCCTAGTCTGACAGGTTTCTTCAAGTCTGGGGTCCCCTCCGACGAGCTACAGGAGGGCCTCTGTAGCAAACCTGCAGGCTCCAGATCACTGACCGCTTGGGTTCCAGTTTCCCCCATCTTCTGACTCTTTCCATGCCCCTTGTTAACAGAGCTGGTTGGGAGTTTTCCAGTGAAGAGTTTTCATTGGAAAATGCTGGTTCACTGAAACCCAAACTTTTTACGGAAGTGTATCCGTTTTGACAAAGCTTTAGTTGAGAGAAGTTTTTCAGGTCCAAGATGCATTTTCTGGTTGAAACCCCAGAGAGATCCCACTGTCAATAGGCTGGTGGTTAGGACACTCATCTGGTATGAAGTAGGCAGAATACAGACTAGAAGCTGCATTTGTTGCATCCTAGCAGAGGACCCTAACCACTATGCCATTGGCTACCTCAGGGTGAGTCTATGTGTGCGCGCGCGTGTGTGAAATCTCAATAGGGCTAGGGTTTCGACCCAATAGAATGGGAAAGTTTTTACAACCTTGAACATTCTCACAGGCTTTCCCACCCAGCTCTACTAGCTAATAATAGGAGTGAGGACAGAGTGGGAGAGGACACAGAAAAGGCTGAAACCCACATTTTCAGAGACTGCAGCTTCCCCTTTAGCACTGGGAGAGGGAAGCAGCTGATGGATCTGAGCAGTTACACTGGCTTCTTTTGACCTAGATGAATTCAGATATGATGGGTTTGGGAAATGAGTCAAAACAGGCCTAATCTGAGCTGTTTTGAGGCTGCTGTGTGTGTCTGGGTGGAATAAAGGAGTTTGTGGCGACTGTGGTTGTGTAGCTAGAGGAACCATAAACAAATAAACTGTGAGAGCTGTCAGGACACTATTTCTAAAGGAACATTTTATTTTATTTCTCTCTGCAAAAGCTTGCTAAACCCCATATGTGTGTATTGTTTGCAAATGTTAGAAAAAGATGGGGAGATTGTCATGCTTAAAGGCCTATATACAGCTATGAATCTGAAAGCTGAGACTTTCAAAGCTGCCTGTGGTGTTTGGATGCCTGATTTAATTTTAATAGAAATTGAATGTCCAGATTCCTTAGGTACCTCTACAAATCTCAGACAAAACGTTCGCACTGTCATATATCTTAGTGTGGGGTTTGGCAAATGAAAATCTAACCCCTCTGCCTATTATTTTGAGATTACCTCTTCTGTTTCTTTATTTTGCAGACACTGAGCACCAAAACTCTCAACAAGGTAATTCCATCTCTCACTATTTAATATTTAAAACTCAAGAGATTTCTTTCAGTCTTCAGCATGGGTGCTTGTTTTGAGCTGGCTGTTCTAACAAAATAGATACAGGTGGGTAACTACCTTTTTTTGGACCTTCTTCTGTTGGTGAAAGAGACAAGAGCTCTGTGTAAGCTCAAAAGCTTGTCTCACCAACAGAAGTCGGTCCAGTAAAAGATATTACCTCACCCACCTTGTCTCTCTAATATCCTGGGACAAGAACGGCTACAGCAACACTACAAACTAACAAAATAAGCTTATTATACACAAATGATTATACGAGAGATGGATAAAATTTTCAGAATGTTGTGGGTTTTATGAAGAAAAATTCTGATGAAAATGTTCATCAAAAATGTATTTGGTGGGGGAAGGGGGTTTCAACCAATCCTGTTGAGATCAATTGAGATTTTCAACAATAAAAAAATTAATTTAAGTTTAGATATATTTTGAAAAAATTTATACTTTTTTTAAACTTTTTTTACCACCTATATCTGAGACCCACAGCAAACATGAAAATTTAACCTGAAGATTTTATTTTCTGCTTCTCAAGAACCTAATAATAACTAAAACACTTTCACCAAACTCCAGCAAGGTCATTGCTAAATGTCACTTACCAACCAAAGGTTTCAGAGTAGCAGCTGAGTTAGTCTGTATCCCCAAAAAGAAAAGGAGTACTTGTGGCACCTTAGAGACTAACAAATTTATTAGAGCATCCGATGAAGTGAGCTGTAGCTCACGAAAGCTTATGCTCAAATGAATTTGTTAGTCTCTAAGGTGCCCAAGTATTCCTGTTCTTTTTACCAACTAAATTTGACTTAGCACAGATATCACAAAGGGAATGTCTGAAAAGCAGCACAGCATAAAGGGATAAAGCTCCACATGTCTGCCAGGGTTTTCTGCCGACACCTGTATGATATTATGGGGCAGAAAGGAAATGGAATAAAAGTGTTCTCAGGAATGTACTAGGATCAGAGACATAGCTGGAAAAGGCAAGAGTGGCGCTAATAGAGAAATGAATTGATCAACTGTCACAAGACAAGGAAAGGGGATAAGACAAAGAAAGGGCTTGACTTCAAATGGTGTGGCCATATCACTACTGGGGAGGAAGATGATTCAGGCTTGAAGATGATATAGGTGAAAATGTTACTTTAGAAGGTGAATCTTCTAAAGGGCAGGAAGGGAGGGATAGCTCAGTGGTTTGAGCTTTGGCCTGCTAAACCCAGGGTTGTGAGTTCAATCCTTGAGGGGGCCATTTAGGGATATGGGGCAAAAATTGGGGATTGGCCCTGCTTTGAGCAGGGGGTTGGACTAGATGACCTCCTGAGGTCCCTTCCAACCCTGATATTCTATGATTCTATGATCTCAGACAGCAAATGACCAACTATAGGAAGAGCTAAATGCCCTGTTGATAGGCACCTTCATGGCAGACAAAAATGCAGAGAACCTCTGCCCCAGGACTTAACTGTAAATAAACGGGATAAATGCGATGAATTTACTGTATCTATGTAGCAGAGTTTTGAAATTTCTAGGAGTCTTATATACAGGGATAGGGGGCATTTTGGGAAAAATTCAGCATGTTACAAAGAAGAAACACGCTTTACTTCACACATGGAGACTTTATCTTTTTTCTTTCTTGATTTATTGTTTTCATTAATCTAAATTACAGGTAATTCAGTGATGTTGTTTCTCTACAATACCATAAAGTCCATATTTTCCTGCTCTTATGAGTGTTTCTTGCACTCTAGATCTCATTTGTGGCTGTTTGTTTTGAGTGACATTATTGCTGCAACTGCACTGTTTTAATTCCTGGCCTTCATAAAACTAAGGCATTGTCTGTGCTGGCGGTGGTGTGTTGGATACATGTAGCTACACACCACAGTGAAAAGCAGGCTGTGTTTGCACTGCTGTGTGTAACTACACATGGCAGTGAAAGGTTCTGGCAGCGGGAAGGCAGTGAGACACTTGGTAACCCACACATATCCTGGGCGTGGTGTTCTGTCCTATCTAGTGGCACCGAGAGGAGAGAGAGAGAGAGATTGATGAGTCTGCTCTATAGCTTTAGCTAACAGCTGTATGGTTTTTACCTCATGCATTAGAGGCTCATGCATTTAGCTGCAGAGGTCCCAGGTTCAATCCCGCCTGCTGACGACCGGGGTCTAACGGTGTTACAAGTAGGGGCTCATCTGGGATATCGACTGGGAAGTCTCTGAAGCTTGGGATGCACTTCTTCAGCTAGGCAAAGTATGTAACCCACACACCTCTTGGGTGTCGTGTTCTGTCCCATCTAGTGACACCGAGACCACTTACAGAGAGAGATTAATGAGGCTGCTCTACAGCCTTAGCTAACAGCTATGTGTTTTTTAGCTCATGCAGTAGAGGCTCATGCATTTAGCAGCAGAGGTCCCAGGTTCGATCCCGCCCGCTGCTGACCGGGGTCTGTCGGTGTTACAACTTCACTGCTAAAAGTAGCAGTGCAGATGTGGGATGAACTTCTTGGGCATGAGGAGAGCCCTGTAGGGAATATATCCTAAGGTTCTGGAGTGTCTTTACTAACCTAAACAGTGCCTCACTGACCACACCTCTATTTATACCCGTGCTAGCTGGGTGTGAAATGTATGTACTCACTACCATGAGAACAGAAATAGCCTAAGTGTTTGTGAAAGCCAAATATCTGTCAAATTTTGTTCACTACCCGCAGATCAATGCATTCTGCACTCCCAGAAACTACCTCCATAATGTATTTTGATTATATTAAAACTCTCTGTTTAGTTGCTGTCATCTGCAGACTCCTCTTGTCTTTTGGTTAACAGTTTAATTGTGTTTCTTTGTAGAAATTCAGGCAATACAGGAGAAATTTGGTAAGTGTTTCATTGGAATAGTTTCAACCAGCTCTAGTCTTTAGTTTAGCATCCTCCTGGTAACAGAGACATCCCAGCCTACTGGCCCCTTGGTGGTGGCCAGCCCCCAACTTCATCATTTTTTGGGGGGGTTTGTTTCCCCCCTCTGTATTCATAGATAGATTCCAAGGCCAAAAAGTATCATTGTGGTCATCTAGTCTCACCTCCTGTATCACATAGGCCAGAAAACTTCCCCAAAACCATTTTTATAGCATCACTTTTAGAAAAAAATCCACATAGCTCTTTTTATCTCTTTTCCATAAAGAAGGAAATGCAGTGTAAAACAACCAAAACAAAACACTATATTCAGACATCAAAAAAGCTGAGAACTTTAAAGCATGCAAGTCAGCCGGTCAAATCCTAAGGAATCCAGGGCTAGATTTTAAAAAGTATTTATTCTGTAAAGATGCAGATAGGCACTCTGACATTTCTGAAAATCATGCTAAGTGCCTCACTCTCATTGAAACCAATGGGAATTAGACACCTAACCTCTTTTCAAAATTAGACACCTAACCTCTTTTCAGGTACCTAGCTGCATCTTTAGGTGCTTAATACCATTACATATCTGACTCTTACTCTCTTATTACATTATTTTCACTCAGGCAAATTACCATTGTTTAAATGCAGCATGGACTTCAAGATTTAGCCACCTTTTTTGCATAGTTTAGTTTGTATGAGGGTGCCATTGAACACAGCACAGTAGATATTCTATTGCAGCTAATATGGCAAAAAGATAAATGTTTAGACCCAATCCTGCAAAGATTTAGACACATGCTTAAATTTGTACACGCACTGAGTTGTTCCATTTAACACAATGGACTCACGGTGTCTAAAATTAAGCATGGATGTAGATTTTTGTAGGTTTGGGGCCTTAGAAGCTGACCCTTATTCACCTGAGTGTATATTACTTGACTAAGTCCATGTAGGGAGTAAAGATTTCCTACAAAACAGAATTAACAAGGGAATAATGAAGAAGCATGATGTAACAATCTTTTTCCATTTCAGAAAAAGCCATGGCTGAGCTGGGTGAGTTGAAAGACCATGTTTAATATTACACAACTTGTATTATTTCAATGTAAAATAAGCCATATGCTATAGCTGAAATTCTGAATTCTCTTTTTTTGTTGTAGACTTCAGGAGGGCTCGTAGCAATGCAGGTAAGATGCCTTGTATCTGGAATTATACACACATTATTTTCTCCCAGAAGTTTAATATTTTGATTAAATATTTTTGGTGTCCTGAGTTCTGAAAGGAGGAATAAAGAATGTCTGCTCAACAGCCCTGAAGAGCAATGTGACTGGGATTTGACTAGGCACCTAGCTGCAGAAGAAAGGGACAATATTTGTTGATAAAAGAATTGGTGACTGTAGTTGAGCAAGACTCTAGGACAAATATTTTAACAGTTGAAAAAAGAAGTTTCCAGTCTACTGAAACTATTCAGGAATTTGTGTTGAGTTAGCTGAAGAATTTCAACTTCATTGAAAAAGCCAAAATGTTTCATTTCAACCTGAAAATGGCATTCTGACAAAAACAAAGGAAAGGAGGACTAGATTAACAAAATGGCTGAAGGGGGAGGTCCTTGTGCCTCTCTTGTAGGCTTTAGCCTAGTGGTTAGGGCACTCAGCAGGGAGGTAGGAGACCTAGGCTCAGTTGCATCCTTTGCTTGTTGAGGATTGTGGATGCAAGCTTGGGTCCCCCATGTTAGAGGAAGGCACAATATGTGCTAGGCTACGGAATGAATCATAGAATCATAGAATATCAGGGTTGGAAGGGACCTCAGGAGGTCATCTAGTCCAACCCCCTGCTCAAAGCAGGACCAATCCCCAATTTTTGCCCCAGATCCCTAAATGGCCCCCTCAAGGATTGAACTCACAACCCTGGGTTTAGCAGGCCAATGCTCAAACCACTGAGCTATCCCTCCCCCTCCAAGCTGAAGCTGTGGCTTCAGTCTCTCCTGTGGTAGCTGTTCCATTTCTTATCAATAATTAAATAGTAATTGGATGGGGGACTTTAACTTGGGACTCCTAGATCCTAACTACTGGCCTATTGTCACTCCCACTCTCTTTCCCTGCCCATTAACTCTCCCTTGCTATCATGAATGACTATGAAGTGCCATTGTGAAGAAAGTTTTTAGGGCCCAGTGCTCCTGGCATTACACATGTGAGCAACTCTATTGGTATCCATGGATCGGGTGAGTAATGGCAGCAGGATAGGGACCTTCATATTTTGGCTCCCATTCACTTGAGGAGAAGTTGCATGGCTAAATCCATTTTCCTGCAGAATATTTTGAAATGTGATCCATTCCTTTAAACACATATGTTTTTCTCTTACACAATTCACATGAGCATTGTTTATTTATTTTATTCATATTTTTGAAAGCCTCTGTCTCTAGGTACCTTATGTCACAGTTCAAGGCCACTGCACTTTTATGTCCTCTCCATTGTCCCTTGAGGACACCCGCTCTAGGCTCCTAGCTTCTCAGCCATAAACATGCTTGTGCAGAGACCCATGTCTCTCTCCCTCCTGACTAGAGATTTTGTAGACTGCACAGTTCCCTGCCTACACTGTGTTATTCCCAGCAAGCCAGACTGCCTGAATAGGCCAGCATCTGTGCTTTGCTTTCTTCTTAGAGTCCATGAACAGCTATAATTGCTCACAGCCAAAAATGATCACACAGCTCTTTCTAAGCAAGCACATTTATTCTTAAGGTGAAAGCATTACAGAGACAACATTTAAAACAATAAGAAGACCCTACAAATAGGCTAATAAACTTACTAGAGGTCATCCCAACTTTTACCTCTGGCTTTGGTTGGTGATCAGTCATTCAAAATGCACAGGAGCTTTCCTGTGGTTACAAATTCAAAACAACCTTAATTAAGAACTAGCACATCCGTAAATCTCCTTTATACAGTAGGGAACTTTGATCCTGAGTCTCTGGGAACAGATAATCAGCAGACAAATGGTCCCTGACTTTGGGTGTAGCTTCAAAAACCTAGATTTTTGCATAACCAGAGATGGGGAATTTCCATTCACCTTCCCCTAGATATTCCCCAGGCAAACCACTTGAACCTGTTTGTCCCAAAAGTCCATTCTTCTCTGGCACGTTGTTCAATACAGACCTCTGAAATTCATAACACTTCCAAGAGTTCACCTCACTGTCCCCCCTGTAGAGGTTACATGCAATCCCAGCCCACAATAATACATAATCTTTGCATATAATACAACGGATTCCAAAGGTATTTAAACTTAATGCAATAAATTTTTCAAGGACATTGCAGAAAACTTCCATCTCTCTCACATCTTACAACTAGAACTGTGCAGGAAGCCACATTTTCATTTTAATGGCAAATACTGACATTTAGAGATTTGGTTTTGTCCTGCAGTGATTTGTCCTATAAAGAAAGAGTCATATTTTAAAATCGACTGTGAAATAATTTTTTTTAAAATTGTTTTGGGTTAGTTGAAACCTATCCTTTTGATAAAATATTTCATTTTCATTTTTAAAAGTTTTTATTTTATGTTAAAATTTACATTATAAAATGAAATAGATTTTGAAGGGAAAATTATTTTAAGACAAATATCAAAATATTCCATTATAAAAATGCTGAAATGGAAAGTGCTTTATGAGCTTTTTTTTTTTTCAAAAACAAAATTTCCTCAAAATTGCGGAATTCCACATTCCTGCAGAAAATACAGAGTTTGATAAACTAGCATTTTCCAATGGACAAACATCTTGGACTTTCAGAAAGCTTTTGACAAGGTCCCTCACCAAAGGCTATTAAGCAAGGTAGACATTCATGGGATAAGAGAGAAGGTCCTCTCATAGATCAGTAACTGGTTAAAAGACAGAAAACAAAGGGTAGGAATAAATGGTAATTTTTCAGAATGGAGAAAGGTAAATAGTGGTGTCCCCTGTTTATGTACTGGGGTATGTACTGGGACCAGTACTGCTCAGCATATTCATAAATGATCTGGGAAAAGGGGTAACTAGTGAGATGGCAAAATTTGCAGACAGTACAAAATTACTCAAGACAGCTAAGTCCAAAGCAGCCTGCAAACAGTTACAAAGGAATCTCACAAAACTGGGTGACTGGGCAATAAAATGACAGATGAAATTCAGTGTTGATAAATGCAAAGTAATGCACATTGGAAAACATAGTCCCAACTATACATACAAAATGATGGGGTCTAAATTAGCTGTTATCATTCAAGAAAGAGATCTTGGAGGCATTGTGGATTGGTTTCTGAATTCATCCCCTCAATGTGCAGTGGCAGTCAAAAAAGCAAACAGAATGTTAGAAACCATTAGGAAAGGGATAGATAATAAGACAGAAAATATCATAATGCCACTATATAAATGCCTGTTATGCCCACACCTTGAATGCTATGTTCACTTCTGCTCATCCCATCTCAAAAAGGATGTATTAGAATTAGAAAAGGTACAGAGAAGGGCAACAAAAATTATCAGGAGTATGGAACAACTTCCATGTGAGGAGAGATTAAAAAAAACTGGGATTTTTCAGCATGGAAAAGAGAAGACTAAGAGGAGATATAATAAAGGTCTATAAAACCATGACTGCTGTGGAGAAAGTGAATGAGGAAGTGTTATTTACTCCTTCACATAAGACAAATACCAGGGCTCACTCTATGAAATTAATAGGCAGCAGGTTTAAAAGAAACAAAAGGAAGTACTTCTTCACACATAGTGCATAGTCAATCCGTGGAACTCGTTGCCAGGGGATGTTGTGAATGCCAAAACTATAATAGGGCTCAAAAAAAAGCTAGGTAAGTTCATGGAAGACAGGTCAATCAATGACTATTAGTCAAGATGGTCAGGGATGGAACCCTATGCTCTGGGTGTCCCTAAACCTCCAACTGCCAGATGCTGGGACTTGATGACAGGGGATGAATCACTCAAAATTGCCCTATTCTGTTCATTCCCTCTGAAGCATCTGGCATTGGCAACTGTCAGAAGACATGATACTGAGCTAGATGGACCATTGGTCTGACCCGTTATGACTGTTCTTATGAGATCAGAGATTTCTTTTCTCTGTGCCCATGGCTTTTACCATGGGAGGAGATGATTTGGGCCAGGAGTGTTAGTTAATTCAAGCTATAACTAGCCAGGGCTGTATGTGCCCTTGCTATTACATATATATATATATATATATATATATATATATATATATATATATATATATATATATATATATATATATATATTACATATGCTCTTGTTCTGGGCAGTTGTAGTGCATTTTGCTGAGATATTTAATATTTTGTTTGTCTCTCTACTGTGTCTTTAATTTTCCTCACCAGCTTTGATATTTGTTTGTTTATTTCAGTGAGAGTTACTAAGTCTCTAGTTACTGATGAAATGAACATTTTTATTCCTCCCTCCAGTTAACATCACTCTGGATTCTGACTGTAAACATCCCAAACTTTCACTCAAGGATAAAAATCGAGTCATTTCCACTGCAGAGAAGAAAGCCTGCAGGGATTTGATAGTGGTGGCAAATGAAGGATTTTCAGAGAAGAAACAATACTGGGAGGTGGAGGTTGGGGACAAGCCAGAGTGGGAGCTGGGGGTGCTGACTGAGAATGAAAGGGGGAAACTGAAAAATGAGAAGATGGAGAAACCTCCTGAGAAGGAATACTGGAGTTTGCGGCTATCTGAGGGTCAATATCATTGTAGTTGGAAAAGTGACACAATCACCTCTGAGGATAAAAAGTGCCCAGTGGTTGGCATTTTTCTGGACTGGGAAGAGGGAATGATCTCATTCTATAATGTAGCGCTAATGTGCCCTGTTGTGTCCATCACTCAAGATTTTCAGAGAAAACTGTACCCATTCTTCAATCCTGGCAATGATAACCAATATCTAGGAATCCGCCCTCTCAGTGTCCCCAGCCCCTTAACCTCTCTCTGAAATCAAACATTGGATCTAATAGTTATGGGAATTTTAAATTCACTCCATCTGAGGAGAGAGGACACAAGGGGAACCAGGAAACCTGAACCAATATAGAAGAAAAGGAAGGGTTTAATTAGTTAATATTGAATCTAAGAGAAAGGGGGAATGGTACAATTTTGACATTTTTGAAGATGGCCCAAAGGCCGAAACAGATACTTCATAACCCCTGACCCAGGCAAATTGCCAGTGAAATGACCTGAGTAAAAACAATAACTGGTCAAATGGACCAATATTTTTTCAGTAAATATTGACTTGAATAAAAAAATGAATAAAGGACGGCTGTGCTTTTGTCCATTTTGTGTTCACTTTCATCAGGTATCTAGTGAACTAATTTAATATCAGCAATGTTAATGGAAATGATAAAGTATAAGCAAAGATGACAGAATATTGGTGGAATGCAAATTTTGAATGAGTAAATGCAAATATTCACACCAGAAACCTGATGTCAAATGATATGATCATCTAGGGCACAATGCAGCAAAGGCCATCTCTCTTCAGCAAAATTTAAGACTATTCTTAAGTTCCTTAGATTTTAGTGAACCCTAGTGCTTTGCAGAATAGGGATGGTTTGCTGAACCCAGGACCCAATCAAGACAGAATACTTATCCATCCAAACAATTCTAACCAGGGCAACTCAAATATCAAATGTCAGTTACTCACATTGAATAGCTCACAGCCAAGAATTGTTTTGTTTCAATTATTTGGAAAATAACTCTGAATAGTGAATACATTTGTGAAAAGTGAGAAATGCTCTCAGATAATTCACCAGTAGAAAAAGATACAAATATGTTACCTTCTTTGCATAATTTGCTCAACACTACTACAGACATTCAAAACTGAGCACTATCTTCACAGCAGTGGTTATACCCCTGCCATGGTTCTGGCCCTTTTTAACCCCACGGGCCAGTCATTTAGAGGGGCATAGGCTGCACCCAATGTAGGAGTGTAGTTTGGAGTGCTCGACCCCTGAGCACCAGGGAGTTCTAGGAGGCAATCTGCCCCCTTCAGCAGAAAATGACTGTGAAGATGAAAAACCTCATATAATTCCTGGTGATTTTTTAGCAAAAAACATTTGATTTTTTGACCAAAATAGCAAAATTCTGAAAAACGAATATTTCAGCTAAAAGCTACTGGTGGCTGAATATTTTTGGCTGCAAACTGGGAAATCTTTGGGTTTTCGATGAAAATGTTCAGTTTTCATATTTTCAGCATTCTGGTGAAAAATCAAAAAATTTTCTAGGAAAGCAGACCTTTCTGTGAAATGTTTTGTTTTTTCAAAAACTTTGTTTTTGATTACAAAAAAATTATGACAAATTTTGGTCAGCCCTTTTCGCAGCATTCCCTCTGGAATTTTACAGCCCTGCAATTCCCCTGTCTATACACGATGAGTGCATTGCACAATCTAGACTTGGTGGGAAAGAAAAGACCCTAATCTCCCTTCCTTTTGCTTAGCAGCAAAATAGAGCTCAACATCTAGACCTGTATTTGCATTTGGGGAGGAATGCTTTAGACTGGGGTTTCCAAAGGGACTTAAGGGATTTAGGCACCTAAATCACATTGAATTGGGTGCCAAATTTCCATAGGATCCCCATCAAAATCCCAGTTTTCATGACTGCTTTTTCATTTCTGTGCCTTAAATAAAGATTTCCATCTGATACG
This sequence comes from Lepidochelys kempii, assembly GCF_965140285.1. Lineage (NCBI taxonomy): Eukaryota > Metazoa > Chordata > Testudines > Cheloniidae > Lepidochelys > Lepidochelys kempii. The sequence continues at coordinate 12,014,874 of NC_136402.1, forward strand.
AATCCTTTCCCAACAAAGTGTGTTAAAAGAAAATACTTGGAAGAACCAAATTTAACTATATCTGAAACAGTTTAGTCCATTCAATTGGAGTGATTTTAAACAAGGTTGGTTGCTATATTGGAAGCTCTGCCAGGGAGCATGTGCATCCTAGGGAGGTTATATAGAGATAAATTCTACTTAATAGAGACACAAGTACCAAAAATTCTGCTGAAGAGGATGCATTAACCCACTACTGAGAAGAAATGAGTCATTTTACATGTTGTGAAAGCTGACATTTTTTTCTCTTGAAGAAACAAATTGATAAAATAAAAAAACTTAAAATGAATCAGTGTTTCATTTCTTAATAGCTTATTCCTGACAGCTATTTTCCTAAATGGCCCACTGTTATTCTGGACAGCTGGTTAATTAGGGAAATAAATACAATGTCCACCAGGATGTCTCACTTATACTGGGATTTTATATAAATCTAGGGCTTTATTACACTTGCTTGAAATATTTCCCACTGTTAAGAAACAGGAAAGTTTGTCATGTAACCCTGTTGCTGACCCTCCTGAACGTAATAAAAGCTAAGCAAAATCTGAACAACAACTTGCCCTCTCTGGGAGTCCGATTCTGCCGTATAATTGATGGGAATCAAGAATCAGTATCTTGCAGCAATGGTCAATTAAATATATTGTCCAGCAATACATAGCTTTCTCCGTCTCTACAGCCTTCTCCCCATAATAGAATTAAATGACAAGATATTATCTGACTCTACAACCCTTCTTCATTATCCAGTCTTATGATAAAGCCCTAGTATGAAATAAAGGTTCACTCTCTGAGATATAACTCTTTAAATATTGTTAGACTCCATATTTAGTGTCTCTCAATGACCTAGTGAAAATGTGTTCTGTCTACAAGTAACCAGTTGCTCTGCAAACTCAGCATGAACTCTGAAAGTCAAGCTGGGCTCTTGCTGTTTCATGAATGATTGGCAACAAACATTAGCTCTCAAAATTCAGTTTATAGTTCTGTTGCTGATGCATGAGCCAGAAAAAGTCCAACTCAAAATATACATGTTAATCTTATCCTGGAAAACAAATGACAGGCTGTTAGGTAAAAAAACACAGGTGCTTCTTCCATGAAACCCTACTGAATAAGCAGCACACTAGAGTCTATATTAGCTGCAGTAATTACAGAATTGTTATTATATAAAACATTCTCTACATCATAGTGTCCCACCTGCTAACTGGTACAGAGCTCAATAGATGGAAAGATATGATTTTATCACAGTCTTCAAGTATCTACATGAGAAAAAGATGTCTGATAGTAGAGAGCTCCTTAATTTAGGATTAAAAAAATCATGAGACCTACAGCCTGGAATCTGAAGATGGACAAATTCAGAATAGAAATAAGGTGCATGTTTTTAACAGTGAGGGTAGTTAACACTTGGAACAAATTACCTAGGGACGTGGTGAATTTTCCATCACTAAAATAAGACTGGATATCTTTTTCAAAGAGATGCTACAGCTCAACCAGAAGTTATCAGCTTGATGCAAAAATTGCTGGGAGAGGTTGTCATAAATATAAAGGGAAGGGTAAACACCTTTAAAATCCCTCCTGGCTAGAGGAGAAACCCTTTCACCTGTAAAGGGTTAAGAAGCTAGGATAACCTCCTGGCACCTGACCAAAATGACCAATGAGGAGACAAGATACTTTCAAAGCTGGAGGGGGGGAGAAACAAAGGTTCTCTCTGTCTGTGTAATGCTTTTGCCCCGAACAGAAAAGGAATGGAGTTTTAGAACTTAGTAAGTAATCTAGCTAGATATGCATTAGATTCTGTTTTGTTTAAATGGCTGATAAAATAAGTTATGCTGAATGGAATATATATTCCTGTTTTTGTGTCTTTTTGTAATTTAAGGTTTTGCCTAGAGGGATTCTCTATATTTTGAATCTGATTACCCTGTAAGGTATTTACCATCCTGATTTTACAGAGGTGATTCTTTTACTTCAATTAAAATTCTTCTTTTAAGAACCTGATTGCTTTTTCCTTGTTCTTAAGATCCAAGGGTTTGGGTCTGTGTTCATCTATGCAAATTAGTGAGGATTTTTAGCAAGCCTTCCCCAGGAAAGGGGGTGTAGGGTTTGGGAGAATTTTTTTGGGGAAAGACATTTCCAAGCAGGCTCTTTCCCTGTTATAGATTGGTTAGACGCTTGGTGGTGGCAGCAAAAAAGTCCAAGGGCAAAAGGTAAAATAGTTTGTACCTTGGGGAAGTTTTAACCTAAGCTGGTAAAAATAAGCTTAGGGGGTTTTCATGCAGGTCCCCACATCTGTACCCTAGAGTTCAGAGTGGGGGAAGGAACCTAGACATGGTGGCAGAGCGCTGGGATTTACTTGAAATCATTTTGAGATCAATTTGAGATTTTTTGAACATGAAGCAGATTTTAAAAAGGATTTTTTTTCCTTTGGGCTGCTGGAAAGCAGGTTTTCAGCTGAAAGCAGTTAGAGGCTTTTTTTTCTTATCTCTGCTTGGGGGCCACAGCAGAGACAAAAGGGAATTGTCTTTTGTGAGCTGGAGTTTTCTCTACCTAAAGGCAGGGTAGTTAACCTCCTGCAGGGAAATTCACAAGTCTTCACAGACCTGAAGAAGTTTTTTGTTTGTTTGTTTGTTTTTAACCTAAGAGCAATTAAAGGGGTTTTCTGTCTATTTGCCTGGAGACAAAGGTGTTTGGGTTTTTTTAGGATTTTTCTGTAGGCTGACAACCACTATCAGAGAAGATAGGTATCCAGTTACAGCACAACCTATTTTGTTTGACAAGCCAAGTTTTTTTGTTTGTTTGTTTTATTTCTAACTCTTGGGTGTAAAGTTAGTTAAAAACAGAGAGGCAAACATGACAGAAACCAAAGCACAACACAAACTGGAGTTAACCAGACTGGAGGCAGCGAAAGAGGCAGAAAAAGCCCTAGAGGCTGCCCACAGGAGAGCTATGGAGGTAAAAAAAGAACCAAGAGGCTGCTCACAGGAGTGCTATGGAGGCAAAGAAAAAAGAAATGGAGGAAAAGGAAAAAGAGAGGAAGCATGAACTGGAGATGGAGAAGCTGAGCAGAATCTGCTGGATAACCCTAACAATCCTTCCCCAACAATCTACAAACGGCAGCGACTATGTCCACAGTATAATGAATCCAATGATATTGCTGAATATTTTCTCACTTTTGAGAGACTGTGCACTCTCCATAAAATTCCTGATGCTCACAAGATGACCACATTGGTCGCAAAATTGACTGGAAGAGCTCTGGACATATTCAATAAGATGCCTATTGATGAGGCTTTGGACTATAATAAGTTCAAGGATTTGGTTTTAAAGCAATTTCAAATTACATTGGAAATGTACAGAGTAAAATGTCGAACCCTTAAGAGAGGGCTTGGACTAAGTAATGTGGCTTATCTAAACCAGATGAAGGATCTGTTAAATAAATGGGTCCAAGGAAGGGGTGTCACTAGTTTTAATGGAATGTGTGATTTGATAGCTCAGGAGCAATTCCTGAATATGTCCAGGGAGGAAATAAAATAGTGTTTATGGGATAAGGAAATAGATTCAGCAGAAATGCTTGCTTCTTATGTTGATCAATACGAGCAGTCCCAGACCGCCAGAGAGGCGGGGCAAACTGGAACAAAACGGGTGGAGGGAGGAGAGAGGAACAACCCTGGTCGCAGTTGGAGCGGGTACCAGAAGGGACACCCTCAGACCACACCCTACTACTGGGGGCAGCCCAAGGCCCCAACTACACACCAAGGAATACTCCAGACACCTTATCGTCCTGCCACACCATTCTCCAGCAACCCACCTTGCCCCAGTGATCCGTCAGCTGGACGATGTTTTAAATGTAACGAGCCAGGGCATGTGAAGGCCATCTGCCCCAGGAACCCTAACAGATTACAGTTCATTGCACCAGAATCACACCAGACGTCCTCAGGCCCAGATACCTTCCAGATACCCTTGGAGTGGAGGGAAACTGTGAGTGTGGGTGGGAAGAAGGACACCGTGTTGAGGGACACCGAAGCACAAGTATTGGCTATCCATGCTTCCTTAGTGGACCTAAATTTAATCAACCCAGAGATCCAAGTGACAATTCAACTCTTTCAATTTGCCTACACCCAAGTTGCCTGTCCAGTACAAGGGCTGGTCAGAAATGTGGACAATTGCAGTATATGATGATTATCCCATCCCCATGCTGTTGGGAGAAGACTTGGCCAATCATGTGAAGCTAGCCAAGAGGGTGGGAATGGTCATCCGCAGCCAGGCTAACAAGCTGTCATGCCTAGCTCTGTTCCGGAAACTTCTATCAGGACCCGGTCAGAGGTGATGGACCCGGACCCCAGGCCAATGTCTGCAACAGCAGTAGTGGATCCAGTCACAGAGACCCAGACAAAGCCAGTCCCAGAACCAGAACCGGTGGAACAACCAGCACCAGACCCATTGCCACCACTGAATCCAGTACTTGCAACCCCAACACCAGAGGGCTCCACCGAACCTGAACCGGCAGCAGCCGATAACCCGACACAAGAGGCTAAGCTGGAGCCTGAACCCCAACATAGTGCACCAGCGGAGAGTGGTTCACAGTCAACGGAAACAGCCCCATCCCCTACATCGCTTCCAGAGGGACTGTCAAGTTTCCTTCCCCACTCTGAACTCTAGGGTACAGATGTGGGGACCTGCATGAAAATCTCCTAAGCTTACTTTTACCAGCTTAGGTTAAAACTTCCCCAAGGTACAAAATTATTTTACCCTTGGATTTCCACTGCCACCACCAAACTTTATCTGGGTTTACTGGGGAAACGTGGTTTGGACACGTCTTTCCCCAAAAAATCCTCCCAACCCTTGCACCCCACTTCCTGGGGAAGGTTTGGTAAAAATCCTCACCAATTTGCATAGGTGACCACAGACCCAAACCCTTGGAACTTAGAACAATGAAAAAGCTTTCAGTTTTCTTACAAGAAGACTTTTAATAGAAGCAAAGGAATCACTTCTGTAAAATCAGGATCGTAGATACCTTCCAGGGTAATTAGATTCAAAACATAGAGAATCCCTCTAGGCAAAACCTTAAGCTACAAAAAAGACACACAGACAGGAATAGTCATTCTATTCAGCACAGCTCTTTTCTCAGCCATTTAAAGAAATCATAATCTAACACATACCTAGCTAGATTACTTACTAAAAGTTCTAAGACTCCATTCCTGTTCTCTCCCCGGCAAAAGCAGCATACAGACAGACACAGACCCTTTGTTTTTCTCCCTCCTCCCAGCTTTTGAAAGTATCTTGTCTCCTCATTGGTCATTTTGGTCAGGTGCCAGCGAGGTTACCTTTAGCTTCTTAACCCTTTACCGGTAAGAAGATTTTTCCTCTGGCCAGGAGGGATTTTAAAGGGGTTTACCCTTCCCTTTATATTTATGACAGAGACCAAGCCTAGGCCCACAATCCAATGAGGAACTTATGTCTCCAGCATCAAAGGAACAGTTCCAGACCAAACAGGAATCAGATGAAAGCATCCAGAGCGCTTGGACGGTGGCCCGGAGCAACCCACCGCCTCTCAGCTCTTTCAATCGATCCAGGTTTGTTGTAGAAAGAGGACTTTTATACAAGGAAACTCTTTCGGGTGGACTCCAGGAAGACTGGCATCCTCAGAGACAGTTGGTAGTTCCAACTAAGTACTGGGTAAAGCTCTTGAGCTTAGCCCATGATCATCCTAGTGGCCATGCTGGGGTGAACAGGACCAAAGACCATTTGGGGAGGTCATTCCACTGGGAGGGAATGGGCAAGGACGTTTCTACCTATGTCTGGTCTTGTGAGGTATGCCAAAGAGTGGGAAAACTCCAAGACCAGGTCAAAGCCCCTCTCCAGCCACTCCCCATCATTGAAGTTCCATTTCAGCGAGTAGCTGCGGATATTCTGGGTCCTTTTCTGAAAAAGACACCCAGAGGAAAGCAGTACATACTGACTTTCATGGATTTTGCCACCCGATGGCCGGAAGCAGTAGCTCTAAGCAACACCAGGGCTAAAAGTGTGTGCACTAGCAGACATTTTTGCCAGGGTAGGTTGGCCCTCCGACATCCTCACAGATGCAGGAACTAATTTCCTGGCAGGAACTATGAAAAGCCTTTGGCAAGCTCATGGGGTAAATCACTTGGTTGCCACTCCTTACCACCATCAAACAAATGGCATGGTGAAGAAGTTCAATGGAACTTTGGAGGCCATGATACGTAAATTCGTAAATGAGCACTGATTGGGACCTAGTGTTGCAGCACTTGCTCTTTGCCTACAGAGCTGTACCACAAACCCAGTTTAGGGTTTTCACCATTTGAACTTGTATATGGCCGCGAGGTTAAGGGGCCATTACAGTTGGTAAAGCAGCAATGGGAGGGGTTTACACCTTCTCCAGGAACTAACATTCTGGACTTTGTAACCAATCTACAAAACACCCTCCAAACCTCCTTAGCCCTTGCTAAAGAAGAGCAAAAAGCCTGGTATGATAAACATGCCAGAGAGCGTTCCTTCAAAGTAGGAGACCTGGTCATGGTCTTAAAGGTGCTCCAGGCCCATAAAATGGAAGCGTCGTGGGAAGGGCCATTCATGGCCCAGGAGCACCTGGGAGCTGTTAATTATCTCATAGCATTCCCCACCTCAAACCGAAAGCCTAAGGTGTACCATATTAATTCTCTAAAGCCCTTTTATTCCAAAGAATTAAAGGTTTGTCAGTTTACAGCCCAGGGAGGAGATGATGCTGAGTGGCCTGAAGGTGTCTACTATGAAGGGAAAAGTGCCGGTGGCGTGAAAGAGGTGAACCTCTCCATGACCCTTGCACGTATGCAGCAACAGCAGATCAAGGAGCTGTGCAATAGCTACGCGCCAAAGTTCTCAACCACCCCAGGACTGATTGAACGGGCATACCACTCCACTGACACAGGTAATGCCCTGGGGAAGTCCCATATGACTGGAAAAAGGCTAATGTAGTGCCAATCTTTAAAAAAGGGAAGAAGGAGGATCCTGGGAACTACAGGCCAGTCAGCCTCACCTCAGTCCCCGAAAAATCATGGAGCAGGTCCTCAAAGAATCAATCCTGAAACACTTACATGAGAGGAAAGTGATCAGGAACAGTCAGCATGGATTCACCAAGGGAAGGTCATGCCTGACTAATCTAATCGCCTTCTATGATGAGATTACTGGTTCTGTGGATGAAGGGAAAGCAGTGGATGTATTGTTTCTTGACTTTAGCAAAGCTTTAGACACGGTCTCCCACAGTATTCTTGTCAGCAAGTTAAAGAAGTATGGGCTGGATGAATGCACTATAAGGTGGGTAGAAAGTTGGCTAGATTGTCGGGCTCAATGGGTAGTGATCAATGGCTCCATGTCTAGTTGGCAACCGGTGTCAAGTGGAGTGCCCCAAGGGTCGGTCCTGGGGCCGGTTTTGTTCAATATCTTCATAAATGATCTGGAGGATGGTGTGGATTGCACTCTCAGCAAATTTGCGGATGATACTAAACTAGGAGGAGTGGTAGATACACTGGAGGGCAGGGATAGGATACAGAGGGACCTAGACAAATTGGAGGATTGGGCCAAAAGAAATCTGATGAGGTTCAACAAGGACAAGTGCAGGGTTCTGCACTTAGGACGGAAGAATCCAATGCACCGCTACAGACTAGGGACTGAATGGCTAGGCAGCAGTTCTGCGGAAAAGGACCTAGGGGTGACAGTGGACAAGAAGCTGGATATGAGCCAGCAGTGTGCCCTTGTTGCCAAGAAGGCCAATGGCATTTTGGGATGTATAAGTAGGGGCATAGCGAGCAGATCGAGGGACGTGATCGTCCCCCTCTATTCGACATTGGTGAGGCCTCATCTGGAGTACTGTGTCCAGTTTTGGGCCCCACACTTCAAGAAGGATGTGGATAAATTGGAGAGAGTCCAGCGAAGGGCAACAAAAATTATTAGAGGTCTGGAACACATGACTTATGAGGAGAGGCTGAGGGAACTGGGATTGTTTAGTCTGCAGAAGAGAAAAATGAGGGGGGATTTGATAGCTGCTTTCAACTACCTGAGAGGTGGTTCCAGAGAGGATGGTTCTAGACTATTCTCAGTGGTAGAAGAGGACAGGACAAGGAGTAATGGTCTCAGGTTGCAGTGGGGAAGGTTTAGGTTGGATATTAGGAGAAACTTTTTCACTAGAAGGGTGGTGAAACACTGGAATGCGTTACCTAGGGAGCTGGTAGAATCTCCTTCCTTAGAAGTTTTTAAAGTCAGGCTTGACAAAGCCCTGGCTGGGATGATTTCATTGGGGATTGGTCCTGCTTTGAGCAGGGGGTTGGACTAGATGACATCCTGAGGTCCCTTCCAACCCTGATATTCTATGATTCTATGAATGTGCGCCCATTTAAAAATCAACCTTACCGGGTGTCTTCTCAAGCTAAAAATGCTATAGAATGGGAGATCCAGGATATGTTACAGATGGGGATAATCCACCCCTCTGGCAGTGCATGGGCATCTCCAGTGGTTCTAGTTCCCAAACCAGATGGGGAGATACGTTTTTGCGTGGACTACCGTAAGCTAAATGCTGTAACTCGCCCAGACAACTATCCAATGCCATGCACAGATGAACTATTAGAGAAACTGGGATGGGCCCAGTTCATCTCTACCTTGGTCTTAACCAAGGGATACTGGCAGGTACCGCTAGATGAATCCGCCAAGGAAAAGTCAGCCTTCACCACACATCTTGGGCTGTATGAATTTAATGTACTCCCTTTCGGGCTGCGAAATGCACCCGCCACCTTCCAAAGACTTGTAGATGGTCTCCTAGCGGGATTAGGAGAATATGCCGCTGCCTACCTTGATAATGTGGCCATATTTTCGGATTCCTGGGCAGAACATGTGGAACAGCTACAAAAAGTCTTTGAGCGCATAAGGGAGGCAAGACTAACTGTTAAGGCTAAGAAGTGTCAAATAGGCCTAAACAGAGTGACTTACCTTGGACACCAGGCGGGTCAAGGAACTATCAACCCCCAAAGTGGATACTATCCAAAAGTGGCCTGTCCCAAAGTCAAAGAAACAGGTTCAATCCTTCTTAGGCTTGGCCGGATATTACAGGCGATTTGTACTGCAATACAGCTAAATCGCCGCCCCACTGACAGACCTAACCAAAAAGAAACAGCGAAATGCGGTTCAGTGGACCAAAGAGTGTCAGAAGGCCTTTAACCAGATGTCAAGTTTCCTTTCCCACTCTGAACTCTAGGGTACAGATGTGGGGACCATGAAAACCTCCTAAGCTTACTTTTACCAGCTTAGGTTAAAACTTCCCCAAGGTACAAACTATTGTACCTTTTGTCCTTGGACTTTCGCTGCCACCATCAAACATCTAACCGGTATTATTATTATTAGGAAAGAGTCCGTTTGGAAACGTCTTTCACCCTCCAGACCTTACCCCCCGTTTCCTGGGAAAGGTTTGATAAAAATCCTCACCAATTTGCATAGGTGAACACAGACCCAAACCCCTGGATCTTAAGAACAATGGAAAATAATTCAGTTTCTTAAAAGAAGAATTTGAATAGAAGAAAAAGTAAAAAGAATCACCTCTGTAAAATCAGGATGGTAAATACCTTACAGGGTAATCAGATTCAAAATATAGAGAATCCCTCTAGGCAAAACCTTAAGTTACAAAAAGACACAAAAACAAGAATATCCATTCCCTCCAGCACAGCTTATTTTGTCAGCCATTTAAAGAAATCAGAATCTAACGCATATCTAGCTAGATTACTTACTAAGTTCTAAGACTCCATTCCTGTTCTGTCCCCGGCAAAAGCATCACACAGACAGAGAGAGAGGCTTTGTTTCTCCCTTCCCCCAGCTTTTGAAAATATCTTGTCTCCTCATTGGTCATTTTGGTCAGGTGCCAGTGAGGTTATCCTAGCTTCTTAACCCTTTACAGGTGAAAGGGTTTTTCCTCTGGCCAGCAGGGATTTTAAAGGGGTTTACCCTTCCCTTTATATTTATGACGTCAGCTTAAAGAGACACTCATGTCTGACCCTGTGCTAAGGGCACAGACTTTGACAAACCGTTCCTACTAACCACAGATGCATCCCACAGAGCGTGGTGTGGGAGCAGTTTTAATGCAGGAAGGACCACATCAAGATTTCCTCCCTGTAGTGTTTCTCAGCAAGAAGCTGTCTGAGAGGGAAAGCAACTGGTCAGTCAGTGAAAAAGAATGTTATGCCATTGTCTACGCTCTGGAAAAGCTACGCCCATATGTTTGGGGACAGTGTTTCCACCTGCAAACCGACCATGCTGCGCTACAGTGGCTTCATACTGCACGGGGAAATAACAAAAAACTTATTTGGTGGAGTTTAGCTCTCCAAGATTTTGATTTTGACATCCAACACATCTCAGGAGCTTCTAACAAAGTGGCTGATGCACTCTCCCATGAAAGTTTCCCAGAATAAACTGGTTAAAATCGTCCTTGAGATGTGGAAAATATTGTTAGTCTTTATATACTTGGTAGTATATTTAGAGGTGCATGTGTCTTATTAACTCTGTTTTCTTCTCGAGCTCCAGGAAGAAATCACAGCCAGCATTTCACCTTACCTGTGATTTGGGGGGCATGTCATAAATATAAAGGGAAGGGTAAACACCTTTAAAATCCCTCCTGGCCAAAGGAAAAACCCTTTCATCTGTAAAGGGTTAAGAAGCTAGGATAACCTCCCTGGCACCTGACCAAAATGACCAATGAGAAGACAAGATACTTTCAAAGCTGGAGGGGGGGAGAAACAAAGGTTCTCTCTGTCTGTGTGATGCTTTTGCTGGGAAAAGAAAAGGCATGGAGTCTTAGAACTTAGTAAGTAATCTAGCTAGATATTTGTTAGATTCTGTTTTGTTTAAATGGCTGATAAAATAAGTTATGCTGAATGGAATGTATATTCCTGTTGTGTCTTTTTTGTAACTTAAGGTTTTGCCTAGAGGGATTCTCTATGTTTTGAATCTGATTACCCTGTAAGGTATTTACCATCCTGATTTTACAAAGGTGATTCTTTTACTTCAATTAAAATTCTTCTTTTAAGAACCTGATTGCTTTTTCCTTGTTCTTAAGATCCAAGGGTTTGGGTCTGTGTTCACCTATGCAAATTGGTGAGAATTTTTATCAAGCCTTCCTCAGGAAAGGGGGTGTAAGGTTTGGGAGGATTTTTGGGGGGAAAGACATTTCCAAGTGGGCTCTTTCCCTGTTATAGATTGGTTAGACACTTGGTGGTGGCAGCAAAAAAGTCCAAGGGCAAAAGGTAAAATAGTTTGTACCTTGGGGAAGTTTTAACCTAAGCTGGTAAAAATATGTTTAGGGGGTTTTCATGCAGGTCCCCATATTTGTACCCTAGAGTTCAGAGTGGGGAAGAAACCTTGACAGAGGTCCTCTGGGCTTTCATGCCGATCAGAGTAGATGATCTCAATAGTCTCTTCTGCAAATTCCTACATTTCAAGGCCAGATGTGCATGTAGCAGGATATCAGCCTGGAGAGTGTGGACCTGGGAGACAGACATGTTAAGTACCATTATGATTCTGGCAAACTCATGAAACCTCTGCTAGAGATTCTAGGAAGAGCTAATAATGGTCAAAATTCCAACATGCCCTCCCATTCTATGCCAATGAAGGAGAGTGCAGTGGGGTATAGAAACCCTACATTTGGACAGAATGGTTAAGAAGCTGTTCTGGGCCCACGTAGCCCCACTCCATTGCACCAGAAGAGCCAACTGCAGCTGGAGGAATTTAAAAAGGGATCCATCCAGCTCGGGAAGCAGCAGATAGGATAGGAGGACAAACTTACCCCACAACTCCTGATAAGGGTACAGAGGGAGTCCCTGCTGACGGACTAGGTTGTCTTTAAGGATTAGGGAACCCTTCCTGTTTGTCAGTTTGACTGTGTGTTTGATTGTTCCAAAAGTGTGAATTGGGAGTGCTTTGTTCCAGGTGGGCCTTGAGTGGGCCTGACTGTTATAAAAAGGTAGTCAGCTGTGAACCAGCTGAGCGGCAAACAGCAGAGAAGCTAACAGAGGGAGTTTGCCTGGGGAGAGCCCACTGAGGCTTTCATCTTGCAGACTTCTCTGAGTAGTTACTGCAACAGCTGAGGAAGCTCTTAGAAGGGAGGTAATATGAATGGTGAGCGTTCAGCTGTTGTTACCTGTATAGGATGTGCCATGTTTGCCTTTCTTCCACAGGACAGAAGCGACTTTGTCTGTACAAAGTGCAAGCTGGTCTCCATATTGGAAGAGAAGGTTCAAGGTCTGGAGAAACAAGCATCAACCCTGAAGATTTCCTGGACAGACATCAGGATATGCTTCTACAGACACAACGTTCTGAAGACTCAGAGGAGGCTGCACAGTGGGGACAGGATGGTGACGAAAATTGGCAGCATGTGACCTCCAGAAGAAGAAAGAGGAGCGTCATGGAGATGCAGGTTTTCAGTTTGCGGTGCACAGGACCAGATGATACAACTGAGGGAAGGGAAGGGAACAGAAGGAGACTCCACCGATTGGAAGGCATGAGACGCACTGTCCTAGGGATGGAGGTTCCATGATCACTGCTCCCAAGGGAAGGAGGCGGGTGATGGTGGTAGGGGACTCCCTCCTCCGGGGGACTGAGTCATCTATCTGCCACCCTGACCGGGAAAACCGAGAGGTCTGCTGCTTGCCAGGAGCTAGGATTCAAGATGTGACAGAGAGACTGCCGAGACTCATCAAGCCCTCGGATCGCTACCCCTTCCTGCTTCCCCACATGGGCACCAATGATACTGCCAAGAATGACATTGAGCGGATCACTGAGGACTACGTGGCTCTGGGAAGAAGCATAAAGGAGTTTGAGGTGCAAGTGGTCTTCTCGTCCATCCTCCCCGTGGAAGGAAAAGGCCTGGGTAGAGACCGTTGAATCGTGGAAGTCAACTAATGGCTACGCAGGTGGTGTCAGAGAGAAGGCTTTGGATTCTTTGGGATGGTGTTCCAAGGAGTGCTAGGCAGAGACGGCCTCCACCTAACGAAGAGAGGGAAGAGCATCTTCGCAAGCAGGCTAGCTAACCTAGCGAGGAGGGCTTTAAACTAGTTTCACCGGGGAAAGGAGACCAAAGCCCTGAGGTCAGTGAGGAAGTGGGATACCGGGAGGAAGCACAAGCAGGAGAGGGGAGGGCTCCTGCCTCAAACTAAGAAAGCAGGACAAACAGCAAGTTATCTCAAGTGCCTGTACACAAATGCAAGAAGCCTGGGAAACAAGCAGGGAGAACTGGAAGTCCTGGCACAGTCAAGGAATTATGATGTGACTGGAATAACAGAGACTTGGTGGGTTAACTCACATGACTGGAGTACTGTCATGGATGGATATAAACTGTTCAGGAAGGACAGGCAGGGCAGAAAAGGTGGGGGAGTTGCACTGTATGTAAGGGAGCAGTATGACTGCTCAGAGCTCAAGTATGAAACTGCAGAAAAACCTGAGAGTCTCTGGATTAAGTTCAGAAGTGTGAGCAACAAGGGTGATGTCGTGGTGGGAGTCTGCTATAGACCACCGGACCAGGAGGATGAAGTGGACGAGGCTTTCTTCCGGCAACTTACGGAAGTTACTAAATCGCAGGCCCTGGTTCTCATGGGAGACTTCAATCACCCTGATATATTCTGGGAAAGCAATACAGCGGTGCACAGGCAATCCAGGAAGTTTTTGGAAAGTGTAGGGGACAATTTCCTGGTACAAGTGCTGGAGGAACCAACTAGGGGCAGAGCTCTTCTTGACCTGCTGCTCACAAACCGGGAAGAATTAGCAGGGGAAGCTAAAGTGGATGGGAACCTGGGAGGCAGTGACCATGAGATGGTGGAGTTCAGGATCCTGACACAGGGAAGAAAGGAAAGCAGCAGAATACGGACTCTGGACTTCAGAAAAGCAGACTTTGACTCCCTCAGGGAACTGATGGGCAGGATCCCCTGGGAGAATAACATGAGGGGGAAAGGAGTCCAGGAGAGCTGGCTGTATTTTAAGGAATCCTTATTGAGGTTACAGGGATAAACCATCCCGATGTGTAGAAAGAATAGTAAATATGGCAGGTGACCAGCTTGGCTTAACAGTGAAATCCTTGCTGATCTTGAACACAAAAAAAAAAAAGTGGAAGATTGGACAAATGACCAGGGAAGAGAATAAAAATATTGCTCGGGGATGCAGGAGTGAAATCAGGAAGGCCAAATCACACCTGGAGTTGCAGCTAGCAAGAGATGTTAAGAGTAACAAGAAGGGTTTCTTCAGGTATGTTAGCAACAAGAAGAAAGTCAAGGAAAGTGTGGGCCCCTTACTGAATGAGGGAGGCAACCTAGTGACAGAGGATGTGGAAAAAGCTAATGTACTCAATGCTTTCTTTGCCTCTGTCTTCACAAACAAGGTCAGCTCCCAGACTACTGCACTGGGCAGCACAGCATGGGGAGGAGGTGACCAGCCCTCTGTGGAGAAAGAAGTGGTTCGGTACTATTTAGAAAAGCTGGACGAGCACAAGTCCATGGGGCCAGATGCATTGCATCCAACAGTGCTAAAGGAGTTGGCGGATGTGATTGCAGAGCCATTGGCCATTATCTTTGAAAAATCATGGCGATCCGGGGTTCCTGGATGACCGGAAAAAGGCTAATGTAGTGCCCATCTTTAAAAAAGGGAAAAAGGAGGATCCTGGGAACTACAGGCCAGTCAGCCTCACTTCAGTCCCTGGAGAAACCATGGAGCAGGTCCTCAAGGAATCAATTCTGAAGCACTTAGAGGAGAGGAAAGTGATCAGGAACAGTCAGCATGGATTCACCAAGGGCAAGTCATGCCTGACTAATCTAATTACCTTCTATGATGAGATAACTGTCTCTGTGGATGAGGGGAAAGCGGTGGACATGTTGTTCCTTGACTTTACAAAGCTTTTAACACGGTCTCCCACAGTATGCTTGCCAGCAAGTTAAATAAGCATGGGCTGGATGAATGGACTATAAGGTAGATAGAAAGTTGGTTAGATTGTCGGGCTCAGTGGGTAGTGATCAATGGCTCCATGTCTAGTTGGCAGCCAGTATCAAGTGGAGTGCCCCAAGGGTCGATCCTCAGGCCAGTTTTGTTCAATATCTTCAATAATGATCTGGAGGATGGTGTGGATTGCACCCTCAGCAAGTTTGCAGATGACGCTAAACTGGGAGGAGAGGTAGATATGCTGGAGGGTAGGGATAGGATACAGAGGGCCCTAGACAAATTAGAGGATTGGGCCAAAAGAAATGTGATGAGGTTCAACAAGGACAAGTGCAGAGTCCTGCACTTAGGACAGAAGAACCCCATGCACTGCTACAGACTAGGGACGCAGTTCTGCAGAAAAGGACCTAGGGGTTACAGTGGACGAGAAGCTGGATATGAGTCAACAGTGTGCCCTTGTTGCCTACGTACCTCCCAATGGCATTTTGGGAGGTATACGTAGGGGCATTGCCAGCAGATCGAGGGATGTGATCGTTCCCCTATATTCGACACTGGTGAGGCTTCATCTGGAGTACTGTGTCCGGTTTTGGGCACCACACTACAAGAAGGATGTGGAAAAATTGGAAAACGTCCAGCGGAGGGCAACAAAAATGATTAGAGGTCTGGAACACATGACTTATGAGGAGAGGCTGAGGGAACTGGGATTGTTTAGCCTGCGGAAGAGAAGAATGAGGGGGGATTTGATAGCTGCTTTCAACTACCTGAAAGGGGGTTCCAAAGAGGATGGATCTAGACTCTTCTCAGTGGTAGCTGATGACAGAACAAGGAGTAATGGTCTCAAGTTTCAGTGTGGGAGGTTTAGGTTGGATATTAGGAAAAACGTTTTCACTAGAAGGGAGGTGAAACACTGGAATGCGTTACCTAGGGAGGTGGTGGAATCTTCTTCCTTAGATATTTTTAAGGTCAGGCTTGACAAAGCCCTGGCTGGGATGATATAGTTGGGGATTGGTCCTCCTTTGAGCAGGGGGTTGGACTAGATGACCTCCTGAGGTCCCTTCTAATCCTGATATTCTGTAGTTCACTCCATCTTTTGCTGGATAGTTTGTGACACTTTGACTGTATCCTGGACTTGCAAAGTAAGAGGGGGGGAAGTGGTTCAGGGAAGCAGCCTCAGGGCGCTCCTTGGTGTAATTTCTACTCCTGGAGCCCTGGGTTGGAGCCTGCTGGAGAGGGAGGGCCCAGGCTATCATACCAGGCAGCTGTGAGCAGCTCTCCCTATCCCCTGAGATAAGGGGAATAAGGACACTGGAAGCCCTGAGGCAAGATTGTGAGGGACTACTGCCACTCCAACAGCTGCTCTGAGATCTGTAGGATGACCCCTAGATGCTGGGACATTTCCATGGTTTCAGAGTCAAGCCTTAACCACCTCTGAGGGCTCACTCATCCTTACCCTTATGGGGGAGATTGTGTATTAAGAAAATTCATCATTGTCCTGCACATTATGTAGTCATGTATGCCAGTGTAAAAATCTTGGGGAATCTGTGGATTCTGGGAACCAGGTGATGGGTCGGGTGCAATTTGCGCACGCGCGCAAACACACACCCACACACTGACATAATTTTTTTTCATTCACCTTCTGTCCCCTCCCTCCCATGTTGTTCATACATTTTCCCCTTGCCCACACCTGTTTTTGTAGTCCAATGGATTTTGGTTGGTTTATTTGTGTCTGCTGAGAGAGTTCTGAGGTGAGTACACAAATCTGCTGTGTATGCATGTAATTTATAATCCAGATAAGTGATTTCTAAAATATGTTTCTTATATTTACTGTATATTTGGGATTTTTAAAAGTTACTTCTTGTTTCTGGAGCAACTGGAATGACTAAGATTAAAGTTTAGATGCATTGCAGGGATGTTTTCATAACTGAAGCTATGAAAAAATTGCAATTCATTCATAAATCAGTGATTTATATTCGGAAGGAGTTCTGTGCAAATATAGAGTTTGGACTAACATTTATCTGTATTAATTGGATCATTTTTTTCCCACTGCTTCAAAACTTCTATATTATTTATTTTTAAGCAAAGTTCAGCTTTGTGAAGTTATAACACACATTTTAAAAGGATGAGATTTTCACCTCATGGTCAAGCACCAGCATGATCATGCACAGCATTGAGTCATTTATAATAAAATGCCTCTGTAATTTTTACTTGAACAACCACTCTTGTATGATCCACACCTCATTCTACCTTTACTGGATTAAGTTTCTACTCTACACCTAAATCCCTCCCCAGTATTAGGACAGGTATCTCAGCCCTAAATATGGCACGTGCCCCATTTCATAATGGTCCAACTCTAAGATACTCCTTGTTAAAAGCAGCATGGCATACACTAGATCACACTTGTGTACTGTTCTGAGACATTTACCACATGGAAGTCAATTAAGTTTTGGATAACCAACAGCTGTGTGCGGTGAAGGGGGTCGGCTCTAGCTGATTGTTTGCTGGCCTGGTCAACTAGAATTCCAAACCCTTGTAAAGGTGACTATAAGAGGTTCTAAAAAATCTCCGTACAAAAACCCTCTTAGCACACTTAAAGCCAATCTAGTCTCCTTTGACATACATTACTATCCCTCAAAGCTTTCCCTCATGTTTACTACTAGAAAACACTCATGTCATTTCCAGTAGATCCAGGGGAGACCAAGCAGAAATGAAAAAAACTTGTTCTTTTTAAAAAAAAATTTAAAAATGGCAGTACATAAAGTGCTTCTTTTTAATGAAAGAAATTCGAGATGTACAGTCTGGCTCAAGTTGTGCAGTTCACAAGCGTGGGGGAATAGAAACGGACACAAGTTCAAAACAGTCAGAAAGGAACGATACTAATCTCCTTGTCACATAATGTTTGATTTAGAGTTGTAATGCTAAGGGGAGGTAGGCACTTCACTATTTTGTTTATTTATTTATTTTTTTTCCAAGAGAGGAAAGTTGTAACCAAAACCACTCTCCTTTTGCTATCGGAGCTTTAAGGCAGGAATCTGCTCTGAGGGAGCTGTGGAGATGGCAGAACTAGACATGTCTTTAGAGCTCTCAAATACAAAAAGGACTTTCATTCTTAACAATAAATTATCACATTGGAAAGTATATCTTGGTGTAAAATATACTAGGCTACTGCATGTGCATGGGATGGGCAAGCAGTTGGTGAAAAGAAGAGAAGGAATAAAAAGGGGCTTGTGAATTTTTCTTCTTGCGTTGTGTTTAACTGGAGGTGCTTCAGAGGAGTAGATGCATATTTCACAGGATTAACAGCATTGCTCTGCTGGTAGTTGGCAGTTGTCTTTGGAGTTTAAAGGGGGAAGGAATGGGGAAAACAAACAAATGAGAAGAAACAACTTACCAGTTATTTGGGGTCAGTTGGATTATAAAGTGCATATAAGAAAGCTTTAAAAGAGACTGAAGATCAGAGCTGGTCAATCTCCCCAATATTTTTCCTGTAGGAAATTTTGAACCAATACATTTATTTGAAATGTTTTAATTATTCATGCAAAAAATTCAGAATGAAATAAAATTATTTTTTTCCATTTGTATAGAACATTCTATTTCAGTCTGGGGTTTCAAGCAGCACAACCTTCAATTATTGCTTTTTCCTTTTTCTTTTGAGTTTTGGTTTACTCCTGCTTTCTGTCAATTTTCTCCTTTTTACATTGTTTCATTTCTTTCCTTTTTTTCTCTGTAACTTTTCCAAAATTGGAGAAGTTTTGCAAAGGATCAGAGTGCAGAAAAAAATGGGAAAAAAATAAAGAAGTAAACAAACCCTAGACCTCACTCAGTCAATCTATTGCATTCAATGGCAAAAAAAGGAGTCACCAATAAATCCTGACCGCAAACCGGCTGTATACTGAGGCACCTGTCTCTGAGAGAGGGCAGGGCTCAGCGCACATCGCTCATCTTGGCCTCTCCCATTGGCTCATTTAAACAAGAAGCCACCTAGTGTGTGGGCTTTTGGGAATCTCTATCTAAGGCGCGTCCTTCCCTCCATTCCTTGTATGGGGTCCTGGGTGCCAAACTCAGACTTCTGGATTACAGTGATGTTCCAGGTGCCTAACACACACATACATATTCTTCCCCCATGAGACAGTCACAGTCCCCTGCCCTGTCACCAGAAATCACTTATTGCCCCTTCCTCAAAATCAATTATTGCCCATTACCACCACACTCCAAACCACTCATAGCCCTTCCCCACCCCAAAATCACCTGCTGCGCCCCCCCGAATCTGTTCCTGCCCCTGTCATTCCAATAATGCGGCAGCTGCCCTGACCTGTGTCTATTTCCCCCTGGCTAGTGCTGTCCTTGGCAGCAGGACCTGGGTGTTTCTGGGTCTGGGCTGGGATACCAGTGTGTTTGTGGGGGCGGGGGGTGGGGGCAGTGGGTCTGGATGCCTTCCCACATGATGTCAGATGCAGGGGGGTCTGCATGGTACTGGGGCTCTGCATGGGATGAGTGGGGGGGGCTGTATCTGAGCAGGGGCTGCTGGGTCAAAACTGGCCCCTGCAGCCTGCGGGACCCGGACCAGAGCAATGGGCGGAACCAGCCCATAGACACGTGCAGATGGGTGGTTCCATGGCAGTTGGCAAATGGCAGTTAGTTGAGGGAGGGGCTGATGTCTCAATCAGCACATTTCACATAGCCCAGAATAGAGTCATTGAATGGTGCCAAGTTTATGTCACCCACAACTCAGGCTGTTGTTGATCCATGCAGTCACTGACAGGTGAAAGTGTCCAGGATTAGCAAAATATCAGATGAATTATCTTGTCTTCCCTCAATCTGCTTCCACAAAAGATAATTTTTGCTTAGTGTTTCACTACTCAGAAAAGTAGAAGGGGACATGTAAAATTAATGCAGTTTTGTAAAGAGCTGGCCAAAAATCAAAATTTCCATTCCACTGGAAATTCTGAAATTTTGAAAAAACTTTCATTTTGATTCAGAAACAGAACTGGAAAGTTTGAAATCACATAAAGGAAATTCTGAAAAACATTTAAAAAAAAAATCAAATGGTTTAGATTCATTTTCAATTCAATGATTCAATTTTCCCAATATGAAATAGAACAGCTGGCCACCCCAACTCCTGGAGTCTCCCTGGGCTGCAAGGGGGGTCCCACAAAGTTTGGGGAGTCCTCGGATGCAAAGAGAGGAACCTGAAAATCTTGAGAGCCCTGGGTCTCACACCCTGGGGCCATCTGCATGGCAGTGCCACCCCAGAGCAGTGGCTCCTGGAACCCCAGACTCTCCTGAAACTGGCCAGGCATGCTGTTTCCGTGAAATGTTTTGGTTTTGACATATCCGCATTTTCTGATGCAGCCCCATTGTAGAAGAATTCCTGACCAGCTCTAGTTGTGTGTACACAAATAATTTTTTTAGTCTCTAAGGTGCCACAAGTACTCCTTTTCTTTTTGCGAATACAGACTGACACGGCTGCTACTCTGAAACCTCATGCTATAGTTTGTGGTATTTTCTATTTCCATTGGCAGAGAGTTGGATGGATGATATTGTAATCACTTCACAATGAGCCTATAGATTAAATCAAACGCCTTTCTCTCCACCCTTCCATTTGTTTATATAATTGGGAAATGGCTTTGGGGTTAGAACACCATTTTTTCCTAACTACTGGTCAGGAAATAACTATATCCATTGCTGCCTGTCTAATTCCTGTGTAAGGAAACCATGATACAATTTGAAGAGTGAAAGCCAAACAAAATTTGGGAGCTCTAATGGTATTCAGCTGGGAATTACATCATTTTGTTCCAGACCCTGTCTACCTCTTTGGTTGTTTTTACATGATCTCAGGTGTAATTCTCAGTGACCCTGCTTCATTAAGCAGGTGGAGTAACCATACAAGCTCCCTGTCTGAACAGAATACTAAAATTTTCATTAGTCACCCTCCTCAACCTATGGAAAAGAACAGGGAGCCATGTTTCAGGATGAAAGTACGACACTGCTGCTTAGATGGGACATTTACCCTACCAGGGTATATTGTTAGGAGTAGTCTGAAATAACAGAATGATTGTTACTATTCCAAAGTAACAGAGAGATTGTTTCACACACACACACACCCCACCCATCATGCAATCGCCAGGTACAAATGCTTTTCCTGCACTCAGGGACTTCTCCTCCTACTGGGAGAACCATGTGAATGCCAGAGCATCTTTTGTGGCATACCAGTTGCACACAGCTAGAGGAAATCAAACTGAAAACCTGTCTGTAAGCATTATGAAAAACATTTGAATGAGATTCACTTTCAGGTAGCTATCAAATTCGGAAAATCCAAACAGAAGGCAAAAGTTTATTTTGATAAAGTGAAAGAGAGAATGCTTGGGAAAGTTGGAGATCAAGTTATGCTCCTATCATATACTGTATAGAACACAATGTATGTAACCAATGAACTGGGCCACATTATATTATGAATACACTCAGTTCCTCTGTATACAGAATCAGAAAAAAAAAAGTAAATAAATTCTATCATGTTTCAGAGTAACAGCCATGTTAGTCTGTATTCCAAAAAGAAAAGGAGTACTTGTGGCACCTTAGAGACTAACCAATTTATTTGAGCATAAGCTTTCGTGAGCTACAAATAAATTGGTTAGTCTCTAAGGTGCCACAAGTACTCCTTTTCTTTTTGCAAATTCTATCATGTTAATAGAATTAAACTTGCACTGGAAAATAAATATTTCTCTACGGGCAGAGGAACCAGAGATGTTGACCACAAAAGAGGAAGTAAAGAATCAGAGAAAGCCAACCCAAGAGCAAGAAAAGAAAAAAAAATACATGTCTTAACAACACTGATACTGTCTTATTGCCTTAACACTGTTTTTCAAACCAAACAGACTGTTCCAGTACAAGAAGAACCAAGAATAGTCAAGGCAAATCAGATTTTTATTTTGGGACTGAACTCAAACTTGCCTGTTGCTCAGGATGCAATTATAACAATGATCTGGCCTCAGAAAAGAATAAAACCAAATCAAGGACTGCTGGTAGTTGGCTGTTGTGTTTGGAGCTTTAAGGGGAAAGGAATTGGGAAAAAGAAACAAAGAAAATCCCCCAGCAGTTATTTGAGGTCAGTTGGATTTTGAAGTGTATATAAGAAAGCTTTAAAAGAGACTGAAGATCAGAGCTGGTTAAACTCCCCAATGTTTTCCCTGTGGGAAATTTTGAACAAATACATTTCATTTGAAATGTTTCAGTTTTTCATGGAAAAAATTCAGAATGAAATTAAATGACCATTTTTCTTTTTCAATAGAACATTTTGTTTCAATCTGGGGTTTCAGCCACCACAATATTCATTTTTTGCTTTTTCCTTTTTTTTTTTTTTTGAGTTTTGGTTTTCTCTAGCTTTCTGTCAGTTTTCTCCTTTTTACGTTGTTTCATTTCTTTCCTTTTTTTCACCGTAACTTTTCCAAAATTAGAAAAGTTTTGCAAAGTAACTGAGTGCAGGGAAAAAAAAAACAGGAAAAAAAATAAAGAAGCAAACAAACCTTAGACCTCACTCAGGCAATCTATTGCATTCAGTGGCAAAAAAAAAAAAAAAAAAAAAGGAAAAAAGGAAAAAAGACAGAGAAAGTGGAAGAGATAAAAATCCAAATGTTTGATTTTTTAAAGATGTCCTGGTTATTAAGAAATGGAAGATTTAAATCTGAAACGAAACAAAACAAAAGTATATTATTAGTATCCCTTATGGTGACATCATGGAGATATTTTAAAACAAATAGCCTTCCCAACATACAAGATGTTTAAGCACAAAAAGGGAAAAGCTACTGTCCAAAGTGTATCCCCAGGAGTCACCAATAAAGCCCGGCCGCAAACCGGCTCTGTACTGAGGCACCTGTCTGTGGGAGAGGGCAGGGCCCCGCGCACATCGCTCATCTTGGCCTCTCCCGTTGGCTCGTTTAAACGAGGAGCCGCCCGGTGCGCGGGCTTTGGGGAATGTCAGTCTGAGGCGCGTCCCTCCCTCCACTCCTCGAAGGAGGATCCTGGGAGCCAAACTCTGATTACAGGGATGTTCCAGGTGCCTCACACATACACACACACACGTATTCTTCCCCCACGAGACAGTCACGTCCCCCGCCCTGTCCCCAGAAATCACTTCTTGCCCCTTCCTCAAAATCACGTGTTTCCCTTTACCACCATACGTCAAAATCATACTTGCTCCTCCCGCCCCGAAAATCACTCGTTGTCCCTCCCACCCAGGGGCGGCGAGTTATACACACTCGCGGTGCCCGGGCTCCAGCAATATACAGCGCCCGGGGTCCCGGCTCCACCAGCGTGTGGGGCCGGCTCTTTCCCCCGGATCCGCCTGCCCCGCGCCCCCGCACCTTCCCCGAGTGTCCCGCGGCCCCCACTTGCTGCCCCCGCGCACCTGCCCCGGAGCCTGCAGCTCACAGGGACTCTGCTCTCCGGGCTCCCGCATCAACTGCTGCCGCAGGGTCCTAGTGCCCCCTATTCACTGATGGCGGGGCAGGCTGCCCTTACCCTGCCCTTCCGCCCTAGCTCTGAGCCTCTCCAATATCCCAAACCCCTCAACGCCAGCCCCAGCCAGAGCCCTCATCCCCCCGAACCCCAATCCTCTGCCCCAGGCCTGAGCCCCTCCCACACCCCAAACCCCTCATCCCCCCGCACCCCAACCCTCTACCCCAGCCCTGATCCCCCTCCTGCATCATGAACTCCCCAGCCCTCACCCCTGCACCCCCTCCTATCCCCAAACTCCCTCCCCCTTCCCACACACCCCCTCCTGCCTCCAAACTTCCTCCCAGAGCCTGCACCCCAGTCCTTCACACTCCATCCCAGAGCCTGCACCCCAGACCCTCCCCACCCAAACTCCCTCCCAGAGCCTGCACCCCCACCCCCAGCCCAGAGCCTGCACCCAAACTCTGTCCCAGAGCCTTCACCCCTCACCCCCTCCTGCACCCCCAGCCCAAAGCCTGCACCCAGCACCCAAACTCCATCCCAGAGCCTGCACCCCAGACCCTCCCCACCCAAACTCCCTCCCAGAGCCTGCACCCAAACTCCGTCCCAGAGCCTTCACCCCTCACCCCCTCCTGCACCCCCAGCCCAGAGCCTGCACCCAGCACCCAAACTCCATCCCAGAGCCAGCACCCCAGACCCCCCCAAACTCCCTCCCAGAGCCTTAGGCAGGTGGGGGGGCGGAGTTTGGGGGGCGGGTTCTGGGCACCACCAAAACTACAAACCGGCCACCCATGCGAGTCCCACCCCCAAAATCACTTGTTGTTCCTCCCACCCCAAAAAGTGCTAATTGATCCTACCCCCATAATCACTCACTTTCCATCCCTCATCCCAAAATCACTTACTGCCCCCCATCCACAAAAATCAACTCCTGCACCTGCCACCCACACAATGTGGCAGCTGCCCTGACCAGTGTCTATCTCCCCCTGGCTATTGCTATCCCTGGTGCCAGGACCTGGGTGTGTCTTGGCTCTGGGCTAGGATCCCTACAGGGGGCAGATGGGGGCAGGAATGTTTGCATGGTGTCAGGGGTCTGCATGGGCTGTATCTGGGCAGGGGCTGCTGGGTATGAACTGGCCCTTGCATCCTGCGGGACCCGGACCAGAGCAACGGTTGGAACCAGCCCAAAGACACGTGGGGATGGGTGGTTCCATGGCAGCTGGCAAATGGCAGTTGGTTGGGGGAGGGGCTGGTGCCTTAGCCCAGCCCTGGGGGTGATGGGGGAAGGGCTTGTGCCTAAGTCTTGCTCTCGGGGTGATGGGAGGGAAGCAGCTAGCTACTCTGCCTTGTCCAGAGGGTGACGGGGGGAAGAGGCTGTTGTCTCAGTCCAGCCCCAGGGGTGACGGAGGGAGGGGCTGGTGTCTCAGCCCAGCCGTTTTACTTTTCACTAATGTCAATATTATGATCATTGCATAAAACAGCTTTGCTTATTTTGGGTATTTGGAAATAGTAAGATTGACTGTACCCACTCTGATAACAAAATTTGCTACTATAGCACAGTATGAAGGGGTAACATCCTACTGGATGTGATGTGACATATATTATGATTTAGTTGGGGATTGGTCCTGCTTTGAGCAGGGGGTTGGATTAGATGACCTCCTGAGGTCCCTTCCAACCTTGAGATTCTATGATTCTATGATTCTGGTATGTTCTTGTAGTGGTCAGTCTATTAACCCTGCTGTCTTGGACAAATTACAATTTTGTTAACCAAAGCTTATCTACATAAATTCCCCTTGTAGTTTCAGGTGAATAAAGAGTTAACATTCCTGTTCTAACAGCGTTGTACTTTGTACTTTGCATAAGGAAGTAATTGATATTTGAGTTCCTTATGTTTGTGAAGTCTTTTGGGGTGAAAAATACTTCAGTAGCTGTAAATTGTTACTACATGGCCTGATTCTTGAAGGCTCACTCATAGGGACTTCCGTACTTCTACTATGCTCCCTCTTTAAATAGGATCTTATACAAGGTGCGTGACTATCATCTGAGTAGCAATTCAATCAGCATTTCTGGGGAAAGAAATGCAGCAAATTTACAAGACAATATAAGGTGAGTTTGAAGATGAATTTTTTTTCTTTGAAATTATTTTTGTGTTTGTGAAAAATTCTTATCTGAGCTTTCTGCCCCTGCTCTGCCTCTTTTCCCGAGGCCCCCACCACTCATTCCTCTCCGCCCCTCCCCTGTCACTCCCCCTTAAGGCAGGAGGGGGCAGAAAGGAGCAAATGGCAGTTGGGAGGTGCTTGGGGGAGGAGGAGGAGAGGAGTGAGTGGCGGTCTGGTGGAGCCTTGGGAGCGGAGAGGCGCAAGCGGCAGGCAGGTGGGAGGGAGAAGCCTTGGGGAAGGGGGCAGAGAGGAGCGAGTGGTGGTGGGGGGCCTTGCGGGAGGAGGCAGAGCAGGGGTGGGAAGAGGTGGAGTGGGGGCAGGGCCTCGGGGGAAGAGGCTCAGTGGGAGCAGGGCCTCGGGTCGGAGAGGGGGTGGAGCATGCACCGTCAAAAACAAAAGTCAGCGCCTGTGTATTTGAGATCAATGGAAACTAAATCCCTTTATAATATCTGAGCAGAAATAGTAAAAGAATAAGCACAAATTCCCCAACCGAGATCTAGAGAGACCACTTTGGGGAATGTCAGGTTATGTCTATATAAGCCTCGTCCCGCAAAGGACCAGAGTACTACTAATTTGCTCTTTTACTTTTTCATGGGAACATTTTTCTGTTAGAAACTTGGCTGGGACAATTGGCACATTTCACATAGTCCAGAAGAGTCATTGAATGGTGCTAAGTTTTTGTCACCCACAGCTTGGTCTGCTTTTGATCTATGCTGCCACTGACATTTTGTGACCCCTTCCCCCATAATTTCCTGCAATTGTGAACATTTAAATTGATACATATAAAAATGTTAAAAACCTATAATTCTGCAAAACTCTGAAAATTTCAATAGATAAAAATAGAATAAAGTAATTAAAAATAAACATTGATATTATACATCAAAATTATTTTAAAAAATTGAATTCTGCCAAGTCTAGCCCTAGCTCTGCTGTCCACCTCCCCATGCTGGCCAGCCACAAAATAAAAAACATTTAAAATGAATCAGTGTTTCATTTCTTAGTAGCTTATTTCTGACAGCTATTTTCCTAAATGGCCCATTGTTATTCTGGACTGCTGGTTAATTAAGGGAATAAATACAATGTTCACCAGGATGTCTCACTTATACTGGGATTTTATATAAATCTGGGGCTTTATTATACTTGCTTGAAATATTTCCCACCGTTAAGAAATAAGAAATTTTGCCATGTAACCCTGTTGCTGACCCTCCTGAATGTAATAAAAGATAAGCAAAATCTGAACAACAGGTGACTATTTGCCCTCTCTGAGAGTCCAATTCTGCCGTGTAAGTGTTCGGAATCAAGAAATCACAGTATCTTGCCGCAATGGTCAACTAAAGATGATGTCCAGCAATACACAGCCTTCTCTACTTCTACAGCCTCCTCCCCACAATAGTATTTAATGCCAAGATATTATCTTAGGGCCTGATTCTGCAACCCTTATTCATTGTCAAGTTCTATTATAAAGCCTTTGTATGAAATATAGGTTCAAACTCTGAGAAATGATTCTTTAAAAATGGTCAGACTCCATATTTAGTGTCTCTCAATGACTAGTGAAAATGTGTTCTGTCTACAAGTAACCAGGTGCTCTGCAAACTCAGCATGAACTCTGAAAGTCAAGCTGGGCTCTTGCTGTTTCATGAATGATCGGCAACGAATATTGACACTGAAAATTCAGTTTATAGTTCTGTTGCTGATGCATGAACCAGAAAAAATCCAACTCAAAATGTACATGTTAAATTTACCCTGGAAATCAGATGAAAAGCTGTTAGGTCACAGAACACAGGTGTTTCTTGCATAACACCTTTCTTAATAGGCAGCACACTAGTGTCTATATTAGCTGCAGTATTTACAGAATTGTTATTGTATAAAACATTCTCTACATCATAGTGTCCCACCTGCTAACTGGCACAGAGGCCAATAGATGGGAAGATATGACTTGCTCACAGTCTTCAAGTATGTACAGGAGAAAAAGATGTCTGATAGTAGAGGGCTCCTTAATTTAGGATTAAAAAATCATGAGACCTACAGCCTGGAATCTGAAGATGGACACATTCAGAATAGAAATAAGGTGCATGTTTTTAACAGTGAGGGTAGTTAACACTTGGAACAAATTACCTAGGGATGTGGTGAATTTTCCATCACTAAAATAAGACTGGATGTCTTTCTCAAAGAGATGCTACAGCTCAACCAGAAGTTATCAGCTTGATGCAAAAATTGCTGGGAGAGGTCCTCTGGGCTTTCATACAGATCAGAGTAAATGATCTCAGTAGTCCCTTCTGGCCTTGAAATGTAGGAATTTTCAGATGTGCATGTACTCTTACCTGAGTAAGGGTATAGCAGGAGTCCCTACTGGGGGACTAGTTTGTCTTTAAGGATTAGGGAACCCTTCACTTCATCTTTTGCTGGATAGTTTGTGACAGTCTGACTGCACCTTGGACTTTAAAAGTAAGAGGTGGGAAGTGGTTTAGGGAAGCAGCCTCAGGGCCCTCCTTGATGTCATTTCCACTCCTAGAGCCCTGGGTTGGAGCCTGCTAGAGAGGGAGGGCCCAGGCTATCATACCAGGCAGCTGTGAGCAGCTTTCCCTACCCCCTGAGATAAGGGGAACAAGGACACTGGAAGCCCTGCAGTAAGAGTGTGAGGGACTACAGCCACTCCAACAGATGCCTTGAGATCTGTGGGAGGGCCCCAAGTTGCTGGGACATTTCCATGTTTGCAAAGCCAAAGCTTAATCACCTCTGAGGGCTCACTCATCCTTATCCTTATGGGGGAGATTGTGCATTAAGACAATTCATCATTGTCCTGCACATTGTGTAATCACATACACCCATGTACAAATCTTGGTGATCTGTGGATTCTGGGAAGCAGGAGGGGGTAGGATGCAATCTACACACAAACACTGATGGCATTTTCTTTCATTCACCTTTAGTCCCCTCCCTCACATGTTTCCTGAGTGCTTTTTCATGCCCTTTGCCCACACCTGCTTTTTATAGTCCAACGGATTTTGGCGGGCTTATTTGTGTCTGCTGAGAGAATTCTGAGGTGAGTACACAGATCTGCTGTATGTGAATGTCATTTATAATCCAGATAAGTGATTTCTAAAATATGTTTCTTATATTTATGTAGCTTTGGGATTTTAAAAAGTTACTTCTTGTTTCTGGAGCAACTGGAATGACTAAGATTAAAGTTTAGATGCATTGCAGGGATGTTTTCGTAACTGAAGCTATGAAAAAATTGCAATTCATTCATAAAACAGTGGTTTATAATTGGAAGGAGTTCTGTGCAAATACAGAGTTTGGACCAACATTTATCTGTATTCATTGGATCTTGCTGAATGGGAAGATGAGAGAAATAGATACTAATTTCCTTGTCACATAATGTTTGATTTAGAGTTGTAATGCTAAGGGGAGGTAGGCACTTCACTATTTTATTTTATTTTTTTTCAAGAGAGGAAAGTTGTAACCAAAACCACTCTCCTTTTGCTATCGGAGCTTTAAGGCAGGAATCTGCTCTGAGGGAGCTGTGGAGATGGCAGAACTAGATGTGTCTTTAGAGCTGTCAAATACAAAAAGGACTTTCATTCTTAACAATAGATTATCACATTGGAAAGTATATCTTGGTGTAAAATATACTACTGCATGTGCATGGGATGGGCAGGCAGTTGGTGAAAAGAAGAGGGAATAAAAAGGGGCTTGTGAATTTTTCTTCTTGCGTTGTGTTTAACTGGAGGTGCTTCAGAGGAGGAGATGCATATTTCACAGGATTAACAGCATTGCTCTACTGGTAGTTGGCAGTTGTCTTTGGAGCATAAAGGGGGAAGGAATTGGGAAAACAAACAAATGGGGAAAAAAAAAAACCTTAACAGTTTTTTGGGGTCAGTTGGATTATAAAGTGTATATAGGAAAGCTTTAAAAGAGACTGAAGATCAGAGCTGGTCAATCTCCCCCAATTTTTTTTTCTATAGGAAATTTTGAACAAATATATTTCATTTGAAATGTTTTAATTTTTAATGGAAAAATTCAGAATGAAATAAAATAAATTTGTTCAATTTCTATAGAACATTCTGTTTCAATCTATGGTTTCAGGCACCACAACATTCAGATTTTGCTTTTTCCTTTATTTTGAGTTCTGTTTTTCTCCCTCTTTCTGTCCGTTTTCTCTTTTTTACATTGTTACACTTCTGTCCTTTTTGTTTTCTGTAAATTTTCCAAAATTGGAGAAGTTTTGCAAAGTTACAGAGTGCAATAAAAAACAACACAGGAAAAAATATAAACAAGCAAAGAAACCCTAGACCTCACTCAGTCAATCTATTGCATTCAGTGGCAAAAAAGGAGAAAAGAGAAAGAAAGTGGAAGAAAAAGAACTCCAAATGCCTGATTTTTTTAAAGATGTTCTGGTTATTAAGAACTGGAAGATTTCGACTTGAAATGAAACAAAACAAAATATATATTTATTATCCCTCAGGATTACATCGTGAGGATTTTTTAAACAAATAGCCTTTTTTTGATTTTATGATTTTTAACCATAAAAAGGGGAAAGCTAGTGTCTAAAATTTATCCCCATGAGTCACCAATAAATCCTGACTGCAAATTGGCTCTGTCATTAGGCACCTGTTCCTTGGTGCCTAATTACAGCGATTCTTCACATCGCTCACCTAGGCCTCTCCCACTGGCTTGTTTAAACAAGGAGCCACTTAGTACGTGGGCTTTTGGGAGTCTCTAACTCTTAACTCCTGAAGTCTCCCTGGGCTGCATAGGGAGTCCCCCAACATTTGGGGAGTCCTCTGATGCAGAGCAGGAAACCTGCAAATCCTGAGAACCCTGGGTCCCAGGCCTTGGTGCCATCTATATGGCAGTGCCATCCTAGAACCATGGATCCTGGAAGCCCAGACTCTCCTGAAACTGGTGAGGTGTGCTGTTTCCGTGAAATATTTTGGTATTGACAAATCAACATTTTCTGATGCAGCCCCATTGTAGAAGAATTCCTGACCAGCTCTAGTTGTGTGTAAACCTCATGCCACAGTTTGTGATGTTTTCTATTTCCATTGGCAGAGAGTTGGATGGATGATATTGCAATCACTTCACAATGACTGCATGGATCAAATCAATTGCCATCCCATTTCTTTATATCATCAGCAAATGTCTTTGGGGTAAGAACATCATTTTTCCTAAGTACTGATCAGGAAATAAATTCTGTCTGTGTAATCCCTGTGTATGGAAACCATGATGTAATCTGAAGTAGGGAAACCCAAACCAAATGTGGGAGCTCTAATGGCACTGAGCTGGGATTAACATCATTGTGTGCTGGAACCTGTCTACCTCCCTGGTTGTTTTTACATGCTCTCAGGTGTATGTAAAGTCTCAGTGACCCTGCCTCATTAAGCAGGGGGAGTAACCATACATTGTCTCTGTCTGAACACAATGCTAAAATTCTCATTACTCACCCTCCTCAACCTATGAAAAAGTACTGAGAGCCATGATTAGGATGAAAGCACAGTGACACTGATGCTTAGATGGGAATCATAGAATCATAGAATAGAATCATAGAATACCAGGGTTGGAAGGGACCCCAGAAGGTCATCTAATCCTACCCCCTGCTCAAAGCAGGACCAATTCCCAGTTAAATCATCCCAGCCAGGGCTTTGTCAAGCCTGACCTTAAAAACCTCTAAGGAAGGAGATTCTACCACCTCCCTAGGTAATGCATTCCAGTGTTTCACCACCCTCTTAGTGAAAAAGTTTTTCCTAATATCCAATCTAAACCTCCCCCACTGCAACTTGAGACCATTACTCCTCGTTCTGTCATCTGCTACCATTGAGAACAGTCTAGAGCCAGGACATTTACCCTGTCCAGGAGTATTGTTTGGAGAAGTCTAAAATAACAGAATGGTTGTTAGTATTCCAAAGTGACAGAAAAATTGTTACACACAGACACACACACACTTCACACAATGGTGGCCAGGTACAATTGCTTTTTCTGCACGCAAGGATTTCTCCCTCCTACTTCTTACAGAGGCACAAGCCACCCAAAGGGTTGGGCAGAAAGCAGGACAATAACTAGGCTTAGATTTTTTATCATTAAATGCTGATAAATGTTGATTTCTCTGTATGCACACAAGCTGATGAAAAATATTTCTATCGCTGCAAACTATTCAGAGATACAAAGTAAGAAATTGGAGTTTGATTTCAGGCTAAACTTTTGATATATTCTGTTGACAATTATGTTTTAATGCTTATAAGCTTTAACTTTTTGAATCACAGAATATACTGTCATTAAATAATAATCTGGCCTGATCCCATTGTGTGTCCCTCCATAATTTCCTGCAACTCTGAAAATTTAAATTGATACAAATACAAAAATTCTTAAAACCCATAAGTCTGCAAAACTCCTAAAATTTCAATAGGAAAAAAATGATAAAAAATAAACATTGATATTATCCATCAAAATTATTTAAAAAAATAGAATTCTGCCAAGTCTAACCCTAGCTCTGCTGTCCACATCCCCATGCTGGCCAGCCACTGAGAGGAGAACACACTGTAACATCTTCAATGATGGCACCGGTTTCTGCTCTGCCTGGAGCTTCAGGAGGGACTATGCATCCTGCACCTACCCCTCAGAAGTTCAGTCTGTGCCACCTCGTGCTCAAATCTGTGCATAGCTGAGCTACCAGTGAGGACCTCAAATGCTCTCTCCATTCTGAAGGGGGATAATTAGGTTATCATTTCTACCATGAAACATAACACTGCTGTTGTGTCTCAGTAATTGTGTCTAGTTTTTTTTGTTCTCTCAACATCAATATCAAGCTTTTGAAGAAAATCAATGATCATGATTTATTTTCTTTCTTGCAGATGGTTTTACTGTCACTGTACATGTTGATCCTGCAATTGCCTTGGTTGGACAAGGTGTGATGTTGTCCTGCCAGCCCGGAGGCCACAACCCCACTAACGTTCAAGTGCATTGGTATAAATGGGAAAGGAGCAAAAATATGACGTTATATTTTTACAATAGCACAGAAAATGGTACTGAGCTGGGCCGGGTTGGGGACCAGCACAGGAGTGACGCTCCCAGAGGACGATATGAAAATGGAATCGTTACGGTGAAGCTCTTTCCAGTGCAAGTAGAAGATAGTGGGCAGTATGTGTGTGCGGTGACAAATGATGGTGTCTATCAAGAAGCTATCGCCCAGGTGATTGTTGCAGGTAAGCATGGATATTTTCATACAGAAGTGTTGCTGGCTGTGAACAATGCTGCACTTATCACAGTGGCACTGATTGTCCATTGCAGTGCACTGTGTGTGGCCAGCTGTGTTTCCATTTAATCCTTTCCTCCCAATAGAAAGGGTTCAACGGCTGGCAAGGGAAGGAGAAACAGCATCTGTTGTAGACGAACATCCATGTGTGTGCAACGTTATGGGAGGTGGGCAGAGGCAGCGCAGGACTGGGAGTCAGGGAAGCTTCAGCAGTTTGGTGTCCATCTCGCATAGTATATGCAAATTATACCCAGTGTATGCACACAACATGAACACATCATGTACATTTTCTCTGTCTTTTTGGTAGTGGCATGTGCAATTCTCATCCACCTGCCTTGTGTGTGCTGCTGACGCACAACAGCAATAAAATGAATAAAACGCAGGGGCAAAGCTGGGCCATTACCTCCCATCACACACACATATGAATCCAGGCAGTACATTACAGAGTCTGGTGGAACTGTGAGGTCACTGTCCACCTGTGGTTTGTACACACTGCCCCTGATTCTCAGTTACACTAAGGCCCTTTTACGTGGAAATGTACCGCTGACATTACCCCTTGTACAGAGAAGGTTCTCCTTGGCCAGTGTAGTGCTGATGTAAGGGCTCTGTAGTGGCCTTGCTTCCAGACGTGGTGTAAGGGGCATGTCAGGATTGTGGGAGAGAGGGAGCAGGCTAAGGGCTGGTAGGGGTATGAGTAGTGTAATGGCCCTACTGTCAATCAAACCCCAAATCAAATCAAATACTGTCAATCAAATCAAATAAAATCAAAAGTTTGATTGACAGTAAGGCCATTATACTACTCATACCCCTACCAGTTCAGAAAACTGGTGGAGGCTGAAGCCGCAGGGGTCCTAAAAGAAAGGGGGGCTGGAAAGGGTGGCTCTGATCAGGCCTGTCTAGGTGTGGAAAGGGGTACCTTCAAGGATGCACATCAGCTCACGTGTAAACAAAAGGGTGGACAGCGCTTGGGGGATAAACAGATGTCTGCCAAAAAGTTCCAGGCCAGGGTCGCTGTAAAAATTTTAAAAAGGGCTAAAGAGGTAATGAGGAAAAAAAACCAAAACTTGTATAATGGCCCTACTGTCAATCAAACCCTAACCCCGCCTCTTGACCCATTCATAGAATCATAGAATCATAGAATATCAGGGTTGGAAGGGACCCCAGAAGGTCATCTAGTCCAACCCCCTGCTCAAAGCAGGACCAATTCCCAGTTAAATCATCCCAGCCAGGGCTTTGTCAAGCCTGACCTTAAAAACCTCTAAGGAAGGAGATTCTACCACCTCCCTAGGTAACGCATTCCAGTGTTTCACCACCCTCTTAGTGAAAAAGTTTTTCCTAATATCCAATCTAAACCTTCCCCACTGCAACTTGAGACCATTACTCCTCGTTCTGTCATCTGCTACCATTGAGAACAGTCTAGAGCCATCCTCTTTGGAACCCCCTTTCAGGTAGTTGAAAGCAGCTATCAAATCCCCCCTCATTCTTCTCTTCTGCAGGCTAAACAATCCCAGCTCCCTCAGCCTCTCCTCATAACTCATGTGTTCCAGTTCCATTTTTGTTACCATTCGGTGGACTCTCTCCAATTTATCCATTTTATCCATTGACCCCTTAGCCCCGCCCCCAGCTTAAGGGGGCCCTACCATCAATCAAACCCTAGCCCCGCCCCTTGACCCCTTAGGCCCGCCCCTTGACCCTTAGCCCCACCCACCAGAAGTCCCACCCTCATGAGTTATTACTTCCGGGGTCAAGGCCGCCACATGACCGGAAGCAAGGTGTGTCATGTGGTATGGAAAGGATTTAAGAAATCCTCAGCGGACAGCTCATCCCTAGTTATACTACATGTATGGTAGCAAGGTGTGTCATGTGGTATGGTAGTGGAATAAGGTATGGAAAATGGTTTATGGAGATGATTTTAAAATAAAACCGGTTGTTGCCCCTTTTCGAAAAGGCGACCACGTGAGACTATCTAAAACGAAAGGAGCTTTTGAAAAAGTTTATGAACAGACATTTACCGATGAGATGTTCATAGTGGACGAAGCCTTAACCAGGGGTCAGAGACCTGTATACCGATTAAAAGACTATGAGGGTGAGACAGTTACTGGATCTTTTTACCCTGAAGAATTACAAAAAGTAAACCCCAAACGAGACAGGATTTACAGGTTTGAAAAAGTTCTAGCGGAGAAAGGAAAAGGGAGAAAAAAGCAACTACTGGTAAAATGGTTGGGGTGGCCTGATAAGTTTGACAGCTGGGTGAAAGCTTCTCAACTCTGTGACATTTAGACGCAAACAACAAACAAACAAAAGTTATTCCTCCCCGCAAAGTCAGAGAAGATGAGCGACGGCGGGTTTTACATTACTTTGCCCAGCAACGCCAGCTCTGCAGTTTTTCCCCAAAACACCAGCTCGAACTTTACAATACGGCTAATTAAGCCCTTGGATCTCCGGGGTGCCTGGGAGGTGGGGTTAGTGGAAATACAATACCCGCACAGCTGGAACACTATCAACGAAGACACCCCTTTTGATGTCACCTTTGGAGATATGGCATGGAGTTTCATTCTACGACGAGGTTATTATGCGTCCATACCCGATTTACTGGATCATATGAACAGTATCATAGCTCGTCACCCCGGACTGCCTGAGATGGTCATGAACTACGACCCTGTGGATAGAAAAATTAGACTTAAATCTGCCACTTTTACTTATATGTTTTCTACCAGCGGGGAGCTAGCTAACATTCTGGGCTTGGGCCCCAAACACAGCGTCCAAAAATTCCCTTTCTCGGAAGACATTACAGGGGGTTTTAATTCCTTGTATCTGTACACGGATATCGTAGAACATCAGTTTGTGGGGGACTTTTCTGTTCCCCTGTTACGTTGTGTCCCTGTCCAAGGAAGGAACAACGAGTTTGTCACCATCACCTACCATAAACCTCATTACGTCCCTATCAGTAAACACCACATCGACACCATTACCATTGAAATAAAGACAGATCAGAACAAAAGCGTCTCATTTCGCTTTGGCAAGGTGATCATCAAGCTACACCTGCGCCCCCGGAGAGAGCGAGTTTTCTAAAAAAAAGCAAAACAGTATTATGGCGACCCCAACGTCTACAGAAACTATTACAAAGCCCAGGCGGGATACACCCTTCCCGGATATCATGGGGCCCCCATGATGTATGGGGCAGGCGTGGGTGGAATATTCCGTAGCCTCTTTTGAAAAGCCGTACCACTTTTGAGGAGGGGGCTAGAGATTATTAAACCCCACATAAAAACCGCCGCTCAAAACGTAGCTAAAGACATGGTAGGTCACGTCTCCCGCGCTGTTCTGGAGAAGGTGGGGAACACAGCTTCACAGGAAGGATCGGGGCTGATGTACATTAAAAGGAGGAAGAAGAGAAAGAGAAATGCGTCATACCCGCGACGCGCAGGTCCTCCGAAACCCTTTAAAAGAAGGGCTTTGACCCGCAGGGTCGGCCATAAGCGAAAGTCCAAGAGGAAGCCTGGGCGAAAGAGGAAACGCTCGCCGGCTGATACGAGAGATATATTTTAATCAACATGGCTTTCGTTCACTGCGGGTCTGAAGAATGCACCAAATCCGAACTAGACTTGTTCCAAATAGCCCCTACGCAGACCAGCATTAAGAAAAGCATCTACATTGAGGTGCCACCTCTGTCGGCCGTTACGGAGTCTGCCCCCATTGACTTTTTTTATAGCAGGGAATGGCATAGATTATATGGATTTAAACAACACACTGCTGTACCTGTGTTGCAAGATTGTAAAAGGAGACGGAACTGAACTCGAAGCGGACGCCGAGGTGGGCCTGGTGAATTACCCAGTGGCCTCTATTTTTAGTCAGCTGGATGTCACACTCGGAGACTGTCTTGTAAGCCAAAGCAACAACTGTTACCCTTACAGGGCCTTTATAGAATCGGTGCTCAATTACAGCAACGACACCCTCGCCACACAATTTTCCGCTGGCCTCTTTTACAAAGACACTGCCGGACAACAGGAAGACACAGACTTGGATGGCGAGAATCTAGGGTTTGTGAGGCGTGCAAAGCTGACCGCTCAAAGCAGAACAGTAGAGCTTCTGGGTCATCTACACAGCGACCTATTTTTTCAAGAAAAAAACTATTGTTGAACGGAGTGGATGTGAAAATTAAACTGACGCGCAGTAAAGATCCTTTCTGTTTAATGGGCAGCGGAACTGAAGGCTTTAAACTGCGCATTCTATCAGCATCCCTTTTTGTGAAGAAAGTACGGGTGGCCCCGAGCGTTCGTCTGGGGCACGCCGAGGCCCTGCTTATCGCTAATGCCAAATACCCCGTGGACCATGTGGGAATGAAAGTGTTTAGCATCCCTGCGGGCAGCAGGGTCAGTAACCAGGAGAACCTGTTCTTGGGACAGTTACCCAAAATGCTTGTCCTGGGGTTCGTGGATAACGATGCCTTTAGCGGAAGTTACGCTAAAAATCCCTTTCATTTTAAGCATTACGATATTAATTTTGTGGCCTTGTATGTGGATGGTGAGCAGATACCGACCAAGCCTCTGCAACCAGACTTCGAGGCAGGACGCTGCGTGAGAGAATACATGAATCTGGTACAGACGGCCGGTAAACACATGAAAGATCGTTCTCTGTTAATCGGCCGTGAGGAGTTTGCACAGGGTTACACCCTGTTTGCCTTTGACCTGTCCCCCGACCAGGAATGCGCCGATCACTATTCCCTGATTAAAACCGGGAACCTGAGAGCAGAAATTCGTTTTGGGAAGGCTTTAACCATTACCGTCAATATGATCGTGTATGGGGTTTTTGACAACGTCATAGAGATAAATCAGAGGAGAAATGTTCTGTTTGACTACATGTGAACATGGACACCGTGCAGCTCTCACGTGTCTTATCAACGGACCCTTACACGAAAAAGAATTTCTTAGACGTGTTTCCCTGCGATTGGCTCCCTGGCGGCAAGCTGTCTCAGAGACCCCTAGGTTTTGGTGGTCAACACGCATCCACACAGCCGACCGGGTGAACACTGGCTTGCCGTGTATCTGGTGGAGCGTAACCTTGGAGAGTTTTTTGACTCATACGGGCATCCCCCGAACAGTGTGTTCTTTCCTAAAAGCATTATGAAATTTTTAAACAAAAATGCCACAGACATTGTGTTTCACAACAGACAATTACAAGACCCCAGCTCCGTTGCCTGCGGCTGTCACTGCGTGTTTTTCTTACACCATCGTAGCAAGGGTTTATCTTTTGACCGGATTTTAAAATTGTATTCTAATGACTTAGTGCAAAACGATCGGACGGTGATGAATTTTGTAAAAAATAAATTTAAATACTTAGCCATGCCTAGCCTTGCTCAAAGCATGTTTCAACAAGCCCAGACATGCGTATCTTGCAACGATTTTCATAGTCATGTTACCCAATAAAGCACCCCAGGTAAGGGGTTAAAGACAATCGATGTTTGGTGTGGTTTTTAAAACAAAAAACAAAAAACACAATGACCCAATTCAGAAATGTTTTATTTAAAGCAAAACATTACCAGTTTTAAAAAAAATAGAATGAGAAAAAGATCACAAACTGAGCCATTCAGCTCTTTTAGCCAATTTTCATTTTTTAGATGGCAAAAAAGGGGTCACTGTTTCTTGGTCCACTCCGGTGTCGACGATCGAGGCCTTGAGGCGTTCCAAAAGATCTCTGTTGGTCGCGTTGCCCATGACGGAAGATGGTATGTTCAGTTCCGCCATGGCCTTCATAAACACATCCCATCCTTTAGGTACATGTCTGCTAGGAACAGAGTGCGTCTGGGTGACGGCCCTGACTAAGTCGAGCATGTTAGAACCATTAACCACAGAGCCTTTGTACACAAAAGACCCTTTATCGGTCCATGAAGAAATGTTTTTATCTTGGCCCAGCTTATTTAGCAATACTGATGCATTTTTCTTATAACGCTTATTCACGTTATCCAACACCTCCTGAGCAACAGAGTCTGAGGTCTTTGGTGTTTCGGAGGGTTTGGCAGTCACACTCTGTTCCTGTTCTGGTAGAAACAGACTTATTTTTCCTTTGTCCATATCGCTCTGCTTCACGTACGTTAGGTACCTTTGAAGCACGGTGCTGTAAAGTTTAGCCTTTTCATATTCACCTAAGTCAGTTCTTTGAAGAACAGATTTCATTTCAGCATCCAGTAAGCATGTTGCGGTCGTTCTGATATTTTCCTCTGCCGGAGGGGGAGCACTTAATTGCTCCAACTGCCGGCTGGGCACCAGGTACATTTTTTCTGCATACTCCATTATCGATTAGTTAAAAGTCCCGTTATCAGAGGGATAGCAAAACTTAACAGGGGTCCTATAAACCCCCCAGACTGCTTCACCAGACGCTTCTTTCTTTTAAGTGAAACCCTTTTATTACACAAAGTTTTTATAAGCGTGTGTTTCTTTTTCAGCACACGCACTTGCTTTGGCATTAAAGGTACGTTTCCTTTTAAGGTGTTGAGCGCTATTTCTGAGATGGCT
Organism: Lepidochelys kempii; assembly: GCF_965140285.1. Taxonomy (NCBI): domain Eukaryota; kingdom Metazoa; phylum Chordata; order Testudines; family Cheloniidae; genus Lepidochelys; species Lepidochelys kempii. The sequence goes on from NC_136402.1 coordinate 12,054,203, forward strand.
GCTACTAGATCGTCAGAGGCTGAGCACAGTATAGCCCTTCTTTGCTGCGGGGACGATTTGCTAAGTAATTTTAAAAGGCCCAGGTTTCTTTTCACGCAGCTAGACATGTTTTCAGTCAGCACCCCCGGCTGCTAAAAAGGGGCCTGCCAATAATTCATCTCTTTTTATACTGGGCTATTGTTCTTTTTAAAGTATAAACTGCCGGCCAGTCTGGAGGGAAAAGACCAGTTCTTAGCCTATAAGCTTCTGGTGTGGAAGCATTTAAATCCACCACCAGGTAGCCATAAGGCCTTTTGGTAGCATCCTCAAAAGCTTCTAGAAAGAACTGAGCTTTGCCGGGGTACATTTGCCAAGCGAGTGTAGCAATTTGTAATCTGTCCCTGGGGTTTTTTAACAGAACCATGTATTTTGTGTTTAGGTTAATAGTGCGATTCTTCTTTCCCTGGCAAAATACGTTCTGAACTATATACATAATGCTCAGGTTCCTGTGATGCACGTACTTGGTAAAGGCTTTCTCGATTTCATCGCTTTCACTAGCGGAGTTCATCAGATCGTCTATGATAATCATGTTCACTTTATTGGTAGGAAACAAACGGTCATCATCAAAAGCATCAGGCAGACCCTCCACAAAATTGATAAAGGGGTATTTACAGAACAGTTCTTTATACAGAGGTTGCCAACAACTGTAACACCACACAATATTCTCAGGCGTAACAGACAATGTTTGTTTGGCATTATCCAATACATTTTTTATAAAGTAACTTTTCCTGCAGTTGCTAGGCCCCGCGAGAATTGCAGAAAAGGGGTGTTTCCACCTCGTATCCATTTTTCAAAAGCCGTAGGGCAGGGTTTTAAACCCTTCTCCTAGGACCCTCTTGTTGTAAATGACTTTCTGTGTTTTTTTAAGTGTTTTTGTCTCTATTTGCCACTGATTTTTGTTTCTTACAATAGAGGGTTGCTGCACCTCTATCTTTTTTGAGGGGTTCTCTCGCAGACCCGTGCAATAGTTCAGGACTAGATCTTTCAAACTGTCAAAGTTGATCTTTTCACAGTTTGCTACGTTCAGGGTAATACCTTTGACCTTCATACAAGCCTTTCCTCCCGACAGTTTATACCCGTATGTTTTTGGGCCTGCCGACACAAACTCGGTGATGTGTTGATCTGGTGGGATCTCGCTCGTGAGGTCCCCTAAATAATCCCCCAGAGGGGGATTCCAGGCCCCCTCCCTTTTCACAAATATCACCGAGTCAGTGTCGTGGTACAGGCACCGCTCTTGCAAGCCGTCTAGGAGGTTGTATAGTTCTAAGCGGGCATAAGCGGTGGTGAAACAGGCTATGAAAACATTGGTATTGCCAGAGACAGAATAACGGTCTTTTGCGTGCTTCCAAGATACACACGCTGTTTCATCGTCGATAAACTCACAGGATGAAACCTCGTAGTTGGGGGAAAATAGGTACTGAAAGAGTTTGTCGGGGTCTCTCACGATGCTGGTATTGGGTAGGTTGGTTCTTTGGCCGAATTTACCCCACAGAGAATTTAAAAACAGTTTAGCAATTTGGCGTTTAGCGGGGTTTAGCCTGATCTCATGTCGGCGTAAAAGCACGCCTTCTTTCTGGTAGAAATCGTTAACATACTTATTTTGTTTGTCTTCGTCTGTGCACCAGCTGGGATACCCTGAAGCCTCTTGTTTCTGACGGAGGTGTAATTTTATGTTCTCCGAAAAGAGTTCATCAGATTTTTCATTAAAATGCCAGATTTCATAGATTTTAGCCACCACGTACCCCTTCGCTATGGCTGCGTTCAATTCCACAGTGCACCAAGTCCCCAGGATGGCCCTCTCCTCATCAGTGTGGGTGCACGTCTCCCGCTGCATGGTTTCCGCGCAGGTTCGGCATAGCGGGAACATAAGCTTGCCGCCCACTCTGACAGGTAACAATGGGAAAAAGAGGCCTCGTGGGGGGTACACTTTAACTTTTGCAATTCCAAAATAATTTGCAAGGGGTCCAAATTTGTCATAAACTATATCGGGGTGCCCGATAGGGTAGTCTTTGGTTTTGTTTACAAAAGGGTACAAGCTGGTAAAATCATAATAGTGGATTTCTTCGCCGGGCTTAGGTTTATAATATAGACGGATGGCGTTCGTCCTCCCCCCCAAAAAGAGCATCCCTAGGCATGAGAGGTTGGGGTAACTGGGCTCGGTTTAAAAAGCTCACAAGCTCCCTGTCTGTTTCTTTCATCACCACCCACTCGTGCTCCCAAAGAGTCCTCACTACAAAACCAAGCCGTTTTAGATAGTCGGTCTTGAGCTGCGTCTTGTAATAAAGAAACCCAAAAGTTGTACCCATCATAGGGTTTTGTGCTTTTTCACAATGACAGGTGACACAGCCGTGAAAAAAACACCCATTAAACTCAAAGGCTGTGTGTACCCCGTCAATATTGGCATAACCATCTAAAAAGTAGGGACCTACTTGTAGTTCCCCACCCTGTAAAGCGTGCCGTATTTGTATATGTTCTTTTTGAGAGATATACAACAGCCACTGGATAGATGGGGTCGAATATCTCTTTTTCTGTCTGTGATAGTTGTCTGGAGGGAGAAGAGCTACCGTGTTAGGCTCCAAAAACATAAACCTGTACATAGCCATGCAGACGGATGCCAGCGTTATGTACCGGAACGGATCTATACACAGTTTTATCTCGGTGAATTTACCGGGTTCTCTCTCTACTAGATCGACCTTCTCCGTCATATTCATAATTTCTTTTCTGTATAGGATACAAGCCTGTCTCAAAATTTTTACATCCTGCTGGCAGTAATACGCAAGCTCTTTCTGCAGGTCAAAAGTCTCAGAGCTGTGGTCTTGATACCAGTCGAGAAACTCTGCTTTTTCCCTGGGCATCATGCTTTCTACACCATAGTGCTCCACACTGGGCATAGGCCCCACATAATTTTGATTTTCTAAAGTGTTAAAAAAATGTGGAAAATACCCTTTGCAACCTTCAAACCCCATCGCCTGTGGGAGCTTGCTAAGCTTCATGGGCAAGAAGTTTAAAGAGTCTATAAAACGAATGCCAAGGGCCTTAACTTCCACACACATTAGTTTACTGCCCTGAGTGATCAGTTCTATGCACATCTTTTCCTTCAGTAACTGTCTAATGCAGAAATATGCATCATAACCTTTGGAATTGTGCACTAGGAACGTGTAGTCCCAGAACTCTTTGCCAATAAAGGTCTTAACAAACATAGAAAGACATTCGTCACCCTTAAATTCCCAGGATTTTTCCGGCTTTAGGGACATCGCAAAAATATAATTGGGAGTGTGCAACCCTGTCTCCTGCATGCATTCAAAATCATAAAAAATATACTTTTCTGATGATTCGGGCTTTCTAAGGCTGTCCATAAAACAGAGGTGAACATCTACATCTCCAACGATCAAACCCTGACACTGCTTACAGCGCCTCCCTTTACACCTGTGCCGCTTGTCCACGTACGCCTGACACTTATCGCCCAAAGTTTTAGACAGGCATTCAACTTGGTTTTTTGACGCACAGTTGACATGTCTGTCTAAACACTCTTTGGACCGACAATACAGTTTACAGCTAGGACACCTCAGCTGCACACCCACGTTGTCAGAGCATGTTGCGCTCAAGCAGAGATGGCAAGAATGGTCGTGACTGTACACCGTGTGGCAAAACTCACAGTAATTTTTTGCTCCAAACAACTTTTTCACATCCAGAACCCCATAGTAATGTTCATCGTGCAACAGGATAAAATAAGTCTTAGGGTACACGGGGACCCCCTTTTTAAAAAAAACCCCAGCCACCTTTCACCGCATACAACACCACCTGTATGTTAACTCCTAAATGCTGTTCAAACTTTGCTACGTCACTGAGCATAACCTTTTTTTGATCTGACCACCCCAGTTTCTCGTGCAACTTTCTCGCCTCTGCTAACAATTCCGCATCCGTTGGTTTATGACCAGCCATGACGGCCAAGAGCCCTCCCGCAAAACATAGATTGGTACCGGTGTAAGTCAGGTCTACTAAGCATTGTCTCTTTTTATGAATAATCTGACTACTAAGGATAGAAATTAAAACTCTTCGAGCGCCCCCACCCCTATTTTTTACAACTGTCACAACGAGGCGCAACGTACCATCGAGATGCAATTCTCTATTGCTCTGAAGCAGCTTTGAGGTCTGATTTAAGAAATCCTCAGCGGACAGCTCATCCCTAGTTCTTCTGACCGAAAACAAAGGGTTAGTTAAACGACGGCTCTCTAAATGTAACTGTACGTAATCATCAGGGCCTACCCTACCATTAATGTCATCGAGAACTAGCTGTATCCCTCTATGTATGGCTTCAACAGCCTGTTGAGCTGAATTTATTTGCTCAAGATGGACAAAACGAAACTCCTCACAATACACCAACCCCCCAAATCTAGGTAATTCACGTTGCCAACTTCTCACTCTCTCCATATACACCTCTGCATTTTCAGGGTTACTTGGGGGTTCCTCTATGGAACCATCAATGGCATCTTCTACATCAGATACTAATTGAGAGTCAGACCCTGAGACTCCTCCCTGTGGGTCATTGGGAGTAGATGGGACACAATCTAGAGAACTCGCTGGGGAATTTTCTAAACCAGAGTCTGATTTTGCCTCCCCATTTTCAGACAGGCCAGTCTGAGAGCCTCCAGTAGGGGGCGTCTCTTTTTTTTTCCTCATTACCTCTTTAGCCCTTTTTTAAATTTTTACAGCGACCCTGGCCTGGAACTTTTTGGCAGCCATCTGTTTATCCCCCAAGGGCTGTCCACCCTTTTGTTTACACGTGAGCTGATGTGCATCCTTGAAGGTACCCCTTTCCACACCTAGACAGGCCTGATCAGAGCCACCCTTTCCAGCCCCCCTTTCTTTTAGGACCCCTGCGGCTTCAGCCTCCACCAGTTTTCTGAACAAAGCGTATTTTTTCCAAATCTTTTTAGAATGTTGTGGTTTTAGACCCCCCGAGGATACAACATCCATCAGTTTTCTGAATGACACATCAATCTCTCCCCAAATACTATCATATGGGGGATCTGTGACAAGCTTATGGTTTTGGGAGAATGGCTTGTCGGTCCTTGGTTTTTTATTCACAGCCCCTAGAGCGCCTGCTCCGGGTTTGTGAATGTGTGTGTTTCTGCGCACACTCAGAGCCGCTACAGCGGGCGCTCTGGGTTTGTGAATGTGGGCGTTTTCGCTCACAGTTTTCTCAGAGCTTGGTGCAGCGGTGGCCGCTGAGGAACTGGAGTTGTGTTTGCAGGGGCGTTTTTTACCAGAGTGTTTTGTTTTGTCCTTGGGTCTGACGTAAATGAGGTTTGGACTGGCCTGATGCTTCATCTGCACGCTTGTGCTGCTTTGCGCTGTTAAAGGTCTCAGAGCAGATTCCTGGTTCTTTGATGGTTCTCGGGGGGATGTCCTGGTAGCTCTCACTACAGCCTTGTCAGAGGGGCTGCACATGACTGATTGGGGCAGGGGGAAAAAAAGAGCATTTTACAAAAACATAACTTTGCCACCTCTCGCACCTGCACCTATGTATGTACTTAAAATACAAAACCTCATAAATTAACCAGACTAATAAGCAAAATATATTTACCCAGCTTCATCCATCCATCTGTCACTGATACTGGTGAATTTTTCTTTTCAGTTGTCTCTTTCCTTTTTCTTTTGAGCATTTTTACCCCCCCAGGTTTTGACCGTGCTGTAAAGCAAACCCCGTTAATTGGAAACACACCATCACCATCAGTTTGTAAAAATCACTTATGTTTTACATATACACACAAAACCCCAGCAGCTTTATAAACATACCCTTACCATCAGTTTAAAACAGTTTGCAACAAAATACTTTTCAATACCCCCCTCACCCCCACATGCTTTTAAAAAGACCCCTGGTTGTTCTGTCCCCCACCCCACAGCCATGTGGGCTTGGGGCCTTTGGCTTTTAAAAAAAAAACAAAAAAACAAGCAAAATGTTACTTAGTATTAGCCCCAAATCCCTATTCAAACTAAGTAATACCTGAAGTTATTACTTAAGTTATAACTACACTTAAAATGGTTTTTACCGTGGCCTGGTGATGAACTGCAACTTAAAGTTACTGGTTCCATTGTAAACAGATCACACTGTAATAAAGATAAACATCCTTATTTACTCAGACAGCATGGCCAAAGCATGGCATTATAGAATATATATTTTCAATGTTAAAAACAGAGAACATACCTCCACTTGCAGTCCAGCAGCAATTCAAGAGAGTTTCTGTTGAAAGAGACAGTCTCCAAGCTACCTGAGGTTTTTATACCATCCTAACTCTTTTGTTTCAAAGTAGTTAGCAGGTTGATTGGATCACTCCTCCCTAGCATTCCCTTTTTTGTGATCTGGGAAAGGGGTGGGTATAAGTTTTTTCTTTTTTTTTTCCTTTTTTTTTTAAGTTCAAATACATTTTATTTTTCCCCACCCCCTTTAGGGCCTTCTTATAGTAACCATTTCAAGTGAGGGACCCTTTGCAGATATCAATGAATGTCTTGGGACTTGTTTGTATTTTTTGGGAGGGGACCACCTCCCTTACTATGGGTGCACCCCCATCAAAATTAACCCTATGACAACCAGGATGAGTAATCACAGTCACCCTGGCTATTCAGTGAGGGGTGGGGATGGTTAAACCCATTCAGTTCAACAGAATAAGTCAGTTCTATTGTACTCAACCACATGTCTGAACCATCCCTGTTTGTTTTATTGTAAACACACTTTTAGGATTTTTTTCCCTTCCCACAACATACATTTCAGCTTTTTTTTTTTTTTTTTTTTTTGCTGTAAATGAGTCTCTCTTACACAAAAGACACAAGAGCTAGGTTCTCACAAGCAATTTTATTTTATTTAAAAGACATACAGCTCCTTGAAAACAAACCAAGATGCTCCATTAAAAAAGAAAGAAAAAAAGACTTTAAGCTCCCTTAGGGGCCAGAGACCTTTTAACAGAAATACAGATAGTCACAAAGCCCTTTTCAATAGATTTTTTTTAAAATTTATAGCTACCAAGTTTTATATCGCATCTTTGGCCCCTCACCATTTTCTAACTTAATCCTTTTAGATTTCTTACAAATAGAAATCTTTTCTTTTTCTTAAGCAGGGTTTTGTAACTTTTTGTGCGGACCAGACGGTCAATATAACGCTCTAAGCAGGCATCTTCCAGTTTGGTCATTTTCTTTAAAACATGGTCAGGGTCTCCACTGAATTGCACAGCATTTATCAAGGTCACCCCTTGTGCTAAATGTTCTTGGGTTAGGCACAGACATTGCATAGCATAACCTATGGCAATCACAGTGTTTAATAAGCTTTCCAAACACAGCTCAGCGCACAGGCCCCGGAACTTGCAGTTTATATCCACTGAAGTCCAAGTCACACAGTCATGGTGCCGCCTGGTGCACCTATGACACAGCCCTCACAATCTTCAAAAAGCTTTTGCCTAAGACAGTGATTAAGAACAGAATAAACAGCAACGCGTACAATAGTCCGCATGACTTTTTTACGCTCACAACGTGGTACTGGCTCAGTCAGTTCCATGCCAAGCCTCCTCCTAAACTCCTCATAGCCGTCATCCTCGGAGTCCTCTTCAACATTTTGTATCGGCGTTGAGCAAAAACAAGGTAGGCCCGGTTCATCTTCGCTGCTTGGTGCAATGCTGTCCAGAGTCTCCGGGTCCTCTAGAAAGGCATCATCGAACTGTTGAGAGATTTTTTTTCAAAAAAGAAACAGCATAAGCACACCGCTGCTTGGTTTTTGATTTACACAATCCCTGGTTCCTAGCCCCCGTTACACCCCCACCCCACGTCACTTCTTAAGCATTCATTTACCTGAGTCACGTCTTTTTCATTCACGTTGTCCGCTCATAACTCCCCCAAGCCGTGATCACTTTCCACCTCTCGGGGGGTGGACAACAAGAGGCCATCACGCTCATCGCGGTGCCTCACAAGCGGTTGGGTTTCAGGTTCCGGTGTATCCATCAATGGCTGGGCCAAAGGGCTCCCCTCAATCGCCCCCTCCTCCTCGGAACTCTCGCTGATGTAGCGCTTTCTCCGCGGTTGGTTGAATGATGGGATAACATGGTTTTGGTAATTAAATATTCATGGTAAATAGGCCCAATGGCCTGTGATGGGTTTTTAGATGGGGTAAGATCCAAGTTACCCGGGAAAGAATTTTCTGTAGTATCTGGCTGATGAATCTTGCCCATATGCTCAGGGTTTAGCTGATCGCCATATTTGGGGTCGGGAAGGAATTTTCCTCCAGGGCAGATTGGAAGGCCCTGGAGGTTTTTCGCCTTCCTCTGTAGCATGGGGCACGGGTCACTTGCTGGAGGATTCTCTGCTCCTTGAGGTCTTCAAACTACAATTTGAGGACTTCAATAGCACAGATATAGGTGTGAGGTCTTTTTTAGGAGTGGTGGGTGAAATTCTGTGGCCTGCGTTGTGCAGGAGGTCAGACTAGATGATCATAATGGTCCCTTCTGACCTAAATATCTATGAATCTATCTATGAATCTATGAAGGCCCTCGGGGCTAAAACAAAGTCTGAAGTTCTCACGGGGGTGGTGAAGGAGTCCATGTTTCCACGATTTCTAAAACACGCGCTCTCGGTAAAAGACAGCCTCTTCTGCCCGACGCTGGGCCTTATGGGGTGATGGTGCTGTGCTCTGACTGGCAGAGGGGTCATACGCCCCTATTCTGGGCGGTTCACCCCATCCCAGAACCTGCCCTATTTTGGTCAAATCTGCTCTCGGGCCGGCCTGATTGGTAGAGGTTGGTGGGAGGAGTTGTTAGAGGGGTCACACGAATCATTTCCGGACGGGTCACCCCGCCCCCGGAACTCATCCTAATTGGTCAAATCTCCTCTTGGTCCTATCGGAACAAAACCCCTCCTGATTGGTAGCGGAGTGTGGGGAGGAGTTGTTAGAGGGGTCACAAGACCCACTTCCAGAGAGGACACCCCCACCCCGGAACTCGCCCTGATTGGTCAAAGCTCCTCTCTGGGCGGTCCTACAGGGGCGAAACCCATCCTGATTGGTAGAGGGCAGTGGGAGGAGTTGTTAGAGGGGTCACATGACATACCTTGCTTCCGGTCACGTGGCAGCCTTGACCCTGGAAGTAATACCCCATGGGGCGGGACTTCCGGTGGGGGGCAGAGGTCAAGGGATGGGGTTAAGGGGTCAAGGGGTGGGGTGGGTGTCACATGACACACCTTGCTTCCGGTCATGTGGCGGCCTTGACCCCGGAAGTAATAACTCATGAGGGTGGGACTTCCGGTGGGCAGGGCTAAGGGGTCAAGGGGCGGGGCTAAGGGGTCAAGGGGCGGGGTTGGGGCTTGATTGATGGTAGGGCCCCCTTGGGCTGGGGGGCGGGGCTAAGGTGTCGGGGTCAAGGGGTCAAGGGGTCAAGGGGCGGGGTTAGGGTTTGATTGACAGTAGGGCCATTATACTACTGGTATGGCTGGAGCACACTGTGCTTTGGCTATGCTCTGCTTCCCAGGGCTCATAGGGGACCATGAGAAGCAAAATGTATGTTAGAATAGACTTAAGGCTGCTCTGACTTACAATGGGCCATAGCGGGGCCCCTGAATGAGCTCAAAATATGGGGAGCAAAAAGATGGATCTCCCCTTTTCTGAAAATACTGTTTCCTTACGGACCTGCTGCCATCCTAAAAGTGAAGCTGTCACATACATACGATGTAGTCATGTCTACATACATTTTGGGATCAGCTTGTGAAGTGTTTGGTGATCTTTTGATGTGGAAATCTCTCTGTATGAATTTAAGATACTTGGAAATGCAAAATTATAGGTCAGTGTAGATTCAATAGGACATGGTGATTGTAATGATAGTGGTGATCATTCATCATTAGCACTCTTTGTTTGGTTTGTTAGCTAGTTCTTCAGCCTGTTTAACATTTTCTGAAATTGGTTTTCACTCTAGGTTTTGGATCTGCACCTCACCTAACTATAGACCATCAGCAGAATAATTCAGTCACTCTGAGGTGTACGTCCCAAGGGTGGTACCCACAACCTGAAGTATGCTGGACTGACAGCACAGGACAAAACATAACTGCTATGGCTGAAACAAGAATCCAAAAAGATGGGACAGATCTGTATCAAATCCACAGTATGCTCAGGGTCGCAGATACTGCTTCTGACACTATCTCATGCACTATAAGAAACCCCTTGCTGAAGAGGCACCTCAAAAAAGTTATTGCAATTTCAGGTAAGAGATGCAGTACTGTCAAAGTAAATATTCCTGATGTTACTTATGAAATCGGGCTAAACACATCTGCCTTGTGGCCAACCATGTCATTCAAGGCTTGCCTACATGGAGCACCAACATGCATTATTGGGGTGTGATTTCTAAAGTGCATTAATGGGTTCCACGTTAATTAGTCCATGTAGACTCGCAGCTGGTGCTCACTAAAGTTTCCCTGGTGTGCTTTACTGTATTATTGTTTGAAACAGTAATATGGTAAATCACACTAGAGAACTTTTAGTGTGCATCATCAAGGTCTACACAGAGCAATTAATGCACAACACATTGGTGCACTTTATTAATTACACTTCTGTAGTGCCCATTACCCCACTGCATAGACAAGCCTTTGGTGTAGCATAGTTAAGACCTGTACCACTCACCATTTCTTTTCAAATACTATCCTTGAGATCACCAAAGATGTAAAAGACAGTAGAGCTCTGATTCTCTTTTCATTTATCTGTGTGTATATTAGGAGTGACCCTCTGAAGCTAATGAATTTACACTATTGTAAAAACAGTATCAATAAGAGGAGAATTAGGGCTGCCTCTTTTTCACTCTCTCTCTCTTGCACATTAATATGAGGCAGTATGTGCTGCTGGTGCAAATATAACCCCCTGAACATTTTTCAGGTTTCTTTGATGTGGAGGCAGAACATGACACAATTACTACGGTAATTGGAGAAAATACCATTCTTCCCTGCCGGCTGATTACGAAACATCTGCCCCCTAGCATGGAGTTGCAATGGAGGAAAGTTGGACCTGGAAAGGATAAGATAATCTATTTCTATCTCTATGATGAAAGCAGCCCCCAAGTTAATTCTTATCCACAGAGTGACAAATGCCCAATGAGCTATTTATCTCCAAATGGAGACAATAGCAGAGAATGGCTCCGGAAGGAATATGAAAAAAAGGCAGAAGTTTTTAAAGGAAAAGAGTTTGGGAAAGGAAATATTTCTCTGAAACTGAACAATATTCAGATGGAAGATGAAGGGAAATATGTATGCTCTGCTTCAGCCAACTTGTTTCACAGAGAGATCATCACTGAAGTCTTGGTTATAGGTAAGAAAAGCCTGGAACTGGAGAAAGCAAATGTAGCAGAACTCTGTTATTCTATCTCCCCAAGAGCCAGCACGGGTTTGTCCCTTCTCTACAGCACATTTTCTATTGCTTTGTCTATTATTGCTTTAAAACTCCTAAATAATGGAGTTTCCACTTCTTCTATTGAGAAGCTACTACATGATCTAATGCATCTCACTGTGAGATCTGTTTCCTGGTTTCAGAAGTGATTTCAGACTGTCTGCTGTTAGAAAAGATACCAATAATAATCACTCTCCCCTTTACTTTCCTTTTAAAATGCCAATTCTTTCCATTTAATTAATTAATTAATTTAATTAATTCAATTAAAGGGATGTTAGAGTGCAATTTAAATTACTTTTTAATAAACCTTTTTGAAGCAGAATAATGATAATAAGCTATAACAACATACAATCAAAGAAATGTAGGGCTGGAAGGGACCTCGAGAAGTCATTATGAGAGTTATTATGGCAACAGGTTTCAGAGTAGCAGCCGTGTTAGTCTGTATTCGCAAAAAGAAAAGGAGTACTTGTGGCACTTTACAACAGAGAACAGATGTTTTTCGTTCTACACTCAGGTTGAAAAATTACATTTTATTCCATAAGGATAAAATTTTCAAAAGTGGCAAAAAGATATAGGATCTTGAGTCCCATTTTCAAAAGTTACTTAGTTGTTGTCTACGCAGAGGCACTCTGGAAAATTAATCCCAATTAACTAAAATTTTAATGTAAAGTTGTCAGGGTTCATTCCCCACTCTGAACTCTAGGGTACAGATGTGGGGACTGGCATGAAAGACCCCCTAAGCTTATTTTTACCAGCTTAGGTTAAAAACTTTCCCAAGGCACAAATTTCTCCTTGTCATAGAATCATAGAATCATAGAATCATAGAATCATAGAATATCAGGGTTGGAAGGGACCCCAGAAGGTCATCTAGTCCAACCCCCTGCTCAAAGCAGGACCAATTCCCAGTTAAATCATCCCAGCCAGGGCTTTGTCAAGCCTGACCTTAAAAACCTCTAAGGAAGGAGATTCTACCACCTCCCTAGGTAACGCATTCCAGTGTTTCACCACCCTCTTAGTGAAAAAGTTTTTCCTAATATCCAATCTAAACCTCCCCCACTGCAACTTGAATTTTGGGGAAACAGGAAGTCCAAGTCCTTGAACAGTATGCTTGTCCTTGAACAGTATGCTGACACCACCAAGTGATTTAACAAACAATCAGGGAATGGACCACTTGGACTTCCTGTTTCCCCAAAATATCCCCCCAAACCCTTACACCCCCTTTCCTGGGGAGGCCTGAGAATAAACAAGATGAGCACAAACCAGCCTTGGGTTTTTAAGACCCAAAAAACCCAATCAGATTCTTAAAAAAACAGAACTTTTTATTAGAAGAACAAAAAAAGATAAGAGAACAACTCTGTAAGATAATCTTACAGGCAGTCAGATTCAAAACATAGAGAATCCCTCTAGGCAAAACCTTAAATTACAAAAAGACATAAAAACAGGAATACACATTTCCTCCAGCACAGTAAATGTCGCAAGCCAAAACAAAGAAAACACATTTTCCAGATTACTTACTAACTTTACAGAAGTTGGAGGGCTTGCATCCTTGATCTGTTCCCGGAAAAGGTATTACACAGACGGACAAAAGCCTTTCCCCCGCCCCCTCCAGATTTGAAAGTCTCTTGTCCCCTCATTGGTCATTTTGGGTCAGGTGCCAGCCAGGTTACCTGAGCTTCTTAACCCTTTACAGGTAAAAGGACTTTGCCTCTGGCCAGGAGGGATTTTATAGTACTGTATACAGAAAGATGGTTACCCTTTCCTTTATATTTATGACAAAAGTGGATTAGTTTAATTCTGAATAGAGATGCCCATACAGGGGGTTAATGAAATTTAAGTTGCCTGAATTCAATTTGTGAACTAAGCTAAATCAAATTAAGGCCACTTCTGAATAAGAATGTCCACATGGGTTTACTGTGGTTTAACTAATTAATTTTAAAAGTTGATTCAGATTAACTCTCCTGAGTGTTCCCATGCAGACAAGTCCTTAGATACTTTGGAGACTAAATCCCATTAATTTTTCAGGAGACTTAGTCTGGGTCGACACTATAGATCTATGTCAGTATAACTATGTCACTCAGGGGTATGAAAAATCCACACCCCATGCGACATAGTTATACTGACCTAACCCCCAGTGTACACAGTGCTGTGTCGATGGAAGAGCTTCTCCCATCGATATAGCCATTGCCTCTTGGGGAGATGTATTAACTATGCCAATTAGATGTAGGAGTGTCTTCATTTAAATGCTACAGTGGCGCAGCTGCATTGGTGTAACTGCACCAATCCAGCATTTTAAATGCAGACCTGCCCTTAGGCATAGAAGTACATCATTCATCTTTGAAAGTGGGACTAAGGTGCCTTTGAAAATTTTACCTGAAGATTCTATATTATTATTTATTATTTATAATTATTGATTACAATTTGTGCGAGACAGACAGGCTAAGAAACAGTCCCTTACCCAAAAAGTTTATAATCAAATAGACAAGACAGAGAATGGGTGGAAGAAAGGAAGTGTTATAATTCCCATTTTATAGAAGGGGAACTAAAGAACTGAGAGATAAGTGGCGTGCCCCAGGTCGCACTGGAAGTCTGTGGGAGAACCAAGAATGGAGCCCAGATCATCTGCATCCTAGTCCAATGAAATCCTTAACCGTAAGCCGTAAGTATAATGTTATATTGAAATTGTCAGATTTCAGAGTAACAGCCGTGTTAGTCTGTATTCGCAAAAAGAAAAGGAGTACTTGTGGCACCTTAGAGACTAACCATCTGATGAAGTGAACCATCCACTAGGCATCCGATGAAGTGAGCTGTAGCTCACAAAAGCTCATGCTCAAATAAATTGGTTAGTCTCTAAGGTGCCACAAGTACTCCTTTTCTTTTTGCGAATACAGACTAACATGGCTGTTACTCTGAAACCTGTCATTATGTAAGGCACTGCATTTAGCCGTATGGAGTGGAAATCTATCAACTGCATGAAAAAACTTGTACAGATACAGACAGACATCATCTTCCTTTCCAAATGCAAACAGATGGACATCGTACCAAAAGGACTGAAGGTAAAAAATCCATTACAATCTACATACCACACAGACTATGCTGACAGCTTGTGCCACACGCTCTCAAAGGCATCCGATGAAGTGAGCTGTAGCTCACGAAAGCTCATGCTCAAATAAATTGGTTAGTCTCTAAGGTGCCACAAGTACTCCTTTTCTTTTTATTGAAATTGTGTGCTTAATGAATATTAATATGTGGTGTCAATAAGTATTATTGACGATATATATATATATATATAGAGAGAGAGAGAGAGAGAAATTATTTGGACACTGATGGGAGCTAAGATTTTTCTCTTGGTGGAGTACATTCTTCTTAGTGAAAACTTGTATGGGCAAATTCTGCCCTTAGTTAAACCCCTGTAGCATTACAGACTTCAGAAAGGTCATACAATGGTAAATGAGAGCAACTTCTGCTCAATATTTTCCCCAATGTGTTTATGTTAAATCACTATTAAAATAATCTACCAGCATACACACACACTTTTTTTGGTATAAAAAGGAAACTGATTTGGGCTGAAGCAGTGAACAAATATTCAGATGTCATGTTGCTGAGATCTTTCAGCAATGTGTCCTTCCTGAACATTGTCTTTTTCATCTCTCTGAACTAGAAGATGTTTTCATTGTGATAATGAAGCCTTTCTTACAGGGATAGGGGATAAACCATCTCTGCAAATGCATCAGAAGGAGACTGTATGTAGGTATAGATGTAAATCAGGAGGATGGTATCCAAAACCTAAAGTCCTTTGGAAGAATCCCAAAGGGGAAAACATAATCTCAAAGGCTAAGACAACCCAAGGGAGGATGAGCAAAAACTTTTCACAGCAGAGAGCTCTACTGTGCCATGTGTGACCTCTGAGGTTACCTGCACCATCATCAACACAGAATTAAAGATCAGTCAAGAATCAAGCACCCACCAGTTCGGTATATGTAACTTTTTATACCAAGCTATTTTTTCCACTTTGTTAGTTTTTGTTGCTAGTGTTTACAGGCTGTTCCAGGTATACAGTGGGGTTCTTGTTCTATTTGGCCCTTATGTATTACATTATCATGCCTACCAATAACCATGGAGGCTTATATTCTGAGCTGTCTACTTAAGTCATCTCTATCTCTATCCCCAACCCCTGGTCAGTTTGGACTTTGTCCTTCAGGATGCTGAATGCCTTCTGCAAGTCCAGCATCTTCTTGCAGGATCACTCTCTAGTGAGAATTGTTTGCTCCTTAGCAATTGAGGCTTCAGTTGTCAGCATGAAATTTTCTGGAGCTGCCTTCCATGAGGTGATATGAAATGTTCATATAAGAATATGATAAGAAATCATTATATAACCACATTCAATTTGAACCCTCAGTTGCTCTGGCTTAGAGCAGCCCAGGTCTCCAGGCAAAAGCAGAAGGGCAGCTTTGCTATAAACAGGGAATACTGCACAGAGGGGTTTCAGTTGTTCAGGGCATAACAATCTAGAGCCCAGACACCTTTGCTTTCGCACATCACAGCCTAAAGGGTAGTTTTAATTGCTGGTCCCTCCTGCTGGAAGGTCATCTGGTTGCAAGGTCTGCATTGCTGGCTTCTCTGGATGCGGCCAAGTTAGCTGCCAGAGTCATGGTAATGGGAGTTACCATCTGTTGCTCATCATGGCTTCAGTCATTGGGGATTCCTGTAGAAATACAACAGACCATTGAAGAGCTCCCCTTCATGGATTGTAGTTTATTTTCTTTGAAGACGGATACAGCACTGCCAACACTAAAAGATCCAAGGGCACTGCTGCAATCCCTGGGTTTGCATACACTAGCCCTGAGAAGAACATTTTTTCCTCCGTTTCAACCAAGGAAGCAGATGACATGTCTAGACAGGCAGATCAATGCATGTGGAAGCACAAGCAGCAAAGTTGTGCCATCCACCTCTGCTGCCACTTCCTTCTGGCCCACTCTCTGTCCATCCCTTCCCTACTTTAATCTAGCTGTTTCACAAACATTTTTCTCCATTTATGTAATTTTGTTTTCTGAATTGCTCATCTGGAAACTTGAACTCACTTATCTATGCGTTGATGGATCTAGATGTTATTGAAGAGATACAAAAGCAAATACACAAAACCAAAGGCTGAGAGTAGCAAATGAGTTATGATGGAATTGTAGTTTTCTCTTAGTGTGTGAAGTTAAAATTCGTAATAAAGAGATATATAAGATACTCTGGTTCAGTAGGGGCCAGGAAGGAGTGGGCTCTAGAAGAGGGTTGGAACAGATAGAGGATTCTGTAACCCTAGTGTAATATATTGACATACAGCAGGTTATGGTCATTTAACTGCAAATAGAGTCCTGTGGCAATTCCACATATTTTCTTTCTTTTCCTGCCATCTTATTAATATAACCTATTTATCTATAAGCAGAAGGTGGTAATTGCACCCCTTTCTTCCTACACAAAATGACTCCTTCATGTGCCCTTTTGCTGAACTATGCCAGGGTTAGTATGGCAGCCATCTATTAATGACAAAGAACAGCGATATGTGTCCATCTTTTCACATTAAGGCTTATTTTTGGCTTTGTTTTTTTTTTCTTTTAAAGTTTGTAAAGTGTGATGAGTTATTCAGGGTGAGAGACACTATGTAAAGGTGCAGTGATTGGGGATTTGACTGGAGCTCAGTCTTTCTCGTTGTGGAGCACATTCTGCTCAGTGTAAATATTTGAGGCAAATTCTGCCCTCCATTAACCCCATGGAGAACTGTTAGCTTCACTGGGCTTGTACAGGTATAAATGAGAGCAATACTTGAACCTTCATATTTGTTCAGGCAGAGCAAAGCAGATCTGCTTTTGGAAACAGGAAAATTATTTCCCATTGTTTCTACTGGGATTTATCTTAAATCATATTAACCAAAACATACACTCTTTGCTTTGAGATGAAACAGTGAACAAATGTGTAGATGCCCCTGAGATCTTTTCACACTGTACCCTCTCTGAGCATCTCTCGACATTGTCAGACATGCATCCATTGTGATAATGCTGCCTTTTTTACAGGAGTAGGGAATGAAACTTCTTTACAAATGCATCTGCAGAAAGTTTGCAAATATGAATGTAAATGGAAAGGGTGGTATCCAAAGCCCATGGTCTTCTGGAGAAATCACAAAGGACAAAGCATAAACTCATTGGCTGAGACAACAGAAGTGCAGGATGAGCAAAATCTTTTCACAGTAGCAAGCACCATTGCTGTGTCATGTGATACCCCCGAGATTACCTGTGCCATTGTCAACACAGAATCAGAGATGATTCAACAATCAACTGCTCAACACTTTGGTATGTAACTTTGTATGTCATCATTATTATTCCAGGAAACTTGCCCTCTTCTGAGCAAGGGTTACTGCTTTTTTTATTTGGTCTATGGGGCATCATCCTGCCTACTAACAAACACAAATCTTTACATTCTGAATCTTAACTCATCTCTATCCCCAAATAATTCATCTGTAACAAGTTAGGACTTTATTCTTCAAGATGCTGAGCATGTGTCTGTGACCTGCTCAGCACCCTCATCTCCCATCGTATCATCTTGCAGTGTTAGTTTTGATTGTGGCTGAGAATGGGTTAAAGGGGCAAACGGACTCTCTGAAACCTGTCATCTTGAAATCTATGGGACTCTAACAGATGAAGGGCTTGCAGGATGATCATACTGCAGCATGCAGTGTTTCTGATATAGAACTGCTTCTGCACTCCTCTCAGATGTGACTGCATTTCTATGATGGGTGAGGCATTTCTACTTCTAGAGGGATTTGTTCAATCTCATTCAAAGTGTTGCAGTTTGTGCCAGTCAGGATAGAATTTGGCCTTTCCTCTGTTATGAGGTCACTCAGGATGAGAGATTGTTTAGTGGGGCTTCTGCATCACCAAGGAGGGGTAGCTACATGCCAACAGTTTTGTCAATGGTCTAGGAAAGGAGCTACTGGAATAGTACATACATGTATACAGTCAGATCAGAGAGCTGCTACAACCACTCTGGCCACCACCAGTGTATTTCTTTCTCTCAGAAACACATACTCTCACACACACTGCCCTCAAAATGTAGAGCTCATCACAAACACCAATTGCTTAAACTTTTTGGGATGAATTTCTGCCATATTTATGTACCCAGATAAATGACCTCATTTTCAGAATTGTTGCGCCCATGCATATGCCATGGAAGTCTATGGGAGCAGTGTGTGCACAGCACTCAAGAATATCTGCTTTTATTTTGGTCTCTCTTTAGGTCCCAACTTTGAATATTTTGGTCAAACACTGCAAATCACTCATATTGTACTAGGGCTGGTCAAAAAAATTTCCATCAACATTATTTTTGGTAGAAAATTGGAGTTTTGACTAAATTAATTTTGTGTGGAAAGTGTCTGCTTCCCTCTAACTTTTTTGATGTTTTATTAGACACCCCAAACCTAATATTTTTCAGGCAAAAACTGCTGATTTTTTAACAAAATTAGGAATTCAGAATGTTCACAAATGCATTTGTGAATATTTTATATCTGAGCTTCAGCTTCCACGGTATATTGGTTAAAAAACTCAGGTGGTATTGTTTGTTACGTGACTAGATTATTCATGAGACAAGGTGGGTGAGGTAATATCTTCTATAACACCCTCTGTCTCCCCGGTTACCTCCTTTAGTGCCAGTCTCCTTACAGGTTTTCATGGACATGCCTGGGTTCATCTGGATCCCGCCTCCAGCTCAGTAAGGTGTAGCTTCTTTGTTTTCTTCCTGTATGAACTTATTTGGTGGTGCCTCCACCCCCTCACACATTCCTGCATTCCTGGCAGGGTCACCAGGGCAGCTAAGAAGGAACATTCTTACCACAGAGTAACTCCCACTTACATGCCAGATAGCTGGAGTCTCCCAAGAAATAACACAAATGCACAATATATTCAACAAAGTAATTATATTAAACAGGAAGTAAATATAACATAACTGGGTAAAACCCTACTCTCCAGGTCACAGGTGCCCATACTGATAATACCCATGAATTCCCACAATCAGACATCATTTTTTTTATCCCCATACTGATAATACCCATAAAAATTAGTGTTCTGTTAGTATGTGTACTTTGTAGGGGCCTCTGATGACCTGTGACCATGATATCTTCTGTGCAGCAGCAGTTAGCGATTTGGCTAACTGGGCTCAGTGCAGCCCAAACGACTCACATGTGGGATAAGGCAGTAAGTCCCACCATGTGTTTAACAGGCAGCAGGTAGTGAAATCTCCAAACCCTTACCCCCTGGCTTGAGGACACAGTTCAGGGACTAGGGGGTCTCCCAAACAATCTCCCTGACTATCTAACTAAAGGATGGTGCACTCACAACTCCATGAATGATCCTCAAGTTCAGAGCTGGATCTGGCCTCCTCAGTCACAGCAGAGGGGCTGATGATCGCTGCTGGCAGGAGTTGGGGTGCTTCTGGTCCCAGGATTTCCCCTCACCACAAAGGGGTGCAATGCTCAAGGTGCAGATTACAACAACTCTGCTAAAATCCCATCTAGTCCAACCCTCCTTTTGAGCAGGGGGTTGGACTAGATGACCTCCTGAAGTCCCTTCCAACCCTGATATTCTATGATTCTATGAAATCCTCACTTAAGTCTCCCACCCTAGCACTCAGACACACTTAAAGCAGGAGGCAGCCCTGAACCATCAGCCAGAGCAGAGGTGCCATGTGGTGACTGCTTTTCCCTAGGGAGCTGAAAGGCTAACTCAGCCTGGCTAGGTGGGAAGTTTTCCCAACAAAACTGTATAGACCTGGAGTCACCTTGAAGAGGGAAAGGGCCAAGCTGTGGGATTTTGCTGCCAGGTGCCCAGATGCCAGTTCTCGGGGGACTCTGCATGCAGGCCTGGGACTCACCAGCCCCCACAACTAGTCCCGCCCTTTCTGTGGCTGACCCCAGACTCCTCAAAAATGGTTTCTACTCTCTCCAGGGGAGGGCATCTCACTTCCTATGTGTAAGGTTAGCTTTTTTCTCTGGGCTTTCACTTGTCAGTCATTTGACTCTTCCCCCTCCTTTCTCTCAGACACTGCCCCCTCCTCTAAGCAGGCAGACCTGCTACTCTTCCCACGCCGACAGGGCTCCTGTTGCTCTAAATAGTGTCTCCCTCTTGGCTGCCAACAGACTCTGAATCTGCCCTTGGCCCCCATTCCTCTCAGGGTCAGTGCTTTTCCCTGAATTACCAGGACACAGAACCCCAGGAACCTAGGTAAGCGCCTTGGTGGTTACACTTTTATTGTACCATCTTCTCTTGGTGAGAGTTTTCGAGCTCCATAGAGCTCTTCCTCAGACCTGTCTCTCTCACCAACAGAAGTCGTTCCAGTAAAAGATATTACTCACCCGCCTTGTCTCACTAATTTCCTGGGACCGACAGAGCTACAACACTGCATAGATGATTTTTGTAAAGTAACCAGCACAGGGTGTATTTTTGAATATGACAAGTGGTTCTGAAATTCCAAACACACTTTATAATAAATATAAGAGAATTCAGCTTTAAAATTTGTTTTTCCTGAGTATTCATACTAACTTGAAAGTTCTCAGAAAGGAAACACAAGAGGGTTGAGACCATGGCCAAATTCAAATTAGTCTTTAAATTTGAACAAATACATGTGAAATATTCTTCACAAGTCACTCATCTTTAGTGATAGCCCATCATAATACCAAAGATAAATAGGCTTGGTAGAATTCGATTTTATTGTTTTATAATTTTGACGTATAATAATGCTAATTTTTAAGCATTTTTTTATTTTTATCATTTAAATGTTCATAGTTATGCAAAATTATGGGTTTTAAGGGGTTTTTAGATGTTTACCAATTTAAATTTTTACAGTTAGGGAAAATTATGGTGGGTTCAGACAACAGGGGGTATCAGACAATAATCATTTAATGACAGTAGATATTGAAATTCAAAAAGATAAAACTTTATAACCACTAAAATACAAATTGTGAACATTGTATGTCAAAATATACAAAGTAAGATATCCTTAATTCAGACTCTAATAAATTCTCAAGCAACATTTTTCTTTCTTTGCCTATTTATACATTTTTATTATTATTGGTAGAAATGTTTTCCCTCAGTTTGTTTGTGGACGGTGAAACCGAAGTTTATTGACATTTATCAATAAAAATTGAATCCTTCCGAACCTAAAGACTAGCTACGTGGCAATAGACATTTGGAAGAGACACTTTCCATCATGAGAGTCAGGTCTCACACAAAACCAGAAGAATGATAAATATTCTAGATGAGGGCCAAGTTCACTATTAAGTGAATTGGAGGTTATTAGAATACATAAGATTGGGAATGCAGTTGTGTGTGAAGGAAAAAAGAAACATTCTGGGACTGGCTGTTTAGCTCATTTATAAGCTTAATGTAAATGTTCACAGTGTAGTCTGATAGAGCATTAGCAACAGAAAAGTAAGTACATGTATTTTGGATTTTGTTGTAATTCCCTGAGATGCTGAAGGCAGGCCTCTATTATTCCATATGAAATATATTCTCTCTCATTCTCTATCAAGGTATAAAGAGAACCGTACTTGAGAGAATGAGAAAAAAGTTCATCATTGTTTAGGTCCAAAACTGTAACACCTAGAAATACCTCCCATGTTTGAGGCTATTTTTTTACATTGTGGTGATAGTAACATGTTCTATCTTTCAGTAGGTTTCTTAATCTGTATCTTGCTGTTTATTGCTGTGACTGTCGAACATTTTTTTGGAAAATGCAAAAGTAAGTTAACTTATTTTTTTTTGTTTTAATTTGCATAAGGTGTACATGTTTAACAGTGAGGGTGATTTAGTTGGAGATTGGTCCTGCTTTGAGCAGAGGGTTGGACTAGATGACCTCCTGAGGTCTCTTCCAACCCTGACATTCTATGATTCTATGATTAATCATTGGAACAATTTACCAAGGGTTGTGATGGAGTCTCCATCCCTGACAATTTCTAAATCAAGATTGGATGTTTATCTAAAAACTCTGCTCTGGGAATTATTTTGGGGCAGTTCTCTGGCTTGTGTTCTACAGGTGATCAGACTAGATTATTAGAATGGTCTCTTTTGGCCTTGGGGTCAATGGAAAAACTGTCATATTGCAAGTGAATGAGTTTAATTTTCCTTGAAAGAAACAAGGAGAAGCTGACTGAAAACAGCAGAGAGAACACAATGCTGGTCAAATTTGCTGATAGCAAAACTACTGGATCCAAATATCTGTCCTCATGAACCTCACTGAAGGTGGCTAATTTTTGATGTTCATGATGTTTAAAATGCAATTAATGAATCTGAACATGAACTAAGTACATTGATCAATATTAATCTTTTACAGGCCAGTTCCAGAATGTGATTGGTGAGTTTGGCCTCATTTCTAAGCAGTTACACTCAGATTTTGTTTCTATTTTCTATTTGGTTAATTGAAAAAATGTATTTCCTATCATTTCAATTCTCCACACTAGTTGCTTAATAATCCACTTTGCAAGAGGAACTAACAAACAATCAAAACACAAAAACCCTTTCACTGTAGGGCTCAGATTTTGAAAATGCTCAGTTGGGTGAAAGCTCATTTTACCCACATAAATAGTCCATTGGATTAAGTGGACCAAATACAGGTTTTACTTAGTCTTTAATGGCACAATACTCTTTTTCTTAAACATTAAGAACATAAGAACGGCCGCACTGGGTCAGACCAATGATTCATCTAACCCACTATCCTGTCTTCTGATAGTGGCTGGTGCCAAAGAGAATGAACGGAACAGGGCAATTTATCAGCATTACCTGTTGTCCAGTCTCAGCTTCTGGTAGTCAGAGGCTTAGGGACACCCAGAGCACAGGCTTGCGTCCCTGACCATGTTGGCCAATAGCCATTGATGGACCCATCCTCCATGAACTTATTTATGCTTTTGGCCGTCATCCCCTAGCAATGAGTTCCATGGGTTGAGTGTGTGTTGTGTGTTTGTTTTAAACCACCTGCTGCCTATTAATTTTATCAGGTAACCCCTAGTTCTTGTGTTATGCAAAGGGGTAAATAATATTTTCCTTTTCTCTTTCTCCACATCATTCATGATTTCTTAGATCTCTGTTATATTCCCCCTTTGTCATCTCTTTTCCAAGCTGAACAGTCCTAGTCTTTTAAATCTCTTCTTGTATGGGAGCTGTTTCATACCCTTAATCATTTTTATTGTCCTTCTTTGCACTTTTACCAATTTTAACATATTTTTTTTAGATGGGGTGACCAGAACTGCACACAGTATTCAAGGTGTGGGCATACCATGGATCTATATAGTGTCATTATGTTATTTTCAGTCTTATTATCTATCTCTTTCTTAACAGTTCCTAACATTCTGATAGCTTTTTTGACTGCTGATGCACATTGAGCAGATGTTTTCCAAGAATTATCTATGCTTTTGAGAATTTTGCCTGAATTACATCTGAATAAGACTTATGGATTTGGCCAATGTGAATTGAGGGTGCTTAGTACCTCACAGAAGCAGGCAGTAACACACAGAGCTATCGACATAAGCTACCTACCTAATCTAACTCTTTCTTTTTTTGCAAAAATATTTTTTGCACATCTTTTTCTCCTCCTCCCTTCTTTCTCTGTGTTTTGGCTGGGAAAGCTACATTTGCTCTGGAACCAGTGATATCTGAGGCCTTCTCACCTGCTTCAGAGGCAGCTACTTGGTCTTTTTACAGCAGCTGGGAGCCTCATCTGCTGCCCTCACAAGTTCAACATGTATGGTTGACCAATTCATGGTTGATCTGGGAGCCCTCAAGAGAGATCTTGCTGTAAGGTTGACAAGTGTATTCTGTCTCCTCTTGTGTACATATCAAAAACTTCCTTAAAGATGAGCCTTGATCTGGAATTTGACTCAGGATTTTATGGGGTGCCAATGTGAAGTACCAGGGTCATGAGATCTCAGTGACCGGCTTTGTTTCAGTCTTCTTCAGGATCACACCTAACCAAAACCCATGACAAGTTGCCCACTATACAGAACACTTGTTTACAGAAGAAGGCAAAAATATGTATTTATTCAACTCTGTCTTTCCATTGCAGACCAAGTGCAGAGGGTAAGAGGTAAGTTAGTATTGATTTATGTAGCCTTCTAAGCAGGCCAGTGTTAAATAGTACGTCTGATGGAACTGTGTGTACTTTATATTTATTGACAAGAGCACAACTCTCTCTCAGTGTAGTCCACTGTACTGCACTGGTGAATTTCATCCCTATTGTAATTCCAGTGAAGTCAGTACAGTTAGAACAAGGAAGGATTAGGTTGCAGCATTTTTTTCAGAGTATTTGGGATATTCCTATTGGAACAAATGTAGTGTCATTAATTCCCAGAAAGAGGATAACTATGAAGGTTGGATTTCACCTAACCTTTGCATAGTGCTAGATATGATAGGAGCCAGATTTCAAATACAGCATGAACCTGGATGAAGATGTTATGAAAACAGTGATCCTACACTGTGAAGAATAGATAATATTGCTTGATGGTACAAGAGATAGTGAGAGAGTGAAATAGTGGTTATATATGTATAACATAACACAAGTATTAAAGATTAAAGACTCTGTCATATGTGGCTCATTAAATAAGCCATTCATTAAGTTAACAATTCAATCAGCCAATAGTAATGTTAACCAAATTTCCAATTACAAAATGCACATTTTGAGCTGATTTAATCTGTTGCAGAGCAATCCCACGATGACTATGGTAAGTTTGCAATGATTTCTAAGCAGTTGATCTCAGATATTTTTCTCTTTCAGAAATGTATATCCTATTTTACTGAGCTGTCTAATTGATCTAGCTGCCTAATCTGTCACATTTACCTAAATACTTTTAGTATTTCATGCTAGAATATAAGTCCCTCATAGCAGGCAACAATATATATATATATATATAATTGTGACGGGGCAAGGCCAGATGGGTATAGAAAAGTAGTGGGAGATACATATATTAGCTCCAGGCTAAACAAATCCCTGGTACCAGGATAAGTTAAATAGCAGCTGCTCCAGGTCAGTTAAGACACCTGGGGCCAATTAAGAACTTTCCAGAAGGCAGGGAGAATGCTAGGTTGATTGGGACACCTAAAGCCAATCAGGGACTGGCTGAAACTAGTTAAAAGCCTCCCAGTTAGTCAGGTGGGTGCAGATGTCAGGAGCTGTGGGAGGAAGTTGTGCTGTTGGAGAGACTGAGCAGTACACACCATATCAGGCACAAGGAAGGAGGCCCTGAGGTAAGGGTGAAATGGAGCTTGAGGAAGTGGGGGCTTCTGTGGGGAAATAGCCCAGGGAATTGTACATGTCATGTTTCTAAAAGGTCAGCTACCATAGCTGATACTATTAGGGTCCCTGGGCTGGAGCCTGGAGTAGAGGGCGGGCCCCGGCTCCCCCCTTTGTCCCCATCCCCAATTAATCACTGAGACTGGGAGACAACTGAGACTGTGCAAGGG
Organism: Lepidochelys kempii; assembly: GCF_965140285.1. Classification (NCBI taxonomy): domain Eukaryota; kingdom Metazoa; phylum Chordata; order Testudines; family Cheloniidae; genus Lepidochelys; species Lepidochelys kempii. The sequence goes on from NC_136402.1 coordinate 12,080,126, forward strand.
AGGATAGCTTCTCTTCACCTCCCTTTCTGGCTTATGATGAAAATGGCTCAGTAGACTGTGACCCTTGTCTCTAGAGAGAGAAGGGCTACGTGGAGGGTCACAGTGAGCCTCTGAGGCTAGCGAAATCCTCCAGGAAATGCAGGACCCACGGAGACAAGGACAGAGCTTTTATATATATATATATATATATATATATATATATATATATATATATATATATATATAAAAATTGCCCATTCCCTATGTGACAGGCTGGACCCCCTGGGATGTCACCTGCTGTGCAGGGACACCACTGAGTCAGACTATTCTGCCAGTCTGGGCCCCCTTTTACCTGGTCTCACTGGGCTAGCTTTTCTAGCTAAGCACACAGGCAGGACCACACACAGCTGCACAGAGAGACAGAGATCCACTCTGGGAAGGCTCAGTTTAAGGGGCTTGCCAGTGCCAGATGTCCACCCCCCTTGGAGTACAAACCCAAAATTATATGAAATTTGCCTCTTCCCTCAATGTGGAGGAGAGTATGCACAACTTCTTGCCCCCATCCCCCAGTTAGAAATCACACAAACTGAGTTATATTGTAAACCAGAAATAAATGTATTAACTATAGAATCATAGAATAACAGTTGGAAGGGACCTCTGGAGGCCATCTAGTCCAACCCCCTGCCCAGAGCAGGACCAATCCCAACTAAATCATCCCAGCCAGGGCTTTGTCAAGCCTGATCTTAAAAACTTCTAAGGAAGGGGATTCCACCACCTCCCTAGGTAACGCATTCCAGTGTTTCACCACCCTCCAAGTGAAAAGTTTTTCCTAATATCCAACCTAAACCTCCCCCACTGCAACTTGAGACCATTACTCCTTGTCCTGTCATCTGCTATCACTGAGAATAGTCTAGATCCATCCTCTTTGGATCCACCTTTCAGGTAGTTAAAAGCAGTTATCAAATCCCCCCTCAATCTTCTCTTCTGTAGACTAAACAATCCCAGTTCCCTCAGCCTCTCCTCATAACTCATGTGTTCCAGTCCCCTAATCATTTTTGTTGCCCTTCGCTGGACTCTCTCCAATTTCTCCACATCCTTCTTGTAGTGCAGGGCCCAAAACTGGACTCAGTACTCCAGATGAGGCCTCACCAGTGTCGAATAGAGAAGAACGATCACGTCCCTCGATCTGCTGGCAATGCCCCTACTTATACACCCCAAAATGCCATTGGCCTTCTTGGCAACAAGGGCACACTGTTGACTCATATCCAGCTTCTCGTCCACTGTCACCCCTAGGTCCTTCTCTGCAGAACTGCTGCCAAGCGATTCGGTCCCTAGTCTGTAGCGGTGCATTGGATTCTTCCATCCTAAGTGCAGGACTCTGCACTTGTCCTTGTTGAACCTCATCAGATTTCTTTTGGCCCAATCCTCCAATTTGTCTAGGTCCCTCTGTATCCTATCCCTACCCTCCAGTGTATCTACCACTCCTCCCAGTTTAGTGTCATCTGCAAACTTGCTGAGGGTGCAATCCACACCATCCTCCAGATCATTAATGAAGATATTGAACAAAACCGGCCCCAGGACCAACCCTTGTGGCACTCTGCTAGATACCGGCTGCCAACTAGACATGGAGCCATTGATCACTACCTGTTGAGCCCGACAATCTAGCCAACTTTCTACCCACCTTGTAGTGCATCCATCCAGCCCATACTTCTTTAACTTGCTGACAAGAATACTGTGGGAGTATTTTAATAACAGGAGTATTTTAAGTAGTTAAGGAGGTAGCAGACAGAACAGGGCAGATTACTAAGAAAATAAAACAGAGCATGAAAACTAACTTAATACACTAAAGAAACTGGTTGCATGTAAGGTCTCACCCTAAATGTGATTCTAATAATCTTATTCACAGGCCTGAGACCCTTCCAGCCTGCGTCCAGTTGTTTCCCCCAGTTCATAGAATCATAGAATATCAGGGTTAAAAGGAACCTCAGGAGGTCATCTAGTCCAATCCCCTGCTCAAAGCAGGACCAATTCCCAATTTTTGCCCCAGATCCTTAATTGGCCCCCTTAAGGATTGAACTCACAACCCTGGGTTTAGCAGGCCAATGCTCAAACCACTGAGCTATCCCTCCCCTGTCTTAGTTGTTTCCAGCAGTCATCTTGGGTGGGGTTGCAGGGGAGAACTGATGACCTGGATTACCTCACTTCCCACCCTTAAATAGGATTTGCATAAGGCGGGAGTCCTTTGTTTCCTAGTTTGACACACACACCCCAGCTTCTCCTGGAAAAGTACAGAATTCAAGATGGGTTCCAGTAGCAGGTGACATGATCACATGCCTCTGTAGGGCCCCTGTGGCCATTCTTCACAGGCTGACCCACAAGTTCACTGGAAGACTAAGGTCTTTTACAGTCCATTGTCTCTTGCTGATGGACCATCAGCACTGTCCGGCTTTTTCATTATTGTACCTGAAGTGTTAGTAGGGGGCGTCATCCAAAGTAGCATAGTTGAAATATAGACACAGAGTCAATATTCCTAATTGCAGATACAGAAATGATACATGCATACTGAATAGGATTATCCTATTTGTGTATTATAACCTTTCAAATGATACCTTACAAGAGTTACCTTGCATAAAACATATCTTAGTTATGTCGTATTCCTACCACAAACATATTTTCGTAAAGAATATGGAGTATAACTATGCTTCCAGAGTAATGCAAATTTATAAGAATCCTTCTCGTTGTGCCAGTATCATCCTGAACTCATTCTCCAGCTTCAGAAGACTTAAAAATTTTCTCCAGTCATCAGTGGGACAGACACCACTGAATAATGTAACTGTCCTAATGTGCATCAAGACAATACCAGGGAACTAGATGTAAATAAGATTGCTGACAGTTTCATCCAGAAAGTTACAGTGAGACATAATGTCTTTAAATTGGGACGTTAGTGAAAACAGCTTGTAGGTGATTGCAATGGTTTTAATATAATGTAATTCATGATAATGTAATTATGTAGTTCATAACAATTTAATCATTATTAAAATAGTAATGATATCAGTGATAGACACATTCAAATAATTAGAATAGGAAAGAAGTATATAAATATGCTGAAAATAGCCTCCTCCCAAAACTGGCAGAGTATACCACCACCCTGCTCAGCACACACACCCCTTCAATAGCACCCACCGGCCAAAAAAAAAAAGTCAGTGCCTATAGAAAAAAAAAAAAAAACCTCTTCCATTATTCACATCTGTGTCATTCCTTTTCAGACCGACTACGGATAGAAATGGGTAAGTTTGACTTGATTTATGTAGGTTTCCACTCAAGGAGAAAGGGATGGAGCATATAATGGAATTACAGGTGCTTCATATTTGCTGATCAAAGCAGTGCTCCCTTTCAGAGCAATCCACTGCACAGCGGTGGCCAAGTCCATCTCTGCTGTGACTTCAGTAATGTCAGTGTAGTTACATCAGGGAAAAATAGGCCCCAGGGTTTTTTCTGCAATCTTGTTATAATCACAGCTAACAAACCCCTATCCCAACTCACTCCCTCCTCCCATTTAAATCTCTTTTTTTTTTTTTACTAAAGAAAACTGTGTACTTTCTTTTTAGATCAACTGCAGAGTGAAAGGGGTAAGTTTACATTGATTTCTGTAAGCTTCTGCTCAAGCTACCAAGACAAGGAAAAGTTATTGAAGCTGCTTTGGTCCCAGAATATTAGAGCGACAAGGTGGGTAAAGTAAAGTCTTTCATTGAACCAACTTCTGTTGGTGAAAGAGACAAGCTTTCAAGCTTACAGAGAGCTCTTTTTTTTTTTCAGATCTGGGAACAGCTCTGCAGAACTGTTTGTCTCTTTCAATGACAGAATTTGATCCAATAAAAGATATTACCTTACCCACCTTTTCTCATTAAAAAAGCAAGAATATATTTGTGAAAATGTGTTTGTTTAGCTGAGATAAAATAAAGTGCCCATGTGCAAGCTGTGAGCGCCCTGCCAATTATTTCAAAATACAAAATCAGATAAAAACTTCACTCCTGTCTGACAACACCTCAACATATTGGTGAGCTCTGAAGCATGCTCTGAAAGTTTGGAAATCCAGGTTATTTCAGACCTAGGTCGGGAGGGTATTCCAAAGCCCCAGGAACTTTATATAGAGCGCTCTGCCACTAGCAACTTTATATTAAGGAGATCTAGCCTCAGCTTCTTTGCTGATTGCAGCTGTGGCATGACATGAAGGAACTGCATGTGATATATATTCATTATCTAGAGTGCTGCTCCATGTCAGTGGAGTCTACTACACAGCAGTGGCCAAATTCATCCTTGTTGTGAAGTCGGTGCGATTTACATCAAGGATGAATTAGATGACAGTTTTTGCAAAACTCCTGTTGGAACAAATGTTAGTTTATTTAATTCTTAGCAAGAGGGCTAATCTGTAGAGTGGATTTCTGCTAATCTTTGCATAATCTGCTAAACTTTGATCATATGAGAAGCAAATATTAAATACAGGTGGGATTGGTAATTAATGCAGTGACCATCGTATGTTGTGAAAAAAATATTTTACATTTTCTTGGAAGACCTGAGAAAGAACCAGTGATGACAGGCTGGGAGCAGCAGGATGGTGGTAAAATATATACATAGCACAATATATTTGGCACTATGTGGGTCATTGAATAAGGTTTATTGGTGCTATTCACAAAGTTAAAAATTCAGTCAGCTAAATGTATTGTTAAACGTTCAAGAACCAAAAATAATAATAATCTAATTTAATCTGTTGCAGTCCAATTCTGTAATGATTGTGGTAAGTTTGCACTGATTTGTAAGTAGTGATTTTCAGATTTCTTTTCTGCTTTGCAATGTATATCCTATATGTCTAAACTTTCTACTTATCTACTTACCTACTCTGTCTCATTTACCTCAAAATGTCCAGCAGTTTTATTTCTAGAGTGTCTGATCACCTTACAAATCATCATTCTGATAAAGTGTCTCATATTGTCTATATGCCTCCCAGAAACTAGCAGGTAATAATTATTAAACATTTTTTTGCAAATTTCCTACTCTTTCCCTTTGTTTTCCTTTTTGCAGCTGTGGGAAAGCCAGGCTAAATGAATGGGCTGTCCACTTGCTCTGCATTTTGAAAACTGTGACATGATTATCACAGTTCAGGGCAACTCTCCCTGTATTACCCCTCTGTGGTCTCTTGAGGGCTCATCAGTCATCACCTCTCTTGGACAGAGATATGTGTCTCTCTCCCTCCTGACTGGGGTTTGTCAAGGCTGCACAGTTCCCTGCCTACAATGTGATATCCCCAGCAAGCCAGACTGCCTAAACTGGCCTGCATCTGTACTTTGCTTTCTCTTCAAAGTCTATGTGCAGCTGGAATTGCCAGCAGGCACAAGTTACCACGTAGCTTTTTATATGCAAACATATTTCTTTGCAAGGTGAAAGATTTACAGAGAAAACAGTGCAGTAAGATATCCCAAAGATATTTTAGGAAATTGCCATATCTGTCGCAATGATATTCATGGGTGACTGGTATGAGTAGAGGATGCAGGGTGAGCTAATTCCTTATCCATCAGCATCCTGTGACCATTACACTTTTCCTGCTGTCTTTCTATAGCTCCCATCTAACAGCCACCTCTGCCAAGTTATACTATGTAGAAAACATTTGTTTACAGGATAGAACAAAAACTCTGCTGTTACTCAAATGTGTGTCATTCCTTTACAGCCCAACTACAAGGGCAAATTGGTAAGTTTGGTGTGTTTGGGATGTGATATCACCTGTTTTCTTTGATCTGTGGGCTGCAACCTTAAACAGTTTAAGTTAGTTAACATAATAAAGTTTTTTGTTTGTTTTACATTTCTTCTTGTTTTCAGTAACCCAAATTTAATGCACAGATTAACTTAATTTGTTTACAGTGTAGTAGGGGCCAAGTCTTTTATAACACAAGCTATACTTTTGCAATCAATTCTGTGAGCAGGGCCTGCCTCTTGCTCACAACTTAACTTTGTGTTATAGCAGCAAGATTTTAACTACTTTAGCCCAGGCCTCATACCAGGCCTCTTATATCTGGTCTTATGTCTGACACATGGGCTTATGTTTCAGGACCTCTTCCTACTCCACCTTCTATTGATGCAGAGATGGAGCTGATGATGGACTTATATTTGCTTTATATTTGCTGACCGGAGCACCCCTCCCTCACAGAATAGTCCACTGCACAGCCATAGCCAGAAGTATCCCTGCTGAAAATGCAGAGCTTCTAGTGCACTCTCACACTTATTTAAACCTAGGGTTTCCAGATGTCTGGTTTTTGACCGGAATGGGTCGAAAAGGGACCCTGGCGGCTCTGGTCAGCACTGCCGATCAGGCCGTTAAAAGTCCAGTCGGCGGTGCTGTCTAAGGCAGGCTAGTCCCTGTCTGTCCTGGCACCACGCTGTGCCCTGGAAGCGCCCAGCAAGTCCAGTTCCTAGGCAGTGGTGCATGGGGCTCTGTGCGCTGCCCCCGCACTCCCATTGGCCAGGAACCACGGCCAATGGGAGCAGGGGAGGGCCGTGCCTGCGGGCGAGAGCAGCACCCAGAACTTCCTGTCCCCCCCTCTCCTATCCCCCCCCTGCCTAGCACCCGGACCTGCTGGCCGCTTCCGGAGTGCAACGCGGAGCTGGGACAGGTAGGGACTAGACTGCCTTAGACCTGCTGCACTACTGACTGGGTAAGCCTGTGCCCCAATGCTGATCCCCTACCCCGATCCTGAGCACCCCACCAAACCCAGAGACCCCTCCTTCACCCCAAACCCCTCATCCCTGGTCCCACCCCAGAGCCTGCACCCCCAGCTGGAGCTCTCACCCCCCCTGCATCCCAACCCCGAGCCCCATCACTGAGCCCCCCACCAAATCCAGAGACCCCTCCTGCACCCCAAACCCCTCATCCCTGGCCCCACCCCAGAGCCCGCACCCCCTGCCTCAACCCACAGCCCCCTCCTGCACTCCGAATCCCTTGACCCCACAGCCTAGAGACCCCTCCTGCACCCCAAACCCTTCACCCCTGGCCCCACCTTAGAGCCCCCAGCCCAGAGCCCGCACCCCCTCCCACACCTCAACCCCCTTCCTCAACTGGCAGCCCACTCCTACACTCCAAATATCTCAGCCCGCACCCCCAGCCATAGCTCTCACCCCCTTCCACACCCCAACTCCCTGCCCCACCCCAGAGCCCCCGCCCACACCCTGAAGCCCTCATTTCTGGCCTCACCCCAGAGCTCGCACCCCAGTTAGAGCCCTCACCCCCTCCCAACCCCCTTCCCCAACACAGTGAAAGCGAGTGAGGATGCGGGAAAGCGAGCCACAGAGGGAGGGGGAATGTAGTGAGCGGGGACAGGGCCTTGGGAAGGGGCGGGGCTAGGATGTTCAGCTTTGTGCGATTAGAAAGTTGGCAGCCCTATTTAAGCCCCAGTCTTGAATTGGGCCTTTCTAAAAAATAAAGAAAAAAAGTTGCTGTCTTTTTATAACTCTCACCTAACAGAATCTACCCCCTCTGAACCTCTATAAAAGAATTATTTTGAAGAAGAGGGGAATTTATTTTCTTACTCAAATAGTTGTCATTCTTTTGCAGATCAACAACAGAGAGAAATGAGTAAGTTTTCATTGATTTATATAGCCTGCTACTCAAGCAAAGGAAAAAAGAGAGGATATATGGTGGAATTGTGGATGCTGTGTATTAGTTGTTTAGAAATCGGTTCTCTCTGAAAACATTCCACTGCGCAGACATGGCTAAATTCATCCCATCTGTAACTACAGTGATGTCATTGTAGTAACACTCGGGTAAGTTAGTCCCTAGGATTTTGAAAAACTCCCAACATATTTTTTTCCTGAATTTGTATTCAGACGTTTGCAGAGGGGGGGAAACTATTTCATTAGTCATATGTGCAATATTGCCAACAGCCTCCTAACCACCTGCAGATTTGAGAAGGAATTTTTAGGAGCTGCATGTATTGAATGTCCAGCAACAGTGAATTGTCCAGAAGGACCTATTGTATTCAAGATGCTTGAAGAAAAGGGGAAAATTATGTAATTACTCAAATGTGTGTCATTCTTTTACAGATGAGCTTCAGAGACAAAGGGGTAAGTTAGCACCGAGTTGTGCAGCTTTCTACTCTTGAGAAGAGAGAGGATATTGGTTAGAAATGACTGTATTATTGTTGAAGGAACCAAGGGCAGCAGTGATGAACTGGAGGGAGATTAGTGAAGTTTATCGCAGCTGGTAGTTGGGTTACATTGCTCATATTTCGTCAGACGATTGTTAGGAGTGGCTGTTATTTGTGCTGTATTGGGAGTGTCAGATTGTCACAGGAAGCTACAGTTTGTTGCCATTTTTGGCACATCTGCTGGGAAATCTATGAGCTTCTCCTGGGGAATGTACTCTCAAGGGGGATGGGCTTCCCAGCTCATGGAGGAGATAAAGTGTGCTGCCTGGAAACTACACTTTGAAGCTAAAGCAGGTTCTATCCATGGGATCCTGGACCATCCACTGAGAGATTCTTCTCCTTCAAGTGTACTCTGCATACTCTCACTCATGAGAACTCTCCAGACCAGTGCAGCCCTGAACAGTAGAGTTCTAGCCAATCATAGCCATTGAAGTGCTCATTCACCTCCCTCACCCCTCCCCTCAGTGAACTTGGAGCATTCCAGGGCTAGGGTACAAAAGGGGCAGTGAGTTCCTTCTCACTGTGACCAGATGAATAGTTTTATGTGGAGCTCAGGAATACTTTTGTGGTATGATTGGTGGCTAGCATTAAAACGTAGTTAATCAAATAGGAATGAGTTAGCATTTAGTAGTAGGAGATTAGATAGTTACTTGAATGGAATTGAAGAAGAAACCCAGTTTCAAAAGGTGTGTATCTTATCTAGCGGTGTTCCCAGCATTAGATACAACATGTTTAGGTGAAGGACACTCACCCTCCAAGTGTTCAATTTGCTTTACATTTTACCAAGAGAGCAAAGAAAGAAAGACAAAATAGGCTTCAGGCACTTAAACGTTGCAAGAAGCACTGTCTCCAAAACCATCTTGAAGTGGGACAGGACAAGGTTAACTCAACTGTATATCCTATATTTCTAAGTCTAAACAGAAGTCCCTAAATCATCCATTATGTAGCAGAGCTTTTTTTAAGAAAATACTACTCAGTATGTGTCCAGTTCTGCAAACTCTGAGTTACATGAGGTATCTTTCTCCACATAAATAGTTGCTTTGAAGATAATTGGCCAAATACAGAATTTTGTAAGTTGTTAGTCACATAGAACATCTTTTCACATCCACACTTCTACCTGGGTAAGCCTTGAACAAGTATTTTAAGCTGCAACACAAATCTGTTTCCCTACTTAATGTTCTTGAATATTAGATTCATACATTTTAATCTTTTACATTTTCTGTAATGATTTGCCATATTATATCAATTTGTCTGTCTACAGATATAGAACATACTGATGCTTACAGTATCCAAGCACCTTAAAAATAATCACTTGTATTGTATAAAGTCCCGTATGTTGTCTAAATTTCTCCTTCCACCCCTGGAAGGGGATGGCACATCCCTGCCTCCTGTTCACTACATGTTTGTTCGATAAAGGTAATAGTGTTGATAACTAGACTTCTGTACGGTGTTTGATTTGTTTAATCCATTTGGATTAAAATACTAGATCAATATAAAATTAACATGACGCATTACATGGATTTAAAGTGACTAACTCATAGGTCTCCAAATGTAACTGCAAACATGGAATCCTCACAGAGTGGGAGTGCTTGTAGTGTGGTCCCACAGGGATTGTGTTTTGGCCCTACTCTATTTAACATTTTCACGAATGATTATACCAAAATTAGCAGCGTAGTGACATCTTCAAGGGCAGAAGGATGGGCTAGCTGTCTCCAGCACATACCTAGTGTTTCAGATGGGATCGTGTGTTGGGTAGATAGGCCCTCACACTGCTGTCACTGCCATGATTACACTTTTATTTCTAGTACACTAGCTCAATCACAGCCAGTGTGGGCATACACCTCCTGGCTCTAGTGTAGACATACCCTGAGAGTTACATAGACTGTTCTCTTTATACATCCTACTGTATTTTCCTACTTTATTTTCCACTGCATGCATCTGATGCATTGAGCTTTAGCCCACGAAAACTTATGCTCAAATAAATTTGTTAGTCTCTAAGGTGCCATTAGAAACATAGATAGCTGGGTATGTGATGATTGGGAGAACTGCATGGTGACTTGTCTGCCTGGTGAGAAGGTTGTGGATCTCTCAAGACATCTAGATAGACTTACATGCAGTGCTGGGGAGGAGCCGCTGGTCGTGATACATGTAGGTACCGATGACATAGGGAAGTATAGAAGAGATTCTGGAGGCCAAATTTAGGCTGCTAGGTAAGAGATTGAAGTCCAGGACCTCCAAGGTAGCATTCTCTGAAATGCTTCCAGTTCCACGCACAGGGCCAGTTAGACAGATAAAACTGCAGGGTCTCAATGTGTGGATGAGATGATGGTGTAGGGAGGAGGGGTTTAGATTTATTAGGAACTGGGGAAACTTTTGGGAAAGGGGGAGCCAATACAGGAAGGAAGGGCTCCACCTAAACCAAAATGGAACCAGATTGCTGGCACTTAAGAAGGTCGTAGAGCAGTTTTTAAACTAAGGGCTGGTCGAAAGCTGACTGGTGTGGAGGAGCATGTGGTTCGGGGAGGATCTATTAATGGAGATCCTCTATATCCTAGTAAGGAGGAGAGGATGGAAGATGATAAAATACAGGTAGGATCTGATGAGAAACAGTCAAATGAAAAAGAGTCTCATTCAAGCACATCATGTAATGGCAGACAGCTAAAAAGTGACAACTTTTTAAAGTGCTTATATACAAATGCTAGAAGTCTAAGTAATAAGATGAGTGAATTAGAGTGCCTTGTATTAAATGAGGCTATTGATCTAATAGAACATAAGAATGGCCATACTGGGTCAGACCAAAGCTCCTTCAAGCCCGGTATCCTGTCCTCTGACAATGGCCAATGGCAGGTGTCCCAAAGGGAATGAAAAGACAGGTTATCATCAAGTGATTCATGCCCTGTCAGCCAATCCCAGCTTCTGGCAAACAGAGACCAGGGACACCATTCCTGCCCATTGTGGCTAATAGCCATTGATGGACCTATCACAGAAACTTGGTGGAATGAGGATAATCAATGGGACACAGTAATACCAGGGTACAAAACATATCGGAAGGACAGAACAGGTCGTGCTGGTAGGGGAGTGGCACTATCTGTGAAAGAAAGCTTAGAATCAAATGAAGTAAAAAATCTTAAATGAACCAAATTGTACCATATAATCTCTATTGATATTAATTCCATGCTCTAATAATAAGAATATAGCAGTAGGGATATATTACCAACCACCTGAACAGGACGGTGATAATGACTGTGAAATGATCAGGGAGATTAGAGAGGCTATAAAAATAGAAAAACTCAATAAGGGGGGATTTCACTATCCCTACACTGACTGAATACATGTCACTTCAGGATGGGATGCAGAGATAAAGTTTCTTGACACCTTAAATGACTGCTTCCTGGAGCAGTTAGTCCTGGAACCCACAAGATAAGAGGCAATTCTTGATTTGGTCCTAAGTGGACCACAAGATCTGATCCAAGAGCTGAACACAGCTGGACCGCTTGGTAATAGTGACAATCATATAATTAAATTTAACATCCCTGTGGTGAGGAAAACACCACAGCAGTCCAACACTGTAGCATTTAATTTCAGAAAGGGGGACTACACAAAATTGAGAAAGTTAGTTAAACAGAAATTAAAAGGAACAGTGCCAAAAGAGAAATCCCTGCAAGCTGCATGGAAACTTTTTAAAGACACCATAATAGAGGCTCAAACTAAATGTATACCCCAAATTAAAAAACAGCAAGAGAACCAAAAAAGTGCCACCATAGCTAAACAACAACGTGAAAGAAGCAGTGGGATGTACAAAGGCACCCTTTAAAAAGTGGAAGTTAAATCCAAGTGAGGAAAATAGAAAGGAGCATATACTCTGGCAAATGAAGTGTAAAAATATAATTAGGAAGGCCAAAAAAGAATTTGAAGAACAGCTAGCCAAAGACTCAAAAAGTAATAGCAAAAATTCTTTTAAGTACATCAGAAGTAGGAAGCCTGCTTAAAAAAAAACAAAAAAAAACAGTGGGACCTCTGGATGATTGAGATGCTAAAGGAGCACTCAAGGATGATAAAGCTATTGCAGAGAAACTAAATTAATTCACTGCATGAGTCTTCATGGCTGAGGATGTGAGGGAGATTTCCAAATCTGAGCCATTCTTTTTAGGTGACAAATCTGAGGAACTGTGCCAGATTGAGGTGTCATTAGAGGAGGTTTTGGAACAAACCGATAAACTAAACAGTAATAAGTCACCATGACCAGGTGGTATTCACCCAAGAGTTCTATAGGAACTCAAATGTGAAATTGCAGAACTACTAACTGTGGTTTCTAACCTATAATTTAAATCCGCTTCTGTACCAGATGACTGGGGGATAGCTAATGTGACGCTAATTTTTAAAAAAGGCTCCAGAGGTGATGTCGGCAATTACAGGCCGATAAGCCTAACTTCAGTACCTGGCAAACTGATTGAAACTATAGTAAAGAACAAAATTGTCAGACAGATAGATGAACATAATTTGTTGGGGAAGAGTCAAACTGGTTTTTGTAAAGGGAAATCATGCCTCGCCAATCTACTAAAATTTGTTGAGAGTGTCAACAAGCATGTGGACAAGGGGGATCCAGTGGATATAATGTACTTAGATTTTCAGAAAGCCTTTGATGAGGTCCCTCACCAAAGGCTCTTAAGCAAAGTAAGCTGTCATGGGATAAGAGGGATGGTCCACTCTTGCTGAGGCCATGAAGACACCCCACACTCTGCCTGAGGGACACTCACACCCCCTGCAGAGCACCCAAGGTTTCTCTCTGCCAATATGGAAGAAGGGCTCGGACAAGCATAGAGCGCTGCAGTCCTTTACCTGGATCTCAAAGTCCCTTTAGCGCCACACTTTTTTCCAATTCCACATAAATATCTGTTAGTGATGATTCCTCATCCAATCCTTAAGCCATCCTTCCAAAACATTTTTCCAGCTATCTATCAATTTCTCAAGCTCTTTTTTAACTTAAGTCATCACTGATTTTGCACGATGTAATCCATTTACTGGGTAATTATTGATCCATGGTATCAGGAAAAACACTGAAGAAGAGTTTAAAAGAGTGTAGTGATTGATGGATTCTTTTTTTCCCCCCAGCTGCAATGAGGAATGAATTAGGTGAGTGAAGACCTATGTACACACTGGATGTTGTTCCCACTCCCCTTGCTTGTATATCGGGGGAATGGAGCCATTTCTCCTGTCTGCCTTCCCTTTCCCTGGCTGCCTCTGAGAGGGAAGGGTATCCTAACGGTCCACTATCTTCCCCTCCCATAGCAGGGAATACAGCAGGTCCAGGCAGACCCATTGCATCTCCCCACACTGCTCACACATACCAGGCAGCACGGGAGCTGTGGCCTTTGCCCAGTTGTCTGTCTGAGCCTGAGGGGTGGGGAAGACCCACTGTCTCCCTTAGAGCCCCATGTGGGGCCCAAAACACTTAGGGTTATGCAATGTTCTCCAGGGGTCAAATATTGCCCGTTGTGTGGTGTCTCTGTCCTCAACAGCGAGGAGCAAATTCACTCTTTTCTCTGCCCAGGAGTGGGTCACATTACAGAAAGTTGTAGCATCTGCCATTCTGTGAAAAAGAGAACACAGATGGCCAGGAAACTTTATCTGAAGCAGCAGTTGATGAAACAAGGCAGGAGTCCTGCATAGGCATCAGGACCCTCTAGTCTTTGCATCTAATTGCCCTCATCTGCCTTCCACCTCTGAAGTGATGGAGGACAGAACCTGGGGCTCTGATTCTCCTTTAAAAAGGGAAAGAGGTCATAGAATTTTTCAGGAATCACCTCTTTGAAATAGGAATGACAAGAAAGATTGGGGGAAAGGAGGATTTGTCATATTACTCCTCGGAGACAACCTGCACAAAATCAGAATGACCCCACCTCTAAGGATCCATGCAAAACTCACCTCATAGTCTGCTTTTTCCAATAGCTCTCAACACCTGCATATTTAGTTTGATATATTGATAATGTCATGAAAGTTTTAGCAGAGAAAGTATAGTATATTTTTGCCTGGTTTGAAAAATGACCATTCCAATATAATTGCAACATTTCTTGTTCAGAAGCCCTACCTAAGCAAATCAGTAAGTCTGCCCTCATTGTGCATCAGTTATACGCAGATGGATGAGGGAAATGTTACCTGTTCATGTAACATGTGCAGTCCCTGTGCCTCTTTCACAGAACAAATGCAAGGAGACATTGTTAAGGTTCCATTAGGCTACCCAATCATGTGGGGGCAGAGTAGGTGTTTCAGGGAAAAAACCCTAGCTTTACTTAATCTAAGACTTGACCATTGATAAGAGGGACGGTCCTCTCTTGGATTGGTAACTGTTTAAAAGATAGGAAACAAAGGGTAGGAATACACTGTCCATTTTCAGAATGAAGAGAGGTAAATAGTGGTATCCCCCAGGCATCTGTACTGGGATCAGGAATGGGCCCCTAATTTAATAACAATAAAGTGCATTGAAAAGTGTCCTTTTTTTTTTCTTTTGCAGCCCAACTCAAGGAAGATAATGGTAAGTTAGCTGTGATTTCTGCAGTTTGGAGATGGAGGGGTCAGTCCTTGTTGAATAGGCAGGTTTTCTTTAACTCCTGAGGGGTCAGAATCTTTCTATTTTTGCACTGAGCTGAGGTGAGTGAGTTTTCCAGTTGGGACTCAGGGGAATTAGAGCATTTTTCAATTGGAGGGTTGTCTCATTGCTTGGTGAGCAGTGTAGTTTCAGACTGAGGCTGTTGAGAGGAAAGAAATGTTAATTAACCCAATTTTCAGACAAAACAAACACAAAGAGGAGACACCAGGGGTCTTCTCATTTTGCAAGCAATGGCAGGACAGAAAGGGTGAGTTTGCTTTGATTTCTGAGATGATCACACAGAGTGGGGTTTTTATCAGGGAAATGGTTAGCAGTCAGTTCTAGATGGCACCCAGCAAACCATGGTAAGTCTTCAACAACTCTAGGGGGTTTGATACACTGCCCCGAGGGGAATCCCTTCAGAGTGAAATGCTTGGATGGGAAACTTCTGCTGGGAATTTCAGGGGCCTTTCACTGTATCCCACACTAATGAGGGGGTTCTCCTATCACACAGCAGAGTGGTGGAATGATTGTAAATCCCAAGAGTCCAATAGAACCCAGGCCTCATACAGAGAGGTCTTGTGCCTTTCTGCCAGAAGAGTTTCCTGGATGCCCCTGAGATTCCAGACCTGGTGCAATAACAAGCAGGTCACAATTATAGTCTCTCCCTTACCACGGATACTGGACTACATCTTGAAACTCAAAAAATCAAGCTCAATTAGAATGTATCTCAAAGCTATCATGGTCTTCCATCACCATTCGGTTTTCACACACCTAGTGACAAAGAGATTTCTCACAGGTCTTTGAAATCTATAGCTGGAAGTACAAGACCCCACTCCACCTTGGAATCTCAATCTAGTTTTACGCTGCCTAAGTGGTCCCCCGTTTGAACCTATGGCAACCTGCTCCGACATACATCTATTGATAAAGACAGGCTTTCTCATGGCCATCACATCTGCTCAAAGAATAGGGGAAACGGGGGCCCTCATGACATAGATTCATAGATATTAAGGTCAGAAGGGACCATTATGATAATCTAGTCTGACCTCCTGCACAACGCAGGCCACAGAATGTCACCCACCCACTCCTGCGATAAACCTCTCACCTATGTCTGAGCTATTGAAGTCCTCAAATCATGGTTTAAAGATTTCAAGGAGTAGAGAATCCTCCAGCAAGTGACCCGCACCCCATGCTACAGAGGAAGGTGAAAAACCTCCAGGGCCTCTTCCAGTCTGCCCTGGAGGAAAATTCCTTCCCAACCCCAAACATGGCGATCAGCTGAACCCTGAGCATATGGGCAAGATTCACCAGCCAGATACCCAGGAAAGAATTCTCTGTAGTAACTCAGATCCCACCTCATCTAACATCCCATCACAGGCCACTAGGCCTATTTACCATGAATATTTAAAGAACAATTAATTGCTAAAATCATGTTATCCCATCATACCATCTCCTCCATAAACTTATCGAGTTTAATCTTGAAGCCAGATAGGTCTTTTGCCTCCACTGCTTCCCTTGCAAGGCTATTCCAAAACTTCACCCCTCTGATGGTTAGAAAACTTCATCTAATTTCAAGTCTAAACTTCCCAATGACCAGTTTATATCCATTTGTTCTTGTGTCCACATTGGTACTGAGCTAAAATAATTCCTCTCCCTCTCTGGTATTTATCCCTCTGATATATTTATAGAGAGCAATCATATCTCCCCTCAACCTTCTTTTGGTTAGGCTAAACAAGCCAAGCTCCTTGAGTCTCCTTTCATAAGACAGGTTTACCGTTCCTCGGATCGTCCTAGTAGCCCTTCTCTGTACCTGTTCCAGTTTGAACTCGTCCTTCTTAAACATGGGAGACCAGAACTGCACACAGTATTCCAGGTGAGGTCTTACCAGTGCCTTGTATAACAGTACTAACACCACCTTATCTCTACTGGAAATACCTCGCCTGATGCATCCCAAGACTGCATTAGCTTTTTTCACGGCCATATCACATTGGCGACTCATAATCATCCTGTGATCAACCAATACTCCAAGGTCCTTCTCCTCCTCCGTTACTTCTAATTGATGCGTCCCCATCTTCTGACTAAAATTCTTATTATTTAATCCCTAAATGCATGACCTTACACTTCTCATGATTAAATTTCATCCTTTTACTATTACTCCAGTTTACAAGGTCATCCAGATCTTCCTGTATGATAACCCAGTCTCTCTCTAAATTGGCAATAACTCCCAACTTTGTATCATCCGCAAACTTTATTAGCACACTCCCACTTTTTGTGCTGAGGTCAGTTATAAAAAGATTAAATAAGATTGGTCCCAAAACTGATCCTTGAGGAACTCCACTGGTAACCTCCCTCCAGCCTGATAGTTCACCTTTCAGTAGGACCCGTTGTAGTCTCCCTGTTAACCAATTCCTTGTCCACCTTTCAATGTTCATATTGATCCCCATCTTTTCCAATTTAACTAATAATTCCTCATGTGAGACGGTATCAAATGCCTTACTGAAATCTAGGTAAATTAGATCCACTGCGTTTCCTTTGTCTAAAAAATCTGTTACTTTCTCAAAGAAGGAGATCAGGTTGGTTTGGCACGATCTACCTTTTGTAAAACCATGTTGTATTTTGTCCAATTTACCATTGACCTCAATGTCCTTAACTACTTTCTCCTTCAAAATTTTTTCCAAGACCTTGCATACTACAGATGTCAAACTAACAGGCCTGTAGTTACCCGGATCACTTTTTTTCCCTTTCTTAAAAATAGGAACTATGTTAGCAATTCTCCAATCATACGGTACAACCCCTGAGTTTACAGATTCATTAAAAATTCTTGCTAATGGGCTTGCAATTTCGGGTGCCTTTAATATTCTTGGATGAAGATTATCTGGGCCTCCTGATTTAGTCCCATTAAGCTGTTTCAGTTTCGCTTCTACCTCAAATATGGTAATATCTACCTCCATATCCTCATTCCCATGTGTCATGCTACCATTATCCCTAAGATCCTCTTTAGCCTTATTAAAGACTGAGGCAAAGTATTTGTTTAGATATTGGGCCATGCCTAGATTATCCTTGACCTCCACTCCATCCTCAGTGTTTAACGGCCCCACTTCTTCTTTCTTGGTTTTCTTCTTATTTATATGGCTATAGAACCTTTTACTATTGGTTTTAACTCCCTTTGCAAGGTCCAACTCTACTTGACTTTTAGCCTGTCTCACTTTATCCCTACATGTTCTGACCTCAATAAGGTAGCTTTCCTTGCTGATCCCTCCCATCTTCCACTCCCTGTATGCTTTCTGCTTTTTCTTAATCACTTCTCTGAGATGCTTGCTCATCCAGCTTTGTCTACAACTCCTGACTATGAATTTTTTCCCCTTTCTTGGGATGCAGGCTTCCAATAGCTTCTGCAGCTTTGATTTAAAGTAATCCCAGGCCTCCTCTGCCTTTAGATCCATAAGTTCTTCAGTCCAATCCACTTCCCTAACTAATTTCCTTAATTTTTGAAAAGCCATCCCCCTCGAAAAAAGTAGAAAAGTTTGGATCCATTAAGATAAAAATTCTCATTTCTGTCAAGGCATTTCCAGTGCAGATTGTCACTGAAAATGTTACAGCAGTGTTTTATCTAAACAGGGAGAGGTTGGCCGGGGTGGTGGTGGTGGTGGGGGGGGTGATTTCAGTCCATCCTTTCCAGTCCTTACATTTCAAATGTAGCTACGCACATAGCTGGAGTCCACAATCAACTGGCCAACTTCTTCAGCAGGAGGATCTAGCTCAATCCCAATTGGTCTTTCAAGAACAGTGTGCTCAGACCCATCTTTCGGAGGTAGGTTATTCCTTTTGTTGACCTATTTGCAAGGAAAGAGAAGAGAAAATGTCACCAGTTTTGTTTCTGAGCAGGGCACAGTGCAGGTTTTATTTTCGAAGCCTTGAGATTGAAATGGACCCAAGGAGTAATAAATCTGTTCCTCCCAATTCCTCTCCTGACATGGACAGATGTCATCTTTCATCCTGGCTTCTGACTGGATAGACCAAAAAGAGAGAACATGTCTCGATTCAACAAATCCTGCTCAGTAGAAAGTCGTCAAGAGGATCTGCTTACCTGGCTATGTGGAAAGGTTGGATCCATCTTGGCCTCCTTTCATGGGGTATAACCTTTGGAAGCAAAGGTCTAAGATTTAGGCATGAGCACATGAGGAGACTGCTGCACAGGTTGCCATCTCCTCACCTCGCCCAGGTGAGCTGTGACGCCTCCTCCACCTTCCCTTGTTCACCATTTTCAGTAGTTCCAGGACTGATGAATCGGGTTGGAGATTCACTGCAGATTCCACTAGAGGAGCTCCAGGAATCCAGACAGAAACTGTTTGGGTAATCTGCAAATGTCACCCCTTGCGTGAGTGGCTCTACTCGTGAATGAAGCCCTCCCAGATCATGGAAAAACCGTCAGGCAGGCTCCACCAATGGCACTGCTGTTGTTCAAAGGGGCTGATAAAAAGTTGGGGATTCCAATGAAAGATTCTCAGGTTTTGTTTTCACTCCCTGCACCTAACTCTTTTGTGCTCAAAGCTGTACATGAATGTGGCAGACAGCACCATGCTAAATCAATCCCATAGGACAACTGAAGAAAGAGGGTGTCCTGGAGATCAATCTACTTAGCTTAACAAAAACACAGGGTGACTTGATCAACTTCTGTAAGTAGGTAGATGGGGAGCAAATAGTTGGTAATTGGATCCTCAATCTAGCAGAGAGAGGTCTAACAAGATCCAATGGCTGGAAGTGAAGGTAGTGAAATTCAGAGTGGAAATAAGGTGTAAATTTTTATCAGTGAGGGTAATTAGCTGTTGGAACAATTTAGAAAGGTTCGTGGCAGATTGTACATCAGCGATAATTTTAAACTCAAGATTGGAGATTTTCTTCAAAGATCTGCTCCAATTAAGTCAAAAGGTGTTTGCCATTTTCTTTGGTGGTGGTGGGATTGGGCGATGGGAAGATTTGAGTGTGCAGATCTGAGAAATACACATATGTTTAGTCAATAAGAAATGTTGTTTTCTTTCCCACATTCAGAAAGGAAAGCAGATCATTCTCAGGCAGGTAAGATTTCTCCTGTCCCTCCTAATCCATTTGCAAGAGTTTTCTTTTTTCACAGAACAACTTAATATTTACATTGTTTCCTCAGTAAACCTGCTTTGATTTCTTGCCAGTTTCACTCCCCTGCTTGAAGTCCTGTGCAGACCATAATAAAACATCTTCAGTATTTCTAAAATATACAGCCAATGATTTTCTAACTCAAAAGGGTTTGTACCAACACAGGATAACTCTATTTGGACCTCATCCTGACTAGTAAAAGTGGATAAATCATTGGACAGCATATTGGTTGCTGCCGAGGGACCAGTGATCCTGTCCTGATTACATTCAATCTGGGGAAACACAGGGCATTCTTAACCAGTTATGCATATATTTCAGGCTTCACATGGGCTAATTTCCCAAAACTGAGGAAAAGTATAAGCAACATTGCTTGGAAGGGAATAGTTAAACAGAAAAATGTGAATGAAAATTGGCAGTTCGTCAAGAAGAGTCTAGAAGCTGGCCAAAAAGCCATGATTTGAGAATCACAAAAGAGGGCAACTTGGGAAAAAGGGGGAATAGATACCAATTTATATAGAAAACTGATATGGGAAGCTGACAACATTATGGAAAAATCCATGGCTGGCTGGGATAGGGAAATGAGAAGAAGAAGGAGCTTTTACAGTACATTAGGAATAGAAGATATCATAACGACAGTATATGCGCGTTCATAAGCCGAATTTTTTTAGTAAAAAAGGGAAGCATCAGAGAAGGGGGTCGGCTTATGAACGGGTATAGAGAGGGAGAGGTGGGACACAGCCCCTCCCCCCAACAGAGGGAGCAAGGAGAGGCAGCACAGCGAGCAGAACCAGAAGGGAAGTTGCGGGGTCAGAGTCCGCTTCTGGCCACGCTGCTCTCCCCCCAGTCTCTGAAGCAGCTGCAGCTCCGGGGCTGGCAGGCTGCTGCTGTGCCGCCCAGCCCAGTCCACCAGAGCAGGTTGCGGCCGTGCCACCCGGCCCAGCCCGCTGGAACATGCTGCGGCCGCACCGCCCGGTCTGGCCCACTGGAGCAGGTTGCGGCCGCACTGCCCAGCCTGCCGGAGCAGCACCAGCCAGGCCAGAGACATCCTCCCCTGGCCCTCCCCAGATAAGGTGGGAATTAAAGGGTCGGCTTATGAATTATAGGGTCAGTTTATGAATGGGTCATAAAAAAATTCCATTTTTACTTATCCACCTTGGGGGTTGTCGGCTTATAAACGAACTGGCTTATGATCGAGTATATACGGTATGCTATTAGCTCATTACTTGATTGAGATGATACAAGTTTTTATAATGATGAAAAAAGGGGAGCCACCTGGACGCACCTCTGCTTAGGAGCCGGAAGGACATGTCACTGGTTCCCGGGAGCTGCCTAAGGTCAGCACTACACGGCGCCCGCAACCTGAACCTCTTCCCATGCCCCAACCCCCTGCTCCAGACCAGTGCCAGCACCTGCACCCCGACCTCCTCATCTCCATTCTCACCCCAGAGCCTAGGCCCCCAACCAGAACCCTCAGCCCCTCCCATACCCGAACCTCCTGCCCCAGGCCTGCCCCCCCCAATCATAATCCATCCAATCCCCTCGTCTCCAGCCCGGAGCCCCCCTCCTGCACCCCAACCCCCTGCCCCAGCCTGGAGCCCCATCCCATACTCTGAACCCATTGGCTCCACCCCCCCAGTCCGGAGCCCCCTCCTGCACCCCAAACTCCTCAGCACCATCCCCACCCCAGAGCCCGCACCCCCAGCCCGGTGAAAATGAGCGAGCGAGTGAGGGTGGAGAAGAACGAGCCCAGGAGGGAGGAGGGATGGAGTGAGTGGGAGCAGGGCCTCAGAGTAGGGGCGGGGCAGAGGGCAAGGCAAGGGAGTTCAGTTTTCTGCTATTAGAAAGTTGGCAACACTACAGAGGTTGTGGGTCAGGGAAGAGAAAGAAAAGAAATCCTAACAATGCTATTGGCTCATTCCTAGATGGAGATTATATAACTTTTTATAATGATGCAGAAAAGACAGCCTGGGGACTTGGAGTCTGGAAGCCCTGGGATTCCTGGCCCTTGGGCACTCCACTCCCTTGGGCACTCCACAACATACAGACCCTGGAAGCCCACGATCCCTAGTCCTGGGACTCACTAAGAGGTTTCAGAAGAGAGCAACAAGATGATGAAAGGATTAGAAAACATGTCTTATAGGGATAGACTCCAAGAACTCAATCTATTTAAAAAGAGAAGGGCTTACTTGATCGCACTCGACAAGTATTTACCTGGAGAGCAAATATTTGAAAATGGGCTCTTCAGTCTTGCAGAGAAAGGTCTAACAAGGGCCCATGGGTGGAAGGGAAGCTATTGAAATTCAGACTAGAAATATGGTGTGAATTTTTAACAGTGAGGGCATTTAGCTATTGAAAAAATGTACCAAGGTTTATGTCAGATTGTCCATCTCTGGTAATTTTAAAATCAAGATTCAGTGTTTTTTTAAATGATGTATCCTAATTGAAGTCAAAATTTCAGTGGTTGTGGGATTGGGCGATGCGAAGGTTTCCGTGTTGTGTGCATGTGTAAACCTGAGAAATACACATCTATTTTTCAGTGATAAATGTTGTTCTCTTGTCCAGATTCAGAAAGGAAAAAAGATCATTCTCAAGCAGGTAAAGTGTCCCCTGTCCCTCCTCATCCATTAGCAAGAGTTTTCTTTTTTCATAGAACAACTGTATATTGTTCCCTGAGTAAATCTGCTTTGTTTTCTTGCCAGTTTCACTCCACTGCTTGAAGTCCTATGCAGATTATAAAAAAAATCATCATCATCATCATCATTAATTATTATTATTTATTTATTTATTTATTATTTATTATTATTTTAGGGAGGTGGATTAACTACATTGACAGAGAACCCCTTCCATCACTGGAGGGAGTGTCTACACTGAAGTGCTCCGGTGGTGCAACTGCAGCTGTGCTGCTGTATCATTTCAAGTGTAGACAATCCCTTCTTAAACCAAACAGGAAGGAAGGAAGGAAATGCATGTATGGAAATGATTCTTCCTTGAAACAGAAAATGGACCACAACTCATTATCTAAAGAGTGCCACTGCTTCTTTCATGGCTGATGTCATTTTGAATTAGATATGAACTGTGTGTTACCACTGGAATTTTTCAAATTGAGACTGCATGATTCTTTTAAAGATCTGCTCTAGTTCAAACTGGAATTATTTGGGGGCAGTTCTCTGGCCTGTGTTATACAGGAGATCAGACAAGATGATCACAGTGATACCGTCCCGCCTCGGAATCTATGACTCTGTATTTAGCCATGCTGCTAACTAATGGGAAACATGAAGATTCTAGGGGAAATGATTGTTATTTAAAAAAAAAATTAGAGTCTACTCTTTCTTCTGCATAAGCATACGGGCACGAAATACCAGCCCAATAGATTGAATGGCTGGTAAAGGCTCTGTGATATTTACAAACCAGTTTTGATGGTATTTAAAAGGATCCCAATCCATCTCCTCAGTTCGTACAGAATAGACTGAATTTTTGATCTCCTTCTCTCCATTCTATTTTTGCAGAGCACCTAGAAGAGGAGATGGGTGAGTGCGTCTAGTTCAGGGGACACTGACAGTCAAAGAGCCAAACCCTATAATCTCACCATGGGTTCAGACATCCCCAGCAGCAGCAACAGCAGGGATATTATATTTCCACAGGCTGGTGGACTGGAAGAAGGAGATCCAAGCAGGGAATCTCTAGCGCCCTTGTATATCATGGAGCTGAGCCCTCACTAGCTTTCTGCAAAGAGGATCAAGGGCAGCCTAAACCTGAGCAAATATGTAAACTGCGTAAACTGAACTTACCCTCAGCATCAAAAAGCTCTGGATGGGGAGTGCGGCAGGACAGAGCTGCTAGAGCTGGGCCTGAGCTATAATAGCTGAGGCCATGAAGACACCCCACACTCTGCCTGAGGGACACTCACACCCCCTGCAGAGCACCCAAGGTTTCTCTCTGCCAATATGGAAGAAGGGCTCGGACAGGCATAGAGTGCTGCAGTCCTTTACCTGGATCTCAAAGTCCCTTTAGCGCCACACTTTTTTCCAATTCCACATAAATATCTGTTAGTGATGATTCCTCATCCAAACCTTAAGCCATCCTTCCAAAACATTTTTCCAGCTATCTATCAATTTCTCAAGCTCTTTTTTAACTTAAGTCATCACTGATTTTGCAAGATGTAATCCATTTACTGGGTAATTATTGATCCATGGTATCAGGAAAAACACTGAAGAAGAGTTTAAAAGAGTGTAGTGATTGATGGATTCTTTTTTTCCCCCCAGCTGCAATGAGGAATGAATTAGGTGAGTGAAGACCTATGTACACACTGGATGTTGTTCCCACTCCCCTTGCTTGTATATCGGGGGAATGGAGCCATTTCTCCTGTCTGCCTTCCCTTTCCCTGGCTGCCTCTGAGAGGGAAGGGTATCCTAACGGTCCACTATCTTCCCCTCCCATAGCAGGGAATACAGCAGGTCCAGGCAGACCCATTGCATCTCCCCACACTGCTCACACATACCAGGCAGCACGGGAGCTGTGGCCTTTGCCCAGTTGTCTGTCTGAGCCTGAGGGGTGGGGAAGACCCACTGTCTCCCTTAGAGCCCCATGTGGGGCCCAAAACACTTAGGGTTATGCAATGTTCTCCAGGGGTCAAATATTGCCCGTTGTGTGGTGTCTCTGTCCTCAACAGCGAGGAGCAAATTCACTCTTTTCTCTGCCCAGGAGTGGGTCACATTACAGAAAGTTGTAGCATCTGCCATTCTGTGAAAAAGAGAACACAGATGGCCAGGAAACTTTATCTGAAGCAGCAGTTGATGAAACAAGGCAGGAGTCCTGCATAGGCATCAGGACCCTCTAGTCTTTGCATCTAATTGCCCTCATCTGCCTTCCACCTCTGAAGTGATGGAGGACAGAACCTGGGGCTCTGATTCTCCTTTAAAAAGGGAAAGAGGTCATAGAATTTTTCAGGAATCACCTCTTTGAAATAGGAATGACAAGAAAGATTGGGGGAAAGGAGGATTTGTCATATTACTCCTCGGAGACAACCTGCACAAAATCAGAATGACCCCACCTCTAAGGATCCATGCAAAACTCACCTCATAGTCTGCTTTTTCCAATAGCTCTCAACACCTGCATATTTAGTTTGATATATTGATAATGTCATGAAAGTTTTAGCAGAGAAAGTATAGTATATTTTTGCCTGGTTTGAAAAATGACCATTCCAATATAATTGCAACATTTCTTGTTCAGAAGCCCTACCTAAGCAAATCAGTAAGTCTGCCCTCATTGTGCATCAGTTATACGCAGATGGATGAGGGAAATGTTACCTGTTCATGTAACATGTGCAGTCCCTGTGCCTCTTTCACAGAACAAATGCAAGGAGACATTGTTAAGGTTCCATTAGGCTACCCAATCATGTGGGGGCAGAGTAGGTGTTTCAGGGAAAAAACCCTAGCTTTACTTAATCTAAGACTTGACCATTGATCAGAGGGACGGTCCTCTCTTGGATTGGTAACTGTTTAAAAGATAGGAAACAAAGGGTAGGAATACACTGTCCATTTTCAGAATGAAGAGAGGCAAATAGTGGTATCCCCCAGGCATCTGTACTGGGCCCAGTCCTATTCAACATATTCATAAATGATCTGGAAAAAGAGGTAAACAGTGAGGTGGCAAGATTAATTTTGCAGTTGGGATTCAGGGGAATTTGGGCATTTTTCACTTGGGGGTTGTTTCTCTGTTTTACAGGGTTGTGGTGGGGATGTCAGATTGGGGCTGTTCAGAGGAAAGAAATGTTCATTGACAGAGCAAAAGCAAAGATAGAATAGGGGGTGCGTTGTGATGGCTCTGGTTTTGCAAAACAATGGCAGGAAGGCAAGGGTGAGTTTGATTTCAGAGACAATAACTCAGTAGCTAGTTCCAGATTCCACCAAGCAACCCTCTGTGAATCTTAAAAAAAAAAAAAAAAACCACTCTGTGAGGTTTAATACATCCTCCCAAGGAGAACTCCCTCTGCTGGGAGCTCCAGGATCCTCTCTCTTGGATGTTTCCTCAGAAGGGGAGTTTATTGCCTCACAAACAGCGTGTGAAAGACTCTGCTGCAAAATGAATCCTCGTAGTCAATTTTCACAGTGGAGAGAGGTAAACAATGGGGTTTACCAAGGGACCTGCTAATGATCTGGAAATGAGAGTGAACACTTAAGTGGCAAAATTGGAGATGATACAAAATTATTCAAAATTATTAAGAGTTACAAAGAAATCTCACGGAACGGGGGGACTGGGCAACAAAATGGCAGATGAAATGCATGGTTGGTAAATGGAAACTAATGTACATGGGAAAAAATAATCCCACTTATACACATATAACGATGGATTCTAAATTAGCTATTACAACTCAAGAGAGATTTTGCAGTCACTGTGGATGGTTATCTGAAAACTTCAGGAAATGGGCAGCAGTGGTCAAAAAGGTTAACAATAGGTTAGAACCGATTAGGAAAAGTATAGAAAATAAGACAAAAATTGTCCTAAAGCCACTATCTGAATCCATGGAACACCCATAGCTTGAATACCATTTCCAGTTATGCTAGCCTCATCTCAACAAAGATATATTAGAGGTGGAATAAATACAGAGAAGTGCAATAGATATGGTCAAGAATTTGGAACAGCTTCTATATGAGGAGAGACTGAAAAAAAGTAGGGCTGTTCACCTTAGAAAAGAGGTGGTTTAGGGGGAATACCAAATGGGTCTATAAAATCATGAATGGTGTGGAACCTGCTTGATAAACCTGCTTGATTCATAAACCTGCTTGAACTCTGTTGGTACATAGTCAGGGTGGTCATAGACCACACCGCCCTTGCTGAATACTGAATACCTACACAAATCAGCCGTACTGAATACAGCTGATTCATGCTCTTCATGGTGTTAGTAAATCAGGTATCCAACTGTTATGTTCTCTTTCTTTCAAATTCGAAACAACAAAACTGCAAGTGGTGACTGATAAAGTTTATTCTTTTGCAGAGCAACTGCAGAGAGAAATTGGTGAGTTTGTGTGGATTAGTATCACCCTGTTTTTATTTCCCAGAAGTATAATGTATGTCCTGTATTTGTAAACCTCAGTATCACTCCCTAAATTATCCATTACACATCAGCAGGCTCCAAACGGTCAGTTCTGTGAGGTATTGTGGTCTGTCAGTGTAATCCCATTGAAATCAATGTGCCAAGTACAGAATTTAGTCAATCTGCAGCCTTGGACTTGAAGGCTTATACCTACATTAAGGCTAAGTAGGAACACCGTAAAGACTTGCTTCCCATTGAATGTGGAGTACAATTCACGGTCTCTAGATTAACATTCAAAACTTCCCGTAAGATCTCACCTTCTTATCCGAGAGATGCTTCTCCTGCTATGACTATGATCCCCACTGATACCTACTACATTCCACTTGTGAGACAGAACATGAACCTGTATGGTAGCTGGATTTAGACTACAGAACTCAAACCTGCACAATATCAGAATGACCCCACCTCTAAGGATCCATGCAAAACTCACCTCATAGTCTGCTTTTTCCAATAGCTCTCAACACCTGCATATTTAGTTTGATATATTGATAATGTCATGAAAGTTTTAGCAGAGAAAGTATAGTATATTTTTGCCTGGTTTGAAAAATGACCATTCCAATATAATTGCAACATTTCTTGTTCAGAAGCCCTACCTAAGCAAATCAGTAAGTCTGCCCTCATTGTGCATCAGTTATACGCAGATGGATGAGGGAAATGTTACCTGTTCATGTAACATGTGCAGTCCCTGTGCCTCTTTCACAGAACAAATGCAAGGAGACATTGTTAAGGTTCCATTAGGCTACCCAATCATGTGGGGGCAGAGTAGGTGTTTCAGGGAAAAAACCCTAGCTTTACTTAATCTAAGACTTGACCATTGATAAGAGGGACGGTCCTCTCTTGGATTGGTAACTGTTTAAAAGATAGGAAACAAAGGGTAGGAATACATTGTCCATTTTCAGAATGAAGAGAGGTAAATAGTGGTATCCCCCAGGCATCTGTACTGGGATCAGGAATGGGCCCCTAATTTAATAACAATAAAGTGCATTGAAAAGTGTCCTTTTTTTTTTCTTTTGCAGCCCAACTCAAGGAAGATAATGGTAAGTTAGCTGGACAGAACCTGGACAGAGCTGGACAGAACCTGGGGCTCTGATTCTCCTTTAAAAAGGGAAAGAGGTCATAGAATTTTTCAGGAATCACCTCTTTGAAATAGGAATGACAAGAAAGATTGGGGGAAAGGAGGATTTGTCAAATTACTCCTCGGAGAGAACCTCGAGATGTCCACAAGAACATGCTACGCAGGGTAGTAGTGGGCAATTGTCCTACATCTGCCTGGTCCTGGGTGGGAGATTTCCAGTACCATTTGATTATATCTGGCATATGGCTGTCGAGTCTGATCCCTATGGACGTAGTTGTGTTACTGCCATTTCAAGTGCTTTCAAGCCCGCAGACCTCTGTAGCAGTTGCCAAAAAGGCTTGATTTGTTTGTCCACGCCAAGAAGGCGAATGGCATATTGGGCTGCATTAATAGCAGCATTTCCAAGAGATGGAGGGAAGTGATTATTCCCCTCTATTCATCACTGGTGAGGTCACTGCTGGAGTATTACATCCGGCTTTGGGGCCCCCACTACAGAAAGGATGTGGACAAATTGGAGAGAGTCCAGCGGAGGGCAAAGAAAATGATCAGCGGGCTGGGGCACATGACTTACTAGAAGAGGCTGAGGGAACTGAGCGTATGTAATCTGCAGAAGAGAGAGAGTGAGGTGGAGTTTGATAGCAGCCTTCAACTCCCTGAAGGGGGAGTCCAAAAAGGATGGAGCTTGGCTGCTCTGAGGGGTGGCAGATGACAGAACAAGGAGCAATGGTCTCAAGTTGCAGTGGGGGAGGTCTAGGTTGGATATTAGGAAACACTGTTTCACTAGGAGGGTGGTGAAGCACTGGAATGGGTTGCCTAGGGAGGTGGTGGAATCTCCTTCCTTAGAAGTTTTTAAGGTCAGGCTTGACAAAGTCCTGGCTGGGATGATTTAGTTGGCGTTGGTCCTGCTCTGAGCAGGGGGTTGGACTAGATGACCTCCTGAGGTCTCTTCCAACCCTAATCTTCTATGATTCTATGATTCTAAGTGCATATATGGAAAAGTGTCCTTTTTTTTTTTTTTTTTTTTTTTTACAGCCCAAGTCAAGGAGAACATGGGTAAGTTGGCTTTGACTTCTGCTGTTTGGATGGGGAAGGATCAATCATGTAGCCGTTAAAGTCATTGGAGGAGGAAGGGTTCCTTTAACAGCCTAGGGTCATGATCTTTTGCTCTAGCAGTAAGCAGGAGGGGAGTACCTTTTGGCAACTGGGACTGAGCAGTTAGCGAATATGTAAAGTGCATAAACTGTACTTACCCTCTGCATCAGAGAGCTCTGGATGGGGAGTGCGGCAGGACAGAGCTGCTAGAGCTGGGCCTGAGCTGTAGTAGCTGAGGCCATGTAAACACCCCACACTCTGCCTGAGGGACAGAGAGAGGACAGTGTCCCCCCGGACCTGGGCACTGAGAGTCTCTGCAGAGCACCTAAGATTCCTTCCCCCCTATATGAAGAAGGGCTCAGCCAGCTCTGCAGTCCCTTACCTGGATCTGAAAGCCCCTTGAACTCCACATTTTTTCCCAATTCTACATGAATATCTGTTAGTGATGAATAATCATCCAAACTTTAAACCATCCTTCTAGTACATCTTTCCAGCTATCTAGCTATCAGTTTCTCTAGCTCTTCTTAAGTTACCACAGATTTTGCACAGTGTTATTCATTTCCTGTGTAATTGTTCATACATGGTAGCAAGGGAAACACTGAACAAGAGTTTAAAAGGCTTTCCTTGTTTCCTTTTTTCCAGCTGCAATGAGATAGGATTTAGGTTAATGAAGACCCATGTACACCCTCTCTGTTGTTCCCACTCCCAATGCATGGATATTTGAGAGAGGTGCCATTTTCCTTCTCTCTCTTCCATATCCCTGGCTGCCTCTGATAGGGAAAGGGATCCTGACAGTCCATTTTCTTCCCCATCCATAGCTGGGAATAAAGCAGCTCGAGGCATACTCGTTGCATCATCGCACACTGCTCACACATACCGGGCAGCATAGTAGATGTGGCCTGTGCCTTGTTATCTGTCTGAACCTGTGCGTTGGGACAGACCCACTGACTGTCTAAAAGTCACATGTGGGGCCAAAAACACCTCCGTAGCCACAGCTGGCGTGGAATTGTACTCAGTCGGCTAGCCCAAGCCAGCATGGTCACACTGCTACTTTTTAGTGCACTAGCTCAGACAGAGATGGCGCGTGCACATCTCCCCATGCTGGGAGTTTCACCTCCTAGCTGCAGTGTAGACATACCCTTGGAGGGAATTGTACTTCTATGTCCTGCCTAGTAGGAGCTGAACAGTTGAGAATACAGCCTCTGGCAGCCTGAAACATTGTACGTGTGGATGGCAAGGTTCATTGTCTGTTAGAGTGAGAGGGGAATGTGTAAGAGGGATGTCAAGGCTGAATCCCAACTCTGTCACTCCGAGTGCAGAAGTGGGGCCCGCAAGGATTTTAAAAGTTAATACGGGCCACTCCAGGCTTGTATTAAAGTCCTAAGCTTACTGCTTTTCTCTGACCTTGGCTTGGTAAATGCTGCCACCACCCAAATGCCACAAAACCCACTTTGAACCGAGGAAGGAGCACTTGGGAATTCCTCCCTGTGAGGTGCCCTCAAGTCCTTTCACACACCCCTCTGGGGAAGAGCTGAGAAAGAAAACAAAGGAAATTAGCTATGCCTACCAGCTAATCAAATAACATGTACAAACTTCTTAGGACACCAAAAATCCAATCCTGCTCTTAAAAAAGGTACATTTTATTAAAAATAAAAAGAAAGGAAATACATCTGGAACTTATACTTTTGCTAGATTTTAAAAGAGCAATTCCAAAAATCCAGCACCCAAAATCGCTTTCTTGGGAGTTCAGCTTAAAGGTTACAAGCAAACAAAAGGTTGCAGAGTAGCAGCCCTGTTAATCTGTATCAGCAAAAAACCAGGAGTACTTGTGGCACCTTAGAGACTAACAAATTTAACAAACAAAAGCATCTGGGGTTAGCATGGAGGAGTCCACAAGCCAATAAGAAATAAAAGAAATAACCCTAATCATATCTAGCTAAACATTTTGATCTACTTACACACTGAAGTTCAGATAACTAGTTCTAGGCATGATCTGATGATTTATAAGCATACCTGGCTTAGCTGCTTATAGCATGGCTGCTCTGACCCTTCAGCCCAGAGAGAACAGATAAAAGGAAAGTTTCTTTCCCAATTTTAAAATGTTCTACCTTCATATTGGCTCTTTTGGTCAAGTGCCCACTTTTTTTTTCTTTCTGGGGGACTTTTTAACCCTTTACAGGTAAAGCAAGTAAAGAATAGTTAGCAAGAGGGATTTTACAGCTAACTGGCTCGCTGGATGTCCATCAAAGGGAGCTTCCCCCCGGCCCCCCGCATTTATTTATTACAAGGGAGTTAGAAACAGATCAAAGCTCAGGAGAGCAGGTAACATGGTGAGGTGACGGTTTGGCTGGAGGTGCAAGACAGACAGGACAGATCTCAGCCAGAGCAGGATTCCTGCCCTGGTTTCTAATCTCAGCTCAGAACAGCCCATGTGTGTGTGACAGAGAGAGAGAGAATGACCATTCAAGTGCCATTATGTCTATATTAACTCGGCAAAAGGAATTGCCCCCAACTGCATCTGGAATCCTCACTTGCTCTCAGGCTTGACCTTTCCTATTGCCAGCAGAGATGACTGGTACCTGCTGATAGTGGGAGGACACAATTTCAAGGTTTGCCTCCTGCTAACAACTTGAGTCACGCTCCGCCAGGCATGCCCCCCCTTACCCTAAGAGGCCCCTTCCCAGCTGTTTGCTGTGCCCTCTTCCCTTGACTGCAGCTTGCAACTTGCCAGCTCCAGGAGCTGCTGCACAGGGACAGCATCTAGCCAGCAAACCCTGGCAGAAATTGGAGGTGGGGGTAGGAGGGGGGCACATGATCCCGCATCCCCCCCACACGCACACACATCATCTTTGGCTGCTGGAGGGAGAAAATCTATAGTCAATGCCTCTCTTAATCCAATGTCCGTTGTTTTCTTACTTTTGTTTCAGAATGGAGAAGGGTTCGGAACAATTCAGGTAACAGAACACACAGCACATGGATGGAGGTGTTAATACTGTGGTGCTGGGTGCAGTGGGAGAATCTCAATGCATTAGAATCTTTTCCAATATTAAAGAAATCATCATATTTGCTACTATAATCAAACGAGAAACACAAACTGTTCTTATCAGAGACAGCTCCTAAGGACCTTACTCCCCAGCTCCCAAACTGGTTACAAGTCCTGAACCTAACTTTATTTACACAGATTTCACACCACTGTGACTCCATTGACTTGTATGGAGTTACTCCTGAATTACAGCAGTCAGATCAGAATCCACCCCAGTGAGAGATTTCCTTGAATAAGGATTGAGGGTGTGACTTTCAAAAAAAACCTAAGTGACTTCAGAGCACAAATCCCAGTTCACCTGGGTGTAATTTTCTCACTCCGTGCCCTATATACCTCCACCCTCAATTCTGTATTCGTTTTCCCTCTCACTGAGGTCTGTAAACTTTTATCAATCCCTGGTGCTTCCCTGCCTAATAATCTGCCCTCTGCCCCAGTTATTCAGTGAGGTTTCTACTCCCAGATGAACTTCATTTGCCTTGTGCCCCCCTCCGGCAGGCCAGCTACCCTCTGAAAGTCCTGTGCTTCTAAGTCACTTTGGCACAGCTCCTCCAAGATAATGATACCAATGGGAGGTAGGCACCTAAATACCTTTGAGGAGTTGGGCCTTAGTGTTTACTTGGAGCGGGGTTTTCAGAAGTGCCTAAGGAGGCCCTCAGGATTTGGGCCACAGTGAAGGCACAGATGATGTGGTGGCAGGAATGGGGACTGCAATGAGAATCAAAATGCAGTGGAAGTGGGGATCACAATGGAGATTGCAGTGGTGACAGGCCTGGCCAGGACGCGACGAGGTTTATGAGGCATTTGCTAAGTGATGAAGACAGTGGTGGGATCGTTGCTCTGGTGATAACGGAGACTGATGTTGATGTTGTTGATTATAATAATTATAGTGAGAGAAGATTAAAATGATACAGGGATGAGGAAGGGCACAGTGATGGTGATCTGATGATGAAGATAGTGTAGATAATCATTTATATGTTATAGCAATTTTCTGCTGACCATCTCAGAACTCTTTACAAACAATAAAACACCCTCTAGCACCTGATGAGGTTGGCACCATACTGAGCTTACTGAGGAGTAAACCAAGTCTCAGAGTTTGTGACCTGACCAATCTCACACAGCAGTAGAGCTGGGAACAGAACCTACCGGTCCTGATTCCAGGATTCATTACTAGATAAAACTTTATTTTAATGGGTAAAATACAGTCTATTATAATGTGTTTTTATTTATGTGCATCTTATTTATTTACAATGATAGTAATAGGGGTATGTTGACATGACCAATGTTTGAGTTCTTAATAATCCAATTGTGTGTTTCATGATGAACTTCTCATCATAGTTAGCTGTCATAGGAAAAATATTTTTGCTATTCTTCACACACACAATATCCCATAATGCTAAACACATAGTGGACCTGATTCAGCTCTCAGATACAATGGTGATGATGTACTTTGCTGGCCATTAGTTTAAGTGAAGTTACTCTAGATTTACACTTGTGTAACTGAGCTCAGAATCTATCCCAGTTTGATAAACAGTTCAGGGTTACTTTTATTTTTGGGCAAATATCAAGCAACTCTCATTTCCGAAATAGTTCAATGCAACATTGAATTGGTCAAGTCCTGCAGTCCTTACTCAGGCAAAACTCTGATTGAAATCAGTGGGAGCTTTGCATGAGGAGAGGCGGCAGGAGAAGGCTTGTGGTGTATATTTTCCTCCTATTCCAGTTTATTCTGGCATTATAGGAGTGGTTCTCAGAAAGAAAACTCTCTTCCTGTAGATGACATCACTCTTGACGCAGACACAGCGCACCCCAACCTCTCCATTGCTCCCAATAAGAAGAGTTTGAAACATGAAGCCCAACCTCAAAAAGTTCCAGCAAACGCAGAGAGGTTCGATTCAACTGTCTGTGTGTTGGGTTCTGAAGGATTCTTCTCTGGAAAGCACTACTGGGAGGTGGAGGTTGTGAGCAGCACTGACTGGGACCTGGGAGTGGCCAGAACATCAATACAGAGAAAAGGAAAACTTTCCTTGTCCCCTAAAGAGGGATTCTGGGCTCTGGGTCTGAGTGGGAGAGATTATTGGGCAAAAACAGACCCATGGACCCGGGTCATGGTGCAGAAAAAGCCCCAGAAAATTGGAGTTTACCTTAGTCACCAAGACAGGCAGGTGACTTTTTAAAATGTAACTGACATGTCTGTGTTGTTCACATTTAATGATTGTTCATTCTCAGGAGAGGTTTATCCATTCTTTAAAAATTCACACAAAGAAACAACAATGAGAATTTGCTCAATTAAAGAGGAATAAATATAACATGGCACTGATGCTGATTTTATACTGGTGTAACTGAAATCAAGGTTTTCACAAATGTATTTTGATGTATAAAAAGCTGGGTTTTTTTAAATGTACATTGTCATGGTGTCTTCATTATATATTTTTCAATAAAATGTTTTCATTTACGATTAGTTTTTTGCTTGTGACTTTTGTCCAATATAATATTTGACTAGCTTATTAAAATCCCAGTGTTTCTGGGGCATTTGATGGGCAGGTGTTAAAAAGAAGAAAACACCATCCTTTCTCACACTTTCCTAATTGGCAGCTTCACCTCCGAGGCAAAATAAAAAGCTTCTCCCTGGAAAACAGAAGCTCAGATTTCGTTTGGTTGATTGCATCACTCTCCTCTGGGTACCTGTAGGTGCAGAGCAGTTTGTCTGAACCCTCTATCCCCATAAATGATAAACAAGCTTCAATGTTTTTTCCTTATATGCTCTTTTTCCTCCTTGGAAAACTTGCTAAACTTGAAATATTCCTAAACTATATTCCTAAACATCCATCTTGCTGTAGCTGGTGGCTCCTGGACGTGCTACTCAGCTGCTTCGACCCCAGAGACCCTCTGGTGAAGAGAAGCAGTATTCTCCCTAAGTGCTGCTATGGAAAAAGTCATTTTGAAAACTACTATGGGTCCAATCCTGAGAATTGCTGAGCTCTCTGGCCCTCATAGAATCATAGAATATCAGGGTTGGAAGGGACCTCAGGAGGTCACCTAGTCCAACCCCCTGCTCAAAGCAGGGCCAATCCCCAATTAAATCATCCCAGCCAGGGCTTTGTCAAGCCTGACCTTAAAAAGCTTCTAAGGAAGGAGATTCCACCACCTCCCTAGGTAACGCATTCCAGTGTTTCACCACTCTCCTCGTGAAAAAGTTTTTCCTAATATCCAACCTAAACCTCCCCCACTGCAACTTGAGACCATTACTCCTTGTTCTGTCATCTTCTACCACTGAGAATAGTCTAGAACCATCCTCTTTGGAACCACCTCTCAGGTAGTGGAAAGCAGCTATAAAATCCCCCCTCATTCTTCTCTTCTGCAGACTAAACAATTCCAGTTCCCTCAGCCTCTCCTTATAAGTCATGTGTTCCAGACCCCTAATCATTTTTGTTGCCCTTCGCTGGACTCTCTCCAATTTATCCACATCCTTCTTGTAGTGTGGGGCCCAAAACTGGACACAGTACTCCAGATGAGGCCTCACCAATGTCGAATAGAGGGGAACGATCACGTCCCTCGATCTGCTGGCTATGCCCCTACTTATACATCCCAAAATGCCATTGGCCTTCTTGGCAACAAGGGCACACTGTTGACTCATATCCAGCTTCTCGTCCACTGTCACCCCTAGGTCCTTTTCCGCAGAACTGCTGCCTAGCCATTCGGTCCCTAGTCTGTAGCGGTGCATTGGATTCTTCCGTTCTAAGTGCAGGACCCTGCACTTATCCTTGTTGATAAGCTTGTTGCAAAGCTCTGAAGAAAATGAATAGCTGAACTGACAGCAACTGCTTCACATGATTGGGTCAGAGTGCTCAGCATCTTACAGGACCAAACCCTATGTTCTGTATAACACACACACAAATGTACTGAAGGGAAACTCATACAGTGCTCTTCCCCATCCTAAGGCCATCACAACTGCCCAGAGGTATGTGAGATTCCAAGGTAATGTTACACATCACAAGTTCTTTAAAAACTGGGCTCAGTGGGTGAGTTAAAGCTGGAGTGGAAGCTCTATTCTGGAATTGCTTTATTCATCTTTAAGAGGCTTACCTCAGGCCTCATCTTGTGGAGGCATGGTCCATAGCAGAGCTCCCACCATCAGGGGAAGTGGCAAGCAGCCTGGTCACTTAGAATGGTGCGGCTTTGTCCCCTGCTGTGGCTGGAGAGATCTGGAGAAGCTCCTCTCAGGACCTGTCTGTCCTGCTGCCAAATTAAACTCCATATTGCTAACACTGACCTCCTCAGCATTCCTCCCTAGTCCATCACTCTCATTCCTTTCTCCATTCCTGGTATTAACTCTTATGACCTGACTCACAACCTTGGTGTTATGTTCATCTCTTTCTGTTGACAAAGTTTGTCTGTTCTTTCGCCACAACAACTCAAAACTTCATCTCTCTCTTCCTATCCCTATGACTAAAATGCTTCTCCAGTCCTTGGTCAACTCATGCTTCCACATCTCCCCCAACATCCTCCTCTCTGATCTGCCCAGCTTGCACCTCACATCCCAACTTTCATTTAAACTAGAGCAGCTAAAGGCATTTTCCTTGTAACGGATCCACAAGATCGGTGCCATCACCCAGGTTCTAAACAGTGTTTGACGGGACCCTTTCTGCGTGTCTGAGGCCTTAGGGGTCCCACTCTTCCCTTCAGGGTAGGCCACACGGCCTCAATGCCTCCCAGACTGAGCCTCTGGGTTCCAGCTCTCCTGCTTCACACCATGAACTGTGCCCAAAGCGTCCAACTGTGATCGATTCCTGGTAGAGATTTGCACACTCTTCATTCACCCATGCAACTTAGCCAGTATTTTCAGTGACACCCAAGCTGCCTTTTCAAAAAGGTTCAGGATTTATTAGCTGCCACACAGCATTGGAAGTCCTTAAGTTAGCACACAGAAATAAGGATTAAAGCATCGTCCATTCTGGTCAAGCCACAATACACCAGCCAAGCTGTAAGGAACTCCATTTTCAGTCCCCATCGCTCTCTCTCTGTTTTCCTTAGTAAGTCCCAGTAGAGAGCCCCACCCACCAACTATTTGTTCTCTCCTGGTCATGGCTCAGTCTTTTGTTCTCCAGGCAGGGCCACGGTAAGTTCACAGCCCCTCAGGCTGGAGTATCTTGCTGTTGAGTGTCAACTGATGAGTCATTGGAGCTTGTATGATCTGTCTGGACTCCTTGCTGATCTGGGTAAGGTTCAACCAGTTTCTTAACAACTCTGTTCATTCCACTCAGACACAGTCCTATGTTATTTAATCTGTCGGAAAACAAACATACTCTCCCCCCACGCTGGGTAGCAATGCAAAATATGAGGGAAACTGAGGCACCCATCATATTCACAAATATATTTTTTAAATTCCCACATTGTCCATTCCTCTCCTGCCCTGAGTCATACAGCCCTACCTGTCAGTCACCTTCTTTAATCCCTCCATTGTCTTCCTGTCACCCTTACATCAGGATCACACTTTTCACCCACATCTTCAAGGATCTCCACAGTTCAACTACATCCTGCTTTCATTTCCCACTATTCCCCCTCTTACTTCACCATGACTCCCACCCCAACACTTCCTGTTTATCCTTCTCCTTCTCTTCTCTTTATGGCTTCTTTCATGCTTCCCCATATTCCTGAAGCTCCCTCTTCTCTTCAGGAGGAATGAAGACAAGATGTGTTTTCTTGCAAATTTCTTCTTATGTAAAATTCCTTCAGCAAAATGCTGTTATGTACCAATCTGCAAAAAGAACCACATGCTCACACAAACACACTGTTATATTATCTGATAGAATCACCAGCAAGCCCGGGGGCTGACTTTTGGTTTTCCCTGTGGTTGTTCCACCCCGGCTCTGCCTCTTCCTACCCCTGTTCTGTCCACTCCCCTGAGCCCTCCCTGCCCACCCGCCGCTCACTCCTCTTAGTCCCTCCCTCCCCTGAGCTCCTCTCGCCAGCCTCTGGCTGATCCAGGGCCAGCCCTGAGACCCACCAAACAGCTGATCCGCCACCAGCCCTGGGGCCCACCAAACAGCTGATTGGTGGCCAGCCCTGGGACCCAAGAAAGTAATGTGGCTAGTGGGTGCTGAGCACCCCCAATTTATTTTCTTTGGGGGCTTGAGCAATGGAGAAACCCTG
Source organism: Lepidochelys kempii (assembly GCF_965140285.1). NCBI lineage: Eukaryota > Metazoa > Chordata > Testudines > Cheloniidae > Lepidochelys > Lepidochelys kempii. Next base: position 12,118,466 of record NC_136402.1, read on the forward strand.
GAGTTGGAGCCTATGCCAGCAAGGACTCATCCACAGCATAGTGTGTCTGACTATATTGTTTTCTCCATCTATATAAACCCAAGACGAGGAAATCACTTAGACACAGGCAGATGAAATTCAATCTTGAGAAGTGCAAAGTAATGAACATTAAAAAATGTAATAACAACTATACATACATAATGACAGGGTCTAATTTAGCTGTTACCACTCAAGAAAGAGATCTTAGAGTCATTGTGAAAAGTTCTCTGAAACCAACAGCTCAATGTGCAGCGACAGTCAAAATAATCGAACAGAATGGAACCATTAGGAAAAGGATAGGTAATAAGACAGAAAATATTTTAAGGCCACTATTTAAATCCATGGTACACCCACACCTTGAATATTGTGTGCAGTTCTGGTCATCCCATCTCAAAAAAACAACATTAGGATGGAAAAAAGTCAGAGAAGGGCAACAAATATGATTGGGGGATGGAACAGCTTCCATAAGAGGAAAGATTTAAAGGACGGGGACTTTTCAGCTTGGAAAAGAGACGTCTAAGGCGGGACATGCTAGAGTTCTATAAAATCATTAATGGTGTGGCGACAGTGAATAAGGAAGTGTTATTTACCCCTTTACATAACATACGAACTGGGGTCACCCAATGAAATTAATAGGCAGCAGGTTTAAACAGAACAAAAGGAATTACTTCTTCATACAACATACAGTCATCCTATGGAACTCATTGCCAAGGGATGTTGTGAAGGCTAAAAGTGTAATAGGGCTCAAAAAAGAATTAAATAAGTTCAGAGGGTAGGCCTATCAATAACTATTAGCCAAGATGATCGGGGATGGAATCCCATGCTCTGGGTCTCTCAAAGCCTCTGACTGCCAGAAGCTGGGACTGGATGTCACGGGATGGATGACTTGATACCTGTTCTGTTCATTCTCTCTGAAGCATCTGGCATTGGCTACTGTCAGAAGACAGGATATTGGACTAGATGGACCATTCATCTGACCCAGTCTGGACGTTCTTATGTTTTTACAATTTTAAATTTACATTGCTCTTTTCTTCAATGGGCCTATTCATATGCTTAAAGTTATGCATGTGCTTAAATACTTTGCAGGACTGGGGTCTTCAACTGTAAACTGTTCTCAACAGGAACCACATCTTCCTAAGTGTTTGATAACACTGATCCCATAGTTAATACTTAAGAAATAAGTATTGTTACACAAAACAGGTAAATAGAATAGAATTGAAGGTACAGATGGATTGAAAGATATAAAATAAATTTATATCACACTTATTTCTAAATATATCCAGTGACTGCACTAGGAATGATTTTCTTTTCACATATTGATCTTCTGAAAAAAAATATCATCTCTAAAATTTATAGAAAATAGGTTGACTGAACCCACTCCAGTTTATCAGCATAGCTCCGAGCTCTTCTGAAATCTCCAAAGGGAAAGAACAATGAATATCTTGCAAATCTATCAAAAAGTGAAATACAGTGGAGTTTAACATCTCTGCTGTCTTCCTACCCATGTGTTTATAGCACGCTCGTCTCCATTCTATTTGAATCTAGTTAATGTATGAACAATAATTATAATGTTCATTGCAAGAATAACTGTTTAATTTTGATAGATTCATAGACTCCAGCCCCAGAAGATAACACTGTGATCATCTAGTCTGACCTCCTGTGTAGAACAGGCTCCAAAACTTCTCCAAAATAATTCTTAGAGCAGAGCTTTTAGAAAACCATCCAATCTTGATTTAAATATTGTCACTGATGTGGAATTTACTCTGAGCCCTGGACAATTGTTCCAATAGTGCAGTAGTCTCACAGTTAAAAATTTACACTTTATTTACAGTCTGAATTTCTCTAACTTTAACTTCCAGCCATTGGATCATGTTGTACCTTTCTCTGCTAGACTGAACAGTCCATTCTTAAATATTTCTTCCCAATGTAACTACCTATAGACTGTGATCAAGTCATCTCTTAACCTTCTCTTTGTTAAGCTAAACAAATTGAGCTTTTTGGGCCTATCACTATGAGGTGTGATTTATAATCCTTTAATCATTCTCATGGCTCTTCTCTGAACCCTCTCCAATTTATCAACACCATTGCTGATTTGTGGGCACTAGAACCAGACACAGGATTCCAGCAGCAGTTGCTCCAATGCCAGATAGAGAGGGAAAAGAGCCTCTCTGCTCCTGTTCAAGATTCCGCTGTTTATGCATCCCAGGATAGCTTTAGCCCCTTTTACCCATACTGGGTGCTCATGTTCAGATGATTATCCACAGCCACTCCCCTGGCCCTTTAAATCGCCGTCAGTCAGAGCTCTGCTGCCAGAGTTCTGGCGTAGCGGCGGCGGCCAGGACCCTGGGGCTCTGGTGGTGATTTAAAGGGCCCGGGGCTCCGGCTGTGGTAGCAGCAGCAGTCAGGAGCCCCAGGGCTCCAGCAGCAATTTAAAGGGCCCGGGGCTTCCAGCGGTGGCCAGAGCCCCTGGCCCTTTAAATCACCGCCAGAGCTCCTGGACGCCGAGGCCGCTACTGCTACCATGGGGGTCCAGCTGTGATTTAAAGGGCCCGGAGCTCCCTGCCACCACAGCCAGAGCCCCGGGCCCTTTAAATTGCAGCCGAAGCCCCAGGGTAGCAGCGGCAATGTAAAGGGCCTGGGGATTTAAAGGCCCCGCCACTTCTGGTTGAGCCCAGCCGCCCCACCCCCCGGTACATACTAGTAAGTACGTACTGCATACCAGTAAGTCCCTTTAGTTACTTTCACCTCTGCCAAGTAATCCAGATTGTTCTGAACCACTGACCTGTCTTCTTCATTATTTACCACTGCCCCAACTGTTATGTCATTTGCAAACTTGATGAGTCATGATTTTATATTTTCTTCCAGGTCACTGATAAAGATGTTAAATAGTACAGGGTCAATAACTGATCTCTGTGAGACCTCACTGGAAGCCCATTGGCTTGATGACAATTCCTCATTTGCAATTATATTTAGAGACCTATTAGCCAGTTGATAATCCATTTAATATGTGCAAAGTTAATTTTATATTCTATTTTTTAATCCAAATGTTGTGTGGTACCAAGTAAAATGCCTTATAGAACTCTAAGTAGATTATGTCACACTATTACCTTTATCAACCAAACTTGTAATCTCATTACAAAAAAAAAAAAGACATCAATTTAGCTCGACAGGATCTATTGTCCATAAATCCATATTGATTTGTATTACTTGTCTCAGCCTCCTTTAATTCTTTATTAATCAAGTGTTGTATCAGCCGCTCTATTATTTTTCCCAGGATCGATGTCAGGCTGACAGACCTATAATTACCAGGGTCATCACATTTACTCTTTTAAAAAATTGGTACAATATTCACTTTCTCCTGGGCTGATGGAAGTTCCCAAGTGCTCAAAGACTTATTGAAAACAAAAGAATTCATCTTACCCAGCTCTCCTGACAGTTGCTCTGAAGCAGAACAGTACTCCAGTCACTGACACTCATTTTTCTTTCTTTTCTGATACTGTTTTTAAAAATCTGACAGCTCTGTATAAAGGATGTTCAGGGAATGGGGCTCAGTCACACAACTGTTATTTGTGCAGGTAATTCTTTAGCCATGCTAACGATCCCATTAAAGTCAATGGGATTTATCACGTAAGTAAAGGCTACAGAACTGGGCCCTATTCTCATAAGAGTTTTGCATGCAGGAAGAGTGGCAATAACATGACTATGTAAGCTGTGTTTCACTGGGAGCTGGGCACCTGTTTCCCTTAAGCTCACTGGAAATATCACAGGCTAAAATGATAGAGGCAGTGAAATATTACAATGACCACTATGTGCTGTGACAGTCAAAGACATGAAGTAGCTAGCAATATTGGTTCACTTTATTATGTAAATACTTCTCCAGCTGTGCATTAGCCAATTTATATTCAATTGTCTGCATAGAAATCCCCTGCTTCACTCAGCCCTTTAAATTGCATTCAGCCAAAAGTAAGTACTGGAGTCTGTTTATCGTAGTTGGAGTGTCAAGCACTTTATGTAAGTTACTGTACCTGTATCATAAACACAGGCACCATAAAGAAGTTTTGAGTTCGTATCTTAAACATCATCAAAGAATGAAAATGTGATCATGCATATTGTGTTCTAGAGCTGATCAGCAAGCTATTGATGAATAAATTATTTGCTGAATATTATTCATCCATTTAGGAAAGTGAGTGATAAATGACAAAAAATCACACTCACAAATAAAACTACCAAAATGCATCAAAAATTATCTATTGTGACTCTATTAGCCAGCTCTCCTGTATACTATTATTGAGTCCTCCCTCACACTTATTGTGTGAAAGGGAAGTACAGGGTTGAATGTGTTGACTTGTATGATTGTTGTCTCTCTCCTAGCACTGATGCAAAAACTAAATGAGTCAAATTCGCCCTTTGTGTAATTCCAATGACTTTAGTAGAGTTAACACATGTATAACCTCTTAAAAAAATAGCACTACTTATGATAATCTCAGCATTATGGTTAGCATAAAGACAAAATATTAGATATATGAATCTATCTAAGTATAAAGATATTGTCATAAGGAAGACAGAATATTATAATGATTTTACAAGTGTGTATGTATCACCAGTGCCTTCTGCTGAATGGAATCAGAACTGTTCAACTCTCCCTTATGTCTAATAGCTATTAAAGACTTCTGTTTAGATGAAGTGTTAGGGGCCTATGCTATAGGGAGAGTAGGGCATGCGTACCATGTCTGCTGTTGTCATGAAGATTAAATTGACTGTGATGTGCAAGACAGTAACAAATTTGAAGTCCTTATTAGAATAATAAAATATCAGGGTTGGAAGGGACCTCAGGAGATCATCTAGTCCAACTCCCTGCTCAAAGCAGGACTAATCCCCAATTTTTGCCCCAGATCTCTAAATGGCCCCCTCAGGGATTGAACTCACAACCCTAGGTTTAGCAGGCCAATGCTCAAACCACTGAGCTATCCGTCTCCCCTGACCTCCCCCCAAAATATAAATGACATTTGATAGTCATAGAATATCAGGGTTGGAAGGGACCTCAGAAGATCATCTAATCCAATCCCCTGCTCAAAGCAGGACTAATCCCCAATTAAATCATCCAACCAATTTTTGCCCCATATCCCTAAATGGCCCCCTCAAGGATTGAACTCACAACCCTGGATTTAGCAGGCCAGTGCTCAAACCACTGAGCTATCTCTCCCCACTGAAGACCAGAAGCCCCTTAGGGCAGAGTCTGTGTTTTTGTTCTGTGTTTGTACAGCAGCCAGCACAGTTGGGGGCCTTGGCCATTACTGGGGGCTCCTAGTGTTACCATAATACACCTAATAAATAGTGTACAGTGCCTAGCACAGTGGGGCCCTAGTCAGCTTCTGGGACACCTAGGTGATACCATAATTATAGAATCATAGAATATCAGGGTTGGAAGGGACCTCAGGAGGTCATCTAGTCCAACCCCCTGCTCAAAGCAGGACCAATCCCCAACCAAATTATCCCAGCCAGGGCTTTGTCAAGCCTGAGCTTAAAAACTTCTAAGGAAGGAGATTCCACCACCTCCCTATGTAACGCATTCCAGTGTTTCACCACCATCCTAGTGAAAAAGTTTTTCCTAATATCCAACCTAAATCTCCCCCACTGCAACTTGAGACCATTACTCCTTGTTCTGTCATCTGCTACCACTGAGAACAGTCTAGAGCCATCCTCTTTGGAACCCCCTTTCAGGTAGTTGAAAGCCACTATCAAATCCCCCCTCATTCTTCTCTTCCGGAGACTAAACAATCCCAGTTCCCTCAGCCTCTCCTCCTAAGTCCTGTGTTCCAGTCCCCTAATTATTTTTGTTGCCCTCCGCTGGAATGTCTCCAATTTGTCCACATCCTTCTTGTAGTGTGGGGCCCAAAACGGGACACAGTACTCCAGATGAGGCCTCACCAATGCCGAATAGAGGGGAATGATCACGTCCCTTGATCTGCTGGCAATGCCCCTACTTATACATCCCAAAATGCCATTGGCCTTCTTGGCAATTAAGTAGTCTCAGGAAGGCAGAAAAGTTTGTCAGAACAAATCCTTCACAACCCAAGACTGGGACACTGGGGAGTAGGACGCTCTGGGGTCCCCATCTATCTGCAAGCGTTTACAACTGGGTAGTAGCAGAAGTATCAGCATTAGCAGATTCACCCCATCTACTGGAAGAGTGGGTAGTTGTTCTCTGAATACAAATTATAAGTAATCAATTTCTGCTATTTTGCTTCTCCAAAGAGATTGAGATATGGGTTCGATCTGAAGTGTCATATCTGTTTCTGTGACCAAATTCTTTAAATATAAAAACTCTAAAATCAATTCTGAGGGAGTACATTTAGTCCTTAAAAGAAATGTGCATTTTATAGATGCCTACTTACTAAGGCCAGAAAAAGATCATTGTGACCATCTAGTCTGACCTCCTCCTGGGTCATGTCTTGCTGCTGTATCTAGTTCTGCATCTCCTAAGGCACTCACCCAGAATCAAATCTGTAAATCTGGTTCATGCTTTTGTATCAGAGAATATTTTAACATCATGTCTAGATCAGTGGTTCTCAAAGCCAGTCTGCTGTTTGTTCAGCGAAAGCCCCTGCCGGGCTGGACCAGTTTGTTTACCTGCCGCATCCGCAGATTCAGCCGATTGCGGCTCCCACTGGCCGCGGTTCACCGCTCCAGGCCAAAGGGGGCTGCGGGAAGGGCGGCCAGCATGTCCCTTGGATGGCACCCGCTTCCCGCAGCCCCCATTGGCCTGGAGCAGCAAACTGCGGCTAGTGGGAGCCACGATCGGCTGAACCTGCGGATAGGGCAGGTAAAACCCCCTTGGACTGCGCCGCTTCCCGCAGACCCCATTGGCCTGGAGCAGCAAACCGCTGCCAGTGGGAGCCACAATCAGCTGAATGTGCGGACATGGCAGGTAAACAAACCGGTCCGGCCCAGCAGGGGCTTTCCCTGAAAAAGTGGCGGACCAGCTTTGAGAACCACTGCTCTAGATGATTTTAACTGGTTGGTTGGTTTGTTTATTTGCTTTGCAAGACCACTCCTGAGGGGAAATGGTAAGTATGTTTGTTTCTGAAAAATCTGAGAACAGCTCTACAACCAGAGGGATATTGATGTTGCCGTTCCTTGGGAAATATTTTCAGTCTTTATTTTTTGTTACAATGTGTTTGACCAACACAAAACCTCTGCTCAGGGAAGATACATTTTAAGGCTCCATCTCCTGAGATGCTGTGTCCTCAGCTCCCACTGTTTTCAGTGAGAGATGTGGGTATTCCCCATATCACAGTACCGATGCTTTGAGCCGAGTTTTACTCACCTTATTCACAAGAGTACTCTTTAGAGTTGGTTGAAAAGTCAAGGTTTTTTTCCCCTTCAAAAAAAATCAAAATAAAACACTCCATTCCAGTCTCAATGAACATCTTTATTTTATTTCAAAATTTCCTGACCAAAAATCAAATGAGATTTTCCTGAAAAACAATATTTTCAGTGAAAAATCAGGAAAAATATGGTTGAAAACTTTTTTTTACCAGATCTAACATGAACGAGAACAGGATTTAACCCTTAGTTCATTTAGTTTTCCAAAATAAAAATGTGTATATTTCAATATTGGCTTTCCTTGTCAAAGACTCTCGGGGAGGGCAGCAGTGAATCTGTGCTGATTTTTTTATCCGTTTCACTCACACTTAAATTGTAGAAAATAGAAATATTATAATTTCTGAAATGAACTCTTCCCCTCCCATGATTACAATCGGTGCATTAAAAAATTCATTCTGGTTTTAGCAATATTCTCTAGATGTAAATTAGGGAATACTGCTAAGTCTTGTAGATGTAAGGGAAGCTAAAACCAATAGGGTTTCTGGAAGACTATAAGGTGTCAAACACTGGGCAAGGGAGGAAGGAGTGTTATTTATTTGTATGTTCATTTTCTATAAAATAAGAACAGCCATAATGGGTCAGACCAATGGCCCATCTGGCCCAGTATCCTGTCTTCCAACAGTGGCCAGTGTCAGGTGCTTCAGAGGCAATGAACAGAACAGGCAATCATCAAGTAATCCATCCCATATCATCCACTTCCCTACTTCTGGCAATTAGAGGTTAGGGATGCTCAGAGCATGGGGTTGCATCCCTGATCATCTTGTCTAATAGTCTTTGATGGACGTGTCCTCCATGAACTTATATAAAGTACTTTCTTGAACCTTGTTACAGTCTTGGTCTTAACAACATCCCCAGCAACGAGTTTTACAGGTTGACTGGTGCGCTGTGTGAAGAAGTACTTCCTTTTGTTTCTTTTAATCCTGCTGCCTATTCATTTCACTGGGTGACCCCTGGTTTTTGTGTTATGTGAAGGGGTAAAAGAAACTTCCTTATTCACTTTCTCCACACCAGTCATGATTTTATAGACCTCTATCATATTCCCTCATCGTCGTCTGTTTTCCACACAAAGCCTGGGAAACAAGCAGGGAGAACTGGAGGTCCTGGCAAAGTCACGGAATTATGATGTGATTGGAATAACAGAGACTTGGTGGGATAACTCGCATGACGGGAGTACTGTCATGGATGGGTATAAACTGTTCAGGAAGGACAGGCAGGGTAGAAAAGGTCTGGGAGTTGCACTGTATGTAAGGGAGCAGTATAACTGCTCAGAGCTCAAGTATGAAACTGCAGAAAAACCTGAGAGTCTATGGATTAAGTTTAGAAGTGTGAGCAACAAGGGTGATGTCGTGGTGGTGGTCTGCTATAGACCACCAGACCAGGGGGATGAGGTGGACAAGGCTTTCTTCCGGCAACTCGCAGAAGCTACTAGATCGCATGCCCCAGTTCTCATGGGCGACTTCAATCATCCTGATATCTGCTGGGAGAGCAATACAGCGGTGCACAGACAATCCAGGAAGTTTTTGGAAAATGTAGGGGACAATTTCCTGCTGCAAGTGCTGAAGGAACCAACTAGGGACGGAGCTCTTCTTGACCTGCTGCTCACAAACTGGGAAGAATTAGTAGGGGAAGCAAAAGTGGATGGGAACCTGGGAGGCAGTGACCATGAGATGGTCGAGTTCAGAATCCTGACACAAGGAAGAAAGGAAAGCAGCAGAATACGGACCCTGAACTTCAGAAAAGCAGACTTTGACTCCCTCAGGGAACTGATGGGCAGGATCCTCTGGGAGAATAACATGAGGGGAAAAGGAGTCCAGGAGAGCTGGCTGTATTTTAAAGAATCCTTATTGAGGTTACAGGGACAAACTGTCCCGATGTGTAGAAAGAATAGTAAATATGGCAGGCGACCAGCTTGGCTTAACAGTGAAATCCTTGCTAATCTTAAATACAAAAAAGAAGCTTACAAGAAGTGGAAGATTGGACAAATGACCAGGGAGGAGTACAAAAATATTGCTCGGGCATGCAGGAGTGAAATCAGGAAGGCCAAATCACACCTGGAGTTGCAGCTAGCAAGAGATGTTAAGAGGAACAAGAAGGGTTTCTTCAGGTATGTTAGCAACAAGAAGAAAGTCAAGGAAAGTGTGGGCTCCTTACTGAATGAGGGAGGCAACCTAGTGACAGAGGATGTGGAAAAAGCTAATGTACTCAATGCTTTTTTTGCCTCTGTCTTCACGAACAAGGTCAGCTCCCAGACTACTGCACTGGGCAGCACAGCATGGGGAGGAGGTGGCCAGCCCTCTGTGAAGAAAGAAGTGGTTCAGGACTATTTAGAAAAGCTGGATATGCACAAGTCCATGGGGCCGGATGCGTTGCATCCAAGAGTGCTAAAGGAGTTGGCGGATGTGATCGCGGAGCCATTGTCCATTATCTTTGAAAATTCA